>NC_068923.1:82169532-84569532 GCF_023091745.1 Budorcas taxicolor
TGACTCTGGGGACTAGGAAAGACAGGTAGTCAAGCATACATCTTGGAAAAAGATGACTGCTCATCACAAAGAACACATGTGTGAAGTTAATGATTTTAGTGCTTTTCTAGTATGGGAAGACTCAAGAATCCACGGCCTTTCAAATTCTTCCTTAGAAATGCATCTTATCTATCTAAAGGCCTGTTGATCCGAAGCACAGAGCGCCTCACCCTGTTTTTTTCCATCCTGAGTTCCCCTCCAGGCGCACTGTCCTGAGTGGCTGCAGTGGGCTGTAATTTAACCCTCTGTATAATGGGATGATGAGCAACACTGTTCTTTTTGTTTCCACCAGGAAGACAGCCCTCACCAGAACCTGACCACGCAGGCAACCTGGACTCCAGAACTGTGAGAACTGCATTTCTATTGTTTAAACCACCCGTTCTGTGTATTTTATTAGAGCAGCCACCTCCTGGCATATCCGTTGAGGCTCTTCTCCTCAGCAAAAGGAGGTGAGATTCCGCCCCCCAGCAAGGACAGGGCAGAAGGGGAGGATGCAGACAGCCTTCCAACCTCACCCCCTTCCTCAGGTCCACTGTGGCCCCCATATTTGAGTCCCCCTGGGAACCCGGTCCCCACTCTCTGTATGGCCTAAGCCGGTCCTTCGCTGGTCCTGGAATAAATAAAACACAGGGGACACAGTTCAGACAGAAGTAGAGCTGTGTGCCACCTGCTGTTTTAAGAGGGCTACAGATACAGACAGAATAAACCTGGGCTTCCAGACCCAGACTGAGTCCTTGAGCCAGTTCTAACCCCGCAGAGGCCTGGGGAGCAGCGCTAGAAAGATCCTTATTTTTCAGCCTTTTTCACCCCATCCCACTTTAGAACAGCAGAGGGAGGCCCAGGGATGCTGTCCTGTCTGTGAAAACTCAGTGATGCAGGGCAAAAAGCCACCTAAGGCCAGCTGATTCTCCACTCGAGACTTGGCCAGGCACCCTACAACAGCTCTCAGTGTCTTCTGGGGCTGAATCTGGTCAAAGGGAGCTACGCACAAATGGAGGGAGACTTTGCTGGGACTCATCAGAGGCATGGAGAAGGCAATGGCACCCCACTCTAGTACTCTTGCCTAGAAAATCCCATGGACAGAGGAGCCTGGTAGGCTGCAGTCCCTGGGGTTGCCAGGAGTCGGACACGACTGAGCGGCTTCACTTTCACTTTTCACTTTCATGCATTGGAGAAGGAAATGGCAACCCACTCCAGTATTCTTGCCTGGAGGATCCCAGGGACGGGGGAGCCTGGTGGGCTGCCATCTATGGGGTCGCACAGAGTCGGACACAACTGAAGCGACTTAGCAGCAGTAGCAGCAGCATCAGAGGCAACACTCCATCTGGGAGGACAGCCCGACTAGGAGGACACCTGCCTGCTGGGAGGAAGATGTACCTCCTGCCCACCCCACCCCTCACCCAGCTCCTCCCCAGCTGGATGTTAGGACAGACCTGGGCAGAGCCATCCTGGAATCATGCTCTGTTTGAGTCTCATTTTTCTCTGGGGACTCAGCATGGGAAGCCCAGCCACAGCAACAGTAAGACCAGTGAACATTTAGAGAAAATCCACAGAGTAGAGAATAAAAGACTTCAATGACAGGTCCCTAAGCCATAGGTTGAAAGACTATTCGGAAGCATTGAGGGGCAGGGCATCCAGTAGGAAGGCAGCTGGAAGGCGAGTTAGCATGGATAAACCCGCTAAATCCAGCCAACCAGCCCCTGTCTATTTTCTTCAGCTCAGTTCAGTTCAGTCACTCAGTCGTGTCTGACTCTTTGTGACCCCGTGGACTGCAGCACGCCAGGCTTCCCTGTCCTTCACCAACTCCCTGAGCTTACTCAAGCTCGTGTCCATCGAGTCAGTGATGCCATCCAACCATCTCATCCTCTGCCATCCCCTTCTCCTCCTGCCTTCAGTCTTTCCCAGCATCAGGATCTTTTCCATGAGCCAATTCTTCACATCAGGTGGCCAAAGTATTGGAGTTTAAGCCTCAACATCAGTCCTTCCAATGAATATTAAGGACTGATTTCCTTTAGGATGGACTGATTGGATCTCCTTGCAGTCCAAGGAACTCTCAAGAGTCTTCTCCAACACCACAGTTCAAAAGTATCAATTCTTCAGCACTATTTTCTTACAGCCTTTCTTTTTCATCATCTCTTTGGGGACAGAGGGGAACAGCAGAATCTGCAGGTCCTGGGGATCAGAAAAAGCAAAACTCGCCACAACTTTGAGCCTGACAGCTTGGTGCGGCTTCTTCCTTATCTGACCTTTCTTTATCTGGCATCTGACCTTTCCAAGTTATCACTACACCCTTGTCTGCCACTTCCCCTGCCCCTCACTTACCAGGCTGTGGGTGTGCGAGGGAAGGATGACTGATCTCAATCAGAAAAAGATGGAGTTCCCCAGAGACACCCCAGGAAGCCCTAGGACCAGGGTCCTCCTGGGGAAGGGATGCCTTTCCCGAACCTGTCATGCCACCTGAGATTCAGGTCGAGAACCTGCTCTGGGGAGGCAAGTGTGGGTCTGCTGAAAGCACAGACTCTGAGGGTGACAGGTGGTGGTTATACCTGGTTCTAACCTGTTCATAGTAATATAATCCCCAAATGTGGGCATGAGGGCTCCCCCATGAGCCAGAGACCTCTGTGACACTTTCCCTGAATTCGTAGTGTTCAGGGACGTATGCATCCTTCCCTGCCCCACAACCACACTGCTCGGTGAGGGCCTGCCCAGCCTTGGGTGGGTTTCTATCCCCTTGGTGAGCATGGTAGGCTGAACCATGGCCCCCAGATTTCCACTTTCTATACCTAGAACTTGTGAATGCTACCTTATACAGAGGAAAAAGGAGGCAGGAGAATTTTGCAGGTGTCATTAAGGGTCTTGAGGTGGGGAGATTACATTGGTTGTCCTGGTGGGCCCCACATGCAATCACATGAGTCCTTATAAGAGGGAGACTTGACGCACACAGAAGAGAAGGCAATGTGACCGCAGGGGCAGACATTGGAGGGATGCGGCCACAACCGAAGAAGGCCGCAGAGGTCAGAAGAAACAGGAATGGATTCTCCCCTAGAACCCCCGAGCGTCTTATCTCTGCTGACACCTTGGTTTTGTTACCAAGTCCAAGCTTGCTCTGCTCGCTGCACAACAGACAAATGACTCCGAGAGACGGGTGTTGAGGCCAGGAAAACGACTTCATTCGGAAAATCAGCTGACCAAGAAGGTGGCAGGCTAGCGCCTCAAAGCAACCATCTTGTTGGGATCTGGATGCCAGGTTCTCTTATAGAGCCAAAGAGAGGGAAGAATGCGGAATTCAAGTCAAAAGGCAGACTAGAGAGGGAGAGGCAGTGAGGAAGTAAAGAGGGTCTTCAGTCTTGCAAAATATCTTCAGGAAGAGCCAGCCTTTGGAAAGGGGTGTGTTACTCTCTTCTTTTTTTGTAGCCATTCATAGGTGGGCTCGTATTTTCTTTGGCTCCAAAATCACTGCAGATGATGACTGCAGCCATGAAATTAAAAGACGCTTGCTCCTTGGAAGAAAAGCTATGACCAACCTAGACAGCATATTAAAAAGCAGAGACATTACTTTGCCAACAAAGGTCCGTCTAGTCAAGGCTATGGTTTTTCCAGTAGTCATGTATGGATGTGAGAATTGGACCATAAAGAAAGCTGAGCACCCAAGAATTGATGCTTTTGAACTGTGGTGTTGGAAAAGACTCTTGAGAGTCCCTTGAACTGCAAGGAGATCAAACCAGTCAGTCCTAAAGGAAATCAATCCTGAATATTCTTTGGAAGGACTGATGCTAAAGCTGAAACTCCAATCCTTGGGCCACCTGACTCATTTGAAAAGACCCTGATGCTGGGAAAGACTGAAGGTGGGAGGAGAAGCGGACAACAGAGGATGAGATGGTTGGATGGCATCACTAATGGACTCAATGGACATGAGTTTGAGTAAACTCCGGACAGGAGGCCTGGCGTGCTGCAGTCCATGGGATTGCAGAGGGTCGGATACAACTGAGCGACTGAACGACAGGTAGTCAGTGACAGATTATCTCTCTGTGAGGTGAACAAAAGTTCTTTAGTTTCCAGTCAAGCAGAGGGGCAGCGTCCTCTGAGCCATATTAAGTATGATTACAATAATAAAAGAAACAAAAAGCAAGTCAAAGGAACAGTTCCAACGTGGAGTCAGAATTGTCTTCCTCCCTGCAACGATTTCAGCCCAGTGATACTGACTGTGCCCTTAACAGCCACCAGAACTGTAAGAGAACAAATTTCTGTTGTTTCAAGCCACACAGTGTCTGGCAACTTTTACAGGAGCCACAGGAAATAAATACAGTGAGTGACCTCATAGTATCCATTCCTCTTATTCATTGGACAAGCATCTGCCACGTGCCCACACTATGCCAGGCACTGCTGTTGGTGCTGAGATGCACGGGACAGAGCAGGCCTTGCCCCACGGAGCTGCAGTCCAGCTGCGTGATGAGGGCCCAAGGGTGTGGAGATGACTATCTGAAAGGGCTTGTTCCAAATAACTATGGACGGGATCACAGAGGAGGAGAAGGAGAGAATGGTCATTTGAACGGATCCTTTGTAATAGCAGCTTTTAGAAAACCACATAGACCGCCATAAAAGAGCTGCACCTACTGCACAATTTACATGCAAATACTCTTGTGAGCACACATGTGCGCTTCAGGGAAACAAAATCCGAGCCACACCCCAGAAGGCCTTCTGTGCCCGCCCGCAGGCCAGCTCCCGGTCGGCCCCTGCACCTCTGCCCTTCAGGGATCACAGGTTCCAGCAGAGGGGGCGGGGCCTCAGCCCTCACAGGCCTGTAGAAATTACCTAACCCAGCAATAGGGTCCTGAAAGAGTGGCTTCTCAATGTTAATGTAGACACTGGCACCATGTAATTTACACCAAACCTGAGGATAAGGTCATGACTCCGGGCTCACTTTAGATGAGTCAAAACACATTGGGCCCAGAAGACTCCAGGCTTTCCCACATGTAAGCTGGTCACATCCGCAGCTGGTGACCTCATGTAACCACCCGGCCATTGAACCCCATCTCCAAAGCCGGCTAAGCTCCTAGCATCACCCAAGCATGACTGGGTAACGTGATTCTGCAAAATACCTGCTGATCATCTTGGCCACAGGATCCACTCTGTCTGAACAGCCCGGAAGGAAGCCTGGGGGCAGTCCAGGGCAGGGAGGAGGCCAGGACGGTCCACAGTCTGCCCCACCACCAGGGCCCCCCACTTCTGGGGTTTAACAGTAATCCTTCTTTCCACCTCTTCTGAGAATTAACACGTTCAACATTTGCAAATACAATTTGGAAAGTGGTAGGTGTGGAGCCAAGTCTAAGTGATGTTTTTAATCATTGTCATTATTCAGTTGCCTCTGGAAACAATGAACTCTACATTGTCTTTGCTCAGCTCAGTTCAGTTCAGTCGCTCAGTCGTGCCCGATTCTTTGCGACCCCATGAATCGCAGCACGCCAGGCCTCCCTGTCCATCACCAGCTCCCAGAGTTCACTCAGATTCACGTCCTTCAAGTCTGTGATGCCATCCAGTGATCTCATCCTCTGTCGTCCCCTTCTTCTCCTGCCCCCAATCCCTCCCAGCATCAGAGTCTTTTCCAATGAGTCATCTCTTTGCATGAGGTGGCCAAAGTACTGGAGTTTCAGCTTTAGCATCATTCCTTCCAAAGAAATCCCAGGGCTGATCTCCTTCAGAATGGACTGGTTGGATCTCCTTGCAGTCCAAGGGACTCTCAAGAGTCTTCTCCAACACCACAGTTCAAAAGCATCAATTCTTCGGTGCTCAGCCTTCTTCACAGTCCAACTTTCACATCCATACATGACTACTGGAAAAACCATAGCCTTGACTAGACGGACCTTAGTCAGCAAAGTAATATCTCTGCTTTTGAATATGCTATCTAGGTTGGTCATAACTTTTCTTCAAACAAAAATCTTCCTCTAAACCAGGTTTCAGTAGCTACAACTATGTGTGTTGGCTAATTCCCACCCCACCCCCACACTCATTTGCCTCCAAGATGGCTGCTCCAAGGCTGTTTCCAGAGTAGAATCTTCCACAAAGGCAGGTGTGACCTGTGTCCTCAGCTCCTGCAAGGCATCACTAAAATTCTTAAACTATCCTGACTGATAAGCATTTCCCTGTGGCCTTGGACCACACTTGATAGTCTAATACTGTGATTTATGGTGGGGACTTGGGCCACATGGAGACGCTCAACCTCCAGAGGGCTGGAGATGAAAGGTCAGCCAAGCCGGTGGTCCACTCTGGCTACCTGACTGAGCCTAAATGAAAATTCTGGAGAACAGGGCTCAGGTGGGCTTCCCTGGCTGGCAATGTCCCAGGTGCATTGCCACACATCATTGCCAGGAGAAGTCGGTGCTGTCCAGGCCTCCACCGGGAGAGGACAGCTGGGAGATCTCCTCTTGGAAATTTCTGCCACAGGTGTTTCTTCCCTTGGCTGAGTCATGGTAATAAACTGTAGCTAAAACAGCTCAGTTAAATTCTGTAAGTTCTTCTAGTAATTTATCAAAATTGAAAGTGGTCTCAGCAACAATGATGGACCACAGAGATTATCACACTAAGTGAAGTAAGTCAGACAGAGAAAGACAAATATCATATGATGTCACTTACATGTGGAATCTAAATTATACAAATTAACTTGTTTACAAGACAGAAATAAACTCGGGCATGAGTGCCCAGTAGGCACAGTTGTCGGACTCTTTGCAACCCCATGGACCATAGCCTTCCAGGCTTCTGCATCCATGGGATTTTCCAGGCAAGAATACTGGAGTGGGTTGACATTTCCTTCTCAAGGGATCTTCTCAACCCAGGGATCAAACACACATCTCCTGCCTGGCAACTGCCTCCTATGTGAGCAGCTGGATTCTTTACCACCAAGCCACCTGGGAAGCCCAGACCTAGAAAACAAACGTGTGGTCATCAAAGGGAAAGTGGGGGAAGAGATAAATTTGGAATTTGGGATTAATGGATACACACTACTATATAAAATAAACAAGGGCCTATTGTATAGTGCAGAGAACTATATTTAATATTTTGCATAATGTAAAGGAATAGGAAAATGAATACATGTATATATGTATAACTGAATCACTTTGCTGTACATCTGAACATTATAAATTAACTATATTTCAATTGAAAAACAAAAACAAAAAACTGAGGGTGGTCTTGGGGACCCCACCTCTTGCAGTTGGCATCAGAAGTGAGGGTGGTCTTGGGGACTGCCTCTGCACTCTATAAATTGTTAACATTTTCATCCCCTGATGCCTTCAGTGGTCAGTCTGGTGAAGCCTGTTGACTATCCAGGATAATGTTCTTAACAGCATAAGATAAAATATAAAGTAGTTTTTTAAAACCCACTTACACTGACATGTAAGTATCAAAAAATGTGCTTCTTTATTAGCACATTAAATGACAAGTTCTAACAGCAGGTTTACTATCTAGTTTTGTAGTATCAAGCATAGCCACTATTTCATGTGGACTGCTGTTGGTGTCAAAATCACAGGTGTTGTTACTACTAGTGTATGTTGTTGCCTAGATTCATCATTGGAGGAGAGTCTTCATTTCAGTTAGAGGTTAGTAAGAATAAGCAGTCTAATTTTTTTCCTATCCAAGGTCACAAACTCCATGAATTCGACCCACAGACCATCAAGGGGTCCAAGGGCCCTGGATTAAGAGGCCCAATCAAGGGCTTGGGAGATAATATCACGCTTCACAGCTGTGTAAGGCCTGCCGCTCTCAATATTATTATTAACTATAACAGCTAATATTCAGTGCTTGCTCTGTGCTAGGCATAGAAAGGTGAAAGTGTCTCACAAATCCGAACCATTATTTTTATATTATATCAGTGAATTTAATGGTTGATTAACAAGTGTCAGGAAGCACTTAACAGGAGGCTTCCTGTGTGCTGTTTTGGATCTGTCAGGAATTCTCTGTTCCTTATTAATTCCTGAATATTCAGGAATTAAGAGAGGCAAGCCTCTCCCGGGGGCTGAGGAATCCAGGCATTTCCTTCATTAGTTTTTCTATACGGTGATAAGTACCCTCTTCCTTTTTATGAACCATATGGTAAAAGTGATTATTTACAACCCTCTCTCTAATATGGATCGCCTATGTTTTGTACGTCTGGAATTTTAATCTTTATCTTTGCTGAGAATAACTACAGTATATATGCCCACTCCATGTTGATTAAAACACCTTTGCTCCATCAGAGCTTTGGCCCCTGTGTCTTGCTTTCTCTCTCTCTCTCTCTCCTTCACTCTCTCAGACTATTTCTTTGGAGCGCAGAGGCTCTCTGAGTTCACTTTCCTGCCCGGGCTTCTAAGACCCTCTCGAGAAGGTGCTCTGCACCTTCACCCCATCAAGAGGGTGCCTGAGGCCTCCATGAACAGAGCAAGCCCCATGCAGGGACTTTATTGGCTTTCTGCGTAAACCAAGGAATATCAGCCTCTTCCTCTCTCCTTTACTTTCTCATCGGTCGACTCCAGACCACCAGGTTCCAGTCCATTAAAGGACCTCAACACAGAAGGAAGTGGCAACCCACTCCAGTATTCTTGCCCTGGAGAATCCCATGTACGGAGGAGCCTGGTAAGCTACAGTCCACGGGGTCGCAAAGAGTCGGACACAAGTGAGCAACTTCACTTTCACTTTAAGAAAACAACAGGTACTGCTTTTGGTGAGTTCAACATGGCCAGGCTCATGCCATGTGCTTCCAGGGGATTCTTCACTTAGGCCTCCCTACAACCTCATGAGGTGAGTCTGCTCTGCTTCCCATTTACAGACAAGGTGAGTGCATCTCGATTTAATAAACTTATTCAAATCATGGTGCCAGTAATTAGTAGAACAAGGATTTCAAACCCAGATCTCTTTGACTTAAGACAAAGCACAGCTCCCCCAAGTTGGCAGAATGGCACTCTGCAAACAGAGAGGGCTGCAAGGTGCCACCAGGCGACATGCCCACAATGTCCACTTGTGCTCTGGCAGAAAGACGGACCACTGAGGGGAAATAGAGACAGTTCAGTTCAGTCGCTCAGTCGTGTCTGACTCTTTGCGACCCCATGAATCGCAGCATGCCAGGCCTCCCTGTCCATCACCAACTCCCGGAGCTCACCCAGACTCATGTCCATCGAGTCAGTGATGCCATCCAGCCATCTCATCCTCGGTCGTCCCCTTCTCCTCCTGCCCCCAATCCCTCCCAGCATCAGAGTCTTTTCCAGTGGGTCAACTCTTTGCATGAGGTGGCCAAAGTACTGGAGCTTCTCAGCACCAAGTCCTGCGTGGATTAACAAGCCAATGATTGCCGAGGCTGTGAGGCAGTTCCTGTGATAATCATTAGTGTCTAGATTCCAGAACCACGGGGATCACCGAAGACAGCTGCCTCGTGAAGGGTCTCCCTGGTTTCCCTGAGAATGCCCTTGCTCTGCACCCGGAGAAACCCAAAGGTGCCCCACGGAGCATCAGCACCCTCTGTACTGGGCCCTGTGGGCACTGCTTTCTCCCAAGAGAAAAATCTCAGAGTTACTATGTGTCAGGAACTCTAAGTCTACAGAGCAGCTTCCGGCAGGAAAGCCCATGGCAGAGTCCAGCAAGGGGCTACCGAGCCCTGGAGTGCTGCCTCCTGCTTGGCGGGGCTCAGAGGGGAGATGGAGACCTTCTCGGGGACCAGCAAGTCTGCAGTGTTGGTAGCAGCGGCCGTTCTCACCCGGAGGGAGCCGGGCCGGGTCCACTGGGCTCCCCGCCCAAGCCCTGTGGGCAGCCAGGTGGGAGAGTCTGGGCAGACTGGAGGGCGGGCCCGTGGTGGGCTCAGCTCGCCCAAACCACATTAGCATCACCTGTCACTTGACATAAACAGCCACCCTCCCTACTTCTACCCATGGGAAAGGCAAATTTTCAGAAACCTCATGTCAGCCTCTCCCAGCACTTTCAAACATTTTGTGTGGAGCATGTCACAGTATGTAATAACCTCACACAGGTAACGTTTCTTTTACTCTTGTATGAGGTCTGAGAGCCGTAAAGGGCAGATCATACAGCCATTTGGTAAATGAGGCAAGAGGTTCTAGAAGTAAAGTCACTCAGTCGTGTCTGACTCTTTGCAACCCCATGGACTGTAACCCACCAGGCTCCTCTGTCCATGGGATTTTCCAGGCAGGAGTACTGGAGTGGGTTGCCATTTCCTTTTCCAGGAGATCTTCCCGACCCAGGGATTGAACCCGGGTCTCCCGAATTGTAGGCAGACACTGTACCATCTGAGCCACCAGCGTGTGAAAAGCCACCACCACGCAGTAAATAAAATGACAGAAAAAAAACAGGTCTGAGTGGGAAGCCCCAGCTCCTTCCACTACCTCACACTGGCTCCCGCTGAGCTGATAACACACCTGCAGCCCTTCATCCTGACGAGGTTCCTGGGGTACCTCGAAGCAAAGGCAGCATTAGACAAGGATCTCCGGGTGCTCATAGCCTCCCCCAGCCTGCTGCTCCTGCACTTTGCAAGTCCTCCCCCAGGCCTCATCTCCCACCCCCACCTCTCTAGCAAGCACTGCTGGAGCCAACAAGTTAGGCCATTAGACACTCGCCAACACATGGTCAGCCTTCACCGACCACGGGTAGGGCAGGGAGCAGCTGAAATGAGAGGGTTAGATAATCCTGTCTACACAGGGATCATAAATGTATAATCCTCTGCACTTACCTCCAGCTTTTTTGTACAGAAAGCATTTCACAAATAGGTCAGGCTTAGGGTGAGTCAGACAGAAGCCATCCTATCTGCTTAGGTCAAGAAAACCCAAGTGGAGAGAATGTTCTAAGCCATTCCCTGCAGACAACACAGTCATCACGTGGAATTCGAGTGAGAGGCCTGCTTGGGGGGATTTTCACAGGGCCTGTTCAGAAAACTCCAGGCATACACCTTTCAATCTCACCGTATTTTCCTTTTTGGTGATGGAGTTTGCGCCTGGTTCCCCAAAGCGGCTCAGGCCCAGTCCCGAGAGATGGCCAGGCCACGAAAGGTCGTTCAGTTCACACACGGTCCTCCTAATTCCTGAGGTCCCCTCTGGAATTTCTGCCCTTTTCCTCACCCTCTCCCCTCACTGTGGTGCCGGGGCATCCTTCCTGGCCCAGAAAAAAAGCAATTTAGTAAAATGATGGCAGGCTAAGATGTCACGTTTCCCAAGAGAGGTGATAGCAGCTCGGCAGAGGAGAGCGTGATGGTTGGGTAAAAGAGGGCGCTGGGTTACTGCCTGGACTGATTGTATAACTGTACGTCACCTTTTCTTTTTTCTCCCTTTCAAACCTTTTTGCACTTGGTTTTCTCTTCTCATCCTGGGACAATATCTTGGGAAGGTCTCCAAATGCTCTGGTCACTTTCAGATATTAATCAGTGATTCTGATTTTCAGACATTCCAGGCCAATCTAAGTGAAAACCTTCATCTCAGCCAACTCAAGGCTCATTCCCTCTTCTCCTTCGGCCCCACACCTGACGCAGACACCCGCCCTGGGGAGGGTCCGGGGCTCTTCCGCCTCACTTTCTACGCCTTCCATATTCACTGCCTGCTTCGCATCTGCAGATGTGGAGCCCTGAAGAGAGATGAGAAGCAGAGGGGGCAAGTGTCCTGCTAGCTAATGGATTTTCTACTCCTCTCTGGCCAGAATTAGCAAATAAAAAAAACAGGACGCCCAGTTAAACCTGACTGTCAAATAAACAATGCTTAACTTCTTGGCATAAAAATGTGGCCTGCCATGTTTGGGCAGCCTGTGTTTCCTCTGGCAGAGATACGCTGGCTGCCGAATGCCTCCAAGTCATAGAAGGTGAATTTGTTCCCCATCGCTGCCCTAACAAACTGCCACCAACTTAGAGGCTTAAAGTAACAGACAGTGATTCTCTCACAGTTCTTGAGATTTGAAGTCTGAAATAGACTGCGTTCCTTCTGGAGGCTCCAAGGGAGAATCCCTCTCCTGGCCTCTCTCAGCTTTTAGGACCTATCTGCCTTTCTTGGCGCGTGGCCCTCTCCACCATCTTCCAAGCCAGCACCATCTTCTCTCTGACTTCTGTCCTCATCCCTCTCTTAAAATGACTCTTGTGATTATATCGGGCCTGCCTGGCTAATCAGGATAATTTTCCCATTTCAAGATCCTTAATCACATCTGCAAAGTCCTTTTTGTAATTAAGGCACTATAACCACAGGTTCTGGAGATTAGGGCATATCTTTGCCAATCGTCTACAGGCAGGCTTTTCCCCTATTCTCCAAGGGGGCCATTGGTGGGTTCTTAAAGACCCCTTGCTGGGGATCCCCAGCACTGCCCTGTTCTCTGACCCAGGAGACATGGGTGATGCCCCCTCCAGCTAACTTTCTACAAACATCCCTTAGCTCTTGCTTGAAAGTTCAGCACACAGAGGCACTTTTTTTCACTGGGGTGTCCCTTCCTGAGCAGGTGGAAATCTTGGGTGGGAAGCTTTCAAGACCCATGAGTCTAGGTATCTCCCAGGGTATCAGTCAGGTCAACTTGGACCCCAAGGAAACATTCCAGCCACGGCCCAACAAATTCTGGAAGTTAACGCCATATTCAAGAAATAGTTTAATGAAGCCACCAGAGGTGGTATGTTTTCCTCATTAAAGAAATCCTCAGATGTCTGAGCAATCTTTCGATTTTCTTAGATCTAGGCTGGAGGTGGGTGATGTCCCAAGACCAGAGGTTGCCGAACCAGTTTGGATACTTCTTAGCAAATTCTTCATGAATGGTCTAGCATCTCTCTTTAAAATGTGTGTGTTGGTAGAAGTGGGGAGTGGGGAGCAGGAGGCAAGGGGGAGGGTCACCTATTATTCTAGACTTTAGATTTTAGCCAATATCCCCAGACCACTGGAAAAGTCTAGCCCATCCTTCTGGACAAAGAAAAAGATGATCCCGAAAATAAATTTGCAGTGAAGTGTGGAGTCACCTGTCTCAGAAGTATTAACATTTAACAGAGGAGAGAGCAAAGATTGACTCGAAAGCATGCATCACTGATGGAAAACTGCCTCACATCAGTGATACACCTCCCCAGGAAGCCCGTCCCGCACCCGGTGCTGCCTACCTGAGTCCAGCATCCGCATTCTGCAGGGAGACGGGGCCTAAGACACGCCTTCAGGCAGGAGATAGAGGGGCCGCAGGCTGAGCAGCTGGAGTTCCCCTCTGTGGACAGATACTCCAAAACAGCAGGAGCAGGAGACAGCTGAGCCCTGCTCAGATAAGAGATAAAAGACTACATCTTCCTCATTCTCGAAGTCAAGGAAACCTCCTTGACCACATGTGCACAGAAAGGCTCCTTGGAAGTCAAAAAAGGGACGTGACGTCACCCCATAGTAAGTGATGTCACCTACCTACCCACAGGCCTCCTCACTGGATTCATCTTGGCTAAGAGATGCACACACAAACACGGGAGGCTCTGGAGATAAACCAAATATGGACTCAGAGCCAGGCAAAGCAAGGTGATTGGCCCAAGGAAACCCAGAATAAACGCCCTGTATGTGATTCATACGGCTTCCCTGGTGGCTCAGAGGTTAAAGCATCTGCCTCCAATGTAGGAGACCTGGGTTCGATCCCTGGGTTGGGAAGATCCCCTGGAGAAGGAAATGGTAACCCACTCCAGTATTCTTACCTGGAGAATCCCATGGACGGAGAAGCCTGGTAGGCTACATACAGTCCACGGGTTTGCAGAGTCGGACACGACTGAGCGACTTCACTTCACTATGTGATTCAAATTACCGCGAGAGCGCAACTCTCTCTCTGAGCCCGCCCGTGTGTCTATTCACACGTCCCCCTTTCTCCTCCTAATACATTACTTGTTTCACTCCTTTCCATCTCTCCGTTGAAATTCATTTCTACACAGCTGATGGGCCAGGGCCTTGCCACTGGCCTCTGGTCTAGTGGCTAAGATTCAGCGCTGTCTCTGCCGCAGCCTGACTTCACTCCCCAGCTGGGAATCTAAATCCTGCTTCAAGCCACTGCAGGCCGAGATCAACCTGAGTTGGCAGGAAGAGCCCACGATGACCCATGGGACGGCAGCTGGAATGATGCTGGGAGGGCCCACAGGCAGGGCTGGCATGCCTACCCTGCAGGTCTGGAGTGGCCGGCTGTCTGTGGAAGGGCGCTGAGGCTGCCCTGAATTTGGTGAGAAAAGGGATCTCAACCAGCATCCACCTCTGCCGTGGACACAGGATCCGAGCAGTGGCTTGGAACGCTCTGAGAGCCGGAAGGTGCCTGCTGAGTCGGTTGCAGGCAACTGACTGTTCCTGTGTGACATCGGGGTTCTTGCTTAACCTGTGAAGCCCCATCTCTATAAACTGATGGAAAGCTATCTACGATCTAGGATTCTTATGAAGAGTAAATGAAGTAGTGTGTGCAGAGCACCTGGGGCCCAATATATACTATGTCTCTCCTCTCCTCACCTTCTAAGGTGTCCTCATGTCAGACACCTTTTCTTTGCGTCTGTATCAGTGGGTTTACCATTCAGTCCCTCCTTCATGCAGATGCAGATCCGTCTGGGACTAAGTACAGAAGCATCCTTCAGAGGTGACCCATCCTGGGTGTGGCACAATTTCTCTGGCATTGACTTTCGGGTGTGCCTCTGGTTGGAATTCTGCAGGGACAGGTTTCAGTTTATAAAGATCAGGTGGTTTTGCTGTGAGCCCGTGAGCTGATTTCACCCACTCCACACTACACACACACACACACACACACACACACACACACACCACACACACACACACATACCCCTTACTGGAGGTCAGGGAGAGGGGAGCAGAGCAGGAATCTGCCACCACCCCACCTCCCACCCAGGACAGCTGCATAAAGCAAGGTGTCACGGAAATCTTTCCCGTTTACTCCAGAGAAACCATCTCAACCCAAGTTCAGAGTGGCCCTTCCCTCCTCGTATCAACACCAGGTGCTGGACTAAGCACTTTAACTGCATCTTCTCATGTCTCACAGCAAGCCTGTGAGACTGGCGGTTTATTACACCTAACTCGCAGAGAAGGAACAGGACACAAAGAAGCTCTAAGATGAGCCGACAGCATCTGCACCAGAGCTGACCCCGGTCTACACAGCAGGGCCTCTGCTCTCCCCGCAGGTGAGACCTGCTCTGCCCACCCCCTGCAAGTCATCTGACGCCATACAAGAAGCTTCCCCCTCCAAGAGCACTGGCAGCCGCGCCTTCCCTCCACCCCAAGTACCCCCCAAAGGCAGGAGGAAAGCCCACCGCACTGATCTGCTCATAGAGTCTCCCAACTCTGACGGGCAGGTCATCCTTCTCCCCACCTTCTGAAGAGCCCAGAAAAGAATCTCTGCTGCAGGGCAGGCCGAAAGGCTTCTGCCATCAGGGGAGCCAGAGCAGAGCTGATTCATGGACAGGTGTGAGCAGAGCCTGGGGAAG
This sequence comes from Budorcas taxicolor, assembly GCF_023091745.1. NCBI lineage: Eukaryota > Metazoa > Chordata > Mammalia > Artiodactyla > Bovidae > Budorcas > Budorcas taxicolor. Next base: position 82,184,990 of record NC_068923.1, read on the forward strand.
GCGTGGGGATGGGAGGCTGGTGAGCAAGAAGCGGCTTCTCCCGGCTTCTCCCCTGCCCTGCCCTGCCCGTGACCCGGCTCCTCCTCTGCAGAACCAGCGGGAGGGGACAGAAACCACCTTCAGCTCCAGAAAGAGATCAGATGCCGTTCTTCTGGAGCTCCCAGTCCAAAAGGAGGCTCCAGAGACTCAATGGCCACCCTCACACCAACAGCTCGTATTTGAGCAGCCTGTGACCTTTTTTAGGCCATTTCATGATACAAGTCCACAGTTTTGATTAACCAACTGCTACCCCTCTGTCTTTATGCGTCTCCCCTACCAGCCCAGCAAGCCTTTGTTGATTGAATCCCTTGGTGGGAATTCATGAGAGCCTCCCAGGGGCCTGGGAGGTAGTCAGGGCTACAAATCTAGGCTTCCAGATGGTAGGAAGGGAACTGACATTCATTAGGGATAGGGTGCTAGGCTTAGCAAATGAAAGCATAGGGTTCCCAATTAAATTTGAACTTCAGCTAAACAGCAAGTAAGTTTTTCAGTATAAGGGTGTCTTATGGGTATTTGGGATATACCTACCCTAAGGGCAACCCACTCCAGTATTCTTGCCTGGAAAATCCCATGGACAGTGGAACCTGGTAGCCTATAGTTCATGGAGTTGCAAAGAGTCAGACACGACTGAGCGACTTCACTTTATCCTTAACAAATTCTTCTGTATATCTCAAATTCAGATTTACCCAGCATCCTGTATTTTGTTGAATAACCCTAGCTAGAGGCCCAGTATACACCAGATGTCATCTCTACCTTCTCTCATTTGAGCCTCATACAGTCCTGGGAAGGAGCGATTAGTAAGTTATATTGACCTCACTGTACGGATAACAAAAAAGGATCCTCAGGGAGATAACCTGATTTGCTTAATATACCTCAGTCCAGAAAAAGGGGGTAAAGACTAGAGCCTTGAGTCCCTGACCTGCCAGGGCAAGGCTGCTTCCTCTACAATTTAGGAGGCCGGGTGTTGCAGAGCGGAGAAGGGCTTGGGGGATTCCACATCATTATGGTCAGAGACAATGGATTCTGGAGGAGACTCAATTCTCAGAGCATAGTCCAGGCACCTGGGCCAAGTCCACCAGGTCTCCTGGGGGCAACACCACGCAGGTGGGCAGGATGGGCCCGCGGCACTTGCCAGCACAGTTCACAATTAGTGCCTTTGCACCCAGGTCTTTTAGGGTCACGTGTGGAATGCCTGCATGCTACAGGCATAACAACCCAATACTAACAACACTGACAACAATAACTGCCGTAATATGCACCAGGGGCTTCCTGGTGGCTCAGATGGTAAAGAATCTACCTACAATGCAGGAGACCTGGGTTTGTTCCCTGGGTCAGGAAGATCCCCTGGAGAAGGGACTGGCAACCCACTCCAGTATTCTTGCCTGGAGAATTCCAAGGACAGAAGAGCCTGGTGGGCTACAGTCCACGGGGTCACAAAGGGTCAGACACGACTGAGAGACTAACATTTCCGATATGTACCAGGCACTGTGATGACTCTTTATATCCATTACTCCTTTTAATCCTCCCACCACCAAAGAAACAGTAATTGTATTACTATTACTGACAACCACCAACTGTTGCGTGTTACTGCGTCCCGGGCCATACAGGGACTTTGTGTTATCACCCCATTTAATACAAATAACAACCCTATAGTTATCCACATTTCAGATGAGGATCAGAGAAGTTAAGGGCCAAGATCACACACATAGCTGTCAGAATTCAAACCCAGATTTAACCTGAAGCCTGTGTACTTTCCACTGCCCGACACCGGCCCTCTTACCAAGGGAGCTTGTCCATGTGGAAGGTCCCCAGACAGAACACAATGCTAGTTGCAGCCAGCTCTTCCACACTCCTCCTCCACCCAGATAAAGGAATCCATATCAAAACACAGCCTCACTTCCCCTCAGGGTCAATCTGTCCTAGAATAAAAACTTCAAAACAAAGTCTGGGCCCTATAATGCCTCTGGCTGATCAATTATCCTTGGGAGTGCCTCTGTGATCCCCACAGTTCCTGGCCTCTTCCTCCATAAACCTGCCTTAGAGAGTGCCTATTGTGGTCTGGTTTGTACCTTTCTGTTGAGGTCAATTTCACCTCCATGCCCTTTGACCTAATTCAATTAATGAACTAAACATTATGACTGAGTTACCCATCAGGTTCCTAAAAATGAGAAGCCAAAGTGTCAGTCTTCCCAAATTAATTTATGGCTTCATTAATCCCATTCAAAAATCAAACAGGACTTTTTGGTAAAACCTCACAAATTTGGAAAAACAAATGGCCAGGGAAAACCAGGGCTTCCCTGGTGGCTCAGATGGTAAAGAATCCTCCTGCAATGTGGGAGACCTGGGTTCAATCCCTGGATTGAGAAGATCCCCTGGGGGAGGGAACGGCTAACCACCCCAGTATTCTTGCCTGGAGAATCCCCATGGACAGAGGAGCCTGGCGGGCTACAGTCCATTGGGTCCCAAAGAGTCGGACATGACTGAGTGACTTTCACTTTCTTCTCTTAGGGAAAACCAAAAAAAATTTTAAAGGGAAAAATAGTAGTAACTGGGGACTGGTTCATCTTCATTTTAGCACTTCTTATTAAAATATCAAGTATATGCAAGTTATAAGCAAACATATTAGCAGGGACAAATTAAGAATCCAGAAACAAACTTTATACAAAGAACCTGACAAAGGACACACCTCAAATAAAAGGCTAATGGATAGATTACTTTTAAAAGATTCTGAGAAATAATACAGTGGAAAAAGGACAGTCTTTTCAACAGATAGTGTTGGAATAACCAGACATCCACATGAAAAGGAAAAAATCTAGACAAAGATCTTACATTCTTCACAACTCAAAACAAATCAAAAATGCAAAACTATAAAATTCCTAGAAGATAACAGGAGAAAATCTAGGTGACCTTAGGAACGGCAATGATTTTTTAGACACAACACCACCGGCACAGCTCATGAAATATCTGATGATAATTTGGACTTCACGAAAATTAAAAATCACACAATGACAATGACACTGTCAAGATAGTGAAAAGAAAAGCCACAGCCTGGAACAAAATGCTTGCAAAAGACATATTTAATGAAGGATTGGGAATCTAAAATACACAAAGAACTCTTAAACCTCAACAACGAGAAAATGAGCAACTTGATTTAAAGATTGGCTAAAGCTCTGAACAGACACTTAATCAAAGAAGACAGAAGATATACAGAGGGCAAGTAAGACTATTAAAAGATGCTCAACAACAACAAAAGGATGCGGGGACTTCCCTTGTGGTCCAGGGGCTAAGACTCCGGGTTCCCAATGCAGGGGGGCCCAAATTTGATCCCTGATCAGAGACCTCACATGCTGCAACAAAGACCCAGCACAGCCAAATATATATATATATGCTGCTAAGTTGCGTCAGTCGGGTCTGACTCTGTGCGAGCCCATATATATATGAAAGATGCTCAACACCATATGCCATTAGGGAAATGCAAGTGAAAACAGCAATGAGATGCCACTATACACCTAACAGAATGACTGGAAACCAGAACACTGACAGCACCAAAGGCTCACGAGGATGTAGGGCAATGAGAACGCTCTTTCCTTCTGATGGGACTGCAAATAACTACAGTCCTTTTGGAAGGCCGTTTGATGGTTTCTTACAAAACTAGGCATACGCTCACCTTAAGATCCAGCAGTTTCGCTGCTTGGTATTTACCCGAATGAGGTAAAAACTTATGTCACTACAAAAACCTGCACGTGGATATTACAGCAGCTTCTTTATAATTGCCAAAACTTGGAAGCAACCAAGATTTTTCTGCAGGAGAATGGATAAATAAACTGGTATATAATGGTCAATACAATGAAATATTATTCAACACACACACAAAAAAAAACACAACAACAAGCTACCAAGACCTTAAAAAAATATAGAGGAAAGTTAAATGCACATTGCTAAGTGAAAGAAGCCAATATGAGACGGCTGCAAATGGGATGATTCCAACCTCAGTATAGGATTCCAGCCGTACGATGACATCTTGGAAAAGGAAAAGCTATGGAGACAATAAAAAGATCCGTGGTTGCCAGGGGTTGGGGATGGGGAGGGGTGAATAGGTGGAGCGCAGAGGATTTTCAGAGCAGTGAAACCACTGTGCAGGATGCTATAAAGGTGGACACGTGTCATTACACATTTGTCAAAACCCGTAGAACCTACAACACCAAAAATGAACCCTAATATAAACTATCGGAGAAGGCACTGGCACCCCACTCCAGTACTCTTGCCTGGAAAATCCCATGGACGGAGGAGCCTCGTAGGCTGCAGTCCATGGGGTCCGCTAAGAGTCGGACACAACTGAGCGACTTCACTTTCACTTTTCACTTTCATGCCTTGGAGAAGGAAATGGCAACCCACTCCAGTGTTCTTGCCTGGAGAATCCCAGAGACAGTGGATCCCCGTCTATGGGCTTGGCCCAGAGTCTGACACGACTGAAGCGATTTAGCAGCAGCAGCAGCAATATAAACTATAGACTTTGGATTATAATGTTGTATCAATGTAGGTTCACCGATTATAACAAATGTACAACTCTGGTAGGGGATTTTGATAGTGAAGGAGGCTGGGGATAGTGGGCTGCTCAGGTTTGCTGTAAATCCAAAAGTGCTCTAAAATATAAAGTCAATTTTTTTTCTTAAAGTCATGGGGAAATGGAAACTCGGAAAAATATTTAGAATATCATGTCATTTCACACTGAAAATAATGTTAAGTTAAAATGTAAAAAAAAATTGACACCAAGTATAAGAAAATATGGTTACTTCATCTTATACCTGGATAGGTAAAGACTACATAAGCATAACATCAACAAAATAAATTATCGAGGAAATGATCAATTAATTTAACTACTAAGAAGGCTGAGCGCCAAAGAATTGATTCTTTTGAACTGTGGTGTTGGAGAAGACTCTTGAGAGTTCCTTGGACAGCAAGGAGACCAAGCCAGTCAATCCTAAAGGAAATCAATCTTGATTATTCATTGGAAGGACTGATGCTGAAGCTGAAACTCCAATATTTTGGCCACCTGATGCAAAGAACTGATTCATTGGAAAAGACCCTGATGCTGGGAAAGATTGAAGGCAGGAGGAGAAGGGGACGACAGAGGATGAGATGGTTGGATGGCATCACCGACTCAATGGACAAGAGTTTGAGCAAGCTCCGGGAGATGGTGAAGGACAGGGAAGCCTGGTGTGCTGCAGTCTGTGGGGTTGGAAAGAGTCAGACACAACTGAGTGACTGAACAACAACAATTAAACAACTTAAAGTGAAAGTGTTAGTCGCTCAGTTGTGTCCGACTCTCTGTGACCCCATGGACTGTAGCCCTCCAGGCTCCTCTGTCCATGGAATTCTCCAGACAAGGATACTGAATGGGCTGCCATTGCCTTCTCCAGGGGATCTTCCTGACTCAGGCATTGAATCCAGGTCTCTTGCATTCCAGGCAGATTCTTTAATGTCTGAGCCACCAGGGAAACCCAAACAACTTAAAACTCAAAACTCTTACTATTAACTCAAATTTTAAAAATATTACTATGACAAAATGTTACTATATCTGTAACAGTTAATTAAAAGTTAAGCAGCAGTACTTCAACATAAAAATGCATATGATATGACTAAAGAATTTACAAAAGTATCTTCTTTAGTGACTAATCTGTAAAAAATGAAATTCAAATAAAAATAGCAATGGAATATCATTTACTCCCATTAATTTAGCAAATATTATCCAGAGTAAGAATACTCAATATTGATAAGGGTGTGATAAACAAAGCTATTCAAATCATTTCTCAGAAATGATTTAACAATACATATCTAGGGCTTTAAAAATGTTCATACCTTTGATCTAGTAATTTCACTCCAAGAAAATAATCTGAAATATGAACAAACATTGTGCACAAAAAAGTTCATCACAGCACTACTTATAATACTAAAAATTTAGAAAAAATGTAAATGCCTAACAATAGAGGAGCCTGGTGGGCTGCAGTCCATGGGGTCGCGAAGAGTTGGACACGACTGAGCAACTTCACTTTCACTTTTCTCTTTCATGCATTGGAGAAGGAAATGGCAACCCACTCCAGTGTTCTTGCCTGGAGAATCCCAGGGACGGGGGAGCCTGGTGGGCTGCCGTCTATGGGGTCGCACAGGGTCGGACACGACTGAACTGATTTAATAGCAGCAGCAGCAGCAACAATAGAGGAACTGTTATTATCTTACAATGATTAAAATATTTATGAATAGTTTTCCCCCAAGAAAAACTGTTATTTTGATGATAAAAATAGTCTGTGTTCATCATAATTCCAAACACTAAAAATGATAAGCAAAAAAACAACAACTATGCCAAATTCTATCGTCAACAGGCAATCACTACTAATAGTCTAACAAATTATCTTACAGACATCTTACTAGGCATATAATTTTACAAAATGGAATCATGATATCCATTTTTTTCAAATGCTTATTCCACTGAGTCTCTAACAGACGTTTTTACATAATAATAAATACAGACATATATTGGGGCCATTAATTTGAATGGCCATATTGTATTCCAGAATACAACTAATTTCCTACTGGTGGACATTTCCTACATTTTTTGCTATTACAAAAATGTAGGAAATATCACAAGGAGCACACTCATGCAATCACCTTTACACATATGTCCAATATCTCCTTAGACACAATCAGAAACCAGCCTTAAAGAATATGCCCGTCCTAATAATAACACATACTGTCAAGCTCCCCTCCAGAAAGTCTGAACCAATTACAGCCCCAGCAAGAGTTTCAAAAGCCCCTGCCCCACCACCTGATACTGTCCCTCTTTGCAGTTGCCACCAGTTACCACAGACAAGGACTATCTGTATTGCTTTAATTAGTATTCTTTTAATTATGAGTGAGAATGAACACATTTTCATATATTTACTTCTCATTTGCTTTTAATCTTTTGTGAACTGCTGTTTATATCCTTTGCTCATTTTTAAAGGCCTTGCCTTATTAATATGAATTTGTATATGTCCTTTGTATCTTAGAGATATTGGCTCATTATCATAATTGCTGCAAACATATTTCCTTCGTTTGTCATTTGTTTTTCAACTTTATTATTCTTAATCTTCAAACTGTTTTATTTAATTGTACGTACCTGAATCTATAAAATATTCCTCTATCATTTCCCTCTGGTATCTTACCTTCTGCATTTCAGGACAATAAAAATAGTTACCCATATTTTAGTATTTTATGGTTGATTTTTAATCTTTGAATTTTTAGTATTTACAATTTATTTTGGTGTAAAAATTGAAGTAAGGATCAAGCTTTATGGTGTTTCTGCTAGGTAGCCGTCAAGGGTTTGAAACGCCACCTTTATCATATATATATAAACATTGTCCTAGTTTGTTGGGGCTGCCATAACAAGCGGCAGACTGAATGGCTTAAACAACAGAAATTTCTTTTCTTTTCTTTTTTTTAACACCAAAAACACCTTGTATTGGAGTACAGCCGATGAACAGTGTTGTGGTACTTTCAGGTGAACAGCGGAGAGACACAGCCGTACATATATCCATGTGTCCGTTTTCCCCCAAACCCCCATCCCATTCAGGATGGCACGTAACAAGAAACTCATTCTCTTATAGTTCTAAAGCCAGAAGTCAGCAGCGCTGACCTCTCCTGAGTCCTCTCCCCTCGGCTTTGGACAGCGGTCTTCCTGCATTTTCACACGGTCTCCTGTGCACAAGGTCTGTGTCCCAATCTGCTCTTACACTGACACCAATCATATCGGGTTAAAGTCAACCTAACAGCTTCATATTAACTCAATGGCCTCTTTAAAGACACTCCAGTATCTCAAATCCATCACATCCTGAGATCCTGGGGGTTAGGACTTTTACTTATGGATGCTGGGGGGACATAATTCAGCCCACAGCACACACACACACTCCGGACTGCGCTTTCTTGTTTCATTGATCTGTCTGTTCCAGGATTGATATCATACACTTAGTTGCTATAGCCTTATAATACCTTCTAACCCACTCCAGTATTCTTGCCTGGAGAATCCCCATGGACAGAATATCCTGGCGGGCTACATTCCACGGGTTCACAAAGAGTCAGACATGGCTGAGTGACTCAGCACAGGACAGCACGGCACCTTTTAGTACTAAGTGGGCAAGTACCTCCTCGTGACTTGCCTTTTCCAGAATTATCCTGGCCATTTTCTTATTGTTCCTCTCCCACTATGAGTTTCAGAATTCATTTGGAATCACCTGGGATTTTTATAGAGATTACATAGGATTTACAGACTGGCTTAAGAATGTGCGTCTTTCCATGTGTCCTAACCTTATTTCTCTCAGCAGAGTTTTGTACACATTGTATTCTATTTTGTTTGGGGTTTAGTTACATGTATTCCTAGGTATTTCATTTTCTTGATACTTTGTAAGTAGAATATCTTTTCCATTACATTTTCTAATTGGTTGATGCTGAAATATAAGAAACCATTCATTTTATATCTATTTAACTTACACTTGTAAACTACAGGGAATGCTATTACTTCCAAAAGCTTTTTAATGATCCTCTTGGTAAACAATCATATCTTCAAATGAAGACAGTTTTGCCTTCTTCTCTCCAATACTTAGACTCGTTTCATTGTCTTGCTCACTATATTGACATGCACTTTTAAACGAGGAGAAAAGGGGGCCATTTATTTTTCTTTGACTCTAATAGAACTGTGTCCAATCAAGGGTATTACTGTTAATTTCAGATTTGTAAAAATCATGTGAATTTTCATATGACTTTTCAGTATCAAAATGATCATATAAAGTGCTCACATAAGACTGAGTAACAGATTTCCTAATATTCTTTATCTCTGCATTCCTGAAATGAAATTCACTTGCTCACGCTACATTTCTTCAAGCAGACTGATGGATCCTATACCCAATATTTTATGATAGTTTCCATCAATGTTTATAAATAAGACTGAAATACAAAATGTGTGTGTTCCCCATGTGCTATCATTTCTACCTAGTACAATTAAAGTTTGTGCTATGATTTTGGTTTGGGAAAACGCATATTCATTGTTTGCCTATATGTACAGGGCAGAAAACAAAGGTAACAACATGGTAGGGTAATAATGGTAACACTGGTTACCTTAAGGGGGAATTATTAAAGTGTTTTCCTTCAATTTTCTATAACAATTGAGCATCATATTTATAACAAGATGTTTTAAATATATGTTACTAAAAAAGAGCGGGTGAAAGTGTATTAGCAGTTATCTCTGGAAGGGGGAATGAAACATGATTTTTATCTTCTCTGTCCTGCTATGAATCTGTCTATCCATCAGTATTTCCCCTTTCTGTCCATGCCCTGACCCTGCTGATTAAAAAATACAAATATACACAGTTACATTATTACTTTCTTTTTTTAAGAAACTATGATGAACTTAGGACTTCTCAAATTATAGTAAACCAATGCAAATAGATGTAAACTCTCCTCAGGATAAAATGAATAGGAAATTACATGGCTATTAAGCAGGGTCTAATTAGAGAAGGCTCTCAGCTATGACTATCCTATTTTGGTAACTGGAGTCAGGTATGAGCTACATCTCTGCTTATATGAAAGCAGATGATTTGTCTGGGATCTCAGCAAAACGAGGAAGTTTTGCTCCTTTAGGAAGTTAGCATCTTAGCTTGAGTGGTATAAGAGAGACTTTAAACAGCTTACAGCCTCACAAACCAAACCTTCAGTCTCACACAAGGCACCAGCGCATGGCTATTGGCATCCTTCTTCCAAATAAGCCTAAGCACTCCACCCACTTTGACTAGTGTTCTTAAACTGTCTTTTAAAAAAATGTCTGGGGATGTCCCTGGTGGTCCAGTGATTAAGACTAGACCTTCCAATGCAGGGGGTATGGGTCTGATCCCTGGTGGGGAAGTTAAGATTTCCACATGCTTACAGCAAAAAAAAAAAAAAAAAAACCAGCCACAAAACATAAACAATATTGTTACAAGTTAAATAAAGACTTTTTAAAACATGGTCCACATAAAACATCGGTGGGATTTATGAGGGAAGATGCCCCACTCTGTCCGCCCCGTGGCCGCCTCGGGCCGTTTCGCCTTCCCAGCCGAGGTCCCGACACTGCAGCCCAGACAGGGCGGCACAGACAGACAGAAGCCCCTCGGCGCTCTGAGTCATGAAGCGGGGGACAGTGGTTACACAGCAAGAGATAACTAGATGCTTACTCTAGGTTTATTGGAAAACAAGCTATCTTGCAACTGCTCGGGATAAAGGATTCCCCACAGCACTGCGGAACTTCCACAGGGACCACGGGAGCCAGATAAGCCACAAGGCCATGCGCATCCTGCTAAACAGCCGCACCCCGGGAAGCAGGGGTTCAGCTCTGACTCCTTATGTAAGAGCCCAACAGTGGGTCCCCATTCATCATCGGGCTTCTCAGAGATCAGTGGTGAAGGCACAAATCTGGTGAAAGTTTTCAAAAAATAAAATAAAAGATTTACATCATCCTGCCAAAAAAAAAAAAAGGTCAGAGTTGTGAGTCTTGGAAAAGTTTCATATTGCCTTCATGCAGTGATCAGGTTAGCCCTCGACTGAAGGCAAGAGCAGGGCCTGGACCAGTGGGGGCTCCAGCTCCTGAGGACGCTTCATCGGCCCACCAGTGGCTACCCTGACTGTTAAAGGAGAAAAATTAATCATTCAATCAACAGCGGAATTCAGTTTCCAAACAGTTACCTTATATGTATGCCCATCTCCCGCTTTCCAAGTGCTTTTGTGAACCTTGCTTCATTTGATCTGAAGAACTGCTTACAACAGAGATGGCAGATACCATCATTCCTGATAAAAACAGCTTCCATTCTATGCATGACTACTGTGTGCCCAGTACTGGCCCAAGAACTTCAAAAACCTTGTATCATTTATCCTTACAACCACCCTCTGAGCTTAGAAAAATTGGTTTTTGTTTTGTGGGTTTGTTTTTTGCTTTGGGGGTTTTATTTATTTATTTATTTATGGCTGTGCTGGGTCTTCGTTGCTGCCCACCGGCTTTTCCTAGTTGCAGAGATCAGGGGCTACTTGTTAGTCGCAATGCTCGGGCTTCTCGTCGTGGCGGCTTCTCGATGCAGACCACAGACTCCAGGCATGCAGGTTCAGTGTCTTTGAGCAGGGCCTTAGCAGCCCTGTGGCGTGTGGAATCTTCTAGATTCCTAGGGTGCCAACCCACGTCCCCTGCTTTGGCAAGTCAGACTCTAAACCACGGGACCACCAGGGAAGTCCCAGCCAGGAACAGTTGTCATCCCCAGTTTACAGCTAAGAGAACAAAGGACCTGAAGAAGTTAAGGAAATGCAAATTCAGTTAAACACTTATGTCCCCAGTTTCTGAAGGAAGGAATTGAGGCCTTAGTAAAGTTGAGTGACTCTGCAAGGTCACAAGGTTTGTAACAGCACAGACTGACTCTCAACCACAGGTCCACCTGATTTCAAAGACCACGATCTTAACCGTTGGCTGCCCACTCTTCCTGGGGTTATCGTTAAGTTACCACGGGGATGGGAAGCCTCTGGTCAGCAGTCAGCGTGGCAGAAGAAGCTTCACCATTCCTGTGTAGGCACCATGCCGCTTCCCAGTTAGAACCATCACTGCCGATTCTGAGCCTTTGGGGGAGAGTTGTTACATTTTTTCCTGTGAAAAGTTTCCCTTGGGAAAAGTCAGAGCTATCACCTTCCCCCACCAAAACGGTCTGACTCCAAGGGGCTCGTTGCTGCTTCCTCAGTGAGGCTGCCTGACTTCATGAGTGGATTTAAGAACAGCCCCCCCAGAGGCCAAACCAGCGGCGCAAAGTGCCAGGGGTGCTGGCATGTGGCTGAGAGAACCCGTGGGAGCAACCCAGGCCATGCTGTGGCCGGTAAGCCCTAAAACAAGGCTGCAGCAGCGGGGAGCCGTGCCCCGGCCTCACCCCACGAACGGGGAGGCTTTGCTTGCCGTCCTTCCAGCTGGCTGGTGGGGGCCAGCCGCCTGAGTCACACAGAAGGGGCTCAGTGGCCTGGGCTTACCACGTTCCCCCCTCAGATGTGTCCAGAAATGCCTCCACCTACAGCTTGCAAGGAACCCTGGGCCAGATGTTCTGGAAGGCCTCCCCAAACCAGACGCAGCATTTCTTTCTTCCGCAGGCTCAAACGGATGACAGACAACAGTGACGCCAACGTGGAACGCGCTAAGCTGGGATGAAAGACAGGAAGCAGCTCAGCAGGGACAGATCTCATGATAATGGCAACTCAAGGATAAAACAAGCCCACCCCCAGGGGTCCGCCGCTCCCACTCCAGCTGTGACCGCCGTGCAAAGGGAGGTGGGCCAGAGCCCCTGGAAGAGCACGTGCACTCTTGGTTGGCCAGGCTTTGGGACCGGGGACCCAAGACGCAACTTCACCACTCTGTTGTGGCAAGTGGATCCATATCTGAAGGACTTTGATCGTCCCTTTTTCTCCCCAGGCAGGAACTGAGGGTAGAGGGACCTTAGAGGGGTCACCTGGGCACCCAGAGCAGGGGAAGACAAAACAGGTGAACACGATCCAGCCCCAAGTCTTTCTGGTATTTCATCTCCTCCTCTGAGGGCTAAGTCAGTATATTTGTTTCAGCAACAGACCTAAAGTTACATTTGCGTAAATAAAGTGGGACCAGGCTACTGCAGTTGGAGAAGGAAACGGCACCCCACTCCAGTCCTCTTGCCTGGAAAATCCCATGACGGAGGAGCCTGGTAGGCTGCAGTCCATGGGGTCACGAAGAGTCGGACACGACTGAAGTGAGTGAGTTAGCAGCAGCAGCAGCAGCAGCAAGCTACTGCACGGGAAAAAATATCTCAAGCTTTTCTAGAACGAAAAAGAAGTTTGAACTTGCTTCTGGCAGTAAACCTACAGGAGAGAAACTCTCCACACTCAGTCCTCCCACCCAAGAGTGCTGGTGGGGCCATGGCCAGGTTAAGATCCCAAAACAGATCCCTTCAACCTTGGCTATGTGTTAACTTAACCAGGGGAGCTTTAATAAATTCTGATATCCAAGCTCACTATTGGATAGTGACTATTAAACCTCAATCTCAGGGGTAAGGCCTCAGCATTGGTTATTTTTAGAGAAGCCTCCCTTCCCCATCCTCACCCCTTCCTTGTGTGCAGCCAGGGTTAAGAACTGCTGGCCTGAAGGCTAAGATGGAAGAGGCCTCAGCAACCTGGAGTGCCTGCAGCAGCCACTATAATGTTCTGACACAAAATACGTCAGCAGCATCCCCAGGCTACAGACCCCAACTTATGAAATCATGCCCAGGGGTATGGTTAGTTTCATGTTGTTTTCCTCTCCATCCACCCCTCTAGGCTACTCCAAGAGTGCACAAGCAGTGCTGGTAGATGTCTGTTGCTTTTGGAAACAAACATCTCCATGTCTCTTTGTGGGCAGTGCTACTGTCCATCAAGGTCCTCAGCTCCTGGCTGAGGAAGCGGCATGCATGCGAGCTCAGTCACCTAGTCGTGTCTGACTCTTTGTGATCCCATGGACTGTAACCCGCCGGGCTCCTCTGTCCATGGGATTCTCCAGGCAAGAATACTGGAGTCGGTTGCCATGCCCTCCTCCAGGGGATCCTCCCAACCCAGAAATCAAACTCGCGGCTCTTGCATCTCCTGAACTGGCAGGAGGGTTCTTTACCATTGCATCACCCGGGAAGCCCCAGGCGAGGGGCAGATGACCCAAACTAAGATGATCCAGCCCTCTCTCCCCAAAATCTGACTCTTGGGTGGGGTAACAAAGGAGCAGAAAATGGCTGGAGCTGAGTTGTGCTGGTATCAGCCTCGGAATAACTAAGAGTGTCCTGGTATTGTCTTGCTGCCTAAGACCCAGACTTTTCTTCAAGTCTGTGAGCTGCCCCCAGAATCTAACAAGTGCCTATTTGCTTTAGTTAGCCAGAACTGGCTTCTATTGCTCACAATCAAAGAACCCTAATTGACAACTTCATTGATCAGAGCAGGTGAGGTTATGCTCGACAAAGCTCCATGGCATCCCAGTCCACAGGGGCCCTGCTCTGTCACCCCATCCCTGGCACCCCGGCTGATGGGGAGCCATCCCTGGAATACTGCCAGTCACTACGGCAGAGTTTCCCTCAGAGGATCTCACACTGTCTATTAGACGCTGGCCTTGGGTGACACGTGCCAGGGCCCATGGCTCAGTAGCCAGAACCAATCAGAATTCCCACGGCTCCACCCAGCAACTAAGTGGAATCCCATAGTGCAAACAGCACTAACGGTCTTTAGCTCCTCTAATCCAACAGCTCAAATATACTGAAGACAATCTGCCAAATTATTATTTCAGTACATTTTTCAGGTCTAGCTTGGAGAACCGACCATGATTCAAAACAATGTTCCCATGAGAAATTAGGTGCCAAGTTCTAAGTAGTTGACTTGTAAAAGAAGGTGGATTCTCGACTGGAAAATCCCATGGACAGAGAGGTCTGGCAGACTACAGTCTATGGAGTCCCAAAGGAGTCAAACACATCTTAGCCACTGTCAGGAAGCACTTAACAGGAGGCTTCCTGTGTGCTGTTTTGGATCTGTCAGGAATTCTGTGTTCCTTATTAATTCCTGAATATTCAGGAATTAAGAGGAGAGGCAAGCCTCTCCCGGGGGGCTGAGGAATCCAGGCATTTCCTTCATTAGTTTTTCTATACGGTGATAAGTACCCTCTTCCTTTTTATGAACCATATGGTAAAAGTGACTATTGACAACCCTCTCTCATATGGATGACCTCATGTTTCCTTGTAAGTTTTGATTTTATCTCTGCTGAAAATAGCTATCTTGTAAGACAATATAAATACCTACACAATGTTAAATAAAACACCTTTTTGCTCCATCAGAGCTTTGGTCCCCATGTCTTGCTTTCTCTCTCTCTCTCTCCCTCGCTCTCTCAGGCTATTTCTTTGGAGTGCAGAGGCTCTCTGAGTTCACTTTCTTGCCCGGGCTTCTAAGACCCTCTCAAGAAGGCGCTCTGCACCTTCACCCCATCGAGAGGGTGCCTGAGGCCTCCATGAACAGAGCAAGCCCCGTGTCAGGGACTTTATTGGCTTTCTGAGTAAACCAAGGAATATCAGCCTCTTTCTCTCTCCTTTACTTTCTTATCGGTCGACTCTGGACCACCAGGTTCCGGTCCATTAAAGGACCTCCACAAGCCACTAACCAACAACAACAACAAAAGGTGGAACACAATCTGCTGGTAAGTTTGGCTTCCTGCTTCTCAGGTTGCTCAGTGCTAAAGCAGGAGACTTGGGTTCAATCCCTGGCTCTGGAAGACACCCTGGAGAAGGAAATGGCAACCCACTCTGGTATTCTTGCTTGGGAAATCCATGGACAGAGGAGCCTGGCAGGCTACAGACCATGAGGCTGCAAAGAGTCTCACACACTAAGCGACTAGGCACAGCACAGCAATCAACAGCAGTGGCAACAATACTTACATAATTATTTAAGAAACAAGACCCCAGAATTTGGTAGACTGGACTGGATTACTCAACCATAGCCATGACAAACGGCCAGCTCATTCATTTGTGGGACCCACTTGTGGGTTCCCATGTTCAGCACCAAAGAATTGATGCTTCTGAACTGTGGTGTTGGAGAAGACTCTTGAGAGTCCCTTGGACTGCAAGGAGATCCAACCAGTCCATCCTAAAGGAGATCAGTCCTGGGTGTTCACTGGAAGGACTGATGTTGAAGCTGAAACTCCAATACTTTGGCCACCTCATGTGAAGAACTGACATTTGAAAAGACCCTGATGCTGGGAAAGATTGAGGGCAGGAGGAGAAGGGGATGACAGAAGATGAGATGGTTGGATGGCATCACCAACTGAATGGACATGAGTTTGGGTAAACTAGGGGAGTTGATGATGGACAGGGAGGCCTGGCGTGCTGTGGTTCATGGGGTCAGAAAGAGTCAGACACGACTGAGTGACTGAACTGAACTGTGCTTGTTCAAATAGCAAGAGAAAGTGTCATTAAATGTACTAAAATATAAAGCTTTTTCCTTTCTTCCCTGGATGTTTTATTTGCTAGTTAATGTTATCAGAAAAGATAAGGTAAACTTTTTAAGTATCAGCATGAATTTTACTGTTTACAGTGTGCAAAGCCTGTTTTAAATGCAAACACAGGCGCCTTGGACAAAACCCTCATTTCAGAGTTGGTACCGGCATAGGTCTTGTGTTCATCACAGAACCGCGGCAATGCTGCAGGTCACTCACCCAACTAATCTTAATTTTCCTTCTTTAATACAGAGCAGAGTGCCAGCCCGGCCACGGTCATCTGACTGACAAGTAAGGAGCAGTGGCATGGAGGGTTCTGTCTCCATTTCCTTCCACAGTGTCGTTGTCAGAGAAAGCAGTCGGCTCACCAGGAGACGAACAGGACTGAGACAGGATAACCAGCGTGTTCCTTGCCCTCTTTCTGCTTTCCAAGCAGGTTCTGATGCACACGGCTTCTCAGGCAGTGGGAGCCTCTGCAGACCCCGGCAGAGATGGGTCACACTCACCCCGCCGCGGCTCGCCTCTCACCCAGCGTGCATGCGTGGCGTGCCAGTCCACAGGCGCCCGGGACCCTGCGGAAATGTGCGACCGGCTCTCGAAGTGCACGGGCGCGCTCCGTGCTCCCTTTGGACTTCCCTACAAAGCAGACGTTCAAAGAAAAAAATTATTAGCGATTCTGAGAACGGTGACGGCAGAGCGTCAAAGCAGAGGCCCCTTCTGAACATGGGTCCCTGCGATGGCACAGCGCACGCCCAGGGAGCCTGCCCTGTGACGCCACCGCCTTCCGCCTTCGCTCTGCCATGAAACCGGCGAGGCCCCTGTTCAGCGATTCTGAGCCAGTATCCTAACAGCTACGAAGAGGGCCTGAACGGTAGGGCCTGCCGCTATTCTTTTCAGGCCACAGATGTTTACTGAGCAGCTATTATGTGCCAGGCACTGTTTTAGGTGATGGAGATAAGACAGTAAACACAAAGGAAAAGCCCTGACCTCAAGAAGCTGACTTCCAGCAGGAGAGACAACAAACAAAATGTGTAAACAAAGTCAAATAGTCTGTTGGATGGTAGCTAAGGAAGGAAAAAATAAACCAGGGAAAGGGCAGGAAGGATGGGATTGAGGGTGTGGATACTTAACATTTTACAGCCGTTTACTGCGGTAGTGAAGAACAGAGAAAATATTACAGGAGAAAGCTGATGGGGAATTGGCAGGTGCTGGCAGTCACAGACAGGAAAGGTTTTCTGAGGAGGCGCTGCGCTGTGCTCACGCAGACCCCATCCCCAAACCCCCACCCACCCCACCCAGCCTTGGGCAGGAAACCTGCACAAGGAGCTTCCTGCCACCTCCAGCCAAGCTGGTCTAGTCTGTGCAAGTGTGAAATGAGGTTCATTAAAAGACTGTTTCCCTGAATGCAACAGCTGGACAGAGGATAAGCTCTTATAGCCTCAAGAAAGTTTCAGTTCAGTTCAGGCGCTCAGTTGTGTCCGACTCTTTGCGACCCCATGAATCGCAGCACGCCAGGCCTCCCTGTCCATCACCAACTCCCAGAGTTCACTCAGATTCACGTCCATCAAGTCAGTGATGCCATCCAGCCATCTCATCCTCAGTCGTCCCCTTCTCCTCCTGCCCCTAATCCCTCCCGGCATCGGAGTCTTTTCCAATGAGTCAGCTCTTCACATGAGGTGGCCAAAGTACTGGAGCTTCAGCTTTAGCATCATTCCTTCCAAAGAAATCCCAGGGCTGATCTTCTTCAGAATGGACTGGTTGGATCTCCTTGCAGTCCCAGGGACTCTCAAGAGTCTTCTCCAACACCACAGTTCAAAAGCATCAACTCTTCAGCGATCAGCTTTCTTCACAGTCCAACTCTCACATCCATACATGACCACAGGAAAAACTATAGCCTTGACTAGACGGACCTTAGTCGGCAAAGTAATGTCTCTGCTTTTGAATATGCTGTCTAGGTTGGTCATAACTTTTCTTCCAAGGAGTAAGCGTCTTTTAATTTCATGGCTGCAGTCACCATCTGCAATGATTTTGGAGCCCCCCAAAATAAAGTCTGACACTGTTTCTACTTTTTCCCATCTATTTCCCATGAAGTGATGGGACCAGAGGCCATGATCTTCGTTTTCTGAATGTTGAGCTTTAAGCCAACTCTTTCACTCTCCTCTTTCACTTTCATCAAGAGGCTTTTGAGTTCTTCTTCACTTTCTGCCATAAGGGTGGTGTCATCTGCATATCTGAGGTGATTGATATTTCTCCCGGCAATCTTGATTCTAGCTTGTGTTTCTTCCAGTCCAGCATTTCTCATGATGTACTCTGCATAGAAGTTAAATAAGCAGGGTGACAATATCCAGCCTTGATGTACTCCTTTTCCTATTCGAAACCAATCTGTCGTTTCATGTCCAGTTCTAACTGTTGCTTCCTGACCTGCATACAGATTTCTCAAGAGGCAGGTCAGGTGGTCTGGTATTCCCATCTCTTTCAGAATTTTCCACAGTTTATTGTGATCCACACAGTCAAAGGCTTTGGCATAGTCAATAAAGCAGAAATTAATGTTTTTCTGGAACTCTCTTGCTTTTTCCATGATCCAGTGGATGTTGGCAATTTGATCTCTGTTCCTCTGCCTTTTCTAAAACCAGCTTGAACATCTGGAAGTTCACGGTTCATGTATTGCTGAAGTCTGGCTTGGAGAATTTTGAGCATTACTTTACTAGCGTGTGAGATGAGTGCAATTGTGCGGTAGTTTGAGCATTCTTTGGCATTGCCTTTCTTTGGAATTGGAATGAAAACTGACCTTTTCCAGTCCTGTGGCCACTGCTGAGTTTTCCAAATTTGCTGGCATATTGAGTGCAGCCCTTTCACAGCATCATCTTTCAGGATTTGAAATAGCTCAACTGGAATTCCATCGCCTCCACTAGCTTTGTTCATAGTGATGCTTTCTAAGGCCCACTTGAGTTCACATTCCAGGATGTCTGGCTCTAGATGAGTGATGAAACCATCATGATTATCTGGGTCATGAAGATCTTTTTTGTACAGTTCTTCTGTACATTCTTGCCACCTCGTCTTAATATCTTCTGCTTCTGTTAGGTCCATACCATTTCTGTCCTTTATAGAGCCCATCTTTGCATGAAGTGTTCCCTTGGTATCTCTAATTTTCTTGAAGAGATCTCTAGTCTTTCCCATTCTGTTGTTTTCCTCTATTTCTTTGCATTGATCACTGAAGAGGGCTTTCTTATCTCTTCTTGCTATTCTTTGGAACTCTGCATTCAGATGCTTACATCTTTCCTTTTCTCCTTTGTTTTTCGCCTCTGTTGTTTTCACAGCTATTTGTAAGGCCTCCCCAGACAGCCATTTTGCTTTTTTGCATTTCTTTTCCATGGGGATGGGATAGTCTTGATCCCTGTCTCCTGTACAATGTCATGAACCTCATTCCATAGTTCATCAGGTACTCTATCTATCAGATCTAGGCCCTTAAATCTATTTCTCACTTCCACTGTATAATCATAAGAGAAAGTTTAGTAGCCTACATTTAAAGCAGCTTTTCAGTCAGAGCTTTCACATCTATGGTTAAATGAGCCAGTTGATTAGGCGCCATAACTTAGGCCAAAAGTGGAGGGGATTCCCCACCCCCAGCCTGTAAATCAGACGTCCAATTTGTCTAAGTGAAAGCGAGAGGGTGAAGTATATTCCCCCAGAGTTTTACTAAGCCAGCTGAACCCAGACCAACACCAGGCCTTCCCCAACACTGTACTTGTCAGCCTCTTTTTGAACATCTCCAGAAACCATTCAGTTTCCTCTCCAAGAGAATTGCTTCCTAACTTCTGATCACTTTAAAAATGAATTCGTAATACATTTCTTGACAACTATAATATTTGACAATAGGCATTAAGAGGGCTTCCCTGATAGCTCAGTTGGTAAAGCGTCTGCAATGTAGGAGACCCCAGTTCGATTCCTGGGTTGGGAAGATCCACTGGAGAAGGGATAGGCTACCCACTCCAGTATTCTTGGGCTTCCCTTGTGGCTCAGCTGGTAAAGAATCCACCTGCAATGCGGGAGACCTGGGTTTGATCCCTGGGTTGGGAAGATCCCCTGGAGAAAGGAAAGGCTACCCACTCCAGTATTCTGGCCTGGAGAATGCCATGGACAGTCCATGGGGGTCACAAAGAGTCAGACATGACTGAGCGACTTCGGACTTTAAGATGGAAAGCTTTAGGCAAATATGAAGATATTCTCTTTATCCCTCACTTGTATGATGTTTGTCTCCCTCTTTTAGTAAATCAACAAAGATAATCAGGAGGCTCTCGGGACCTTGTTCTTGAGTCATTTTCACATCTTAGGTTCAAATTGAACTTCTATTAATTTTTAAGATGTCCATTGGTTTGTGGAGAAGAACTTATCACTTCTAAAACATGGTGACTGTGCAAAAAAATGTCAGCATCAAATATGCTAACCGTCTAGACACAGGGCCACATGTCCCCTTTTTAATTTGGGCAGAGTTTAATGTGAAAGTTAATGTCTAGCCAGATCTTCCTGCCTGGTTTTCCAAGCATGTCCGCACAGGCTGGCAAGGGGAGCAGAGTGCGTAGCCTGGTTGAGGAAACAGTAACAGGAGGCCGAGATGCTCCCCAGCCAGCCTGGTTGGCTTTGTGCTCTCAGGCAGAATGAAGAGGGCTGATGGGGACGCTCCTTGCCCATTCACCACTCCCACGCGGAACTCAGTCTGAATGGCCTCTGGTGTTATTATTTGTTGGCGGATTCTGCCCGCGCCTCCTCAGCGTTACACACTGGCATCTCTGAAGCTGGCTTTGTCTCCCACCCATTGTTGGGTTTGGGCTGCGTTTCTGCATTTCAAGGTCCTTAAAGAACCTTACAAAGTAGAAGAGAAAAGAAAGGGGGCAGTCAGACAGGATACACTGGTTGTACTATTCTTACCATCCATCCAATTCCAAGAAGCTCCTGCATCTTGAATAGATAATAAAAGGTTGGTGTGCAGCTGGGCCCCATTGACCCGCTACCCTTCCCTTAAATGCCGGATGAGGGAGGCTTTAGGATGCCTCAATGAACACAAAAATGACTACCTTAAGAAACAATCTATACTTACAAGTATTCTAGTTAAAAAAAATAAAAGGTCAATGTGGGTCCATCAGTTGTAACAAAGATACCATCCTGGAGCTGGATGTTGAAGGTGGGAGAGAATGTGTATGGCGGGGAGAAGGGGGCATATAGGAAATCACTGTACTTTCTCTCAATGTTTCTCTGAACCTAAAACACTCCAAAACATAAAATCCATTAAAAACTAAAAGCCATGAGGCAATCTATTTATTTAAAATAGTTTTCTTAGCCAAACCTTATTCACATATACTGTGGGAATGAAACAAAGTGAAATTTAAATGAACAACAAAAATATTCTTTATCATTAGGCAGCAGATATTTGCATGTTATTTAAAATACAAGTAGTAAATTAAAACACTGATCATCTCGTGCTTAACTATTCATTAAACATCTGCTGAACGATGAACTTCTTAAAAACAACTCTGTCCAGAAAGTGCTATTATTATCCCTTCTTCCCACAAGAGGAAATAGGTTGAAGCAGGTTAAGAAAATTGTGTCCTGTCACACAGCCAGTAAATGAGCAGCTGGGAAATTAGCATCCACTGAAGAGAGGGGAAAATAAAGGAGAGGGCATTCACCCAATATTCTTTTGCCTAAAAAGACATAAATTAAGCACGTTTAAAAATTTTAATTGAAAAAAAAGAACCTTATCCTTACATCTAAAAGATAAGCTGTGCTTAATAAGTTTGGAGGAGCAGAGAGATAAGGAAAAGAAGAGGGATATAGAAAGTGGATACCGTTTTTAGTGGTTTTGTTGTTCAGTCCCTCAGTCATGTCTGACTGTTTGCAACGCCATGGACTGCAGCACTGCAGGCTTCCCCGTCCATCACCAACTCCCGGAACTTGCTCAAACTCATGTCGGTCAAGTCGGTGATGCCATCCAACCATTTCATCCTCTGTTGTCCCCCTCTCCCCCTGCCTTCAGTCTTTCCCAGCCTCAGGGTCTTTTCTAATTTTCAGGGGAGACAGAGTTAAAAGAATTCTACTGGGGTGGGGGATGCGGAAGGTCAGGGAGGGAAGCTAAGTTTGGAGACAAAAAGTGAAGAGGGGAAAGGGAGAACATGAGAGAAGAGAGGAAGAAATATATTAAAGAGTGGGACAATTTAATTTCTGTGACTGTCATATTGGAATGTATTGGTTTCAACAAAATGATAGTCTACGGTGGCATCACATGGGCCAATATGCTTTCAAATGAGTCAGAGTCCATTGTATGATTTAGTTAAAGACCTTTAAATAGTTTTCCATCTTTGTTGCCTGTAGATACTGCTGCCTCTCTAGGACCTGAGGCTGCTGTTCCTTGTTTCTCAGGGTCAGACCCCCGAGGCCTCCATGGGGGAACATCTCGAGATTCACTGTCTGAAATATGTGTTTGGGGTACACCATGCCCCGCCGAGTGCAACCCAGGGACCTCATCTAGTGCTTAAAGGAAGAAGCAGCCAATGCCAGGGGAAACTGAGCCTGTTTGTCTTGACTGAGAGCCTGTGAGCCAGTCTATTCCTAAAGGATTTTCAGAAGAAGCCTTAACTTGGCTAGACATTTGCCTCAAGGGCTAGTGTAGAAATTAACCCCATGCACAGACCCACTCGAGGGGCCGCTGTCCCTCTACATCCTGCCCACCTGCACCCAAACCCCAGAACCATCCAGGTAGGGGAGGTGAGCCGTTAGGAGAGGCTGCTCCCCAGTATCAACGATAAGTCCTCCTCCTGCGCTCTGTCCTCTTCATTAAAACATTCATTGTAAATCAATGACGCTTCTTCAGGTCAGCATTTTTAAAATCAAGGCTACACTGGTGCCTGAAGGATTGATCCTGACTGGCAAACGGCTATCACGAAACTAGGAAGCTGAGATTTCCATGGGCCTCCAGCTCACTACTCTAGGCGATCTTGGGCAAGTCCTCACCAGGGCCCAAATTCCTCAACTTGACAGAGTAAGTCAGATGACCTGACCCTTCCAGCCACAAACTTCCATTATCCTGCTCACCTGCCGCCTCACAGCAGGGGCAAAACTGGAGTTTAAAAGAATCGATCTTGAATTCTGGCCAACGCATGAGCCCACCCAAGACTGACCAGTTCACACTTACGCGTCGAAATGCACATTTCCATGTGCCTTTATCTCACATACCATATGCAGGCTAAGGAAGTCATATCTCATAAACAGGAGCGAGCGAGATAAACAGTTTTTATCACTGCATGGGACTCCATGGAACATCCAAGGACAAGTTGATGATAAGGAGTTAGAATAATCCGTCTTTTACCTAAAATATGACTGAACTGCTCAATTTCTATAGACTCTGTTATTATTTTTAAAAGGGCAAAAAAAAATTAAAGTGATGAGTTAATATTTAATTATTGAGCAGTCACAAAGAAACCCAGGGGATACTGAGAATGCTTAAACATCCAAATGGTGGACCACTCTGAAACTGTCACATCTAATAACCAACTCGTAATGCATTTGACAGAATGTGGTCCACTGGAGAAGGGAATGGCAAACCACTTCAGTATTCTTGCCTTGAGAACCCCATGAACAGTATGAAAAGGCGAAATGATAGGATACTGAAAGAGGAACTCCCCAGGTCAGTAGGTGCCCAATATGCTACTGGAGATCAGTGGAGAAATAACTCCATGAAGAATGAAGGGATGGAGCCAAAGCAAAAACAATACCCAGGTGTGGATGTGACTGGTGATAGAAGCGAGGTCCGATGCTGTAAAGAGCAATACTGCATAGCAACCTGGAATGTTAGATCCATGCTGCTGCTGCTACTAAGTCACTTCAGTCATGTCCAACTCTGTGCGACCCCATAGACGGCAGCCCACTAGGCTCCCCCGTCCCTGGGATTCTCCAGAATCAAGGCAAATTGGAAGTGGTTAAACAGGAGACGGCAAGAGTGAACGTCAACATTCTAGGAATCAGGAAACTAAAATGGACAGGAATGGGTGAATTTAACTCAGACGACCATTACATCTACTACTGCGGGCAGGAGTCCCTTAGAAGAAACGGAGTAGCAGCCATCATGGTCAACAAGAGTCCGAAATGCAGTACTTGGATGCAATCTCAAAAATGACAGAATGATCTCTGTTCATTTCCGATGCAAACCATTCAGTATTACGGTAATCCAAGTCTATGCCCCAACCAGTAATGCTGAAGAAGCTGAAGTTGAAAGGTCCTATGAAGACCTACAAGACCTTCTAGAACTAACACCCAAAAAAGATGTCCTTTTCATTATAGGGGACTGGAATGCAAAAGTAGGAAGTCAGGAAACACCTACAGTAACAGGCAAATTTGGACTTGGAGTACAGAATGAAGCAGGACAAAGGCTATTTAATAGAGTTTTGCCAAGAGAATGCACTGGTCATAGCAAACACCCTCTTCCAACAACACAAGAGAAGACTCTACACATGGACATCACCAAATGGTCAACACTGAAATCAGACTAATTATATTCATTGCAGCCAAAGATGGAGAAGCTCTATACAGTCAGCAAAAACAAGACCGGGAGCTGACTGTGGCTCAGATCATGAACTCCTTATTGCCAAATTCAGACTTAAATTGAAGAAAGTAGGGAAAACCATTAGACCATTCAGGTATGACCTAAATCAAATCCCTTATGATTATACACTGGAAGTGAGAAATAGATTTAAGGGACTAGATCTGATAGATAGAGTGCCTGATGAACTATGGACTGAGGTTCGTGACATTGTACAGGAGACAGGAATCAAGACAATCCTTATGGAAAAGAAATGCAAAAAAGCAAAATGGCTGTCTGGGGAGGCCTTACAAATAACTGTGAAAAGAAGAGAGGCGAAAAGCAAAGGAGAAAAGGAAAGATATAAGCATCTGAATGCAGAGTTCCAAAGGACAGCAAGGAGAGATAAGAAAGTCTTTCTCAGCTATGAATGCAAAGAAATAGAGGAAAACAACAGAATGGGAAAGACTAGAGATCTCTTCAAGAAAATTAGAGATACCAAGGGAACACTTCATGCAAAGATGGGCTCTATAAAGGACAGAAATGGTATGGACCTAACAGAAGCAGAAGATATTAAGAAGAGGTGGCAAAAATACACAGAAGAACTGTACAAAAAAGATCTTCATGACCCAGATAATCATGATGGTTTCATCACTCATCTAGAGCCAGACATCCTGGAATGTGAAGTCAAGTGGGCCTTAGAAAGCATCACTACAAACAAAGCTAGTGGAAGTGATGGAAGTCCAGTTGAGCTATTTCAAATCCTGAAAGATGATGCTGTGAAAGGGCTGCACTCAATATGCCAGCAAATTTGGAAAACTCAGCAGTGGCCACAGGACTGGAAAAGGTCAGTTTTCATTCCAATTCCAAAGAAAGGCAATGCCAAAGAATGCTCAAACTACCACACAATTGCACTCATCTCACACGCTAGTAAAGTAATGCTCAAAATTCTCCAAGCCAGGCTTCAGCAATACGTGAACCGTGAACTTCCAGATGTTCAAGCTGGTTTTAGAAAAGGCAGAGGAACCAGAGATCAAATTGCCAACATCCGCTGGATCATGGAAAAAGCAAGAGAGTCCCAGAAAAACATCTATTTCTGCTTTATTGACTATGCCAAAGCCTTTGACTGTGTGGATCACAAAAAACTGTGGAAAATTCTGAAAGAGATGGGAATACCAGACCACCTGACCTGCCTCTTGAGAAATCTGTATGCAGGTCAGGAAGCAACAGTTAGAACTGGACATGGAACAACAGACTGGTTTCGAATAGGAAAAGGAGTACATCAAGGCTGGATATTGTCACCCTGCTTATTTAACTTATATGCAGAGTACATCATGAGAAATGCTGGACTGGAAGAAACACAAGCTGGAATCAAGATTGCCGGGAGAAATATCAATAACCTCAGATATGCAGATGACACCACCCTTATGGCAGAAAGTGAAGAAGAACTCAAAAGCCTCTTGATGAAAGTGAAAGAGGAGAGTGAAAAAGTTGGCTTAAAGCTCAACATTCAGAAAATGAAGATCATGGTATCTGGTCCCATCACTTCATAGGAAATAGATGGGGAAACAATGGAAACAGTGTCAGACTTTATTTGGGGGGGGCTCCAAAATCACTGCAGATGGTGACTGCAGCCATGAAATTAAAAGACGCTTACTCCTTGGAAGAAAAGTTATGACCAACCTAGACAGCATATTCAAAAGCAGAGACATTACTTTGCCAGCAAAGATCCGCCTAGTCAAGGCTATGGTTTTTCCAGTGGTCATGTATGGATGTGAAAGTTGGACTATGAAGAAAGCTGAGTGCCAAAGAATTGATGCTTTTGAACTGTGGTGTTGGAGAAGACTCTTTGAGAGTCCCTGGCACGGCAAGGAGAGCCAACCAGTCCACCCTAAAGGAAATCAGTCCTGGGTGTTCATTAGAAGGACTGATGCTGAAGCTGAAACTCCAATACTTTGGCCACCTCATGTGAAGAGTGGACCATTGGAAAAGACCCTGATGTTGGGAGGGACTGGGGGCATAAGAAGAAGGGGATGACAGAGGATGAGATGGCTGGATGGCATCACTGACTCGATGGACATGAGTCTGGGTGAACTCCAGGAGTTGGTGATGGACAAGGAGGCCTGACGTGCTGCAATTCATGGGGTCGCAAAGAGTCAGACACGACTGAGTGACTGAACTGAACTGAACTGAATGCATCTATCTCTGTTGCACTTCAGAGCCTCAAATCCTACCTTGGGTCCATACTTTCTTCCTTTTCTCTAGTCTGTCCTTGTTTTTCTGAATTACTTATTCCCAGGATTTTTAATTAAAGAAGTCCAGGCATGAGTAAATTTATTAATAATATCAGTGTCTCCTTTGAGCACTGTCACGTGGTGAAGCCACAGCAACACCAACGATGTGCATATAGTAGGTGTCTAAGTGAGTTCAGGGTCTTAGATTAAATTGTTAATACAAGAGATTTATCACAGTTGATCAGTTCAGTCAGTTCAGTCTCTCAGTCATGTCCTACTCTTTGCGATCCCATGGACTGCAGCACGCCAGGCCTCCCTGTCCATCACCAACTCTCGGAGTTCACCCAAACTCATGTCCATCGAGTCTATGATGCCATCCAGCCATCTCATCCTCTGTCGTCCCCTTCTCCTCCCCCCCTTCAATCTTTCCCAGAATCAGGGTCTTTTCAAATGAGTCAGCTCTTCGCATCAGGTGGCCTAAGTGTTGGAGTTTCAGCTTCAACCTTAGTTCTTCCAATGACTATTCAGGACCGATTTCCTTTAGGATGGACTGGTTGGATCTCCTTGCTGTCCAAGGGACTCTCAACAGTCTTTTCCAACACCACAGTTGATAATCACCATTTATAAAAAGGAAAGAGAACAAACAGTGCCTACATCTACTTGCTTATGCTAGGTCCTAAAAAAGCAAAATGAACAAAATGATCTGTTCCTTAGTGTCCATGTTACTATTTACCTCTTCCTCTTGCAGGGTGGGGTCAGTGCAACAAGGGTCAAGAACCTCCATGTTCTGAAAGTCTCCTCTCTCTGCCTTCTCTCTTCTCCTCCCTCCTCATTATGTCCAGTCCCACTGAGCTACTTAATCATGGTCCCTGGAGCATGAAGTGCCCTCTTCTCTATATCTCTGAACATGCCCTTCCCTCTGTCAAAAACTCTTCCTTTCCCGTCCAAGGAAGGCTGTCTCCCTCCAGAAAGACCTAAGGCCCCCTGCCATTTCCTAGGGGACTTCTGGGTTCATCCTTTGGACCACCTGCAGCCAGCCAGTCCCTCCAAGCACCAGGTTTTCATCATCTTTGGTCAACAGCCAAAATGGGAGTCCCTTTGTCATCTCTTCAAGTCAGTTCAGTCACTCAGTCGTGTCCAACTCTTTGTGACCCCATGGACTGTCCATCACCAACTCCCGGAGTTTACTCAAACTTATGTCCACCAAGTCGGTGATGCCATCCAAACATCTCATCCTCTGTCATCCCCTTCTCCTCCCACCTCCATCTTTCCCAGCATCAGGGTCTTGTCCAATGAGTCAGCTCTTCACATCACGTGGCCAAAGGATTGGAGTTAGCTTCAACATCAGCCCTTCCAATGAATATTCAGGACTGATTTCCTTTAGGATAGACTGGTTGGATCTCCTTGCAATCCAAGGGACTCTCAAGAGTCTTCTCCAACACCACAGTTCAAAAGCATCAATTCTTCGGTGCTCAGCTTTCTTTATAGTCCAACTCTCGCATCCATACATGACCACTGGATCTCTTAGACCCACTCTAACCTCCAAAGAGCTCTCAGTTTCCTTGTCCTTGATCACCTCCTATGCCTGCTCCCTTCTCTCCATAATCTTTCCCCAAGAGCCCTCTGGAACTTCATTCATGATAAACTCTCTCTTGCCCACAACCATGTCACAGTGGGTCTCCTCTTCACCTCTTTGGGCTAAACGAGCCCCAGCGCATCACTGCAAGGCCACCACTCCTCCCCTGTCACTTTTCCAAGGAGATGCCATTCATCCGGACTGGACCCAAGAGCGGGAGGAGAACCACACCATCGGCTCCCAGTGACAGCTCATCCATTCATGCTGATGCGGAACTAGCCTGTATACTGTCCTCTGTCAATGTCAGATGCCAACCCGCATCATTCTTCGTCCTCATTCAAGGAGCCTTTGGCACCTTGCTCAATCTCCCTGACCACCCCTAGTCCTGCCATTGTCCTAAGTAGCTTCAATCTTAGTTCTTTGCTCTCAAGAGAACCCGCTCCACGGCACTTAGGCCGCCCTTCCCTTGGCCACCCCTGGACCTTGCCATCACCCTGAACTGTTCTGCCTATGACATCTTAAATCCGATAGCTTACTGTGATCAAAAGACACCATTTTTCTCTCCAGCCATCATCATCACATCTGTATTTTATTTCAGCAAGACCTTCTGTATCTCGACTCCTCTGCTTTCTCCTTCTCTATCAACCCCCACCTGGTTTTACTTCCTCCCTGTCAAATCCCTCCCTTCCCAGGTTCCCTAGCAAACCCTGACTCCATGACACATCACATCACTGTCTTACAGCTATCCTCACTCTCCTCTCTTGGCTTTAGGAACACTTAATTTCCCTCCCTTAATTTCAATATGTCTTTCTCCTTTCCCTTAAGTGTCAGTTTTCTTGAATGCCTGTTGGATTCTTCCCACTCTCCCCTGATAATCTCATGTACACTGCTTGCCTATTTCTGGCAATTAGTTTTTTTGTCTAAGATTCCAAGTCATTTGCTTTGCAGTTTCTTTTCACAAGGAGACTATACAAAATTGGCCTGTATGCAGGTCAAGAAGCAACAGTTAGAACCCAACATGGAACAACAGACTGGTTCCAAATTGGGAAAGGAGTACATCAAGGCTGTATATTGTCACCCTGATTATTTAACTTACATGCAGAGTACATCATGTGAAATGCCAGGCTGGATGAAGCACAAGCTGGAATTAAGATTTCCAGGAGAAATATCAATAACCTCAGATATGCAGATGACACCATTCTTATGGCACAAAGTGAAGAGGAACTAAAGAGCTTCTTGATGAAGGTGAAAGAGGAGAGTGAAAAGCTGGCTTAAAACTCAACATTCAAAAAACAAAGATCATGGCATCTGGTCTCATCACTTCATGGCAAATAGATGGGGAAACAATGAAAACAGTGACAGACTTTATTTTCTTGGGCTCCAAAATCACTGCTGATGGTCACATGAAATTAAAAGACACTTGCTCCTTGAAAGAAAAGCTATGGCAAACCTAGAAAGCATATTAAAAAGCAGAGACATTACTTGGCCAACAAAGGTCCATATAGTCAAAGCTATGGTTTTTCCAGTAGTCATATGGTTTTTCCAATAATCCAGAGATTATTCCATGCTTGTGCCAAACATTTTTAAATATTGTATAGTTTCTTTTATTGAAATATATTATATCCAGATTTTGTTTATGAAGTTTACTTGTAAGGAAATCAATTCTATTGGGTCAGTTCTCAACTTTCTTTTTTGCCTTTAGAAACAAGAGTGACACCAAGTTTTAAAACTCCTATTTTTCAAACTCAGATCACTGCAATATTTTGTGAAAAATTTATAAGATCTTGAACTTTTCTTCAGCCATAGAGCCTTCAATGGAAACTGACTAAAACTTTGAAACCTGGGAAAAGATGTTATTTTTTACCATACATCCCTATACGTGCTTGCTCAGTCACTCATTCATGTCCAACTCTTTGGGACCCCATGGACTGTAACCCACCAGGGCCCTCTGTCCATGGAATGGGTTGCCATTTTCTACCCTGGGGGATCTTCCCAACTCAGGGACCAAAACCCGAATCTCTTGCATCTCCTGCATTGGCAGGCGGATTCTTTACCATTGCGCCACCTGGTAATCCCCAGTACATCCTTATAATAC
Organism: Budorcas taxicolor; assembly: GCF_023091745.1. Classification (NCBI taxonomy): domain Eukaryota; kingdom Metazoa; phylum Chordata; class Mammalia; order Artiodactyla; family Bovidae; genus Budorcas; species Budorcas taxicolor. Next base: position 82,215,551 of record NC_068923.1, read on the forward strand.
GTCGTATTTTGAAGATATCAATTGATCACAGTCTTGGCCTCTGCTGATCTAAATCCAGCCATAGGCTTCAATAGAGAGACAGCTCTTGGCCTCTCATTTCATAGGAAAATACAGCAATATGTCCTCTAAACTTAAATACCTATTCAGATTGTTCCCAAAGAAAAGTTACTAGGAAAGTTTTTCCTGCTGAGAGGCAGTGGAAGTCCACTGGAAGTCTGCCTGAGGCTTAGTATTTATCCTCAGACTGGATTTGAGTAACCTAAGAGATTAGCAAAGAGGTCATAATGAGTAGGGGCTTCCCAGGTGGCTCAGTGGTGAATGTGCCTGCAGTGCAGGAGGCTTAGAAGACTCAGGTTCAAGCCCCTGGAGAAGGAAATGGCATCCCACTCCAGTATTCTTGCCTGGAAGATTCCATGGACAGAGGAGCCTGGTGGGCTACAGTCCACAGGGCGGCAACAAATTGGGCCATGACTTAGCGACTAAACAGCGAAGATGAGTAGAAGACAAGTTCTTCACCTTTACTTGAGCAGATTCGATTTCCAAAGCTCACTTGCAAAAGGAAAAACTTACGTGACTTTCTTTGGCAGAAACGTGAAAATCAAGAAAGGCTCTTGCTCAGCAAAGGCGGGGCACAGACAGTGAAGGAGCACAGACTCCTTTCCCAGGGCAGCCGCACGTGGGCTCGTCCCGGCGCTGGAGCACAAGCCGGGCCGCACCCCTGCCGGCACGCCCTCAGAGCCAACCGCTTGGGCCGGAGCAGGCGGCCTGGTGTTCCCGGGCACACTCAGGAGACATCCTCCCAGGAGAGGATGCTCCAGGGCAGACATACTGCACTCAGTTCAACGGGCAGCAATGTTGAGCGCTTACTGTGTGTCAGGCACGGTGTGAGACACTGGGGATGAAAGGCTGAACAAGGCCGCCTTCTGCCCTTAGCTGGTCCCAAACGAGCCCAAGAAACAGGCAGTTGAGTCACAATTGAGCTGGGTTTCCTCCAAACCTCCAGAGCCAGGAAGCAAACCCCAATCTTCCCTTCCAAAGCTCACTGTTCTAAGACCTGGCGAAGGCTTGGAAAGAGCTGCACTCTTTAGGTACACAATGTCCTAACTAGTGGCTATCCTCCAAGGCCAAACAGAGCAGCCTGGGAGCAGACTTCAAAGCCACTCATCTGACGACAGACCAGGACACAGAATGACTCGAAATGAGAATAAGCCCTGGCTGAGCTACGTCTTGCTAGCATTCCAATTATCACCACTGCTGGCATGCCCGATCTATTCACTCAGAAGAGCTTTCTTCTCTTTGTCATCCCACAGCGAGATAAACTGTTCTTCTGTAGACCCCAAAGTGAAATATTAACAAAATCAATAATTAAAAGGTGTGTAAATTTGACCCTGAAAAATACCATTTTGCTTGAATTCAGGAAGAGAGCTTTTAAAAGCTAGAAACCTGTGAAACTGAGTCATTATATCCCAAAATATGCTTTATTATACCAAGTTAAAAGTAAACTGGTCTTTTAAAAAATCCAGATATTCTAAAAATATCATCTTTTAAACTCATTGTCCTTGCCCCCCAGCAGTTTGTGCTTTTTCTATTTCTTGATGATGTATTGCTCTGTATAATTATTTTCATTTAATTAGCAACATTACCTTTATACATGTGACTCACGTAATTTTCTGAAATTATATCATGGTTTACCATCCTGGCTCACATGTAAATATAGAATTGTGTATAAGAGTAGCCACTTATTTTTTATATCAAAGAAATACATTTTCAAATAATTTCTGGAGAATTGTGTGCTTCAAACCCATTCCTCTGGTTCCTTTCACTAAAGCTCTCTTAAAATTCAATATATTCCATTCATAGATTCCTCACTGAAATTGAGGTCTTAGGTCTCCTCCTTCAAGCATGTTCTCGGTTTAGGGTCACAGCACTGTTAAAAACAAGTTGATTACTGAACTGCTACTGCTAAGTCACTTCAGTCGTGTCCGACTCTGTGCGACCCCATAGACAGCAGCCTACCAGGCTCCCTCGTCCTTGGGATTCTCCAGGCAAGAACACTGGAGTGGGTTGCCATTTCCTTCTCCAATGCATGAAAGTGAAAGTGAAAGTGAAGTCGATCAGTCGTGTCTGACTCTGTGCGACCCCATGGACTGCAGCCCACCAGGCTCCTCCGTCCATGGGATTTTCCAGGCAAGAGTACTGGAGTGGGGTGCCATTGCCTTCTCCAGATTACTAAACTAAAGCCCTTTAAACTAAAGCCCTGAACATTTGTTGTTCAGTCATTCAGTTGTGTCTGACTCCTTGCAACCCCATGGACTGCAGCACACCAGGCCTCCCTGCCCTTCACCATCTATCAGAGCTTCCTCAAACTCATGTCCATCAAGTTGGTGATGCCATCCAAGCATCTCATCCTGTCATCCCCTTCTCCTCCCTCCTTCAATCTTTTCCAGCATCAGGGTCTTTTTTAATGAGTCAGCTCTTCGCATCAGGTGGCCAAAGTATTGGAACTTCAGCTTCAACCCTGAACATAACTTTACAATTTTCCAATCATCATTAAATAAGAACTGGAAACCACGTGGGTTATCTTGGGCAACATACAAATGTCAGCTGACTTGGTTTAAAGCCAGGGTTTGCAAATCCCCCAGGGTCTCAGCAAGGTGGCGGGAGGGCAAGCCAAGGGCTGGACTGCTTCTTGGCTCCACACCTCCGTCAGCCAGAGCAGCTCAGAGTTCTCTGTACATGCCGTCGGGTGAGTTGATTCAGATATCCCCCTGCTCGCTCGCTTGCTTTCCCCACCACCCACCTTTCTTCTTTTTCTAGCTGTATCGTGTGCATAGGTCCTTCCCTTCTCCTTCTGAGCATTCGGTCTTAAGCCACTGGGTGGACCACAGGAAGGGAGGGGTCTGTACAGAGGAGCCTGGTTGGGGTAGGGGGTCAGAGCCAGAGAGGAGAGTGCATTGGAGAGGGTGGTGATGGGGTGAGGATTGTAGGCAGCCTGGTGCAGTGAGTCAAAGCCCAGAACAGGCAAGATGTCCACATGCGGGGAGCTGGAGCCTGGTATAGGTGGGTCGGTTGGAGCCGGAGTTCCTCACCCAAGCACAGTGAGGAGGAAGGGCGTTCACACAAGGGTAAGGCTTCAGGCCTGGTGTCAAAGCGGGATGGAGGGCGCTCAGTCGGGAGTGGGAGTGACCCACAGAGGGAGTCAGAGCCCACGCGGAGTCAAGTATCCCCGTGTGTGGATGGCTCAGAATGGGATGGCTAGGCAGGGTGAGGAGGGCATCCTCACAGCTCCCCTGAAAAAAAGCAGGTCACCAAAGACCACATAATGTATGACCTGATTTGTGAAATGTCTACGTAAGGCAAATCTATACACAGAAAAGTAGATCAGTGGTTGTCGGGGGTTGGGGAGATTGGGGAGTAAAAGGGGAGTGATCACTAATGTGTGCAGGGCAACTTTTGAAGTGATGAAAATGTTCTGGAAACGGTGGTGATGGTTTTAAGATTATAACAAAAACCACTGAACTGTGTAACGTCAGCTTAATTTTTTAATTGTATGCTTTAAATGGATGAACTCTATGGTAAGTGAATTATATCTCAATAAAGCTAAAATTAGAGTAAAGCACATTATTTCCTCAAAACATTAAGCTGACTGGAGTAAGTCTGATTAAAGCGATACTGACTACAGTACTCCTTTTTGCTTGATAAACTGTTAGCTAATAACATCAAAGCTTTACAGCAATCATTTCAACTAATGTGAATAATCAAATATAACAATGGTTTGGATGGTGAAGACAACACATTAGCAATGTCATCAACCAACTTCCACTACCTATTACTACTCAATTAAAAGGATAACATTCTCAAGCCAAGCAATTCTGTTGCGAATTTGTTTTTGCCAAACACTACATTTAGAGTGGATGCAAAGAGCAATACTGTTGGTTAAAAGGCTTAAAAATTCTACTTTCTAGGGTTGAAATTTGGTATATTAAGTATATTGTTGCGAAAAAATTTTACTTCAGATGCCAAAGTAATTTTTAAGAAATTTTATATTTTTAAGAGAATGCCATTAAAAAAATAACCATTATAGAAATGACCCTTAAGTTTAAAATATAACAGATACTTCATAAATATCGTTGTTCAGTCACAAAGTCACATCAGACTCTTTGCAGCTCCGTGGACTGCAGCCCACCAGGATTCTCTGTCCTTCACCATTTTTCAGAGTTTGCTCAAACTCATGCCCATTGAGTCGGGGATGCCATCCAACCATCTCATCCTCTGTCGTCCCCTTCTCCTCCTGCCTTCAATCTTTCCCAGCATCAGGGTCTTTTCTAATGAGTTGGTTCTTTACATCAGGTGGCCAAAGTACTGGAGCTTCAGCTTCGACATCAGTCCTTCCAATGAATAGTCAGGGCTGATTTCCTTTAGGATTGACTGGTTGGATCTCCTTACAGTCCAAGGACTCTCAAGTGTCTTCTCCAGCATCACAGTTCAAAAGCATCAATTCTTTGGCTCTCAGCCTTCTTTATGGTCCAACTCACATCCATACATGACTACTGGTAAAACTATAGCTTTGACTATATGCACCTTTGTTGGTAATGTGATGTCTCTGCTTTCTAAATGCTGTTTAGGTTTGTCATAGCTTTTCTTCCAAGGAGCAAGTATCTTTTAATTTCATGACTGCAGTCACCATCTGCAGTCATTTTGGAGCCCCAGAAAATAAAATCTATCACTGTTTCTCCATCTATTTGCCAGGAAGTGATGAGACCGGATGCTGTGATCTTAGTTTTTTGAATGCTGAGTTTCAAGTCAGAGTTTTCACTCTTTTTTCACCCTCATCAAGAAGCTCTTTAGTTTCCCTTTGCTTTCTGCTATTAGAGTGGTGACATGCTTATCTGAGGTTATTTCTCCCAACAATCTTGCTTCTACCTTGAGCCTCATCCAGCCCAGCATTTCACATGATGTACTCTGTATAAGTTAAATAAACAGAGTGACAATATCGTCTTGATATACTCCTTTCCCAGTTTTGAACCAGTCCATTGTTCCAGGTCCAGTTCTAACTGTTGCTTCTTGACCTGAATACAGATTTCTCAGGAGGCAGGTCAGGTGGTCTGGTATTCCCATTTCTTTAATATTCCACAATTGGTTGTGACCACGGAGTCAAGGCTTCAGCGTAGTCAATGAAGCAGAAGTAGACATTTTTCTCAAATTCCCTTGCTTTTTCTATGATCCAACAAACGTTGGCAATTCAATCCCTGGTTCTACTGCCTTTTCTAAATCCAGCTTGTACATCTCTAAGTTCTAGGTTCATGTACTGCTTAAGCCTAGCTTGAAGGATTTTGAGCATTACCTTGCTAGCATGTAAGGTAATGCTTACAACTGTGTGGCATTGCCCTTCCTTGGACTGGAATGAAAACTAAACTTTTCCAGTCCGGTGGCCACTGTTGAGTTTTCCAAATTTGCTAACAAATTGAGTGCAGCACTTTAACAGTGTCACCTGTTAGGATTTGAAATAGTTCAGTTGGAATTCCATCACCTCCACTAGCTTCGTTAGTAGTAATGCTTCTTAAGGCCCACTTGATTTCACACTCCAGGATGTTTGGCTCTAGGTGAGTGACCACACCTTTGTGGTCACCTGGGTTATTAATACTTTTGTGTAGTTCTGTACATTTTAGGCACCTCTTCTTAATCTCTTCTGCTTCTATTAGGTCCTTGCTGGTTTTATCTTTTATTGTGCCTATCTTTGCAGGAAATATTACCATAGTATCTCCAGTTCTTTTGAAGAGATATCTAGTCTTTCCCACCCTATTATTTTTCCTCTATTTCTTTGCACTGTTCACTTAAGACTTTCTTATCTCTTCTTGCTGTTTTCTGGAATTCTGCATTCAGTTGGGTGTTCCCTTTCTCCTTTGCCTTTCACATCTTTTTCTTTCCTCAGTTTTTTTTTTTTTTTTTTTTTTGATGGTTTTGGCCACTGCCTCCTGTACAATGTTACAAACCTTTATCCATAGTTCTTCAGGCACTCTACCAGATCTAATCCCTTGAATCTATTCATCACCTCCACTGTATAATCATAAGGGATTTGATTTAGTTTGTATCTCAGTGGTATTCATTTAATACATGTTGAATGACTCTAATTTAGCTTTTAAATACAAACTTTATAGTCACTATCAATAAACACAATTTCATGTATTTTCATCCTGGTCATTACTATTCAATTATTTTTTTCATTACTATTCAATTTTATTTATCTTCTACAATGTACAGTAATCCAGTGGATTTGTAGATAACTAATACTTTACTGTGTAAGGAAAAAACATGTATTTGAGAACAAGTTAGCATATCCAAGAGAAAGAAGACTGCAGCGCAACTACTGGAATCTTTCAGGAATAATGGTATAGTTCAAAACTACCTGTTTATAAGAATTTCAGCATAAAAGACATATAAACATTTGACTTTGTACAAAACTGGCCATTTTATGTACTTGACCCAAAGGCATGAACTCCTGTATTAAGGTGTATTCAATTTAACATTTTTCTTTGGCATCTATGGGATTTTGTTTCCTTTATGCCACAGTTATCAATTTCATTAATGTACTGGGGATCCAGTATAGTCCAAGTAAGCTTCATTAAAGAGAACAGGATGAGAAATTGGGACCAAAATGATTTCAGGTTTATAAGTAAAATTCTTAAGTTTTACCAAAAACACAAAAAAATCTGGAAGCAAACAGTCTGGATTCTATTTGCAGGTAAATTCCATGAAAAAGAGGCCATTTCTGTTCACTGCTTTACTCCTAGTGCCTAGAATAAATAATGCCTGAACCACAGAACAGCGGTCCCCACCCTTTTTGGCACCAGGGATGGACCGGTGTTGTGGAAGACCATTTTTCCACAGATCAGGGTACAGGGTGGGGTGGGGACACGGTTTCTGTATGATTCAAAAGTATTACACTGACTGTGTACTTTATTTCTATTATTATTATATCAGCTGCAGCTTAGATCATCAGGTATTAGATCCCAGAGGCTGGAAACCCCTGACATAGAAGACACTCACAGCTCTTGAAATGAGGTAAAATATGCATAACATCTGGAGAAGGCAGTGGCACCCCACTCCAGTACTCTTGCCTGGAAAATCCATGGACGGAGGAGCCTGGTGGGCCGCAGTGCATGGGGTTGCTAAGAGTTGGGACACGACTGAGCGACTTCACTTTCACTTTTCTCTTTCATGCATTGGAGAAAGAAATGGCAGCCCACTCCAGCGTTCTTGCCTGGAGAATCCCAGGGATGGCGGAGCCTGGTGGGCTGCCGTCTATGGGGTTGCACAGAGTCAGACACGACTGAAGCGACTTAGCAGCAGACTTAGCATGCATAACATCTCCGTTAACCTTAGCAAGGGATAAAAAATCTTCAAGTTACAACACGCACAGAACAGAAGATAAAGTTGTAAAATACTTTTTATTGTAAAAACAGAGTCAATAGAGGTTGACAACATAAATGTTATCTCAGAACATTTCCCCTTGGTTCTTGAATTTGCTAGGTTCCTATGTACCACCAAGTCTCCATTAGCACATGTCAGGTTTTATGGTTCTTTTCAGATATGTTTATTGATTATGTGTACATATTGCTTAGAAACAAAAGTCCATATGACATTAAAACAAACAAAATAACCTGCTGTGCCTTTCTTTCACACTTCCTACAGGGAGACCTATCTCAGGTGCTTTCACAATTTAAAAGTTAGTGCCTTAACCAAACCAAAGAATCCCCTGTCACAAATGATTAAATCAACCTCTCATGACATTTGCCATACATCCAGATTTAAAGATTTTAAAACAAAAGAATTTAGAATTTAAAACAAACTTCAGGCTGATTTTTCGCATTTGAAAGATTATTTGCAGCATACAAATGGAGAGAGTAGTGCAAAACGCATCAAGTTTTATATGATAAATATACTTTCAACCTAATGGCTGCCTCAAAAGCAAAGAGTGAAAAATTATCCCTTCTCAAAAGCAATCTAGACAGACTCAATAAAGTTCACAATTTAGAAAGATCAATTGCTACTCTATTCCCACAGATTGCAAAATGATTTCAGAAACATATTAAAACATACAATTGTTTTACAAAAATAGAAATATTGTTTGGGACTTTACAAAATTTTATAAAATATAACACTATATTTGTAAATTCAAGATAGTTTCACACTGAAATAGAAAATACTTCCACAGATATGAAGTTAATCAAACTTAACTGGTCTGTACTGACCATCCTCCCACATTATTTCTTCCAAATCTTCATTTGTGCTCTAGCATGAGATTTTTTTAAAGAGACTATTTATATTTCAAGAAATTGTGTAAGATTTTTCATTCTAGCAACAATGTTAAAGCAGATGAATTTATATCCTAAAAATATGTCAGCAGATATAATGCAACGACCATTTGTCCTTGGCAAATTTCAAACCAATCTAAGAACGACAATTATAATTTGGTACCTATGAAAAGTAAAAATATAATCACAACAACGTTTTATGAAAAAATATTCATACAGAATGAAGGACCTCAAAATTTAGTTACTTGTAGCTGTCAAATGAGAAGTATTTCCTAATTATATCCATCTATAACATTCATTTGATTACCTCAGAAAGCACCAGTGTACTTTTAAAACAAAACTAAAAAGTGAGAAGGTAGGGGCTTATTTCATGCAACAGTGCTATTATGATAAGGCACCACCTGGTATATGAAAAAGTCAAAATATTTCCAAAACATGTATTTCTGTTACTGGTATCTTAACCTTTAGATAGGATGGTTAGAAAAAAGCTAATGACATAATTCACTAACCATATCTTACTCCTTTCTCCGTCATTCTTTGCTTTCAGTTTTTCCATATAACAGAACATATAATAAACAACAATGCAACGCATGATATGTTAAACATGTCTTCCCAACCATCCCAGAAAGCAGTCTAGAATTAAAACAAGAAACCAAACATCTGTCTGATATATTTGCAACAGTCTATCCCTGTAGAAGAATAGGGAGCTAGGGGAGGTGAGGAGAGGTTGCAGGGGGAGGGGGATGATAACAGGACCTATTTTCTATAGAGGATACTGAGGCACATAGGTTGAAAGTTTCTCAGGCAAATTCATGGCAAGAGCAAAATCCAGAGAAAGCTCAGAATTTTACATTCCCCCAGAGCTGATTTCTCAGATAGTCACACCCGATTAAATATTTCAAAATATGCCCTTAGTCACTGCTATCATCATCATCATCATCATCAGATACATCATTTAAAGGAGGCTTCAGTGACTGACTGTAAGAGTCCGATCTAGCAGGCTGGCACGCAGCCATGTCCCCAGTAGAAAGCAGGTCATAGCAGAAGTCACAAATCCGCACAGGCTTAGAGGACTGGCTGGGAAGAAGAAATCTCTTTTCAGAGCAGGGCCCACAGACAACAAAACCACATTTGCGGCAATGGTGACGACGATTAACAGGTGTGAATTTTGCTTTCTGACAACGCATACATACAGTTGCCTCAGAGTCAGGAACCCAGACAGCAGCATGTTCATTACTGGGTGTCTTCCCACTTTTGGAGAGTAAATCAGTGACACACTTATTTATATGATTCATCCATTCTGATTTCTCAGTGGCAGTGGCAGCATACACTGCAAATGATTTTGTTGGTGTCTTGATCAGCCATCCATTTCTCAAGTCTCCCTCGTCTTTGATGGAATCAATTGTGACATTTTCCAGGGGAATAATATGTTGTTTGTTATATTTTTTCTTCTGGATGACAATATTGCCATATACAAGAATATCATTAAATAAGAAAAACTGCCTCGCTTTGGGCTTTTTTCTGCACAACTTAGTCAATACGCCTTCACCAATAAGAACACGTCCAGGTATAGTTAACGGTTGGCCAGCTGCTCCAAAACAGTTTTCTACTATATTTATACGTCTAGTATTTGCTTCACTGTTTGCCAAGCGATCCACCATCTTTTGCTAATAGCCTTAAAAAAGAGAGAGAGAGAAATTAGCACATACAAATTATAAATGCATGTAAGTTTTTTAAAATGCACCCATGAAATTAAAAGACGCTTACTCCTTGGAAGAAAAGTTATGACCAACCTAGATAGCATATTAAAAAGCAGAGACATTACTTTGCCAACAAAGGTCCGTCTAGTCAAGGCTATGGTTTTTCCAGTGGTCATGTATGGATGTGAGAGTTGGACTGTGAAGAAAGCTGAGCACTGAAGAACTGATGCTTTTGAACCGTGGTGTTGGAGAAGACTCTTGAGAGTCCTTTGGACTGCAAGGAGATCCAACCAGTCCATTCTGAAGGAGATCAGCCCTGGGTGTTCTTTGGAAGGAATGATGCTAAGGCTGAAACTCTGGCACTTTGGCCACCTCATGCGAAGAGCTGACTCATTGGAAAAGACCCTGATGCTGGGAGGGATTGGGGGCAGGAGGAAAAGGGGATGACAGAGGATGAGATGGCTGGATGGCATCACCAACTCAATGGACGTGAATCTGAGTGAACTCCGGGAGTTAGTGATGGACAGGGAGGCCTGGCGTGCTGTGATTCATGGGGTTGCAAAGAGTCGGACACAACTGAGCGACTGAACTGAACTGAAATTTAATCTAACAAATCATTGCTTTTACCCCAAAGCAAAGTTCTCCAACTGTTTCTAAAATAATCACTAAGCACACCAAAAGAGCTAATATCTCTCAATTTTTATAATCATCAAAAACACTTATTAACCATCTCTATATAGTACCATACTGGTTAAGAAGGTATTTATGAAAGAATAAACTTTTTACAGACATAAAACAACAAATAATTAGAAAATTAATATAAGTCAACAGTTCCATAAAATTTAATCTCAGAGGTATTCTGAACAAGAGGGTCAAATATTATATTAATATAAACTAAGAGAAATGACTCATTTTTCCAGGAGGCTCTTACCACTGAGCTAAAGCCTCAGTTCTCTCACCTGGATTACCGGAATGGTTTCCCAACACATCTCACTGCCTGAGGTCTTTCCCCTTAAATCAATCTTCAGCAATAATTTCACAAATGCAAATCTGATCATGCCATTACTCAAAATTACTCCCCTTAACTTATAAAATGCAGAATCTTTAGTATGGCATTTAAAGCCCTTCATTACCTGGTTCTTGGTTATCTTCCCAGACTCATCCTAAGTCACTCTACCTCAAATCCTATGTTCTAAGAAAACCCTGTCACTGGTGGCCCACTCCAGCCGCCCGTATCTTCTCTCACGCTGCTGCACCCTGTACTAGTCACTGCCCCCAGCTCACTCTCTGGAGAAGGACACGGCAGCCCGCTCCAGTGTTCATGCCTGGAGAATCCCAGGGACGGGGGAGCCTAGCGGGCTGCCGTCTATGGGGTCGCACAGAGTCGGACACGACTGAAGTGACTTAGCAGCAGCAGCAGCAGCAGCAGCAGCCAACTCTTATTATCCTTCAAAACTCAGTTTAGATTTCATACCTACTCCAGGAAGCCTTCCTTAAACTCAGTTAGACTAAACACCTTCCTCTGTGCTCTTCATATTCTCTGTACCTTCTGGACTCACTCTTGTGGAAGGACTGAAATCTGTCTTCTCCACAGGCTGCAATGGAAACTAAAAGGCAGAGACTATCCGATGTTTACCTTTGAAACTCACATCGCCTGGCACAGCAAAAGCACTTAAAAATGTTGACAAGAACATCTTAGCAATATGCAAAACCCACATTAATCTAATTTTAAATGAGCACAGATGTAAGCTCTAGATCTAATTTTCCCCCCAATCTTGGGTCCTTATAAAGCCTTCTTACCTTCCACAAGGGTGGACTCTGCCCCTGAAAGTTATTCCCAAGAATTAATGACAATGCATGGCGCCAAACTGTGCTGGCCTCTCTAATTAGGGCAAATCTACCAGCCAATTAAAAGTCTACTGTCCTACACACAAGTGCATCACAGAAGAGGAAATAAAAAACACTAAACAGACAAAGAGGCTCAATTCCATTTATAACTAAGGAAATAAAACATTAGGATATATTTTCATTCAGCAGATTAACAAAATTTTTTAAAATTTCTTAGGAAGCAGTACTATTAAGGATATAGGGAAACAGTTACCCTCATAGAAAACATGTGTACCCGTAGGTCCAGGTGCTTAAAAGAAAACTGACTTACGTGCATAAAGATATGTACAAGGATATTCAATGCAGCACTATAACAGAAAAAAAAAAAAGGAAAAGCTCCAATGTTTAAAAAAAGGAATTGGTTGAACAATTAATATGCTAAATATCTGTTAGAATATGACAGATCTAAATACAGTGATATGGGAAAATGTTCAAGATATTTAGGTGGGGAAAGCTGAACATAATGATCTCCTTTTTGTTTCAAATATATACCAAATTTCATCAAATCTAAGATCCAATTGATTTTTAAGATAACAGTCTCATTTTATGTGCTTTGAGAATGAAAAATGCTGCCAATTAAATCATAGTAAACTCATGATTATAAGACATCCCAATTTTAAAGACACAAAATATAGTAAAACCTGTTCATCTTTAGACTCAATGAAATATGATATAAGCACATAATCATAGACAGTAGTTAAGTATGTAAAATTATAAAACTATATATTATAATATCCACAATGGTTATTTAGCTCTGGGAAGTACAATTATGGATAACTGTTCATAATTTACATTATAGTCAAACACTCAACAAGTGTTTGTTAGGCACTGATTTAGGTATAGGGGAAAAAAAATCTAAATAACACAGCAAAGTCCCCACTCTTCAAGGCTTACCTCCTAGTTGGGGAGGAGGTAAACAGGAAAAAAAAAAACAAAAATCAAGAAAATTTGTGCAGTGGTTTTCACATTTATTATTTTCCTATTTTACCTTTCTCAAACTCCTGTGAAATAACTAGAGAAGTTTTTCTCTCCCAAAGAAGCATCTAGTTATATTAGCTGAAATGTGAGCTGAAGGAGAATCTAAGGCATGAAGAGAGAGATTCAGGCAAAGTCTGGAATAACTACTCACTGGGAGCCCAAGCAAGAGCTGAACACTTCACATGCATTACTATACTTCCTACCCAGAGCAACTTTATAATAGAATATGCACTATTAGCTCCACTTTACAGATGAGCAAACGGACATAAAGGAGTTAAGCACCATGCTCATGGCTGTCACAGAACTGGGGCTCAAAGCTGATTCCTCCGTGCTGTAACCAATATATTACGGCACCCTAATTATTCCTTAAGGCTTCACTGACTCTACAAGAACTAAAAAAGTCACTGCTAGCCTCTGGACCCTCACGGTAAACCCTAAACATACTGAGGATAAAGAATACTAATTTGAGAAAATAACCTGAAAGGATAGGTCATCATCATTTATTTGGCCAGTCTTCTGATTTTGCAATGTATGAAGCCTGAATCTCTGTTCATAAATCTTTTCCCCTGTTTAAGAATTATGCAATGGAAGTGCAGTTTAGGGCATTAACTGTTACTTGGCTAGAACAAAGAGCTTTCAAAGTTTGACACTGACACCGATATGAAATGTATTTCATATTGCAGTGTTACAAACATATATAATTCAACTATGTAGGATGCATTCTGCTGCTGTTGCTAAGATGCGTCAGTCGTGTCCGACTCTGTGTGACCCCATAGATGGCAGCCCACCAGGCTCCTCTGTCCCTGGGATTCTCCAGGCAAGAACACTGGAGTGGGTTGCCATTTCCTTCTCCAATGCATGAAAGTGAAAAGTGAAAGTGAAGTCGCTCAGTTGTGTCCGACTCTTCACGACCCCATGGACTGCAGCCCACCAGGCTCCTCCGTCCATGGGATTTTCCAGGCAAGAGTACTGGAGAGGGGTGCCAATGCCTTCTCCGGATGTATTCTAGCATCTTCATTTATTTTAATGACAGCTGTAGCCCATCTGATTGACTTCCATAGTGGACTGTGGCCTATTAATACATTTGAAAAACAATGAGCACAAAGAACTTAAGACCTTTGTCCTCCCTTCCCTTATTCCTGTCAGTCCTGAAATATTTTCTGACAAGAAAAGGGGAAGCACTGAGCTTGAAAACCCAGGAATATACAAATGCCACACACACACACACACACAGAGGAGAAGGTTAGCCCGGCACAACAGGGAGGGACTGAGAGGATGCGAGACTATCAAACAGGAAATCAAAATACTACCTTTTGCTGGATAATTGCTAGATACCCCAAAGCAGGTTCTCAATAAACTGGATTTATAAGGCATTACCCTTTGGCCTAGGCTGAAACAGGGCCTCTACCTTCTCCCAGAGTCCAAATTCAGTCTACCACCTGAGGTGCCCCAAACAGTAAGAACTCTCAGAGAGTTCTGTGAGGGTATCAGAATACAAGAATACTGACGCTAGCCAAAGAGCGAGCCCCTTGCATATCTGCAGGAAAGGAAGACAACTATTAATATACAATGTGGCCCAACCGAACTTCTGTCTACTTTTCTTCGGCAGGAATACCAGTGAATACAGTAAGAGCTAGGAAGAATAAATCTTCTGGCAGAGAAGGCTTATTCAGGATAGATTCCAAGAAGAAAAATTACTGGGTCAAAAGGCACCAGTGTTCAGAGCGCAGGCTGCCTTTTACAGGATTTCCATTCTGAAAGGCAGTACCAATTTACCACGTAGCACAGTGACTGTACCCGACCCACCTTGTCTCACACAGAGTATTTTCCTTTAAAAATTTCAGCAGGGTAGATTTTTTTTAATTAGATTTTTTATTCATTTCTTATACATTTATTATGTTTATCCATTCAAAAACTGTTTACTAAATACTTCCTAAATGCCGGATATTATTCTTTTCCTCTCAGAGCTCAGAGTCTAGTAGAGAAGAAAGACAGTAAGTAAATGAACAGGTGATTCTAAAAGTGAAGTGCAATGAAGGAAATCAACAGTGTGCCAAGATCTAGGGAAAAAACTCATTTATTCAATAATTGAAAGACTTCCCTGAGGTGGTGCTACACACTGGGTCTTAAAGGATGAGGAGTCAGCTTTACAAAGGAACTAATACTGTGAACAAAGGTCCTAAAACAGGAAAGAAGAGTACTTTCAATTTAATTGAATGTTTTATTTTATAGCTACCTAGTGAGGCCAGCCATTTTCTAATATGTTTACTAATCTGTATTCCTACATTCATATATTTAATTATTAATCTGTATATTATACATAAAGGCTATTAACCCATTTACCTCAATGCTTTTCCTAGTATATTATTCTGCAATTTTGTTTATGGTGTTAGACATAGAGGGAGTTTTTAAGTAGTTATACTTACATATATTTTCCTTTGTGATTTTTTTCCCATTACTCCTAAACTTTTCTTATCCAGATACTGGGTGTTCCTATTTAGTATTCTGTTTTATGACATGAATTTTACATTTAATGCTTTTATACACCTGAAATTTATTCTGGCATAGGTAAAAAACCCTTTTTTCTTTTCAAACATTCACATTCTAAAGATGCTAACTGCTCTGGAATCATCAAATGCTGTGTGACCTCAGGTTTCCGCACTTATAAACGGAAATAATAATAGCTAGGTCAGGAGAGGATTAAAGGAGATGTGTAAATAATGTTCAAAGCAAGTAGTCAATATGTGGTAGCTATTATTTATTGGTACTAATAATCTAATCTACTGATTCATGATGTTCCATCATATTAAATTTTTATACAGTATTATAACACTACTTCAGGGCTGTCTGGTCTAATCCTTTACTCTGTTTTTAATTCTTTTGTCAGTAACATGCACCTGGTAAAATCAGCCTAGAGTATTTCCCATGACTTAACATTTTACATGTTTTAGCTAATCTCCTCTGCTTATTCGTCCAGATGACATCTACTCAGAACAGTGGTTCCCAACTTAGCTGCCTGAAACCACAAGGAAGCTCTAACCTTTAGAACACCAGAAAGAACAGTCATCTCAATGTACCATCTGGATCCAAAATACTCTTTTCGTTTACTTTGACTATATTGAGTCATTTTACAACTACCTTACAGCAATATGAACAAAGGGATAGTAAAAAATAATAACTTCAAGAACACAAGAACAATCTTTATAAAAATTTAAACATAGCAAATTTCTTATTCCATGTTTCTGTTATTGAATGCATACAGATGTAAACAATCTGTATGTTTGCAGAGGATAAAAGACGTATCCTTTAAATGCAGCTAACTGCTCATAAGTTATCAAGCATGAATCTATAATATTTCCATTTGCTTTTAGGAATATTGTTTACTAATTAATTGTGAGTCTGAGAAATCGTCGAGAAAATCATCAGTTGAAGACCTGCAGTCTGAGATTTCACTAATAATGCTTTACCATCATCATCAAGTCTAAGTGTAGCCTTTTCTTTCCACTTATCTTCTGACTTGTCTAATCACTCTGAAATGTATAGTTTTGTCCTTTTATTGTCATTATATGGAAAATGTAAAATGAAAAATCTATATTCACAAATATGTCAAAAGAAAGCTTAAAATAAACAGAAAAGACTAAGAAGGGCATCTCCAAACTGCTCTTGTATCTTTTTGAAAAATGATGCAATACTTTGGTTAATGTAATAACAAAACTGAAAAATGGTGCAATGGTGTTGATTTATTTTATCACTGTATCATCCTTCTAGGCAATTACTTCTATGTTCTTTTGGGGGGGGGGGGGGGGGGGCAGCGCTGTTAATAATTCCTAATAGTAAAATGCTTCAAGATATAGGAAAAATAAGATCACTAAAATCCTGTACTGTATCTTAGATTTATACATGTCTAATAAGCCCATATGGTAATCACAAGCTATGATATTTAGTAAGTAAAATTTTTTTGTTTTGAAAATCTCTAAGAAATAATAAAATATATAAATATCAATCATTACAAATAATTAGAACTGATTAAAACAGAAATTCAAAAACCAAAATTGAAACCAATAGACTGTGATGATAACCTTTTATGGTTAAGAAACATGGTTATCTAGATCTCTCCCCAAGATGTTCTGATTTTATTAGTCTGAGGTATGTGGGGTATGGCCTACACTGATATCCTTTAAAATTCCCCAGGCAATTAATTCTACTGTGCAGCCAAGGTTTAGAACCATGTTAAATTACAATAATTAAATGAAAAAAATAAACAGACCAAATCCACTGAAATTTTGATGAATTCATATTTTAGTCATAAATTAACTTGGAATAAATTAACATCTTTATAATTTCAAATGTTCCTAACAGGTTGATACTATCTCTTCCCAAGGTTTTAAATCTTGGGTTAATGGGCCCAGTAATTTTGTAGGTTTCGTATCACAAGATTATCATGTTACTTACTTACATAGATTCCCAGGTACTTCATACTTTGGTTGCTATTTTGAATCTAATCTCTGTTCCACATTGTATTTTTTAATTCATTATAAGAAAAGTACTGATATTTTTGTTAGTTTCTTCCCATATCCAGCCCCACTTCAGGGACCTCTACATTCTAGCCCATTCCGGTATCCTGGCCTGGAGAATTCCAGGGACCGAGGAGCCTGGCAGGCTGCAGCCCACGGGCCACACAGGAGGACACGCCTGAGCGTGGCGCAGCACTCGTTCTAACAGTTCTCCGCATGGCTTCCCTTGTCTTCTTTCCCAGCAAATGGTGTCTGGCAGCCTTAATTCATAGTGTAAAACAGCAAAAGCATACCGAAAACAAAACAAAGAAATCCTCTTAACCTTTAAGAAGTCAGCTTTATACACCAACTGTAAAAAATTAAACCATCCAAAGTTTCAAAAAAAGTTTTCTTGTAGACAAGAACTGTAGTTGAATTGTCCAAGTTTCACTCTAGTCTTTTGCTAACCTTTTTTCTAAAGTTAATATGTTCTTCAATGGAGTGTCTACCACCTGTTAAAAACGTAATACTAGATGAGGCAAAAACTCTCTTAAAAAGAAGAATACCAGTTACAACTGAGAAGCGAGTCCAACTGTCACAGAATACTATGGCCCAGTTCTTCTTACTGAAAACCAATACTTCGTATCTCACTCTTGCAGGTGAGTTTAAAACAAAAAAGCATCTAATTTCTTACTTGAATCCAAGACATCTTATGTCAGTGAGAATGAGCACTCATTCACCTGTGCACTGTACCAGAAGAAACAATACACATGAACCAGAAGACCTGGACTCTCATCTCAGCTCAGGCACTAAATAAGAGATTTCATACAAGCTCCCACTCTACACCCACCCACACCAGCCACCACCTTGAATAAAATAATCTGCAAAGCCCTTTCTGTCTTTATAATAGATAAATCATACTCCTGGTTTACTACAAGACTGTTGTTTTTGTTTTTAGTCACTAAGTCATGCCCAACTCTTCTGCGACCCTATGAACTGCAGCTCACCAGACTCTCTGTCCATCGGATTTCCCAGGCAAGAATACTGGAGTGGGTCACCATTTCCTTCTTCAGGAGATGTTCCCAACCCAGGGATTGAACCCGCAACTCCTGCATTGGCAGGCAGATTCTTTACCACTGAGCCACCAGGGAAGCTCACTACAAGCCTTACTTGCCTACAAATTAATTTTCAATCAAATTTTTGACTGTGTCTTAACATCAACCAACATTTTAAAATCTGTGTTACTGCTGAATTCAGACTACAGCAAATGTAGAAGGAAACGAAATCACAAACAGGAAAGCAGGGAGGAAAAAGATATTTTTAAAAAGCAGCAACTATCAGAGGTACATCCTCCTTGGGCAAATGTGTAAGTGTTACAGCAGACTATCCCTCTCCTAATACACCTAAGTCTAAAGAACAATTATTCTACACACCTAAGCAAAGGACAAAAAGGTTTTACTTTCAAAAGTTATATCAATTCTTACCTGTATCAATTTACCTATATATAAATTCTTACCTAGAATTTCCTGATTAATAATATCAATATTGATAAAAAATAAATTATTATTAATAACCAGGAAATTCTAGGTAAGACGATCAATAAAAAACTAGGATAATAAAGCAAGAAACAGTTGAACATGTGGCAAATTAAATATGGGATTTTAATAAAATGTACTTAATCTATCAATAAGAAAAGACAAAGTTTTTCCCTCCCCTTTCCAATAGGATGCCATTTTTTTTTTTAATCCATGGTTTTCCATTATACTTTGCTACGTTCAGAAATAAATATTCCATTCATGTGGACTTTACTATGCACTTGGGGAAAGCCACTGAAGACACAAGAAACCTAAAATATATGGTAATAAGTATTAAATATGCTCAAAATAATTATTCAAACACTAACAGGAAGTGAAAAGTAAAGCTATGACTAATTTAATGTCTCTGTAAAGGCAGTTTCAAATAGGTTAGGCATGATAGAAAAACTCACCATGGTATATAAAGAACAACTAAGCCACAGTTGAAGATTTTCTAAAATTAATTTAGAAAACCAGAAGGGTCACACTATGAATTTTAAAAAATGGTCTTTAAAGAGGGGAAGAATATGAACTCAAGCTGAAACAAGTCTAGTCTTTAACTTGCATTTAAACCACATCACACAAGACAACATTAATATTCTTTAACTATAGCTGTGACCAGGTAACTCTCTATTCAACAACTAAAAGTTCCCTGGCCAACTAAATCAAATCCCAAATCCTTAATCTAGTATGTAAAGCCCTTCAGTTAAGCCTCAGCCTGCCTATCTTTTCAGTTTTGCCTCTTTCTGTATGTTCTCTTATAATCAAATCAGACTACCAGTTATTCCCAGGACACGCTCTGGGCTTCCTCCCCTTCACCTGCTACTCTGAAACCTTATCAGTCAGTTCAGTAACCTCACTGCCACGTGGTGTTTCACCTGTACCATTTTATGGCACTTACAATTCTATTAAATTTTATAAAAATGTCTATGTCTGCTTATTTTCAACAGATTTGAAGGTTCCTGAAAAAAAAGAACATCATTTCCTACAACTTTGTATTCCCAACAGCGCCTACAAAATTGATTGCATATACATACCAGCAATGTGCACTGAGCAGTTAAAAGTGGCAGCAACTTCTCAATCTTGGGTTTTATAAAAATCAAAGACATCACTTTTGACATTCATAGTACTAATTTTCACACAAAACAGGAACCACACCCCACACATCAAATGCTTCACTAGGCCCACAGATTTTAAATTTACAGCAAATGTTCTGGTCTATTTAACTGTAGTATCTAATAATGAATTCTAAGTGTTGAGCATAGCAGATCCTGTTTTTAAAGTCTCAATCTCATGATAATATATAAAAATGATTTCTTCTCTTGCCAAAAAGCACAGCTGTTTAGTTAGCAAATAAAAAATGATGATGTATGCATATTTTCATCAACAAATTTCAGATTAAAAAACTGCATCATTTCAGAAAGTATTTGTACAAGGGCAGCTGTACAGTGCTGACAGCTGTTAAATCATTGTATAATATTTGAAAAATAAAGCCAGTACCCATCATAGCCCTAACAGTAGTTACAATCTCATTAATTCAAGACTTTCTGCTTTGTATTAAAGGGATAAAAGAATGAACCAGACACTGGGAATTAAGACATGTTTCCAAAAAGTTTCAATAAAAAACACAATGAAATAAATACTATAATTTTAAAAAGTGGTAAGGAAGAATGTAGCAGGTGAACACTTGAAACAGGTTGTGAAAAAAAAGTTAAACTTCAAAAGACAAAAAAAATGATAAGGCATAAAGCCCTACAAGTAAAAATGTGTTGTAAAAAAGTTACATGTACTCCACTCCTTGCTTTTAAAATCAGAAGAACTGTAAGGACTCCTAATTTTTAAAATGAAGTGTTTCCCCCACCTCCCCTGGAAAAAAAAAGTTACGTGTACAGCTGCAGAAGAGGCAGTATAAGAGTTATTTAGCAGAAGAAGTTATTTAGTGGAAAAATAGTGGAGAAAAACAGGGGAGAGATCTTGTTGATTCCTGTGGGTTCTTTTCAAAGCCTTAGGAATGAGTGGCCTGATCTGATCTGGATTCTTCTAAGATAACTGTGGAAACAATGAAAGATTTCAGAAGGGAGAGACTGAAAGCAGGACCCAGCTGAAAAATTACTACAAAAGGGGAAAGTTGAGGCGAGTCTGAAGTTCGCAACAGGAAAAGAAAAAACTGATAAGGTTCAGGACTGCCATAACTAATTAGATGTGGAGGAGTAAAACTGAAATTAAATCCCTGGGTTCGTAGTATAAGCAATATGGAAGCTAGTAAAATCAGCAATTTTCAATTAATTTCAAGTAAAAAAAAAATTTACTGATCACTTTGTACAAAGGTTGAAGTACTCAAAACTCACAATTTTTGTGAGGAAAAGTAGTCACCAAGCTTACATACACAGATATATGTAATTCATGTGTTATACATCAGGGTATGTTTCCAAAGGAAAGAGGATGGGAGAAAATGATAAGGAAGGAAACAAAACAAGAAAGTGTTTGGTACGCATACCATGTGCTATGAACGGAGGAATATGATTACCTCAAATCTGTGCACGCAAAGTCTAAAGGAGCAGAGGAAAAACAAACCAAAACAGAAAATTTTTTTAATTAGAAAAATAAAAAGAGTGATGAAACCTCAGGGCAAAGATTATGGTTGGGAGGTAACTTTGATCAGAGGGAATATTTAGAAACAACTCTTAAATGACTAGAAATTCAAGCTAGGCCTTAGAGCGAAAGTCAAACTATTTACGAGAGAGAGAGAGAGAGAGAGAGAGAGAGAGAGAGAGAGAGAGAGAGAGAGATGATGATGGTGTTCAAATACAATGAGGAAATAACTGAGCCCGGGCTGGAGGAAGCAGGGTCTGGGGAATGTATAGCGGTAAAGTAGAAATCTGGCAAGATAGTGAAGAGCCAAAATACAAAGGAAACCAAGCATCAGACTGACCAGCTTAGACCTTACTATATAGGCAATGGGAAGACGAAGGTTTTTAACTAGGAAAATATTAGTAAGCACACAGAGGCAGAACACATGATGAGACTACGCAATACTGAAGGCAAAAAAAAAAGAAAAAGCAAGGGTATATTACAATATTCTCTTAACAAAAGGTAACAAGTCTAAGCCACAAATTTGACATCAGAAATAAAAAGGGGAAGATGGAAAAAAGAGAGATTACTGAGGTAAGGCAGAAAGGCTTTAGCTACCAAGTGAATGTGTTTGAAACTGAATGTAAGATAACTTCAAAGGTTTAAGTATAATCCATTGGGCAGATCAGATGCTAGCTTTGTTCCAGGAGGGAGAAGAAATCATTCTGGGACATACTTATCTTGAAGTACCTTCAGGGTATCTATCAGACAAACATCTATCAGACAACAGAAACACCAAGAAAAGCAGGAAGCTCCAGGACATAAAGGGATTTAAGAGTCATCTGTGAAGAGATGACTGTTGCTGCTGTGAATGAGAGGAGAGGACAGGGGACTAACCTTTGGGGAATGCCTAGTTTAAAAAGCAGGAGAAGAAGCAAGAGAAGAAAGAAGGAGACAAGAGAGCACAAAGCACCTTTTCAACATGCTCTCACATGTCCTACAAGTCTCAGAGACTAAATAAACTCATTGTGCCAAAAGGCCACAATAAGCACTGGGAAACGTGGGGGAAAAAATCAAGGACTAAAGGTAAGATATAGTAATATTTCAGAAAGCAGAGTTTTTGACCCTGGAATTTTTAACCACAGAAGTTTATCCTGAAAAATAAAACTCTTGGGGGTGGTAGTAGGGGGCTGTAAAACAAAAGTCTTCCCTGTGGCATCAACTCTAATAGCGATAAACAGAACCTAAATTTCTAGCCCTAGAAAGGAATGGCTAAATATAACATTTAAAAAACCAAATATAAGGACTTCCCTGGCGGTCCAGTGGCTAAGAATCCAAACTAAGATACCACATGGAGCAACAAAGCCTGGCCACTGTAACTACGGAGCCTGCGCCGCCACAATGAAGTTCCCTGCATGCCACAACTGAGACTTCATGCAGCCAATTTTTTTTAAAAAGCCAAATAACACAAAAGAAAACATTTTACTACATTTTACACATTTAAAACATTTTAAACTTCAACACTGAAGGAGGGGAGAATTAAAGTTAAAGAAAAACTGTTGCACAATGTGGCAAAGGATCACATTTTTAATATATAAAGGGCTCCCATAAATCAATGAGATAAAGGAAAATGTTCCCCCCCCCAAAATGGGTAAGATACAAATGGCAATTTCCAAAGGAACAAATGAAGTGAAAAGCGAAAGTCACTCAGTCATGTCCAACTCTTTGGGACCCCATGGACTATAGAGAGCATGGAATTCTCCAGGCCAGAATACAGGAGTGGGTGGTCTTTCCCTTCTTGAGGGGATCTTCCCAACTTAGGGACTGAACCCAGGTCTCCCACACTGCAGGCAGATTCTTTACCAAATGAGCTATCAGGGAACAAATGAAAACAACCAGTAAATGAAAACATTGGCTCTCAGTGCTAATCAATGAAATAAAGATTTAAATGGTGTATCATTCACCTAAGATGTGGAGGAAAGGAGCATGCAGTGTTGAGAGTACACTGGAATAGCCTTTCAGAATGCCATTTTTGGCAATGTAAGCACTTTAAAAAGCTTCCACCATTCTACTTCCAAGAATATACGCAAAAAATAATTAGACCAGTGTACAAAGTTGTTCACATGAAGATATTCACTCTAGCTTTGTTTATAATGCTGAAAAGTCAGAAAAAACCTAAACGTTCAACAAAAAAAATTACGGCAAATCCATACAATGATTTTTAGATAGCACTTCAGAGAAAACAGATTAATATTTAAAGTGGAAAACTGTTAAATACGGCAATTTATGAAATAAAAGCTTCTAAAGTGTTGGAGAAGACTCTTGAGAGTCCCTTGGACTGCAAGGAGATCCAACCAGTCCATTCTGAAGGAGATCAGCCCTGGGATTTCTTTGGAAGGAATGATGCTGAAGCTGAAACTCCAGTACTTTGGCCACCTCATGCGAAGAGTTGACTCACTGGAAAAGACTTTAATGCTGGGAGGGATTGGGGGGCAGGAGGAGAAGGGGACGACTGAGGATGAGATGGCTGGATGGCATCACGGACTTGATGGATGTGAGCCTGAGTGAACTCGGGGAGTTGGTGATAGACAGGGAGGCCTGGTGTGCTGCGATTCATGAGGTCGCAAAGAGTCGGACATGACTGAGCGACTGAACTGAACTGAAACAGCACATACAATATAACTCTTTTTCTTTAAATTCTGGAAAGACACCCACCAAAGATTCAGTACTACTGGTTATCTCTAAGTATTGATACTAGGGTGAAATATCTTGATACTGCCTAATTATTTTATATTGAACATATTCTCATAAACAAAGAAATGGGTTTTAAATTAACAAAATACAAAGAATATTTATAAAAATGAACACAAAATTATGGGTATAATTAGGGGCTTCCTAGGTGGCTCAGTAGGTAAAGAATCCACCTGCCAATGCAGAAGAATACAATAAGTTTTTTTTCTTCAACTACTGTTTAAACAAAACAAGTATAAAGAATTAAATGGAATAAAAAGATGAAAGAGTTGATGCAAAGAATACAGAAAATTCACATCATAAAATCCATAGAAGGAAGCAAGGTCATCTGTTAAGAGTCAAGTGTTTCAAGACTGGGTTTAGCAACCTGAGTTAGGAGTGAAAAGGCAATAAAGAAAATGAGTCAACTGTGGGATGAAAAAAAAATTAGAAATGAACTAACACACAGGCAGCTGGAAAACAAATATTTAACAGTCATGATAGATGTGCTGGGGGTGCTAGGCAGGGACTAAAGAAAAAGTGAAAGGTGATATTTACAAGTTGAAAACTGACCAGTAATATAAGGTCAAGGAGAGAAGGACTGTGTGGTACTAGTGGGTTCATAGTATATGAACTACAGAATTCAAGATTGGGAAAAAGGAAGAAAACTAACAGCCTGGGAAGGACTGCAGGTGACCATGAGGACAAAAAGTTGGTTCACTGGATAGGATGGAAAAATACAAAGACAGGCTCTGGAATGACAATCTCTGGTCACAGTTTGAGACCTGAGGTCTAAATGATGACAAGGTTGAAGAACACAGTCATTCACGTAGGTCATTAATGTAAAATGGAGATAAAGGTCACTGGACTTAGTGAACTGTAGCTCTGAATGTGGCCTTTCTGGCCTGAAATAAAGGTAACTATTACTTTAATCTCTGTGCACTTCACTTTCTTCCAAATTCATTCTTTCTAACCTGACAGGAATTTGGCTGGTACTTAACCTCTCTCTGCACTTTATTCAACCACAAAATGAACAGAATAAGGAGATGAGAGACTGAATTAAATGAATGGTTCTCAACCCTGACTGCACATTAAAACAAAGAGACTAAAAAAAAAAAAAAAAAAAAAACCTGGCAAAGCTACCTATACTTTGATTCCAAAGCCAGTAATTGTAATTAATTTGTTGAAGGGTGGGATTCAAGCATCAAGCATTTTTAAGAAGCTACTCGGGGAATTCTAATGTGCGGCCAAAGTTGAGAACTGAACTAGGTATTTCTAAAGGCTCCTTCCCTATAACTCACTGCCACTGTGCTCATTTGCTGATTAACCTACTGAACATCCTGCACCAAGCACTTCCACAAACATCTTAGTAAACACTGGGAGGCAAATGTTTCTGTGTCCATTTTACAAATAAGTTCAATGAAGGTTAAAGAAATGAAGTGACCTGTTCAAGATACAAGAGTCACAAGCTAGAATGGAGCCCAGCTAGAATTGAGGTTTGGTTTGATTTTGTTCCAATCCACCCTACATGTAACTTGCTTTCTCTAGCACTCACAGCAACTACTTGAATGCCTTCTGTTCTCTTCCCAGGTCCCCCTCTCCTCCCACCCCCAAGCAAAGCACAAAGTTTGTGATTTATGGGTTGAATGGAGAGAAAATTATGGGAACAATGAATTAACCCCAAATTTTACAGTAATTTCATTACAGAATTACAGAACACCACCTAGGGAGGGTTTGCAATTTAAAACAGCACTGTGAGAGTGTATCTACGGAGTACATTTTATTCTCTTAAGCCAACATACACCTTGCTATTAAGCACACAGCTGGTGTACAAAGCTGGTTCCAAAGATAAATTCATAAACAGAAAAGCAATGTTTACGTTTTCCAATAAGCAAGATGTTCTAAAGCAAAATTCTAAGACAATTCTAGCAAAACAATAAGTGACAAGAGAAATTAGGGTGTTCCATCAAATAACTTAAATGTATAAACAGGATCTTCAAAATTTTAAGGCATTAACTATTTCTACCCAGTGCAAACACTAAATACAGTTGCACTTTAAAAGTATGATTACTATCTTTTTGCTGATCCACTGCTACTGCTTCTTTGATTATATCTACTTGGAAATTTCATAAACATTCAAGTTCTGTACCCCTGGCCCAAAATTAGTTGAGTTACTAAGATAAAATCTCAAAAAAAGAGGCGGGGGGGGGCAATTAGAAAAGATCTAACTACTTTCACTCTTGGAAATGCAACTTAAAAAGAAATTCATGAAGTATATTTACAAAAAGTGTATGTGTATTCATCCATTCAAGCCTTTTCTGAGCATCATGTTCTCAGCACCCTGAGGATGAAGAGGCAAGTCAGAGCTCATGTAACGCTTGCTGTTGAGGAAGTGCCATGGCAGAAAAATGTAATATTTACTGGGATGCATCTGGATAGATAAGTGACTTATTCTTGGGGAGAAAAGGGAGTGGGATAAGGAGAACCGTGCAAAAAAGTTTTCAAGAGCATAGGCTGAGTATTTTTAAGAGGAAAACTCTCAGTACATAAAACCTTGGAAATGAGGGAAATTCCTAGGAAATACACACACACTCACTAAGGAACTAAATTAAAATCAGAAAGAGAAGCTAGGACAGAGAAAACAAAATGGACAGAAACTGTTCCACGGGAATGAGTTAAGTATCCTGCAAAGTTATGTTATAAGAAAAATGAGAAGGCTTCAGTTATAAGACCTCAGTTAAATACCAAGTTGTTCGCTAGATTTGTGACATTAGTCAAATCACCTCTATTCTGGGTAACTTTTCATCCAGAAAAACATATGTATAATGGCAATCACCTGACAATAAAAAAAAAAAAAAAAAAAACTAAGAATATTAGCAATCAAATCTGAGCAGAAGTTCTATTTTTACCTACAGATTAAGAAGAGAAAGTCTCCAAGACATGTTGAAGTATTTATCTTGTTTGTGATTAAGAATGCTCTCAATACAATTAACAGAAATTTGGAAGCCCAGATGCCTTTATTAAAACTAGTAATTGACATTCATTTACTGGGCTGATTCAAGCTGAATCTTTTTTGATGCCTTGGTCAGCGCACCAGTTTTATTTTTTGAGGCGATTACATGTGCTTTCCACATAAGTAACTTAATACCATTCACCTCCAATGCTGTGAGGACCCGAAGAGATTAAAAACAGAAGCCTTCCTTAATACTGAATTAACCCGAGGACCCCATGAGCTACCGAAGTACAGAAAAATGTAAATGCTCAGAACACGGTAGGCATGCACCTTTATAGAACCAAACGGAGGGGGAAAACTTCACAATGTCAAGATCACTTCACCTTATTCTTAAGGGAACAACACATGCCTTTCTCTCAGTGAACGGTCCTGGCTTTCTTAGCTGAATTGCTTCAGTAACGCACTAAAAAATCAACAAATCGAGTCTATGAATTACAGAGAAGGGCTTGGTTGTCTGTAACCTTCATACTGCTCGTTCTTTTCACCGCACACTCCCAAGTTACTATTACAACGTAGTAAGAGCGCACGGGGTATTCAAGTCGCATGAACAGCAAGCTGTCGGCCTCCCAACAAATATGTTAAAGAAAAACTTTGGCATACGACTTTAAAAGACTCCAAATAAGTAAGGCGTCAGACTCAGCCCTTCTATCAGGGCAAATCGTGCGGTGCCATTTTTTTTTTTTTTTTTTTTTTTTTTTGCCTCAAATCCCATAAAAAGACGCTGCTCAAGTTACAAGGTCCCTGATGCCCAGACCCTTCAAACTTTTTGGACAGAAAGACGCTGGCACCCCAAGACGCCAGTGGCGACGACGGACACCCGTCTTCACACCCTCACAACTTCTCGCCGGACCGCGGGGTCCCCCTCCCCGCGGGCCGGACAAGCACCCGCGCGGCCCTCCCTGCGGCCCGCGAGCCCTCCGGCGGGCGGCCGCGGCCCCTCAGGGAGCGGGGAGCCGCCCGGGAGCGCCCCGTTTCTCACAGACCCCAACATGGCGTCGGCCGCCGCCGCCGCCGCCGCCGCCCGAGACGACGACACCTCCCCGCGCCGCCGACGGCCCGGGGACCGCGGGGGGGAAGCGCAGGGAAAGTTTCGCTTCTCTCCTCCCGGCCCTCCGGGGGGCCGCCCGACGACCAAGCCCGGGGTTCACCTACCCAGCCGGGCGCGGACGGCCGCAGCGGCGAAGGTCCGACTTCTCCTCTTCCCGGGCGCCGCGCGCGGACTCTCCTTGCCTCCCGCCCCAGCTTCGCAGGGTGTGCAGCCAGCGGCCCCGCGCAGCCGGCGCGATCCGGACGCGGCGGGCGGGCGGGCGTCGCAGACGCTCGCAGGTGACCCTCCCGCCCCTCCAGTCGAAGCCCACAACGGCCGCCGGGGCTGGCCTCTCCCCTGCGCGCGCGCGCAAAAGCGCGCCGCCACCCACACGCCGGGCGCGGGCGCGGGCGCGGGCGCGATCACACCCCTAGCGCTCGCTCCCCACCCTTTCTGGCCTGCTCCCTCGCCCCGCCCGGGCCGTCCCGCGCGCCGGGCCCGAGGGGGCGGGGCCAGCGCGGAGGCCACACCCGCCTGGGAGGCTGGGGCTCGGGATTGGCTCCTCTGCTCGGAGTTGAGGGCGCGCGCCCTGACGTGGATTGGCTACACGTGCGACGTCTTTTACCTGGGCTGCAGGGCGCAGGCGAGCCCTCCGAAAGGACGGTTCACCTCCTAGCGAAGTGCTTAACGACGCTATAAAAATGGAAGGAGGGCTGGCCCCCTTTCCTCTCACCCCGAACGGGCCTCTGCGGGGAATTCAGGAACTTTCCGCGACCGGGAAATGAAAGCTTTGGATTTAGCTGCCCAAGGCGTCCGGCTAGACGTGTTTGCTACATCCTCTTAGCGCGCCCGTTCCTGCCCCCTCACGTGTTCCACTTGCTTGCCCTAAAAATCCTACCGCTTGAAACACAGGAAACGACGGCGGCAACAACATACCCCGCATACTCCGCACAGCCTTTTAAGTGATGCGTTTATTCCCTGACTTAGAATTCTGGTCTTTCCCCAAATTTTCTGTGATACCACAAACGTACTTCACACACCTGGAAACAGTGATGATGGTATATAAGGTTGAACGTGCCCTTCATTTATACCACAGCTAAGTGTGCTGGTGGGTCCGTGGAGACGTAAAAGATGCCTAAGGTAGATAAGGACTGTGGGCCTGGTGAGGGGTGGGGAAGACTGCATATTCACTTCAAACAAAAGTGAACAGGCAGAAATTAGATTTGAGTAAATTTTCTCTTTCCCGTTGATCTATTACAACAAGATTTTGAAAAAATACCTCTTTTTCTTTTATATGTTTTCTTTTTCTGTTTTCTTCATTTTTTTTGTTTTTTCTTTTCTTTGAAATAGTAACTTTTTTTTTTTACCTTTGATTGTAGCCATCAGAACCCACGCCACATGAAAGAGCACCCACCTAGGGAACATAAAGCAGGTCTTGGTTCCAGCCAACTTTCTTTTGGTCTGGGATTTGTCCTCCCCAGATCTTCCACCTCCCATCCTGTTCTGTTTGAATATGTCAGAAACAAAATTTAAAAAAAAAAAATTGGTGGCTAAAACAAAACTGGCAAGGATGAATTTTTAAAATAGGAAAATAGGAAATCACCATCACAGAAACCTTTACAAGTGTTAGCTGTAGTTATCTGTAGACAAATACAAATGTTCCTTTCAACCATCACCATACCCCAACTTCATTTTGCCTCATTCCTCCTCTGCATACAGAACAGCCTCTGTCAGTGGAAAGAAGGATGGATTTACCTCCAAGATTCCTTTAAAGTTTGAGATTAGGAATTGCTCTGTCAGATCAGTTGTCTAAGGTCTAGTCTAAAGTGACAGGAAACACTTTTGATCACTCACCTATTAGTAAAAATGTTTGCCCTCTCTCACCTCCCAATATATTTATTTATCTTACCATAAATGTCATGGGGACTTCCCTCCTGGCTAAGTGGTAGACTCTGTCTGTCAATACAGGAGATGTGGGTTTAATCCCTGGGTCAGAAAGATTCCCTGGAGAAGGAAATGGCAACCCACTCTAGTATTCTTGCCTGGGAAATTCCATGGTCAGAGGAGACTGGTGGGCTACAGTCCACTGGGTTGCAAAAGTCACATGACTCTGTGAGTAAACAACAACAAAAGGCATGGACTTAGCAGCCAAAAGGACTACTCAAAGTTTGGCTTTGTCACCAGCTACACAGTATGAAAAGGCAAAAAGATATGACATAGGAAGATGAGCCCCCCTCCCAGATTGGTAGGTGCCCAATATGCTACTGGGGAAGAGTGGAGAAATAGCTCCAGAAAGAGTGAAGAGGCGGGCCAAAGCAGAAATGACGCTCAGATGTGGATGTGTCTGGTGGTGAAAGTAAGGTCCGATGTTGTAAAAAACACTATTACATAGGAACCTGGAATGTTAGGTCCATGAATCAAGGTAAGTTGGATGTGGTCAAGCAGGAGATGGCAAGAGTGAACATCAATATTTTAGGAATCAGTGAATTAAAATAGATGGGAATGAGCAGATTTAATTCAGATGAGCATTATATCTACTACTGTGGGCAGGAATCCCTCAGAAGAAATGGAATAGCCCTCATAGTTAACAAAAAGTGTCCAAAATGCAGTACTTCAAGAAGCAACAGTTAGAACCGGACATGGAATGAACTGGTTCCAAATTGGGAAAGGAGTATGTCAAGGCTGTATATTGTCACCCTGCTTATTTAACTTAGATGCAGAGAGTACATCATGTGAAATGACAAGCTGGATGACTCACAAGTTGGAATCAAGATTGCCAGGAGAAATACCAACAACCTCAGATATGCAGATGTCACTATTCTAATGCCAGAAAGAAAGCAAAGAGGAACTAAAGAGCCTCCTGATGAGGGTGAAAGAGGAGAGTGGAAAAGCTAGTTTAAAACTCAACATTCAAAAAACCAAGATCATGGCATCCAATCCCATCACTTCACAGCAAATAGGAAAAAAATGGAAACAGTGACAGATGCTATCCTCTTGGACTCCAGAATCACTGCAGACAGTGACTGAAGCTTAATAAAATTAAGACCCTTGCTCTTTGGAAGAAAAGCTATGACAAACCTAGACAGCATATTAAAAAGCAGAGACATCACTTTACCAACAAAGTTCCATCTAGTCAAAGCGATGGTTTTTCCAGTAGTCATGTATGGATGTGAGAGTTATAGCATAAAGAAGGCTGAGCACCGAAGAATTGATGTTTTCAAACTGTGGTGCTGGAGAACTCTTGAGAGTCCCTTGGACTGCAAGGAGATCCAACCAGTCCATCTTAAAGGAAATCAATCCTGAATATTCATTGGAAGGACTGATGCTAAAGCTGAAGCTCCAATACTTTGGCCACTTGACTCGAAGAGCCAACTCATTGGAGAAGATCCTGATTCTGGGAAAGATTGAGGGCAGAAGGAGAAGGGGATGGCAAGGATGAGATGTTTGGATGATATCACCAACTCAATGGACATGAGTTTGAGCAAGCTCCAGGAGATGGTGAAGGACAGGGAAGCCTGGCATGCTGCAGTCCATGGGGTCGCAGAGTCAGACACTAACAGGGACTGAACAACAACCTGTGTCCTTGGCCACACCCAAATTTTGCCTTAGTTTCTTCATTTGTAACATTAGGATATTTAAATTATCTACCTCACAGCATCATATGAAGATATTGAGTTAATATTTGTACAGCATAGTGCCTGGTACATGGGAAGGGCTATAAATGTAAATTATATATATAATTAATTATGTATAAAATAATATATATAATATATGCACACATTGGGGGGCTTCTCTGGTGGCTCAGACAGTAAAGAATTTGCCTGCAATGCAGGAGACCTGAGTTCAATCCCTGGGTTCAGAAGATTCCCTGGAGAAGGGAATGGCTACTGACTCCAGTTTTCTTGCCTGAAGAATTCCATGGAAGAGCCTGGCGGGCTACAGTCTACGGGGTTGAAAAGAGTCTGACACGACTGAGCGACTAACGCTTTAGGAAAGTGTAGTTATTCAAATTAAAATGTTCATTCCTGGGGGGATTTCCCTGGTGATACAGTGAGTAAGAATCCACTTTCCAATGCAGGAGACACAGGTTGGATCCCTGATCTGGGAAGATTTCCTTTGCCTTGAAGTAACTCAAGCCCATGCATGGCAACTACCAAGCCCACACTCTAGAGCCCTATAATGTCAACTACTGAAGCCCATGCCCCAGGGGTCTGTGCTCTGCAAAAAGAGAAGCCACTGCAATGAGAAGTCCTGGCACCACAACCAACAGTAGCCCCTGCTCACCATAGCTAAAGAAAGCCCGAGTGCAGCGACAGAAGAACCCAGCGAACCAAAAAGAAATAAAAAATTTAGTTCCTGGGACTTCCCTGGCAGTCCAATGGTTGCGACTCCGCCTTCCAATGCAGGAAGCTTGGGTTCAATCCCTAATTGGGGAACTAAGATCTGCATGCTGCACAACTTGGCCGAAAAAGAAATAAGTAAATAAGATCACTTCGTTAAAAAGTTAATTCCTCCATCATATCAGCCACATTTCAAGTGCTTAAAGGTCACATAACTACTGAACAGTGCAGAAATATTTCCGTCACTGCAGAGACTCCTATTGGATAACACTGACAAAGCTGAAAAAAGCAAGCAACTCAGGCAGTACTCAAGGCAACTCTTGATTTGAACTTGTAACTGGGGCACCCTGTTCAAATCGAGTGATAAGATCTCTCTCTGAGCCTCACATCTCTATAAAATGAAAAGAAAAATAGGAACTACCTCATGGATTGCCACACAGAGAAAATGAGATAGATAGAGTGTGTAAAGTCTTTGGCAGAGTACCTAAGAGGAACTTGGAAATGCTAGTAAAATTTGAGTTTAACCCCATTCTACAAGCCTGAAAGGCAAAGATATTATCCTTGACTCTAAGTTTTTCAAGGATATGTATTTTGGAAAAGACAAGGGTTTGGTTAACTTTTAGTTGAAAACAGAACATTCAGAGGACGATGACAAATACCTGACTTTTAATTACTACTGGATTTTTTTCTTTTTTCTTTTTTTGGTAAAGAATCTGCCTGCCATGTGGGAGACCTGGGTTTGATCCCTTGGTTGGGAAGATCCCCTGGAGAAGGGAAAGGCTACCCACCCCATATTCTGACCTGGAGAATTCCATGGACTGTATAGTTCATGGGGTCGCAGAGAGTTGGACACGACTGAGCGACTTTCACCTTCACTTCTTTCTGTTTTACTTTTTAAAAATTTTTTGGCTGCACTGGGTCTTCACCGCTGTGAGGGCTTTTCTCTGGCTGCGGCGAGCAGGGGCAACTCTTCGTTGCCGGGCCGGGCTTCTCGCTGCGGTGTCTCCTCTTGTGGAGCACGGGCTCCAGGCGCCCGGGCTTCAGTAGTCGCAGCGTGTGGGCTCAGTAGTTGTGGCACGTGGGGACTCGTTTCTCCGCAGCATGTGGGATCCTCCCAGACCGAGGATTAAACCCATGTCCCCTGCGTCGGCAGGTGGGTTCTTTACCAATGAGCCACCCGGAAAGCCCACTACTGGATTTCTTTGTTCTTGCTGGTCTTTTCCCAGTGGTAGCCATATCAGTAATGGCACCGCCACCCACAAACCTGATGAGTCGTCACTACACCATCCCCTTTCCCATCTTCTCTAACCAATCCTTTTGCCTCCAAAATATTGTAGGATCTGCTTCCAAAACACTTTATCTGATCTCTTCCCCTCTCTTTGTGTCCCCTCTGCACAGAGAGCATACAGGCTGTATCAAGCCCCACCCACGTGGCCATATACTGGGTACAGGTTGTGGTAGTGGAACAGCCTTATGGAAGAGCACCTTTCCCTCTGAGGCAGTGTAAATTTTATATTCATCATCTATATCCTCTGGCAGCTGTCAGTAAAGTGTCTTCTTCTAATAAAAGTATTTTACCGCAGTTTTTCAACAAGATGAAAATGTCTTGAGAGGTAGATACTTCTAATTTGCCCAAAGGTGCCATATGGGGTATAACATTTCTCTTTCCCTTAGGACAAAATGCCAGCTCATCACCAGGTCCTACAAGGCCTAGCACAACCCAGCCTCTACTAGTCTGTCTGTCTTAAAATGATGCCCCACTCCACCAAATTCCAGTGATGTTGACCTT
This sequence comes from Budorcas taxicolor, assembly GCF_023091745.1. NCBI lineage: Eukaryota > Metazoa > Chordata > Mammalia > Artiodactyla > Bovidae > Budorcas > Budorcas taxicolor. The sequence continues at coordinate 82,249,968 of NC_068923.1, forward strand.
CTGTTGTTTTGAAAATAGATCTTGTTCTGTGGGGTCCACTGCCTCAGCCATTTCTCTATCTCAGTTCAGTCTCAGTTCAGTTCAGTCACTCAATCATGTCCGACTCTTTGCAACCCCATGGACTGCAGCACGCCAGGCCTCCCTGTCCATCACCAACTCCCCGAGTTTGCTCAAACTCACGTCCATTGAGTCGGTGATGCCATCCAGCCATCTCATCCTCTGTCGTCCCCTTCCCTTTCTGCCTTCAATCTTTCCCAGCATCAGGGCCTTTTCAAATGAGTCTGCTCTTCGCATCAGATGGCCAAAGGATTGGAGTTTCAGCTTCAGCCTCAGTCCTTCCAGCGAACATTTCTCTACCTAGACAGTCCCACCCAACCCTTCACACAGCTGCGGCCTCTGTTTTCTGTCAGGCCTCTGAGCCCTGAGAGAGCGCCCTGTGTGCTTCCCTCTCAGTACCCGGGGGTCTGTCTGGGAACTGTAAGCTCCTAAAGGCAGGGCGCTCACTGTCTTGCTGTCCTTCTGTCCCCGGGTCCTAACAGGACAGGAGGTCAGTGGTTGTTCATTTTAGCAACGTTGCCACCCCTTTCTACACTCTGCTGTGCAGATGGGGAGAAAACCTAGAACTCTGTTTTCCCCCAAGGACTTTTCCCTGAATGGTTCCAGGTTGAAATCCGCCATTGGAGACACATATGTGAGATCTGAAAGGCAGAAGAAAAGGAGAAATCATTTCTCTCCAGTATAGCTTCAGGCAGCTCAAATAACAGGGGACTGTTTTCCTAGACTCGTGGAAAAATATGAGACAAACCTGAAAAAAAAATGGCCATTCTATTTTCTAAAGTCGGGGGAAGGGGCTGAATTCTGAAAAAGGGCAGTAGAAATGTTCCAGATTAAAAGAGGCAAAAGAGATGTAACAACTAAATGCAATACAGTCAGCCCTCTAGATCTGCAGATGCCAAAGCTGAGCATACAGGGGTCTGACTATTATGCCATTTTTCACAAGGGACTTGAGCACCTGCAGATTTCAGTATGTGCACACAGCATGGTGGGGGAGGGAGAGCTTCCTGGAACCAATGCCCCCTGCGGATAAGGAGATATGACTGTATCTGACCATGTGCTGGGTCCTGAACTGATACTGAAAGGGGAGAATGCTACAGAGGATATCATTGGGTCAACGGACAAAATTGGAATATGAACAGAAAACTAGGTAAAAAGTGTCATATCAGAGTTAAATTTATTGTTCTGGGCTAAGAATAATAACTAGAGAATATCCCTACTTTTAGGATATACACACTGAAATATTTAGGGGTAAAGGACTATGATATGTATAACTTATCTGCAAATAATTCAGAAAAAAATTAATATATATAACTTAGAGGTTAAATATAAAAGAGAGAAATCACCTATGTAAGTGATAAAGTAAATGGAGTAAAATATTAGCAGGTGAATTTGTGTAGAGTATATGAATATATAGGTATGATTTCTATTCTTGCAAAATGTAAATTTGAAGTTATTCCCCCAAAAAACAATAGTTAAAATATCTATATGATGAAGTATTAAATAAACTAAACCAGTGCATTCTGAAGGAGATCAGCCCTGGGATTTCTTTGGAAGGAATGATGCTGAAGCTGAAACTCCAGTACTTTGGCCACCTCATGCGAAGAGTTGACTCATTGGAAAAGACTCTGATGCTGGGAGGGATTGGGGGCAGGAGGAGAAGAGGACGACAGAGGATGAGATGGCTGGATGGCATCACTGATTCGATGGACGTGAGTCTGAGTGAACTCCGGGAGTTGGTGATGGACAGAGAGGCCTGGCGTGCTGCAATTCATTGGGTCTCAGAGAGTCGGACACGACTGAGCGACTGAACTGAACTGAACTAAAACTGATTAATGCAAGCCAAACTAGAATAATTGTCTCAAATATCCAATCTCAAAATAGGCCTAGACTGACAGCTCCAATTAAAAAACAATGCATTTTATACTTTTTTTTCTATTAGTAATTCACCAGTGAACAAAAAGTAAATTTACTTTCCTTGAAGAAGACAAGGAAAGAAGACATAGCTCCTTGGCTATGGGAAAATGACTTGTCATGCACAAGGTGACTTACAAAGTAAAACACTTAAACTTTTTAATTAAAAACCCATATAAAATACTTAACTATCTTAGGTAGGATTATGCATGATTCTTTTCTTCTTCTCTGTAATCTACCAATCTTCTATAATAAGTACATATTGTTTTATTTTTGTAAAAAGCACTCAAGGCATAGTCATGGGTAAGTATTTGAATGAAGTATGAATCATATTCAAATACTCGTACACAAAAAGACACAATGGCTGCCTTCTTTGATAGAAAAATTCCTAAATGATTTACATATTACCTTCTCTGCCCGTGGTGGCAAATTATATAACAAATGCCTTATTTCTCAACATTAACATCTGTAAATGGCAAATAAAACATTAACTTCAACACGCAGTTATCAAGTAAGCTTACCATTTATAGAACTAGCTCAAAATAAGTATAGAACGTGCAAAGTTGGAACAAAAAATTCATCTGAAAGTTTAAATCCATATATTATCAAGGGAATCTACTTTAAAGAGCAATATATTTTTTCTAGAATACTTGTATAAATAGGTGGTTCGTAGTTTACATGAACATAGTTTACAATAAGTTTATATAAAGAGAAAAAATTTAAGCATGATTCATTAAAAATTCATTTTCAAATAAAAATTAAAACTTTTACAATTTGGAGCTAGATAGACCTGGGTTCAGATTCTGATACTGTGACATATTAACTAAATAACCTTGTGTAAATGGCTTAACTGTTCTACACCTCAACTTTCTTATTAGTAAAATTTATAAAATGTGAACAATAATCCCTGGTCCCTAGAACTATAAAGATTAGGGGTAATGTAAGTAAAGCACTTAGCAAATAACAGGTGCTCAATACACTGTGAATGTGGTGTTAATAGTTGTAGTAGTAAATGTTTTCCCTTTTTCTTTTTTTGGACCTTACCACACGGCTTGTTGGATTTTAGTGCCCCAACCAGGGATGGAACCCAGGCCCTTGGCAGTGAGAGCACTGAGGACAACGAGGGAATTTCCAAGTTGTTGTTATTGAAATTATTAACAAAGTCAAAATGTTACCACTTACATGAAAAGGCAGGAAGTAGTATATTAAACCTTGATATGTCTGATTCACAGATCCCTGGCCAATACATGCAAAGAGACCTCCTCCATATTTGTGCCTCTCTGTACACTTACAACTGAGAACAAACAAGCAAAGCTCATAAGCAGCATACATCTTATGTGACAAGTGGTCATTTAGCTGCCATCACCAGACTGTGCTTCTCACCTGGTCTCCCTCTGACTCTGTGAAGTCGCCCCCAACACTCTTCCGCAGCCTCTACTGCCCACGCCACCCACAGGTTTCTTTACTTCTTAGCTAAAGTCCAGCCACCAGGCCTGGTAGGCACCAGGACAGGCAGGACAGACAGAACAGGTTCTGGAAGAGAGGCAAGGTGGCTGGACCAAGAGGAAAGGTCCAAACTCCTTGCAGCACAGCTGCCTTGCTCCACTGCAACTGGGCCTCAGCACACACAATCAGTGCCCGTTTTGTTATGACTCACGCATAAGGAAGTAAAACCGAGTGCCAAGGCAGCCAAGAAGCAGGGAACAGAGCAAGAGATACAGGCTCACAGCAGGACTTGGTGCAGAGGTCAAAACTCCTAAGGGTTGGAAAGGATGTTTTGATCTGGAAAACGCTGCAGAGCTTTTTGGTGATCATGCAAAGTTATGAATGGCCTCATCCCATCACACAGTACCTTCTTCTCACTTCCTCCAAGTGCTGAACTTTTTTCCACTTACTTTTCTTCCATAGCATCTCTAGCATACCTTTTTCTTTTCTCCCAGCCTCTACTTTTCTGTAGGAGGATCCTGATACAGTCTCCTTTCCCAGAAATGGAGTACTGTCTATGTACACATGCGTGCTTAATTACTACAGTCGTGTCCGACTCTTTGTGACCCCATGGATTGTAGCTCACCAGGCTTCTCTGCCCATGGGATTCTCCAGGCAAGAATACTGGAGTGGGTTGCCATGCCCTCCTCCAAGGGATCTTCCCAACCTAGGGATAGAACCCACATCTCTTAAGTCTCCTGCCTGGGTAGGCAGGTTCTTTACCACTAGCGCCACCTGTGTCTATGTATAAGATAGTGCTAAGTCGTGTCTGACTCTTGCGATCCCATGAACGGTAGCCTTCCAGGCTCCTCTGTCCATGGGATTCTCCAGGCAACAATACTGGGATGGGCGCCATTTCCTTCTCCAGGGGAACTTCTCTACCCAGGAAGTGAACCCAGGTCTCCTACATTGCAGTTAGATGCTTTACCAACTGAGCTATGTGGGAAGCCATGTCTATGTATAGAAATACAAATATATACATCATCACGGATTTGAAGACCAAAATAATTCACAGACATCTTCCACTTGAGGAAATGGTCCAGGTGGGAAGTGAATTAGCCTTATTTATTTAAATGGCAATTCACTCATTTACTCAAAAACTACTCTGGACTGCTATAAGCGAGGAATTGTTCTTAGAGTGGAAAATGGCATAGAGTATATAGGGAAGATAAACAAGGACAATGTACATTCCAGCAAGGGGAGAAAAGACAGGTAATAAACATGATAATTGCAGACAGTGATAGAATGCAATAAAAGAAATACACATGGGAAGTACCATGACATCACCCAGGACTATTTACGGTGTTGTTGTTGTTGTTAAGTCACTAAGTTGTGTCTGACTCTTTTGCAACCCCATGAACTGTAGCCCGCCAGGTTCCTCTGTCTATGGGATTTCTAAGGCAGGAATACTGGATTGGGTTACCATTTCCTCCTCCAAGGGATCTTCCCAACCTAGGGATTGAACCCATGTCGCCTCCATTGGCAGACAGATTCTTTACCACTGAGCCACCAGGGAAACCCAGTGGGGGATACTTTAACCTCATAATATTCATCAACCTCACCACCATTACTCTTCCTTGCAAAGGAAAATTGGTAGCGTCTTAATATTACGTAAGCTTTCATTATTTCTGGCAAATAGATGGGAAAAAAATGAAAACTGGCAGATTTTCTTTTCTTGGGCTCCAAAATCACTGTGGATGTTGACTACAGCAATGAAATTAAAAGACGCTTGCTCCTTAGAAGGAAAGCTATTCTCATGATGTACTCTGCATAGAAGTTAAATAATTAGGGTGACAATATACAGCCTTAACACACTCCTTTCCCAATTTGGAACCAATCCATTGTTCTATGTCCAGTTCTAACTATTGCTTCTTGACCTGCATACAGATGGGGAAACAGTGGAAACAATAAAAGATTTTATTTTCTTGGGCTCCAAAATCACTGCAGAGAGCGACTGCAGCCATGAAATTAAAAGACACTTGTTTCTTGGAAGGAAAGCTATGACAAACCTAGACAGCAGTGTGTTAAAAAGCAGAGACATCACTTTGTCAACAGAGGTGCAGGTAGTCAAAGCTTCCCTGGTGGATCAGATGGTAAAGAATCTGCCCGCAATGCGGGAGACCCAGGTTCAATCCCTGGGTTGGGAAGATCCCCTGAGGAAGGAAATGGCAACCCACTCTAGTATCCTTGCCTAACCCACTCTAGTTTCCTTGCCTGGAGAATTCCATGGACAAAACAGCTTGGCAGACTACAGTCTAAGGGGTCACAAAGAATCAGACAGGACTGTGCAACTAACACTTTCACTTTCATAGTTTTTCCAGTAGTCATGTGTGGATGTAAGAGTTGGACCCTAAAGAAAGTTGAGCACTGAAGAACTGATGCTTTCAAACTGTGGCGCTGGAGAAGATTCTTGAGAGTCCCTTGGACAAGGAGATCAAACCAGTCAGTCCTGCAGAAAATGAACCCTGAATATTCATTGGGAGGACTGATATTGAAGCTATATATCCAACACTTTGGCTAACTGATGTAGAGAGCCAACTCTTTGGAAAAGACCCTGATTATTGGGAAAGACTGAGGGCAGAAGAAGGGGGCAACAGAGGATGAGATGGTTGGATGGTATCACCAACTCAATGGACATGAGTTTAAGCAAACTCTGGGAGATAGTGAAGGACAGGGGAGCCTGGCGTGCTGCAGTCCATGGAGCTGCCAAGAGTCAGACAAGACTTAGTGACTGAACAACAACAGAAGAATGAAGCCCAGGAATTTTATTTGGTAACTGAAAAAAGGATGTACTTTCTCCTGGGAACGTGAACAAGGAATCCCGTAACCTCAGGACTTTTGGTATCTATCGTAGGACCATGAAGGAAGTCTCCCTAGGACACAGATCACAGAGTGGAAGCCAGACAGGGAGAGGAAGAGAAATGAGACCTTGATACTGACAAGCCTTATCTATAGCCTGAACCACCTCTGGCCTCTTTAGGTGAGTTAATGAGTTCCCTTCATTGTTTAGGTCAGTGAAGCTGGGTTTTCTGTTGCTTTCAACCAAAAGACTCCTAATTGATAATACCAACACAATGACCCAGCCACCTCGAGTGAAAAATACACATATGTTTTACTTCAAAATATAGTTAAACTGAACTCAAAATGTATAGAGCATAATCACCATAAAAAGAACAACCCAGCTGGCAGTTGAGCAAAATCACCATCTACAGCATCTAGAAAACATTTTCACAATTGAGAACACTCCAGATTTCCAGCTGCTGAGGAGTATCATTCCTCAAGTGTTGACTGGTTGGCATCTGCCGGGACAAATGACCATGGGAAGCTCTCTGCACTCCAAGCTTTTCTCAATCGGGTTGGACGCCACTGAGAAGAAACCTCGGTGTCTTGTGAAAACCTCATCCGAGGTCTGGCCACCCCTGAACGGAGAGCAGGCCGACCGAAAAACTCCTGTGGAGTCAGAGGCTTCTAACTTTTTGCCATGTGGTTTGAATGGGGAAGTCTGAGTATGTGCTATGCAGCTCCAAACAGTATGACTCAATCAACCTAGAGCCTTCAAGGTAACATAAAAAGGGGAAATGGAGAAACGTTTCTAAATCCACGGAGTCATATTCTCCCTTTCATTCATATTTCTAATTCTCCTGTCCTCTTACCACATTTGAGCAACTGGAGAAGCCTCCGAGATAGGATGATGTAACAACATAAAAATTGCCAAGGGAGAACTTCCAGAGATTATAGAGTGAATGAAACACATGGTTTGTGGTCTTCTTCGTCATACAAACCCATCTGCTCTTGGGGCACCATATTTTATTTTTTCCTCTCTACTTCTTGGTGTTAACAAATACTAAGACATTAAAAGAAGAACTTTCTAGGCTTCTGTGGTAATGATGGATAAAGCAGATCCATTAACTGTAAAAAAAAATTTTTAAAGACTTAGCAGTTTGCAAGATGGGCACATGATGTGATAGGTCCTTCAAATGCAAGCTTATCTTGATATACACTTTTGCTTACTGCAAATCTCAGAAGGGCATTTATATTAACTTTTGGGTAATTTCAGATCTAAGTTAAAGCCCTAGTGTCAAGGTTAGTTTTATAAATCTCCATGAACTATCAAAGAAAGCCATATCTGCCCTTTTTGTTGTCATTGGTATTTTGATCTCACAGCAAGAAGAGAATGTAGGTGAAAGTAAGAGCATAATCCTCATCTGTAAACATGAAATGAAAGAAGGCGATTCTAGAACAGTGGAGGAAAATATACACAGAAAGTGGGCAAGATGACTCATAAGTACAGGCACTGAAATAGCTCAGCTTTTGTATGTGGTATGACACGTCCGCCAACAACTAACTAATGTAACAGAATACTGAATCACTTGGGACTAGATTTATTTAACAGCTCCTGTCAAGTGCACCTACATATGTAGTTCCTGCCGCTGACTCTCAGCAAAAATGGCTATCAGTCTGATAGGGCAGGAGGGAGGTCACCCACTGGTCGATGCCCTTGCTTTAATGAGGTCCCCCTCACTTTGCCTTCCACCTACCCGTCTGGCGAGCATGGGGCGTTCAGAGGCGGAGCCCCAGGGTCCCTGCTGAGGCTGAGGGCGGCCTCCCGGACTCTCCTTCCGTCTCTCCTGCACACCGGGCCCTTCCCTCTTTCCAGCCAGCCCTGCGTGTTTCATCTCTGGCTCCATTTGGCTCCTTCAAGGCGGAGGATCCACATCTGCTTGTCTCACCCAGTCTCTGCTCCTTGCTCACAGAAGCACACACGTCCTTCCCAAGTCAAAGCTTCACGGAGGACTGGTTCAAGGGAGCAGACAGGGAAAGAACAGCAAGTGTGGGGACGCCTCACAGCTCAGGAAAATTTCCCAGGGCCTCACCTCTGCAGTCCTGGCTCCCCTAGACATCCCTCGGCCTCTGCACACCGTGAGTCCTTGGCACTGACCAGTGCCAGGAGGACAGAGCTCACCTCTCTCTGATGTGGGGCGGGGGACAGGTGAGAGCCCCACATTCCTGCCCCCTCTCCCGCAGGGCCGATGCATTCCTGGGCCTGCAATTCCAGTCAGGACCGAATGACGGAATCAACTGGTATCCCCTCTGACATCATTTTCTGAAGTTGAAAATTCACTTTTCCGAGGTGTCCTCAGACCAAGGCAACATCTTCCTATGTACTCCCTACTCCATAGAAAAACAACTCTCTGCAGGCCTTTGCTCACACAGCTCACAGTAGAGCACAGAGTCAGGCGGTCTGTCTTCAGACCTTACTCTGTCACTGGTTTGCTCCCTGCGTGATCTCGGGCACACCATGGAACCCCTTTAAGCCTCAGTTTCCTTGCCCATGGAACTGTGGTAAGGTCTCAAAGAGATAGTCCACATAGCACTGATTTTGGAACACGATTATAAAGAAAGCTGAGCACCGAAGAATTGATGCTTTTGAACTGTGGTGTTGGAGAAGACTCTTGAGAGTCCCTTGGACTGCAAGGAGATCCAACCAGTCCATCCTAAAGATCAGTCCTGGGTGTTCATTGGAAGGACTGATGCTGAAGCTAACACTCCAATACTCTGGCCACCTGATGTGAAGAGCTGATTCATTTGAAAAGACCCTGATGCTGGGAAAGATTGAGGGCAGGAGGAGAAGGGGACGACAGAGGATGAGATGGCTGGATGGCATCATGGACTCGATGGACATGAGTTTGGGTGGACTCCGGGAGTTGGTGATGGACAAGGAGGCCTGGTGTGCTATGGTTCATGGGACTGCAAAGAGTTAGACACGACTGAGCGACTGAACTGAAGAATTAACACCAGCAAGGAGCTCTACTCAGTGCTCTAAATGGGAAGGACATCTTTTAAAGGGGGTGCGGGAGGGGGGATATATGTATACAAACAACTGGTTCACTTTGCTGCACAGCAGAAACTAGCACAACATTGTAAAGAAACCATACTTCAATAAAAATAAAAACAAAAAGAATTAACACCAGAACTCTTGCCAATATCTGGTGGCCACACTGCCACACGTAAAGGAATAATGCCTGGCATGGCAGGGGCCTCCTGGATTTTGCTCCATCACTGCAGCTGGTGACTGTTCTGACCAGTTGGCACCTTGGCAACCATCCACCAGTTGGCAACCATCCATGGTTGCCAAACATTTTCAATCTTCATGCCGGTTGTACTGTGAGTACTGAAAGCTTAGTCACCTAGAGAAGTATGTGCTAATGGGTCTTTAATGTGTGGGCAGGTGAGACAGGAATATCAAGCAGAAGGGATGGGAGGAGAGGGGAGGGAGCAGATGGCAAGGTGGCTTTTGTCTGCACCGTGACAGGCAAACAGGATCTTAATGGCTTGCAGCCTGATAGAGAAGCTCAGGAAGACTGTTGTATTACCTTCTGTGGCTACCATAATGAACGACCGTGAACTGGGCTTAAAAATAAAAGATATTTATTCTCTTACAGTTTGGGAACTCAGAAGTCCAAACTGCCTCTGCAAGTCGTGGCAGGGCCATGCTCCCTCTGAAGATTCTAGAAGAGCATCCTTTCTTGCCTCTCCCAACCTCCAGTGGCTGCAAGTGTTCCTTGGCTTGTGGTAGCATCACAGCAATCTCTGCCTTCCTCTTCACATGGCTTTGCTCGGTGAGTTTCTATGTCTCAAATCTCCCTTGGCCTTTCTCTTGGAAGGACATCTGTCACTGGAGTTAAACCAAGATGATCTCATTTTGAGAGCCTTAATTATATCTGCAAAGACCTTTTCTCAAGATAAGTTCAATTCACAGGTTCTGGGGGTGAAAACTTAAACATATCTTTGGGGGGGGGGCACTATTCTCTACTATCACTCCACTGAAATTATACACAAAAGCAGAAGCCTTTGCACAAAGATGGCACTTAATAAACACTGTAGCTGATACATATCTTCATTGTGGTTGACAATTTTCAGAAGACTGTAATTCTATGACATGGAAGAGTGTGAGGTGGGAGCCTTGGTGCCTACCCAGAAATGCTCCCCAGAAGCATGCTGCTTTGCTCTAGCAGGGAATCTGTCTCCTCGTCTTTTCCAGCTTCTAGAAGCCACCCGCATTCCTTGGATCCTGGCCTCACATCACTCCCTCCTCCACTTACCATCACATCTTCTCTCTCTCACTCTGACCTTCCTGCTTCCCTTTGATAAGGATTCTTATGATTTATTGGATCCACCCAGATAGTCCAGGATAATCACCCTATCACAAAAGTCTTCATTTAATCTTATCTGCAAAGCTTCTTTTCTGTACAGTTGGGTTCCAGGGATTAGAATGTGAACATTTTGGGGGGTTATTGTTCTGTTGACCAGAGTCGGGAACTTGGGTTTCATTCTAAGAGCAATAGGACCCAGTGGGTTTCAAGGAAGGGACTGAAACCAGCAGAACTAGTCTGTGATACAAGCAGAAGAATCATACTGAATAGCAGAGACAAACAGACTAGCCGTGGCCAGAGGGTTTTAAAGTTTAGAAGCAACTTATACAACACATTTAAACTTAAAAGCTAGCTGGCCATGTGTAGGAAAACTGATTTGGGTCTTTCTCAATCAATCTTTGGAAGTTTTTGTGAAGCCCTGAGTCCCAGGATGCCTTTGGTTATTATTATAGATGGACAGCTGGACAAGGTGGACCAGATGACTATTTGGGTCAAGATTCTATGCCTATGATGAGTAGGCCAGGTGTATGTGTGCCTGGGGTAATGCTGTTTTAGTAGACAAGAGTTGCTATCCAAGTGTTGTCCTGTAGAAAAAGATAACTGGAACCAATTCAGGAACAGGAAATGGTCAAACAACCATAGGAAGGAATGCTGTGAAACTTTCAGAAATCCAGAAATGTGGATCATGTTGATTCCCAGAACTGCTTTATTAACACTAAGTACAAAGGGTACACAGAACTGTTTATATGGATTACATGTGTGTTTAAGGAATATGTAAATCACTAAAAATTTTAATGAAGGTTTAACTTCTCTCTAAAGTTTGGGAGGTTCATTCCAACACATCTGGGCTTCTGGCAACAGCTTCCTGTCTCTGATCTTGCTCAGAATTGCTCAGAATGCCTTCCAGAGGCTCCTTTAGAGTCGGCTTTCCCTGCTCCTCTCTTCACTGGTTTCTGATCCCATTCCTCCCTGCTTCCACTGTCTTTACAACCTCCATTCTACCTTGTTTAGATGACCTGTTAGGATAAAGCTCCTGAGCCCACTGGCTGGTCCAGGAGTCCTGGCTCGCCCTTCACAGATACAGGTGAGCAGGCTCCCTGCCCGTGTCACTCAAAGTCAGACCAGCCAGGCCAGCCAGCAGGTTTCAACTCCAAGTAGGGATCAGAGAGATGAGATAATACTTCCTTTCCAGAAACACATTGCCTGGAAAAGTTACAAGTTATTTACCAACTAGTATAAGAAAAATTGTGCTCAGTGAGAAATTTTTCATAGCAACACAAACCTTAGAGCTGACACTGAATATTGAGATCCAGAAAGGATATTATCCGATGACACCTTGATGAGGAAAATGAAACAAACATCAAGAAGCCAAAAATGTCCTTCAGGAGACAGGACAACAATATGGTTGTGATGTACAGTTGTCCATTGCATCAAACCATACAGCCTGGCACTGGGGAGCAGGGCAGAATAGTATAAAGATTCAAAAACGCAAACATCCTGAACTCAGATTTTCTGATCTCAAGCTCCAGCTCTGTCACTGATGCTTTTGAACAAGTGATTTAACCACTCTTTGTCTTAGTTTCTATACCTTCTCAGTCTAGATAATAATAGTACCTTACTTTATTGGGTTGTTTTGAAGATTAAATGAGTAAATATATAAAAGCACTCAGAACAGTACCTGGAATGTAGCAAGAACTCAATGTGTGTTAGCCATTATTATTTTTACTGAAATACATCCAACACTGTATATCACTGACATGGAAAACTGCTTAGATAACCTATCTGGCTTCTCAAATAAGTGGTGCCCATGAACCAAAGCTCACAGAGCATTGCAATTTTATCTACTGATATAAGCTCCACGAAGGCATCTTGATGGTAGCTGGACTGAAGCATGTTCTCTGTGGTGCATGCTTTGTTGGTGCAGCAAGATGCTAATGAGATCACAGGGCAGAAAAGCGAAGTTTCCAACCATCTCTCAAGCATAAGCCACTGGCCCGAAGGACATCTGGTCACCATTACTGGGTATTATTGGACTATTGACCTCCTTATTGGGGAAATTACACAGCCATAGTCAACATATGTTAGGTCTTTAGGATCCCATTTCTGAGTACATAAGAATGCATTTTACCACCACCCAGGGGATTGGATAAGGATAATTCAAAAAAAATAGGAAAAGAATCCATATAAGAACATGTTGATACACAACTTTGTATTGCTTGCAACTAAGACAAAATATCACATAAAAGGAGCCAGAAACAGACAAACATGCATAATCTTGGATAAGTCACTTTTCATTTAACCAGTCTCAGTTTCCTTACTAACAAACAGATGGAGGTGTAGATGGTGACCTAGATCAGCCTACTGGAAGACCAAATGATTCCTTATGTGAAACACCCAGAATCTCACATAGCACATTATTAGAAAGACTATCTCAGAGGATCTGTTATAAGAAGTATCCCATTTACTCTGCCCCCTGAAACTTCTAATCCAATTCTGAGAATATAAAGAAATACTGTGCTGTAGAGAAAAAAAAACAACCATAAGAAATTAACATGTGATATAGTATTATTAACTAAAGTACAGATATTGTTCAAATTTCACAAAATTTTTTGCTAGTGTCCATTATCCTTTATTCAAAATTCCACATTGTATTTAGCTGCATTGAGCAGCTTCAGCTACATGCAACAAATTCTGTAATTTTCTTTTCATTTTTATTCTGTTACAAATATTTTCTGGTTTTACTTATCATGGCTTCTTAGATATAACCATTATGTAAAAGCGGACATTTAACTTCCAAATACGTGGGGTTTTTTAAGTAGCTTTGATATTAACTTCTCATTTAAATGCTGTCTTCTCTGCAATCACCCTCTGTGTTTTTTCAGTCTTTTAACTTTATTGAGGCTTTCAGTGGCTAAGTCAAAGATCTCTCTTGGTAAATGACACATTGCATTTGAAAATATGTGGGTTATTTTCAAATAGCTTTTGATAATGATTTCTAACATAATTCCAGAGTGATAAGAGAACAGACTCTGTATGATTTCAGTACCTTTAGACCATGAAATTTTTGTACCATTTTTTTATGTCCCTGGATATGTCCCAGTATCTCCTAGTTTATAGTCTAAGAGAACTTGAATAGGATTTGTATCCTACTGTTGTGTGAAAATTGTATAAATCTTAATAATGTTGAATTGGTTCATGGTGTTTTCAGGTCTGCCAAATGCTTATACTTTTCGTATATTCATTCTACTAATTTTTGAGAGTTTGATACTGGAACTTCAACAAAAATCTTAATTTGCCTACTTAAAAATAATTGTAGTATATAGTGGAACTATATGCAACTTTGTTCTGTATTTTCCAAGTCTCCTATAAAAATGTTATCATAAATGCTTTTATAGTTTAGCATAATATCAAAATGCTTTCATAATTTAAAAAGAAGAAAGAGAAAAAAGAAGAAAGCAAGAAAACAATTCAATTTATAATTACATTAAAAAGAATAACATACCCAGAAATAAACTTAATCAAGGAGGTGAAAGACCTAAACTCCGAAAACTGTAAAACACTGATGAAGGAAATTGAAGATGATACAAAGAAATGAAAAGATAGCCTGTGTTTTTGGATTGGAAGAGTTAATATTGTTAAAAATGTCCATACAACTCAAAGCAATCCACAAATTCAATGCAGTCCCTATTAAAATACCAATGGCGTTTTTCACAGAACTAGAAAAAAGTAATTCTAAAATTTATATGGAAATGCAAAAGTCCCTGAATAGCCAAAACTATTTTGAGAAAGAGGAACAAAGCTAGAAGTATCATGTTGCCTGATTTCAGACTATACCACAATATTATCGTAATCAAAACAGGATAGTACAGGCACAAAAACAGGCACACAGATGAAGGTAACAGAATGGCCCAGAAACAAACCCAAGCATATATGGTCAATTAATCCATGACAAAGGTGGCAAAAATATACACTGGGGAAAGGACAGTGTCTTCAGTAAAGGGTGTTAGGAAATTGGACAGCTACATGCAAAAGAATCTAAATGAACTACCTTCTTACACCATATGCAAAAATAAAATGAATTAAAGACTTAACAGTAAAATCTGAAACCACAAAACTCCTAGAAGAAAACATTGGCAGTACACCATCTGACATCAATCTTAGTAATTTTTTTTCAGCTCTGGTCTCCTTAGGCTGGTGAAACAAAACCAAAGATAAACAAATGAGACTGTATCAAACTAAAGAGCTTTTGTACAGCGAAGGAAAACATCAACAAAATGAAAAAGTCCACCTACTGAATGAGAAAAGATAGTTGCAAACAATATATTTGATAAGAAGTTAATATCCAAAATATATAAAGAACTCATACAACCCAACATTAAAAAAAAATCAACATGATTAAAAAATAGACAGAGGACCTGAATAAACACTTGTCCAAAGAAGACATACAGATGGCCAACCCATTCAGTTCAGTTCAGTCGCTCAGTCGTGTCCGACTCTGCGACCCCATGAATCACAGCACGCCAGGCCTCCCTGTCCATCACCATCTCCTGGAGTTCACTCAGACTCATGTCCACTGAGTCCGTGATGCCATCCAGCCATCTCATCCTCTGTCGTCCCCTTCTCCTCCTACCTCTAATCCCTCCAGCATCAGAGTCTTTCCCAATGAGTCAACTCTTCACATGAGGTGGCCAAAGTGCTGGAGTTTCAGCTTTAGCATCATTCCTTCCAAAGAAATCCCAGGGTTGATCTCCTTCAGAATGGACTGGTTGGATCTCTTTGCAGTCCAAGGAACTCTGAAGAGTCTTCTCCAACACCACAGTTCAAAAGCATCAATTCTTCGGTGCTCAGCATTCTTCACAGTCCAACTCTCACATCCATACATGACTACTGGAAAAACCATAGCCTTGACTAGACGGGCCTTAGTTGGCAAAGTAATGTCTCTTCTTTTGAATATACTATCTAGGTTGGTCATAACTTTTCTTCCAAGGAGTAAGCGTCTTTTAATTTCATGGCTGCAATCACCATCTGCAGTGATTTTGGAGCCCCCAAAAATAAAGTCTGACACTGTTTCTATGTTTCCCCATCTATTTCCCGTGAAGTGATGGGACCAGATGCCATGATCTTCATTTTCTGAATGTTGAGCTTTAGGCCAACTTTTTCACTTTCCATTTTCACTTTCATCAAGAGGCTTTTTAGTTCCTCTTCACTTTCTGCCATAAGGGTGGTGTCATCTGCATATCTGAGGTGATTGATATTTCTCCCGGCAATCTTGATTCCAGCTTGTGCTTCTTCCAGCCCAGCGTTTCTCATGATGTACTCTGCACAGAAGTTAAATAAGCAGGGTGACAATATCCAGCCTTGACGTACTCCTTTTCCTATTTGGAACCAGTCTGTTTGTTGTTCCATGTCCAGTTCTAACTGTTGCTTCCTGACCTGCATACAGATTCTCAAGAGGCAGGTCAGGTGGTCTGGTATTCCCATCTCTTTCAGAATTTTCCACAGTTTACTGTGATCCACACAGTCAAAGGCTTTGGCATAGTCAATAAAGCAGAAATAGATGTTTTTCTGGAACTGTCTTGCTTTTTCCATGATCCAGCCATAAAGCAACTCAAAACCACAGTGACACAACACCTCACACCTGTCACAATGGCCATCATCAGAGAGACAAGAAATAACAAGTGTCGGCAAGGATGTGGAGAAAAGGAAGCCCCTGTGCACTGCTGGTGGGAGCATAAATTGCTGACAGATGGGAACTGACTTCTTGTGGTGATCGTTTAGGAATGTATAGAAATATGAATCATTATGTTGTACATCTGAAATAATGCAGTATTACAAGTCCACTATACTTCAGTTTTTAAAAAAAAGAAAGAAATACAGCTGTCAGGGTGATATGAAGAGGATCTGATAGCAACTGAACACACAATAAGGTAACTTACAGGAGGGGAAAGACTAAAGACAAGAAATGTGAATCCTTTATAATGGGTATATACGCAATGCCTTTTGTTTCAGATGAGACATTACCTTTTTAATACTGGACTGTAAGCATAACTGCTCTTTGCTTTACAGGGAGACACTATCTGTATCTTCCAGGGCTCTTCACTACATAAACTTCCCTAGATGAAGCTAAGAAAGATAATCCAGAATAAAAGGAAGTCAGTATCTCTGCTTGCAAGCCATGCAGAAACAAGAAAGATATGTGGAGAATTATCTCCCATTACTGGGTTGGGAAGATCCCCTGGAGAAGGAAATGGCAATCCACTCCAGCACTCTTGCCTGGAAAATCCCATGGACGGAGGAGCCTGATAAGGGTCCCTGGGGTCACAAAGAGTCGGACACGACTGAGCGATTTCACTTTCACAGTGGAGGCAATAGCCCACAGGGTTGTAAAGAGTTGGACACAACTGAAGCCACTTAGCCTGCCCAGTGGGGGCTCAGTGGTAAAGAATCCACCTGCCAATGCAGGAGACACAGTTTCCATCCCTGAATCAGGAGGATCTCCTGGAGTAGGAAATGGCAATACACTCCAATATTCTTGCCTTGAAAACTCCATAGACAGAGGAGCTTGGCAGGCTATGGAGTCACAAAAAGTCAGACACGACTGAGTGAATGAGCACACACACGGTTCTTACTAGCAAATTCCACTTCCTAACCTTTTTGTATAAATACCCTGATGCTGGGAAAGATTGAAGGTGGGAGGAGAAGGGGACGACAAAGGATGAGACGGTTGGATGGCATCACCGACTCAATGGACATGAGTTTGAGTAAGCTCCAGGAATTGGTGATGGACAGGGAAGCCTGGTGTGCTATAGTCCGTGGGGTCGCAAAGAGTCAGACACGACTGAGTGACTGAACTAAACTATGAAGCCCATAGGGCTTTATTGTGTGTGCTATGATCTGATGTTCATAAATGTAAAAGTGGACATTCTAAAATCTTTTCTGCATGGTGATTATAATAGACCACTGCAGCAATGCTTAAATGCAAAGGTAAGACACCTATTGTCATTTTATTCTTTTGAGAGTTTTAGAAATAGACCGGTCTTTGCCCGGGCCTTTCTAGGCTGTGCTTGGTAAGTATTTACCAGCTCCACCTAAAAGAGTACAGATAGGTGTCCACCTGGTTGAACCAGGCTACCTGGAATGACAGGGCAGGCATCAATCAGGTACACTTCCTCGTGAACAGCTTTCCCCAGCACCATGGGAATAAATTTCCAGTAAGTTGCAGGGCAAGATTTCCAGCAAGTTCCATTGAAATAGCACGACAGTGGCTTGTTCCTCCATCAGAGAGACACAGCTGTGCCCTTTCCAGCAAGGTCTGGATCCAACTGTAGGTAGGGAGATGGAAATGCTTTGATCTTTCTCAGGTGCTCTGTCAGCCCTGGGGCAGGACTGCTCCATATATCCACTCTCCCTGCATTCTTTAGGACTCTAATTTTCCCTAGCCAATCTAATGTTTAACATATCCTGCTATAGTTAATAATTCTTTTTTTCACTTTTTTTATAATTCTTATTGAGATGCAGTTGGTTTATAATGCTGTGTCAATTTCAGATGACAGCAAAGTGAATAATTCTGTAGACTGAACTTTAACCTGTTCAAATGACCTTGTGACTTCTCTCTCCTGGTGGAACCTGAATAACACAGTTTAGGGGGTGGGGGGGGCAGGGCAGGGATCAGGCCCTGATGACACGGGCTGGGCTAGAAGGCCTGCTCTTCCTCTGGACTTTTCAGTTATGTAGGCCAATGCTTTTTTTTTCCTTAATGGATCCATGTTGAACTGGGTTTCTGCCTCTAGCAAATTAAAGAATCTCAATTACATAAGCCACAAAAGAAGGAACAATTAAAGGAACAAGAAATGTTTATCTAGGAAAAAAGTCACCTTCCTAGCAGGCAGTATGAGAACCATTTATATTTCCATTGTGTGAAACAATTTGCATATTATGATCAGTTTGAATTATATGACCATAATATAATTTGTCACCTGATGACCACACGACTGAGCGACTCACACTAACTAACATAATTTGTCATCTGATGACCAAATTAGAACCAATGGGTAGAAGTTACAGAGAGACAAAAATCTCAATTCACATGACAGCGTAAGGGAAACTTTTCAGCAATTCAGGATTCACTTGGAATGAACTGCCTTGTCCTTTGGGGGCGCTCTGTCCCTGGAAGGGTTGGGGTACAAGAGGTGGGTGAGTCACTGTCAGGTATGCTATGGAAGGGATGCTTGCTTTGGGTAAAATATGCAACTAAACGACCTGTAAAGTCTTTCCCAAGTCTGCTGCTGCTGCTGCTAAGTCGCTTCAGTCGTGTCCGACTCTGTGTGACCCCAGAGACGCCAGCCCACCAGGCTCCCCCGTCCCTGGGATTCTCCAGGCAAGAATACTGGAGTGGGTTGCCATTTCCTTCTCCCAAATCTAAGATTCTACTATTAGACTGTGGAAATTCCTTAGCCCAAATGCCATTAGTCAGTCCCAGTTAAGAGAAAAACCAGACAAGGGCAACATTGTGCATTATGTGAACCACTTGGGATTGGAACTTCGGGTACTGCCAGATGTTATCATAAGATGCAAAGAAAATGGACTAAGTCACCAGATAGGGGTGTTTAAATAGATTTCTTTGCCCTGCTCAGAACACAATGTATTGCATGAAAAACAGGAAAGCAATTACTGTAAATAAAATCATTCTAAAAATAAACATATTAAAACCTTGGTTTTAATTTGGTTTGAGCATATTTACCTGATTCAGATTGCTTGAACGAGAAGGTAAATGAAAAGCACTCCAAGATCCGGCTTCACCCAAGGTATGGAACATTAAGCTGGGAGGCAGCCAACATTGACTCTATTCCTGCTTTTTATAGCGACCTTGGGGCAAGAGGGAGGGGAAGAGAAATAAGAAAAAGAACTTGATTTTGCTGAGGTTTGGCTTGTCCAAGTACAAGAATCAACAAAACAGTAGTCACACCTACATCACAGAGTGTGTGAAAGTTAAACAGGAAATGCCTGCAAAAATAGAAAACAATGTGTTTGTCTATGAACATAATAGATATTTTGAGTCAGAATCTTTCAATGCAGAGGTTTCTGGGAATAAATTACACTGAAAGCTGCATTATTCAGCCAATATTTCCCAACACCTTCTGAATTAATATAACTTCTAAAGTTATCTCAATCAAAACTAGCCAGTTCTAGCATGTAGCACAAGTTGGTTTAACATATACCTAAAAAAAGAAAGAAAGAAAGTGAAACTAAAACATACCAAAAAAAAAATCAGAAACACAGTGTACTCAAAGACACAATATATTCAGGAAGTCAGAGGCAACGTTGCATCTGACTATATACGGAATAGTCCTCTAGACCAAACATTTCAGCAAATCAGATCATTTCCTTTTCACTATCGACCTTTTTTTTTTTCCTTTTCTTTAAGAGGAAAAAAAGAATTTCAACCACAGTTCCATTACAGGTTTTATGGAGCAAAACTTGCTTTCAATTTTAATTACTTAATTTGTCCTTCTATTTACTATTGTTTCTTCTATGTATTCTTTGCATGCAGACCGCATCCTGAGCAGGAAATCATTTTAAAACCTAATTCTTACGGATATCCTTATTTCAAGGACATTTTATTTATTTACACAGACTGAGGGAAGGCAGGAATTGATTAGGAGCCAGGAAAAGTAGGGACTGCCCCTGGACTGAGCCTTTACAATTTGACTTCCCTGATCAATTAAAATCAATTTCTAGATCAGGTGAACCCATCCATGTTTAGTTCACTCCAAAGCCTCGTGTATAACTTAAGGGTTGTTATCTGCAGCCCAGACCAACACAGCAGAGCCTCAACACACTCTGTCCTAGAGGGAAAGGGTTTGGGACAGCACAGTTGCAGAGATTCTCCTGAAGCCTGGAGCAATGAAAGGGGTACCAGAGGAAGCATTAGAGGCCAAACTTCCACTAATAGTTTATTTAATAGGCACTCACAGACGCTCTAGTATAGGTAATGCTTTAGAGGCGAGAAGACAGAGATCGAGTGGCCAGGAATGAAGAGAATAGGTGGGGTGTGCCTCTAGCAAATCCCAGTGAGAAGCCTTGGGCTCTGTAACCTGAGGTGAAGAGACAGGAGGGACAGAGCACCCAAGAGGCTGGTCTTACGAGAGGAGCTCCAGTCTCCGTTTAGTGCAGGGAAAGTACTAGGAAGTCTTCCTAGGCCACACCGTGCATAAACCAGGGAAGTTTTGGCCAGGCAGTGGAAGGGAAGGCGTGCAGAGAATGTAAAGGCAATCACCATGAGCACAGTCATCTTTGTCAGCCAACACGGAAACCCAGGAGATCCGGTCGGGGCTGGCGGGGTCCCATAGGAACACGCCTTGAGAGGGAATCCACTTTCAGGGGAAATGGGTCTCTCTGGATTAGAAAGTTGCCCCACAATGTTGGCAGTATTGTGGCATCGACATATGAAGAGAAGCCTCAAGGTTTGAGGTCACTGCGTTGGGGATAGCTCGAGCTGCAGTTTAACATCAGCACTGGCCTGTTGTCATATGCTCGAACAAGACATTAAACATGAGCATGCATCTTCTAAAATTCAAGGACAGAGACATGTTACTCCTTTCTTAGCACACGGTCATAAGGAAGGGCTTGCTGGGAAATGAGGCCTTGGGAATAAATAGGATTTTAGGATTCAGGGATTCTACCCCACCTTCTCAGTGGTAAAGAACCCACCCACAAATGCAGGAGCTGCAGGTTCGATCCCTGGGTTGGGAAGATCCCCTGGAGAAGGAAATGGCAACCCACTCCAGTATTCTTGCCTGGGAAATCCCATGGACAGAGGAGCCCAGGGGGCTACGGTCCATGGGGTTGCAAAAGCATTGGACGTGACTGAGCGACTTAACAACAATCCCCCCCTTCACCACAACTAGAAGTTTGGCTCTTTCCTTCTGGTGGGAGAGGATGGGGGGTGCACTCCAGTCCCAAAGAAGGGCATGACCAGGTCCAGGTACCACGTAGCCCAGTGCCTGACGCACAGAATTCACAGCACACAGAACTCATGTTAACACCTGAACAGATGAGCCAATAGTTGAAGGGGATGGGAGGAGACAAAACCAGGTCTCTGCCTTGTTACCAGAGCCTCTGAAGGAAGATCGTCCTGTTTCCGTTCTCCAGTCACAAAGTGAAAAATATTCCTCTCAGTGGGTGCTATCAGGTTAAAAGGTTTCCTTGCTTTTAGTCTAAATTGGCTCAGCTGGTAAAGAATCCGCCTGCAATGCGGGAGACCTGGGTTTGATCCCTGGGTTGGGAAGATCCCCTGAAGAAGGAAAAGGCTACCCACTTCAGCACTGTGGCCTGGAGAATTCCAGGGACTGTGTAGTCCACGGGGTCACAAACAGTTGGATACGACTGAAGGAATTTCACTCCACTCACTCACTCAGTCTAAATTGGCCCAAACAAGAAATGGTGAAAGTGAAGCCAGAAATCTTATAACTCTCTTAGGAAAGATAGTAGTTTTCATACCTGTAGGTTGTTTCGGTTTCCCGGGTGGCTCAGATGGTAAAGCGTCTGCCTGCAATGCGGGAAACTCGGGTTCAATCCCTAGGTTGGGAAGATCCCCTGGAGAAGGGAAAGGCTACCCAACTCCAGTATTCTTGTCTGGAGAATTCCATGAAAGGGAAGCCTGTAGGCTACAGTCCATGTGGTTGCAAAGAGTCTGACACAACTGAGTGACAAACATGCATTAACAGTGGTAGGTTCTTTTGTGTTTTATCACACTCGGGAAAAATGTAGACTGATGGTGCACACGTTTATCATTATTAGGTGGGCTCAGAAAATTGACTAAACAATAGATTAGTTAACCATTTTTCTTTTGTTTCTATTCTAACAAGTGTAGCTTCTCTATGGAAATAGAAAAGTGAAAAACCATATGATCGTATTTACCTTATTTTGTCAAACAAGTTTCAACAACTGTTAATTTTATGGGGTTATTTAAAATATTCTACAGAATGTTGCTTACTCATAAGACTTTATATGTAAGTATGTTTATGGACAATTTCAAAATAAAAAAAATGAAGAAACATCCTTATAGAATATATTACAAAAGGATGCTGGTGAGATTATGTATGGATATGAGAGATCTAATATTAATTAAAGAGAGCAGTGAACAAAACTCTATAATATGCAGTGTAATCTTAATTTTAAATAAATATTATGTGCTTAATTAAAAATCATAAGGGTGGAAAATAGAATGGTGGTTGTCAGCGGCTGGGGGCGGGGAGAATGAGGTGTTGGTGAGGAGCAGGTATAGAGTTTCAGTTTCACAAAATGAAAGAGTTTTAGAGATGATTAGTGATGAGGTCTGCACAAGGATGTGAAACTACCTAACGCCACTGAATTGGACACTTAACAGTGGGTAAAATGATAATTTTTTAAAATATTTTTTTATTTATTTGGCTGTGCTGGGTCTTAGGTGGGGCACACAGGATGTTTAATCTTCATGTGGACCTTTAGTCGTGGCATGCAAACTCTTAGTGGGATCTAATTTTCTGACCAGGGATTGAACCCAGGCCCCATGTACTGGGAGCACAGAGTCTTAGCCACTGGACCAGCAGCAAAGTCCCTAAATTTTATGTCATGTATATTTTTACCTTTTATACACATATTTTTATGTATATACTATAATTTTTAAAATTATACATCCAAGTTAAAAGTCTAGACAAAAACCCCAGAAGTCACTATTTCAGAGTGGCGGAATTATAGATGGTTTATTTTCTTTATGATTTTCCACAACAAATATTTTTTAATAAAAACATAGTTTAAAACACCTCTTTTCAAACTCCAGCTTTCTTAGATTTCTCAAGTCATCAGTCTACTTTGCAACTTCCTCAAGATTTCGCCAAGCACAGCTACTAGGCTTTCTTCTTCTCGGGACACAGTCTGTAGAATTTCCCATTCAGATTTCATAAGGTTAGAAAAACCGATCTCCCAAATAGTCCAACAGATTTCAGTTCCATCCTCGAAGTCGTAATGTCAATTTTAAATTCAGAGGGTGTGGTCACTATACCCGTAAAGTTTTCCAGCTTCTCCATGGCCTTTGCCCACCTAGTTTTCTCTGCATGTTCTCCCATCTCCTCCCTCTGTGGTTTAAGAATCGCGGTGACAGATGAGGTTTCACACCTTTCGCCATGACTGCCATCAGTTCACTGAGTCATTATACTGTGCTCTACACATCTCTCGATTCTGAGCACTCAAGATGTAATAATAGACATTCTTTTTTTCCTTTTTTAATCTGTTAAGAAAATTTACTTTGGGAAAGCAGAACAGTCCTGACCAGCATATCACTGCTAAGGCAGAAGCTGCTCTCACCTGAAACTCTTTGGAAGCAAGGAGTTGTTGGAAATAAAGGACTACCATTTCAATAAATGAATCTTGGAAGGAAGTTCTTTTGTGAGCACATCAACTCCCAAAAGTTTAATTTTCATCTCAGGCATCAATAATATAAACATTATTGTCATAAAACTATTAAAAGATAAAAATATGAAACATTATTTTAACAACTGCATAACATTCTACATCTATTGTTGAACATTTCCATTGTTCCTAATTTTTTCCTTTTACCAATTATCCATTATCAATAAGGGAAGTACTTTCAAATTCTCAAATCGAGATGTCATGGTTTAATCTTTGTTATTCATTCTTAACTTCATTTCACATGCAGTCAAGGACTGTGGCAGAGGCAATTCCCCATTTGGAAATTCGGGACATAGAGCATCATATATTTTGGTCATTTCCCATGAATGCTTGAAAAGAAGATTCTCTCTGAGTCCATAAGGTGCTTTGAAAAGGGACAATATATCCAGCCACATGTAAAAATGGGAAAATGAGTTTGTTCTTGGACCCAAGGGCTCTACGATCTGCAAAGTTTAGGTGACTCCTTACCTCCCCTCAGGCCTTTTTAGATGGGATTCCACCAGCATTGCTGCTGATGAGCAATGCTACCAGAGACCACTCCATCTCCAAGTGTGCAAGATCTCGGCTTCCACTTTGGCAACTGCAGTAACAGTAGTAATAGCAGAACCGGCTCTGTCCTGCAGCTTTCCTCATATGAAATCCTCAAAATTAGACTTGCCTGCTTTTGATCCGTGGAGTCTCAGATACTGACTGAGATGGAAGCTTTGGGGGAAAAAAATCAATGTGGACCAGGGGCTCAGAGAAGATGCTAAAGGTGAAAAGGTCACAACATGACCCAGTTTGGGTTAGATAGTTCCAATACTCTGGCAAGATGTTTATACTTATAGTTATTATTAAGACATATGTATCTTAAAATTTACTGGATGACTATAGCCTCCACCACTTACTAGCTCTGCAGTTTCCACATCCATAAAATGGGAAGAATAATGCTGGCCTCTTAAGGTTATAGGGAAGCCTAATGAGCAACGTCTGCTTAATAATATTAATTCTTTCTTTTATCAGCTGTTGTTTCTTAGTCTATTAACCAAGGACCGCTTTTCATCCCTATTCATCTTGATTACTTGAATTGTTCATAAATTTGCAGAGAAACACGCCTTGTCAGTCTGACCTCCTGCAAGGCCGAGTAATTTCTTCTAAGTCCCGGTTGTGATGTCCCTCCCCTTCGCATTCTTCACCTTCTGACCCTTTCCCACCCCAAGTTTCTGTGCCCACTGCCCACAGCTCCCAAATGTGCACACACTTCTAAATAAGGAGAACTTGCATCCTGGTTTGACCTGAATTGGCAATTAAACTATCGGTGAATTGGGTCAAGTATCAAACACCTACAGTCAGCAAAAACAAGACCAGGAGCTGACTGTAGCTCAGATCATGAACTCCTTATTGCCAAATTCAGACTTAAATTGAAGAAAGTAGGGAAAACCACTAGGTCATTCAGGTATGACCTAAATAAAATCTCTTACGATTATACAGTGGAAGTGACAAATAGATTCACAGGATTAGATCTGATAGACAGAGTGCCTGAAGAACTATGGACGCAGGCAGTAATCAAGACCATCCCAAGGAAAAGAAATGCAAAAAAGGCAAAATGCCTGTCTGAGGAGGCCTTATAAATAGCTGAGAAAAGAAGAGAAGCTAAAGGCAAAAGAGAAAAGGAAAGATATACCCATTTGAAAGCAGAACTCCAAAGAACAGCAAGGAGAGATAAGAAAGCCTTCCCAAGCAATCAATGCAAAGAAATAAAGGGAAACAATAGAATGGGAAAGACTAGAGATCTCTTCAAGAAAATTAGAGATACCAAGGGAACATTTCATGCAAAAATGAGCACAATAAACGACAGAAATTATGTGGACCTAATGGAAGCAGAAGAACTGTACAAAAAAGATCTTCATGACCCAGATAATTATGATGGTGTGACCACTAATCTAGAGCCAGACATCCTGGAATGTGAAGTCAAGTGGGCCTTAGAAAGCATCACTACGAAGATGGAATTCCAGTTGAGCTGTTTCAAACCCTGAAAGATGATGCTGTGAAAGTGCTACACTCAATATGCCAGCAAATTTAGAAAACTCAGCAGTGGCCACAGGACTGGAAAAGGTCAGTTTTCATTCCAATTCCAAAGAAAGGCAATGCCAAAGAATGCTCAAACTACCACACAATTGCACTCATCTCGCATGCTAGTAAAGTAATGCTCAAAATTCTCCAAGCCAGGCTTCAGCAATACATGAACTGTGAACTCCCAGATGTTCAACCTGGTTTTAGAAAAGGCAGAGGAACCAGAGATCAAATTGCCAACATCCTCTGGATCATGGAAAAAGCAAGAGAATTCCAGAAAAACATCTATTTCTGCTTTATTGACTATGCCAAAGCCTTTGACTGTGTGGATCACAAAAAACTGTGGAAAATTCTGAAAGAGATGGGAATATCAGACCACCTAACCTGCCTCTTGAGAAATCTGTATGCAGGTCAGGAAGCAACAGTTAGAACTGGACATGGAACAACAGACTGGTTCCAAATAGGAAAAGGAGTACGTCAAGGCTGTATATTGTCATCCTGCTTATGTAACTTCTATGCAGAGTACATCATGAGAAACGCTGGACTGGAAGAAACACAAGCTGGAATCAAGATTGCCGGGAGAAATATCAATAACCTCAGATATGCAGATGACACCACCTTTATGGCAGAAAGTGAAGAGGAACTAAAAAGCCTCTTAATGAGAGTGAAAAAGTTGGCCTAAAGCTCAACATTCAGAAAATGAAGATCATGGCATCCGGTCCCATCACTTCATGGGAAATAGATGGGGAAACAGTGGAAACAGTGTCAGACTTTATTTTTCAGGGCTCCAAAATCACTGCAGATGGTGATTGCAGCCATGAAATTAAAAGACGCTTACTCCTTGGAAGAAAAGTTATGACCAACCTAGATAGCATATTCAAAAGCAGAGACATTACTTTGCCGACTAAGGTCTGTCTAGTCAAGGCTATGGTTTTTCCAGTGGTTATGTATGGATGTGAGAGATGGACTGTGAAGAAGGCTAAGCGCCGAAGAATTGATGCTTTTGAACTGTGGTGTTGGAGAAGACTCTTGAGAGTCCCTTGGAGCAAGGAGATCCAGCCAGTCCATTCTGAAGGAGATCAGCCCTGGGATTTCTTTGGAAGGAATGATGCTAAAGCTGAAACTCCAGTACTTTGGCTACCTCATGCGAAGAGTTGACTCATTGGAAAAGACTCTGATGCTGGGAGGGATTGGGGGCAGAGGATGAGATGGCTGAATGGCATCACTGACTCGATGGACATGAGTCTCAGTGAACTCCAGGAGATGGTGATGGACAGGGAGGCCTGGCGTGCTGCAATTCATGGGGTCGCAAAGAGTTGGACATGACTGAGCGACTGAACTGACCTGAATGGAAGCAGAAGATATTAAGAAGTGGCAACAATACACAGAATAACTATACAAAAAAGATCTTCATGACCCAGATAACCATGACGGTGTGATCACTCACCTAGAGCCAGACATCCTGGAATGTGAAGTCAAGTGGGCCTTAGGAAACATCACTATGAACAAAGCTAGTGGAGGTGATGTAATTCCAGTTGAGCTATTTCAAATCCTAAAAGATGATGCTGTGAAAGTGCTGCACTCAACATGCCAGCAAATTTGGAAAACTCAGCAGTGGCCACAGGACTGGAAAATGTCTGTTTTCATTCTGATCCCAAAGAAAGGCAATACCAAAGATTGTTCAGACTACCACACAATTGTACTCATCTCACACACTAGCAAAGTAATGCTCAAAATTATCCAAGCCAGAGTTTATGACCCATGAACTTCCAAATGTTCAAGCTGGATTTAGAAAAGGCAGAGGAACCAGAGATCAAATTGCCACCATCCGTTGGATCATCAAAAAAGCAAGAGAGTTCCAGAAAAATATCTATTTCTGCTTCATTGACTATGCTGAAGCCTTTGACTGTATGGGTCACAGCAAACCGTGGAAAATTCTTCAAGAGATGGGAATACTAGACCACTTGACCTGCCTTCTGAGAAATCTGTATGCAGGTCAAGAAGCAACAGTTAGAACTGGACATGGAACAACAGACTGATTCCAAATCGGGAAAGGAGTATGTCAAGGCTGTATATTGTCACCCTGCTTATTTAAGTTCTATGCAGAGTACATCATGAGAAATGCTGGGCTGGATGTAGCACAAGCTGGAATCAAGATTGCTGGGAGAAATATCAATAACCTCAGATATGCAGATGACACCACCCTTATGGCAGAAAGTGAAGAAGAAATAAAGAGCCTCTTGATGAAAGTGAAAGAGGGGAGTGAAAAAGCTGGCTTAAAACTCAACATTAAGAAAACTAAGATCATGGCATACGGTCCCATCACTTCATGGCAAATAGATGGGGGAAAAATGGAAACAGTGACAGATTTTATTTTGGGGGGCTCCATAATCACTGTAAATGGTGACTACAGCCATGAAATTAAAAGATGCTTGCTCCTTGGAGGAAAAATTATGACCAACCTAGACAGCATATTAAAAGGCAGAAACATTACTTTGCCAACAAAGGTCTGTCTAGTCAAAGCTATGGTTTTTCCAGTGGTCATGTATGGATGTGAGAGTTGGACTATAAAGAAAGTGGAGTGCCAAAGAATTGACGCTTTTGAACTGTGGTGTTGGAGAAGACTCTTCAGAGTCCCGGGGACTGCAAGGAGATCCAACTAGTCCATCCTAAAGGAAATCAGTCCTAGGTGTTCATTGGAAGGACTGATGCTAAAGCTGAAACTCCAATACTTTGGCCACCTGATGCAAAGAGCCAACTCATTGGAAAAGACCTTGATGCTGGGAAAGATCAAAGGCAAGAGGAGAAGGGGACGACAGAGGATGAGATGGCTGGATGGCATCACTGACACGATGGACATGAGTTTGTGTTGGCTCAGGGAGTTGATGGACAGGGGGAACTGGTGTCTTGCAGTCCATGGGGTCATAAAGAATCAGACATGACTGAGCAACTGAACTGACTAGCTGATCAAACACCTCTTAAAAATAATTGTTCAAACCTGCCATGTTTACAAAGATTCGTAAGCTGAACTTAAAAACTTAAGTTGAAGCTAGGATCTAGAAGGATGGTACTGATCAATATATTTTCAGTGCAGCAGTGGAGAAACAGACATAGAGAACAGACTTCTGGACACAAGGAGGAGGAAGGAGAGGGTGACATGTATGGAGAGAGTAACACAGAAACTTACATTACCATATGTAAAATAGATAGCCGAGGGGAATCTGCTGTATGACTCAAGAAACTCAAACAGGGGCTCTGTGTCAACCTAGAGGGCTGGGATGGGGAGGGAGATGGGAGGGAGGTTCAGGAGGGAGGGGACATGTGTATACCTATGACTGATTCATGTTGATGTTTGGCAGAAAACATCAAAATTCTGTAAAGCAATTATCCTTCAACTAAAAAATAAATACATTTAAAAAAATTTTTAAGAAGTTGTTTTTAATAATACAAAAATACAAAAAGTTACAAAAATACAAAATATAATACAAAAAGTTGTTATTTATAATAATAAAAGTTATTATAAACAGAATATCCATTTTAAATTTAAAGACTAAATCTGCTTTTTACAGACATTCAAGCCCTGATGTTGACTGAGCTGGGTGGAGGAGGGTGCAGATCACACAGGACTTGGAAGAAAAGTAACAGGCACTGAGGAGCAACCAGCCACCAGGGATTGCCTGCCTTGGGCTAGAGCCTAGGACAGTCTTGATGGATTGGCGTTTCCATGCCCTGCCTGCCTTGGCACCCCACCCTGGAGCTCAAAGGTCAATTGCCTTTAGATTGTCACTTTGTTAAGAGAATGGGGCCACAGGGAGTGGCTGAGGGTTACTGACCCTACGCCCCTTCCCCATTGAGATGTCCCGTGTCCCAATCCCAATATCCTTCTTCCTCTGACAGCACAAAGGTGACAGTCTTCCCATGGGTCGCTGGGTTTGCCCAGATCACCTGATTCTCCTCTTTCACCCACTGAGGCATAGTTTGCAAATTAAGCCTAGATGCCTGCATGCAAGACAGACAGAATCTTCTACAATCATGGGTCAAACTTAGACATGTGAAGTGGTTTTTGTTTTTTTTTTTTTTTGCCTTGCTGGGAGGCTTGTGGGATTTGTGGATTCTTACTTACTAAATGAGGGATCGAACTCTGACCCCCTGCAATGGAAGTGTCGTCTTAACCACTGGAGCCCCAAGGAAGTCCTGTATATTTTTTTTTATTTCCCTCCCTCAGCTCTAACTGGATGGTGATTGTCACCTGTCAAGTACAAACAAACTTAGGAGTCATAGAAAGTTGTGGAAAAAGAAGGGACAGGGTGCTCAGATGGAAGTGGAGGGGGAAAGGGAGAAAAGGGGTATTTCTTTAAGGTGTAAAGAAGACCTTGAGGAGGGGGCTTCCCTGGTGGCTCAGAGGTAAAGAATCCGCCTGCCAATGCAGGAGACACGGGTTCGATCCCCGGTCCAGGAAGATCAATCTCCGGTCCAGGAAGATTCTACTCGCCGAGGAGCAGCTAAGCCCGTGTGCCACAGCTGTGGAACCTGCATTCCAAAGCCTGGCAGCCACAACCCCCGGAGCCCACAGAACCCAGCACGGTGAGAAGTCCGCTCACGGTGACAAAGAATGGCCCCTGCTCACGGCAACTAGGGAAAGCCTGCTCAGCGATGAAGACCCAGCACACTCAGAAATCAATCAATCAACCATTTCTCTTTTTTTCAAAGAAAGACTTGAGAAAGGGAAAGCAAAAGAGAATAGCTAATTTAGTGAGGGAAGAATCCTGAGTGGACTCTGAAGGGAAGATGCTTGGCACTAAAAATTCTAGCTAACATTTACTGAACACTTCCTCTGTGTTAAGAACTCGTTTTAAGGATATTGCATCTTATCCTGTTTAAGCCTTCTGACAACCCCAAAAGGTAGGTTCTTTGGTGGGCGGGGCCAGGGGGGTGCAGAGTGTTGCTGATGAAGGCATAGATGAAGTGAGTTGTTCATGGTCCCTGCTGGGGTGGAGCCAGCACACAAGCCCACCGTAGCTACCTAGAACCTAAGCATCATCTGCCCTCCCTATTTCCCCCTTCCCTGGGCTTCCTACTTGATGGTTCCAGAGAAAAGGAAAGCTGCCCACTGAGCAGCACAAGGTGGGCACCGTGGCCTTGGATTTGGTTAGAACAAACTCAGTAAACTGAACATATGTCTTCTATAATTCAGATGCTTTAGGAGCAAATGTTCTCACGAAATTGCAGATCAGCAGAGAAAATGGATTTAATTCTGGATACTGTTTGTACATGTAAGGATGGATACAGGAGATTTTGTTATTTACTTAAAAGACTTCCTGAGGTATTAAATAACTCTAGTAAAAGATGCTGGCCAGTTTGGGGTCTGGCCTGCAGATGATTAACATGGAATCAAATTATGTCAAAGGGGAACTTGGGGTTAACCACATGCCAAACAACTCCATTTAGAGACAGTGGAACATGTACCAGTGTGATTCAAAACTCTTGAGTGCAGTGTGATTCAAAACTCTTGAGCGCAGTGTGAAGGTGGGAACAGTGGCCCAGGTACAAATAAGAAAGGTGTAAATGTGGAAGGTCAGCACTACCACCTGTTTGCAGGTAACATGCAGTTAGGCAAACTGCCCAAGAGCGTGACGTAGTAAGAAGGAGGTGGGTAGAGTTGGGTTTGTTTTAAGGGCACCCAGAAGAAAAGGGAAGAGGAAGAGATTTTTTTTTTTTTTTTTAGGGGGGTTGGGGCAGAGGTAAGTTAAGGGGAGGTTTTCTGGAAGAGCTTCCAGGGCAAAATAAAGAAGATAGATTTAAGCTTGTGGTGGGTGTTTGGAGAATGGAACAGATGACTTTCAATAATATTGAGCAATGAACCAGAGTGATAGCAAGAAATAGAAAGTGGCAGAAAATAGCGCTTGAGAGGAAATGAAAGGACCATGACTCAACTTTTTGTCAAGCCTGCACAGGAGGAGAAGGGTGGAGGGGAGGAATCAATAAGGAAAGGTGAGGAAGACAAGAGTCAGGGCTTCACCGCAGGAACCCTAAGTCTCCATGGAAAGAAATGTCAGAGCACAGAGCTGGAGCCGCTAGCAGAACCTGAGATAAAAGAGGAACGTGCTTGTGCGTGCTCGGGCGCTTCAGTCGTGTCCAACTTTGGGCAACCCTATGGACTGTAGCTCACCGAGTTCCTCTGTCCCTGGGATTCTCCAGGCAGGAATGCTGGAGTGGGTTGCTGTGCCTTTCTCCAGGGGACCTTCTGGACCCAGGGATAAAACCCGAGTCTCTTATGTCCCCTGCATTGGCTGGTGGGTTATTTACCACTAGTGCCACCTGGGAAGACCAAAACAGGGTAAGTCAAACGCAGGAGGAGAAGAGAAATCCAGAGCATGAGCTAAAGAACAGAGTAAATACAAACAGATATTAACGTTATAATGCTTCAGTAGCTAGTGGGGCCATGCCACAGAAGTATAAGGTATAGGAAGGAAAATTCTAGAGAGGGAGCTTCAAGCGGGGAGAACTCTAATGCCAGACAAAGAGAGACAGCTGAGAGGTTCTCCCCACAGTGGGTTATTTGGAAAGGGCGCACCCTGGGTAGAACCAGGTACGACCATTCAACAAGGAGCACCTCCCTCACCAGTCACACAGCAGGGCCTGGGGTCCTGTCCTCACACGGCGCCAGGACCAGCGGGTGGAGGAAGGTGTTCAGGGGAAGGGCTTGGAAGGGCCCAAGGCAGGAGGACCCTCAGGGTGGCAGGTGTTTAAACACAAAACACAGGCCCCACCATTATGAAGTCAATTTGAGAAGAGTATTTTTCAGGACTTTCCTGGTGGTCCAGGGGTTAAGAATCCGTCTTCAATACAGAGGAAGGAGGGTTCCAGCCCTAATCAGAGAACTAAAGATCCCACGTGCCTCAGGGTAACCAAGGCCCAGCACTGCAGATACGGAGTACACGCACCGCAGCAAAGGATCCCACACGCCACATGCCTCAAGGAAGACCCCACACAGTCAAAAATACAAATAGATAGCAAAGCCGAATAGAGGTGGAGTAAAGGCACTTACTCGTTTAAATTTAAAAAAAGAAAAGAATAATGCTTTTCCAAATATTTGTGCAAAAAAATACACACAAGAGATGCTCATTCTGAGCCCAGCTGACCCCACACTGAATTGAGCACGCGCAGTTGATATCTAGGCATTAAGCTACGGCCCTCGCCCCGCACCCAGTTAGGAGATTTGGCTGGTTCCAGAGAGAGATACCCAGTGCCAACTGTTGCTCATTCCAGTTCATTTTATAGGAGTTTGAGGGAGTGAGCAGCTGTCACAACCATGCAGTAACTTCCTGCCTCCATCCACTCTAAATGCACTTGAGCGCTGAGGTTTAAGAGAATAGTTGGAGATAAAAACTATGGAGGGAAAAAAGTAGGAATATTGATAACTCCCCCCTTACTTTTTCTCCTAAACATAATTTATACTGTAATTACATTTCCTCTATACAAGGAGATACTGTGGCAGGGAAGGGCCGATTCTGACTCCATGATGGATATATTTCTTTGGCTTTACCCTTTGTTTTTCATTGTTTTTGTTTTTATTATCGTATATAATAACCTGCCTTGGGGAGCCTTACTCCTCTGCCTGAAGAGATTAACACATTCCCTCCCTGAAGTTGGCCATTCCAAGAGACATTTGCAAGACCGTTTTTGTTCAGTGGCTCAGTCATGTCCAACTCTTTGTGATCCCATGGACTGCAGACGCCAGTCTTCCCTGTTCTTCACTATCTCAGAAAATTTGCTCAAGCTCATGTCTGTTGAGCCGGTGATGCCATCTAACCATCTCATCCTCTGTTGTCCCCTTCTCCTCCTGCCCTCAATCTTTCCCAGCATCAGCATCTTTTCCAATGAGTCAGCTCTTCGCATCAGGTGGTCAAAGTACTGGAGTTTCAGCTTCAACATCAGTCCTTCCAATGAATATTCAGGACTGATTTCCTTTAGGATGGACTGGTTTGATCTCCTTCCTGTCCAAGGAACTCTCTAGAGTCTTCTTCAACACCACAGTTCAAAGGCATCAGTTCTTCAGCTCTCAGCCTTCTTTATGGTCCAACTCTCACATTTCCACACGACTGCTGGAAAAATCATACCTCTGACTAGACAGACCTTTGTTGGCAAACTGATATCTCTGCTTTTTAATACAATGTCTAGGTTTGTCATAGCTTTTCTTCCAAGAAGCAAGTGTCTTTTAATTTCATGGCTGCAATCACCATCTGCAGTGATTTTGGAGACCAAGAAAACAAAGTCTATCGCTGTTTCCCCTCATTCCCCATCTGTTTGCCATGAAGTGATGGGACCAGATCCCATGATCTTCGTTTTCTGAATGTTGAGCTTTAAGCCAACTTTTTCACTCTCCTCTTTCACTTTCATCAAGAGGCTCTTTAGTTCTTCTTCACTTTCTGCCATAAGGGTGGTGTCATCTGCATATCTGAGGTTATTGATATTTCTCCTGGCAATCTTGATTCCAGCTTGTGTTCTTCCAGTCCAGCGTTTCTCATGATGTACTCTGCATAGAAGTTAAATAAGCAGGGTGACAATATACAGCCTTGACACACTCCTTTCCCAGTTTTGAACCAGCTTGTTGTTCCCTGTCTGGTTCTTACTGTTGCTTCTTACCTGCATACAGTTTTCTCAGGAGATACATAAGGTGGTCTGGTATTCCCATCTGTCTAAGATTTTCCACAGTTTGTTGTGATCCACACAGTCAAAGACTTTAGCCAACAAAGCAGAAGTAGATGTTTTTCTGGAATTCCCTTGCTTTTTCAATGATCGAATGGATGTTAGCAATTTGATCTCCAGTTCCTCTGCCTTTTCTAAATCCAGCATGTACATCTGGAAGCTGTTAGTGCACATACTGTTGAAGCCTAGCTTGAAGGATTTTGAGCATTACCTTGTTAGCATGTGGAATGAGCACAATTGTGCAGTAGTTTGAACATTCTTTGGCATTGCCCTTCTTTGGGATTGGAATGAGAATTGACCTTTTCCAGTCCTGTGGCCACTGCTGAGTTTTCCAAATTTGCTGGCATATTGAGTGCAGCACTTTAACAGCATCATCTTTTATGGTCTTTACTTCCTCAACTCCTCCCCTTCTGTCTTATAAAAGAACTGGCATCCAGCCTCTGATAAGATGGTTGTTTTGGGACATTAGTCTGCCACCTTCTCCAGTCAGCCAGCATTCCAAAAAAAGTCATATTCCTTGCCTCAACACCTTGTGTCTCGGTTGCTTGGCATGTCCTGCAGCTAGCAGATGGAGCTTGGACTCGTGGTAACATTACTGGAAAGTGATTCAGCTGAAAATAAGCTAAAGTTGACTTCTGAAGCCCAGACTTAGGTCATTATGTAAAAATACAGGGCCCATAGGGTACATACGGAAAAGGGAAATGGACAGAGAGGAGCTGCCTCTGCAGGCCCCTCTTGGTGGAGTTACAGTATGTGGGAGACTGCCCACAGAGCAGGCAAGTTTCAGGAAGGGAATAAATTGGGGTAGAAAGGATGAGTCCAGGCAAACAAAGCACAGTGGAAGAATATTCACTGTTGCCCATTTTGGGAGTGGTAATGATGTTGATCCTGCCAGTTCCAGTTTCCAGAGGGAATCTGAAAAGAACCTGGAGCCTTGTATTGGGACCTTATGTGATGGGTATAGCTGTCCCTCTCCAGTCCTGCCAGGGCACTCGGGGTCAGAGATGTGTGAGTGTGGGACAGAGGTGGGAGGAGAAGCTGCCACCTTTTCAACACTGCCAACCCTTGTGGGCGTACTGGACTCTAGCATCCTTGCAGCAATTAGGGCTGCCGATGGCACTGCAGACAGCAGGGCCCCAAGTGCAAGCACCTGAGTGGAGACCCCTCGCTGGTGGATGGCCACTGGCCTGAGGTGCCTGGAGGGCTGGCTCCCGGGCACTGCCAGGCAGAGTTTGATGAGCGCTGACTGTTGGCTTCCCTCCACTCCCAAAGCTGCTCTGAACACAGCAGCTGCAGGCTGGGGTTTTCAGTTATCTAGCGGGAGGGGCATCTTAAGAAACTGAGTTTTGTTGTCATCATCCATGTGCCACACACCAAGCCTGAATCAAATGTGCAAGAAAGACTGGAAGCTGTGAAATGCAACTCAGAAGTCCCGCTGACTGTAGTTCCGCGTTGAGTTCTAGTGGAACTATGGTCTCAGAACCTGGGTGACGGGCCACTTAGCAACCGTGGGCCAGAGAGAAATGCAAAGTAAAACCAAATAAAAGGACAAGGGAAGGAACTGGGGATCACCTTTGCAAGGAGGCACAGAATGGTGAGAAATATTCTTTAAATATTTAAAATAAAAATGCTAAGAAAAGGAGAAAGTCGAAGTTTTTAAAGAAAGTCAAAGTTTTTAAACAGCCAATAGATTTCTGCCTGCACAGATGCTTAAATGGAAGCAGGTGCCCAGGAAACCAAGGCAGAGAAAGCAAAGGGCAGCTAGAAAATGCAGAGAACACTGACAGAGCCACGTGATGCGCCAAGACAAAGGCCTAGGGAACTTTAGGAGAAATGGGAAGGGAAACAAAGTGTCTTACTTCAAGAAAGAAAAAATTGTACAAAGAATCACAGAGATGGGGACGAAGAATCTTCGCATGCTAAATTGCTTCAGTCGTCTCCGACTGTTTACGACCCATGGACTGTAGCCCGCCGGGCTCCTCTGTCCATGGGATTCTCCAGGCAAGAACACTGCAGTGCCTTACCATTTCCTCCTCCAGGGGATCTTCCCAATCCAGGGATTGAACCCACATTTTTTCTGTCTCCTGCATTGGCAGGCAGGTTCTTTACCACTAGCACCACCTGGGAAGCTCTTTGGAAGAATCTTTGGGTAGCAGAAATGTGGACTCCTATAAAGGTATAAGCAGCTACCAGAAGTAGGACTATGTATATGAAGGAGAAAGGTGAATGTTTAAGAACGAAGTTTCATTTGGGTCCTGGGAACTCCCATAACCAGCTGCGGGCACATCCAGTGGATGGCACAGCCCTCCCTCAGGAGATGACAGTCACCACCCACAGCCACAGACTTCCTCTGGGGACTTTAGAATGCATTCCCTGATTGCAGGCTGGGAGAGCTCTCCACAGGAGCCAAGACCGAGGGAAGCATTTATGTTAGGCTTGCATTCCCAACAAAGGATTCTGAGAGGGTGCCTAAGGGAAGGGGCCATTTCTGGGTTGCTTGCTATTTCTCAGGCCAGATTAGGAGAAGCAGGGATTAACTAAAGATTGAGTGCTATTTGTGGCTAAGCCATGGGCTATCCACGGTAATAAGTGAAAATAGGTAAGTTGGGTCTGTAACTGGTTATTATGTCATTTTACAACTTTGAGAACAAAAGATGTTTTCTGTTCATTGCAGCTGGTCATATCTGTCTCTGTCCTCCCAGCCTAGTGGTTAAAGGCAGGGCTGCTTTTTCCTTTCTCAGTTTGAGCTGATTTTTATTCTTTCAGTATTGGTTAGGTTTTTTTCTTGACCAAGGGTAAACAATGTCAGCCCTTAGGACAATATTCCAGGAAATCCAGTTGTTGTTGTTCAGTCGCTCACTTCAATCTTTCCCAGCATCAGGGTCTTTTCCAATGAGTCAGCTCTTCGCATCAGGTGGCCAAAGTATTGGAGCTTCAGCTTCAGTCCTTCCAATGAATATTCAGGATTGATTTCCTTTAGGATTGACTGGTTGGATCTCCGTGCAGTCCAAGGGATTCTCAGGAGTCTGCTCCAACACCACAGTTCAGAAGCATCAATTCTTCAGCATTCACCCTTCTTTATGGTCCAACTCTCACATCCATACACGGCTACTGGAAAAACCATAGCTTTGACTAAACAGACCTTTGTTGGCAAAGTAATGTCTCTGCTTTTTAATACACTGTCTAAGTTTATCATAGCTTTTCTTCCAAAGAGCAAGCGTCTTTTAATTTCATGGCTGCAGTCACCATCTGCAGTGAAACCCAGATCTTCCCCATAATCCAGAATTGACCTAAAGGCAGTTCAGAGACAGATTTTATTTTCCTGGGGCCCTAAATCACTGTGGATGGTGATTGCAGCCAGCAAGTTAAGAGACCATTACTCTTTGGAAGAAAAGCTATGACAAACCTAGACTGTGGCATATTAGAAAGCAGAGATATCACTTTGCCAACAAAGGTACATATAGCCAAAGCTATTCTTGCTTGGAGAATCCCAGGGACAGGAGCCTGGTGGGCTGCCGTCTCTGGGGTCGCACAGAGTAGGATACGACTGACGTGACTTAGCAGCAGCAGCATGGTTTCTCCAGTAGTCATGTATGGATGTGAGAGTTGGACCATAAAGAAAGCTGAGTGCTGAAGAATTGATGCTTTCAAACTGTGGTGCTGGAGAAAACTCTTGAGAGTCCCTTGGACTGCAAGGAGATCCAACCAGTCAATCCTAACGGAAATCAATCCTGAATTCATTGGAAAGACTGATGCTGAAGCTGAAGCTCCAGTATTGGCCACTTAATGCAAGGAGCCTACTCACTGGAAAAGACCCTGATGCTGGGAAAGATTGAAGGCAGGAGAAGAAGAGGACGACAGAGGATGAGATGGTTGGATGGCATCACTGACTCAATGGACATGAGTTTGAGCAAGCTCCAGGAGATAGTGAAAAGGAAGCTGATGTACTGCAGTCCAGGGGGTCGCAAAGAGTTGGACATGACTCAACAACTGAACAACAACAACAGTTCAGAGAACCTCATGTACAGGCAGATAAAAGAAAGCTTCTCATTCCTTCTGTTGTCTGATAAACCACGGATATCTGATCGGACAATAGCTGTGCGTTAGCATTTGGATTCTGGAGGTCACACAATTGAATTCTGCAACACAGAGAAATACTAGTGGAATAGACTATGAGCAGGGTGTAGAGTCTATTTCTCAACCAAGCGACAGATTTACTCGGATTTGTATCAAGAACAGGTTCCATCCCCATTCTCCAGAGCCTGTAGAAACAGACACAGGAATATTAGCTACACTGAGTTGAGTATGAACTCACGTTTAGATTAATATAGATACAGAAGGTTTCCTGTAGAAATATAAATATATATAATACGTACATGGCTAACTATACACACATTTTTCTTTGTTCTGTCAGCTGAGGGGAACTAGAGTCAACCTTCCACTGGCCATGATTGCACCTACTGCCCAGACTTGGGTTTCTAATGCCATTCTCTAATAAAAGAACTCAGGGCTCTTTGGGGAAATAGCTGATTCTAGGACTGGGGCAGAAAATACAAGATAAACCTAGAGCAGCCTGCAGTCCCAGAAGGTAAACAAGTGTTCCTGAAAGATACAAGGAAGAAGACAGAGTGAAAGAAAACACACACGTGCACACAATGAAGGGACACGGGTCAACTGAAAGCGTTCCCATGGCCGAAGCTGGAATAATTTGAGCAAGAAAATAAAGTACCATTGGATTATAACTCAAAGTATAAAGGAAGTATCCATGAGTCTATGCTGATTTAAATAAAAGATTGAATAAACTTATTTTTATTTATTTAAGTTATTTATATATCTTTATTTTCAGTTGTTTGGGATCTTCATGGACACACACAGGCTTTTTCTAGTTGTGATGAGGTGGGGCTACGTTCTTGCTGCAGCGCGTGGTGGCTTCCCTTGTTGCGGCTCACGGGCTCTAGAGCTCTGGCTCCGTAGTTGTGGTCCACAGGCTTAGTTGTCCCATGGCATGTGGGATCTTCCCGGACCAGGGACTGAACCTGTGTCCCTGGCGCTGGCAGGCAGATTCTTAACCACTGGACCACCATGAAAGTCCCGGAAGATTGAATAAATTTAAAAATGGGAGAGAAGGCACAAATCTCCCATGCAGAAGGATTTTAAAACATTTATGTAGATACTTTGCCCTTAGGGAGTGGAACATAATGCCCACTCCTGGAATGTGAGCTGCACGTGGTGCTTCCTTCCAAAGAGCACGATATGAAAGGTGGGGGTGGCGGGGGTGGGAGGAACTTAGGAGTGGTGGTGGCGACTTTAGAGTGGAGAAACTTGACAAAACTACCTCAGCTGGGTAATCAAGACCCACATCAGCGGTGGTAAGCCTTATTGATGTACCCTTGATAAGACGTGATGAGACTGGTACTTCTTTAATCTTCCTCCAGAAAACCCAGAACCCGCATCTAATCATGAGAAAAACATCAGACAAATATCAGTTGAGGGATATTCTACAAAATACTGATATCATCAACATAAGAAAACACTCCTCCAAACTGTGAAGGTTGACAAAAACAAGGAAAGTCAGAAATTATACAGCCAAGAGGAGCCTAAGCCGACTGATAACCGCATGTAATATGGTCCCTGGAGGGGATCCTGGAACAGAAAAAAGACATTAAGTAAAAACATGAATCAACTATGACCTTTTTAGTTAATAATGTAATTAGAAGTTTATTTTTAAAACAGGGTGTGTGTTTCTGCCCCTCCACTCCAAAAAAAAAAAAAAAGGCTGAAAACCCCTATATATTTCATTTCCATGGAGACTTTTTAAGGATAGCTCTCTTGATTAATTTCAACTTTCATTTTCTTATAGGGCGTATATTTAAGCAGTCAAAGTTTTACACTGTCATTAGTTAAAACTTAAGTACTGCTTTTGCAACAAGTGGGCCCCTCCACCTCTCTCTGTCAGCTAATGACTTGAATCATAATATATTCTATTCTCGTGAGAAAAGGCCCATAGTGGGGTCTGGAGGAGTTTTGGGGGAGTTTGGGGGCTGTGTGGCTGTGTGTGATGCCAAAAGTTCAGCTTCTGTGTATACCATTGGCGAATCAAATCTCAGAGACAGAGTTTTGGGTAAAGAAGAAAAGGACAGCTTTATTGCTTTGCCAGGCTAAGGGGGCCACAGTCAACTAATGCCTCCAAAACCATGTGTCCTCGCTTAGGGAAGATAGTGACAAGTTTTAGAGCAATTGTTCAACGAGGGCTAGGTCAGCTCACGGACATTCTTCTGATGGGCTGG
This sequence comes from Budorcas taxicolor, assembly GCF_023091745.1. NCBI lineage: Eukaryota > Metazoa > Chordata > Mammalia > Artiodactyla > Bovidae > Budorcas > Budorcas taxicolor. The sequence goes on from NC_068923.1 coordinate 82,291,072, forward strand.
TGATGAGGCGAGTAGGAGTCCAGCATCCACCTCCAGGTCCAGCTGGTCTGGGGTCTCCACGCTTGTGGGCAGCCTGTCATCATCGATGGGTAACTTCTCCTACCTGGAAGCGGTTTTGGTCTCTGCAAAACAGCTCAAAGATATTGTTGTGTGTATCCACTGATGGGGAAACAGGACCTTGCCCCAAGGCTGCTCTTGACTGTTTCTCCTCGGTCTCCCATCCCCCTCCCTTCTCTAATTAGTAACTGCTTGAATCTTCCCCTTGGAATTTAGGGAAGGTCATGGATGAAGGCTGTTTCTTGTAATGAAAGAAGTGGAGGACACAGATAGGCTTTGTGCTCAGGAACCCCCAAAGGGGCTCGGTATCATGTGTTAGCCCAAATGCTGGTTAAGTAGCATTCATCTGACTTTCCCCTCGCGTCACTTGTTAGATACGTGACTCTGAGCAAACCTAACTCACTTTCCCTTGTATGTATCACTGGAATCTAGTCCTTCACCAATAATCTATTGTGGACCAGGCCCTGTGCTGAGTCCTGGGAAGACAGAGGAGTGCAAAGTGGCCTCTGTCCCCCCATGGGGTTTGTGGTCCACAATAATTAACATTATGAATAGTTAATCAAGTTCTCTCATGTGAAAGGTGAAAGTGCAAGTCGCTCAGTCGTGTCTGACTCTTTGTGACCCCATGGACTTTACATTCCATGGAATTCTCCAGGCCACAGTACTGGAGTGGGTAGCCTTTCCCTTCTCCAGGGGATTTTCCCAACCCAGGGATCGAACCCAGGTCTCCCGCATTACAGGTGGATTATAAGCAAAAGCAAATAATCCCAACTTCAACACATACTACCAGGTGAGGGATGTGTTGTCCTGGGGGAAGTGAGGCTTTGGTGAGATCCAAAGGATGGGAGGGGACAGGAAAGCCTGCCAGGCAGTGGCAGGGGCACAGGAGGCCAGCACCCAGGGAGTGCAGTGGGCAAATGCCCTGGCCTTCAACTTCCTCCGCTCCAGTCATCTAGCCCATCTGGGGAGACGCGCTGAGTCTGGAGAGAAAGACACAAAAAGGGACAAGGGTCTCAAACGTAACTGGCTGTGCTTAAAAGTCCTCTCCTGACCACTGAGGAAAAGAAAGAAAGATTCCAAGCGGCTGATCAGCGGCAGAGCCGGCCTCCCAGGGGGGCAGTGGCTCACTGGGAGCCCTCAAAGCTCCGGGTGCCTGAGGCTACACCTGCATCTCTGATTCTCCCCCACCAGCCCCTTCCGCCCCGGCTGCCTGCTTGTTCTCATCTCTTCTGTGCCACGTGGCTTTGGTTTACGAGTGACCCCTGCCATCTCCTGCCATCTCTCAGTGGCTCTGAGCTGCTTCCAGCTGGCTCCATCTGCTGAGAGAGACGCGCTTGGTTCAGCACGTCACTGGCCGTCGGCACCCTCCCCAGATCAGGTCAGTTTCTAGGAGGGGTAGGTCACCACCCTTGTCTAGAGCTTTCCGAGGGTTGGGTTTATTCCACTGGTCCTCTGGGCGATGGCCCAAGCAGGAGGCTCTGTCTTTTATTGTCTTGATTTTGTGTGGTTACTTTGCCCTGCTCACAAAACCCCCAAGCTGCGTTTGTCCAAGATTCCCTCATGGTGAGTAACTGAAAGGCCCCGGAGCTGGCAAAGCAGAAAGATTTCTAGGCGTAAGTACATGGTGAGATGGGGTGCAGCTGACCTCGGGCATGCCTGAAACCAGGAACTCTGCTTCTCAAACCGCTCTTGTGCTGGCTTCGCTCTCTCAGGCGGGCTGTCTGTACAAGACTCACAGCCTGAGTGGTTACAGCCTTAATTTCCTTGCCTTCCTCACTAGAGGAATTTAAGACTCCGTCAACCTCAACCGCGGTCTAACTTGAATCCCAGTTCAAATAAAATGTGCTTTAAAAAATGGAAATTTCCACCTGACTTGATATTTGATAATGCAAGAAAACACCGATAATGTTTAAGACAGGGTAATACTATTGTGCTTTTTTTTTTATGAGTTCTTATCTTTTGAAATTCATATTGAAATATTTACTGTGAAAGCTGTGATGTTGGGAACATCCGCTGGATCATCGAAAAAGCAAGAGAGTTCCAGAAAAACATCTATTTCTGCTTTATTGACTATGCCAAAGCCTTTGACGGTGCAGATCACAATAAACTGTGGCAAATTCTGAAAGAGATGGGAATACCAGACCACCTGACCTGCCTCTTGAGAAATCTGTATGCAGGTCAGGAAGCAATAGTTAGAACTGGACATGGAACAACAGACTGGTTCCAAACAGGAAAAGGAGTACGTCAAGGCTGTATATTGTCACCCTGCTTATTTAACTTCTATGCACAGTACATCATGAGAAACGCTGAACTGGAAGAAACAAAAGCTGGAACCAAGATTGCCAGGAGAAATATCAATAACCTCAGATATGCAGATGACACCACCCTTATGGCAGAAAGTGAAAGGAACTAAAGAGCCTCTTGATGAAAGTGAAAGAGGAGAGTGAAAAAGTTGGCTTAAAGCTCAACATTCAGAAAGCTAAGATCATGGCATCTGGTCCCATCACTTCATGGGAAATAGATGGGGAAACAGTGGAAACAACAGCTGACTTTATTTTTCTGGGCTCCAAAATCACTGCAGATAGTGACTGCAGCCATGAAATTAAAAGACGCTTACTCCTTGGAAGGAAAGTTATGACCAACCTAGACAGCATATTCAAAAGCAAAGACATTACTTTGCCAACAAAGGTCCATCTAGTCAAGGCTATGGTTTTTCCAGTAGTCATGTATGGATGTGAGAGTTGGACTATAAAGAAAGCTGAGCACAGAAGAATTGATGCTTTTGAACTGTGGTGTTGGAGAAGACTCTTGAGAGTCCCTTGGACTGCAAGGAGATCCAACCAGTCCATCCTAAAGGAGATCAGTCCTGGGTGTTCATTGGAAGGACTGATGTGGAAGCTGAAACTCCAGTACTTTGGCCATCTGATGCAAAGAGCTGACTCATTTGAAAAGACCCTGATGCTGGGAAAGATTGAGGGCAGGAGGAGAAGGGAATGACAGAGGATGAGATGGCTGGATGGCATCACCAACTCGATGGACATGGGTTTGGGTAGACTCTGGGAGTTGGTGATGGACAGGGAGGCCTGGCGTGCTGCATCTCATGGGGTTGCAAAGAGTCGGACACAACTGAGTGACTGAACTGAACTGAAGCATGATTTGTTTTTGAACACTTCTGTACAGCTTCATATGAATGAGTGACTAAATTTGAGATTCATTTGTCAAATTTCATGTCCTTGGTTTAAAAAATAAAACAAAACCTGGCATCTTGCTCTACTGTTGAGCACACTAGCAGAATTAGCAAGAATCTCTGACTCTTCTTTACTTCTGTCCTTTGAGCTTTTCTTTTATCTATTGACCCACTTGAACAGGATCTTCGTGACCTTAGATTCTGTTGGTTGTCCAAGTCCAGGTGTTGTTGACCTACCAACAATGGATGAAAGATGTGTTTGCTTAGCAACTGAGAAATAAAGTTTTCCACATTAGACTCTGTTTGAGTTGTGAGGTCTTTTTTGCTGTCTCCCTGACAATCATCATTTCAACCTTCTTTGCATGGGACTCTCGACATTGGGAGGGCAGAAAATTAGGGTTTGAAAGTCCAGATCATGCTGTCCCCTCTTAGGCTGAGACAATACAAGGCTCTTGCCCCAGTGGTCCCTCTAACGGTTGGTGGCAGCGAGAAAAGGCTGGAAGGAGAACAGTAATGGTAGGAAATGGGCAAGGAAGTCACATACAAGGGGAAACCACAGCTGGCATTGGTGAAAGCTACGGGAGTGGAAAGAAGAGACGAGTCTGAGAAACATTGTGAAAGAAGAACGCATAGCTTGGTGACTAAGTGGATTTGCAGAGAGAAGAGGAAGGGAGAGTCAGAGACAGCCAGATGCCTTTAATCCGTGACAGAGGCAAAGGAAATGCTCAACCAGTAACAGAAAAGGAGAAGTTGGGGGTGAGGGCCTGGTGCTGGACAGTTTCAGACGTGCTGAGATCAGACAAGACAGGAAACCGCCTCTCTTCTAGTTAATATTCAGGAGGAGAAGTGCAGAGAGGTGGAAACTCCAAGCCCAGTTAGGGGTCAGAGGGCACCAGAGGGGCCACACGAGTCACCGACAGAAAGGCTTCCCAGGTGATCTTCCCATTCCTGTATGTGGCCCAGAAAGGGCTGAGACGAAGCAGCTGATATAGATCTATTTTTTCTTTCCTCTTTTCTTTAACTTCTCACTACAGAACATTTTAAAAATAAACAAAAGCAGAAATACGACGAACCCCAGTGTTCCTGTCACCTAACTCCAACACTGATCAGATTGTGGTTTACCTTGTTTCATCTCAACCCTCATCCATTCTCGCTGCATTATTTTTAAGCAAGTTCCAGACCTCATAGCTTTCCCAATAAATATTTCAGAAGATAAGGACTTTCAAAATTTAAGAATTTCAAATGGACTGAAAAAAAAAAAACCCCACACAATACCATTCAGTTCAGTTGCTCAGTCCTGTCCGACTCTTTGCAACCCCATGAATCGCAGCACACCAGGCCTCCCTGTCCATCACCATCTCCCAGATTTCACTCAGACTCACATCCATCGAGTCAGTGATGCCATCCAGCCATCTCATCCTCTGTCGTTCCCTCTCCTCCTGCCCCCAATCCCTCCCAGCATCAGAGTCTTTTCCAATGAGTCAACTCTTCTCATGAGGTGGCCAAAGTACTGGAGTTTCAGCTTTAGCATCATTCCTTCCAAAGAACACCCAGGGCTGATCTCCTTTAGAATGGACTGGTTGGATGTCCTTGCAGTCCAAGGGACTCTCAAGTCTTCTCCAACACCACAGTTCAAAAGCATCAATTTTTCGGCGCTCAGCTTTTGTCACAGTCCAACTCTCACATCCATCCATGACCACTGGAAAAACCATAGCCTTGACTAGAAGGACCTTTGTTGGCAAAGTAATGTCTCTGCTTTTGAATATGCTATCTAGGTTGGTCATAACTTTCCTTCCAAGGAGTAAGCATCTTTTAATATCATGCCTTAAAAATTAACAATATCTTTTTAAATCAAATACCAAGTCAGGTTCAAATTTTCATTTTTTATAAAAGTTTATTTGAATTAGGATTTACGTTAGAGCACAGATTGGGATCAATGATAGACTCTTAAGACTCTTTTACTCTGTGGATTCTCTCCCTCCACGCCCTCTCTGATCCCCACTCCCTACTCCTCTTTCTGTTTATCTTTGAAGTAAATCTGTTTGCCCATGGAATTTCCCACACTCTGGGTCTTGATGGTTGCATTCCCCTGGTGTCTGTTGGCATGCTCGTCCTCCTGTTTATGTCCTGTAACCTGGAAGCCCTGATGAGATTTAGACCCACCTTCATTTTGAATGTTATGCAAAAAGATCCAGTGAAGGGTGTTGTAGGGAGTCAGGGCAGCAGATTCGATCAGCAGGGGAAAAGTGTGAACTGACAGTGGTCTGCGGCCCCTGAGGCCCCTTAGGAAGAGTGACATTTGAGGGGCAGGCAGACAAAGAGACACCTGGGAACCAGGAGCAGAGGCGCGACCAGGCCAAGGCCAAGGTGGAGGGCGCAGGAGTCTTCACTCCAGCCGTGGCAGAGTTGCTTACCCTGAATTACCTGCGGCAGAAAGCAAAGGTTCTTCTGTAGGGGCTTCGGGTGGCCCCGGGGAGAAAACAGGCACAAACACTGCCAGATGCGTGTGCCACGCAAGAACCAAGCTGAGAATCAAACAAGCACAGCTCCCAGTGGCTTTGATCCAGTGTCCCCTTGGTGGAAGGGGCAGCCAGGCTTGATGCCTGATACCCCGTCACGTGACAGGACCAGACGGGGTCCTCCTGGCCCTCAGTGTGCCCACCTCTTGCAATAGTCTCTGCAGCTGCCTTTGCAATTACACCCTTGCCCACTTGCCTGCCCAGCGCCCTCCTACACAAGGGATGTCCTTTTCCAGCTGGTGCCAGGCTCCTCCTTCAGGTGCTGGAAAGATTCCAGGGATGCCTGCTTTCCCTCACTGCTCAGGGGCCCTTGTTGTGTTGTTGTTCAATCGCTCGGTCACATCCGACTCTTTGTGAACTCATGGACTGTAGCCCGCCAGGCTCCTCTGTACATGTAATTCTCCAGGTAAGAATACTGGAGGGGGTTGCCACTCCCTTCTCCAGAGGATCTTCCCGACCCAGGGATTGAGCCCAGGTCTCCTGCACCGAAGACAGATTCTTTATCGACCGAGCTTCCAGGGAAGCCCTTGGCTCTTAGTAAATAGCCAAGACTGGGGAGGCAGGAGAGGTGGAAGGAAAGGAAATTTATCATCTTACTGAACATGGAGAAAGGAGTTATGCTGGTGCTGATATACACGCAAAGACTAACTTCTGGGCAGGGGAGCATTAAAAACTACTGAAGTGGAGACGGGCAATTTTTGTTATTCCTCTCCCCATAAGGTAAGGACTTCCCTGGTGGCTCAGACGGTAAAGCATCTGCCTGTAGTGTGGGAGACCAGGGTTCGATCCCTGGGTCGGGAATATCTCCTGAAGGAAATGGCAACCCACTCCAGTATTCTTGCCTGGAAAATCCCATGGACGGAGGAGCCTGGTAGGCTATAGTCCATGGGGTCGCAAAGAGTCGGACACGACTGAGCGGCTTCACTTTCACTTTCACCATAAGGTAAAGCCAGTCTGTGTAGAGTGAAAGGTCTTGAAAGAGAGTGGATGCCAGCCGCAGGAAACCCTCCTCTGCCTTGCACTGAACCCCCGCCAACACAGCTCATGTCCTCACCAAAAGCCCCCTAAGAGGATCTCTGCCACAAACAAGGCCCAGGGCGGAAGGCAGGACCTGTGGACTCGGCTGGTCCAGAGGGGCCCGGGTGTTGCTAGAGCTGAGCCCTGGGTCAGGAATGACTTCAGCCCCAGGCTCTCAAGATTCCCACAGGGCCCCCAGCCCCCGCCTCTTAAAGGAAGGACACATCTCTCCATTCAAAGGAATCTCTGGAGGAATTCTGCCGGAAATGACTTACTGGCCATCGGAGCCACCAAGCGAGGTATTTCCAGGACGTGAACCCTTTTCCCCATGCGCACTGAACAGATGCAAGTTCCCTGAAGCCCTCACAGAGAAGCTGCAAAGGCCGTGGAGGCAGGCCTGATAAGTGGCCAATGTCTTAAACCAGCCCCTGCAGGCCCGGAGCCCCCAGGACAGCCCTGGGTCATATGCACGCTTGCCAGGCAGACTGGCTACTGGGCCTCTGTGCTGCGGAAGTTCTGTTCGGCTCTCAGATAACCCACCATATGGTACTAACAGATGCATCGCTCCTTGGTTTGACTGGGCAAGGAGGGTAGGTGTAACTTCTGGGTGATTTGGATTTTCACCAGTAGTGTTTTCCTGTTAAAGACATTGCTTTTTACAGCTTGTCGCTTTTCTAAAAATCATTTTCTCCCTCTGACTTGGACAAATAATAAAGGGAAGGTGATTAGAGGGAGAAGAATATGGGAAGGAATCATGGGAGATATGCTTTAAAACCACAAATCTGACTAAAAGGAGACGTTAGGGTTTTTCTGTTTGTAACTGCAGTTAAATTGCACAGCACAGTGCTTTAGAAGTGAATTATGATGCCAGAAATTCTCTGCCCAGCTTCTGGTTGTTGATACATTTTAATTCTTGTGTGTGACATTAACAGTTGTAGTGTATATTAATTATCTGCCGTCTGCCCTCTCTTTTAAATATAGCTCTGAATTAAGGGATTTTATGTGCTTTTTGTTTTGTTTATATAACAAAATTTGGGGTTGTCTATACTTCAAAGTGGAAAGAAACCAAGTATTCATTTTTAGAAGCTCATTCTCTAAAGCTGAAAGAGATTTTTTTAAATGTATTTTCTTAAGGTTGTTCGAAAATATGAATTCATTAAAGCGTTCAAAATGTAGAATTCCAAGTTTCATACCTTAATGGCAGTCTAAGATTCCAACAGATAAAATCCAGTGACCTGGTTTTCTCTTAAAGAGACAGAACTATGTGTATAAATAGATTAAAATAACAAATACTCATTAATGTAGCCCTTATTAAATACCAGGCACTGTTCTAAGTACTTTCCTAGTTATTAACTTATTTCATCAATATAAAAATTCTAGACTAGGCACTATCATTATCCCATGTTATGGATGAAAAAATTGAGGTACAGAGAGGTTAGATAACTTGCTAAGGGATAACCCTAGGAAGCAGAAGAATCAGCACATAAAACCGAGTTGCCTGGTTCCAGAGCCACATTCTTGTCTCATTGCTATGACTTTCAAAACTAAAAAGGATCTTCCCCTTAGGACACAGCGGTCCTTCAGGGGAACTGCTTTGAACTCGTGAGTTGAGTCCTAGTCTGGACATGAGGTTCATAAGTTGAGGGGCTCCTAGGGGCAAGAATAATGAAGGTGCAGAGAGTCTGAGTAACTTGTTCCAGACTGTATGGCTGGTATGTGGCTGGGCAGGTTTCAGAGTCATTGTGTAACATCAAGAATACATTTAATTGCCTTGAGATATTTGCAAATCAAGTCTCCTCAGAAAAAATTAATAATCAGCAATATTTTAAAATCAACAGACTTTTAAGGTCACCAACTGTGGCAATTTCCTTGGTGGTCCAGTGGCTAAGACTCCATGCTCCCAATGCACGGGGCCAGGGTTCAAACCCTGGTCAGGGAACTAGATCCCACATGCTACAACTAAGAGTTCACACACTACAACGGAAGACCCAGCATGAGGCAACTAAGATCCAACACAGCTAAACAAATGAACAAAAAGGTTTAAAAATCACCAACTATGTGAAAGCACAACTTTAAAGTAGACCTCATGCATAAAATAAGGTGGGAGCATTAGCTTTATGAAAAAACAAAATCCTTATTCTCAATAATTTTGGAATTAATTGAGATTATGTACATGACAAGTTAGAAGTTTGATTAATACTGTTGAAATGTTGTAAGGCTCCAAAACCAACTGATTTTGTTGCTGTTGTTGTTTGCTGTGTCTTCCACTGGAATAATGACATTATTTATCCTGTTCCCTGCTATAGAACAATGCCTGGTACACAGCAGGTGCTTGATAAATGAACACTGAATGAATGAATAAATGTATTTACCAGACTTATTGAAGCTGTGAGCTTCAGTAAGCTGAGAATGAGACTATGGACAATGACAGGAAAGGAAGAATCTTGAGGAAGTGCACCAGTCAGAGGATGGGAGTAAAAAGAGAAGTCAGAAAGTAATCAGTGGGCAAATCAAATCAGAGGCAAATCAAGAAAGTGAAGGATCCTGAAAGTCAAGAGTAGGGAGAAATCTGGGAAGTGGTGAGTAGAATTAGGAAAAACACTGCAGATAAATGGGAAAGCACTATTGCATTTGGGTTTTTTGGGGGGGCTGAAAAAAATGCAGCTGCAAGAGAGAAACTGGAGTGGAACCCCACTTGCACAGGAATCAAGGAGTAATTAGGGCACTAGGCAGGAAGCCCGGCATTGAACGGAAGGAAGGAGCTGACAGCATTGGGCAATTGCTAGGAGAATGCAAGGACATTGTTAATTCAGTGGGAAAGTGTTGTTACTCTGTCATTGTCTCAAGTGGGGGCTCCCTCTCACCCATCCTTTGTCCTCAAGGAACAAAAGGGGCCTTGAATTTCATGAGTGCCTCAGTGATGCGTCTGAGAGCTCAGGCTCTGGAATCAGACAGTCCAAATTCAGATCGTGCAGAGATCATTCCACTGTCTAACTTCTGAGTATAATAAATTTATTAAATTTCTCAGCAGCATTATTTTCAATTACACTGATTCTTTAACTGCACTCTTTACTCAACCCAACTGTGTTGGGTATTTGAAGAAGAAATTACTTGAGAAGTTACCAGTTGAAGAAGAAATTACGTAAGTCCTTAAGTTTTCTCACTGAAGTAGAGATTCAGTCACTGAATATTTTTAAGTTCCTCCCATGTGCCAGAAACAGTTCTTTCTAGTGGGGGAGTCAACATACCAGCAATAAAAAAAATCTCTGTACAATTCCAAAAACATGAAGCCAACTATTTTATAAAATATTTCATTTCATGATATTTTATATCTTGATTTCTGTTAACAGGAAGATGGAGTAGATGTACTTTTCCCTGTTGCCCCCATTCAGTTCAGTTCAGTTGCTCAGTCGTGTCTGTCTCTTTGCGACCCCATGGACTGCAGCCTGCCAGGCTTCCCTGTCCTTCACCAACTCCTGGAGCCAACTCAAACTTATGTCCATCAAGTCAGTGATGCCATCCAACCACCTCATCCTCTGTTGTCCCCTTCTCCTCCCGCCTTCAGTCTTTCTCAGCATCAGGGTCTTTTCTAATGAGTCAGCTCTTCACATCAGGTGGCCAAAGTATTGGAGTTTCAGCTTCAGCATCAGTCCTTCCAATGAATATTCAGGACTAATTTCTTTCAGGACTGACTGCTTTGATTTCCTTGCAGTCCAAGCAACTCTCAAAAGTCTTCTCCAATACCACAGTTCAAAAGCATCAGTTCTTCAGTGCTCAGCTTTCTTTACATTGTATTTAAAGTTGCCCCCATTAAATACAACTTAAAACCCTAGAAGTGGTCAAACAGGAGATGGCAAGAGTGAACATCAACATTTAAATCAGCAAGCTAAAATGGACAAGAATAAGCAAATTTAATTCAAATGACCATTATATTTACTACTGTGGGCAAGAATCCCTTAGAAGAAATGGAGTAGCCGTCATAGTCAACAAAATGCAGTACTTGGATACAATCTCAAAAATGACAGAATGATCTCAGTTCATTTCCAAGGCAAACCATTCAACATCACAGTAATCCAAGCCTATATCCCAATGACTAATGGCGAAGAAGATGGAAGTTGAATGGTTCTATGAAGAACTACAAGACCTTCTAGAACTAACACCAGAAAAAAGATGTCCTTTTCATCATAGGGGACTGAAATGCAAAAGTAGGAAGTTAAGAGATACCTGGAGTAACAGGCAAGTTTGGCCTTGAAGTACAAAATGAAGCAGGGCAAAGGCCAACAGAGTTTTGCCAACAGAACACACTGGTCGTACCAAACACTCTCTTCTAACAACACAAGAGACAACTCTACACATGGACATCACCAGATGATCAATACCAGAATCAGACTGATTATATTCTTTGCAGTCAAAGATGGAGAAGCTCTATACAGTCAGCGAAAACAAGACTGGGAGCTGACTGTGGCTCAGATCATGAGCTCTTTATTGCAAAATTCAGGCTTAAATTAAAGAAAGTAGGAAAAACCACTAGGTCACTCAGATATGACCTAAATCAAATCCTTTATGATTGTACAGTGGAAGTGACAAATAGATTCACGGGATAAGATCTAATAGACAGAGTGCTTAAAGAACTATGGATGGAGCTTTGAAACACTGTATAGGAGGTGATGAGCAAAACCATCACCAAGAAAAAGAAATCCAAGAAGGCAAAATGGTTCTCTGAGGAGGCCTTACAAATAGCTGAGAAAAGAAGAGCACAAAAGGAAAGGGAAAAAAGAAAGATATACCCATTTGAATGCAGAATTCCAAAGAACTGCAAGAAGAGATAAGAACGTCTTCTTAAGTGAACAGTGCAAAGATATAGAAGAAAACAATAGAATGGGAAAGACTAGAGATCTCAAGAAAATTAGAGATGCCAAGGGAACATTTCATGCAAAGACAGGCTCAATAAAGGACAGAAATGGTATGGACCTAATGGAAGCAGAAGCGATTAAGAAGAGGCAAAAATACACACAACTGTACAAAAAAGGTCTTGCTGACCCAAATAACCACGGTGGTCTGGTCACTCACCTTGAGCCAGACATCCTGGAATGTGAAGTCAAGTGGACCTTAGGGATCATTATTACAAACAAAGCTAGTGGAGGTGATGGAATTCCAGTTGAGCTATTTCAAATCCTAAAAGATGATGCTGTGAAAGTGCTGCACTCAATATGCCAGCAGATTTGGAAAACTCAGCAATGGCCACAAGACTGGAAAAGTTCAGCTTTCATTCTAATCCCAAGGAAGGGCAATGCCAAAGAATGCTCAAACTACTGCACAACTACACAGTATGTGCACTGAGAACTTCCTGATGTACAAGCTGGATTCAGAAAAGGTAAGAGGAACCAGAGATCAAGGTTCAAAAAGCAAGGGAATTCCAGAAAAACATCTGCTTCTGCTTTATTGACTACGCCAAAGCCTTTGACTGTATGGATCACAATAAACATCAGAAAATTCTGAAAGAGACGGGGATACCAGACCACCTGACCTGCCTCCTGAGAAACCTATATGCAGGTCAAGAAGCAACAGTTAGAACTGGACATGGAACAATGAACTGGTTCAAAACTGGGAAAGGAGTAAGTCAAGGCTGTATATTGTTACCCTGATTATTTAACTTATATGCAGAGTACATCATGCAAAATGCTGGGCTGGATGAAGCACAAGCTGGAATCAAGATTGCCAGGAGAAATGTCAATAAACTCAGATATGCAGATGACACCACCCTTATGGCAGAAAGTGAAAGGAACTAGAGAGCCTCTTGATGAAGGTGAAAGAGGAGAGCGAAAAAGCTAGCTTAAAACTAAATATTCAAGAAACTAAGATCATGGCATCCAGTCCCATCACTTCATAGCAAATAGATGAGGAAAAAATGGAAACAGGGACAGACTTTATTTGTTGTTGTTGTTGCTGTTCTATTCTTTTTTTTTTTCTTTTAGCTTTCTTTTTCTTTTGTTTTCAGACTTTATTTTCCTGGGCTCCAAATTCACTGCAGATGCCGACTGCAACCACGAAATTAAAAGACGCTTGCTCCTTGGAAGAAAAGCTATGACAAACCTAGACAGCTATTAAAAAGCAAAGATATCACTTTGCCAACAAAGGTCCGTCTACTCAAAGCCATGGTTTTTCCAGTAGTCATGTATGGATGTGAGAGCTGGACCATAAAGAAGGCTGAGCGATGAAGAATTGATGCTTTCAAATTGTGGTGCTGGAGAAGACTCTTGAGGGTCCCTTGGACAGCAAGGAGATCAAACCAGTCCATCCTAAAGGAAATCAGTCCTTAATATTCACTGGAAGGACTGATACTGACGCTGAAGCTCCAATATTTTGGCTACCTGATGCAAAGAGCTGACTCATTAGAAAAGACTCTGATGCTGTGAAAGATTGAGGGTATGATGAGAAGGGGGGCAACAGAGGATGAGATGGTTGGATGGCATCATCGGCTCAATGGACATGAACTCGAGCAAACTCTGGAAGGTAGGGGAGGAGGGAAGCCTGGTGTGCTGCAGTCCATGGGGTCACAAAGAGTCAGACACGACTGAGAGACTGAACAACAACAAAAACCCTAGACATTATATATAAGACATGAGAAGAGGGAAAAATGCAGACAGGCTAGGGACTTTGGGATCTGAGGCACAATCTGGTGATGAGTTGCCTGTGTTCTCTTTTAGCTTCATGCTTCCCAGACCTGGAGCTGAAGAAGCTGGCATCCTAGAAATGCCAAAAGGAGCAAACAAACAAGCAAAAAATCCCCAACAAAAGTCAAAATAACAGGAAAGGAGAAGTCTAACAAGACTAAGAACTTTTAACCAACTTACTCCAGCCAAAAACCACAGATAAAAATGGTGACTCCATTCCCACCCACACCATCAAAGGAGGAGTGGAACCCTAGACTTCCTGCTAGTAGGGTATATCAAAGGACCCCAACTGTACCCCCAGCCCCCACCCCCACACACACTGAGATGGTATCAGAGAAGTCTGCAGGGAGCCAGACTTTCATCCCCACGGGACAGTAATGGGCCCTGCCCCTGTGCTGTCAGTAGACCACTTGGGGCATCTGAACTCCATCTACAACAGTAACAAGGCACCCCTCTCCATCCCAGCTGGGGTGGTGTCAAAGGAGGCAGAGTAGAGTCAGGATTTTCACCACCGCCCAGAGATAATGAGGCTGATCATTACCTTCTTAAGGCCAGTAGTGGCCCCATGGGGAGCAGTAACGAGGAATTCCTATTGGTGGAATTGGTACCAATTCCTAAGGTATTGGTGGCTGCCTCGTGGGATCCAAACCTCCCACCCCTGCCAAGCAGTTCACAGGAGCCCCTTTCCTCTCCAGTGTCAGCAAAGGTCAAGTGGTGAACTGGACTTCTACCCCAACCTGGAAGCAACAAGGCAGTGCCCTTCCCTTCCTCCGCCAGGAATCAGAAGAACCAGTTATAACAGAAAGTTTAAGTAAGATCCAGAGTCTCATAATGTAATACCCAAAACATCCAGGTTTCAACTGAAAATTACACATCACACCAAGAATCAGGCAAATCTAAACTTGAAAGAGAAAAGATCATCAATAGGTGCCAACTCTAAAATGACAGAGATATTACAATTAACTGAGAAAGACTCTAAAGCAGCCATCTCAGTGCTTCAACAAGCAATTATGAACGTGCTTGAAATGTGAAAAAAACAGAAAAGTCTGAGCAAATAAGTGGAAACTCTCAGCACAGAGGAGATATAAAAAAGAAAAAAGTGGAAATTTAAGGACTGAAAAATATAAAGCTGATGATTCAGTGGATGGGCTCAACAGTGGAATGGAGGGGTCGGAGGGAAAAAAATCTTTGAATTGGAATATAGAGCAATAGCAATTGCCCAATTTGCACAATACAGAGAAAACAGAATGGGGTGGGGTGGGGGAATGAACAGAGCTTTGGTAATTTATGGACCCACAGCAAAAATCTAACTTTATGTTGTCTGAATCCCAATAGGAGAGGAGAAAAAGAGAAAGGCTGAAAAATTACTTGAATAAATAATGACTGAAAACTTTTCAAATTTGGCAAAAAAACATAAACCTATAGATTAAGTAAATCATGACAAGTAAGTAAATCACAAACAGGATAAGCCTAAAGAAACCCCATACCAAGTTAAACTTTACAAAACTAAACACAGTATTCTTCTTATATTTACTGAAGTGTAATTTTATGGTGCTGAATATAATAAAAAATTTGAACAACAACAAACAAACCCTAAAAACAAAGGATCTTGAAAGCTGAGAGAAGCAACGTGTTATATAAAGAAGAAAAACAGCTTGAATAATAGCAGATTTCTCATCACAAATTGCAAAAGCAAGAAGGAGGTGGCATAACATTTGTGAAGTGCTGAAATGAAATAACTATCAACTTATAATTCTATATCCAGTGAAACTATCCTTCAAGAATGAAGGAAAATCAAGACATTGGCTAAAGAAAAACTAAGAGAGTTCAGTTCATCATCATCAGAATTATCTTAAGAAAATGGCTAAAGGAAGTTCTCTAAACAGAAGTGAAATGGAAAAGGAAGGAATCTAGGAATACGAAAAAGGAAGAAAGCACACACAGAGTAAAAGCTATGAGTAAATACACTTCCTTCTAAGTTTCTAAATTATTTGATGATTGAAACATAAATTATAACTGCATGATATAGTTATAAATATGGGTAGAGGAAATATTTAAGACAATTATAACCAGGGGAAGGCAAAGAGCTGTAAAGGGAGGTAAGGTTTCTACACTTGAATTGATAAAATACTAACACCATCAGACTGTAATAAATTGTACATATGTACAGTAATACCTGGAGCAATTACTAAAAAAACTACAAAGAGATACACTCAGAAACACTATAGCCACAGAAGAATCTACAGAATAATATAAAATTAAAACTGTATAGATCATGAAAAATAGAATTCAAAAAAATGTTCAAGTGATCCAAAAAAAGGCAAGAAAAATAAGACAGAAGCATAAGAAATAGAGCAGAAAACAATAAAATGGTAGGTTTAAGTTCTAACATCAATAATTACATCAAATGTAAGTGACCTAAATACACCAACTGAAAAAATACATACATACATACCCCAACTGAAAGACAGAGATTGGCAAAATGGGTTAGGAAATATGACCCAACTGAATGCTCCTATAAGAAACTCACCTAAATATGACTTTATAGGTAGGTTGCAAGTAAAAGGATAGAAAAAGATGTATCATCCAAACATTCATTAACCGAAAGAAAGTAAAGTAATTGTAAAGAAAATGGCAACCCACTCCAGTATTCTTGCCTGGAGAATCCCATGGACAGAGGAGCCTGGCAGGCTACAGTCCATGGGATGGCAAAGAGTCGGACACGGCTGAAGTGACTGAGCACACAAAAAGAAATGGATACTATTTGCTATTTCTTTAGAGCAAAGACACTTACCAGAGATTCAGAGGGACATGACATAATGACAAACTCACTTAAGCAAAAGGGAAGAATTTCCTGGAAGACTCATAAAACCAAACTGTTGGCTGGACAAGGGGTTAGTGGAAATCAAAGACATGGAATCATGATCAGATGTCTTCCACTCTCTTTTCTTGATTTCTACTTCTCAATAGGAATTTCATTTCTCAGATTTCTATGAGACTGAAAACATGGCCAGCAGTGGTTCTTGAGACTCATGACTCTTGTCATCCGTGTGTCCCCAGCTCCAGCTCAACTAATTTCAGGAACGAGAGTGATGCTGGTTCATAACACAGCATGGTAGATCTGCTAGTCACATGGTTCCATCCACCACAAACACCTCTTCAAATCCTCATCCTCCTGATGAATGCCTACTTTACACTACAGGTTCCATTTAAGCATCATTTCCTCTAAGAATTTTTTCCTAGTATGTTCTCACGATAGTTTAACACTGTTCTTTAGATCCCCAAAGAACAGGTATATCCCTATATACCTGTACCATGGATCTGATGATGCTTTATTTTGCTTGTTTACATCCCTTTCTGCATGCATAAGAAGTCACTTCTGTCAAGTCCGACTTTGTGACCCCAGGGACTGTAGGACCCCAGGCTCCTCTGTCCACGGGACCCTTCAGGCAAGAACACTGGAGTGGGTTGCCATGCTCTTCTCCAGGAGCTCTTCCCCACCCAGGGATCAAACCTGAGTCTCTTTTGTCTCCTGCATTGGCCAGCGAGTTCTTTACCACTAGCGCCACCTGGGAAGCAGCTCTCTTTCTACTAGACCCTAGTTTCATAGACAGCTTTGCTTCCCCAGCTCCTACCAGGGTAGTCAGGTTGCTAAGGATTCTAAACCAAAACTCACTGGCAACTCATTCCAGGTGTAGACATTGAGCAGTTGTAACCATCAATGTGCTCACCAATGTGCACGAAGGAGTGACCACAGTAGCAGAATTTGTGGGCGTTTGCCAGGAAGAATGAACAGACCTGCCCCAGGACAGGGTCACACTTACCATTTCCTTGTATTCTCAGCTCCCTAGGGTGGCTTCCTTGGTTTGGGACAGAGGAAACTCCAAACAGGAAGTGCCATGTCAACCTACATAGTGATGTAAATCACTACTGAATAACTGAGGAGTTACATCCCAGTAATGCCACTGAAAGACAATTCCCATCTGGGGAGTTTGTATTAAACTTACAAAATGTAAAAACCAAGACACACACAAAGTGAAAAGGGCCCTTCCGTGTTCTCTCTTGAACAAAGAGGGGAAAAGATGAAGGGAGAGCTAAGGGATTTTTTAATAGTGGGAGAAAACTTACCAAGGACAAGAAGATGCCCTCTGTCCCAGATGACAGGTCCCAACACCGACGTGCTCCGGGCAGCCGCAGACCCAAGCTCAGGCCTCCGAGCGGCCTATGGAGTGCTCCGTGGAGAAGATAGGAGAGTGGCCGGTCAGCCAAGCAGTCACCCCTCCGAGCATGCCTGCCAATTTCCTTCCCTCCTGTTTCTCCATCCTACTCAGTGTCTTTTCTAGGAACCGTTCTATGAACCAGGACCAGGACCGCTGCGCTGGGGATTAGTCGCAGTAGTAAATCTTCTCTGGTGAGAGCAAAATACGTATCTCTGACCTCCAGTTTCTCACCAGGACCCAGCTGGATTGGTCCATCAGAACCCATACACCCTGAGGCACACACTGGTTTCATTTTTCTTCTGACATTCAGGAGACACAACATAATTACATCTATTGCTCATCCATCGTCTCTCACTCACCAGCACAGACATGAAAAAGTCAGGGAGAATAACAACTAACTCCCCAGAGCAAGTTTACTAGGCGAGCTGAGCAGCTGTGTGCGGCATCGGTCCATACAGGACATGCAATATCACTAGAATGAACTCAAAAATACATTTCATTAACTCAGGTCCCACAAACAACTCCTCACATAACCAGTAGATATGAACTGGTCCCACATCCACAGAAGTGGAGAAAATAGTCCTTACCAGCACCAGCTCCATCCACACTAAATGAATCTTGAAAATTTATTTAAATGAATATTAGTTTGGATTGGCTAAATTATTAGTCTACTTCATATTCCTTGGTTGAGTACAGTGCCCATTTCTCTTGTTTATTATGGTTCATATCTGAGCTAACCAATCAGAAAACAAAATGGAAATCTTTTAGAGTCAAGATGACTTAGAACTGTGTTTCAAGTTTTTGCTCAGAGACACACTAATGTGCACTGTGGTTTCCCGGCTTCTAGTTTATTCTCCTCTCTTCTCTTGCCTTTCCACTGTCTGAGGAGGGGAAAAGCAAAGGGAGAAAAAGGAAACCAAGACGGTTGAAAGAGAAAGCTGGTGGGGGGACTAAAATTTGACTGATACTCCAAAATATGCCATTTTGGACAAATTAAAAAAAAAAAAAGATTCGTGAAAAATGACCAAGCCGAGTGTGACCACTCACTTCTCAAGAGCCTTTTATTTTTAATAAAAAGGAGTTATGAGAACGTCTCCAAAAAGTGACCTCCTGTAACATTTAAAATAACACTTCAGATTCAAATACAGATAGAAATTGAGTATATGCTCAAGACGGCTGATGCTATCAGTTCATTTGGATCTTTTCCTCACATCTTGCTTCAAATTCGTCCCACGTGGACCTAAATGTGAGGCTTCCCACGTGGCTCAGTGTAAAGAATCTCCTACCAATGCAGGAGATGCAGGAGACATGAGACATGGGTTTGACCCCCCCGGGTCAGGAAGATCCCCTGGAGTAGGAAATGGCAACCCACTCCAGTATTCTTGTCTGGAATATTCCATGGACAGAGGAGCCTTGCAGGCTACAGTCCATGGGGTCACAAAGAGTCAGACACGACTGACCAACTGAGCACACACTTGGACCTAACTGTAAGAAATCAAAACACAAAAAATACTAAAAAATCATGGGAGAAAAATATTTTATAATCAAGCAGGCAAAAACTATAAAGAATTAAATCAAAGGGTAATCAAATGGCTTTTACATATATGCAAAGATGTTCAAACTCATCCATAATGAAACAAAGGCAAATGAAGCTGTTCCAAGAAGGATGGACATAAATCCTGTGTTCTGTTCTACTCAGGAAAACCTTATAAATATTGGAAAAGGTTATCATGCTGGCTTTTCACAGAACATTACATGGGATGGTGGCTTAAACTTTATTAGAGGATAGTTTGACTTCAGAGGCCTTAGATACATTTGGACTACAATTGCAAAATAAGAGAGAGAACATTTTACCACTGAATTAAAATGGTGTTCTAATGAATAAAAAGAATATTGCTATTTCAAATTGTGTTACTCAGCTAAAATGCAGACTATACTATATACAATACACCAATTTTGTATATCATATATATATGCCAAGGAAAAATTGGAAAGACATAAACACTATGTTAATGCTGGAAAATGGTAGGAAAGTGAAGTCGCTCAGTCATATCTGACTCTTTGCGACCCCCTGGACTGTAGCCTACCAGGCTTCTCCGTCCATGGGATTCTCCAGGCAAGAATACTGGAGTGGGTTACCATTTCCTTCTCCAGGAGATCTTCCTGACCCAGGGATCGAACCCGGGTCTCCCGCATTGGAGCCAGACACTTTAACCTCTGAGCCACCAGGGAAGCCCATGTTAATGGCAGTTCTCTCTTACCTGGCATAATCAGAATTGACTTTATTTACTTTTGATTTTGTTTTTGGCTGTGCCGATCTTCACTGCCACTTGGGCTTTCTCTAGTTGCAGTGTGCGGGCGTCTCACTGCAGCAGCTTTTCTTGTTGCAAAGCCCTGACTCTAGGGTGCACAGGCTTCACCAGTTGTGGCCTATGGGCTCAGGAGCTGCAGGCTCAATACGTGCGGTATGCCAGTGTAGTTCCGCTGCAGCACGAGGGATCTGCCCAGATCTGGGATCGAACCCTGGTCTCCTGCATCAGCAGGTGGACCCTTTCCCACTGAGACACCAGGGGAGCCCTGCAGTTGATTTTGAAAATGTTTTTCCTTTATACTTTTGCATTATTTCCACCTCCCAAGCCTTCTGTAATGAACACATGTAGGTTACTTGCGTAAAAAGTAAATAAATACATTAATTTAGAAAATGATCACGCAGTAGAGTACTATACACTCCTCCAAACCGAGATTCAAGCAGATCTAACACCTACATTGAACAGCTGACGAGAAAGGAGTGGAGCAGGTGTCTGTATGTTAAATGAGAACTTTCTCAGCTTATTAGTCCACTTACAAGACTAACACAGGATGAAAACCACTGCAACAAGCAATAAATGTAAAGGATGAAATAGCTTCTCAAATGATTAATGTTGAGCTCCAAAAGAATCTTTGTAGCACCCATAAAAGAGATCTTGTGGTTTTAAAAAGATCTTGAACTTGCTCTCTGAGAAATTCAATCTGTAGGCCCGTGTTTAAACACACAGGATATTATTATATAACTAAGCAGCTGTGAAGATTAATAGTGATTAAAAATAAAAGGGAAAAGACACAGAACACCAAGGCAGGATTGTTTAACGAGAGAAGGGTGACTCAAAGGAAAACAGTATCTATACTGGGTGATAAAGTCAACCCATAGACTTATCCAGTAAGAATATTCTATTTCAAATCTGATTCAAAAGGTATGCTTATTAAATATATGATTACACCAGAAATAATGAAAATAATATTCATAAGCATATATACAAAATACATGTATTATGGACCATTTGTGAATGGCCCAGTATTTCCAAATTTCATGCCATTTTTCAAACCCAAACACCTTAATGTGTCTGTAATTTATCTTTCCAGCCTCTTTCCTTACACGCTGCTTTTCAATTTTACCCCACAGTCCAGACACTTGAATGCCATATACACTGTCCACTCACCACTTTCTGACATGAACTTCCAGTTCATCCCTTACATATAAGCCCCAATCCATTAACATTTCCTTGGAGCCCACCACCCCACCTTATACTGTGGCACGTTCATCCAGACCATGAAGATTTATGGAGCAGCAACAGAATCAATGATAGGTTCTGGGGATACAGAGATGAATGGAACATGGTCTTGTACTCAAGAACTTTGGGTGAGCGAGGGACAGACAGGTAAACAATAGTTAAAATGCAGTCCGCTTGCAGGGAGAACTCATGGCTACGCTTAGTGGACCCAGCCTCCAGTTATTTGTAATCACTTGTTATTAATCCATCATTCACAAATTCTCCTAAACCACTGTTTGCAAACTCAAGTCTTACAGAGCAAGCAGGTAACATAAATTTATCAGGCTGGGAGATAATAGCTCACGCTGATAACTGTCTGATCTAAAGGCATTAAATTTCTTTTTTAAATGCCATGCTTGAAAATCAAAATGTGCCTGTCTTCTATTTACTAGGTTAACATCATTTAGTGTCTACTCCATGTAGTCCCTGTCCCTCTTCTAGGCATTTTACATGTTGAAGCTGATACTGTGATTCTACCCATTTTACAAGTGGAACAACTGAGGCAGCAGAGGGTCCTCATAACTTGCTGAGGGCTGTTAGGGTGGCGAAACTGGAGCCTGAACAGTCAGGCTCCTTCAGAGTAGTACTTCACAGCATTATACTGCTGTGTCCAAACTTTCAAAATTCCTTTATTCAGCTTACACTACATAGTTACATATTTAATAATGTGCCAAATATCACTTTTTTGTTGTTGAACAAACTCTTTTAATCAGTATATACAGACTTAATGCAAAAAAAAAAAAAATCTATCTGTTCACTGTTTGATAAATTTCATCACATTCCTTGCTTACAATCATTTTTCTCATTTGAAGGTTCTGATTCTTTAGAAAGAACATTGTAGCTATACCCCCAAAAATACATGTTCACTACAGGAGAAAGTGGAGAGAGTGAAGTGTTTAAGGTATTCATGGTCATGTAAGAAATGAATCGCCAGTCTATGTTCGATACAGGATACAGGATGCTTGGGGCTGGTGTACAGAGATGATCCAGAGAGATGTTATGGGGTGGGAGGTGGGAGGGAGGTTCAGGATTGGGAACTCATGTACACCCGTGGCGGATTCATGTCAATGTATGGCAAAACCAATACAGTAAAGTAAAATAAAGTAAAAATAAAAATAAATTAAAAAAAAGGTATTCATGGTATTCTCACAACTCCTGGTAGCTCAGCTGGTAAAGAAGCCGCCCACAATGCGGGAGACCTGGGTTTGATCCCTGGGTCAGGAAGATCCCCTGGAGAAGGGAATGGCTGGCTACCCACTCCAGTATTCTGGCCTGGAGAATTCCATCGACTGTATAGTCCATGGGGTCACAAAGAGTCGGATACGACTGAGCGATTTTCATTCAATTCTTTAGAAAAAACTTTGTAGATATACCCCCCAAAATACATGTTCACTACATGAGAAAGTGGAGAGTGAAGTGATTAAGGCATTCATGGCATTCTCACAACTACTCCCCACCTCCTCTCCCCTCCTTCCAGTCCATCTCCAATACCCTTCCCAATTCTGGATGCATGTGGTTTATTGTTAGTCCTCCAAACAGCAGGATAACGTTTGGTTTCCAGTAACTGTCAGCATAACGTTTATACCCCTATGGCTCTTTCTGGACAAGGCAATCCATCAGGCCAGTGTCTTCAGAAAAGTCCTATTAATACCAGCTAAAACAAATCCAAGGACACGGAGGCATCTGGTGCAACAGGCAAGATACAAACTCCTGAGTCGGTGATCTTAATTTAGAACATTTCACTAGATCAGGAGATGTAGTCACTTTTTAGTCACGAACTTCCCTAAAAACTCTGAACATTATATTCTTTTCACTTAAGTAAGCTGAAGCCAGAAAATTTAAGATTCTTGCTAGAGGCTGTATCAGTTCTGCCTCCTGGCCTTTGTTCCTACTGCTTCCTCAGCAAAGACCTCCCCACAACACCTGCACCCCCTTCCCAAACCCTGCCTCCTATCCCAACTTCCTGAAATTCCTCATGTGTCCCCTCCTCTGGGAAACCTTTGACCTCCAAAGTGGCTATGCGTCCCTCCCATGTGTACTCAGTGACCAGCATGTAATATCTATTTCAGTTGCCTATTTACTTCTCTGATCTGTAGTTACAAATATATGTAAATATACTTTTTAGCCCAATTTGTACCTAAATTTATTCAGTAATATTTCTGGAAAAAAAAATTGTGCCATTGAGCTTTAAACTTGGCTGTTTATTTTACAATCTCAAGAATGGTAAAAAATATATATGGGTTGTGAGCTTTGGCATTGAACTAATGTGGGTTTGGCATCCGACTCTAGTTCTAATGGCTGTGTGACCTTGAACTGAGGCAGTTTTATCCTTCGGAAAATAAAGACCTACTCGCTGTCAAGATTAAAGCGAAGGGGCGCAGAGCACATCACCTGTGCAAGTTCGTGCTAAGTGTTAACTGCTGCTTTACTTCTCAGGAGACATTTAACTTTCATCAAAAGGAGAGATTTAACCAAAAGGACACAAAAAATAATGCTAGCTGACTGGGGAACTATTCAATGTATTTTATGATAAGCAACGTTACCTACATTGAGATTAACACTTAACATTTGTTATCTGTTGCTCTCCACCTATTCAATATCAAAATGTGTCTTAAATGTCTTAAATGAAAATGTATCTGACTCCTTTAAATGCTCTAATAAAAAACAGATCTGAAAAATAAAAAGCAATGTTGGCACCACCTAACGGAGTATCTTTAATTCCAGGAAATTAATAGTACAGTAAACATCAATGAATAATAAGCTATCTCAATCTCTAGGAGGCTGGAAACTTCATCCAAATCTCTAAGCATCAAATTTAAAAGGACTTAGAAAGTGTTTTGAAATTATTTGCTTAACAGTAAATTGGCTTCTGAGCCAGTAAAAAATCCAGTAATCCAGTTGAGTGTTTAAGCTCTTCTTTTTAACCCTTCTTAGACAGGAACTAAGATGCTTAGTAGCCAACTGCTGCCAAGTTTAACCTGAGACCCAAAGACAGTGCTTACAAATAGACCGTCTCTATGGACGGAGGAGCCTGGTGGGCTGCAGTCCGTGGGGTCGCTAAGAGTCGGACACGACTGAGCGACTTCACTTTTACTTTTCACTTTCCTGCATTGGAGAAGGAAATGGCAATCCACTCCAGTATTCTTGCCTGGAGAATCCCAGGGACAGAGGAGCCTGGTGGGCTGCCGTTTATGGGGTCGCACAGAGGCGGACACGACTGAAGCGACTTAGCAGCAGCAGCAGCAGCAATGAACTTTTCAACTCTGGACCATTCGGAATTCCAAGAGGAAATGTGTCCCATTTCCGTGGGTTTTCCTCTTTTAGCTCTCTAAAGCCTCGGGATTAAGTATGAAGATCTTCTTTCACCATCAGTATAATCCATAAGTACACTAACATAAACAACTGCACTGTATCTTAATTCATTTATACATTTATTAATCTCCACTTGCTCTAAATCAGAAGCCATACTAAGAACTGGGGCGGGGGGCGGGTCCCAAGAAGAATAAAACAATGTATTCCTGCTCTTAAGCAGCTCTCAGTGTTGAGTTTTATTTGCAAAAATGTAATATTTTAAGCCATCATTAATTCACAACTGAAGCAGGCACTTATTCATAGCTGAAACCACAGACTTGAGATGGGACAGAGAAATGGCACAACGGAGGCGGAGTGGGCAGGAGACGAGATCACTAAAAACACAAGAAAAGGAACCAGGGTGTCATTCTGGGCTGCGAGCTAGAGCCTCATTCAGAATCCAGATCCGCCAGCTACGAGCGACACAAACAATTCTGCTTTTTGCAATTAGTATGTATTTTATAATTAAAACTCTTTAATTACCCCAAACGTTCCTTGTTTCATAGTTTTGATGATCAGATGAGAACACCAGTCAAAGTACATGGCACAGAGCTTTTTAACTGGGAAGCTCAACTAGTCCACTAGTGTTTTAAAATGGAGTATCCCCTTAATCAATTATTAACACAATTTTGTTAATTTAATTGACATTAACACACGTTTTGTTAAGAAGAGCTTTGTTCATGATGATAATGCTCGATGACAGAGAGTGAAGCAGAAAGGTAAACAAAAAAGTAAAAGCCTTGAAGTCAGCCAGACCTAAAACCACATTAGGGTTGGAGCCCTTGACAGTCTGCCACCTGAAGGAAGTTATTTTATCATCACGGACAAATTTTCACAGGGTGGGAAAGAATATTAGAGATATGAAGGCCTCAAATGCTGATGCTCACTTCACTCTTCGTGATCCCTAAATAAAGCATTTCCCAGCTGTACTGGGTGCCTGGGGTCTGGCTGCTCAGCACACAAACCCAGTCCTACTTCAGCCCCTTCCCGGTTCCTCTGCAACGCTGAGAGGGAGGGGAGCTGCCACTGCCCCGCCCTCTGGCGGCAGAAGCACGGCCTGCACCTCAGCGCAGCTGGGACGGGCTCCGCTCCCGGGAAGGTCTGCACTGCTGCCGACAAGGGCCGAGCCGGGGGCAGAATCCTGGCCCCCTGGCCCCACAGCAACTTCTCATCCATTCTGTGACCTACACACTCCTCTGATAAATTCATTTTCTCCTTAAGTAGCTCCTGTTGTGTGTAAACAAGAACCCTAAATCAAGGATACTTCCGTAAAACTAATAAATATCAGTGCCATGAAATTATTTCAGTATCTTTTTCTCCATGACTGAATATACAAAGATAACGGGAGCAAAGGATTCTTCCGCTGTAAAGATGGGTGGAATAGATCAAAACCCACTTGTTGAATTTTCTTTAAATAGTCCTCCAGAGCAACCTAGAAAAAGAGAATAATGGTCACCAGATCATATGGATTAAGTCTTTTAAAGAAACAAAAATAAAACCAGCAGGTATTAAGGCTACTTTAGTATTCCTGAGATGGTCTTCTGCATGCTAAGACTGTAAACGAGAATTTTTAAGAGAGAGAAAATAAAGACATCTTCTAAGACGTTTGGAAGTTATGAAGCTAGTTAAACTGTATCACAGAGCTAGGACTAGAAATATCAAGCCAATTCGGATCATAATTTATAGTGTTCTGGTCAAAATGTAAAAAGAAATGATTTGCAGATCTTATTACTAGATTCTGTAGAATACAAAAGGGGTGTTTCAATTAAGGAAAAGGAACACCCACCCCCCCGGCCCCCTGCACAGAAATGCACTGTGCCATGGCCCGGAGCCCAGGTTGCTTAAAACAATATTTTGTGAAAAAGTTCAGAGTCTCTATATTTTTGTTAGAAGAAAATCTGCAACCAGGGAAAACAATCCTAGGTCCCTTAGAGGTCATGCCATGCTCCCCCATCACACAAAACTTGGCAAAGTTTTCTCTGGGATGGGGGCGGGGGGGCAGGTTGGAAGACACTGCCGATGAGCAGTGCTCTTCATGGTTTTCAATGTTACTAATCTGTAAATTTTTATCATATTGCAGTAACTTCTTATTACACAGAGAAGCACCTAGTTTGGCACTGCACAATGCGAAGCGGCCCCACCGCCCTCCCACCCACGCGCACAGCGCCCCCTGGAGTTCTGCGGCACAACCTGGGTGTCCACAGCTGGCTGGGGCTCGTCTACAGGACTGGGTTTTCTCCCATACACTATCAACGAATAAGTTTACATATCAATTCAGTCTCTACTTCTGAATCTCTCAACTTATATACACACATCAGGTATGTGCATGAAAGCGCACAGCTGCAAAAGACTTGGAAACAGTCCAGAAGTTCTTTGACAGAAACAAATAAATAAAATGTTCGCATGATGAAACATTCAGCTGCAGTGAAATTAAAATGTATTTAGATGGAATAATATGGATAAATCTTAGCAACAGTATATGTGTGTGTGTGTGTGTAACCTAGAAGAAATAAACAGAAAATGACCCATTTTTATAAAGCTCAAAAACAAAAACTAAGCAACATACTGGTTAGGAATATATAAAATGGGAAAATTTTTAAAATAATAAATACCAAGTCCAGGACAGCTACCTGGAGGAGGAAGGCAGAAGTAAGGGGATGAGACGGAGAAAACACATGAGCACAATGGAACAGCAACATTCTAGTTTCTGGATGGAGCAGCGAGTTCACGGGTATTCATTATGTTATGCTTCACAATACATGCATACATATATAGATATAGTCATTTGTAGATATCAAATAAAAAACACTTTAAAAAAGAATAAAAGAAAAACCTCTGAAGGTATTTTAGTGGACTCTCACATGTTCTCTTTGTTTTGGGGGAAAAAAGCTCATATTATTCATAATGTTCTGTGACTCATTCTTTGGCTGTGGGAGATCATCATTGCGGCACGCAGGCTTCTCCAGCTGTGGTGACCGGCTTAGCTGCCCTGCGGCACGTTCAATCTTCCTAGACCAGGGATCAAACCCGTGTGTCCTCTGAACTGGAAGGAGGACTCTCAACCACTGGACTCTACTGTAACCTGTTTTTTTGAATCATTCAATATATTGTGATTAACTTTTCATCTCTAAGAATTTTATTATGTACATTTTAATAGTTTTATCATATCCAATTACAGGAATAGTTACTGAAATTAAGGTGCAAGCACATAATAAATAATTATACGGCCATAAAATATTAATAAATATTTTTAATGATGTGGTCAAATGCTTGATAAATAGGATACTACCATATAAAGTGTGATTTTAAATACACACAGAAATTCATTAAAAAAAAAGAACAGAGTAAATAGCTTTTTATCTCTGGGTCCAGGAACTGTGCTATTTATGGCATGATAATTATTTTCTTCTAAAATTCTTTTTATATTGTCCAAATCTCTATTATGATAATATATTACTTTTATAATCAGGAGAAGATTTCACTGAAATACAAATGAAACAGACCTCAAAATTAGAGCTCAGCTAAGCATTCACAAATCAGGATTTGGTTCAAAGTCTGAGTAAGTGAGTAAGTGAGTAGCTCAGTCGTTTCTGACTCTTTGCGACCCCATGGACTGCAGCCCACCAGGCACCTCCGTCCATGGGATTCTCCAGGCAAGAATACTGGAGTGGGCTGCCATTTCCTTCACCAAGCAAAGTCTACTGCTAAGTCACTTCAGTAGTGTCCGACTCTGTGTGACCCCATAGACGGCAGCCCACCAGGCTCCCCCATCCCTGGGATTCTCCACGCAAGAACACCGGAGTGGGTTGCCATTTCCTTCTCCAAGGCATGAAAGTGAAAAGTGAAAGTGAAGTCTCTCAGTCGTGTCCGACTCTTAGCAACCCCATGGACTGCAGCCCACCAGGCTCCTCCATCCATGAGATTTTCCAGGCAAGAGTACTGGAGTGGGATGCCATTGCCTTCTCCGAAGCAAAGTCTGGCTAATGGCAAATAAATTGTTCAAGGTAACAAATTCATTGTGAAACTTTCAAAGATCTTATAATTTCTGAATATAGCTTCTGAAAACCATGGGCTTCTCTGGTAGCTCAGCTGGTAACGAATCCGCCTGCAATGCAGGAGACCCTAGTTCGATTCCTGGGTTGGAAAGATCTGTTGGAGAAGGGATAGGCTTACCCACTCCAGTATTCTTGGGCTTCTCTTGTGGCTCAGCTGGTAAAGAATCTGCCTGCAAAGGAGGAGACCTGGGTTTGATCCCTGGGTTGGGAAGATCCTCTGGAGAAGGGAAAGGCTACCCACTCCAGTATTCTAGTCTGGAGAATTCCATGGACTGTATAGTCCACGGGGTCGCAAAGAGTCGGACACAACTGATCGACTTTCAATAGCACTTCACTTTTCTGAAAACCTCATCTATAGAGAACAACATATGCTACCCCGGGCAAGTCATTTTCAAGTCATTTTTAATCAGCAGAACCTTTTCTTTGAAGAAAGGAATTAACAGATGCCCCACACACAAAGCACATGGGGTGAGACGAGCCCCGGCTGGAATGAGGAGTAGGACAGCAGCAGCTCCCTGGGACTGTCACGCAGTCCCGCCACTTTCTCCTCGCACAGTTTGGAAACTGAGAACTGGGCTCCAGCCCCAGGAGTCTCTCTGATCCATTAGGTCTGCAGTGCACCCCCAAATCTGCATTTCCAACAGGACCCAAGGCAGATACTGCCAGCCCAGGGACCATGCCACCAGCCCAAGAGACTGGTTCTTGGCCTAGCTGCACTTCACGATTTCTGGGGGAACTTGTAAGTGGTATCAATGCCTAGACTCTACCTCTTAGACACTGTGATTTAGTTGGTTTAGAGATAAGTCCAACATTGTTTTCTTTTAAAAGTTTCAAGTGATTCTGACAGACAACCAGAGTTGAGAACAACCTTTTTTTCCACAAAAGTGAACAAAACAGTCTTTAACCTTCTTGGGGCTTATAAGTCAAAACAGGTGATGGTACATCACCAAATGATCAAATAAATAGCAATTAAAAATGGTGATTTAGAACGTGTTGACATAGAAAGAGAGGCTTGACATCTCATTTATACCAAAAACACACATATAATTATATGAATATAAAAAGTCCGAAAAGATGAACAGACATTATCTCTGGAAAGGATGGAATTGAGAAAAGATTCCAACTTTTCTTCTGCCTCTTGTTATATGAACATCTAAAATATTAACGTATTACTTTCACAATAAGTAAACTCAGTAAAGAAACGAAATGATTTCAAACACTCAGATTTGAGACCTAGGACAAAAGATGTCAAGGGACAGAAGTGAATCTTTGAACATAGAGAGAAAGGTAGAAGGTATGTTTGGTACTGTAGACAAAGCTTGAGTTTTCCATTTTCAAACATCACAAATCTTTGAACCTTGGTCTATAAAATGAAGTAAACCACACTGAAGAATAATGTATGAGATGATCTAGCTCAGAATCTGTTTCCCATAATAGGTGCTACTAACCAGAAGTTAGTCTCATTTTTTAATGTATTTTACAACAATGGTTCCTGAACCTGGCTACACATCAGAATCACCTGGGTAATTAAAAAATTAAAAATCATCACAAATCCTCTTCGGAATGCACCCCCCACAACCACAAGAGTCTGAGTCTTAGTAAGAAGACCCCCAGGAATCAGTATCTTTGAAGAGGCTTTCTGAGATGATTCTGATGCAGCCAGCTCAGCACTGCACTTTCAGGAACCAGGGCTACATTATGGCCACTACTGAGAAAAAGGTAACAAGTACACCATTAAGTCATACTTACATGGCTGCTGCTGCTAAGTCGCTTCAGTCATGTCCGACTCTGTGCGACCCCATAGACGGCAGCCCACCAGGCTCCCCCGTCCCTGGGATTCTCCAGGCAAGAACACTGGAGTGGGCTGCCATTTCCTTCTCCAATGCATGAAAGTGAAAAGTGAAAGGGAAGTCGCTCAGTCGTGTCTGACTCTTAGCGACCCCATGGACTGCAGCCCACCAGGCTCCTCCGTCCATGGATTTTCCAGGCAAGAGTACTGGAGTGGGATGCCACCGCCTTCTCTGACTTATATGGCTAGAAGCAGCCTAACACTCCTATGAGGTGGTTTCTCCTGTGATTCCCATTTTACCTATGAGTAAACTGAGGGACATAATGATTAAGGAACTTGTTCCACAGTAAGTGACAAAGCAAGTTCAAACCAATGCGGTCCGGCAGCAGTCAGCACTAATGACAATTCCACTCACCTGCCTCTGGGGAACACAGGCATGACCTTCACCAAGAGCAGAATGTTAACTAACAAAACCTACCCTAAGGGACGAAAACAAAAACAAATACTAGAGACTAAAGAACTGCACTGGAAACCTTATTTAAAAAAAAAAAAAAAAAGCTATACACATCTGCTTTAATAATTAAACAACTTACTCTGTTAATCTACTTACAGTCTGAAGAAAAGCAGGAAATGCTTTCACAGGAACACTTCTGTGGAAGGACCTAGCCTAAAAAGGGAAGACAAAAGAAAACTGGTTGGAAAGACAAGTATTTCTGGAAATTAACCCTCTCCCCCTGAAAGTGAACACAAAGCAACACCAGCAGTTCCAAACAGCACAGCCAGGGCCTTTCTTGAAAACAAGAAAACAGTTATCTCCTGCTGGTTGAGATTAACTTGCCAAACCTAAAGAAATCAGGAAAAGGCACTATATTAAGAATTCTATTCGTCTTTAAAAAAAATTATTTATTTTATCTGACTCTGCCAGGTTTCACGTGTGGCTGCAGCACGTGGGATCTAGTTCCCTGACCAGGGACCGAACCCAGGCCCCTTGCATTGGGAACATGGAGTTTTATAGTGACTGGACCACCAGGAAGTCCCAAGAATTCTATTCTTTCTGACGTTTGGTTTTGGTATTTCCAGCTGCCACAACTTTGACCACCACTGCCCCCCGCCACACACAGAGGAACCCTGGATACAGAAGGCCACCTGCAAATGATATGTGGATCTCAACTGCGTGGAAGGCTGGCACCCTAAGCCCTGTGGTTGTACAAGGGTCGACTGTATTTGCACATCAGTCCCAGCACCTCCCCAGCCTGGACGTCAGCCTCTCTCGTCTAGATGACTATAAGACCCTCCCAGCCACGCTTCCTGTGTCTGTGTTCCCCTACCGTTAATTCCTGTCACACAATTAGCCAAATTAATGTCATGAAGTCACTGTTTAAATTAACTCCCTGATAGATCATGTCTCAACTAGTCATCTTAGAATTCAAAGGCCTCCACATCTCGAAACTAATCTTACCTATCCAACCCAGTTCCCTAATGCCCTGGACTACAAAGCCTCGACCCACCTGGAGTAATGCCTACCCTCCAACCTCCCCAAGCCCACTTCTGTCTACAGACCTCTGTTTACATCGTCAGAAACTGCTTCTACTTCCTGACTCACTTCTCAACCCACTGTACTCCGGTTTTACTCCATCTACTAAAACTGCTCTCTTCGAGATCATTCACAATTTACTGATCAGCATCCTTCTTTTCTCTTCAATCTCTCTGAGGAATGCAGGACTTTAGCATTTCCAGTTCTTGGAATCTGCTCCTCCCTTAGGTTTCCAGCACACTGACTCCGAGTTCTCCTCCTTCCTAATAAACGGCCCTTTCTCTTCCTACCTGAGAACTGGAGGTGGGTTCACGGTTCGGCCTTTGGCCTTCCTGCCTAGATATACACTCTCTTTGGACAACGGCACATCCACACCTGGAGCTTTAACCCTAAGCCTCCCACCTGGGTGCCTCCCCGGGCTGTGTCTCCAGTTCTGACCCCCTCTTACAGCCGTCACCCTGCAACCTGCATTCTGGCCCACTGCCTTACATGCCCTCGAATCCCCTTAAATTCAGTGACGCCCGGAGACTACTGATCAGCAGCCAGCACACCACTGCTTTTCTACTGCAGTCTCTGACTGGCACCAGCACGATCTATAGTTGAACTTCATGGAACCCTGGACTTTCCTGCTCCTGGCCCTGCTGCAATCCAATCAGTGATCAAGTCTAGTTGCTTCTTCCTCTGTTCCGTGTGTGCCAGGTGCTGTGCTCAGTCGCCGCAGTCGTGTCCAACTCTTTGCGACTCCATGGACTGTACCCACCGGGCTCCTCTGTCCATAGGATTTTTCAGGCAAGGATACCAGAGCAGGCTGCCATGCCCTCCTCTAGGGGATTTCCCGAGCCAGGGATTGAATCCGCATCTCCTGCATCACAGGTGAATTCTCTACTGCTGAGCCATTGGGGAAGCTCGTTATATGCATATATGGGCTTCCCTGGTGGCTCAGAGGTTAAGCATTTGCCTGGAACGCGGGAGATCCGGGTTCAATGTCTGGGTCAGGAAGATCCCCTGGAGAAGGAAATGGCACCCCACTCCAGTACTCTTCCCTGGAAAATCCCATGGACGGAGGAGCCTGGTGGGCTGTAGTGAGAGACTTCACGTTCACTTTTCACTTTCATGCACTGGAGAAGGAAATGGCAATCTGCTCCAGTGTTCTTGCCTGGAGAATCCCAGGAACAGTGGAGCCTGATGGGCTGCCATCTATGGGGTCGCACAGAGTCGGACATGACTGAAGTGACTTAGCAGCAGCAGCAGCATGTATGTATATACATTCACATACATACATATAAAACATGTACCCTCCCTAAATCAGACACTCTTTATTTTTTAATGACTTCTTATGGCTGAATTAGTTGGTAAGTATTAAATTAATTGGCAAGTATTAAACCTAGACAGCACACTAAAAAGCGGAGACATTACTTTGCCAACAAAGATCCATATAATCAAAGTTGTGGTTTTTCCAGTAGTCATGTACGGATGTGAGAATTGGACCAAGCCAGAGAATTGATGCTTTTGACTGGGGTGTTGGAGAAGACTCTTGAGAGTCCCTTGGACTGCAAGGAGATCAAACGAGTCAATCCTAAAGGAAATTAACCCTGAATATTCACTGGAAGAACTGATGCTGAAGCTGAAACTCCCAATACTTTGGCATCTGATGCAAAGAATTGACTATTGGAAAAGACCTGATGCTGGGAAAGACTGAAGACAAGACAAGGGGATGGCAGAGGATGAGATGGTTGGATGGCGTCACCCACTCAATGGACATGAGCCTGAGTAATCTCCAGGAGATAATGAAGGACAGGGAAGCCTAGCGGGCTGCAGTCCACAGGGTTGCAGAGTCGGGCACGACTGAGCAACTGAACAACCACAAAGTATTAAATATGGGAATCACTTCTTTGAATTTTCTGGGCTTTAATAACTTAAGTGGAATTTTTAATTTCAGAAACTATTTTGACTGAGCAAACTAGATAAGTTACAAAAATACTTGCTGCAACAAATTTGCTCTTACATTGTATACTGCGAATGAGCACACCTGCAAGATTCAAAGACCACCATGGTTTCGGTGACACACTTCCCTCTTACCAATCTCTTAGGAGATGTCACAGGTATGAAATGAGACTGAGTCACAGGACAGGCACAGCCCTTTGGACTCCCCTGCAATTCCTGTGGCATTCACTCATATCCTGGAAGCAATCAGGTTGAAGCTACCAAGAGGGTTTAAGAATGCAATAGATCAGATACCCTTTCAAATGTGGCAATAGCAAATGATTTACTAGAGATGATTATTAGAGTATGCAGGATGGAAGCCAAATATAGCCCGGTGAACAGGGTCACAGTGGTGAGGGCCTTGAGGTAAAAATACACATAGAACGTGTATTCAAAAAAGGTTAACTGGGAGGGAAAAGTAAGAAACAGAAGGGTCCCACAGGCTGCTCAATAAAAACAGTAGCAACAAACTAGAAGATAAACAGGGCAAGTTGTCAGAGATGCCAGCTGAAAACACCAGCTGGGAACTGCTGAGGATGGAAAGTTCTGGAAGGGCAGAAGAGGAGAGGCATCAGCCTTGACAAGGCAGGAAGACACACTCTCGCCTGAGAGACAGAAACAGTGAGCGGACGGGTCCCAGGGGAGCCTCATGGAGGAAGCTGAGGAGGAAAAAGGGGGATTTTTAAAAAGTGGGAAAAGTTTACAATAGTCCCTGAGATACATTTGCTGGGATTTCAGTGAGCAATGGATACACATTGTTAAACAGAAAACGCTACAACCAACCATTAGGAGTAGCCATGGCTAGAAACGATGGTTTCCTAAATGATTCGGCCAAAGGAGGCTACTTACGTGCTTTAGGTGCAAGTGTGCCTGGCTGGCAACATCATATACCACATCTCTCACATTCCTATCTTGACTCTTCCGTAGAAAATCCTCTTGTGAAACACCATGCTACACAGGAAAATGCACGTTACGTTAGGAATCAAAGCACACTTAAAACTAATTCAGCTCAAGACAACAAGTGACAGAACAATATGTACAGTAAAATGCCTCTTATGGTTTTTCAAATACAGCTATATGTACGTGTCACACACAAACACACTGGCTCTCCCAGAAGAATATGCAACAAGATGCTAAGTAACGACAGTAGTACCTGGAACAAAATAAACAAATGGATAAGAAATTTAAAACAGACAATAATGAACCTCATCCAGAAAACAAAGGTTCTCATAAACAGCAATTTTTCTTAAGGATTACTTCCTCCTTTAAAGTAAAAGAACAGGCTAAGGTGAACACTAGGAATAATTATGTAATTGCTTAGAAGGGAATGAGGCTATACCAAGTGAGGTTGTCTGGACCTTCTTACACATAGCTCCACCACGACCTAAAATGCCTGATTGATAAAACTCTGACTTGGTAATTCTGGAGCAAAAATGCAATAAGCATGTGTTTCAAAGAAGTTACTAGAAGACTAAAGAACTAAGAAGAGAATGTCCTTCTCCATATTCTTAAGGTAAATAATTAGGAGTACGAGTAACAGCCTTACCAGCATACAAATGTCCATGGGAAGGAACACCCTTCTCCTGCTACCGTGATAGGGTGTGGCTCTCAAGCAAGTGACAATGCCTTGTGCTTTCCCAATGTGGCTGGCAGCATGGTCTGCATGAAGGTCCTTTATGCCTGTGATTCCAGAAATCTAACAATTAGGCTGCTCTTTTCTCTTCAAACGCGCAACAAGTCAATACAAGCAGCATAGGGAAATCACCTTAACAGGTAAAAGGTGTTTATCCTGTGCTTCACATCTGAAAAACAGGATTTATGTGAGCAAAACTGGGCACAAAGACAAGCTGATCATTTACCAGTAACAGGTTTCTGAACGTCAACTTTTAAATATAAGTTTCCTTAGACAACAGCATACCAAGAGCAGATTTGGAATTTTAATCAGCTCTTGTGGAAAACACGGCAAGTCTTGCATTTCTTCTCCTCAGTGCAATTTCCATATGACCTCATTCTAAGTATATGCTTAACAAACTTCCTGCTCTTTGCTCCCTCCTTTCACTGCGTTGGCAAACATGTCACTGAATGGGCAGGCAGAACAGGCCTGGGAAATTGGGTAAGGACTTGTATTATTCTTTTAGGCTGACATAAAGACATATTGCTTTCTTCAAATGGACAGTATTGTCCTTGCTCCAAATAATTCCATTACAATCCTCATGACAATAAGCCCTCACCAATTTAGAATAGAGTCAAAGGAGCAAAAATATCTCAACTCCATAGTTTGGGGTTTTGTTTTTTTTAAGAAAAATCTCATAAAAACTTACAGAGTTTTGTTTCTTCAACCTTTGTCTTAAACATGGGAAAGTACTATTGACAAAGAAGAAAGGAGTCAGATCATAGGTCTTCCAAACAGTAAGGGTTGCATAAAAAAGTAAAATCATCTGTAATTACCAGATTATTAATTATAGCATGAGGTAGCTAAAGTACTTTTACGAGAATCTGGGTATTTTCATTAGTCTGCATTCCATTCCAAAGAAAGGTATATATTATATGTCCTTTCTACCTCGAAAGAAAAAGAAAAGCTAGTCCTTTATAGCTGGTGCAAAGAAAAATTTTAACGTTAAACTGGTTAGACTGTCAAATTAAGAAAGACTGAAGTATTAAAGGTGTTATGTTAACAGCATGGAGGTTCCTTAAAAAACTAATAACAGAGTTACCATATGATCCAGCAAGTTTATGCCTGGGCATATATCCAGAAAAAGATGAAAACTCTCATTTGAAAAGATATATGCACCCCAATATTCACGGCAACACTATTTACAATAGCCAAGACATAGAAACAACCTAACTGTCTATCTGCAGATGAACAGAGTAACAAGGTGTGGTGCACACAGGCAATGGGATATGACTCAGCCATAAAAGAAGAACGACATGTGCCATTTGCAGCAACATGGATGGACCAGGGATTAGCACACTGAGTAACGTAAATCAGACAAAGACAAATGTTATATAATTCCACTCACATGTGGAATCTAAAAGATAATACAAATGAACTGCTTTACAAAACAGAAACAGACCCACAGACTTAGAAAACAAACTGACGGTTACCAAAGGGGAAAGGAGTGGGAGGGATAAATTAGGGGCATGGGACTGACAGATGCTCATCATTATATATGGAATAAACAACAAGGACTTAGCACAGGGAACTATATTCAGTATCTTGTAATAACTACAATGAAAAAGAATCTGAAAAAAAAGTATATATATAACTGAATCACTTTCCTGAATACCTGAAACTAACATAATGGTGTAGATCAACTATACTTCAATTAAAAAAAAGTATTTTCTTTAAGAAAGAGAAGTATAAAATAGAAAAGAAAAAAAAAACTTACCCAATATTTCTAGTATTAGGTAAAGAAGAGAACTCTGTGTATTTTCAGCATAATTTTCTAGTTCCTGGATATTACGATATGCTTTGTCATCCAAATTTTTTTCCTACAAACAAAATGCTTTATTTGTTTGATGAATGGGTAATAACTTATTTTAAAAATGCACAATTTTTCCCCTAAAGAAATGACTGTTAAATAATTAAAACTATTGGTATGAACTATTACACAATAAAATAAGATAAAAATAAAATTAAAATATTAAAGTCCTACATGTTCACTACTTACAAATCACCCCTCAAAATAATACCTCAGGAATAATCTCAATGCACAAATCACCATGGACGTGGGGTTGGCTTAATTTTTACTTGCTTCTAAAGTGTAAGGTCTTTTTTTACAGTTTATGAGGTTCTCACAGCAAGAATACTGTAATGGTTTACAATTTCCTCCTTCAGCTGACTCCCTGGAAAAGTCCCTGATGCTGGGAAAGACTAAGGACAGAAGGGGGCATCATGGGATGAGATGGTTGGATGGCATCACTGATGCAATGGACATGAACTTGGGCAAACTTTGGGAGATGACGAGGGACAGGGAGGCCTGGTGTGCTGCAGCACACGGGGTGGCAAAGAGTCGGACTCAACTGGATGACTGAACAACAACAAAGTGTAAGGTGGGGGCTTCCCTGATGGCTCAGCAGTAAAGAACCTGCATGCCAATGAAAAAGTCACAGGTTTGATCCCTAGGTTGGGAAGATTCTCTGAAGAAGGAAATGGCAAATCACTCAGGAATTCTTGCCTGGGAAAGCCCATGGACAAAGGAGCCTCATGGTCTACCATGGAGTCCCAAGAGAGTTGGATGTGACTTAGCCACCAAGCAATAACAAAGTCTAAGATATCATGGAGAAAATTACTTAACTGAGCGCCTATTTAATTAAGCATCTCAGACATTACTGCACTATTCCACAGTAATATTCCATAAAGTAACGGTTGATTACCAGAATACACTATACTCAAGAAACAGAAAAACGTCAATCTTAGAACAAGCACATCTAGCAACCTTTATAATACATTTAGAAAGTCTGCGTGGCCAAAATAATATTATTCCTCCATCCCTTCCTCCTGTTTTAAAACTAGGAGAAACTGGCACCAGCAATGAATCCCAGGGGAAAAAAATAGCCTCCAGATCTTTCACATTAAAAAAAAAAACAAACCTGAAACAATTCACACACCATAAAATCTTCTGAAGTATACAATTTCACGGTTGTAGTAAATTCCAAAGTTGTGCAATATTACCACTATCTAATTCCAGAATGTTCTCATCACCTCAGAAAGAATCCTGTATCTATGAAGTTGTCCCTTCCCGCCTTCCCGTCTCCTGATCGCCACAAACCACTAATGCACTTTCTGTCTCCATGGATTTGTCCGCTGCAAACATTTTATAAAAGTTCAGTGATACGATATGTGGCATTTTGTATCTGGCTTCTTTCAATTAGCGTATTTTCAAGGTTCACCCATGTTGGCAAATCTATTAGTATCTCATCCCTTTTAAATGAAGAAAATATATATAATATTCCATCATATGTTTATTCACTCATTCATAGACTCTGAGGCATTCTCACTTTTGGACTATTATGAATAATGCTGCTATGAAAATTTGTGTACAAGTTTTGTGAAGACACGTTTTCATTTCTCGTATCAACCTAGGAGTGAAATTGCCGGGTCTATGATAACTCCATGTTTAACTTTCTGAAGAATCTGCCAGTTTTTCCAAACAGCTGCACCATTTCACTTTTCCATCAGCATTGTACGAAGGGTCCCAGTATCTCCATATCCTCACCAGCACTTAACTATTGTTCATTCTTTACTGGAGCCATCCCAATGGGTATGAAGTAGTATTGCATTGTGGCTTGCTTTTTTAAAATTTCTATTTATTTATTTGTGGTTGTGCTGGCTTTTCTCTGGTTGCAGGGAGTGGGGACTGCTCTCCAGCTGCAGTGTGCGGGCTTCTCTTGTTGTGGACCACCGGCTCTGGGGCACGTGGCCCTCAGCAGTGACAACACGTGGGCTTGGTAGCTGCAGCTTACGGGCTTGAGCACAGGCCCAACAGTCATGGTGTACAGGCTGAGCTGCTCCACAGCAGGCGGGCTCTTCCCAGACCAGGGATCCAACCTGTCTCCTGCACTGGCAGGCAGATTCTTCACCCCTGAGCCATCAGGGAAGCCCCTTCATTGTTGCTTTGATTCCCATTTTCCTAGTGAAAAGATGCTGAGCATCTTTTTAGGGGTTTCTTATTTATGTATCTTTTTAAAAGAAATGTTTATCCAAATCTTTAAATTGGATTCCTTTTTTTAATTGTTGAGTTATATGTTCTTTATATATTCTAAACAACAGTCCCTTATCATATATATAACTGATAAGTATTTTCTCCCATTCTGTGGATTGTCTTTTTGTTTTCCTGAACCTTTTAAATTTTGATGAAGTCCAATTATCTACTTTTTAATTTTAATGCTTGTGCTTTCGTATCATATCTAAGAAATCACTGCCCAATATAAACTTAAAAAGATTTATGCCTATGTTTCCTCCTAACAATTTTACAGTTTTAACTTACATTTATATCCATTTTGGGTTAGTTTCTATACATGGAATGAGGCAGGAAACCAAAATCATTCTTTTGCATGTGGATATCTAGTTGTCCCAGCGCTGTTTGCTGAAAAGGCTGTTCTTTCCCCCACTGAATTATCTTCACACCCTTGTCAAAAATCAGTAGACTATCAATATATAGGTTTACTTCTGAACTCTCAATTCTATTCCATGCCAATATATGTGATTTATATGATCAATACATATTAATCAATATGTCTATGGAAGGCCAATGCTACACAGTTTGATTACTGTAACATTGTGGTTAAGTCTCAAAATTGGGAAATGAGTCCTTCAACTTTATTCTTCTTTTCTAAGATTCTTTTGATGACTTTGGGTCCCCTGCATTTCCACATGAATTTTAGGATCAACTTGTCAATTTCTGCAAAAAAAAAAAAGCAGCTGGAATTTTTTAAGGGACTGCATTGAATCTATAGATCAATGCATGAATACTGATCCAATCTTTTACTTTTATATATCCTTCTATGCAAATGCCAAATGTCATTTTCCATTAAACAATGGAAAAACTGTTTTGTTTTTTCATAAAAAAAGAGAGATTTTCCATTATCTGTCTTGAGTTCTCACATTTTCTTACATCATAAAAACAGAAGATATCTGAAAAACAGACTTTCGTCATACTAATTAATTCTATAAGCCAACTGAGAATTTTAAAATGTAAAAGTCATTATCTCATTTTGGCTTATATTATTACTACTGTAGCCTATGGTTATTAACAGATTTTATCCAAATAAACTCAGTAAACTTACATTTTCATGACAACAGTGTATGACAAATATTAGGTCAAGGACACTCAGCCAATAACGTGTCAGAAAGATCACACAGATCAGTCCCAGCCATCAAGCAATCTGCAAGCCTGGTTGGAACTAGAACTTAGTTCTAAGTGTAAGATTCTATATGCTAGAACCATCAGACTTTATTTATTCACTCTATTTGGACACAACTTCAAGCACTGGATGAGTATAATGGTATGTGTACAACTATTCTAGTTTTGATGAAATTAAGGAATTATCCATACTTTTTAAGGTCTGATTATCATATTATAGTTAGATTTTATACAAGCCTCTTTTCAATTTTTATTTTATATTGGAGTTGACTTGCAATGTTTTGTTAGTTTCAGGTACACAGCAAAGTGATTCAGTTATACAAGTACTAACATCTATTCTTCAGATTCTTTTCCCATTCAGGTTATTACAGAACTGAGTTTCCCGTGCTATACAATAGGTCCTTGTTGATTATCTGTTTTATACACATTGTATTTACAGATCAAATGATAACATGTCTGGGGTTTACTTTAAAATAATCGAATAGGGTTTAGTGAGGGAAGCTGGTAGAAAATAAATGAAATAACACTGGACATGGGTCTATAACTATTAAAGCTAGGTGACGGATACATGAAAGTATACTACACTATTTTCTCTATTTTTATGTAAGTCTGAACATTTCCTATTTTTAAAAAAACACCAAGATAGTAGAGCATGATATGCACACGCACGCCTCTGCCTGGACGCCCGTTTGCCTGTCTGTCTCCAGGCACAGGGGTAGGGGTTGAGGTAGGCGGCATGCAGTGATGGAGAACAGATAAAATGGCATAGTTCTCTAAAAGCCTCCTTCCTCCAAAATATTGATATACTTATTAAAACATTTCTTCCCTGAAGAATTAGCATAAGGATTAAAAGGGGAGAAAAAACAAGACTTGAGCAACTGCAACTTACTCTTTCATCAATGATTTTCATAAGCCATCTTTTAGTCAGATTATGTCTTCTGACAGCCTAAAAAAAAAAAAAGTTTTAAGTTTTTGGAAAGTACTACAAACGACTTCTGTAGACCTGAATAACATAAACCAAATACAAAACCAGGCCAGGGAACATTTGTAATAATTCATCACCAGACAGCAATGTTAAAAACCTAGGGAAAAAGAAAATGTCCCTAGAAAACATTTTAAAACATTTCCAAGAAAAGATAATATATCCAAAACTCTTTCACTACTCTTTTCCTTATACTATTAGTAATTAGTGAATCCACTTTCAAAACAAACAAAAAAACAAGAATTAAGCTGAGCAAGCTTCTCTCCGTGGTATGCCTTGACTTCTATGCTTACTACAAACTTTTCTCCCATAAAATGAAGACCCTATTTAATGAAAATAACCACTTTATAATAGAAAAGGCTAATACAGCTCCAAAGAAAACAATCTGTAGGGTACAGTGTTACCTTACAAGTAAAGACACTCCATTAAGAAAGAGCACACTTAGTGCTTAGATCCTGGTCTCTAATACCATTTCCATCCAAGGAAACAGACTCTAAAAAGGGGGATTCCAGAGCTGGAACAAGGGAGATTCAAGAGGATCCTAAACCATTTTATTGTGCCAGAGAATAGAAAGTGCAAAAAAAAAAAAAAAAAAATAGGCATGTTAGGACATATAAGCCATTTTGAAGGGACTCTCACTGTCCAAATATGGGACTATATGAATACCAAATAATTAAGTACAGTAATGAGGTATAATCTGCCTGCCAATGTAGGAGAAATAAGAGAAGCGGGTTCATTCCCTGGGCCAGAAAGATCCCCTGGAGGAGGAAATGGCAACCCACACCAGTATTCTTGCTTGGGAAATTCTATAGACAGAGGAACTTGGTGGGCCACAGTCCATAGGGTCTCAAAAAGTTGGACACAACTAAAAGAATGAGCATGCATGCAAGCAATGATTTATAAAGTACTGGGAAAAACAAGAAATTCAGGAGTTTATACCAATAGTTAAATAAACACATAATATAGGAGAGTGAGAGCAGCTGCTTATAGTAGTGTGCCAGGTGGTAAATGTGAACAGAGCATTAGAGTCGGGACATTATCATTCTGTAATCATAATAGTAAAGACTGGATAAGAACCATCAGTGAATGTTACGTTTCACAGGAGACTGATGAGGAGCAGGATATTTGCATTGTCTTAAACCTGATTAGCTGCAAGGGAAATTCTAATTATACAGTAGACTACACATTGGGAGAACCAGGCAACATCTTGAATGTTAATGAAAATGAACAATGCAATCAAGGACAGATGGACACAACGTGTCTCCAGATGTGACACCCTGAGAATACATCACCGATGCAGTATTCTGGCCAAGGGCGCATAACCTGAACCATCTGAACAGGAGGAAACATTAGACAAATCCAAAATGAGGAATGTTCTACTACAAAAAAAAAGATGTTATACACTTCCAAAATGTCAGTGTCACAGAAGACAAAGAAAAGCTATGGAAATGTTCCAGATTAAAGCAGGCTAAACAGATATGACTGAAAAATAGCT
Source organism: Budorcas taxicolor (assembly GCF_023091745.1). Lineage (NCBI taxonomy): Eukaryota > Metazoa > Chordata > Mammalia > Artiodactyla > Bovidae > Budorcas > Budorcas taxicolor. The sequence continues at coordinate 82,334,388 of NC_068923.1, forward strand.
GACTGGATCCTACACTGGAGGGGAAAAATACATTAATGTATATTATTAGGTCAACTGACAAAATTGGAATATGAGCGGAAAATCAGATGAAAGTTATTTCAAAGTTAAATCTACTAAAGTCAGTAACTGTTCTGGTTAAAGAGAATGTCTGTATTCTTAGGAAATTACTAAGGTAATGAGAAATAAAGGGACATGATGTATGCAACTTATACTCAAATGATTTAAAAAAACTATGTGTGAAAATATACAGAGATCATGCCAGCACACACACACACACACAAGTGAGCACACACAAATAATTAACAAATAGGATAAAATGTTAACAACAGGTAAATATGAGTGAACAACATAGAAGTGTTCTTGCAAGATTTTTAATTTTGTAACCTTCCTGAAATTTTGAAGCTATTTCCAAATAAGGTAAACACTGCTTTTTTGCCAAGTCAACACTAAGTATAATATATTTTCACAAGAAATATAGTAGTGAAACATAAAGTCTCTGGGATATCCTACATTTCAACTGAGACTCTAAGATGTCACTGATATTAATGTAAAGGCTGGCAGGCTCATCAATACACATGCATGGGGCAAAGGATGGAAGTGTGCAGAATGGAGCCCACTTTGCCCGACAGGAACGCAGCAGAAGCTATGAGGGCTGCAAAGAGTTGGTTTGGAAGTGCTCTCAGCATTGCTACAACTGCACAGCAGCACTCCCGCAGGCCTCTCTCCCCAGTGAATCAGCCTGGGATACCTCAGTCACTTCAGTCTTTCTCTCATTTTGTTTTGTACATGTAGGGCAGGGCTTGTTTGATCTTTGTAACCGCACTATCAAGCACCATTCCTGGCACATAAAAGTACTCAGTAGATACTAAACCACCGAAAAGTCAGACTCCTATTTACTCAAGACTGACGCTGTAACAGCTGCAGTTCCTTGACCATAAAACAGAGTTCTGTCTGATTCTGAAGGACATCAGAGATCAAGATAAAAAAACACATACTTATAAGAAGCTGAAAACCTGTTGAATAAAGGTATCAAAACTTTGGAAATAGAAGCCAAATGGAATAAAAATCATGGCTATCATTATTACAAATTATAGGAATTTCATCTATTCTGTGCTCTAAAAGCACCAATGAAACAGCGCAGCAGGAATGTACTCTGTTCCCCTATTTAATCATCTAAAGAACCCGAAGCTCTTTAAGCAATGAATGGAAAGTCTGACTGGACAGTGGCGCAATAAGCACGTGCTCCAGAAGAATGGGGAGAGAAGTAAAAGACACACAGTCAGGACAACCGCTCTGAACACCACCTGCTTCTTTCAAATGTTCATGTTAATCTGCAATACCTGTCATATCAGAGAGCTGGCCAACATTAATCACCAAAATTTAAGCAGCTTTTAAAACTGGACAAATTGGCATACATGTAAACATTCTGTAATTCAGATATGTCTTCTGGCATTTAAGTGAAGCTAAGACAAGATAAATTTATGTTAAATAAATCTCTGATCTTTCAAGTTATTTCCTGACAAAGGCCAGAATCTTTGATACAAGTCTTAGCATAAACTTCTAATGCAGTCAGGTTTGCATATAAAATAAGCAGTTTCTGGATTTTGGAGAAACTTTCCTCTAAACTGAGTCAGCCAGGATGAGGTTCTTGAAGTGGGATGACTAAAGGGAAAGGAGCTTCCCATCCACTTTTCCTTCCCAGTCCCTGATTGGACGGGCCTGGCTCTCCAATTACTGAGGCTCTGTGAAGTCAACCTGAGGCCCCGAAAAGGGGCCTGCCTCCGCTGGGGCGCAGACCTGAGAAGGAGTGCACCAGTTAGGTCTGCCAGAGGCTCCTGGGACAGACATTGTCTTCTGGCACTCACAATATGACAACGGGGGCGCAGATCAATGACAAAAGGAGCCAAAACCCTGTCCTCTGCTGCTAGTTCAATGTATTTTTAAACTGTGTAAGGCTAGTTGTGAACGAGGAGTCCACAGAGCTTTAATGTAAAACTAACTACTAAATACATCTTAGTGTACAAATAACAACCTCGCCCATAGGCTTCCATTCTCAGATACCTAAACTTCATCAACAAAGAGGCAGTTCTATGAAACCAGACAAGGCAGCTTTAGGAATGATAAGAGCACAAAAGATCAATGGATCCACAGTCCAGAGTATGAACTAAAGCACTGGAATCAGGAGCTACTTGGCAGACAGAAGATTCACCTGTCATTCTTTCAAAATTTGTAGGGCTTAAATTCTGCAACCAAACATGTGGAAAACAATTTATAACATAAACAGACCAAATTCCTCTTTCTTCTTTTAATAAACACACTAAAGATGTGTGCAAATTACTTGTTAATGATTTTAAATTCTGTCAAAACTAATATATATCTGAACGTTACATGAGCCCAGGAATATTTTCAGGATAGATTCCCCATTGCCACTCTCCAACTTGTATGTAACGAAAAGTATGCTTAAATAACATTCTTACAAATGGAAAGCAGCTGTTTCTGTTTTACCTTCCACAGTTCAATGGCCACAGGCTGATGTGGTGGATTGTCACCATATATATCATCCACAGTTTTCTTCCAAAACTGCATTCGCATCAGTCCAATTGTCTTCTCAGAGACAGTGTCCTTAATCTACAAACAGGGTTTAAAAACATTAACAACCACACTACTCCGAGTCGCAGAAATCACCATTTATAACCGCAAAATCATATAATTCAGTCTTCTCTGCATTTAATTTTTCCTTGAAGTTATATATCGGTTACACTGTCACCATTATGAGTTACCTAAGTAAAAGCTACAGATTACTTGGTGCTTATTCAAAAATATTCTCAAGGTCTGCATTCAAAAATATGAGCAATTCTTCTAAAAAAGTTATAAGGAAAAACAAAGGAGGGGGGGACATTTTGTTTAGAAGAAATTTAAGAAAGATCAACCAGTCACATATAGACCTATTTGAATCCGGATTTAAAGAGAGAGACAACTAAGAAAATCTGAACACCAGATGTTTAATGATACTAAGGAATTATTTTTAAATTTTTAATGTATAATAATAGTAGTGTTATTTTTTGAAGTGAATTCTTTTAGAGATGCAAATTGAAATATCTGCAGATGTAAAAATTCATCTGAAACTTAACTTCAAAATAACCTGGAGGTGGGGATGATGTGGCTGAGGAGTAAAGATGAAAAATAAGATTGGCCATGAGCAGGTAACAGCTGAATGCGGGTGATGGGGTACATGAGGGTTCACTATATTTCTCTCTCTGTATATGAATATACTTCATTCTATATATGATTGAAATTTTCCAATGAAGTTTTAAAAAAATAAGTGGAAGCAAAGGAAAACAATCCTCACTTGGTTAGTGATAACAAAATTATTTTTTAAGTCTGACGATAAACCTAGGAAATAGAACCAGAGGCTTTTCAGAGGAAGCAGAGCAGGAAATATTATTTATCAAATGTCTACAAGTTCCAGGCCCTGTGCAGGTACTGTACCAGATGTTGCCTGATCACAATCATCAGAACAAACTCACAGGGTCCTTATCAACACATTCATTCTACAAGTACAGAAAGTATGGCTCAAAAAGGTAGACGCTTATCTCATGCACATGGAGAAGACTGTGGCGAGGCTAGGGGCTGACTGCAAAGGGATGCATAGGAGAATCTCTCAGGCTGATGGAATTGTTCTGTATCACGACTCTGATGGTATCTACAGGACTTGAAGCAGTTTTCAAAACCTATAGGTCTATATACCACAACAAGTGAATTTTACTGTGATACATTTAAATAAACTCACTCGTTTATTCACTAACTTTTTAAAAGAAGACTGTTAGACTCTCTCCCTAACTTACTACTGATTAAGAATGGCCTTGTGAAGCTCTGGCAAGAATCATCAATGCATGCTAAATCTAGGAGGAAAATTTATTTCTAACTGAGCTATAACTGACACATAACAGTTTCATTGTTTTAAGTATACAATATGATTTGATATGAGCGTGGTGGGCTACAGCCCATGGGGCCCCAAAGAGTCGGACATGACTGAGCGACTGAACCTACCTATCTACCTACCTATATATTGTGAAAGATCACCAGAGGTGTCATTAATATCTATTATCACTACACAAAATTAGAAATCTGTGTATGTCAAGAGCCTTTAAGATCTGCTCTATTAGCAACTTTCGAATGCATAGTAACAGTGTTAGCTGTGTATTACATGCCCATGCCTTATTTACTTACAGTGGCAAGTTTCTACTTTTTAACCACAATCACTCATCTCAACCATCTCCTAACCCTGCCTCTGGCGACCACTGATCTGTTCTCTGTATCTACAGGCTGGGAAAGTTTTTGTTTGTTTTGCTTTTGCTTTAGATTCCACATATAAGTGAGATCATATGGTACCTGTCTTTGTCAAACTCATTTCATATAGCATGAAGCCCTCAACGACCATCTGTGTTGTCACAAACGGCAAGGTTTCCTTCTTCTTTATGGTAAGTAATAACTCACTGTGTAGATACACCTCATCTTTTTACAAATATATTTACGTATTTATATTTTTGGCTGCACTGGGTCTTCGCTGCTGCCTGCGGGCGTTCCCGAGTTGCAGTGAGATGGGGTGACTCTCTGGCGCAGTGCACAGGCTTCTCACTGCGGTGGCTTCTGTGGTGAAGCGCACGCTCCCAGGTGGCCGGGTTTCAGCAGATGCAGCAGGTGGGCTCGGGGGTCGCCGCGGGCAGGCTCCAGGGAGCTCAGGCTTCAGGAGCTGCAGCTCGTGGGCTCGACAGCCACGGCACATAGGCTTCCGTTGCCCACGCACGTAGAATCTGCCTGGACCAGGGATCGAACCTGCGTCCCCTGCACTGCAGACTCTTATCCATTGTACCACCAGGAAGTCCCGATTAACCATGTTTATCCAGTTATCCACCAACGGACACTTGGGTGGCTTCCATGCCTTGGCTATGGTAAATAATGCCATGATGAACAAGGAGGTGCAACTATTTTTTTCAAGTTAGTGTTTTCATTTCCTTTGGCTAAATACCCAGAAATGGAATTACTAGATTTCGTAGTAGTTCTGATCTTTTGAGGAATCTCATACCGTTTTCCATAGCGGCTGCACCAATTTACACTCCCACCAACAGTGCACAAGGGTTCCATTTACTCCACAGCCTCAACGTTTGTTATTTCTTGTCTTTTTGATGACAGCTATTCTAATAGGTTGGAGAAGGCAATGGCACCCCACTCCAGCACTCTTGCCTGGAAAATCCCATGGATGGAGAAGCCTGGTGGGCTGCAGTCCATGGGGTCGCTAAGAGTCGGACACGACTGAGAGACTTCACTTTCACTTTTCACTTTCATGCATTGGAGAAGGAAATGGCAACCCACTCCAGTGTCCTTGCCTGGAGAATCCCAGGGATGGGGGAGCCTGGTGGGCTGCCGTCTATGGGGTCGCACAGTCGACTGAAGCGACTTAGCAGCATTCTAATAGGTGTGAGGTGACACCTAATTGTGGTTCTGATTTGCACTTCTCTCAAAGTGAGGCTGAGCACATTTTCATGTACCTATTGGCCATATATGAGGTAAATTTTGATGAGGACCATGGTCTTAAAACGCCTCCTCACATTCAACGGGAAAAAAATATTAACATCTTGACCAGTGATCAAAATTGATATCACAGATAAGAGGCACACAGACCTGTCATGCCTCATTGTGATTCCCTGAGAAGGACATACACCATTAAGACAGTTAAGTATTAGATTAAAATTAATTATATTAGATTAATATAATTGTGACAAAAACTCCAAATGAGAAAGATTCAAGATTTTTAAAGGAACAATATGTTTTTTTTACTGTCAGTGTTTAATAGAAGACAAAGAAAAGCTATGGAAATGCTCCAGATAAAAGGAGGCAAAAGAGACATGAAAGCTAAATGTAATATGTGATCTTAAGTTTGGATCCTGTACAGAAGGGTTTAAAGATGCCATAAAAAACATCATTCAATCGTTTGACAAAACTGGAAACCAGAGGTAGATTAAATAAAACTAGTGTGTCTGTCTCAAATTTACTCAGACGGGTAACTGTTATGAAAGAGAATATTCTCGTGCTAATGAAATACAGCTCAAGTTTATGAGTAAAGGGCCATGGTGTAGTCAAGTTACAGTAAAATGATTCATAAAAAGAAACACAGCACATGAATGTGTGTGCATATAGGTGTGTGTGTATAGAGAGAGAGAAAAAGAGAGGGAGAGAGAAAGGAAGGGGGACAGAGAGAAGGGGAACAACTTGATAGAGCGAATGGGGCCAAATATTAACAGAAGGGCGTATCGGTTTTCTCTGCACTATTCTTACTCCTGTGCACATGAAAGTATTTCCAAATTAAAAAAAAAAATGTTTTTAATGGTCTTGGTGCTGAATGGGTCTCTCTCAATGTTTAGTGTTCAGATCCCATGGCATAGGGTCTATTCTAAATACAGCATCAAGAGTAATCCTTTAAAGATGTGGGCACATATATACAATGGAATGTTACTCAGACATAAGAAAGAACGAAATAACGTCATATGCAGCAGCATGGATGAACCCAGAGATTATCAGATTAAGTGAAGTAAGTCAGAAAAGCAAAGAAAATACCATGTGATACCACTTATTTGTGGAATCTAAAATACGACACAAATAAACTTATCTACAAAACTGAAACAGGCGCACAGAGAGAACAGACCTGTTGGTGCCAAGGGGGAAGGATGGACTGGGAATCTGGGACTAGCAGCTGCAAGCGTATCGGATGGACAGACAACAGGGTCCTATCATACAGCACAGGGAACTATATTCAATACCCTATAAAAAACATAATGGAGAAGAAAAAATAAGTTAAAAAAACTTCTTAAAAAGACTAATCATTTCAGGAGGACACTGAGCTCACTTCTCCCCCAGTGAACACATCAAAAATACATCTACATCGCTGAAAACAACCTGGAAACTGGCAGAGAGGCTCTTCTGCAACCAAGGCTATAAAGAAAAATGCACATGGAGCTGGGCAGGAAGGGAGGAACACATGTGAGGTTGGGACCTGGGCCCTTAGCAGGGGACACAGAAGAGGAGCGGAATATCACACACAGGCTCAGGGATCCACCCTGGGAAGATAATCACCCTTCGCTGGTGTGAAAACCAGGGAGACCTACTGGAGGGCTGTGAGAAACAGACACTCTGCACAAGCTTACTTACTCCCAGGACTTGCATCAAGGCTGCAGACGGAAAACTGCCTGCAGCTCTGACCAGCTGCCTGCTCCAGCCCCTCTTGTCCAGCACTGCCCTCCACTAAGGCAAAGGCTATCACTGCGAGGGAGTGTGCACACACTGAGAGAAAAGGAAGCCAGCCTGGACCCGAGCCAGCACGCACGCCACACTGCAGGCTGGAAACTGCCCGGGGTTCTGCGTGGCTTCTGGGACTGTTCCAGCACGCACCCCAGCCCACCCAGCTGCCTGCTGCAGCCCCTCTGGCTCTCCACTAGGGCTGAGGTGCCCTGCCAGAGGGGTCCACACACTGAGAGCTTAGACCAACCCTTAGAGCTTGTGTCTAGGACCCTGAGCTCTGATCACACCCAGACAAGGGGATGACTGCCACTGGAGGAGCCCAGGAAAAGCCCCAGCTTACACCTGGCTTAGCTATGGCCCCTTCATCTTTAGCTCTACCTTCCACCACAGTGGTAGCTGCCAGCACACCCCAAGAGAAGACATGACCTACGCTCAGTTCAGATCCAGCTCTCCCATCAAAATAATTGGGCACAAACAGACTGTATAAGGACAGCCCCACAAAAGGACACCCCTTCAAGACTGGAACAAGTAACCAGTTCACCTAATTTCATACAAAGTTATACAAAATGAAAAGACAAAGGAATATGTTTTAAGCGAAAGAATAAGGGGAAAAAGCTGAGACAAACCCCTGGTGATACAGAGATAAATAATTTACCCCATACTGTTTCACGGTAACAGTAAAAAGAATGCTAACTAAATTTGCAAAAAGAATCCATGAACACACTAAGAATTTAAACAAGGAACCAGAAAATATTAAAAAGAACCAGTCAGAGCTGAAGAACACAATTAAAGAAATGAAAAGTGCACAAGAAGGAACGCACAGCAGACTAGCTGATGGAGAACACAAAAGTGACGGGCAGGGGCAGGGGGAGGGATGAAATCACCCATCAGAACAGCAAAAAGAGAAACAAATGTTAAAAAAAGAGGATAGTTTAAGGGACCTCTAAGACAACATCAAGTGTACTAGCACCCACTTTATAAGGATCCCAGGAGAAGAGGCTGAGAAAAGAGCAGGAAATGTATTTGATAAAATTATGGCTGAAAACTTTTTGAAGTTGAAGGAGACAGATTTCTATAGGAAGCTCAAAGAGCCCCAAACAAGATGAACTCAATGAGACCCACACCAAAATGCATCATAATTAAAACGGCAAAAGTTAAAGAGAATTTAAAGGCAGCAAGAGAAAAACAGAGAGTCAAACACAGGGGAATCCCTGTAAGGCTATCTATCAGCTGATATTTTCTGCAGAAGCTATGAAAGCCAGAAGGGAGTGGCATGATATATTTAAACAGCTGAAAGGAAAAAAACCTACAACCTAGGATACTCTACCCAGAAATGTTATCTTTCAAAACTGAAGGAGATAAAGAACTTCTCAGACAAGCAAAAATTGAGTTTACCAGTAGTAAAGCAACCTTACAAGAAGTATCAAAGGGTCTTTTTCAAGTGGAAAACAAAAGATTATAAGCAAGAATTCATAGAGGAAAAAAAAAAATCCCACTAGTAAAGACAAATCTTACAGTAAAGAAGGTGGATCAACCACTTTCAATAAGCTAGTAGGAAGATTTTTTTAAAAAAATTGTAAAAGCAACCATAACTACAATAAATGGTAAAGAGACAGCCATGCAGATGAAAAGTTTAACAACAAAAACATAAAAATATGAGGGGTGGAAGTCAAAATTGTCTAGAATATGTTTGAACTTAAAAGACTAGTTTAAGTCAAGTAGATATAATTACCATATAAAACATATACAAACCCCAAGGTAACCACAAAATAAAAACCTACGATACACAAAAAACAGTAAGAAAGCAACCCAAACACAGTACAAAAGAAAATTATACAATCACAATGGAAGAAACAAAATGAAGAAGAAATGAACAGAGAAAAATTACAAAAACAACTGGAAAACAAGTAATAAAGTCAGTAAGTCCAGTAAGTCCATACCTATCAATAATTACATTTGCACTACCTACTGATGTGAGAAAATATTTGCAAATGAAAATCCTTTGAGGGGTTAATATCCAAAATTCAAAAGCAGTTCACACAACTTGATATCAAAAGAACAAAGAAAAGACCTAAACAGACACTTTACCAAAGAAGATATACAGATGGCCAAGAGGTCCATGAAAAGGGGCTGAAACATCACTAAGCACCAGGGAAACATCACCCCACATCTGTGGAATGGTTATCATCAAAAATACCACAAATTAAGAAATGCTGGCATGAATGTGGAGAAGAGACAGCTCCAGCGCACTGCTGGTGCAAGCCCTGAGCTGGTCATCGCCTGCTGTCGCATAAAATCCACTTTTCACTGCATGTCACAATCCAACTGAGAAATGGTTTCTTGTACAGATTAAGAGGACACTGCAAAAAAAAACAATTTTTGGATCTGAAGCCAGCTCATGTGGCACACACTTATTGAACTTTTTCACCTTTCCAATTTGCTTCAAATGCCAACAACCACAGAACGGTTGATGTTGAGCTCTTCAGCCATTTCTCGTATAGCTATAAAAAGACCAGCTTCAATGATCCTCTCAGTTGGTGGTTGTCAACTTCTGCCGGCTGGCCACTGTGCTCCTCATCTTCAAGGTTCCTGTCTCCTCTGCAAAACTTTTTGAACCACCACTACACTGTATATTATCAGTTCGGGGCAAATGCATTGTTGATATTGCAAATTGTCTCTGCTGCTTTACAACCCATTTTGAACTCGAATAAGAAAATTGCTCAAATTTGCTTTTTGTCTAACATCATTTCCCTAGTCTGAAATCAATATAAAATAAATAGCAAGTAATAATTAGCAAAATTAAATAAATAAATAAAGTGATAAATGAGCATTAAAATGATGTATAACATAACCACACTTAAGAATGTATTCCAGTATCAAAGAACAAAGTTCAACAATGCAAAATTGCAATTACTTTTGCACCAATATAATAAATCCAAATAAATCAAAACCACTAATTTGAAAAGATATATGCACCCCAGTGTTCACAGCAGCATGATTTACAATAGTCAAGATATGGAAGCAACCTAAGTGACCATCAACAGATAAATGGACAGAGAAGATATGGTTTACATACACACACATATACACACACATACACACACACACACACACACGATGAAATATTACTAAGCCACAAAAAAAAGAATAAAAGTTTGCCATATGCAACAAGAAAGGGCCACAGGGTATGATGATAGTGAAATAAATTAGAGAAAGGCAAATACTGTATGTTACCACTTACATGTAGAATCTAAAAGTTTACACAAATGAATAAACATAACAACGAGGAAAGAAGAGAAACAGACCCACATATATAGAGAATAAAGCAGTGGCTACTAGTGGAGAGAGGGATGAGAAGAGGGCCAAGACAGGGATAGGAGAGTAAGAGCTACAAACTACGATGTATAAAATAAAATACAAGGATATACTATACAACACAGGGAATATAACCAATACTTTATAATAATGTTAAATGGAGTATGACCTATAAAAATATCAAATCGCTATGTTGAACACTTGAAACTAACATAATATTATAAACCAACTGTATTTTACTAAAATAAAATTTTAAAGGGTAATCCTTTTAAAACATGACCAAGAGATGGTCTCTTTCTTTGCTCAGAATCCTCCAGTGGTTTTCCGTCTCACTCAGAGTAAAGCCAAAGGGGCTGCAGTGGTCTCCAAGGCCTTAGCTTTCTGGCCCAGATGCCTCTGACCTGACCTCCCACACCATCCCTCCCTCTCTGCTGTGTCACACTGGCCTTCTTCTCTTTGAATGTGTCAGGCACACATACCTCAGGACCTTTGTATTTGCTGCTACTTTTATCTGGAATACTATTCAGCCACATATTTCACACTCCTTTGCCTCCTTCAAATCTTTGCTCAAATGCTACCTTAGTGAGGTTTTTGCTTACGGAAACCCCTGCTACACCAAACCTTCCCTAACCTCCTTTTCTGTACAGAATTTATTTGCTCCTTGAGTGCAAGGACTTTGCATGTTTTACTCAGTGCTATATAACCCAGTACCTAAAGTAGTGCCTAGCATATTTTGGGCAATACCTGTTGAATGAATGAATGAATGAACCAGTTTGTGTGTGCAAAAACAAACAGTAAGACAGACAGCTGCTGGGAGACGGAAGTCTTGTTGAAGGGGCCACAGGACCAAGGGGCAACCAGGGGCACACTGCCTGGAGTGCAGGAGCGAAAACGCCTACATAATTGATTCATTCAATTGAAAAAAAAGCAGCAAGACATCTTATAAGATGACAGAGAATTAGGGAAAATATGGAGGATTTATCTATTAAAAACAGAATTTTTCATTATTTTAAAGTTATAATGGAAGATCACAATGGAGATTATTTTTAAACTGTGACTGACTTAAGATGCTAAAGTGTAGTTTATACCTGAAAAAGGATAAAGTGAAAAAACATAGAACCATGACTTCTAGAAATACACCGAGGACCAACAGCCGGACCAAATTACTCTGCAGATTCATCAAGTCTAAGCTTCGTCATGCCTCAGTGCTACAATCACATCCTTTCATTCGTTCCTAGCTCACCTCCTATCACATTCACCGGAGAGGCTGCGTCAAAACTTGCCACACTCTTCAAGACCCCCAACCCTCCCATGCTCTCTCACTCTCAATATCTGATCTCGCCATTTAATTTACAGAGAAAATTAAGGCCATTCTATCTCAACTCCCTCAATGACACGCCTCTCCATTTCAATTTATCTTATACCTCAGCACATATTCTTTCCATTCTAATAAAAGGAAGACTCTCTCCTTCCTTTGTTACTCTTCAGACAAGAGTCAGTATAAGATTTGAGTTTGCTATAGTTACTTCAATTTCCATTTCCCTTTAAAGTTAAAAACTCATTTCAAAAAGTGCTCTGAAGAACTGCTATATACATGCAAATTATGCAAATATTGTAGAGAATAAGCAGTAATACTCCGATTAACCTATTCAATTAATAGACAAAAGTGCAACGTTACTTGCATAGTTTAAAATATCCTTAGAAAAAGAAATTCCAGAATGGTTTCTTTCCAGAAACATTAAGTTCATTAGCTACCTTTATTTTTGGAATTGAATTGCTAAGCAGGAGAAAGAAGTCTGCAGCAGAGACCTTAAGCATGTCCAACATATAAGTTACAACTACAGTTCATTATTATTCAGCATTAAACACATGATATCACAAGTTTTTGCAAATAATTCATAAGGTATTTTAATACCAGCCTGAGCCAGTTCCACATTGAAGGCTCTCAGTGCAAAAGCAGAGCTTCTGGATTCGGCAGGGAGTAACAGGGAACATAAATAGCCTTCATAATCTCGTTTCCTATAACAAAAAGCAAAAGAAGGTAATTAGTTTTCACTTTCCAAGTTGCACACAAAAAATACTGACCAAAATGAACTGGAAACATGGCTTCAATTCAAAATAGGCCTTAAGTTTCTTATATGTTTCTCTACAATTACAAAAAAAAATGTATCTGCCTCCAATTCCAGAGCAGTTAAAATAATCAATCTCTATTAATTTATTTTGACATATAATATACATAATTTTAACTATTTCAGAATCACTTTGGTTTAGTAATAAGAATTCAAATGAGCTACAGATACAGAAATCTAGAAAACAGTTCCAATAAGTCCTGGTATGAATACTCATACATTTATATATGGGTAAGACATAAGACAGAGAACACGGGCGCAGTCGCAGAGAGTGTGCCCATGTCTCTGCACACACACTCACTCGCGGTTCCCTATAGCAGCTGTTGAGAAAGCCTAGAAACAATGACATTCGCCCCTCCACCCCATAACAGACACCTAGACGTTGATCTCTCCACTGCAAGAAACGTAGGCTCCTTGAAGCAATGACTGACTCCGGGACTGGAGCACAGAAAACACAAGATAAGCCTGGAACATCTTCTTGAGTGGCAAGTAAACAGACATTCAAAGAATGGAGGGCCCTGTCAGAAGCCAGAGACACTGGCTTGATGAAGTTCGCACTGGCCAAGTGGGGCACCGTTTGAGCAACAAAAAAACACTGAGAGTAAAGACTGCAACAGGACCCCATGAGCCCTGACTAACATACACGAATAAGTAAACAAACACAAAGAGATGGAAAACCTTGACAACCAGTACATGTAAACTGATAAATCTAGAACACATGGTTGAATTTTTTTAACATCACCATTTGAGAGCTCTTAACTACCAAGGTAGTTAAGAAAAGAAATGCAAAAAAGCAAAATGGCTGTCTGGGGAGGCCTTACAAATAGCTGAGAAAAGAAGAGAAGCAAAAAGCAAAGGAGGAAAGGAAAGATATAAGCATCTGAATGCAGAGTTCCAAAGAATAGCAAGAAGAGATAAGAAAGCCTTCTTCAGCAATCAATGCAAAGAAATAGAGGAAAACAACAGAATGGGAAAGACTAGAGATCTCTTCAAGAAAATCAGAGATACCAAGGGAACATTTCATGCAAAGATGGGCTTGATAAAGGACAGAAATGGTATGGACCTAACAGAAGTAGAAGATATGAAGAAGCGGTGGCAAGAATACATGGAAGAACTGTACAAAAAAGATCTTCAAGACCCAGATAATCATGATGGTGTGATCACTCACCTAGAGCCAGACATCTTGGAATGTGAAGTCAAGTGGGCCTAAGAAAGTATCACTAGGAACAAAGCTAGTGGAGGTGATGGAATTCCAGTTGAGCTGTTTCAAATCCTGAAAGATGATGCTATGAAAGTGCTGCACTCAATATGCCAGCAAATTTGGAAAACTCAGCAGTGGCCACAGGACTGGAAAAGGTCAGTTTTCATTCCAATCCCAAAGAAAGGCAATGCCAAAGAATGCTCAAACTACCGCACAATTGCACTCATCTCACACCCTAGTAAAGTAATGCTCAAAATTCTCCAAGTCAGGCTTCAGCAATACATGAACTGTGAACTTCCAGATGTTCAAGCTGATTTTAGAAAAGGCAGAGGAACCAGAGATCAAATTGCCAACATCCGTCAGATCATGGAAAAAGCAAGAGAGTTCCAGAAAAACATCTATTTCTGCTTTATTGACTATGCCAAAGCCTTTGACTGGGTATATCACAATAAACTGTGGAAAATTCTGAGAGAGATGGAAATACCAGACCACCTGATCTGCCTCTTGAGAAACCTGTATGCAGGTCAGGAAGCAACAGTTAGAACTGGACATGGAACAACAGACTGGTTCCAAATAGGAAAAGGAGTACGTCAAGGCTGTATATTGTCACCCTGCTTATTTAACTTATATGCAGAGTACATCATGAGAAACGCTGGGCTGGAAGAAGCACAAGCTGGAATCAAGATTGCCGGGAGAAATATCAAGAACCTCAGATATGCAGATGACACCACCCTAATGACAGAAAGTGAAGAACTAAAAAGCCTCTTGATGAAAGTGAAAGAGAGCGAAAAAGTTGGCTTAAAGCTCAACATTCAGAAAACAAATATCATGGCATCTGGTCCCATCACTTCATGGCAAATAGATGGGGAAACAGTGGAAACAGTGTCAGACTTTATTTTTGGGGGCTCCAAAATCACTGCAGATGGTGATTGCAGCCATGAAATTAAAAGACGCTTACGCCTTGGAAGAAAAGTTATGACCAACCTAGATAGCATATTCAAAAGCAGAGACATTGCCAACAAAGGTCCATCTAGTCAAGGCTATGGTTTTCCCAGGGGTCATGTATGGATATGAGAGTTGGACTGTGAAGAAAGCTGAGCGCTGAAGAATTGATGCTTTTGAATTGTGGTGTTGGAGAAGACTCTTGAGAGTCCCTTGGACTGCAAGGAGATCCAACCAGTCCATTCTGAAGGAGATCAGCCCTGGGATTTCTTTGGAAGGAATGATGCTGAAGCTGAAACTCCAGTACTTTGGCCACCTCATGCGAAGAGTTAACTCATTGGAAAAGACTCTGATGCTGGGAGGGATTGGGGGCAGGAGGAAAAGGGTACGACAGAGGACGAGATGGCTGGATGGCATCACCAACTTGATAGACATGATTCTGTGTGAACTCCAGGAGTTGGTGATGGACAGGGAGGCCTGGCGTGCTGCAATTCATGAGGTCGCAATGAGTCGGACACGACTGAGTGACTAAACTGAACTGAAAGTATCTCCTCACCAAATAAGTGCTATTTACTAACTTTACTTATTAATTAAATTTAGAAGGCAGAAACCTTGAAAGACACCCTCTGAACCAAGTAACAGAAAGTTCACCCCACAGTCATAGGAGAAATCAACATGCTGTGCTTCCTGATAAGATACTGAGAAAACCACAGAGTGATTTCTGCAATATTCTTGCAAAAACTGTATACACCCAAATTGAGAGAACCTGGCCGATTCTCCTAAAAAAAAAATATTAAGTTCATGGAAGAGGAGAAACTGTTCCAGATTAGAGAAGACTAAAGACTTTTGACAACTAAATGTAGCACAGAATCCTGGATGCATGAAAGTCATAACAGAATAGGAAAAGTTGAACAGAGTCTGGACTAGGTGGTAATATTGGATCAACTTTAATATCTTGATTTTGATGGCTGTACAATGATAATATGGGAGAGAATCCTTGTGTATTAAGAAATACACACCAATAAATAATAAGGGAGGTAATGGGTCATCTACATCTTATTCTCAAGTGGTTCAAAACGTCAACAGTGAGGGAACGGCAGTGAAAAGTGTATTGGAGTTCTGTGTGCTGTTTCTCTAATTTTTATGTGAATTTGAAATTACTTTAAACTGAAAAGTTAAAAAAAAAATAGTCCTTACTAGATTCATTCTAGGACGATGTAAGTATAAAGTACTAGACTGCCTACTGACAAAGCTCCTTTCATTGTAACACACTGGAACCTTACTCTAACAGTATTTCCGATCAAAACAATACTCAATATTAAATGGGTCCAACATCATTCCACGGAGTTTAGGTTCTGAAACTCGGACTACTCCCGCTTTTCAACTGGTTCACATTTTGCTGTGTGGCTAACAGAGAACTTAAACTTCACAATCCCTGCCCAACTTCCACTCATGAATAGTAGCAACCTAGCTATCACAAGACAGCGCTACTAAAAAATCTCACCAGTCGCAGTTTCAGCTATAATACGGAGGGTTCAGACAAAGCAGCTTTACAGCTTACACTTTTAAATATATATAGATGTAAATATTTTGAAATTTTATTATAAGAAGTCTGTAAATGTCAAAAGTGTTTAAAACACCTGAAAGTTAATATGGAACAGTGAGAAAATACTGAATAGGAATCAAAACTACAATCTTAATTTCCATCATTCAACTAGTTATTGACAGAAATGGTATCAGTCATGTCTATTTCCTAACTTATAAAATGAAGCTTGATAACCTACCTGTTTCATATCTCCTAAAAAATAACCTATATGTGAAGTATTTTCAAGCTTCTTACAGGAAAATGAAAAATAAAAGGATGACATAACAGAACTATAACAGTGCTTGGGAAATAAAGATATTCTACACAGCTAAGGCTTTGCCCTGTTAATAACTTTTTTTTAATATTTTGGTTGGAGATTTTTCTAAACAATATTACCCACTTCTTCACATTAAATATACTGACTATTGATCCATTTCTTCACCAATCAGGATCATTGTTATAAACATAGATTACTAGTATACAGGTATATCCTGTAAGTGGCAAACCAAGGTCCAGTTACCTCAGAACTGTAACAGATAGTGAGAAATCCTGTACTATGATAGCTTTATACAGCAACAGGGTCAATAACTCTCCATTTATTCATTCAAACATTCATTCAGTGCCTACAACGTGCTAAGCACTGTGCTAGACACTGAAGACAGCACAGACTTCAATCCAGCAGGGAGAGACAGACATGAGAAACAAGCATATCTAGTGCTAAGACTGCTATGCTGATTCCAATGACCTGTGCGGCTTAAGCACAAAGGAAGAAGAGGTTCCTCAGTGAGGCTGGAGCACTTCCAGATATCACCAGTAGCAACCTCATCTCCTTATTAGAGCGTTAACTCCCAGGTCTAGGGTCTTCCCAGGTGGTGCTAGTGGTAAAGAACACGCCTGCCAATGCAGAAGACAAAAGATGCAGGTTCCATCCCTGGGTTGGGAAGATCCCCTGGAGGAGGGCATGGCACCCCACACGAGTATTCTTGGCTGGAGAATCCCACCATCAGAGAAGCCTGGCGGGCTACAGTCCAAAGGGTCACAAAAGAGTCAGACAGGACTGAACTGACTTACCACACACGCAAGGCCTAAGGAACTGTTTCTCAAAACCAGACCCCAAGAAGCCTACATATAATAAATCAGGTTTGAGATTTTCCCAAGAACCTTGATTCCTACAAGAACCCCGCGGGCTAACCTGAAGTTATACGGTATCTTTTCTGATATTTGGAAGCTTTGCATAAGACACATGTCCAAAACAATCCTGCACACACAATTTCAAAGTCCAATTCTTGTAAAGATTAATGGACAATTAGAAGCTAAAAGTTCTCAACTTCTGTTCAAGTTTCATTTTGTTTAACTTCTAGTCCTCTGTTCAAGTGTCATTATGTGCCTAAATTTTTACACCCATCATGTAAGTTAATCCTTACAACCACCTTATAAAGTGGAAGTATAAATCTACAAATGAGGAAATAGGTGAATCTTAGTTAAGTTTCCCAAGTGACACAACTAGCATTAATAAACTCAGATAAGGTTTGCCTGCTTTATATCACTAGAGTCAACCGCCTCCATTCCACTTAATTACCAATATGGACAGATTAAGCGTCTCCCCATTTGTAAATATATATTTGGGAAAAGCTGTTATGTGATATCCACAGACTATTACTAGAAGGACATATACTAGAAGGAAATCTGTAAGAGCGACTCAACCCTGGATATTAGTTAGAGGACACTACTGGTGTCAAAGAAAAACTGCACTGAACAAGCAAATGTAGATGGTATACATTTTGGCAACCTAAACCGTTTATTATCAAAAAGTGGTCATTTTAAACTATATGAAAATGAATATAACTTTTTTGGCTTTTATAATTTGTAATGGCCTGATTTCCACTAATGCTACCTTGTCTCTCCAAAAGTAATCAACAAGTAAACAAGGGGGATAGGTACACTATTTTTAAAAGCGATTAAAAACAAAACACTGAAATGCATGGGAATTCTGTCATTATACTACATTTTGCTACAATGGAATTCAAAAAAATTGGATTTACTAGCCCAATCAAATCCAGGGTGGTTAACTACTCTAGCACTTCTCAGAAGCCCTTGAGACCAGATATTTTGAGACTTTCTGCCGCTCTTATTAATCAAAGGCAGCAGAGTAGGGGGTGGGGGGGTGTACTTTAAACCATTCATCCCTGAAGTCAGACCTGGAATCCAAGACAGGCCCCTTCCGAGATGTATCAACCTGATACATCCAATTCACTCCTCTGTGCTAGGCCTTGCACGTGTTACCTGAACAAAATCATCATTAAGCCTCTGACTTTATGAAGCTTAGATTCCACTGAACTCGGGTAAATCCCCTGAATTCTCTCTAAATCTTTGTTTCCATATCTGCTAGATAATAGTTTATACTGTACTCACTGTGCCCCTGCTTTGTGCCAGACATTGTTCTAAGTGCTTTAATTCATAAAACTTGGAGTATACAACTGTCCGTCATACTTTGTGGAGAAGATTACATAAATTACTTGTAAACTAATACTTTGCATAATGCCTGACCGACACACAGGAAGAACTCAAAGTTCAGTTCAGTTCAGTCGCACAGTCCTGTCCGACTCTTTGCGACCCCATGAATCGCAGCACACCAGGCCTCCCTGTCCATCACCATCTCCCGGAGTTCACTCAGACTCACGTCCATCGAGTCCATGATGCCGTCCAGCCATCTCATCCTCAGTCATCCCCTTCTCCTCCTGCCCCCAATCCCTCCCAGCATCATTTCCAATGAGTAAACTCTTCACATGAGGTGGCCAAAGTACTGGAGCTTCAGCTTAGCATCATTCCTTCCAAAGAAATCCCAGGACTGATCTCCTTCAGAATGGACTGGTTGGATCTCCTTGCAGTCTGAGGGACTCTCAATTCTTCGGCACTCAGCTTTCTTCACAGTCCAATTCTCACATCCATACATGACCACAGGAAAAACCATAGCCTTGACTAGACAGACTTTAGTCGGCAAAGTAATGTCTCTGCTTTTGAATATACTATCTAGGTTGGTCATAACTTTTCTTCCAAGGAGTAAGCGTCTTTTCATTTCATGGCTGCAGTCACCATCCCCAGTGATTTTGGAGCCCCAAAAAATAAAGTTTGACACTGTTTCCACTGTTTCCCCATCTATTTGCCATGAAGTGATGGGACCAGATGCCATGATCTTCGTTTTCTGAATGTTGAGCTTTGAGCCAACTTTTTTGCTCTCCTCTTTCACTTTTATCAAGAGGCTTTTGAGTTCCTCTTCACTTTCTGCCATAAAGGTGGTGTCATCTGCATATCTGAGGTGATTGATATTTCTCCTGGCAATCTTGATTCCAGCTTGTATTTCTTCCAGTCCAGCCTTTCTCATGATGTAAGTTTCTGCATGTAAGTTACATAAGCAGGGTGACAATATACAGCCTTTGCGTACTCCTTTTCCTATTTGGAACCAGTCTGTTGTTCCATGTCCAGTTCTAACTGTTGCTTCCTGACCCACATAGAGATTTCTCAAGAGGCAGGTCAGGTGGTCTGGTATTCCCATATCTCAGAATTTTCCAGTTTATTGCGATCCACACAATCAAAGGCTTTGGCACAGTCAGTAAAGCAGAAATAGATGTTTTTCTGGAACTCTCTTGCTTTTTCCATGATCCAACGGATGTTGGCAATTTGATCTCTGGTTCCTCTGCCTTTTCTAAAATCAGCTTGAACATCAGGGAGTTCACGGTTCACATATTGCTGAAGCCTGACTTGGAGAATTTTGAGCATTACTTTACTAGGGTGTGAGATGAGTGCAATTGTGCAGTAGTTTGAGCATTCTTTGGCATTGCCTTTCTTTGGGATTGGAATGAAAACTGACCTTTTCCAGTCCTGTGGCCACTGCTGAGTTTTCCAAATTTGCTGGCATATTGAGTGCAGCACTTTCACAGCATCATCTTTCAGGATTTGAAACAGCTCAACTGGAATTCCATCACCTCCACTAGCTTTGTTCATAGTGATGCTTTCTTAGGCCCACTTGACTTCACATTCCAAGATGTCTGGCTCTAGATTAGTGATCACATTATCATGATTATCTGGGTCTTGAAGATCTTTTTTGTACAGTTCTTTCGTGTATTCTTGCCACCTCTTCTTAATATCTTCTGCTTCTGTCAGGTCCATACCATTTCTGTCCTTTATCGAGCCCATCTTTGTATGAAATGTTCCCTTGGTATTTCTGATTTTCTTGAAGAGATCTTTAGTCTTTCCCATTCTGTTGTTTTCCTCTATTTCTTTGCATTGATCGCTGAAGAAGGCTTTCTTATCTCTTCTTGCTATTCTTTGGAACTCTGCATTCAGATGCCTATATCTTTCCTTTTCTCCTTTACTGAACTCAAAGTTAGCCACTGCTTACTTAAAATTAACTACTAGTCATCTTTCATATTTATAAGCAACTACTCATATAAAATGGACTTCCCTGGTGGCTCAGACGATAAAGCGTCTGCCTACAATGCGGAAGACCCGGGTTCAATTCCTGGGTCACGAAGATCTCCTGGAGAAGGAAATGGCAACCTACTCCAGTATTCTTGCCTGGAGAATCCCATGGACGAAGGAGCCTGGTAGGCTACAGTCCATGGGGTCGCAAAGAGTCGGGCACGACTGAGCGACTTCACCTTCACTCATGTAAAAAGCTTAACGTTAAGAGTCAAGCAACATGACAGACGAAGGAATTTTGCCACAATTTGGGGAGCGATGTGAAAGCTCCTGTGGCTTCACTCCCACCGCACACCCGGGGCTGACCCCAGGGCACACGCGTTGGAATGCCAAGAGGCAGGTCGGCCCCGAGGCCCGCCGCGCCCACCAGGGTCCCTTCCGGCCTTGCTCCCCGACCTCGAGGCAGGCCGGGCTCTCTCACCGCAGCAGCTCCAAGCAATAGCGGTCAGTTCCCGAAGCGCCAAGTCCACTACCCGCGGCC
Source organism: Budorcas taxicolor (assembly GCF_023091745.1). NCBI lineage: Eukaryota > Metazoa > Chordata > Mammalia > Artiodactyla > Bovidae > Budorcas > Budorcas taxicolor. Next base: position 82,355,816 of record NC_068923.1, read on the forward strand.
ACGCTCCTCCCGGACGCCACGGGCTCCGAAAGCCGCCGTGCGCGCGCCCACAGGCCCCGGGGTGGTCGGCGGCGACAAAAGCCGGGGACGCCGAGCCGCAGCGGTCCCCATGCCGAGCCCAAAGTGGAGGCCGCCATGACACCGACGCCGCGTGCCCTTCGACCCCGCGTTCTCGGCGCACGGCTACGCTCGGCCACACCCCCGGCAGGTCAAGCCGCGCACGGCGCGGCGGCGGGAAGGCGACCTCTGGACGCCGCTCGGAGAAGCCAGGTGTCGCTGTGGTCCGCCGCTGTGGTCCTCTGCCGCGCTCCTCACAGAAAGCCCCGCCTGAGTCCCAGGGATTCCGCCCAGGCTCTCCCCTTCCCTTCCAGGCCCTCCTGAAGATGTGTTTATCGAGATAGGAGAGTGGAGAATAATTTGACAGTTTACTAGCTTGATTTATAACTTTTAAACAATTATTCATCTGGCATGTGAGCCTCCGCAGGCCGGTCAAATGTTACGGTTGAGTCTAGTTGCCAGGACCCGAGACCGGCAAGCTGGTCCAAGCTGCTTACATCTGGATCCAGGCTGCTTACAGCTGGATCCAAGCTGCTTACAGCTGGATCCAAATAACACCTCCTGCGTCCGGGTTTGACCGGACGTTTCCTGCTGCCGCCACACTCTTCAGTTTAGTTCAGTCGCTCAGTTAGTGTCCGACTCTTTGTGACCCCATGGACTGCAGCACGCCAGGCCTCCCTGTCCATCACCATCTCCCCGGAGCTTGTTCAGACTCGTGTCCATTGAGACTGTGATGCCATCCAACCATCTCATCCTCTGTCGTCCTCTTCTCCTCCTTCCCTAATTCTTCCCCAGCATCAGGGTCTTTTCCAATGAGTCCTCTCTTCGCATCAGGTGGCTAAAGTATTGGAGCTTCGGTTTCAGCATCAGTCCTTCCAGTGAATATTCAGGACTGATTTTCTTTAGGATTGACTGGTTGGATCTCCTTTCAGTCCAAGGGACTCTCAGGAGTCTTCTTCAACACCGCAGTTCAAAAGCATCAGTTCTTGAGCGCTTAGCTTTCTTTAGGGTCCAGCTCTCGCACCCATACATGACTACTGGAAAAACCACAGCTTTGATTAGACAGACCTTTGTCAGCAAGGTAATGTCTCTGCTCTTTAACATGCTGTCTAGGTTGGTCATAGCTTTTCTTCCAAGGAGCCACACTAGTTCTTTCTAAAATGTGCTTCTGATTGTGATCCTTCACTGACTGACAAACTTTGCTGAGTGTTGGATACAGCTCTTCCATGACAATAAATAGCCTCTGTTTACCTTTCAGCCTCAACCCAAGCATTTGTGACTCCAGCTTAGTGTTTCTCCTTAAACCCAAGGGAGAGTTCTGGTTTTGTGGACCCAAGAACTCCAGCCAATTCACTCTGCTTTGATTTTACTCCCTGAGTAAAACCTCTCTTCAGCCTATACAGAATCTCAGTCCCTCCCTCATAATGTTCTCTTTTCGCTTTGGGCTTCTGTCCTTTAGCACTAAGTTTGAAGTGAGGTGAAGTTGCTTAGTCGTGTCCGACTCTTTGCGACCCCATGGACTGTAGCCTACCAGGCTCCTGTGTCCATGGGATTTTCCAGGCAATAGTCCTGCAGTGAACTGCCATTTCCTTCTCCAGGGGATCTTCCCAACCCAGGGATCGAACCTGGGTCTCCCGCATTGTAGACAGACGCTTTACTGTCTGAGCCACCAGGGAAGTCAGCACTAAGTTTAAACCTGCTCAATAGAAAAAAAAAAAAAAAAAATCAGTTATCTCCACCTGCAGTTCTGGTCTCCTGCCTAGCTGGACTTTTCAATCTCAACTCGTAAGTCTCTTTGTCTGGACAGTGTGCACCTTCTCACAACCAAGGAAAACACTTTGGAATCATCATTACCTACTCTTCCTTGTATAACTAAAGTAATCTAACTGGTCAGGTCCTATCAATTCTTTTTTCTTCATGTATTCATGTCCATGACACCAAAACCTGGAATCAGATCCTGGTTCTACTTCCTATTATCTCTGTGACTTTGAGTGACCTTTTCTTGTGCTTCAGATTCCTCCACTGTGAAATGGTAATAGTAATAGAAGCCAAAGTTCTTGTGAGAATTAAATAAGTTAATACCTTTAAGGCATCCAGGGCAATGCCTGGCCCATTAATAGCACTCAAAACAAGTCATCTATGTAGGGAAAACATTAAGAAAGACTTTAAAAGGACCAAAAAGATTTCTGGGTGTCTTAATGGAAAGTTAGACACTGTCCACGTTGCCTGATTTTATGGGTGCTTTGTGCTTTCACTGTCTTTGAACTGTTTCATAATGCTGTAAGTGGCAGAATATTGAGAATGCAAATAATTCTTGTCTGTGACTTATGCAGATTATATCCGTAGGAGATTGAGTCGATTAGTATTCTGTGGTTATTGTCTGATTTTCCCCATTTCTAATCTATTAAACAGATTGACTTAAGCTTCCTGCCTATATATGTCTAATAGTTTGAATACTTCTTTGAATTGGTTGTAAGATCTTACTGGTTCCCCCACAAATTAATGAAGTTTTTTAATTTTTATTATTATTTTTTTAATTTTTGGCTATGCTGGGTTACCGTTGCTGCATGCAGGCTTTCTCTAGTTGCAGGGAGTTGGAACTATTGTCTAGTTGATACGCCTGGGCGTCTCACTGTGGTGGCTTGTCTTGTCCAGAGTGTGGGCCCTATGGTGTGCAGGGCTTCAGTAGTTGCAGCATATAGGCTTAGTTGCCCCAAGGCATGGGGAATCTTCCCCAACCAGGATTCAAACCAGTGCCCCTACATTGGCAGGCAGATTCTTAACCACTGGACAACCAGAGAAGTCCTGAAATTTTTAACATGTGTTGATTTTATATCTGTATGAGAATTAAGACTATACAATTTTGTTAAAAGTTATTTTTTTAACAGTTATCATTTGTTATCATTAACTTCTCTTTTGTTTTGTTTCCAGTACCCAGTGTCACATCTTTCTGATGGACTCATTTCTTTTCATGTCTCCAGGCAGATCAATCTATGTCAAAAAATATAACCATTTCTCATAAATGTTATGAGCCTGTAGACTTTTTTTTTTTTGAGCCTGTAGATATTTAAACCTGAAAGCACAATTTCAATTAATGGGATAGAGGAAAATTAAGAAGTTTTAAAATTATTCTGTGGATAACACATTGTCACTAACATTTATTGAACATCTATTACTAATAATGAAGTTAATTTTTTTAGAATTATGAGTACATGAAAATATTTCCATAGTGTAATTTCTTGATATTAAAGTCAATATATTTGAAATATTCATGCATTTTTCTTCATTTAAGGTTATATCAAGGCAGAAGACCAGTGCTTAACCCCAAAATTAACATTAAAAAATAAATGACCACAGAAGCACAATTTGTTAACGCGGCCTTTAGCAGTGACAGTTGCTTACTTTGTCATCTTTGAGTTTATGACTCTCTCCCTGGTGGTTATAACTGATCCATCTGTGTAGCTGTGAATGAAATATAGTAGCATTTATTTCCAAGCTTCAGCTTAATAAAGATTGTCCTGTGGTTATTGCTACATTGTAAACAGCTGTGCATCATAGTTCCCGAATATTACATCACTTCTTATTTTTTACATGACCTCTGTTAAGAAGTGAGTTTCACTTTTTATAATAAGAGTCAGGCTGACTTATTGGCTTTTTTAAATTATCTTTCATTTATTTATGGTTGTGCTAGGGTCTCCGTTGCTGCCCTAGGGCTTTCTCTAGTTGCGGCGAGCGGGGATCCTCATTGCAGTGGCTTCTCTTGTTGCAAAGCCTGAGCTCTGGAGCACGGGCTCCGGTAGTTCAGGTGCATGGGCTGCGCTGCTCCGCAGCATGTGGAATCTTCCTGGACCAGGGATCGAACCTGTGGCGCAGGGGTGCATTGGCAGACAGATTCCTATCCACTGTACCACCAGGGAAGCCCACTTATTGGCTTTTATATGACACCTTGAGTGTATAGTAAATGCTCGGCACCAGACCACACTTGTTTAAATCTCCTCAGACAACAATACAGCACCCGTCTCCTCCAACTTCTCCTTGGCTCTCAGGGATCAACTAACTTCTCCTCAGGCCACTTTGTTTTGTTACATGTTTTTGATTATATGTATTTTTTCTTTTAAAAAAATCTCATTAAAGGAGATTTGGACAATATAGGCAAATGTAGGGAAAAAGATCATGCTAAAACCTATGATTCAAACAGTTACTATCCACATTTTGTATTTTCTTCCAACCTCTTTCTTTATGCATAGGCTTTTACTTATCTTTACATACTGCCTGTGCACCCCACCCCAGCACTCTTGCCTGGAAGCTCCCCTGGACGGAGGAGCCTGGTGGGCTGCAGTCTGTGGGGTCACTAAGAGTCGGACACGACAGAGCGACTTCCCTTTCACTTTTCACTTTCATACATTGGAGGAGGAAATGGCAACCCACTCCAGTGTTCTTGCCTGGAGAATTCCAGGGACAGGGGAGCCTGGTGGGCTGCCGTCTATGGGGTCGCACAGAGTCAGACACGACTGAAGCGACTTAGCAGCAGCAGCAGCAGCAACGTGCTGATGCGCATTTTCTTATGCTATTGTTTCATTCGTTTTGAAACATTTATTGAGAATCTACTCTGTGCCTACACTGTACTAGTTGCTAGGATTCCAGAATGAATAACTGTGCTCCATGTCCTTGAAGAACTTATTCTTGGTGGTAAAAACATTTAAACAAACAAAAATCATCACAACTAGATATGCAATTAGAAAATGTGGTAACTGTTGTATTAACAGGAATATAGGTTCAGCTGCTCAGATGAAGATACAAAATAACACTGCTGTAAACAGAGTAGATGTTTATCCTTCTTTCAAGTACCAGTTCGGGTATAAGCAATCTAGGGCTGCATGGAGGTACCAGAATCCCAGACACCTTGGCTTTTTCAGTCTGGTTGTTCCATCATCCAAAGGGTACAGTTCTTACCCTCCATGTCCAAGATGGCCTCTTGCTAGTCTACGTGCCAGTCAGCAGTAAGAATCAAAGCGGAATGGACACGACACTCTTCTCTTTCAGACAGGAGTTCCTTAATCATTTTTGTGCCATGGCATATAACAAAAGATGTGCTTCCTCATCATTAAATAATATTTAGCAGTGAGTCAGATTTCAAATGTCACAGTCCTGATGAACATAAACAAGATAAAAAACTATTTCAGTTGGTGACAAGATCACGGTTACTCCCAATAATTTTGTGCTTTGTTGCCTATATTCGTAATTGAAGCCAATGATAAATTTTAGTTAGCAGTTAGTAAAAATACAGATGTAGATTTTTTTAGGTTTTGTCCTATTCAAGGTTCTAGACCCCTGTGAATTCTATCCACAGCTTCCTTGGGTTAAGAACCCTCTGCTTTAAAGGCACAACCTAGCATTTGCTCATATCCCATCTGCTCATATCCCATTGGTTAGAACATAATTTTCTACAACAACCGCTGGAAATAGTCTTTATTCCTGCAGACATGTGCCCAGTTAGAAATCAGGGGTCCTATTATTATTGAAAATGAAGAAAATGGATATTTAGAACCCCTAATTAAAAAGAACCATATACTGTGGAAGAATTTAACTAGGAGCCTAATCTAGATTATGTGGTCAAGAAAAGTATCTCTGAGAAAGTGACAGCTAAACTGAGACCTGAAATATAATTAATAATGATACAATACCTGTTACTTATTGAATGCTTACCATACACTAGACCTTCTTCTAGATAGTCATTCAGTCTCACAACAGCCGTGTTTAGTTTAGGGAGATCATTCAGGTTTTAGGGAATGGCAGCCCACTTCAGTATCCTTGCCTGGAGAATTCCGTGGACAGAGGAACCTGGTGGGCTACCGTCCATGGGGTCGCAAAGAGTCAGACACGACTGAGCTTGCATGCGCTTGATTCAGGTTTTAGCGCTGGGAGTCCTACATCCCAGGAAACCCCTTGATCTGGGGCATGCTAGATGGCTGTCACTCTTGGTAATCTTGTTATCATCCCCATTTTACAGAAAAGGAAACTAAGGCAAGAAACATTTGAACCATTTGCTGGAAATTGGCACAGGCAGGGTTTACACTTGGGAAGGTTACTCTAGAACTCCACTGCTTAAGTGTTGGTTTGCTGGGGCTGCCTAACAATATACCACAGACAGGGTGGGCTTAAACAACAAATTTATTTTCTCATCTTTATGGAGGCTGGATATCCTAGTCAAGGTACTAGCAGAGCTGATGTCTTCTGAGGCCTTTCTCCTTGGCTTCTGGATGGCCGCCTCCTGCCTGTATCTTCACAGGGTCTTCCCTCTGGGTGCGTCTGGGTCCTAATCTCATCTTGTATGAGTGCACCAGTTATATTAGATTAGGGTTCACCCTGATGATCTCGTTTTACCTGGAATCACTTTGTTCAAGACCTTCTCTCTAAAAGTAGGATTCTGAAGTACTGGAGGTTTGTGCTTCAACATATGAATGAGAGGGCAGGAGGGCATAACTGAGCTGTAACAACTGCTATATTCTACTGCCAAAGGAAGGAGAGGTGGGGTAGCATTCCATAAGGTGTAACCTCATGTACAGAAGTCCTGAATCAGTAAAGCACACTCAAAGAACAGAGTGAATGCCTGCGTAGCTGGCACTTACTGAGTGTGCAGAAGGGTGTACCATTTGAGACTGGAGAGGTGAGCAGGAGCCAAGTGATGTGATGTTTTGTAGGCTAAGTTGAGAGTGGAGGATTTTATCTTAAGGGTGCTGGGAAGGCATTTAAGGAATGACCTAATGGAGCCATTTAAGGGATGACAGGGAGTTGACATGATGGGACTTAGATTTTAAAAGACAACTCTGACGACTGTTTGGCGAACAGATTTGAAACAGTGGGATGGGTTAGGAGTTCATGGCTGCAAACTGGGCCAGAGCTGTTGGCGACTTGGACAGGTGTAATAGCGGAAGTCGAGAGAAGTGGTCGATGTCAGACATGAGGTGAAGATGGCACCAGTGGAACACAGAAGGGGGCAGGAGAAAGCACTGTCTGCTTCCTCCACCAGACAAAAGCCTCTTTGTACAGGTGTCAAAGGAGCCAGGTACCGTCCTCAGTCCACACAGGTACCTCCCCAGTGACTGGCCCAGGACCATGCATGTCTACCTTCTCTGGACAAGGACAGTTATGGGAAAGTCCACTCTGGCATCTCTGAGAATAAAAAAAGAAGCCTCCCTAATAAAAGGACGCTGGGTCAAAGCACAAACAAGGCTGTTGTGGATATATCTGGTGGTGAAAGTAAAGTCTAGTGCTGTAAAGAACAGTATTACAAAGGAACCTGGAATGTTAGGTCTGTGAATCAAGGCAAATTGGAAGTGGTCAAACAGGAGACGGCAAGAGTGAACATCAACATTTTAGGAATCGACGAACTAAAATGGACTGGAATGGGTGAATTTAATTCAGATGACCATTGTAGCTACTACTGTGGGCAAGAATCCCTTAGAAGAAATGGAGTAACCATCATAGTCAAGGAAAGAGTCCGAAATGCAGTACTTGGGTACAGTCTCAAAAATGATAGAATGATCTCAGTTTGTTTCCAAGGCAAACCATTCATCATCACAGTTACCCAAGTGTATGCCCCAACCACTAATACTAAAGAAGCTGAAGTCGACTGGTTCTATGGAGACCTACAAGATCTTCTAGAACTAACACCAAAAAAAGATATCCCTTTCATTAGGAGACTGGAATCCAAAAGCAGGAAGTTAAGAGATTCCTGGAGTAACAGAGAAGTTTGGCCTTGGAGTACAAAATGAAGCAGGGGAAAGGCTAACAGAGTTTTGCCAAGAGAACACACTGGTCATGGCAAACACCCTCTCCCAACAACACAAGAGAAGGCTCTACACATAGACATCACCAGATGGTCAATACTGAAATCAGATTGATTATATTCTTTGCAACTGAAGATGGCAAAGCTCTATAAAGTCAGCAAAAACAAGACCAGGAGCTGACTGTGGCTCAGGTCATTAGCTCCTTGTTGCCAAATTCAGGCATAAATTGAAGAAAGTAGGGAAAACCACTAGACCATTCAGGTATGACCTAAATCAAATTCCTTATGATTATATGGTGGAACTGACTAATAGATTCAAGGGATTAGATCTGGTAGCAAGAGTGCCTGAAGAACTATTCATGGAGGTTTGAAACATTGTACAGGAGGTGGGTGATCAAAACCATCCCAAAGGAAAAAAATTGCAGGAAGGCAAAACAGTTGTCTGAGGAGGCCGTACAAATAGCTGAAAAAGGATAAGCAAAAGCAGAAGATATACCTAACTGAATGCAGAGTTTCAGAGAATAGCAAGGAGAGATAAGAAAGCCTTAAGTGAAGAATGCAAAGAAAGAAGAAAACAACAGAATGGGAAAGACCAGAGATCTCTTCAATAAAACTGGAGCTATCAAAGGAACATTTCATGCAAAGAGGGGCACAATAAAGCACAGAAACAGTATGGTCAAAACAGAAGCAGGAGAGATTAAGAAGAGGCAGCAGGAATACACAGAAGAACTATGCAAAAAATGTCTTAATGACCCAGATAACCATGATGGCGTGGTCACGCACCTAGAGCCAGACATCCTGGAGTGTGAAGTCAAGAGGGGCATAGGAAGCATTACTATGAACAAGGTTAGTGGAGATGATGGAATTCCAGCTGAGCTATTTCAAATCTGAAAAGATGATGTTTAAGTGCTGCACTCAATATGCCAGCAAATTTGGAAAACTCAGCAATGGCCACAGAACTTGAAAAGGTCAGCTTTCATTCCAAACCCAAAGAAAGACAATTCCAAAGAATGTTCAAACTACCATACAGTTAAGCTCATTTCACATGCTAGCAAGGTAATGCTCAAAATCTTTCAAGCTAGGCTTCAACAGTACATGAACTGAGCACTTCCAGATGTTCAAGCTGGATTTAGAAAAGGCAGAGGAACGAGAGATCAAATTGTCAACATCCGTTGGATCATAGAAAAAGCAAGAGAATTCCAGAAAAACATCTACTTCTGCTTCATTGACTATTCTAAACCTTTGACTGTATAGATCACAACAAACCGTGGAAAATTCTTAAAGAGATGGGAAAACCAGACCAGCTTACCAGCCTCCTGAGAAACCTGTATGCAGGTCAAGAAGCAACTGTTAGAACTGGACATGGAACAATGGAATGGTTCCAAATAGGGAAAGGAGTGCGTCAAGGCTGTATATGGTCAATCTGCTTATTTAACTTATATGCAGAGTACATCATGTGGAATGCTGGGCTGGATGAAGCACAAGCTGAAATCAAGATTGCCAGGAGATAACAACAACCTCAGATATGCAGATTATATCCCTCTAATCCCTCAGCCTCTTGATGAAGGTGAAATGAGAGTGGAAAAGCTGTGGAAAATGTTGAAACTCAAAGTGGAAATGTTGAAACTCAACATTCAAATAACTAAGGTCATGGCATATGGTTCCATCACTTTATGGCAAATAGATGGGGAAAAAGTGGAAACAATGACAGATTTTATTTTCTTGGGGTCAAAAATCACTGTCGGAGAAGGTGATGGCACCCCACTCCAGTACTCTTGCCTGGAAAATCCCATGGGCAGAGGAGCCTGGTAGGCTGCAGTCCATGGGGTCGCTAAGAGTCGGACACGACTGAACAACTTCACTTTCACTTTTCACTTTCATGCATTGGAGAAGGAAATGGCAACCCACTCCAGTGTTCTTGCCTGGAAAATCCCAGGGATGGTGGAGCCTGGTGGGCTGCCGCCTATGGGGTTGCACAGAGTCAGACACGACTGAAGCGACTTAGCAGCAGTAGCAGCAAAATCACTGTAGACGGTGACTGCAACCACGGAATTAAAAGACAGATGCTCCTCTGAAGAAAAGCTATGACAAATCTAGACAGTGTATAAAAAGCAGAGATACTACTTTGCCAACAAAGGTCCACTTAGTCAAGGCTATGGCTTTTCCAGTAGTCATGTATAGATGGGAGAGTTGGACCATAAAGAAGGCTGAGCACCAAAAAATTGATGCTTTTGAACTGTGGTGTTGGAGAAGACTCTTGAGAGTCCCTTGGGCTGCAAGGAGATCCAACCAGTCAATCCCAAAGGAGATCAGTCCTGAATATTCATTGGAGGGACTGATGTTGAAGCTGAAACTCCAATATTTTGGCCACCTGATGTGAAGAGCTGATTCATTGTAAAAGACCCTGATGCTGGGAAAGATTGAAGGCAGGAGAAGAAGGGGATGACAGAGGATGAGATGGTTGAATGGCATCAGGGACTCAATGGACATGAGTTTGATCATACTCTGGGAGATACTTAAGGACAGGGAGGCCTGGCGCGCTGCAGTCCATGGGGTCACAGATAGTCGGACATGACTTAGCAACTGGACAGCAATGATAAAAGGAGACATAAGGTACAATATACTACTTATGAAACATTCTTGCCAAAGAGATTTAACATGAATCTCTTTAAACTTCTAAATCCAATTTTGAAGTTTATAAGAAATGCAGAGATAGGAGGAGCAATATAAATGACATAATGAGGAAGCATATCAGAATAATTCAAAAGAAAAACTCAGTGAAAAAACAAATTGGGAGGACGCTGACACCACGAAGAGCGTAGGGGAGGCTTGCACCAACATGAAGCTCGAGTATGTCCAGTGCTTCAATCACTGGGTTTGCCCAACCTCTTCAAGCACTACCACCTGTGTGTTCAGAAAGCAATAAAGGAGAAGGAGATTCCTACTGAAGGACTGGAGTTCATGGGCCATGGCAAAGAAAAGCCTGAAGGCTCTTCTTGACCTTGACAGTCATCTTGAGAGTGGACTCCTCAAATAAGGAAATTGAGGTCTCTGGATTGTGTCAATTAAAACCGAAGATAGCATTGATTTGATGAATTTAGGAGGGAGGAGTTTCCTTTCCTCCTTGCTATTTTTCTCTCTTTTGTAAAAGATGATGAACCATCACTTTGCTTTGAGATTTCTGGCTTTGGCGTCTCAGCAGGAACTCCATGTTCTAAACAATGGGATTCTTTGGGATTATGGTTGCAATCCTTGGTCTGGGATCAGTTTTAAATATATCTTGTATGAAAACACGCATAAGCTTGTCAGGATGACTAAGGTTGCCTGACCTTGAGTCATTCTTTGAAGGACATTACGTACACTCTACTGGGGTTATTTGTTCATGGAAGCAACTGATTAAGATCTCTTTTCTCTGAGGGAGCTAATACTCCAGAAAGGGTCCCCAGCACAACAGTTCCAGTCAATGCTTGCAAGCACAGTTTTATTTTTATATAGTCATTTTACTGTGATTGCTGGTGGACTGGGTTAGCCAAGAGGAAGATGGCTTTCAACGGTTCCCTACCTTAACAAGTGGTGTCAGATTTCCTATTAAGACATGAAAGCTTCGTGAATGCTACAGTGAACACCATTTCAGAATGCATGGTGTACTTCAGGAATTAAAATCCTTGGAGTGGCTCTGCAGGAAGATCCTAAATGACAAAGATTTACTGCTGCCAGCTTTCAACTTAAGTCAATGAATTAAGTCCACTTGCTTATCATAAAAATGCCAAAATGCTGCATATGATTAAATGGGGGGGTGGGGAGAGAAAAGAGGTCACTTGACTTGCCTTGTTTACTCACCCTGCCCTGTAATGCCTGTAATCATGAAAATGGGATAAGTTGTAACATTTAGTTTCTGTCATTAAAAAAAAAAAAAGAAAAATTGGGAGAATGTCCTAAATTTAAAAGGACCAAAGAAACATAAAACCAAGTGCCATATATGCAACTCAATTGGATTCTGGCTTGAATTACATAAGCTACAAAACACATTTTAGGGATAACTGAGGAAAGTTGAACTTGGGACTGAACATTAAGTGATGTTAAAGGATTACTGTTAATTTTTCTTCAGTGGGAGACTGTAGCTCTACAGAAGACATCTTTATTCTTAGGAAATACAGGCTGAATTATGTAGGGGTGGAGTTGTGATATTTGCACCTGATTTTCAAATGACACAGGAAACAAAACATAAACATGTAGACATGTATCAGTCACAGAGTGAAAGAGACAAGTCGCGCAATTATGACATGTGGCAAAATGTTTCGTCCCTGTGGTTTAGTCACTAAGTCATGTCCGACTCTTTTGAGACCCCGTGGACTGTAACCCACCAGGCTCCTCCCTCCATGGGATTTCCCAGGCAAGAATACTGAAGTGGGTTGCCATTTCTTTCTCCAAGGAATCTTCCCGACCCAGGGATCCAACCCGCATCTCCTGCATTGGCAGACAGATTCTTTACCACTAAGCCACCTGGAAAGCCTGTGGCAAAGTGTTATCGATAGTTAAATCTAGGTTGCACCACTCTCAACTTTTCATTATGTTTACAATTTTTCAGTATAATACCTCTTCTTCCTTTGGATGTGTGGATGGGACACTTGTTACTGAAGCAACCATCTTTCAGCCATGAGGGAGACTTGTCTGAAGATCAAGCTGAAATGCTGACATGGGTCCCTTCTGACATTAGGGAGTAGATGCATTTCAACCACTGGAGCTACCCTTCTTCAGATGTGTTCGTTACGTGAAATAATCCATATTCCTTAGTAATTAAGCCATTTTGAATTGAGCCACGATCTCTAGTAGAAACAAAAAAGATTGAAAATAGAGTATTTAAGGAGGCAGCAGGGAAGCCAGGAGACAGTGGTGTTATCAATATAAATTATTAATTCACATACAAATTTTCCCTCTGCATTTTATGACATGAATTTTCATTATGATTTATTTATGAACATTTTTATTTAATATGTTTGAATAGATAATCTATTCCTGTGGTAGGTTAAATAGGACCACAGATTCTTTGCAGCTATTCTCATCAAAAGATAGAGTCTGTTTCCCACTCCTTGAATCTGAGCTGTCTTTGATGTTTGCTTTGACCAGCGGAAGGTAGCAGAAGTGATATTGTGCAAGTTTCAGAGCCTGCACTTCAGAAACCTTGCAGTTTCTGCTTTCCCCTCTTGAACAGCTCTCTGAGTCAGCCAATAAGGAAAGTGGTTTAACCTACCAGAGGATACAAAGTTATACGGATGAAAACCAGATAGGAGAAGCCAAGACCTACTGCAAAACACGTGAAAGAAGTCAGTTTGGACCTTTGTGCCCACCAGATCTCCCATCTGAATTCCACCATGTGACTGAGGCCAAGTAAACAAATTGAAGAACAGCCCAGCCAACCCACAGAACCAGGAGAAGTAATAAATCATTGTTAAATCATCCAGTGTTGGGGTGGTTTGTTATACAGCAGTTTATTACTAATGGAATTTCCAAAGTGCAAAAAAATTTGAAGTGCAAAAATACACAAGTGAGGACTTGAGGTATTTGTACACCCAAGTTCAGAGCAGTGTTTTTCAAAATTGCCAAGCAACTCACATGTTCATCGACTGATGAATGGATTGAAAATGTGAGAAATACATACAAGGTAATGTTATTCAGCCTTAAAAAGGGAGGGGGGACATTCTGACACATGCTGCACCATGGATGAACCATGAAGACATGGTGTTAAGTGAAATAAGCCAGTTCGCGGAAGGACACTTAGGACATGATTCCTCTTACATCAGGAACCTGGAGTCATCAGATTCATTGAGAGAGAAAGTAGATTGCAGAGGGAGGGATGGGGCCTTACTGTTTAATGAGAACAGAGTTTGTTTTGCAAAATAAAAAGAAATCTGGGGATGGATGGTGGCGAAGGTCTCACAGCAGTGTGCGTGTACTTAATGCTACAGAGCTGTATGCTTGGAATGGTCAAGACGGTGGATCACAACTTTTTCCCAGTTTGTTTTTGGTTTTGACTTCTCTTGTGGAATCTTGCCGTGTAGAAATTTTGTAATACATTTTTGTAGAGTCAAACATCAATATTTGCTTTTGTGGCTCCTTTTGTGTCATTATTAGAAAGGCTTTTCTGATTTAAAAATTTCTTGACTAATTTTTCTCCCTTGTTTTCTTTTAGTGCTTTGGTTCCTTCTAAACTGTGGAAAATGCTGAAAGAGAGGGGAATACCAGACCACCTGACCTGCCTCCTGAGAAACCTGTATGCAGGTCAGGAAGCAACAGTTAGAACTGGACATGGAACAACAGACTGGTTCCAAATAGGAAAAGGAGTACATCAAGGCTGTATATTGTCACCCTGCTTATTTAACTTCTATGCAGAGTACATCACGAGAAACGCTGGACTGGAAGAAACACAGGCTGGAATCAAGATTGCCGGGAGAAATATTAATAACCTCACATATGCAGATGACATCACCTTTATGGCAGAAAGTGAAGAAGAACTAAAGAGCCTCTTGATGAAAGTGAAAGAGGAGAGTGAAAAAGTTGGCTTAAAGCTCAACATTCAGAAAACCAAGATCATGGCATCCGGTCCCATCACTTCATGGGAAATAGATGGGGAAACAGTGGAAATAGTGGCTGACTTTATTTTTTGGGGGCTCCAAAATCACTGCAGATGGTGATTTCAGCCATGAAATGAAAAGACGCTTACTCCTTGGAAGGAAAGTTATGACCAACCTAGATAGCATATTGAAAAGCAGGTACATTACTTTGCCAACAAAGGTCCGTCTAGTCAAGGCTATGGTTTTTCCAGTAGTCATGTATGAATGTGAAAGTAAAGTCGCTCAGTCGTGTCCGACTGTTTGCGAGCTCATGGACTGTAGCCTATCAGGCTCGTCCGTCCATGGGATTTTCCAGGCAACAGTGCTGGAGTGGATTGCCAGTTCCTTCTCCAGAGGATCTTCCCGACCCAGGGATCGAACCCAGGTCTCCTGCATTGTAGGCAGACGCTTTACTGTCTGAGCCACCAGGGATGTCAGCTGGACTATAAAGAAAGCTGAGCACTGAAGTATTGATGCTTTTGAACTGTGGTGTTGGAGAAGACTCTTGAGAGTCCCTTGGACTGCAAGGAGATCCAACCAGTCCATCCTAAAGGAGATCAGTCCTGGGTGTTCATTGGAAGGACTGATTTTGAATCTGATGCTCCGATACTTTGGCTACCTGATACGAAGAACTGACTCATTTGAAAAGACCCTGATGCTGGGAAAGATTGAGGGCAGGAGGAGAAGGGGACGACAGAGGATGAGATGGTTGGATGGCATCACCAATTCAATGGAGATGGGTTTGGGTGGACTCTGGGAGTTGGTTATGGACAGGGAAGCCTGGCATGCTGCGATTCATGGAGTCACAAAGAGTCGGACACAACTGAACAACTGAACTGAACTGAGCAGCACTTCTACAGGTCCTGTATATTTACATATATATGTTTATGTTTATATTTGTGTAAATATATATATGTTTGTTTGGAGGGAGTAAGTGTTACAAAGGAATGGATCCAACTTTTTTCCTTATACCTGTCTAGTTGTCTTACCATCATTTATTCAGTAGCCCACATTTTCCTCCTTTGATTTGAAATGCTTCCTTTTTCACAGAATAAATCGCTGTATGTGTTTTGTGTCTATACTCTTCCATTTGTCCCTATTAACATTCTAGTGCTACACTCTTCTAATCACTGAGGATTTAAAATAGTTTTCATATGTGTCTGGTACTGTTAGTCCTCATTGTTCTTATCTCTTCTCGGAGTTTTCCTGGCCATTCCTGTTTATTTTTTCATTCGATTCTTTGGATCAGTTTTTTTCTACTAAAAAGATTCTGAGGGTGTTTTTATTAGAATTATGTTAAATTTATAGCTGACATATATTTCCTCCAATTTTTGATTTTATAAATAATTCTTAGATCAGTTCAATTCAGTTGCTCAGTCGTGTGACTCTTTGCGACCCCATGAATCGCATCACACCAGGCCTCCCTGTCCATCACCAACTTCCGGAGTTCACTCAAACTCATGTCCGTCGAGTCGGTGATGCCATCCAGCCATCTCATCCTCTGTTGTCCCCTTCTCCTCCTGCCCCCAATCCCTTCCAGCATCAGAGTCTTTTCCAATAAATCAACTCTTCGCATGAGGTGGCCAAAGTATTGGAGTTTCAGCTTTAGCATCAGTCCTTCCAATGAACACCCAGGACTGATCTCCTTTAGAATGGACTGGTTGGATCTCCTTGCATAAGCCATTATAATTGAATCTTTTCCTGTAGCTGTGATTATTGCCTTATGATAAATTCCTAGAAATAAAATGTGAGCTTTTGAGATAGTGGTCATTGCCAGAATTCTTACCAAAGAAATTGTATACTCCTACAAACTGGATGAAAATGATAGATTTATTAAATTTAAAAAAAAGTCTTGCTACTCTAACAGGCAAAAAGTAATATGTCAACTTTTAATTTTCACTTGTCTGATTATTAGTGAGACAGAACATTTTTTGTTTGCTTCTCTATTTGTATTTAATTTTCAGTGATTCACTATTAGCATCATTACCCATTTTTGGTTGAAAAAATCTGGTAGTTTATTTCAAAATACTTTTTTTCATTATTTAATTTATTTTTTTAAGAAGCATTTATTGAGCACTTTTACATTTTTTAAAATTTATTTGTGGCTTTTCTGGGTCTTCGTTGCTGCGCATGGGCTTTGTCTAGTTGCAGCGAGGGGGGCTGCCCTTTGGCTGAGTGCACGGGCTTTTCATTGTGCTGAGTTCTGTTGCAGGGCATCAACTCTAGGCTTCTGCGGGTTAGTAGTTGCAGCTCTCAGACTCTAGAGCACAGGCTCAGCTATTGTGGCGCACAGGCTTAGGTGCTCCATGGCTTGTGGGTTCTTCCTGGACCAGGGGTCAAACCCGTGTCCTCTGCACTGGCAGGCGGATACTTACCCACTTCGCCACCAGGGAAGTCCTCCTTATCCATTTTAATGCTAATGGTCCTAATGTTTTTTGAGCTATATGTTGTTGTTGTTGTTGTTGTTATTGTTCAGTCGCTCAGTCATGTCTGACTGTTTGCAACCCTATGGACCGCAGCACGCCAGGCCTCCCTGTCCATCACCAACTCCAGGAGCTTGCTCAAACTCGTGTCCATCGAGTCAGTGATGCCATCCAACCATCTCGTCCTTTGTTGTCCCCTTCTTCTCCTGCCTTCAACCCTTCCCAGCATCAGGGTCTTTTCTAAGTTGAAATGAGCTATATGAGCTTATGTATATTATCTATCAAATCTATTTTAAGTGTTTATCATATATTTGTGAAATACTTTTCCAGTTTGTTACTTAATTTTAGTTGCATATAACATGTATTATTGTATGTAATTTTTTATTTGTTATTGCATGTAATTTTTTATTTTAAAAGTTACATATTCACTGAATAAATTAATATAGAGCCATATATACATATAAGTATATTTAAACATATATACTAAATATATATACTGAGCCTTCTCATACTGCTAAAGGTATGTGTGGTGATTTTTTGACATTTAAAATTTTAAGCTTTTTATCAAATTTACAGAACTTTTCCTTTGTTAATTTCTTCCATTTGTTTATACTTAGAAAGATATTCCCACACAGAAATGAGAAGTGGAGGAAGGCAGAGCAAGTACAGAGAAATGTCTTGGTCTTGAGATTATCTGGGCATCAGATTATTGTGACATGGACTGGGATCATGGCTTAGAGATAAACAGAGGTGGACAGATCAACATGTAATTTGGAAGTTGACTTACAGACAGATTCATGGGTGGGTGGGGGGGTGTGTAACGGAGAAAAGAGAGAAATAAATAATGACCTAGATTTTGACATAAGCAGCTGATGGAATGGGGGTATCTTTTTCTCATTTCTGAAGTAAACAATGTGAATTCTTTATAGGGTGACTGAGAAATTTTGGTGTATGATACTTTCCCAATGATATTCATCACCACGGATCCCCCTTCAACAGGATCCTTGAATATGGGCTGGCACAGCCTTTTGTCTTCATTCTTTGACCTGCCATGTTTTAATGTGCCTGCCTACTTTGCAGGAATGTTCTCTTGGTGTTTACAAAGTACGCTTGAGTACACGTTCTCTTTGATGACTTCTTCCTACGTGCGAATGTGGGCGAGTTTTCCATTTCTCAGTCGCTGGGAGCTTCGGAAGCAGGGTTTATGGGCACCAGGGAGTCACACACAGGCGGGGAGGCACTCCTCAGCGCTTTCTGTGGTTATCAGATTGTTGCCAGAAGGGCCCTCGGGCACTTCCTGAGGGCTGGTGCTGTATAACTCACCACCACCGTTTATCTCAACATTAGGATCATGAAAGGAGAACTTGGTTTATGAGTGTGTGGCCTGGAATAGCTAGTTTGGAACTAATCAGTAGAAAGCGTCAGCAAGTTTATTATTATGTTGCGATTGCACAGACCAGTGTCCAGTGAAGCTTCCTGTCCGCCTTGAACTGTACAAACAGGTTTAGAGGACAAGGTTGTTTCAGAGCATCACAGCAAAGTCACAGTGCCTAACTTCAGGGGAAGAAATAAAGCTCCCTGCCTCTGACCCTTGTACCGCAATACTATCTGATGCCTGCATATGACTCTCCCCCTTAACAACCCAGAAAAGACACCTCTGACTTCCTGCCAAAAGGACACACACATACACACACACAATTGCTTCTCTGAGAGTGACGATGGCTTGTGAGGAGCCGTGTCTTCTAGCAACCAGTAGCAATGTACCAACAAGGGAAAAAGTTCACTAGAGTTAGAAATGTCATCTGTGGTCTTGGAACAGCTTTTCTGGGCCAAACAAACTGATCCTTCTAGGGAAATAAGCAGTCTAGGTCTTTCAAACATGATATTCTAGCTAATTCACAATTCTGTTGTGTAACCAAAGGTCACACCTACAGGCAAATTAAATGTTTGTCACTAAGGAGATAGCCATCTGGCAAACAAAATACTGTGGGATCATGGTGCTCCCTCTTCCTGGAATGTCCTTGTGTGCTAAGTCTACAAGGAAGCCATTTGGCCATACTCCCAAATCCAGCCTTTGACTAGTCACCTCCTGCCTCCTCAGATGCCCAACAGAGCTATGCTGGCAAAAAACACTGTCTATTACTCTGTTTATATAAGCCCCACTGCTGAGCTGTCTGGATCACCTCAGAGGCAAAAAAAAGACATAGACAAACCCAACAGAAGCAGTGAGACCCAAGTTCTAGATCAAGAGATAAAGCTGCAACTGAGGCTTTCCTGAGTTTGGGTTAGCAGAAGAAACTCAAGCTTATCCTTGTCACCAAATGTCCCAATCCCCTTTTCCCACCTCACAGACTTCTACTCATCACCCACTGAACCCCCATTCAAATGCCTCTTCCTTTCTGAACTTTTCTTGACCACAGCCGCATCCAAGAGAAATGAGTGGTTCGTTAATTTGTGATTCAGTAGCAATGTGTGTGTTTCTCTTTGATCACATTCTTCAGTCTTATTGTGGTAATCTGTTTACATGGCCCTCTTCCCAGGCTCCAAGAGTAGACTCTGTTTTATTCCTTTTTTTATTTCCAGTGCCTGGCTGAGTGCCCAGCATTAGGAGGTATTCAGTGCATTGTTCTGACGCCGTGTTTTTTGGCACTGGAATCAAAGCACCTGGTTGCACAGTTTGCGCACTGCACAAACGTGCCTGGGCATGGGGGTAAGTGCTGGTCTCAGGCTGCCAAGTGCGAACGGTGCCTTCCTCTCACCCAGAGGCACAAGTTGGCAGGGTTGCGTGAGCCTCGAGGGGGGCTTCCTCTGAATTTGCACCAAGATGCTGTATAGACTTGCACTTTTTGCTATTGGAAGACCTAACCAGCCACTTTAAGGATGGCAGCATGTGAAGAAATTTGAGCTTGAAAAGAATAGCTCCCCTTGTGAAAAGTTTCCACAACTCATTTCATTAAGCCTTCCAGTTACCTGATTTTGGAGAAAGTGTTGAAAGTGTTAGTTTCTCAGTCATGTCTGACTCTTTGCGACCCCATGGACTCTACCCCACCAGGCTCCTCTGTCCACGGAATTCTCTAAGCAAGAGGACTGGAGTGGGTAGGTATTCCCTTCTCTAGGGGATCTTCCCAACCCATGGTTTGAACCTGCGTCTCTTGCACTGCAGATGGATCCTTTACTGCCTGAACCACTAGGGAAGCCCAAAATGCATCATGCTTTTCAGTGTAGTGTATTCATCTTCAATTACTGTTTTTCTAAATACACAAGTATACAGGTTAAGTCCTGAAAAAATGTTGTCTATTGATGTTCTTTTCCTGAGCCTTTAATACTGGCTATAGCTTACTATGGACTAGACACTAGAAATTTTAATAAAATTGGCCACCGTCAAACACCTCATTGGTGGCAAGATTCTCATTGGGTAAAAAGGTGTCTATTATACATTTCGATCAGAAACAATAGGAGGAGAGATTTCCTGGGGGCCTTAAGACACTGTAGGGGTCTATTCCACTGCAGGGGTGGAGTTTGACCTGTGGTCAGGTAACTAGGGGGCTTCCCAGGTGGTGCTGGTGGTGAAGAACCCACCTGCCAAGGTTGGAGACATAAGAGATGTGGCTGGGAGCCTGGCAGGCTACCATCCGTAGTGTCACAAAGAGAAGGACACAACTGAGAGATTTAGCAGAGCGCAGCACAGGGAACTAGGGTCTCATATGCTGAGTGGTGCAACCAAAACAAAAAAGTCGAGAACAAACGAAACAATTAGAGGCAAAGTTGTCAGCTATGGTTTTTCCAGAAGTCGTGTATGAATGTGAGAGTTGGACTATAAAGAAAGCTGAGCACCGAAGAACTGATGCTTTTGAACTGTGGTGTTGGAGAAGACTCTTGAGAGTCCCTTGGACTGAAAGGAGATCCAACCAGTCCATTCTAAAGGAGATCAGCCCTGGGTGTTCATTGGAAGGACTGATTTTGAAGCTGAAGCTCCAATACTTTGGCCACCTGATGGGAAGAGCTGACTCATTTGAAAAGACCCTGATGCTGGGAAAGACTGCAGGCAGGAGGAGAAGGGGATGACAGGGGATGAGATGGTTGGATGGCATCACCGATTCAATGGAGATGGGTTTGGGCGGACTCTGGGAGTTGGTGATGGACAGGGAGGCCGGGCATGCTGCTGTCCATGAGATCGCAGAGAGTCAGACACGACTGAGCGACTGAACTGACCTGTCACTGTGTTAGCGCAATTGTGGCTTTATCCATTACGCTCTTCAGTTTCCACTGCGCTGTGTGCTGCCAGGTTTTTCAGTTCAGAAGCTACTGGTTTGTTTGCTTCTCTCTCTGTTCTCACCCACCTACCACAAATAGACCATCAACTGTTTTAGGGATAATAACTGCTGAATACTCCACAAAGTCATGTCTGCAAAGAAAGAAAATAGACGGTGGCCCTTCCACAAGTCACAGACAAGACCTGTCATAGTTGCCATGTGGTTAGGGTGCATTGTCTCTGCACAAAGTATTTTGAATCAGAATTAAAGAACCAAACTTTGAAAATATCTTGCTTTTCAATATATTTAGGGATGATGCCAGATTATCTCTAAGATAAAGGCATTCCAACGTGGGAGAGAAAAGAACAGAGTTCCAGTTTTGTACCAAAGACTGCCAATACCTTCCTGAGCCACAGCCTCTGAATCAAGCACCCTTGAAGGGTGAGGGGTGGGGGAAGGTGTCTCTGTGAACAATGCCCATGGAGCGTGCCGCCGAGGTAAATAGTCAGGAGCCCAAGAGCTTCTGATGTCCCTTCTTTCTCTTCAGGCCTCCACTCTCCATCTCCTCCTGTTTCTTCTCTTCCTCTCTTCTCTTTTGACACTTGCATTATGTTTTGCAACCACAACTTCCAGGATCAGTTCAATACAATTCATATTTAATGAGCATCTTTACCCGTGTGTGGGATCTGGGCTGTTCTTAGTCGCTCAGGCGAGGGATCTAAATTCTTTTCCACTCCTACACATCTTCTTCCCAGGTGTTTCCTTGTCTGCTCCCACTCTACTAGATGGGGAGCACCTTGAGGAAAGGAAACAAGTCTCAGTCTTACTTGTTTTTACTGCCTGGATTTGTAGTAGAGTAAGTGGCTGCTCGGGCTTCCCTGGTGGCTCAAAGGTAAAGAATATGCCTGCAACGTGGGAGACCCAGGTTGGATCCCTGGGTCGGGAAGATCCCCTGGAGGAGGGCATGACAACCCCTCTAAGTACTCTTGCCTGGAGAGTCCCATGGACGGAGGAGACTGGCAGGCTGCAGTCCATAGGGTTGCACAGAGTCAGACACAACAGAAGCAACCAAGCAGCAAACAAGTCATTGCTCAATACCTGTTTTTAAAATGAAAGTTATTGAATGAATAGAAATAATAAGTGACAAGAAGCCTTCTACTCTGTGATATTTTATTTAAAATTTCTGAAACAAATGTCAAAATATTCACATTTTCTAAATTAGGGTAGCAGATACGAGTATACATTATCTTCATACTATTTTTCATATTTGAAAATTTCTGTGATATTTAAAAACCAAAATGAGTAATGCAGGTGATAGCAGTATGATAGAAATGTCTTTCTTCAAGGATCTCATCACTTAATTAGGGAATTGTTCCAAGGGCACCTGATTGCAGAAGTCTGTGGGGCTGTACATTTTTTAGGGGTTGACTGGCTTGCAGTTAAAAAAAAAAAAAAAAAGCAAATAGGTCTAAACCTTGAAAAGCAGGAGTTGATACTACTTGTCCAGTTTGCAAGGTATCCTAGGAATCAGCAGATAAGCACTTCTGGTATTTTTTAATACACATCCACGCACATTCGTGACGATGAAACATGGTCAACAAGAACTGGATGGATTCTAGGCAGCATGGTGTTAACTATCTGTCTACCTGGGGGTTGGTGGAAAGCCTCTTGAGAACTGTGGCAAAATATGTTTCCTCCTTAGGGTCAGATCTCCTCTTTGTCTTCTCCATCCTGCACTCTTCCTGGAATATTGATCTATATGGACCACATCCGTCGATGCTTATGACTCGGCCTTCTGGTTGGGTTCAGCTAGAAGTCAGAGGAAGGGAAGAAGAAGGTCAGGTTGCTTCACCCTCCTGTTTCCTTCCTGTAGAGTTGCCTCCAGCTGGCAGTGTCCCTTGACTAAAGGTCATTGCTTCTCCCATAGAGGGTGGCGGTGGTACACGACTCTGTGTCTGTCTCTCTCTGTCTCTCTCTTGGGTCTAGGAAACACCTCTTCTGCTTATCCCTGTGGGCCTGGGTATTACGGGCTCATTAGGAAGTACCTTAAGCTTACACACATACAGCTTTGAAAACAGTCCCTTTGAATATAAAACATCCCAGTTTAGCCTCTTCTGAGTGGGCCATCTGTTTTCTTTTGGGATTCTGATTAATCAAGGTTGAACCGTGACAGCTAAGTTTTACCTCCTCACCAGTGGCTAGCACCCCGGTTTCTGTCCTTCACTTAGCTGATGCCAGGAGAGAACGTCAGAGAATCCCCTTTAAATACTAAACTCCTGTCTATATCTGGTGTCCTCTGTTTTTTTTCTAAATCTTTTCATCATCTTCTTTTCTGCCACAAAGTCATAGAAACTGAAATGTTAAATTACTAAGAAACACTAGAAAACATATTGTCAGCATGAAATAATTACAGTCCTCCTTTAATAAATTCTACCTTCTGATGACTTTTGATCAGCTTGTAATCCTCATATATTAGTACACTAGTATATACAAATATTTAATCATCAGAGGGGGAAATCTAAACTTTCATTCTACCATGTAATGATGAAAGGGGAATGTGTGTAATTTAGTGTAATTTGAAATATTATGGAAAGCAACAATCAGTGGAAATGTAAATGTCTGGGATAATGTCCCTGGGCCTGGCCAGGGATGTCTGGTGAAACCCACAATTCTTCAAGGCCTGCACACATATTGGTCCCTCTGCCTGCCTCTCCCACTCTTCATCTGGCTAATTCCTATTTATCCTTCAGCAAACTGCTTCAATGTCACAACCTCAGATAAGTCTCTGACCCAAGTGTAAATTAATGCCCACCTCCTGTCAATTCTCTGTGATAGAACCCAGTTCTTTTCCTTTATCATAATCATGTGTGTGTTAGTTTCTCAGTCATGTCCAACTCTTTGGGACCCCATGGACTGTAGCCTGCCAGGCTCCTCTGTCCATGGGATTCTCCAGGCAAGAATACTGGCGTGGGTTGCCATTTCCTTCTCCAGGGGGTCTTCCTGACCTAGGAATCAAACCCAGGTCTCCTGCATTGCAGGCAGACTCTCTACCATCTGAGCTACCAGGGAAGCCCCAGACTTATCACAACATAAAGTATATATTTTTATGTATATCTGTTCATTGTCCAATGTCCATCTCACCCATGAGGACAGAAATCAGTTTTGTTTGGTTCCCCCACTATGTTTGAATTCTTTATCAGTATCAGGGACCCAACCAATATTCGTGAAATAAATGAATGCATTAAGTTCTTAGAAAGGAAGAGCCGCTGCATGTGTGAGTTATAATTCCATTTATAGTACTGTTATCAAAGGTGGATTATTTGTATTCCTTAAATTTAAGAGGATGTCCCTAGACACATTAAAATAAATCTATTTATTTATCTACTCTAGGTTTGCATTTTATGAGTCATGCTTTGTTCCAAGAAGGCAAAAGCCTAGCCAAGAACTTGTCATAAACAGTCCTAAAAAAAAAAAAAAGTCCTTTCTTAAAGTTATAATGAGATGTACTAGGGGATACCTGCTGTTTTTGCCTGCCCAACTTCCTTTGCCGTTCTTTAGGTTACAGAACCAAGGACCACCATGTGTGACCTCTCTGGGTTGTGCACTCCCCGACTCCAGGAGGCCCCGTTCACACACACTACATCACGAATTAGAGTTCTGAAAAGCTCTTCCTGTTGGGGAACACTTCTCATACACCGTATCATTCAGTCCGTGCGTGGGCTCCCTTGCCAAAGAGGTGGACACGTGACCCAAACCAGTCAATCAAAAAACTATCTTCAGAAATCACCACTATTTATTGTAGGACTATATATATAAATCGGGATTTCCAGTACTAAGAAGTATGGACGTCTCAAGCTGTGAGAGGTCCTTTTGCCATGTAATGACAAAAAAGCTGTCTGCGAGGGACATCAACATACAGGAAGGCAGAGAAGAAAGAAGGAGAGCATGAAACAGACTTGTGATGATCAGAGCTGATCCCCAGCCCTGCCTAAACTACTCCTGGGCTTTTCGGTTATGTGATCTAGTTAAGTTCCCTCCCTTATTTAGTCAAGTTTGAGTTGAACCTCTGTTACTTACAACTCCAAGAGCATTGGTTAATACAGATACCAATCTCAACCTTGTTTTCTGCTTAACAGGAAACTAAATTTACTTCTTGTGACACCAATGACATCATGTATCTGCCTACAGTCCTCCAATTGCTTCTCATGGTGCCCAGAAAAAAGCCAACTGTCCACACGTCATGGCCTGTAGATATCTGCACGGTTTGACCTTACCTCCGCCCACTCTCCCTGCCTTTCGCTCACTGTGCATCAGGAATCCTGAACTTGGCGATCCTTACAAGAGCCAAGCACGCTGCCACCAGAGGCTATTTGCACTTGACATTCCCTTGTCTGGTACACGCTTCTCCCAGTGTATCTGCTTGACTATATTCTGTTCTCTGTTCACATGTGAACTTCCCTCATCATCCCATCTTAAAATCTTACTTTTCCTCTCTGTATTAGTTTCCTAAGGGTTCCCTAACAAAGCACCACAAATTGGATGTCTTGATTCAACAGCAATGTATTGTTTCACAATTCTGGGAGGCAGAAGTCTGAGATCAAGATGTTGGCAGAGTTGGTTTGTTTTGAAAGCTGCAAGGGACTACCTGTTCCATGCCTTGCTCCTAGCTTCCGGTGGCCTGCTGGCAACCACTGGCATATTACAGAAGCACCATCCAAATCTCAGCCTTCATCTTCACATGACGTTCACCCTGTGTGTATGTCTGTCACTGTACCCTAATTTCCCCTTTTTGGAAGGACTCCAGTCATATCGGATTAGGGCCTCCTCCAATGACCTTGGAGTCATCATTGACTCAATCATCTGCAAAGATCCTATTTTCAAATAAGATCGCATTTATAGGTACTGAGAATGAACATCTTTTTGAGGGGACACAATTCATCCCATAACACTCCTCTTAAGCCATCTTATTTTTCTTTATAGTATGTACCTGACATTATAAACTATGTGTATACTGATTTAATGCCATTCTCTGCTTCAACTAGGATGTAAGTCCCATGAGCATGTAGATGTAATATTATACCCACAGTTGGATTTTTCCCTCAGCTTTTAAAATAGTGCCTGGTATATAGGGGATAAGCAATCAAAATTTGTCAAATGAGTTAATACTACATAGGAAAATGGGCCCTCCTATTTTAAAATAGAAAGTCTGAAACTTCTTCGTGCATAGCCAGCCAACTATTTGAAGAGACTAAATCTTCTCTGATGACTTTGATATGTGTATTAAAGAGTCTAAGGCTTACTGGAGATCCAAAAAAAAAACCTGTCACAAACTGACATACCATGCCTTTGAAAACAGAAGGGTGGGTAGAAACACTCTAAGGAAGAATGGAATTTGGGAGTGGTAGGTTGAGAGGGGACATGTGAGAAGGGGTAGAAGTTATTTAAGTTTATGAGTGGTCAAGCTCTGGCAAAATCCTGCCGTAGTCATTGTTTTGTCTGACTTTGTGATAAAAGTATGCCAATGGCCTTCAATGATATTACATTGCTTTCATTATTAAAAAGTAATATTAATGTGAAAGCAAATTTTGCCTGCTGCAGATATTAGAAGTGCCCCCTCAGGTATAGCTCTGTCAAGTTGTATTATCATTATCTATCTTTCAGCTGGTGCCCCCATTGGAATATGAGCTGAGATTAGGGTCTGTGTCTTTTTAACCCACAACCAGTCAAAGAACAAGTGATTAATTAACTATCAATGTATTTGCAGCACACACACACACACACACACACACACACACACACACACAAAGAGTTAAGAGCCCTTACTTACATAAGGCTTTTTAGAAATCAATAAGAAGACAGGTGACCCAGTAGATCAAAGGAAGTGCAGATACCATATAAACATAACAAGTTGCTCAATCTTGCCAGTAGCCAGGGAAATGCAAATTAAAATCATAACAAAATTGAATTTTTGCCCATCTGCTTGGCAAAAGTTGAAAAGATTGATAACTTCCAGGCTGGTGAGGGTGTAGATAACCAGGTGCTCTCAAACTTCTGAGTGTGGGATCGTATGTGGAACTGTATGTCCAGTTTCAGAATACACTGACCTTTTGACCTAAATATCCTATTTTTTAAGCTTCTCCCCTACAAAATAGGCTGTATTCAAAATAATGCATATCAATAAGTCTCCAGAATTTCAATATAGGAAAAACATAGGTGTCTCATTTGGTTTTAAACAAATCCAGAATATATTTTTATACTTTTGAGTTTGTGGAGTAAAATTCCTGCTCTCAACAGAATAAATTATCAATTAAGTAGCAGAAGCAACATTTATCAAATGTCAACTGGAAGCAAATAATGTTGTTTGATTCCCTAATTATGTTTAGTCACTAATATTTAAGAAAGTCACTCTTAGCTTCTACCAGTCTAAACCACCCTAAACCAGTCTCTGAGGGAAGTAAACCCTAGCCCCAAAGGTGAGCTTAGAAAGTGAGAAGTCAAATGGGCAGGCACCCTGGGCAGTAAACTCAGCTTTTGCTCTCAAATTTCACCCTGTGCTCTTACCATCCCTAGTTGTTTCTGTTTACAATTAAAAAGGAGAAAGTGCTGCTTAGAGCAAGAATTGCCACAACCATTTTCTCATACTCAGGGAGTGGCTTAATATGTGTATTTATAACTTATCCAGCAAAAATGCCAGGGAGCCCTCTTTGAATAGAAGAGATGATCCTCCCACTGAGAAAGAAAAGGTATTTTTATCACACTGAAGTGCTCTGCACAAGGAAGTGAGAAGAACCTCGACTTTTCCTAGGGATAGGGAGGAGGTGAAAATCAAGGAAGATTTGAGGGGTTTGGGAGGGAAAGCAAAGGCTCCCCTAGAAGGGGGATGGAATTGAGTCTAGCAGGATGCTGGAGGCCAGCCAGCGCTCCCATAACGTGATAATGTGCTCTCCCCAGACCTGCCCCGGCCACTCCGAGCTTTGGAGTGAGGTCTGGCTCTTTCCAGGACAGCCCCCAGCAGTGACTGAGGCAGGCGGTGGCCAGGGCCCAGCTACTTCCACCAGAGGACCCCTGTACTGACCAGGCAGAGCGCCCCTCATTTAGATAAAGCCTTTGTGAAAATGAAGCCTGGGTCAGATGGCTTCCCTCCCGTTTGTCTTCTCAGCTCTTACTCCCCAGAAACCCTTCCCCACTTCCCTCTGTCAGCACCTGCTCCCCAGAGAGCTGACCGGCACAACCAGGGACCCCTCCCTCGTTTACCCCTGCCAAAATTTCTACACCAGCGGGATTTTTCTTTACACTCTGAAAGAAACCATTTCTTGTTTTAATTTCAAGTTCAGGAATTAAAACCAAATAATTGCCAGTTTGTTCTGTGCCACACAGTCACTGCTTAACTTCAGAGGACTGCTGGCCTTGTCTCTGAACAATTGCACTCTTCCTCAAGAACGTATTCCTTTCCTTTTTTGTTGTTAAAGAGAAATGAGAGAAATTCTAGGGGAAGAAGACCTGCAAATGGTGATACAAAAACCTGTAACTTTTATGAGCAATGGAATCCTAATTTCAGAATAAGAAAAAGACCTCCTAGTTTATTCTAAATAAAGCCCCTAACTTTGCATCAGAGGGTTGGTCCATAGAGCACTTGAAAGTTGCAATCTAGATATCCAGTTACAAAAGCAAATAAGTAAACAACAAAAAACAGCTTTGCAACCATCTTAGTAAAAACAGTTAACATTTCAAGTAATTATAACTTGTGTTTGTATTATTCCAAATGACTATAATACTAGGTGGTAACTCCCATCTAGATAAACTAGCACTTATGTTATTGAAGTAGATGATAAAGTTCAGTGTTTGGGATCTCATGGTTTTATTCAACTGGATGTATTTTTCTTTTCATTGTTTTCAACTCACCAACTGTATTTGTTGAAAGGACAGTTCCATTTTCAGAAAAAATCACACACAAGGCCACTTGACCTTTTGGGTCTATGTGCTGAGGAAATTGTGAGGCAATCATGAATTCAGTGCAGTGTATTTATTGGAAGAGGGGTATTCTGGGTTTTGTTAAGAAGCTCAAACAAGCTCAAAAATGTGTAACTTAAAAGAAACAACAAATAGTTGTTACTTGTTTAATAACCTTTTAAATCTATCAGCAAGGAGGCTGACATTTGAAATGGCTTCTCTGAGTATTTATTAAGGGAATATATTTGTCGATTCCCTTTATTCTCTAAATGCTCTTTTCTCCGCCCTCTTTTGCCATCTCTGCTGAAATTGTCTCTTTCTTATTTTTAAAAAGCAGAAGCTCACCTTCAGCTCCAGTCTGCTTCACCTTCATTAATCCACTTTGTGCCTGGGCTGGCCTGGAGCAAATGGGGTTATGATGAGATTTCTCAGCCTCTTAGGAAGACCGCGGTCCCTACACCTTTCAGTTGCTGCTTTGAGGGCCTGCTGCACCGCCCACCATCTCCTTTCCAGGGACCCACTGACCCGGTAGGTCCCGGGTGAGGCGGCTGCTGACCTAAGTCCACCTGTATCTGATTTCTGTTGACACCATAGAACAGCCCACTTGTCTAACAAAAGAGTGGTTCAGTTACAAATTACATGCAGACTGTCAGGTTATCTTTTCTGGGCTGCTAAAATTGAGACAGCGTTTTTTAAGTCAAAGGCAATCACCTAAATGAATATTTACTTATGTACATATATATGTATATTATATGTTCAACGACAGTGGTGGTGTCTATTCAGGATCATGGAGTACAGGATATTCCCACATCTATAAACATATGTGCATAAATGTTAGTGTTGCCCATATCGTGAATGCAAAAGTGTTTTCCTGTTTAAGTCTTAAATAGTTTAAATAGAATTACTCAATAATATTTATTGCTATTTTCAGTAATAGCTCAAAATAAGTTTCTTTGTAAAAAGTTTGTGATCTAAACAAGACATGTCAAGCCAACACCTAAAAAAGTCAGCTCAGAAAAACCTAGGCTTCCTCATTTGGGGGAGAAACTAGTCTTAGAAATTGCCCTTTGTTGCATTTCCCCAAGCTAGTATTGTTTAAAGTTTTTCTTTACTCCACTGAATAAGTGGATAAGGCATAATGATTGTCATCTTTAATTCATGGTGTATTACTAAATAATAATGTGAGTGAGAGAAGGAGGGGGAGGAAAGGACACAGAGCTGGAAGGCTATCTGGCTCAGGCTCCATTTTACGCGAAAGGCCTGGAATTTGGGCTTTTGACTCACCTCCAAAGGTTACACAAAAATATTCTGATAGAGTGCTTGGAAGTAGACACCCGCGATCCAAATTCAAAATTGAGATCCCTGACTAAACTATATCACCTTTTGTGTTAACAGTTAAATCTTTTAACTATCTTCTGACTAGCACAACTCTCTTGTGTCATAATTTCTTTTGTGTTAAAAGCATCAATTGTTAAAATGTGGACATTTAAAACACCACCAATTTTCAATAGGGAAAAACCGTTTGGGAATTCCCTGGCAGTCCAGTGGTTAGGACGCCATGCGTTCACTGCAGAGGGCATGGGTTTGATCCCTGGTCAGGAAACTAAAATCTCACAAGCTGTGCAGTGTAGCCAGAAAAGAAAAAAAAAAAAAAAGTTTAATATTCTGGGGACCTCAAAAAATAATGGAAGCAGCCAGGATCTCCCTCAGCTTTTGAGAAGCTCTAAAATTATTTGGTTAGAATGCAAATATTTCCATGATGTAACAGGAACATTTTTGGGTAACCCTAAGATACTGTGACTAAGAAATCTGGAAATAAGAAAATTGTAGTAAAGAATGAGTTGTATGTGTCAAACGAAGATTCAATACATACCTTTTTGTTTTTCCTCCATGCTAAATTCTATGGGCTTCCAAGAGTCTTACTATTACAACCAATTTAATGCATATTTAAAATATTCAATATTTGCATCTTTAAAGCAGGCGAAGAGTCGGACACGACTGAGCGACTGAACTGAACTGAACTGAAAGCAGGCATTCTCAATTTGAAGTCACTAACTTTGTCTTGGTAATCTTAGAGAAGCAGCATGTGTGAGAAGTTGTGAATGTTCAACCAGAGTAAACTGCATGATGAAAAGTGTTCCTGAATCCTGAGGCTTGGAGCGCTAAAATCAAACCGGATATGTAAGATTCTTTCAAAGACTAGTCTTACAGAAATGCCTTCAAGGAGAAAGGAGTGACAAAACAATAGGAAAGTCAACTCTTCTGGGTTAGAAGGGAAGGGTAATTCTGGGTAGCAGGTCACCAGAGGCCATTTGAATTATAAACATCTTGAAAGGGAACTTCTTCGTCTTGTCTGCCCAGTTCCCACAACTGCTGGGGAAGCATTCATAGTTATTTCAGTAAATCCAGTACAGAGTGTTGGGAACAACCATTTGGGGACTGAAATACGATGCCAACTGTCTAGTTGGATGGGGGAAATTATATCTTTGAGACCAATAGGAGTTGGTCTAGAGACATTTAGAGAAGATACAGAGGGCACCAAGGGTGAAAGGAATGTTCCAGTCTGAATTCCATCTCTGCTACAGGGTCAGTGTATTCCTGATGGTCTTAACTCAAGGGCTCAAAGTGAAAACACAATACAAGGAGGAAGGCTCATGTCCACCCCGGGGGAGTCCGGAGTCCTAAATGCTAAGATAGAATCTACTGAGAAACGAGAGCACACGTTGTAACCCTGTAGAATCACACAAAATGCAGGTGGAAGTAAGAGTTTAAAAATCCACAGTGAGAGTCCAGGAAAAAGGATAACACACACAGGCAACTAAGGGCTTGGTTTATGGTGACAAGGAGCAACTTCAAAGGCAAACCCTGTGAATGGTCCCTGGTGTTTCTGGATCTCTGCGTCACATCTCAGTATATGCTGTGAAGGTGAAGGGCCCTTTCAGGGCGGATATATGCTCTATACATATGATCGCAAGTATTCCTCTTGGCAGCACTGTGAGTTGCGGATTTTTATTCCCATTTTACAAATAATGAAACAATCTCAAAGAAGGACCTCAAATCATTTACCCAAGATCAAGTGGGAAAGTTGGATTTCAGGTCCATACTCTTTCTTCAGTATCATTCTGTGTCTTTCTTGCTGGTACTTTAACTACTGCTTGCAAATTAACCAGACTTTTCCTCTCTTTAAGGGGAATCACCCAAGATTGAAATATGAAATTGTCTTTGACCCTTCCAGTCAATTATTTCACCAACATTTACTGAGTACCTACTACAAGCTAGGCATCGGCATAAAGAACAAGTAAAATATAATGCCTGCTGTCGAAAGTATAGTTCATCTGTGGACTCGGTTACTAAAGTTTGTTGAGCTTATTTATCATAATCTATCCCCATCTTTCTTTTCTGAGTGTTTTCCCTGTTCAGGCCCTTCCTCCCTGCTGCTTGGACAATAGACTTAAAACTGATTTCTATCTGTTACAGCTAGGGTCAAAGGAGAACTACTCACAGAGATGTGGGCACAGTAAAAAAAGTTTTTAAGTCATGCAGAGACATTCAGAAACTAGCAACAGCAGGAAGCGATGACCACGCCTAGGGCCAGCTTATTCCAGAGCTGCCATCCCTTAGGAGTTATGGTCAGCTCCTAAGTCAGGAGGCAGGCAGCCTGATGCCTCTCTTCTCTTTCTCTCTGATCTGCTGGTACAGCCCTCTGCTCAGACTCAGAAGCCAGCCAGGGCCAAGTCTGAAATCTGTACAGGTCAGCCTCCCTGTGCAGAATGAACCAAATAGCAGCAAATGAAGAATAACCAGTTCTCTATTCATCCACTCAACAAATCTGTACTGGATGTGTGGTCCATGATAGGCATGGTGGCTGCAGTAGTGAGCAGAATGGATCTTTCCTCCATGGAGCTTATACTTGGGTGGAGGCCACTGAGAAAAAATCAAACAAAACACAAATGAGCCTCATTCACATGGAAGAAGAGCTGCAAAGAAAAGGAACCCAGTTCAATAAGAGAATATAGTGGAGGACACTCAGTCAGCTTTGAGAGCCAGGAAGGCTTCCTCAAGAAAGGGACAGTATCTGAAAGACAAAGGAGATTAGAGAGGAGAGTAAGAACTGGAGAGCACATTTAAGCAGAAGACACTGTGGGCAAAGTGCCCTCCCTGCTCATGGTGGGAGGGAGCAAGGCTCATCCAGGGAACCAAGAGACATGCCGTGGAGGACAGGACTGGTGGAAGGACAGGAGCCGGGAGCAGGCCCAGGGCTCAACGGGAAAGGCTTTATGGGCCAGGGTAAGGATTTTGGTTTATATCTTAACAGCAAGTGGGAAACCAACAGAGTTTTCATGCAGGCAGGGAATGAGGATAGGGGTGGACCCAAGTCAGATGTCAGAACTATTTGGGAAGTTTACTCTGGGCACAGTATGGGGGCTGAATGGAAGCGGTGGAGACCAGCTCGAGGCTGTTATGGAAGTCCAGGTGAGAGAGTGAGTTCGTGACCTGCGATGGTGGCAGTGGACATGAAGGGCAGGGAAGATCTTAAAGAGTGATTCACACACCATAACAGGACTCACTGGGGCCCTGGGCATGGGGGTGAAGGAAGTGAAGTGCCAGGATGACTCCTAGGACTTGGACAAATGATTGAGATATTCATTGTGCTAGGGAACCATGGTAGGCCAGGTTTGGAAATTGTTATCAGTTGAACTGTGTGCCCTCAAAACAGATAGGCTAAAGTCCTAACCCCAGTACCTCTGAATGTAGGTCTCAGGGTGAGGACTTTAGTCTCTCTATTAGGTTAAAGAATGTGACCTTATTTGTTTACAGAGTTAAAATGAGGTCATTAGGGCGGGACTTAATCCAAAGTGACTCGATGTTCTTTTAAAAAGGGGAAAGAATTCCCTGGCAGTCCAGTGGTTAGGACTTTGCACTCTCACTGCTAAAGGCCTAGATGCAACCCCTGGTCAGGGAACTGAGATCCTATAAGCCACACAGCACAGCTTAAAAAAAAGGCAGAGAATTTGGACACACAGATGTGCAGAGGGAAGGTCATGTGAAAGCCCAGGAAGGACACCATTGATAAGCCAAGGAATGCCTGAGGTTACCAGAAGCTGGGCCAGAGGCATGGAACAGATTATTTCTCATCACCCTTGGAAGGGACCAAGCCTGCCAACACCTTGATTTTGGACTTCTAGCCTCCAAAACTGTAAAACAATACATTTATGTTATTTAAACTACTCAGTTTGTGGGACTTTGTTATAGTAGCCATAGCAAACTAATACAGGCATGAAAATCAGAAATTTGACCCTGAACAAATGGAGCTGAAGGGGCTATTTGAGAAGCAGTATAGCAAAATGATTGAGAGCATGGACTACGGTACAGAACCATCTGCTCTGGAGTGACCTAGCTTTGCTATTTACCAGTTGTGGGAGTGCACACAAGTTAATGTAAATCATTTAGCCTCAGTCTCCTCACCTGTAACTAGGAATATTACCTTTCTCATAGAGTTCTTATGAGGAGCGAATGAGCTAATTTAAAGAACTTAGTGCCTGTCACATAGTAGGCACTATAGAAGAGTTTATTTAAATGTATACAAATACATAAAGCATCTAAATATTGAATAGAGTTGGTTATAGGAGTCTTGAATTCAAAGAGAGTCCTGAGTTCTAAAATTGGGAGTCACGGACACGTAACTGAAATTGTAGAGGAGAACATGATGGCCTAGAAAGTGTGGGATGAAAGAGGATAGGGCTTCTGGCCAAGTCTTGACATCTCCAGCATTTAATGGCTGGATAGAGGAGGCTGAAGGCTTCCCTGGTGGCTCAGTAGTAAAGAATCCACCTAGCAATGCAGAAGATGCGGGTTTGATCCTTCACCCAGGAAGATCCCCTGAAGAAGGAAATGGAAACCCACGGCAATATTCTTGCCTGGGAAATCCCATGGACAGAGGAGCCTGGCTGGCTACAGTCCCTGGGGCAAAATAGTCAGACACAACTTAGAGACTGGCCAACAGTGGAGGAGGTTGAATCTTTAAAGGAGATAGAAAAATGGCTAAAGAAAACCATAGTGAGAGGCATCTCACACCTACTAGGAGGTCTGTTAAGCTGACTTGTGTCCCCCAGAGTTCATATGTTGAAGCCCTAACCCCCAGTGTAACTATATTTGGAGATAAGGCCTTTTGTTGTTCAGTCGCTAAGTCGTGTCTGACTCTTGGCAACCTCATGGACTGCAGCATGCCAGGCTCCCCTGTCCTTCACTGTCTCCCAGAGTTTGCTCTGAGTCATGTCCACTGAGTCAGTGATGCTCTCCAACCATCTCATCTCTGCTGCCCCTTCTCCTCCCGCCTTCAATCTTTCCCAGCATCAGGGTCTTTTCCAGTGAGTCAGCTCTTCACATCAGGTGGCCAAAGTATTAGAGCTTCAGCATCAGTTCTTCTAATGAATATTCATGACTGATTTCCTTTAGGATTGACTGGTTTGATCCCCTTGCAGTCCAAGGGACTCTCAAGAGTCTTCTCCAGCATCACAATTCAAAAGCATCAATTCTTTGGCTGTCAACCTTCTTTATGGTCCCACTCTCATATCCATACAGGACTCCTGGAGAAACCATAGCTTTGACTATACAGACCTTTGTTGGCAAAATGATGTCTCTGCTTTTTAATACGCCATCTAGGTTTGTCATAGCTTTTCTTCCAAGAAGCAAGTGTCTTTTATTTTTATGGCTGTAGTCACAGTCTGCAGTGATTTTGGAGCCCAAGAAATAAAATCTGTCACTGCTTCCACTTCTTCCCCTTCTGTTCTCCATGAAGTGATGGGACCAGATGCCAGGATCTTAGTTTTCTGAATGTTGAGTTTTAAGCCAGCTTTTCACTCTGCTCTTTCACCCTCATCAAGAAGCTCTTTGGTTCTTCTTCACCTTCTGCTATTAGATTGGTATCATCTGCTTATCTGAGGTAATTAAACAGGTAATTGAAGTTAAATGAAGTAATAAGGGTGCAGTCCTAATTCAGTAGCCCTGAGGATGAGATGGTTGTTTGGCATCACCAACTCAATGGACATGGGTTTGGGTAAACTCCGGGAGTTGGTGATGAACAGGGAGGCCTGGCGTGCTGCGGTTCATGGGGTCGCAAAGAGTTGGACACAACTGAGTGACTGAACTGCACTGAACTGATATTCTTATAAAGAAGAAAAGACACTAGACATAAGGTCTTTTAGGCCATGTGAGGACAGGGCAAGAAGGTACTCTCTGCAAACCAGAAAGAGAGGCCTAATCAGAAACTAACCCTGCTGGCATCTTGATCTTGGACTTCCAGCTTCCCCAACTGTAAGAAAACAAATTTCTATTGTTTAAGCCAACCAGTCTGTGGCATTCTGTTATGGCAGCTCAAGCAAATTAATATAATGACTATAATTTAAAGAATGGAAAATAATATGTGTTGTTGAGTTTGTGGAGAAACTGGAACCCTCATACATTGCAGGTGAGATTGTAAAATGGTACAGCTACTGTGGAGCTTTCTCAAAAAGCTAAAATAAAATTATCATATGACTCAGCAGTTTCACTCCTAGGTGTATAGAAGAAATGCAAAGAAGGTCTCAAACAGCTACTTGCATGCCCCTGTTCCCTGGTGGACACAACGCTAGTGGTCATCAACAGATGTGATATATCCATACAATGGAATATTATTCATAATTTAATAAAAAGAAATAAATTTCTACTACATGCTACAACATGGATGAACCTTGAAAATGTCATGATAAGTGAAATAATCCAAACACAGTGGACAAATACTGTACAATTACACTTATATAAAGTATCTAGAATAGGCCAGTTCATAGAGACAGAAAGCAGCTTAGAAGTCACCAGGGACTAGGGAAGGGAGATATGGGAGTCATTGCTTGATGGGTACAGAATTTCTATTTTAAAAGATTATGGAAAGAGTTGGTGGTGATAATTGTACAGCATCATAGATATATTTATTACCACTGACTTGTACATTTAAAATAGCTAAAAACACAAAATTTACGTACATTTTACTACAATAAAAAGATAACAGCGAAGTTTGAAGAAAGAAAGAGTGTGGCATTGTGGAGGCAAAGAAAATAAAGTTTGCAGTAGGAGGAAGCAGTGAAAAATGTGAAAAGTGAATAACAACTGATTTCACTTGGCAAGAACTACTCAATGAAAGATGGCAGGAGAAGTCAGATGCCGTGGGTTGAGGAATAAGTGAAAGAGGAGAAAATAAGTGAAAGAGTATGCAGATAAGTCCTTCAGAAAGCTTGGTAGTAAAGAGGAATAAGATAAGGTAGTGGCTGGAGGGGGCTAAAGACCTGGGACTTTTCCTTTGTAGGAGGAAAGAGTTGAATATGTTTGATGTTCATGGGAAAGAGTTTAAAAAGAGTAGTTGCATAAGAATGAAGGGATCAGCTAGGGGTAAGGTGCTTAAGGTGCTTGAGGTGGGTAGATCTGATAGATAGAGTGTCTGGAGAAGGATGAACATAGGTTCATAACACTGAGGTGGGGCAGCAGAGATCAAAGCCTGGGTGCAGGGGTTAGCTTGGGACAGCAAGAGAAATGCACTGCTAAAGCCAGATGAAGACAATGAGAGATGAGGGAGGTGGGAAGCTGAGAAGATTCAGTTCTCTGGAGTGAAAGGTGAGATCCACTAGCTGGATGTAGCAGAGGATTAGAAAGGAGGATAAAGGTTTAAGATAATAGTAGAGAGTTGAGATCAACATGTAAGAAAATGAACAGAAAAGCAAAGGTGAGCTGTCTGGCCATGCAGAGGGCTCTTTGAAAGTTGGCCATCTTGAATGTATCTTGCACCAGTTTGCTCTGAATCACTGCTCGGCTCCTGGAGTCAGATATGGGGAAAGCACAGAAGGAAGGGCTTGTCCTCGGTTAGAGTTTTCCCAGGTGTTATGGAATTGGAGCTGCAGGAGAGTTTAAAGCTGAAGAGGCAGAGGCCACCGGGAGGTTCCTGGGGGGCTCAGGGCTCTGGGGGTAGAGGAGACAAGGCAGGCAGGGGTCAGTGAGTGGGATGCAGAGAGCGGTGTTGTGTGCACCCCCATGCTTGGCAGGGGAGCATTTTCAAATTATGATTCCTACCCCATTACTCCCTTTGAACCCACCAACTTAAGTATAGACTGACCTTGGATTAAAGCCCTTCTCCAAAGGGCGTAAGGTCACCACTTTAGACATATCTCCAAAACCATCTCCATTATTTTCAACCCCCTCTGTACTTCTGGGTATACCTGCCCAGTTGAGTGAGTTTTTGAGTCAAAGATGCTCAGTCATATCCGACTCTTTGCAACCCCATGGACTATACAGTCCATGGAATTCTCAAAGCCAGAATACTGGAGTGGGTAGCCTTTCCCTTCTCCAGGGGATCTTCCCAACCCAGGGACCGAACCCAGGTCTCCCACATTGCAGGGGGATTCTTTACCAGCTGAGCCACCAGGGGTACCTACCCAGTGCTGAACCAAACTGGACCATATCTCCAGTGCTTTCTCACCTCTATGGCTTTATTTACTTATTTTGCTCCCTCAATAACGCCCTCTCCATGACATAAATCCCTCCTTTATCAGTGTTTTTATGGTGTTAAACACTCGTCTCTATTACAGCACATTTGGTTGTAGTTTTTTTGCTGACATTTGTAGAGGTTATCTGTTGTGTTCATCTTCTCAACATCTCTTCCTCCCTGGCCTCTCCCTCCCTTTGGTAGCAAGTTTACCCTGCAGTTAAAAAGTTGACCTGCCTTCATTCATTGTGGATCTAGCGTAGCTCTCAAATGTGGCACCAGGACTCTCTGGGTATAATTATAGGCACATGACCCAAACCAGGTCAGTCAGCGTCTCTTTGCAGGATCCTGTCTGTGGAAGGTAAAGACATCTCTCTTTCTTTAGGTCTACTAGCGGAGATGATGCAAAACAGAAGTCATCTGTGACCAGTTTGCACACCATGGTTTCTAACCATTACCACATAGAGGAAGCCCAGTTGTAATGGGGAAGAAAGAGGAGGCCCAAACAGAGATTACATTCTTTGATTTCTGAGACCCTCTTATGCCTGATGCCCTTCTGGGCCTCACAGTTGTACATGACATTCAAGTGCCTCTTCTGTTTAAGGTGGCATGAGCTGGTTTTGTTTACTTGCCCCTAACCAGGTCTTGAGGAATACATATCATCTCCTGTGTTAGATGCTAGGTGGTCAACTAGATACAGAGACTGTATCCCAGCTCCTGCCATAAAGAATACTCAATAACATGAAATAGATGTTAAAACCCTAAGAATCATTCCAGGTGCAATTTACATTTCATTTGCTTCCATAAAATTCTACTGAGCCCCCAAATCAATTGTGATCACTCTCATGACACCCAGGGGCACTTTATAGATTCTGCTGCATATTTTTGTTGTGTTCTTGGTCACCTGTCCCTATCAGAGAACAAGTGAGTTGGAGGCAGGATTTAAGTCTGTGTAGTAACTCAATAAAAGTTAACTGTTCAAAATTGAACTCCTGTGTGCCAGCTGTCGTGCAGAGAGAAAAAAGAAAGGTAGACGAGGCTCACTTTCTGCTCTGAGATGCTCATGGCACATGTTCAATTAATGCTGTGAATTGCCTTGGCCTAAATAGAAAATGAATAAAGAAAGAAAGTAACATATATCCCTTATGGAGAAACAAAGCTCTAGACTGAGAGCAGAAGATATTTTTATCAGGAAGTGTCAAAAGAATGCGGAACAAGCTCGGAAACATTTTATAAATAGATCAGGAACCAAATACCCTGGAAATATAAAACTGTTCATAAATAAAGGCCAACACAACATTTCCCTGGACATTATTTAGCAACTGCAGGAGACACTAAATCCTCTTTTCATCGTGTCCAGATTTCTTTCCAACTAAATAAGGGCAGGTTAAGCTGATCCTCTGTGTGTGTCTCACCCTGGGTAGACACAATGGCTGTAAAATGCTCTGCTTCTCCAGAGAACAGTGGAGAACCCTGGTGGAAGCTGACATTGTTCCAACTATTCCAGCTCTTTAAGTTAAATATGGTAGCAGAACTTCATTCAACCCTGAGGTACCCTTAGTCCCCCAAACAGAGACTTGCAGTCTGCAGCTGTTCTAGGAATGAGTGTGGAATGGTGAACAACTCAAACCAAATCTTCCCTCTCAAGGTGTGATCATATCCAACTTCCTCACATTATTTCCTCTTCAACCCTCTTTAGAGGTTTAAGAGTATAGCCCCGGACAGTCAAATGGAAGCAAAAGTTTATGCAAGAATCCAGGACTCTTACTTAGTCTAATCTCTAGACAGCCTTAGGGGAATCAGGCAAAAGTCCTCTGGGCAAAGTCACCCGAAGTAATTATGTCACGTCAGTAGTTAGAACATTGTTCGGTGTCCTCACTTGCCTGAAAGCTTTCCTGTTGCAGTTAAGATGTGGAGGAACCAGCTGGCTGGTTGCCTAATAGGATTCATCACAAAGAGGCATTTCCCCACTCTCCACCCCAGGAGTTGATGATGGACAGGGAAGCCTGGCATGCTGCAAGTCCATGTGGTCACGAAGAGTCAGACACAACTGAGAGACTGAACTGAACTGAACAAAGGGGTATTACCAAAGCAAAGCACCAAAGGCTCAGGGCCTCAACTTTTCTGGAGCAAAAACCTGATTAGACCTACTCTCTCAAGAGAGGTATGTTAGGGTTCTCCAGAGAAACAGAACCAAAAGGATATATAGAAATACGTAAGAGGGGATTTATTACAAGAACTGGCTCACGTGGCTTTGGAAGATGAGAAGTCATACAGTCCACAAGCCAGAGGCCAAGGAAGGCTGATAGCACAATTGTGTCTGAGTCCACTGGCTTTTGAGGATGGGGGGAGAGGCTGATGGAAAGTCCCCATCTCTGTTGGAAAGCTCAAGAACCAATAGCCTCAGTATCCAAGGGCAGGGAAAGATCAATATCTCAGCTGAGAAAGCAGGTTCACCCTTCCTTTGCCTTTTGATCTGTTCAGGCCCATCACATCGGTGAAGGCGATCTTCCTTACTCGGTCTGCTAATTCAAATGCTAATCTCTTTCAGAGATACCCTCACAGATATACTCAGAATAATTATTTACCAGCTACCTGGGCATCCTTTAGCCCAGTGAAGCTGATACATAAAATTAGCCATCATAGTAGGGGTAGTCAAACTCTGAGAAACCAAGTTGCACTCCCCAAAATGTTTCCCAAAGGGTCAGAGATTGAACCAGTCTGAAATTTAGTCCTTCTTTCCTAATGAAATAAACACAGTAATTTATGCACAAAAAAGTAAATTTTTTTTTCTTTTTCTATTTGGCTTATGAGAATAAGGGATTTGTATGTTACATGCTTTTCCACAGTTTGAATTTCTTAAATAGCCACGTTTTACTTTTATAATAAAACATGCATTTTTAAGTTGTTGCAGCAAATAATTCATCTGTGAGACCCATGTTTAGTTCTGTGAGGGTAGGGACCATGTTTTGTTTTCCCTTGCCCCTGTACCTCCAACAGACAGGCCAATATCTAAGACATTGTAGGTGCTGAATAAATAACCTTCTTGACTCCTGTCAATCTGGTCTTATTTAACAAGTGCTCACAGTCAAGTAGGACTTCCCTGGGTGCCTCAGTGGGTGGAGAATCTGCCTACAATTCAGGAGACCCAGATTGGATCCTTGGGTCTGGAAGATCCCCTGGAGGAAGGCATGGCAATCTACTCCAGTATTCTTGCCTGGGGAATCCCACCACCAGAGGAGCCTGATGGGCTACAGTCCATGGGATTGCAAAGAGTCCAACAGAGCTGAAGCACCTGAGCACGCTCACACAGTCACGTAGATCAGGGAAAGCTGGCTACTTTATAGACTATCAGAGTCTCCAGACACTAAATACTCCATAATTTCCCAGCTTACAGATAGTGCCCATTAGTGGCTTGTGAAATCAATGTAGTGAATCATGACAGGCATTATAAAAAAATCGAATAAAATCCAGTAGAAAAAAAAACAACAGAGTACATATAATAGGGGTATTGTTTCATGAAACTTTGTTTCCTTTTTGCACACCCTGTGATGAAGTAAAACATGTTTCTTAACTTGGGGTTGTGGTCAAAAGCTTTGAGAGTCACTGATCTAGTTTACCTTAGACACACACACCCTGCTGCCCAGCCATAACAAAGCACTGCCAGTTCCCCAGAAACATCAGGCTGTTTTCTGCTCTGGAGGACTTGGCACTTATGTGCCCTCTACCTGCAATGGACTTGCCCTCGTCTGCTTGGGGCTCCTGGTTTACTTTAAAAAAAAAAATTCATTTTGGGGGGGGATATAGCTGATTAACAGTATTAGGATAGTTTCAGGTGAATCCTGAAGGGGCTCAGCCATACATATCCATGCGTCCATTCTCCCCAAACTCCCCTCCCATCCAAGCTGCCACACAACTTTGAGCAGAGTTCCAAGTCTAACAGCAGGTCCTTGTTGGTTATCTGTTTTAAATATAGCAGGGTGTGCCTGTCCATCACAAAGTCTGTGAGTCTCTTTCTTTTTTATAAGTTCATCCCCTGGCTTACTTTTCAAGATGCTGCTCAAGCCTCTTTCCATGAACCCCTCTGTTCCTCATCCGAGCCGAGCCAGACTCCCTCCCTCCTGCCTGCTTCCCCCGACACATCGCAGAGCTGTGCGCTGGGCAGTGATCCCTGCACAGGCAGCCACCTCTTCTACTAGTGTGTGCTCCAGAAAGTGTGGGCTTCGTGGTCTTCAGCTTCACATTGCCGGGGCCTCACATGATGACTATAAAAGTCAGTATGTGACTATCAGATAATTACAGGGAAAGGCCTTTGTGAGGGACAAGGCAGCTCCTTACGTAATGAAACAGAATCACACCCAAATTGGAGCATCCAGATTTTC
This sequence comes from Budorcas taxicolor, assembly GCF_023091745.1. Classification (NCBI taxonomy): domain Eukaryota; kingdom Metazoa; phylum Chordata; class Mammalia; order Artiodactyla; family Bovidae; genus Budorcas; species Budorcas taxicolor. The sequence goes on from NC_068923.1 coordinate 82,398,789, forward strand.
AGTAATAAGTGAAAAAAAGCAAGATATAGCACAATATGCATAATAATGTATACTGCCCGTGTGTGTGTGTGTGTGTGTGTGTGTGTGTGTGACCACAGAAATAGCTTTGGAAAAATACAAAGGAAAATGGTAACAATGGTTGCCACCTGGGGACAGGCAGAGAAAGGAGACTTTTATTTCACTACCTGTCTCTTGATTTTTGTGCTATGTGCATGGACTACAGAGCACTATAATTAACGAACAAATATTACTCCAGAATATTTTTACAAGCAATGAATGTGAGAAAACCAAGATTTATGGCTTCTAAATATTCCATAACTCATAAAGGTATAATTATTTTTCTTGACTGATATTTTTTTATTTTGACTGATATTTTTTAAAAAGCCTTTATTCTTCTGTGAAGCTGAAAGTAAACCTAGACATTTTCTGATTTATAGCAAAAAGGAGAATTTGCATCTCCCCTAAGCTGGAGAGCTGTTTGGGTGTAAGAGGGAGACTGGGGTGGGCGGAATTAGTTTTTATGAAATAAGCAAACCTCCTATCTTTATGGAAAATGCATATCCTATGAAGGCCTGACTAATGAACACTCAGCAGTTGTTGAAGAAGGCAATTGTAACAAAGGATAATCTAAATCAATTTTGTAGCCTTTTGGAGAACAAGGTTCTTCCGCCAGCCCTCTGGCTGGGCCTTCCCAATTCTTCATCTCATTAAAATATTCTTTTATATAAGCCTAATTGCCAGAATTAAAAGAGCTGCTTATTACAGACTTGGGTTTCTATGGCAACAGTAAAATATACGCCAAAGTGTCTGAAGCATTGAGAAAAATAATATACGCTAATAATAGGTAGCCCTGTGAATCCTTTTAATAAGACAACTAATTAAAAGCCAGCTACTCTACTTGTTGTAACAAGAATGGCTGTGGAGATCTGCAAACTTTTTAAAACCCAGCAAAACATCCTCTGCTAAAGTCGCTGAAATGATTCTGTGTCAAAATATATGTTCCAAGTTTTGGTGATAAACCTGTTAGTGAAAGAAAAGATCATTTTCCCTTTTACAGTGTATGTTCAAAATCTGTCCCTTGCATTTTCTCTCTCTCTCTTTTTCTGTTCCTCTCTTTCTTTCTTTTTCTTCTTCTTTTTTTTGCTGAAATCCTGGCAGGGGTGACAACAGCCCCAGGTTGGGGCCTGCCCTGTATCTGTGTGTCAAACACAGGAAAGCTGACTCCCTTCCACTCTATAGGCCACACTCATCTCCCCAGAGGATGAACCCTAAACGGGGTTCCATCTCAGACTGGGACCCTGGGATGGGCCTTCTTGGTTCATGTTTTTGGACTTAAGTTCTTTTCTGCAATAAGTTCTTTTCTTGATTTATTGTATAGCAAATGGCATAATTCTCTGTATTAGTTAGCTAGCGCTGACATAACCAAGTAAAAGGCTTAAAGAAGAAACACTAATTTTCTCACAATTCTGGAGGCAGGAAGTCCAAGATCGAGGTGTGGGCACAGTTGATTCCTTCTGAGGGCTCTCTCCTTGCCTGGTAGATGGCCAGCTTCTCTGTGTCTTCATGTGCTCTTCTCTCTGTGTGCAGAGCTCTTCTTCTTATAGGACACCAGTCATCCTGGGTCAGAGCCCACACTAAAGCCCAGCCTAAATACCTTGTATTAACTTAAGTTTCTCTTTAAAGACTCTCTCCAAATACAGTTACATTTCTAGGTATTGGGGGTTAGGATTTCAACATATGAATTGTGTGGGTGCACCGTTTGGTCCCTAACAGTAAACGTGCTCACTGACACCGTGACTTTGATGCCCTTCCCATCAGGTGGGGCTCTACCCAGTGTAACTGGTAGCCTTATTCCCAGTTACAGGAAGAAGGGATTAGGACACAGAAGAAGAGATTAGGACACAGAGGGAGAATGCCGGGTGAACATGAAGACAGCCGTCCATAAGCCAAGGAGAGAAGCCTCAGAAGAAACCAGGCCCAGTCATACCTTGATCTCAGACTTCTAGCTTCCAGAACCGTGAAAGAATAAATTCCTGCTGATTAAGCCACTCGGTCTGTGGTATTGTGGCAGCTTTAGCAGATGCACATACTGGAAGGGGCAGGAGGAGCTAGGGGCCACAACCTTTTCTGAAAACCTGCCACAACCTTGAGACCTTAAGCTCCCTGTGGCTTGGGATTCTGTTGTTCGCGTGCATCATCAGCATTCAATAAACATTGTCTGTTTTTAGGCCGTCTTTCAAGGCAAGAGAAGAAAGAGAAGCCAGACAAGGTGGTGAAAAATCAGGGAAATATGAGAAAACCAGAAGAACGTTTATGTTGCGGAAGCCAAAGGACAAGGGCATCTTGGGAAGAGATCTTTGGAGATCTCAAGGAGGAGGGGGCTGAGAAGGAGCCACTGGCTGCAAGGACGAAAACAGTGTTGGCCAAGGAGAACTTTACATTCTTACCATGTGTTTCTACTTCTTAAAATATTTCACCACAAGAATATATAATATTATATGCAAAAAAATGTTTAACATATAGTAATCTTTAAAGAAAGAAAGAAAGTTAAAATCTTCTCTGGGCCTTCTATCCCTACTTTCTGCAAGTACTCACTGCTAGGAGTTTAGTGCAGGTCCTCAAACATTGCAAGGATTGCAAAATGGCATGGACCCTGGGAGGGCAATTTGGCAAAGTAATAATAATAATAACCTAAGTTATATACCAATAAGTTTTTTTAAAAAGCTGCAAAGGTCTAAACCCTCCAGATGTACTCACACACATGCAAAATGACACTGTGTACAAGGATATTCACTGTAGCTTTATTTGTTATGGGAAAAGTCTGGAAATAATCCAGGAGTCTTCCAATAAGGGATGGTTAGATAAACTGTGCTAGAGTCACACAATGGAATCTCCATGCTGCTGTTAAAAAAAAAAAAACAGAATGAGGAAGTTCTCCTTGTAGTGATTTGGAAAGATTTCCAAGACAGATTAAGTGAAAAGGAAGGTATACAGCAGCTGTGTGTTCCCTTTATGTAAGCAAGGAGGCAAAATAAGACTACACTTATACATGTATTTTTAATTTGCATATGCTTGCATGAAAACCCTCTGAAGGCATAAGAAAACAAATAGAATTGGTTATCTGGGGAGAAGAGTGTAGATTGGAAATTAGGTGGGACTATTCTTGATTATTTTCTCATTTCGATGCACAGTATCCTTAGATCCTTATAGCAAATCTGAGGCCAGTGTTATTATAATAGTATCTCAATTTTATAGATGAATATTAGAATTAGACTAAGTGACTTACTTGCCCAATTATCAACTAATACAGCTGGCAAACACGGAGCCTCATTAAAGCATAACTGTGCCTAACTCCAAAACCCACGGTGCAACATATTTTAGACTGTCCCCTGAATAAACATGGGCCCTCAGATTTATTATCTGAGGTCTTCAGATTTATCATAACATGGGTCTTCAGATTTATCATCTGAAATGAATGGTCTCTAAGGCAGGATAATCAAGTTACAGCCAAACATATTTTAAGGTGTTTATATACAATCAAGGGGCCGGAAATGGGGAGAGATTCTTTATTAAGTAGACTGGTTTTAAAGGCAGTTTGTGTTTATTTGTTCCTTTGTTGGCTTCTTAGCTTCTCCAATGTCTGTTTTGGAATAAGCAAGCAGAGGAGGAGATGGAAAATGACCTACTTTTGTGGTACATACAATTTTTGTAAGCAAGTAATTTTTTGTTGAGGCTTTTGACATTAAGGGTTTATGCTATTTAGTTCCTGAACACTTTGTCCAAGAAAGTGACTAGGGGTATAGGAAGGGAAATAAAAGATGAAGAAAGGTCCCTTCCTGGATAAGGCTTCTGCTATCACTGCTGCCAAGTCTCCTGGATTATCTGAGTATAAAGGGAAAAATCTGTAGTTCCTCCGTCTGTGAGAAGGCTCTGGCACTTAGTTAAGTTACACTGTGTGTTCGAGATCTTTCCTTAACTAATTGTATCTTTTTTGCCCTGTTAGGAGGAAATTTTCTTAAACTCGATTTATTTTCTAAATGGAAATATCCAGGCCTTGAATGTAGCAGCTCTTGCTCTGAGCAGTACAGATCCTAAAGTCCTTCAGTTACATGGCCTTGGTTGTTTCCAATGTGTAAGACCTGAGTGGTCCTTCACAGAGGTTTGAATCAGAGCTTTGGGAGTTCTAACAAGAAAAAGAGAGGGGAGTCTCAAGAAAACAAAGCAGGAAGTGGTAAATTCTCTCCTTGGATTACTTTCCCCCTTGATTTCAGCTCCAAGTGACACTAGTTTGCCAGGAGGCCAACTTGGGCCAAACTCGTGGGTCTTTTCCCAACTGGCAAAAGTGGAAAAATAGAATAGCTGCTTTTCCCCAAATCTCGTGACTCTTGTCTCCATCACAATGACTCACAATGCCGAGACTGCCCAAAATTGTTGCCCTAACTCCAAACCACCTTGCGAATGCCTTGCTCCCATCTTGCAGCGAACCTCCCAACTTGCCCCATAAGCCCTCAGTGCTCCCAGCGTAACAGACCATACCTTATGATGCTTTTGTTCTGAGGTCCAACCCTCTCCTTGGCTCATCACAACTATTAGAAGATAAAGTGAATCTTAGCCATGACGCTGATAAAGTCTTTATAGAGTAAAACTTTCCTCCTTCAAAGTCTTGAGAAGAAACAAGAAGTATTGCAATCTGTAACACTTGAAAGAGAATTAGCCCTCCTTTGGCAATGGAATAAGTACAATTCCCAAACCCCTAGTCACTGTCAGTATCAAAGCAAGAAACTGAATGTGTTGGCTGGTAAAACGGTTTATTGACTGAGTGAAGGTGCCTCATCGTTTTCATTCAGTGACCCTGAGTTCATTAGTGTCATCATTCATTCTTCATCATTTATTCATTTATTCACATTTACTGAGCCAGATATTCTGTTGGGCACAGGGATTACAAAGAGAGCAAGAAATAATGCCTGACCTCAAGGAGCATGCATTCAAGCTGTTGTTCTCGCCTCTCATCACTTTCAAGAATTTTAAACGGCTCCCTTCTATCTGACCTTCACACACAGAGCTGTAAGCAGCTCTGCCTGTCTGGTCTCTGTAAATGCCAATTATCTCTAGAGAACTCTTTTATTAAAAGTATGCATGCATGCATGCAAGCATGCTAAGTCGCTTCAGTCGTGTCCGACTCTGTGCGACCTCATGGACTGTAGCCTGCCGGGCTCCTCTGTCCATGGGATTCTTCAGGCAAGAATACTGGAGTGGGTTGCCATGCCCTCCTCCAGGGGATCTTCCCTACCCAGGAATTGAACCCAGGTCTCCTGAGTCTTCTGCATTACAGGCGATTCTTTACCACCTGGGAAGCCCCTATTAATAGTATATCAGCTACTAACTTAAGGAAATAATGAAGTCTAAAAATAGTTATCATTGTATAGTTTGAAACACTTTTCTTATTTATAAAACAGCTCATTTGAGCCTCACAACATATTTGGGTAGAAATTGTTTCTTTTTTCTTCTTTTTTAATAATGGCTTTATTGAAATATAATTTACATATGATACAATTTATTATTTGAAGTGCACAATTCAATGGATTTTATATTCAGAGTTGTGAAAACAAAAATCACTGCAATCGATTTTGAATATTTTCATCACCCTAGAAAGAAACCCCATACCCATTAGCTAATACACTAACCTGCTTTCTGTCCTTGTAGATTTAGCTGTTCCATACATTTCACATCAATGGAATCATATAATACATGATCTTTTGTGTCTGGTTTCTTTCACCTAATAATTTTTTAATGGCTCATGCATATTATGGAATGTATCAGTACCTCGTTCCTTCTGTTACATGGATATTTCACATTTTATTTATCTATTCATCTTTAGATGGTATATTTCACTTTATAAGTAAAGAAACTAAAGCAAATAAATGGCTGGGTTGAGACCATCCAAAGCCAGGTCTCCTGGCTCCTGACCCAGTGCTCATTTTATTAAATCCATTGCTTTTCATAACTAAAAGGTACATGTTCATTTCTATTTTCAAAATACCTTTATGTAAGAAATTCTAAAACAGGGAATGAAGCTAAGAAGTACAATAAAGCTTCTAGGACTGCCTCCTAGGAAATCTAGGAAGCCTCCTTGTTATTCGCTATTACAAATATTTCCACCCTGCATGGAAAAAAAAAGAATTTTGAGAGTGAAAAAGAAATCAGTAAAAAATGGTTCCTTCTGCTCAGTGTTATGTGGCAGACTGGATGGGAGGGAATTTGGGAGAGAATGGGTATTTATGAGCCGTGTGTGAGTACTAAATCGCTTCACTTGAGCCCGACTCTTTTGAGACCCTATGGACCATAGACCACCAGGCTCCTCTGTGCATGGGATTCTCCAGGCAAGAATGCTGGAGTGGGTTGCCATGTTCTCCTCCAGGGGACCTTCCCCACCCAGGGATCGAACCCTCGTCTCTTACATCTCCAGCTTTGGCAGGCAGATTCTTAACCGCTAGTGCCACCTGGGAAGCCCGGATACTTGTATATGCATGGCTAAATCCCTTTGCTGTTCACCTGAAACTATCATGACATTGTTAATCAGCAATACTCTGATACAAAATAAAAAGTGTAAAACAAACAAAGAAAAAGCATGGTTCTTAGTAGAGCCTAGCCATCACCGATGCCCCTGTCCCTTCCTCTGAGCCTATGTCTCTGTTCTCTGTTGTTGTCTGTGTACAAGTCATAGGTCATTAGAATGGGCCTGTGGGAGTCGAGAGAGGTCCTCATTAAAAAGGAGGACATCAGGGACTTCTCTGGTGATCCGGTGGCTAAGAGTCTGTGCTCCCAATGACGGGGGCTGGCATTCGGGCCCTGGTTGGGGAACTAGATCCCATGTACAGCAGCTAAAGATCCCGCATATTGCCATGAAGATCGAAGATCCCACGTGCTGCAAGTAAGACTCAGCACAGCCAAATGAACAATGAATTTTAAAAACAAAAAAAGAGTACATCAGAATCGTACATCAGAATCGACTATTCAGCTTCGGTTGCTAACACACTGGCTCCTGAATCCACAGGCCGTATGCAAATATTATGAACGTCATCCTGATTACTCTCTAATAGTTTTATACACTTAGATGAGGCCCTTAACAGCAGGATATTCTAATGGAAGCTATTATAATGAAACGAAAATTTTTTATGTACAGAGATTTTTTCAGTTTTAAAAGAAAATCACTTTAGACAAAACTTTGAGCCTATAACAGAGCAAATCTGTCCAGCTGTAAACCAAATTCCAAGATTGGCCAACTCCTATTTTCAGCAGCTGGCAAGAGTACCCTTAACGAGCTCTGTGGACATCTCTTTTTCTTCACCCCATATGGTATAAAATAAAACCAACCTAGACTCCTTCATAAGCTTTATGTAGTCACTTGAGTCTCAGAAATGGTTCCTCTAACACGCAGCAATGTTTTGCCTGGTGATGAGTCCTCTGTAAATAGTTAACCAACGTTGTGCGTTATAGAAACCAACTATGTATAAATGAAACAATACTGGAAATACTAGGAAAACAATCTGAATACATTAATCACAGCACTGTGAAGACACGTTCAGGCTGCTGTAACAGAATACCATAGACTTAGTGGTTTATAAATGATAGAAATTTATTTCTGACAGTTCTGGAGACTAGGAAATCCCAAATCAAGCTGCTGGCCAATCAAGTGTCTGACGAGGATCCACCCTCCTCAGGGTTTATAGATGGCCATCTTCCCACTGTGCCCTCAGATGGCAGAAGAGGGCAAGGGAGTTCTCTGAGGTCTCTTTCATAAGGGCATTGATTCCATTCATGAGGGCTCCACTTTCATGACCTAATCACCTCCCAAAGGCCTCACCTCCAAATATCATCACATGAGAGGATTAGAATTTAGCATATGAATTTAAGGAGACAGGAACATTCAATCTATATCATATACTAAGGATAATAAAGGTGAATAAATTAACTCAGAAGATTCAAAACTCAACACCAGCCTAGAAAGTCGGGCTAAGCAAAGGAGGCTGATAAACAGGAAAAGCATTGTCTGACGTTATTATACAGAATACCAGTTTGAGGTTTCAACCTCAGTGAGCTTTTTGCAGTTCACCTCTCACTTCCTCTTTTGTCCCCAGCTTTCCTCTTTTCATCGGAGAGATTAGGGCTTTTTCTTCCAGAACCCCAGTTAGCTAACCAGCCTAAAACTGAGCAGATCTGCAAGCCAGGACTGTTCCAATTGATAGTGGCTAAGGCTCCTCCTGTGAAAATGTGTATGCTGAGATCTAATTGTAAACACTTTCTGATTCTAGTGTGTCTCCTAATGGAATGCTCTGTCTTGGCACTGCTAGGGACATATGGCATCTTACAGACCAGCACCTGTGGACAATGGACGTCCTTCGGCAGGGCGGGGTGGGGAGCTCCAAGGGAAAGAACAGAAGGGTATGTGTGGGTGGGATTTGTGGGGAGGCCTATGTGTCTAAAATGAAAACTCTAGTCTTTTCCTCCTGTTTGAAGGGAAAATCTCAGTTCAGTCTATTTCCTGTGTATTTTTTTCGCTACTCACAGAGAACAACTTCTGACACTTCTGGGTACCAAATGCATATGGGGTTTTCCCCACAACAATGAGTAAGTCTCCAGTACAAGCTGAGTGGCCTACAGTTTAACTCAGCTCTGATACCATCTACCCAGAGAGAGAGTCAGATCCCACGGGTTCAGGGCTCAGTCTTACAAGACTGCCCTCCCTTCCTCACCACACACACACACACACACAACACCACACTCCAGTTGAAAGTCATCTGAAAGCCCAGGTGCTTTCTGAGCTTCTGACCAACTGGCTGTAGATTGGAAGTTTCAATGACTCTCTCCCTTGGATTCAGTTAATTTGCTACAGCAACTCAACAGAACTCAGGAACACTTAGATAAACCAGTTTGTTAAAGACATGATAAAAGATACAAATGAACAGTCAAATGAGGAGTTACCTAGGGCGAGGTCTGGGAGGGTTCTGAGCACAGGAGCTTTCGTTCCTGTGGAGCTAGCTGGACTGTGTCACCCTCTCTGAAAGTTGTACTATTGCAATTTTATTGAGGTTTCATTGTATACACGTGATGGATCATTAACTACATTTTCAGCCCTTCCTCCTTCTTAGGAAAATGGGGGGCCAGGCTGAACATTCCAAGCTTCTAACAATGGCTTGTTCTTTCAGGTGACTGGCTCTCAACTTGGAACCACCCAGGAACCCACCTAGAGTTGCTCCGTTAGAACAAAAGATGGTCCTGTCACTCAGGAAATTACAAATATTTCAGGAGCTCTGTGTCAGGAGCCAGGAGCAAAGACTATTGTATATTTTCTATTGTCTCACAGTGTTCCACCATAATTTCTGAAAGGAACTGGAAGCAAGGCATCAAGGCATGCTGATTGAGTACTGGTAAGAACACACCTCCGATTCGGGAGGAGTGAGTGGCTGAGGGCACCCGTAAGGGTGCATGAACCAAGCGTGTGCGCCCAGTCACTTGCTCAGTCCGACTCTTTGCAACCCCGCAGCCTGTGGCCACCAACCTCCTCTGTCCATGGAATTTTCCAGGCAAGAATACTGGAGTGGGTAGCCATTTCCTCCTCCAGGGGTTCCCCCTGACCCAGGGATCGAACCTGTGTCTCTTGCATCTCCTGCATTCGCAGGTGGATTCTTTACCACTGTGCCACCTGAGAAGCCCTTTTGAATCAAGAATAATCAATAAAAGTTATCACAGTGGCTTAAAACTTTTAACTATATGTTCACAGATAAATATATATATATATCATATACATGTATATATATGCTATATACATACTATATATGTATGTATTTTAAGGGCTTCCCTAGTGGCTCAGTGGTAAAGAATCTGTCTGCAGTGCAGGACATGAAGGAGACGTGGACTTGAGCATGGAGTTGGGAAGATCCCCTGGAGGAGGGCGTGGCAACCCACTCCAATATTCTTGCCTGGGAAATCCCCCAGACAGAGGTGCCTGGTGGGTTACAGTTATTAGGGTCATAAACAATTGGACACAACTGAAGCAACCGACCATGAGCACATATATTTCAGGAAACCGGATAGAATGATAAGCATTCAATCCTGAATAGTTATTATTTCTGGGTGACAGAGAAGCAGTGCATTCGGGGAGAGACACACAAGGGAATTCAACTCTGTTTGGGAGTTTTATTTCTGAAACTGAGTGGTGGTCACACAGGTGTTATTGGCACCATCTGTTCACAGTGATGTCTATTTCTTTTAATTTCTTGGTTTTAATGACTACTAAACACTGATAGATATAACGCACATCAACAAGAGCTCTGTTTAGTCCCCAATTTGTTTCTTGTGCCTGGTTAGTCTTTTTTTAAATTGTGGTAGAATATACGTGACATAAAATTTACCATTTTAACCACATTGAAGTTGTTTTAACGGTACTGGCTCACATGTGATAGATGCATAAGGAGTAGTGATAATATAACACAGAAACCAAGCTGGTTTATGTGCGATTGTTCCAGTATGTTGATATTTTGAAGTCATTGGAGCAGGCTTTCTTGCAAAGAGAAAGCCCTCATCATATTAGAGCATCACAGGGGGAAACTGGAAACCCCACAGAAGCGCCTTCCTTTAGTGGCTGATTTAGTGGCTTAAGATCCTCTACGTTTTTTGCTCTTTTAATCTGTCTAGAGAAGTTAGGAGTACAGATGAGAAAGCAATGAAGACATTTTTCTTTAGTTTTAAATAAAGTAAATTAAGAAAGCTACCTCTAGATTATATTTTTCGTTTGGGAGAAAAGAGTCTCTTTGGAAGCAAATTTAGGACCCTGGTCTCTAAGGAGGAATCAGGCTACAAGGCTGCAAAGAAAGGCCTGCCATGTGGTTGACTGCAAATGTGAACGGAGATTGAACTGTGCTAGGATATTTTCCTGAATGGTTATCATTTTTATCAGGGCTCTACTTGCTAACTTCTGAAGATTTTGAGTGGCCTGTTCCTAGTTTTTCTGTTTTTCGCATAAGTACTTTTCATGCATGATTTGGGTAGACATGAAATTTTTCAAAAATACAAAAGAATTGTTATTACACTTTACACATACTTGTAAGTTCTAAATATTCAGTTAAAAAAATTAAGGTTGCAAAGGAGAAATAATCTAAGTTTGGCAATTATTTACATTCAGCTTTCCATATCCATAGTTCTGAATCCACAGACTTAACGAGCCATGCAGCAAAAATATTTGAAAAAAAATTCCACAAAATTTCAAGTAGCAAAATTTGAATTTACCATGTCCTAGCATTTACATTGCATTGGTAATATAAGGAATCCAGAGGTGTTTAAAGTGTGCAGGATGATGTGTGTAGGTTGTATACAATCTGAGCATCCACAGATTTAGGTATCTGTAATGGAGTGTGTGTGTGTGTGTGTGTGTGTGTGTGTGCTTGGGAGTAGCAGGGTTCTGAACCAATCCCACACAGATACAAAGGACAACTGTATTTTCTCTCTTGTTTTCTGGGCTGATGTTAACCCAGGGGTTAAGAAAATCAAAATGACTTAATAAGGAAAATGTGTCAATATCACACAACATAAGCTTCCAAATACAGGGTTTCATAAGCAGAGTGGCATAATGATATCTTCAAGGACTAAACCACTTTTCATCTTCCTCATCTGCCATCCTCAATACCTTGGTTTTCATCCACAGCTTGCGCCCTCATGGTCACAGGATGGCTGCCACAGCTCCAAACCTCACACTGTGATACAGCTTTGTTCAAAGGTAAAAAGTTTTTGCTTTAGAGTCTTGTTTTTAAGGAGGAAATTCTTTCCATAAGTCTGCCTGCAGATTTCCCTTTAGTTTCTTTTGGCCAGAGTTGAATCACATGGTTATCCCTTAGCTGCAGGAGAGTCTAGTAATGAATATCTGGCAATTTCAGCCTTTAGAAAGGGAGGCAGTTCTACCAGCAAGGAAAACACATTGGGAATGACTTGGGTAGGCAACCAACAGTGTCAGGCAAGGCAGAAGGTAACCAGACAGGTCTGTCTGCAGACCTCTGCCCCATGATGTCAACTGAAGATTCTTCCAGCTCTTAAATTGCCTTCCATCACAAACAGTGTAATATAGCCACACCCTCAAACTCACCCTGTACCTTCCTGCTTCCCATCTTTGTACACAGTTCCCTCAGCCTGGGATTCTGTCTCCTTCCACATCTGCGTTTAGTCATAGAGTCCGCTTTTTAAAATGTCATTCAAACACCACTGTGTCAGTAGAGACAATAAGTGGTCAAACTTCACGACTCTTCCTTCAATCTGCTGTAGCTAGGGAACTCCTCATGGGGTCTAGTACAGGATCTGCAAAATCTCAAGTCTGGTGAGTGAACCCGCTTTGTCCTCTGGGCTGCAGAAGGAAGTGTGATAGAAAATATTTCTCTTCACTTGGTGGTGGTGGTGGGGTGGGGGGCAGGGGGGTGGGATTTGGAAGAAGTGATACTACACAAAAGAGCCACCCCAAAGGTTAATGTTATCTTTATTCTGTTTCTTACCCAAGTCATGTAAGAAATTTACCGAAAGTCATTATTTTCCTCTCCCCAATTGTTTGAATGACTGCTTTAACCCTTTCAAATTCTTTAACTTGTAAGCACTGATCTTTATGGATTTTTAAACAGCTTCTCAAAATTACTGAAAGTTAATAATTGTTGAAACTGGGTGAAAGGTACATGGTAGAATTTATTACACTATTCTATTCTTGTCTATGTTTAGAATTTCCTTAAATAAAATATGAATTGTTCTCCATGTTCAGAATCTTTGAAGCCAAAGGCTATGAATTTAAGAAAAACTATAGTAAACATTCAAGTGGGATGTTACCCATGGGAAATTAACTTCCACTCCGTCTAGACATAAAATCTGCAGGCCCTGTGGCAGGGTTTTCTTCTTTGCTTCTCCAGACTCAACGAAGCTCTAGTCTTCCGTTTACTTTGGACAAAAGAGTGCCAGTGTAGTGTGTGAACTTATCTTAGCTCATCATAAAGTTATTTCTTTTTTTAACTGACCGGGGATCAAACCTGCCCCCCCCACCCCCACCCCATCCATGGAAATGCCGAGCCCCAATCACTAGACCACCAGAGAAGTCCTAAAGTTCATTTTTGATAAGCACTTGTTTCCTTTCCATGAAATAATTCCTTGGCCATTTGGGCTTTTGTCAAGTGGGATCCACATTTGCTCAAATAAGCCAGAAAACATTCATTTTTAAAAATTAATAATAACTTTGATTCAACTGACACCCAAATTTGGCAACAACAGTTAACACAATTTTTTTAGTTGAGATAACAACTGCTCAAGTGATCTAAGTGAAACGTCTTTTCAGTTAATAAACAGGGAACTGCAGAGGCTGTATCTTATCACATTCTTTTGTACCAGATATACACAGTAGAGCTTCCCCCCTTGTTTCCTCTCTGAAAAGTTCTGTCTGTTCCCCATGGCTTAGGTTAAATTCTGCCTCCACTGTAAAACCTGAGGCCTCTGTTATTAAAAAAAAAAAAAAAAAACTTTTTATTACAAACTTCTTATTTCAATATAACTAGTATTGAACCCTTATTATATGGAGGCAATAGGTTGAAAAGCAGTTATCTGCCCACTCACCAAATTCATTTGGGAGGCATGTTAAAAATAAATTCCCTAGTCCCTTCCCTAGAGATCAATCCTATTTTGCTAGCTCCGTGGTGAGCCCTGAATCTGCGCTTTAATAGGGTCTTCTTTGGTGGCTCAGAAGGTAAAGAATCTGCCTGCAAGGCAGGAGACACAAATTCAGTCCCTGAGTCGGAAAGATCCCCTGGAGAAGGTAAGGGCTACCCACTCGAGTATTCTTGCCTGGAGAATCCCATGGATGGAGCACCCTGATGGGCTACAGTCCATGAAGTCGCGAAGAGCTGCTCAGAACTGAGCGACTGACGCTTTCACTTTCACTCACCTGGTGATTCTTTAGCCCAGGCAAGTTTGGGAAACGAGGTAGAGTGCTTAAGCCGTGGGCCCTGGACACCTCTGAACGCAGACTGCCTGGGTTTGAATTCTGGTTCCACCACTCACAGTGTGGTCTTAGAAAAGTTACTTAGTATCCATAAACCTCAGATTTTCTCATTTGTAAAATGATAGTAACAATAATATCTGTCTCACAGCACTGTTCAGTTCAGTTCAGTCGCTCAGTTGTGTCCGACTCTTTGCGACCCCATGAATCGCAGCACGCCAGGCCTCCCTGTCCATCACCAGCTCCCAGAGTTCACTCAGACTCACGTCCATCGAGTCAGTGATGCCATCCAGCCATCTCATCCTCTGTTGTCCCCTTCTCCTCCTGCCCCCAATCCCTCCCAGCATCAGAGTCTTTTCCAATGAGTCAACTCTTCGCATGAAGTGGCCAAAGTACTGGAGTTTCAGCTTTAGCATAATGTGGTGAGGTTTAAATGGGGTAATAGTAGAACAAGATTTGGGGGACCTGATTTAAGATAAATAATTGCAAACACATTTTAAATTTGCAAATTTTACAAAAACATATGATCATATGAACACATTACCAGGATCCCTCTCCGGGGCCCTGAAGTTTTATTAACTTCCTAGAAAATCCTCTGCTAAGTAGCCACTATTTTATTGTGCTCAGGCTTTGTGTATATTGTTCTATTTTGTTTCTGTGATGACCCCATGAGGAAAGTATTTTCTCCACTTTGTAGTATATCAATAGAAATCAAAACAAGTTTAGGGGACTTCCCTGGCACTCCAGTGGTCAAGACTCCATGCTCCTACTGCAGGGGCATGGGTTCGATCCCTGCTTGGGGAAATAAGATCCATTGTGTTGCACGGCTCGCCCAAAAAGACCAAACAAACAAAAAAGCCCCAGAGGTTCGGGGGGATGGGGTCCTACCCAGGACTATACCAGAAACAGGAGAATCAAACCCAAGTCTACCATATGCCAGAACCCACTTGTGTTGCCAGGGCCAAATACTAGACATTCACACTCTGGCTGCTTTTTATGTGAATGATCTTGTCAAAGTTAAAAAGAGATAATAGAATAAAGAGACTTTTTAAATTTATTTTTTATTATCACTATAGTTGATTTACATTGTTGTGTTGATTTCTGCTATACAACAAAGTGAGTCAGGTTTATACATTTACACACATTCTTTTCCATTATGGTTTATCCTAAGATGTCGAATATAGTTCCCTGTGCTAGTCAGTGGATATATGGAGACTTAAGTTGATCGGCTTCTCTGTGTCATGGTGGAACACTATGAAGCTGGGACTGTCCTCAGCTGTGTAGTCAGAACATCAAGGTTAAGCAACCAATTGCTTAACTGAATCCACGGGAGGCTGACTGGGCACATCATGCCAGTGTGTTTGTGGGCAATGGGAGAGTGCCTACCTAGTCGTCAGCCCAATCAAGGGGGCCAAAGGGAAGGTCAGAGGACAGTTTAGTAAATCTGGGGTCAGAAATCAGAGTTGGGTGCCATGGTGAGATATTTTCATCAAGGTAGGCTAACCGAATGAATAACTGTTTCTCCACGGGGCAGACACACCTGCCCAAGGAATAGGGGTGGAGGTCAGGAATCAGAGCATCAGCTCTCTTAAGAAAGCAGTGTCTAGACGGCAACACATTCTTATTCTGTGAAAGTGAAAGTCGCTCAGCCATGTCTGACTCTTTGTGACCCCTCGGACTATACAGTCCATGGAATTCTCCAGGCCAGAATACTGGAGTGTGTAGGTATTCCTTCTCCAGTGGATCTTCCCGACCCAGGGATCGAACCAGGGTCTCCTACATTGCAGGAGGATTCTTTACTAACTAAGCTACTTATTCTGTAGTCCTCCTTTTAAAGCGCATGTCCGCAAGCACAGTTTGTAGAACTATTTTGGTTATAAGTGTCTAAAAGCCCAACTCAGCCTGACTTAGGAAATGTGTCAACTTGCGTAAATGAAAAATCAAAGGGCAGAAGAGCTGGCCTCATCAAGCCTAAGTTGGGGTTCAGATCATCTCCTCCGCTCCATATGCTGCTGAGTTCTCAGGCTCCACTGGGAAGCAAGATGGCTATAGCTATTGCAACCAACCAAGTTCAAGTTCAAGTTCCACCTGGGAAAAGAGAGTAGTAGTAGGTGGCTTCAGTTTACCTGGCTTAATCACTTGCTCACTTTTGGCCAATCACGACGCAAAAGGAATGTGACACGCTGACTGCTGTGGGCCTTGATCGTGTGCCATGACTCTTAAGACAAAGGTGGAGCTCAGCACTTTGTAGTTTGATGATGGGCTGGATGCCCAAACTGATAAAAGGCACTCTTGCTGGAAAAACGGGGAAGAGAGGCAAACAAATATCCATTAAGGCAGGGCTTCATGCGCAAGACATCACAGGACAGCTGAGGGTGTTAGTTTTCTTCTGAGACACACCGCCTTCAGGATACACCCCAGTCAGCTTCTTTGAGCCTGGGTGTCTCCCACAGACCCTTTCTTAAAGCAGGCAATTTCTACAGTTGACTAATCTCCTTTAAAATGAGTGGTTCAATTTTCCCACCCATCATGAAACAAGTATGCTCTTTAAAAATATACATATATAACACATAAATATATGAAGAATAAAAAGGTAATTATACAATCTCACCATGTAAACAAAACCACTATTTTTTATGGACTTCATCCTAGTCCGTCTTCCATGGATAGTTTGTCTTATTTTCACTGCTGTCATTCTCCTGCACATATTTCTTCTTTTCCTTCACACTGTATCATAAACATTTTTCCAGATTATTACCTAGACAGTATGCATATAATAACTTTTCATTAAAATATTTTAAAAGATATTATAAAAGCAATACATTTGTGGGGAAATAACTCAAATAACACAGAAGTGCATGTGGTTAAAAAGTAAAATCACCAGATTTTAAGAATGTGGACTAAACTCATGCTGAAATCTCCACTTCCTCATAAGACCCTGAGGAGAAATTTTTAAAGGTATGGAAAGGAAAGAAAGAAGGAAGTCAGGGGGAGGGAAGGAATGGATGGAAGAAAGAGAAGGGGAAAAGTGTAAGATAATAGAGGTGCTCTTGAAGAAAAGCAAGGGCCCACTCCAGAATGGCTGAGCAGCAATCCTTAAGGAGGTGGAGAAGGGAAACTGCATGGTAAGCAGAGACACACCATGTCATAATGTCTGCATGGGAACTGATGCAGTCAGACCACAGAGGTGTAGGCAGAGGTGGAACCCTGGGGGTAGAAGGTGAGCTCACCCAGCCTCTGAAAACGGCTAACACCATCCAAAACCTCAACACGAGGAGCAACTTGGACCTGAGACAACAATCAGCAGCTCAATGAGAACTCAAAAATTAGGGATTTCAGATCCTCATAGACAACGGCCCCAGCTGCACGCTGGAATCACCAGGGAGCTGACATGTCCTCTGCTTCCCAGACCTGACTACGTGGGCTTCCCTGGTGGCTCAGAGGGTAAAGCGTCTGCCCACAGTGCGGGAGACCCGGGTTCGATCCCCCGGTCAGGAAGATCCTCCGGAGAAGGAAATGGAGACCCACTCTAGTACTCTTGCCTGGAAAATGCCATGGACGGAGGAGCCTGGTAGGTTACAGTCAATGGGATGGCAAAGGGTCGTACATGACTGAGCAACTTCCCTTCTCAGACCTCGCTATCCCCTAGTTAAGTCAGAATTCCTTAGGATTAGACCCAAGCATCAGTATTTTTAGCGTTCCCAGTGATTGCAATGTGCAGCCAAGGTTGATTTCAGCTGTTCTGTCGGGAATTCTTTCCGTGAAATGAAAACACGAGGCTGCGAGACAATAGATGATCGTTAGCAAGAATCAGCTAAAGATGATGAAAATAAATGATTGTTGACAGAAAAAAATTAATAATGGTCTGAATATCAGACTGGACACAACCTTGAAGGCTGTCTCTCCAGATGATTAAGTTCCCAGAGTTCGTTCAGCCTCCTTCTTCCTTCCTGCCTTCTCTCCTTCTTTTTCTCTATTCCTGGCCCTACACCGTATACGTGTAGCCACAGAGCACCACACAAAAGTCTCCAGACAAGGTCAACCAAGACAGTTTCCAGGTGACCAGCAGCTACAGGTCACGGGAGATCTGTGAATTCTATCTTACTTCCCTGGCTCATCTCTGCCTGAGTCTTGGCAGGATTTGAAGTCGGGGCCTAGGAGGTACCTCTGGAACTTTCCGTGAGGGTACACTTGGAGACCTTGGGAGAAGGAATAGTTCAGTAGACATCTCACCGTGCCTTCATCTTTGCTCTTCTCCTTCCCCACGTCACCCTAGGAAGGTAAAATCTGGCTAAAATGATTAATTAGGACAGCTTTATGACTCAAGAAAGCCACGTGCAGAGTGTGAATGAAAGGGGACCTCCATCTCACCCACCTGTCTGTCTCTGCCTGACCCCAGCAGCTATAGGAGGGCAGAGAGATGGTTGCCCTCTCCTTGGAGTAACTCAGCATTTGGATGGCACAGCTAGGACTGGCACACACACACACACACACACACACACACACACACACACACACACACACACAGGTGATGATCTTGGTAGGCAGGAGGGGTAGCAGCAAGGAGCTGGCTTTCTGGAGACGTAGGTTTGACTTCCAGGCTGGCACTTACTCCTTTTTATCCTATAATGCCTTGGGCTTGAAGCTCACGTCAATGCTAGAGGCAAATGTTTCACTGAAGCATTCAGAGACTCAGAGTCTGCTCTGGGAGTAATATTACCCACCTCCCAGTACAGGGCTCAAGATTAAACCGAATACTGTAAAGCCCCCAGGGCAGGGAAGGTGCTCAACAGATGGCCACTCAGTCTGCCTTCCAAAGGAGCCAGCCACCACTGCAACTGAGTCTGTCACTAACCGGAAGCTGCTGTCTCTGAGAAATGAGAGCTGAAACACACAGGTGACGAATTCTCCAAACTGTTTTATAGCCACGAACTCTTGCTACATACATATATTTTGCATATTTTCAATACCCTGTTGATTCCCACTTTTAGGGCTGTAAAATCATCTCAACGCATGCAGCTTTCTCCAGATACCTTATATACACTAGATTTCATTTTGCCAATGATAAAGGGAGTAAATTTCGTTTTGGAAGGCCACCAGCACTGTGGGTCTAACAAGACCTTCTGAAAAATTCCGTCCGCCAGTAAACTTGAATCTGAGGGATCCTGGCTGGGCCCTCACTGATAACCCATTAATCTGCATGAGATTTCTATCTGGAAGTATAGCAGACATTCCAGCAATAAGTTTTTTGGTTCAACTTTTTAATTTTGAGATCACAGGCAGTTTTAAGGAATAGCACAGAGGTAGCAGGTGTGCTTAGCAGTTCCCCCAATGGTAACACCTTACAAAACCAGCACAAGATCAGAACTGGGACAGTGACACTGAGACAGGCAAAATACCAAACTTCTCCATCATCACGTTGTCCTTTTAAATCCATACCCACCTCCATCCCCTCCTTAACCCCTGGCAACCACTTTTCTGGTCTCCATATCTATAACTGCATTCTTGTCATTTCAGGAATGTTATACAAATATTAAAAAATTCTACAAATTATAAATGCTGGAGAGGGTATGGAGAAAAGAGAAACCCTCCAACGGTGTTGGTGGGAATGTACATTGGTGCAGCCTTCGTGGAAAACAGCATGGAGATTCCTTAAAAAGCCAAGAGTGAACATGTAGTTCAGTGATCCCATTCCTGAGCATATACCCAGAAAAGATGAAAACCCTAATTGGAAAAGATACATGTATCACAATATTCATAGCAGCATTATTTACAATAGCCGAGCCATGGAATCAACCCAAATGCCCATCAACAGATGATTGACATAGAACATGTATCAACAGTGTATATATTAATATATATTACATATGTTAGCCATTGAAAAGAATGAAATATTGCCATTTGCAGCAGCACGGGTGGACCCCGAGAATATTATACTTAGTGAATTAAGTCAGACGGAAATATTAATAGTATATGATATCACTTATATGTGGAATCTAAAAAATAGTACAAATGAGTCTATATACAAAACAGTAACAGACTTATAGGCATAGACAACAAATTTTACAGTTATTAAAGTGGGGAGGGGGTATAGGATTATTACATTACTTGATCATTCTGCAAACTACTATGGAGAATAAGCGACAAGGATTTACTGCATAACACAGGGAATTATGGGCTTTCCTGGTGGCTCAGCAGTAAAGAATCCACCTGCCAATGCAGGAAACGCAGGTTCGATCCCTAGGTTGGGAAGATCCCCTAGAGAAGGACATGGCAATCCACTCCAGACAGAGAAGCCTCACGAGCTACAGTCCCTAGGGTCACAAAGTCGGACATGACTGAAGCGACGGAGCACACACTCACACCTGCACAGGGGATTATATTCAATGTCCTGTAATAATATATAATGGAATATAACCTGAAAAAAAATGTATATAACTCAATCGCTTTGCTGTACACCTGAAACTAACACAATATTGTAAATCAACTATACTTTGAATTTTGAAAAGAATATTGCATAAGTGGAATGTTGCCACATGTAGTCTTTCACCATTGACTTTTTTTTCTCTGGAGATTCATCCAGGTCATTGCCTGTTTCAATAGCCTCTTCCGTTTCACTGCTGTGTCATGTCCAGAGTATGAATGTACCACAGCTTGTTTACTGTTCACTCATCGAAAGACATATTCATTGCTTCTAATTCTGGGCTATTAAGAATTGAAGCTTCCACGAAGACTCGTGTCCAGGTTTTTGTGTGATCACAAGCTTCCATTTCGCTGGATAAATGCTGCATCACATAGTAATTGTATGTTTAATTTTAAAAGAAACAGCCAAAATGGTTTTCAGAGTGGTTGTACCATTTTACGTTCCAACCAGCAATGTATGAGTGATCCAGTTTCTGTGCTTCCATTCTTGCCAGAATTTGGGATTGTCACTATGTTTTTTGAAGGTACTCTGGTAAATGCGTAGTACTGTCTCACTGCGGGACTTGCATTTCCCTAATAACTAAGTCTAAGACTTCCCTGGTGGCGCAGACGGTAAAGCATCTGTTTACAATGTGGGAGACCCGGGTTCGATCCCTGGGTTGGGAAGATCCCCTGGAGAAGGAAGTGGCAATCCACTCCAGGACTACTGCCTGGAAAATCCCATGGACAGAGGACCCTGGAAGGCTACAGTCCACGGGGTCGCAAAGAGTCGGACACGACTGAGCAGCTTCACTATGTTCGCTATAATAACTAATGAGGTTGAACATCTTTTCATGTGTTTATCTGCCATTGTATAAATGCCTCTTCATATGCTTTGACCATATTTTAGTTAAATTTTTCATTGTTGAGTTTTGAGTTATTTATATGTTCTAGAAACCAATCCTTTGTAGGATATGCAGTTTGCAGTATGCTCTGATTTTGTAGCTTCTCTTTTCATTCTTTCAACAGGGCCTTTCTCAGAGCAGGTTTGTCATTTTGATGAAGTCTGATTTATCCATTTTTCCCTTTATGGATCTTACATTTGGTGTTAAGTCTAAGAACTTTTTGCCTAACTGTAGATTCTGAGATTTCTTGCCTACGTTCTTTTCTAAAAGTTCTATCATTTTACGTTTAAGTCCATGATCAATTTTGAGTTTATTTTTGTATCAGGCATGAGGTATAAGTGCAAGTGTTTTTGTTTGTTTGTTTGTTTGGGGAAGGTTTTTCCTTCAAGATGTCTAATTGCTCCAACACCATTTGTTGAAAAGATTATCTTTCATCAATCAAATTGATTTCTCATCATCATCAAACATCAGCTAGCCCAACTTGTGTGGATCTATTTTAGGGTCCTCTGTTCTGTTTCAGTGATCTCTGTAGCTATACCTCCACCCATACCATACAATTTTGATTATTGTACCTATTAAACAAACGTTGAAGCTGCTTAGACTGAGTCCTCCTACATGACTCTTTCAAAATAGTTCTAGTTATTCTAAAATAAATCAATTCAGTTCATTTCAGTTGCTCAGCCATGTCTGACTCTTTGCGACCCCATGGACTGCAGCACGCCAGGCCTCCCTGTCTGTCACCAACTCCTGGAGCTTACTCAAACTCATGACCATTGAGTCGGTGATGCCATCCAATCATCTCATCCTCTGTCATGCCCTTCTCTTCCCACCTTCAATCTTTCCCAGCATCAGGGTCTTTTCAAATGAGTCAGTTCTTCACAGCAGGTGGCCAAAGTATTGGAGTTTCAGCTTCAGCATCAGTCCTTCCAAAGAATATTCAAGACTGATTTCATTTAGAATGGACTGGTTGGATCTCCTTGCAGTCCAAGGAACTCTCAAGAGTCCTCTCCAACACCACAGTTCAAAAGCATCAGTTCTTCGGTGCTCAGCTTTCTTTATAGTCCAACTCTCACATCCATACATGACCACTGGAAAAACCATAGCCTTGACTAGACGGATCTTTGTTGGCAAAGTAATGTCTCTGCTTTTTAATATGCTGTCTGGGTCGGTCATAACTTTTCTTCCAAGGAGTAAAGTGAAAGTGAAGTCGCTCTGTTGTGTCCAACTCTTTGCAACCCCATGGACTGTAGCCCACCAGGCTCCTCCATCCATGGGATTCTCTAGGCAAGAGTACTGGAGTGCATTGCCATTTCCTTCTCCAGGGAATCTTCAATTTCATGGCTGCAATCACCACATGCAGTGATTTTGGAGCCCCCCAAAATAAAATCTGCCACTGTTTCCCCATCTATTTGCCATGAAGTAACGGGACTGGAAGCCATGATCTTAGTTTTCTGAATGTTGAGTTTTAAGCCAACTTTTTCACTCTCCTCTTTCACTGTCTTCAAGAAGCTCTTCAGTTTTTCTTCGCTTTCTGCCATAAGGGTAGTGTCATCTGCATATCTGAGGTTATTGATATTTCTCCTAGCAATCTTGATTCCAGCTTGTGCTTTATCCAGCCCAGTGTTTCTCATGATGTATTCTGCATATAAGTTAAATAAGGTGAAGTTGCTCAGTCGTGTCTGACTCTGCAACCCCATGGACTATAGCCTACCAGGCTCCTCCATCCATGAAATTTTCCAGGCAAGAGCTCTGGAGTGGGTTGCCATTTCCTTCTCCAGGGGATCTTCCCGACCCAGGGATCGAACCCGGGTCTCCCACATTGCAGGCAGACGCTTTACCATCTGAGCCACCAGGGAAGCCCAAGTTAAATAAGCAGGGTGACAATATACAACCTTGACGTACACCTTTCCCGATTTGAAACCAGTCTGTTGTTCCATGTCCAGTTCTAACTGTTGCTTCCTGACCTGCATACAGATTTCTCAAGAGGCAGGTTAGGAGGTCTAGTATTCCCTTCTCTTTCAGAATTTTTCACAGTTTGTTGTGATCCACACAGTCAAAGGCTTTGACATAGTCAATAAAGCAGAAATAGATGTTTTTCTGGAACTCTTGCGTTTTTGATGATCCAAGCGATGTTGGCAATTTTGGGCAGAGGAACCAGAGGTCAGATCAAGATAATGGAGTTAGGACTAACAATAGAAAGATCTTACCAGACCCACTCCCATAATATACATTTTAAGGTGACAGGATTAGTCAGAAGGTTCTCAAGAAGGAACTCTCTCAGAAACAGAACCAGCAGTTCTCCTTGGTTCCCTTACCCTACTGCTCTCCACCCGGGTGCCCTTTCCCAATAAAATCTCTTGCTTTGTTACCACATGTGTCTCCTTGGACAATTCATTTCTGAGTGTTAGACAAGAGCCCATTGTCGGGCCCTGGAAGGGGTCCGCCTTCCTGCAACAAATGGCGACTCTGGTGGGGACTCTTCTTCACTGAGACTGACATCCTGACCACTCGGGGTACTCAGGGGCCAGCTTGCCTGCCAATGGACCAGACCTAGTGGCTGCAACTGGGACCCTTTTGTCCCTGGTCTCCTCCTGACGCGGACAACTGGCCAGAGTGCCCCGAGCAGTAAGGAACAAGAGACTTTATTGACCTCTCTCCCCTTCCCTCTCTCTTTCCTCTCCTTAACCCTTCCTATCCTTCCCTGTTTTTCTAGTCCCCTGGTCCTGGATGCAGGAATCTGGTCGAAGGGCCCTCAGCCTGAGCTGAGGATTGGAGACTGATCACCTCCTCTTGGCAGAGAACTCAAATTCTGGTTCTGGTCTGGTCTGATTTCTGGTAGGGCCAAGTTCTAGTCCTCCCTTCTCTGGAGGCCCAGGGAAAAGTCCCGTAACGCCTGGGCATCTGTAGGTGGCAGGAGACGTCTGTAAGGCCACCCCTTTCGCCCCCCCTCTCCCGCCTCCTCCCCCTTCTTCTTTCAACCTGGCTTCCTTTCCTCTCTTGAAATCTTTGATGTTAGTACTTGGATCTGAAGTTCTGTGTCTCTATAGGAGGTTTTCTGAGAGACTGTATTTCTGTCTGCAATGTGGGAGACCTGGGTTCGATCCCTGGGTCGGGAAGATCCCCTGGAAAAGGAAATGGCAACTCATTCCAGTATTCTTGCCTGGAGTCGGACATGACTGAGCGACTTCACTTTCACTTTCTCAAGGAGAAATGTGTCCTCAAGCAGTATACATTGTTGTTATATAATCATTGGTACAGAGCTTAAGGCAAAACATATCCTCGAGCAAGACGAGTTGTTTTGTTGCACAATGATCAGGTCTGGGCTTAAAGAAAAAGAGATTTGTCCTTTTCTCCTCCTTGCAAACTCCAGACCCTTTACTCCTCCTCAGGAACCCCAGACTTCTCATCAATCTGCCTAGGAATTGACTCTCTCAGAACAGAACCAAAAGACACCCAGAAAAGAAACAGATTTGGTTCTGGTTGGAAACCAATTCACTCTTGGTGCAAAGGGGTGAGGAGGTGACCCAGTCAAGAGAGCCGAGCCATGTCCCAGGTGACCTCCAGTTCCTGACCAGTGACCAGTCTCCACAGGTGCAGAGACAGCAGTGTCCTTCCCAGCCCTGAGGCCTAATGGAAGGACTTACCAGACTTCCCATGAAGATCTCTTCTTTCCTCACTTCCATGAGCACCCCTTAAAATAAATCTTCTCTTAACAGCTCACAGCCCAGCACAGGTATATAATAAATTAATGTCTGAAACATCTGGTGTGTAAGAAATATCACCTTCTATTAATAAATTCCCTTTTAGTCAGCCTAACTCTGATTCCCAAGCCCTTTTCATTGCCACCCTCCTTTCCTGTTTCACACTGATTTCCCTATAGAACTTGAGCATTTTATCACAGCAGCTGCTGAGAACCCAGCTTTCCAAAGATGGATGGCACCTGAGAGGAATATAGTTTGGCCTAATATTGAAACGGAACCTCCTTGAATTAGTGCCTGGTGTTCAACAGGCTTCCCTCAAAAATGTAGAACACTCCTTGAAGCCTCCTTGAGTTCACTGTAGCTTGCAAGGACTCCTTGACTCACATTTGGGGAATGATGGGCCTAGCACATGGTAGGCATTCCATAAATACCTCTTGGGTAAACAGTTCAGAATCCTTTTCCCTGTTAGAGTCATACTAGAATCCAGGAGGCTTGTTGCAACCAGGAAAGCAAGAGCCTCTAGCCTGGCCTGGCCAATATGGTAGCCACCAACCACACGTGCCTACTGAGCACTTGGAAATGGGGCCAGTCTGGATGAAGATACGCTGTGAGTGTGAACTCCATAACAGCTTTCACAGGCCCACAGAAAAATAAAAAGTAAAATATCTCAGTAATGTCAAAAGGATAATATTTTAGACATGAAATATATTATTAAAATTAATTTCACCTGTGTCCTTTAATGTGTGTGTGTGTTTTTTAAGGTGTCTAGCTAAAGTAGTGCTCAAAATTCTCCAAGCCAGGCTTCAGCAATATGTGAACCGTGAACTCCCTGATGTTCAAGCTGGTTTTAGAAAAGGCAGAGGAACAAGAGATCAAATTGCCAACATCTGCTGGATCATGGAAAAAGAAAGAGAATTCCAGAAAAACATCTATTTCTGCTTTATTGACTATGCCAAAGCCTTTGACTGTGTGGATCACAATAAACTGTGGAAAATTCTGAGAGAGATGGGAATACCAGACCACCTGACCTGCCTCTTGAGAAATCTGTATGCAGGTCAGGAAGCAACAGTTAGAACTGGACATGGAACAACAGACTGGTTCCAAATGGGAAAAGGAGTACATCAAGGCTGTATATTGTCACCCTGCTTATTTAACTTCTATGCAGAGTACATCATGAGAAACGCTGGGCTGGAAGAAACACAAGCTGGAATCAAGATTGCCGGGAGAAATATCAATAACCTCACATATGCAGATGACACCACCCTTATGGCAGAAAGTGAAGAGGAACTAAAAAGCCTCTTGATGAAAGTGAAAGAGGAGAGTGAAAAAGTTGGCTTAAAGCTCAATATTCAGAAAACGAAGATCATGGCATCCGGTCCCATCACTTCATGGGAAATAGATGGGGAAACAGTGGAAACAGTGTCAGACTTTCTTTTTTGGGGGCTCCAAAATCACTGGGGATGGTGACTGCAGCCATGAAATTAAAAGACGCTTACTCCTTGGAAGAAAAGTTATGACCAACCTAGATAGCATATTCAAAAGCAGAGACATTACTTTGCCGACTAAGGCCCGTCTAGTCAAGGCTATGGTTTTTCCAGTAGTCATGTGTGGATGTGAGAGTTGGACTGTGAAGAAGGATGAGTGCTGAAGAATTGATGCTTTTGAACTGTGGTGTTGGAGAAGACCCTTGAGAGTCCCTTGGACTGCAAGGAGATCCAACCAGTCCATTCTGAAGGAGATCAGCCCTGGGATTTCTTTGGAAGGAATGATGCTGAAGCTGAAACTCCAGTACTTTGGACACCTCATGCGAAGAGTTGACTCATTGGAAAGGACTTTGATGCTGGGAGGGATTGGGGGCAGGAGGAGAAGGGGACGACAGAAGATGAGATGGCTGGATGGCATCACAGACTTGATGGACATGAGTTTGAGTAAACTCCAGGAGTTGGTGATGGACAGGGAGGCCTGGCGTGCTGTTTCATGGGGTCACAAAGAGTCGGACACGACTGAGTGACTGAACTGAACTGAACTAGATTCTAGTAGCTCGAAACTTTGAAATTACAAATGTGGCTCGAATTATGTTTCTATTGGTCAGCATTAACCATTGCGCTCTCACAGTCAGGGCCGACATTGTCTTAGTCCAAGATCCCAGGAGTCTGGAGTGCCTAACTTCTGGGCCATGAGGCAAGGGAAGACGGTGCTTCCTTCCCCAGCACACAGCACAGCCATCCCCCTGAGGGACAGCCACCGCCTGAGGCTCTGCACCGGCTCCCAGCTGCTAGGACCATCTCCAGAAACTCTCCTCCGTCTCATCTTTTCTTACACTCACAGGCCTCGCCCACCTCCACCACTCCGGGGACATTTAGTATCATCCATCAACAGGCTTAGGCTTTTCTTAAAGGCTGGAAGAGCCCCTGCATTCAGTCACCTTCTCATCCCTTGGGCTTCCTGCTCCAAATGAATCCCTCTGGCCAAAGACACACGAGAGCAAAGCTACCTGCTTGAAAGGGAGAGAACAGGACAGCTAGAGGAAGAAGAAACCTAGATGAATCAGACTTCAATACACTGTCACTATGGAAGTATTTCATGTGCTTGTTTTGGGGGTGATTGCTATTTAAACAAGTGATAGCAAGAAAAAATAGCATTTACTTTTAGTTTATTCATGATTTTATTTAACAAGCATGAGAGCTCAGTTGATAAAGAATCCGCCTGCAATGCAGGAGACCCCGGTTTGATTCCTGGGTTGGGAAAATCCCCTAAGGAAGGGATAGGCTACCCACTCTAGTATCCTTGGACTTCCCTTGTGGCTCAGCTGGTAAATAATCTGCCTGCAATGTGTGAGACCTGGGTTTGATCCCTGGGTTGGGACGATCCCCTGGAGAAGGGAAAGGCTACCCACTCCAGTATCCTGGCCTGGAGAATTCACGGACTGTATAGTCTGAGAGGTTGCAAAGAGTTGGACACGACTGAGTGACTTTGACTTTCACTTATGCAGCAAGTGTCATATCAGGTACTGCTGAGAGCTGTTTACAAAATACTAACTCATTTAGTTCTCATTACAACCTTATGAGGTAGGTTCTGTCATTGTCCCCATTTTACAGGAAACCACTGAGACACAGAGAAATTAAGTAACTTGCTCAAGGTCACACAGCTATCAATATAATGTAAGAGGCAGAGCCAGGATTTGAACCCAGGCAGTTTGTCTTTAAACATTTGAGTCCTCATTATATGGTAATTACTGACAGTTCCTCTTGAGAACTGAATGTTTTAAATGCAACTTACTTTTACAAACAAACTCATTTTCCTTTAGGTTGACCTTTAGGATCTCTTTTAAAGATGTTGCCTTTGCTCTCTAAATCGATCTTGCTAGGACTAAAACACTTTAATCACTTTGAAAATACTCTTTCACCTTTTGGAACACAGCTTTCCAGGAGAGCTTTCTCCCCAATATTATCAGAGCCATTATTTTTCTTATTTAGTATTTGTCAAATGGCTGCATTTTGATAGGTGAAGGACTCAAGGTTGAGATGGCCTTATCAGAAAATAAATAACATGATTGGTTTCACAACCACCGACACCATTCTTCAATTTGCTGGTGAGCCAGAATTTTTTTTTGAAATACATGTGAAGGACTATAGAAATAGAAGGTATGGTTCTCTGTCTTTTCCACCCATAAGAAATCTGAAAACAGTAGCACTCCCAGCAGCAATGACCCCGACAGGACAGTAAGAACTCCAAGCCAATCTTGGTCAAACAGGTGGGATAGAGAAGCAGCCCCAGAGGGAAGAATAATGACTCGTCTTTGCTTTCAGGTACTCCTGGGCACCAGACCTCTTAGAGCAGGAAGTTAAATAACACATCCTGCTAAGAAGCATCAGCTTCATTTTCCAGTTTCATTAGCTGTTCCTCGATTCTTCTCTTGGGGTCAAGGCCATATCAACTCCAGCACTTGGTTCTCTGTTAACTGACAGCTAAGTGTGCATGCCCAACGCCCTATTACCTTTAACCCTGGAACTGCAGGTCTGGACAAGGCTACCAAAGGCCTGTCTATGCAGCTGACATCCAATTTGTTGCTGGACTCATTTTTGCTGTGATATTTTGAGATACCAATATTTCATTTTCTTTTTTCTTCTTGGCCTTGCCCCTCGCATCTTGTCAGATCCTAGTTCCCGGATCAGGGATGGAAACCAGGCCCTCGGCAGTGAAAGCATGGAGTCCCAACCACTGCACCACCCGGGAATTCCCCCAATTCTTTTCATATCTTTTGATACTTCATTGTTAACTTCCCACAAAACAGTTTTTTAAAATTTTGATTAGGTGCAAATTCCTCGAGGACAGAATTTTCGGAGTTATCTTTGTAATCCCAGGACTTGGCCAAGAGAGATCAGCATAGAGCTCAGCAAAGGTCTGGTGCAGGAAAGAAGGCAGCCAGGCTGCCTCTGTAACAACACTGTGGTGGGTTTCCTTTTTTCTATAAATACTTTTCCCTTAGGTGAGAATATAAGATAGGCAACATTTCAAGTCCTGCTTTTTTTTTTTTTTTTTTCAGTTAACATGATACAGGCCTTTTCCAGTATGCTGTAGTCTGAATGTTTGTGTCCCCTCCCCGCAAAATCAATATGTCGAAAACCTATGCCCCGAATGATGACATCAGGGGATGTGTCCTTCGGGAGGTGATTAGGCCCCAAAGGTAAAGCCTTCATGAATGGGCTCCGGGCTCTTCCATACGAGGCCCCAAAGAGCTAGCTTGCCCCCTCTGCCACCCTGCTGGCACCCTGATCTCAGGCTTCCAGCCTCTGGAACTGTGAGGATTCAATTTCCGTTGTCTGTAAACTGTAGCCTCTGGTATTTTGTTCTAATAGCCCTCATGGACTAAGACACGGTTGCCCTAAATTCATCTCATTTGGGGTATATATGGTATAGATGGTTGATTAATATTCCACTTATGAATGTACCAAAATTTTCCAAGTCATTCTTTTGGTATCAGCATTTGCATTATTTCCTCTTATTAACTATTGTAAATAAAGCTATGGCCAGGTCTTTCGTCTGCGTTTTGGCTTAGTTTCTTAGGATTCCCTGAAGCTCGAATTACTAGGTTAAAGGGTATAAACAGTTTTTTGCTAATTTGATAGTTTAAAACACGTCACTCTGTGGTTTTTCTCTGTATTTCTTTCCTGGCTAATGGTGCCAAACATTTTTCTTTATCTTTGTTTACTTATTTCCTCGTTTGTGAACAGCCTGTTTAAGTCCTTTGTCCATTTATCTGTTAGGGTCTTAGTATATTTTTTATCGGTTTGCATGAGTTTTTTTCCATTACAAAGATTCTAATACTTGTTATATTTACTAAGAGGTTTCCTTCTTTCTATGGGCTATTTTAATTTACAGTGTTTTTGTTGATAGAGACATTTACCAATTTTTAATAATTTAATGAGTGTTTTCCCTCATGCTGTTATTGTTTTTAACATTGAAATTCTTAAAAGAGAGGGTCACATCCAGTGGGACCCAATGGGTCCCAAGGGGTCTCTTCCTAAACTTCACTGTTTCCAAAATTCACCATCATCCTGCTGTTGACTCCGGGATGCTTTGCAAACTGACTTTGCTAATGTCATCAATGACCTTCTACCACCTTTCAAGTCCTGTGCCCCACCCCCCGACCCCCTGGAGGCATCTGGAAGGTGGAGAGCGCCACTTTCTGTGGCCCCCGACACGGAGCCTGCTGCCTACCTCCCCAGCACCATCCACTGTTTCTCGTTGGATTCTCCTTCTCAGTCCCCTTCACTAGATCCTCCTCATTCTCCCATGTCCAAAAGTTCTGAAGGATGTCTTGTCCATTGAGACAGATTTGCCAGGTGAGTAATCTCATCTAGTCCCGTGGCTTTAAATGCCAACCTGACGCTGATGACTCTCAAATTTCTCTTGCCAACCTAGATCTCACCCCTGAACTCCAGACTCCAACTTCCTCTGCAACCATCTCCACTTGGATATTTAAAGGGCACCTCAAACGTCACATGACTGCAAGTAGATCCTTGGTTTACTCTCCCAGACTTGTCCTCTGTTCACATCCCAGCAACTGGCGAGCCCAGCCTCACAGATGCTCACGCTAGAAGCCCGAGTTGTCTTTGACTCCTCTCGGCCATACCCTAGATCCGGTCTATCCACAAGCTTTATTAAATGTGTCTGGCATCCAACCACTCCTGCCCACTTCCACCCAACCCGAGACGCCATCATCTCCCACCTGAGCTACTGCTGTAGAATCCCAGCTTTCACTCTTGGCCCTTGTATCATCTGTTTTACACACCACACAGCCTTTAAAAAGTAAGGAGGATCATGTCACACCACCACTCAGAACCTTCCAGTAAAGATTTACTGTGTCCTGTATGTCCGTCCATAATCCGTCTCCCACCCTGCCTCTCTCCTTCCTTGCTCACTCAGCTCCAGCCATTTTGGTTATGTGACTCCTTAAAGACGCCAAGCACCCTCCTGCCTCAGGGAGTTTGCTCCTGCCCTCGGCTCCTCCTGAAACGCTCCTCCACAGACATCCAAGGCTCACTTCCTTGGCCACTTTAGACGCTACTCAAGAGTCGTCTCAAGAGAACTCACTCTGCTTTATTTTTCTCCTTCACTACACCTGTCACTTACACAGGATATACTGTGTCTGCTGTCCATTTCCACTGACTAGAATACAGCCCTGGGGTAGAGAGCCTCACGGTGGTCCTCCATGACGCCCACCTTCCAGTATTCACGCCCTGGGCTAATACCCTCCCTTGAGTGTAAGCTTAACCGAGCGACTTATTACAAAACAGAGGAAACCTGGAAGAGATGATGGGAGGTCACTTCCAAGATTAGGTTACAGAAACCACTAATTATCCTACCTCCCTTCACCTCAACCCTCAGCCCAGAGGACAGGCCCACATTGCCAGGAACTGATGTCTCCGGTCAACAGTCAGTGATGACCCGAAGCTAATAGCATACAAATGGGCAGGAAACAAGTCCCCCCAGCAGCCCCAGCTGATATCTTTATTACAGCCTTAGGAGAGTCCCCCAGTCAGGCCATGGCCAAATTTCTGACCCACAGAAACTGGGAAATAACAAATGTTTGTTGTCTTATGACACTCAGTTTTGGAAAAATATGTCACACAGCAATAGATGACTCAAACAGTCCAGTGGGGCCAGAATCCACCCACTTGATTGACATCCCCAACATCTAGAAAAGTGCATACCCCATTACCCAGCAATATTTTTGAGTGAATGAATGAATTTCAGGACTCGTGCTAAAAAGATGGCCTGTCTTGCTCTGGACAATGTGGTGTGCATGTGTGAGTCTGGAACTATTTCAGCCATTTTACTACCCTTTGTGAAGCCAACTAGGAGGCAAGGCCAATGAAGAGGGGGCAGAGCCAGGAAAATATGCAAAACCAGAGCTCCAGCCAACGTACGTGCTCTACTCTACATTTTTTTGGTTATCTAAGCAAAGTTTAAGCTAGTTTCAGCTGAGTTTTCAATAGCTTGAAACTAAAAGCATCCTAACTATTACGTTTGTTATGGCGTCATTCTCTCCCCTACCCCCAAATGTTCTTTATCTTCTTCTTTCCTCTGCCTACCTCATTACAGCAGAGATGACAGTTGTCTACCCAGTTTCCATTCTCCCTTCTTCTCAACCAAAAGAACCACAATTTAGGACAGCCCTGGTGGGCCATTGGTTGAGAATCCACGTGCCAGTGCAGGGTTTGATTCCTGGCCCAGAACTAAGATACCACACACCATGGAGCAACTAAGCCCACGCGCCACGGCTACTGAGCCTGCGCTCTAGAACCCGAGAGCCACAGCTAGGGAAGGCCGCATGGCACAGAGCCCATGCTCTGCAACAGAAGAAGCTGCAGAAATAAGAGGCCGGAGCACAGCAGCTAGAGAGTAGGCCCCGCTCGCGGCTGACCGCAACTAGAGAAAACCTGCTTGCAACAGTGAAGACCCAGCGTGGCCAAAAAGAAAAAGAAAAAAAAAATTTTTTTTTAAGAACCGCAATTTAGTTGGAGCAATAAGAGGCCTGTCTAAAGAACTGCATCGCCTCGCCTCCCTTGAAGCTAGGTCAAGTGACTAAATTCTGGCCAATGTAAGCAGCAATTATGGAGGAGGTCTCCTAGAAAGACTTTCTTAAAAGCAGGCTCACTTGGCGGGAAGATACACTTTGCTCTCAGCCTCTTCTGCTTTCCCTCTGCCTGAAATGGGAGAGCGGAACCTAAAGCAGCCGTTTTGGGATTGAGGTAAATTTGAGGAGGAAATGCACACATTAAATGTGGCGAAAGGGAAAACGAGCGCCTGGCTCTCTAATGAAGCCACCATGCTAAGCACCCCGTCAGGACTTCTGTTATGAGAAAATGAAAATCTGCTGTCAGCAGTGGAGCTGATGTAACCCTTAACTGTGAACTTCCCCAGGGTTTGTCCTTGTCTTCTCTTTTTGTGCCACGCATTTCTCCCAGCTGGTCTCATCTGCTCCTACTGTTTCAGGAACCATCTACATAATAAAGACTCCCAGACTGATGCCTGCACCTTCTGCCTATCTCCCAAGCTCCCGAGGGACTCAGATATCCCCACTGGGGGGCACTTGGAAGCAGGTGGGGACGGCATGGATTCTGGGGTCAGGCAGGTATCATTTCCAACCCTGACTCTGTTACTTTTCGAGCAACCTCGGGTGAACAGCAGCACCTCTAAGCCTTAGCCTTCTCACCTGTGAAATGAACATAATACCACTACTTTCATAAGTAGGTTTTTATGACAAAAATATACAGAAACAATGTCTGGCATAAAACCAGTGCTAAATATGTTTAGTTCTCTCCTCCCCGTCACCCTTTCCATCCCCTCCTCTGCCTTCTGTCCTCTCACCTCCAGGTAGATGGCTTTACTCTGTCTTCACAGCTAGAAACCTCAGACTCTCCTTCAGCTGCTCTCTTTGTTATTCCCCCTTATTCCATCCAAGCCCATGTGACCAGATTCTCTGTCGCTTTTATCCCAGAACCGTGGCGTTACTTTTCTGTCTCCCTGATTTAAATTCTCACTCACCTTTGTCTGGCTTATTCCTGTGGCCAAGTGGAGGCTCTCCACAGCTTATCTTCCATCAGAGCTGCCCCTTTAAAACAAACAAGAGAGAAAGATCTTGGTGGCGCAGGGGGCACAGGTTTGATCCCTGATTGGGGAAATTTCACATGCTGTGCAGCACGGCCAAAAAAAAGAAAAAGGTTTTGTGTCAACACAGCATATTGACCTTCCCTGAATTCTGTTGCCAACAAAATAAAATCCAAATTCTACAAATGGTCCTCCAGGGTGTCCCCTCCGCCCCCCCAGGTACTCACCGTTCTCCACACATCTCAGGCTTTCCCTGACTCTGTCACCACACCCCCTGGGATGTGTGTATGGGGTCCCTTAAACCACACCATCACCATTAATATGTGGCCCAATAATTGAAAGTTTAAACTTTTCTCCTTGCATTTCCCCTTTTGCCTTCTCCCATTCTAAAAGGGTCTGCTCCAGTCTCAGGGGAACAGGGTTGGCTTGCAGACACTTCCCTTCCTGGCTCGTCTTTCCCCAGCCCTAAGTCAGCTGAGCTGCACAGGGATGGGGGTGGGGAGGATACATCCCTAGTGGAAACTGACCAGAGGGAGATATTTCCTCCAAACCAAGACGAGATGCCTTGGCCTGGGGAGAGGAAAGAGGGGCTTCTGGGGCCCACCAGCAGCAGGGACCTGAGCCCTGCTTTCCAGAAGCACAGGAGGATGTATCGGGCAGTTGGTGGAAATGGTCATGATATCTCAGGGCGATGGGGTCCCGCAGCCAGGGTTTGTGTGTCACAGAGACAGCAGCAAAGGGGAGCGCAGGGCCCTGCCAGACCAGGATTTCATCAGAGCCTGGGTGCAGGCAGGAGCCACAGGAAAGACTAAGAGTGAATTTCCTGCAAGCCTAACAGGATGGGTGCTGAGAGTGAAAAGGAAGTTGAATGATAAGAAATCATGAAATGGGGTGTTTGGTGCCCTAAGTTTCTTACCTGCTTGAGAAGCAAGTCTCTGCCCATCTTACTGGGTTCCTGGCCCGTCCTTGCCCATGTGCCCTCTGATCTCTTGCTCTGGTCTTTCAGCCTCAGATTTCTGGCTCCCTGAACTGTGACAAGGAGTTCCTGCTAATCCTGACAACTTCACTCCTGGTTCATTGGACTTTGAGTTTTCTGCATAGCTGTGGACTCTGCTGGCAGTTTGTCCCAATATATCCCCAGCTGGGCCAGCCACTGGCCCCTAAAGGTAAGGGTGAGAAGGAACACTGTACATAGAGCTTTTTTTACCTCCCTTTTCTCTGGCAATTTTATTTATCTTTCAGGACTTTGCTAAAATGTCACCTCCTAGGCACCTTTGCTGACCTCCCTAGGAAACATTCTTTGTCTGGGTTTCCAAAACATTTTGCTTCTACCTTTGTGCTTGTCATATGTTTTTTGTTTTTTAAACTTTTGGGGGTATAGTTGCTTTACAATGTTGTGTTAGTTTCTGCTGTACAATGAAATGAAAGTATATGCATACATATATGTTTACGTACACACATATATATGCATATATATATATATCCCCTCCCTCTTGGACCTCCCTCCCACTTCCACCTCCCATCCCACCTCTTTGGCACCAAACTGAGCTCCCTATGGTATACAGCAGGTTCCTACTAGTTAGCTATTTTACACATGGTAGTGTATGTATGTCAGTCGCAATCTCCCAGTTCATCCCCCCTTCCCCTCCCCCTCTGCATGTCTACACATGTGTTGCCTACACCTTCATCTTTATTCCTGTCCTTGCATATAGGTTCATCTGTACCAGTTTTCTAGATTCCACATACATGCGTTAACATATACTATTTGTTTTTCTCTTTCTGACTTATTTCACCCTGTATGACAGACTCTAGGTTCATCCACATCTCTACAAATGATCCAACATGGTGCCTTTTCATGGCTGAGTAATATTCACCTGTGTTATTATTTGTGTATTTACATGGTGGCCTTTTCAACAGGAATCATGTCTCATTCACCTGGCACAATGTCAGCTACAGAATAGGGCCTCACAAATGCTTGTTAAGTGCCATTTCTCATGCAGTGCCCCAGATTCTCATTCACCTTTCTATTCTTCTTTCTCTGTATTGAGTAGGTATGCTTTTGACTACAAGTAACAGAGAACCTGACTACAGTGGCTTAAACAGAGATTTATTTTTCTCACTTGAAGAGAAATCTGGAGATAAGCAACCAAGGGCTGTCAGAGACCCAGCCTCTTCCTATCTTCCTGTCCTGCCAGTTTCAGCATGTTGGTCATAAATGCTGTTGTACCTCCAAGCACTACATATAAGTTCTAAACAAGAAGAAGTAGGAAGGGTGAAGGCCCAAGTATGTCCCTTTGCATTAGGAAAGCATAGGTTTTATTAAGACTTCTCCTCACATCTCATTGGCCAGAATATGTCACATGACCACCGCTAGCTGCAAGGGAAGCTAGAAGGGGAAGGCAGGCGAGAAAGTGGAGGAGCTTGGATGTGAATAACATTCTTGGCTCTCAGCCCAGACCTACTGAATCAGACATGCTGGGGGTGGAGCTCACAATCTCTGTTGTATCAAGCCCCCTCAACAATTCTGATTCAGCTAAAGTTGGAGAACCATAGTCATATATGATGGCCAGTGTTCTGGAAGGGGAAAATCCTAGATTAGAATTCAAATCACCCATTTTTTACTATAACTTTTGTTGCTGACTAGCCAGGAAACCTTGGTTTTCTGACCATTGAGTTGTTGTGAGGATCAACTTAAATATTGCAGATGGAAACATCTTGAGAGCTGTAAGTCATGGACAGTTATACTGATTTTGAAATTATAAATTTCTTAGTTCACAGTTTATCTAGCTGACACATTCAGCAGATTTCAAATGCTTGGGAAAAGCAAAACTACCCATAAAAGGCATAAAAAGATTGAAAAGTTATGACAGTAAGGGACAAAAATAGAAATTGAAACCACAGACGTTCAAAATACACTGTTATCAAAAACAAATGTTTGCAGCAGTCCCAGTGGTTGCTGCTACAGGTGGTTTCCATGAGAGGAAGGAGGACATACGTAGTTTCAAAACAAACACTTTGGAGGATAATGAAATGGAGCATCTAGGGGAAAGGGTTGGTAAGAAGATGTGGAACAAATGTAAGGGATTTGGTGTTCTGCCGTTTGGATTAAACATACTGAGACCTCATTGTCTGAGTTCCAAGTAAAGTGTCCATGCCTCCCTGTAGTAAAACCTGCTCACTCAATCTATTTATTCCACAACAGTCTCCCACGTAACAGACACTGAGTGGTCTTTACCAGTGAACTTGGCCAGTTCATCAGCTGCTCACTAGGCACCAGGGAAGTCACAGTCAGACCTACATTTGCCTTCAGGTAACCTTCTCAGGGTAGGAACTGGCCATGATTAAAATAGCAGAGGTGTACCAACACTGGGAGTGTGACCTGTCTGCTCAGGTGAAAACCACAGTGTCAGGAAGGAAGTGCTGATAACTCTGTGAATACAGTCAAAATCAGTGAATGTACAATTTAAATGAGGGGGATTTATGACAGTTGAACTCTATCTCAATAAAGCAGTTTAAAAAAAATAAAAAGAATGAAGTGTTTCCACTCAGAGACCCCGTGACATAGAGGCTGTGTGCATGTGTCAGTTAACTTTGTACAAAATGTGAAGCCAAGGTTTATTTACTGATTGATTTGTTTAACATCTGGGCTCCAACACACACATGCTGTGATAAGAGAGCTTGTAAAAGCAAAATCACAAAGCCACGCGTTCCTTGGGCTTGTGAAAGAGGGTAGCAATCTGCATGTGAAAAGCTGATGATGTAACTGGCTGAAACTGGTGGTGACCTGAAGCCCAGTTCAGTTCAAATAAATAGGCCGGTTCTGGGTCACAGATTCCAAATATTCAACTACGGTGGATCTGGACTTTCTGGGGGTGTTTCAGGTCATTGATCAGTCGAACAGTGCCTCACCCACTTCTCTTCCTTCCCCTTCTGTGGACCCAGGCAACCCCTGAGTGCAGGGCTAGTAGGTAGCTGAGGCAGCTGTAAGTCCAGGCTTGATCATGTTTGCTCCATTGTGACCCTCTGCTCCTTTCCTGGGGAACTCCTACAGTGATTGCTAGTATTGAAATGTAGCTGGCGAGACCATGAGTCTCTGGCTCGAGTGCAAGCCCCACCACTCACAGGTTAGTGATCTGGGTAAGTCATTTCACACCTCTTGACCCCATCCCCTCTCAGAGCTTTGAGGACTTTGTACTGACCCCTTCTCTCCCTCACAGTGGTCTCAGCTTCTCTGTCATGCCTTTCTCACCAGCAGTACCAGTGGCTGGAACTTCTCCCAGAGTAAAAATTCAAAATAAAGACAAAACCTCCCTGTCTCCCCTGTCACCTCCAGTGCAGCCCTTTGCTCCCCTTCACAGCAAAATTCCTGAAAAGGAATTGCTTAGTGATAAGCAATTGCCCTGAAATCCATATGTTGAAGCCATAAATCCTAGCACCTCAGAATGTGACTACATTCGTAATCGGGGCCTTTCCAGAGCTGATTAAGTTAAACGGAGGCAGTCTGAGTGGGCCTCGGTCCAATATGACTGGTGCCCTCACCAGAAGAGAATATTAGGACACACAGAGAGGGAAGGCCACCACCTGCAAGTCAGGGTGAGAGGCCTCAGGAAAAATTCAACCCTGCCTGCCTACACCTTGATCTTGGACTTCCAAGTCTCAAGAACTGTGAGGAAACAGATGTCTAGTGTTTAAGCCACCCAGTGTGTGGCACTTTGCTATGAGCCCTAGCAAATTAATATACTTAGACCTTCTGCCTCTGCTTCCTCCTCTCCTAGTCTCTCTCTGGATTTTCCCTTCTCTTGTTAACCTTTTCCAGTCAGCATTCCGTGGCCATCAACCAATCTGCCAGATCTGCTCACCCAACGTTACCGCTGGCCGCCATCTTGCTGGATCCAGAAGACACATCGCCGTCCTCATCAGACTCGGCTTCTCTGCAGTTTCTTTCCTTCCGAAGGCATTTTCAGCCCTTGGGTTCCAGATTATTTCACTCTTAAGTTTTCATTCACCCCATTGACTGCTCCTTCTCGGTCTTCTCGGCTGAATATTCCTTCTTTCTGTCTTCTAAAAGTCAGAGCCCCTGGCCAGGCCTCAGCCCTCTTCTCTGTCTATAATCTTTCCCTAGGTCATTCCATTCAGTTCTTTGGCTTGAAGTGTTAATAAAAAGCTGATAAGTCATACATTTGCATGAGCAACCCCTACCTACCTGTTCCTTGAGCTTCAGGCTCAATATTCAATTGCCCGGAACATTTTCCCTGAATAGCCAAAGAGCATTTTGGACTCAAGATGTCTGAAACTCCAGACTTTAACTTCTCATCATATTTAGAATGAAATCCAGATTTCTTATTCCTGCTTGCAAGTTTCCTCGTTACCCTTTGGACAGCATCTTCTTCCAAAGCCCCTTCCCTCACCAAACTCCCGGCACTCTGCTGGCCCTCTATGTACACCTGGGGTGGCCTTAACGCTTAGTGTTTCTTCTGCCTCTACTCCAAGTCACTGCTTAGAGCCTCACAAGGCCTATTTGGTCCTTTGCATCACTCAGGGCTTGACTCAAAATTCACCTTGTCGAGAGGCTTTTTTTGACCTGTTGTCTCAGTATCACTCTCCTGAAGGTTGCAGGACTCAGTACACTCAGTTTACACTAATAACATTTTAATAAGCTCCTACTATAGTGCTGAGCGTTATATTAAAGGCTTTATATGCACGATCTCATTTAGTTATCAGAACCACCTAATGAGACATTCTTATCATCCTTACTTTGCAGGTGAGGAAACTGAGGCTAAGAGAGGTTAAACCCAAGGTAGGTCATATAGTTTGCACTAAGGTCTGATTCCAGAACTGGTGCTCTTAACCATGAAGTTCAGCTGCTTCTCACCTTAAACACTATTCCTGATTATGGACAATATGGCTTCCAGGAGTTTACTTTCCTGGATTAATTAGTTTCCACTGCACTAGTGTTTGAGCCGGTAAAGTAATTCTGCTGTATCAGTGTTTGCTAGGGAGGCACTTATTTTCCAAACTCTGGTTTTAAACTATCAGATAATACAAAATGCAGGTTTCATGGGGACAAATTCAAACATGGGTCCAGACCACCTCTGTGGTTCTTGCTTGTAGACTTATTAAAGAAGATAAGGGTATTTTCTTCATCTTTGTTGTTTGGAGGCAGGCTCAAGTTCTCAGAAATTATTAACACTTTTAAACTTAAGTTTTTTTCTCTTAAAAACATCCTATTTCCACAATGTGATTAGAAATAAAATCTTTAAAATAAAATTCTTAGATACAGGTCAGTGTGCCGATGAGAACAAACATTTGTCAAATACCTACATGTCCCAAGCACTTTTTTGCTTTCACTGTCTCTCCAAGTAGGTATTATTTCCCGTCTTTTACAATTAAGGAAACTGAGGCACCGGAAGATAAATGATCCACTATAGCACAGGAACTCTGCAATTTCCTGTCCCTTCCTTCTTTACCAGATAGTACAAGCTGCAAAGTGGTTTTGCCTTCCCAACGTGATACTGAATTGACTCCCTGAAGCCATTGGTCTTAGGGCTCTGAAATTTAGTCCCAGGACACAATGATAATCACAAAAGCCACTTCTCAGGGACCTATATGCCTTTGTGGCCAAAACCCAAAGACTAACAGAGGAATTTTAAGATCTGGGCCAGTCCTCTTGAACTCGTGGACTTACGGGTCTGCTCAGGTAACCGTCAGACACCAGCTCCTGCCAAATTCTCAGTGACACTGTTTGGTGCGAGAGCAGCGCTATTCCATGAGCACGAGGACTCCTGTGCTTCCGACCTTTGCGCTGGCTCTCCTGGCTGCCTGGGCTGCCTCTTCATCTCATGTCCTTCTGTCCTCAGAGAATTCCATCTGATCATCCTTACCTCCCCACCAGTTCAGTTCAGTAGCTCAGTTGTGTCCGACTCTTTGCGACCCCATGGATTGCAGCAACCCAAGCCTTCCAGTCCACCACCAACTCCCGGAGTTTACTCAGACTCATGTCCATTGAGTCAGTGATGCCATCCAACAATCTCATCCTCTGTTGTCCCCTTCTCCTCCCACCTTCAATCTTTCCCAACATCAGGGGCTTTTCAAATGAGTCAGTTCTTCGCGTCAGGTGGCCAAAGGATTGGAGTTTCAGCTTCAGCATCAGTCCCTCCAATGAATATTCAGGACTGATTTCCTTTAGGATTGACTGGTTGGATCTCCTTGCAGTTCAAAGGACTCTCAAGAGTCTTCTCCAACACCACAGTTCAAAAGCATCAAGTCTTTGGCGCTCAGCTTTCTTTATGGTTCAACTTTTACAACCATACATGACTACTGGAAAAACCATAGCTTTGATTATACCAATCTTTGTTACAAAGTAATGTCTCTGCTTTTTAATAGGCTGTCTAGATTGGTCATAACTTTTCTTCCAAGGAGTAAGCATGTTTTAATTTCATGGCTGCAGCCACCATCTGCAGTGATTTTGGAGCCCCCAAAAATAAAGTCTGACACTGTTTCCACTGTTTCCCTATCTATTTCCCATGAAGTGATGGGACCAGATGCCATGATCTTAGTTTTCTGAACGTTATGCTTTAGGCCAACTTTTTCACTCTCCTCTTTCACCTTCATCAAGAGGCTTTTTAGTTCTTCTTTGGTTTCTGCCATAAAGGTGGTGTCATCTGCATATCTGAGGTTATTGATATTTCTCCCAGCAATATTGATTCCAGCTTGTGCTTCATCCAGCTCAGCATTTCACATGATGTACTCTGCATATAAGTGAAATAAGCAGGGTGACAATATACAGCCTTGACTTACTCCTTTCTCGAGTTGGAACCAGTCAACCAGACATTTGTTCCATGTCCAGTTCTAACTGTGGCTTCTTGATCTGCATACAGATTTCTCAGGAGACAGGTAAGGTGGTCTGCTAGTTCCATCTCTTGAAGAATTTTCCAGTTTGTTGTGATCCACACAGTCAAAGGCTTTGGCATAGTCAATAAAGCAAAAGAGGATGTTTTTCTGGAACTCTCTTGCTTTTTCCATGATCCAGCGGATGTTGGCAATTTGATCTCTGGTTCCTCTGCCTTTTCTAAAACCAGCTTGAACATCTGGAAGTTCATGGTTCATGTATTGTTGAAACCTGGCTTGGGAATTTTGAGCATTACTTTGCTAGCATGTGAGATGAGTGCAATTGTGCGGTAGTTTGAGCATTCTTTGGCATTGCCTTTCTTTGGGACTGGAATGAAAACTGACCTTTTCCAGCCCTGTGGCCACTGCTGAGTTTTCCAAATTTGCTGGCATATTGAGTACAGCACTTTCACAGCATCATCTTTCAGGATTTGAAAAAGCTCAACTGGAATTCCATCACCTCCACTAGCTTTGTTCGTAGCGATGCTTCCTAAGGCCCACCTGACTTCACATTCCAGGATGTCTGGCTCTAGGTGAGTGATCACACCGTCGTGATTATCTGGGTCGTGAAGATCTTTCTTGTACAGTTCTTCTGTGTATTCTTGCCACCTCTTCTTAATATCTTCTGCTTCTGTTAGGTCCATACCATTTCTGCCCTTTACTGTGCCCATCTTTGCATGAAAAGTTCCCTTGGTATCTCTAATCTTCTTGAAGAGATCTCTAGTCTTTCCCATTCTGTTGTTTTCCTCTATTTCTTTGCATTGATCACTGAGGAAGGCTTTCTTATCTCTCCTTGCTCTTTTTTGGAACTCTGCATTCAAATGGATATATCTTTCCTTTTCTCCTTTGCCTTTTGCTTCTTTTCTTTTCATGGCTGTTGGTAAGGGCTTACAAACACCTCCCCACCAACCTCTGTCTAATCCTGTATCCAGCTTTGTCTTTCTTCACAGCATCCATTACATTCCACACTTATCTCCTCCACTAGAGGATAGCTTCCTGAGGGCTGAGACTGTTTTGTTCACTGCGGTTATCTCCAGTGCTCAGCATAGAGTAGGTGCTCATTAAATAATTACTTAATGAATGAATGGATGCTGTAAATACAGCAGGCCTGAAGGAATGAGTGGGTGACGTTCAGTTTTTACAGGCTATTCTATTCACATCCTCCTTCTGTCTGAGCTTCAAAGGGAGAGACAGGACGACTCCTTCCAGAGGAGTAAACAGGGAAAGAGGCCCCCAAAGAATAGAAATCAAAAACCCTCCTGCCTCTGATTTCATGGCCAAAGCCTTGAAAAACCTGAACACAAATTAACCTTGCAGAATGTAATGGATATTTAAGGTAGTTAATTCCAGCAAAAAGAATAACCCAGTAAACAAGTTTTCTTTGAATAGGTAGACTGGCAGGCAGCATGCAGCTTACATAAGGAGAAATCACACTATCTACGTCACCCCCTTGGAGAAAGGCGGCAAGACACATTCTGCTCAAGCTGTCCCCATAACCGAGTGATTCATGGTTACAGATCCCACCTGGAGCTGCCTCTGGCACATGCGGGCTGCTGGGCAATGACCCAGAAGTAGCCGTGAGAGTGAAGAGGTAGCTTCCGCAACAGGACCAACAAAAGACCTTTGCTCACACTCCTCAGATAACAGCTGCTTTAGTACTGGGACAGGTCATGTCTGTGCTCCAGGGTGGGGGACGGGTGTTGTCTTCAGCTTCATGGTGCATGCGCTGTGTATAGAGGGCTACTCTAGATCATGGATCTCAGTCACATCCACGGAGGGATGACTCTCTGCTCTGCTGTAAGGATACATTTTAAATAATTGGACACATTTTGTGCATTCACCTAGAAACCAAAAAGTCTTTAAAGTCCCGACTCTACAGAAACTGGAGAAAG
The DNA here is from genome assembly GCF_023091745.1 of Budorcas taxicolor. Classification (NCBI taxonomy): domain Eukaryota; kingdom Metazoa; phylum Chordata; class Mammalia; order Artiodactyla; family Bovidae; genus Budorcas; species Budorcas taxicolor. The sequence continues at coordinate 82,442,707 of NC_068923.1, forward strand.
CACACTAGGTTGGGGGACCGTCGTCAGTCACTCACAATCCACCCCAAGCCACCACGGCTCTTGGGGGCTCTGCTCCTCAAACACTGGCTGTCAAACAAGGTGCCCCCCCCCCTTCTCCTTCCTGGAGCCTCAACCAGAACACAGACCCTTTTAAGGATTTTATTTCTAATCATCATTCATTTCAAAAAACGAATCTGCTGGAGTAACAGAGGTTCCAGAGTCCTGAAAAGCTAGTACACAATGGCTCTAGTATCATTCCTGACTTCTTCCTGAGATGATAACTGGCAGCCCAGTTGCCTGACTTTTTTTGTTTCTTTTCCAGAAAGGAGTTCACCAAACCTCTTGCTTCCTTCTGTTCCAGGCTTTCTGGAGAGCAAGACAGACCCTTTCTTTCTTTCACTTATGACAACAGATTTCACTGGAATTCCAAGTGATTTGATTTCCCAAAATGCACAAACAACAAACAAATCTTCTGTCTTTCCCAGATACTTGACATCAAGCTGGATGGACAGTAGAAGCCTAGAAGACGCTGTGTTGATGGACAGATTGAAAATTACCTGGGCAGACTTTGGGAGTCTCCTCAGTAAAGACTGAATGACTTGTTGCTTTGTTATTCGGAGGTTGCCCTGAGCAGCCACCCTATGGGGTTCCCCATCTGCAGCTTGGTAGGAAACAACATTCTTTAGCAGTCTTGACGCAACTGGCAGGGTAATGGCCATAGCCTGCCTTTGTTAACAGGAGGCAGGGGCATTAGCTGTATTGTTTCTGGAAGTTGGCAGAAATGTGGCCCTGCCCTGTGGTTCTTCAAAACAAAACTTGAGGTTGAATCTCTTTTGTTGGAGTAGATAAGGCAGTGCATTGAGCTCCATGGAAAACAGACAGGAGGGCTCTGACAGATGGGGAAAGGGTCACCCCCATAGCAAGGGGTCAGCTTGGAAGTGGGTACTATGGCAACCCACTGAGAATCATCCTGTGAATTAAAGGAAGGTTGGATTCACTGGGTCTGCCCAGGCAGGGAACCTGGCTGGGTCTTTGTCAGCCAACAGACAAGAGGCTGGTTTGCAGCTGTGTGATTTGACAGTCTGGTTGTGTTCAGACAGCTCTGTGCTATGGAGACGACATTACTCTGAGTCTCACTGTGTGTGTATGTAAACCAGTGGCTCACCAAGGAGGGAGGCAATGGGAGCCACCCGTTCAGGCAACAAGCAGTGGATTTGTGTGTGTGCGTGAGTGGAGAGAACTTAAAAACAATAATAAAACTGATGAAAATTCTGTTTGCTTTTTATTATTTCATGCTCTAACAGTTCCAAACAAGGTACAGTGATAAAATACTCCTCCCTCATTGGGGCAGACTTCTCCAATGTTTCCTCCTCCCACCCTTGGTATAACACTGGGATAAACAAGCACCAGGTGGGACAATTATAAATCAGCAAGAGAGTAAACAGAAAGCAAATGACTCCTGAGATAAGATTAAAAAAAAAAAAAAAAGAATTATCCCCTAAAGTCTGCCTTGTGGAGTCTACAGAAGGTTGATCTGTATCTTAGGGTACTTTCTCTTGTTTAGCTTTGTCTTGGTTACTTATTGCTGCTTTTAAAACTACCCCAACATTTAGTGCCTTAGAACAACAACCATTTATTTGCTCATGATTCTACAGTTTTGGCAGGGCTCAGTGAGGATGGCTCATCTTTGTTCCATGTGGTATCTGCTGGCCTTGGACCTTCCTAGAGCGGTTTTTCACTCACAAGTCTGGTACCTCAGCTGAGACAGGTTGAACAACTAGGGGCCAGTCAGTCATCTCTCTCTTTCCAGGTGGCCCCTCCACATAGCTTAGACTTCCTCACAGCATGGTAGGTTCTCCTTAAGTGGTGGCTGGTGTTCCCCAGAATGCAAAGCAGAAGCCATCAGGCTTGTTTAACATCTGGTCTTGGAAGACCTCGAACACTATTTTTGCCACATTCTATAGGTCAAAGCAGTCACAGGGCCAGCCCCAATTCAAACAGAAGAAAACATAGACTTCATGATGGAGATACCAGTGTGACCATCTTTGGAATCAGCATCTACCTCAGGTCATTTTCTCCGTCGTAACAAGGTATTATATGCTTCCACGTTTTGCCTTTAATAATGATAAATCTTATCACACTGGAAAAAGGTAGGTCTCGCTGTGACCTTTTAAGAAATCAGACTCTTAGAATTATCATCACGCCTGGGTTCTGAATGACAAGACGGTCTTTTGGTAAATTCCTAAGAAGAAACGAGATGTGGGGGCATGTAATATTAGCAATGACAATCAAGAGAAAATATGAAGATGAGCTTGATTTGCCAAAATCCAAGTTAATGCCTTGCTCTATCTTCTGAGAAAAAAGTCAAGTGGCCCCTGAATTTTGGTTATTACTCCTGGGTGTCAGACCGCCCCCGTGTTTTACACGCTTTAAAACTAGTACTGCTGGAAACAGACTGGCCACAGGATGCCCCTGAGGATCAGGAGGCCAGAGCCTTTCAGATCCTTAATGTGTGACACACCTGTTCAGGGTCTCTATCCAGATTTCATCCTGGGTCAGAGAACTGCATCTCAGTCCAAACAAAAGGCACGTGAGGGTGGAGACACGTCGAAATGACTACTTTGCCTTTTGCCAGACAGTGTGAATCCGTCTATACCCGTACAGAGCTTTGGTCTGGAAAATATTTTCAAGCCCCCTGTCTTACATTCCTCTCACTATAAATAACCGGGTGAGCAAGATAGGCCTCTGGTAAATGCCCATGGTTTTGTGCTGTGTAAACACCAGAACAGAGGCCATCGGCTTCCTGGGTCAGAGCAGAGCCTGGACGGGGTCCCGTCTTCTTCCTCCGGGTTCTCCAGTCTTCTGGAGCTGAGAGCCTAGTCTCCTGGCGTCTCTGCCTTCAACGTCTGGTCTCACGGGCCTCTTCTGCCTCGCCGGCTTGCATCCCGAGCCAGTAGACAAGGTCAGTCAGCTCCCAGAGTCAGCGACCACAGCAAGGTGGGCGCCTGGCTCCTGGTCTTAAGGAGGTTGGGTGGGCGGCACGCCTGTACCCACGGGGCCCAGCCCTTCCTTCCCACGACGGCCAAGACGTGAAGTGGGTCTGCCTCACCGTCTTGGGCTTCCATCACTCCCGAGGCCCTTAGCTTTCCTCTCACAGCAACTCTGTGTCCCTGCGTGCCCCCAGACGCTCGGCCAAAGGGACAACTGGGGTCAGGGTTCTTCTTTTCGGCGTGCAGGAAACCCCGGGGCGGGTTTCCGCGTTGGTTCGCCCCCGGCCCAGCCCCCAGCACCCCCGCCTTCCGCAGGCCCCTCTCTCCCCGCTGGGCGCCCGGGCGTTGTTGCCCGGGCTTGTTTCTAGCTCCGGAGCATCGCCCGGCCCGGCGCCAGGTCACGTGCGTTAGTGACAGCCTCTCGCAGGGTGGCCCCAGGGCCCGCGCGCCGCTGATTGGTGGGGCCGGGCCTGGCCCCGCCCCGGGGCGGGGCGTCCGGGCGGGCGGGCCCGACGGGCGGGCGCAGCGGCGGATCAGCTGTTCCGAGGCTGCACAACAACAAAAGGAGCGGGACGCGCCGGCGGCGGCCAGCGGCGCGGCCTCAGGAGGGCTGGAGCGGCCCAGCGCCCCGCGCCCCGCCGTCCGGGAGCCGCAGCTACCTCAGCCGCCCGCGCGCGGGTCCCCGCCGGCTGCCTTCGCCGCGGGTCGGGCCGCGGGTCGGGCCCACGTAAGTGCGGGCGGGGCCGGCGTCCAGGGCCACTCGCTCCGGATCGCCCCTCGGGCCGCGGTCGGTGCGGCCCCACCCCGGTCTCCACTCGCACCCGAGGGCCGGCAGCCCACCACCTCGGCGGCCCCGGGGGTGCGCGCGGGCGCGGGGCGGCGGTTGGGTGTTTGGTTTCTGCCTCCCCCCACCCCGAGCGTGGCCTGTTTTCCCGGGGCCGCCGCGGGACAGACCTCCTCTTCTCTCTCCTCCTCACTCCGCCTCCTGCCCTCCGCCGTTGGACTGGGGCTGCCCGCCCAGGACTGGGCGTCGGGGGCCCCGGGCCCCGGAGGGGCGAGCGCGGCGGCCCCCGCCGCCCCGGGGCGCAGCCTCCAGGGCTCTCGGCTGCTCGGCCAGCCCTCCCGGCGCGCGGCGGCTCCGCTACCCGCGACCGGCGCTCGCCCGCCCGTCGTTGGCAGGTTCCCTGACTCTTGCTTTGATCTTACCTATCACTGGTGGAGGTTGCACCTGTGGTAGGCACTTTATCTCTCATCGTAGTTAAAATCCTCATCATTTTGATCACGCACGCTCATTGGGTGCTTAGCGTGGGCCACAGACTCGGTGAGGATTTTACGTGCATTAATTCCCACAATAATCCTGTGAAGTTAGGCTGTCTTACAGATAGGAAACCTGAGGGCCCAGAGAGATGGACTTAACTTACTCAAGACCACACAGCCAGGTAGAAGGAAATGGTGTTTCAAGTTGAAGATGAGTTTTCTGTAGGGATTCCTTGTGTGTTTTCTTTTTTAATTGTATTTCCTAATTACATCTGCTCATTGTCTCCTGTGTTAATTCCAATTTCGAGGAGATTAAGGAGGAGGGCCTCTCCCCCTTTCCGTCATTGAGACAAGAACCCTTTCTGAGGACAAAGTAGTTTTGAGAAAGGGGAGTGGAAAGTGTCCCCTGGGGTGGTTGAACAGAGGTAATAATGAGGAGCCCCAAGATCTGGAAATCACTTGCTTGGTAACTGAAATCTTTTTTCCACTGCAGATGCAAAAAGCGCTAGGAAGCTTTTGCTTTTAAGGCACGGTCACTATAACCCTAAACTGGCAGCATAATTTTCGAAGGTTCCAGCCTGGAACCAGGACCTTGCTAATTTCTAAGACTAAGGTCTGGTTTGTTTTTGTATCTTTATCTTTTGTTCTTTTCTGTGAATGCTTCATCAATTGCTCATAGTTCTCTTGGGAATGGTCCCACTTTCAAACTTCAGGGTTAACAGGCTGTGAATTACTGTTTATTGCTGTCTTTGTTCACTGTCATTCAAGGCTTCAGAGCCAGCCTGGTGGATCCTGGGGAGAATAACCTCCTTGTAGTTGGTTGAGTAGGCTGGATAGAGTGGAACAAGCGAAGACAACTTTCTTGGCTTGGTTTTTCTACAGTTTAAAATGGATGTAAAATTACTTGAATCAGCACATTTATTCTTCTAAACTAGTGAGAGAGGGTGGGATAAAGAGATCATTTTGAGCTGCTTTTTGATGATGATGTGTTAGTTTGGCCACCTGATATTTCGAAACTGTCAAGAAGCCACAACTGTACACATAGTTAGGAGTTAAATCATCAAAGTTGTGGTGGTTTTTTTTTTTTTTTTAAATTTAAAATGTTTTTGGAGCCGCCTACTGGCAGCCAAAACCAACTGAAAAGTGCAGTTCTCCAAAGTTCATAGAGCCAGAGTTGAGGCTGGAAGGAGCCTGAGACATCCCGCGCTGGGGTAGGGGGCAAGAGCGCAAGGTCCTGGGAACCAGAGAGACTTCCGCTCCAACGCAGGCCCCACTCCTGAACAGCTCTGAGCTTTGAGCAAGTTACTTAATTTCTGAGCTTCAGTTTCCTTATTAGTCAAATGGGACAAATAAGTGCCTCATATCTGTCACATACAATAAACATTGAGTAAATCACAGCTCTGATGACTATAGGAACATTTGCCAATAAAGACACTCAGACCCACAGATGCTAAGTGACTTGCTCACAGTCATACACCTGGTTTGAAGTGAACTTGTGGTTAATATTTATTGGGTGCCTGCTGTGTGCCTGCTTCTAAGTGATACACACTTATTCCTCATGTTGGCCCTATCTCCCCATTTTAGGGATGAGAAAACCGAGGCACTGAGAAGTTACTGTATATCCTAAATACACACAAGTTCTGAGGAGCAAAGTCAAGATTTCAAACCGAGCAGGCTAACTCCAGAGCCACGTGGCCTCAAGGTTGGTTGCCTGTCTTAAAAATGAGAAATCATACCAATAAACTCTTCCCAGCCCAGTAACTCCTTTTCTAAGTTCTCAAACTAGACTGCTTTACCCCATGAGTGTTAAACTCAGCCACCTTTCTCTGCTCACAGAGCATTTCTACTCATGTCATATGAAAAATATTGATAATAAAATGTTAAGTAACAAAGCAGGATACAAAATTGTGTGCCTACAATTGTGATAAGAAAGAAACTATTGGTAGAAGAAAACACACAGTGTACTAACAATGATTGCAATAAAGTATGGAATAACAGTTTCCTTATTGATTTTCTAAACTTTCTGTAATGCGCTTTGGTTCATTTTATAATGAAGGGAGGGAATGGAGGTATTTAGAGCCAAGCATAAGAGGCCAAGCTGCCTCCTTGAAGTGCTGGGGCACAGACACTTTGTTTCTTTTTTCCAGCAGGGTGAGACTGCCAGGCTGGCAGGTGCCCGGGACAACAGCAGCGCCTTCCGCCTTGCCTTCATTCCTCTACCTCTTGGCTAAATTCCAGAGCTGTATTTGTAAATTTGTCCCCTTAGGACACTTGCTTTCTCTGGAATTTTCACCTTAGTTTTATCTTTGTCCTAGAGTTGTGAATATCAAAAAGCCTGTGACCTGCTGAGGAGTGCAGTCTGAAGTTCTGCTTTGCCTTTGGCTGCACAGGACCAGCCCCAAGGAGAGCCTCCGTTCTTGGGCCGAAGCCAAGGTGAAGAGTAGCAGCAGCCTGGTAGGGACAGTCTGGGTCAGTGGGGAGATAGGCCATCAAGACGCTAGAGCAGCAGCGTCCAGTATGCAGTGCGGGCTCTGTATGGAGGTTTGGATCTTTAAGTATCCACCTTAAGTAAGGAAAAAGAAACAGGTGAAGTTAATTTTGTTAATATATTTTATTTAACCTACTATATCCCCAATTAAATTAGATTTAAAATTTAGTTTCTCAGGGAATTCCCTGACGGTCCAGTAAGGTTAAGACTCTGAGCTTCCACTGCAGGGAGCGTGGGTTCGATCCCTGGGCAGGATCTAAGATCCCTCAGATCCCACATGCCGTGTGATGTAGCCAAAGAATTTTTTTTTAGTTTTTCAGTCTAATTGCATTTCAAATAATCGTTCACCTGATGTTACCAGAGGCCACCTCACTGAACAGTGTCAGCGTACTGGGGTTTCTCCAGCAGCTCCTTGTCCTCTGGGACAGCTACAGAAAGCGGGGCCTACGGAACTTGGCAAAGTCCCACCAACCTCACTTTGGGAAACCCAAAGAGGCTTGACTCGTGCAGTCCTGGGGGACGCTCCTCCAGAGACGCCCTTCCCGGGGCAGAGCTGCGTGTGCTCCAGGCCTAGGCTGGCTTCCATGTTACGGAAGAGGGGTCAGTTTGGAACCTGCAGCTGCCCAAGCACAGTGGTGCCGGCATGACTGCTGCCTTGTAGCTGCCACTTAACTGGCCTGGGCCTCAGTGACTGACCACAGTTGGGGGATAGAGGCATATTCATGATGAGCTAGGGTTCCCATGGGGTGTTCCCTCCCCACCCAGTAGCTCTCGCTGATGCAGGGCCTGAGTCCAGCCGGGCACTCTGAAGAATTCATCCAACTAGGTCAGCAGACCCAGCACTGTACTTGGGGCCAATAATTTAAGAGAAATGGGGGAAAGATTAAAGTATCCTTTCTCCCTCCTAGCTCATATGCTCAAAACTTTTACATACACATCAGCCCTGGGATAGCTCATCTTTTGGGATAATCAAGTCTAGCCAACTACACAGCCCACTTCTCTTGTAAATTCTCTTACATGCAACATAAAGTTCACTTTGAGTTCTCATCCTCGAGCTCCAGACTATGTGATTGGCCATACTGCTTTCCAGAAGGGTTTTGGGAAGACTGGTTATGCAAGTGACACTTCCTGTTTACCCGTTTTTCATAATTAATGGCTGAGGATAACAGATTGTGACCACAGAAGTATTCACATGTCATTTATTTAAACACATATTTGTAGTACTACACGAGTAGTAGCCTGCCAAACAGTTGTAGCAGTCCAGTGCACACATAAGGACTTGAACCAGGAGTCTCATCACCAGCAGATGTGACCCACATCATTTATAGCTAAGGATGATTGTTTTGAAAATGAAATATCCAGAGTCTGAAGTTAGGGATTCAGGGCTGACGCTCCCTGGATGATCTCCTCCACTCATGGTTTCTGTCACCCCCTTTGTGTTGTTAACTCCCAGATTCTTGCCCTCAGCAGACACCATGCTCTTGGACTGCAGAGCCCTAGATTCAACTCCTTACAGACATCCCCAGGACTCGCCAACTTTCCCAGTTCCTCGTGTCCAGAGCACATGGCCTACACCTCTGCTGTGTCCCTCTTCCACTGAACTATCCTACCAATCTTCCCCCCAACCCCTCACCCCGTTGGCCAGGCTGAAAACCTAGGGCATCCTTGACTTTCTCCCTCCCCTTCACTTCTGGCGCACAACGCCTTGCAGGATCCAGTCCTCACGTAGCCCCCAGGCCTGCTGTCAAGACTGTCCACCTGGATCTTGAGCCATAGGGAAGCGAGCCACATTCTCACTCATCTGCACGTTTCCACGGCATTGTTTCTACTTCGTTCTTGAGCTTCTCAACCATTCACGATTAAGGTCACGATTGCAGGTGTCCTTCTGTGACCCCTGTCTGTGGATTTGAACCCCCAGTACTTCTCCTCACGTGACACTCATCACACCGGGTTGGTGGGCTTGCTGTGGGAGGTCCTTGTCTGCTGCTGTCTCTCCTGCCCTGAGCACTAGGCCTGATGCATGATAGGTGCTCAGCAAATATTTGCAGAATAATAGTTAACACTGACTGAGAACTCTGTACCAAGTACCTTGCTAAGTAGGTTGCCTCAGTAGGATCAGGGAAGCCATCTAGGAGGTGGTGATTGGCAGTCAAACCAGTTGGCTTCAAGTAGAGCGAGAGTGGTGGAGAGAAATAGGTGGATTCCAGGCGTGTGTGGCTAGAGTCCACAGGACGTGCTGCCAGTTTGGGTGAGGGGCGCGGGGGTGTGGATGAAAGGGAGTTTAGGATGAGGGCTAAGTGTTTGGCCTGAATAACTGCTGCCTCTCCTTCCTGAGAAGGGGGGCGACAGGCAGCGAGCCTGAGTATGTTTGTGGGGAAGATGAAAAGATCTTGCAATTTGTTAGGCTTGGTCTGCCCATCAGGTAACCAGGCAGAAATGGGTATATATAAATCTGGAACTCTGGAATAAGATCAGGAGAGGCTGGAGCTCCTCATTAGAACTCACCAGAACTCCATGGGGTAGCACCCTTGGAGTAGTGTGACTTCCTCACCCTGGTAGGAGACAAACCACCTTTGAACCCAGCCACAGTGGTCCTTTTCAGTTCTGGTTGCTGGGCCACCTGAGTTCTCTACAGTGTGACTTTTTCCATGCCAGCTGTAGGAATGGTTTTGAAGGTCAAAGTGTGCTGCAGTTAGAGATTTTAATGGAATTAGGTGTGCTTACAATCATACACAAGAATAGAGCAGGAGAGAAAGGGGGCCAGGGAAAGGGGAGGGCTTGGCACGGTAGTGGACACGCACCCAGGAGGAGTGCTGAGCTCAGTTGGCAGCTTCTGACCAGTTGACCATGAAAACGTAGCTTTCACTCTACTTACAGAAAAGTAGTGTTTCAGTTGAAATATGTTACCCAGGGATATACTTTTATATCTCTTATTATAAAAGCACAGATGTAAAAAAGAACCCCTTCCATTGCGCATTTTGAGATATTTACAGGTTGCGTTTGAGTACTTGATTAATGTTTGTAAAAAAGAGATTCTGCATTCTTATGTTTGAAAGAAGGGAAGAGCCAAGCTGTAGGCTAAGGCCTGTGCTTTTCTCTAGGTGTGAGGAGATGTACACGTTATATAAACATGTGCTGATTTGAAATAGCCTTTTTTTCTGTTTTATTTTAGGGATAATGACTCTTCCAGCTTCTCGCCTAAGTTGAATAAGCACCGTGTGCACTTTAATCCCCTGTCAGCGGCATCAGGCTGACCGAAGACAGGTTTTGGAAATCTCAGCTACAAAGATATCCAGCCAAAGTCTCAATCTTGCCTTAACAATGTTCCAGAGATTGAATAAAATGTTTGTGGGTGAAGTCAATACTTCTTCAAACCAAGAACCAGAATTTAGTGAGAAAGAAGATGATGAGTGGATTCTTGTTGACTTCATAGGTAAGGGTATTCTTAGCCATTAATCATCACAGCAAAAGTGGAAACTTTTATCGAGTTTTTGCATAAGTAAACCAATAACTCTGAAGGTTTTTAAGCCATAAAAGTAAATAAGAATTTGTCTAAAAAAATTGCCTGAAGCATTCTGTGCCAGATGATCGGGTCAGTGACACTGATGTCAGCCTCTCCAGTTTGGCAGCTCTTATACCCTGATCCAGTCAGAGGCACTTTTAGAGGAAACCCCCATCCTCTACAAGCAGTAACCCACTTGGTGCATTATGTGTTTACTCAGCAAAATAGAAACCAACCTTAAAAATCTGCCAAACCAACATAATCCATCGCATACAATGACACACACCGCCCCCAACACTCACACATGCCTGCACACACGCGCACACTAGGTGCTCAGAAATTATTTTATGATCATTGTGAGTGAATATGAATGGTTTTGTGTCTGATCTAAATAAAGGGAGGACTGAGCATCAGCTAACAGCATCGTCTCTTCTTTTTCTGTGCTCTGATGTGATCTCAATGTGTCACTCATACCCCGCGGGACTTCGACAACGTGTGTGGACTGCCATCTAGACACTTGCACGGGTTTCTCAGCAGCAGAGGATGAGGAGGAAGAAGACATCAGTGAAGAGTCACCTCCCGAGCGCCCTTCAGTCTTTTCCTGTCTCCCTGCATCTCTCGAGTGCTTGGCTGATACGAGTGACTCCTGCTTCCTCCAGTTTGAGTCCTGTCCAATGGAGGAGAGCTGGTTTATCACCCCTCCCCCATGTTTTACTGCAGGTGGATTAACCACTATCAAGGTGGAGACCAGTCCTATGGAAAACCTTCTCATTGAACACCCTAGCATGTCCGTCTATGCTGTGCATGAGCCCTGCCCCAGCCTCAGTGAGGCCCACTGTGGGGCTGAGGAATTTCATAACCCAGGCAGTCCCAGGTACGTTACTGTCTCCACAGACGTTTGTGAAAGTGTGTGCCTAGTGTATAAGGAGGGTGATGCTATGAAAAGATGAACTCATTTGAGATTTTCAAAAAAATTAGTTCTAGCGTGGCCCCAGTTATGTAATGGAGAGCTGCCTCGTTTGTAATATTCTGCTACTGAATGGAAAGAAAAGACTGGCATTTCTGCTAAGTATCTTAGAATATAACTCTGGCACTTTATAGGCTGGATTATTTGGGGTATCAAATTTGACAGGAATGGTATATCTTAAAATAAATCTCATGATCTTCGAAGTAGTCCTAACTAAGTCACATCAGATGGTGCTTAGCCTTGAAAACCTGAGGAATCTGAAGCATGAGGTAAATAAAATGGCAGATTTAGCAAAGCATTTTGCTCAGAGAGTTCTTTTCTGCCTTGCAGAGGGAAGCTTTCATACCCAAATACTGTTTGGTGGTTATATGGGTGTCCCAAGTGGTCTGAAAGGCTCTGCTTGGATGGCAGATGGGTTGAGCGTCTGGAACAGTTCAGGGAGGGTGTCTAGTCAGTAATCCATTCCCGAACAAACTCATAAGTCTGTGGCCTTTATCCAGGGACTATATTCAAGATTGTTCCCACCCACTAAAACAAAGCCCATGGCTGCGTTCAGTGGCTCAAAGTCCAGCTAGTCTGTGATGCGTGTTGGTGGGAGGTCCCCTCTGGTATCAAGGTATCTGTAGGATACTGGCACTGACTTAATTCCGTTCATACCTGTTAAGGGGACAGGTGACCTGGGTTTTGGAGCCGCCCACAGTGTTCCTGTGGTTCAGTGAGGTCACCCAGAGGGCCACCTTTTCAGTTGTCCAGGCTCTGACTCTACTAGCCAGACCACTGTATGCGTATCTCCTTCCATTTCCTGTTTGCCAAATATAAACAAAGCCGAGGCAGCTCATTAACCTGATAACTTTACCAGAGTTCGCTGCACTTTCGACTCTCAATATTGTAGATGTTCTTGAATGAAGATAAACGTACACTTGTACCAGACTGAAAAACGTTTGCTTATATAGTTACCCAAGCTTTGTATTAGGTTGGATCTTTGATGGGAAATGTTACTTTGCCTGGCACTTTATTCCATATTATAAATTTATCAAGAGGTTAATGTTTCAGGCATTCCAACAGAAGTTTAAAATACAATTTTTTGAGATGGTTTAATTAATTTCTTTAATTGCTTAACAGTTGATTCAAATTAATTTCTTCAGTTCTTAGAAATTCTTCTAACTTTATTTTCATCTCATCCCTGAGGAGTTCCACTCGAGAATTTAGTGTGATTAATAGCCACTTTAAATTACTAGCATTTGTATATTTATGTTTTCAATATTTAAAGTATGTGTGTTTACATTTGTATATTCAGCAGCTTTGTAGACAACAGAAGCAGTCCGTATGCACTGCAGAAAATTAGAAAGGGCAAAAATTTTTAAATTTTAAATGACATTTTTCTCACTACTGAGAGATGAATACTGTCAAGACTGTAGAGCATATCCTTCCAGGTGGTATTTTCTGGATGTGCCCATGCATGGATATATAACACCATTTTTAACCTAAATGGGATCAAGCTATAGGTACTGTTTTATAATCTGCTTCCTTAGGCAGTGATCTCTACTTTTTTTTTTCCCCCAGTAAAATTTTACTTTGTGAACTATACAGACCATACTCAGATTTGCCCACTAAAGCCCAGAATACTTCATCTAGTTTGTTCAAACCAGGATCCAGTTCAGGACCTTGCATTGAACCTGGTTAAGTGTTTGTAGTTTTGATGCAGTGAGAATGTTCATTTTTTATACCTTGTTTGTCACTGTATATTGTTATATGTTTTGATATAACACTTAGGTAGTTAATTATAAATAAAGGATCAAATGGACATACCTAATTTTATATGAATTCTTTCTGAACATAAGAAAGTACTGTAAATTATTACAGTTTTATAATCAAAAAATTTTAACATCTTTATATTTGGATTTTAAATTTTTACAAGAAAGGCCCACTAAATCAAGATAGAAATCAGATGTCACCAAAATTAGGGAGATGGCTATGTAGTAAATATCTGTATTTTCTGAGCAGGAAATAAATTATATGCTTTTCGAAAGTTAAGATTATTTCCATCCTGTATATCCTTGGAGAGATTACCATAAAGCACATAAAAGTAAGGTGCTTAACAATTAAAGAAGGCTTCATAGTATGTACTTAATTGCATTTTAGCCTTTATAAAATATTGTATGTGAAGGTTTATGTGCTATCATAATCTTAAGTAATACATGTTCCTTTAATGACCCATAGTAACCCAGTTTTAATAAAGAAAAGTTGACCACCTCCTAATAGTAAAATTAAATAGCATTTGCAACTTTACTAGTGATTTAATAGTTCACCATTTAACATTTGTAGGGCCAGGAAAAGCTGCTTATAAGACTCACTGGCACAGAGTAAGTATGTTTCATTTGAGACTGTGTGATATTGTATTATCAGTCTGAGCAGGAAGGCAAAGGACTCAAAGCATCCAGCTTTAAAAACCACTGTCTTTGTTTTGTTTTAACTGCTTTTTATTAGTTTCTTAATGTGACCAGCTTTAATTCTATTTAATAAAAATAATATATTAAAAATATAACTGTGTTTTCCTCTAGCAGTTGTAGGCAGAATATATAACTGCTTTCCTGTGTAAAATAACCCTTAAAAATCTTTAAGTTCTTCATTACGTGTTCATGTAGTTTAGAACTATCTGATTAGCTTTTAATATAGAAAATATATAGTAATTACATGGTTTGTAGCCATATATTAAGATTATGTGTTCTCCAAGGGTCTTTGTAACATTGCTCTGCAAATGCCATTCCAAAGTGTGCCTGTTGTGATATAAATTTAAAACTTAAGAGTTATGTTTTGTAATAAGCAGATATCTTACCAAGACAAAATTTTTTTTGATGAGTAGAATTTCCTTATGCATGTTTCTATTAAATTCAGACTTAAAGCTTGTTTTCCTAGAACATTTTGCTTATAGACACATAGAGTCTGTGAAGCTGCTGTTGGCACAGTGCCTCATAATCAAACCTTGGAGTGTGACTTTTGTTACATTCTTGGTTGAGTCAGTTAATATTTGTGACCTTAACCTCTCTGAGCCTGAGTTTTCTGATTAGTAAAATTTAGGAATTAAAATAGTGTTCTTTTAAGGTTATAGTGAGAATCAAACTACATGTATAAATGTGTTTGGTGTGTAACTGAAATTCACTCAAAGTATAAAGCATTTTTTTAAAAACTACAGTTCACTTAATTTACCACCTCTGGGTGGATTCTATCACATATTTCATTTGAAAGTTGGCTGCTTCTTTCTCCCGTTATCAGTCAGTGTGGTCACAAAATAAAACCTTGTCTGACAGCCATGAGACACTGAGCTCTCATCAACCATAAACAAATGGGTGTGGCAAATTGAATTGCCAAGTAGCTTTTTCAGTTTCATCGATAACATGCTGTGTTACGTAATACATGCCCAATTTTTTCTGTTTCAGAGTGGAAGCCGAGAATGAAATGGGGCAGCACATTCATTGCTATGTTGCAGCTCTCGCTGCTCATACAGCTTTTCTGGAACAACCCAAGAGCTTTCGCCCTTCCCAGTGGATTAAAGAACACAGTGAAAGACAGTCTCTGAACAGAAATAGCCTTCGTCGCCAAAATCTTACCAGAGATTGCCACTCTCGGCAAGTCAAGCACAGCGGCTGGGCTGTCCATCAGCCCTGCCCACGTCAGTACAATTACTAAGAATCTGAAGCGTGTTTGGTTGGTTTCTCATAGTTTGTGCATATGTGTGGGCATGTGCATGTATGGATGGTAAAGCTGCTGTCTCTTTACAGCCAACAGATGACCAATCACATAGTTTTATTGGTGTGTTTAGATACTATCTTGAAAACCAGATTTATATGCTGGGTATCACGTAATGCCTTGCTCTTAACATTTGCTTTTTTGTAAAAATTTTTTCAGAATATTTTTGGGAACATATCAATACAGTTAGTGTTTGGGAAGGTCTTTAAATCTATTAAGATGTACATGAATTAGCAGTTTAAAGACGTTTCTTCCCAAGTACGAGAGTAGGCATCTTTCAATTTCATTTTATTTGGTATTAATCAGTCTTTCGAGTAAGCAGAAATTTATTCTCAGGGTCAGCCATACACTTTATTGACCAGTACTTGATAATCTTTTCTGTATATAATGAATCCATTTTTACACACTAACATGAGCATTAACAGGTGATGTGGTTGCCACAGATAAAATGGAATTATGGCTGAACTTTCTTTTGGAAGAAAACTTGATCTATTTCTGTGTGTATGGGGTTTTTATTTCCCAGATTAGCCATGCAGTTCATTTTGGAATTCAGGTACATTAAGTGTTAGTGAACAGTGCATTCAATAATTCCGATGTGACTGTGTAACGTGGTACAGACATTACGGCATCGTGGGACAACAGCGCCCATCTCACATGCAGAGGGATTAAATTCGACCTGTGAAATTGTATTTGGGGAAATGTGTATCCGTAAGTAATCCATTGGTCCACTGTTTGGATTCTTTCCTGCCAGCTTTGCCTGCTCGCCACCTCACATCAGCTGTAAATTCAGAAGTACGTGTCCTGCACTCTAGTGGCTTCCTATTTGTATCTGCCCAGGGGAGTGGCTTCCTATTTGTATCTGCCCAGGGGATGAGAGAGGCTTTGTATTTCTGATGCAGTGATAGATCCTCTGCTGTGGAGCCTGTTCTGCCAGCTGGCAAGCAGCGGTGAAGGGCGTTCCTGGTGACATCTATTCACAGCATCTAAATGAAGAGTGACAGGTTGAGTTTTTCCTTGAGTTTATATATATATATATATATATTTTTAACTTGGGCTTCAGGCAAATTCCTTAACCACTTTGGCCTTTGGTACCTCCACCGAGGAAGGGGTAGTAACATGTACCTCCCTCCCAGTCGTGAGGACCGTGTACTGATTTGAAGTGGGGCTGTCCTGAACTGATCTTTGTGTGAAATTCCAAGGGCCTCTCTGCCGAGTCTAGTGAAGGGGCAGGGCCGGGGCAGCTCTTCGGCCACAGCTCCTCTTCAAAGTGTTGGTGCTCGTGAGGCCAGGGTGCAGGGTTTGAGTCACACCGAGGCCAGTTAGCTCAACGAACGCAGAGAAAACCTATTTCTTTACATCTAGCCAGTCACTTTATTTTTTTGCAGTTGTGATGGGTTTTGCTGAGCCATCTCACTCTCACCAGTTTCCTCTGAGATTAAGTTAAACACATTTACAATCCAAAGCGCATTCTACTGACAGAGCAATAATACTATCACCTTCATAATCAAATAGCTTATTTTTCCATTCTCCTCTGCAATCCTAATTGAGTACATGACTAGACAGTGTTGTCAAGGAAAAAGCAGCATATAGTTATGTGAAGTACTGTTTTATTCAGCAACCCTGTAGCAGTTGGGTGCAGGGAACCATGGGAGACTTTGCAGTGAAGAGCTGTGCTCTTTTCTGACTAGATTGGGATGTGTGGAGTCGGAAGAGGTCACCTAGCTTAGTTAGGTGGGGGTGGTAGGTTGTTCCTCCACTACTGGCTGTGCTGAAGGGCCAGGAATGTCTCTTCAGAACAAGGGTCTAGATCCCCCTTCTCATCTTAGTCCCCTTCCGTTTCGACTACCCGTTTATTTATTTGTTTTCCTCATTAGGGGCCAAGTCTGTTAAGTTTTGTCAAACTGAGCTAGAAGTTGTTTTGTTACTATTTGTGTTTACCAGCCGTGGGAGATAGAGTGTTCATGAAGGCTGTGTGTGTTTTATACCATGACTGTTAAAGGGCCATATGTTGCTAACTTGAGCATAGGTATAAGCCTCTGAATGCATGGGGGCCTCCTTTTTCACATGCTAAATGTAAGCTGTTAGTACCTCATGAGCTCCAGAAGTTCAGCCATGAGACTTTGTTTGGCAGCATGAACAGATTTGTATATAAAATTGCAATGGTCTTTTTTTTTTACCTATTATTTTTTCAGATTTCCTGATACCTTAAATACATTTACATCTCTATCAGTTACTGACCTTTCGTTTACCTTATTCGAGCCAGGTTTTGTATGCTTTGTACCTAGAAAACAATTAACTTCAGTCATTTCAGCGTTTTTTCAGGGTAAGGCCTACCACGTATCTGTGATATCACACTGTGGTTTCTGCATCAGTGTCTATAAGGCTTCTGTCTAAAACTGGCCCATGTAAGAACTGAAGAAAGTGGTCACCTAATGCAGTTCTTGGTCATCACGTGTGTTAGGGATCGACTATGTGCAAGTTCACAAGACCAATAATAACAGAGAGTGCTATTGACCTGTTAAGTATTCTTTGAAACAGGGCTGAAATGCAGCTTATTATAAGTTAATTATTTTTGCTGTTGTAAATATAAATGGTTTACAGTGTGCTTTAGTGCATATTTCTTAAAAATTCCAGCAGTGAGAAATAAAACCCCTTTGCGTTTAGCACCCTGGTTCTGAACTGAACAGTCTGGACCGTGTGCTGCACAGAGCAGCACTTCGTGAATGAGTTTCTTAGTGTTTATAATGCACCATGTTTCTCAAAGTTTGTGCGTTTCATTTTTAAAACATTTTATGATGTATATCTTATGTTTATTACTTTTCTTCCTCAAATAATTTGATTATGTACTGCACCATAAGTTGAAGATTAACCACCCATTATTTATCTTCTGTGGGAATTTATATGGTTGGGTTGAGGGGAGGGGAGGGAATTTTTTGCAGAAAGTGCAGAGTGATTGGATTTATTACTTGCTGTTCCAGGGAGCTTTTTTTACATTGATTTCCTGTGCATTTTTTCCCAGTTCCGATGCAAACTGTTTCTGTTTACATACCTTCTCTGTTGTATCAGTACTTTGATTCTAGAGAGATGACAGTTTACGTAAAACTTCAGAGGGCCATTCAGCATTGGCTAATGTTTTTGCTTCTCAAATCTGTGTAGTACACTGGTTTGTAATCTTTGTGTCTTCACTGAATCTGAGTGTCTTTGCTATTTCTCTTCCTCAAAGAAATATATTGTCTTATATACTCTTAAGAAAAAAGAGTAAAGAAGGATATCTTTCTTTTTCTCATCTTTGAGTTGGAAACAAAACAAAAAAGGACTCTAGAAGATAGACATTTAAATTTAAATGCTTAGTGGAAAAAGTTTAAGAGTTTCCAATTATTAGTCTTTGTTTTTAGAATCAGTTAAGAGACTGCTCCTTGTACTGGAGATACTAGCATATGTTTGTAATGTTACCTTACAATTATCTTTTTATTTTATAAGTCCCATACATACTGGTTAAATTCTTTAAAGAGTTGGGCCACTATCATGGATGGTTTCACTGCCATCAGCCCTGTTGATGTATTATAAATAGCATTCTTATCTACTTATTTTAATGCTTAATGTTTTATATAAAATGCTTTATTTAGAAAACTTACATAATATAGTGGTGTCTGCCTTGCCATGTACCAATTTAACTTGAAATTTGACACCAATTGCAGTGGTCTGGGGTGGAGAAGGCAGTCCTGGAAAGCATACAGATAAGAATATCTTTTTCTGTTTGCAACAGTATCCTTTACGTGGGAGGAGAAGTTACTATTCCAAGGAAGGCAGCTTAAGTGGATAATGTTTTGTGTGTCACTGACAGTTTTTCTTAAAATATATTTTTTAATTGTGTAATTGCTAAATGCCCAATTTTTCTCTGTATTTGCCTGAAGTTTTAGTATTTGTTTTCTAGGTTGACTTCTAAAAACCAAACCAGTGCTTGGGGAGGTTAGACGTGTCTGTTTCCAAGCTTGGTGTGTATGAGTGGTTTTGCTTGCTTTTTTGGTTGTGTTTTCCTCCAGAGGTTTGGAAATCTTAATCAGTAATTGTGTGTATTATTATATTTTAAGTGGCTTTGGTGTTTTTTTTTCCCTCCCTCAAGTAAAATTGTGAACACATTTGCTTTTCAAGGGCAGGGCATCTGTTCTAGAGACTAAGAGTATTGTAGGTTGTACTCTGCCTTCTTGATGTGTTTCTGGACAGTTTTTGTTTTTGTTTTTTTTTTTGCAACAACTTGAAAACTTAAAAGGGACATTTGGTTAGGTTATATACTGTACATCAATCTATGCATAAATGGCAGCTTGTTTTCTTGAGCCACTGTCTAAATTTTTTTTTCTGTTTTTATAGAAAATTTTTGTACTGATTGGTTCATAGATGGTCAGTTTTATACACAGACTAAACAATACAGCACTTTGCCAAAACATAAGTGTAGCGTTGCTTGAGCATTGCGCACCAATACCAGCTCTTTGTAATTGGGCTCAGTGGCGCATTTTGCACTACCTGGAGTTACAGTTTTTAATCTGTCAATAAAAAAAATGTCCTTTGCCTTCACATTTGTCAGATTCTTTTATTTTTACGGTCATTAGTCTTAAAAACTAGGTACAACTTACTTAATCAGTCAATCAATTCAGTCGCTCAGTCGTGTCCGACTCTTTGCGACCCCATGGGCTGCAGGACACCAGGCCTCCCTGTCCATCACCAACTCCCAGAGTCTACCCAAACCCATGTCCATTGAGTCGCTGATGCCATCCAGCCATCTCATCCTCTGTGGTCCCCTTCTCCTGCCCCCAATCCCTCCCAACATCAGGGTCTTTTCCAGTGAGTCAGCTCTTTGCATCAAGTGGCCAAAGTACTGGAGTTTCAGCTTCAACATCAGTCCTTCCAATGAACACCCAGAACTGATCTCCTTTAGAATGGACTGGTTGGATCTCCTTGCAGTCCAAGGGACTCTCAAGAGTCTTCTCCAACACCACAGTTCAAAAGCATCAATTCTTCAGCGGTCAGCTTTCTTTATGGTCCAACTCTCACATCCATACATGACCACTGGAAAAACCATAGCCTTGACTAGATGGACCTTTGTTGACAAAGTAATGTCTCTGCTTTTCAATATGCTGTCTTAAAATGAATGCTTTTTAGTTTTACTTGTCCAAAAGATATATTTAATATGTACTTTACTTTATTAAAAAACTTGTATAAATTAAAAATTTTCAGCTAAAATGAATAATCATTTACCTGAACATGAATTTGAGAATGATCCCAGCCAGAACATTTTCCCTCCAGCCAATCTGTGTTAAAAAAAATACAGAATTTAATATACTGGTTCTTAGCCTTTTTTCAGCAAGCTTGGTTGAATTCTTAATAGCTCCTCTCCCAGAAAAATGCAGACACAGTCTTATGTAAACCCTGCAGGACAGTACCCCTGAGGCCCACTGATGTCCCGCTGTGGCACTCCAGTTCTTTCGCTTCGGTTTCTGTTCTGCCATGCTGCACAGCTTGCAGGACCTTAGTTTCTCAACCAGGGATTGAACTTGGGCCACAGCAGTGAAAGCACCGAATCCTAACCACTGGAGCGTCAGTCGTGTGTGACTCGGCCACCTCATGGACTGCAGCCCATCAGGCTCCTCTGTCCATGGAATTCTCCAGGCAAAGAATACTGGAGTGAGTAGCTATTTCCCTTCTCCAGGGGATCTTCCCAACCCCGGCATCAAACCCAGGTCTCCTGCATTGCAGGCTGATTCCTTACCATCTGAGCCGCCAGCGAAGTCCCCTAACCACTGGACCACAAGGGAATTCCTCTGGCACTCTAGTTTTAAAAGGCCAGTAACATTCAGAATACTTAAATAGGAAGCACAAAGAATAACTCCAGTGTGAAGGGGTCTTTGAGGAAGCTCGGCATTCTAGAACAGTAGCTTACTGCAGGATACATTTTTGTTATCTCTTGAAACTCTCAGCTGAGATGAAAAGATTGGGGGCAGAGGTGAAGAAAAGGGGCGACCCCAAAGATGAAAATAAGGTCATGAAAGTTGATTTGGGATGGAGCAGCATGAAATGAAAGCGCCTACCCAGGAGGGGCAGGTGGAGGGTCGTTGTTGAGTCTTTAGCAGGCCCACTTCCTGGTGACTGGAACGTCAGGGGAATCAGCTCCATCACATCTCAAGGGCAGTGACTGCACGGAGTCTAATGAAGGCAACAAGCAACACGGGCTTGTGAGAGATGGGTATCTCAGGGTTCCACAGTTTGACATCTGCTAAGATTATCTAGTTCCTACGTTTGAATTTATACTGACCAGAAGACTAGTCACTGTGGCACTGTCTGTAAAATGCAAAATGCTAGGAACAACCTAAATGTTTACACATAAGAGAATAGTTGAAAATCTTGTGGTACATTGCATAATGGTAGTCAATGCTCATTGGTTTAAAAAATGAGATCAAATCTATGAACTGATTTGGAGTGATGAGGCTCTGAAGTGGGAAAAAGGCAAAGTGCAAAAGAGTATTTAAAGTAAGATACCCTGTATGCAAGAAAGAAGGGAATATAAGAAAACACACATGTATCCAGTCATTTGTACAAAATATAGGAAGAATAAACCAGCAGCTAAACCTTCAGAAAGAAGGTGAAGTTGCTCAGTCACGTCTGACCCTTTGCGACTCCATGGACTGTAGCTGCCAGGCTCCTCTGTCCATGGGATTCTCCAGGTAAGAATACTGGGGTGAGTTGCCATTTCCTTCTCCAGGGGCTCTTCCCAACCCAGGGATCAGACCTGGGTCTCCTGCATTGCAGGCAGACTCCTTACTGTCTGAACCATCAGGGAAGTTATTAAACCTTCAGACTGCAGGCAAAAAAGCTGAAGAGAGGAATTGGGACAGGTTCCTTGGGATGAAGAAAGAGCAACATTTCTCTTGAGTGTCCCTTTTGTACAGTTTTGGCTTTTAGAAACCATAGTAATGCTTCCAGCACCCCACAAAATAAAAGACGAAAATCAACTGGGGTGTGTGAAGGAGGAATCTCAAATTTGGAACCAATTACAATTGGACCTATTACAGATGAGAATATAACCACACTGAAGGTGTGGTTAAGTAACTGGAAATTAGCATTTTGAATGGGCACTATTAATATAAGGCTAAGATGAAAAGAACTGTAGACAAATAAGCCAAGTAGTTGTCTGCTGCTCACAAAGGTATGAGTTAGCAATTCTGTCATTTTGTGTGTATATTAGGACTGAACATATGAACGGAATATATGGTGGATAATGAGAGCCAGTTTCACACCCCACGACACAGACACACACTAAGGTGACCCCGAGCAAGGTCACAGCTTCTGTAATCCCTTCCCCTTCAGTGAAGGCTGAACCAGTGGTTGCTTCTAACCAACAGAATATGGCAAAGGTGAAGGGACTTTGTAGATGTAATAAAGTCCCTAATCGGCTGATTTTAAGGTCAAAAGAGTCTCCTGCATGGCCTGAACAATCAGGCAAGCCCTCTGAAAGAGAGTCTAGCTGCTAAACTTCATTAATTACGATGGGAATGCAAATTAAAACTGTAGTGAAATACAATTATATATTCACTTGATTGGCAGAAATTCAACACTGACAATGACAAGCGGAGGTGGGTCTACTGTTGACACAACCTGTGTCCTGGCAGCTCTGTTCCAGGTGCAGACCATACAGAAATGTGTGCTTCTGTGCATTAGGACTCACGTCCCAGAACTTTCATTTCAGCATTTTTTTCCCAACAGCCAGAAACTGGAAACAACCCAAACACTCGCCGATGGTAGGCTGGATAAACTGTGGTGCGCTCATGCAACGCACTGCTATGTAACAGCGACAGCGGACCACCTGTAGCCATACACATCAGATGGGAACGATTCTTGAAATGTGAAGAAGGAAGTCACGGGAGAGTGCGGGAGACCTGGGCTCTAGGAGCCAGGGTTGGAGAAGATACACTGTTCCCTGAGTACACCCTTTTGTATTTAACACTTCAATGAAACTAAGTAACTGGTTTTCAGCTTCTTGGTTCTATTCCAGACCTACTGAATCGGAATCTCCAGAGGATGCCTAGGAATCTGGGTTCTTCCAGCTCCTTGTGATTTTTAGGCAACTGAAGTTGAGAACCCCTGGTGGCAGGAGAGGGAGTCAGAGCAGACTGTGCCGTCAGGAATTCCAGGGACCACATCCCAGTCCTCCTTGTCCCTCCCCAGAAGCTGGGAGCCCTAGCCCTTTCCTTGGGAGCAGACATGCCAGGCACAAGATACTGAGCTCCTGAAGGCTGGTTCCCGTTGCTGCCCTGGAAATAAGAGGCGCTGGCCCACCCACCACACAGTTGCTCCCTGGTCTCAGGTGACCAGCCAGAGAAGAGTGTGACTGCTCCCGGGTCCCTGGTTCTTGGCGCATCCTTCTATCTTGATCTCCTTCCTTTAGTGGTTCTGCCTCTGTTTCATTAGGCCATGGATGATACGCACTTTTGAATTATAGTAAGACTTGAGTTCTGTGTCTTTGGGTTAATTTTAGGTCTAAAATACTACGGTATCCTTCTTTAGCATGCAAATTTATATTTCGAATGAAAACTTCTGCCAGAATGTACACTTTTGGATCCTGTAAGACTGCAGACTCTAGACCTGGCCTCTCCAGATGGTAGCCCCCAGCCACAAGTGGTTATTTTAATTGGAATCAAATAAAATTAAGAGTTCAGCCCCTCAGTCACAGCAGTCATATTCAAGTGTTCAATAGCCACAGGTGGCCAGGGGATACCATAATAGACAGTTTCAGATAAAGAACATTTCCTTCACCCATAACAATCTCTATGTCTCGCAACAGTTCCACAGCTCCTGTGTAGCAGTTTCGGACTGCTGCTCTGCCAGGCAGCTTCCCCCCACTTTATCAGATAACCTGCTTTAAGTCGTCGGAACTCTGCAGCTGTCATCCTCTTTCTTCACAGCCACTCTCCTTCCCACCCAGCCTCAATGCCATTTCGCTCCATCTTGCGCTTAACTCTGCGCCTTCTCTCTGCTGATCTCCAACCTCATGTTAATCCAAATGCAGGCCTTTGTTTCTACACTCAAGCTGCCTAAGAGCTCCTGGAGGAAATCACACAATTGTGGGGACTGGGGCCACGAGACACTTGGGGGGTACAAGCTTGAGCGTCGGTGTTGGGCCATCCTATTGTGCACCCCTGGTCAACTCGACACAATTCCCCTTCTCTGCTCACCTCAAGACTCCTATCCCAGGGCCATCAAGCTTTAATGTGTAGACGAATCATCTGGGAGATCTTATGAGGAACACAGGTTCTGATCCACTAGGTCCAGGGTGGGACCAGACACTCTGCATTTCTTAACGGGCCCACCCTAGAGAAGTTTGTGAAGCTGAAAAGTAGATTAGCAGTTACAGAGCTGACCAGGCTTTGCTGATGATAAATGAAGCCTCTAAAACTACAGTAACAGAGTCTGACATGGTGGCTTTGCTGGACAGCTTCTTTCTCAACCAGCCTTCCCAGGACCTGCTTGTCCCTATTATCTCTGAAACCCTGGGAGGCCCTGGCCAAGGTTTCCTGATTCACATCAAGCCTGGACCCCAAGGGACATGAACGGCACCTGGCTTTGTCTCCCTGATGAGCCTAGGCTGTGTCGACGGCACCCATCAATAGGGAGTCTGTACGGATCAGTACGTTGCACTTAGAAGTTCCTGAGTTTCACAGGTCAGGCAATAGTCTTTGGGGGGGGAAAATTACAAATATCTACTCAGAAATCCAGAACAAGTTAGAAAGTCTTGGAACTAGGGAACATCTTACAAAAAGTTTTGCTGATCCAAAAACATGTTGCGTTTGGCAAACGTGCTGCAGAATGCATTTGCAGCCCCAGAGTTCTGCAGAAGTACCTGAGGGATTATTAACACAAGAAACTTCCATTAATACTCTTGCTCTTAAGCAAAATGATGAAAAAATTGATGTATTTCATATGCTTAAAGCAATGTAAATAAACTCATGAATTCTTTCTTGTATATTTTGTCATAAAATTGGATTGGTAGAACTTGCGTGAGGTCATAACATGCAGGGGAGGACATGACAAATTAAGAGGACATCAGTTTCAGGTTCCAACTAAAAGTTTGCGCCTCCCTTTTAATAGAATCTGTACATTTGACACTTTCTAAAATCTCTGTAGTGCTGACAAACCAAATTTCTTCTAGACAGAGATTCTTTGCAGCTGTATTTTCTATTTTAAAACCATAAAGTGGGGGTGCCGTTGCTAAGACACTTCTTGGTAATTCAAATTACCTGGTTATTACACAAAAATAATCCACTTCAGACCCAATTACGTTTACTGTCAATTTTGGCAGAACTGACTTTTACATCTATTTTCTAGTTGAAATACCCTCGTCAGATACTGGGAAATGTGAGTTCTAGTCATATCCCATAGCTACACCTGTGCTGTGGCTGAAATTCCAGTAAGTGTGTGAAACGATCCCAAGGAAGTACAGCTGACTTGAAGATGTGACTAAGTGCCCCGGTGCCTCTCACACGGGGCCCTGGGGAACAGGCAGAAATCAGGGGCCTGCGCTCCTTGGGGTGTTATTGTAGTATTTTTATTGTAGGAACTTAAATATTGACACTACCCTTTTCAGTGGTTTGTCTTCTAAACTCATTCTTCTGGCTGTTTTTCTGTTTGTTTTTTAATAGGTAAGGTAAGCTAAAATTGAGCCTAGTCTGTAGTAATTTCTTTAAATGTAAATGCTAAATACACAGAAGTATCTGACAGGATGACAGCTGGGCTGTAGGAGCCGGGTCATGAATGGAGTGTGAAAGGCAGGGTGCTGGCCTCTCTCCCTCAGACGGAAGGGCTGGGGACAGTGGCTCTCCTAAGGAAGTTTCTTGCTGTTGGGTGGTATTGATCCCATGGACAAGCATTGGCTGGCCTCTGTGTGATTCACTGTGTTGATTCAGTGTTGAGTTGCTACTGAGAAACAACGTTATGCCATTTTGCTACTTCCCTCAGCTCCTTGAAGACTTACAAACTCACCACACATTCCTGCCTCACTGCCTGAGACATACACACCGTTTCTGCTTACCTGCCGTTGGCGGAATTTCAGTCGGTGGTCTCTACTAGTTGCAAGGGAGAACGGGAAGTGTATGTGGCCTTTCTTTCAGCCAAATAAGGGGATCTACTACTGACGAAGAGCAAGGGCACAGATGCCAGGGTGGGATGCCTCCCCACCTGCCCACTGGAAGCCGCTCATCCTACAAGGTCTAGGACAGGCATCACTTACTCCCACAGGTCTTCCTGTTTCTTCCTGGTCCCCCTCAGCAGACTCCCAGACACTCATTTCTCTGAAGCCCCACTTCTACTTCTGCTTGCTTTGGGGCCTTGAGAACCAGATCTATGAAACTTCTCAGGGATTGTGGTAAATTTAGGTCCTGAGCCCTGGATACCTGTGGCTCAGTTTCATGCGGGGGCTCCACATGTTACCCACTCCGTGCTTCTAAGAACCGTATGTTCACGTTTGTGTGGAGAACCTGGGACATGTGTGGCAGTTTGCAGCCTGAGACCCCTGGACTTGTGGGAAAACCAGTAAAAAATCTATGCCATTTTCAATATAAATACCGAGCCTGCAATATATATTAAGCTAACAAATCTTATGCAGAGCCTGAATTGTATGTTGTTGTGTCAGTTGCTCAGTTGTGTCTCTTTGTGACTCCATGGACTGCAGCACGCCAGGCTTCCTTGTCCTTCACCATCTCCCAGAGCTTGCTCAAACTCACATCCATTGAGTCAGTGATGCCATCCAACCACCTCATCCTCTGTTGTCCCCTTCTCCTCTCACCTTCAATCTTTCCCAGCATCAGGGTCTTTTCCAATGAGTCAGCTCTTCGCATCAGGTGGCCAAAGTACTGGAGTTTCAGCTTCAACATCAGTCCTTCCAATGAACACCCAGGACTGATCTCCTCTAGAATGGACTGGTTGGATCTCCTTGCAGTCCAAGGGACTCTCAAGAGGCTTCTCCAACACCACAGTTCAGAAGCATCAATTCTTCAGCACTCAGCTTTCTTCACAGTCCAACTCTCACACCCATACATGACCACTGGAAAAACCATAGCCTTGACTAGACGGACCTTTGTTGGCAAAGTAATATCTCTGCTTTTTAATACACTGTCTTGGTTTGTCATAGCTTTCCTGCCAAGGAGCAAGCATCTTTTAATTTCATAGCTGCAGTCATCATCAGCAGTGATTTTGGAGCCCAAGAAAATAAAGTCTCTCACTGTTTCCATTGTTTACCCATGTATTTGCCACGAAGTGGTGGGACTGGATACCATGATCTTCCTTTTTGAATGCTGAGTTTTAAGCCAGCTTTTTCACTCTCCTCTTTCACCTTCATCAAGAGGCTCTTTAGTTCTTCACTTTCTGCCATAAGGGTGGTGTCATCAGCATATCTGAGGTTATCGATATTTCTCCCAGCAGTCTTTATTCCAGCTTGTGCTTTATCCAGCCCAGATTGCACATAATATACTATGCATATAAGTTAAATGAACAGGATGACAATATACAGCCTTGATGTACTCCTTTCTCAATTTTGAACCAGTCTGTTGTTTCAAGTCTGGTTCTAACTGTTCCTTCTTGACCTGCATACAGATTTCTCAAAAGGCAGGTCAGGTGGTCTGGTATTCCCATCTCTTTCAGAATTGTCCACAGTTTGTTGTGATCCACACAGTCAAAGGCTTTAGCATAGTCAGTGAAGCAGAAGTAGATGATTTTCTGGAATCCCCTTGCTTTCTCGATGATCCAGTGGATGTTGGCAATTTGACCTCTGGTTCCTCTCCTTTTTCTAAATACAGCTTGAACATCTGGAAGTTCTTGGCTCATAAAGTGTTGAAGCCTAGCTTGGAGAATTTTGAGTGTTACTTTGTATACAAGTCAAAATATTTGTTGTTTCTATAAATGAAATTTCAGTGCCAATCAGAATTTTTGTTTGGCAGTTAGAGCTCCAAGGCTAAAGAGGTCTCTGGTTAAAAACAAACAAAAATGCATTCTTACTGTCCTAGGTGCTCAAGAAACATTTTTTCACGAAGGGAACTATTATTTCTTTCATTACATGAAAAATATCTTCCAAAAAAAGTAGGCCCATGGGATGTCCCTGATATGGACAGGGACGTAACGATAGACATTAAGGATGTCCCTTAATCCAGTGGTTAGGACTCTGCACTGCCAGTGCAGGGGCCACAGGTTCAATCCCTAGTCAGGAACTAAGATCTCACGTGGTGCGAGTCGTGGCCAAAAGATTGTTAAAATGGGCCCATAGTTGCTTATCGGCAATTCTGACATCTGAGAGCTCTTAAAACCAAAAGTTATTTCATAGCTTTGGCACAAAACTTATTTTGCAGCAAAACTGCTTGAACTGACCTAAGACTCAGTTGTGTCACAACATTCCTCTTAAAATATCTGCTGAATACTGGTGTTTTGTTGCCTTTTTAATTTTTGGTTCTTTTGTAACCGTAAAAACGTCAGACAGAGTCAAAGATACCCTGTGGTAATAGTGAGAAGATAAAAAGAAGAAAAGAAGTGTCTCTCATTAACAACAGCACAGCATAGTGACGTTATTGCAGAAGCGTGATCCTGCGGTCTGTGAGGCATCTTACTGGAGATTATGAAGTAGAATAATTATGAAATATGACTTAAAGAAACAGATGTTGTTTAAGGTATACAGTGATGATGGACAAAAATTAGTAAAAATAAAAAACCAGAAAATGTTGCATAGAACAAAAAAGTGAAACCCTTGACCAAGTTTTGGCTCAGTGGATTCCACAAGAAGGGGATGTGTATCTGGAATGTATGCCATGAAGAACGGCACCTGAAGGTCTGTGTGGACATTTATTAGAATCAGCTACAGATAATGCAGAGGGAGGAAGGGCCCTTGGAGGAAGGCAAGGCAACCCACTCCAGGATTCTTACCTGGAGAATCCCGTGGACAGCGGAGCTTGGCAGGCCACAGTCCATGGGGTCACAAAGAGCTGGACCCAACTGAAGCGACTTAGTGGGCACATTGAAGAAGCATCGTTGTGTGAAATGATCTGGAAATCAAGCGGAAAAAGCTTCTAATGATCAGAAAATTCTATGAGTAAATTTGATAAACTCATGCCTGGTGAAAACCTTATCCTTGAACAAACTGACAGTGTAGACGAAACAGCTCTTTCCTGGAGATACACTCTCGGAAAGACATGCACAGCCCTGAAGAGTGACCACAGGTCGTGGGGGTGCTCTGACTGCTGCCCCAGTAGACAAGCTAGCAGTGTCTGGAGGGAGCAGCCCCTCAGATGTCAGAAAGGTGCATGCGATCTACCTGCGCTGCACGACGCGCACAGGACACAGGAAGCCGGAGAAATACTGTGATTTACCTTGGCCTCAAACAGGACACAGGAAGCCAGAGAAATACTGTGAATTACCTCGGCTGCGCACAGGACACAGGAAGCCGGAGAAATACTTTGATGGGTCAGTGAGGATTTACAGGGGGTATTCCCTGCAGGCAGGCTGCCTGGGAAGGACTGCAAGATTTTACTTTTCCCAGAGAAGTGCTCCACAAGACCACCCTGAATTTCCTGTGATGCCAATGTGGAATTATCCTCGGTGAAGAACAAGTCAAATCATTTAACAAGTAAGACAAATATTGTCCTAGGTGCTTGCTTGTTGAAATTAACAAGGGTCTCAGAATCAAACACTTTTTGGAAAAGTTCAATCTTCAGGATGCCATTAGGTGCTCAGGCTTGGAATTACAGTGATACATCAATATTAAAAGTGTTTCTCACTGATATGATGAATAAACAGTCACTAATCATGAGAAAATTCAGACAAACTCAATTCGAGGGACATTTTTCAAAATACCTCACCAATACTTCTCAAGAGTTTTAAGGTTGTGAAAAACAAGGAAAGATGGAAACTGCCATAGGTTCAAGGAGAACCAGGGAGACATGATGATGAAATGCAACAGGGGAAACTGAATTGGATCCTAGACCAGGAAAAAAAAAAGGGCCATTAATGAGAAAACTGGTGAAATCTGATAAAGTGTGGGCTTTAAGGAATAGTACACTACCATTGTTAATTTCTTAGTTTTGGCAAATATGCCCTGGTTATTTAACATTAGTGGAAGATGGGCTCAGAGTATATGGGAACTCCGTACTATCTTTGCAATTTTTGTGAAAATCTAAGATTATTTCAAAATTAAAAGTCTATTTTTAATAATGCTTGAATTTTTTGGTTTACAGTGATGTTTGAAGCTAAATTCACAGATGAATACTTTAAAGGATTTCCTATCACTAATGAGAAGACTACTTTTTGCTAAAAGTTTATGAGCTAAAAGTATAAACTGATATCAAAGAAGCTTTCCACATTGATGATGATACTTCCATTGGGCATGTCTTAAGTGAGAAAATGCTGAAGTGGCTTTGTGTGTGTGTGTGTGTGAATGTATTTTTTTTTATTGTGGTAAAATACACATCATAAAATTAATCATCTTAACCATTGTTTTGGTAAGTGAGTATTTGCTAAATCTTTTTTTTTTTTAAGGACTGGTGTTTGTTTATTTGGCTGCACCACAGAGTATGCAGGATCTTAATTCCCCGACCAGGCACTGAACCCGTGTCCCCTACGGTGGAAGGTCAGAGTCCTAACCACTGGACTGCCAGGGAATTTCCATCTTAACCATTTTTAAATGTACAATTCAGTGGTATTAAAATACAGTTACGCTGTTGCACCCCAAACTCTTGTCATCTTGTGAAAAGTAAACTCTTTACCTATAAACACGAACTCCCCAGACTTCCCTCCTCTCAGCCCCTGGCAACCACCATTATAATTTCTGTGTTTATGATCTGGACTACTCTAAGTATCTCAAGGAATTAAAGAACCTCTTGATGTGAAAGAGGAGAGTGAAAAAAGCTGGCCTAGAACTCAACATTCAAAAAACGAAGATCATGGCATCCAGTACCATCACTTCATGGCAAATAGATGGGGAAACAATGGAAACAGTGAGAGACTTTGTTTTCTTGGGCTCCAAAATCACTGCGGACGGTGACTGCAGCCATGGAATCAAAAGACGCTTGCTCCTTGGAAGAAAAGCAATGACAAACCTAGACAGAGTATTAAAAAGCAGAGACATTACTTTGCCAACAAAGGTCTGTATAGTCAAAGCTGTGGTTTTTCCAGTAGTCATGTATGGATGTGAGAGCTGGACAATAAAAAAGGCTGAGCGCCAAAGAAATCGATGCCTTCAAACTATGGGGTTGGAAAAGACATTGAGAATCCCATGGATTGCAAGGAGGTGAAACCAGTCAATCTTAAAGGAAATCAATCCTGAATATTCATTAGAAGGACTGATCCTGAAGCTGAAGCTCCAATACTTTAGCCACCTGATGTGAAGATCTGACTCATTTGGAAAGACCCTGATGCTGGGAAAGATTGAAGGCAGAAGAGGGTTACAGAGGATGAGATGGTTGGATGGCATCACTGACTTGGACATGAGTTTGAGCAAGCTCTGGGAAACAGTGAAGGTCAGGGAAGCCTGGTGTGCTGCAGTCTATGGGGTTGCAAGAGTTGGACACGACTGAGTGACTGAATAACAAGTACCTCAAGTAAGTGGGATCATATAGTATTTGTCTTTTTTGTGGCTGGCTTATTTCACTTAGCCTAATGTCCTCCCAGTTCATGCATGCTGTAGCATATTGCAGAATTTCCTTCTTTTTTTAAGGCTGACTTGTATGTATATACTACAATTTGCTTAACCATTCATCACTGATGGATATTTGAGCTGCTTCCATGTCTTAGCTAATGAAAACAGTGCTGCCATGAAAATGGGGGTACAAATATCTCTGAGACCCAGTTTTAAATTATTCTGAGTATACAGCCAGGAATGGGATTTCTGGATTATATAGTAATTCCATTTTTAATTTTTTGAGCAGCTGTCACACTGCTTTTGCACAGTGACGACACCAATTTGCATTCCCACCAGCAGCACACAGGTGTTCCAGTCTCTCGGCATCCTCTCCAACGCCTGTCATTTGGTTTCTGACAGTAGCTGTCCTAATGACAGTGTGAAACGGTTTTAAATACAGATAATCACGAGGATAACAGTGATGATGGAGATGACTTTGTAAACACGGGTGGAAAAAAATAGCCCTACATGGCATGGTGAAAATGTGTTAGTCAGGGCTAGCCTTGAACTATGCCGCATTTATCAGTGAGCGTGAGCTTATGGTGATTTTCATAATTTAAGAGGGACTGCTTAGATGGAAGCCTAAATTAGCGAAGCATTTGACCTGAGAAGTACTTAAAACGGTCCTTAGTCCTGCTCCTGCCAGCAGAGGGCGCTCCGGCTGCCGCTGGCGACAGGCACTGAGGTTCCTCCCCTAAGACGCTCAAGCAACCAGGGCCAAGGGATGTTCACCTTTGTCTTTGGCATATTTAGCTGAATTCAAACCTGTGTATACTGAAAGATTTACAAAATGTTTTCTTAGAAATAAGACTACTAGAGTATTTACATTCTGTTTTTATCCCACTATTTCATTCTGGGGATTTTGTTATTTAAATAAACTACCCACTCTTTGTCCTAATACTTCACTACAGAAATATTAACATATTTGACCATCGTATGCTACATCAGACTCTGCTGGGGTTACTACATTACATACTACTGCTTAAGAAACCTGAAAAATTCTGAATTCCAAAACTGACCAGGCCCCAAGGATTTTCGATTATAGACTGTGGATATTCTTTTAGTCAAAAAGCATATAATGTACTTGCGAGAGATCATTCCGTTGTTCCAAGTTAAAAATCCTGTTTGAACAATTTCTAACACCTGCCACACTTGGCTGTCCAGACTTCTAACTATAGGCAGCTATACTATCTTCCCTCATAGGATAAAGACCTCTGTTATATTCTGGCACTAATACCAAAACAAAACTTACTTTTTTACACAATGGAACTGAAAAGTTTAATCATCTTTGGAGCTAATACTTCTGGACTGTATCACCCTCTAATTAGGGGCCTTTACAAGATTATATGAAGCATGAATTAATTTCTCCCTAATAATTCAGCATCATCATTATGAAGACCAGTTATTCATTGTGAAAACAGGGCCTAGCCTCCAGACCATCTGGCTTCCTGAGTACTTGTGTTCGCAGTTCAGTCTTCCATGCAGGCCTGAGCTCAGACCCTCCTGTCTGCCTTCAGGGTAACTGCCATAGCATCATTACTGGAGAAGCTTGTTGGGGTTATCTAAAGTAAGAATAAATGATCCCACAGGAGCCAGAACGTCAGACATCTGTTTTGGCTATTCAGAGGCGCTCTTCCTTCCTCTCTACTTTGCAGCTGGGTTACTTGTAACTGAGGCACCAGGTAAATAATGCCAGAGAACCATGGCACCATTGTACATTATTCTTCATCTCTATAAGGATCAAGGGGAGCAAAGAGAGACACTGTATCACCCCTTTGGTAGGCCAATGCCACACTGCGCACATCAGGATAACACACTCTGGTACCACAGCCAACATATTTTGCTTGTGTTTTAATATTCTACTACAAATTGCTTGTATAGAGGGAAAAAGAAACTAACACTTACAGAGGGATTACAATGTGCTTTGCATATGTTACTGCCTTTCATCACACATGGGGATGTAGGTATTACTCCCCTTTTATAGATGAGTGAAAGGAAAAGTCGCTTAGTTGTGTCTGACTCTTTGAGAACGCCATGGACTGTGTAGCCTGCCAGGCTTCTCTGTCCATGGAATTCTCCAGGCCAGAATACAGGAGTGGGTAGCCTTTCCCTTCTCCAGGGGATCTTCCCAACCCAGGGATCGAACCTAGGTCTCTCGCACTGCAGGTGGATTCTTTATTGTCTGAGCCACCAGGGAAGACCTTTACAGATGAGAACTGAGGTTAAATACTTTACCAAATCTCTCACAACTATTAAGTGACAGAAACTAGATTATAACCCATCTTTCTAACCTATTCTCTCAAATTTTTTTTCACTTTATTAAAAAAAAATCATAAACTCATTGCGTGCTTATTATAACAAGACAAACAACACAGATATGCTGATGTCTCCTTCCACATTCTGTCTGCCCTTGAAGCATAACTTTCATTAGCTGAGTTGGTATCCTGCCAATTCCTCTCCATACTCACATACTGATGATGCCTGACTTACTATGGTTCCACTGACAACTTTAGACTTTACAATACGGCTCAAAAGTGACAGGCATTCAGTAGAGTCTGTACTCAAATTCTGAATGTTGGTCTTTTCTCAGGTTCGCGACATGCTATCCAACACTCTCAAACCACAGACCACAGCTACCAGTTAGTCACACCATCAGGAAGGTAAACAGCCAATGCC
Source organism: Budorcas taxicolor (assembly GCF_023091745.1). Taxonomy (NCBI): domain Eukaryota; kingdom Metazoa; phylum Chordata; class Mammalia; order Artiodactyla; family Bovidae; genus Budorcas; species Budorcas taxicolor. The sequence goes on from NC_068923.1 coordinate 82,477,036, forward strand.
CTTACAATCATCCTGTACCCAGAAAACTATTCCAATGGTCACTTTCAGCATTTAGCAAATTACATGAGACATTCTACACTTTATTATAAAATAGTGTTTGTATCAACTTTGCCCAACTGTAGGCTAATGGCAGTGTTCTGAGCATGTTTAAGGTAGGCAACACGAAGTTATGAAGTTCAGAAGAATCAGTTCAGTGGCTCAGTTATGTCTGACTCTGTGACTCCATGGACTGCAGCACACCAGGATTCCCTGTCCATCATCAACTCCTGGAGCTTGCTCAAAATCATGTCCATTGAGTCGGTGATGCCATCCAACCATCTCATCCTCTTTCGGCCCCTTCTCCTCCTGCCTTCAATCTTTCCCAGCATCAGGGTCTTTTCCAATGAGTCAGTTCTTTGCATCAGTTGGCCAAAGTAGTGGAGTTTCAGCTTCAGCATCAGTCCTTCCAATGAATATTCAGGACTAATTTCCTTTAGGACTGACTGGTTTGATCTCCTTGCAGTCCAAGGGACTCTCAAGAGTCCTTTCCAACACCACAGTTCAAAAGCATCAATTCTTTGTTGCTCAGCTTTCTTTATAGTCCAACTCTCACATCCATACATGACTACTGGAAAAAACCATAGCTTTGACTAGACAGAACTTTGTCGGCAAAGTAATGTCTCTGCTTTTGAATATGCTATCTAGGTTGGTCATAACTTTTCTTCCAAGGAGCAAGCATCTTTTAATTTCATGGCTGCAGTCACCATCTGCAGTGACTTTGGAACCCCCCAAAATAAAGTAACCATTTCCATTGTTTCCCCCTGTATTTGCCATGAAGTGGTGGGACCAGATGCCATACTAGTTTTCTGAATGTTGAGCTTTAAGCCAACTTTTTCACTCTCTTTTTTCACCTTCATCAAGAGGCTCTTTAGTTCTTCTTCGCTTTGCCATAAGGGTGGTGTCATCTGCATATCTGAGGTTATTGATATTTCTCCCGGCAATCTTGATTCCAGCTTGTGCTTCATCCAGCCTGGCATTTCGCATGATGTACTCTCCGGGGGTTGGTGATGGACAGGAAGGACTGGTGTGCTGCAGTTCATGGGGGTACAAAGAGTTGGACACAACTGAGTGACTGAACTGAACTGACTCTGCATAGAAGTTAAATAAGCAGGGTGACAATATACAGCCTTGACGTACTCCTTTCCCAATTTTCAAACAGTCTGTTGTTCCATGTCCGGTTCTAACTGTCTTCCTGACCTGCTTACAGGTTTCTCAGGAGGCAGGTCAGGTGGTCTGGTATTCCCATCTCTTTCAGAATTTTCCACAGTTTGTTGTGATCCACACAGTCAAAGGCTTTAGCATAGTCAGTGAAGCAGAAGTAGATGATTTTCTGGAATTCCCTTGCTTTTTCCATGATCCAGCGGATGTTGGCAATTTGACCTCTGGTTCCTCTGCCTTTTCTAAATCCAGCTTGAACATCTGGAAGTTCATGGTTCATGTACTGTTGAAGCCTGGCTTGGAGAATTTTGAGCATTACTTTACTAGCATGTGAGATGAGTGCAATTGTGCAGTAGTTGGAGCATTCTTTGGCATTGCCTTTCTTTGGGATTGGAAGAAAACTGACCTTTTCCAGCCCTGTGGCCACTGCTGACTTTTCCAAATTTGTTGGCATACTGAGTGCAGCACTTTCAGAGCATCATCTTTTAGGATTTGAGAGAGCTCAACTGGAATTTCATCACTTCTACTAGCTTTGTTCATAGTGATGCTCCCTAAGGCCCAGTTGACTTCATACTCCAGGATGTCTGGGTCTAGGTGAATGATCACACCATTGTGGTTATCTGGGTCATGAAAATCTTTTTTGTATAGTTCTTCTGTGTATTCTTGCCACCTCTTCTTAATATCTTCCGCTTCTGTTAGATCCATACCATTTCTGTTCTTTATTTCTGTCCTGAAGCTATAAAGTTCAGAAGATTAGGTGTATTAAATGTATTTTTAACTTTTTACTGTGGGTTTATTGAGATGCATCATTCATCTGTCCATTTCATCATAGGTGATTAGAATGCAAAACTAGGAAGTCACGAGATACCTGGAATAACAGGAAAGTTTGGCCTTAGAACACAAAATGAACCAGGAGAAAGGCTAACAGAGTTTTGTCAAGAAAACACACTGGTCATAGCAAACCTCTTCCAACAACACAACAGACTCCACACATGAACATCACCAGGTGGTCAATACCGAAATCAGATTTTGCAGCTAAAGATGGAGTTCAGTTCAGTTCAGTTCAGTCGCTCAGTCGTGTCCGACTGAAGTCAGTGGGCTTTAGGAAGCATTACTAAGAACAAAGCTAGTGGAGGTGATAGAATTCCAGCTGAGCTATTTAAAATCTTGAAAGATGGTGCTATTAAAGTGTTACACTCAACATGTCAGCAAATTTGGAAAACTCAGCAGTGACCACAAAACTGGAAAAGGTCAGCTTTCATTCTATTCCAAAGAAGGGCAATGCCAAAGAATGTTCAAAGGGTAAAAGTGTTAGTCATCCAGTTGTGTCCGACTCTTTGTGACCCCATGTACTGTGGCCTGCCAGACTCCTCTGTGCATGGAATTCTCCAGGCAAGAATACTGGGGTGGGTTGCCATTTCCTTTTCCAGGGGATCTTCCTGACCCAGAGATAGAAACCAAGACTCCTGCAGTGCTGGCAGAATCTTTACCGTCTGAGCCACCAACTACCATACAATTGTGCTCATTTCACATTCTAGCAAGGTGATGCTCAAAATCCTTCAAGCTGAGATTCAACAATACATGGACCAAGAACTTCCAAGTGTACAAGCTGGGTGTCTGAGAGGCAGATGAACTCGAGATCAAATTGCCAACATTCATTGGATTATGGAGAAAGCAAGGGGGTTCCAGAAAAATATCTACTTCTGCTTCACTGACTATACTAAAGCCTTTGTCTGGATCACAAAAACTATGGAAAATTCTTAAAGAGATGGGAATATCAAGTCAACTTACCTGTCTCCTGAGAAACCTGTGTGCAGGTCAATAAGCAACATTTGGAACCAGATGTGGAACAATGGACTGGTTTAAAATCGGGAAAGGAACGAGTCAAGGCTGTATACTGTTACCCTGCTTATGTAACTTATATGCAGAGTGCATCGTGTGAAATGCTGGGCTGGAGGAAGCACAAGCTGGAATCAAGATTGCTGGGAGAAATATCAACCACCTCAGATATACAGATGATAACACTAATGGAGTAAAATGAAGAGGAACTAAAGAGCCTCTTGATGAAGGTGAAAGAGAAGAGTGAAAAAGCTGGCTTGAAACTCAACATTAAAAAAACTAAGATCACAGCATCTGGTCCCATCACTTCTTGGCAAACAGGAGGAGAAAAAGTAGAAAGAGTGATAGACTTTATTTTCTCCGGCTCCAAAATCACTGCAGATGATGACTGCGACCGTCAAGTTAAAAGGCACTTGCTCCTTGGAAGGAAAGCTATGACAAACCAAACCTAGATAGCATATTAAAAAGTAGACATGACTTGGCTGGCAAAAGCCTCTATAAACAAAGCTATGGTTTTTCCAGTAGTCATGTACAGATGTGAGAGTTGGAACATAAAGAGGCTGAGTGCCAAAAAATTGAAGCTTTCACATTGCGGTGCTGGAGAGGACTCTTGAGAGTCCCTTACTCTGCAAGAATATCAAACCAATTAATCCTAAAGGAAATCAACCATGAATGTTCATTGGAAGGACTGATGTTGAAGCTGAAGCTCCAGTACTTTGGCCACCTGATTCAAAGAGCCAAGTTACTAGAAAAGACTCTGATGCTGGGAAAGATTGAAAGCAAAAGAAAGGGGCGGCAGATGATGAGAAGGTTAGATAGGATCACTAACTCAATGGACGTGAATTTGAGCAAAGTTTGAGCAAAGTCAGAAAACAGTGGAGGACAGAGGAGCCTGATGTGCTACCGTGCCTGGGGTCACAGAGCTGGACACGACTCAGCGGCTGACGACAACAACACACACATACAAAGATTTGGTTTTTCCAAAGGTAAGATCATCCTATTAATGTTACTCTGTTACTTTATGTCTACATTTATATCATACAGTTTTCCAAGTGTATACACATAACCCTAACTCATTAAAAAATAACTGCAGGCTATATTCTGAATTACAGATAAACCATAATTTATTCAACATTTCCTGACAGAAATTCAAATTGTCTTTTAGTTTTTTGGCAGTCACAAACTGAGCTTTAGTAAACTTCCTCGGACACAGAACCTTACATACTGGACCCTTGATTTCCACAGGATAAACGAACAGAAATGGCATTACTGAACATAACCTCTGTATTTTTTAATAGGTAGCTGGCTGTATGCCCAAAAGGAACAGCAATTCACATTTACAGCAGCAATGGATGAGTGCTCATCGTCTCACCCTCTTGCCAGATACACTACCAAGGTCTCTGATATAATACTTTGCCTATTTGATAGTCAAAAATGGTATTTCATTGCATTTGATTACCGATAAAATTTAGATCTGTGCTCTTCTGTTATCAGGGTTTGACTCATAAAAAAGAGTGATGTGCAAGGCCAAACAATGCAATCTGCCTCTAAGGCTGGTAGTTATCCCTATAAGACAAGGGCAAGGTCTGTTGGATTCTGGGCAAAACCCACACTCAGTTAGACAGTAGGGTCTATACCTGGGGCACCAGAGAAAGAAAGGAAGACACAGCTGAACTCTGAGGTGTGAATAACAGTAAATAAATGAAGAGGGAAGTGGGGTCAGTCTTACTAATGCTCAAAGGCTGTATCAAAACCAGGTCTTACAGGGGAGCGGGTAAGGAACACTGAAGACCAGATGCCGCTTTTACAGCCTTTGCCCCTCACCTGCAGGGTAAATAAGAAAGAAAAAGAAATGAGAAAAAGAGAAAGAGGGGAAAAAAACAACAACAAATACCCAGTTTCCTCGAGCGAGGGCCAGGCTCCTGTAAGAGGGTGGGTGTCTGGAGCCTCTGATACAGGAAAGCAGGCAGCGCGGCCTCCCACAGCTCAGCCCCGTCTCCAGCTGCGAGTGAAATCTGAGGACCAGCCAGAGGCCAGCGTGGAGGGGCCGCCATCAGCCGAACCGCGGCTCAACCAGAGGCGTGCCTTTGCACAGGTCGTAGAAGTTCTCCAAAACTTCTTTTTCCATTTTGAAAAATGAGAGAGGGGTTTGGAATTTCTGATGTGGAAGGCCACTTCCGATTCTAAGATTCTATAATTCCAAAGATAAAATGTTGATAGTTTTCTGATAATTCCAGCTCATCTGTAAGTGATATCCATGAAAAAGTTGAAAGGTCGTACAATTTGCAGTCTAGGGTTCAGGTCCCAACCTGCCAGCTATGTGATCTTAGACAAGCTCTGTGATTCCCCTTAGACTTTCCTCATCTATAAAACTGAAAAAATAAACCTCATAGTGTTGCTATAAGATTTAAGCATTTGAGAGGGTACTTATAAACTGCAAAGGTTAAAACAAACTCAGCAGAACATTCTTACTAAGTCAGACACTTGTTCCCATTTCTTCCCTTAGTTTAAACTTCACTAATCAGATACTTACATCATTCATTCTGAAAATATTGAAAGAATGTCTTCTGTTTTAGGCACTGGAGATACTTTAGTGAATAAGACGCTGGAGGTCACTGACATCACAGGACTTGGACCTGAAGATGTTCTTTTAACATCTGCATCAGACAAGGAGATCTGGGCACGTAAGTATTCTAGGAAGCTACATAAAAGGTAAACAAGTTGTGTCCAGTATTGTAGGTATGAATTCAATAAATATGTGCAGAGCTCCTACAATAGCCCCAGACCTAAGGACCAGACACTGTTCTAGGTATTGGGAGGTTGAGCTCTGCACAAGACAGACCAGGTCTCTGGCCTTCTGAAGCTTATGAGCCACTGGAAGAGTTGAATCAAGCAGACTATCACTAATTATATGAGTACATATGACTTCCCTGGTGGTTCAGATGGTAAAGAATCTGCCCACAATTAGGGAGATCCAGGTTCGATCCCTGGTATGGGACAACCCCCTGGAGAAGGAAATGGCAACCCACTCCAGCATTCCTGCCTGGAGAATTCCATGGACAGAGGAGCTACAGTCCATGGGTTTGCAAAGTTGGACACAACTGAGCGACTAATATATATATATATATATATATATATATTTTTTTTTTTTTTTTTTTTTTAATTACATATGTAAGGCACAGCCAAAAAGAAGTATGAGGCTGCTGTGAGAAGTCTGAACGTGGTTATGGAGCCAGGGCTGCGGGCCTCTTCCTGGGCTACACTCAGGATGGGAGACATCATAAACTCTGACTTGTCCCCCTCATGTCTCATTTCTCCTTCCAACTATTGAGCCTGGACAAGTTAACCGCCTTTACCAAGGAATGAGATGTCTGGGTGGAGAAAATAACCACAACTATTTTTCAGGTGTGGTCAGTTGTTATGGCTTAATTAGATTTTTAAACAGCATTCACCCATTCTGCTAAAGTGTGACTCAGCTTCATCCTTCTTTCAGGTTCCTCTGAATTTACTCGGTGACTCGTTTAACATAACGACTCCACAACCAGTAACGGACTATCAGCTGCCCTCTGACCTCTGAAGTATGGATCACTGTGCTGCGTTCTCGGCTGTTCATTCAACAACTGGGATTCTTTTACATGCAACATGGTCCTAGGTCCTTGCTTCTGGCATCTACAGTCACATCTGAAAACTTACATCAGGTACAGGTCATTTGCATCTCTCCTTGAAGACAGTATGAGTGGAAACCATTTGATTAAAGGAGATACAGGAGCTCCCACAAAGGAGACCTCACTTCTGGCTCAAGTTAACTAGGGAAGCGGAGGCGGCAGCTCTGATGAGAACCTGCTTCATCCAGGGCATTTTATGTAGATTCTTGGATCTGATGTGGAATGCTGCACAAAGACCCTGGAGGTGGAGACCTTGAGTAATGGGAAGAATTAGGAAAGGCAAAAATGAAGTTTCAACTGAGAATTTATCCACAGCCCAGTGCTGGTCAGGCACCTGGGTAAGCAGTGCGGACCTTGCAGCACAGGGCTTTCGGCAGGAGACACACACAAATAAACAGGCAATTACAACTACCATATGGTATAAGGTGTGCTAAGATAGATAAAAATGCCAGGGTGATGGGAGAACACAATAAGGCGTATTTGTCAGGATTTGTTCAGTTGCACTTAAGCTAAACTGTGACGGACTGGCTTATGTCACCAGGAACCTCAGTGGATCCAGAACTTAAGGAAGCTCTCTCTGGGTGTCACCACGTCCTGTAATTTTGCAAATGGTGTGTTCTTCCAGATGAACGTTCTTTGACACACTGACCCCAGATGCAAGAGGCAGGATTTCAGCTAGCTCCAGTGGAAGGAAGTCAGGGAGGGACTTTGGCCCTGCTTGGGCCATTCAGCTTTCCCTTAAACTGTTGCCCAGGGAAAGGGAACTGTGATTAACATACTGGGTTTCTGCGTCTATCCCTGTTGGTGGGCAGGTAGAGGTGGGGGGCGGGGGTGGGCGGTGGCTGGGGGTGGGTGGGTGGAGAAATACATGCTGGGCTACCATGAAGAGGCCCTAAAGGGAACACGGGCTGGAACAGAGAGCAAGGCGTGTGCACGGTGAGTTCCTGGGCTGCTGGGAGATTAGTCTGGCCAGAGCCGGGGTCACACCCAAGAGCAGGGAGGGAAACTGAGGCCAGACTGTGCAGGGCTTTGAATGCCTGGCCAAGGACGCTAGGTCAGCCTGATGGGTACGTGGTGACGGTTCTGTGCAGAATCTTTCCCATTTTCCTGAAAATCATTCAGAGCAACAAGAACAGAGGTGTGAACCACCAACAAGCTGACATCTTCAGTGAATAAAACAAGGAAAGGAGAAATTTCAGACCACGTATGGTGTGCGGTATCACCCCCACCGCCAGCAAACACGGGAAACAATAACGGGAGGCTCAGCAGGTGCCCCAGGGAAGGGCAGAAATGGCACAAGGGTCCTGAGGGGGCAGGTCTCAGCAATGCCCAGTGAGAAGTCAGCCCAGGAGAGGACTCGGCCTGGGTGGGAACAGCTGGATAAGGAGGAAGAGGGCAGGGACACTGGGGAGGAAGAAATAAATCTGTGAGTGACTGGGGCAGCCACAGTTGCAGCTCAGGAAAGCGAGGAGAGCAGGCGGGCAGGAAGGGGCAGGATGCCTGGGAATCAGTGGCTGGGGGGGGGACCAGGATGAATGACAGGCACTCAGCTGAGCCAGGTTACAGCTCTAAACTGAGAGGACACCCTGACACACGAAGGTGCCACAAAATCAGGTATACGCTACATGACAGAGGCAGGAAGCCTTGAGCTGAGAAATGCGCAAAGCTCCCTCATTCCCATCATGGGATTCTCTTGCTAACAGTTGTTTTAGAAAACTCCAACTCATTCCAAAATGATAAAAAGTTAGAGGTCAACATTCAATCAAAGGCACTGTCAGGAACACATCTCTACAAAGGTACCGTTAGAAGAAAAATCTGAAGAGGAGCAACAAAACTTCCCTGCAGGCTAAGAAAACTCAACAGAAAAATGTGGCCACAAAGCAGAAGCAAGTTTTTTCACAACGTCCCAAGATGAATTTTTACAAATATAATGAGGCAGCGGCAGCTAAGCAGGGAGCTGACAAAGCAGAAATGGTTCAAGGAGGGGATGGTCAGGTCAAGGACTGGAAGGGGACAGAGAGCGGGAGGGCAGGGGACAGAAACGGGTAGATTTAGGGAATAAGCGTAAGAAAAATAAGTGCTAGACGTTTCAGAACAAAAACCAATTACAAGGAACACAAGAGAGACCAGACACCACTCTGAGGGATGCCACGGAAGATACAGATAAATAAAAGTGAAGACAAAGTGGAAATTAATAAACATCATTAGAGAGGGAGTGATGGGGAAGAAGACAGGCTAAGGGGAACTGCACAAACATAGGTCAGGGTTTAACTGAGGGAAAACCCAGACAAGCCAACAGAACCGATACTTTAAAATGAGCCCAACTTAAAGTAGGGTTTGGAGGGAGAGCTAGGCCCAGGTCAGAGGCCTGAATTTAGTAGCGAGGTGGGGAGGGCAGGCCTGGCAGTCTTCTGCAAGGCTGCGTATCTGGGGGCAGGTCAGAGGCATCTTCCCTGGGGGCTCTGGGGCACTTCCCCTGAACTACGGCATCGTAGGAGGGACACAGTGGGAATGGACCGAGCATTATAGCATTATAGGTATATGTGGCATATACCTGCATATACCTGCTCCCCGGTCCTGGCTCAGCCCCTCGGAGGGCTTAGATACAAGTTAGCAATCAGAGAACCAAAACTACAGAGATTGATGTAATAAACATGTATCCAGCACCCAACTTTATAAAATCTTAACATTTTACCATATTTGCTTCAGATGTTTTCAAGGAGAAAAACAGGTTTACCGATACAGCTGAAGCCAATTGTGAACCCCTTGGATCCCATTCATCTCCACAACCCCGGTGAGATACCAGTAGCCTGAAATTGATCACTGCTTGCTGGCTTTTATGCTATTACTATGTAAGTAAGTATCCATAATGATATGTAGTATTTCTTTCACAAGCTTTCAAACTTGATATAAAGGTATCATACTGAATGTTTCAATCTAAAATTTGCTTCCCCTCCACCAAACATTATGTTTTTGAAATTTATCTATGCTGACACATGTGGCTGTACTCCATTTTAACCATAGCACAATATATCACAATGTATCCATCCGGTCTTTTGTCGATGAACCTCTGGAAAAAGGTCTGCCGGTTATTTTGTAAAACTAAAGCATATACCCAGCAATTCACCTCTTAGGTACCACTCAAAAAAAATGAATATGCTTGTCCACAAAAAACAAAGAAACAAGACACAAAATAGTGTATATGCAAGATTCCATTTCTGCATATACATTCATATATATTCATAGTATGACCAATCTATGGTGGAAAAAAGAATGGTGGCTGCCTCTACGAAGGTGAAAATGGGAATTAACAAGAAAAGGAAACTGCGGAAGTGACAGTTATAGTCTATAATTTGTCAGGAGTTTGGGTTATACAAGTGTATCTGTTAAGAATGTATACTTAATATTTGTATTTTTCGTTGAAATTTTATCAAAGAAAAACTAAACAAATATTGAACAATGGAGAAAAGACGATCTCTTCAATAAGTAGTACTGGGAAAACTGGACAACCGTATGTAAAATAATAAATTTTTAAAAATGTATTAAAACCTAAATATAAGATCTGAATACCTAAAACTTCTAGAAGAGAACACAGGCAGAATGCTCTTTGACATAAATCGTAGCGATATTTTTTTGGATCTCTCGCCTGAGGCAAAAGAAACAAAAGCAAAAACAAACAAGAGGGGCCTAATTACGTTTACAAGGTTTAGCACAGAAAAAGGAGACAATCAACAAAATGAAAAGACAACCTACTGAATGGGAGAAAATATTTGCAAATGATATGACCGATAATGGGTTAATAACCAAAATATATAAACAGCTCATACAACTCAATATTAAAAAAAAAATTAAAAATGAGCAGAAGGCTGAAAAGACTTTTCTAAAGCAGACAGACGGACGGCCACAGGCACGTGAAAAGATGTTCCAATATCATCAGAGAAATGAAAATCAAAAATCACAATGAGATGGCAATTCACACCTGTCAGAATGGCTGTCATTAAAATGTCTGCAAGTAACAAACGCTAGTGAGGACGTAGAGAAAAGGGAAACCTAGAGCACGGTTGGTGGGGATGCGAACGGGTGCAGTCACTGCAGAAAACAGCATGGAGTCCTCCATAAACTGAAAACAGAACTACCGCACCATCCAGCAATTCCACTGCTGGGTCTAGATCTAAAGAAAACAAACACACTTGTTCAGAAAAGGTACAGCGAGCCCCAAGTTCATAGCAGCGTTATTTACAATAGCCAACACATGGAAGCATCCTAAGTGCCCATCAACAGATGAATGAAGATGGATATCTATAAATAATACTGCTGCTGCTGCTAAGTCGCTTCAGTCGTGTCCAATTCTGTGCAACCCCATAGACGGCAGCCCACCAGGCTCTGCCATCCCTGGGATTCTCCAGGTAACAACACTACCCAGACATAAAAAAAGAATGAAATGCTGCCATTTGCAAGAGTGTGGATGGACCTAGAGGGTATTATGCTTCATGAAATAAGCCAGAGAAAGACAGGTACTATATCTTATCACTTATGTGGAGGAATCAAAACTGAATATGACAAAACAAATGGTCTGTTATATTCTCTCAGATACAGAGAACTAGTGGATACCAGTGGGGAGGTGGAAGGAAAGAGGGGCAAGATAGGGGTAGGCAATTAGTAGATACAAACTACCATTATAAAATAAATAAAACACAATGTTATATCCCCTGTGCCCCACTGTACAGCACGGGGGATATAACAAAGGTTGCATAATAAATTTAAATGGAGTATAAGTTATAAAGAATTGGACATGACTGAGTGACTGAACAACAACAGGTTATAAAAATATTGAATCGCTATGTTGTACACCAGAAACTAATACTAGAAATCAACTATATTTCAATTAAAACAAAAAACAAATGTTGACGTCTGTTAATGCTATGCATGCTGAAGTATTTAGGGGGAAGTAAGTAAGTGTGAGTCACTCAGTTGTGTCCGACTCTTTGTGACCCCATGGACTGTAGCCCGCCAGGCTCCTCTGGGTTGTATCCAGGCAAGAATACTGGAGTGGGTTGCCATTTCCTTCTCCAGGGGATTGTCCTTACTTACTCAGGGATCAAACCCAGCTCTCCTGCATTGCAGGCAGATTCTTTACCATCTGAGCCACCAGGGAAAATGTATCCTAAATACTATAACTATCCCAAATTGATATCCCCCAATTTATTTATTTTTTGGAAATGCATCAAAAAACAAGATGGAATGATAGAAGAGGCATGGAAAGATCAAGCATAACAAAATGTTGATGAAATGTAGGCAGCGAGTATATGGGTGTTTATTATAAAATCCTTTCAACTTTGCTGAACATTTAAAATTTTCCTATTAAAATTTCCTCCCACATTTTAACATTTAGCTCATCTAAAACCAACTCTTGATTTCATCCTTCCCTGAAGCCACTTTTCCCTTCATCTTCCCCATTCTGGTAAGTGACAAACGTTCATCTAGGTGCTCCTTTGGGGTGTCCCTGTCCCACACATCTAATCCATCAGCACATCCTTTCAGCTTTACCTTCAGCCTGTGTCCTGAATGCAACCACCTCTCCATAAGTCTGCCACAACAGCCCTGTTCCAGTCCACACCATCATCTTTCACCTGGACCTACTGGTCTACTAACTGGTCTCCCTGCTTCCACTCTCCCCCTCAGAATCTATGCTCCACACAGCAGTCGAGCTGATCACGCTAAAATGCATCCTCCAGCTGCCTCTTCTCCCACTCGCTCTATTCCAGCCATCCTGATCTCCTCCTCAATGTCTATTAACTATGCCAAGGTTCCTCTGCTCGGAATTTTCTCCCTCCTCATCCACAGGGCTTGTTCTCTCACCTCACGGTTCTCTGCTCATGTCACACCAGAAAGGCTCCTGAACGTCTATCTAATATAGTATTTCCCACCACATCCCCCATGCTGCCTGTGTTTTTCCTCTGAGTTTTTACTACTATCGAACATGTTTGTTTCCTATGCGCCCCCACTAGAATTAACCTCCGAAGGACAGGAATTTTTGTTTATATTACATATTATGTCCTCAGTTCAGTCGCTCATTGCAATCCCATGGACTGCAGCACACCAGGCCTCCCTGTCCATCACCAACTCCCAGAGCTTGCTCAAACTCATGTCCGTGGAGTCGTGATGCCATCCAACCATCTTATTCTCTGTCCTCCCCTTCTCCTCCCTCCTTCAATCTTTCCCAGCATCAGGGGCTTTCCTAATGAGTCACTTCTTTGAATCAGGTGGCCTAGTGTTTGTTGAATATATGAAATAGATAAAATAGCACCTTCTCTGAGTCTATCCCGTTTCCCTCCCCATCTTCTCCCGCTAAAGTAGTCCCCTTGCTCATATTTGAATATTTTACCTTTTCCATAGCACTTATTTTTTTCACAATGCTTTTTAAAATATTTATTTTTAAAAAACATTTTTAATTGGAGGACAATTGATCACAGTATTGTGCTGATTTCTGTCATACATCAACAGGAATCAGCCATAGGCATATATCTGTCCCCTCCCTCCTGAGTCTCCCTCCCCCATCGCACCCCTCCAAGTTGTCAGAGAGCATTGGGTTTGAGCTCCCTGCATCATATAGCAAGTTTCCACTGGCTATGTTTTACATATGGTAATATATATATTTCCCTGCTACTCTCTCAATTTCTCCCACCCTCTCCTTCCCCCACTGTGTCCACAAGTCTTTTTCTATGTCTGCGTCCCCACTGCTGCCCTGCAAATAGGTTCATCTGAACCATCTTTCTAGATTTCATATATATGCATTTATATGCGATATTCGTTTTTCTCTGACTTATTTCACTCTGTATAATAGGCTCTAGGTTCATATACCTCAACCTAAAAATAATTTTTATTTATTTGGCTACATCCAGTACTTAGCTCCCACAAAAGTACACGGGGCTACAGGGAAGTTCCCATAGTGCTTATTAACAGTTATTTGTTATTTATTCTCTGCCAGTCAGTTCAGTCGCTCAGTCGCGTCCAATCCCATGGACTGCAGCATGCCAGGCCTCCCTGTCCATCACCAACTCCCGGAGCTTGCTCAAACTCATATCCATTGAGTCGGGGATGCCATCCAACCATCTCATTCTCTGCTGACCCCTTCTCCTCCGCCTTCAATCTTTCCCAGCATCAGGGTCTTTTCAAATGAATCCATTCTTCGCATCAGGTGGCCAAAGTACTGGAGTTTCAGCTTCAGTATCAGTCCTTCCGATGAACGCTCAGGACTGATTTCCTTTAGGATGGACTGGTTGGATCTCCGCGCAGTGCAAGGGACTCTCAAGAGTCTTCTCCAGCAACACAGTTCAAGCTCTCTGTTGCCGACCCCTCAAAAATGTAGGCTCTTGTGGGCAGTTCACGTCCTGCAGTTAACCGCGCCTGGCCCAGAGGGGGCCGATCCAACTCTCACCCTCCTGTCTGTTTCAACCTCCACGCAGAGCTGCTGGATTTCCAAGGCTGCTGTTTACCCCTGTTCTTTCCCTGCACTGGGAGCGGGGCCGGCCCCGCCGGCTTCAGGGCCAGCTCGCGCTCCCACCCGTTAGAGGCCGTCCTCCTCACGGGCCCGCCTCCCAGGTGACAGCCGCGAACAGCGCGGCCGAGCGGGCGCCCTGGGCCCTGACGCCCCCGGGGCTGCAGGGCCCCCGAGCCCGGGAGCAGCTCCGCCTCTAGCGGACCGCGCTCGGCCGCGGCCAGGCCGGCCCTCCGAGCTGCCCGCGGCGAAGCGCTGCCCCGGGGCGTCCGCCGGAGTCCTGGCAGGAGGGCCGCCCCCCGGCGAGCACAGAAGCCGCCGTCGGCCAGGCCCCAGGCCCAGCGTGAGGGGCCCCCAGAGGCAGCCTCGTCTCCCCAGCCCCCTGCAGCCTGGGAAGGGCCGTGGGAGAGGCCGGAGGCAGGAGGCCGAGGGGTGAAGGGGCGCCCTGCCTGCGGCCGCTGGGACACCTTCTAGAGGAGGCGTCTCTGCGTCTGGACGGATTCCCGGGAGGTAGCTGGGGAAGACAGTAGAGGTGGGGGGAGAGGTGCAGGCGCAAAGGTCGGAAGTGAAAAAGGCAGGGTGGGGCAGGACGGCACCCCGTTGAATTTCGGCACCCCGCTGAATTTCCTGAGTTCGAGAGGCTATGTGTGTTAAGTAGGGGCCTTGGCCTTTAACCCAAAGTGATCCACAACAGGCCCTTGGCTGGGTGGTTAGATCTGTGCTTTAGAGAACGTGGGAGATACAGTAGAACACAAAATAGAAGGGGCAACACATGTCAGGAAAACCATTTAGGAGATTACTGCAGTATTTAAGGAAAGAATGGAGTCCCGAACTAAGGGGGTGGGGCGGGGAGAGAATTTGGAAATGATGCGATGGTCAGGTCAGTTCAGTCGCTCAGTCCTGTCTGACTCTTTGCAACCCCATGGACTGCAGCATGCCAGGCCTCCCTGTCCATCACCAACTCCCGGAGCTTGCTCAAAGTCATGTCCCTTAAGTCGGTGATGCCATCCAACTATCTCATCCTCTGTCATCCCCTGCTTCTCCCACCTTCAATCTTTCCCAGCATCAGGGTCTTTTCAAATGTCAGTTCTTCGCATCAGGTGGCCAAGGTTTTCAGCTTCAACATCAGTCCTTCCAAAGAACACCCAGGACTGA
This sequence comes from Budorcas taxicolor, assembly GCF_023091745.1. Taxonomy (NCBI): domain Eukaryota; kingdom Metazoa; phylum Chordata; class Mammalia; order Artiodactyla; family Bovidae; genus Budorcas; species Budorcas taxicolor. The sequence continues at coordinate 82,492,390 of NC_068923.1, forward strand.
TTTCCTTTAGAGATGCAAAGGTAATTGGAAGACAACACAGCACAGGGGGGCTGGAATCAGATTCCACTAGGGGACCAAGATGACTCCTAGCATTCTGATTTGGAAACTAGGTCTGCCCTTCTCAAAGTGTGTTCCATATATGTCTGCAGGGGCGAGGATCCCGAAGCCCCTTTCAGAAGGACCAAAAGGTCACAACTATTTTCACAAAAAAATTAAGATGTTTGACTTTTTCAACACATTACTGTTGGCTCTGATGATACAAACGCAACATCAGTTAAAACCACGGGTGCCCTAGAACAAATCAACTCAGCAAACTATACTAGCAGTCCTTGTACCACCACTCCCCAGGTCAAAAATAAAGCCAGTATACTGAAAAATATCCATAATGAAGCGATATAAAGAACAGTCTGATGGGTAATCCGTTATTACAATCTGGAAGGATTGTTTTCCTGTAGTTTCGTTTTGGCTAATACAGATAATAAGGAAGTCTAATGAAATGGGGAGGGGGAGTTTTATTCCTCCCTTATATGTGAGAAATGTTGATTATCATTTAGCCACATTCATTGTTGTTTAACTTTAAATCAGCCCTGAAACAATAAATAGGTATTACCCTGACCAAAGTTAGAACTTGAGCAACAAGATATAAAGAAATCATTGGATGACTTAATAAATGAAGAGGAGACAAATTTCCCACATGGAAGGATTCCAAATGAACCATGTAGATACTTTACCCTGAAGGAGGGGGGCATAAGGACCCACTCCTTAGGTGTGGGCTGAATACAGTGACTTCCTTCCCAAGAATAGGTATATAGTGGGGTGTGGGGGGCAACTTTACAATGGAAAAGCCTGACAAACAGGACCAGATGATCAAGGTCAACATCAGCAGTTCATAAACCATGATGATCGCATGGAGCTTTGATATGATGTGATGAAAATGACACTTTACCTCTGTGATCTTCTTTCTCCAAACCCATAAACATCTAATCATGAGAAAAACATCAGATAAATTACCATAGAGACATCCTCCAGAATACCTGATCAGCACTCCTAGAAACTGTTGAGGTCATCAAGAACAAGAGTCTGAGAAACAGTCACAGCCAAGAGGAACCATAAGACATGACTTCTAAATGTGATGTGTGTATCCTGCCACAGTAAAAAGATGTTAGGGTAAACTAAGGAAATCCGAATGAAATACAGACTTTAATTGTTCTCAACTTTGCATAACAATAATATAATGCATCGATATTGGTTCATATGGTAACAAACACACCACAGTAAAGTGAGATGTCAATAATAGGGGAAACTGCCATGGTGGGGGAGGGTAGACGAGACGAGAGGAGTTTATGGAAGCTCTGTTCTACCTGCTTGATTTTTCTGCAAAACTTTTCTAAAAGATAGTTTATTAATTTTAAAAATCCTAATATTAATTGGGAATAATTCTACCATCCATCACTCTAACCTTACAGAATTTAAGTTCTATAATGAGATATCCTATCCATAATTCAATTCAGTATTTACCAAGCTCCTATCAAGCATGCCTCTGAACAGGTGGGTACTGGCTGTAAAGAAAAAAAAAGAACAAAACAAGGCCCACCGCCTAGTTGAAGACAAAAGACATTTTAATTGTTATTTGGTAATTACTCTCCTGAAAGGTGAGCATAACTGAAGAGCACAGAGGTATGGCAGAGAAAAGGGGCAGAAGCAAGAAATAATTGGGACTGGGCCTAATTTTTTTTCTTTTTTTAAATCTGTCCTTCTAAGAATCTCCTCCCCCCCCCCCCCCCTTTTCTTTCCTTTTTGCTGAAAATGAAAGCACTGTAGAGGCAACAGTTTATTTACCATGGTGTTTTAACGTTGCATGTACAATGGACAAAATATACTTCAGAAAACGCCAAAGTTTCTAAAACTGTTACAAGTATAAAGGAATTTCATACATTTCAAAGTAAGTGAATATTAAAACTGGGACGAGTAGAAAGAAGAGGGAGCTAAAAATGAACATATACAAATACAAAACAAAGAGAATATATTGAAAGATGATACCTAAAATAGGTACCCAAAAGGACGACTATGAGGACAAAACTTTGGGAAACAGCAGTTTTATAACCTGCATGTCTGTGAGTATAAACTAGTAAGGGGGGTGGATAGGAGAGTGAAGATAGCACTTAGCATCTGCTCTCTGATAGGTACGCATGCAAGAGGGTCTCTATTGTTGTAGCTGTTCAATGGCTAAGTCGTGTCTGACTCTGCAGTCCCATGGACCGAACCATGCCAGGTTCTTCTGTTCTCCACTGACTCCAGGAGTTTACTCAAATTAAGGTCCATTGTGTATACAGAGGGTGTCTATACACATTATAAAATTTAATCTGAAACAGCCCTTGAAACGAGGGTCTGTTTTCTTTTCTCCGTAAAACTCAGGTTTACAAGGATTAAGATGACTTACAGCAGAGCAAAATGCCACGATCTGTCCGCCTGAAAGGCAAGCCCTGATCATTTTGGTTCTCATTCAAGGTCCTGGTAATACGGCAGAATTCACCCTGTCCCTTTCCACACAAAGCAGTCTTAGGATTTTAATGTCTCCTCTACTAGGATCCCACCCTGTTCACTTCATAGTCAACGGCATGGTCCACAGAACACTTCTAATTATGGTGTCTCGTTTACTAGTTCGCCTGACGCTGGGCTTCCAAACTTCCGGGAGTGGTTTTCAGAGTCACTACCAAATTCACTCACGGAGACCACCAGTTTTGCTTACGTTCCAGTCATAAGCTTGTTGGAACCTCCCATTTCTTACTCTCACGCTATTAGCTCCCTAAGCTTTACACTGGAACAGCACAGCGTTTTGAGGTGACTACAAAAAGGAGCCAGCTCCCCTCTCATCGAGAAGGCCATCATAAACCATCCTAAGTAGTATGAAGTTTCCTGGGCCTCTTCTGATTCCATGACACCTTTTTGTGCGCTAAGCCACTTCAGTCGTGTCCGACTCTGTGCGACCCCATGGACTGTAGTCCAGGAGGCTCCTCTGTCCACGAGGACTCTACAGGCAAGAAACCTGGAGCGGGTTGCCATTTCCTCCTCCAGGGCATCTTCCCGACCCAGGGAATCGAACTTGCATCTCTCTTGCCTCTCGCACTGACAGGCGGGTTCTTTATCACTTAGCGCCACCTGGGAAGCCCGTGTCACCTAAGACAAGACCCTTATTTCCTCACGGGTAAATCTGGGAGGGAAACAAATAAATTTGCCGGCGTCCGGAGACTGTGATGGGAAAACAGTGAAGGAGGGCTTAGCCTGAAGCGCACGCGTGAGTTCGAGTCTCCGCGGGCCGCGCGGCACAAAAGGCGCGGAGCCGAGAGCCCGGGGCCGCCGCCTCCCGGTGCATCTCGGGAAGGCCCCGGGCCGCGCCGCCGCGCCGGGGCTCCCGGCCTCCCCCGGCGGCTCCACCCGGGCCCGGGCAGAGAAGCGAGCACGGCCTGCCGGCGTCCTGTGGGAGCCGCCGCTGGGCCCAGGAAGCTCCCGCAAGGTTCCTCCCGCCCCGGGGGTCTTTGTTCCCGCCGGGCGTCCCCCACCCCACTTTCTCGTCCCGCAAATCCGGGCTGCGGGAGGGTCCGCGGCTGGTCCTACTTGGAGATACCCTGATCTTGGGGGCGCGTCGGGGCGGAACATAAGCAGCGGCAGCGAAGGGAACCCCAAACTTGGATGCTAGGGGAAAAGGAGGGAAACACGCGCCGGACCGCCTCCTCGGCTGACCGCTCGGAGGCGGGCGGCGAGCTCCCGCGCTGGCGGCTGGCGCGGGCTCCGCAGGGCGCGCTGGCGGCTGCAGCGGCGGGGCGGGGCGCGGCGGGCCGGCCCTGGGCCTGCACGTGGTGGAACCGCTGTCTCCGTCGGGCATGGCCTCCGGAAAGCCACCGTTCTCTTGGGGAAAGGGGCAATGCCACCCGCCCACCCACACCCGGCCCCGTTCCGGAGAGATGTCTACGCTTCCTCTTGAAGAGCTCCAGAATTGGAGGTTGGGAAGAGAGAGGGACCGCGCGGCTCGGCGCGAGCATTTTGTTTCCTGCGCTGGGACCACTGAATGGGGAAGCTGCCAGGCAGGGGCTGGGTGACACGGGGTGCCGGGACCCACCCCCACGAAGAGCCATGACCGAGTCCTCAAAACAGATGGCGTGGGAAATAAGAGGGTTGATGCATACCTCGGCGGGGGCGCTGGAGAAAAGTGCAAGACAGGCATCCCTGTGCGTGGCCGTCGTGGGGCTCCAGGGGTCCCAGTGGGCCCGGGTGGGGCGCGCGGCGACACACGCGGTGCGCGGCGACACATGCGGTCCGCGGCGCACCGCGCTGTTTACATTCTGCAGCAGCTCCACGTTGTGCCGCTGTCCCCGCCTCCCATTGGCCAGCTCGCCAGGCGGCTCCACGCTGTGCCGCCGTCCCCGCCTCCCATTGGCCAGCTCGCCAGTCCCCCGGCGCCGCGCTCCGCCCGCAGGGGGCGGGCCTTTCGGGTCCTCGCGTCTCCTTAGAAAACCCGGGTTCCTGGAGGCCTAGGCGGGACAGCCAGCCTGCGCCACAGGATGGCCACTTCCTAGCCGCTCTGTGCCTCCCACCCCCACCCAATCCCCACCCCCGAGCCGCCTCCACAGTGCCGTACGCCAGGGCTGGGGGCTGCGGCCTGACACCCCCGGCCTTCGAGAGTAGAGAGAGGAGGGAGGGAACAGAAACGTACTGGCGGGAGATTGATGAAGTCGAGCGGCGGGGAGCAGGGCTGAGGAGGCGGCGGCGGAGGAGCGGAGCCCTCTTGAGAGGGTCTCTCCTGCCGCCGGGCCGCACGGGCAGGAGAAGGGCAGGGGGCCGCGGTGAGCCAGCCCTGCGGGCCCTCGAGCGGGGCGGGCGCGGACGGAGGCCAGGGCGCGGCGCGGCGCGCGCGGGCGGGTGGCGGGCGTGCGGGGGAGGGGAGCGCGCTGTGCGGGGGAGGGGAGCGCGCTGTCCGGAGGTGTCAGTCTGCGGCGCATGCGCGCGGGGCGGGCCAGGCCCGGCCTATATATTGGGTTGGCGCCGGCGCCAGCTGAGAGCCGAGCGGTAGCGGGTCTGGCGGTGAGGAGGTGCCGGGCGCAGGGCGGGATGCGGGAGGAAAGAAACCCCTCACCCCTACCCCACTCCTCACCCCTGGGTCGATCCATCTCGCGGGCGGGAGCTTGGGCGGGCAGGGAAAGCGGGCAGGGCTGAGAAGCAGGCGTCTGGGGACGCCGGGTTCCCGCGTTCCGCGTCCCTGTCAGGACCCTTGGCAGGGGACCTGGGAGGTGATAGGGGATGGAGGGCTGCCGCGGAGCAGCCCCTCATTCTCGGGGCTTCTCTGTGCCGCCCCCATTGGGGGAGCTATCCCCTCAGGAAAGAGGGTTGAGGGTCAGGGTCTCCTTCACGCGGAGAAAAGTTCCAGGAGCCGACCGGTTGCCCCACACCACCCCGGTTTCTCCCCCCTACCCCCACTTTTTAAATGGAACTACCTTTTCTTCGTCCACATCTCCCATCTGGAGTCGGGGTCGCAGTGCCCCTCCAGGCGGTGGGCAGGGGCCGGCGGGGCCGGGAAGGAGGGAAAGGAGACTGAAGGACGTGACACAAGTTCCCTCCGCCCCCTGCTCCCCCGCCACCGCCGCTCTCCAAATTGGCGCGGAACCGGCTTCTCCTCAGCGTCTCGCCTCCACAACCCCCTCTCCCCGCGGCTTGTGCAGGGTGGGAGGTGGGGGAAAGTGGGGGCGCTGCCCAGGCCCCGCTCGGGGTGGGGGGTGGGGGTCCGGGGGAGAGGGGTGCAGGACGCAGAAAAGATCCCATCTGCTTCCCTGCGCGTTCTGAGGGGCTCTCAGGGAGCTTTGCAAAATGTTTTTTGAACACTCCCCGTCCGGGCTGTACCTTGAGTTGTGGGAATACAGGCATGTGTCTAAAAAATCCTGCGCTAATATAGTGCAGAAGTCATCGCGGTAAAATGGCTCGGGTCATCTGAGGAATCTAGGTGTAAGCCTCTGACTGGCACTTGGAGACTAAGACCACGTATTTGACTCTGGTTTTTCCTCCCCACCCCCCGCCCCCCCAGAGGTTTCCTTCACCTGAAAGAAGAGAATGTCAAGACGCAGGTAACATTATTTGTCTTGGAAATATGTTTCAAAGTTAGTTGCTGCCTTTGAGACGAATCACTTTCTAATTAAACTTCCTTCTTAAAAACTCTATAGTAGCCGTTTACAAGCTAAACAGCAGCCCCAGGCCAGTCAGACAGATTCCCCGCAAGAAGCCCAGATAATTCAGGCCAAGAAGAGGAAAACGGCCCAGGTGAGTTAAGGAGGGGAAGAGAGGAGAGAGAAAATTCCTTGCTGGGACCTTAGTGTAACCATGACTTTTTTATTTTCCAGGATGTCAAAAAAAGAAAAGAGGAGGTCACCAAGAAACATCAGTATGAAATAAGGGTAATGCAGAACTGGGCTGGGTTTGGGGGACACAAATGTGGGACCAAAAAAAAACCACAACAAAATTGTGTTACTGCTTTGGGGTAGGAAGATTCCTGACACTTTTAATGCCCCTAGGGGTCAGCAGGAAGGCGCTTGTCTTTGGGTGGTTTTTATGTCCCTGAATCCTACTACAGCTGCAGAGTAAGTTTGCCTTGACGCAGCTGGTTCCTCTTTGTAAATCCCTCCCTCTAGGAGCTGCCTGGTGCACAGGGCCCGCCTAATCTGTCCAATGTAGTGCTCTTTGTTCCCTCTCTGACTATAGTGGAGGGTCCTAATAGTGCTCCTAGGGCATAAATAGATTGTAAAGTCGGTGACAGACTGGCACCCAGCCCTTTACTATCTACTCTGCTTACATGTTGTACAGAAAACACTGTAGAAATAGTGGTTCTCTTTGAAGCCAGCATTGACTGGAGAAAGGGCCCTTAAGATATTTAAGTAATTGTTTCTACTTTCAAGGTTTTGCTTTCATGTATTCTAAAGTTTAAAGCCTGAAACAGGCCTTAAAGGAGTGGAGAGGGTGGGGAAGTGCCCTGGACACTATTGCTAAATATAGAAGGAGAATTTTATAATATTGAAAGTGGTATTTGACTACAGATGCGTTTTGTTTTCTCCTCTCCCTCAATACCTAATGTCTTGTATTTCCAGAACTGTAATTTGTTGTCTAAAACATCCTGTTACTATTTATGAACACTGATATGACTTATAGGGCTAATTATTAAATATGAATGTCAGCTTGAATTAACTAGACTGTCAGCACTGTTAGCAAATGATGGTGTTTGGGGGAAACTATAGACTGTTTAGAAGTATTAGCTTTCATTTAGAAAAGATCTCAGACAAAAGCTGGTTTCTTACTGTACAAATATAGTTTTTTTCTTTAAATGACAGAATTGTTGGCCACCTGTATTATCCGGGGGGATCAGTCCTTGCATTATCATTGAAACACCCCACAAAGAAATAGGAACAAGTGACTTCTCCAGATTTACAAATTATAGATTTAAAAATCTTTTTATTAACCCTTCACCTTTACCCGATTTAAGGTAAGAAAATTTTCAATAATTTAATGTCAAAGATTAAAATTTACTGATGTAATATATGGTGCTATTTTGAGGTGTTTTTTTGTTTTTGGCCTTCATTATAAGATAAAAATTTGTAAAAACTGCTTTTTTAAAAACTAGTCTTTAAGCACATGTTTTCTGGCAGTAGTCCTATTACAGATGACATAGGTATTTAAAACATTGATTGTATAACATTATTTTCATTTGCTTGCTGAAGACATGTAAGCCTTATCAGAACTGAATCACCTTTTTAATAGAGTTTAAGTAATTTACATACATTGTTAAGCTGGAAGTATTTTAACATGTACAGCATTTTCATTTGATAGATTAGCTCCTCTTCTTACCAAGATTAGTTATTAAGGTCTATACTTTTTTATAGTTAATGAATGACTAAGAGGTACAGCTTATATAAAGTACGTAGTAATTTATATTTGGCTTTAATAAGCAAATTAATGGACTCAGATGTTTAAACTCACCCATCTTCCTTTTGTCCTGTCCCACCTAACTCCCACTTTAGAGTACTGACAATCTGTTTGGAGGTGATTGAGACTATCTCTACTGGGATCATACGTTCTAAATGCTTACTTTTTTAGTATTGTTCTCGAGAAGACATGGTTATCTTAAATCAATGCCTTTGCAAAATATAAGTAAATGGGGACTAGAAGGTATTCTTGCTGCTGCTGCTAAGTCATTCTTGAAATCTGTCAATTTAGATTATCATAGTCCAAGTTCTTTGTATAATTTCATGTTAAAGAAATGGTTTCTTAAAGTAGCAATTTTTCCTAATTTAAGAGCTGTTCCTTCCAAATTCTAATTCAGTGTTTGGAAGTTCAGTATATTCAATGTGAAACAGATAGCCATATATTATGTAGATCACACAATATTTTTCGCCTTTCCATAGCTGGGGATGTTCACAAGATGTTTGGCTAAACATGTTAAAAAAAGAGACCAGATATGTTCATGACAAACATTTTGAAGTTCTGCATTCTGAGTTGGAACCACAGATGAGGTCAATACTTCTAGACTGGCTTTTAGAGGTATGTTCTAGCAGTACAAAATTCCTTTTACTCTGTATGATGGGAACGTATTTAAACATAATATGCTTTCCATGTGCCCTCATGGTATATTACCTATTGCCAGGAGCCTTTTTGTTGTTGTTTAGTACTTATTTGGCTGTACAGCGTCTTAGTTGTGGCATGTAGATCTTCAGTTTGCAGTATGTGAACTCTTAGTTGCAGCATGTGGGACCTAGTTCCCTCAAATCCCTGCACTGGGAGCACAGAGTCTTAACCATTGGACCACCAGGAAAGACCTCAGGAGGCATTTTTTGGGTGCTGTTCACCAGCAGATGATAAGAGTAAAATCTTGACACAGCCACTATATCCCATACAACCCAAACACAATTTAGAAGTCCTGGTATCTGAGTATTGCTGTGTACTAGGCACTGTTCTAGGTGCCATGGATACTCAAGATGAACAGAATTTGACAAGGTTTTGAAGTCTGCCGTGCAAAGTGAAAAGCCAGGACTAGGCTTCAGACCTCAGAAGTCCTTCATCACCAAAATCAAATTATGATTTGGAATCCTAATTTCTATATCCTAAATGATAAGGAGGCTTTGAATATCCAGTAGCCCTAAGCCCTAAGGAAGCCATGTAACTTCCTTTTATTATATCCCTCTGTTCCTTTCAGAAATAAACTGTACCATTAAAGAAATAATTAGTGACCCAGAAGTCCCTAAATATCTATGCCAGAATGTCTGCTCTCGTTTAGGCCCCATATCCTTTCTGGATAATAATTCTGAAAGAATCTCAAATTGAGAAAATGATTACCTGTATTGATAACAAATTGATTTTCCCACAGTCCTTGGATATTTGCTCTGTAATTTCCCTGTTTTATATAGAGACAGTGAACTTTAAGGGGGAAGTACCACATGGCAGAATAGATCTCAGAAGCCATCAAAAAAGTTCTTATGAGTACAAAATGTTGTCCTTCTGAATCTGGTCATCTTATTCCTTATTCTGACTAGAAGGGAAGATTATATTTCAATCATATGTGTACAAGACTGTAGTTGATTTCTGACTTTTTCTGAATGTCTAGTGATCATGAATGCAACTTTTCAGCATAATTATGTTGATTTTATTTTTCCTTTTTATGTTAAATTGATTTTTATTCAGTGGTTGTCTATCAGATTTATCCCTATTTTCCCTTAAATATATGATTTCATATACAAAACCAAATAGAATATAGTAAGTCAAATCCAGCAGAGCACTAATCTCTACTTTGTCTTAGTATATTCTTTCAGTCTAGGAATGCAAAAATGGTTCAACATTTGAAACTCTATTTAAGTTTAAGAAAAATCATAAGGTTATATATCATGGATGTAAAAGGTATTTTTTGAAATTCAATATACATTCCTGATTTTAAAATGTGTAATTAACTAGGAATAAATTTCCTTAACACATTAAATGTTTATTAGAAACACATTGATGTCTATCCCTCTGTTTCCTCCCTGCTTCATAAAATTATTTTGAGAATTAAAAGCTTTCCCTATGTTGTGGAAATGACAGAGATTACTTATTAGTGATAGTAATAGTGTAACATTAGGGGAACCCCCATTACAGTCAGAAACAAGGAATACAATAAAAATTTTGACTATCACCAGTTATCCATTCAGTTTTCTTCTTTAATTCTTAAATGAGGTAAGAACACTGAAGAAACACTGTTGTCATTTTGTAGTTAAATGTATATCTAGAATGATGAAAAGGAATTACTTGGAACTATCAGAAGACAAACTAAGCATCATGAAAACACCCACCCATTTATCATCAATAAAAATTTAAAAGTTAATAGGAAAAAAGTTCTTATCCATAGTTAGCAAAATGTACCTGGGAATAAACATATTAAATCCATGTGGGGAAAAAACCTATGAAACTAATTAAGAGTCAGTGAGGATGGTAATAGATTTATTTATCCTATTAGCACACGTTAATTTTTTCCTGCATTTGTGATTTGGTATCCTAAAAAGTTGGGCTTCAGAAAACTGTTCTTTAGTATGCTAACAGGAACTTTGTAATTTGGAGAAATTAATGGAATAGTATTTAAATGTTTGGATTCTTCTCCAGGTATGTGAAGTATACACACTTCATAGGGAAACATTTTATCTTGCACAAGACTTTTTTGATAGATTTATGTTGACACAAAAGGATATAAATAAAAATATGCTTCAACTGATTGGAATTACCTCATTATTCATTGCTTCCAAACTTGAGGTAAGCTCTCAGAGTTTATCCCTAGATATATTTACCCCAAACTCTTAAATTATAAGTCTCTGGTTTGATTCTGGGACTAGAATCTAGGTGAAATGTTCCATGACTCACTGTGCCAAACAAAACCACCAATGCTGTCTCTATATACCTAGTTATAGTGCTTGGATTCAACAGAATGGTCTGTGAAACCTACTTAACCAACCAAATGGAATAAATGCTACACTAGGTTAGAATAATGATCTATATCCAGCCTAATATTTCTGTATCTGATAATAGTGCCAGGATAGAAGGAAATAACTTTTCTGCCTGAAATCTTTTTTCACATAGTTTCAATCTACTTTTCTTAAATTCAGCAGATCATTAGTAACTTCATCTGATGTTTTCAAAGCCTGTACAGTTTTGAGGGTACGGGAGGGACTGAATCATGCATTAATTTCCTTAAGTGTATTTTTCTTCCACATTTTGTCTTTTGAGGTTTACGGGCTGTCCCCAAATTTTATAAGTTTGTATTTTCAGTATTTCCTTACCTGAAATAATACTGTATGTTTCAAATATTTTTCTAGACTGAATCTTGATCTTTAGCCTGTTCTCACCTGTGGCAGGCATCTCTTCTACTCCTCTGATTATTCTGATTCTTGTTCTCTGAACTGTTAAGACAGATCTGTCATCAACAAACTGCACAAATTATTGTTTGAGTAGCCATACTTTTGTACTTAAGGTTAACAGTTTCAGTTTCTAGACTTTGTTGAGTATCCTGTTTTAGTCGAGTATGCTAGGCAGTCCTAAAACAAGTTTGGCTTTCTGCTTTAACCAGTCGCTGAAATCACTGATTAAAATACTCTAATTGTTTACTAACTAAGATTTTCAATCAGTTCTATACAAATCTTTCAATCAATACAAGTTGGCTAATTTAGATACCTAGATATGAAAAATATCATTAAATGTAAGGTTGTTTTGGCTATCATAGAATTATTTTATAAAGATTTATAATCACTGTGAAGCTGTCTTTTAAAAACGAAGCCTAGATGTGGTCTGTATATGTGTATATATGTGGTTTGTTTTAGTCTCAGTCTCAACTGTGCTTGATATTAATTAAATTCATTTTAAAGGAAATCTACGCTCCTAAGCTCCAAGAGTTTGCTTATGTCACTGATGGTGCTTGCAGTGAAGAGGATATCTTAAGGATGGAACTTGCTATATTAAAGGTAATAATAATTATATCTTTATTATTTCTACTTGCAATTTAGTAACTGTAGTTTGCCCAATCTCAAAGACTACAATGTAAGTAGTGAAAACTGAGATTTTAGTATTAGGATCCAGTTCTAAGATGGGAGGGGAATTTGCTTCACCTGTAAACTATTCTTACGCATCTTTTAAATTTTCCTATATTGAGAATATTATTTGTTAATTTAAAAGTGTTTAACAACACTTTTAAAACTTACAGGTAGTTAGCACAGTGTGTGTACTAAATGAATCTCAACAATGATTCTCAAATCTGAGTTGTTTTTCTACTTCCAGCAGATAGAAAGTGAGAAATATTTTACTGCCTGTTTTTCTTCTCTATATGTATGGCAAGGGCTATTAATAGAGGGTAGAGGAGAGAAGCATAAAGGTGTTTAATTGGGCCTTGAATTAGAAATTAAAGGGTGAATGTTAGCTACTAGAAAGTATGTTATGGAATTTGAGCATCATGGCTTTATAAATAGGACATAGAGGAGAACACAATATGACTTTCATTTGTAAGTTATCTATAAACTATATGCATTGAAATACAGATTACAAATTGTTGTAAAATATTTATAAACATTCAGATTGATAGCTCTATGTTAGAATGTGATCTTGTTGGCATGCTGATACTGTTCCTTTTAAAAAAACTTATTGACATAGTTGATTTTCAAATGTTAGTTTTAGCTGTACAGCAAAGGTGATTCAGCTTTATATATATATAATATGTACACATACACACGTTCATATTATTCAGATTTTTTCCCATTATAGGTTATTATATTTAGTATAGTTCTGATATGTTCTAACAATCAAGTTATCTAGATTCAAACTTCAAGTACAGTGTATGCATACATGTATGCTAAGTCACTTTAGTCATGTCCAACTCTTTGCAACGCTATGGACTGTAACCTGCCAGGCTCCTCTGTCCATGAGATTCTCCAGGCAAGAATACTGGAGTGGGTTGCCATGCCCTCCTCCAAGGGATCTTCCCAACCCAGATCTCTTGCATCTCCTGCATTGGCAGGTGGGCTTTTTACCACTAGCGCTACCTGGAAGCCCGAGGTATACTATAAGGATATATAAAGAGAAGATGGAATTCTCTGGGTGGTCCTACAGGCATTAAGACTGTTCTATCCTAACTATTGTAGACTTATAAATGGTAAAGTCCCAGGGCTTCGTGGAGGGAAAGCTATCATAAATTAGGATTTGTCTTTTTTTTTTTTAACTTTTACACTTTGAATAGAAGCCACTGGAGATCACAGAAAGAAAGAAAAAGTGTAGAATCAGTTCTTGGAAGACTTGAATGGAATTAGCTGTGGAGTCATTGAATACAATTAAAAGGGCAGTTTCAATAAAGTAGAGAACACTTTTGGAAGACAAGGGGCTGCTGGAAATGAGAAAAACAGAAATGAAAAACAGGCCCAATGAACTTTGTAAATAAAGATAACTAGAGTATAATAAAGGGGTCTATATCAATAATAGACTAAAACACAAGCCACTTTAGATGGTGAGATACCTATAAATATTTTCATTAAAATAAGAAATAAGCCTAAAGCAGAGTTTCTTAAAACAGCTATTTAAGGAACTACCCATATAATGTGGTGTATATATAACTACACTTGTTAACAGGCATTTTAATTTCATTAACAGGCTTTAAAATGGGAACTTTGTCCTGTAACGGTCATCTCCTGGCTAAATCTTTTCCTCCAAGTTGATGCTCTTAAAGATGCTCCTAAAGTTCTTCTACCTCAGTATTCTCAGGAAAAGTTCATTCAAATTGCTCAGGTATTGATATTTTTATTGTATTGCTCAGGTATTGATATTTTTATTGTATATATGCTAATGTTATTAATTACAGGTTTTGTTTAGTGTATTTCTTTAGTGTTAAATAGGCTATACAACAAAATGACAACATACTGAATTAAATTCACTCCTTAACTGACTAGAACAAAGCTCCTGATGCATAAAATTCTGTCTCAGTATTTACATTGCTAACTGAAAATTCTAGAAAAGTTTTTAAACTTGAGTTTAAATATATCATGAGCACTTTTCACTAGGAGTATGAATGAGGTAGACAGTTAAATCCCTCTTTTTGATTTAACAGAGAAAAATATTTTTCGGCCAGTTTCAGGTTTTAAATGGTATAAAAATTATTGCAATATAAATTATCTTACCGTCTTATATTTGAATACATATGGAACCTATTTTACATATTGGAATTAAAATCACCTAATTTAGTTATAACATTATTTAAAAATTTAAGTTTAAATTAAACTTTCCTAGGCCGGTGTGTAACAAATATTCTAAGAAAGTACAGGAGGAGAGTACTATTCTTTCCTGCCTGCTTCTCATAAGTAGAATAATCAGAACTATAAAGGTCTGACTTCTTAAAGACCCTTTCTAGGCCGTAACTCTCTAGCAGCTCCCTTTTTAAAAACATGAGGGAAAAATATTCCTTATTTCATATTTTTGTGTTCTGAAATACTGGAGTTCCACAGAAAAGTAATACTTTCATACTTATCTTTGTAAATTGTTTCCTGTATCTAGAACATTCTCTACCCCCCAGTCTCTCTGGCTGCCTCCTCTGTTAAGACTGATTTAAGCGGAGTCTTCCCTGCTCTGCATCAGGGCACTTCCTAATAGGATATGCATGCTACATTGTAACAGTCCTTTACTGGTCTGTTAACAAGACTGGAACTTCCTTTGGATGGCGATTTATTTCTCTTTGGATCCCTGCAGTTTTAGCAATTCTTGGCATACGGTCCACACTGTAAGCACTTTAAAATGCTAGCTGACTAATGACATGTAGTACTCATTCTTTCCTAAAGTCTTACACTTTTTCCTCTGTTAGCTTTTAGATCTGTGTATTTTAGCCATCGATTCATTAGAGTTCCAGTACAGAATACTGGCCGCTGCTGCCTTGTGCCACTTTACCTCTACTGAAGTGGTTAAGAAAGCCTCAGGTAAGACCGTGTATTTTGTTCCTTTTTTACCCATTTACAACTCTTGAAGGGACTATTTATGAACTTAGCATCCTGCTGAACAAGACTTTAAAATTTTAATGGAAAAAAGCAATTTGGCAATATCTTCCCTTCTATTATAAGTAGTTTCTAATCCAGCGTATATCCACAAATAAAAATTAAAGTTGGGACGTCCCTCGTGGTTCAGTGGCTAAAATTCCACATTCCTGATGCAGGGGCCCAGGTGCCTCCCTGGTCAGGGATCTAGATCCCACATGCTGCAACTAAGACCTGGGGCAGCCAAATAAGTATTTTCTTTAAAAATGAAGTCAAATGGAATTTAAATCCATCTGAAGTTAGTCAGTGTGATTACAGCTCTGCCTTAAGTTTTTGGGTTTTGACAGTTTCAATTCCCTATGTAGCATGTACTGGCTAAAAAGCTCTTTTTCTCCCTCAAAACAGTCACATTATAAACCATTTAAGAGGAATAATCTGTTTTGACTTGCTAAACTTGTTGATTTTATGTGCTTGTTTTGGTTTCCTTTTTACATGAGTTTTTAATTAACTATCTTTAAATTTTGAAGCACAAGCAAATACAGTAATCATGTTTCTGATATAACAGAAACATATGTATTTTTCTAACTTTTCTTTATCTAGGTTTGGAATGGGACAACATTTCTGAATGTGTAGACTGGATGGTACCTTTTGTCAGTGTAGTAAAAAGTACTAGCCCTGCGAAGCTTAAGATTTTTAAGAAGATTTCTATGGAAGACAGACACAACATACAGACACATACAAATTATCTGGCTATGCTGGTATGTTTCTTGTATTTTTTGGTCTATTTGATAAGGCACTGAAACTGACAGTAAGGATACTAATGGAGTAATATTTCAGGCAGTAATATAAGATAGTAAGGGGATAGAAAGTTCCAGTGAGGACACTGATTTCAAATGTAGAAAACCTAATAAAAATTAACTTTGAAGTCCAATCAAGATTTTTAAGTGTCTCAAGATTAATACCAGTACTCCAGGTAGTTTAAAAATACAAGTTGCAGGCAGTTAATATTGTTGAACCTCTAGAATATGACTAGTCACAGTTGTAAAGACAGAAAGAGACCATTATATTAAGCCTAAGAGTCTGGTTTGACTTTGTTATCGTATCAATGCTTTATCTTAGCTGTTAATCTCTACATGATTTCTTCACATGTATAGGATGAAGTAAATTATGTAAACACCTTCAGAAAGGAGGGACAGTTGTCACCAGTGTGCAATGGAGGCATTATGACACCACCGAAGAGCACTGAAAAACCACCAGGAAAACACTAAGAAAGTTAACTGAGCAAACAACTTGGAACTGATGAAGTGCTGCACAGCATTTCATGGAACTTAACTACTAAAGTTTTACAGGAAAATAGTGCTGTGACTGTCCTGCCAATTCAGAAGTTTCACTGCCATTCTTTGATTTAAAAACCACTTAAAATTGGCACTAAGGAGGAAGTGTATTTAATTCCCATGTTAGCTGTTTAAAGAAACAGCAGTACTTGTTTACA
This sequence comes from Budorcas taxicolor, assembly GCF_023091745.1. Taxonomy (NCBI): domain Eukaryota; kingdom Metazoa; phylum Chordata; class Mammalia; order Artiodactyla; family Bovidae; genus Budorcas; species Budorcas taxicolor. Next base: position 82,508,929 of record NC_068923.1, read on the forward strand.
AAGATGACTTCATTCCCAATACTGGCTGGATAAAAGCCAGCCACGATTTATGCCATAACAAGTCTTTTGACCCAGTGTTGCTATGTTTATCTTGATAAACTAGGAATTTCATCATTGGAATTTTCAACTAGATAACTGTTACCTTAAAGGGTATATTAAATGATACAGTACTTTGAATCTAGTTTTTAGATTCTCAAAATTTATAAACTCTTAACTAGTGCAATTTGGTTCTTGAAAATAAAATTTAAACTTGTTTACAAAGGTTTAGTTTTGTAATAAGGTGACTAATTTATCTATAGCTGCTGTAGCAAGCAAGCTATTATAAAACTTGAATTTTTAAAAAATGGTGAACTTTAATCTGTTTGACTATTTTTATTTGCCTTGCTATATAACATTTTTAACCAGTAAAGCTTAGATGAACATGGTGTTTAAACTGTACTCTGAACAGTGGGAATACCAAAGAAATTATAAACAAGATAAATGCTGTAGCTCCTACTTGGGGCTTTGACATAAAGGTTGCTTTATAATAACTCTTTGTACATCACAATTGGGGCAAAAAACTTAAGTACCCTTTCGAGCTATTTATATGAGAAAGTCACTTTATTACTCTAAAAAAAATCTTTAGGATTATCTTAATTTAGTGTGACTAAGGCTTTATTTATATTTGCAAAACTGCTAAGGTCCTTTTTAAATTCTTACATTATGAGTTAAGGACAGTGTCAAAGTGATAAAGCTTAACACTTGACCTAAACTTCTATTTTCTTAAGGCAGAAAAGCAGTAAATGTATACTGACTCCTAGAAATCTATTTATTAAAAAAAAAAAAGCAACAAAACCTTGACATAAGAACTTACTGTATATAGCTACTCTTACATAAATATTCTAGTTTTTTTAAGAATGAAATGTCAGCCTCAAAAGTAGATTAGAAAATTATCCTAGATTTACTAGTTTGTTGTTGTTGAACATGTGACTCTCTTTCCTTTGAAGAAATTATAAATTTAAGCTATTGTTATGGTATGAAGTCTTCTGTATAGTTTTCATTTTTAAAATAATATGTTTCAGTATTCTGTCTGAAAAGAAAACGCCACTAAATATGTACATATGTATTATATAAACTTAATCTTTTAATACTGTTTATTTTTAGCCCATCATTTAAAAAATAAAAGTTAAAAATTGTAACTAACTGCTTAAAAGTAAAGTTTCGCCATTGCTTGGAGAAACTTTTTTTTCCTTCTCTGCGCTGCCAGCTGTAACACTTCTTCTGGGTTGCTTGCATTCAGTTCTGTCTGGCCGATGGCTTTGATCTTCCAAAACAGAAAAGTGATGTTGTTAGAGGTCTGGTAAAAAACAAAGCTTTGCTAGTATACATAATATAAAACTACCTACTTGCTAACAACGATAACTGAACCTCTACTTGTAGATGCTAAGAGGTGTAGAAGAAATTAACATAAAGACTGGAAGCACTCAAGGAAAAGACCAATTACCACAGTTTGTGGAATTATCTTCAGAATATTAAGTAAATTCATTTAAGTTTTATCTGACTAAAAATATCACTAAATAAAGCCTGCATGTAATCTGGCACATTTTTAAAAGATTCAAAAAAATAAAAATTCATGTTTGGGGGCTTCACTTTTTATATATGTAAAAATAGCTAGTTGCTCAGCACTAAATATAGTGACCCATCTCTTTAATGATTAGAAAGAAATACTTCAGCCTGATAAAAATCTATAGTAGCATTCTGCCATGGAATGTTTTGTGAGAGCATGTTTTAAGATCTTAAAATTACCTTTAAAGAAGTTTTTTTTTTTTTAAAAAACAAGAGACTATTTGAAAGGTAGCCTGAAGGAAGCTAAGACTATTCGAAATGATCATCAGGTTAGTGGGTAGGAGGACTTGCTGATAATGCTATTTCAATATGAAAGAATCCATGTGAAAAAACCTCGTAGTGGGGAATAACCAGAGTTATTTCAAACAAAATATCCTGAAGACAACTGGCTAAAAAAGTCCAAAGTATAAGACAAATTGGACAGAGAACAAACTTATGGATAACGGTGTGTGGGGGGGATTAATTTCGAGATTGGGACTGACATATATACACTACTACATATTTGAAAAAAAAAAAAAAACCTACTGAATAGCAAAGAAACTACTCAGTGCTCTGTGATGATCTAAAAAAGAGGGAATACACATATAACCGACTGACTCTTGTACAGCAGACTAACACAACACTGTAAAGCAATTATATCCCAATAAAAATTTTAAAAAGACAGAAATTGGAATAGGAGGCAGATATTTGAGAGAAATAACACACCCTAAGTGGGTAGTGGTCAAAACCGTAAGTGAATGAGGTTACCTAGGGAGAATGAAGGGCCATCATGAAATACCCAAGGACTAACTTCTTGACAAAAACCCAAGTTTCAGGGTAGATAGGGAAATATCCACAAAGAAAAGGCTGAAGAGTCAGGGAGTTAGTGATGTCAAGGAAGCCAAAGGAATAAAGAATTTCAAGGAAGGAAGGAGGTGTACACAATAGAATAAAGACTGAAAAGTATTCACTGCCTTTGGCATTTGGTGTCCCTTGAAAACAGTGGGGGACAGGAGAAATCAAACTGGGTAAAAGAGCTTCAAAAAACTAGGCAGAGGGGACAGACAGAGGTAGAGACACAGTCAAGAGAAGTTTTTATTAAGGATGAAATAGTTCATAGGTTTAACAGGAGTGCTTGACAATATAAGAGGGGAGATAACCAACTGGAAGGGATAGAATGACTGAAGGGATAGAATCAAAAGCATAAAAATGAATCTTCATAAAGGAGTAGCATCAACAAACTGAGTCCAGCTGGCGATTGTTTCAAAGGTGAAAAGTAGGGATCTGAAACAGGAATTTGAAGCTGGCGCTCACAAGGCCGTAACTCCCAAGGACACTTTCACAAGGACAGGAACTGATCAGTCTTTTTTCCTTGTCTACTTCAAACACAAGGAAGTTACTGAAAATGGGAAAAGGAGAGAAACCTAAAATATTCCCTAAAAAGAAGGCAGGCCACTGACTACTGGCCGGTGGACACAGGAAATCAGGGGCCAACTGAGGCTGCAGGCCATAGAGCACACAAGCCAGTATGTGCTGTACTCCAGGCCAGCAGGAAACAAGGCAAGTTGGGAAAGGGCTGACAGCCTGGGGACTTGGTCATGAACCTTGAACATCTCATCATCGTGAGAAATATGAAAGTCAAGAGGTAAGAAAGGGACAGATTACTGGCAGAGAGATCTTAGTAGAGCAGTTCTGTCAAAAAGGCCTGGCTATAGATACTGGAGGCTGATGAATAAGGTGACAATGAAACCTGGAATGCTGGGGAGCTGGGTAAGTCGATTATACATCTTTTGATGCAGGCAGAGGAACAACTAGGTTAGCGTTTAGATGAGCTAACAAGGAGGTAGGTTTAAGCTTCCAAGAAGGGGCTTAAAAAATTATAAAAGTAGAGGTAATCTGGATATCTCATCAGGGTACTGAGAAATTTTCAGCATTACCTTCCAACCCTGGTTAAGTTGTAAACGAAAGAGCGAGCGGCTTCCAATAAAGTGGAACTGGCACAACATACTCTTGTCTCTTTCTCTCTTTTTAAAGATGCTGTTGTCACTCTGTCGCCTCTAAGTAATGGCCATAGAGTTTAGTCCAAATAGGAAGCTTGAAACAACCTCAGATACACAGACGATACCATTCTAATGGCAAAAAGTGAAGAGGAACTAGATGGCCTCTTGACGAGGGTGAAAGAGGAGAGTCAAAAAGCCAGCTTAAAATTCAACATTCAAAAAACTAATATCAACACCCGATCCCAACACTTTAGGGCAAACAGAAGGGGAAAACGTGGAAGCAGTGAAATTTCATTTTCTTGGGCTCCAAAATTACTGTGGATGGTGACTGCATCCGTGAAATTAAAAGACCCCTGCTTCTTGGGAAGAAAGCTATGACAAACCTGGGCAATGTATTAAAAAGCAGAGACATCACTTTGCCAACAGCCAAAGGTGTGGTTTTTCCATAGTCACATATGGATGTGAGAGGTGGACCATAAAGAAGGCTGAGAGCTGAAGAACTGATGCTTTCAAATTGTGGTGTTGGGGAAGACTCTTGAGAGTCCCCTGGACAGCAAGGAGATCAAACCAGTCAATCCTAAAGGAAATCAACCCTGAATATTCATTGGAATGATGCTGAAGCTCTAATACTTTGGCCAGCTGATGGGAAGAGCCAACTCATTAGAAAAGACCCTGATGCTGGGAAAGACTGAAGACAAAAGGAAAAGCGGGCAGCAGAGGATCAGATGGTTGGATTGGGACATGAACTTGAGCAAATTCCAGGAGACAGTGAAGGACAGAGGAGCCTGGCATGCTGCAGTCCATGGGGCCGCAAAGAGTGGGACACAACTCAGCGACTGAACAACAGCAAAGTAATGATTTCTAAACAGGTGACATCTGAGGAGAAACCTGAGCAAAGTTAAAAAAGAATGTTCCTGAAAGAGAAAATCTTACAGACACTTCGGTGGTGAATGTTCTTGGCATGCTCAAAGAATGGCAGGGGTACTGGTGCAGCAAGACTTAGCAAAGGGGAGTCAAGTGACTAGCTAGCGGTCAGGCCACTCTCGACCTCGCAGACCATGTGAGGGCACCAACACTGTATGAGACAAGAAATGGTTTAGTATCAGGGAAATTAAGTGCATCACTGAAGAATCAAAGCACAAAACAACTTACTGCAATTTGTCTTTTATCTGTTTCTCCTCTTTTATGATGAAGATCTAAATGAATCAGTTAAGAATAATAAATTTAATACTATGACATACCATGATATAGAGTCTCTGTTCCGTTCTTCATTTTTTATTTAGAAAATACACGATATTAAATACTTCTTTAATTTACAGAAAATGAACTGTTCTAGTTACACACACATATGTTAATGAAAGGATACAAGTCAAATATTCCAAAATGGTAACATCCCATATGTAGTCATAGTAGGAATCCATTGCATCATGACTGAAAAACAGAATTCAGTTATTTCATCTTCCTTAAGCAGAAAATTTCACCTCTATTTTAAAAACCATTCATACCTGTTCTGTTCCTGCAGTGATTTAAAGGCTGTTTTGTAGTCAATCTCTCTGAGGAACTGACATAAAATTGCCACCTACATAAACAAAGAATTAAAAATGGTTTCACATACTGAAGTTACGGTTGCTGTGGAGAAGAGATAGTTAGGGATTTAGGGAAGGTAATACACACTGCTGTATTTAAAATGGATAACTAACAAGGACCTATTATATAGCACATGGAACTCTGCTCGATGGTACGAGCCAGTCTGGATGGGTGGGGGCTTTAGGGGAGAATATATGTATAGCTGAGTCCCTTCACTGTTCACCTGAAACTACCACAACACTGTTAATCAGCTATACCCCAATACAAAATAAAAAGGTTAAAGTTTGGGGAAAAAATAAAAATAAAAAAAGGTTTCATGTAATTAGTGTCAACAGTGACTCCTGGTTTTGCAGGGATAGTTTTTAATGGCTCTTATGATCAGAACGTGTGCTTTGTCACTCAGTCGTGTCCAGCTCTTGGTGACCCCATGGTCTGTAGCCTGCCAGGCTCTTTCCATGGGATCCTCCAGGCAAGAATACTAGAGTGGGTTGCCATGCCCTCCTCCAGGGGACATTCCCAACCCAGGGATTGAATCCTGCTCTCCTGCAACGCAGGCGGATTCTTTACCCTCTGAGCCACCAGGGAAGCTCTATGTCAGGAATATATTCTCTAACTTAAGAGGCCTTGCAGATCAGGCTGAATGAATCAGCTCGTATGTATGGAATCCATCCAATTTTAATGGTAAAAATCCTTACACGTGTCTGTCTGCCCAATATTTTCTTCACCAGTAACTTAAATCATAAAATTTTTAGAGCTTTACTTGAATGAGAGGCTGGCAAAAAGCCGGTTTAGAAAATCAAAGGAATGGAAAACTGACAAAAGTGTTGAATGTTCAAGGACATCCATCCAATGGACATTCATCCAATTAGGCCTTTCACAGCTGGCAAGCACAGAAGCTCATTTTGGCAAAATGTAAGCTGCCAGTCTGCTTAAAATTAAAGACAGATCCATTTCAACCAGGTATGTAGGTCATAATGCTGATCTCTTTCTTAAATATTTATAGAAATTTTAAAATTATTATTCACACACCAAAATATGAACCCTTTCAGAGTATAAAATTCAGTGGTTTCTACTATATTCACAAAATTGTACAACCATCACCAGTATCTAATTCCAAAACATTTCATTCCCCTACCCCAGGGGAAAAACTCCATATCCATTAGCAGTCGCTCTCCAGTTCCCTCCTACCTCCTCTCCCAGTCTCTGACAACCACTAGCCTACATTGACTCTACAGATTTGCTTATTCTGGACATTTCATATAAAGGGGATCATACAAAACAAGCTTTTTGTATCTGGCTGTTTTTTCACTCAACATAAAACTTACAGGATTCATCTCTGTTGTAGCATATATCAGTACTTCACCCCTTTTCATGGCTGAATAATATTCCACTATATAAATCTACCAGATTTTATTTATCCATTCATCAGCAGATGAGCATCTGGGTTGTTTCCACTTTTGTCTCTTATGAATAATGAATGTGCTGTGTTATAAACATTTCACATATAAATTCTTTTGTGGACATATGTTTTCAGTTTTGTTGGTTATATACTTATGAGTGAAACTGCTGGGTCATATGGTAGGGAATTTGATGTTTACTTTCTTGAGCAGGCAGCAAACTGTTTTCCAAAAAGGCTGCCCCACTGTATATTCCTACCAGCCACATGAAGGTTCTAATTTCTCCACAGCTTCACCACTACTTGTTTCTGTCTTTCGATTACTGCCTCTTCATATGTGTGAAGTGATATCTCATTGTGGTATTGATTTACACTTCCCTGATGATTAATATGGAACTTCTTTGGTGTCTCAGATGGTGAAGAATTTGCCTGCAATGCAAGAGACCCAGGTTCAATCCTTGGGTCAGGAAGACCACTGGGGAAGGCCATGGTTATCTACTCCAGTATTCTTGCCTAGAGAATCCCATGGAGAGAGGAGCCTGGCAAGCTAGAGTCCATGGGGTCACAGAGTCAGACATGACTGAGAGACTAACCCACACACAGTGATTAACGCACATATCTACTCTTAAATATTAGACATACTTGAGAATGGCTTTTCTAAGGTTCAAAGGCCAATGTTTTGTAACCCACACTTTCATTTCGGTTAAAATTCTGTAAACTATTAAAAAAAATTTAAAGATCATGCCAAATTCTTAAAATTCCATAAATTTAAGGAATTATGACATGGAAAATACTTCCCAGTGCAACGCCTTGTATTTACTATAAACTCTAACTTACAAGACAAAAGACCATCATAATTTTATAAACTAACCTGTGTGTGGCAATTCAGCAAAGAACAGCACTTTATCATTCGTTTTATTACCTATAAAAACAAAATTCTGATTACTTTAAAAAACTAATTGATAACAATTGTAACAAATGTTCCACTCTGACGTGGGATGTCAACCATCAGGTAGGCTGTACATGTGGAGGGATGGGAAAAATAGAAGTCATTATTAAGTATTAAAAATGCCATTTATTACATTATGATATTGGAAGCCTAAGCAGTAGAGCATGTTGGGAGAAAATGAGTAAAATTTGAGATTGAAGAGACAAAATCAATATTAAAGGTTGAGTGGATACTGGTGGAAGGATTAGAAAAGAAAAGAGGATGACACTCAGGGTTTATGCTTGGTCAACTCAAAGGGCAAAACAAAGTTGACGGATACTTCACTGGGGGTTTACGTTTTTGTTCTGGTGTGGGAAGGTCATTAGGAGCAGAGACTGGCAGAGTAAGATGCTGAACCAGCCGTGGAGAGGTTGAGTTTGAGGTGTTTGAGGAAATCAAATCAGCAATGGCTGTGGGCACTGGAACCATGAAGGTGGTCTGACCTAGAGCAATCAATCCACTTGGGAGTTACCACCAGATTTATGGAAACGAAGAAACTCAGGCAAAAAGAGGCCCAGGAAAAAGAATGTTTTCAGACACTTAAGAAGAAAGCAAGCGCACAACAACAATTTTTACCTGGTCTGTATAAACATCTGGGGGTACAGCCTTGTTAAAGAAATCAGAGCACACAGCTCCTGCCTGGAGGTAATAGTGAAGAGCCGCTGAATACTGATTTGTTGCTTGAAGCAGAAAACAGAGATAAAGATTATCTGTCATTAAATATGCAGCTAAAAAGACAGGGCCTCTTTTGTGAAGGGTCAGGTATTATTACTTCATGTGTGACAAAGCAGATTCAAACCACAGACCTAGGGGCAACGCTTAGCCAGGGCAAGAATGAGAAAAATTGGCTTTATTATTTCAACCACTTTAAAGAAACCCTATATAGACTGTTTTCTTCTAAGACTGATTAGCCAAAATTTTACCTCAGATTTCTTGTCAAACTTACTAGTTCAGAACTTAGTATTTGGAGGCATTTATTTCCCAAATGCTTATACTAGAAACAGACCTTATTTTTCTGAGATAGTTTAGAATCAGAAAATTTACTCTGAATAAAGATATTAAGATCCTGAAAATAAATTCTTTGTGGGGCTAGGGTAACCACAAGCATTAAAACTGGCAATCATTGGGCTTCCCTGGTGGTCCAGTAGTTAAGATTCAGCCTTGCAATAGTGCAGGGGACACCAGCTGCATCCCGGATCCAGAAGATCCCACATGCCTGGGGGCGACTATGCCCAGGCACCACACCCACTGAGCCTGAGCTCTGGCACCTGCGGGTCACAGCGACCGAGCCCAGTGCAGCAACCACTGAAGCCCCCAGGCTCTGGAGCCTGTGCCGGTACAAGGGAAGCCCGCGCGCGGCAACTGGAGAGCAGCCTCCGCTCTTTGCAAACATTGAAAAGCCCTCAAACGGCAACGAGACCCAGCACAGCCAAAAATAAAGACATATTTGTTAACTGGCCATTGTTTGTTTCAAAAATAATCCAGAAGAGAGCAGGACGATGTAGGTGAGGGTACAGATGAAATAAGACTGGCCCTGAGTTAACTGCTGCTAAAACTGGGTGGCCACAAATCTCTTCCCATGAACACAAATAATTATCAAGTCCCTGGACATAGTTAGAACCTTTAAAATAGCAATTCTGCAAACTAAACTTTAACCTCCTAAGAATGTTTTACCAACTTTTCAGATGATCACTTACTATGGGAAAAAACAAACCAACAGAAAAAAGGTGGTCAACATAAAATCAAAAACATCTGAATCAAAGACTCAGAAAAATGCATACATATAACAGTAACAATTACTCTCAATTTCATCTTGGAAGAAGATTTAGAAAATGTCAGAAACAAGACCCAAGTTTAATAAAGTACTGTAATAGTAAGTGTAACATCTTTATTTTCACTTCTAAAAGAGCTACAAACACAAAACACAAAGCAGTGATACATGTCACTTACCAAAATAAATGTCCGCCTGAATAATTAACCAGGAGTGGTTGTTAGGGTTTACACTGAGGGCATACCGAACTAGCTCTTTCACTGTGATCGCTACAGCTTCAAAATCCACTGACTGGAGGCTACAGGAAAGACAATAAACATAATTCAGGAGTCAACTTCACAAATCCATACACACATTTATTAAAACAAACAGAAGAGTCAAACTTTAAGTGATCATAAATACAATGCTAAATAATACTAGCAGTAAATATTTTAAAACTATCAAAACAACTAAATCGGAGGACGTGTGATCAGCTAACTTTTTATATGGGGCTGAAAACAATCTGATTTTTGTTTCCTTTCCCCAAAATGCCAAAGAAGGTAAACTAGACCACTCTAAGAGTATCTTTAAACATTTTACAATGTAAACCACAAAAAGGTGATATGATATAACCCTATCTCCACTTTTTATGCATAACTTACACGAAACAAAATTATAAGGAGATACACTGATAAAAATTTTCCAAATGATTTTTAAGTTCTATTATCTAGAGAAAGCTACAGAAAACAAGGGTTCAAACACCAACAATACTGCTATATGTGGCCTTAAATCCATCCTGTGGCTTCTTCTGAGAGTAACTAACTCCTCTGGATTAGATGTTTCACTGGGGTAGGGGCAAGATCTGGCAAGTGTCATCTCGGCAATGCATTTGGAAGCAATGAAGAATCCAAAAAACCAGAGGGGAATGGGGCCAGCTGCTCTGAGCCCGGTTAAACCTGGAAATTCCGAGACACAGAACAAGATGACAAAAAAAAGAAAAAAAAGAATAAGATGACAGAAGTGTGAGGATAAAAGCCAGGCCAGCACCCAGGAAACACAATCACAGCTCCTACCGAAGCAGTGAGACCCCACAGTAGGGAAAACAGGCTTTTGATCCAGAAGCATACCACAGTTCAAGTCCCGGCTCTATCATTTACGAGATGAACTTGGACAAGGACAATCTCTGTTGCCCTGAGGAGCTAAATTTTACCATAATTCACCACTGTTCCCAGTGTAGTGGGAAAGTATCGTGGTGCTACTAGCAAACACCCAACTGCTTGTTTACAACTTATTTATTTTTGGCTGCACTAGAGCTTCATTTTTGCAAGTGGGCTTTATTTAGCTGCAGTGAGCGGGAATTGCTCTGGAGTCGAGGTGCGCGGGCTTCTCGTTGTGCTGGCTTCTCTTGCTGCCTCTTGCAGGCCCTAGAGCACACAGGCTTTCAGCAGTTGCAGCTCACAGGCTCAGTAGTTTTGGCACACCGGCTTAGTTGCCCTTGGCATGAGGGATCTTCTGGGACCAAGGAACCTTCCTGAACCTTGTCCCATGCAATGGCAGGCAGATTCTTAACCAGTGGATCACCAGGGAACTCCCTGCGCTAAGTCACTTCAGTCGTGTCCGGCTCTTTGCGACCACACGGACTGAGCCTGCCAAGCTCCTCTGTCCATGGGAGTCTCCAGGCAAGATCACTGGAGTGGACTGCCATGCCCTCCTCCAGGGGATCTTCCCAACCCAGGGGTCAAACCCACATCTCCTGCAGCTCCTGCACTGCAGGTACATTCCTTACCACTGGGCCACCAGGGAAGCCTACAACTAATTTATTTACAATTATTTAAATAAGTTAAGGGCTTCCTTGGTGGCTCAGAGGGTAAAGAATCTGCCTGCAATGCGGGAGACCTGGGTTGCAGGAGACCTGGTAAGTGGACAGGCTGGGCCTCAAGCTCTCCGAGCCTGGCTCGGAGCCTCTATGACAAGCCACTGCCTCATTTATAAACACACACTGAAAAAAAGGAATCAGTACTTTATAATCTGAACTTAGGCTGAAGAAGTAACACCTAAGACTTACTACAACCAAAGGCAAATGGGGATTTCCCCAGCGCCCCAAAGCAGGGGACATGGGTTCAATCCCTGGTTGGGGAACTAAGACCCCACATACCACAGCATAACTAAACCCCCACACCACAACTGGTGAGCCCGCGGGCTCTGGAGCCCACACTGCAACCAGAGCCCCCTCACCACCACTGGAGAAAGCCTGTGCACCACAATGAAGACTCAGCACAGTCAAAAAAAAAAGCAAAATGATCTCTACCTGATTAATGGACTGTTATTTTACAAATTTTACATAAAAAATCTGCAGTTATTAGCTTCAGGAAGCATGGTGCTGCTTTGGGAACCAAGCCTCGTAAGTGGAGCCAAGGGCCACTCACACTTTGGGTCTTCCAAAATCCCTGTCTGAGAGAGCTTCCCATTTCTGAGACTGTTTACCTACCTACTACAATCTTTTCTTCTTCAGAGATGCCTTTATTAAGAGCAATAAAATATGGCCTAGATTTCTGTGCCTGCCCTTCAGGCACAAAGAAGATGACTAGGGGCTAGGGGAGAAAAGGAAGAGTCATTTCTGTGAGGAAACAAATGGGCTCTCCTGAGTAAGAAGCTGGCGTCTGTGGGAAAAGAAAAATGTAAACGGTTTCTTCTTCCACAAAAGGAAGAACACTGTCTTCTCCCCTTAGTTGTCCGCCTCTTACTGTGGTTCTCAGGTGATAAAAAGAAGAGAGAAGCGTTCTTAAAGTAACTAAAGAATTTCTTAAGGTAACGAAAAAGAGTTGGGGACCTCTGTCAATCAGTATTAGAAAGGCCAGGTAGAACGTCATCCTTTTATTAGCCTCCATTTTCTAATTCCACCACTGACAAGAAATCGGGACTGCTGAGAGACTGTTTAGATCCAACCTAAGGCTAGTGCACTTCAGCTCTTACTTAGCTCTGCCTGATGCTAAATTTTTAGGAAGATCATTACTGTAATAGAGAAATATGAAGTTGCTATAGAGTCGCAACAAACTGCAGCCTTTTAATCAAGTTATTCAAGGTTATCTATATCAGTCAGGATAGTTTATATATACATATACACACATATATAAACAATTTAATAAAATGTAAGCTATAATACTTCTTACTTGGGGATGGAGGATGGCCAGATAGAAATATGTTCAGCTGTAATATCATTCACAATGTCCTCCTTATTTAAAAAAAAAAGAAAAAAAAAAAGAGTGTGATTTTAAAAGAACTGTCTTTCAAAAAAATTTTTAGATGAAATTATGAAATACTGACCCGAACGTTATGAAGTTTCACAAAGAGTGACAAAATAATAGTCAAAACCAATGGTTCCTATGAGAAAGAAAACAAAGAATCCTTAAATATTATATATATCTTAATATTTCTCTATCAGCCTCAAGGATACCAAGTACTTTCCTTCAAAAGATTCTTACCCTTTTGAAAGTTATCACCTGCTTTAGTTAGGAGTACACTAGAGATTAACATTATTCTTAATCTCATGAAAGAAACCACAACACACAATTTACAAAAAAATGACCAAATTTAGGTGTCTGTCCTCCCACGTCTTTTGAAATTGAATTAAAAGAACTCCTTCCCACTAGTACTTCCAGCTACCTCTAAAAAAAAATTGCCTTTTTATTCCTCAAACTAATATTCAGGGACTTTCCTGGTGGTCCAGTGGTTAAGACTCCATGCTTCCACTGCAGGGGGCGCAGGTTTGATCCCTGGTGGGAGAACGAAGATCCCACAAGCTGTGTGGCACAGCTGTTTATAGAATGGAATTTAAAGAGTGGAATCTATGTCCAATAAACAAATATGATATTAATCCTATCAAAAAGTTAGGATTCAGACATCTAGCCCTATTACGAAGACTTCTTTACAACTTAAAAATACCTACTCTACTCACTAAAACAGAGTAAGGTAAATACAAAATAAACTTCTCCATTCAGACTATCCCATCCTCAAAAAAAATGATCACCAAAGATAAAAAGCACATTAACAGATTACTTAAATAATCAGCATTTTAACACTCAATAATTTTTTTTATCATATCCTCAGAAATCAGCAATAGTAGTTAGACCCACTTTTACAAAACTTACCCTTAATCTTTTGAGGAAAGAAAGCAGTTCACTCCTACAAAGACACAAATTTTTGTATATACATTTAATACCAGAAATTCAAAATAAAAACAGGAAAGTAAATTCTAGCTGAAATTCTAGTCCTAACTTTTCAGTTCTGCATGTATAGAAGAGTGTAATATTCTATTGTTATACTAACCTAATAAAATATCTTTCCTGTTTTAATTACATGTGACATCTTCAGTACTATCCAACCAGACACTGTTGATAGGGAATACACAGATATTTCCTAAGTTGGTGCTATTAGACAAGTCCATCCGAGATCAGCACCAAAGAATTCTTACGTTGTCCATTTTTATGATACACAAGGATAATGACAGACATTCTTAAAATAGTACAAAATAGTATAAATAACTTAAAAAATAAACTGATAGAAACGTACCGATACATTATACCTAATGTAGATTCCCTCTGCTTTATTAAACTAACTCTGCCATCATTTCCTCGTTTGTGTTGACTGGACACACTACAGATCTGAACCACAACTTCCCAAAGGTCTTTAGCAGTCCGTCTACTTTCCTTAGGGCCTGGAAGTTCTTTGCACGTAGCTGCTAAAAGCTGTCCAAGCTATAACAGGAAAAACAGAAAACACACAGAAGACAATCTGTAATGTCATACATGCTGTTTCTATTACTGAGGAACATCTAAAGAAAGATCGAAACTGCCCGCACATACGAAGCACGGTTATTTGATGCTGGCCTCTATCTGACCACTGGGGAATTCAGACCTCACTGTCCACTGACAGATCTGAATCAGATCTGGGAAGAGGATCCTCTGGTTCCACCACATTACAAACCTTGTTTCTAAACAACCAGTCTAAGGAGAACAAAAACAGCATAGTCTAATGAGGATAAAGTGAAGCAAGGCAAGAGACATGCTATTAAGTGGGGGAAAAAAGTTGCTAAATACACTTACTATGATCCCACTTGGGGAAAAAAAAAGCCTGTAATGGAATATATACAGGACAGTGTTACCTGTAAAAGCCCAGAGATAGATTAAAACAGTGCTTAAATTTCACTCACACGCACACATTATTTTTTTTTAATGAAAAAAATGAGGAAAAAATATAGACACTGAAGTTGGCAGAACAGAAGAACAAGATTTAGAGCAACTTTTCTCTAAGGAAATGGGAGCGACTGGGGATGTAACTACTGTTGATGTGAGGGGGCAGAATTACGGAAGCACAGATTACTAAAAGGGACTGATCTGAACAAAGGCAGCCTTCAGGACCTAAGGTGGCGAAGGATCCAGAATGAACCCCGGCAGAAGTGCAGGAGCATGAGGAAGCACCGTGAGGACGGGGCTGGGAGCGCGCTGGCACCACAGACAGGCTGGAGGGCAGGCCAGGAAGGAGAGGCTCCCGCTCCGTAAGAGGCTGGCAGGCTCGGTCCAAGCCAGGCCTTTTCCTACACCATTGCGACCTAAGTGAGCACCAACCTCTCCTCCTCCTCCCACCAGCCAGCCTCCTATAATCCAAGTGCCCATCAACGCTGTACATTTTCCTAGACTACACTACCCCCACCCTGATCCACGAGACAGGCTGGACAGTTTTTACTATTTCGAAAGGTCTTTAGTCCCATGCTTAAAAGCTTCTTTCCTTTTTATGATAAGCAGATATTTAAAGAAATATGTAACAGAATGGAAAATAAAATCTATTTAAATCATTTACTGTTTCACTACCCAGGGATAATGACTATTAATACCCTTCCAGACTCTTCCCTATACATGTGTATTAATATTCCACATGAAATTCAAAGTCTGAAAGGTGCTCTACTCTGTATAATTTTTAATACACATCCCACACTCTAGACTTATTTCTCTACTTTCTCCTCTATGCTAACAAGGGAACAAGGGGCCAGCTAAGGAAGGAGGCACACAAAACCCTAACCCAGATGAGAAAATGAGACGCCTGAGTGGCTCTGCAGCAAGGACAGAGGGGGAAGTGCAGGAAGCAGGGGCTAACCGGGCCCAGGGTGAGGTAACCAACAGCACAGCCTTCTGCACTGTGGGCCCTCAAACACCCAAACAACCTCTCTGGTGCACGGCTCCACCGAACTCACTGCTAAGATGAACAAAGAGAGAAGCTACAGCACCATCTTAATACCAAGCTACCATTCTCAGTGGACATGACCATCTTGAGACAAAACGGTTCTCTCATCTGAGGGCTAACTAAAGCCTAAGGGACTGCTGGGCATAATCAGAAAAACTCCCTAAATATGAGGAACTCCCATCTCACAAAGTTGACTAAAAACACAGATATAATCCAAAGTCTGAAATTACAAAGAGAAGGATAATTCAGAGACAACAATATATTTTTATGAACAATCAGGAAGAAAACAAAAAAGGAGGGAAAACCAAAAAAATCAATAAGTCTCCAAAAGGCTGAAATAAAATGAGCTCAGTTCTTCAAAGGACATACATGAAATAAGAAAGAAGAAACAAATAACTGAAGACAAATGTAAAAAACTAGTACAATCTTGCAAGGTTCCCAGATACCCATCAATTTAACGGACTATGTACTAAAGATGAGATGAGGGCAGATAAGAACAACAAAAGGTAATACAAGCATTAAGAAAAGAATAAGGGTGTCCCTGGTGATCCAGAAGTTAAGAATCTGCCTTGCAATGCAGGGGATACAGGTATGATCCCTGGTCAGGGGCGATCCCACGGGCCGCAGGGCACCTAAGCCCACGAGCTGCAACTACGGAAGCCGTGCGCCCTCGAACGTGCGCTCTGCAGCAAGAGGAGCTGCCACGGTAAGAAGCCCCCTGTCGTCACAGCCAGAGAAATCCCAAAGGCAGCAGCAAAGATAAATAACTAAGCATTTTTACAAAAGAACAAAGAAACTTGGGATGAGATGCATACATTAAAAGTCTTAAATCATAAAACTTTTTTTTAAACTGTAAGACCAGAAAGGGAGAAAAGCTCACTGCTTCTTCAGGGCAAACACAGAATTAACAAATGAAAGATTTGTTTCCTTAGGGAAAACATCTCCATAGTTTTCAAGTTCTCTGCACACAGAAGTACTTTCACTGGTACAGGAGAGATACAATTAAGAAAGAAAAATAAACAACATACCATCAATTCACTGAATGAATTCTTTCACATGGAAATAATTACTAATAACAAACATGCGCACTAATAAGGGGGCGTCCAGTGGTAAAGAATCCACCTGCCAATGCAGGAGACATAAGAGACTCGGGTTCGATCCCTGGGTTGGGAAGAATCCCCTGGAGGAGGGCAAGGCAACCCACTCCAGTATTCTTGCCTGGAGAATCCCCATGGACAGAGGAGCGTGGTGGGCTACAGTCCATAGAGTCACAAAGAGTCAGACACGACTAAAGCAACTTTGCAAGCACACTAATAAGAATCAGGCATCAACTTAAGAAAGTTTAACAGGCTTTGAGGAAGGGTAAGGAGTACGTCAAGGCTGTATATTGTCATCCTGCTTATTTAACTTATATGCAGAGTACATCATGAGAAACGGTGGACTGGAAGAAACACAAGCTGGAATCAAGATTGCCGGGAGGAATATCAATAACCTCAGATATGCAGATGACACCACCCTAATGGCACAAAGTGAAGAGGAACTAAAAAGCCTCTTGATGAAAGTGAAAGAAGAGAGTGAAAAAGTTGGCTTAAAGCTCAACATTCAGAAAACCAAGATCATGGCATCTGGTCCTGTCATTTCATGGGAAATAGATGGGGAAACAGTAGAAACAGTGTCAGACTTTATTTTTGGGGGCTCCAAAATCACTGCAGATGGTGACTGCAGCCATGAAATTAAAAGACGCTTACTCCTTGGACGGAAAGTTATGACCAACCTAGATAGCATATTCAAAAGCAGAGACATTACTTTGCCAACAAAGGTCCACCTAGTCAAGGCTATGGTTTTTCCTGTGGTCATGTATGGATGTGAGAGTTGGACTATGAAAAAAGCTGAGCACCAAAGAATTGATGCTTCTGAACTGTGGTGTTGGAGAAGACTCTTGAGAGTCCCCTGGACTGCAAGGAGATCCAACCAGTCCATTCTAAAGGAGATCAGTCCTGGGTGTTCATTGGAAGGAAGATGCTAAAGCTGAAACTCCAATACTTTGGCCACCTCATGCGAAGAGCTGACTCAATGGAAAAGACCCTGATGCTGGGAGGGATTGGGGGCAGGAGGAGAAGGGGACGACAGAGGATGAGATGGCTGGATGGCATCACCGACTTGATGGACATGAGTTTGGGTGAACTCCGGGAGTTGGTGATGGAGAGGGAGGCCTGGCGTGCTGAGATTCATGAGGCTGCAAAGAGTGGACACGACTGAGCGACTGAACTGAACTGAAGGTGCTCACATGGAAATGGCTGCAGTTCATCCCTGGAGGCTCCTTCAGTTTCACCCCGAGTACTACAAAGCTAAAGTCACAGTCTGACTATATCAATCAAAGCAAGAAAAACTAACTAACTTTTCACTAGTTTAGGATTATACCAAAATGTCTGTTAACTAAATAATTTTTGCTTAAATTTTCATAACTATACGGTACTAGAAAAAAAATATTCAGAGAGGGCAAACTCAAGTGCCGTAATTATCAAAAACTATACTCTTACCTGCAAACCAATAGGTATTTGTTCACACTTATATTCAATCTTAGAAACTGGACAAGTTACCTAAGGAGTACAGATCTAAAGAAACTCGTCCAATAATCCCACCCTAATAATTCTTTTATTTAGATTAAACATGAATTACCTTCACAAACGGATTACTCTGGAGTAGAAATGCAGGAACTTGCAGAGTAAGGTATTCATTTTCCCTCCAGTTTAACATAAAAGCCACACACTCCTCAGAAATAACTTGACGAAAAGGAATATCTAAAAAGCAAAGAAGAAAGTAGTTAGAGTTACTACCATAACATTAAAAGAACAAAGCAAATAGTTGCTCAGATTCCAGTTGAGTAAATGAAAAACAATAGTTACAGATGAAAAAAACAGAAAAACTCTAACATTTTATACTTTTCTTCTAGAAAGTCTAATATTTTCCAATAGACTGCCACAGTTTCCACTATTAATCAACAAAATTCTCTACTAACAACACCTTAAGATGCCTAATACTCTACTACAGAAGTGTAGGAGTTGGTATCTAGCCTCTACAAATTTATCATTTAAATGTGTGGAGAATAACCACACAAACAAAACAAATATATGACGGTACAGTATAACCTTCTAGCATATTTAGAGTGCAGAAATAGGTAAACTACGCGTTAAACCTGCATATTTCTTTAAATATTTTTCATTTTTAATAGTTATTCTGAGGAAAGCATGATAAATATGCATGACACAAATCATTTACTCATTCAAGAAATAATTACACCAGTAACAATTTTAAATAAAGATATGAGGAAAAAAGGCACTCAGAACTGTTTGACAATTATTTCCTTTGAAATAAATATAATATTAAATACACTTGAATTTTTATAGCTCAAAGTATATAATAGTCAGGTTTTAATGTATTTCACGAAAGAGAAAAAGAAACCCATTGAATACTCAATAACAATGTTGACACTTAAAATGGGGAGAACTAGATTTTTCAGTCTTTCTAAAAGTCTGTACCTGTGGCTATTTGTTTAATACCTCACTTTATTCCAAAAAGCAACTGGAAACAACAAAAAAGAGGCATAGGAACACAGAAAACTTAATAAGAATACTCTTTGCATTATCTTCTTAAAGAAGGAATGAAGACAGAAGTAAATTTAATATCCCAGTGCACAACATTTCACTGTGCATTGCTCACTATACACTTTGCCAAAGGAAAGCCAGACAGCACCTGGCTCCAAGGCTTCCTTTTTCACTGGTCACTTCTCATTAGAGAGTCCACAACTGCTCTTAGAGAAGAATTAGCATCTAGAGTGGGGATCAATCATTTTCTCATTCTTCCTAACAGTACATCCTTTCCCTTCTCATTTCCAACACTGTTCACAACACAAACTATGGGAAAAACAGATGAACATTCAGTAAGTCAACGGAGGGAAGGAAGGATGAAGGGAAGGAAAAGTATGTGAACCCCAAACTGTTCACATGACAACAAGGTAGCACAGAGACTGTAATTATACGAAGGCGTCTCCAATCATTTCAAAGAGTAAAGGCATAGGGGTAAGCTGGACTGATGAGTTCAAAACACACTTTTGTCTCCTACTTCATGGACAAATTCTTTACCCTTTGTTTCTTGATTTACAAAACAGGGATAATTAAAGAGGCAGCTACTTCACAGAGACGCCGTGAGGACTAAATCAGTTATGTACTAAGTTCTAATGTCAGACATATAGTTAGCACCACTCAATAGATGTTAGGATTTCTAAAACTCTTTTTGCTTTTCATTTCAGAGAAATCACGTATGAAAAACCAATCTTCAACGATTAAAAAGAAAACACTCTGTTGACAGTATATATTAATTAAATCAATTCTTATTAAGACTGAAGGGCACTGACATATTAAAACTCAAAGGAATTCTATCTCTAGAGTGCTAAAAAGTTGTAATGTCTTTTAGAAAACACAATGTTATTCACAATTAATTCAAAAGACCCCAGAAAACCAGCAGCCATTTGTTTGCACACATTATTAGCGCCTTCCTTGATATTTCTACAACATAAATTTTACTATTTATAGTATTAAATGTGTACAGTATGATTGAAATGCTCTAAATATTATTAAAATATGTAAAATTAAGAGACTTCTTGAAGCAAGATTATATGTAACAGAGATGATAATTCTTATTTAAGCCCCTTTTCATAAGACATTTTTGGACCTGCCAAACCTGTTCCTAAAGTGAGCACAAGTGAGTTTCTGACCCGCTGGCAATCATTTTGAGGGCTGTCTATGGCAGCAATGAGGAAATAAACCTTCAACATGCAGCTTCAAGGACATTTTCTTCTAACAGAATATCTTAAAACTGCAATATAATTTCTATAGTGTGCTGAGAGGTGTCCCCTCAGAATTTATGTCCACCTGAAACCTCAGAAGGTGATCGTACTCAGAAACTGGGTCTTTGAAGATGTGTTAATTAAAATGAAGTCACGTTGGATTGGGGCAGACCCTAAATCCAGTGACTGGTGCCATTACGAGAGGACAGATGGGGACAGGGATGAGGATACAGACAGACACACACACAAGAGAAGGCCACGTGAAAGCGACAAAATGCCACACACACACACACACACACACACACACACGAGGCCACATGAAAGAGACAAAACACCACACACACACATACACGCACGAGAAGGCCACATGAAAGAGACAAGGACGAGTGATGTAGCTGCAAGCCCAGGAATGCAAAGGCCGCTGGGAGCCACTAGAGACGACAGAGGAGCAACAGCCTTCAAAGGAAGCATGGCCCTGCAGACCCCCTGATTTCAGACATCTCATCCGACAGAGGAGCAACAGCCTTCAAAGGAAGCATGGCCCTGCAGACCCCCTGATTTCAGACATCTCATCCGACAGAGGAGCAACAGCCTTCAAAGGAAGCATGGCCCTGCAGACCCCGATTTCAGACATCTCATCGCCGGAACCGTAAAAAAATATATTTTCTGTACTAATATATGGCAGACCTAGAACAGTTTTCTACACTTCCCCCAATGTTCTCGAGTGAACTCCACATCTGAATTGTTTTAAAAGACAATTTTCTCATTGATGGTTAAAAAGTCCTGTAAATATTCTTTTAGAATCTTCCCCACAGTTACTTGAGTACTAAAGTCCTGAAATTTGGCTTTGTGAAAGTGTCTTACCAGGAAGCCTCATTTCCAGATATCCTCGCACCCTACTAATAAGATCAGAAGGCGGTCTCTCTCCTGACTGCCCTGTTCCAGCTTCATGTGTATAAATATCCAGAAGAAGCATCTCATTCAGCATGACCTGACGAAGTTTTGGTGAGAATTCTGTCACCAACTCCAAACAAGCAGCAAATAGCTGTTTAGCATGGGCAAAGTCCTATAAAAAGAATAGCAGACTGGTCTGAATCACCTTTCCTCTGAAGTGAGAAAAATGTCTTTATAAGTACAGAACAAAGAGAAGAATTAATTTAAATGGTGAACACTGGTTATCTCGAGCAGTGAGGCTAGATTATCACCTTTTTACTTATCATCTCTGCATTACTGACTTATTCCAATAAATATTTAATGCTTTTATATATATATATTTTTTGGCTTCACCACATGGCACACAGGATCTTAGTTCTCCATGGTGGTGGTGCAGATATATATGGTGGTTTAGTTGCTAAGTCACATCCAACTCTTGCGACCCTATGGACTGTAGCCCACCAGGCTCCTCTGTCCATGGGATTTGCCAGGCAAGAATTCTGGAGTGGGTTGCCACTTCCTTCTCCAGGGGGATCTTCCTGACCAGGCATCAAACGCATGCCTCCTGCGATGGAAGCGTAAGTCCAAATCACTGGACCTCCAGGAAATTCCCTGTAATTTTTTAAAAACATTCAATAAACAATCAGTATAATATGCATGCTGTATTACTAAAGAAGTTTTACATAAACTGTAACAAAACTAAAAGGTTTATATAAATGTTATATACAATATACATATGTTATGCAGGTATAAAATTCCATGATTAAACACCCTTCTCCACCTAAGACAGTCAGAATTACATGTTACCCCCTTCCACAAGGTTCCACATTCTAAAATTCTGCACACAACCCTATTAGCCTATATAACTGACTAATAAATAAAACAAATAAGCTATGATCTAAGCCCTTTCCTATACATCTTCTTCTAATTTTTCCAAAACACAGCCTTCGCTCATCCTCTCTCTCTCCACAAGCTTTTACAATCTGGCTTCTATTCCTCCTGTCATGAAGAAAAAATGGCTCTTACTAAATAAAGAACTTGAATTCCAGTGAAGCTATTTTAAATCCTGAAAGATGATGCTGTGAAAGTGCTGCACTCAATATGTCAGCAAATTTGGAAAACTCAGCAGTGGCCACAGGACTGGAAAAGGTCAGTTTTCATTCCAATCTCAAAGAAAGGCAATGCCAAAGAATGCTCAAACTACCACACAATTGCACTCATCTCACATGGCTAGTAAAGTAATGCTCAAAATTCTCCAAGCCAGGCTTCAACAATACGTGAATTGTGAACTTCCTGATGTTCAAGCTGGTTTTAGGAAAGGCAGACGAATCAGAGATCAAATTGCCAACATGGAAAAAGCAAGAGAGTTCCAGAAAAACATCTATTTCTGCTTTACTGACTATGCCAAAGCCTTTGACTGTGTGGATCACAATAAACTGTGGAAAATTCTGAGAGAGATGGGAATACCAGACCACCTGACCTGCCTCTTGAGAAACCAGAATGCAGGTCAGGAAGCAACAGTTAGAACTGGACATGGAACAACAGACTGGTTCCAAATAGGAAAAGGAGTATGTCAAGGCTGTATATTGTCACCCTGCTTACTTAACTTATATGCAGAGTACATCATGAGAAACGCTGGGCTGGATGAAGCACAAGCTGGAATCAAGATTGCTGGGAGAAATATCAATAACCTCAGATATGCAGATGACACCACCCTTATGGCAGAAAATGAAGAGGAGGTAAAAAGCCTCTTGATGAAAGTCAAAGAGGAGAGAGAAAAAGTTGGCTTAAAGCTCAACATTCAGAAAACGAAGGTCATGGCATCCAGTCCCATCACTTCATGGGAAATAGATGGGGAAACAATGGAAACAGTGGCAGACTTTGTTTTTTTGGGCTCCAAAATCACTGTAGATGGTAACTGCAGCCATGAAATGAAAAGATGCGTACTCCTGGGAAGAAAAGTTATGACCAACCTAGATAGCATATTCAAAAGCAGAGACATTACTTTGCCGACTAAGGTCCATCTAGTCAAGGCTATGGTTTTTCCAGTAGTCATGTATGGATGAGAGTTGGACTGTGAAGAAAGCTGAGCACTGAAGAATTGATGTTTTTGAACTGTGGTGCTGGAGAAGACTCTTGAGAGTCCCTTGGACTACAAGGAGATCCAACCAGTCCATTCTGAAGGAGATCAACCCTGGGATTTCTTTGGAAGGGATGATGCTAAAGCTGAAACTCCAGTACTTTGGCCATCTCATGCGAAGAGTTGACTCATTGGAAAAGACCCTGATGCTGGGAGGGACTGGGGGCAGGAGGAGAAGGGGATGACAGAGGATGAGATGGCTGGATGGCATCACTGACTCGATGGCCGTGAGTCTGAGTGAACTCCGGGAGTTGGTAAAGGACAGGGAGGCCTGGCGTGCTGCAATTCATGGGGTCGCAAAGAGTTGGACACGGCTGAGTGACTAAACTGAATGGCACACTCTACTGAGTATCTTCCAGTTTCTTAACTGGACTTAGGGGCTACAGCCCAATACTGTCCATTCCCTCTACCTGATATCTTCCATCCCCTTAGCTGTCATGACTCCACAAGTCCGGTTCTCATACCAGACTCTTCCATGACACTGTTTCTTGGATGCAATGCTAGACACGCTAGTATATCCTCCTAGGGTGATCTATGATGATTCCCAAATCTGTATTTCCAGCCCAGACTACTTCCCAAGTGATTTTAAGGATCTTTGTTTTGTTTTCAGCTTGAAATACAATCTTTTACTAACATAATACTAAATACAAATAACAACTATTCATGTTGTCTAATTTTTTAAAAGAAATAGAGACAAAGCCATATGTCCAAGACCATTTTTGTATAGTTATGAGGATAAAGGGAAAAGAATAAACCAAAATGCCTTTTCAGATATCCTTTCAGACCTACAATGATTATGTTAAGATCAGAAACACAAAACCGATCCTGATTCCTGGTTTCACCCTAAACTAATAAAGCATATTCTTAACCAGAGGTCAGTGTATACTTTTACTCACCTTAACAGTACTGCAGTGTAGACCTTTGGCCATTAGAATGTAAACCAAATCTCTTGTTAAATTGTCTTTAATTCCCAGGATGACACTACTATAGACAAGAGGTAACTCCCACTAGAAGAAATAAAAATACATAAACACACACACACAAAGCCAAATCTAGATAACAATTCTCCAGTAACAGTCAGCTCTATTTAATAAAATCATTCAAAGGTCATTTTTTAAAGAGAAAAGAAAATGATAGCCACAACGAACTGCTAATTAAGATGAACATATTCACTATAATAACCTAGTAATAAATAATTAAATGGATTGGAACTTTCTGAAGGATAGCCTATAGAAATAAAGACGAAATCTAGGAGTTTAGTATGTATTAATCCATATGATCCTCACAAGTTATTATTAAATAGGTACTATATCTCCATTTCACAGATGAGAAAACGGAGGCACACAGAAGTTAAATAACTTGCTGAAGACTATCCAGCTAATTAAGCAGAGCACTGGGATTCACACTCAGGTCCTTAGTACCAGAACTCTGGCTCATAACTCTTATGCTGTACACTTCGTCATCCATATAAATGAACACAAATAATGATTTCAATGCTATGGAAACCCAACTAAGACTGAGATCAATTTTTCATTTCACTTCACTTGTACATTCAAATCCCACAGAATACACATCAATTTCTAGCTGCTTTTTATCACATTCAGCAGAGAGGGAGTATGCAGCTAGCTATATTAGCAACACATTCATATTATTATAGGGGCTTCCCTAGTAGCTCAGCAAGTAAAGAATCCTCCTCCAATGGTGGAGACCTGGGTTCAATCCCTGGGTCAGGAAGATCCCCTGGAGAAGGAAATGGCAACCCACTCCAGTATTCTTGCTCAGGAAATCCATTGGACAGAGGAGCCTGGTGGGCTGCAGTCCATGGGGCTGCAAAGAGCTGGGACACAACAGCATGGATGCGCTACGACTACACCTAACGAATAAGACACACACGCTAAAGGCACACTCCCCATATCATCACACTTTACCTTTACCTGCATCTGTGAGCTAGTTCCCTTAGCTAGTTCCCTTAGCTCACAGATGCAGGTAAAGGTAAGGTATAGTAATCTCTAGCTATATTCCACTGAATGCTTAAAAAGCTATTTCATTTGCACTTTCCATGCAGGAGAACTTAGACAACTTCAGAAACAGTATCTTGGCATTTTTTGGGGAGTGAGGGAGGCATTTTTAAAAAAATATCTAAAGCTAAAAATATTCTATAAACAAGTTTTAATGAGGTGATTCTAACCTGCAGGCTTCGGACTTAGAGAGGACATGAAAAAACTAAACCAAAAATACTCTGTATGGCAAGTATTAGCTACAGACTGCACAAATATACACATATTTACAGCTATACTAAAAATGCATGTAGCTGCTGTAACAACAAATGAAATATAAACTCATTTTTAGTTGTTATTGATTTAATATCTTTATCTATTTCATATTTTCTCTATCAGTAGATGTTCAAAATACAATGTTGTGTGAAGGTCTTTCACATTACTGATGAATTATTAACAAACAAAAGGGCTTCTTATTCTCAAAAAGGTCAAGGAACAGCTCTTCTATTAGATTACATCAGAAAACAAGGGTAATTTTCTTATCTGTTCTCAACAGAGGTTTCTTACCTTATTAGACACTGTCCAGAATTCACGCTCTGAAGTCATACCATGTAATTCAATTAAAATCTGTCGAATCCTCCATGGATCCACTGACAGTATCAGTTGATGTTCTAACTGGCCAATGGTGACACTTGCAGAGGCTAAGAAAGGAAGAAGAGATTTTCATTTAAATAATTATTTGATACGTTATTCATTCGTTACTCATTCATAATCGTGAAAATCGTGAAAACATGAGAATGGTAATTTACTGACAGAAATTGTGCATGTTTATAAACATTAGAAGTTAAAAGTCTCTCTCATCTTGAAAACTGATTTATCCAACTTAATGCAAACTATGTTTTAACTTCACTCTCATATAAAAAGCCTAACACAACTTGGATTATATCTTGCATTTATCAAAAAAGGTAATGAAAATATAAACCAATAAAAATCCGTAACTTTACATGGAAAGAATTATGTGGGATATATGGAAAAATTTGATTTATTTTTGAACATCCTGTGTTAAAAGCACTTCTAAAATGTTCTGAGTAGTAAACTTTAAGAATGTTTTTCGAAGGGAGAGAATGAGAAGGTGGAGGCACTGCCTTCCCAGAGAACCAAGAATTGATCATTAAAATTCCTAATTACAACTCAACTTTCAGATATAGTCTTCAATAACGCATTGCCAGCATTTTAACTGTGATAATATCACTCTTTTCCTTTACGACCGAGTCAAAGCAGCTTAAATCTAGTGAGGTCCAAAGTAGCAACAAGTTCAGTCAATTGAATTCTGTCTCCCCTGCATGTTGAAGTGTTGAAGCTTGTATTTCTTATTAACAAGCAGCACTATATTTTCTTATTACATTTATAAAATAAGAGAAAACAATGGAAGAAAATCATCAAATAAGGCAAAAATGGCATGTTGCCAAAGCTGAATGTTTAGCCAGCAGACAGTGATATAAAGGCTGAAATGCATGCAAGCCTGCACCATTTTTTGCTTGTAACCACTCCTATTCCCTCTTGGTTTACACCTTCAAAACACAGCAGCAGATCTATTTCCCCAACTAAAATCTTTTACGTATCCAGACCTACATCTCCATTAACCATACTCAGCAGACTCCCAACTGCTTAGACAGAAATATGACCTCAAAAGACAGGTTTTCTATTAGCTACCAGCATTAGTGTAAATAGAAAAAAAATTAAGAAGACAGCCTCAAATATCCTGAGGAGCAAAATATGCCAAAATTCGAGCTAGGAAATCTAACCTGGGATATCATAAAATGAAGTTACGGGTTTAATGCACAGATTGACTCTAGGGGACCTCTTCCTCATCTGATCAACAAGTAACTTTCGTTCTTCATCTTTCAGTAATGTGATGAAAAGCTCGTGTGAAGAAATCATGAAAACATACTGCAGGTCTTCCAACCCCAGACACACATTCCTAGATCAGTAAGAAATATTATAAAACAAAGAAGAATATAATTTTAGTTTGGGGAAAAAATCATATAACCAATTTTTATTAATAAACTGTTTAAAAGCCACCATTCAGTAACTGCACAACAATAATTTGAACAGTTTTTAAAATTTCCCTTTGGTCCTTATCTAAAGTTATGATTTCACTGCTACAATATACAAAGAGGGTAACAGCAAGAATCCTAAGTTTTATACGGCTACACAAATTTAAACTGTAAGTGTTCTCAACTACCAATTACTACCTGGTTATACGAAGAAAGGCA
The DNA here is from genome assembly GCF_023091745.1 of Budorcas taxicolor. NCBI lineage: Eukaryota > Metazoa > Chordata > Mammalia > Artiodactyla > Bovidae > Budorcas > Budorcas taxicolor. The sequence continues at coordinate 82,536,663 of NC_068923.1, forward strand.
AGGTAAATGTAAAATGATAAGGAATAAAAGATATTTTTCTCACAGACCTAAGCTCAAAATTAAGAAAAAGAAGAAAAGGCACTTACTTCAAAAAAGCAGCCATGTTTCCTTTCAAAGTATCCGAAGCTTTTTCTAAATTTATTGATCTTGAACAAACCTAGGAATTAGAGTAATTTTTATTTGAATATGGGTACTTCAAAATAATTATACTACAGTTTGCAAGTTTAGATTTAAAAACAATCAAACTGTCCTTTCAGACATGGATCAGTCACAGATTTGGTTAAGAAATTTAAGAAAGGAGACCAAAGAATACGAATGCATTGTGGGCAGAGGGCGTGGAATGTGACCATTTCAAGAACTGCAGGTAAAGGATAATCTCATGGATTATGCAGTAAAGAATAATCTATTTAGCATATGAACAAGTCCCGCTGAAATTTACAAAGTATGGACCCAAATTAAATGGAGTGATAAACTGTAAGAATCAGTAGTTCCCGTCAGAAAAGTGAGAAAAGACTTATCTTGGATAGCTGAAAAGGATGATCAATAATAGCTAAAGAACACAGAACCAATGGTTAAGGAGGTAACCAAGGTTTAAAAAATAAACAATGAAAACAAAGAGCAACTTAGCTATGAAAATATTAGTCATCTAAAAATAATATTATTTAAATATCATTGTGAATTTATTAGGTTAGGCTTCCCACATATTTTTTACATGAAGTCAAAAAGTTATTAGTATAAAAGATCCTAACCTCAACAAATTGTCAATGCTCTCTAATATGCTGACACAAAAGCTAAATTATATAACGTGTACAGCAGTACTATTAACAAGGGCCAAAAAATAGAAACAACACTAACGTCCATTAAGTGATGAATGGACACTCAAAAAGACACTGAAGAGTAAGTGCATCCGTTCAGTAGGACACTATTCACCTATAAAAAGGAATGAAGTACTGAAGGACATTCCAACATGGATGAAATGTCTTCAATACCAAGTGAAAGAAGTCAGTTACAAAAGACCGTATGTTTTATGACTTCACTTATATGACATGTCCAGAACAGGCAAATCTACAGAGACAAAAAATAGATCAACAGTTGCCTGGGGTTGCAGGGACTGAGAGGAAAATGAGGAATGATTGCTAATGGTTAAGAAGTTTTCTTACAGGGGCAGAGAGGAATGAAATGTTGGCAAACTGGCTGAGGTGATGGCTGCACAACTCTACGAACATACTAAATATCACTGAACTGTACACTTTAAATGAGTGAATTGTATATTACTAGCTGGAAACAAACTCAATTATACAAATTCAATTATAGTTCATAAAAAAAAAAAGATTTCTCTGGAAAAATTATAAAGCTTTAAAGGACATTAAAGGGTGCCAAAATAAATCAAGAACCATACCAGTTCCTGGATTAGGATACTCAATATGGTAATGCTACTAATTTTTCACAAGCTGGCTTTTAAGTGTAATGTAATTTCAAACAAAAATCCAACAGTCTTACTTCTGAAACTTGACCATCTGAGTCTACTGTCTACAAGAAAATGTAAAAAGATAAGCAAAACCAATACAACTTTGGAAAACAAGGTTTGTGCTTCAGATGATACCAAGCCTGGGTACAGGTATGATGGATGGGTAAACAAACAGAAAAGCTGTCACAGAGTAGCCTAGAGACAGGCCCACACACTTGTGCATGTCTGACACTCGGAATCCAACGGAGGCAGTGCTAGACACCGGCAGAAAAAAGAGGAAACTTTCAGCAACTGGCTCTGAAACACATGAGGAAAAAATGAAACAGGATTCCCTTCTCCCCATGATACACAACATTCAATCACAGGTGGATTAAAGACCCAAATCTCCCCATGAACACAAGATTCAATCACAGGTGGATTAAAGACCCAAATCTCCCCATGAACACAAGATTCAATCACAGGTGGATTAAAGACCCAAATGCGAAAAGAAGGCCAAGTTCTAGAGCTTTTAGAAGATGAAATACAGGATAATTTCCACAACTAAAGGATATGAAAAGCTTTAAGCAAGACACAGAAATCCACTAATCTCTTCCTTTATGAGAAAGACTGATAAATTTTATATTAAAATTAAGAACTTTTAAAATAAAAAAAGTTAAAAGTGAACCTCAGAAAACATACTTGCAATACTTAAAACTAGTAAAGGACAGAATATATTAAAAACTCCTGCCAAAAAAAATAAAAGACAATTCAACAGAAAACTGAGGCATACCACTTGGAACAAGCACCTCAAAATATGAAATCTGTATATGCAAAAAAATAAATGAAAAGCTGTTAAATTCATTAATAATAAAGGAAAATAAAGAAACAAAAAATAAAGGGAAAGGAAAAGGACATTAAAACCTCAATGGGGGCTTTCCTGGTGATCCAGTGGTTAAGAACCTGCCTGCCAATGCAGGGGGCTGGGGCTGGAGCTCAATCCCTGGTTCAGGAAGATCCCACATGCTGCAGAGCAACTAAGTCCCCGCCCCACAACTACTGAGCCTGTGCACCTAGAGCCTGCACTCCTCAAAGAGAGAAGCCACTGTGAGAAGCCCTGCAATGCAGGGCTAGAACTGCACTGAACAGTTGAACTGCAATGAACACACTGCCATCAAGAGTAGACCCCACAGGCCGCAAACAGAGAAAGCCCACTCAGCAACAAAGACCCGATGCAGCCAACAAATAAGGAAGTAAGATCACCTCAACGAGATACCATTATACAATGACCCAGACAGGAAACCTGACAGTGAGATCCTGATCAACCAAAACTCTCATACATGTAGTGGCAGAAACGCTTTCAAACTTTACGGAAAAATTGCAGATATACTTTCTCCAGGAATGTAACAGATAACTGGTATGTGGGTGCACCAGGATGTAAGCACAAGAATGTTCAAGCAGCAGAATAACCCCAACCTGTAAATAACACAAATGTCCATAATCATAAGAATAAATAAATTGTGGCATGGTTATATAATGCTGTAATATCTTACAGCAATGGGGAAAAAAAAACTGTATCTGCATACAACTTGAAAAAACATCTCACAAATATGTTCCCTGAAAGACAACTTATTTTGCATGATTTCATTTATGTGGAGGTCAACACAGGCAAATTTAAGAATATTCTTTAAAGGTACATACAAAGGGGATACAACTGTAATGAGAAACAAGGAAATAACTATCACAAAAAAGCAGGGTGGTAATTTCCTCAAGGAGGAGCAGAGAGGGTGTGGGAAGACACATTAAGGACTTCGAGAGCACTGGCAGTATCGTATTTTTCGAACAAAATGGTATTATCTGTAGTCGATGCACTTATCTCAAGGTCTGTTACATTAAGACTACTAGACAGAGAGAGAGGTCCAATAGAAACACAAATTATGGAGCTCACATGAGAGGCAAGAGGTATGATCTGAGCGTTTTTAGTGAGCAGGTGACTGAAGTTTTAGAAGAGAATAAAAGTAGTGAAGAATAAAAGAAGCTGAGTGAGCCAAGGACAAAACTTTAGTAAAGAAAAACATTAGAGAAAGATCAAAGGAGAAGTCAATGGAGGACTAAGGAAAACCCGGTGATGGCGGAGAAGCAGAAGTGAGCTCCAGCAGCAGACACGGTGGGCAAGCGCACTCTGTCGGCCGCGCCACCTGAGCCGGAGAGGCGAGACAGACAAGGACAGTGAAGAGGGCTCCAGATGCAGCAGCTGGGAGGCCACTGGAAAACTCAAAGCAAAATTATAAACCAAAGGGGGAAAAACGTCTCACCTCAAGCAGAAAGTCTATTTTCTCTTTATTAGGTCTAAGAAACAGCTGGTTAAATTGAACACTAATCGTTCTACCTTCTAATACATCACGGACTGTGTTACAGGCACAGACTTTAAAACAGATTTCATCCAGGGCTTCATTTCTGTCAAATACAAAAGTAGATACACTCATTTATTTTTTAATAGAAAGGCATACAGTATAAAACTAAAATCACAAGAATGGGCCATTTATTCTTGAGAGGTAAGATTTTTACAATATTCAGGCACATTAGTAATTACCTAAGTCAATGGGGGAAAAAATAAACAGGAAAGTTTTAAATTTACCAAGGGATAATTTAGGTATACAGATTAATCTGAATCAAACTAACAGAATCAAACTCTGCTGTGTAAATTTTTTTACCCAAGCACTTTTAAAAAAAGAATTAGATGAAAGTTAAAGTGGCTCCTCTAACCATGTTAACTCTCCATACAGTAAAAATAAAGTGAAAGCATTGTGACAGACACAGGTAATCTGGAGGGACATTACTGATAAATCGGAAATGCACACTTACTCTTACATAAAAATCAAAAAGTAATTCACTTACTTACCCCTGTTGAGCCTTCTGAAAGAGTTCCCTTAGGACCGACTGCCGGAACTGGATAGGTAAACTGAAGGTTAAGTTGTCTTCAACAAAGATCTTTATTACCTCCTGGAACACAGACAAAAAATTTCAACTATTACAAAAATCTTGAAAGTCTCTTAAAAAAAAGAAGTTTTTAAAATAAAATTTTAAGTCTTTCTGAAATAGAAATTACACAGTGAAGAAAATCATTAAAATATCTTGCTAGGAAAATCTCTTCCTAAAATTTTAAAATTACATTAAGGGTAAAAATATCACCCCCCTCAGTTCAATGCAATGGCTCAAGTCATGTCCTACTCTTTGTAACCCCATGGACTGCAGCATGCCAGGCCTCCCTGTCCATCACCAACTCCTGGAGCTTGCTTAAATTCATGTCCATTGAGTTGGTGATGCCATCCAACCTGTGTTGACCATCCAACCAATCTGTTGACCCCATCTCCTCCCGCCCTCAATCTTTTCCAGCATGAGGGTCTTTTAACTGTCCAGTGAGTCAGTTCTTTGCATCGGGTGGCCAAAGGACTGGAGTTTCAGCTTCAGCATCAGTCCTTCCAATGAATATTAAGGGTTGATTTCCTTTAGGATTGACAGGTTTAATCTCCTTGCAGTCCAAGGGACTCTCAAGAGTCTTCTCCAACACCACAGTTCAAAAGCATCAGCTTTCTTTATGGTCCAACTCTCACGTACATACATGACTAAGTGAGGAGCAGTGTCCCCACAAGAGACTGAGCTAGACTTGCCTGTGAGTGTCCAGCAGTCTCTGGTGGGTCAGCGGTCTGGCCTCAGGCCAAACAACAGGGAGGGAACACAGCCCCGCCCATCAACAGAAAAGTGGATTAAAGATTTACTAAGCATGACCCCCGCCCATCAGAACAAGATCCAGCTTCCCCCCTAGTCAGTCTCTCCCATCAGGAAGCTTCCATAAGCCTCTTATCCTTATTCATCAAAGGGCAGACAGAATGAAAACCACAATCACAGAAAACTAACCAAACTGATCACATGGACCACAGCCTTGTCTAACTCAGTGAAACTAAGGACCACGCTGTGTTAGAGCCATCCAAGACAGACGGGTCATGGTGGAGAGTTCTGACAAAACGTGGTCCCTTGGGGAAGGGAATGGCAAACCACTTCAGTATTTTTGCCTTGAGAACCCCATGGACAGTACCCCATGGAAATGGCAAAAGCACCCCACTACCCTTCTTTAAAATTGGAGATCATGAGCCAAAAGTGAGAAGTGAGAAAAGAATCATTAAGTAGTAATTCAGCTATGTTATTAGAGACTTTTAAAATTCCTCTCCTCCACTTTAAACATGATTTCATACAACAAACTTTTTAAAACGCAAAAACAGAGAAATATTTCAGCTAAAAAATAGTGTGCTAAGAAACTAGTCTAATCAAGTCAAATGGTTTAAAATTAGTGAACTGTATAAAATTTATCATTCTAATAAATGATATTATCATAGTCTTTTTATAGTCTTTTTTCTCAGTTGTTTATCAGCTCTTTATCAAGCAATGGAAGAAAGTAGGGGTGACAATTTGGGGATTTCTGGAAATAGCTAAATCAGCTCTACAACAAGAGCACTGACAAAAATGGTTTCAAAATCACAGAGCAACCACTATTTCACTTCCATAGCAAAACATGAGCTACATGGGAGCAAGCAAGTCACTTCCCAAATGTTAGAACACCAATTTGTTGCAGCTGTTCAATAACTCATCAGCTACAGAGAATCCTATCCCCTCACCCCCAAAAAGCTAAATAGGATTTCTAAGACACTCCTGCATATACAGCTAAAGTGACAAAATTCGAGTGTTGCAACAAAATCGCTCTTCTCCCCTCTCCTAGCGATCCTTACACTACTTCCTGAGCTATACATTTGGCCCTTTATTACATCGATGGTAACATGCGGGCTTCCCTGATGGCTCAGCTGGTAAAGAATCCACCTGCAATGCAGGAGACCTGGGTTCAGTCTCTGGGTTGGGAAGATCCCCTGGATAAGGGCATAGCAAGCTACTCCAGTACCCTTGCCTGGAGAATCCCCATGGACAGAAGAGCCTGGCGGCCTACAGTCCATGGAGTCACAAAGAGTCAGACACGACTGAGCATGGCACACGTGGTAACATGTGCCAATCTGTAACTGACATTCTTGCCTGCACGGGTCTTCTACATCTTATCATAATTGATTACCACTCCCCATAAGCCTGTATTAGGGATATGTAACTGAAAGATCTCTTGTGTTTGATAACTTCATTTATAGCTGAAATCCACCTTCAAGAAAGTTTACTTTTCTTCCCTAGGGCAAATCAGAATTGGCAAAAAAGGGGCCAGAGGGCAGGAGAGGGAGCACTGTCTCCTCTCTTCTTCTATTTTCTCTGAAGGAAAAAAACCCCCAGAACTCTAGTTGAGAAAAGTGAACTAAAAACCTAGGCTAAGTCCATTGTGGAGACACAAAACTAAAGGTATGTTATAGCATTGTCATTTCATAATTTGTTTTGAATTTAATAAGATGAAGGCACTGTTCACTTTCTAGAATGAAGGCTTTTTTTTAAAGTACAAATTCTAACTCCCAGTGATTTTCATTACAAAGCTGCAGATATATACTCAGAGGGGGCAACAAAAAAATCTCAACAGACTAATTTAAGCTCTTTTCATGAGTAAAACTAAGATGATGACCAGCCTCCCTGGAAAAGTGGGCTATGTAACAGACTATCCAAACCGACCAAAACTGCTCTGCTCACCCTCTCCTTCAGTCTTACTGTTCGCAGCGGCGAATAAGGTCAGGCTGGAAGACCGTACTTTCAGATCTTTAGCCTCCATAAAACCAAAAGTTCTCTACCTATAATTTTAAAAGTTACAAGTTCTGCCTACAGAGTTTCTTACAGAATGTACTTAAAATGGGCAAGTTTTATACCTTCAAGACAGGATAATTGTCAGTAATATGAGTCAACATCTATCCAGTGCTCTGCCTTAAGAGTTTATAAACTATAACTTTTCATTTGATTCTCATAAAAAGCTTAATTATTACAACTATTTTATAGGCCAATCTGTTTGATGTGCCCCAAATGGCACAACTGTAAATGGTGATGTCATGATTGGAACTCTGCTGTCTGGCTTACAGGGCTTTCCAATGACACTACTGTATCCCCATCATACATCTTACCTGATAGTTGCCAGATCTCAAACAAATATGGACCTGACTATATGGAGTCAATTGCTGAGATGTACTATCAGAAGACGGTACGAGAACATCACATGCTTGACAATAGCCAGCTAACCGCTTCTCATCTATGGTACAATGAAGAGATAATGAACCTATCTGTAAAGTAAGAGGTATATATCATTATCCATCAGTGTAATAGAAACAATAGTCTAGCAGCCATTTACTGCATTTTAACAGTATAAAAAAACGCCAATGGAAAATAGGAACCGTAAAAAATGAAAAAGTTAAAGGTTTAGAGCAGGGGTCAGCAACTATTGCTCACAGGTCAAAACCAGCCCATGTCCTGTTTTTATAGATTCCATGACCTAAGAATAATCCTTAGTGTTGCAAAGGGAAGAAAAAAAAAACCAACAAATTAGATGATGCCACAGAAACTGTATATGGCCCACAAAGCCTAAAATATTTATTATTTAGCCCTTTACAAAAAAGTATGGTGACTTCTGGCTTAGAGTTTTCAGGCCAACATAAAAAGGTAGACATTATTATCACTCTCTGTAGGTATAACAATAATTAAGACACTAACAAAGAATGAAAACTGTTAAAAAAAAAAAGATTAAAATACTTTAAAATATTGATACATATACTTAGCAGAGATTTAAAGGGGGACAACAAAGAAAACTCAATCTTCACTCAACCAGAAAAAATAGAAATATTTCCACCAAAACAGAAAAAAAATGTTTTGACATACTTTTTTTAAAAATTCAAGTTTCAAATTACTATATCCCAAATGCCATAAAATTAGAAATCTGATGAGTTCCCCAGGCAAATTAAAATGAGAATTCCCAACAAAAGACATCTCTAGTGCATTTATTCAGTGTTTCTGGTGAAGAAAGGAAAAATTGAAGTGGGAATTTTTCTGGCCACCAGGCATATAAAAACCTAGTTATATACTTTAAAATTCAGTTGTGTTAATCATGAAAAGAAAAATGTAAACAATAAACATATGAAAATCTTTGCCCTGCTAGGAATTAAGAAAACACAACTTTTTAAAAGATATTCTAGATAAATATCAAATTAGCAATTAAAAAAACTTCACTGCTAATAGCAGAGCCCTCGGAAATCAATTTGTACCCAGATATGTACCTAGAAATCAATTTGTATATTACATCGTTTAAAAAAATTAATGACCACTAACATTGTAATTCTACTTGCAGGAATTTAACTCTATCTAAAGTCCAAACAAAAATTTATGCTTGGAGATATAAATTTTACAACTTTATAATAAATAAGAATAGCAAACTACCTAAATGCTCAACCATTGGGAAAATAAAATCACAGCACATCTATATATAACAGAATAGGATAGATATATTTAAAATATCTATTCTAACATTTTAGCAAGATACAAAATAGCATGAGCTTAACTGTATAAAAACATAAAGAACAAAAACGGTTAAAAAAAAAAAAGGCTAAAACTGCAAAAGGGATTATTTCCAGGCAGTAGTATTACAGATTTTTTAAAATATTTCCATTAGTTTTTTGAACTATCAAATTTACTACAATGAACAGTTTTTTAATCACCAAAAAAATGAAAGCCAAAAAATATACAGATGTTTTAAAGGACTGAAAATCATGTGACTGTTATGACTGTATTTACCTCCGCAATTAGTTCTTTGGTTCTAAAAAATTTTTCTCTGGCATTTTCATAGACGGCTGGATTTGTAGGGCCTTGCTGGAAGTATGCTGCACCCAAATCATAACACACCTAAAATGGTAATGAAAACCACTTTGCTCAGTGATTTTTCATGAACGTAAGAGCTGACAAAACTCAAAATCACCTTTATCTCAGCAACATAGTTACACATGTAGCAAAAAAGAAAAAAAAAAAAACATTTCAATGAGCAGTAAAACAGTTAACGTTCTTGATCACAAGCAACAGAAATCAACTCTGACTGACTTAAGAGGACTTACTGGTAAGACCTCAGGTGGCCTACAGAATTATTGGGAAAGCCAAAGAATCAGGCCTGGAAAACAAACGGGGGATGGGAGGCAAGCAGCCAGAACAAGAGCTGCAACTGATGCAGTGAAACACTGCGCAGCCATCTCAACAGCCAACGCCACAGATCCTCGCAACTGCAGCCAGCAGGACCAGACACTGAAAGCAGCAGCTCCGCTCCTGCCGGGGCTGCCTGGGAACTAGACCTACCTGTCACTGCTGGAGTCACTCACCATCACAATGGATGCTCCATCATCCCACTTCACTGACTCACTAGCAAGCTCCTGCATGTGTCCTAAGTCGCTTCAGTAGTGTCTGACTCCTTGCGACCCCATGGACTGAAGCCCGCTAGGCTCCTCTGTCCCTGGAATTCTCCAGGCCAGAGTACTGGAGTGGGTGGCCATGCCCTTCTCCAGGGGATCTTCCCAACCCAGGGATCAAATTCACATCTCCTGTGGCTTCTGCATTTGCAGGCAGATTCTTGACTGCTGAGCCACCAGGCGAGCCCAGCTAGCTCTTAGTTCAGTCTAAATGTCTCTGTCACACCTCCACCAGGATAAGGCTAGAGAACACGAATATTTGGAGTTGTCAGTTTTATTACAGGAAACAGGGTCTCCCTCCCATCAAGTCTCAGAAGGTAGGGGATTCTTCTAACAATGAAAAAGGGGACAGCCACAGGGGTGTCTCCAAAAGAGTAGGAGGGGCAAATGTGTACTATCAAAGAACTGGCCAGAATAAAATACTGAAAAATCTGAACGAATGAGTATAAAATGACAGCCCATTTCCAGTTGTCTAACAGAATCTGTACATTTTTCCAGGAGCATTCTTAAACAGACACCTAGATTTACCTAAGGCAGAATTCAAAGACTAAGTTGAACTTGGCCATTTTATGAACAAGAATACTAAGGCCCAGAAAGCGACATTTCTACTTGAAAGCATAAAACCAAGCACTGGCAGAGTCCAGACTTGAAGCCAGACCCTTAGGTTCCTAATATTCTATCACAAATTTACTCCTCACAAGGCTGACTGCTCTGTCTTCTCGATCTGACTTTTTAAAAAAGCCTTCAACTTATTCCCCCAGGGAGGAGAAAGTCCAAACCCCCTGGGCTAATTTTAAAGGATATCAGAATCTGGACTACCTTCTCTCTCCAAACCTCTCTATTCTTCTCTATTTCTAACACACCAGTCTTCTCAACTCCCCATTCACATCAGATGTAGAAATAAATTTCATTCCACACCGTTTATTTCCATTTGCACCAAACCAACCTGAGCCAACAAATACTCATTCCTCTTTCAAATTCCTAAGGTGTAAGTCTCTGATACTCCTGACCAAACTACTCTTCACTGACACAAACTATAGATACTATTCTGTCCTGTTCAACAAATCAAGATTAATTCTTCCTCAGCCTCTAGAATACTGCTTTACACTATTTAGTCCATACTTAATGTTGGGCAGATTTTCATTCTAAAGTGCTTCCTTCCATCTAGGATAAAGGAGTGCTAAAGTTTAAAATAAAGTATGTGTTTGTACATTGTAAAGATGTATATACACATAAGCACACCTATATATGCACACATATTATAGATACATATTCCCCTTTCCAGGCCAAGACAGAGCTGTTGTCGCTGTACAGTTGCTCAGTCGTGTCCAACTCTTTCGCAACCCCATGGGCTGCAGCCCACCAAGCTCCTCTGTCCATGGGATTCTCCAGGCAAGAACACTGGAGGGGGTTGCCATTTCCTTCTCCAGCAGGTCTTCCTGACTCAGAGACCGAACCTGCATCTTCTGCACTGGCAGACAGATTCTTTACTGCTGAGCCACTGGGGAGCCCTTGAAGTGGTTACCAACTGCAGTGCCTCACGACTCCTACTCGATGAGACTCCATCTCAGCAAGTCTTGAGAAGGGATTATCTTTAACTCCAGAACCAGCTAATCTGAAAAGGTACCTCTCAACCCTTTTTAAAGTCAGAGGTATTTCTGCTCTTTCAAGATTGGGAAACAGTGATAAAAGAAGTCATGCCAGACATCCCTGGTGGCCCAGTGGTTAAGAACCTGTCTGCCAATGCAGGGGATGTGGGTTGGATCCCTGGTTCAGGAAGATTCCACACGCCTTGGGGCAACTAAGCGCATACACAACTACTGAGCCTGTGCTCTAGAGGCTATGAGCCGCAACTACTCAAGCCCAAGTGCCCGTGCTCCATGAGAAGAGAAGCCACCGTTAAGTAGAGAGTGGCCTCCACTCGGCATAACTAGAGAAGGCCTGCAAGCAGCTACAATGAACCAGCGCAGCCAAAAAGATTAACTTTTAAAAATGTTATGCCAGTTCACACAATGAAGAAAATATAGAACACGAAAGGCTCTATCGTAGTGGCCCTCCACAGGCAATCATTAATTCTTTTAAAATTTCTATTCTACTCAAGATTCTGTGCTAGAAAGTACAGAAGATGCAAAATACAAATATATTTTTAAAAAGAGAGAGAGACCTCAAAGAGTTTACAATCAAGCAGGGAAAAAGAAGCTATTAACACATAAAATATCTAACAACAAAAAACAACTGAAAGCAGCAAAGGAACTAGGGTACAGAGTTACGGAGAGCGGGCAGCCTTTAGATCCTTGAAAAACTGGGTATTTCTCTAGGAGCCTACATTTTTCAAAATCTAGCACAATATCAGTTTTGTTCTGTTTTCTCGGTCTGATTAGATTTCTTATAATGTGAATGAACTGTTAAGTCAGTTCATTCATATTATTACTCCCTGCTTTGTCAGTCTCTTAAATATAACGAGGAAACTAGTTTGGAAACAAAAGATCATATGAAATTTTCCCTCCATTTCTTTCAGAAAATTTTCAAGGGAGGTCTTATAAAATTCATGATTAACTATAATGCAAAGTTTTAATAAACATCGGAAGTAAAATCAAAGGGACAAGGGCAGAAATAAGCTCTAATTAAAAATACAAGGATGATTTTATGTACGATTTTCCAAAAATCTGCCATGCATTGATTAAACACTGAAATAAATACCTGGCACTGCATCTCCTCGGTTTTGATTTTCAATCCAGCAGTGGAACTCTCAGTTTCTCCGTTTACCATGCCTGGCTCCACGGCCAGTAAGTCCAGTGTTCTCATCGTGTGGACATAAAGATCCTTGTTTAACTTAAGGGCTGCCTCTAGTACCAGGATAGAATCAGAAGCTTGTTCTTTTAGCTACAAAAGTTCAATAAGCAAATTTTTAAAATACAAAAATGGCAATACTGGACTATATCAACCAAAAAATATTTACAGGACACTTAGCAGCTTAATGTACTAGTCTATTTTAAAAATGCATCTAACATAGCAAGAGTGAAATTATATTTGTGAAAATTATCTTAAGATTTTAAAATTCACAAGGTTCCTATTGTGAAATTGAAAACACAAATTGGAAAAGATTGACATCTTTCTTTTATATAAAAGTTACTGATGAAAAATGTTTAAGATTTGCACCATTCCACTGATGTATTCAAGAAATGTTTTGTATGCTTTGACGTGCCAGTCATTTTTACTAGGCATTAGATAATAATAATAAAATGACATTTTTTGCTTCCACATTCAAAATACATTATCTGTTGTATGTAGATACAGATGGTTACCTTCCTTCTCCTTTCCTAGCCTCTGTACTTTGGGTGGTATCTCTGATACACTGTATATTAAATAAAGAATTAAAGAGATCACTTTTAAATTATGGTTTCTACTTTTATGTTGACCAAAGCAATTTAAAAAGTAACTGTATTTTTCTGAATATAAAAGTAGTTTTAGGGAATTTCTGGCAGTCCAGTAGTTAGCACTTGGCACTTTCACTGCAGCGGCCTGGATTCAATCTGATTGGGAAACTGAGATCCCAAACGCCACACAGCATGGCCAAAAAAAGAGTAAAAATAAACTAAAATTTGTAAAAATCATTTTTAAAATAAAAGTAATTTTAAAATACATATTTACTACAGAATTTTGGGAGGATATAAAATATAAAGAAAACACCTATAAGCGTGACTTCTCACATCTGCTAAAGCACTATGAAATATCTGACAAAAAAACTAGTGGCCAAGTACTCTCATTAACATTAAAAAGTGTCAATTTAGAGTATTATCAAATTATGTTCTAACAAAGTCTAAATGTTATCCAATCTAAAGCAAGCCAACTCTTAATATATATAAGATTAGAAGAAGCATATACACATGCTCTAAATATAATACTTCCCAGAAAGGTTACGGTGTAACCTATACCAATACTCACCACTTTCAAAATATTTTCTGTTAGTTCTTTCTCCTGTTGCATCTGATTCATACTAAAAGAGAAATGACAGAAGAGTACCAAATATTACTTGAAAGACTGAAAATTCAAAACTTAAAGATCATTCTTGACAGTGAGATTGAATTTAAATAAATAAAAATGCTTTTAATGCTATTTCTTTTCATGCTTCAAAAATAAACTCAATTATGATGATGCTCCTTTATTTACCATTATTTTTTCATTTGCTTTGCATTAAAAGAAAAAAAAACTCAGTTTAAAAATAAAACTTTCTGGCAGCAAAAGCTTATTTACATCAAGTTAGAAACTTGATGTACACTGCAGCTCCAAATTTGGGTAAATTACTACTACTTGGAATTTAAGAACTAGGTTTAAAACTCCAGACCTGATCAAACTATTGTACTTAACTCATGCACTCTAAATTAAAATTTCCCACATACAGAACAAACATATCATTTTCATGTAAATTTAATTAAATGAAAACAATTTTAATTCCTGAAAGCAGGTCAGCTAACATTAAGATGACAGGCACAGTTTACAAAGTGCTCCCCTCCTTTCTCAGAGCTCTCTACTCTAATTATCCAAAGCCCTGTCTGATTCGCTCACTTTTCTAACCCCTCCAAACCTACCTGCATGCAGGCCTTCTGCCCTGATTTCTGCTTTTTTCCTTCTGTACCAAGAGTTCTTAAAAACTTGCAAAAAAAGAAAAAGAAAAACCTGACAAAAAAGTGCCAAGTAAGGGTCTTTATTGGCCAACTTACACACTTAACTGAGGAGGTCCAGGTTTTGCCTGTTTAACAGGAAAACTACTTTGAACAATTGTCCTAATTGCCCTTTAAAAAAAAAAGACAAAAACAAAATTTAATACATTATAAATGTCACTTCAAGTATTTTTGTAGTACTTCCTAGAAGACTTATAAACTATCCAAAATTCTGACATATAATAAAAACTTTGTAAGTCATCCACTTCTCTATCAGAAAGCATTTTGTCTATGTAGTCATAATTTTCTCCACCATCAGATTCACTATTCCCAAGATCCTCTGAGAGATCCCTGGAATGACTTAGAAGCACATCCCTCAAGTTATAATGGAATTAAAGAAAGGCTGCCCAACACATTTTAGGTTTATGAAACATTTACCATCTATTGTAGAGAAGTATGGCCATGGCAGTGGTTGGAGGTAAAGTGGCCAGATCCATATCTATGTGCTTTGTCCCAGGAGGAACTTTACTGATGCACAGCAGTTCATTCAACAACATATTCAATACTGGAACAGACAAACTTAAAAAGGAAGAATCAAAAGACACATAAGTTGTTCAAGGACACAATGCACAATTCGGTACTTTGCTAAAAATAATTATATTGTTTTAGTAATAAATCCACACAGCCATTCTATTATCTGTCTCAACAACATAAATCAAAATTTACCAAAGGAACTTTTAAGCTTTTCTTACGAAAACAATTTAAATAAATACAAAAGTACACAGAATAATATAATACACACCAATGTGCCCATCATCCAGCTTCAACAGCTAGCAACTGATGGCCAATCTTGTTTATCTCTACTCTCACACACTTTCCTCCTTTCCATATTACTGTAAAGCAAATTCCCAATAGTAAATCATTTCTTCCCAAGTATTTCAGAACATATCTCCGAAAAATTACCTCCTAACATAATGACAGTATAAATTTCACACCTAAGAAATTATTGTTTATCATTAAATATCCAGTCAAGTGCTCAATTTTCCAACTCTATCATATACATCATACTGTTTTGCACACATTGCTATCTAGTGATAAGCCTTGAGTCTATTAACAGATAAGCTCCTCCTTAAAGAACAAACCTTTTTTTTTAATCCTAATATTTAATGCTGGAAAATATATGGTGAAAAAAGTGTTCAAATACTACTAGTGTGAGTATAAACGAATACAACTCTCTGGAAATCAATCCAGTATATGCATAATGAGCTTTAACAATGTTTACACCACTTGACCTGGCAATTTAACAATCTATACTAAACAGGCAACTCGAAATTCATATAAAGCTTATGGACAAAGACATTTTAAAGCTCTATGATTTATAAAAGTGAAAAACTAGAGAAAAACTAAAAAACTGTCAATAGAGGAACAATTAATAAATTATCTATACAATGGATAATCTCCAAAAACCAAACTGGGGAAATGCTGATGATATCCTGCTATATGAAATAACCAAAAATCAAAACAGTATACAAGGTATGTTCACAACTTTGTTTAAAAATATACGGAGGAAAACAACAAAAATTACACAAAAATGTTAAAAACACTTCTTTCCCCTCCCCTATTATTTCTTATTTTCTGAATTTCTCCAAATATTCTATAAAGTATTTCTGTATAAATTGTGAGAAGGGGGTAAAAACAAATCATTATATAACGATGCACTTGAAATATTTATTTATAAACAAATAACCACTGATTCTAATAAGATAGTTTAAAAGTTTAAGAGACAGTGACTGATTTATGACCGGTAAAATAAAATGAATTATTCAACAAATATGTACCATAATATTACATACGATTCATCACTAATTTTTATTTTCTTCAGATATGTAAAAGTAAAATGAAGATTTAAAACTGTTTAGGTGTGGATTTTCTCTACTTATCACGTCAAAAAAAATAAGAATAATAACAAATGGGCTCATTATTGATAACACCAAGTGTATACTTTAAAAGGTGATTTAAATTCATTCAACAGTCAAATATTTTCTTACACTTTTTGGAAAATACTTCCATATTTTACCAAGAATTCATAGAAAAATAGTTTTCACTTTAAAGGCCCATATTACAGGAACACATACTGAAATAAACCAAAATATCTAACTTCTCAAATTCATTTAAATCTTGTATACCTTTTCTCTAATATGTCTAAGTCCCATTTCAAATGTGCAGCAACTTTAAGAGCAAGTAGCTTTAAAACACGATTTCTCTTGTTATCAGGTGGAGGTTGAACTTGGTTTTGTTCATTAACTGAAGGTTTGGAAGCCTGTTCCAAAAACTGGACTATAAGCTGAACTGGTGCAGGATCTAGGATTTAAAAGAAAGTAATTCTTGAACTTAAGGTCTAATTACAAAGCTGCAGAAGGATTCACCCTATTGGTTTCTGGCCACAAAAGGAATCCAAATAGGCCAACACAGGCACATGAAAAGATACTCTGCATCACTATTTGAGAAATGCAAATCAAACTACACGGAGTAATCCATCAACTCACAATGGTGAGCATGGCCACCGTCTAAAAGTCTACAAATGTGAAAAAAATACAGAGCTTAGTTTTTAAAATTAATTTTTAATAACTACTGGAACGGAAATAATAACCTTTAATAGAAAACAACTTTAATTAATATTATCCAGCAATCTCACTCCTGGGCATATGTCCAGAAAAGATGAAAACTCTAATTCAAAAAGATACATCACACCAGTGTTCACAGTGGCACTACTTACAATAGCCAATACACTGAAGAAACCTAATGTCCACTGACAGATGAATGGATAAAGAATGTGCAGTACATATACACAGTGAAATAACACTTGGCCATAAAAATGAATGAGATTATACCATTTGCAGCAACGTGGATGGATCTAGAGATCATCGTACTAAGTAAAGTAAGTCAGTGAAACACAAATGTCATATGACATCACTTTTATGTGGAATCAAAAAAAAAAATACAAACGAACTTACTTACAAAATAGAAATAGAAAGAAAACAAATTTATGGTTACCAAAGGAGCTGGGGGGCAGGGATAAATCAGGAACTTGGGACTAACAGATATACACGAATATACATAAGGCAGACAACAAGCACCTACTATATAGCACAGGGAACTATATTCAATATTAATATATCAAAACTACATAGCACAGGGAACTATACTCGATATTGAACTATACTCCAATAGGTTATTTTAATAACCTGTAACAACCCACTCCAGTATTCTTGCCTGGAGAATCCCATGGACAGAGGAGCCTGGTAGGCTATAGTTCATGGGGTCGCAAGAATCGGACATGACTGAGCAAATAAGCACATAAACAATGGAAAACAATCTCAAAAGGAACAGGTGTCTACATATAACTGAATCACTTCACTGTACACCTAAAACATTACAAATCAATGTTTTTGATTTGCTAAGGGGTAAAAAAGGGGACCCAAACAGTTGTGTAGTTACAATGACTAAGGATTATAATTCACAAGAAGTGTGCCTGGCTATTAAAACGAAAGATCAGGAAGGATGTAAGAAGGAAAGATAACAGATTTTTGCAGACGAAAGCACGTTAGACGACAGAACATAATGGTTATAGATTTCAGTTCAGCAAACAACAATTGTCAATTAGGGGAAAGAAATACCATGTTTAAAATTATTGCTTTAACGCTTAATTAGTGGGACTTGCATCAAGTTACCTCTCTGCACCTGTTCCTGTCAATGCAAAATAGAGGATCACCTACCTCACAGGATTATCATGAAGACGGAATTAAACGAGAATGCAGCTATGAAGCACGAAGCACAGAGCCTGGCACCCAGAAACACTCAACAAACGTTCATCAAAAGCACTGAATTAAAAGCACATTAATACAATATAGTGGTAAAACCGCTCACGTGAAGTACACCAACTTCTCGCCCAGGAGTCTCCACCAGTTCAGGTCAGTGGATTAGACTTAACAAGCCACATCTGGATTCGAACTCTCGTCAGCAATTTATCATCCAAGGAACTTACCTTTTCAGCCATCACCTCGTTCCAGAAATACCTGTTATTTCCCACCCTCCCTAAACAGCACTCCTGAACTGCGGTATCAATCATGAACATCATTATACAATAACCATCTTGCAACTGTGACAGCATTTTCTGCTTTCAGAAGTTTTCGCTTTGATTTACAGCCCAACTTTGGAATAATTGAGTCAGCAGAATCCGTTCGTTGAGGAATAAAACAGTTAAAATAGGGACCTAAGATAGTTATTCAACGTCAGGACCAGCCTCGGAACAGCTGATGTCTCCGCAGACCGCACCCCCCGCCCAAACTGTCCGGGGTTCAGCCCCAGGGGAGGGCTGAGGCCCCAACCCGAGTTACGGTCACAAGGCCACCTGAGAGGCGACAAGACGGCAAACACGAAAAGGTGGCGGGCGCGGGAGGGCCTCTGTTTCCCGCTTTTCTTAGGCCTCCCGGAGCGGAGCCCCGCGCGGGCAGTTTTGATGCCCAGTCAGAGACCGGGCGGCGCCACAGCTCGGCCCCGAGGCCCGCCTCCCCGGGTCGTGGGGTCGCGGCAGAGGAAGGCGCGGGGCGCCGGGAGCCTCGAGGGCAGTCCTCGGGCCGCAGGCGCCGCGCTTACCCGGGCAGGGCTTGCGCAGGTGTTTCTCCAACAGCGACTCTTGCAGCAGAAACTCGAACCAGGAGGTCTGCGGCGGGGTGCAGGGCCGGCTGGAGGTGGCCGCCTCCCGGTCCGCCGCCTCCGCGCTCATCCTGCCCCCGCCGCCGCTACCCCCAGGGGCGCTTCCCGGCTCCAACCTGACGCTCGGACGCGGGCCCCGGGGGCCTCTGACGTGCAGAACCGCCCGGAAACGAGGAGGCACGCGGAACGTCCCGGAAAGCCACACAAACCAAAATGGCGGCCTGACCCCCAGCCGGGGCGGGGAGTCCTGGTTCCGCCCCCACCCCACCCCCGCCGCGTCTGCAGACCAATCGTTATTCGAGTTGGAGAAGGAAGGAGGGCGGGGCCGATGTCCAGGCCACGCCTTCTCCCAGTTACCCTGGGAGACGGCTGGCGAGAGAGCTGCGTCGCTCAGCTGGCTTGCCCTGTTCCCTGGCGGTTTCTTGGTCAGCCGACAGAACACCCTCATCGGCAGGCCTCAGAGTCTTCGGAAAAGTCAGTGAACGCTACAGGTTCAGACTGTGATTAGGCAAATCTGTTTTTGTTGATTTCAATTTTCCGACTTCCATTTCTGAGATTTCAGTTCAGTCGCTCAGTCGCGTCCGACTCTTTGCGACCCCATGGCCTCTCTGTCCATCACCAACTCCTGGAGTTTACTCAAACTCATGTGCATGGAGTCAATGAGGCCATCCAACCATCTCATTCTCTGTCATGCCCTTCTCCTCCTGCCCCCAATCCCTCCCAGCATCAAGATCTTTTCAGATGAGTCAGTTCTTCGCATCAGGTGGACAAAGTTTTGGAGCTTCAGCTTCATCAGTCCTTCCAATGAATATTCAGGACGAATTTCCTTTAGGATGGGCTGCTTGGGTCTCCTTGCAGTCCAAGGAACTCTCAAGAGCCTTCTGCAACACCACAGTTCAAAAGCATCAAGTCTTCGGCGATCAGTTTTCTTTATACTCCAACTCTCACGTCCATACATGACTACTGGAAAAACCATAGCCTTGACTAGATGGACCTTTGTTGGCAAAGTAATGTCTTTGCTTTTTAATATGCTGTCTAGGTTGGTCATAACTTTTCTTCCAAGGAACAAGCATCCTTTAATTTCATGGCTGCAGTCACCATCTGCAGTGATTTTGGAGCCCCCCAAAATAAAGTCAGTCACTGTTTCTACTGTTTACCCATCTATTTGCCATGAAGTGATGGAACCAGATGCCATGATCTTAGTTTTATGAATGTTGAGCTTTAAGCCAACTTTTTCACTCTCCTCTTTCATTTTCATCAAGAAGCTCTTTAGTTCTTAACATTCTGCCATAAGGGTGGTGTCATCTGCATATCTAAGGTTATTGTTATTTCTCCCAGCAATCTTGATTCCAGCTTGTGCTTCATCCAGCCCAGCGTTTCTCATGATGTACTCTGCATATAAGTTAAATAAGCACGGTGACAATAGACAGCCTTAACGTACTCCTTTTCCTATTTGGAACCAGTCTGTTGTTCCATGTCCAGTTCTAACTGTTGCTTCCTGACCTACATACAGATTTCTCACGAAGCAGGTCAGGTGGTCTGGTATTCCCATCTCTTTCAGAATTTTCCACAGTTTATTGTGAAAGGCTTTGAAAGGCTTTGACACAGTCAAAGGCTTTGACATAGTCAGTACAGCAGAAATAGATGTTTTTCTGGAAGTCTCTCTTTTTCGATAATCCAACGGATGTTGGCAATCACATATCTAATTAGTATTAAAATAGGGACTTGAGTTTCCATTTTATCTGATCCCAGAGGCCAAACTTAGCATTCTGCTTCATAAAGAAGACACCTGGCGTGCTGCGGTTCATGGGGTGGCAAAGAGTTGGACACGACTGAGCGACTAAAATGAACTGCAGGAATTACCTGGCCGCTCAGTGGTTAAGGCTCAGCACTTTCATCGCTGCGTGTCATGAGCCCAGAGTTCAACCCCTGGTCGAAGAACTAAGATCCTACAAGCCCCACAGCATGGCCAAAAAGAAGATACCTTGCTGTTGTGTTTGGTTTTTTTTTTTTTAATAGTAATAAACCTACAGGTTGGTTGGAAGAACAGTGTACAGACCTCTCACACCCCTTTTGCCCAGATGCCTCGATTGTTAATATTTTGCCACACTTCCTCCATCATTCTCTCTCCACAACACCTTCTTGGATTACCTTGTTTCCTTTGGACACCAGTAGAGAGACCAGCTTCTCCTGGTTTGGCCGGGACTGTCCCAGTTTTAAAGTGAAGTCCTGCAACCTAACAAGGCTCGCCCCCTTCCCAGCAGACTTTAACAGTAGGCAAGTCGACATGCATGCAGCAGCCCCTCACTTTGCCTGGATGCTGGATGCTACATCTCCCCTTTGAGAAGGAATGCAGGAAGGGAAAGGAAGATGGGACCGGAAGCTTGTAGTAATTGTTAATCAAAGGGCCTGAAGGCTGTCACAGGGCCTGAAAGGCACTGGAGTGCTTAACTTTATGTCAAGGAAAAAATTAACAAAAGAGATGGTACCAGATGTGGCAATATCAGGAGAGTAAGTGGAATCCTAGCCAACATTGTTACAATGATGGTTACCTGTTACAGAGTATCTTGCAAGGGTCGGACTCTGTAGGTGCTCAACAGTGACTCAAGTAGGAGTTTCTGTTTTATGCTGATGGTAAACAGCAGTAGCTGGTCATAGTCTCCCCCCAAAAGCTTCATGATATGAAGCTTCACAAGAGCTTAAAATATTTTCTCTTATATCCTCCCAGCATTCTTGGTTTTCCAGTAAGTTATTAACTTTTCCCTTCTGAAATCAGTTCTCCCTACTAGGAAAATAGAGTTATAATGGGGGGAAAAATGCATAGATATTATTACTATTATGTATCCAGGCAGCACTAGTGGTAAACAATTGGCCTGCCAATCTAGGAGACACAAGAGAAGTGGGTTCGATCCCTAGGTGGGGAAGATGCCCTGGAGAAGGAAATGGCAACCTGCTCCAGTATATTTGCCAGGACAGTCCCAAGGACACAGGAGATCTGGGTTCGATTCCTGGGTTGGGAAGGTCCCCTAGAGGAGGAAATGGCAACCCACTCCAGTATTCTTGCCTGGAGAATCCCATGGACAGAGGAGCCTGGTAGGCTACAGTCCATGGGGTCCCAAAGAGTCAGACATGACTGAGCACACAGGCAGTGTACCCTAAAAATTTTTTCATAAAAGATCTCTGAAAAATCATCCGTTCAGTTCAGTCGCAGTCGTGTCCGACTCTTTGTGATTCCATGAATCGCAGCACACCAGGCCTCCCTGTCCATCACCAGCTCCCAGAGTTCACTCAGACTCACGTCCATCGAGTCAGTGATGCCATCCAGTCATCTCATCCTCTATCGTCCCCTTCTCCTCCTGCCCCCAATCCCTCCCAGCATCAGAGTCTTTTCCAATGAGTCAACTCTTTGCATGAGGTGGCCAAAGTACTGGAGTTTCAGCTTTAGCATCATTCCTTCCAAAGAAATCCCAGGGCTGATCTCCTTCAGAAAGGACTGGTTGGATCTCCTTGCAGTCCAAGGGACTCTCAAGAGTCTTTTCCAACACCACAGTTCAGAAGCGTCAGTTCTTTGGCACTCAGCTTTCTTCACAGTCCAACTCTCACATCCATACATGACTACTGGAAAAACCATAGCCTTGACTAGACAGATCTTAGTCGGCAAAGTAATGTCTCTGCTTTTGAATATGCTATCTAGGTTAGTCATCACTTTTCTTCCAAGGAGTAAGCGTCTTTTAATTTCATGGCTGCAGTCACCATCTGCAGTGATTTTGGAGCCCAAAAAAATAAAGATTGACACTGTTTCCACTGACCTCAGAGATGCAGATGACACCACCCTTATGGCAGAAAGTGAAGAGGAACTAAAAAGCCTCTTGATGAAAGTGAAAGTGGAGAGTGAAAAAGTTGGCTTAAAGCTCAACATTCAGAAAACGAAGATCATGGCATCTGGTCCCATAACTTCATGGGAAAAATCATATAAATATAAATAAATTTAAATTCAGTTCATATTTTTCTGAAAAATTTTTAAAAGCCAACACAATATGGTTCAATTATGATTCAGTGAAGTATTTTGCTGATGGATCCACTGCCATCTTGTGGCCGCTTGTGGATAGTACGTCTCCCGGTGGCGTAGAT
The DNA here is from genome assembly GCF_023091745.1 of Budorcas taxicolor. Classification (NCBI taxonomy): domain Eukaryota; kingdom Metazoa; phylum Chordata; class Mammalia; order Artiodactyla; family Bovidae; genus Budorcas; species Budorcas taxicolor. The sequence continues at coordinate 82,560,020 of NC_068923.1, forward strand.
CCCCCTGCTTCTGATGCATTGCTGTAAGGAAGGAGGCATGTTAACACAAGCCTGGTGATTGGAGGTCATCTGTTCTTTACATAAGCTATCCTGCTACAATTAACTGAATCACATTTTCATAGAGGCTTCCAAAAACAGAACTCTGGAGGGATTAGAAGTGAGTCCTATAGCTATCAAACAAATTCCTGATGCTTACATTGACTTTCTCCGAGGCCTTCCCTGAGCCCTGTTCCCTGCTGCCATAGCACTGTGCATCCCCATCGGGGCACTCACCTCACCTCCTTGCAATTCCTGAACAGGCTAACTTCGCTGCTAGACTACACTCGTGATGGTAGGTGGGAAGGGGCAGGACAGCGGTTGCACTGTTAACCTAGGCACACGACAGGCACCCAATAAATATTTGCTAACTAAATAGGCAAATAACCTCAGATATGCATATGACACCACCCTTATGGCAGAAAGTGAAGAAGAACTAAAGAGCCGCTTGATGAAAATGAAAGAGGAGAGTGAAAAGTTGGCTTAAAGCTCAACATTCAGAAAAAGAAGATCATGGCATCTGGTCCCATCACTTCATGGCAAATAGATGAGGAAACAGTGGAAACAGTGTCAGACTTTATTTCTTTGGGCTCCAAAATCACTGTAGATGGTGATTGCAGCCATGAAATTAAAAGACATTTACTCCTTGGAAGACAAGTTATGAACAACATAGCAAGTGAAGTCGCTCAGTCGTGTCCAACTCTTTGCGACCCCATAGACTGTATGTAGCCCACCAGGTTCCTCTGTCCATGGGATTCTCCAGGGAAGAATACTGGACTGGGTTACCATTTCCTTCTCCAGGGGATCTTCTCAACCCAGGGATCGAACCCAGGTCTCCTGCATTGCAGGCAGACACTTAAACCTCTGAGCCATCAGGGATGCCCTAGACAGCATATTAAAAAGCAGAGACATTACTTTGGCAACAAAGGTCCATCTAGTTAAGGCTATGATTTTTCCAGTGGTCATGTATGGATGTGAGAGTTGGACTGTGAAGAAAGCTGAGTGCCGAAGAACTGATGCTTTTGAACTGTGGTGTTGGAGAAGACTCTTGACAGTCCCTTGGACTGCAACGAGATCCAGCCAGTTCATTCTAAGGTAGATCAGTCCTGGGTTTTCATTAGAAGGACTGATGTTGAAGCTGAAACTCCAATACTTTGGCCACCTGATGAGAAGAGTTGACTCAATGGAAAAGACTCTGATGCTGGGAGGGACTGGGGGCAGGAGGAGAAGGGGACGACAGAGGGCGAGATGGTTGGATGACATCACCGACTCAATGGACATGAGTTTGAGTGAACTCTGGGAGTTGGTGATGGACAGGGAGGCCTGGTGTGCTGCAGTCAATGGGGTTGCACGACTGAATGATTGAACTGAGCTGAACTGATAGAATTATACACAATGCAAACATGACTAAAAATGGGAGAAAGAAAACAACAAGGGCAAAAAAAAGTTTGAATCAAGTTGTAGAAAAAAAGACTGAAATGGGGCACCAGGGATGAACACAATTTCCCTGCCTCTCACTGGCACCAGGGCTGCCTGTGCTACAGCTATGCCCCCATCACCTCCTCCACCACCATGATACCACCTGGAGGATCCTTGTGTTCAAAGGGACTGACCACTGGGGTCTGAGAGATATTCAGCAATATTGAGCTCATATTGCTGCCATTTCCAAAGTCAATATCCCTCTTGCAAGTGGTGCTTTCTGTTCAGTTCAGTACAGTCGCTCATTCGTGTCCAACTCTTTGCGACCCCATGAATCGCAGCACGCCAGGCCTCCCTGTCCATCACCAACTCCCGGAGTTCACCCAAACTCATGTCCATCAGTGAGTGGACATGAGTCAGTGATGTCATCCAGCCATCTCATCCTCTGTCATCCCCTTCCCCTCTGCCCCCAATCTCTCCCAGCATCAGGGTCTTTTCCAATGAGTTAACTCTTTGCATGAGGTGGCCAAAGTATTGGAGTTTCATCTTCAGCATCAGTCCTTCCAATGAACACCCAGGAGAACCCCATGAACAGTATGAAAAGGCAAAACGATAGGATACTGAAAGGGGAACTCCCTAGGTCGGCCGGTACCCAGTATGCTACTGGAGATCAGTGGAGAAATAACTCCAGAAAGAATGAAGGGATGGAGCCAAAGCAAAAACAATACCCAGCTGTGGATGGGACTGGTGATAGAAGCAAGGTCCGATGCTGTAAAGAGCAATATTGCATAGGAACCTGGAATGTGAGGTCCATGAATCAAGGCAAATTGGAAGTGGTCAGACAGGAGATGGCAAGAGTGAACATCAACATTCTAGGAATGAGCAAACTAAAATGGACTGAAATGGGTGAATTTAACTCAGATGACCATTGTATCTACTACTGTGGGCAAGTGGTGCTTTACATGTCATTAAATTGTAGGAGCTGGCTTTTCTTACGCAGGGTAACAGGTTGCCTAGAAACAGCATACTGTCAGGAACTCACACTGCCTGAGAAAAGATGGCATTTCATCATCCACATTGGCCTAACAGAACTGGGAGGAGGTGGTACCTATCTATGAGGGGGTGGGGTGGGGGGCCACTGGTCCATCACTAAGAAAATAAGCTAAGTGCTAAGGGGTGGTTTCGACCTGGGTGCCCTTGCCTTTGGCTTCCAGTTAGATTCAGTCAGTGGAAGCTGGGCAGGAGAGGAGAGAGAGGGGGGAGAGGTTGAGAACCCCCTTCCTGCCCACACCCGCGGAATCTCACTTTGGGCAGTGGCTCCTGACCAGTGGCCCCTCTTCAAGGGTATAGCTCTCCCCTGATTCCAATACATCTCCTGCCCCTTTGGCCTCTTCAGGACTAACAGCAGCAGCCCTGGGTGATGCCCCATCCTTTGCGGACCCCTCGTGGCCGCCCACACCTCTTGGAGGGTGCTGCTCATCTGTTTATCTATTTCCTGCTGGGCTCTTGACTGCCACACTTATGGTGCCTTTGCTGGAGTGCTTTCTGGAGGAAGGACTCTGTGACAACTCTTAAATGGGGAAGCCTGGGTGGAGAGGGCTGCAATCGGGCCTCTGCTGCCGATCTTGTCAGTGGCCTGGCTGCCGGCCACACACCCCAGGCTCCAGGAAGCAGCAGCCAGTCAGTTATGACAATGGCACTGGAGCAGCCAGCCACTTTAAATCACACCTTGCCCCTCAAGAGGAGGCCAGATCCCAGAATAAACTACCCCCACAGACTTAAAAAGGATGGGCTTAGATGTGGAATCATAGCTATTAATTATAACTTGCCTGTTTTTCAGTTCTCAGAGTTTGGTTTTTTTTTGTTTTGTTTTGTTTTTTTTGAGACAAAAACATTTAACACTTAATGTTTAGAGACAGTGCAACAGAAGAGTCTCGGGAATGCAAAATACATATATGTTTATTTTCTATGGGTTCCTCTCAGTTACATCACGCTGGCTTTTTGTCCCTCCAGCTTTGAGATATAATTGACAAAACTGTACAAATTTAAAATGTATAATATGATGATCTGATCCATATATATTTGTGAAATGATCACCACAGTGACACATCCGTTAGCTCACATAGTTACCTTTTCTGTTTATGGGGTTTTAAGACTTAGTCTCTCAGCAAATTTCAAGAACATATATAATATATAATTTCAAGGAAATATTGTTAGTTGCAGTATGCTATAGTAAGATCCTCAGAGCTTATTTATCTTCTGATGAAAGTTTGGTCAACATTTTCTCATTTCTCTCACCCACCCCATCCCTGGCAACCACATTTGTATTGTTCCTATGAGTATGACTTTTGAAGATTCCACATATAAGTCAGATCTTGCAGTATTTGTCTGTGTCTGACTTATTTCACTCAGCATAATGTCCTCAAGGTCGATCTATGTTGTCAAAAATGGCAGGATTTCCTTCTTTTTTGTGGCTGAATAATATTCAATTGTATATGTATGCCACATGATGGACAGTTAGACTGTTTCCAGGTCTTGACCATTGTGAATAAGGCTGCAATGAACACAGGGGTGCAGATATCTCTTCCAGATAGGGATTTCTTTCACATTAACTACACTGACAGTATGCTGGTCAAAAATTAAAAATTAAGAGATTTAATAAAAGAGAGATGAAGTCCATATAGCTCTTGCAGTAAAGAGACCCAGAGGTAATATGTCAGAAGCCCAGGCTCCTTTCATCTTTGTAGCTCTGCTTATCCTCAGCGTCCGGTATTCACCTCCTGGTACAGAATGGCCGCGCCATCTCCAATCACCCTGTTCACATTCCAGCTACCAGAAGCGGGAGGGGGGCGGTAAGTGGGACACAGCAGGGTGCATTCCCCTTCATTTGAAGACATATTAAGAAGTTGCACACACCACTTCTGCTCATATCCCACTGGCCAGCACTTATTTGGCTGCTGTGCCAGGCTGCAAGGGAGGCTGGGAAATGCAGACATGTTTGTGGGAAACCACTTGCCCGGCTGAAGTACTTGTATCTGGTATCTCTGCTTTTTAATACGCAGTCTAGCTTTGTCCCTGCAATAAATGCATCCAAGAGGCAGAGTCCCGGGCGCCTCCTGCGGCACGTTTTACTCCATTTTTCTTTGCAGCTCTGCCCCTAATTGCTGGCTACTTGCATCTGCCCCATACAATAAAAAACACGGCGAGCGAACATTAATGCCTCTGGACGGACTCGAGAAAGGGCACGAGCATCACCCACAGGACCCCAGAACCCTCATCCCGAGGCCCCAGGCTCTCTCCCTCTCGGGCATCCCCGGCGCTCCGACGTCGAGCTACACCGTCAACCACCTCCACTCCCCGGGCGGCGGCGGCGCAGGGTGCAGCCGCGGAGCTGGAACTACGGGACCCGCGCGGGGAACGGTGCGCCATCTGCTCCGCCCGCCGGCGGGATTACAGTGTCCACCTGGCGGGGGCACCTCCACACGCACGTTGGCGTCCCCGGGGCCGCAGCGGAGCCGCTGCCGACCAAGCAATTCAAACCCGGCGCGCCCGGACAGCGCGGACCCGGGGGCACCGCGAGCAGCTGGTCGCCAGGCTGAGCTCCCGAGGCCATCAGCACGCCCTCCAAGGGTTCCGTGGAGGCGACGAGGAGGCGTGGGGCCGCGGCCCTGCAAAGCCTTCTAGGGGGGCGCGGGGCTCTCTGAAGCCCGGGTGGGAAGGAAGCAGCAGCGACCGGGGCCGGGGCCTGGGGGTGGCAGGCTGGGGAGCCGTGGCTCCCGGGCGCCGGGAGACTCCGTCCCTGACCCTCAGCAGCCAGCCCGCCCTCCTCGGTGGGCAGCGGTCCCGCCCCCTCTCTGTTAGTTCACTTCAGTTCAGTCGCTCAGTCGACCCCATGGACACGCCAGGTCCCCCTGTCCATCACCAACTCCTGGAGCTTACTCAAACTCATGTCCATTGAGTCGGTGATGCCATGCAACCATCTCATCCTCTGTCGTCCCTTCTCCCGCCTTCAATCTTTCCCAGCATCAGGGTCTTTTCAAATGAGTCAGTTCTTTGCATCAGGTGGCCAAAGCACTGGAGTTTCAGCTTCAGCATCAGTCCTTCCAATGAATAGTCAGGGCTGATTTCCTTTAGAATGGATTGGTTGGATCTTTTTGCAGTCCAAGGGACTCTCAAGAGCCTTAGTTCACCATAGTTCAAAAGCATCAATTCTTCACCTCTCAGCTTTCTTTGCATTTCAACTCTCACATCCATACATGACTACTGGAAAAACCATAGCCTTGACTACACAGACGTTTGTTGCCAAAGTAGTATCTCTGCTTTTCAATATGCTATCTAGGTTGATCATAACCAACTAGGTTGGTCATAACTCTGTTAGCTTGGGGCTCAATTGGCTACCAAGCCTCTGCAGGTATTTGTTGTAGGAGGCTAGACTTCCCTTTACTTGGTTGACTTGGTTTCCATTCATTAGTGCCAGGCAGTATTCTCCAAATACTCCTTGGAGTTAGGATGCCTCCCTGCGTGAACCTGACTCCAGGGTCGTGGCCTCAACACAGGCCAGCCACTGTGGTGTCCATCCTTGCTACAGTAGCCTGGATTCCTGACAAGGGTCCTTTGTACACTATGCACTCGGGGCTCTAGAACCGCCATGCCAAACCCTCACGTTAGACTCTATTCTATGCTCTCTTGGCTTCTGTCTCCTTGAAACAAACTAGAATAATCTGGAAATGACTTTGACCAGGTTTCTTGGCCCTCCTCAGTCAACAGAAATTGACCAGAGGCCAGTCAAGAAATTCGGACAAGGCTCTTTTGGGGCCCCCATTGCAGCAGAGGGGAGCTATTACAAGCAACAGTTTCCTTACACGGGGTGATGGTAGGAGCGTGTCCACATATGGGGCCTGAGGGGTGGCTCAGGTGTATTGCCCATCCCTTTGGTGGTGGTGTGTGCAGGGGGCATGTGGAGTATACTGTTTTTGCTCCAGGGTCTTTAGAAGTGGCAGTTTGGTGTGTGTGGGTTTTTTTTTAATTTGCCCCAAATTGCATACACATAGTCATTCTTAGTTGCTTATAATTTCTTTGTGCTTTGTAGCTGAAGTAGATATTTGTCCAGGTACAAGCTTTACAGCACTGCAGCAAAGGGTCCCAGGTCCCAGACTCAGAACCTCTTGGGCCAAGGCTGCTGCCCAGTACTGCCAAGAGGTCCCCATCTCCTAGATTTCCCATTTCCATAAACCTGTGGTAAATGCCAAAAGCCAGCCAAGAGAGCAAATCTAGCCTTAAATTATTTGCTGTATGACCATCTAGGTATGCCTGGTGGTCTAGTCCAAAAACTCAAGCTGGGCCAGATTCCCTCTCTCAGAAACTTGAAATAAGTAGTAACAGATAAGGAAATTTTAAAAAAAATTGAGGCTGAAATGATGTCATGACCCAGATTTAGGAACGGGCCGAACCAAAGTAAATGATAGAAGAGCAAGAAATGAATAAGCAGGGCTAACTAACCGATGTTGGTTTCCAGTCTTTCAGTCATGTCTGACTCTCTGCAATCCCATGGACTGCAGCACGCCAGGCTTCCCTGGCCTTCACCCTCTCCCAGAGGCTCAAATACATGTCCATCGAGTCAGTGATGCCACCCAACCATCTTGTCCTCTGTCGTCCCCTTCTCCCCCTGCCTTCAGTCTTTCCCAGCATCAGGGTCTTTTCCAATGAGTTAGCTCATTGGTAACTGTTACCATGGCAATATGTTCAGTTCAGTTCAGTTCAGTCGCTCAGTCGTGTCCGACTCTTTGCAACCCCACGGACTGCAGCACGCCAGGCCTCCCTGTCCATCACCAACTCCCAGAGTTCACTCAGACTCACGACCATCGAGTCAGTGATACCATCCAGCCATCTCATCCTCGGTCATCCCCTTCTCCTCCTGCCCCCAATCCCTCTCAGCATCAGAGTCTTTTCCAATGAGTCAACTCTTTGCATGAGGTGGCCAAAGTACTGGAGTTTCAGCTTTAGCATCATTCCTTCCGAAGAAATCCCAGGGCTGATCTCCTTCAGAACGGATTGCTTGGATCTCCTTGCAGTCCAAGAGACTCTCAAGAGTCTTCTCCAACACCACAGTTCAAAAGCATCAATTCTTCAGTACTCAGCCTTCTTCACAGTCCAACTCTCACATCCATACATGACCACAGGAAAAGCCATAGCCTCCCTGTCCATCACCAACTCCCAGAACTTACTCAAACTCATGTCCATCGAGTCGGTCATGCCATTCCACCATCTCTTCCTCTGTCATGCCCTTCTCCTTCTGCCTTCAACTTCTAGACCTTAGAATTGTGTAAATATATATTGCTAGTTACTCCAATATATTTTAATAAGCTCATACTTTAGGGCTAACTCTTAAAGCATTAATTTCTAATGCAATACTTAATGCTTTTTAAAAGACAATACTGTATATATAGGGGCTGTGAAAGTACTTACATTGCTATGTATTAGGAACTGGACAAAAACTTAACGTGAGATAGAAATACCTTACATTTACAAAACACTAGCTACATATCAGGAACTTAAAATGTTTTACTTAAAATCTTAAAATGTTTTACTTAAAATCTAATTTCTCTTTCCCACCAATGACCCAATTATCCTCATTTCCCTGTACTTTGTCACTGTGGTTATGAAACCCACTAAATAGCATTATAACTGAGTATTTACAGCAATTACTTGAGCCTATTTTTTCATTTCTATAGGACATTTAATTTAGCAGACTGACAAATAGCCGTTCCCTCATTCAATACTTCCAGCCACAAATTTACAGGTAAGCAATAATTCTATTAATTCCTTTACCAATGATACTGCCAGGAGAGAAAGTTGATTAGCAACTACTGTAAATGTCCTGTAAATTTTTCTGTGGTCATTGATAGCTTTAAAGTTTACAATATATACTCCCACAGTTGGAATGGCAGTATGAGGCCCCTGAGAAACAAATGTAAGCGATGACAATTTTTAAAAAAACAGCCCCTTAAGTCTATGGAAATTGACCTAAGGGCATATTGCAAATGAAGAAATATTTATTCAGAAAACTTTGTTGAAACTCCATAAAAACACCCAGAGTCTATAGCATTTGAACTCAGGTGGCATTGGATTCCTCCCTCTTCCCTCCAGCTCAGAATGATGGAAGCGCCACTTCAGGGGTCAACAGCCCCTCGGTAACCAACCAGGGGCGACAGTACCTTCCTGAGAGGAGCAAACCACCAGAATTTCTCATCTCCCTCAGTCATGTGTTCTGGAGGCTAAATTCCAAGCAAGTGAAGCCAAGAAGTGAGGTGCTCACTACCTTCTTTCACTTAGTCCCCACTTTCAGAAGAGAGACTCTACCTCAAGCATGGCACATGAGAACAGTGGGTCCCTGATCCCCCTTGCCCCAGCTAATTCTGTAAGTTCAGTTCAATTCAGTCACTCAGTCGTGTCCGACTCTTTGGGACCCTATGGACTGCAGCACACCAGGCCTCCCTGTCCATCACCAACTCCCAGAACTTACTCAAACTCATGTCCATCGAGTCGGTCATGCCATTCCACCATCTCTTCCTCTGTCATGCCCTTCTCCTTCTGCCTTCAATCTTCCCCAGCATCAGGGTCTTTTCAAATGAGGTCAGTTCTTCGCATCGGGTGGCCAAAGTATTGGAGTTTCAGGTTCAGCATCAGTCCCTCCAATGAATATTTAGGACTAATTTCCTTTAGGATTGACTGGTTGGATCTCCTTGCAGTCCAAGGGACTCTCAAGAGTGTTCTCCAACATCACAGTTCAAAAGCACCAATTCTTCAGTGCTCAGCTCTCTTGATAGTCCAACTCTCACATCCATGCATGACTACTGGAAAAACCATCATTTGACTACATGGACTTTTGTCAGCAAAGTAATGTCTCTGCTTTTTAATATGCTGTCTAGGTTGGTCACAGCTTTTCTTCCAAGGAGAAAAGCATCTTTTAACTTCATGGTTGCAGTCACCATCTGCAGTGATTTTGGAGCCCCCCAAAAATAAAGTCTGTCACTGTTTCCATTGCTTCCCCATCTATTTGCCATTAAATGATGGGATCGGATGCCATGATCTTAGTTTGCTGAATGTTGAGTTTTAAGCCAATTTTTTTCACTCTCCTCTTTCACTTTCATCGAGAGGCAAAACAAGTTTGTAAGACAGTTTCAAATTGGGAAAGGAATGTCAAGAAGCCTCGACTACTGAACCCATGCTCCAGAGCTGATAAGCTTCAACTACTGATACCCTTGTGGCTCAGCTGGGAAAGAATCCGCCTGCAATGCGGGAGACCTGGGTTTGATCCCTGGGTTGGGAAGATCCCCTGGAGAAGGGAAAGGCTACCCACTCCAGTATTCTGGCCTGGAGAATTCCATGTATAGTCCATGGGGTCGCAAAGAGTCAGACATGACTGAGCGACTTTCACTCACTGAAGCTCACACATCCTAAAGCCTCTGCTCTGCAACAAGAAGCCACCGCAGAGAGAAGCCCACGCATGGGAGCTAGAGAGTAGCCCCTTCTTGCCACAACTAGAGAAAGCCTGTGTAGAATATCGAAGACTCCATGCAGCCAAAAATAAAAATAAATAAATAAAAGAATAAATCCACGTTGTCCTCTAACACTATCCTTCAAAGAGCCAGGATTTAATTGGTTGTGGAGATTTATACCCCAGGGATTGTTGAAAACTAAATAGAGCAATCAGCTGATGACGAGGGGAACTTAACAGCTGGATACGGTCAAGGAAAGAGATGTTAAGGAGCCCTACAAAAATCACTGTCACACAAGACTATCTGTGTACATGCTCAAGGCAGTGACATGTGAGACCAGTAACAGACTCCACTATGTGGAGGAAATAGACATCACTAAAACAGTCCAGCTAACACTAAAGAAATAAACAAGCCATTTATAATTAACAAGCTCCAAGGAACAGTGAGTGAAGTGAAAGTCGCTCAGTCGTGTCTGACTCTTTGTGACCCCATGGACTGTGTAGTCCATGGAATTTTCCAGGCCAGAATATTGGAGTGGGTAGCCTTTCCCTTCTCCAGGGGATCTTCCCAACCCAGGGATCGAACTCAGTCCTCCTGCATTGCAGGCGGATTCTTTACCAGCTGAGCCTTTACCAGGGGGCAGGGGGATGTCAATTTCCAGAGTTGCTATAAACAAAGCTTATTAAAGAGAAAGAAGTTACCTTTAAAAAGAACCAAATGAAAATTCTGAAGTTGAAAAATATAATAACTGAAATAAAAAACACAGCAGAGGGGCTCACAGTAGATTTGAACTGACAGAAGAATTAAACAATAGAGATTATGCATGCAAAGAACAGAGAGAAAAACAAATTGAAGAAAACTGAACAGAACCTCAGAGAAACATAGGTCACCATTAAACACACCAACATATGTATAATGGGAGTATAAGAAGTTCCAACTTTGATTTTTTTTTTCTTCCAGCTTTATTGAGAAGTAATTGACAACACTGTGTGAGTTTAAAGTGCATAATGTAGTAATTTTATATAAGTACATGTTGCAAAAATGATTACCACAAAAAGGTTAACATCTCCACCACCTCACAGAATTTCAATTTTTTTTAGCTTCATCTTAACAACTTTGATTAAAAAAAAAAAACTCAATGTATATAACCAAGAAGCTCAACAAATTGCAAATAAGATACATGCAAGGAGATCTACTTCAAACACATCAAAGTAAAAATGGTATCAATAACAAGTGTGAAAATAATGCAATCAAAATGAAAAGCATTTGTGCACTATCAGTGTAGTGAAATGAACCCACTGATTGGAAGGAAATACAATTGGCCCTCCATACCCACAGGCTCCTCATCCCTGGATTCAACCAAGCCACGATTGATTGAGTATGCAGATGCTAGATCCACAGATACACAAGGGTGACTGTTTTATGCTATTTTATACAAGGGACTTACTTGAGCATCTGTGGATTTGGGTTATCTGCACAGTTCCTGGAACCAATTCCCCAGTGGATACCAAGGAACAACTATACACTCGACCCTTGGAAACATGAGTTTGAATTATGCAGGTCCATTTATATGCAGATGTTATTTACAATAAATATATACTATGTTTATGTTCTGCAGTTAGCTGAATCCATAGATGTAGAACCTGAGGATAAGGAAACCTATGGGTCCTGGATCTGTCCACAGATCAGATACACATGGGTAATGAGGGGAGAGGGTGAGGTCCTGGCACAAAACCCTCATGGATACCAACAGACAACTATATTCCCAAATTATGTATCTGTTAAGGGATTTATAATCTAGAATTATAAACACCTTTACAATTCAATAATAAAAAGACAGTTCAGTACAGTTCAGTTCAGTTGTTCAGTCGTGTCCGACTCCTTGCGACCCCATGAATCGCAGCACGCCAGGCCACCCTGTCCATCAACAACTCCCGGAGTTCACTCAAACTCACGTCCATCGAGTCAGTGATGCCATCCAGCCATCTCATCCTCGGTCATCCCCTTCTCCTCCTACCCCCAACCCCTCCCAGCATCAGAGTCTTTTCCAATGAGTCAACTCTTTGCATGAGGTGGCCAAAGTACTGGAGTTTCAGCTTGAGCATCATTCCTTCCAAAGAAATCCCAGGACTGATTTCCTTCAGAATGGACTGGTTGGATCTCCTTGTAGTCCAAGGGACTCTCAAGAGTCTTCTCCAACACCACAGTTCAAAAGCATCAGTTCTTCAGTGCTCAGCTTTCTTCACAGTCCAACTCTCACATCCATACATGACCACTGGAAAAACCATAGCCTTCGGACCTTTGTTGGCAAAGTAATGTCTCTGCTTTTAAATATGCCATCTAGGTTGGTCATAACTTTTCTTCCAAGGAGTAAGCATCTTTTAATTTCATGGCTGCAGTCACTATCTGCAGCGACTTTGGAGCCCCCCCAAAATAAAAAGACAACCCAATTTTAAAAAGGGCAATTTCTAAATAAACATTACTCCAAAGAAGATATTCAAATGACCAGTAAACAAGAAAATATGTTCAAAATCATTAGATATTATGAAAATGCAGATTAAAAATAGAATGATATGCCTCACTTCACACCTTACTAGAATGCCTATAATCAAGAAGAAAGATAATAGCAAGTGATGGCGAGGATGTAGAGAAACTGGAAACCTTATACACTGTCAGAATTGTAAAATAATACAGCCACTTTGACAGTAAGTCAGAGTTACCAATAAGTCCTGTTACCACAGTTATCATATGACTAAGAAATTCTAGACATATATCCAAAAAAATGAAAACATACGTCCACCTAAAAACTTGTATATGAATATTCATAGAGCATAATTCATAATAGCCGAAAAAAGTGGAAACCACCCAAATGTCCATCAATGGATGGATGCACAAAATGGATAGATGTTTACCCATACAGTGGAATATTGTTTGGCAATGAAAAAGGATACACACAACATGAATGAACTTTGAAAACACTATGTTAAACGAAAGAAGTCAGTCACAAAAGACCACATGTTTATATGATTCCATTTATGTGAAATGTTAAAAGAACATTCTGTCCAGAGACGGAAAGTAAATTAGTAGAAGTTCTCTGATGACGAAGTGGTTGGAGGTGGCAGACAGAAGGTGTGAGGTTTCTTTTTGGGGTGATGAAAATATTCTAAAATTGATTGTGATGACAGATGCACAACTCTGATTATACTAAGAACTGTTCAAAGGTACACTTTAAACGGTGAACTGTATGGTATATAAATTATGTCTCAAAGCTGTAACTAAAAAAGATTCATACATAAATAAAAGACAACTTAAAATTCTAAGAATTTTATTATAGAAATAAAACAAGGAGTATAATTAAACACAAAATAAATAATTTCATTCTTGATTAAAGTATTTAATATTATAAACTAGTTTATAACCCAACTTCCTTAAAGGATTTATGTTTACTGAAATTAACTTTTATTCTGTTTGAAGATGTATCCTTAGTTACAGGAAGAACACAATCTAAATATACATTGTTGTAGACACCATTCAAAAGTCAACATACATAAAATCGATTGTATTAGATGGCTAATAAACACATGAAAAAAATGCTCAACAATGCTAAATTATTAGAGAAATGCAAATCAAAACGACAATGAGATATCACCTCAGACTGGTCAGAATGGCCATCATCAAAAAATCCACAAACAATACACGCTGAGGAGGATGTGGAGAAAAGGGGAATTCTTGCACTGCTGGCAGGAATGTAAATTGATACAGCCACTATGGAGAACAGTGGCTATACAGAACAGTATGGAGGTTTCTTTAAAAACTAGGAATGACCAGAAATGACTCAGAAATCCCACTACTGGACATCTACCCTGAGAAAACCACAATTCTAAAAGACACATGTACCCTAAGGTTCACTGCAGCACTAGATAGATTAGCTGGGACATGGAAGCAACCTAGATGTTCACTGAGAGATGAATGGATAAAGAAGTTGTGAGATATATATACATACATATATATATATTTATATAATGGATTATTACTCAGCCATAAAAAGGAACAAATTTGGGTTCGTTCTAGAGAGGTGGATGAACCTAGAGCCTGTTATACAGAGTGAAGTATGAGTGAGAAAAACAAATATAGTACGTGAATGTATATATAGGGAATCTAGAAAGATGGTACTGATGAACCTATTTATAGTGTAGCAATAGAGAGAGCAAACTGAGAGAAGCACTGAAACATATCCATCACCACATATAAAACAGATGAAAAGTGAAAGTGAAAGTCGCTCAGTAATGTCCGACTTTTGGCCACACCATGGACTATACAGTCTGTGGAATTCTCCAGGCCAGAATACTGGAGTGGGTAGCCATTCCCTTCTCCAGGGGATTTTCCCAGCCCAAGTCTCCCGCATTGCAAGTGGATTCTTTACCAGCTGAGCCACCAAAACAGATAGCCAGTGGGAATCTGCTGTATGATGCAGGGAGCTCAACCCAATGCTCTGTGACAACCTAGACGGGTGGGATGGGGTGGAAGGTGGGAGGGGAGTTTAAGAAGGAGGGATATATGTATACCTATGGTTGATTCATGATGCTGTACAGCAGAAACCAACACAGCATTCTAAAGCAATTATCCTCCAATTAAAAGTAAATAAATTTAAAAAAAGAAAAAAATTCAGTTGTATTCATCTTTGTTAAATAGCTGTACAAAGCTATTAATTTAAAATACAAAAGGGTTATTTATGAGATTGTCGTACATTAGAAGTATGGAATGCATGTTTCTTTTTCATACTATTATTCCACTACATATAGTGGTCAGATGTTCAATGTATCTCTTATAAAACTGCACATAAGATTATATTTGCCAAAATTAGAATGTGCAAATTCTAAGAGACTTACAAAACAGAAATGACTCAGAAAGTCCTTTGTGCTAAATTCAGCAATCTGGTTCTAAAATGTCCTTTTTTTAAAATTATGGTAAACAAATATATTGTTTAGAAATCTTAATGGCTGGAAAATAGTTGAATCAAATATACTTCTTTGTAATTTTCACATCTAATTTTATTTAAATTATTAATTTTATACATTTAAAAACTAAATAATGAGCTATTATTTCAATAAGAAATTGTTCAATTTTAATTGCAACTTTTCAGGGCTCTAATTTTAATGTATATTGGGATCTAAAACAATCAGCAAACAGTAATAATAGAGAAAGTACATTTTAAAAACTGGGACAAATGAGAAAATAGATTGAGATGCAGTAGCCATTTTGCTTTAGAATAAGTTCTTAAATGCACAGAATAGTTCATTTAAATGCCCTTTAAATATTCCTGCACTTAATAAAACTGATTTACCTACAACTTTTAAAAACCCAATAATTTTATAAAGAGAGACACTACTTTTACCCCCAAAAGGCATCAAAATATTTTAACAGCTCAAAAATAGAAAAAGGCAAAAAGCAATTGATTTCCCCAAAATGACAAAGTTTAATAAGATGGCTATTCGCTGTTCAATAAATTAATAGCCTATCTTTTAAAGCATATTTTTCAGCCCCAACTTGTAACAGACTTTGACCTCCATTTCTACTTTTCCTTTAGTCAATCTAGACTATATGGACGAGTGTTATATTAGGCTTTTAGCAATTTGAGTTAATGTCCCAAAAAAACATGCTGTCTATATACTCAGAAAGTAATGAAGAAAAAAATTTATAAGTGCAATGCACACTCCCTAGGTGGTAAAACTCTACCAGTCTAACACAGATGCCGAAGTCAAAAAACATATAAACCAGCACAGTCAATATCATACATCTTATCAAGTAAGTTTTATCTGTTGGATTGTTTGGCATTTGGGAAGCTAAGTAAATTAATTTAGCAGGCTAGAAATCCCATTACTACCTTTCACAAAGATTTGGTTCCTAATGAATTAAAGTTAATAGTGAAAATAGCATACTGAGGATTCTTTCTCTGTGCTTAATGATGAGGGAAAAGGTACCAAAATTTTCTTATGAAATTGAAATAAATTGATAATTTTTTAATAATAAAATGTAAACTTTGAAATAAGGAGGTTAAGGCACTTATTTCCATGGTGTTGCAACATCAAGGGCGAAGTATGTTTTGTATTTCTTTGAGAAATTCCTTCCACCCCAAGCCCATAAACTTTTCCCCTTTCACAGTAGATCTCTACTGTCAAACCTAACCCAAAAAGAATTACTTGCAGAATTCTTAATCATTTGTTACTCTACAAATAAGTAAGGAAATTAATTAAATGCTCAAGTTTTCTAGCACTACTGTTCTAACTAGAGCTAAAATAGAAGCAAATAAGCTTATCTTCCATACCCAGTATTATTATTTTTATAACAAAGCTCACATTTTTCTTCTCAACTGATGCTAAATGAAAAATTCATTATTTAAAAAATTCAATTAAAAGCTGCTCCAAACCTATTTTAAGAAATAAGTTGATAGAAGCAAAAGCAACTTACTAATATGTCAAAAACAAAAAAAACACAACAATCGAAATTCAGCATATTTGATCATAAAATAGATCAGTAAAAATTCAATTAAATATTTCATGCTACATAGAAAGTAGGTTGTTCTATTTCCCTTTCAAAATATGCAAGCCATCTTTTCAATTACATTGTTTTACATGCTGCATCTAATCATAAGTACTACCATAGGTAACTATGGTAATATTTTTATAAGGCTTGAAGCTAAATACTAGTGACTCACTATTAAGATGTACAGAGAAGCTGAAATAGCCTGCCTGTAGCTATCTTAATATAATTGCTAAACATTACATAAAAGCATGACAGGAGAGCCAATAAAGCTAACACACCAGACATATGATACTGCCGTCAAACAATTCTTAAGCTCCAAAAGAACAAAACATCTGAGTTAGTCTAAGAATGCATGAGCTCTTGTACTTTTAAAAGATATATTACAGAACATAAAGATAATGGAAAGATGCTCCTTTCTAATATAGTAATTTTACAGTGATGAAACTGCAATTTTTGCAGTACTCTAACCAGTGGAAAAATTTTAAATGTGTTCACTTAACAGGTGTATAAGGTAAAACTAAACCTGCATCCCACCTTATTAAAGTGATACATCCATCCTGAAACTCTTTATAAGGCCAAATTAATCATTTTATAATTTCTTTTAAATATGATTAAAAATTTGAAAAGGAACACAGACTGTGGAACTGTGCTGTGAATTTCATGATAATTGTCATTTTGTTCTTCATGCTGAAAACCGTTATCACCATTTCACAAGGAACAGCAGTTGTGTTTTATCACAAATGCTTCTCTATGCAGAGGCATGTTAAACAGCATCTACACGTATCTCCAGAAACTGCTGCTCACTTTAGTGGACATATCCTCATTCTGATAAAGATTTAAGTTTTTACTTCATACTTCAATAGATAACACGTGAATAGATTATATATTCCATATCCATATTTTTAAAAACCTTGAATGGTCTTTTATTTTTTTCCTTATTTTTTAACTTAAAGCATCATTCTTTTAAATGTCTGTTTTAAAAAAATACATAGGTAACAAGAGTTAACTGTTTTATCATGATTAAGTTGGTATCAAATTTATGGGCATAAGTGAAAAAACTAAGCACTTAATAGTCATAATGTAGTGAAATATAATATCAAGCACAATATATTATTAAGAAAGTGCTCACATATAAGCAGCAGATGATGAAAGCTATATCATGGAAAATCTGGATATATCTTAATGTATATCCTTAAAAATCACTTTCCTTTATATAATTTCCATTTTAATTTAAATGCCACAAATTATCAGTGAACATTTAAATTAGTTTTTTATTTCAGCTCTATTATACATCATGAAATACCTTCAGAAACTGCCTTGAGGGTAAGGATAATTCTTTCCTTCTATTCTGTAATTATATCACATTAAGTATTTGTTAAATGTTATGTTTGAGACATACTCTGACCTTGAACACATTCAAATTCAAGACTAACGTTATGATGGAAAGATTTATGAGGAAAATTTTACAACAGTTTGGAAGGTAAAATCATAGCAATAAGGAAAACACCTGGCTGGAATACTGTAGAGTGGCAGATTTGACGTTTTACCGAAGGACAGTAATGTTTGATCTTCTTTCCCTCAGAGAACTGTAGATCCAGTTAACAGCAGGAGGGAAAATCAGCAGCAACATTTCAATGTCCACACTCTGATTTCCAAGAGACACCACGTAGGTAGAAGAAAACTGTATTTTACTTCAGGTGGTATATAAGTCTTTGATATGAAGGCTCTGCTATTTTTCAAGACTGAAAGGATATCACAGTGTTGATTTTATATACAAAGTAGGATCTGTTCCAGTACACTCTAGTGAAATAATTCATATAGGGAGAATAGTTAATTTTGACCTCATGACAAAATCGTCCATGTTTTGAGTAGGTTAACTTGTCACCTTCTTCACAAACCACCTATCAAATGATACGAAACATAATGTTGAAAAGGTTACAGGAGAAATGCAATCAAGGTACAAGTGACTATATTTATATAAAATAGATATATTTTTGTTAAATATGGAATATTTCACATTGGTTAGCAAATATCTCATATTGTTCAGCAAATAAAAGCCTCTTCATAAGAGTTACCATGTTCACTAAATTCTTGAGCTTCCCACTGAGACTGAGAAACCAGCATAAAGTGTTTTCCAATTTTTAAAAGATTTATTCCTAAAATTTAGAAGGCTATGTCTCCATAGTCTATTATCATTCATCTGAAGAATCTTATGGAGCCTACTGAAGCTGAGAAATGCACATATATTCTTAATGTATGTTCATATTCTTCTCCTTGTGCAGGACTGACTCACAACAGTAAGTTTCTGTGACTAGTTAGTAAATCCTTTACATTTTCACTTTAATGAGGTTCACTAAGATAGCTTAGCTAGCTCAAAGAGTTTTCTACAACAAAAACACTAACTATTTTTCTAATGCTTTGGAGAGATGTCAGAGAATCAAGAATCAAAGAAGAATCAAGAATAAAAGAAGAGATCAGCTTTAAGCCTGTGCCTGGAATTACATGAAAGAAGTAACCTGACCTTCAAAATGGAGCAAGAGGGTGTCCAGGAGCAAGAGGGTGTCCAAGAGCAGAATAAAACTCCAGACAGTAGACAGCAATACAGCAGTAATCACTAAATGCGTGTGTGCTGAGTCGCTCAGTAATGTCTGACTCTTTGCAACCCCACGGACTGTTGCCTGCCAGGCGCCTCTGTCCATGGGATTTTTCAGGCAAGGATACTGGAGTGGGTTGCCATCTCCTACTGTTATTACCAAATACTTGATGTTTAATGTTTAATAAAATTCCATTTTGTCACCAATTAAGCCAAAGATCACAGACATCAAGTACCAAGAGAGAAAATTCAAAATACATGCAGCAGAAAACAGAATAAGTTCATAAGATTAAGAGGTCATTTCTCTAGACTCTCCTGGCAAGGGCACAGGTTTGGTATGTGGGGAACTAAGATCCCACATGCCTCGCAGCATGGCCAAAAAAACCCCAAAGCAACAAACTAATTTCTCACCTACAAACTGGTCTGGGATGATTATGACAAAGCTATTTAATTAGGAAGAGACAGAGAAGTCTTGGCTGCAGTCTGAATAGAATATGTAATCTAAATAAGAATGATCTACTAAACTTTAAGATCCTCCACCCCCAACTTTCCCAGGAGTACAGGTACCTTTTCTAGTGCCTCATTACCAGATATACAAACTGGGAGATACTGACATACTGTCATATATCATACAGATATACTGACTCCCCTGTCAGTCTTAGTTGCTAGGTATATAGTATATACACTGTAGGCTGAGATTAACACAGCTTGGTAAAATAGCAAAATCAATGAAAACTGAAAATACAGTTAAATCCTAACAACCAAAGTAGTTTTGAAAACACTAATTTTGAGGATAACAGGGGCTCAATGTACAAGACTATGTTAATTTAATAAACAATTTTTCTAGATATGAATCAAATTATAAGAAATTTCTCAAATAAGAATATAACAATCAGCTGCTTTTTATATTACAATGTTAAAATCATAATTCATCTTTTGTTCCTAAATGTAGAACATGTACAAGTACAGGCAACTAATGACTCCAGGTATTGATAAAATTGTTTGGTTTTTTTTTGTAAAATTGTCCAACTTTTCTTTTGTACATTGCAAAAACACTTCAACCTACGTTTCATTAGTTCCCCAACTGTTACATCTCTAGAGAAGGAAATGGCAACCCACTCCAGTATTCTTGCCTGGAAATCCCATGGACAGAGGAGCCTGGCGGGCTGCAGTCCACAGGGTTGCAAAGTCGGGCGTGACTGAGCACATGCACACACTGTTACTATTATAAGTTTAAATAAAGTCATTTTTCTAAAAAAAGTAAGTAAAATTTTACAAATGGTTACTTACATGGCCATTTGCAATGTCTAATAAATCTTTAACCCGACAGCCTCTCATGGTTCCCACTTCATTGCAGATAGCATCTTCTACTATTAGGTAACTAGCCTTGTACGATGTCAGTATTTTATAAATATCCTCAGCAGATCGCTTTGAATAGATTTGATAGATCTGAAAGAAAATAATTAAAACAACAACTTAAAAAGACGTTTAAAACTTCTATTTATCAAACACTGAGCATCTACTATGTTCTTAGTACCATCTGTGTAAAATAAAGATATTCACTAAGACTTGATTCCTGTCCTCAGCAAGCTTATGTTCATCTGCTCTCGGCTACTTGCATATCTTCTTTAGAGAAATATACATTCAACTCCTTTGTCCATTTTCCCCCAATGTTACTGACATATAATTGACATACAGTATTGTGTATGAGCTTAAGGTATACAACATGTTTATTTGATAAGCTCATATGCTGCAAAATAATTTAGCACCATAGCTTTAGTTAATATTTGCATCATGTTACATAATCACCATTTTTTTGTGTGTGTGGGGAAAACATCTAAGATCTATTCCCAACAACTTTCAAATCTACAATACAGTATTATTAACTCCAATTACCATGCTGTACATTAGATCCCTAGAATTTATTCATCTTATAACTACAAGTTTGTACTCTTTGACCAATATCTCATTTCTCGAGGTCTCTCAACCCCTGGCAACCACAACTCCTCTCTGTTTCTATGAGGTCAGCTTTTTTAGATTCCATAAATAAGTGATATCATACAGTATTTGTCTTTTTCTATCTGACTTACTTCAGTTAGTATAATGCCTCCCTGTCCATCAACAACTCCTGGAGTTTACCTAAACTCATGTCCATCGAGTCGGTGATGTCACCCAGCCATCTCATCCTCTGTTATCCCCTTCTCCTCCTGCCCCCAAGCCCTCCCAGCATTAGGGTCTTTTCCACTGAGTCAACTCTTCGCATGAGGTGGCAAACGTATTGAAGTTTCAGCTTCAGCATCAGTCCTTTCAATGAACACCCAGGACTGATCTCCTTTAGGATGAACTGGTTGGATCTCCTTGCAGCCCAAGGGACTCTCAAGTCTTTTCCAACACCACAGTTCAAAAGCATCAATTCTTCAGTGCTCAGCTTTCTTCACAGTCCAACTCTCACATCCATACATGACCACAGGAAAAACCATAGCCTTGACTAGACAGACCTTTGTTGGCAAAGTAATGTCTCTGCTTTTGAAAGTTGGCCATAACTTTCCGTCTAAGGAGTAAGCGTCTTTTAATTTCATGGCTGCAGTCACCATCCCCAGTGATTTTGGAGCCCCGAAAATAAAGTCTGACAGTTTCCACTGTTTCCCCATCTATTTCCCATGAAGTGATGGGACCAGATGCCATGATTTTAGTTTTCTGAATGTTGAGCTTTAAGCCAACTTTTTCACTCTCCTCTTTCACTTTCATCAAGAGGCTTTTTAGTTCCTCTTCACTTTCTGCCATAAGGGTGATGTCATCTGCATATCTGAGGTTACTGATATTTCTCCCGGCAATCTTGATTCCAGCTTGTGCTTCTTCCAGCCCAGTGTTTCTCATGATATACTCTGCATAGAAGTTAAATAAGCAGAGTAACAATATACAGCTTTGACGTACTCCTTTTCCTATTTGGAACCAATCTGTTGTTCCATGTCCAGTTCTAACTGTTGCTTCCTGACCTGCATACAGGTTTCTCAAGAGGCAGGTCAGGTGGTCTGGTATTCCCATCTCTTTCAGAATTTTCCAGTTGATTGTGATCCACACAGTCAAAGGCTTTGGCATAGTCAATAAAGCAGAAATAGATGTTTTTCTGGAACTCTCTTGCTTTTTCCATGATCCAGCGGATGTTGGCAATTTGATCTCTGGTTCCTCTGCCTTTTCTAAAACCAGCTTGAACATCTGGAAGTTCATGGTTCACGTACTATTGAAGCCTGGCTTGGGAGAATTTTGAGCATTACTTTACTAGCGTGTGAGATGACTGAAAGAACAGGCATGCTTAAAACCCATGCCTTGATTACATGGTGTTTTTCATTATAATTTTGCTGACCTTATTAGATAATAAGCTCTGCATCTTATTACAATAGATAATACATTTTTTTCAGTTTTTCTGAAATGCTAAACTTGGAAAAGCCATAAAAGTTAGGCCAAAAGTATCACAGACTGTCCTGAAAATCCTGAGGTTTGTAATCTAGACTGGACAAGATCCCAGTCTATCTGCAGGATATTCAGCAGCTGCTGACGACATGTTTTGGTTGCTGTCTATCCAGCAACTTCAGGTCAATGTCCACTGACATGCTAGATACTCATTCTGTGGGATACAGAATGTGACTACATCGAGAGGAAGTTTCTCACTCACTTCACCTGCTAAGTAAGTTCATGTGAATGGTTCTATCCTATTCAGTTTAACACTTATTTGTGTATTTTATATAATTTTTATTTATTTTCAAGTCTAGGGAAACTGTAACATACTACTGGGGCATGTTAAAAAAAAAAAAACGACTTTGATGCAATGGCAATAACATTACTGTTAGACTCAGGTGCGATTTCTCAACTCTGGCGCTATTAACATTTTGGGCCACATAATTCTTTGTTGGGACCAAAAGGAGGCCGTTCTGCACACTGAAGGATGTTTAGGCACTCCCTGGTCTCTACCCTCTAGGTGCCTGTAGAACCCCTCCCTCCAGCTGTAACAACAGAAAATGTCTCCAGACACTGCCAAATGTCCTCTGGGGGCACCGTCATTCCAGGTTCGAGAATCAGTGGCCTAGGAGATTATACAGATTAGTCATGTTATGAATTATAGATTGTGGTGTCTAATTCAAATGATATGATCTCATTTATGGACTTAAATTTGAATTTTAATTTAAAAACAAATTTATTCAGTACTTTGCTATGTACTGGACACCACAGAGAAAGATAAAGATTTTGGGGGAAAAAAACTGGTTCCTATTCATATAAAACTGAAAATTCTAAAATGTTTAAATTTAATTCAAACTAGAATGTTAATTCGCACTCTGACCCAATTACATGTGATTCTGAAGTTCTATTTTAGAATTTGAAAAACAATAAAAATTGTTTAAAAAAATTAAAAAACAACAAAGAAAACAAAGACATGTCACAGTCTGTTGGTTTAAATCCACAAAAAATAAAGTTTAGGAAGGAGTTTCCCAGGTGGCACTAGTGGTAAAGCATCTGCCTGCCAATACAGGAGACCTAAGAGACGCAGGTTTGATCCCTGGAGTATGAAATAGCAACCCACTGCAGTATTCTTGCCTGGAAAAATGCCATGGAGGAGCCTGGCAGGCCCCAGTCCATGGGGCTGCAAAGAGTCAGACACAACTTAGCAACGGGACATACACTAAGTTTAGGAATATGCTGCAATATGTCTTCTAAGCAGCACTTACCTTTTCAAGTGCAGCAAATATTAATCAGAGGTGGCGGTTGTCTCTTAGATAAATGACTCCCAGGTAGACCTCCCATCTCTGACCTCTCCCTTGCTTCAGCTGTTCTATGACCTTAATAACTCCTAAGCATTCCATTCCTAGGTTTATAAAAGGTCTTTGATAACTCCCAAATGCCTTGAGGGTAAGTCTAAATTTTAAGTATGACCTTCCAGGTCCTTCAGAATTTGGCCTCTTATTTTCTAGTTTCATGGCCAAGCAAATTTCATGGCTCTTGTGACTTTTTCAATCTGGAATCATTATATTCTTTTTCCAAACAAGTTTCTAAGTCATCCTTCAAATCCGCGATCAAAGGAATGCCCTTTATGAAGACTTGGATTTTTGTAGGCAGAACTGACTTGCTTCTGCTTTTGAACTCCTCTCTGTACTTTCTGTGATTATATGTGAATGTGTGTACACAAAGAATTATAATATTAATAGTACATAATTATCAGAGAAGGCAAAGGCAACCCACTCCAGTACTCTTGCCAGGAAAATCCCATGGACGGAGGAGTCTGGTAGGCTGCAGTCCATGGGGTCGCAAAGAGTCGGACACGATTGAGTGACTTCACTTTCACTTTTCACTTTCATGCATTGGAGAAGGAAATGGCAACCCACTCCAGTGTTCTTGCCTGGAGAATCCCAGGGACAGGGAAGCCTCGTGGGCTACCGTCTATGGGGTCACATAGAGTCGGACATGACTAAAGTGACTTAGCAGCAGCAGCAGCAGCAGCAGTACATAATTATAATAGCTAACATTTAAATTTTACTGTTTCAGACAGACTGTATTATCTTATTTAATTCTCCTAAGTAGAGGGTCAGAACTATTATTTCCAGATTCAAAAACTTGCTCAAGGTCACAAAGCTAGCACATGGCAGAGGTATCATTTGAGTCCAGATACTCTAATTCTAGAGACTGGATTCTTAGAGTCTAACCTCTTTATTAAGTCTAACTTCTATACTGCTATACTTCCTACTTAGCATAGTGTATACTTAAAAACTATGTGAAATTCTCTCCAATTGAAAAACAGAATATTTAGAACTCAGGTTCAACTGGTCACTACCTTCAGATATGAAGTTATATTTACATCCAAACAAAACATTCAAAATTATAAATTCTCTGAAAGAGAAGCAATTAGATACCATACAAATATTATATATACTAAGTTATTAACAACAGCCCATACTGAAAACTAAATCAGTGCTTTATAAGCAATAATAGAATTTTGGCTTAGAAATACAAAGTGTATAAAGACAGTAACTGAAGCCTTCCTTCAATAATTTGATTGAGAACAATGATAGTCTGAAAGAGAATGTTTCCCTTTTAAACTATTACACATTAGTCCCTTGGAGCCTTGTGGGAAATGAAATGTCTCTCCTAGAAACATATCAATACTTTTCATAAAAGAACTTCATATTCTAATGTTGGTCCCTCTTGGTTAAATGTACTAAACAGCTTTTTAAAAAATTAAAACTAATTAACTCTTCTAAAATTGTCTGGATTTTCCTAGCTAACCCAAGGAACATATACATCATTGTAAAACCATACTAAAAAGTCATATAAAAAAGATCCCAATGTAGAATATAAAATGCCTTACGTTTTCATTTCTCTTGAGAAGATCATCATCATTGTAAAGAGGCAAGCTTGTCACCATCCATCCGGTGCATAATTTAATCACACCCATTAATTGTGGACTTCCTGCAAACACAGCTGCAACTGGAGCTTGCCTTCTGCAAAGAACCATAAAGATTCACACACTGAAATGGTAAATATACTATTTAGTTCGCCGATTTGTATCAATTCTGAAATACCAAGGAACTTAAAATGGGTTGTACACTTAAGTTTTAATGTCAGTTCTAATTTCACTTCATTTTTGGATCCATTAAAAAAAATGAGCAGTTATTATGTGCCAGAAGTTGTTTAGAGTGCTAAAGATAAATATTTTAAAAAGAGAGGTGGGAGGACAAGGTCACTGCTTTCAAGACAGAGAAGGGGAGAGGATTAACACATCTCCTACTGCCATCGAGGTCAGGTGGCGATAATGCAGGGTAATGGGACAGTGACAGTTCAATGGTGATGCTGTGAATTCTCAAATTCATCTTTGGCAAATACTAACCACCAAAACCCAGCTCCTCCCAGATCTACCTATCCTCCTGCTCCTTCCCTGCCTTTACCCATGTGTCTATCTCCAGTTAACACATAAAGAACTTCTCTTCTCTAAATCATAATTCCGAAGTCCCAGAGAGATGCCCCTTACAAGACAGATCCCAAAGGGCTGCTCTAATGTCCTGACTTATTTATTCCCTCCCTGTATTCAATATTCAGCATCAACCTACCGTGTCAAAAGTAAAGAGGACACAGCCACTGTTCTCAAGGAGCACCCAGTAACGGGGAAACAGAAATGAAACAGAAAAATCACATCACAGTAACATAAATGCCCAATCATTTGATGTAAAAGGTCCAATGTTTAGGCCTTTGATGTTTTTGAAAATATTGTGGTAAATCATACATGTAAACGTGACTTCCTCTTTTGTTAACAACAGAAGGCTATACAGTCAGTGTTCCACAAAGGTAAATACAATTCACAAAAAAATATTAACAGGCAGTAGTTAAGGATGATCTAAAATAATAATCTTTACACATACAAGAGGTGTCGTCATAATAATGAGACCTTACATAATACCTATTCTCACTTTCAAACTGGGGTGTTGGAGAAGACCCTTGAGAGTCCTTTGGGCTGCAAGATCAAACTGTCAATCCTAAAGAAAATCAACCCTGAATATTCACTGGAAGGACTGATGCTAAAGCTCCAATACTTTGGCCACGAGCTAAAAGCCTGAAAAGACCCTGATGCTGGGAAGATTGAGGGCAAGAGGAGAAGAGTGTGACAGAGGATGAGATG
This sequence comes from Budorcas taxicolor, assembly GCF_023091745.1. Classification (NCBI taxonomy): domain Eukaryota; kingdom Metazoa; phylum Chordata; class Mammalia; order Artiodactyla; family Bovidae; genus Budorcas; species Budorcas taxicolor. The sequence continues at coordinate 82,586,769 of NC_068923.1, forward strand.
GTTGGATGGCATCACTGACTCAATGGACACGAGTTTGAGGAAACTCAGGGAGATTAGTGATGGATAGAAAAGCCTGGCGTGCTGCAGTCCATGGGGTAGCAAAGAGTTGGACACGACTTCGCAGCTGAACAACAATAATAATTCTCACTTCTATTCACCTATTCTATGAAATTAATTCTTCATTTCTAGAAACAGTTTTAATCTTTTTCTCCCTTTTATCCTGGTCTTTTCTGATAGTATTTTGTGCCCTTTTCAAGCATTAGTTTCTTTATCTATGTGTTTAAATTTTTTCATATTATTTATCAGTCTCTATTCATGGGGTAGACTGGCTGAAAAAAATGACTGCAATGATTCTTTCCTAGTCATGCTCTTGGAGCAAACTCTAGTTTCCATCATGTGACTTGCTTTGGCCAACAGGACATTAGCAAACACAATGTGAGCAGACTTAAAACATGCTTACATTGAGACTTGTCCTCTCATGCAGCTCTGGGAGCTCTACAACCACCACCTTGTGAATGAGCCCAGTCTCACCTGGGCTGGATGATGAGAAGCAAGTGGCTAAGTCAATTCCATGCCCTCAGCTGACACTACCCAGCCACAGTCATGTGGGAGAGGCCAGGCCAGACTACCGAGTTCCACGTGAGCTGGCCCAGACCAGAAGGATCCTACCCATTGCTTCCACTCAGCTGATCACGGAAGTGGTGCAAAATAACAAATGCTTACTGTTTGTAAGTCGCTAAGTTTTGTAAGAGCACACTGTGCAGCAAAACCTGACACAAACAAATTTTATTATCAGAAATTGCTAGAGGTCTAGTTCTGTTGCTTATCATAAATGACAGCAATATGTCTTGCTGTGTCGAACTGTTTTTTCATGTGTTTTGTAACTTTAGAACTTATCTCCATGAAGCTTTGTTTGTGAAATCCTGGGTAGCCTGGGTTGAGGATTATATTAGGCACTCCAGACCACCCCAGAAATACTTTTTATGCTAATTTCTTGATACAGGGTTCCCTGGATTAAAAAAATGTAATTTCAAGCTATAGACATGTGAATTCAGATGGACTGCTACAAATTCAGAGGAAACACTTTATTTTTGACCAAGAGTTGAGGCCAAGGAAGATATGCTTTCTCATCATCTTTTTCTACCACTTGCTGGATATTTTGAGTTCATCCTTTCACTGACAGTATGGCCCTTTGAGGGTCCCTTAGTTCTATATGTATTAATATGTTAGGGGAGGGAACAGGGTGTTTCAATTACAATTCCCCACTTGCACAGATCCAAGAGCACATCTCCTGTCACATTAAAATCTGTGGGAGTATCAAAATTAAAAATCTTGTTAACCTTGGTTATCAATACTAGAAACCCACTGTTCATTCACCTCCAATTCTGGTTAAAAGAAGCATCTCTTGACTATCTAAATAAAAGGACATTGGTTCCTTTTTATTCCACATTTCTAGATGCTTAATAGCTAGAGTTTCATATTTCAACTTATCAATACTATACTTTTGATGGAAACAAGTTCAATTAGAAAATTAGAATTATATGTCTAATTAAAAAACTGTCCCTAAAAATACAGGGTAAAATTCCTGAGTTTTGGGAAAAGGATTACCTTATTATTCCCCCTGACTCCATTAAATAGCATGCAATGATTAATTAATAGCTTAACAATAGTCTCAGGCAATTCAGTTCTTACTTTATCCAGGTCATAAGTTCCACCGTATCTGGGTCATAAAATTCTTGTAGTTCCATTAGTTCTGTCATTAATCTTGGAAAAAACTAAAATACAAAACAAAATCCCCGAAACCTGTGTGTAAGTATTTAGAAAGTTTAAAGCTGATTCAAAGTATTTCCAAAGACTAACAGGCCTACTTGTGACAAACAATATTATAACACTCTTCTCACAGAAAAAATGGCACAGATCACTTTACTTTCTTTTAGTTTCTTGTTCATTCTTCTCAGTCCAAATAATCTACTGTTTGGTTAATTTACTACCTATAATCAATACATAATTTTAGCATCACCAATTAATCATCAGTTGTTTATTTCATGCACATACACACTGAAAAAATAAGTAAACAAATAAATTTCAGGTTAAGTCAAATAATTCACAGGTTTACTGGCAATTAATTTCATGTTACAATATGATAAGGTAAAGAATTTATATTACTTTGTGAATATTTAAATTTTGGGATTGCCAAAATGCTTTTTACTCTTTACTAGTAAATACTATTTATTCAGCTATTTCCTTTGTCAACTGTAATAGTCAGGAAGCAACAGTTAGAACTGGACATGGAACAACAGATTGGTTCCAAATAGGAAAAGGAGTACGTCAAGGCTGTATATTGTCATCCTGCTTATTTAACTTATATGCAGAGTACATCATGAGAAATGCTGGGCTGGAAGAAGCACAAGCTGGAATCAAGATTGCCGGGAGAAATATCAATAACCTCACATATGCAGATGACACCACCCTTATGGCAGAAAGTGAAGAGGAACTAAAAAGCCTCTTGATGAAAGTGAAAGTGGAGAGTGAAAAAGTTGGCCTAAAGCTCAACATTCAGAAAATGAAGATCTTGGCATCTGGTCCCATTACTTCATGGCAAATAGATGGGGAAACAGTGGAAACAGTGTCAGACTTTATTTTTGGGGGGCTCCAAAATCACTGGGGATGATGACTGCAGCCATGAAATTAAAAGACGCTTACTCCTTGGAAGAAAAGTTATGAGCAACCTGGATAGCATATTCAAAAGCAGAGCATTACTTTGCCAACTAAGGTCCGTCTAGTCAAGGCTATGGTTTTTCCAGTAGTCATGTATGGATGTGAGAGTTGGACTGTGAAGAAAGCTGAGCACTGAAGAACTGATGCTTTTGAACTGTGGTGTTGGAGAAGACTCTTGAGAGTCCCTTGGACTGCAAGGAGATCCAACCAGTCCATTCTGAAGGAGATCAGCCCTGGGATTTCTTTGGAAGGAATGATGCTCAAGCTGAAACTCCAGTACTTTGGCCACCTCATGTGAAGAGTTGACTCATTGGAAAAGACTGATGCTGGGAGGGACTGCGGGCAGGAGGAGAAGGGGACGACAGAGGATGAGATGGCTGGATGGCATCACCGACTCGATGGATGTGAGTTTGGGTGAACGCTGGGAGTTGGTGATGGACGGGGAGGCCTGGCGTGCTGCAATTCATGGGGTCGCAAAGAGTTGGACACAACTGAGCGACTGAACAATATTAGACTATAGAAAATTCCACTAGACTATAGAAAATGGGACTCTAAAAATGTTTTAGCTCTTCTAGCACGGTCCTATTGGTAGAAAATTAAGTATTATTTAGTATATCACATTTTATTTTGTTAAAATACTGTCCCAATATAAGTATCCTACACACACATAAAAATTTATCACTACCTTATAAACAACATATATTTTAACATTATGAAAAATCTAACTTTCTTACCTCTTTCCATAAGCTGAGACCTATTATAGTGGGCACAGCCATGCTCAAAATAAGAGCCTAAAATGTTAAAGCAAAAAGGGTTATGGATAAATATACTTTAGAGGTACTAGACAATGACTCTATGACCAATCAAATGTTCTCACAGTTATAACAATTTCAGAGAAATTGGAGTCAGCATGGAACCTAGTTCACAGAGTAAGATGGTGATGACTAATGGTGGCTCAGACAGTAAAGCCTCTGCCTTCAGTGCAGAAGACCCAGGTTCGATCCCTGGGTAGGGAAGATCCCCTGGAAAAGGGAATGGTAACCCACTCCAGCAATCCTGCCTGAAGAGTTCCATGGACAGAGAAACCTGGGGGGCTATAGTCCGTGGTCGCAAAGAGTCAGACACAATTGAGCGACTACCAGAAAAACAATGAATTTAAAACATAACAAGCTGGCAGCAAAGTGAGACATACATATCTACTATACAAATTTGAGGCAGAACATAACGCTCATCACAACATTTCAAACAGCAAGTTAGTATCTGAGCATTTTCCCAGGAATCTAACTTAGGAAGAGCTTACAAAAAACACTGAACTGTAAATAAATAAATAGCTATGTGAATAGCTAACAACAGCAAAAAGACAATGAATTAACACAGGAAAGACAGTCAATACAGACCAGTACGTGTGCATGCTCAGTTGTGTTCAACTCTGTGTGACCCCATGGACTGTAGCCCACCAGGCTCCTCTGTCCATGGAATTTTCCAGGCAAGAATACTGGAGTGGGTTGCCATTTCCTTCTCCAGGGGATCTTCCTGACCCAGGGATTGAACTTGCATCTTCTGTGACTCCAGCCTGCACTGGCAGGCAGGTTCTTTAATACCAGTATACTACTGTGCTAAGAATATATAAATTCCTTTGGAAATAGGTTGGCAAAATACAACAAGACTATTAGTAGAGATAATAATTTACCAGCTTTCTGCCAAAACCTGTTCTTTGTACTGTCCCATGGCGATTGGTGACCCCACAATCTAGTCATGCAAACTCCAAACCTAGGAAACATCTATGATTTCTCCCTATTCTTCATTTACCCATACTTTATGAGGCACCAAATTTTCTATTTTTTTCACTTCAGTATAGAACAGTATTATTAATTAAATGGGCTCTGGAGCTAAAAGAACTCCAAAGTGGGTGTGAATCATGATTTTATTACACTTATAAGTTATACGATATTGAGCAAGTTATTTAATCATTTTTTAAGCCTTCGTTTCCTTGTCTATAAAATACAGATAATGAAACTTAGCTAACAGGGTCTTTGTAAAGGAGGTTCAATCCTCCTTCCTGGTTCAAGTCTATCACCCTTAAGCCTATCCTTCATAGAACTTTAAGGGTGGGCTGAGAGAAAAGGTAAGGGTGACTTTCTCTCACCTTGGGACAAACATGTTCCGACTGCCCATGGGATAACACCAAGTTCGGCAGAACACTCAAAGGCCTCAATGACCTTACCCCCCTTGATTCCTCCAGTCTCATTTCTTAACCACCCCTACCTCACATTTTATGTGCCAACAAAATTAAATATTTCATGCTTTTTCTTTGCTTCTGAATTTACTCCCTTTGACTATGTCATGTACTTTGCAACCTGTGTTTCTTCCCTCTACTCTCCCTTTTTTACCCTTTATTTGACTAATACCTCATCTTTCAAATCTCAGAATTGAAGTTCTTTTTGAATCCCTGAAAAACTGAATTAAAGCAGGCCTTCTCTGTTCCAACAGCACCCTTCTTATTATCTTTTTTATGACCAGAAAATGGTAATCCACTTAAGGAAATTAATCTTTTTTTTTTTTTAAACGATACTGCATACTATGCAAAATCTTGGCTCCCCAACCAGCAATGGAACCCATGCCCCCGGCAGTGAAAGCTTGGGGTCCTAACCACTGAACCACCAGGAAAGGCCCCGGATCATGTTTTATTTATCTTTTTATTTCAAGCACATTATTCATAGCAGGTACAGTGTAAATGTTCCATTCACACTGAAAACATCCCATAGTTCTAAGTCAAACCAAGAAAAATGTTATACAAATTAATTTTTGATAGCCTCTCAAATTATTGATTCACTTAATATTTTTACTTTCTATTTTTTAAGGATTTTGCATTGAAACATACTACACTTTTATAATCAGAAATTACAAAAAAAATTTTTTCCACAGAGTTTTTTCTCTACCTATAAATCATACATAATATGATCTACTCACGCTATTTCAAATGTATTCAACACGATTTCCATTCATATACTTGAAAGAGAAACAAGAACTTAACACAAAATAATGACTCACCAACAATACTGGGTGTACAGTTCGTAATCGAAGCCACTTGAAAAGTGTCATCCAAAGTTCAGGAGAACATACACCAAACGCGGCTAATATGCACACATAAGGAGTCCATAGGTATTTCAAGCTGGAAAAGACAAAAAACAGTCATATATTGGCTACTCTATGAACATCATTATTATATGATTTCTCTGTTCTGAGTTGTTTCCTAACACTCATGAAAACACCACAATGTTAAGGCAGAATGAAAAAGCTTACCCTCTAATTTTCAGCAACAGATAGTTACTTCTTAAATAATCAAGAGACATGTGGGTTACTAAAATGAAGATTAGACATTAATATAGATGAGGTGTAGTAAAACTGTACTCTTGGAGAGAATATAAACGGCTTCATTTTCTCAGAAGGCAACGTGGCAGAACCTATAAAAATTTTACGTAGCCCAAGACAATGCCATTTCTAGTAATCTAGTTTATATATATATTAGCATAAAGTTAAAAATATGTTGTTTTAATTGCAAAAATAATAGAAACCTAACTATCCTTTAATAGGTCCTGATTAAACAAATCTTTATGAAAAACAAAAAAGTGAACTGCAAAATTTTATGTATACTGTTACCCTAGTTTTATGGTGACTTTTTTCCCCTAATGTACCTATATATAGTATAGTCAAAAGATAACATCTGGAAACATACTGCTGACAGTTGTGGCCTTTGAGGAATGAGATGGAAGGATTTTAATTTTTTAATTCATACCTTTCTATATTTGTGTTTGTTACATGGTCTGCAGTGTATTACTTTTGAGCTTAACTTTTTAAAAACAGGATTGAAAAACTGGGGCTCTTAAAAAGATTAAAATCCCAGGTGTACAGAAAAATCAACTTGTGTAAATAAAAGATAGACCATTACTGTAAGTTGTAACTTGTAGTTGTAAGAGGTAATGGTAAAAGCTGAAGACAGAAGAGGAAAAGTTGAGAAAAATTTGTGGACACCATTGCTTCATACAGATTATCAAAGAAAAACAACATCTCAAAGGGTAACTTCTGTAGTTAATACTAGGAAATCAAAAAGACCTTTCCAAGCAATATTCTTTGATGACAAACTCTAAAGACTGAAAGAATATGAGGCCAGAGTATAAATGTGAACTATTTTGGTTTTACAAAATAGAAAAGCTATGAAATGGGGAAAACAAAGTAACATTCATTCATCTAATAAGTTATTGATCATGCAGTTCAGGGTGAACAAAGTACTAGAGAGGAAAAAGACAAGACGTGGCTACAGCTCTCAAGGAGGTCTTTATCAAGATGGAATAAAACTGAACATAGGCATTTCTTGCATGCATGCTCAGTCGTGTCTGACTCTGTGACCCCATGGATTGTAGCCTGCCAGGCTCCTCTGTCCATGGAATTTTCCAAGCAAGAATACTGGAGTAGGTTGCCATTTCCTACTCCAGGAGGCCTTCCTGACCCAGGGATCAAACTCACATCTCTTGCATCTCCTGCATTGGCAGGTGAGTTCTTTACCACTGAGCCACCTAGGAAGCAGCTAATGTGGCACCTGAACACATGGGAAACCATTAGAAAATAAGTATTAAAAATGTTTTTATAAGGTCTAGGGTTATGTGAAAGCAAAATGATCGATTTGAGACTGTATTGTATTTAAGGTTTAAAAAAATGAATACTGAATCAGGCTCTGAGAAAAGTAGTGGATGCATACAGATTACATTTTGTTAACAGAGGAATCGCATTAGCTTCCCCAGTTAACTAATATATCCTCCTAATAACCCCATTTCAGAATACCAAACCAGTTGTTCCAGTCAGCTGGAATCAACACTAAAGTCTAATTTGTAACTCAGAGAGACATTGATTCACCCTGCATTACATGTATATGACATCCCTTGGAACACAAACTCTACTGGAGACACTGTACCATTATGCCAATCCACTGACTTCTTAGTATCCAACCCTTCCTTACCATTTATTTCACCTAGCCAGCTAATTAACATTTCAACCTTTAAATTCTCTTCCAATTCAAAGAGATGCCAGATGAATCCTTTTCAAACATAACCATGAGAAGACATGTTCTGTTTAAAAATCTTCAGTCTCCCAAGAGAAGTACCAACAGAAATAAATGGAAACTCATCTAAATGGATTTCAAGGCCCTGTAAGATATGGCCATGCCACACCTTTTCAGTTTTCCTCCTACTACTTCTTGAAGTGACTAGTGTTCCAGCCAGAGTTTGGGACACTCTGGTCAGTTCATCAGAAACAGGTAATAACCTGGACTTCTAATTGGTGTCTGAAGAGGTAGCAAGGGAGTCTCGCAGGACTGAACCCTACGCCTGTGGATTCTGATGGTCCTGGCAGACAAGTGTCAAAACTGAGTTGAACTGTAGGATACCCAGCTGGTGTCCAGAGAATTGTCTGTTGGTATAAAGAAACCTCCTACCTATATTGAAACCAGGTGCTCAGAACCCTTTTATACTCTTATGTCTTATTTCTCACGTAAGTCAAACTTCAAAGAAAAGGGTATCATTTATTGAACCCTCACTCTCAAAACACCATTTACCTCTCCTTCACTTAGGAAAGTTGTGATTTTATTTTTATGTGGTTAGTGTCTGTCACCTTTACTAGGCCATAAATCACATAAGGTTAGAGACTTTTGCTGCACACTTTTGTTCACCAGTATACCCCTAGCAGTGAGCACAATGCTGGATCCTTTGAAGACATTCAATAGTTTTTGAACAAATAAATGCATAAGTAAATACTGGTTCATTATATTATAAATACCTCTCTAAACCCCAGTTATATTAAGGTTTTTTGAGTTTTTGTAGTGTTTTATAAATGTATTCTGGAAAGTACACACTAACTACCATTATAAAGGACAATTCTTTGTTAAAACAAATGGATCAAATATACACTTACCCTTCTATAACCATTGCAAGAGAACCCAGCAAAATAGTGTGAATCACATGATAAATTATTTCTGGCCTTTCTCCAATTCGTCCATCTTCAAGCCTGACAGTTTCTTTCAGGGACTTATCACTACCGAAAGAAATGTGTTTTTCGGTACATCAAAGATATTTAGTATCCTCATAAAAAATACATAGGTAGTTTTTAAAATTTGAAAGTACTTTCTGCTGGTCAAACACCTAACTAATGTATTTCCAAGTCTTTGAAAGAGGTTTTTCGAATGTGGAAGACAACTGACTCAATGAAGGTGAACCGTGAAAGTTTAAGAACTGTAATAAAAAAGAGACTTAGATACTTAGGTTCCTTGTCCATTATCACTGAACTAGTGGCTGCTAAATCAATATAGTTAAATCATAATTAGAGTAAGTTCTCAAAATTAAGATACTATATACAACCTCCTTTCAAACATTATAAAAATACTTTTAAATAGTCAAACTTTTTAATTTAAAATCACTTTTACTACTAGTTTCATTTAAATAGAAGAGATTATTCTTACAATAACTAAAAATCCTGAGTAAATTAGTGAATGAGTCTTTAAAAGTTTAACTATTTAATATTATTCCTGCATTAAAAATGGACATTACATATTCAGATATATATGCTTAAATGTGAATTTTATCTGGTCAACTTATAATGATATTTTACATAGTGATAAAAAAGAATTAAATTAGAAGCTATAAAACAAATACAAAGAAAGATATTAAATGTTTTATGTATTTCATAATTTATTAATTAGTAATATGATTGGTTTTCTTAGGTACTTACTTAATTCTCCTAAAAATAACTTGAATCATAGAAAGAAAACAAATAATTAACACTAAAATATAGAAAGGTAGTAAAGAAGACTGTGTCAATCGCAAAAAAAAATCTTGAGACGGTGCCTGAAGGGATTCTTGACATAGGAGCCAATTCATTGTAAAATTCCTACAGAAAACAAAAAGCATGATATTAAAATTACAGATGTTTTAAAATACTGAACATAAAAGTTATTTTTTATCTCAACAAAAACTAAGACAAAACACGTTTCTTTAGTCTACTAACTTAAAATACCAAGGTCATACCCTTTACAAAATGAAAATAATAGCAGTAGTAACCCTCCTCAACAAACTGCCCTAATAAATTTAAACTTGCTACTTTTTTATGAAACAGCAATGTGACAATAAGGGAAGTGAAATCACTCAGTCGTGTCTGACTCTTTGCAACCCCGTGGACTATAGCCTACCAGGCTTCTCCGTCCATGGGACTCTCCAGGCAAGAACACTGGAGTGGGTTACCATTTCCTTTTCCAATGTGACTGTATATATATACAGTCCAATATATATAGGACTCAATATAGTTTTAAGGTAGTTTTACTTTCTATTTTTACCTGGAAGAAAACAAAAAATTCAGCTGTCTAGCCTCAACCAGCACAGTCCAAAATGATAGTCACTAGTTACATGTAGCTATCAGCACATGCAATGTGGCAAGTGCAAGTGGAAATATTCTTTAGGCACAAAATATACACTGCACTTCAAAGATAAGAACAGCTGAAAAAAGGAATTTAAAAAATACAAAATATATCTCAGTAATTTTATACTGTTTATACATTAATTGTTTCTTTTTACTTTTTTTTTAATGTGACTACTAGAAAATTAGGTATGCGACTGTTACATTGTTATTGGACACTCTTGTTTTATATTAGATAGCTCTATCAGATAAACTGCTTTTTTTAACCAATGCTAAATATAACCAAGACTCCTAGTTATAGGTAGATTTATAGGCATTCTCATTCCCAAACCATCTTTAACTTCCATTTAATCCTTAAATTCCCAGCCCTGGAGAAGGAGGTAAGTGATAAAGTGATCTTCAGGAGTGCTCATAGATGGACCAAGAATGCTTCACAAATCACTGGGTTTAAACTAAAAGGTTCAAATTTCTCAATGTGCCAAACATCAATAAAACTGTATCAAAGAGGCTGTCATCGAAATCTTTTGTATCCAGGACAAACACATCTTGTTTTTAAATATGCCTATTAAACCTATTAATTCTTTAAGGTCTAATTCAAATTCCCTATTTAATGATCTTCTTTCCATAATCCCAATCTCAATCTTTCCTTCCCCATATTCCCATGGCAGTTTAATTATCCGTTTATTATAGTGCTTAATGCAATCCACTATGTGCCAGACTGGCTTCCCAGGTGGCACTAGTGATGAAGAACCCGCCTGCCAATGCAGGAGACATAAGAGACACTGTTCGATCCCTGGGTCAGGAAGATCCCCCAGAGAAGGAAATGGCAACCCACTCCAGTATTCTTGCCTGGGGAATCCCATGGACAGAGGAGCCTGGAGGGCTACAGTTCATAGGTCACAAGGAGTCAGACACAACTGAAGCAACTTAGAACGCGTGTCAGACTGTAGACATTTTTGTAACCCAAAGAGTACCTGGCCCAGTATCTTGCACATTAAATAAATATTTATTAACACTTCTTTAGTGATTCTTAAAAGTTTCTCTCAACAGAATTTCCTGAAATTCTGATGAACATTACAAACTCTGATATCCAACTGGTATATCTGAATATAAGGCACTTAACAATTTGTATCACCTATATGCCATTAATTGTATAAAAACTACCTAATGAGCTGGCGATATCCTTAAAGACAAGGACTAATTTTTAATATTAAAATACCAAGTATATTACCTTGTGAAGCAAATCTAGTACCTGACATGCAGAACAAAGGAGCACTATACAAGATCAACTAAGAAACACTGAACAAAAGCAGCCCTTAATGCCAGGTTCATTCTAGAGTCCTCCAAAGTGACAGAGGAAGTCAGTGAAAAGGTCAGTCAATTACAGAGGTCTACAACCAACTTTTACTAGTTGCCTGCTGAGTTTCAGGCCTATAAATACACCTTAAAAAGACATGGTCCCTCACTTTAGGAAGCACACAGCCTCTTAAAGGATTCTTTTATCTTAGTAGATAGGTGTGATTCATGCTTCAGAAGACTTCTCTAGTGTTTAAGCCATGTAAAACGCTTGGTTAACTGGTACATCACAACATGAAATTTTATGCATGGTATCTAAAATCCCATGTAATCACAGCAAATGATGATAAGGTTCTAGGGTCTACTTATGAACTAGAGAAGTCTTCCTGATTCAGGGATCGAAAAGATCCCCTGGAGAATATTCACCTATACATTTCACTAGATTATGTGGAATTTTAGATACTGTGCATGAAGTTTCATGTTGTGATGTATTAGTTAACCAACTGTTTAACATGGATTAAACACCACAGAAGTCTTCTGAAATGTAAATCATATCTACTAAGACAAAAGAATCCTTTAAGAGGCTGTGTGATTCATAAAACTAGGGACCATATCTTTATAAGGTGTATTTGTAGGTCTGAAATTCAGCAGCCAACTAGTAAAAGTTGGTTGTAGACCTCCGTAATCGACTGGCCTTTTCACTGACTTTCTCTGTAACCTTGGAAAACTCTAGAATGAACCTGGCATTAAGGGGTTCCCTGGTAGCTCAGTTGGTAAAGAACCTGCCTGCAGTGCAGGAGACCCAGGTTTGATCCCTGGGTCAGGAAGATTCCTGGAGACGGAAATGGCAAACCATTCCTGTATCCTTGCCTGGAAAATCCCATGGACAGAACAGCCTGGTGGGCTGCAGTCCATGGGTTGCAAAGAGTTAGGCACGACTGAGCAACTAACACTTTCATAGGTAAATATATGTTTTCTGCTATGCAAATGGATTCTATCGGTATCTAAAATCATTTATTTCATTTTAGATTTTAAAAATGTACTTAACTAACAAACAAAAGTATACTGTTTTTGAATTTAAAAAGTCAGCTTCTGGCCCAATCCACTACTATGACCAAAGGTGAGATTCTTTGCTAAGAAATAAATATCTTACTGACCACCTCATTTTTATGCCCATACCCCATTTTTATTAAAGCACAGATTTGTAATATACCATGAACCTTTTTTTAATTGAATTATAGTTCACTTCATACTCTTTTCTTTGGCTGCACTGGGTCTTTGTTGCTTTGTGTGGGCTTTCTCTAGTTGTCGTGAGCAGGGGCTACTCTGCTGCAGTGTGCAGGCAAATTCCTATCCACTGTGCCACTAAGGAAATCCCCATGTTCTTTTAAATATTAGCATTTTGCTGGTTAGAGGTTAAAATTTCCTTGGTTCTTTATTCATTTTAAATCTTTAATTTATCCTGACCTTAGATTGTATCATCATTTCTCATTAAGGGAGAAATTAGTTACTGTGATGTTACTGAGGTTTAAGTATATCTAATTTTAAAAGACCTAAATGAGATATTTTTTAAAATAAGAAAAGTATTAATGTCATATTTCTTCTAGATATTATAATATCCCAGATTATTTTCTGAGTGGTATGTAATTAGGTGCATACTACCTCCTTTGATTATTTTTGCTCCTTATCTTCTAAGCGGTATACAATTAGGTAAACTTACATAATCTAAAACTTACTTAGTCATATTTAGTCCAAATTTTACTTCAAGGAACTTCAGCATATGTCCATTTTCTTTGTGTGGGACAAACATCTGGAGGATAAAAACACTAGTTAGAACTATTAGCTGTAGAACTATCAGTTATGCTTATAGCAATATGCTTTTGTCCAATACTAGAACTAGAAAACACAGCAAGATTATGAAACAAAAAATGTGAAGTAAAAATGCATGGTATAACTATGAAGCAAGGAGATTTATTGGCGTAAGTCAATCACATTACCTTATAGTTAAGCATAAAAGTATAATGGGGTAGTAAGAAAATTTTAACCTTTTTCCACCTAGTATAAACAACTTACCCACTCTTTTGAATGTCTTTTACTCATCTGAATTTATTCTACATATTACTTAATGCTAATTGGGGTAATGATGACATTTTAAATTAAATGAAAAATAAAATAGAATTTTTAAAAGTATATCTAGAAAAAACTCAGAATCCTATTGTCCCACCTAATATACTAGGTATGATTACTGTTCCACTAAAAATATTACTGTATAAACTCTATTATTATCCCATTATTCTCATTAAATTATTCAAACTGCTCTACTACATGAATCTCCAACACAGAGTTACTTACCTTTATTATAATATTCAATGTCACTGTCAGAGTACACACCAAGTAAAAATTAATCACTTTCATTATTTTAGCCACAAAAGTTCCTTTCTTCACATTCAACTATGGGGAGGAGGAACCATATGAACAAATAAATGAGATTTTTAAAAAATTAACAATTTAAAAATTCACCCCAAGAATGATAGTCAATTCTACTTACCTGAAGGCACTTAGCAAGCATTAAGGCTACTACTAAACTTAATAAAGGAGACACCAATAAAGCTGAATTCTCAAACTGCAGTAAATATCCCAGAAAGAGAGAAAATATATAGATTTTATAAACTTCATGAATCTGTTAGGACAAAAATGAGAATAAAATGAATTTTACTGTACATTTTTCCATTAGATAAAATTTGACCACAATTATAAAGTAAATGCTCTACTATAATTTTGGACAGTGTTGTACAACCTTTCAATTTGTACTTTTAATGTCATGGAATATAGTTCTTTCTTTTTAGAAAGAACTCTCCAGAAACAAAGTAAAAAGCTTTGAAATCATGGATGTCTAAATCAGACTAGAAGAACCTTCTTTAATCCCAGGCTCTGACTTCATTTCACTTGGTTTGTCTCGTCTACCTGAGCAACATCAAGCTATGCCAGTAAAAAATCATAATCTTTAGCAGTAGTTCCCAAAACCTACCCAAGGAAAATATATTGCCATGAAATACAGCACCAGAGAAAAGTATTTTTGCACTTGGTCCATTTAACAGTGACAATAAGAAAGTTAAATTTAAATTTAATTTAAATTTTAAATTAAATAAATTTCCTAGTTCTTCTAGAAAGTTATTGTCTTACTAGGTTTCTTTTCTAAACTTCAATAGAATAACTTAATCTACCATAAAATAGATGCCTTTTATTGAGTAGAAAGGGGAGAACTAAGACAAAATATAGACATTAGTTGGGGGGAGGGGGAGGAATCAAAAGGCAGAGTGATGTTAAAAAAAAAAAAAAAAAAACACACACACACAGAAAAAACATCCCTAAAAGGCCAGAGCCATTTTTTAAAAAGATACCTCACTGTTGGGAGACTGACACAATCACAAGGAAGAGGGCTCTACTGATCTTCTAGGTGCTAATAATATCCTATTTTTTCATTTTGGCTGCAGATTCTCTTAGTCCAAACCTATGCCTCTATCCCAGATTCATAATGCTGGGGCCAATCTTATAATCTGTATTTCTGCTTTTCCATTTGGCTCCCTATTAAGCTCTGCCAATCTGTTTTCCTGAGAGGTAAGGCTGGAGGACAGAGCAGGGATGTATTCCTTCCTGTGGCCTGCAGTTCCTGGATGGATCACCTTAGCGAGGCTTCTTCACTCCAACAGAGTAATTTGTTCCTGTAACAGCAGTTCGATGCAGCTGCAGTTTTCTTAAGCTTTAAGAATCAGCTTTATCATATCTTCTTACCTCAGAGACCATGGGATCAGCTAGCCAGACTACCATTCTCAGAAATCTGGGTCCCATTTCCAGACAGCCCTTCTTTCCAGTACAGAGATACCAGCAAAGTGGAGTAGTGGCTCTTTATCAGAGGTCTGTTTCAGCTCCATGGGGGTCCTTCCTCTAAACTTCTAAGTTTTAATAATTCCCAGTTCTTCCACAGCTTCTAGGGTGGTAGCTACTTCCTGAAGCTTTACCTCTGTAATACTTTTAGGTACTTATCACCCTTTCACTTAACAAGTTAACAACCTTATACTCGGTTAATGATTATTTAAATAACCTAATCACAAGGATTCTGGACCAAGCAGACGAAAAAGGATGAGCATGGAGATTCCCAAATTTCTAGATAAGCCAATATATTAAATACTCAATAAATGTTTATAAATAAGGAAAAGAAAGATAACAAAGCAAAAAAATAAAAAGATAAAGGAACTGAATGTCTATAGGAAACTACTGCTGACAGGAGTATAAATCAATATAACTATTCTGGGGAAAGGCTTGGTATCTCTAGTTAGACTGAATATGCACTTATCCTTTGACTTCTAATTCCACTATGAGGTATATCTTCTAGAAAAATCTTCTGAGCCAGGTGATATGTATATGAATGCTTATAGCAACACTGGTCATATGAACAATAAACTGGAAAAAAGGTGAAATGTTATTTAGCAGCAGAATACATTAATAAATAAAAATGAATGAAATATAGCTCTGTATATCACCATGGATGAATCTCAAAAGCAAATCAGGCAAAAGTAAATGATACATTATCATTTAACAATGTATTTTTAGGAATACATAGATAGATGGTAAAAAAAAATAAAGAAAAAGGAAAGGATTAACAAAATTCAGGACAGTTAGCCTCTGTCGGAGAGGGAGTAGGATACGACTGGGGAAACGGGGCTTCCAGGGTACTGAAATGCTCCAATTCTTGGCCTGGCTGCTCAATTACTCATATTTTTTTCTATATACTATATGTGTGCTCAGTTGCTCAGTCATGTCCAACTCTTTGTGACCCCGTGGCCTGGATACTCAGCCCATGGGATATATATAGCATACATAGACTCTTTTGAACATGTCCTATATTTCACTTTTTTGTGTAAGAAACAAGGAAGATTGAGAAATGGCTAGAAATAGAGAGGAAGCACAGAGGTGACTTTGGATAAACAGCCCATGCTTAAGGGAATTTCAAAGGACTAGGGAAGAAGGAGTTTAACAACCTTTTGAGTAGAAGTATAAATCAGAGCCTATTAAAGCATTTCAAAATAAGTTTAAAAATTCAATGGTTTTTATACAACCCTATAAACACTAGATTTAAAATTCTGCAGATTTAAAATCATAATTTTGAAATGCCATTAATACCTTGTCACTCTGCTCCAGTGAAAAACTATCTAGCAAGAAGAGAGAGATTGCTTGAAGAAACAAGAGATAGTGGCTGTACTCCCACACCATCATAAAGGTGTAAGTTGAAGCACTCATCAACAAGTAGCAAAACCTCTAGGGAAAACAAAAGAAAGAAACTAAGTGTTAACAGCTTTGTTACTATATAAACCCATAAGGTTGTTACCTGAACTTCTGCAGCTGTTACTGGTTCCATTTTAAAGCAACTCTTAAAACTTTGTTTTAAAAATCACATAATTATGATTAAATCCTTACATAAACAATAAGATCTTAAATCAAACATTCTACAAAGAAATCAACCACTTGCCCTTCATGTTCAACATCATAATGAGAATCTCAGGAAGACAAAAAAAAAAAGAAAATTCAGTAAAATTTTCTTTCATTCTGGGAGATGAAGTAGTAAGTATTTTTAAATGGTAGCTTCTACTAGACTTGACTGCTGGGTGGTCACTACTACTAATTCAGGTGCAAATCTTATTTCCATTACAACACACATACACAGACATTTATGTATAGGGTGAATTCAAGGGGAAGCAAACATAACCGAATGACAGTTTATATATATATGTATCTATTTGGTTTCCAAATTTTAGTGAAAATCTCATACAAAATCGGGCTTTCCAGATGGCTCGGTGGGAAAGAATCCACCTGCCAATGCAGAAGATAGTTTCAACCCCTGGGTCAGGAAGTTTCCCTGGAGAAGGAAATGGCAACCCACTCCAGTATTCTTGCCTGGAGAATCCCACGGACAGAGGAGCCTGGCAGGCCAGGCTACAGTCAATAGGGTCACAAAGAATCCCACACAACAAAAGAGCAACAACATACAAAATATTCCAGATAACTGAATTTTAATCTTTATCTTCCTCCTCCTCACCTTGATTACTTACTTATTGCTCTTAACAACTACACAGGTTATTCTTCAAATATTTTTTGGTGAGATAGTTCAAATACCTTTTGGAAAAAGGTATCTCAGACGTTACAGTAATCTTGCTTTTGCTTCTTTCAATTATTACAATACTTCCAAGATTCCCAGCTTTTCTATTCACTTTAATTCTCTCCTGAAGAAACTGCTCAAAATTAGCAGCACCCAAGATTCCATCTTCTGCAGGGTGGGTATAGTGACGTGAAAGTCGCCCAGTCGTGTCTGACTCTTTGCAACCCCATGGACTATACAGTCCACGGAATTCTCCAGGCCAGAATACTGGAGTGGGTAGCCGTTCCCTTCTCCAGGGGATCTTCCCAACCAACCCAGGGATTGAACCCCGGTCTCCTGCATTGCAGGCAGCTTCTTTACCAACTGAACTATGAGGGAAGGCGAGTAAACTTTAGGACCTGCTTCTTTCTTTGCTCCCCCATGCCATAAGGTTTTTCACAGGCATCATGATGGCAGAAAGTCCAGTTTTGTTTTCTTAAAAAATTGAGTTTTAAGCTGAAGGGTTAAGAATACACCACAGTAATAACTTGCTCTTTTTTAACCACCATGTTTTTATACAATCCTTAATATTGCTACTGCTTTAATATTTGAAGATATTTTGCTCTTGTTGCGTACTCTTGAGTACCAGATGTGTGTGTCAGTTGCTTAGCTGTGTCTGACTCTTTGTGACTTTATGGACTGTAGCCCACCAGGTTCCTCTGTCTATGGAATTTCCCAGGCAAGAATACTGGAGTAGTTTGCCATTCCCTTCTCCAGCTGATCTTCCCGACCCAGAGATCAAACTCGGGTCTCCTGCACCGCAGGGTGGACTGTCTATCATCTGAGCCACCAGGGAAGCCCGGTACCAGATGAGTGGTTACAAATAATCAAATAACTGCTAAACATAATTTACTTCCTTTACCTTAATATTGAGAGGGAAAAAATGAAAGAGGATGGGAGAGGAGGGAGAAACTCATGGAATACTTTCACAATACAGAAAAATAATTATGTTTAAATAAAAAAGGAGAAAAACATGTAAACAAAAATAGGAGTATAAGCTATTCTTCAGTTCAGTTCAGTCGCTCAGTCATGTCTGACTCTTTGTGACCCCATGAATAGCAGCACGCCAGGCCTCCCTGTCCATCACCATCTCCCAGAGTTCACTCACTCACGTCCATCGAATCAGTGATGCCATCCAGCCATCTCATCCTCTGTCGTCCCCTTCTCCTCCTGCCCCCAATCCCTCCCAGCATCAGTCTTTTCCAATGAGTCAACTCTTCACATGAGGTGGCCAAAGTACTGGAGTTTCAGCTTTAGCATCATTCCTTCCAAAGAAATCCCAGGGCTCATCTCCTTCAGAATGGACTGGTTGGATCTCCTTGCAGTCCAAGGGACTCTCAAGAGTCTTCTCCAACACCACAGTTCAAAAGCATCAATTATTTGGCATTCAGCTTTCTTCACAGTTCAACTCTCACATCCATACATGACCACAGGAAAAACCATAGCCTTGACTAGACAGACCTTAGTTGGCAAAGTAATGCTCTGCTTTTGAATATGCTATCTAGGTTGGTCATAACTTTTCTTCCAAGGAGTAAGCATCTTTTAATTTCATGGCTGCAATTACCATCTGCAGTGATTCTGGAGCCCCCAAAAATAAAGTCTGACACTGTTTCCACTGTTTCCCCATCTATTTCCCATGAAGTGATGGGACTGGATGCCATGATCTTTGTTTTCTGAATGTTGAGCTTTAAGCCAACTTTTTCACTCTCCATTTTCACTTTCATCAAGAGGCTTTTTAGTTCCTCTTCACTTTCTGCCATAAGGGTGGTGTCATCTGCATATATGAGGTTATTGAGATTTCTCCCAGCAGTCTTGATTCCAGCTTGTGTTTCTTCCAGTCCAGCATTTCCCATGATGTACTCTGCATACAAGTTAAATAAGCAGGATGACAATATACAGCCTTGACGTACTCCTTTTCCTATTTGAAACCAGTCTGTTGTTCCATGTCCAATTGTAACTGTTACTTCCTGACCTACATACAGATTTCTCAAAAGGCTATCCTTGGATCCCTTCAAAAAGCACCATGTCTTTGGTAAACAATAGTGAACTGAAGGGAAATATACTTTTCACTGTGTATCTATCCATTTACACTTTTTTTACCATCTGTATAATGTAGATGTATTTATTACTTTTTAAATGTATGTACTTTATTATTATTATATATATGAGTGCATTTCGGCTGCACAGGGGCCCCACGGCCTTTGCGCAGGCCTCCTCTGTTTGCAGCAAGCCAGGGCTGCTCTCGGGCTGCGGTGCGCAGGCGTCTCTTTGTGGTGATCTCCCTTCTCGCAGCATGCGGGCTCTACAGCACAGGCTCAGTAGCTGTGGCTCACAGGCTTAGTTGCCCCACACTGTGTGGAATCTTCCTGGACCAGGGATTGAACCTGTATCCTCTGCCTTGGCAGGTGGACTCTTAACCACTGGACCACCAGGGAAGTCCTTTTTTAATTAAAACAATTTTTAAAAGTACTAGAAAGAATACATAACATGGCAATAAACAATGATATTCAGAAAAATATAGAATATGGTATAGAAGGGAAAAATAAGTTTACACTTCATTCTACCTCTTCTGAAACACCTTCTAAAATAAATAATAATTTTATTTTTTTTAAAGAAACTTTTTTGACATGGGCTATTTCTTAAAATTTTCATGATTAGTAATACACTTCCTGATGATTTTTTTTTTCATTTTTATTTACTTTTGGCTGCGCTGGGTCTTTGTGGCTGTGTGGGCTTTCTCTGGTTTCAGAGAATGGGGGCTGCTCTTCCTTGCGGAGTCTGGGCGTCTCATCATAGTGGTTTCTCTTGTTGTAGCATTCAGTCTCTCAGTTGCACAGGCCTGGTTGTTCCAAGGCATGTGGGATCTTTCTAGACCAAAGATCAAACCCATGTCCCTTGCTTGGCAGGCAGATTCTTAACAACTAGACCACCAGGTAAACCCTGATGTGGACTATTTTTAAAGTCTTTTATTGAATTTGTTACAATATTGCTTGTGTTTTATATTTTTGTTTTTTTGGCAGCAAAGTACATGGGATCTTAGCTCCCAGACCAGGGATCGAAACCATGCACCCTGCCTTGGAAAATTAAGTCTAAACCACTGTACCACCAGGGAAGTTCCAGAAGAATGATTTTACTAAAAATCATGTTATCTTTGGTAGGGAATTCCCTGGAAGTCTAGTGGTTAGGACTTCACTACTACCACAGAAGGCACGGGTTTCATCACCGCTAGGGAACCTAAGATGCCTCGAAGCATGGCCAAAAAAACCAAAGACATCTTTTTTTGTGGCAACAAAATTTTCACTTTAATTCAAAATAATGGTAAATATAAAGAAGCTTCAGCAGTTCATTTTGCTAAGTTACACTTTTATACAAAAACTGAAGAACTATTCTTCCCTAGAAGGCTGCACAATCTAACAGGAAAACATTCAATTAAAGACTTCCTATTATAGAAAATATTCCTCCTCAGAAAGGTCTTCACACAAGCCCAGCAAAAGAAAAATTACAAATCTAAAATGTGTTATTTTAGATAAAAAAGGAAATTCTAGTACTATAGGAAATGAAATAAAGTTTGCTATGCTCAGGACATCTGACATCCTTGAAAGAGTATATTTCAGAGATTTCACAAAGGAAACATAAGCGAATCCTATTTCCTAGCCAACCAGGTCCCTGTAGTCAGTCCCTTTTTCAGGCTGAGAATTCTTAACCCAAGACAGGCAGACACACTGTCAAAAGATTACTACATTGAAGTCAAGTTCAATATAACTGGTTGCCTTTTATAATCATATTTATTTTATGCATTTAAAATCATTACTCTGAGATGGAGTCTCTAAGCTTCACCTGATTCCTGAAAGGGTTTATGGCAGTAACAACAACGAAAGTTAAGAATCTAAACTACCCAGGACATTCTCCTGAAGCTTACCTATACCTCAATCACAGAAAACATCAGGCAAACAAAATGTAAAATGTAAATGTAAACAAAATGTGCACTGCTACCACTGCTGTCACTTGCGGTAACTTTCTAACTTCATTAACATTCTTCAACTCATGATGATTAAAGGCCATGAATGTCCCCAAAGTGAGAGAAACAGCAAAACAATGAAACATTCATTTTCTTAAGAAAATATTCTTCATATTTGTCAAGTAACTGCACTAAAACAAGTTAACATCTCCCTTCTCCTAAATATAATTTACTGTCAACCAGACTACAGAAAAAGTTACAACAAGATTATATATCATGTAGTAACTAGATTTCACTGAATATAACTTTTCATATGAATAGCTTTAAAATTATATACCACATTTGCAATACATCAGAATTGTGACAAATAAATTTGCATCTTACCTCTCCATAAGAATTTAAGTTGCTTTTTAAATAGCCTGTAAGTGCAGCAACTTGGCATGCAAAATATGGCAGTGCCCAGTTTTCTCTTAAAGGAATGGAGTGTTCAATTCTTGTTGTATCTACCCTAAAATAAACCACAGATGAACAGCAAAAGAGCAAGACATTATATTTGTGTAACACTACACTTTTCAAGGCACTTTCACACATATCTCATTGTTCTCCAGATCCTGTGAGGTAGGCATGGTCAAAGCCACCATTACCTATACAGCATCTTACAACAAATCCCTTGTTTCACTACTACCTGACCTCCCATCCAGGAAGACTCAGTGCTGCTGAGTCTGCTTAATGAATAGATGGGCCTTTGTGAGAATTTAAAAAAGCAATCTCTGCTCTGGGCAAATACAGCCTCATGCTACAAAACACAACTGGTCCAAGCACACTGGAGTTCAACCCCCATCTTCCCTTCCCTTAGAAAAGACATGGTTATCCCTCTCTAGAGGGCTATCTCCTGTGAAATTAGCAGTTCTTATACTAACTCTTATGTAAAACGAATAAGAAGCTCAAGGAAGTGGTGATTTAATCAAGTCATTAGCTAGAAGATGACACAATTAGGATTACAATGCGTTATCTTCTAATATCTACTTAACACTCCTTTCAATCAGCAGGTTATCCAAAATTAACATTACAGTAGCCCTGTATATGACAGATACTAGAGAGCTTTGAAAATTTCCAGAATCACAAACACAAAATGTTTTTGGAGGTGCCTCCTAAGTTTCTCCTGTATCAATCTTCATTGAGCGTTGTCTCCTATGCATATCCTCTACCATAGCAGACTCCCTTCCCAACAATTAAATTTGGATCTCCATAAATTCAATGGCTATTTCTCCCCCGCCACACACACAAACACAATGGTGCTATTGCTTTAAAATACTTCATGAGAATTGCTGCATAATTCTCCTAATGGAGACAAACATGCTTGCATTTATTTTGGTTCAATCAAATTGTGGTACAGGGACTTCCCTGGTGGCACAGAGGTTAAGAATCCACCTGCCAATGGAGGGGACAGAGTTCAATCCCTGGTCTGGGAAGATCCCATATGCTGCAGAGCAACTAAACCTGTGCACCTCAACTACTGAGCCTGTGAGCCTCAACTACCGAGCCCAAGTGTTCTTGGGGCCCTGAGCAACTACTGAGCCTGTGGGCTGCAAGGATTGAAACCCAAGCACCTAGAGCCTGTGCTCCGCAACTAGAGAAGCCACCACAACGAGAAGCCTGAGCACCACAACAAAGAGGAGCCCCATCTCCACGAAACTAGAGAAAAGCCACACAAAGCAATGAAGACCCAGCACAGCCACAAATAAGTAAAATTATTATTTTTTAAATTGTGGTACAGGGAATTCCCTGGCAGTCCAGTGGGTGGGACTCTGCTGTTTCACTGCCAAGTACGCAGGTTCAGTCCCTTGCTGGGGAACATTTTTTTTCATGTGGCACAGCATTACAATAGGCTACTGCTGCTGCTGCTAAGTCGCTTCAGTCGTGTCTGACTCTGTGCGACCCCAGAGACAGCAGCCCACCAGGCTCCCCTGTCCCTGGGATTCTCCAGGCAAGAACACTGGAGTGGGTTGCCATTTCCTTCTCCAATGCATGAAAGTGAAAAGTGAAAGGGAAGTCGCTCAGTCGTGTCCAACTCTTCGCAACCCCATGGACTGCAGGCTTCCTGGCTCCTCCATCCATGGGATTTTCCAGGCAAGAGTACTGGAGTGGGGCGCCATTGCCTTCACTGCTTAGCAATAAAAAGGGATGAACTATTGATACACTCAACATACGTGAATCTCAAAATGACTCTGCTGAGTGGAAGAAAAAAACAAAATTATATGCCGCCATGACTCCATTTACATAAAATTCTAGAAACTGCAAACCAATTTACAGTGACAGAAAGCAAATCATCAGTTTCCTGAAGACAGTGGAACAGCGGTAGAGGTGGGATGAGAAGAGGAACAAGGGAGAAATTACCAGACAGCACAACTAAACTCTGGGTAGTGATAACACTATACTGATTTTGTTGATGGTTTCACAAGTGTGTCTAAACATCTAAAATTATTAACTGGTACATTTTAAATATATACAGCTCATTCTATGTCAATTATACCTCAAAACTGCTAAAAAGTATTAGAAAATAAGCTGTGTTCTACGAATGTATATGTAATTGAAAATATATACACACATATATTAAAACCATGGAAGATCAAATGAAATACAAGGTGAAAAACACTTAATACAGTTTCTAGAACCTAGTAAACAGTATTAGATCTTTCCTCTTTTATAACTCTGTATGATCTATTTTTACTTAACAATATATTATGAGCATCCTTCTATAATATATATGCCCATAAACTTCAAGAACATTGAATGGTCATGGTACATAACTATACATGTTTATCATAATCTAACCAGTTCCTTCCTATTGTTATATATTACCTTGTTTTTGACTTTACCTACTACAGTTTTTAAAAACAGGAACCAATGTTTTTGTATAGTGATCATTGGTCTCACTGTTTACTTTTAATTCTTTAACCCAATTGGAATTTATTTTATTATGTATGGAATAAGTATTTCTTCTCCAGATGTGATTGCTGCAATACCATTTTGTGAATATCATGTATTCTAAAGACCACTTATTTTCAATATGATATTACTTCTGAAAATCTGTTGTGAAAGTTAGCTTTCTAAAACACAAAACAAGATATTCACATGTCATTAGTCAGCAAACAGGAAGAAGAGGATGTCTATTCTCAAGTCAGGACTTTGCCACCACTCCACCAGCCCAGAACTGGGAAGCTGGAACTGTAATCCTCACTCCAAAGACTCACTCACTACCCCTACCCAATGCACAGATCAGCACAGTGAAACCCACAAAACTGTGCACCAGAAACACTGTCTGGGAAGAGATGAGGGAAACTTCTTAGTCATTGCAGCAAAAACGGAGTAACTCTGCCAGTTCTCTACATGAACAAGCCTCCTCACAGCCCGTCCTGAATGCCCGCGCTACTCAACGTTCTTCCCCACACCACCATCCCTGGTGGGTGTAAGCCCCAGAAGGATAACAATGGGATGTGACAAAATCCAGTGAGACTTACTTTTTCTCCCCAGTGGCAGAGTCGAGCAGAGAGCAGCACAAACCAGCAGTTCAAATAATAACTACTTTCATCAACTGGGCCTATGGATATATTCCCAGAGACAGCCAACTCGGAGTTTTTGTGTTTTCATTTCAAATACATCATAGTATAAACATAATGGGAATCAACTGGATGACCACTTTGTAACTCATTATTGCCAAAAGATTTCAGGACTCACTTTCAGGTCTGTGTTAATAATCCAGTTGGTTACACAGTACTACTTCAACTGCCTTGGGTTAATCAGAAAAAAAACATGAGATGGTTTTCTTAATACTAAGTGATGTACTGCCAAGTAAAAACAAAATGTACAGATAACTATGGTAAAAAAAAAAATTTCATAATGGATAACATCAACATGAGATCTGAGTCATCTCACAGTACCCAGTCGTGTAGGTCTGCCAAACTCAAAAGAACCTAGTGAACTGGTATATGTTATTCAGTAGTGTCTGATTCTTTGTAACCCCATGGACCGCAGACTGCTAGGCTACTCTGTCCATGGGATTTCCCAGGCAAGAACACTGGCGTGAACTGTCATTTCTGTCTCCAGATGATCTTCCTGCCTCGCAGACTGAACCCGTGTCTCCTACATTAGCAGGCGGATTCTTCACCATTGAGCCACCAGGGAAGCTCCAGTACTATATACATGCTGAGCAGAAATTTGGCTTTAGCAAAATATCATTTTTCACATTAATGTTTCTAGTTAATATTTTACTAGTTTGTTACTTCATTAGTAAATTGGTTTCAATACTATCATAAATGTTTTCAGCACAAGGAGTTTGAAACATAGTTTTATGTTTTATATTTAAGTAACATCATCATTCAAATTGGGCTTCCCGGTGGTGCTAGTGGTAAAGAACCCAGCTGCCAATGCAGGAGACGCGGGTTCGATCCCTGGGTTGAGAAGATCCGCTAGAGAAGGGCATGGCGACCCACTCCAGTATTCTTGCCTGGAGAATGCTACAGACAGAGCAGCCTGGCGGGCTGCAGCCTGTGGGGTCACAGAGTCGTACACGACTGACGCGACAGCACACATGCACGCATCCTTCAGATTATTTAAGTCAGCAGACGAAACCCATGGTTATAAAGTTTTAAATACACATATGTGAAGCTTGAGAAACACTGACTTTTTATTTGCTTTTGGCTGTGCTGGGTCTTTGTTTGAATGGGCTTTTCTCTAGTCATGGGGGCCACTGTCCAGTTGTGGTTTGTAGACTTTTTACTGCAGGGGCTTCTTGTTAGAAAGCAAAGACTCTAGGATGAACAGGCTTTGGCAGTTGCAGCAGGTGGGCTCACCAGCTGTGGCTCCAGGCTCTGGAGCACAGGCTCAACAGCTGTGGCCCACCGGCTTTGCTGTTCCACAGCAAGTGGGATCTTCCTGGATCAGGGATGGAACCCATGTCTCCTACACTGGCAGGTGGATTCTTTACCACGGAGCCAACAGGGAAGCTCACAATCACTGATTTAGATTAGATATGATAAACAGTTTGGCATGTCTATGTATCATGTGTGAAAGCTGAAAAATACCTATGCAATATTAGTATCATTTCAAATAGCTATATGTTCTCTTGCATCGACATAGTTTACCTATTAGTTCCCTTATATTTAGGTTGTTTTCTAATCTTTCATTTTATTACAAATACTACTACTGAGGCAGTGAAATCTTCCCTTATTTTTAAAATTAATTTTTTGGATAAAATGAAATTCCTGGGAAAAACTGGAATCTAAAATTGAGAAACCTAATAATTCTACAAGTATCTGGAGTATACCAATAAGATTATTATAGATCCAGCACTACGTGTTACCACTGTTTTCTGTTAACTCTGCAACATGTGCATTCCTTGTATTTTACCTTTTATTAATCACCAATGGGTTTAGTAATCTTTTTTTGGCCAAAGATTAAACTTAGTATAGACTTTTAATCAGATATAATTTTTTTGCTCTTCAAATACAAAGTTGGATCCACTGAAAGTGGTTTTCTGGTATTTGAGATGAGAAGATCACTGAGGACCTAGAGCAATTTCTGTATTCTTTATACATGAAGACTGGGCTCAGATTACCCCATTTTGGTGATAAGACTATTCAGAGGGAATCATCTTACTTCTCCCCACTACTGTATACACAGTGCTACTTCCCGAAATTTTCTTGAATTTTCTAGTATGCCTACATCCTTCAATTTGAACAAACAGGAGCTATTTTACTATCCTAATTCTAATATTAAGGAACACAAAATGCCATTAAGAATACAACAAATACTCAAAATACAATGGAATAACTCATGTCTTTTTATACTTTTCCAGGCAATCATATTTAAACCAAAGCTGATGAATAAAAAAGATAGCATATTCTTTCTTGGCATTAACATATATTTTGCCATATAAAATATATACCAACGTGGGACTTCCCTGGTGGTCCAGAGGTTAAGACTGCTTCCACTGCAGGGGAGGTGGGTTCAATCTCTGGTCAGGGAACTAAGATCCCAAAGCCACGCAACATGTGGCCAAAAAAAACAAAAGAAAAATATATACCAAAAAATAAACAATGCAAAACAAACATATAAAGAAAAACTACTTGCTAAGAATTTCTAAATTGCTAAAAGATATATTTTAACAGAGATATTTCAGATTAGTTTTTCTACCTAACTCCTGTTCTAGCTACCCAGGATATATTGTGTCATTAAATAAGGCAAACAAATTATAATAAGGCAATTTTGTTATAATTCTAAGATCTTTAAAATATTTTATTTGACAGGGAATCTTATTTATCTTTTAATTGCTGTTATTTTTACATGGAAAAGTTGCCTGGTCTTCTTCTCTTTGAAATTCTGATGAAGAAAGATCTAGGGATTAAATGAAATGAGTATTAAAGCCAGCCTCCAACATGGTTCACAATAGCCCCTGACTCCTAGGTCAGGAAGATCCCCTGAGGAAGGAAATGGCAACCTCCTTCACTATTCTTACCTGAGAAATCCCATGGACAGAGGAGCCTGGCAGGCTACAGTCCATGGTGTCACAAATAGACACAACTTAGTGACTGAACAGCAAACCAGTATTAACAACCCATTAGCCACTTCCCACATTGTGCCATGGTTAATCTATATGACCAACAGAATATGGCAGAATGATGTTCTATCATTTCTGAGGTCAGGTTATAAAAGAACCTGGCTTCCACTATGACACATTCACCCCACTCTCTCTTGCATCATTCACCTTAAACCAAGTTGTGAGCAGCCCTCTGCAGAGGTCCACGAGATGAGAAACTAAGGCCTTCCAAGTCAACACCCAGTGAGGAACTGAGGCTTCCTGAAAAAGCCACACGAGTGAAAAGTAAAAATGGTCCAGGCCGGTCAAACCTTCAGATGACTACAGCCCCAACCAATTACTGACTCAATCTCACATGGAACCCTGAGCCAGAACAACCCAGATAAGCTGCTCTGGATTCCTGACCCTCAGAAATGGTAAGAGAGAATGTTGTTTGTTCTTAAGTCTTGGGCTGATCTATTATACATCAGATAGGCTAGAAAGCAATCCTTTTAGAAGGTCTCTATTTTAAATAATTGTTGTTTTGTTGCTAAGTTGTGTCCAACTATCCAATTATTTTGCAATGCCATGGACTATATGGCCCACCAGGCTCCTCTGTCCATGGGATTTCCCAGGCAAGGATACTGTAATGGGTTACCATTTCCTTCTCCAAAGGATCTTCCTGACCCAAAGATCAAACCCCGGACTCTGGCATTAGTAGGTGGGTTCTTACCACTGGGCCACCAGGAAAGCCTCCCATCCCTGTACTTTTAAGAAACATACCTGACTCATAAAAGCTGGCAAGCTATACTTGAAAACTGCTAAGGAAGGTTGTTTTGTTTTTGGCTATGCTGGGTTTTCACTGCTGCGCGGGCTTTCTCTAGCTGTGGTGAGCAGGGGCCGCGCTCTAGTTGTGGTGCACGGGCTTTCCACTGCGGTAGCTTCCTTGTTGTGGAGCATGGGCTCCAGGACACATGGGCTCAGTAGTTCAGCTCCTGGCCCTGAGCACAAACTCGGTAGCTACAGTGCAAGGGCTTAGTTGCTCAGCAGCATGTGGGATCTTCCCAGATCAGGGACCAAACCCATGTCTCCTGTAGAATCTGTGTAGGCAAATTCTTGACCACTGAGCCACCAGGGAAGGCCCTAAGGAAGATTTTTCAAATCCCTTACATCAATTGTTGCCAGCATATGACCCTAAACAAAGCCCAGTTA
This sequence comes from Budorcas taxicolor, assembly GCF_023091745.1. Lineage (NCBI taxonomy): Eukaryota > Metazoa > Chordata > Mammalia > Artiodactyla > Bovidae > Budorcas > Budorcas taxicolor. The sequence continues at coordinate 82,616,181 of NC_068923.1, forward strand.
GAAATATAGCCCTATATCTGAATCTCAAGAACATGGAAGTATCATATTTTTCATTTGGCAGTTGCCAAAGGAAAATGTATAACAAAAGAAATGTCTCATATTCTAAAATTTAATCACATTAAGTGTTATGGGGAGAAAGTGCTGTGTAGAGAAAGTATGTTTCAAAACCTAAACAAGGATCACTGAAAAAACAAGTTTTTGACACTGACCAATGCCAAGAAAACTTCAGCCCTCTAATTCAAAGAAGCCCCATCCCCCTTCTCTTTGTACCTCACTATTAAAGAAGTGGTACTCCTCTGATCACCAAAAGGAACAGATTTATTAATCTAAAGTACACACTAATCCAAATTAATGGATTTATTAATTCATAAATTAATAAAGTGGTTGGCTTAAAACTGATATAGCTGATGTCTCTTCCTTCTTTTCATAAAGCCATGTCATCAATTTTAAATAAACAAAGAAAGAGGAGGTGTATCCATGTACGCTAATGTTGCTGTTTGGAAAAAAAAGAGAGGTAGAGGTGAGTGTTTTATTTTTCAGTTGTTGCATGACAAATGACCAGAAATGTAGTGGTTTGAAAGAACACAAATTTATTAGCTCACAAACCCAGCACAGTATGGCTGGATTCTCTGTTCTCCTAAGGCTAAGGCTAAGACTAAGGCTAAGGCTACCGTCTTCTAAGGCTAAAATCAAAGCAGCAACTGGGGCTGCAGTTCTCATCTAGGCCTGGTATTCCTTCTACAAGCTCAGTGTTTGTTGGCAGAATTCATTTCCTCCTCACTTCAATCCAGCAACAAGGCATCAAATTCTTCTCATGTTTCAAGTATCTCTGACTTCCCTTCTGTACCAGCTACAAAAAGCTGCTCACTTTTAAGGGCTCACACGATTAGAACAGGCCCACCAGGTAATCATGCCACCTTAACGTCAACTCTGCCATATAACATAACACAACCACAGGAATGATATCTCACATTCACGGGTAGGAATTAGGGGCATGCAAAGTTTGGAGGGAGGGAGCCATTTTTAGAACTCTGACTACTGCAGTCACAAAAAATTGTAAAGTTTCACTAAAAACACCTTTCTTACCTGTTAATAATGAACCATGCAACTGTTAGCATTCCTGCTAGCCAAGTTCCACTCATAAGCCAACTTGTAACAAATAAAGCAGTAACATATATTCCTTGCAATCCAAAAACAATTCCAATATAGAAATATACTGGCTCAATAATCTCCTAATTGGGGGAAAAAAGAGGAGGAGACAATAGGATGACAGTATATAATTTTGAATATTCATAAATACGTGAGAAAATGAATATTAAAGTCAAAAGAGACACATACACTGCTACCAGTTGCCTGATATAAAACGCTGGCCATAAGTTCTGGATACAGAGACATTTGCTGAACTGCATTTATAGTCTTCAGAGATACAGTTTTGTTATTGTGCGTCAGTTCATACACACCTAAAGTCAGAAACATTTTTCTCCAGGTTATTTATTCTGCTTTTATGAAAACTGAACATGTTATTCAGAAGTCATTAAATACTTTATTATCAAGAAGGATATCAAAATACAATACTCTGTGCCTTCTTTTTCCCATTTTTAAATTACCTACATAAAAAGCACAATATCTATATTCTGAGACAAACCTCCACATTCAAGAGCTCCCACATAGAAGAAAAATGCTTTATTTTAGGAAAATACTGTTATTAAATACACAGATGTAGTTATCATACCTCTTTCAAATGAAGGTGCCTTTAACATATCTTTATAATAAGAGTAATAAATGGCACTATCACCCTGAAATGTGATTTCCCGTTCAAGCTCCTAAAAGAAAATTAAATGATTATTTAAATACTCAGTGACTTAAATTTCAACTGTGATCTTTTTCTCTCCTCATATTTCAAATTAATGTTATTTATTTATCCTTTTATCCAAAGACATATTTGAATTTTCCTTTAATCACTAGTGGCCATATTAATAAGGTTAAACTTTTCCATAATCTGGCAATCACTTTAATGAAACACCTAAGGTTTAAACTGGATTATAACTCATAAGTTATCTGCCTATTATATATAAGAAAAATCTAGAAGGAAAACCCAAAGTATTATCATAGGAGCACAAGAATAGTATGGCAGGTAATAAAAAATGACAGCTGAAGTATCACAAGTCCATAATAAAAATATAAGTTTAAGAAGAAAGTATTATTTTTCTATTACTATTCCATTTCCCTATGTATCCAGAAAAGCAAGCCCATAATTAGGGTTTAGAAGAGCAGCAGATAACTAATCCGTGATTTTCAAATGAACTTCCAGAAAAGTAAATAAATTTTAGAATTCCTAAACTGGGCTATAACAAACCAAGAATATAGGTAGTCAAAAACACTGAAATCTGTGCTTTTCATGATGAATCAAACTTTCACAAATCAATAATCTTTTAAACAAAAGTTATTTTCACAAGTAATTTTATCATAATTTGATAAAATTGTATCATATCATTATACAAATGCTATCAGAGCAGTTTCCCCAAAGTTTGATCAATAGAACTTCTTAAGATTAAGGGGTATTACCTCAAAAGAATTCTGTGGTTAAGTAAGTTGTATAAAGGCTAGATTAAAGAAAGTTAAATGAATTTACCAGATCTAGAGCCCTTTTTTCAAGCTCTTTTTTTCTCATTTAGAGTTTACTAGTTTAAATAAATTTCCTGAAAATCATTTTTTATGAATGGATACAGGATTTTCTTTCTACAATTTCAAAGATGTAAACTCTTAATCAGTGCTTCTCAAATTAAATGTGCATATAAATTCCTAAAGATCTTATTCAAACACAGATTCTGATTCTAAAGTATGGCCTGAGAACCTGCAACTCTGAAAAAGCTCCCAAATGATGCCAATACCCCTGACTCATCACAATGCTCTGGAAAACAAAGTTCTTCATGTATGTCTTCTAGATTACCAAACCTTTGCTGTTCTCAATTCTGCCTACGTAACAGAATCATGTAGGAAGACTCTGTGCAATACTGACCCCAGATACTCTCTCTGCTTCATCTAAGAATCTGTGTTAGTTTTTAAATCATCCCAGATGACTCTACTGCACATTCAGTGTTGAAAACTACTATTTTCAAGGAAATAGGCTATGCAATAGTCTTGGTCAAATCAATACAGATGAGTAATTATTCAGTTAAATGTTTAGGTGTTGTTAGATAAATCAATGTCTGAAAAACATATAGTCAGCTTGACTACTCGCTCAAAAATAAGAACACCAACAAAAGAGTTTCCCCTAAAACAAAAACAAAAAATCTTTGAAGTCAAGTAGTAACCCTGTGAACTTTGCCAATGCATATTACAGATATATGTGACTACAAAGATAAGTTGAAAACAAACTTATTCAAAGGCCAAATGAATTATGAATATAACCATAGCAAACGTCTGTGGGTTACACAGGATTTAAAACCAAACATGAAACATACTAATATGAGGCAACATTTTAATAAATACCATTATGTCTGCTAATCATTTTCAGCACCTCCAGACATTCTAATCATAGAATCCAAAAATTAAAATATTTTGATGCTGAAATGTCCACAGACTGTTTCATAAATGTCAACTACCAAAACTACTAAAAAGCTGACTAGACTTTATAACATTTCACTGTCATCAAAAAAGTTCCTGATAAATTTGCTGTGTGTGTGACTCAGGGAACAGGGGCTCTGTGACAGGTTGAAGGGTGGGATGGAGAGGGAGATGGGAGGGAGGTTCAGGAGGGAGGGGACATGGGTGTACCTATGGCTGATTCACATTGATGTCTGACAGAAAACAACAAAATTCTGTAAAGCAATTATCCTTCCACTAAAAAAAATTTTTTTAAGTCCCTGATAAGTCAATTGCATGAAGAAAAGCACCCTCATTGTTTCTATTCTGTGACCTTGAAATACAATCTATTATACCTTTCAGGCTGATACCATGACTCAAAATAGCTTCTATACCATTTTGTTCCTAATGGCTTACAGCCACAACATAAGAAAACACTTATCATATTACCATGCATTTTTATGGTAATAAAACCCCCTGGGAAATGCATCTTTAAAATTAATATTAAATATTGAAGCAAATGTTCATATGCTCAACATTCTTTCTTCTTACCTGCCTGTTGGAAAACCAGAATTTCCGTTCATGATATGCTGATAAATAGAGCGCATATATCATACCACTAGTAACTGCTGCAAGACAGCCAATGAATATCTTTGCAAAGCGCTGAAATAATATATCTGAAAAGGCATATTAAAAGTAATCAGTGATGGATGACATTAATATGTATGCAATTCTATTAAAAAGAAAAAGTAATCAAAAGTAGTATGCATCCTTGATGTGGTTTGACAAAAGTGGCATTCTAACTCTGTGGTCTTCCTACCCAACACACATAATCCCTGTCTAATCACTAGAAAAACAGCAGTCAAATTCCAACAGAGGGGTATCCCACAATAAACCTGGTCAGTACTCTGCCAAACTGTCAAGGTCATCAAAAATAAGGGAAGTCTGAGAAATTGTCACAGCCAAGAAAAGTTTACGGAGACATTATAACTACATGTAATGTGGTATCCTGAATGTGATCCCTTATTTTTTAACAGAAAAGGACATTAGATGAACACTAAAGAAAGTATGGACTTTAGTTAACATATTGAGGGCTTCCCAGGTGGCGCAGTGGTAAAGAATCCGCCTGCCAACGCAAGAGAGGCGAGTTCGATCCCTTGGCTGGGAATATCTCCTAGAAGAGGAAATGGCAACCCACTCCAGTATTCTTGCCTGGGAAATCTCATGGTCAGAAGAGCCTGGTGGGTTACAGTCCATACAGTTGCAGAGAGTCAGACACGACTGAGCAACTGAGCAAACAAGAGTATTCCATCAACCACTTCAAAAAAAAAAATGTATCTAAAGTGACTGAAAGCAACTATACTCTAATAAAATTAATAATATATATTATTGATGCTAAAACAAAAATAATATATCAATAAAATGGTTCATTATTTGTACCAAATGAACCATACTAATAATAAATTCTTACCGGGGTGTGCAAGATAGGAACTCTGTACTATACTATCTACTCAATTCTTCTATAAATTAAAAATAGTTTTTAAAATTCAAGCCTATCAGGGACAGCAGAGCCTGGTGGGCTGCCATCTACGGGGCCGCACAGAGTTGGACACAACTGATGCAACTTAGCAGCAGCAGCAGCACGGTAGAATGGATACATGTATATTATACATATTATAGATATACATAATATACAATGGATTCATGTATATTATGGCTGAATTTCTTCAGTATTCACCTGAAAGTATCACAATATTGTTTGTTAACTGGCTATACTCCAATACAAAAGAAAAAGTTTTAAAAAAATAAATACATAAAAGTCTTATCAATTCAAAAAAAGGAGTAAACGGAATGTACTACCAAATATCTGGGGGAAAAAAATACAGGTTCATTTAGAATTACTATCCCTTTTTTTTTTCCTTATCAAGTAATTTTTTATTGAGGAATACTTTACACACTACAAATTATAGCTCTTTGAATTATACAAGGTAATGACTGTTGATGATTACATATTTAAAACATCATACATAACTGTTACATATATATATGTATGTAAATACTTCTTGTCAAAAGCATAGAACACATTTGAATTTTCTACACACAGGATGATTTAGCCCTTCTACAGCTATTTAGATTCAGTATAATAATAAATACCATATGACTTCACCTATATGTGTTATCTGAAAAAAATGAAAAGAACATAACAAAGCAGAAAGAAAGTCAGGTACAGAGAACAGGTGGTTGCCAAACAGCAGAGAAGTGGGGGGGATGAAGAAATAGGTGAAGGGGATTATGACATACAAACTTCTAGCTGCAAAATAAATGAAGCACAGATATGAAATGTACAGTGTGGGGACTATAGTCAATAATTATATATCTTTTTTAAAAAAACTTTTAATTTTACTTTGGAGTATAGGCAATTAACAATGCTTTGATGGTTTCAGGTACACAGCAAAGCAACTAAGCTGTACATATACATGTATCTGCTCTCCCCCAAACCCCGCTCCCATTCAGGCTGCCACATAACACTGAGCAGGGTTCCCAGGGATACACAGTAGGCCTTTGTTGGTTATCCATTTTAAACACAGCAGTGTGTCCATATCAATCTCAAACTCGATAACAATTCCTCCCGGCCACTGTCCCCCTGGTAGACAGAATACATCTTTGTATGGTACCAGATGGCAAGGTGACTTACGGTGGTCATCATTTTGAAATCTACAGAACTACTGATTCACTATGTTGTATAACAGGAACTAACATATTGTTGTAGGTCAATTATACTTCAAAAACAAATTCAGAGAGAAAAAGATCAGACTTGTGGTTACCAGAGGTGAGAGGTGGGGAAGAGGGAACTGAATGAAAGTAGTCAAAATGTACAAACTTCCAGCTGTAAGATAAATAAGTACTAGGGATACAATGTACTATATGGTATATATAATTAATACTGCTATGTTATACATGAAAGCTGTTAAGAAAGTAACGCTTAAGAGTTCTCAAGGAAAAAAATGTTATATTTCTTTAATTCTGTAATTTCTATTTAATTGTTTCTAATGAACTTTTGTGATAATTATTCCATGATGTATGCAAGTTAAATCATTATGCCTATACAGTGCTGTATGTCAATTATATCTCAATAAAACTATAGGGGGAAAAAAAAGATTCAGTAAATTAAGCCCAGGCCTCAAGGTCCAATGCCCAGTGTTATGTTACTGAATGACTGACAGGTTTGTAAAAACAAACCTGCTGACTTACTAATTTAGCTAAACTAAAACTGCAGCTTAATAAATTATTTAATAAATACTGGTATGCACAGCACATTAGAGACATTAAATACTAGCTAGATATCAGTAAACTAGTGAGAATTATATTAAAAATGCTTGAAAGATACTACCCAATAAATCAAATATTAGAATCAGAGAATTTCCTAGCGATTCAGTGGTTAGGACTTTGTTTTCACTGCTAAGGGCGAGGATTCAATACCTGGTCAGGGAACCAAGATCCCACAAGTCATTTGACTTGGCCAAAGATGAAAATAAATATGTAAATAAATGTTTTTTAGAAAGAATCAGCATGACACAATTATTTTACAATTACTGTTTCCAGTAACAAATGGAAAGCATTTGCCCTGGCACAAAGCAAGAGATAAGTAAATAATAGTTATTATTACTGGGCTATAAAAGCATAGTTGCAAAAATATATAAGATAGTTAATTAAAGCAGTGTTGACACAACGTAACCTATAAAAAGACCACAAGAAAACTTACCTAACATGGTAATTTGGTAAAAGTACTAAACGTATCTTTTCCTGTATCTTTTTTTTTTTCCCTCTATCTTTTAAATTAATTCCTAGACAATGAAAATTAATCCTGATAATCAAGGGCTATTACAAAAAATACATTCAAGCAAATCCTACATATAAATGCCTTACCTTAGTACTATTTTGTTTGTGAAGATTCTGTAGAGTCAAAGCTGGAATCAAGCTATCAGTGTTCAGTGTATAAGTATATACGTTTTAGGAAAAATAAAGAGCTCTGGGTCCTGGAAATTATTTACTTAAAAATTATCATGGGAGTTCCCTGGTGGTCTAGTGGTTAGAATTCTGGGCCTTCACTGCCATGGCCCAACCACGGTTCAATACCTGGTTAGGGAACTGAGATCCAGCAAGCTGTGTAGCATGGCCAAAAAAAAAGAAAAAATTACCATTTAAAATTGGAAAACTGGAAAGTAAAGGACTGATTTCCAGTTAAGTTACATTAGTCACAAACAGGCCTAATCAAAAAACTTCTGTATGTTTCAACCCAAGTTAACTCCCTTATACGGAACTGAGATCCCATAAGCCACATAGCCAAAAAAAAAAGAAACATAGTATTCAATTTCACAAAAAGTAAAATAAACAAAAGAAAAAAGTACAAATACACTGAAAAAATATAAGCAGTACAATAGCTATTATCTAGTAGTTCTTGCCTGGAGAATCCCTGGGACGGCGGAGCTTGATGGGCTGCCGTCTATGGGGTCGAGCAAGAGTCGGACACGGACTGAAGCGACTTAGCAGCAGTAGAATTACACATATATTTTATTTTTATTATACTTTTCTCCATTTTCACATTTTTGATCCTAAAAACACATTTTTGTAGTTGGGGGAAAATACTGTTCTATAGTAGCTATCTCTAAATTGCTTAATAGAACAATTGCTTATACTGCATTTTCCAAAACATATTAAATGATCACTGTATTAGTTGGCTTTGCTGTAGTGAAGAAGTGACCCCCATACTTCCAATGGCTTAGAAAACAAGTATTTGTTTCTCACTCATGTTACTATGGATTTTGGATCAGCAGTCACTCCCCACTCAATTCCAGATTTTAGATTAGCTGTGGCTCCTCTTGTATCTTCAGAGTTCCAGAATGGAATCAGTCCCTATTTGGGACATGCTGTTCTCATTACAGAGGAAAAGATCAGAACAGGCAAAAACATATAATGCCTCTTCCAATTTCTGATTAGAACAAGTACACTGCTACTTTAACTCACAGTCCATTGGCTCAGCAACTCACATATATAAACCTGACAATGGGGTAGGGAAGTACACGCTGTTTCAGAGAGGCACTCCAAATCAACACAATAATGGGAAAGAACATACAACACATTTTCAGGGAAGGGAGAAAATATTTGTGAATAACTGAAGAATCCATCAGGGTTTGCCCCGTTCATCACAAATATGTACTTCCCTTCAAAGGCAAAAATCACTTACTCCTCAGGAAAGATACCCTAAGAGCAGAGCAGCCTATTCGGCCTGCTTCCTGAATGTAGAAAGTTAGGAATTCAAACATCATTTCAAGACATGAATAGCTGGGTTCTTCTTAACCTAGGCTGGCAGCTCTGTTGACAGTATGTATCTCTCTAAGCTTAGCCGTCAATTTGCCTAGGTATTTACCTAAGAGAAATAAAAATTGTTGCTGTTGTTTAGTCGCTACGTCATGTCTGAATCTTTGTGACCTCATGGTCTGTAACCCACCAGGCTACTCTGTCCATGGGATTTCCCAGACAATACTGGAGTAGCTTGACATTTCTTTCTCCAAGAGAAATAAAAACAGATGTCCACAAAAAGACTGGTACAAGTTTTCATAGCAGCCTTATTCATAATAGCTAAATCTTGGAAATTACTCAAATATCCAACTAGAAAAGCAGGAATAAACTCTTACAGCAAGATGAACGAATCTCAAAATGATTACATTTTAAGGATAACATATTGAACTAAGTGAAAGAATCCACACACAAAGGCATATATGTTGTGTGATTCTATTTACATGAAATTCTACAACATGCAAAGTTAATCAATATTGAAAAATATCAGAAGAGTGGTTGTTTTAGGGGGCACAGGAGAACTCTACTGGAAAGGGATACAAAAGAACTTTCTGGGATAAGGGAAATGTTATATATCTTAATTGTATTCAAGTACCAAAACTGACTTAATACCTATGATTCTGTGCATTTTATTGTTAAGTTGTACCTTAATTTTACAAAATTAAATCATTCATTTTTGCAAAGAAAAAAACAATTTTATTGGTTTTTTACCTACTTGATTCCAGTCAGCTCTGTTCTCCAATAACTACCCCAAATTTTTCTTTTAGATATGCCTCTCTTAGAGGTTTAACTACATGTATTTTGAACTAATCAAGCTTTGCTTATTTGTCACAAAAGCCACACCTTTTGTTCTTTTCCCGAGTGCTTTATTCAACTGAAAGGAGTTACTAGGAACTACTTTAAACCTCATACATTTTAACAGACTAAGTGACCAATCATGCCGTTGATTTGGTCATTGCCCTAAGGATTCATCTTTATCAGTCTTTGTTACTTAAAGTATTTCTCAATTTTATGATTTACTACTTGAAAAGACAAACAATACTAACTTCAACACTACAAGTCTCAGAAATTTTGGACTCTTATTTTCCTGTACATGTCTGTTGGCAAATGGGCCAGTTCTGTTCTAATGGATCTCTTTCCTGCAATCAAAGCAGTTCATAATCAAGGTACTCTAGTAATAATCTCTTTTGTGATCTTGTTATCTAAAGTAATAAAAACAAAAGTTAGTACTAGAATTGTAACTATTCACAAGAAACAGTTTTATAAAATGATTTATCACACATATGATATATTATTATTTTCCATCTCCCAAAATGTTTATCTTATTTGAACAAATTTATATAAATTGGCTTTGAACTCCCTTTGGGAAGAATCTATTGGTAAAAGCTGTTCAGCTCCTAAGGATGGCATATTCTCCAGAGCCACTTTCAGATATGGTTCAGGAGGATAATGGAAAAGGAAGGACCTTCAGAGGATAAAGCCAAGGACCACAAAGAACAATGAACTGGGCAACTACCCCCAAGGAAAACAGCTAGTGACTAATCAAGAAACGTTCCCTTCTCCAGAGGAGGAAGACCCCCAGTGTTTAATGTATCTCTTACTCTTCCTCTTTCTGAATGGAAGCATTTATTTTGGTTATCCTGTCTCCAACCAAAAATGTATAATGGAAAAGTGGACATGTACAGAAAAGATTACCATAGCAGGCTTCTAACTGCTTTGCTAAGAAAAGCCTGCTTAAAAAAAAGAAAAGCCTGCTTAAAAGCTAAGCTCTTGGTAGGTCTCTGGGAACCTGGATTTCCAAAGGTTTCACATCATTTGCTAATGAGTGATCTACTGTGTCTAACTTATTTGTGCAAACAGTATGCTTCACACCTACTGCTTTCTTTCTAGGAGTCTAGAACTTTTGCATGCATTAAGCAGAGGTTACATGATCAGCCACCACTAAAAATCCTGAGCAGAGTTGTTAATAAGCTTCCCAGGCAGACAAAACAACAAATTGAGGCTGAAGGAATTATGCATGTCCTATGTGTCCTGGAAGCTTTTGCCCATATCCCTTTTCCCTTTGCTGATTTTGTTTTGGATTGTTCAATCTCTAAACACAGGACTGGGTTTGGGGACCCCTGACACAGAGCAAGTAACTTGTTTTTTCAATTCTTTTGGATCAGAATGAGTCAGAGCTAACTGTGAATAGACCCTATAAGATGACCTTAGGTTCAAGACTGATGCCCTCACTAGGTAAGACTGAGTGTCTTCCTTGGAGTCGGGGAGGTATCAAGTATACTCTGTCTGAGGGAGAGAAATAAATATTTATGACCAAAAGGCCAGAATGTGGTAGACTATTATTATTACTCCCAACTACTTTGTCCTTTCCTGGAAAGATTTTTCATCCCTGCCCATTACCACGTGACTTGTTGTGCATCCTGTAGTCAGAATAAACTTCTCCATCCCATGGCCTGGATTGACTGGATGACTTCTTTGGGCCAATAGAATGCAAGTACAAGTGACAGTGTGCAGTTCAGCAAAACCTTTAAGAGGCGCTGCATGACTCTGCCTGTCTCCTGCTCTTTTTCTCTGCCACAAGAACACATTCCAAATAGAGACTGTTCCTTCAGGACACATGAAGCTTCATCAGCCAACCGACAGCCACAATATGCAAGTTAATCAGAAATAAACGCTTTCTGTAAGCCAGGGACACTTAGGAATTGTTCTACAGCACAACCTAATGAAAGATGATTGATACCACCACATACTTAAGACAAAATTAATTTATAATTTAAAATATTACTGTAAAATATACAACATAACTATTTTTATAATAGCGAAAAACCTCCAAATCTAACTTACATTTTGGAGCTCTTTCAGGAACTGGAGTGTCATTGATTTTCTCTTCTTTGGCAGATTCTTTATTTTCTGAAGACTTTGGCTTTTTTCTTTGGCGCAGTTCTATAGCTGGTCCTTAGAATATTTGAGATGTTATTGCAATGTGTGTAACAAATTATTCTGTCTGTATCTTGAACTGATTTACCTTTATTATACTAAGGCAAAAGTCCCATGAAGAACTATTAGTACCAAAGATAACTCTTTTCATAATTATTTTAGCACTCCCTACAAAACAAACATTCCTACAAACCAAAAGACAATATAAGTTCTGCCTCCAATTCATGCTTTCAGAGTCTTATTGATAAACTGAGCTCTTCTCTTGAGATGATGCTATTTTCAAAACATCCTAAAATAAGTAAACTCTTCCAGAATGACTAGAGAACAAAGTGTTATTTAATAAACTGGCTTATTTTTCAAGTTACCTGAGAGTATCATAGGCATTATTCATGAATTAACAATTTTTTTTAAATAAAAATATTATAAAATAAATTGATCATAAAATTATACTTCATTTGTTTAAAATCCTGAAGGTTCTACAGAATTTCACAGTGCTGTGTTATCATTATCATTCTACAGTCTTAGATGTTTAGGTATCAGAAAATAGGCTGAACCTACAAAAATCCCTGTATTTGGGAAGCTCTCAGAAATTTTTCCAATATTCCATTATCTACTATTTCTACAACCGATTAAAATAAATGTAATGCAGAAAGTACTTTCAAATCAGTAAACTAAACTCCAAATTAAACAAGAATTTACTACATTCTCCCTAATTACTCTTCCTCCCTAGTTAATTATGAGGCAGACTGTGCCATGTAGGTATAGAACACCATCATGGGCTGTCAAGGTTTAAGGTGGTACAAGAATTTATCTCTTTCCTATAGAAGCAGGTTTTGCTGCTGTTAAGTCGCTTCAGTCGTGTCTGACTCTGTGCGACCCCATAGACGGCAGCCCACCAGGCTCCCCCGTCCCTGGGATTCTCCAGGCAAGAACACCGGAGTGGGTTGCCATTTCCTTCTCCAATGCATGAAAGTGAAAAGTGAAAGTGAAGCCACTCAGTCGTGCCCGACTCTTCGCGATCCCATGGACTGCAGCCTACCAGGCTCCCCCATCCATGGGATTTTCCAGGCAAGAGTACTGGAGTGGGGTGCCATTGCCTTCTCCATAGAAGCAGGGTTTAATGAGTCTAAAAAGAGAAGTCAAAAAAGGAGAAATGAATTAGCTACTATTGCTGATATCAGATGGCTAATTCTAACTTAACTGTGGAAAATGAATAAAATTTGTTTTAAAAAAGTTTCAAAGCAAATCTGTATGTTTGTTAAAATGTCTTTCAACAACAAAAAAAAATGTCTTTCAACACTGACATACTGAGGGAAAAAAAATACTATATACTTAGTGGCTTCTGTCTGACTAGTCTAAATTTTAACCATTTTTATATCATTTATTCTTTATTTTATAATCATGTTAAGTAGCAAAGTCAGTGAACAGATTGGAAAATGACATCATTAGAAAAGCCATACCATGGATATTGAGCATTTTTGCATACAAATCTGGGACAAATAATAAATACTATTATATTCCTCATTTATGATTTCCTTTTAATTTTGCTATGGGTTAAAACGAAAGTTAAAAGCAGTCAACAAGAATGAAAATTTATGTAAAGCCAAACAAAGTCTTTTGTTGCAAGTGATCATTTTAAATTTTATTGAAAAAGAACACAGGGCTTCCCTGGTGGTCCAGTGGTTAACAATCTGCCTGCCAATGCAGGAGACATGGGCTTGGTCCCTGGTCCAGGAAGATTCCACAGGCCATGAGGTAACTAAGGCCGTGCACCACAACTACTGAAGCCTGAGCACCATAGAGCCTACGTCCCACAACAAGAGAAGCCACCACCATGAGAGGCCCTGCACCACAATTGGGGAGTAGGCCTCCACCCCACAACCACAGAAAGCCCAGCAAGAAGAAGCAACATAGTCAAAAATCAAATAAATACATAAACAAATTTTAAAAAGAATGTAACCACAAGTAGACACACATCCATGATTAAACAAGTTAAAAAATGTAATTGGGTAATTTCAGAAATCAAGTAAACAAATCTACTGAAATTTAAAGTGTTAGTCACTCAATTGTATCCAACGCTTTGCAGCATGGTGGACTAGAGCCCGCCAGGTTCCTCTGTCCATGGGATTCTCCAGGCAAGCATACTGGAGTGCTTTGCCATTTCCTTCTCCAGGGGATCTTCCTGACCCAGGGATCAAACTCAGGTCTCCTACACTGCAGGCTGATTCTTTTCTGTCTGAGCAACCAGGCAAGCCAAACAAAATATGTGACCAATGAGTTAGATAGGGCTTTTTTTATTACACAAAGTCTAAAAGTATGCATTTAAGATAACGATAACTTGGAAAGGATGAGGATATTCACAGAAAAGTGTTCTTCACAAAAAGCTATCATTTTTCTTTTTAAAAAAATTTCTCTATAAAATGAATCACTTTACAGAGATTTTAATAGAGTGTGCACACACATGGGTTTTTTTGTTTTGTTTTTTTGCATCCATGCTGCACAGGATGCGGGATCTTAGTTCTCTAGGGATCAAACCCATGACCCCTGAAGTGGACACTCAGAATCCTAAGCAATGGACCTCCAGGGAATTTCAGTACTATTTTCTTGACTCTAAAATGTCATATATTTTAAGACACTATTTAATAATAGTTTTTCAAGAGGAAAACAAACAAAACAAAACACTACCATATTAAATACCTGCATTGATTTTAAGACATGCCAATTTCAGTGGCATTAAACTGTGGGAGCAAAAAGTACTATTTAGGAAATACAGTAACCTTTTTAACCAATCTCTTCCATCTTGTTCCTAAACTTTTTGCCTGTGACTATAAAACGAAACTGACTGGATGCAAATTTTACCTCATTTTCTTTATGTTGATCTTTTAACTTCATAATTGACAGACAAAGCCCAGAATCCCTAGGTGGATAAGCAACAAAGACCAAAGCAGTGGCTAAACCAGATTATTCATTCTGATAGGAAAGCTCTGGGTTAGAATTCAAGTTTTCTTTTCGCTATCTTATAATTTTAGCATTGTAAAGAAAAAGTCCAGTAAATAAAAATGATAACACAGCCACAGGAACAACCTACTATTTCAGTCTCTGGCTCTGTGATCTTCACATCATACAGTTAACAAGGCTACAAATAGGCTTTCAAATGTCCATCTAGACTATACATAGCAGTTACCAAGAAAAGTGTGAATACTGCTCTACTCAAAGCTGTCACTTTCTTTGCTCTAACATTTCTTCCAGGATATACAAATACAATACCATGACTCTCTACAGCATCAAGAGAAGATGAGATTCCCAAAGAGTATTTACTTAGAGAAAACATAGGACAAAGAAAAGGGTCCAAGTGAAGTGAATGATAAGCAAAAAAGCAATATAGAAAACATGTGTATACAAGTAAAATAGACTAGTCAAATTTTAATACAGTGAATACAAATAACATGCATTTTGAAAAAGTATGGAGTGCCTAATAAACATTAAGTACTCAGAATAATGCCTAGCACATAGACATGTTTATTATAAATAACATTACTAGATTACAATAAATAAGAATTTAATTACTAGTTGTTGCTGTGCTCAGTCATGTCTGACTCTCTGTGACCCTTTGGGCTGTAGCCCTCCAGGCTCCTCTGTCCATGGGATTTTTCAGGCAAGAATATTGGAGTGGGTTGTTATTTCCTCCTCCAGGGGATCTTCCCAACCCAGAGATCCAACCCATATCTCCTGTGTCTCCTGCATTGCAAGCATATTCTTTACCTGCTGAGCCATTGGGGAAGCACACCTAACACATTAGACAGCCAAATATTTATGGAATTAAAAGTCTGTTGAATGAAACTATAACTTAAAACTTCAATGCATTAATTATTCCAAGTAAGAGGTATTTCATTCCTTTGGATTATCTGTCGTTCTACAAACAAAGTCATTTTTCACTTTATATCACGGAAGTAAATTTCACAAACTTGTATGGCTTATGAAATCACAACTGGTTCCACATCATATCTGTTTAGTTAGGTCTAACTTTAACCTGTTAAAACAATTCCTCATTAGCATGATATATAATATTAAAGACTTTTAGTACTGCAGTTTTAATTTTTTTATGCTTTAAGTGCTCATGGAAACATATAAGTGAGCTTATCAACCCACCCCAAGATTTGCAGGTAGTTAGAAAAGTAAAAAATATGAAAAAATCTGTCACATATACTGGAACCAAAGATAAAACCAAGGCGACAAACAGAAATACATTCTTTCTTACCAACTACAAAGAATTCAGTTTTGAAGCTGTTTTTAGGTACAGTGTCTTAAATTAGACCAGTTTTAACCCAGAAAACTTAAGGAGGAGGAGGAGGCAAATATGAAGCAAGACTGGGCGCAGGAACAGAGCAGCAAGTCACAGAGCAAACAATTCTTAATTTTTTTTAAACTGTTTTCCATTGAATTCTTCAGACTCCCTTCTTGCATTCCTGGTTTAGCAAGGCTTCAGTCTAAACAGATCACGTTCACAACCCTCCTCAACAAGGTTAAAAAGTCATATTTTCCAGAATGAAAAGTCTAACTGCTCAGTCAGGCGATATCATTACATCTATGCCTGAAAGCACCATGCCTATTATGAACATGTGACACAAATGTTTCCTAGAACATCTCTCGCTGGCGAAGTTCCGCCCAGCTCCCCATTTTTCTCTCATACCTATCAACTTCTGTGAATCAATACTGAGTGAGCTGTCTTGGCAGTGGCCCTGAAGACGTGGAAAGCTTTCTCCAGCCCACCTACTTTCACTCTCAAAGCACTCCGGGCTTCCGGATCCCCCCAAAGGCACCCAGTCCTTCTCCCTGTGCCGTCGCCCCCTAAACCTGTAAATGAAATTGGCTGACCTTCACTCTTCCGTTTCTGCTTCTTCGTCTCCTCCCAATCCACCTCATTACCCCTTTCATCCCAAACCCTTGCCTCTTTCTGTCCCCACCTTGGCGTGCGGCTCCTCTTACCCAGGGGTGACCTGGTCAGCACCCACAGACGTCTCAGGAGCGCACTCAGCCCGAGGGGCACTCGGCAACACGACTTTCACTCCCGAAGGAGACACTCAGCACTCGCACCGACATCTTCTCAACCCGAGTCTGTCCCCCGCTCCGCTCGCTCACCAGCAGCTCCCGGCCCTTCCTCTCCGCCACTCCCCCAACGGCGTTCTCTCCCGCGCCCCGATTTCCAACTTCAAGCTCCGCTTCTGCCTCCCACTCGAGCCGGCACGACTTCAGGCCGTCCACTCCACTCCCTCTCGATGTCTCCGCACACCTCCCGCCCCCCTCGCCGCGGTCCCGCTCCTTCCCGCCGGACAGCCGCGCCACCAGCCGCCGGGTCTCCCGGCCCTTTTCCCGAGACCTCTGGCGGCCGTACGCGCGCCGGACCCCGGGGCCGGTCACCTTCTTCCTCCGCCATCGTCCCCGCGGAGGCCGGGGGGGGACTCCCTCGGGGCTCCAGCGCCGCCCGGCGTCTCCCGCCTCCGCGTAGCCGAGCCCCGCGGCTCTCCTCAGGCCCGCTCGCGGGCCGCCGCGCCCCCACTTCCTGACCCGCCCACTCACCCCCCCTCCGGTGTCGCCGCCAACCGCGTCCCCCCGCCCCGGGCCGCCTTGGAACCAGAGTGCTGGGAGCGGAGGGCTGGCCGGAGTGTTTGGCGCGAGCGCCTGGGCCTGAGCGGGCAGGAAGGAAGGCGGCTCAGGCGGGGGTGGCTCCGCCCACGGCTGGCGCTCCGGGCCCCTTCCGCCCGCACCCCAGGAGACAAATCCCGGGGTTCCCGCTGAGGCCCTTCGCCCCACACACACCGGTAAAGGTGGGTGCCCGAGGGCCCTTCTGGCACTTTTGTGACTCAGGTATTCCCTGGTGGCTCAGACGGTAAAGACTCCGACTGCAGTGCGGGAGACCTGGGTTCGATCCCTGGGTCCCCTGGAGGAGGCCATGGAAACGCGTTCCAGTGATCTTGCCTGGAGAATCCCCAGTGCACATAGGAGCCTGGTGGGCTGCAGTCCATGGGGTCGCAAAGAGTCAGACACGACTGAGTGATTAAGCACGGCACAGTCCAGAGAATATCCAGATCCAGCCCCCGTACCTGCCTCATTTTACAGAGAGGAAAAGGAGGTCGAGCGAGTCTTAAGTCACCAAGCCAGTCTGAGCCAGGGCTCCTGAATCCTCAGAGTGCCTTCAGAGCGCGGCAAAACCCCTTTGGGTTGTTGGCACATTGGTTTAGTAGCCCGCTAGACATTTACAAGACGGAGAAGGCAATGGCAACCCACTCCAGTACTCTTGCCTGGAAAATACCATGGACGGAAGAGCCTGGAAAGCTGTGGTCCATGGGGTTGCTGAGAGTCGGACACAACTGAGCAACTTCACTTTCACACATTGGAGAAGGAAATGGCAATCCACTCCAGTGTTCTTGCCTGGAGAATCCCAGGGACGGGGGAGCCGGGTGGGCTGCCGTCTGTGGGGTCGCACAGGGTCGGACACCACTGAAGCGACTTAGCAGCAGCAGCAGCAGACATTTACAAGAAAAAAACTTGTACTTGCAACTTAAGTGTTTTAACCACCCAAAGTGGTTAAACGTATCTGCATTTCATAACATTATTTTACAAACAGTAATACTATGGCCAGTAATAGAGGGTGCAGTTTAGATATTCCACAGCAATGGAACATAGTTTTAACTTGCATACTGTTTGTCTTCATTTTTATTATATCAGGCATTCTCCAAATATACCTGGATCTTTCCCCCTCAACAGTGTTGTTGTTGTTCAGTCGTTAAGTCTTGTATTTGTGTCCCCATGGACTACAGCATGACAGGCTCTCCTGTCCTTCACTATCTCCCGGAGTTTACTCAGATTCATGACCATTGAGTCAGTGATACTTTCTAACCATCTTACCCTCTGACGTGGCCCTTCTCCTTTCGCCTTCAGTCTTTCCAGAGTCAGAGTCTTTCCCAGTAAGTCAGCTCTTCACATCAGGTGGCGGAACTATTGGAGCTTCAACTTTAGCAACAGTCTTTGAAATGAATATTTCGGGTTGATTTCCTTTCAGTTCAGTTCAGTTCAGTCGCTCAGTCGTGTCCAACTCTTTGTGACCCCATGAATTACAGCATGCCAGGCCTCCCTGTCCATCACCATCTCCCAGAGTTCACTCAGACTCACGTCCATTGAGTCCATGATGCCATCCAGCCATCTCACCCTCTGTCGTCCCCTTCTCCTCCTGCCCCCAACCCCTCCCAGCATCAGAGTCTTTTCCAGTGAGTCAACTCTTCGCATGAGGTGGCCAAAGTACTGGAGTTTCAGCTTCAGCATCATTCCTTCCAAAGAAATCCCAGGGTTGATCTCCTTCAGAATGGACTGGTTGGATCTCCTTGCAGTCCAAGGGCCTCTCAAGAGTCTTCTCCAACATCACAGCTCAAAAGCATCAATTCTTTGGTGCTCAGCCTTCTTCACAGTCCAACTCTCACATCCATACATGACCACAGGAAAAACCATAGCCTTGATTAGACGGACCTTAGTTGGCAAAGTAATGTCTCTGCTTTTGAATATACTATCTAGGCTGTTTCTTCCAAGGAGTAAGCGTCTTTTAATTTTATGGCTGCCATCACCATCTGCAGTGATTTTGGAGCCCAAAAAAATAAAGTCTGACACTTTTTCCACTCTTTCCCCATCTATTTCCCATGAAGTGATGGGACCGGATGCCATGATCTTCGTTTAGCTTTAGGTTTAAGCTCCTTGCTCTCCAAGGGATTCTCAAGAGTCTTCTCTAGCACCACAGTTCAAACCATCGGTTCTTTGGCTCCCAGCCTTCTTTCCAGTCCACCTGTCACATCTGTACATGACTACTAGAAAAACCATAGCTTTGACTTTGTCACATATTAAAAAGATGCCTCTGCTTTGAATACAATGGCTGGGTTTGTCATAGCTTTCCTTCCAAGGAGCAAGCATCTTTTAATTGCATGGCTGCAGTCATTCTCTGCAGTGATTTCGGAACCCAAGAAAATAATATCTGTCACTGCTTCCACTTTTTCCCCTTGTATTTGCCATAAACTGATGGGACTGGATGCCATGATCTTAAGTTTTTGAATGTTGTGTTTTAAGTTAAGCTTTTCACCCTCATCAAAGAGGCTCTTTAGTTCCTCTTCACTTTCTGCCATTAGAGTGGTATTATCTGCATATCTAAGATTGTTGAAATTTCTCCCAGCAATCTTGATTTCAGCTTGTGAGTCACCCAGGCTGGCATTTCACATGAAATACTCTGCATATAAGCCAAATAAGCAGGATGACAATATACAGCATTGTCATACTGCTTTCCGAATTTTGAACCAGTCAATTGTTCCATGTCCGATTCTAACTGTTACTTCTTGACCTACCTACAGATTTCTCAGCAGACAGATAGGGTAACCCGGTACTCCCATCTCTTTAAGAATTTTCCACAGTTTATTGTGATCCACACAGTCAAAGGCTTTCAGTTCAGTTCAATTCAGTTCAGTCGCTCAGTCGTGTCTGACTCTTTGTGACCCCATGAATCGCAGCACGCCAGGCCTCCCTGTCCATCACCAACTCCCATAGTTCACTCAGACTCACGTCCGTCGAGTCAGTGATGCCATCCAGCCATCTCATCCTCTGTCGTCCCCTTCTCCTCCTGCCCCCAACCCCTCCCAGCATCAGAGTCTTTTCCAATGAGTCAACTCTTCGCATGAGGTGGCCAAAGTACTGGAGTTTCAGCTTCAGCATCATTCCTTCCAAAGAAATCCCAGGGTTGATCTCCTTCAGAATGGACTGGTTGGATCTCCTTGCAGTCCAAGGGCCTCTCAAGAGTCTTCTCCAACATCACAGCTCAAAAGCATCAATTCTTCGGCGGTCAGCTTTCTTCACAGTCCAACTCTCACATCCATACATGACTACTGGAAAAACCATAGCCTTGACTAGATGGACCTTTGTTGGCAAAGTAATGTCTCTGCTTTTGAATATGCTATCTAGGTTGGTCATAACTTTTCTTCCAAGGAGTAAGCGTCTTTTAATTTCATGGCTGCAGTCACCATCTGCAGTGATTTTGGAGCCCCAAAAAATAAAGTCTGACATTGTTTCCACTGTTTCCCCATCTATTTGCCATGAAGTGATGAACTGAACTGATGGGACCAGATGCCATGATCTTAGTTTTCTGAATGTTGAGCTTTAAGCCAACTTTTTCTCTCTCCTCTTTCACTTTCATCAAGAAGCTTTTTAGTTCCTCTTCACTTTCTGCTAAAGGCTTTAGCATAGTCAATAAAACAGATGTTTTTCTGGAACTCCCTTGCTTTCTCTATGATCTGACGAATGTAGGCAATTTGATCTCTAGTTCCTCTGCCTCTTGAAAACTCAGTTTGTCCATCTGGAAGTTTTCAGTTCACATACTACTGAAGTCTGTGTGCTGTCCTAAGTCGCTTCAATGGTCTCTGAATTTTTGCGACCCCATGAACTGAGACCCATTGAGCTCCTCGGTCCGTGGGATTTCCCAGGCAAGAATAGTGGAGTGGGTTGTCATTTCCTTCTCCAGGGGATCTTCCCTCACCGAGGAATCAAACTTGCATCTCTTACAACTCCAGCATTGGCAGGCGGTTTCTTTACCACTAGCACCACCTAGCTTTAAGGGTTTTGAGCATCACATTGCTAGCATGTGAAATGAGCACAATTGTATGGTAATTTGAACATACCTTGGCATTGCCCTTCTTTGGGATTGAAATGAAAGCTGACATTTTCCAATCCTGTGGCCACTGCTGAGTTTTCCAAATTTCCTCTCATATTGAGAACAGCACTTCAACAGCATCATCCTTTAGAATTTTAAATAGTTCAGCTGGAATTCCATTGCTTCCACTAGCTTTGTAGTAAGGCTTCCTAAGGCCTTCTTAACTTCACACTCCAGGATGTCTGGTTCTAGGTGAGTGACCACACTATTGTGGCTATCGGGGTCATACCACTTTGCATTCATGCGTTTCAACAGTAGGAAGAAGTACATTTAAGAACTGATAAAATCCCCATTATAGAATGAGAGGAAAAAAGCACAAGAATTCACTGAAGTCATGGGGTAATGATGGTTGTCCCATTTTAGCAGACAGCGAGAGTCTTCTTCCTAATACCACCTATATTAAGTCAGGATATTTGGGGAGAAGCTATCAGCTTTCAGTGCTATGCAAAAACAGTTCCAGGAACTCTTTTTATGCGTTTCAGTTCAGTTCAGTTCAGTTCATTCGCTCAGTCGTGTCCAACTCTTTGCGACCCCATGAATTGCAGCATGCCAGGCCTCCCTGTCCATCACCAACACCCAGAGTTCACTCAGACTCACATCCATCGAGTCAGTGATGCCATGCAGCCATCTCATCCTCAGTCATCCCCTTCTCCTCCTGCCCCCAATCCCTCCCAGCATCAGAGTCTTTTCCAATGAGTCAACTCTTCGCATGAGGTGTCCAAAGTACTGGAGTTTCAACTTTAGCATCATTCCTTCCAAAGAAATCCCAGGGCTGATCTCCTTCAGAATGGACTGGTTGGATCTCCTTGCAGTCCAAGGGACTCTCAAGAGTCTTCTCCAACACCACAGTTCAAAAGCATCAATTCTTCGGCACTCAGCCTTCTTCACAGTCCAACTCTCACAACCATACATGACCACAGGAGAAACCATAGCCTTGACTAGACGAACCTTAGTCGGCAAAGTAATGTCTCTGCTTTTGAATATGCTATCTAGGTTGGTCATAACTTTTCTTCCAAGGAGTAAGTGTCTTTTAATTTCATGGCTGCAGTCACCATCTGCAGTGATTTTGGAGCCCCAAAAAATAAAGTCTGACATTGTTTCCACTGTTTCCCCATCTACTTCCCATGAAGTGATGGGACCAGATGCCATGATCTTCGTTTTCTGAATGTTGAGCTTTAGGCCAACTTTTTCACTCTCCTCTTTCACTTTCGTCAAGAGGCTTTTGAGTTCCTCTTCACTTTCTGCCATAAGGGTGGTGTCATCTGCATATCTGAGGTTATTGATATTTCTCCCAGCAGTCTTGATTCCAGCTTGTATTTCTTCCAGTCCAGCGTTTCTCATGATGTACTCTGCATAGAAGTTAAATAAGCAGGGTGACAATATACAGTCTTGACGTACACCTTTTCCTATTTGGAACCAGTCTGTTGTTCCATGTCCAGTTCTAACTCTTGCTTCCTGACCTGCATACAGATTTCTCAAGAGGCAGGTCAGGTGGTCTGGTATTCCCATCTCTTTCAGAATTTTCCTCAGTTTATTGTGATCCACACAGTCAAAGTCTTTGGCATAGTCAATAAAGCAGAAATAGATGTTTTTCTGGAACTTGCTTTCTCCATGATCCAGTGGATGTTGGCAATTTGATCTCTGGTTCCTCTGCCTTTTCTAAAACCAGCTTGAACATCAGGAAGTTCACGGTTCACGTATTGCTGAAGCCTGGCTTGGAGAATTTTGAGCATTTCTTTACTAGCATGTGAGATGAGTGCAACTGTGCGGTAGTTTGAGCATTCTTTTGCATTGCCTTTCTTTGGGATTGGAATGAAAACTGACTTTTTCCAGTCCTGTGGCCACTGCTGAGTTTTCCAAATTTGCTGGCATATTGAGTGCAGCACTTTCACAGCGTCATCTGTCAGGATTTGAAACAGCTCAACTGGAATGCGATCACCTGCGCTAGCTTTGTTTGTAGCGGTTCTCTCCAAGGCCCGCTTGACTTCACATTCTAGGATGTCTGGCTCTAGATGAG
Source organism: Budorcas taxicolor (assembly GCF_023091745.1). Taxonomy (NCBI): domain Eukaryota; kingdom Metazoa; phylum Chordata; class Mammalia; order Artiodactyla; family Bovidae; genus Budorcas; species Budorcas taxicolor. The sequence goes on from NC_068923.1 coordinate 82,639,814, forward strand.
TGATCACACCATCATGATTATCTGGGTCGTGAAGATCTTTTTTGTACAGTTCTTCTGTGTATTCTTGCCACCTCTTCTTAATATCTTCTGCTTCTATTTTAGGTCCATACCGTTTCTGTCCTTTATCGAGCCTATCTTTGCATGAAATGTTCCCTTAGTATCTCTAATTTTCTTGAAGAGATCTCTAGTCTTTCCCATTCTGGTCTTTTCCTCTATTTCTTTGCATTGATCACTGAAGAAGGCTTTCTTATCTCTTCTTGCTATTCTTTGGAATTCTGCATTCCAATCCTTATCTCTTTCCTTTTCTCCTTTGTTTATCGCTTCTCTTTTATGCCTTTGGTCACCTATAAATATTTCTTGCCTGACAAGTAACATTGGACAAGGAGTTAGAAACATGGGTTTCTTTTTTTTTTTTTTTAATAATCTATCAAACAATGCTGAATGAAACATGGGTTTCTATGGGAAGACACTAATTGCCCAAAAAAGGCCTGAGTCAAATCTAAGAGAGAACAAGACTGTTGGTCACTGAAAACCACAAGAGCCCATGTACACAAGCAGCACATTTCAGTGCCCAGCTTATCAGATGAGAAGCAAGCAGAGCTCCACCTCATGAGGGCCATTGTTTTCCATGTCAAGGGTCTTGAGGTGATGACCATTCCTCAAGTCGTACATGCGCTACACAGAAGTAGAAAAAGAGAAAAAATAGTGATTCTCAAAATCAAATAGGAATATGAAAGGAGAGATATTCAATCTTTAGATATAAATGGTGGAATTGTGATTGTGTTCCCTGATAGGAATATTCTTCCCTTGAACCCTAAACCTTCCCATAAGTCTGAGAATGAATCATTTTATCCCTGAACCAGTGTAATTTCCCTGTGAGAAAAATAAGACATTTTTTATTCCAAATATCAACTTCATTCAAAAAGATGTACTCCTGACTGCTCAAGATGTTGCCATTTACCTAGCAGTATAGATGAGCTTTCATTACATCACTCCATAACGCGATACGACCAGGTGATTCCAGATGGTAATATACACAACCAGGTGTGCACGTGATCCTAATATGTGTGACAATCAGAATGATAACTTCTGATCCTGACTTCATTGACCATTTTATGACTGCAAACCATGGGCTGCTAGTTTCCCATCCAGAATTTGAAGGGTCGTTTCATTAACCTTTGCCTCATCTTGACCAGTCCTAAACACTGGAGATATTCTCAAATGGTCTTTTATTTACCGTCTACACTCAAAGAACAGTACGATTTGCTGCCTCCTCTAGAAGTCTGGCTTCCCCGGTGGCTCAATTGGTAAAGAATCTGCCTGCAGTGCAAGAGACCCTGGTTCCATCTCTGGGCTGGGAAGATCCCCTGGAGAAGGAAATGCAACCCACTCCACTATTCTTGCCTGGGAAATCCCATGGACAGAGGAGCCTGGTGGGATACAGTCCCTGGGGTTGCAAGAGTTGGACATGATTTAGAGACTAAACCACCACCTAGAAGTTTAAGGACCCCTTTTGTATGCAATGGGTATCTTTAGGGCTTGATGTGAAATGCTTTGTTGAAGAAGTTAAGTCTTTTAAGAAAATGTAGATTAGAAGGGTATTGTAGTAACTGGGTTAAAAAATAAAGGCTTGAAATAAGGCAATGGAAATAAAAGTGTTCAAAGAGAACGGATTCAAAAAATGCTGGAGGTAAAATCTACAGGGCCTAGTGACAGATTGGATGCCATCAATGATGAGTTGAGAATGACTCTTAAGGTTTCTATCTTAAAATTGATCATGTGCCTTCTGTGTGCCAAGTACTGTTTGTTACCAGAATATGAGACAAATACAAAACAAAAGCCCCTGAAAACTTACCTACTTGAAACCAAAAAAATACAAGTAAAGACTATTTTAAAAGATACTCTTCTATCTAATTCTCCATCTTAATGTATAGAATAATTAGTGTGAAATCTTTGCATTAGTTCAGCTTTTCTTCTATTAAAGATATGGAACTCTTTCTCACCTTTATTATATCATTAATTTGTAATTATCCATTAAGTAACATATTTGAGTTAGTCTCAATACCATCTCCTTTGTGAAGTCTGAACCAGGTATGATCAATTAGTCCTTGAAAACACATAACACTCTTACCAGCATTATATTCTGACTGGTACTTTGGTCATGTTTTATCCTGTTCTTTCAACTCTTTGAAACATGTTGTAGACTATGTTGGTAATGCCCAAGGTAAGAGAAACCCAAGTAAGATGGTAGGTGTTGCAAGAGGGCATCAGAGGGCAGACACACTGAAACCATACTCACAGAAAACTAGTTAATCTAATCACATTAGGACCACAGCCTTGTATAACTCAATGAAACCAAACCATGCCTGCGGCAACCCAAGATGGGTGGGTCATGGTGGAAAGGTCTGACAGAATGTGGTCCACTGGAGAAGGGAATGGCAAGCCACTTCAGTATTCTTGCCTTGAGAACCCTATGAACAGTATGAAAAGGCAAAATGATAGGATACTGAAAGAGGAACTTCCCAGGTCAGTAGGTGCCCAATATGCTACTGGAGATCAGTGGAGAAATAACTCCAGAAAGAATGAAGGGATGGAGCCAAAGCAAAAACAATACCCAGATGTGGATGTGACTGGTGATAGAAGCAAGGTCTGATGCTGTAAAGAGCAATATTGCATAGGAACCTGGAATGTCAGGCCCATGAATCAAGGCAAATTGGAAGTGGTCAAACAGGAGATGGCAAGGGTGAACGTCGACATTCTAGGAATCAGCAAACTAAAATGGACTGGCATGGGTGAATTTAACTCAGATGACCATTATGTCTACTACTGCGGGCAGGAATCCCTCAGAAGAAATGGAGTAGCCATCATGGGCAACAAGAGAGTCTGAAATGCAGTACTTGGATGCAATCTCAAAAACGACAGAATGATCTCTGTTCGTCTCCAAGGCAAACCATTCAATATCACAGTTATCCAAGTTTATGCCCCAACCAGTAACACTGAAGAAGCTGAAGTTGAATGGTTTTATGAAGACCTACAAGACCTTTTAGAACTAACACCCAAAAAAGATGTCCTTTTCATTATAGGGCACTGGAATGCAAAAGTAGGAAGTCAAGAAACACCTGGAGTAACAGGCAAATTTGGCCTTGGAATGCAGAATGAAACAGAGCAAAGACTAATAGAGTTCTGCCAAGAAAATGCACTGGTCATAGCAAACACCCTCTTCCAACAACACAAGAGAAGACTCTACACATGGACATCACCAGGTGGTCAACACCGAAATCAGATTGACTATATTCTTTGTAGCCAAAGATGGAGAAGCTCTATACAGTCAACAAAAACCAGACCAGGAGCTGACTGTGGCTCAGATCATGAACTCCTTATTACTAAATTCAGACTTAAATTTAAGAAAGTAGGGAAAACCACTAGACCATTCAGGTATGACCTAAATCAAATCCCTTATGATTATACAGTGGAAGTGAGAAATAGATTTAAGGGCCTAGATCTGATAGATAGAGTGCCTGATGAACTATGGAATGAGGTTTGTGACATTGTACAGGAGACAGGGATCTAGACCATCCCCATGGAAAAGAAATGCAAAAAAGCAAAATGGCTGTCTGGGGAGGCCTTACAAATAGTCGTGAAAAGAAGAGAGGCAAAAAGCAAAGGAGAAAATAAAACATATAAGCATCTGAATGCAGAGTTCCAAAGAATAGCAAGAAGAGATAAGAAAGCCTTCTTCAGTGATCAATGCAAAGAAATAGAGGAAAAGAACAGAATGGGAAAGACTAGAGATCTCTTCAAGAAAATTAGAGATACCAAGGGAACATTTCATGCAAAGATGGGCTTGATAAAGGACAGAAATGGTCTGGACCTAACAGAAGCAGAAGATATTAAGAAGAGGTGGCAAGAATACACAGAACTGTACAAAAAAGATCTTCATGACCCAGATAATCACAATGGTGTGATCACTCATCTAGAGCCAGACATCCTGGAATGTGAAGTCAAGCGGGCCTTGGAGAGAACCGCTACAAACAAAGCTAGTGCAGGTGATCGCATTCCAGTTGAGCTGTTTCAAATCCTGACAGATGATGCTGTGAAAGTGCTGCACTCAATATGCCAGCAAATTTGGAAAACTCAGCAGTGGCCAAGGACTGGAAAAGATCAGTTTTCATTCCAATCCCAAAGAAAGGCAATGCAAAAGAATGCTCAAACTACTGCACAGTTGCACTCATCTCACATGCTAGTAAAGAAATGCTCAAAATTCTCCAAGCCAGGCTTCAGCAATACGTGAACCGTGAACTTCCTGATGTTCAAGCTGGTTTTAGAAAAGGCAGAGGAACCAGAGATCAAATTGCCAACATCTGCTGGGTCATGGAAAAAGCAAGAGAGTTCCAGAAAAACATCTATTTCTGCTTTATTGACTATGCCAAAGACTTTGACTGTGTGGATCACAATCAACTGTGGAAAATTCTGAAAGAGATGGGAACACCAGACCACCTGACTTGCCTCTTGAGAAATCTGTATGCAGGTCAGGAAGCAAGAGTTAGAACTGGACATGGAACAACAGACTGGTTCCAAATAGGAAAAGGAGTATGTCAAGGCTGTATATTGTCACCCTGCTTATTTAACTTCTATGCAGAGCACATCATGAGAAACGCTGAACTGGAAGAAACACAAGCTGGAATCAAGACTGCTGGGAGAAATATCAATAACCTCAGATATGCAGATGACACCACCCTTATGGCAGAAAGTGAAGAGGAACTCAAAAGCCTCTTGACGAAAGTGAAAGAGGAGAGTGAAAAAGTTGGCCTAAAGCTCAACATTCAGAAAACGAAGATCATGGCATCTGGTCCCATCACTTCATGGGAAGTAGATGGGGAAACAGTGGAAACAGTGTCAGACTTTGTCTTTTTGGGCTCCAAAATCACTGCAGATGGTGACTGCAGCCATGAAATTAAAAGACACTTACTCCTTGGAAGAAAAGTTATGACCAACCTAGATAGCATATTCAAAAGCAGAGACATTACTTTGCCGACTAAGGTCCGTCTAGTCAAGGCTATGGTTTTTCCTGTGGTCATGTATGGTTGTGAGAGTTGGACTGTGAAGAAGGCTGAGTGCTGTAGAATTGATGCTTTTGAACTGTGGTGTTGGAGAAGACTCTTGAGAGTCTCTTAGACTGCAATGAGTTCCAACCAGTCCATTCTGAAGATCAGCCCTGGGATTTCTTTGGAAGGAATGATGCTAAAGCTGAAACTCCAGTACTTTGGCCACCTCATGCGAAGAATTGACTCGTTGGAAAAGACTCTGATGCTGGGAGGGATTGGGGGCAGGAGGAGAAGGGGACAACAGAGGATGACATGGCTGGATGGCATCACCGACTCGATGCACATGAGTTTGAGTGAACTCTGGGAGCTGGTGATGGAAAGGGAGGCCTGGCATGCTGCGATTCAGGGGGTCGCAAAGAGTCGGACATGACTGAGCGAATGAACTGAACTGACTGAACTGATAATAGTATGAGCTGTGGATGTCTTAGATAAGTTGTATGTTTCACACTAACCATGAAAACTATGAGTAGATGCTGTTTTGTCTTAGCTTGTTGTTAGTTTTTCTTGTGACTATGGATTAATTTTTTTCTATGCTTTTTCTGTAAAAGAAGAAATAAAGAGCTATATTGTCAGTGGCTCCTGCAGTTGTTTCTCAAGCAGCCCTCACTTTTTCCTCATTGTTTGAAGCTGTACTTCGGTGCCTCCTGAATATATTTGCTCTGTTATCACTCACAAGGATCGGCTGTCTTCCTCTTCCACTAACTAGGAGAATTACAATCATACAAAGCAATAGTCAAACTGGGAAACTGTATAAGCCTCGCCAGTGGGAAAACATTGAACAATGTGTATTCTATTTAAATATTTTTAAATTGAACATAGGACATTTGAACATAGACAATTGAACTCTAGGACATTTCTAAAGTATAGTTTTTTCCTACAATTAAAACTCCTCCAGGAAAAAACTTTTTTTTTAACCAGATTAGTTGTAAGAAATCATTAATTCATTAATTAAACACATCCTTTCATTTATTGATTAAAAAAATTAGTGGTACTAAATGGCTTATTTTTAAGATTTTCCCAGACAAAGCTTCTATTTTAGTAGACCAAGATTTCATCCTCTCTTCTTGCAGGTAAGTAAGTAAATAAATATTTGTGAAATTTAGTTGAATTGAATATTAGAATTGCAGATAATATAGGACACTTTAGTATAATATGCTCCATGCAATATTTGGGCCAGCTTAAGCTAAAAATTACTTGTTGTTTATTTGAAATTTCCATTGAATTAAGTATGCTGCTTTTGGTTTGGTTTGGCTTTCGTTCCTTTGTCAACCCTATTTATGGATTGAGATTGCCCCATGAGGAGCTCCCGAGCATTGATTACTCTCCAGCATTTTGGACCCATGTAAATAACAGATTAAAGTCTTTCTCACGATAGAGGGAAGGCATAGCAGGTGGATTCTAAGTACATCAATTATGAATTCAGAAAAGAATCTGCCATTCCTCAAGCACTGATACGTGAAACTGCTGATGCTGTCTTCTCACCCTGAAAATGGTTCCAGCTAGACCTTGGATGGGCCTGGTGCCTCCTAGAGCTACCATTGATCAACTTCTCACCCAGCCAATCACTGCAGATGACTGATCGGGTGTATCTAGACCAGCTGTGTGGAGGACTAGTCGCACTTCCAAAGTACAGATATATCTTAAAACCAAAAGCATACAGTGATTGTGGCGGGAAAAGTTTTCCCAGCAAAATTACGATGTATCACCATAACAATTTAAGTGTAACAGGGTAATTGCCATGGTATTTTTTTCTTAATACAGTAAAAAAGAAAAACAAAGACAAAAAATCTGTTCACCAATTATGACATCATTTAAATACAGATAAATTTTAAAAATCTTGTTACAGTTCCACATAAGCACTCTGGTTGAGAATAGGACCCTGAAAAGTCACTGTGAGTCCTGGAGATGGCAGAGGCATCCAAAATCGTGTTTGGGTGAATTTCATACCAAACTTTCTCTTTGGATGTGTACATCAATGTGAAAGGTGACTCTGACTTTACATTTTAGTGTAAAAAGCATACTGTTAATAACTAGAGAATACTAACATTTTAACTGGTGCTAAAGAAAAACAATTTTTTACTTTTAAGATTTAAATTTATAGACAACTTTAAAGGAAAACTGCATAAAGCACATTCCTTTTCACCTACAGGAATGAACATACACTTATTCATTCAACAGATACTTATTCCCTAGGAAGTGCTGCCTAGTCAGGAAGGATTCAGAAGGGAAGAAGATACAGTTTACCTTGATTGAAGTTACAATCTGGGGAGCAGATTATAGGGAAATTTATAGAGTCTAGTGAGTCAGGAAAGGCCTTCCTTAGAAAGGTAAGATTCTGCATAGTAGTTAGTCAGTGAAGAGAAAGATAACAGAAAAAAAACAAAAACAAAAAACAGTGCATCACTCCTGCAACAACCTGGAAAAACGACAACAAAGTGTAGAGCATGAGGGTAAGGGTACCCGAATAAAACTCAAGAGGCAGGCAGAAGTCAGCTCACCCAATAGCATGAGTAATACGTTTGGGTATTTTAAACAGCAAATGGAAACCTTTAGTAGAAAAGATGTGAAGAACACATAATCACTTTGTTGTGTTCTTACCACACACCCACACAAAAGTTAAAGAGGGTGGGAAGAAATTTTTGGAGGTGATAGATATTTGTGGTATTGATTGTGGTGATGGTTTCACTAATATGCTTACCTAGTATGCTATTAAGTCGCTCAGTCTTGACTGACTCTGTGACCCCATGGACTGTAGCATGCCAGGCTCCCCTGTCCTTCACCATCTCTTGGAGATTGCTCAAACTCATGTCCATTGAGTCAGGGATGCCATCCAACCATCTTGTCCTGTTGCCCCCTTCTCCTCCTGCCCTGACTATACAGACCTTTGTCAGCAAAGTGATGTTTCTGCTTTTAAATACACTAAGTTTGTCAAAACTTTTCTTCCAAGGAGCAAGCATCTTTTAATTTCATGGCTGCAGCCACCATCTGCAGTGATTTTGGAGACCAAAAAAATAAAGTCTGTCACGGTTTCCACTGTTTCCCCATCTCTTTGCCATGAAGTGATGGGACGGGACGTCATGATCTTAGTTTTTTGAATGTTGAGTTTTAAGCCAACTTCTTCACTCTCCTCTTTCACTTTCATCAAGAGGCTCTTTAGTTCCTCTTCACTTTCTGCCATAAGGGTGGTGTCATCTGCATATCTGAGGTTATTGATATTTTTCACGGCAATCTTGATTCCAGCTTGTGCTTCATCCAGTCTGGCATTTCTCGTGATGTACTCTGCATACAAGTTAAATAAGCAGGGTAACAATATTCAGCTTTGACACACTCCTTTCCCAAGTCACTCCTTTGAACCAGTCCGTTGTTCCATGTCTGGTTACAACTGTTGCTTCTTGACCTGCATACAGGTTTCTCAGGAGGCAGGTAAGGTACTCTGGTATTCCCATCTCTTTAAGAATTTTCCACAGTTTGTAGTGATCCACATAGTCAAAGGCCTTGGGGCAGTCAATGAAACAGAGAAGTGAAAGTGAAAGTGAAAGTGAAGTCACTTAGTCGTGTCCAACTCTTTGCAACCCCGTAGACACCAGGCTCCTCCGTCCATGAGATTTTCTAGGCAAGAGTACTGGAGTGGGTTGCCTTTTCCTTCTCCATGGAACTTCCCGACCCAGGGATCGAACCCAGGTCTCCCACACTGTAGCAGAAGTAGATGTTTTTCTGGAACTCTCTTGCTTTTTCAATGATCCAACTCACCAAGTTGCACATATTAAGTACAGTCTTTATATCTCAATAATACTTCAATAAAGTGGTTTCAAAACATGTAATCAGAGACTTTCCTGGTGGTCCAGTGGCTAAGACTCCACACTCCCAATGCCCAGGGCCCAGGTTCAATCCCTGGTTAGGGTACTAGATACTACAACTATGAGTTCATATGCTGAAGTTAAGGATTCAGCATGCTGCAACTAAAGACCAGTGCAGCCAAATAAATAAATAAACATTTTTATTTTAAAATGTAATAATTTGGAATATTATTCTTATAAAAAAGCATTCTGGCAATAGAGGAAAGCAGAATTTGATGCACAGGTTCAATAATGAGGCAAAGAACTGGTGAGAAATACTGATGATGAGGATGGTGAGGTGAGGAAGTTACAAATGGCTTTCTTAACATTAATACCTGATACTATGTGGTGCCGATTCCTGAAGTAGAGAAAAGATAAGTAGCAGGTTTTCAGACCTGCTAACATAGAAAGATATGTTTGTTTTAACATGTTGCATTTGAAATGCCCAGAGAGATATTTAAATGTAAATAAGTGTCCATTGAATTGTTGGGTTTAGAAGCTGGTAGCTCCAAAGAAGAATGCAGAAGTAAGTTAGTGAATTTGCCCAGAAAATAGAGAAGGTGGCTAAGGAAGAAACCATGAGAAACACCATCAGGGAAGGAAGGATGAATCTCTTTCTCTCTCTGTCTGTGTCACCCACATACACACACATACGCTGAGAACCGTCCAGAACAAGATGAAAATTCCACGTCGATTTTTTAAAATATGTTTCTAGTGTTTAACGCCACTATCATATTGGTTTCATATGGGTTAAAAAACACTGGCTCAAATTTGAGTGTGTAATCAGCAGCTTTGCTACTCATTTATCAACATTGCCTTTTAGCACAGCAACAGTACATAGCTGCTGAATAATTCAGCAGCTGAACTGATGGCATGGTGGTAATAACATGAAAAGGCAGACCAAAGGAACATTTTGAAGCCCAACTCTATGCCTCCGTAATGATGGATTGTATTTGTGCGATGCTAGGAAAAGAGCCAGAACTGCTAAGAAGCAGTTATGAGAGCACTAATCACATCAACTAGACTCCAAATCTTTATCTTCTAGATCCTTTCCTGTACCTTCTGGGCAGCCATGACAGATACTACTTAACCTACACTTAATTTCCTGGTCAGTAAAAATAATAACAGTGTTGCTATTGTTAATAAATGCTAAGTCGCCTCAATAGAGTCCGGTTCTCTGCCACCCCATGGACTGTCGCCTGCCAGTCTCCTCTGTCCATGGGATTCTCCAGGTGGGAATACTGGGGTGGGTTGCCGTGCCCTCCTGATGGAGGGATAAAACCCGAGTCTCTTATGTCTCCTGCATCGGCAGGTGGTTCTCTACCACCAGTGCCATCTAATAGGTTATTGTGAAGAATCATTTAACCTACACAGTACTTTTTATTGTGCTTTTAATATATGTATAATATAATTTATACATATTCTCAGTGTTTTTTTGATTGTATACTCTTCCAAGGTAATGATTATCAGCTTGGTTTTGGCTTGAAATATCCCTCCACTTTCCACATAAAGTAACTGAGGGGAAGTACACTGAAATATGGACATTTCCCTTTAATTTTTCTAAGTTAGGAGCTAGTCATTTGTTTTTGAACCTTTGATCCCTTAGGATCTTGGCCTCAAAACTCACTTAAAGAAGGCAGCAAAAATGTAGAAAAACAATTTCTCCCTATGGTACTCCTTCAGGGCTCTCATTCCTAAATTCCATCCTGTGGCCTTCCAGTCCTCAGCTTACACCATATCCTGTCTAGTCTGTGTCTCATATTGGCACATGGGATAGGGAATGGATTACAAAGCACAATTGCAGAAATTCAGAAACCGAATTATTTCTACCAGTTCAGTCCTATTTAGCCTTTGCCTCTTCTCACTAAGAAGCTTCCCAGGTAGTGCAGTGGTAAAGAATCTGCCTGTCAATGCAGGAGATCCAAGAGATTTGAGTTCTATCCCTGGGGCGGAAATGGCAACCCGCTCCAGGATTCTTGCCTGGAAAATTGCCTGGACAGAGGAGTCTGTGAGCTACCATCCATGGGGTCACAAAGAGTCAGACATGACTGAGCACACACACTTCTCATTAAAACACTTCCTGCCATGGCCCAGTTTTATACTTGGAGTTCCATTTTAATCTTGGCCCAAAGAATTTGCTTCAAAATAATACAACAGTGGGAAAAGTGGAAAGAAATAAGGATAATCTATATAATCTGGAAAAGGTCAGTTTTCATTCCAATTCCAAAGAAAGGCAATGCCAAAGAATATTCAAATTACTGAACATTTGCAGTCATTTCACAGGCCAGCAAGATTATGCTCAAATTCCTTCATGATAGGCTTCAGCAGCATGTGAACAGAGAACTTCAGATGTACAAGCTGGATTTAGAAAAGGCAGAGGAACCAAAGATCAAATTGCCAACATACAGTGGGTCATGGAAAAGGAAAGGAATTTCAAAAAATCATCTATTTCTGCTTTATGGACTATGCTAAAGCCTTTAGCTATGCAGATCACAACAAACTGTGGAATATTCTTAATGAGACGGGAATACCAGACCACATTACCTGCTTCCTGAGAAACCTGTATACAGGATGAGAAGCAACAGTTAGAACTGGACATGGTTCTAAACTGGGAAAGGATACTTCAAGGATGTATATTGTCACCTTGCTTATTTAACTTATATGCAGAGAACATAATGAAAAATGCTGGGCTGGATGAATCACAAGCTGGAATCAAGATTGCTAGGAGAAATATCAACAACCTCAGATATGCAGCTGATGCCACTTTAATGGCAGAAGGTGAACAGGAACTAAAAAGCCTCTTGATGACGGTGAAAGAGGAGAGTGAAAAAGCTGGCTTAAAACTCAGCATTCAAAAAACTAAGATCATGGCATCCAATCTCATCACTTCATGGCAAATAGATGGGGAAAATGTGGAAACAGTGTCAGATTTCATTTTGGGCTCCAAAGTCAATGTGGATGGTGACTGCAGCCGTGCAATTAAGACACTTGCTCCTTGGAAGAATAGCTATGACAAGCCTAGACAATATTAAAAAGCAGATATCACTTTGCAGACAAAGGTCTGAATAGTCAAAGCTATGGTTTTTTCAATAGTCATGTATGGATGTGAGAGTTGGACCATAAAGAAGGCTGTGTGCCAAAGAACTGATGCTTTCAATCTGTGGTGCTGCTGGAGAAGACTCTTGAGAGTCCCTTGGACAGCAAGATCAAATCAGTCAATCCTAAAGATCAACCCTGAATATTCATTGGGAGGACGGATGCTGAAGCTCCAATACTTTGGCCACCTGATGCAAAGAGCTGACACATTAGAAAAAACCCTGACACTGGGAAAGACTGAGGGAAAGAGAAGGAAGCCACAGAGGATGAGATGGTTGAATGGCCTCACTGACTCAACAGACATGTCTGAGCAAACTTGGGGAGGTAATGAAGGTCAGAGAAACCTGGCATGCTGCAGTTCATGGGATCGCAGTCAGACACAACATAGTGACTGAACAATTTAACTACATATAATCCTGTATGTAACAGACTTTACAATTGATGATATAACCCATCTATAGGCAAGATTGGCTTTGAGTTCGTAATTGTTGAAGCTGGATAGAGGCTTGGTGGCCATCATTCTATTTTTGTATATGTTAAAAACATTTTCCCCAAAGAGCTGGGGGAAGCAGAGAGAGGAACAGAAATTATGTAACCAACTATAAACCTAAGAGACGGACTTTAAGATTTTTAATATATACTCTCTATTCTCAATTCTTTCCCACTGGCCTTTCTTAATCTCATACCATCGCCTGTTCTTTTTCTGCCTTAAGAGCAACTATATGAGGTACTATTTCAAGGAGGTAAATAGCTATCTCCTTAGCCTAGGCAACCTGTTTTTCTTTAAGGCAAGGAATAGCTGGGCATTAAATGCCTACCAGACATAAAGGTACAGGAACCTGGAGCAGAACCTTAAATTACCCAGAGGGCTCTGCTCCCTCTTCACACCCAAAGCTGAAGCACAAACCGGAAAGCAATTGCTTCATTCTTACAAATGATGTGGGCAAGGACTGAGATTGCAAAAGTGTCCCAGGTGAACTAAACTTCACTTGATGAGTATTTAACAAGATCATGTGTGTAAAAATGTACTAGATCTTGAATCGAACTCCATAAAGAGTACATACATCAAATAACGATATGGTCAATATATGTAACTGTAAAATGGTGGAAGTCAGGCAAGTCTTAACCTGGTTTCTAAAAAATGGATAAAATTTGGATGAGAGAATATTGGAGAACTCAGAATTAGCAGAGAAACTGGAATAGAGAAGTATGTGGGATTCAGAAACACTAGAGTTCTAGCTTTTATTATATGGCTTTTAAGAAATGTCTTATGTGGCTCCAATAAGTTTTCAAATTATCAAGCAAACAGAGCTCTAATAATAAGATGCAAGGACTACATATTAATAACTATGACTACAGTTTTAAGAATTTTGGGATCAAAGTCTCAATGATTTATACTCTAAGGCTGGTTGTTTAATCTGTATCTGGAGTGCATTAATCATTGATAGCTTCCCCTGTGTTTCAGCAATAGAGAATCTGCCTGTAATGCAGGAAGTACGGGATATGCAGGTTCGATTCCCTGGGTCAGGAGGATCCCCTGGAAAAGAAAATGGCAACCCAATCCAGTATTTTTGCCTGGAAAATTCCATGGACAGAGAAGCCTGGCGGGCTACAGTTCATGGGGTCGCAAAGAGTCAGACACAAGAGAGCACACCTACAAATACTCGCAGTAACTTAAGGAAATATCCTACCACCTCAGGAAAGACAGCTTTACCCACCACACCCTTCACCTACTACCCTTAACTCTTCTAATTACAAAACAGAATGCAAACATGGAGATTCAACAGGCAAGTTTTATTATCAAATGTAACAATTCTACAAAAATTCAGTAGTATTGTAGTATTACTGCCTATCTTAAAGTCTTTCAGAGCTCTGGGCAAACAGCATCTTAAGGCAGCCGAGTATAAAGAACTATTTTTATGATCTTAAGTGCCAGTTATCACCAATTTTCACACAACATGGTTTTTCTTATTTTTCCTACTGCAGTTAAAGGGCCATTACTGGTCAGTGAAGAGGGAATGTTTGGCTTTCCATTTAAGGTATTAATCAAAACAATGCAAAGTAAATAAAAATAGCAGCCACATGAATCTGTATGGCATTGCATTCAAGCTAAGGACATTAAGAGTAACTTAAAGGAACATGTGCACTCAGTTAATCAAATTCTGTTTTTTTCTCTTTGGAGTTACATGAGGCAGCAGTACTATCTAGCTAGTGTCTAATATTGCACTTCTGGAGCATGAACACAGCTAAACACATAGTGCTAAACACTGACAGCATCAGTACCTGTTCTCATCAATCAGTGTTTACCTCTCAGTCTAGCATGCTGACTATAACCCTAGGCTTTTTAAAAGTTTTAATTATTTGACAGTTAAGGCATTAGAGAAAAAGGATTAAGGCTATATTATATACAAGCATTCACTTTAGTTAGTATATTGCTTTCTAGAATACACTGTTCAAATATTCTCATTTGTGATATTAAAAACTATGGAATTTCTTATTAAAGTCCAAACCATCAATAATGGGAAAAGTATAGTATAAAATAATACATATGAAGCCACAGTATTCAGTTACAGTTCAAACTAGAAATTAATAACTACACATAGCTGCTTCATTTTGGTTTTATATTTTGGCCCCTAGTTCATTTTTATTTACAACTGATACCCACTGAGAAAAAATTGCAACTTTTAAACTACATATGTTTTGTGATGGGTGTGCCATTTCTTCTCACTTATTCCAAGGTGTTTTAAAAATAGTTTTTTGGTGGCTTTTAACTGTAAGACATTGTGATGGCCAAGAGACTGGGAAAATAATAGCTTTATTTCTTTTTGTAAGTCTGGGACTTACGTACTCCAAGACCTTATTTTTACTTCAGAAGAGCACGTGATTGTGCAGAAGATGGGGAGAAGAGGGGGAACACACATAAATGGAGCTTCCAGAAAAGAGTTCCTGGTGGAGATGGCAGTTGTTAGTGGAGTATTTTTTTTCCCCCCAAGACTTAAAACTTAGGAAACACCTATGATGCCATACTAGCTGGTAGTAATGGAGACACCCGATTTCAAATTCACATTTTAAATGCCTGTTTGCAGTGAGCAAGGAGCCAAGCATGCTGCTTGCAATGAGAATTTGGCTTCACTGGCTCAAATTTTTCATTCCACCAAAAGATAGGGCATTTGCCCACCGTCCAGTGATGTTTGCTGAAAATACTGCAGCCTGAGTGTAGACAAACTTCTCCTGAAGTTGCTGGAAGTTGTCTTATGTCTGAAGGTTTCAGGATCTCCATACATCTTTCAAATACTGGATAAAAAAAAAAAACAACAAAAGAAAAAATTATAGTCTCTCAAGTTTACAATTCCTGGTCGCCATAAAAAAGACTGTCTAAAAATCTTAAAAGGATTCCAAATTTGTATTTTACACAGACATAATTGGTATTTACACAGCAAATTCTCAGGGAATACACTGCTGACAAGTGAAGTTTATGTGATAACTGGCATTTCCACAATACCCTAGCCATATTATCATGCATGGGATGATGTGTGTTTTTACCTCCCCACTTAAATCCTTTGTGAGGAGACTATTCTCTCCATTCCTTATTCTGGGTCCCCAAGTTATCCAAGCATTTTAGTGATAGTGGAGGTTCAATACCATTTTTTAAATAAATCAAGCCAGTAAGACAAAAATTTAATATTAAATTCTAATATAAGAAATTTCAAAAAAATTCAAACAAGACTATTTGTTATCAGTAAGAAGCACTGAGAGGGGACTTCTCTGGTGGTCCAGTGGTTAAGACTCCATGCTTTCAAAGCAGGGGGCACAAGCTTCATAGCTGGTGGGAGAATTAACCACACATGCCACGTGGTGCGGCCAAAAGGAAAAAAAAAAAAGGCACTAAATAATGACACTGTAGCAAAAGAGTTCTATATGTCAGTGGCCAATCTATAAAAACCACCTTTATGTGGACTATCTCATCCTTACAACCACCCTATTATATTGCCATGTCACGCCCATTTTACAGATGGGAAACCTGAGGCACAGAGCAATTAAGCCAGTAATTGGAAGATCTAGAATGTGAATGCAAATTGGTTCTTCTGTGCTATTTACTTATATCCCACACACAATCTTTAAAATGAAAACTAACTAGGCATGTGTATACTTTCACATGTAAATGAGAAACAAATGAAGATAGAAATATAGTTCTTCAGAGTTTAATTCTATTCATATGGCCAATTTGTAATTGTGGTTAATCCTAGATTTGCTTTAGAAGTAGATTCTGGGATTTCCGTGGTAGTCCAGTGGCTAAGACTCTGTGCTCCCAATGCAGAGGGCCCCAGGTTTGATCCCTGGTCAGGGAACCAGGTCCCACATGCCACAACTAGGAGTTTGCACACTGCAATGAAAATCAAACTAAGACTCAGCCATAGCTAAGAATCAGCATACAGCAAAAAATAAAAAATAAAAAAGATTTCAAAACTGGAATACAGATTTAGATTCAGGTACTCTTAAGAACAGAGAAACTTTTGTCTCTTTGTTAGAATTCATTTTTAAATGTGGTTTTCAAAGGGACCATAATTTAGCACTTAGCTTTAAAATACTATGCATTGAAACCTGCTCCAGGACTTCCCTGATGGATCAGATGGTAAAGCATCTGCCTACAATGCGGGAGACCCAGGTTCAATCCCTGGGTTGGGAAGATCCTCTGGAGAAGGAAATGGCAACCCACTCCAGTACTCTTGCCTGGAAAATCTCATGGACGGAGGAGCACTGTAGGCTACAGTCCATGGGGTCGCAAAGAGTCGGACACGACTGAGCGACTTCACTTTCACTTTGGATACTAAATTTGGATAGGAAAATCTCTTATCAATGACCCGACATTATTATTGCTGTCCAATATCTATTTTGTCTATCTTTTGGCAATAGCACCTGATTTTCCTTAAATGACTGCCCTGCCCCCAGTCTCAAGGCCATAAAGAGGCAACTTTACCACTGAGCCCAACAAGTGACCCAGATATAGCCCATTAGAGTCCTGTGTGCCCTTGGCCACAATGGTTTCAGAGATGGACTTAAAGTGAGGCCGGTGACACTGAAGCCCTGGCTTCCTCTGGACTTGGCAATGGAAGGGCGACAAGCCAGGATTTGCTGCGAGATGGGCTGAGAGTGAGGAATTGGATGCAGCCAAGTTGGTCAACTATGGACCTGTCTGTTATCAGAGTCAATGAATTCTAGCTTCCTCATTGTCAGCCCAGACTACTAGTATTCCAGTAGGAAATCACTGTAGATGTTGAAAGTTATACCTTCATGTTTTGTGAAAATGTGGACAAGTTCTGAAAAAATTAAAAGCTTAACCTTCTCAGACCTGCCTTTTAATCCCCATGGTATCCAATGCAACTTTAGAATTTAGCAGTGCAGCTGTAGATTCCTAGCTGTCAACAACAACAACAACAAAAAAGAAAATCTCAGACAGATAAGGAGAAAATGTTTCATATTCCCCTATAGCTGCAGAAGAGCAAACACTCTTATGCGAAGACAATTTTTAAGGTACAACGGCAAATTTGTCTTTCGTTTCTAGTAAGATCTGTGTCAAAACATATAATGCTGTGTTTTGCACTAAGCTGCCATTAAAAGTTCTATGTATATTTACAAAGAATCCTTTTAAGATATCTGGTTTCACCAACTGGTGTTATGTCCTATGGAATGAACCTACACACCTTAAAAAGAAAAAAACGCCTGCAACTCTGATTACATAAGTCCCCTACATACGAACCTTCAAGTTGCGAACCTTCAAAGATGCAAACGCAAGTTAGAGACCTGATGGCACTGGAAGCCCAGAGAAAGGACAAAGAGAGAAAAGAGGGAAGAAGTAAACAGAGAACTGAAGAGATTCACGACGCAGGAGATGGCAGGGGATTTTGTTTATTTGAGGAGGCACCGTCAGTCTTTGAGGCACAGCAGGGGAACTTACAACGGCTCAAGGAGTTTGCAGCAGCCATTCAGAATGCGATCCAGTGCTACTGTGTCCTCTATGACGAGAAATAACAGCTACTACCCAGACGTCGCTAGACTGTTTTTTTCAAGAGGGTAGACAGAAGCTAAGCCAGCAAAGAACCAGATCCTGTGCCATCAGCGTCAGGTGTGCGAGGGAAGGTGCAGCTTGCCCTGCGTCTTCTACTGCCGCCGGTCCTTCGGCTGCCCCACCGCCCATCCCTCCTCTGGTCAGTAGCTGCCCTTGCCTGCTCACTCCCTGCCAGCCCCTGTGTGCCCGCTGCCCTACTGTACTACTGTACTTTTCAAGGCACTGTGTGTAATATGGAAAATGTTTTATTTCTCATGTTTGTTTTTTATGCATTATTTGTGTGAAAAGCATTATAAGCCTATTATAGTACCGTACTATATAGCTAATTGTGTTAGTTGGGTATCTAGGCTAACTTTGTTGGACTTACTAACAAACTGGACTTAAAAAGTACTCTCGGAACAGAACTTGTTCGTATGTAGGGACTGTCTGTACTTGTAATATTTCATTTCCTCCCAGTAATTTTGACATCTCTTTTCTGAAAAGTATAATTCATAGGTGGGATCTTTGATTAGGACAGAAGAACAGTTTCTTCTTCCTTTAAGATAAAATAAAACCTGTAACTCAAATTCTTTAATCAAAGAAAGGCTGTTTGTCAGTTAAGTCAAAAGAATCAATATTTATTTGTCATTCTGGCCCATTTTTATAATCCTAGTTGGAGGAGGAAGAGAGAAGTTTTGTCCAATTTTCAAAGCTGCTCTTTTTTATTCAAAAGATATCTTGAATTTGGGGGGCAGAAAATAAAATATCAGCCACTATGTTGATCGAAAAGAAAACATTTTTTCAATCCACAAAGTAATCCAAACTATACACTTAAGAGACCAAGAATAAAAAATACCCTTCAGGACTTCCTGGAGGCCCCGTGGTTAAGAATTCACCAGCTAAAGCAGGAGACGCAGGTTCGATCCCTGCTGCAGAAGATCCTACACGCTGCAGGGCGACTAAACCCATGTGCCACAGCTACCGCCTGCCAGCCCCTACTGCTGCATCTGCCACTGCCACTGCTGAAGCCCGAGGACACGGAGCCAGTGCTCAGCACAAGGGAAGCCACCGAAATGCGGAGTCTGGAAAGTAGCCTCTAATCACTGCAACCAGAGAAAGCCCGAGTACAGCAATAAAGACCCAGTGCAGCCAAAAAAAGAGAAAAAAACACACCTATTCAAATGAGAGCTACATCGAGATTTTTGTTGTTGTTTTCCATGAAACTTAGGTGCTATGACAATACCAGGCTTAATGTATTACAAGAGCTTCCAAAAATAACCTTGTAAACAGACAAAACGTTTCACACACACACACACACAAAAGGAAACCAGAAGCACTTAACCTTGGACTTTCCAGCTCTCAGAACCCTGTGAGAGAGTAAATGTTTGTCGTTTATAAGCCAGCCAAGTCCACAGAATTGTGTTAAGACAGCCTGAATGGATGAAGCTATTTACCAAGAGATCAAAATTGATATCATCAGGGAGGTCACCTGGGTACAACACAACAGATAATACATATCATGAAACTTCATGAGAGGGGATCTTCACTTCCATATACTCTTTCTTAACACCTACTACCCCAGTCCAACCACAAGAAAAAAACAAATCCAACTAAAGGACAGCCCACAAGACTTCAAGAACAGTGTAAAACAGAATTGTCAAGGTCAAGAAAACAACCTAAGACTGAGACACTAACACAGGCCAGAGGACACCAAGGAGACAAACCAACTAAATGTGAAACCTTAGACTGGATCCTGGAATAGAAAAAGGACATTAACGAAAACACTAGTAAAATCGGAATAAGTCTGGAATGTAGAGAGTAGTCTAACCCTGTAATGATTATTGTATTCAGAACAACAAAATAGGTACTTGTATACAGAAAGAACCTTAGTTTGTGTAACTTTATACTCATTAATCCACCTGATTCTTAACACCCAAAAATGTTACATATGTAGAAGTTATTTTTTCCCCAATTTTTACAGAGAAAGGAACTGTCCCCTCAAAAGAATTATCATCTCCTTATGTATGCAAAATATAGTTGTAAACACAGTTAGGAAGCACTTGTTGACAAATTTAAATTTATGAGCTGACCCTGCCCTTTGAGATCCTGAGTATGAGGCTTGGAGCTCACAGTGAAAGTTGAGGCGACAAGAACTCTGGCCAGGTGAGGAGGCATTTTTCCAGCCAGTCATCACAACCTCCATCTCTGAAGTGCCCCTTGGGCATCTTTAATAGCCTGTGAGCTGTCCTTAGGGGTTTCTTATGACCAAAAAAGCAAGCATTATCTTTTAGGGGGCAGTCTGGGCTTCCCTGGTGTCTCAGAGGGTAAAGTGTCTGCCTGCAATGTGGGAGACCCGCGTTCGATCCCTGGGTCGGGAAGATCACCTGGAGAAGGAAATGGCAACCCACTCCCGTATTCTTGCATGGAGAATCCCATGGACAGAGGAGCCAGGTAGGCTACAGCTCATGGGGTCGCAAACAGTCGGACACGACTGAGCGACTTCACTTTTACTTTCTGCAAATATAGGCTCCTTTGAGGGGAAAAGGCTACAGGAAAAGACTTTACCAGACCTCACCATGGGCTTTGGTTACCTTTATCTGATTCTATAACGAGCAGTGACATTGTTCTTCCAGTGAATTTTTACACAACATATCAGTTTCCTGTGGCTACTGTAACAAATTACTACAAACTGACTTAAAACAAGGGGAAATTTATTCTTAACAATTCTGGAGGCCAGAGGTCAGAAATGAAGGTGTCAGCCAGGCCACACACCCTCCAGAGGGTAGGGTGCAAGAAAAACATCTCCTTTTGGCCTCTTCCAAGTTTTGGCGGCTACAGGTGTTCCTTGCCTGGTTGCAGTCTCTGGTAGTTATACCTCCACCTCCTCTCTCACGTGTCTACCTGATCTCTGTCTGTCTCTTTCCTATAATCCCGCTTAGGGTCCACCCAGGTAATCCAAAATAAACTCCTCCTCTCGAGATCCTTAATTTACACCTTTTGGTAGGTAAGGCAAAAGACACGGGTTCCAGGAATCAGGATGTAGACATTCTGGGTCACTATTAGTTCAACGCACACTTACTGCTGTGCTCTCATTTGCCCAAAGGAAAGAGCACCAAGAGTGAAGCTGGAAACTATGGGTCTTAGATCAGCTTGGTCACTAGTTATATGACTTGTAAAAATTGTCTAATCCCTCTGGATTTCATCTCCTCTGACAAATGGAGCCAAGGTACATGTCCTGAGGCCTCACAGGGCTGTGTTGAAACTCCAGTGAGACTGCAGATATAAAAGTGCTCTCAGAGCACATGCCACTCTATTGGCGTCAAAGATGACTAATGCTAATGAATTTAATATGCATGTGAATGAGGAGAAAAATATGCAAATATACAGTCACAGCAAAAGGTTTCAGGGAAAGAAACAGGTTCAAAATTCCTAGAGGGCATATAAAAAAAGAACTTAAAAAGAATCATTCACTGTAGCTATTTCTAGATGGTGGGATGATTACTGATTTCCTTGTAACTGTCTATATGTTTCAAATTCTTTACAAGGAGCACAAATACTTTTATGATCCTTACAGCCCAAGGTTGTTGATATAATTAAATGAGATAACTTATGCCAAGTATTTCATACAGTACTCCATGTGAGTTTTTTAAAAATCCTCAATATAAAGGCAGATTAATCTGATGTTAAATGCAAAAGCCTGGATTTTAACAAAGGACCTGGTTTGTTATCCTACCATGACCCCAAATATACAAACATTAGGATAGAATTAGCGGTACTGAGTAAAGGTCATAGTCAATTCAGGATATTTCAAAATGTCACACTTCTAGTCAGTTTTTTTCTGGTCGTGAGGCTTCTGGGATCTAGCTCCCTGATCAGGGATCGAACTCAGGTCCTGGCAGTGAAAGTGCCAAGTCCTAACCATTAGATGACCAGAGAATTCCTCAATTCTAGTCATTTTTACACGTATTTTGTGCACAGTGTGCTTGTCAAGTTCATAGGCAGCATCAGGGAGATGAGCAAAGAACACCTGAAGTGCTCTCATCACCACGTACTAGAAAATGCACAGTGGACTGGTATGTGGACTGGAAAATTCTCCATGGATGTGAGCCCTTTGATAGCATCTTGAAACCTCACTGAAAATGGCAGAGAATCAACACTTCCAATCCAGAACTGGGGCTTCTACAACTTCAGAATGATAGACTAAGACCCCCAACTGTCATCTTCTCAAACACAACACTGCAATGACAACATTTTTTTCTAATTTAGAATCCATGTGATTGAAGCCCACATAGTCCTTGGCCATGAAAATGGTTACCAAATGACATGCCAAAAAAACAATTTCAGCAACCCAATTAAAAAAAAAAAAAAGAAAGAAGCCACACCAATTCCTGACCATGTCCTTCCTTATAACCAGCTCTTTTGAGGAGATTCACACACAATGTTAATATTTTTTAAGGGAAGGTTAATTTAACTTATATGCAGAGTACATCATGAGAAACGCGGGGCTGGAAGCAGCACAAGCTGGAATGAAGATTGCCGGGAGAAATATCAATAGCCTCAGATATGCAGATGACACCACCCTTATGGCAGAAAGTGAAGGGGAACTAAAAAGCCTCTTAATGAAAGTGAAAGAGGAGAGTGAAAAAGTTGGCTTAAAGCTCAACATTCAGAAAACGAAGATCATGGCATTTGGTCCCATCACTTCATGGGAAATAGATGGGGAAACAGTGTCAGACTTTATTTTGGGGGGCTCCAAAATCATTGCAGATGGTGACTGCAGCCATGAAATTAAAAGACACTTATTCCTTGGAAGAAAAGTTATGACCAACCTAGATAGCATATTGAAAAGCAGAGACATTTCTTTGCCAACAAAGGTCCATCTAGTCAAGGCTATGGTTTTTCCAGTGATCACGTATGGATGTGAGAGCTGGACTGTGAAGAAAGCTGACCGCCGAAGAATTGATGCTTTTGAACTGTGGTGTTGGAGAAGACTCTTGAGAGTCCCTTGGACTGCAAGGAGATCCAACCAGTCCATTCTAAAAAAGATCAGTCCTGGGGGTTCATTGAAAGGACTGATGCTGAAGCTGAAACTCCAATACTTTGGCCACCTGATGAGAAGAGCTGACTCATTGGAAAAGACTTTGATGCTGGGAGGGATTGGGGGCAGGAGGAGCAGGGGACAACAGAGGATGAGATGGCTGGATGGCATTACCGACTCGATATACATGAGTTTGAGTGAACTCTGGGAGTTGGTGATGGACAGGGAGGCCTGGTGTGCTGTGATTCATAGGGTCGCAAAGAGTCGGACACGACTGAGCTGAACTGTATTAGTAGGGAGAAAAAATTATTCAAAAAGCTATCAGCATCCTTTTCCTCTAGGTTTAGTTTTAGAAGAGGAGGAAGACATGCAACAAAAACCTTACAATCATTTTGGAATGAGGCATACTTAAAAGTATATCCAGAAGAACTTTAAAAAACATTAGGCTAAATGAAATAAGTCAGCCACGAAAGAACAATTGTGTTTTTCCATTTATAAGGTAACTACAATAGTCAAATGCACAGAAACATAAGAGAATAATGGTTTCCAGGGGGCTAGGGAAAGAGGGATAGGAGATTGTGTTTAATGTTATTTAGAGTTTCAGCACAAGAAGGTAAAATGTTCAGGAGCTAGACTTTGTAAACAATGTGGATGTACTTAATGCCATGAACTGTACACTTAAAAAATGACTAAAATCGTATTATGTTATATATTATTTTATCACAACTTTAGAAAAGAAACTAGGAAAAAAAGGTATAACCAACTTAATAGAGTTATCATATGACTCAGTGTTTCTATTCCTAAATATACACCCAAAATAATTTAAAATATTCAAATATTTGTACATAATTATTCATATTAGCACTATTTACAATACCCAGAAGGTGGAAACAGCCCATAAGCCCATCAATAGATATATGGGGAAAAAAAAAAATCTCATATAGCCATACAATGGAATATTCATTTCACTCAGTCGTGTCTGACTTTTTGTGATCTCATGGATTGCAGCATGCCAGGCTTCCCTGTCCATCACCAACTCCTGGAGTTCACTCAAACTCATGTCCATCAAGCCAGAATATTAATTCTGACTTGATAAATGGAATATTAATCAGTCACAAAAAAAGGAATAAAGTACTAATACATACTATAACATGGATAAACCTCAAAAACATGTGACATGAAGTAGATGGGTTGCCTGGGTCTATTGGGAGGGAAAACTGGGAGCTATTGCTTAATGGGTATGGGATTTTCTTTCAGAGCTGATAAAAATGTTTTGGAACTAGACAGAAACAGTGGTCACACAATATTGCAAATACACTAAGTATCATTTAACTGTATACTTTAAAATAAAATAATTTCCAAATGGAAGTTTTCCCTTACGCCAAAATAACATACAACCGCTTCCATATATATCGCTTAGATACTAAGATGACAATCTTAATTTCAGTCTCCATTCCTTCCAAGATTTCTGTCATTTCTTATATCACATAAAGGGAAGAGAAGTCCCACCTGACTTAAAAAACATCGAGATTCTTGATCTCTCTTTGTTAGGCCCTTTATATAATTTAACTTCCACAGCATGGAGCCTTACCTTCTTTTCTGAGGATGATCTAACTGCTGGGGCCCTTAAATACAAACCCATTCTTTGGATAGAGTCCTGGCCTGGTCACTTGTGTGTACAAGTCCATCCTCGGTTGCATACTAAAAATGCAAGTTAAAACAAACAGGATCAAAAGATGGACAAACAATCACTACAGATGGTTAGTATTTCAACTGAATAGTTCTACCAACTGAATTACATACAGGACGTTAAAACCATAGGAAACAAGTTAACGCTGATACAAGCCACATAAGTAACTGTGAATCTCAAATCTTTTCTTACTTAACATGTCTAAATACCATAAAAATCTCTTCTAAGCGGGAAGTTAGATGAACATGCAGATAGAAAAAGAACAGTGTACCACAGCATTACCAAACAACTCAGATCTTGTTAACGATAGTTTCCATGACACCACGAGCATTAGCTGTGTTTGTAATATCAATCTAGTTCTCTCAGCAGCGCAGCAAGTTAAGAGCAGTGAGCGACCCAAAGAGATAATCACTAAAGTCAGTACTTGGAGGAGAAAAGAAAATTAGCACTATTGAAAATGCAAAGCCACTGACAGCAAAGGTTAATGCCAAGGGCAAATGAAAAAGTTAAAGGACTAATATAAGGATACCTAAGAGCCCATTTCAGAATAAGAGGTCCATCAACCAAAATAAAGACAAAGATTTACTTCCACGACCAGAATGACGTCCTCATCAGTAAACAGTTTTAGTTTGCCTTCATAAATTCAATTCTCATTCTATTAAATTTCATTTATCAAAATGGGCCTCACTCAGGTTAATTTACAAAAATGCAGATTTGATAGCAGAACCTATATCCTGCATCTTGCTTTAGTATCACAATTCTTCTCTTTTTGTTAATCAGCCCTTTCCAGCCCCTTCAACCCCAAATCAAATAAGGAAAAATTAAGTGGGAGTAGTTTTATAGAAAGAATTTTGCTGAGGAAAGGGGAACCATACATCTAAAAATTGAAAGTAACATTTATAAAAATGACATATACCATTATTATATATATATATATATGTATGTTTTAAAAGACAGAATCGGAAACCATAAAGAGATTTCATTCACTCATTCAAACAATTACCACCAAGGATTTGGTATTATTACCTACATAAATAAATTATGTAATTATGTAGGATAAATTTTAACCCAGAAATCAAATGAAGACCTCCCAATAAGTAAGCAACAGCAATGAAGGCCCCATATATAAAGATAGACATAAAGATTACACTTCAGAACAATTTTTTTTAAAAAGTCATCCACTGATTTTTTTATCTTGTGACAAAGCCATATCTAAAAGAATCTAGGGCTTCAGGGTTACTGGCCATTACTAAAACAACTGAGAACAGGCAAAAAGAAATAAGAAGGCAAGGACTCTTAAAGACAGCAGAAAATAAACTTTTAAGTAAGAGCAACATGAAACTAGGTTATATACAAAAGATTTCGAATGTATGCATTTTAACTACCTTAAAACTATTCAAGAATAATTTGATATGCTGAATTAGATAACTGAGGTTCCCATGTAATCCTAATTTATCTATCCAGTTCATAAATTCCAAGCACTTCAGAAATGAAGGCAAATGCCTTGAGACAAAATAGTCTGGCAGAATCTTTTTGCTTCTGATTATACTAGGTCTGCTCCAACACTGAATAATTCCCTAGAGGCTACTAGAAGATAAAATAACGTCAATCTGTAGTAGTTTATCTTAATTTTGAAGCCTGTAAATCTTTTAGCCATAAATCTAGAAATAACTGCTATTATGTGTTTGTGGTTTGATAAATACCCATTAGAAGAGCAGTTTTGTTTACTCTCATACAGTTTGTATGTATGACCACTTGACGCTATTCAGTTTGAATGTAATAAAAATTAATTAGTCAAAACAACTGGAAAATCATGGGAGAAAACACAAAACTCAAATGTATTCTCCATGTGATTTTATCTTTTCAATAGCCATTGGTAAAATTCTCTCTTCGTAATCTAGTGAATCAGATATGAAGTTTGGGAAGTAACTTTTTACCATTCCAAAGGATTCCAACAGGTAGGGAAGAAGCAAAGTATCTGCTGATCTCTGAAAAACAGCTATGTCTGCAAAGAATGTGCTAAGCCAAGCAGTAACAAAACATAACTTTTGTCCAATTTCATTCAGTCTTTCACTATCAGACATAGATTTTCTTCAATTGTCAAAAAATATCCCATGATGGTAAGTTGGTAGGTTTGGGGCATCCCCACTGACATTGCTTTAGCTGAGCTCCACAATCCTCCCCGATTTATGGATTTGTCGTTGTTGTTCAGTCGCCAAGTCATGTCCAACTCTTTGCGACTCCATGGTTCATGGACACCAATCTTGTAAACCTATTCTAAGAGTGCCAGTGCAACTGCGCCTGCAGGCAAAACCCTTATCGTTTTGTATGGTTAATGCTTTAGGACTTGATGATTAGCCCTACAAATGCTTCTCAACTCTAATGACTCAAGCAAGGCTCAGCTCCAAGAGGAAAGACCATTTTCGCTTTTAGTGCAAGTAAAAGACTGCAAGATACTGATTTTTAGACATGGTAGGAAGAAGGAGTTTGGGTCTAACCATGTGATTTAAGGAAGGAAAAGTATCCTCTCAGGTGAGATGAGAATAAGAACAACTGATGGACACAGGTAGCGTTCGAAAAATAGAAAAGAGTAAAAATCAGTTTCATTAGAGTTATCATAAAAGAAACACTTCCTACGGCTCTTTTCAAGAGTTACCATCTAAAGATTCATTGAGTCACCCTGTTTCTTCCATACCAGGCAGAAAGGACTCAGACTACTTTTTAAATACTCAAAGTCTCTTATTTTTTCGTTAGTCAACAATTTGACTTTGAAGAAAATTCCTTCTTAGCCAATCTTATTCTAGATGGAAAGACCCACACCACTGTGTGCATAAAGAGCTTTCTCAAAGTAGCCCAACCGAAAGAGAGAAAAAGAAAAGCACCTAAGATTAAGTGGAAGTAATTAAAATACCATGGAAGAGCCCTAATCCTTCCAAAGGGATGAGTTTGAAGTAAGCACTCAGATAATGAGTCCCCCCTGACTCTGGTTCTTCATAAAGCAAATCTATTTAAAAGCACTTGTACACACATGAGTTTCAGAGAATATTCCTGGCTGCATTCTTTAGGCACATCAGCTTAAGTAATAAGGGCACTTAAGTAGTTTTCTTCTTCAAGGTACTGACCTGGTAACCTTGGAAGAAGTTAAGAATTTCCTTAACTCCAGTATTGTAGGCCAGGCCCTGCATTCTGACCACCGTGCCAGGCTGTGGAGGGACACCGCTAAGATTAGCAGCTGTAGGGAAGTAGCCAAGACTATTGGGCGAACCTGGGGGGCTAAAGGGAGAGAAAGCACAATGAACCAATAGAAACAGACAATGTCTAATATTTACTCTAAAAACAATAGTTACTTAAAGAAACACTTTCTCAAGGTGACCTTTCTTAGAATTCTCAGTTCTCTCTCCCAAGGCAGGTAAGTACACCACAAGCTATTCTGTCCCCCGTTTCTACAAAAGCCCCGAGTTGGAAAGACAGAAGGGTTAATGCGGAGTTAGATGCAGGGTGTCCCCAGAGATCTGGTTCTGTCTGAGATTCTTAAGTGAAGGAAGGAGAGAAGGAAACTTCTGCAGCCACTCAACCACAGCACCACTTCCAAAGCCCAGCTCGTTGATGATTAACTGGCTAGTTACTAGGAATACTAAGGCAAGGAAAGTCAGGAACACAAAAGAGTAACAGAACCATAGCCAGAGACCAGAAGTATACAAAATGATCGCTTCCAAGAACACACTGTTCTCTCCCTGTATACAAGCAAATGCACAACAGTTAAGTACAGAACAATATGAGAGCAAAGTACTACAGCACCCATGAGTCATTCTTCCAACCGAACTGAAAAAGAAAGTGTGTGTTGGGGGAGGGGCCAAGTAAACCAGAAGGGATGCATAACAAATTACACTGCCCACCATTAACATGAGGGGGAACTGCTGGTGGGTGCTTTTAGTGTATCTGCAACAATTACCTCCAAGAAACACAAGCCACATGAATAACTAATCAT
Organism: Budorcas taxicolor; assembly: GCF_023091745.1. Lineage (NCBI taxonomy): Eukaryota > Metazoa > Chordata > Mammalia > Artiodactyla > Bovidae > Budorcas > Budorcas taxicolor. The sequence continues at coordinate 82,668,613 of NC_068923.1, forward strand.
TCTTTATGTAGTAACTCAAGTGATTACCATATTATGAAATTAGTTTCACCATGTCCCATACCAATCTGTTTTTCATTTAGTTGCCTGATACTTATATATGCACAGGGATTTTTTTTTTTAAGTTATTAGCTTAAAAGAGCAATAAAGATTCACAGCTTTAGATTATTAGCACAAATGATTCTAAGTAGGTAATTATCCCACTTCAAAGACAAGTAAACATAATGAAAGGGACTAAAAATTTTTGAAATTATCTACCCTACATAATCCTAACTGATGGCTTAACAGGAATGATACCAGATGATGGTGGATCCAATCATAGCCTCCATTTTGTTAGCGCAGTGACCTTGAACAAGTCATTTAATTTCTCTGAACTCCAATTTTATCATTTCTTAAACAGGAATGAAAACACTTCCTAGTTTCACAGAATTGTCCTTCAGCATCAATGACTTATCGTCTCGAAATACTCCACAAACCGTAAAACGCAGTAATTTGTTGTTCTGTTATTATTCTCACTCCTGCTATTCCCATCACCGTTCTTCCATTTCATCATATCTAAAATATGGAAGCCTGAAAATATCACTTGACATCAAGCTGCCCATAATCTGTCTCTAAAACAGTCATTGTCAACTCATCTGCATATACGAGTTACTTGGAGAGATTTTTACAGCTCTCTGCAAGGAGAGTCTGTTTAGAGACCAAAAGTCAATCTATGTGTAACTGTGAGCAGAGAGGGAATGCTGATCTTTAGGGCTGAGAGGGACTTTAGCCATCATTCAGCCACACCTTCTTGTTTTCACAGAGGTAGAAACGGAAACTACGAGTTAAATAATTTCCCGAAGGTCACACAACCAGTTAGCTCTTCACAAAACCAAAGAACTACCCAGATTTCTTAACTCCTAGCTCAATGCTTCCCCCCATACAGGCAGCATTCATTCAAAGCAGCAAGGTTACAAATATAAGATCAATGTACAAAATAAATCAATTACATTTCTGTATACTACAATAGGACTTCCCTTGTGGCTCAGCTGGTAAAGAATCCACCTGCAGTATGGGAGACCTAGGTTCAATCCCTGGGTTGCCCTGGAGAAAGGAAAGGCTACCCACTCCAGTATTCTGGCCGGGAGAATTCCGTGGACTACATATACAGTCTGTGGGGTCGCAAAGAGTCAGACACGACTGATCGACTTTCACATACATACATACACTACAGTGAACAACCCAAAAATGAAATAAGGAAAGCATTCATAATAGCATTAAAAGAACAAACTATTACAAAAAAAGTGACAAAGGAACAGCAAGACTTACACACTAAAAACTATGAAACACTGTTAAAAAATAGAAGTCATCTAAATAAATGGAAAGACAGTCTATGTTCATAAACAGACAATTTAATTTTGTTAAAATGGCAATACTCTAAGATTGTATAGATTTGATGAAATAGCTATGATATTCTGTCTTTTTCCCCCCGGACATCAACAAAACTGAAGGTAAAACATATATGGAATTACAAATGACCAAGAACATCCCAACTTTCTTGAAAAAGAGCAAAGTATTTTGAATTTCCTAAAAACTTTACTATAAAACTACAGTAATTTTGGTGTGGTACTTCCATAACGGTAGGCAAAGATCAATGGAATCAAATTTGAGAGGCTAGAAATAAACTTACATTTATGGTCAATTTATTTGCTTGTTTGTTAGCCCATGGGATCCCAGTTCCGAGACCAGGGATTGAACCCAAGGCCCTCAGCAATGAAAGCATGGAGTCAACACTAGGACTCACAGAAGTCCCTGGTCAACTGATTTTTGACAAGAGTTTCAGGATAATTTGATGAGAAAATAACTCTTTTCAGTAAACGGTGCTGAACAGTGAAATGTCTACATACAAAAGGATGAATTGAGACTTCTACCTTACTCTGTATAAAAAACTAATTCAAGATGGATAATACACCTAAGTACAAGAGCTAACACTATAAAACTCTTATAAGAATATGTAGTAATACATTTTCATGACCCTGCATTCTATATGACAAAACTGCATCAAAATTCACAACTTTGGGGGAATTAGTCCCTGGTGGCTCACATGATAAAGAATCTGCCTGCAATGCAGGAGACCTTGGTTCGATCCCTGGGTTGGGAAGATCCCCTGGAGAAGGGAAAGGCTACCTGCTCCAGTATTCTGGCCTGGAGAATTCCATGGACATACCAACAGGTCACAAAGAGTCAGACATGACTGAGCAACTAATACTTTCTACTTTGACTTTTTTCTTCTGGTGATCCAATGGTTAGGAATCCATGATTTTACTATGTGGTATGGCCAAAAACAAAACCCACCAAAACTTAAAAAACTTTTGTGCTTTAAAGGGCATCATCAAGAAAATGAAAAGACAACCCACAGACTGGGAGAAAATATTTGTAAGTCATATAAGATGTCGTACTTAGAATATATACAGAAACTTTACAACTAAAAAACAGTTAAGAAAAATTGCTCAATTAAAAAATGTGCAAAGGACTTCAATAAACTTTTCTCCAAAGAAAACGGGCGAATAGCTACATACAAAGTTACTCAAAATCAATAGTTAAAGAAATGTAAATCTAAACCATAATGAGATAGCAAATCCACACCCATGAAAAGTTAAAAGAGCTGAAAAGGGTGTAAAGAAAGGAAAAATGCCAGAACATTGTTAATGAGGATGTTAAGTTGGTGAAGCCCCTTTGGAAAATAAGTTTGGCTGTTTCTGAAAAGTTAAACATAAAGTTACCATATGACCCAGCAATTCTACTCCTATGAACATACCTAACTAAAGAAAGCTGAAAATCTAGGTCCACACAAAAACTTGAATGCAGATGTATACAGCAGTATTGATAGTCAGAGAGAACAGACAAGCCCAAGTGTCTGACAACTGATGATAAACTAAATGTTGTATACTCCTACAATGGAATACTGTTTAACCATAAAAAGGAATGAAAACTGTTGATCCACATTACAACATGAGTGAACCTCAAAAACAAGCTAAATCAAAGAAGCTAGTCATGAAAGACCACAAATGGCATTATTCTGTTTATATGAAACATCTGAACAGGCAAATCCATAGAAACAGAAAATAGATTCATAGTTATTTAGGGATGAGGAAGGGGCAAGTAAAGTGGGTAGAAGGGAAGCGAACTGGAGTTGCTACTAATGGACACCATAGTTCTTCTAGTGGTTACTCTAAAATTAAATTGTTAGAAGCACTTTACTAGTGGTTCAGTGGTTAAGACTGTTCCCACTGCAGCAGGGTATGGGATCAATCCCTTGGTTGGGAAACTTAAGATCCCAACATTCTGCGAAAAAAAAAAAAAAAGTCTCAGATGGACATAGTACCAATAATGTAGTGAAGTGAAGTCGCTCAGTCGTGTCTGACTCTTTGCGACCCCATGGACTGTAGCCTACCAGGCTCCTCCGTCCATGGGATTTTCCAGGTAAGAGTACTAGAGTGAGTTGCCATTTTCTTCTCCAGGAGATCTTCCCAATCCAGGGATCGAACCCAGGTCTCCCGCATTGCAGGCAGATGCTTTACCATCTGAGCCACCAGGGATAATGTAACCGGTACTCAAAAGCTGCAAAGATTCAAAAACTGATAGAACCACAAAGGAACCCAAGGTTTAGGGTCCAAATGAATGAGTCAACCCAACACTGAACACGGAATTCCTACAGGGCGTGGACAGACTGTATGAACTAACAAGGAGACTGCCCTTGAACTGCTAAGAAACCCTGTTGGGGCTGCCTGAACCAGCAAAGACCTGAGGGGAGGTGAGAAGAAATGAAGAGAAAAAGAAAACAGCATGGTGGGGGGGTTCTCCCCAAAGGTTTATTTTCAAAAGACTGCTAGAGCATCACAGTTATGCAGACACTGCTGCTGAGACTCAGTCAGCAGGTGACTCTGAGATCATATTAAGAAACTTCTGGAGCGAGGCTCAGAGGGAGGGGATATATGTATACTTGTGGCTGGAGTCAAACACATGAGTTATAAAGTGGAAGATCTCCCCCATGTTCTCTCTATGGATTTGAGTAATAACACTCAAACTCAATGAGGAGAAAAACTGGATTTCCCTGAGAAATTTATGACTTCTTTTCCTTTGAAATTATGAGTGTGCAATTCAAGTTTCCTCCTGCCCAAAGCCCATGATTGTTATCCCAATATTAATTTAACTGCCAGATTATCAAACATTTCCTATATTTTTATCAAGTCTTAATTTATATCACATTAAAAAAAAATACTCTGTATCCTAATACATCACTACAAATTCTTTTTCAGAACAGGGGAAGATATATGAAAACACTGAAGCCCAAGGTGTCTAACAACCAAGAAAACTAAATATATACTCTTTCAAAAACAGTTCTCATAATAATTACAAATTACCCGAGTGGCTCAGATGGTAAAGCATCTGCCTGCAATATGGGAGACCCAGGTTCAATCCCTGGGTTGGGAAGATCTCCTGGGGAAGGAAAGGGCAACCCACTCCAGTATTCCTGCCTGGAGAATCCCAGGGACGGAGGAGCCTGGTAGGCTACAGTCCATGGGGTTGCAAAGAGTTGGACACGACTGAGTGACTTCACTTCACTTCAAACATTGGCAACACGGATAGCATTCCAAAGTAGAAGCAGTTATAGCATGACAAAACAATGAAATGACTTGTCATATTTCTCTAGAGGACAAAGATCAAAAGCATTATCTACCTTATTAGAGAAAGAGGTTAAGGGAAAAGAAAATTAGAGGAGAGAATATACTCTCCTCTGAATGAGTCACAATAAATCAAAAACACATTAACACAGAAAACATCCTAAGAAGTCTTACAAAAAGAAATCTGGTTTCTACTTCCTTGCAAAATTACTGCACCGAGTCTTTGTTTAACAGTTATTAATACCCCTAGTGACATAAAGACCCTATATTTGGAAAGTGACTGGAGAAACAATGTTTTAATCCTAGCAAGTGTAAAGGCTGGAATCAATTTTCATTTGGAAATTTCTGAACTAACTTGTTCATCTGAAGTGAACAGTCTGAAGAAGGCTGACTTTGCAACATTCTTTTGAGCTTAATACTCATGTAGATGGACTGGGCAGTACACGCAGATCCTCCATTTCTGTTAGCTCTTTTTAAAGGCTACAAGTCTCTCTTTCCAAGTGCATCTCCCTCCTGGAGAAAGTTGAAGTAACCAACAAATATAAAAACACTTTGGAAGGAATAAAGAAATATTTCTAGAATTTTTCACTAAAATAGTAAGCAAATTTAGGCACTGTCAAAATTGTTTGGTAGCTAAACTTAAATTTACTCCAATTATGTTAAAGATTACAAAAATTTAAACCCCCTACTACATTTATCATAATATGTTCCAAATACATAGTAAAGTTACAGACTGCTTACTCAAAACAAGAATTGTCCCCACAAAGCTTCATTTTACATTTGAAAACTATATCCAACACCAGAAATTATTTTAAAAGTAATCTTTTTGTTTGATTTAAAGCACAAAATGATAACTGTTCTTACATATTTTGAGAACCACAACAGTTTAAAAAGTAGTATTTTGATGAAAAGTTGTAGATGAAGAAGCAAGCAAAACACACTGTGATCCATGCTACGTTACAACAATTTCCAGAGAGGCACATTTTATTGGGTTTTTGTTTTTTAAATGCACTTTTGTCTTATTTTTGAATAGGAACTGAGGACAACATTGAAAGGTACAAGCAAAAGGCAAGCAGGAAGACTCCATCACATTCTTTCCTCCCAAATCACACCCTGTCTGGAAGCAATCCCATTCTAGTTTTGTGGTTATTATGGTTTATTTTGAATTTAAATAATAAAATAAAAAGCATTACTCCATTATTAAATAAACTCATAGACAAGTGTCAGTTTTTCCTTTAAACCTACTTCAGTGCAATAAATATATACCAAGGAAATGCTTACATAGGGCAGTGGAGGCAAAGAGGCTTATTTTGTTTATCAAGATAGGCATATGTGTTCTAGTTAAGTTTATCTGCTTTAACTAAAGTTATCAATACTTCAGGGCTTCCCAGGTGGCAGAGTAATAAAGAATCTGCCTGCCAATGCAGGAGACCCAAGAGAGATGGGTTCGATCCCTGGGTCAGGAAGATCCCCTGGAGTAGGAAATGCAACCCACTCTAGGATTCTTGCCTGGAGAATCTCATGGACAGAGGAGCCTGACGGGCTGTAGTCCACGGGGTTGAGAAGAATCGAGTGCAACAACAGCATTAACGCTTAAGAATAAGGCGCTTAGAGATACACTGGGCACATAAATAGCAACACATGAAAGAAATGATGTCTAGGTTTCTGTGCTTTAAAATATCCTCAATATGATGACACCAGATTGGCAAAATACGGAGTAATAGATATATTCCCAAATTACTTGTTTGAAAATTTCTGTAATAGGTTTTTAAAAAGCTATGCTTGAAAATAACATTTTTAAGAAAAAGAATGGGGGGGGCGGGAAACTCTATATATTGAAGTCAATTAAGTGCTTTGAGTAATTAAAGCTTTTTCCTTGAAGTTAAGAATTTTAAGTATATTTTAAATTCCCTGAGTTACTCATTATATAAGGTCTTTAGTAAACAACTACTTCTTCCATGAAACTACACTGAATTCTCAGGCACTGATAGTATTGTCTATGGTCCACAACAGTTCTTGCTTATGTCATTTAGAAATGACATTCAAATCGGGAAAGAAAAAAAAAGTTGTTTCCACCAACAGAAATTGTCTGGCGCATCTTCATTATTGCATTGTCTGAAACTGCACTAATATCACATTTTACAACATTCTGGTGTCATTTTTGTCAAGGCTATGGTTTTTCCAGTGGTCATGTATGGATGTGAGAGTTGGACTGTGAAGAAGGCTGAGTGCCGAAGAATTGATGCTTTTGAACTGTGGTGTTGGAAAAGACTCTTAAGAGTCCCTTGGACTGCAAGGAGATCCAACCAGTCCATTCTGAAGGAGATCAGCCCTGGGATTTCTTTGGAAGGAACGATGCTAAAGCTGAAACTCCAATACTTTGGGCCACCTCATGCGAAGAGCTGACTCATTGGAAAAGACTCTGATGCTGGGAGGGATTGGGGGCAGGAGGAGAAGGGGACGACAGAGGATGAGATGGCTGGATGGCATCACTGACTCGATGAACGTGAGTCTAAGTGAACTCCTGGTGTGCTGTGATTCATGGGGTTGCAGAGAGTCGGACACGACTGAGCGACTGAACTGAACTGAGTGTCATTTCATTGCATGCTTAGTTCCAGCTTGCATTTGTGACACTAAGTATTTGTTATAAAATAAAAAGAAAATTTTAAAACAAGAATTCTTTCTTTTTCTTGGTCCTATCAGAAAGCTTTCAGCAAGTAAATGTGGCTTCCCCAGGGGCTCAGCGGAGAAGAATCTTCCTGCCAAGCAGGAGACATGGCTCAGTCCCTGGGTCAGCAAGATCCCCTGGATAAGGAAACAGCAACCCATTCCAGTGTTCTTTCCTGAGAAATCCCATGGACAGAGGAGCCTGGTGGGCTACAGTCCATGGGGTCACAAAGAGTTGGACACGACTTAGTGACTAAATGAGTTCAAGTGTATATGGAATGCCTCTGTACTGTTTGTTACATAGCGTGTGAACCTATATTTATCTCAATAAAACAAAGGCAACTGGAACAAGAAAGCCAAGCGCAAATGGAGGCATCTCTCAGAGGGTTGGAATTCTTTCGGTTCAAGTGCAAAGAATTTCAGAAGAGAATGAAAAAACGACATGACAAACCAAGCACTGCAGAATGTTTCACTATTTCTAAATATATGTATTTAATGCTTGGATAGAAAGCATTTCACATAACGAGTTATCCCAAGAAATAAAAGGATCCCCCATCCAACCCCCACCCTCTCTCATGGGCATGCAAATAAAGCATCCCTCATTAAAAATGTCAAGCACCCCCTTGCCCTCTACTTTGGTTCAAGGTGACTATGTTATTAGTTATGTGTCCTACAAAAGGCAAGGCAATGGATATACACAAGACATTTATGTTAATCCACCTTTCTTTAAATTATATGACATTTAGCTGAAGATCTAGCACGTTTCTCACCTGTGCTTATAGCTCTGATGCAAAAGAGAATATTCTTTTCTAAGAAAAATGAGAGGTCAGAACAAAAGGTAGGACTTTATGTAATAGGAGAGAAAAGGTGTAATGGGAGAGAAGTTTTGAGTGATAAGCAGGGTGGGCATCAACACTTCTTTTGTATCCTAGGCTAATCTCTGGCATACGGGTACCTGAAACCTTCTTTCAAGTGGAGAAAGAAAAAACCAATGTTCTTAAGCAGCAAACAGAACCACTTGTTTTAATTTCACTAGCTCTTCAAGATGCTGTTGTCACAGCCACACATTTAGACTGCTAGAAACTCATCTAGTAATAAACAAAAAGCAATTAACTGGTTCATTGCTTTTTTCCTTACATGTTCCTTAAGTAATCCAAATCCTTATGGTGAGAGATGCCATCAGTATATTCTCAGAGCAATACCCACTGGAAGATATACCAAGTAGGAGGAAATAAAATAAGAACAGATGCCCTCTAGCAGAAGGAGCCCTTTGAAGTCACTGACTTTGCACAGGGATGAATTCTGTCAGCTACCCTATGGCAGAAAGAGTTCATATTTTATTAATCCTAATATTCCAAATGTGTTACACACAGAGGTACTGAATAACAGATAAATTAATTAAAAACAGGTAAAAATCAGTATCATTTTCTGAGGGGCCTGCTTTTAAAAGTTTGCAAAATATGTTAGCATCTTTAAAGTAATGAACATATGGCATTAATTTGAAGTCAGACATACAGCTTTCATTTAAAAAGGGGAGGGACAACATCCTATGATAAACCATAATGGAAAAGAACAAGAAAAAGGAAATGTGTATAATTAATCACTTTGTTGTACAAGCAGAGATAAACAACACTGTAAATCAAATATACTTCAATAAAGTATTTTTTTAAAGTGTTTAAAAGTGTTTTTAAAGAATTTAAATTTATTTCTAATTTGAAAAGAGACAAACTCCAGAGCTTCCGATTTAATATCCTATTTTAGCCTGAAGTATGCTATCTCCCATTTTCCTACACATCAGTAAATAAGCCAAAATATACTTTTAACATTTACATTACAGAGTCATGTGAGGTTAGAAATTAGTGGTGTTCTCCCAAAACTATGAAATATTTGATGGCTTCTGGAATATTTTTTTTTAGATTATATCAGACTTTAAGTCTGGTTAACAGAACATTCCAATGTTTGAACACTTTGTTCGTGTGTTTAATTTCCTAGAATGAGGGAAATGAAAATTCAAATAATGAAACATACTAGGAGTTATTTGGAAATATTAATTTAAATACAACACACAAGCATGATTTAAAAATCCCACTTTTGTGGAATTGTTCCATAGAAGTATTTAACAATCAGTATGAGGTTTAATAGAGAAAGATACAGTTAGATGTCTATAAAAATACAGGAATTTTAAAATTATGACACGTTTTCATTCTTAGAAAGTTACATGAATGGGAAGTAACTTGTTAGTTATCATGGGAAGTTATAAGAGTGAGGTAAATTTGCAGATATTCCTTAGGCAAGCAGTCAGTGACATACTGGCAAGTTGAAAAGAAAACCAAGCATATGTTATGTCACATTATTTACAAGCACACAGATGTTCTCAAATTGATAACTGAGGTTACTTTTGGACTTAGAGTTATGTAAAATCTGAATCTACTTTTACCACTACTTCTATCCTCTTAGACTTAATAAGGAGGACATTACAAACTTTAAAACTACTGGTAGAAAAAAATTACAGGAACTATTAAGCCATAAATCAGTTTCTCTTGCCTTTGGGGCTTCAGTTCCAGACTTAAGCTCGCAACTCACTATGATGGGAAACTATTTCTAAGAGATTCCTTCTTTTAACAGTGTCTAGAGAGCAAGGCAATGATGGAACTGGATGCTCTCCAAGTGTATCACAGGCACAAGAAAGTGCCCCCGACACCCAGGGGCACAGAGCATCCCACTCCTGGCATTCTGATGGCACAAGAAAGACCAAGATCTTTCTTATAACCAGAGCCGCTACCAGCAAGTGACTGTTACAGGCTCCAGAGAAGCTGACAGATTGGGACTGGAGTGGGTGCCTGACAGTACTCAACCCAGAATAATTACTCATGCTTCTGGACCTTTTCAAATTTTCAAAAGATGGTCAGCTGATGATTATCATGCTTTCTCACTGTTCTTCCCCAATAAAGAAAAATGTCAATATTTTCCATTTAAAAACAAGAATGAAAGTTTTTAAAATTCCTAAAAAAATAAATTTATTGGCTGCAAGCTTCACTGCCACCAAGATCTCAGTGTTCTCGCTCCCTGTGAGGAAGCTGTAGATGGAGAGGGCACGGAAATACAGTGGGATTGGGAATTCCCTGGTGGCCCAGAGGCTAGGATGCCACACCCCACTGCAGGGGACTCAGGTTTGATCCCTAGTCGAGAAACTAAGATCCCGAAAGCCATGCCGCAAGGCCAACGAAACTCCCCAGCCAAACAAACAAACAACAAAAATAAAAAGCCACAGTGTGGCAAAACTCTAGAGATCAGACAGTTAAGTTCCAGGTCAAAACCTCACAGGTACATTGGTGGATGTATTCAACACATCTATTTTAAATAGGTTGAGAAGGCAAAAACAAGGCCCTTGTGTACCTTAAAAAAGAATTTTGAGCAATATTGCTTGTGCCAAAGTAAAATTTTTATTTTAATAAAGTGAACTGGTTAGTAACTAAACAAAGATTTAAAATTTTTTCTGAAAAGAAGATTGAGAATGAGAAGTTATTATATATCCAAGTTAGAATCACAGGCAATCAGACCTGGGAGGTACTCAGGGACTCCAGAAACATGGCTGATCCCATCACTGTTTAAAAACCAGAAAGGTTAAGTGAACTGCTGCGGGTAGAAGAGATGAGACTGATGAATTTCTCTCCATTATATCCTGTTGCCTCCAAGAAATTGAGAACAACTAAAAACAATCAGATTTAAAATATGTTGAGTCTAAGAAAGTACTGAAAAATCTCATTCTGGACTTTAGTAAAGCCTTAGAGGGGAAAGAATGCAAGCCCTATAAAATTTAAGACAGTTTTTATCTACTTTGGGCTGACACGAATCCTTAAAAATTAACTGCCTTCACCACAGATTGTCTTGTTTTGTAATTCACTCACATGATATTGTCACTCTGTAATGATTACTGGGCTAACTCACGAACAACCCTAAAACAGAAGGAAAAAGGGAAAGTTGTATACGCAAGTAATTGAAAAGACTATGTATCAATAAGAGATGGATAAAAAAAATAAACATTCTGGTTGTCTTGAAACAACCTTCTTGGACAGAGATATATATGACCAGAAACTGCAGCCTGCCATGCTAACCTTCCACGTGGCGGGTGACAATCTTTTGTGGACTCAGGTAGCGGCTATCAAAGGAGTCCTTTGTTCCTGTGAGCCTTACCTGGGGTAGTACGCTGTGTAGTTCATGAAGAGCTGGGTGCCCGCGGGGTAGTACGCCGTGGAGGGCTGCAGTGCTCGTGGGTTCAGGAGCACTGAGGGCTGGTAAATGGCAGCTTCAGTAGGAATAACTGCTGCGGGAGCTGGAAATGTGTAGGAGGGAGGGGACAGGCCTAAACAAACAGAGAGAGAGACCTTGAGATATATTAGTGATATTGACACATGCAAGCACTGAGGCCATGAGGTCGCCCTTCTATACACACATTTGAAAGAGAGACCAGTTCTGCATACCGTCCCAGGCAACTGCCTTTTGATTACACAGGTAATACCTAGGAGCAATCTCAAATCTCACACACTCCATCTACCTGAAGAATGGTTCTTAGTTTGAAATTTGGGGGGAAAAAAAAAGGTTCTAAGTGGACTTTCAAGTCTTCTCAAAATTTCGTGACACAATCTTTTCTTTTCTTTTTTTAACCCTGCTCCTAAGTGCAAGAAACCACAAACTCACTCTTTGAGGAAAGAAACATGGGACAGACTGACATCTTGTGTAACTTCAAACTACAAGCTTTCTTTTTTTCCCCTTTTGAGAGCTACACTGCCAGTCCATCCTTTTATCGACTCTACAGCACAGCACAGTTAGGGTAAAATACTATTCGCCAGGACCATGTGCTATGCCGAAGCATAGACTGTGACAGAGCAGAGTAACCGAAAAGTAGATTATCTCTGTATTGTGCACACTTCAAGGCAACCCAGAAGGTGGGTGTTCAAAATGAATGGACATCTTCAGACCAGTGCAAAAAAAAGTAAAAAAGTCAGATTCCTTGAAAAAGAATCCTGAAGAAATAATATGTGTAAGTCTTCCTGACAGTCAGCTGATGAAAAGTGGATTCAGATTAGATTAGAAAGGACAGGATTTTTTGTCTTCTGGCTATGCAAAGTCTTTGAAGACAGCAACTCACTTAAGTCAGACCACTTGCTGGTCCCTAGCTTTAATGTGTGGGAAGAGCACAACTCTTCAGGACATCTGCACCCAACAAGAGAGATAATTGAGTGGTAGCCTGAATGTGGGGTCCCTATCTTCAATTTTCAAACCTAGGATCACCTAATATATTTTGCAAACAGCTGAGGCCCAATGGATAACTTATCACATGAAAACCTCTACTGTCTGTGGGTCTTCTTAGAGGTTTCTGTGTGTCTCTGGAGATGAGTAAGTTAGCTGAATAAGGGTACACAAACCCGAGACCCGAGAGTGCCCTGGTTGCCTAGTGGTTAGTGTTCTGGGCTTTCATGCCGTGGCCTAGGTCAGTCCCTGGTTGGGGAACTGAGATCCTGCAAGCCAAGCAGTGCAGCCAAAAACAAACAAAACCAAAAAACCCCAACCCCTCCAAACAAACCAGAAACCCAAGACTAACATATTGATCTCATATTCAATTTTGGGGTGCCTCCTTCATATCCATCAAAAACTGTTACAGGTTAGATACCTAGTGTGTAGATAATTTTAGAATTATGATCCCTGGCCTGAAAAAGTCCAGAAAAAGGGCAAACAGAACTGAGGCAACCAAGTCATAAAGAGAGGGTCACCTAAAGTGAGTTGGCAGAAAAAAATAAGTGCAGCAGAACAAGCATCCCTGGAGAGAGAAATGGCAACCCACCCCAGCATTCTTGCCTGGAGAATCTCCACGGACACAGGAGCCCAGCAGGCTACAGTCCAAGGGGTGGCAAGAGTCGGACATGACTAAACGACTAAACTACCAGAACAAGCACGACAGCGTGCACAAACTGGTTCTAATTTTTTTAAATTAGCAAACTCTTCCATTAAAATGACAAACAGCTGAATTTTAATTAAAATCTTCAGAAGGAAATAAAAATATGGAAGTAAGTTTTTATGTAAAAGTGCATTTAAATTTTGAAAAATTATTATTTTAGGGTTTGTGATGGGGGAAAGAGAAATACAAGTCTTATGAAGCCTGTAATGACCATTTTTTTCACTAGGAAGAGAGAAGTAAAAATGTATCACAGTAAAAGAATTGGGGTTATACATGATGGAGAAATTCCCTTATCTTACAATGCTTGATAGATTATCAATAAAGGAAATTGTAAAAGTTACTGATATTATCAGTGGTTTATGGACAGGAAACACACAACAGATTGTATTAAGATATCCACTTCAGCCCAATAAGAATGTTTTAAACTTTATAGTCATTAGTGATCAATTCTTAGATATTCACCAACAGCAAGCAGCAGATAAATGGAATATTAGCATTTAGGAATTCCAAGGGCAATAAAGGATTAAGCCCTACCAAATGTTCTATGAATAACAGTTTATCAAATAGGTTTATTGGTATGGATTCCTCTTTACTAGAAAGTGATGTCTTAACACTCCACATTTTACTGGAATCAAGCACACCATCCAGTTCACTTTCTTACTTATCTTTAGACTATACTTTGAGTGCTACATTCTTTAAACATACCCAACATACTTCCTAAGAAAAAGTCTTATTCAAAACTGAAAACTTTCTCAGGAATTCAAGTTTTGAACATCAGATCTCCAGATGCTCCTTAGTTGTGAACCAGAACTTGGTCTCCATGCTAAAGGGCTTATTCCTCTCAAACAGGATTCCAGATGGCTTGCACCCAGGTGCCAATGAGCAACAGCACGGCTTGATTTAAGCACTGATCCTGTGATCCAATGGTAACTTTGGCTAATTTATTTACGCATTTTAGTTTTTACTAAACTGCTCATTCCAGATATCCTGGACAGCAAGAGAGATGCTCTTCAGGTTATCCTTCCCCCAAAATACTTAATGCTCAAAAAATTAAAAATGCAAAATGGGCATCAAATCACCCTTTGCTTGGAAAAAAAAAACAAACCCACAATATGTTGCAGGAAAAAAACAAAAAGGATCTGTTATATTTAACCTTTAAATGCGTATTAAAATATCTACATAGCCAGGTTGCCTCCCAGAGTCAGTGCTTATCTTGAGCACACTAAGCTTCAGAAATCAAGTGCTTATCATTGGAAAAGCAAGAATATAATTTGAAAGGAGGTATATGTAGCATCTCTAATTATGGGTGTCCACAACCAAGGTCTTAAATGATTACCAGATACTACAGATTTCAGATGGGAAAGCCTTATGTAACCACCTCACCTGCCTTAGAAAGAACCAGGGGCACAGAAAGTTATGAAAGCAGCTTAAGCACCTACCAGCATATAGCGTAGAATAGCGCCAAGACCCAAGAAAAACTTACATGGTAACTTACATGGCGGTGGGGATAAGCCATTTCGATTTAAAGTGCCCCCCATTAACACAAAGTTCATCTCCTCAGCTGAACACTGAAAGACTTCAACATATCTGTCCTTCATGGTTTTTTTATGACACTTCTGTGCAGCCATAAATGCTCTGTCCGCAGACTTCATCTGGATAAAGGCATCTCCTGACGGGCGGCCCTGAGCGCGTAAGGAAGAATAAAAACAAAAGGAGACTGTCTCCTTCAACAAGGAAGTGGTTGCTTACAAAACATGCACAGTGACAATCACCCATGGTACAGACATTTTAGCCACAAAATCTGGGTGACGGTAAGATCTACTGAAACCTGACTTATGTTTCATCACCTAATCAACAGAATTGCCCACAAAACCTTGAAGAAATAAGTTTTGAGAGCTCATAGCTGAAAGTGATCCTTTTTGGGTTTTTATCAACTAGAATTAGATTTATGGGTTTTTGAAGGGTCTCCTTGTGATTGCGGTTTCAAACTACAGGATTGTACACTGGGTTTTTCCCTTTCTGAAAAATCTGATTAAATCTCACTCAACTGAGAAAAGCTAGTAACAGAACCAGTATTAGAGCTTTACCCATCTCCTACATGAAAATGAACAAACCAGTGTTCTCTATGGGCTCTCCAGTCTGTCCCTCACTGACGAGTAACATGCCTTTTCCTCCTTCCTGAAGCCTGCCTAGCTTGGGATGTGGCCTGTAGGCAGGGAAGGAGGAGAGGAGCTGGGACTGCAGAGCGCGGTGAAGGGTGGCCGGAGCCGGAGCACCAGCACTGAGAGGGAGCCCTTCTCGCACCTCTTTCTTTGCATCTCCATTTTAAACCTTGGGCAACAGGTATTACAGACATTTCCTCAGTTACTAACAGCTTGCTAAAAATCCTATTTAAAACAAAGCTGGTGGATCTCTGCTACACAGGACCAGAATGCGTTAGTCCTATTTAGCATAGACATTTTATGGGAGAGAAAGAAAGATACAACTGGCTTATAAGACTCCTTTTTTTTTATTTTATGGGTTTCTTTCAAGTCTCTAAGGGACTAGTTATGGCAAATGATTACCATGCAAGTTACCATCAGAGTTACCATACCAGGGAAATTAAGGACACCAGGGAAACCCAGTCCAAGATGGAAAACTAACATCTTCGAGGCAGCTAAGAGCTTGTCCGTCATCAAAGAAGCACTTCTCCCAGGTGCAATCACAGTAGGTCACAAGGGTCAATGAGAGGCAAATCTGGCCACAGTTGTTAATCAAAGAGTAATAATGGCCCCTAGATTACTAGAAATGGTGACTCAGAACCCAAACAATTCTCTGGTGATGCTGAATTGTGGGGAATTAGATTCAAAAGGACTCCCATCAGTGAAACATGCCGAGAGGAGTCCTAGTTGGATAAAAAGTTACATAGCTCAAAAGTGACGTAAGAGTGAGCACGTGTTAGTGTGGAGCATCAACCAGGGACTCAGTATCTTCCGGTTCCCTATACCCAGTGGCATGCACTTTCCAGTGAGACAGGATTATGGTTATGAATGTGACCCATCTTCACAAGAGAACAGAAAGTGGGAAACTAGCAGTTTAGAGAAAGTGGGCATTTCTAATACAAACCTATATTCAGACTGTAATGCACAGAAAACATCTTTTCAAAAATTAATACAACCTGGCTTTTTAATAAACAGTTCCAAAACTTTCATTAGAATTACATGCTATATGGGTATTTAGAGTTCTGTCCTGCTTATGATAACACAACATACTGGCAAATTGCCCAGCAACTAATATAATTCATTTTATTTAAAGAGCAAGAGATACCAAGCCGAGACCTATTTTTAATATGCTTAGAATATATATTGCATACTATAAGAATCTGTTAGATTTTTCAGAGGATTCTCAACAACTGTGGCGCTAATGGTGAAGACCCGCCTGCCAAAGCAGGAGACGTAAGAGATGTGGGTTTGAACCCTGGCTCAGGAAGATTCCCTGGAGGAGGGCATGGCAACTCGCTCCAGTATTCTTGCCTGGAGAATCCCATGGACATAGGAGCTTGGCGGGCTGAAGTTGGGTGGGTCACAAAGAATTAGACACGACTGAAATGACTTAGCACGCACGCAAATACACTAATACATTTGAATGTCTCTTATGATCACATACTGTTCCAAGTGGTATAGATACAAATTCTTTCTGAGTTTGCACTCTACTAAATGTGATTTGATAGCTACATGAAATAACCCATTTCTAAATCATCTATGGATACAAAATACTTGGGAGCACAGACATGTTTATTGCTTTTAAATGTTGTCTATGATTGCGTTCTCACTCCAGCAGAATTCGGTACTTGCAGTAGTAAAATGCTGATAACGTCTTTTTCTCTGACCTGATGCTATTGATGACTTGGTGGATGTATGTGATAATGGAATCAAAGCTGAATCTGAATTACTATACCAACTCCAGCATTCTTTCTGGAGCTCATCTTAAAAGATCTCTTGCATTTATAGTTAAATTTTTCCTGCAAAACGTACTATACAAACAGATGGAACAATTGTTACTTGTTTACTGAAGAGTGTCTTTAATAAGAAGCAGCAAATCAGCTTTCCAGTAAGTGATTTTCTTACCTGGTGGTTCAATACCATGTGGACCCCATGAGTTCGGATATCGGTGGAAAACTCCCCTAGGAAGTCGAGGATATCCTCAATTGTGGCCGCGTAGGGAAGACCTCGAAGGCGTATACAGTCTCTAATGTTTGTAGGGGGAACAAACTGCTGAGGTAGGACTGGAATAATGGGAGGGGTTGGAAGCGGAATGAGAGGAGCCGAGGAGAATCGATTCAGCACCTGTGCTCGGAGCAAAACAGAAGTCAGTTAGAGCTTTGCTACTGCAATGCTGCCTGCAGGCCAGGGCTGGCGTCCCTAGGGAATGGCTAGAACTGCATCCTCTCAGCTCCACCCCAACTCAGTCCGTATGGGTCTGCAGTTTAACAAGATCCCCGGGTGATCAACCAGCATAATAGTCTGAGAAGCATTCATAGAGAAAGTCGTTCATGCTTTTCAGCTGGGAGATCGTGAGCCCACTTTTGTTAGAGGCATTCTGAGGTATATGCCACACACAACACAACGAACTTAGATTAAGGACTTTTTTTTTTTTTACCTCCCTCCCCATACCAACCCTCTGGGTCATCCCCAGTGCACCAGCGCTGAGCACCCTGTATCATGGATCGAACCTGGACTGGCGATTCGTTTCACATAGGATAATATACCATTTCAATGCCATTCTCCCAAATCATCCCACCCTCACCCTCTCCCACAGACGAAAGCATCACTATCTGCTTTGAGAAAGTACTCATCAAGTCTGCTGCTTTTCAGGACATATTGTTAAAATGCGGACTTATGGACAACCTATTAGATTTCATTTCATTAAATTGTGCTCTCAACATTATCTTCACATTTCACCTCCAAACCCAAGAATATAAAGAAAACGACCCAGTAAAGGAACCACAGGTCAAATAGTGACTCAATTACATTAAAATATGTCACATTTATAATGATATGTAAAGCAGAATGCCTGGATAACATAAACCTGAAAAAAAAATCCATTAGTAAAAATAAAAAATCAATTTCCATGTGAATTTGAGAGAGTGGCAAAAGAGAGGATCCTCTCTTTTAAATTCATGGAATTCGGCTCTCTTGAGAATGGATGAGAGGTCAGGAACATTTTGGAGTGGAGAAAGAATTGCTCCCAGGCAAAACTGGTGTTACAAAGTTGTTGTCTACTTTTGTTGTTGTTTAGAGTACGCCTATTAGCTAATAATACGAGGAGGTCCTTGTGCAAATGCCATGTGTGGAATCCCCAAGATTTCTGAACCATTTACCACTGTAGCCTTTATCATCTCACGTGGTGGTGGTCTATTCGCTAAGTCGTGTCTGACTCTTGGGACCCCATGGACTGTAGCCCACCAGGCTCCTCTGCCCATGGGATTCTCCAGGCAAGAATACTGGAGTGAGTTGCCGTTTCCTTCTCCAGGGGATCTTCCCAACCCAGGAATCAGACCCAGGTCTCCTGCATTGCAGGCAGATTCTTTACCGACTGAGCTAGGAGGGAAGCCCAACTAGTTACCAGCTCATAACTAAAAATATAAGACAATCCATGAACTCCCCCCAAACTGCCCTAACTTCCTCACTCACAGCCTGTCCAACTGCTAGGTGAATAAGAGGTGACAATAATAAAAAGTAAACACAACACAGCCAAAGAGAAAGCAAGACTTTAAGAAAATATACAAACAATCCAGACACTGTACAAACATTAGGGGGAAGAACATGAATAGAAAACAAATGTGGTTATAAACAAACTTGGGACAGGAAATGGTCTAGCACCTACAGAACCTGCCAAATAGAAGGTGAGTAAAAAGATTCTGAGTTAAGTGATTATTAGTAACAAAGACAGCGGAAAGTCTAAGACTACTTCAGTACGTATTAAAATAAATTATTAGAGATGGGAGGCAGGAAAGAGAAAACTGCCCCCTACACTCAAAACCACCTATGGCAGAGTCATAGAGACAGCATACTCTACATCCAAGCCAATAAACAAACAGTAGCTGGAGAAGGCAACGGCACCCCACTCCAGTACTCTTGCCTGGAAAATCCCATGGACGGAGGAGCCTGGTAGGCTGCAGTCCACGGGGTTGCTGAGGGTCGAACACAACTGAGTGACTTCACTTAGACTTTTCACTTTCATGCATTGGAGAAGGAAATGGCAACCCCTTCCAGTGTTTTTGCCTGGAGAATCCCAGGGACGGGGGAGCCTGGTGGGCTGCCGTCTATGGGGTCACACAGAGTCGGACACGACTGAAGTGACTTAGCAGCAGTAGCAGCAGCCGCCGCCAAGGCTCTGGGGTAATACATTCTAGGGCATGATTTCCATGAAACAGTTCTTTTGAAATAAAGATCTAAAATAAAAATTTCAGCCCCCGCCCTCTAGTTTGGGCAGGATGTTTTAAGCCTTGAGCGTGCTCAGCATATTTTAGAGATTCAGAATTTATGATACTCACTTTCAACAAGTACAATTGATTATACTACAAGTATGCTCATAGTTTAAGATTCAAGAGCACCAGTACAATAGAACACAGAATAAATGTAGCATTTCGCTTACATTTATTTCAGCATAAAATCAGTCTGATATTCTAGCAGAGGATGGTTCTATTTAACTTTGGAGAACTATTTTAAATCATTACAATGGGCTTTGCAGAAGCTAGACAAAATCATATTAGGAACTCACTGAAGTAACAGTAGAGTCAGTGTCTGAACTGCTTGCAAAAAAGACCAAAGAAAATCACTGAAATGACTATATCCTACTATCGAATCAAGTAGAATAAGTTGAAGAGCCATGTGAAAACAGTCAACATGATCTCAGGTGCAAAGCTAACTGACCCCTGAAGTGAAATGATCAGCTTGTAAGTCAAGAAGAACAGCTGAAAGGCTTGAGACCCTAGAGATGGTTTTATGCTTAGATCTTGGCATATTTTCGGGAATTGACTGCTCTGTCCGTGTCTCAAAAAGAGTGCTCAATTCTGAAAGGGATGACCAGCAGCAGGACAAAAGGACACTTTGCACTCTTCCAGCAGTATGAAACTGATCAAGCCTTTTGGGAAATAAATTTGGCAAGACATTAAAACCTTATTTCCCTATATCCAGTTCTAAAGAAATCAACCAGAAACTGACCATTTTATTACCATGTTTACCTAGCAATTTCTAATGATAGGAAACAAAACAAAACAAAACTCGGCAAATAGACTTTCTAAATGAATTATATGCTGCTGTTAGACACAGAATTAAAGATTGAATTTTTTTTTGTATATTAATAGTGGCTCTCATTTAGTTACAGAGTAAGATTTTTTTATGTGCTTATACTTTCTGTAATTTCCAAGTTTTATTTTAGCACACCGAATAATGTGGGATCTGAAATAATGAATAGAAACTATATTCAATCTTATAATACCTTATAATGGAAAAAATCTGAAGAAGAATATATATATATAAAAAACTGAATTGCTTTGCTATATACCTAAAACATTGCAAACCAACTATATTTCAATTAAAAAATAAATTAAGCAAAAAGAGGACAGAAATAAGGCAAAGCCACCAACCTGCTGAACTTCAGCTGCTGTGCTCCTGAAGAGTTCGATATATCTTTTACCCAACAAGTCTTTATGCTTCCTCAGTGCGTTCTGTGCGTATTCCTCGCAAGCAAAGAGGACAAAAGCATCCCCTGTGGGCCTACCATCTGGGTAGGTAACAAAGAGGATGCCTTCCTTCCCCCCGGTGATGGGGCAATGCTGTCCAAAGAAGGCCACCACTTCATCAGCTGTGGCCGTGAACGGGAGCCCCCGCATGCGGACAATGACTTGGTTTTCCTTGGAGAGAAACTGGGCCACCTCATTGGATGTACCTGGGAAGACAAACAGCAGGAAGCACAGGGAGAAACGGTTAAGACATCAACTTCACCAAAGTTAAAATGGTGACATCTTTGGCAATGTCCTGAATTTATAATTAAGACCTGCACTACCCAAAGAATTCATAGTAACATTCCAGGAATCAGAACTCACTTCCAATTAACTTGAAACTTTCCCCTCTACCATTTTCATAAAACACCTCTCTTAATTTAAGAAAGTAGCCATACAGTTAAATCATGGACCAACAATCATATTCTTGAAGAAGTAACTAGTCATGGTGGTTAAGGGCACAGGCCCTGAAGCTAGAATGCCTGGATGCAACTGTGGCTTTATCATTTTCCAGGCTGTGACCTCAGTCAAGTTTAATCTCTGTACCTCAGTGTGCTCATCTGTAAAATGGGAGTAAAATTACCTACCTCATAAATTATGAGACTAAGTGATTGCATACAAAGCACTTAGTGATTTTTGTTACTGTTTTCCTAATTACTTCTTATTAGGAAAGGTCCAAACACACTCAAGTAGAGAGGATAATGAACACATTTGGCAGCTAGTTTCAACATTTATCAATACTCTGCTGAACATGAAGCATTTTGTAAGATGCTGCCTTGTAGCAAATACTCAAATAAACATTCAGTCAACTTTGCCACCTGCGATGTACAATGTTATCTACCATGGAACCTCAGGACCATAGCATTTCCAAATATACTTTATCCCCAATGAATATCAAACATTGGAAACCCTATTAACTTGAAGTTTTTAATTTGGAAGCCTTGGTTTATTTCAAGAAATAAGTGCAAGAAATTTATCAGCAAATTTTATTAACAGAATGTTGTTACTACAAGTTTTACAGTTGTAAAAATTTTTATCAGGGATAAATAACAAAATGATAATGAAGGGGTATAAAAGTTTTCTGTATTTAAGTGAAAGCTACTTTAGCATATTTTGGCAATATGTGTCCAAAACCCCTTAAGATGTCCATATTCTTTGATCTAGTTCTCCCGTTTTTAGGAATTTATCTTAATGAGTGGCACATACAGAGATAAATAAATATCCACTGCAACATACGTATCGAGTGAAAAGTTGGGCAATTGGAGCTTATTTCCAATATGATCGTTTTCATAAAAAATTATGGTAAACATAATTGCATATGTGTGCTAAGTCATGTCCAACTCTTTGTGACTCCATGGACTGTAGCCCACCAGGCTCCTCTGTCCATGAGATTTTCTGAGCAAGAATTCTGGAGTCAGTTGCCATTTCCTTCTCCAGGGGATCTTCCTAACCCAGGGATCAACCCCTCATCTTGTGCCTCTGCTATTGGCAGGTGGATTCTTTACCACTAGCGCCACCTGGGAAGCCTGGCAATGAGCACTGAGGAACATTGAAATATTTAAGAAGATATTCATAATATACTAAAAGGAGAAAGGAAATTAAAGCAATAGGAGCAAAGAAAAACATCTGCTGGACAAACCACAGTTGACATTTTTTATCTATTATTTTTAGGTTTTACAGTTACAAATCACTCCAGAATTAGATAAAGACTTCCTATTCCTACTTCTTTTTGACCATGTTACTTCAAACATCACGTATTCTAAAATACTAGAAGCCAGAAAGCTACCATGTTCCTGGCCACTGATGAGTTATGAAGTTGAGAGAAAAATTAGAAGCAGATATGCAACGATTCCAGGTACTCGGGTACAGCTGTTACGGCTGTTTGAAAGTTTTCAGACTATTTAATTTCTTTCATGAACGACTCTTTCCCTTTGTACATGACTTTACATGTACCCTTTGGCCTTTGTATAGAAGTATGCTTAATTGCTATTTAACTACAGTTGGTTGACTTAAGCCTTAGGACAAGTGTTACACTACCTGATACCACTGGATATTTCTTCCTCCTGTCAAAAGAATAAAAAGTCAACTCCTATATTTCATTGGGAGTAAAAAAACATTCATGATTGTGTTTATCTGCCTTTGGTATATAAGTAAAATTTTAGATCCTTCTCAATATAGTCACATTGTATGAAAGGTACTCACCGCCAGCAATTTTAAGAAAATCTTCACCTGTTGCTTTGTAAACCTAAGGAAAGACAAAGGGAAATGAAATGCAGTTTCTGAGCCTTCTGACGCGCACACTCATTCAAGACGCCAGGCCTGTCAGACGTCACCTGTCAGGCTGAGGACATACCTCGATGTACCGGCTCCCCATGTGATGCTTGTGTCTCTGCAGAGCTAGGTCTCTGTGCTCCTCGCTCACAAACCTAACCAGGGCTTCTCCATTCCTCCGACCCTGGGCATTCAGACAAAGAGCTGCACCGCCCCTTTGAAAAATAACCGAACAGAAAACAATGGGGGGAAAAAAAACAACAGTGAGGAGGAAAATGACACAGTATCTATTTATCCCCTTGGGGCTGTTAAGTCAAATAGAGATTAAGGAAAAACCAACTTGGCAATATTGAGTCCTTTGAAGAATCTTGCAATATCTTGATCCGAAGACTGCCATGGTAAACCTCGTGCCCTGACTACTGTGTTGTCATCAATAAGTTCCATCTTGCTGCTGTGGATCAAGCAAAACTTCAGCTTACGTGATTAATGCTAGGCAGTCTGACGTACTACCCCCTCCTAAGACACCTGGCCTATTTGCACTTGAGCTATTCTTCATTTGGAGTTCAGACAAACTTGTCATACTGCCCACTATACTTCGTAACTTGAAAAATTCTCTGGGTATATAGTTCAAAGTACTCTTTAGGTGGGTAACTACAAAAAGGCAATGCCCTATGCAAGTTCAGCACAGCTTAATCACCCAGCAAACCGCCTATCAGCTAAGTTGCTGCTTCCTTGTTCTCACAAGAACCTGAGATCAATTCATAGGAAGAAAAATCCTCCCAATACCCTGATGGCCTCTAAGTTCCTAGAGCTGAGAAGCATAGGTTTAAACTCATTCTCTGATCTGGCCAGTACACCAGTGGGGTTTAGATCCAGCTTGACCGCAAAAACTTAAGATTCCCATAAAGCTGGTAATTAACCCACATCAGTAATGCGTGTGTGTGGTCAGAAGTCTGCCATTAAAATATCTCCCCTATCAAACAGGGAGGCATCATAGAGTGTTTACGAAAATGCTTGGGAGTTCCCATATCTTAATGAGTCATTTGTAAATCACCTATTCTATATTTTGACATCTTTTGATGTTCTATTCCTCCCACATTTTTATTTTCAGTACTTTGAGGACATTTTCTTAATGAGTCACTTTTCCCACAACTAAATAGGCCTCAGTGTCTCTCTAATGGGCAAAGATGTCAGAAGTTTCTGTTCACTTCAGGCACCAAGTAATCTCATGCAAGCCAGTGCAGTGATGTACAAATAGGTCTACCTGTGATCACAAACGGAGATACCAGCATTTCATACTTCTCCCCAGTTATTTCCTGGGCTTTAAAGTAGGAGCTGATAGAACATGCTTACAATTATCTCAGCAAAAACCTTGTGAACTCTTTCAAGCCCTAGGATGTTCCCCCTTGGAAATTTTCCAGTGAGGATGGACAGTTCAGAGAGGCTAAACTCAAAATCACAGATAGGAACACAAGATGTCCCTAAGGTCTTAGTGACTAAGGATACAAATATTTCATTAAATGTTAATCCCCACATCCAAGCTCACTTTAAATCAGAATCTCCATTAATGAATGACATAATAGTAGAAAATGGATAGCCAAAAGGGTCAGTAAAGTCACTAAAATATAAGGGGAGTTAAATACCACAATATGAATACAAACACATTGAAAGACTCCAATGGCGTAGTATGCAAGTACTTACCAAGTGCCACTTTCAAATTTGTAATTTACTCTCTCTGGATCTGAAAACCTGTGATCTAAAATGAGAACATACAAGTCATCTTTTTAGCTGGAGAAAAAGCTGTGTGTGTGTGTTGGGGGGGGGGGTGTATGGTGGGGGGGTGGGGCAGAATGGGACTCAGAAGCATAGGTGACAGAAAGTGGATGGGATCAGATTCTAGGTCCCCATTGTTATAACACCAGTACTTACTATAAGGGTCTGAAATCATTGCTAAGATTATATTTCCCATATCTTCAACTTGAGATGCTCCATACCGGGAGGGTGAACTATTCTTCTCAAAATTTAAACCTGGGAAATTAAGTTAAGGAAATATTTTGGGGAGGTAAAATGAGCTTGCTTTTAACCCCAATTTAAACTGTCACGGAGCCAGGAAGTCAAGTAAAATGCATCTAGATTGAAAATTCTTTGAAATCTCAGAATAGTTGTTTCCCATCAGCCTGGACTTCACCCACAGTTTCTGAAGTACCCAATTGCCCCTTTGGACTAAGATGGCCAAACAATTCTGTCCTGAGGAATAATACCAGGAATAAAACGTTTATTGAGGGGTAGAGAATGCATGAATAATGAGCACTTTACTGTCAAACCATGAAGTATACAGTGAAATTAACAGAATCCCTCCCTTACCTTTATAGCACACACAGGCAAACACCATGCTGACCTAAAGATATAGTTACATCTACCAAAATCACAAGGTATTAAATGGCTTTAAGCCTAATGTTCAAAAACTTTTCAGATTACTGACAACATTGTATCTCTGATACCGTTTTTATCCTGAACTCCTTTCTACAAGATTTTTGGAGTCCCATAACACAGCTATCTTGGATGGCAACAAATGCTTGTCTTTTCAGAGTAGATGTGTAGAAACAACTCCAGTACTCAGGGCCAACCGTGACCAATGTGACTTCTGATCACGTGAGTACACTGTCTGGATAAGCCAGGAAACATGACTTTTAAGAAATGCATGGCTCAAGTTGTGTTGAAGATGCAACCAAAAGAGGTTTCTGCCAGGTTTTATGAATTTGCAGTCTAAAGCATGTGACTTTGTCAAAACAGTTACCTTAGAAAGCCAACAGTCATTAAAATGGTTCATTTCTTTTATTTTCAAGTTTCAATGCTACCATTACTTTTTCATGAATTCACTTTGTTATAAGTTTTATAGTGTAGTACAATGCACATAACAAATACTACTACAGGACTACCTTTTCTCAAGTTTAAAATGAAAACAGCCATCTGTGTGGTGGTTGTTAACATGTTTTATAAAAATGTCTTCTGACTGGTATTTTGTAATATGGGTAAAAAATGAAGACAAATATTAATAAAAAGTAGGTACCATTTAACTGTGAACAAAGAGGATATAACATAAAAACAACCCAGAGATCTCTTTCCCACCAAGAATTATGGTCAGTCTTCTGAATGAGTAATATTCTTTTCTGTTCTCAATTCAAAATCCTTTTCTGTTTCATCCACATCAGCTTCCTCTTTCCCTTCTCCAACAGAGACATCGCATTGCTTTTCCCCACACTGGGCAAAATCATTTTTCTGTTGTCTCTCAACCAGTTACATTTCTCTGTAGTTAAATATACTGCATGTAGAAAGGCAGCTATACGTTCCTTGGCAAATTACTTAACCCCACTAAACTTCATGCTATCTGTAAAGCCAAAGCTGTGATCACCTTTACCTTCCTGGACTTTTGTGAAGATTAAATGAGATAAAACAAGCTGAGGACACAAAGCAGGCATTTAATACTTGAAGCTCCTCGATTTTAGGTGACTGACTTTCATAACCCACGATAAGGACACTTTAAGAGGGTCACTTTATGACTAAAAAAACATCTGAGCTCACCAGATGCCTATTTGTATACTCATAGGATAATCAAGCTAAAATGGTGGATAATTTCTGCATTCCGTCTTTACATTAATCACCGAGTGATGAAATAAATGTGCTGCCCACTGAGGGATTAGAAAACCAATCCCAGGAGATGTTCAAGCAACCGAGTAATGACCGCTGACCGGGGTCATTAAAATGATTGTCCTTGGTCAATCTGTGACAAAGGAGGCGAGATGACACGATGTTGGAAATGGTCTCTTCAACAGATGGTGCTGGGAAAACTGGGCAACTGCTTGTAAAAAAATGAAATTAGATTATTCTTTAACACCATACACACAAAGAAGCCCCAAATGGATTAACGACCTAAATTTAAGACCAGACACAATAAAACTCTTAAGAGGAAAATGCTGGCAGAACACTTCCTGACAGAAACTGCAGCAGCATCTTTTTTCGACCCATCTACCAGAATAAGGGAAATAAAAACACAAGTAAAGAGACGGGGACCTACTTCAACTCAAAAGCTTCTGCACAGCAAAGGAAACAACAGAACAAAAAGGCAACCCACAGACTGGGAGAGAATATTTGCAAATGATACGACTGTCAACAGACCAGTTTCCAAAATTTACAAACACCTCATGATGCCTAACAACATCAAAATAAACAGGTCAATCAACAAATGGGGAGAAGACCTAAAGACATTTCGCCAAAGGAGACATACAGATGGCCAAGAGACACATGAAAAGATGTTCAACATCACTAATGATTACAGAAATGGGAATCAAAACTACAAAACTACAATAAGATATCACCTCACACCAGCCAGAATGGGTATCATAAAAAAAAAAAATCCAGAAACAATAAATGCTGGAGAGGGTATGGAGAGAAGAACCCTCCTACACTGTTGGTGGGAACGTAAATTGATACAGCCACTACAGAGAACAGTAGGGAGATTCCTTAAAAAAGCTAAAACAGTGCTACCACAGGACCCTGCAATCCCACTCCTGGGCATATGTCCGTGCTTGTGTGTACTCAGTCGCTTCAGCTGCATCGGACTCTGTGTGACCCTGTGGACTGCAGCCCACCAGGCTCCTCTGTCTCCAGGCGAGAATACTGGAGTGTGTTGCCATGCCTTTCTCCAGGGGATCTCCCTGACCCAGGGATCAAACCCGAGTCTGTCTCCTGCATTGGCAGGCGGGTTCTTTACCACTAGTACCACCTGGGAAGCCCCAAAACAGAACGTGCTTGGGTGTGAGCACTGAGCACGTACATTTGAAGAAAAACATGATCTGAAAGGATACATGCACCCAAACGTTCCCTGGAGCACCGCTGACAACAGCAACCTGATAGCCTGGAAGCAGCCTGAACCCTCCTTAACAGAGGAATGGACAAAGAGGATGTGGCACGTGTATACAGTGAACTATCACTCAACCACTAAAAGAATGAACTAATGCCACCTGCAGCAACATGGATGGGCCTAGAGACTGTCATACTGAATGAAGTAAGAGCAGGAGAAATACTGTATGACATCCCTCATATAGAGAATCTAAAAAGAAACGATACAAATGAACTCATGAAACAGAAAGACTCACACACTTAGAGAATGAACTTACAGTTGCCTGGACACACTGCCATATTTAAAATGGAGAACCAACAAGGACCTACTGTATAGCATAGGGAACTCTGCTCCATGTTACGTGGAAGCCTGGATGGGAGGGCAGTGTAGGGGAGAATGGATCCATGTATGTGTGTGGCTGAGTCCCTTCCCTGCTACCTGGGACTATCACAACATTGTTTGTCTATGCCCCAGTGCAAAATAAGCTTTAAAAAAAAAAGATCATCATTGGCAGACTGTACTGTATTTATTAATTCAGGGCCATTTTCAAAGAATGTAATGACAGGACAGAAAAACTGGAGCCAAAGGATGAAGATACTTTAGGAAGACAACTGTGCTAAGTTTTCTGGGGAGATGGGAGGGCCTTTATAGAACTAAGAAATAAGAGCTGTGACTAGCCATAAAGTATCATGTAAACTATGCCACCAATCGTCCGGAACCCCGCAATTCTTATAACACTTTCCCTCTTGTAAGGGCCTACAATGAAGTAGAGAGAAGGATATTCAAGAAACAGAGACCAATGCCATCCATCATAAAGGCAGGGTTTCTCAACTTCAGCATCAGTGGCATGAAGGGCAGATAAATCTTTGTTGGGAGTGGGGATGGTGTCTTGTGTACTATAGGATTTTTTAGTACCATGTTAACCTCTACCTACTCCCAGTTTTAACAATTAAAAATGTCTCCTCCCCCCACCAAAAAAATCTCCAGATTTTTGCCAAGTGTCCCCAGGTGAGCAAAATCTAGCCCCGGTTGAAAAACAGCATTAAAAACTAACAGCTCCAAAGAGTGGCAACTTAACCCCTTACTACTGATTCAGAGAAAAGTTTTATATGTAGGAGATCATTACTGGACAGAAAGTTTAAAGATATCTGATCAAGGAAACACTGCATAAGGCAATTTGATGCTGTGGCAAAACCCCAATCAGCAGAGACACATACCCTATACCTTAAGGAACATGGATGAAAACACAGCAAAAGGCAGCCCTTGACCCTCATTCAATTTCTGGCCAGCCCAGAGAAAAGTATGGCTTTCCTGTTTTTAAAAGGATTGTAAAGAAAGAATGAGAAGAGATTGTATGTGGCCTCCAAAATCTAAAACATGGCCTCTCTAGCCCTTTAGTGAATAGGATTGCTAACTTCTGATTTGGAGGAATAAAACTGCCAAAAATAGAGGGTGCTGTAGAAATATTTGCCACATTGCAACGTTCTATCCCAAAGCAGAATCTTGGGGGAAACTAAACTTCCAAGGAATTGGATGGGGAGAGTATGCTCCAATCAAACCAGTTTTTTCTCTTCTGTAAGTGACAAGAGGCATAAGCCTTGTCACCTTTGCTCAGGTAACTCCCCTATAAAATCCTCTTATCTTCATAATCCCTTAACCAAATTAGACCATGGGTCACTCCCACTCAGCACCAAAGCCTCCTTCAACTGCTGGAGGTCACAACCATCAATCTGAGTTGATTAGATATACTATTTCTATACAATATTACTATGACTCTCCTCAAGTCTACTTTGCATTTCCTGAGCACAGGTTCCCTTTCCTCTGATCTCTTTCCATCTACCACAGCACCTATTAACTTCTAAGATTCTACTGACATAAACAGTGATATTTATTACACACCATTTTGTGCCAAACACTACTTCCTCCTATACTTTTGCAGTAGCCCTGCCAGGTGGATGACAGTGAAGCCAAACAGATGATGAAACTAGATGGAGAGAAGTTCTGTAACTCACTCAAGTTTCCCAGCTGGTAGGTAATGGAGCTGGAATTATCATATAGTTCTGATCTGACTATGTGTATGCAATTCGCCGCCCCGAGATAAACAGCTCTGTTTAATTTGTTTTGAGCAACAGTTTGTGAGGAGCTTTCTAAATGCATATATGACATGTATATGTATGGCTGAGTCCCTTCACTGTTAACCCAAAACTACCACAACACTGTTGACTGGCTATGCTCCGATACGAAATTAAAAGTTTAAAGTTTGAAAACCAACAAACAGAAAAGAGGACTAAATGACTAACTTCTCTAGCACGGGTCATGATCCCATCTGAACTACAGTCTGAACCTGAGAATACTCGGATCACATCTAAGCAGACATCCTCTCAGTAGTACTAACGCTGAGAAGGCGTTTTATTTAAAGTCTAAAACCAACCTATGGAAACTACTTTTGGAATAATACATGTAATAAAATAATAATTAACAAATAAATATATGAAAGCCAAGTGAAAAAGAACAGAAGTAACAACGTGAAGTACCCTGTTTGTGTAGAATAGATCTGCACCTGAAGAATTATTTTACTGAACTCGACTTTTTGAATTAAGAATGTGTTGTAGACATTTGGCTAACCTGGTTCCACATAACAGGTCCCAACAGGTTTCCCTTCAAGTCATCACACACCAGGAAGATCAGCAGCTCTGAGCTCCTAGCAACTTTTAAAAGTCACCCAACCTCCTGCATGCCCAAACCACCCACTCAGCCACACCACTGTCTCTGGAAGATTCATTCAGTTTTGAGTAATTCTTACCAGAACTTAACATGAACACCACATACAGGAGAGTGAGAAAAACACGTTTAGTACCGATTCTTTCTGCTATCAATTCATAAGTGTATACTGAATGACCTGCTGTGCATCTAATCTTGAGGGAAGGAAAGATGAGTCTGTGCCTCCTGATTTATGGTTCGTCATGCAGCTTACTCATTCTGCCCTCGAGGCGGCCGCAACAGCACCAACAGGCTTGGCCAGCTCTACAAATGAGACACGCCGTGAGCAAACGCGGAAGGGTAAAGCCAGACATGTGGGAACAGAATGAGCGTTTCAGGCTACACCTGAGCTAGGGCTGCACTGACACAGATCTCGGAGACCTTTCGAGACCTCGCTGGTAGCTAAACAGAGGGTGCCCGGTCAATGAAACAGATCTCAGGGCTTAACCCATGCTTATACTATCTGAAGGCAGAGTTCAAAGAGAAATTTTACAGAGCACCTCAGTATCAGCTGATCCACTCAAAAGAAGTTCCCTTTTCTGACGGCCTGAGAGGCGACACATGTCGTTTCAGAACACTCAATTTTCCCTGATAAATAGCATCTTTTTAAAACTAGTTTAAAACAAGTTTTTAGTTTCGAGGAGAAAGCACACATATAAAACAAAGGCACTGTGGACCAACTAAATGTAAACCATGTTAAAATTGCATCACAATTCAAAATTCTAACTCAAAGCCATTTTTCATTGCCATTAAACAGTAGCCCCCCACCTCCTGCCAAAGACAAAATTTGCTTCTTCCCCTTCTACTGTTTACGTTTTTATAGTCTAACACAGCTGCCTATATTGCCAGACAGACATTTTTCAATAAAATTCCTGTGCTAAAGGAACAAAGGAATAGACCACAAAAAAAGTTGAAACAGTGCTCCAAATAAGAACTGAATTTCCTACAATTATGTGAAGGAAAAAAGGGAAAGTGATAAAATTACCCTTATATGAGTTGCATAATTTAAAAAAAATGGGTTCTAGGGAATTCCCTGGCAGTCCAGTGGACAGGACTCTGTGCTTCCACTGCAGGGGGCACAGTTCAATCCCTGGTCAGGGAACTAAGGTTCCTCAAGCCACACTGAGTGGCCAAAATAAAATAAAATAATGGAACAGGTTGTATAAATAATCTGCTATATTTTAAAGTAACCTTTGAAAGAAGCAAATAAGAATGCCACTATAAAAGAATGTAACTAAGATTAAAAGCTTATACAAAAACTTTTTGTATAATAAATGCTGGGGAACATATATCTGTAGTTTTAACTCTTCCGCAGAAGCCTACACTTTCTAAGAGGGAGAGAAAAATGAGATTCGTCCTAACAACTATTACTTCAGGAGGTATTATTGTTAACAAAAGCACAGAACTGACAAGTCAGTTATACCTCTGAAGAAATAAGCTGGAAGTAGGGGCCAAAGCAAAATAAAAGAAAAACTTCTACCTTAGAAAAAGACATTTATATGGGATAAACAAATTAGGAGAGACTCCATGATAATGTTTTCAAAAGCCTTCTACAACAAAACAACTATCTTAGAATTCCCAAACTCACATTTTAAAAGTAAACTATTTTATAATCAAAATAAACCACATAAAATTAACAAAACAACTCTGAGTGCTGGCCAAGAATATACAGTATTTCTAGTCACTTTAACTTATTACACACCACAAACCAGACTACTGGCCGATTTGGCTCACCTCATGGCCGTGTGGTGCCAAAGATAATTTCTTCCCCACTTCAGCTAACAAGGTCAACTAGCAACCCAGCTTAACTAGGTGATATTTTAAACCCCTTTCATATGCAAAAAGATACCAGCGAGGATTCAGCATTTGCCTCTATTTTTTTTAAGAAGGGCAACGAAGGTGTGCGCGACCACAAAGATCCAGTTCAACGAATCATAACAAACAACCGGACTTCCCTGGTAGCCCAGTGGTTAAGAATCTGCCTGCTTATGCAGGGGACACAGGTTCTGCTCTGGAAGATGCCACATGCCTCTGAGTAACTAAGCCCCCAAGCCTCTACCAAGCCTGTGCTCCAGAGGCCATGCTCTGTAACAAGAGAAGCGACCACAATGACAAGTCCAGACACCGCAACTAGAGAAAGACTTCTTGCAGCAACGAAGACCCAGCGAAACCAAAACAACATTTTTTTAAATAAAAAAAAAATAAGCCACCATATTACCCAGCAATACCACTTCTAGGGCATATACTCCGAAGAAACCAAAACTGAAAAAGACACGTGTATTTCAATGTTCATTGCAGCACTATTTACGATAACTAGAACACGGAACGTCCTAGTCGTCCATCGCCAGATGAATGGATAAGGCTGTGGAAAAGGGAACATTACTCAGCCAAAAAAAGGAATGCACTTGAGTCAGTTCTAGCGAGGTGCATGAACCTAGAACCTATTATACAGAGTGAAGTAAAAAAATCAAACATCATATACTAATGCATATATATGGAATCTGAAAGGATGGCGCTGACGAACCTGTTCAAAGAGCAGCAATGGAGATGCAGACAGAGAACAGACTTACGGACAAAGGGTGGGGGAGGAGGGAGAGAGACATGGAGAGAGGAGTATGGTTGCACATACATTAACATAAGTAAATAAAAAGCCAATGGGAATTTGCTGTATGACTCAGGGGACTCAGACTGGGGCTCTGCGGTAACCTGGAGGGGTGGGAATGGGTGGGAGACAGACTCAAGAGGGAGACAACATAAGTACATCTATGGCTATTCATGTTGATGTATGACAGAAATCAATATTGTAAAACTATCAATTAAAAATAAATCTTATAAAAACAAGCACATAAGCGCAGAATGAACCACATTCACACACTATTTTACAATGGAGAAGCTAAATTAACCCTTAAGTTTACCTGTATTAACATGTAGCTGACATGTTAAAAGGCCTATACCCAGTCTCACACAAGGTTAGAAAACAATATTTAGGTGTAAAATAGTTTAGATAAGGTCCTAAATCAATAAAGAAGTCCTTTCAGTCATCAGCAGCTGGCTTTCTTTTTCTATGACACTCAACAACCCAGTCTACACTGGAAAGTGCATGGTAGGGCAGGCAGTGGCTGAGTGGCTGCATGAACCACACCATTATTCCTACAATAGTTACACTCATTTCAAGATGGGGAAACTGAGGCTGCAGGTCCAGTAAATTCACCCCCAGGAAATCTGACCCCAGAGCTCGTGTTCTTACCACTCTGCCAGTAAGGCTATTACGTCCATCTTTACTATATGGGAAAGACAGGCCACTGTTACCGCGTTAGTCGGAGAAGGCAATGGCACCCCACTCTAGTACTCTTGCCTGGAAAATCCCATGGACGGAGGAGCCTGGAAGGCTGCAGTCCATGGGGTCACTGAGGGTCGGACACGACTGAGTGACTTCACTTTCACTTTTCGCTTTGATGCATTGGAGAAGGAAATGGTAACCCACTCCAGTGTTCTTGCCTGGAGAATCCCAGGGACAGGGTAGCCTGGTGGGCTGCCATCTATGGGGTCGCACAGAGTCGGACACGACTAAGTGACTTAGCAGCAGCAGCAACCGTTAGTAGCACGCCCACACAAACATGTATGGTTTATTCCTATCACGAAGTGGTGAAACACACACACACACAAAGACACACTCCTGCTAACACTTGGATGGGCAGACAAGAGTGGTTTAGTGATTTTTTTTTTCTACCGTGATATTGTAAAGCTGCACTAGTGAAATGGCATTTGCTAATAATGTCAAACAGCATATATGGATGTAATACGCTTCAACTGGATTGAAATTTTACAAAATTAACTTCCCTTTCCCCCTGAATATTATAGTCTCAGGAAACAATATAAATTTATAAGGGAGATAATCTATTTAAATAGGCAACCCAATAGTCAAATAATCTTTACAAATTCTAGAATTTTATCCCCTAGTTAACAAGCAGGATGTTTGCAATCAGACTCAGGTTCAAATGCTGCCATTTCTAACTTAAGACAAAACCTCAAAGCATCAGTTTCCCTAGCTATAAAAAGGGGGCAATACTTCCCTCCACTGGGCTCTTGGGAGGCTATTATTGGGATAAACAATAAACTCCAATCGACAGTTCTCCACTTTCACCTGCTCTCTGGATAAGGCCATACTTCATTTAAAATGAGTTCTCAGTAAAGGCTTGGTAAAATGAAATAAACAGTGGTAAAGGTCTCGATTAATGAGAATAAATCAGCTCATGAATAGCAAAACTAACAAATAGGTTAAAAAACCAGGAGGAAGTAATTCCACTCAAGATAGTGGGGGAAATAGGTTTGTTCTTAAAAAACAAACAAACAAACAGGTAAGTCATACAAACAGCCTCATAATCAAAATGGACTTGTAGGGGGACAAGTAGAATTAATTTCTCCCAAGGGATCCATGATAAATTTCTTCCTTTAAAAAAAAAAAAATTACATGGGCCCCAATTCCTATCATCACACCCTTACCACTTCACCTGATTACAAAATGCCAGCCATAGTTCACTTGCTAAGTGAGGTCTCCTCTCTACTTAGGACTGCATAACTCAAAAAAGCAGGTAACAAAACTGCAGCTGGAATAACTCAGAGAGGCTCTAACATTAACTCCAGCAGTGGTTTTAGAACCAACACAAAGACAAAAGAGGAAAATAAGTGCTAATATGAGAACCGGAATCTCATAAAAGAAATGCCTAAACCTTTTATCAAAGCGGTCATACTGCTTCATTCACATCCAGGGTTCACAAAGCTTTTACTGGGAAATGCCATAAATAAAAGTGAGGCCTGAGGGACTTTCGCTGGTGGCCCAGGGGCTAAGACCCCACACTCCCAGGTTTGATCCGTGGTCGAGGAACTAGAGAAGGACTTCCCAGGTAGCTCAGTGCAAAAGAATCCACCTGCCAATGCAGGAGACTGAGGTTTGATCCACAGGTCAGGGAGATCCCCTGGAGTAGGAAATGGTCACCTGCTCCAGTATGTCTGCCTGGAAAATTCCATGGACAGAGGAGCCTGTTAGGCCACAGTCTATGGGATAGCGAAAGAGTCTGACACAAATGAGCACACACACGTGCCTGAAATTGGGCCTAACTTAGCTTTATTCATAATTCACCTGTCTATTGTAGTCAAATATTTCCGATTTTCAGTTCTATGGTATTTGGGGGGCGGGGGAACCAAAATTGCCAACAAATAGATATGGAGCTAGAATGAAAAGAAATGACAGAAAAAAAACAGTCAGCATAGCATATTACCCATTCACCTAAAGGTCAGATAATGCAAAAATTATACAAAGGTATATAGAAATTTAAAAGAGTATGGAGCATAAATCTGTAGGTAACATAGCATGGAGTGGAAAGTAAAAGTGTTAGTTGCTCAGTCGTGTCTGACGCTTTGCAACCCATGAATTGAAGCTCACCAGGCTCCTCTGTCCATGGAACTCTCCAGGTAAGAATACTGGAGTGGGTAGCCATTCCCTTCTCCAGGGGATCTTCCCAATCCAAGGATCGAGCCCAGGTTTTCTGCATTGCAGGCAGATTCTTCACCATCTGAGCCACTAGGAAAGCCCAGATAATACAGCATAGAGCAAGTAAAAAGCCCAGGTTACCATACTGAAGATGTTTATTGATACCCTTATATATGTTAAGCTCTTAAGAAACCAAGGAGAAAAAAATGGGTAAGCTTTTAACAAGTTATCTCTCAACTGAAAGTACATTGAAAAAAACCAGAATACCTAAATGTAAGAACCTCTTGTTTGTAGCTATGCAAATTTTTACTAATATCTGACTTATCATTACTACAGAAAGATTTTCTTTGCTAAAAGAGAAAACTGGGTGATCAGCGATAAACCTGAATACTGCCTTTCCTATTCAAATTATTTTTCTATTAGACTTTCCCTCCACTATCTATTAATACTTTGCATAAGTTTTTGGTTATTTTGTACCAGCACATTGTTTAGCACTTGCTATCAATGGAATTGTGTCCCTCCCCAAACTTCACTTGTTGAAACCCTAACTGCTAAATGTGACTATCTGGGAATAGATTATTTAGGAGATAATTAAGGTTAAATGAGGGCACAAGGAAAGGGCCCTGTTAGGCCTGTGGCCTTATAAAGAGGAAAGAACCACCTCATTCTTGGCTGTGCCAGGCCCCCACCCCATTGTGAGATGCAAGGAGGAGATAGCTATCTGAAAGCCAGAAAGAGCCCTCACCAGAGATGAACCATGATGGTACCCTAATCTGGGACTTTCCATGCTCCAGAACAATGAGAAAATAAATTTCTGTTGCTAATAAGCCACCAGTCTAGGGTATTTGTTATGGCAGCCTGAGCTAACTAATACAGCATTCTAACCAACAAAACACATAACACATGTTTTTCTACTGTCCCAACCTTCTAATGAAAACTCTTGTGAAGAATTCCTTCAAATGAGCATATTCTACCCTTCTCCCAACTGCTGGGAGCTAAACCAGTAACTTAGTGAAAATCGCTCAGTTGTGTCTGTTTGTGACCCCATGGACTGTAGCCCACCAGGCTCCTCTGTCCATAGAATTCTCCAGGCCAAGAATACTGGAGTGGGTAACCGTTCCCTTCTCCAGGAGATCTTCCCAACCCAGGGATTGAACCCAGGTCTCCTGCATGGCAGGCAGATTCTTTATCGTCTGAGCCGCTAAATCAGTTACACCAAAATTCTAGCTATCTACTTCCAAGAAAGCAAATAATGAGTTTGATCTGCTTACAAATGGTTAGGAAAAATATCCAAACTATCTTTCATCAAGAAATTTTGAAATAAAAATCAGGCTTTAGCTCCTGAAAAAGAATGAAGTTTAAGAATAAGCGTCTGTAACTTAGAAGTTCCTGAGAATAACCTGAATCTGACTTCATGATGATTCTCATAGTGGCTTTGGGTGGGTCCCCAACACCTCTATTACTCAGTGTTACATATGATAGTTGGCACATAATTGCTTATTAGTTAGCACTTTAAAGACTTACTGTATGAAAGATGATGGGTCATTCATGACAAGATTTGTGACTATAAAATCTACTTTTACAGTACATGATGCATCGGATATATTAGCTTGGTAATGAAATAATTTGGGGTAAAAATCTCAACCTCATTTTATCATCTCATCAGATAAGTTATAGTAATCACCACAATCTACATGTATTTGAAAAACAGAGAAGATTAAACAGGGTGCCAATGATGAACAGCTGTTTGTAAAGAGTATACATCCACAATTAAAAAACCCAAACACTCTTATCCATTCAAAAGAAGCAGAAATAAACACCAAAACCAAG
This sequence comes from Budorcas taxicolor, assembly GCF_023091745.1. Classification (NCBI taxonomy): domain Eukaryota; kingdom Metazoa; phylum Chordata; class Mammalia; order Artiodactyla; family Bovidae; genus Budorcas; species Budorcas taxicolor. Next base: position 82,706,914 of record NC_068923.1, read on the forward strand.
ATAATCAAGAGTAAGTGGCCTTAGAATTGGCAAAAAAAATTCTGGTCTTCACATTCAACAATTCATCAATTGAAAAAACAAAATAAACAAAATCAAGCCACTCCCATAATTCAAAATTGAATTCTATTTTATGTGTTCACCTCACAAAAATCAACATCTAACACCAGGGAGAACACCATTCAAATTCAGTCAATTATAATTACTTTGATTGTACTGTTTTCCCCTAGCACTAGAGACAAATTTTGGACAAGTGAATTTTCATACAATGTTTTAAAGTTTCGTGAACTGTCATGTTTTCCTAGAGCTGTCTTCTCAAATGATTCCTGAGTCACCACTTAAAGGATACACTCTGTCATTGCTGCAACATCCAGTTTATCAATATCAGGTGAACCAGGGCAACACTTCTTGAATTCTTTTCGAAGATCAAAAAAGGAATAGAAGCATTCAGGCAATAATACATTCTGAGGAAGGACAAGGTAGATACTGTTAACTAGACACATTTAGTTCAGTAATTCCCTAACAATTAGGAACCTAAGAACTGAATGTAATTATATTTTACCACAATTAAAAAAATTTTTTTTAAATTAAACAGTGTCTTCACTTTCTGTTAAAGTATTACATCCTATATAAAAGTGTCACGAAAAAAATAATTCATTTTAAGGCAGTGGATTATACGTTTGTGCTCCACTATGTATTCCTCTAAAACAGTTCTGAAGCTATAAAACATTTAGGCTACTATATTTTATATTTCCTGTCTGATAATACAATGTTCTTTGTCTAGCCACAATTATGTTAGACCATCTGTACTTTTAGGAAGGGATATTAGTCCTCTCAGTTTTCATACAGATGCATATGTTTACAACATATGTCTAGACCTAGGACCCTAAGTCTTTATCAAAATTTAGTTTTCTATTAAAACATAGCTTAAAATACTGGGTTCTGATAAAGCATATTCCACACACTAAAATTAGAATAAGATAGCAAATTCCTGATTACCTGAAGAGGATTATTTTTCTGCCAAATTACAGTCCCACATTAGTTTTCTGGGTCACTATTATTCTGGCTAAACCTTGAGAACTCAAATTAGACTTAAAAGAATATCTCACAAATCTCAGTGGCAAAGAAGACATGGTTCCTATTGACTAGCATCACTCTTGTAATTAAACAAAGCTCAGTTGTCAGAGCAAATATCACACTATTGTGTCACTTTTCTGAGAGAAAAAAATCCTCACTGAATAATTTTCAAAGTTTTTTTGTTACAGTGACTTTAGATTTGTCTTAAAACTTCAAGACAGTCTATGTTCACTTATTAGGAACTTGTACATTATAAAGTCAAGGAGATAAACTTTTCAATGTCTGTGACCTGTAATGTTTATGCAATGTCTCTAAATTTCCTTATTGGATTTTATTAGATGTGGTTTGCTTACGCTATATTTGAAACAGGTATCAGTATATAATGGTGATGTTTTCAAAATAGGCAATCTTGAATTGTGAATCTTTTAAGATTACCTACAAAAATGCTTATTTAAAAGCTGTTTACAATGACAATAACTCAAAAGTCCAACAATAAAAGTTTGGTTTAAACAGGTATATCCATTTAAGACAGTGAATTTTTTTTACTGCTTACACAAAATACTGATATTATATTAAACTTAAAATAGGCTAAAAGATTTATGTAGTATGAATGCTCCTTGTAAAAGCAAGGCTTTTTTTCAAAAATCTGAAAGAACACATTCAATTATGTTCACATTCAAAAAACCACTTTGTTTTCTGACTAGAAGGACTATTTTGTTTTACCATTTTCTTATTTTTCTATAATGAATAGAATTATTTTCATTATGATGCTAAATTAATTGTTTTAGTTTTATCAAAATCTTAACAGAAGTTACTCAGGAAAATTTTTCTCTGGAGGTTGTCTCACATCCAAAACAGTGTGTCTAAAATAACAAAAACTGCTGCTTTACTCCAACCCAATAGAGAAAGATTAAATTTTATCCTTCATATGAGTTTGAAGGGAAAAAAAAAAATTCCATATATGTATCTTTTTCTGGATTGAGGGTATAGCAATTTGTTTAGCATTTAACTAACAAATAACCCTCCTCTTTTCATCAATTACTAAGGTTGCTGTAAAAAGAGGAGTTTTTATCCAACTCATGATACAGGAACTTGAGTTTCTCCCTTAAACTTTTAAAGTTGTCATTATACATTTCATTCATTCCTTTCCTTTCCCTGCTGGAGTAAAAAGAAGTCTGCACTGACTGCTCACTTGTGACATCAACTGCCAGTCTACACTTTTTATTACAAGATTTACCTCATATACCTTTCCTTATGAAAATATTTTACTTCCATCTTTTCAAGTCCAGTATCTGCCTATCACAATAAAAAGTTACAGCTCTAACTAATTAAGTTGATAAGATGAACTACATTAACAATAATTGGTCACACTGGGTTTGCTGTCTATGGGTACCATTTTTTCTCAATCCCTCAGTATTCTTCCCCAGAAGGGAAATCACATCTACATAAGATAGTTATCATTCTCATTTCATACTTTTTTCCATACCAGAAAGATGAGTAAAGGTAAAAGATGAGGCTGACGCCATCACTTTGATACAAAATTCAATCAGTTGCACATTTACTTAAAGTCAGACAAAACACTGTATGCTATCATTAACATTTAACTAGTTACTTAAAAGAGTACAAAGCTTTTTAATGAAATCATTAGAATTACACTCTAATTTGAAAGATTTTTCTTTGCTCCCTCCTTTACACAGATGGGAATATCACGACGTATTAACTACAGTTTTACCCACTTTAAATGTCAAAAATTCAGCTAATATGCTCTGGAAAAGAGAGAGTGTCAAGCCTCTCTAAAACTTAACATACACAAAAACAAACTTTTAAGTGTCCAAAGGGTATCTATAAAACTACTGTTACCTCAAATATTTCTATAAAAGTGTTGCAAATTTTTTATTGTGGTAAAATATACATAATACAATATTTACCATTTTGACGATTTTAAGTGTATAATTTAGAGGCATTAAATACATCCACATTGTTGTGGAACCGTCACCATCACTCCTTTGTCATCTCAAACTGAAATTCTGTACCCATGACATACTAACTCCTCATATGCATATTTTTAAAATAGAGAAACCTGGATGAAGGTTTCAAGCCTCCAGTCACTGCTAAGGCCTAATCATTTTTTTCTGGAAACGGGTACTCTTACCTTCTTAGAAGCCTCAGGATGCAGAATTTGCCTGACATGAAGCTGCCCGTCCGTACAGAGACAGAAGGAGGTTCCTACCCCAATATTCAGTTCATTGCTCACTGACTGGTTAAACTGGAAAGAACAAAACACATCCAAGGATGCAAAAGATGCAAGTTTCACTAAACTCTGAAAAGTGGCCCCTCTTGTTTAAAACCAGAAAAAACCCAGCTAATAGCTGCAAAGAACACCACTACTTGGGGCAACATTAGAAGGACCTAGTCCCTCCAAACGGTCCAGCTTCCTTTAGACAGGGGAGTTTTCCAATCAATCCTCAGTTAACCCACAGAAGAATTTAGTAAATGCATCCTTCAACATCCCTCCTCCTTGCATTTTTGTAATAAATCCATTCAAGACTTTTAAGTCAGAGGTCTCATTTCATCAGCAAATTGCCTTCTGATTACATCATTCTGTTTTTTGTTTTTTTTTTCTGTTAAGATGCTCTAGACTTAAACAAAGATGCCAGTTTCTGAAGTAAATGTGGCTAATATGTATATAGAAGGCTTCCCTGGTGTCTCGGTGGTAAAGAATTCATTCGCCTGCTAATGCAGGAGACACAGATTGGATTCCTGGGTCAGGAAGATCCCCAGAAGGAAATGACAACCCATGGACAGAGGAGCCTGGTGGGCTACAGTCCATGGGGTCGCAAAGTCGGACACGACTTAGAGACCAGTCAACAAAAATGGGTACATAGAACTCTGTTAAACGTAGTATCATGTTTCCTGTAACACACCCCAGCAATGGTAACTTTCCCCTGTAATTAGCAACTCTTGTTCTAGGGCAGAAGCAGGGAGCACGCAGGACACTCACCTGCGCACAGGTGTTCAGCACCCCGCCCTAGCCGCGGTCCAGTACCCGTCAGCATCCTAGTTTTCGGGTCACCTCAACCCCAGCTAAGGGGATTCCACTACTTTCGCGGCCACCCAAGGGGCAGCCCCACCTGGTCGGGACCACAAACCCTCCCGGCGCTGGGCCCAAGGTCACTAAAGAGGTAAACGGAACCGGAACCGGGCCCTTGGGGGAATTCAGGAGCCTGAAACCAAGCAGCAACCCCCCACCCCCGCGGTTCCCACCCAGCAGGGGCCCCCCTCTAGCTTTCCGCGCGAGGCCTGCCCGCCCGCCCGCACCGCAGCGCCCCCTGCCCCGGGGGCAGAGCCGCAGACCACAGCGGGGTCTCAGCCTGGGGTTGAGGGCGCTCGGATTCCAGCTCCGCTAGACACACGACTGGTGAATAACCCGGCGGATATCGGGCCCCAGGAGCGATTCAGGAAACAGCCGGAAAACTAAGTTTTGGCCCAAAGACCCGGGGGGCTGGGCTTCCCAAGCTCAAATGGTAAAGAATCCGCCTGCAATGCAGGAGACTCAGGTTTGATCCCTGGGCCGGGAAAATCTCCTGGAGAAGGAAATAGCTACCCATTCCAGTTTTCTTGCCTGGAGAATCCCGCGCACGGAGGAGCTTTGCCAGGCTACTGTCCTTGGGGTCGCAAGAGTCGGACACGACTGAGCAACTAGACCACCACCACCACCCCGGGGAGCTGGGAGGCTTCAACGAACAGCGACTTCGCCGCCGAGTCCACCGAGGGCTCCCAGCCCGGGTCTCGACACCCCGCCCCGGGGACCAACGCACGCCGCCCGGACGCCGCGGATAGGGTGGGCGGCGCGGCACCGCGCTGTCACCTGTCGGAGAGCTTGGTCCAGCTGCGGCGCCGAGGACAGGCTCTCGGCGTCGAGCTTCGTTTCTTCTTTGCAGTCCTCCGTCAGCTCCAAGTGATCCGGTCTAACTAGTACTTCGTGCAACTGTCCCACCTCCGGGAAAAAGAAAGAAAACAAACAAGAAGCAGGGGGTCAGTTTCCCCTCCCTGAACGCGGGGACCTCCATCCTCACCCTCCTCCCTCCCTTCCCCTGTGGGGAAGGCCCACTCCTCCCGGCGGGTCCGGCTTCAGAATCCAGGCTCGCGCGTCGCCTGCGGCTCGGGTAGCCGAGAGGTCGGTGCAGCCCTGCCCCCTAGCCCCACCCCCACCCGGATCAGGTCCGAAAAAGCCCTAGAAGTCCGCGCTCGGACCCCCCAGGGACCCCACCCCGCCTCCGCCGGGCGGCCCCCGACGGCAGGAGAACAGAGCTTGGCGGCGCCCGGCCTCCCCACCTGGGCCAGGTTTTGGAGAGCTGAAAGGGTTGGTTCAAAAGCGGCTGGAAGAGAAGTCTGGTTTTCTCCTTGGATTCTCCAGACCTCGGGTCCAGCCTCACAAGTGGGCAAAGGAGAGCAGTTGTTTACCTACTTCACTCCAACTCGGAGCAGCTTCTGCCCCCACGCTATCCCTTGGACAGAAACCGTGCAGAAATACCTTCTTGTTGGCCAGATCCACGACTTTCCATAAGAGCAGGATCAGCTCCTTCTCGTCCGAGCCCAGCTTGGCCCCGGTGGCCCCAGCCGTGATTCCGAAGAGCACCACCAAGTAATCCGGAGACGCCGTCATGACGATGGGTGGGGAGGGGGAGAAGGGGGGTCGGGAGGCGGCGAGGTGGGGCGGCCGTGAGAACGAGGGGGAAACCTGTGCTAAAATCTCTGCGAAGGAAAAAAAAAAAGAGCGCCCACCCACCCCACCCCCCTCCTCCTCCTCGCCGCCGCCGGTGCAAAAGGCGGTAACCAACCACCCTAGCCCTCACCTGGCCCGAGCTCCACGCCCTGGGCAGGAAGGGGGGTGGGAAGCAGGGCGAAGGAGGCCTGCCCTTTTTGAATTCAGTGGCCCCGTGCGTCTATGCAAAAAGCTGGGAGCCGAGGCTGCACCCCCGGGAGGCGCGCAATGGCTGAAAAGCTTTTCTGTTTTGGGATGTGGCCCTACCTGCCCGCCCCTTCCCCCTCCCCCACGTGGTGCAGGTAAGAGACACCTGGCGGGGCCGGCCCATTGGCTCCTTCAAACCACGACGTGGCAGAGGAGGTGGGGGAGGAGGCCGCCCGGGGCCGGGGGGGGTGGGGTGGAAGGGGAGGAGGGGGCGGGAGACAATGGCTGGCTGATTGCGGAGGGGAGGGGGAGACGCTAGGGGCGGGGAAGAGGCGGCGGCCACCCAGAGAGGGAGCCGAGGTCGGACCTTGAAAGGGTGAGGCGTCGAGGGCGCGGAGGGACGGGTCGCCCGTGTGGAAGGACCCGAGAGGTTGAGGGGGTGGGGGCGAGGGGGGTGTGCTGGGAGAAATGTCGGCTGTGGGGAACGAAGCCGCAGGTTCTAAAGGGTCAAGCTCAAAGGCCTGGCGCGGGGAGGTGAAAGCAGGACAGAGGTGAGGCCCAGGTGCGGAGCTGCCCGGGGCGCGGCGCCCCGAGAGGGCGAACTGCGGAGGGAGGGACCGGCCAACGGCGGCCGGGAGGTGGCGGGCGCGCTGGCCAAGCCCCGGAAAAGCCGCTCCCGAGCCCAACACACCTTTAAGTGCAAACAGCGGGCGGAAGCTTTCCGGCCCGCCCCCCCGCCGCCCCCGGCTCGGGGCGCACGTTCCTCCGGCCAGAGTCACTCACTGCCCACCTTGGGGAGTGAAACCTCCGCGCGCGGTTGCGCGGGTCTCGGGGGCGAAGAGGGCTGGACTCTCGGCCACCAAACAAACTTCGGGCACCGTGGACCCCCACGCCGTTTCCTCTTAACTGCTCCTCCTTGTTCGGTGCTGGCTGCTCGCTGGAGACTGCAGCCTCCTCCGGTCCAGGGGCCCACTTCCTTTGCTTTGCCCTGGCCCCTAAATAAAATGTATCGAATACTGTACCTGATGTTTTTCTAAATCAAGCCAAAACAGAGCTTTTTGCACAGTTCGTGGCTCAGATCTCCCGCCCTCCACCTCGTACCATTGCCTTTGTACTTCTGTGTCGATTTGGCCAAGTTCCCCGAGCGATCTCCCTACCTTCGTTCAGCTAAACCTGCCGGGAACTTGAGCGCCCACCTTAGCGGGCGCCCCCCCCCCCCCACATCGTCCTGCTCCCTCGTCGGACGGCCGTGTGGTGGGTTCTGTTGCCGTTTTCCAGATAAAGTGCTGGGGATGAAGTTGGATTTTTATGTTTGAAATCGATCTCTTATTGGGAACACAGCGCCGTCTGAAGTATTCCTCATTCGGCTCCAGTTATCCGGCCCTTTACTCATAATGGGAGAACCGGTAACCGTACCCCAATCACTACAGTAACCCGCGCCAGGTACAAATCTGAGCCCCTTTCAGGCTGCTCCGGGGACGCTGGAGATAGGGCTTTGCCGCCCGGAGGAAGCGCGGGCCGAGAGGGCCGGTGGCGGGAGGGTTTCAGGAGCTCGAGGCCGCGTGGACAGTCGCCACGCAGGTAACCGCAGAGCGCGCCCCGGGAGAGCGGGAGAATGAATGCCGGGCTCTACGGGGGCCTCCGAGAGGGGCTGGGTACCAGCCTTGTCGGCAGCCGGAGCCCCAGCGTCCCGCGCTTTCAGGTGCGGGATCCGGAAGGGCGCCCATAGCCCCCTCCGCGGGCTCAGCGGCGTCAGCCTCGCCCCGCCCGGGCCGCGCGTCCCCGCGCGCTCTCCCAGGCCCGCAGGCGTCGCGGGGGCAGGGACTGGGCGCGGAAGGCGGCAGGGAGGGACCTGGAAAAACCACCCAGATTGCATTGCAGTGGGCGAGGCCGCCGGAGGAGCAGGTTCCCCGAGCCGCCTGCCCGCGGGGCGTTCTCCGCGCGCGGTTCCCAGGCGCTCGGCCCTGCGGGGCGCGGGGCCTGGTGCGGGGGGAACAACCAGCCCTCCCCACCCACACACCGGGCGGGAGACTGTTGCTGAAAAAATGTTACAACTGCTCAGGCAGTCCTGCCCCACCCGTCCTTTCAGGCCTTTGGTGTCGGGATCTGGGGAGTGCGTTTTGGGTAAACGCAAACTTGATTACTTGCGCGTTTGCCGGGGATCCGCGGCGTTGGGCGCGTTGGGCGCGTTGGGATCGAACCTCAGAGCTAACCCCTTTTCTCAGAGCCTTGTCTGCTTCCTCTTGAAGGAAGTTGATTTCCTAGTGTCCGATTCTTTTTAATCTTAATTTTAATTCTTCCAACTACACAGACAGGAGGTTTTTTTTGGTCTTACTTTGTTCTAGAATTGATTCCGGGGGCTTGGAGCAGAGCTTGACAGCTACGAAGTACTCCACAAATATTTGTTGAAAGATTTTAGCGAGTAACAACACCCACCCGTTTTTGCAGCTGTTTGTCTCCTGAGCCTGGGCACAGTCCACGACTGCATCGGTGAGATTATGAAAAGGGGAGTTTATAGGTAATTCAAGTCTCAAGTGTTTTTTGAAAGAGTAGGCTAATTATTCACAAACAAATCTGTTGAAATCAAGATACTGTAAAAAAAAAAATTAAACTCGTGAAATGCAGGAACGCTGAGCAAACTGATACAAAAACGATGAGTTCTGAATACAAAGATCTTTTATTGTCCATCCCACCATTTACAAATGATTCGAATATATAATAGGAATAGTCCTTGTGAGAGATGAACCCTCCACCTCTGATCTTAATTCAGGACACGCCTAAAACTCCCCAAACAGAAGCTGACCTTTGTTAAAAGCGAAGAGACCCAAGTTGAAGGACAGGCAGCAAAGTAACTGGCCTGTATTCTTAAAATTTTTAAAGACCTTAAAATTATTTTCTGAAGAACTGTTCCAGAATTAAGATATGACAACTCAATGCAATATGGATCCTGTACCAGAAAGAAACTTTTTTTTTCCCTCTAAAGAACATTATTGGGACAAAAGGAAAAATTCGAATAAGTTCTGAAAATTAGATAGTAGTGTTGTATCACTGTTAATTTACGAACTTTTGTAATCTTACTGTAATTCAACAGGAAAATGGCCTTTGCTTTAGGAATTACCCAGTAATTAGTGATAAAGGGAAGTCATTGTCTATAACTTATTCTCAAAGGATTCTGACCAAAATATATATATATATACACACATGTATATACACATATATGAAGAAAAAGAGAAAGATACAGAAAATATAAAATGTTAATGTAGAATCTGAGTGAACAAATTATACTATTCTTTCCAACCTAAAAAAAGTGTTTTTTTTTTAATAAATAAAATTTTTTTAGTGTCAGAGGACTGTTTGCTGCCACCGTCATTTGATGTTTAAGAAGGGTCTGTCTCCTGACTTCCTATGTTAACCTAATCCTCCATACTATAGAAGGAATCCATTTTGTCTCTTCCTTAGTGAAAGGAGAAAGAAAAGGTCACATTTTCTGTATAAAAATTCTTTCATATCTTTTAAAGTTTTCTTAAATAACATTACTAGACTAAATTACTGCAAGCTCTTTAAAGGTTTCATCATGAATCGTACTTGCCTGCTCTTTATCTTCATCATGCTCCTTGGACCCTTCTCCTCTTACCACTTTTAGGGAGCAGCTCTTGCACTAGACAGAAAACAAATGTGTCCTCTGTGGCCTGACCACTGACACAGTAGTACCCAGACGTCAGAGTCTTGTCTTTTTTTTTTTTTCCCCTGCGGCTGTGGGATCTCAGTTCCCTGACCAGGAATTGAACCCAGGCCTGACAGTGAAAGCCCCCAATCCTAACCCAGAATTCATCTTATTGCTTACAAGGCAGCTTCCCTTTGAAGACTACATAGCAGCATTGCATTTGCGGGCTCCAGTCTTGCTCTGAGGTCTCCAGATCTTTCTTGGAGTTTTCGCTTGCACGTATTCAATGGTTCTCTTGAACCTGTAAGAAAAGAGCCTTCAAAAGTGAAATCAAAGTGTTCTCGAATTAGATAGTGGTGATAATTGCACGAACATGTAAATAGACTAAAAACTACTGAATTGTACAGTTTAAAAAGTTTATATTATGGTATATGAATTAGATTTCTGTTTTTAAAAGAACAAATCAAAGTATTATAAAAACCTTGTGTTCTGAGGCTACTACAAACCATTGATATTTCTTAGTTATCTGTACCAGATAAAGTTGTAAAAGAGATCACATTTTATACTCCCTGGATAAATCCAATCTCTCTGAAGTGAAGAGGTAGGGGGATAGTCAGGATGGTCAGGATAATGAAATACATTATAATTTTCTATGAATTACTCCGTGCATTACACATTTAAACAAATTACTGGTCTGAACCTTTATTATGGCAATTATTATAGATGATCTGTGTGTAAAAAGTATGGGTTTAATCATTGGCCCTGTCATGTGCTACCTTCACGGCTGTGGGTGTGTTCCTTAACCTTACCAGGACTCAGTTTCTCACCTATATAATTGAGCATGATGATAATGTGTATTTCATAGATCTCCAGCGGAGAGGAAATAACGTAAAGAAGTGTCTTCTTTAAAGAAGAAAAACTTGAGAACCAAGAAGTTTACTACAAACTTGGAACCTTCCCTTGAGGAGGGGTCTTTCCTGGTGGCTCAGACAGTAAAGAATCTGCCTGCAATGCAGGTCCCTGCATTGGGGAGATCCCCTGGAGAAGGGAATGGCTACCCACTCCGGTATTCTTGCCTGGAGAATTCCATGGACAGAGGAGCCTGGCGGGCTGCAGTTCATGGGACCGCAGAAGAGTTGGACACAACTGAGTGACTTTTCTCTCTAGACAACAACCACAACGGCTCTCACCTTAGATTAAATTAAAGACACCATCAAGGCAGGGTGAAACATTAGATAAGATTTTACTATCTGTGGAAGGAAAACATAAAGAAAAACTTTACCTGGAGAAATGTGTCATGAATCTGGGCAAGATATAACTTCTCCTTGGGGACCAAAGGGATGGCAACCCACTCCAGTATTCCTGCCTGGAGAATTCCATGGACAGAGGAGCCTGGCAGGCTGCAGTCCATGGGGTCGAAAAGAGCTGGACAGGACTGAGCGGCTGTCACTCACTGGGGACCGCAGAACTGATCCATTTAAACTGGGCATCCAGGGAGAGATGCCAATTAGGGAGTTCCTCCTTCCAGGCCTCAACGTCCTTTGCTCAGGAGTATAGTCAGACCTCCATATCTGTGATTCTGCATCTGCAGGCAGATTCAATCAACTGAGAACGGAAAATATTAGGGAAAAAAATTCAATAAGTACAACAATTCACATATAATTTACATTATATTAAGTATTATAAGTAGTCTAAAGATGGTTTCAAACTGTGGTGCTGGAGAAGACTCTTTCGAGTCCCTTGGACAGCAAGGAGATCAAACCAGTCAATTCTAAAGGAAATCAACCCTGAATATTCATTAAAAGGACTGATGCTAAAGCTGAAGCTTCAATACTTTGGCCACCTGGTGTGAAGAGCTGGCTTGCTGGAAAAGACCCTGATGCTGGGAAAGACTGAGGGCAGGAGGAGAAAGGGGCATCAGAGGATAAGATGGTTAGAAAGCATCACTGACTCAGTGGACATGAATTGGAGCAAACTCCAGGAGATAGTGAAGGACAGGGGAGCCTAGCATGCTGGAGTCCCTGGGGTCAAGAAGAGTTGGATACAACTTAGTGACTGAACAATGACAAGAAACAGACTGATTTCTGCCCTACTTAACACATTCTGTAATTTCCGACTTAGTGACTAGAACAACAAAGGTGGTTTAAATGGGAGGATGTGCTGTAGATTATATACAAATACTATCATCATTTTATATAAGGGACTTGAGCACCTTCAGATTTTGGTATGTGGAGTTGGGGGGGGGGCGGGGTGGTGGTGGAACCAGTTACCCACAGACCCTGAGGGATGACTGTATATCCCTGCGTCTCCCAAAAGCCACTCCGAGAGGAAAGAACAGCAGCAGACCTTATGTGTTTTTGTTTTTTTTTTTTTAGTTTTTTATTTTTTTAATTTTAAAATCTTTAATTCTTACATGTGTTCCCAAAAGACCTTATGTTTTAAGTCATGGTCGGTTGATGGGAGTGTTTAAAGATTTGGGGGAAGGAAAAAAAGTTTTGTTACTCTTATTTCCTAAGTTCCTCTGCTTTCTCTGTACTTCGCCTACTCATCTATTTGGTTGATAAAAAGCCAGTCTTATTACTCTAATAAAATATAACCCAAAGACCTCAAAATCATTATTGCCCTGTTTTGTGTCTTTTTGAAGTATTCAAAGTGCTGTTGAGATAGTTTATTTGCTGGACACTGCCATTGGAGACAATGGTGATAGTTTTATGACAGGACTGTATCTCTATTCATTTGCATGTCAGTGCATTCTCACTTAGAGATTCCTAAATGCATGTAACAGTCTATACAAAGTGTCGGTCCTGGTGGAAGTGTTCAGTCATTTATTTAAAAAGTATGTACTGACAGCAGCCTGTGTACCAGGCAAGACAGGTATTAGGCACTGAAAACATACAATATATAGGAAATAAATGCAAATAAGGTCCTTACCCCTATTAAGTGTGGGATGCAAATAATCACAAAAGCAAATGCACCATTGCAACAGTGATTTGCAATCCTAAAGGTACACAGTGCTCTCGGATTGCACAAGAGAACATAAATACTATCAGGGAGACCAGAAAGGCCAGTGAGCAGCAGTGTTTGAATTAAAATCCAGAAAGAGAAGTGAAATAGGCAGAGGTAGGGGCAAGTAAGGAAGAGGGAACGAGATGTCTCAGCAGCATGGTGTGCAGAGCCTGTGATGGGAAGTACTGGCAATGGAAATGGAGACTGAAGGTGCTGGAGCAGAAGGCAAGGCCTTGGGCATCACCCTCCCAGCCACGCCCACCCCCCCCCCAGCCCCATCTGCATTTTCATCAAGTTTCTTGAAGTCTCCTTGGTCACTCCCTCTACATTACTCGGGTGACCTTTCTGGCTCCAAACTGTGGAATCTTTCTCATGGCTGCAACTTGTCCACTGTGCTCTAACCTTTCCCACACATTCAGTGGTTTCTAGAAATACTGAATTTTGCAGACCAATTAAGTCAAAACAGAGGGAAGGGTGACTGCCATAGAAAGCATTTCAGTTTTTAATTTTGCTAAGGATTTGTGAGATCTTAGTTCCCCAACCAGGGATTGAACCTGGGCGCACAGCAGTGAAAGCACAAATGGACCGCCAGGGAATTCCCAGGAAGGGTATTTTAAAACGAAACCAATTATCATTTACTGTCTCCTTTATTTCATAAAAGAAAGGCTATTTTAACACCAAAAAGAAAGACTAATCTCAGAATAAAGGACAATCTTCATATTAGTTGTATGAATCAGCTTTGTGAAAAATTTACCACATTGTCCTTTTCTGTCTCATTCAACTTCACATTGGAAAAAAATTATATGCTACGGTTTTGGAGCCAGTACCTTGACCCCTTCTGAAAATTACCAACAAATTGATTTTCCTAAAACTCACTTGTTTTAAACATTAATATATATTTACTTAAAGTAATATATACCACTTTGTAAATCTAGTAGTTGTACATGGCTTATAATAACCTAATACCCCTGAACTCTGATTACTGCTTCCAAGAGGCAGCTACTGTCCACTTTCAACCTTTTTCTGTTTTTGTAGTTACCATCTCATTTGTAAATATCTAATTCTAAACACCATTTTTTAAAGTCTAAAAGCCAACTTTGTATTGCTCCCCTTCTCAAATTGAACTGGAGCTATGAAATAAAGTGTATACTCTTTATATAAAATCTCAAATCCATCTATGATGCTTCTGCTTCTCAGATACAGCTGTTAGTGGTTACTATGATAGACTGTACACTTAAAATGCTGCCCTGTATTATCTACTTCAAGTAGACAACAGCTTTCTTTTATTAAAATTCTAGACTCAATTATTGATCACTGTCCTCGTGGCTGGTTTCATTCCCATGGTTAAATTCTCTTTGTATGCATATAACAACCAGTAGAACTTGTTCATGCTTAAAACTTGGGAAAGAAATCTGGTGAGGGTACCTATCAGTTTTGCTGGCCTGAGACGGAAGAATAAATGCTTCTGAAGTAGAACTGCTGCCAATAAGAGGACCTCCCTTTATTGTCCAGACTGGTGCCCCTGCTTTAGCTGGAGGGAAAATATCTGATTTTAATCAGAATTCATTTCTGCAAACAGCATATTAATCAGCTCATCATTCTGGAAGGCAACACAAAAAATCATTGGATCTATGTAAGTTGATGGAGAGAGAGCAGAAAGATCTTTCTCCTTACATATATAAGTAACAACAATAAAATAGCTTTTATTTATTGAATCAACATTACATACCAATCACCATTAGGAGCATAATCTCATTTTTTTCCACAGGTAGTTAAAACTACTGTGTGTGTGTGTGTGTGTGTGTGTGTGTGTGTGTGTGTTGGTAAAGAGTAACTTGATGAAAATGACAGGTGGTACTGACGGAGCTGGAAATTATACTGGAGGATTCTGACTTTAGCTGCCTTACTATACTGAACATGAGCCACTTTTGCGCTATAGAAATCTTTTCTCAAAAATAAAAGGCAAACTATCACAAAGGCAGACCTATCTCCCTACAAGAGCTGAGCTTCACCACATACACACGACCAGTAACAAGCCCCCAAAGCAAAGCTACAGTAAACTGACTTAACAGTTAAGTAATATCACACCTTGTGAAAGTCGCTCAGTCGTGTCCAACTCTGTGGCCCCCTGAACTATACAGTCCATGGAATTCTGGCCAGAATACTGGAGTAGGTAGCCTTTCCCTTCTCCAGGGGGTCTTCTGCATGGTAGGCAGACTCTTTACCAGCTGAGCCACCAGGGAAGCCCAATATCACACTTTAAATTTTACAAAATAATCTGCATTTGACACCTCTGCTTGTTTACAAGAGAACCACGGGTTATAAATTATACTTAAGAGTTATTAGAAGTAACGTTCTAGAACAGTTATCAGTAGCATGGTAGTGAAAATACCAAGTGTGTCATCAAAGCTTACTGCTTTCATACTTGAAAGAGACTTTTGTAAATTATGTTCCAACTTCCTTGTTTCACAAGCAGTCAGAGAAGTTAAGTGACCTGCCCAACCTAGGAGACACAGCTAATTAGCCGCAGGGACTGTACTAGGAGCTCAGGTCTCCTGGCTCCCAGCCCAGTGCTCTTTCCCTGTTGTGTCCATGACTACACAGACAGTGTGCTCCCTCTGAGACTATGATAGGGTTTCTAGATGGGACTTGGAGATGTCTGTGTAGCTGGTTTGGGTTAAGGTTATCCCTTTTGGTAGGGAAAAGACATTTTTGGTGGAGAGCTCTTCGCTGGAGCTTAGGGATTAGAACCATCACTTGGGAGTCCACCTCTGAGGCTGACACCCTGCTTCTTACTTCCCTGGAGTCTGAGTCTGGAACTAGTGCCTCACACACTGAGAATTTAGAAGGGTTTTGGTGGTGGGACTTCCCTGGTGGCTCAGCTGGTAAAGCATCTGCCTACAATGCAGGAGACCTGGGTTCAATCTCTGGGTCAGAAGATTTCCTGGAGAAGGAAATGGCAACCTACTCCAGTATTCTTGCCTGGAAAAATTCCATGGACGGAGAAACCTGGTGGGCTATACAGTCTGGGGTTGCAAAGAGTCGGACATGACTGAACGACTTCACTTTTACTTTTGGTGGTGGGGCAGAAGGTGGGAGGTGGACTTGGAAAGGTTCATTTTGAAGAGAAACAAGAGTAAGAATAGGAGGTGGGCCCTTGGTGAGCCTTTAAAAAAAAAGTGTATCCAAAGAAATTTTAATGGATGAATTTTTTTTTGGCTGCACTATACAACATGTGGAATCTGAGTTCCCCGAACAGAGCCGAATCTCTGCTCCTTGCGTTGGAAGTGTGGAGTCTTAACCACTGGACTGCCAGGGAAGTCACTGGGTGTGTTCTTCTGAGTTTCATGAATCTCTGTGTAGATGATGGATACACAGGACATGATCTCTGCAGTTAAGGAGATTGAAATCTGATAAAAGAGGCAAAGTTCAAAGAGCTTGGTGAGGTGTGGACTCCGTGAGAACACGGCCCTGACCCAGAGAAAGCCCCAGGATGCTGGGGCAGATGGTGTGAACAGGAACGCTCCTCTTAACCCCTCGGTCACCAGCGTGGCTCACCCGTTTTCTATCCTCACCTTGTTCCATCCTCCAACTTGGGCTTCCTGTTCTATCCGCTCTCCATCTTCCTTACTGAGCACTCAGCCTTCAACTTCTTTCTTCCCTTTGAAGTGTGATCTTTACCGACAGAGAGTCTGCTTGCTAAATTTCCACCATCATTTGCTCAGTGGCTCTATTCTTTCATAAAAAGCCCTCAGTTAACCTCCTTCATCCCCTGCCCTCAAAACAATGGCAACATCAACCAGATAGGAGAAGTAGTAGGTTATGTCTGGTGAGGGTCTGGATCACACGTTCGTGTCCTGCTTCCTGATCTCCAGCTTGTCTTTCCAGCCCCTTTCCTCTCATTCTCCTTACCCCTAACATATCAGGTATATAAATAAAACTCTTATTATTTCCTCTTTTTCCAGCTTCCATTCTTCTAGTCAGAGTTGGTCACTTGCTCTTCCAGCCCCCCGAAACTCTCCAAACTTCCTATCATATAGTATTTAAGAACTCATCCAGCCAGATGGTTCACAGGTGGTTCTACCAAACATTTAAAGAAGACATTAATCCTTCACAAACTCTCCCAAAGATGGAAAAAAGGGAATACTTTCTGACTGGTAATAGCAGTATTACCCTAATACCAAAATCAGACAAAGATATCACAAGAAAACAAAACTACAGGCCAGTATCTCTTATGAATATAGAAAATAAAGCAAACTGAATCCAGCAACATGTTAAGCAACTATACACTATGATCAACTGGAATTTACCCCAGGAATGTAAGTTTGCCTCAATATATAAACGTCCGTGTAAGTCACCATATTAATAGAATAAAGGGTGAGAACCATATGATCATCACAATTAACACAGGAAAAGCATTTGAAAGAATCCAACACCCTTTTTCCTTCTCCAGGGGGTCTTCCCAACCCAGGGATCAAACCCAGGTCTCCTGCATTGCAGGCCAATTCTTGACCAGCTGAACTTCCAGGGAAACCCCTTAGAGAAAGAAAAGGCTACCCACTCCAGTATTCTGGCCTGGAGAATTCCATGGACTGTATAGTCCATGGGGTCACAAAGACTCAGACACAACAGAGTGACTCACTTTACTAGGGTTTCCCTCATAGCTCAGTTGGTAAAGAATCTGTCTGCAATGCAGGAGACCTGGGTTTGATTCCTAGGTCAGGAAGATCCCCTGGAGAAGGAAATGGCACCCCACTCCAGTATTCTTGCCTGGAGAATCCCATGGACAGAGGAGCCTGGCAGGCTACTCCATAGGGTCACAAGAGTCAGATGCGACTTAGCGACTAAACCACCACCAACACCCTTTTATGACCACCAGGCTCCTCTGTCCACGGAATTCTCCAGGCAAGAATACTTGAGTGGGTAGCCATTTCCTTCTTAAAGGGATCTTCCTGACTCAGGGGTCAAACCTGGGTCTCCCACATCACAGGCAGATTCTTTACTGTCTGAGCCACCAGGGAAGCCCCTTTTATGATAAAAACATTCAACAAACTAAAAACAGAAGGAAACTTCCTCAACTTGATAAAGAGCATCTATGAAAAACCCACAGCTAACCTCACACTTAATGGTGAAAAACAGGATGCTTTCTCCCTAAGATTAGGAACAAGACTGGAATGTCTGCTCTTGCCATTTCTATTCTACACTGTACTGAAAAGTTCTAGCCCAAGTAATTAGAAAAGAAAATAAAAGGCATCCAGATAGGAAAAGAAGAAATAAAACAATTCACAGATGACATGATATTGTAATAGAAAATCAAAAGGAATCCACATGCAAAAATATTGAATTAAAAAACTGTCAAGGTTACAGGATATAAGATTAATATACAAAAATCAATTGTAGTGCCTACTTCAGCAGCACATATACTAAAATAATCAATTGTGTTTTTACACAGTAGCTATGAATGGCCCAAAAATGATACTAAAAAGCAATTTTATTCACAGTCTCATCACAAGGAATAAAATCATTAGAAATGATCTTAACAAAAGCGTAAGATAAATACACTGGAAACTACAAAGCATTGTTGGAAGAAACTAAAGAAGACCTAAACGGTAAGTCATCCCATGTTTATAGACTGGAAGACTTAATGTTGTTAAGATGATAGAACTTCTCAAATTGATACATGGATTAAATCCCAATCAAAATCCCAGTGGCCTTTTCTTTTTTTTTTTTTTTTGCAGAAAATGACAGGCTGATCCTATAATTCATATTAAAGGCTGAAGGAACCAGAATAGTTAAAAGAATTTTGAAAAAGAAGATAGTTTGATACTTCCACTTCCTAATTTCAAAACTTACTACTAAGCTATAGTAACCAAGACAATATAGTATATGGATAGACATATAGATCAATAGAATACAACTGAAAATCAAAAAAGAAACTCTTAGTTACCATATGATTCTGCAATCCCACTGCTTGGGCAGATAGCTGGAGAAAATGATAATTTGAAAGGATACATGCACCCCTATGTTCATGGCAGCACTATTTACAATAGCCAAGACATGGAAGCAACCTAAATGTCCATCTACAGATGAAAGGATAAAGAAGACGTGGTTCAGGGATACAATGGAATGCTACTAAGCCAGGAAAAAGAATCATATCATGCCATTTGCCATAGCAAATGACCTAGAGATTATCATACTAAGTGAAATAAGCCAGAGAGAAAAAGATGAATATATAGTAACACTTATATGTGGAATCTAAAATATGGCACAAATGAACTTTTTATTGATGAAACAGAAACAGAGAACATAGAGAACTCTTACATAGAGAACAGATTTGTGGTTGACGAGGGGGAGGGCTGTGGGGGAGGAAAGGATTGAGAGTTTGGGATTAGCAGATGCAAGTGTTATATACAGAATGGATAAACAATAAGATCCAACTATATTCAATTTCCTGTGATAAACCATAATGGAAAAGAATATGAAAAAGAATGTATAAATATGTATAACTAAATCACTTTGCTGAAAAAAACTGTACAATCAAGTTTAACACATTGTAAATGAAAAGGAGTACATCAAGGCTGTATATTGTCATCCTGCTTATTTAACTTCTATGCAGAGTACCTCATGAGAAACGCAGGGCTGGAAGAAGCACAAACTGGAATCAAGATTTCCGGGAGAAATATCAATAACCTCAGATATGCAGATGACACCCACCCTTATGGCAGAAAGTGAAGAGGAACTAAAAAGCCTATTGATGAAAGTGAAAAAGTTGGAGAGTGAAAAAGTTGGCTTAAAGCTCAACATTCAGAAAACGAAGATCATGGCCTCTGGTCCCATCACTTCATGGCAAATAGATGGTGAAACAGTGTCAGGCTTTATTTTTTGGGGCTCCAAAATCACTGCAGATGGTGATTGCAGCCATGAAATTAAAAGACGCTTACTCCTTGGAAGAAAAGTTATGACCAACCTAGATAGTATATTCAAAAGCAGAGACATTACTTTGCCAACAAAGGTCTAGTCAAGGCTATGGTTTTTCCAGTGGTCATGTATGGATGTGAGAGTTGGACTGTGAAGAAAGCTGAGTGCTGAAGAATTGATGCTTTTGAACTGTGGTGTTGGAGAAGACTCTTGAGAGTCCCTTGGACTGCAAGGAGATCCAACCAGTCTATTCTAAAGGAGATCAGCTTTGACATCTGCAAGAACTGAAATTGGCTGAAATTGATGATTTGGGGGAATAAAGGCAAAAAGGTGTAAAAGATGGGTCTCATGTTCTAACATAAGCAGTTGAAGTGGTGGTGGTAAAAATAAATAAATAAATAAAGGAGATCAGTCCTGGGTGTTCATTGGAAGAACTGATGCTAAAGCTTAAATTCCAATACTTTGACCACCTCATGAGAAGAGTTGACTCATTGGAAAAGACCCTGATGCTGGGAGGGATTGGGGGCAGGAGGAAAATGGGACGACAGAGGATGAGATGGCTGGATGGCATCACCGACTCACAGTTTGGGTGAACTCTGGGAGTTGATGATGGACAGGGAGGCCTGGCGTGCTGTGATTCATGGGGTCGCAAAGAGTCAGACATGACTGAGCGACTGAACTGAACTGAAATGAAATGAAGTATACGTCAATAAATATTTTTAAAAAGCTCTTAAACTTAGTTAATTGATCTTCTACAAGCGTGTCAAGACCACTTAATAGAGAAAAGATAGTCTTTTCAAAATCGTTCTAAGACAATGGGATGGCCATATGCAAAAGAATGAAGTTAGACTCTTACATTATGTTGTACCCAAAGCTAACTCAAAATGGATCATAGACCTAACTGTAAGAAATATGGTATATTTCTGCTATAGAATATTATTCAACTATAAAGAAGAATGAAGTACTGATACATGCTTGTAAACCTGGGTGAAACTTGAAAACATTACAGTAAGTAAAAGAAGCCAGTCACAAAAGGCCATATAGTGTATATTTCCATTTGCCTGAAATGGCCAGAGCAGACAAATCCATAGACACAGAAAGCGGTGGTTTAGTGGTTGCCAGGAACTGGGAGGGAGAGGGGAATCAGGGATTTCTGCTAATAGACATGGAGTTTCTTTTGGGGGTAATGTAATGTTCTAACTTTAGAGTGTGATGTGTACTTCACAACTCTGTGCTATACTGAAAACCACTGGAGTGTACCCTGTGAAAGCAAGAATTTTATGGTGTGTGAATTGTATGTCAATAAAGCTGTTGCATAAGAGGTTCTTATCATATAGCATTAAAACAATGTGTCCATATGTATTTTTTCCTCTACTAGAATTAGACTATGAACTCCCTTCATCCTTACTCATTTTACATAGTCAGTGAACACAATAAATACTTGTTGATCCAGTAAGTAATTCTTTGAAATCTTTGAAAGAAGTGTTAAGACTTGAGCAGGCAGTTGGGAAGAAAGATTATTGGTGTCAGAGCAGAGGTATGAGGAAGGGAGAGTGCGAGGTTGGAGCAGGTAGCATTTCCCTAGGCCGGGAGACCCAAGAGAGGTAGCAGTCTAGATATGGGTGGCAAGGGCGGCGCTATTCCATTCTTAATTGTTGTTAAATATTGTTAACTGCTGGTGTTTCACTAACGATATTTTCAGGAAAAAAAAAAATGCTGATTCAACCCCTCTCCTTTATGCCTGTTCCTACCTCCTTAGATTAGTCAAAGGCACAGAGGAGATGGCTTCAATGGGAACAAAACAGAGAAAGGAAATAGATTCATCGTTGTCTGCCACAACGAGCTCTGGAAACACACAACGAGCTCATTCTGGAAATCCTGCCTAAAAAGCCTAAGGACACGACTGATGCAATTTAGCAGCAGCAGGAATTCCCTGGTGGTCCAGTGGTTAGGACTCTGCACTTTCTTTGCTGAGGGTGTGGTTCAATCCCTGGTTCGGGAGCAAAGATCACCCAAGCAGAGCAATGTAGCCAAAAAAAAAAAAAACAAAACAAACAAACCCCTAAGGGGATCAGTCTGCTTCCTTCACACAGCTACTCTGCCTGCTTTCATGCAGTTTAAAGCCAGGAACCTACTCTCTGTACCTACTTGCCCAGCTTCACTTCACTCCTTCTGTCTTTCATTCAGTAAGTATTTATCAAACACTTTTTGCTGAATATCGTGCCGCACTGGCTATGTCAGCCGGTTAGTAAACTGCTCTCAATGTATGGCGCAGCATCCAGTGTTGAGCTGAGGCATTTTCATACCATTATTAGTAGCACCATTTTAGAAAGAGCTTAAAAAACTGGGCTCTAGTGAATGTGTGACACACTGTCTTGCATTTAAATAAAAGAGAAGTAACTATTCGGTATTCAGGAGCTTCCCAGCGGCTCATCTGTAGAAGAATCTGCCTGCAAGGCAGGAGATTGCGGGAGACATGCTTCCGATCCCTGGGTGGGGAAGAACCCCTGGAGGAGAAAATGGCAATCCACTCCAGCATTCTTGCCTGGGAAATCAGATGGACAGCGGAGCCTCGTGGGCCTTGGGGTCGCATAGTCAGACAAGACTGAGCAACTATGCACGTATGCAGTATTCAAGGATTTCACAGGCAATATTCCATGTGTTTTGTTGTTCAGTTGCTCAGTCGTGTCTGACTGTGACCCCATGAACCCCAGCACGCCAGGCTTCCCTGTCCTTCACCAACTCCCGGAGTTTACCCAAACTCATGTCCATTGAGTCGGTGATGCCATCCAGCCATCTCATCCTCTGTCGTCCCCTTTTCCTCCTGCTCTCAATCTTTCCAAGCACTTAAATCTGTTAAAAAGAAAAAGGGTAGGACAAGTATTTATTTTCATTTTGCAGTTGAGACAAGTGAGATTTGGGTAGGTTCACTGATTCCTTCAATTCATACAGGTAGTAAGCAGCAAAGGCAGCTTGGGAACCCAGCTGTTACTTCTAACTGGTTGCTTTTTCTACTACCCTTTCCCCAGTCGGGAAGGTCTGACTTCATAGGGGGCAGCTATCTCTGCCTGTGTAAACAATAAGGCAGCAGAGGTTTGCCCTTTTTAAATTTTTAATAAATCACCACTGTGCTTATTATCAATTTTATAAAGAGGCAGCAAGAAGCCAAGTAATGAACATAGCAGATGGCAGCATTGTGAAAATATGTTTCTGTGAGACTTGTAAGCGCACAGTTAATGAGAAGAGAAATCTAATCTGTAGACTGCTAGTCTCTAGCGAAGTGTGTCGTTCCTGACCCAAAGTTCCCTCCTGGAGATCTTTATCCTTTACCTCAGTCATCTTCCTCTGTGGGAATGGTTTCCAAAATCAATTCAACAAATGCTATGGGCTGACAAAATGCCTGGCGCGCAGGGAACATAACCAAAATGAGGCCCACCCAAGCTTTCAGAGTCCCTGGTTTATATTAGGGAAGCAAATAATTAAAACACAGTGTGAATACATGTATAATGGGCAAGTGATATAATAATATGGACATTTCCTTAAGAAATAAAATTAGGAAACACTTATGTGTAGGAAACAATTACTTATACTTAAGAATAGTTCTGGGGACTTCCCTGGCAGTCCAGTGGTTAAGACTTTGCTTCCGCTGCACAAGGTGTGGGTTTGATCCCTGGTCAGAGAACAAAGATCCCACATGCCATGCACTGTGGTCAAAAAAAAAAAAATAATAGTTCTGTATCTGAAATCTTAAACCTTAGACAACCCCCAAGCTTTCCAACTTTCTTAATGAAAATAACATTTTTATTGATTAGCTACTATGGACATTATGCTAACTGCTTTATCGGGAGTACATTTCATTTAATCCTCATGACCACTCTATGATTATTTTTCACCTTACAGGTGAGAATTTGCCAGATGGCACTAGTGGTAAAGAACCCACCTGCCAATGCGGGAGACATAAGAGACACGGTTCAATCCCTAGGTCGAGAAGATCCTCTGGGGGAGGGCATGGCAACCCACTCCAGTATCCTTGCCTGGAGAATCCCATGGACAGAGGAGCCTGGTGGGCTACAGTCCATAGGGTTGCAAAGAGTCGGACATGACTGAAATGACGTAGCACGCATGCGTAGATGAGGAATCTGAGACTCAGAGAGGCTGGATGACTTGTTCAAGGTCCCACAGCTGCTATATGAATCGAGCCAGTTTAGGTTCCCAGTGCATCCTCTTAAATCAAGACTGTACAAGGCCTCTTTTCCTCCTAAGTCCACTCTTCCTTGATCTTCCTGAGGCCTTGGCCTCCTTTTTCTCCTGATTCTCTTGGCTATCTCCCCTCCTTCCTTTACGCTTTATCCTCCAGCCCCTCCCCCAGAGTATGGTCTGGCACCTCCTTTCTTTAGCACACATTGTTTCCACTGCCTGGATGGGCCAGATCACAGAGCCACCCAGCTCACTTGGAAATCTGCACTTCAGTTCAGTTCAGTTCAGTCACTCAGTCGTGTCCGACTCTTTGCGACCCCATGAATTGCAGCACGCCAGGCCTCCCTGTCCATCACCATCTCCCGGAGTTCACTCAGACTCACGTCCATTGAGTCAGTGATGTCATCCAGCCATCTCATCCTCTGTCGCCCCTTCTCCTGTCCCCAATCCCTCCCAGCATCAGAGTCTTTTCCCATGAGTCAACTCTTCCCATGAGGTGGCCAAAGTATTGGAGTTTCAGCTTTAGCATCATTCCTTCCAAAGAAAATCCAGGGCTGATCTCCTTCAGAATGGACTGGTTGGATCTCCTTGCAGTCCAAGGGACTCTCAAGAGTCTTCTCCAACACCACAGATCAAAAGCATCAATTCTTCGGCGCTTGGCTTTCTTCACAGTCCAACTCTCACATCCATACATGACTACTGGAAAAACCATAGCCTTGACTAGATGGACCTTAGTCGGCAAAGTAATGTCTCTGCTTTTGAATATACTATCTAGGTTGGTCATAACTTTTCTTCCAAGGAGTAAGCGTCTTTTCATTTCATGGCTGCAGTCACCATCTGCAATGATTTTGGACCCCCCAAAAATAAAGTCTGACACTGTTTTCACTGTTTCTCCATCTATTTCCCATGAAGTGATGGGACCGGATGTCATGATCTTTGTTTTCTGAATGTTGAGCTTTAGGCCAACTTTTTCACTCTCCTCTTTCACTTTCATCAAGAGGCTTTTTAGTTCCTCTTCACTTTCTGCCATAAGGGTGGGTGTCATCTGCATATCTGAGGTTATTGATATTTCTCCCGGCAATCTTGATTCCAGCTTGTGTTTCTTCCAGTCCAGTGTTTCTCATGAGGTACTCTGCATATAAGTTAAATAAGCAGGGTGACAATATACAGCCTTGACGTACTCCTTTTCCTATTTGGAACCAGTCTGTTGTTCCATGTCCAATTCTAACTGTTGCTTCCTGACCTGCATACAGATTTCTCAAAAGGCAGGTCAGGTGGTCTGGTATTTCCATCTCTCTCAGAATTTTCCACAGTTTATTGTGATCCACACAGTCAAAGGCTTTGGCATAGCCAATAAAACAGAAATAGATGTTTTTCTGGAATTGTCTTGCCTTTTCCATGATCCAGTGGATGTTGGCAATTTGATCTCTGGTTCCTCTGCCTTTTCTAAAACCAGCTTGAACATCAGGAAGTTCACGGATCACGTATTGCTGAAGCCTGGCTTGGAGAATTTTGAGCATTACTTTACTAGCATGCGAGATGAGTGCAATTGTGCGGTAGTGTGAGTATTCTTTTGCATTGCCTTTCTTTGGGATTGGAACAAAAACTGACCTTTTCCAGTCTTGTGGCCACTGCTGAGTTTTCCAAATTTCTTGGCATATTGAGTGCAGCACTTTCACGGCATCATCTTTCAGGATTTGAAATAGCTCAACTGGAATTCCATCACTTCCACTAGCTTTGTTTGTAAAGATGCTTTCTAAGGCCCACTTGACTTCACATTTCAGGATGTCTGGCTCTAGATGAGTGATCACACCATCATGATTATCCGGGCTGTGAAGATCTTTTTTGTACAGTTCTTCTGTGTATTCTTGCCACCTCTTCTTAATACCTTCTGCTTCTGGTAGGTCCATACCATTTCTGTCCTTTATCAAGCCCATCTTTGCATGAGATATTCCCTTGGTATCTCTAATTTTCTTGAAGAGATCTCTAGTCTTTCCCATTCTGTTCTTTTCCTCTATTTCTTTGCATTGATCACTGAAGAAGGCTTTCTTATCTCTTCTTGCTATTCTTTGGAACTCTGCATTCAGATACTTATACCTTTCCTTTTCTCCTTTGCTTTTCGCTTTTCTTCTTTTCACAGCTATTTGTAAGGCCTCCCCAGACAGCCATTGTGCTTTTTTGCATTTCTTTTCCATGGGGATGGTCTTGATCCCTGTCTCCTGTACAATGTCATGAACCTCATTCCATAGTTCTATCAGATCTAGGCCCTTAAATCTATTTTTCACTTCCACTGTATAATCATACGGAATTTGATTTAGGTCATACCTGAATGGTCTAGTGGTTTTCCCTACTTTCTTCAATTTAAGTCTAAATTTGGTAATAAGGAGTTCATGATCTGAGCCACAGTCAGCTCCCAGTCTTGTTTTTGCTGACTGTATAGAGCTTCTCCATCTTTGGCTGTAAAGAATATAATCAGTCTGATTTTGGTGTTGACCATCTTGTGATGTCCATGTGTAGAGTCTTCTCTTGTGTTGTTGGAAGAGGGTGTTTGCTATGACTAGTGCATTTTCTTGGCAAAATTCTATTAAATAGTCTTTGTCCTGCTTCATTCTGCATTCCAAGGCCAAATTTGCCTGTTACTCCAGGTGTTTCTTGACTTCCTACTTTTGCATTCCAGTCCCCTATAATGAAAAGGACATCTTTTTCGGGTGTTAATTCTAAAAGTTCTTGTAGGTCTTCATAGAACCGTTCAACTTCAGCTTCTTCAGCATTACTGGTTGGGGCATAGGCTTGGATTACTGTGATACTGAACGGTTTGCCTTAGAGACGAACAGAGATCATTCTGTTGTTTTTGAGATTGCATCCAAGTACTGCATTTCGGACTGTTTTGTTGACCATGATGGCTACTCCATTTCTTCTGAGGGATTCCTGCCCGCAGTAGTAGATATAATGGTCATCTGAGTTAAATTCACCCATGCCAGTCCATTTTAGTTCGCTGATTCCTAGAATGTTGACATTCACTCTTGCCATCTCTTGTTTGACCACTTCCAATTTCCCTTGATTCATGGACCTGACATTCCAGGTTCCTATGCAATATTGCTCTTTACAGCATCGGGCCTTGCTTCTATCACCAGTTACATCCACATTGCTTTTGCTTTGGCTCCATCCCTTCATTCTTTCTAGAGTTATTTCTCCACTGATCTCCAGGAGCATATTAGGCACCTACCACCTGGGGAGTTCCTCTTTCAGTATCCTATCATTTTGCCTTTTCAAACTGATGAATTATCTGCTAAAGGTGATAAAAACAAAGTATCTGTTTCACTTATACTCCAGTTCAGCCATACCTTAACATTTTGCCATATTTTATATAAAATTAGGGACTTGAAAAATGAATTTTAATTTTTAAAGAACTATATTGGTTTGCCTATCAATTCTATTTTTTTGCCATTATATAATTGATGGTTAACAGTATAGTTTGAAAAAAATTTTGAAACTACTAGCTCAGTTAATAAAAAGAAAATTCAAATTAACAAAATCATGGACAAGAAAAAGTGATATATGTTTCAAACTCAAACATATGTTTCAATGGAATAAATATTATTTTAAGCTAGAAGTTTATAAAGTGTGCTAAAAAAAAGGGTAGTTTTTCCAGCAGTCATGTATGGATGTGAGAGTTGTGCTATAAATAGGGTTGTGTGCGAAAGAATTGATGCTTTCTAATTGTGGTGCTGGAAAAGACTCTTGAGAGCCCCTTGGACTGCAAGGAGATGGCTGGATGGCATCATTGACTCAGTGGACATGAGTTTGAGCAAACTCTGGGACATAGTGGAGGACAGGGAAGCTTGGCATGCAGCAGTTCTTGGGGTTGCAAAGAGACAAGATTTAGAACTGAACAGCACCAACTACAAAAGAAGCAGAAGAGGATAACTGCTTATAATAGTGTAAGGTTTAATGGCGACCCACTCCAGTATCCTTGCCTGGAGAATCCCATGGATGGAAGAGCCTGGTGGGCTATAGTCCATGGGGTCGCAAAGAGTTGGACACGACTGAGCGAGCTCACTTCACCAAACTCAAGGTGGCCAAGGAGAATCCATGCAGATCTACACAGCAGAGAAAGCAGTAGGTACTTATGAAATGCTTAGCAGAAAACAGACAAGCCACCGTTCCATGTACTGTTCCTATGAGTGTAAGTAGTAGAGCTTTTCTGGAGTAACATTTTGAAATACTGAGTGTTTTGGGGGAGGGTGAAGAGGGTGAATATTTGATTATTCGATTAAAGAATAATTGATAATAATACTTTAATTATTTATTAAATGTTTAAATATGAATGTTGCAAGAAGAGAAAGATTATTCATCATAAATATTTTTAATGATAATTCAAAAGATTAAAAAAATTGAAGTACTGTTGATTTACAATATTATCATATATTGTTTTTGATAATCAAATTTTAGAAAGTTGATATGGTATAGAAACAGGACAATTTTCTATGTATACAGGTCAGGAAGCAATAGTTAGAACTGGACATGAAACAACAGACTGATTCCAAATAGGAAAAGGAGTACGTCAAGGCTGTATATTGTCACCCTGCTTATTTAACTTATATGCAGAGTACATCATGAGAAACGCTGGGCTGGAAGAAACACAAGCTGGAATCAAGATTGCTGGGAGAAATATCAATAACCTCAGATATGCAGATGACACCACTCTTATGGCAAAAAGTGAAGAAGAACTAGAGTCTCTTGATGAAAGTGAAAGAGAAGAGTGAAAAAGTTGGCTTAAAGCTCAACATTCAGAAAACGAAGATCATGGCATCTGGTCCCATCACTTCATGGCAAATAGATGGAGAAACAGTGGAAACAGACTTTATTTTGGGGGGGTCCAAAATCATTGCAGATGGTAACTGCAGCCATGAAATTAAAAGACGCTTACTCCTTGGAAGGAATGTTATGACCAACCTAGATAGCATATTCAAAAGCAGAGACATTACTTTACCAACAAAGGTCTGTCTCATCAAGGTTATGGTTTTTCTGGTAGTCATGTATGGATGTGAGAGTTGGACTGTGAAGAAAGCCGAGCACCAAAGAATTGATGCTTTTGATCTGTGGTGTTGGAGAAGACTCTTGAGAGTCCTTTGGACTGCAAGGAGATCCAACCAGTGTATCCTAAAGGAGATCAGTCCTGGATGTTCATTGGAAGGACTGATGCTGAAGCTGAAACTCCAATACTTTGGCCACCTGACATGAAGAAGTGACTCATTGGAAAAGACTCTGATGCTGGGAGGGATTAGGGGCAGGAGGAGAAAGCGACGACAGAGGATGAGATGGCTGGATGGCATCACCGACTCAATGGACATGAGTTTGGGTGAACTCTGGGAGTTGGTGATGGACAGGGAGGCCTGGCGTGCTGCGATTCATGGGGTCGCAAAGAGCTGGACAAGACTGAGCAACTGAACTGAACTGAACTGAGTGACATAAGGCAAAATTTATTGATAAAGAAGAAGAACACAGGTTACAAAAGGTATATGTGTATAACATAATTTTAAGATTTTCTATAGATTAGGAGGATGAAGTATGTGAAGCTGGTAAGAGTGTTTATCTTTAATTTCTAAGATTTGAAAATTTCTCTTTTAGTTAAAATATTTCTGATCGATTTTTTTCTTACAGTGACTAAAAGTGAAGTTGCTCAGTCGCTCTTTGCGACTCCATGGATTGTAGCCCACCAGGCTCCTCTGTCCATGGAATTTTCCAGGCAAGAACACTGGAGTGGGTTGCCATTTCCTTCTCCAGGGGATCTTCCTGACCCAGGGATTGAACCCGGGTCTCCCACATTTGCAGGCAGATGATGCTTTACCATCTGAGTCACCAAGGAAACCCTCAGATGCTTCCCTGATAGCTCAGCTGGTAAAGAATCTGCCTGCAACGCAGGAGACCTGGGCTCAATCCCTGAGTTGGGAAGACCCGCTGGAGAAGGGATAGGCCACCCACTCCAGTATTCTAGCCTGGAGAATTTCATGGACTAGTCCATGGGTCACAAAGAGTTGGACACGACTTTCACTTACAGTTACTAAAATTGGTAAAAATCAATGAAGACTGGGGAAAAAATGGTCCTTTGACTCAAAAGACTCAGAGAAGACTTTTCTAAACTTTTAAAAACTGTACAGGGCTTCCCTGTTGGCTCAGTGTTAAAGACTCCACTGTCCAGTGCAGGAGACACTGGTTTGATCCCTGATTCTGGAAGATCCCACATGCCTCAGAGCAACTACACCTACGCACCACAGCTACCGAGCCTGAGCTCTAGCACTGGTGTTCCACCAAAGAGAAACTGCTGCAGTGAGAAGCCAGCGCACCGCAACTGGACAGTAGCCCCCCTCGCTGCAACCGGAGAAAAGTCCACACAGCGATGGAGAACCGGCGCAGACAAAAAAACTAATTAAAAAAGCTGGACTAACTCATATTCCATTACATATGTTACATTACATTACAATTTAAGAAAAGGTGGAGGCTGGGAGGTCATTGGTGGCCTAGTGGTTAGGATTCTAGGAGTTCACTGCCATGACCTGGGTTCAATCCCTGGTTGGGGAACTGAGATCCTGCAAGCCAAAAATAAAAGATGGCATGTTTTACCTATTTTATGCAATTAATGTGTTATTTTTGTTTTTCCAGCTTTATTGAAGTATGGTTAATAAATAAAATTGTATGTATTTAAGGTGTCTTCAAGACAACATGATGTCTTGAAATACAAATGCACCAGGCAGACCTCAAAGATATTGTGGGTTCAATTCCAGATCACCTCAATAAAGTGAATATTGCCGCATTCGAGTAGACTTTTATTAGGGCAAACATTTCCACAACTATAAATATCTCATTCAAACAAACAAATAACCCAGTATCTTTGATAAATAGTAATCCAAACTGAGGTAAAAATTAGTAAAATTAATGGTAAATGACACTGAAACATATAAACCAATGAGTCATCAATCATTTTTAATACCAGCACCTAATAATTGTTTTCCAAGTAAGTAATTATTAATGTGAAAGCCATAATCAATGTAAATAAAATTTATTTTTATTTCCCAGTGTAAAAATTATGTTTATATTCTATTGTGGTTTTCATTATGTATGCAACGTATGTCTAAAAAAACAAGATACACACCTTAATTGAAAAATACTTCATTGCTGGGGAATTCCCTGGCAGTCTAGTGGTTAGGACTCAGTGTTTTTACTGCCAAGGGCCCAGGTTTGATCCCTAATCGGGAAACTATGATCCTGCAAACAGCGCAAGAACAAAAAAACCTTTACTGCTAAACATGCTATCATCTAAGCCATCAGTAAGTCATAGAAATAGCATCAAAGATCACCATAACAAAAATAATAATAACGAAAAAGTCTGGGACTTCCCTGCTGGTCCAGTGGTTAAGAATCCGCCTGCCAATGCAGGGGCACTGTCCAAGCCCTGGTCTGGGAAGACCCCACATGCTGCAGGGCAACGAAGCCTGTGCACCACAACTCCTGAGCCCACGCACCGGGAGCCTGTGCTCCGCAGCAAGAGGAGCACCACCGTGAGACACTCATGCGCAGCTGTAGATAAATAAACAAGAAACAGTTTGAAATGTGGTGATTAACAGAATGTGACGCAGAGACAAGAAGTGAGCAAATGCTGTTGGAAAAATGGTGCCAAAAGACTTGTTTGATGCAGTTTCCACAAACTTTCAGTCTGTAAAATATTAATACACGGTATCTGCCAATTACAATAAAATGAGCAAAGTGTACCTTTAAATTGTGAAATGATACCACAAGCAAATTAACATAGCGATCACTTCATGTGGTTATCATGTGAGCTTGGGTGTGTGTGGAGGGGGTTGCTGGGGGTGGTAAGACAATTGGAGATCTACTTTCTTAGTAAATTTCAAGTATCGACTACTAACTATAGTCAC
Organism: Budorcas taxicolor; assembly: GCF_023091745.1. Taxonomy (NCBI): domain Eukaryota; kingdom Metazoa; phylum Chordata; class Mammalia; order Artiodactyla; family Bovidae; genus Budorcas; species Budorcas taxicolor. Next base: position 82,738,619 of record NC_068923.1, read on the forward strand.
CATGCTGTAAATTAGGTTTCCAGAACTTCCACATTTTATAACTGAAGGTTTGTACCTTCTGATTCAGTTCAGTTCAGTTCAGTTGCTCAGTCGTGTCTGACTCTTTGCGACCCCATGGACTCCAGCACGCCAGGCCTCCCTGTCCATCACCAGCTCCTGGACCTTGCTCAAACTCATATCCATTGAGTCGGTGATGCCATTCAACCATCTCATCCTCTGTCATCCCCTTCTTCTCCTGCCTTTAATCTTTCCCAGCATCAGGGTCTTTTCTAACTAGTTGGCCCCTCACATCAGGTGGCCAAAGTATTGGAGTGTCAGCTTCAGCATCAGTCCTTCCAATGAACTCCCAGGACTGATCTCCTTTAGGATGGACTGGTTGGATCTCCTTGCAGTCCAAGGAACTCTCAAGAGCCTTCTCCAGCACCACAGTTCAAAAGCGTCAATTCTTCGGCGCTCAGCTTTCTCTGTGGTCCAACTCTCACTTTCATACATGACTACCAGAAAAGCCATAGCTTTGACTATATGGACCTTTGTTGGCAAAGTAATGTCTCTGCTTTTTAATATGCTGTCTAGGTTTGTCATAGCTTTTCTGTTTTCAAATTAATTCATTTATATTAACTGGAGGATAATTACTTTATAATATTGTGATGGTTTTTGCCATACATCAACGTGAATCAGGCACAGGTGTACATGTGTCCCCCATCCTGAACCTCCCTCCCACCTCCCTCCCCACCCCATCCCTCTGGGTTGTCCCAGAGCACTGGCTTTGGGTGTCCTGCTTCATGCATCGAAGTTGCACTGGCCATCTGTTTTATATGTGGTAATGTACATGTTTCAATGCTGTTCTCTCAAGTCATCACACCCTCGCCTTCTCCCACTGAGTCCAAAAGTCTGTTCTTTACATCTGTGTCTCCTTTACTGCCCTGCATGTAGGATTGTCGGTACCATCTCTCAAAATTCCATATATATGTGTTAATATACAGTATCTTTCTCTTTCTGACTTACCTCACTCTGTATAATAGGCTTTGGGTTCATCCACCTCATTAGAACTGACTCAAATGCATTCCTTTTTATAGCTGAGTAATAATCCTTTGTATATATGTATCACAACTTCCTTATCCATTCATCTGCTGATGGACATCAGGTCACAGCCATGTCTTAACTATTGTAAATAGTGTTGCGATGAACATTGAGATACGTATGTCTTTCTCGATTGTGGTTTCCTCAGGGTGTCTGCCCAGCAGTGGGATTGCTGGGTCATATGGCAGTTCTATTCCCAGTTTTTTTAAGGAATCTCTAACTGTTCTCATCACAGCTTTTCCAAGAAGCAAGCTTCTTTCAATTTCGTGGCTGCAGTCACCATCCACAGTGATTTTGGAGCCCAAGAAAATAAAATCTGTCTGGGCGAGGAGGTTCATTATATCATTACACTTTTTTGTATGTTTGAGCAACTTCATAATATAAAAGTTTAGGTAGTTACAAAGATATATACATATTTTAAAACTGTTTGATAATACAGTTTGCCCTCTCATTATGAAAAACTTTTCTTGGACTCTCATCTTGATAGAGCCTTTACTCTTTCCTCTTCAGTCACCCTGCCTCAAAAAAGAAATGAGTATCTTTCTCCTCTTCCTTTCTTCTGTGTGCTTGCAACGCCGCAGTAATCCTCTGGCTTTAGGTGCCCACAGGTTGATGAAACTTACCCGGGGGGAAGATCACCCATGGGAAGCTGCTAAGTCCCACCCCCGTGGCTCTGTCTTTTCTCCTATCTGGCACTTTGTCCTTCACTTGCTGCGTCACTTCCTTTCGCGTGGCTTTTCAGAGAGCCATCTCTCCTGGTTTTCCTCCTACCTCTCTGGGCTTCTTGGTGGCCTTGGCAGATTTCTCTCTCTGAATGCGCATTTCCCACCTCCTTTCTCTCCTGTGTGGCCTTGGCTCCAGCTCCATTCCCAAGTCCCAGGCCCTCAGGGCAGCCCTCTTCTTCCAGTGCTGCTGCCGCTGCTGCTAAGTCGCTTCAGTCGTGTCCAACTCTGCGACCCCATAGACGGCAGCCCACCAGGCTCCCCCGTCCCTGGGAATCTCCAGGCAAGAACACTGGAGTGGGTTGCCATTTCCTTCTCCAGTGCAGGAAAGTGAAAAGTGAAACTGGTCGCTCAGTGCTAATATCCTCAATTCTGTCACCCACCTTACACTATTTAGCTTATTGATGAATTCTTTGCCTCTCTGAAAGGGAAGCCTGTCTCCGAAAAACTCAAAAGACTCGAGAAATAAGGCTGGTGAAGCACTGATTGCAGTATCTATTTTTAAAATGCTTATTTATCTAATTCATTTGGCTGCATCCAGTCTTAGTTGCTTCATGCAGGATCTTTCATTGTGGCACCCAGCCTCTCTAGTTACAGTGCATGGGCTTAATTGCTCTGAGCCACATGGGATCTTAGTTCCCGGACCAGGGATTGAACCCATGTCCCCTGCATTGCAAGGCAGATTCTTATCCACTGGACTACCAGAGAAGTCCCCCCAGTATCTGTTTTGATCAATAACTCTTAACTACTTGATACTTTTACTCAGCTGTTCCAAACACATGAAAACAATTGCATGTCTCCCAAACCAAGTATTCTTTTCTCTACCTGTAAACCCATTCCTCTTTCTAAACTCCGATCTGGGAGTCAGAATCCTGCATCCTGTTAGACTTCTTCCTCATCAGCATCCATACTCAGTGTATCACAAGGCCGGCAGATTCTTGTTCCTTAAAGTCACAAACCCAGTGCCTCTGCTCCCTGGCTGCCTCTTTTTGCCCCTTTCAAACCCTCTGAGCAGGTCTCACTTGCTCCAGGGTTGCCCTCTTAAATCCGTCCTCCACCCTCTCCAGTGACCGCGCTAAAACTCTACTCAGACCGGGTCAGCCCGTGTCTAGACCCTAGAGTGCTGTTACATTAACAAGGAAACTGAATAGGGAGAAGGACCTGGAAAGTGGTAGCTCCATAGCTTCTAACTCAGCTGTCTTTCTCCCCACTGAAAGGCATTTTTATTAGTTCTATCATACAGATCAGCTTCTTTTAAATTGCAGATATTCCAGAGAGGGATAATGTGTTGTTGTGCAGGATCTGAGAGCGAGAAAGCCGTACTTGACTCCCTGAGTGGGGCCATGCAGGAACAGCTGTGCAGAGCGCAGGCAGTTTTGTCCAGCAAGGTGTAAAGAATTTGTGAGAATGTTTCCTTTCCTAATGGGACTACCTGTACTCTTAGGTCTTTAGGCAATGGTAGCTCTTCTGCTAAGTGTAAGATTAGATGTTGGCTGCCCACTCAGTGGCACAGATCCTAGGCACTTTTTTAAATGAAAACTTGAAAATTAATTAGTTTTCGACTGCTCTGGATCTTCGATGTTGCACGCAGGCTTTCTCTAGTTGCGGTGAGTGGGGGCTCCTCCCTAGTTGCAGCCCCCGGCCTTTGCATTGCAGCAGCTTCTCTGGTTGTGGAGCACAGGCTCTGGGTTTGTGGGCTCTGTGACTGTGGGGCACGAGCATAGCTGCCCCACTGCACGTGGGATCTTCCTGGACCTGGGACCGAACCCGAAACCTGTGCTTTGGCAGTTGGATTCTTCACCTCTGCACCCCCAGGGGAGCCTGCCCAGGCACTTTTAACCACAGCTCCCAACAACTCTGAACAGTCTCCTTCAGCAGGTGAGGAACCCCAGGCTTGGACCCTGTTGCTGCTCTCGGAAGCAAATTGTTTGTGAATCTCTGGAGACTCGACCACGATTCCTGGGTGCAGGATTTTAAAACAAGTGCTTTCCCACCTTTCAGTCTCCTCTCCACTTCTTCTAGGCCGGTGGTTCTCAGCGTGTGGTCCCCCAGACCAGCAGCATCACCATCTCCTTAGGATCTTGTTAGAAATACAGATCCTGAGGCTCCATCCTTGGTTGGAGAATGGAACGATGATGCCCGAGAGACTGGGAGAGACAGGAGGCCAAGGCTTGTGGTTCTCAGTAAGACTGAAGAAGAGCTGCATTAGGAGGAAGAGGGGGCCTTTCGGGATCTTGATTAAAAGGATGCAGGGACCTCCTGGTGGTCCAGGGGTGAAGAATCCACCCTGCCACTGTGTGGCCGTCTTTGCATGTGTGGCCTGATTCCCCTTTGCATCCAAGACAAATCCACTGCCAGATCACATTCCTTAGTGATACCATCAGTTGTGAAGGGCAGAGACAGAGGACAGAGCCTTACTTAACAACTAAGCACTTTCTCCTTTTTTTTTTTTAATTTTGGCCATACAACTTGTAGGACAGTTTCCTGACCAGGGATTGAACTCAGGCCATGGCCGTGAAAGCAGCGAATCCTAGCCACTAGACCACCAGGGAACTCCGCCCTTCCTTTCTTTGTTCAGCTCTAGGATCCTCTTTGTCCCTGTCCTACCGCCCGACTGCTACAGTGGGTTGGATAATGTGGAAACAAGTACAAATGTAATGAAAAATAAACCCATATACTGAGCAACAACATCAAAAAAATCACAGATGAGGGTCTTCTCTGGTGGTATAGTGAACAGGAATCCATCTGCTACTTCAGGGGACATAGTCTTGATTCCAGGTCTCAGAAGATTCCACAACTACAGAAAGTCCATGCACAGTAACAAAGATCCAGAGCAGCCAAAAATAAATAAATTGTTTAAAAATATTAAGAAAAAAAAAAAAAAAAGAACCTGCCCTGCAATGCAGGGGGCGGTGTCAGTTTGATCCTTGGTCAGGGAACCAAGATCCCACATGCCACAGGACGACTAAGCCCATGAACCACAACTACAGAGAGCCTGAAGCCACAACGAAAGGTCCCGCGCGGTGAAACAAGGATCCCATGTGCTGCAACTAAAATAATGCAGCCAAATAAATAAATAGAATTATTTTTTTTAAAAACAGGATGATTTTGAGAGTCCAAACTGGCTCTGTCCACCTAGCAGCTTGGGGTCTTGAATAAAGCACCCAACCCTCTCGAAGACTCAGAGACTCTGGTTCCTCATTTGCTTTTGTCTGTTTCGTGGACCTTCCTTGGCTGCTTGGTGCCATGTGGTATCTTATTTCCCTGACCGGGATGGAACCCCTGCCTCCATGGTGGAAGCGCAGAGTCTTAACCATGAGACCATCAGGGAAAGTCCCTCACATTCCTCATTTGTAAAATGAAAAATACTTACAGGATTGTTGTGAGGATTAAATAAGATACACTACCTGTAGTATAAAGTCTGCACAAAATACCTAATCAATAAAACCGCACAAAACAGCGAGTCAATAAAAATGTTATTTTCATTAAGGAAGCTGGAAAGCTTGGAGGTTGTCTAAAAGATTTAAGATTTCAGACATAGAAGCTGGGGATGGGGCCCAATCAACTGTGGTTCAATACGTCCTCCAGGTGATCTTAAAGCATGCTCTGATGTCTTGAGAACCACAGGAAAATCACCTGGTGAGTCTGTAAAACTCCCAACCCCAGACTACATCTTGCACCTGTGAAACCAGAATCTCTAGGGGTGGAGCGATCCCAGGCCTCCGTGTTTCCAGAGCTCCCCAGGTGATTCTGATGTGTAGCCAAGCCCGAGAACCGCAATTTAGGCTCAGACTAATGTAATTTAATAGCCATCATTTATTAAGCATTGACAGTGTGCCAAGCATTGAGCTTCTCATTACATGTACATAGAATTCTCAAAACAACTCTAGGACTTTAGTATCATTATTCCACTTTACAGAAATGAAAGTTGAAGCTTAATAAAGTTTAGCCCACAGGGCACCAAGTTAGCAGAGTCAGGATTCAAATTCAGGGTTTTCTGACTCAAAATCTGGGCCCCAGCTCCCTGCCTACTGGCAGATAACACGGCATTCTTAGAGCTGTCATTAGTGTATGAGCAAGTATGGTCAGTCAAAGGCTGTGGCATAGTCAATAAAGCAGAAATAGATGTTTTTCTGGAACTCTCTTGCTTTTTCCATGATCCAGCGGATGTTGACAATTTGATCTCTGGTTTCTCTGCCTTTTCTAAAACCAGCTTGAACATCTGGAAGTTCATGGTTCACGTATTGCTAAAGCCTGGCTTAGAGAATTTTGAGCATTACTTTACTAGCATGTGAGATGAGTGCAATTGTGCGGTAGTTTGAGCATTCTTTGGCATTGCCTTTCTTTGGGATTGGAATGAAAACTGACCTTTTCCAGTCCTGTGGCCACTGCTGAGTTTTCCAAATTTGTTGGCATATTGAATACAGCACTTTCATAGCATCGTCTTTTAGGATTTGAAATAGCTCAACTGGAATTCCATCACCTCCACTAGCTTTGTTCGTAGTGATGCTTTCTAAGGCCCACTTGACTTCACATTCCAGGATGTCTGGCTCTAGATGAGTGATCACACCATCGTGATTATCCAGGTCATGAAGATCTTTTCTGTACAGTTCTTCTGTGTATTCTTGCCACCTTTCTTAATATCTTCTGATATTAAGTGGCTGGCAATATCAGTGGCTGACTTTATTTTTGGGGGCCCCAAAATCACTGCAGATGATTGCAGCCATGAAATTAAAAGATGCTTACTCCTTGGAAGAAAAGTTATGGCCAACCTAGATCGCATATTAAAAAGCAGAGACATTACTTTGCCAACAAAGGTCCGTCTAGTCAAGGCTATGGTTTTCCAGTAGTCATGTATGGATGTTAGAGTTGGACTATAAAGAAAGCTGAGTGCTGAAGAATTGATGCTTTTGAACTGTGGTGTTGGAGAAGACTCTTGAGAGTCCCTTGGACTGCAAGGAGATCCAACCAGTCCATCCTAAAGGAGATCAGTGCTAGGTGTTCATTGGAAGGACTGATGTTGAAGCTGAAACTCCAATACTTTGGCCACCTGATGCAAAGAGCTGACTCATTTGAAAAGACTCTGATGCTGGAGAAGATTGAAGGTGGAAGGAGAAGGGGATGACAGAGGATGAGTTGGTTGGATGGCATCACCGACTCAACAGACATGAGTTTGAGTAAACTCTGGGAGTTGGTGATGGACAGGGAGGCCTGGCGTGCTGCGGTTCATGGGGTTGCAAAGAGTCAGACACGACTGAGCGACTGAACTGAAGTATGGTCAGCGGCAGGGTGAGACGAGCAACTAGAGCAGTTGATGGTTCTGGAGGGGCTGAAAAGAACCTGAAAAAAAGCAGGCTCTTCCCTGGGGAAGAACTCAGACCTGGGACTCAGACAGGCCCAGCGTCAGTGCTGGCTCTGCCCAGGGTCCTAGTTTGTGACTTAACCTCCCCAAGTGTTAGTTTCTTCAGGTGTAAAATGGAGATACTATGACTTTGTGGAACTGCTGTGAAGATTAAATGAGGTAACACCCAAGAGAGCCCCTGGCACAGAGGCACAGCACAGTGAATGTTTGTGTATCCCGCCCCAACGACAGATTTCCCCTCCACTTTGCTCCTAAGCTGTGAGGGCTGGGGCTTGAAGGTTACTGTTGCAGTGGGAATCAGCCTCGGGAAGAGCCGTTCCACCTTACTCGGCGTTTTCCACTAGTTGACTCTTTCTGTTTTCTGTTCTTCCCTCGGTCCCTAAGGAGAGCCAGTTCTTCCTTCCCCTGCCATTGTTTGCACCGCCCCACCCAAACTTATGCCTAGATGCATAACATGAATCACCTCTCTTTCCTAGCTTGAGAGTCATTCTGCACAGATCAGATCCCTCCTCCTCTCTTGATTAGTGGTCCAATGCCTACAGGTCTTCCCCGCCTACAGTGGCCCATTAGTGGTCCAAAGCCTACTGGTCTTGCCCGCCATTAAGGCCTAGGTGTAATTACAGCGTTGGCTTGCTCAGCCCTGGGTGGATGGCACGTGGTTTGGTCCTAACTTCCTGGCCCATAGGAACACTCAGCCTCTGGGAAAGACTCCACATGAAGTGAACGTCTACCGCCCTATCCTCCACCTACGCCTGTCTTTTCTCAGCATTCCACCACTCCTAGTCAGCAAGGCTTGTTTCTTCAGACTCAGACAAAACTGAAAGGGACTTCAGAGAGGAAGTTTTGAGTGCATGCCTTTGTTTAGTAGGTGAGAAAACTGCTTTAGGGCGAGTGGCCAGTTCGTGCTGTGGCCCAGACTAACTCAGATTTTCTTCCCCATGACCAAGCACACTTTTGTCAGGAAGCTGTTTCACGTGGGGACCACTCTGGACTAGAGCTGCAGTCCTGACCTCAGAACAAGAACGGTACCAGGTTTCAGTGACTCTCCTGTGATTTTTTTTTTTTTTTGCGGGGGGAAGGTTAATATTTTAAAATTGTGTGTTAATTAAAATGTGACCATAGTAGAAAAATGTAGCAAAAAAAAAAAAAAAAAGAAAGAAAATCAAGAGAAAGAGACAGGCAAGAAGGTGGGGTGGGGAGAGGAGAGAGAAAAGAAGATAAATTCATGTAATGAGGAGAGAAGGAAAAGGGCAAATAAAGTCTGACACATGGAAACGGTGACCAACCTGTTCCAGCCTTTTTGGCCAGAGACCAACCCTCTGCCTCTGCTTGTCACACAAATAATCACTTAGAGAGCATCACTGTTCCCACCAGTTATGTGTCCCCCCCACCACCCCCTGCCAAGAGCTAGGGCTCCATCCTCTTCTCCCCTTTCTATGCTTAACTCTGTCAACTACATGTAGCTGGGTCCCCAAAGTCAGGGAAAACTCAGGGTGCATGTGTTGGAATAGCTAACTCAGGAAAATTTAAATATCGTAATGCTGAGTATAAAATCTAACTCCTGGTTTTCCATGTAGGAAACACCTTGGGAGTTAATTTTTTTTCTATTAAATTACTATTTTTAATTGAAGCACAGTTGATTTACAAGTTTGTGCTTGTTTCAAGTGTACAGCAGATTTTGCTACACATGTGTATGTATGTATATAGCTATATTCTTTAAAAAATCCTTTTCCAGTATAGTTTATTATAAGCTCCTGAATATAGTTCCCCATGCTATACAGTAAATCCTTGTTACTGAGTTTAACTATTTAGGGAAAACATTCCCTTGCCTGATTTAACAATAGTTTCCAGTTGGATATACCCCATCTCTAACTCAGCTGCTCAAAGGGCTTTGAGTCAAACTGGGCTGGGGATTCCAAGAGTAAGGCCATATCTCACTTCACTACACTTGGGGAACGTAAAGAACACACAGGCTAGAGAGCCAGCAGCCAGGGAGACACCCTGACTCATTTCATTGTTTTTTACTTGACGTTTTTATTGAGATAATTAGAGATTCCTATGTGGTTGTAAGAAATTAAGTAGGGATCTAGTGTGCCCTTTACCTAGTTTCTCCCAGTGGTGATATTTTGCAAAACCAAAATACAGTATCATAACCAGGAGGCTGACATTGAGATAATCTATTATTCAGATTTCTCCAGTTTTACTTGTACTCAGGTGTGTGTGTGTGTGTGTGTGTGTGTGCGTGTCTGAATTTGGACCTATGCACTTGTATCACACGTGTAGGTTCAAGGAATCCACCATCTCGGTTTAGATACTGAACAGTTCCATCCCCACAAAGATCCTTTGTGTTGCTTTGTTACAAACACACCCTTCTCCTCCTGCCCCACCTCCATAGACCATACCCCAACTCTGGCAACCACTAGAGTGTTGCTAAACTTCCATCATTTCAAACATTTTTGTAAATGGAATCACAGAGTACCCAACCTTCTGGGGTTGGCTTTTTTCACTCAGCATCTTTCCCTGGAGAGTCATCCAAACTGTTGGATGTACCAATAGTTTGCTCCCTCTCTTTGCTACTTTCAGTCACTTTTGCACTCTGTGATTCTGAACAAGTCACTTGGAAGTTTCTACTTTTCTACCTGAAGGACCCTGGGAACTGTATTAACCCTTTTAAGAAAGTGAAAGTGAAGTCGCTCAGTCCTGTCCGACTGTTTGTGAGGCCAAGGACTGTAGCTTACAGGCTCCTCCGTCCATGGAATTCTCCAGGCAAGAATACTGGAGTGAGTTGCCATTTCCTTCTCCAGGGGATCTTCCCTGGTCTCCTGCATTGGAGGCAGACGCTTTAACCTCTGAGGTACCAAGGCCCTTTTAAGCCTCCATTTATTCATCTGCTTTTTTTTTTTTTTTAATGGGAGGAAGTTGATAAGAGCATTGTTTCTCCCAGGACTGATATCACATCAAACGAAGTAACAGACATGAGGGTGAGAACTTGAAGTGATGCTCATAGACGTTGTTGTTGTTAATAAAAGCTTCTTTGAGGGAAGCTCCTAGGTTAAATGTTGTTTTTCCTGTTTCTTCCAGACATATCAAATTACTCCTGTTTGGGGATTTTCTTCCAGTCAACTGAATTCAAGGAGGACAGGAATTTAACTTTCAGGCCTTCCTCCCTTGAGGAAATTGCTTACCTGAGCAGAGAGAGAAAAAAAAAAAAAAGTGGAGAAGAGAGGAGAGAGAAAGGGGGAGAGAGAGGAAACAGGAGGGAGAGAAAGATTTCAGGGCTCTTTTTAACAATTCTCAAACCCCTTCTGATGGCAATTTGTATAATGCTGTCAAACTGCTAAAAAAAACAAGACTATTAAGTACAAAAAAAAATTTCAATGGCAGAAAAAAATACATCTAATTGTATGCAGTATAAAATCAGGAACAGACATATCCATAAAAAAGAGCAGGATGTCCAAGCATGGTTACCTGTTTCTGAGTTTTTCTGTGAATATTCATTTTGTGTTCTGACAAAGTTCATCAAAAGACATGCGACAGCAAGCTCTAAAGGTAAAAGAACAACTTCAGTTCAGCTCAGTTCAGTTCAGTCGCTCAGTCGTGTCCGACTCTTTGTGACCCCATGAATCAAAGCACGCCAGGCCTCCCTGTCCATCACCATCTCCCGGAGTTCACTCAGGCTCACGTCCATTGAGTCCGTGACGCCATCCAGCCGTCTCATCCTCTGTCGTCCCCTTCTCTTCCTGCCCCCAATCTCTCCCAGCATCAGAGTCTTTTCCAATGAGTCAACTCTTCGCATGAGGTGGCCAAAGTACTGGAGCTTCAGCTTTAGCATCATTCCTTCCAAAGAAATCCCAGGGTTGATCTCCTTCAGAATGGACTGGTTGGATCTCCTTGCAGTCCAAGGGACTCTCAAGAGTCTTATCCAACACCACAGTTCAAATGCATCAATTCTTCAGCACTCAGCCTTCTTCACAGTCCAACTCTCACATCCATACATGACCACAGGAAAAACCATAGCCTTGACTAGACGAACCTTAGTCGGCAAAGTAATGTCTCTGCTTTTGAATATGCTATCTAGGTTGGTCATAACTTTTCTTCCAAGGAGTAAGCGTCTTTTCATTTCATGGCTGCAGTCACCATCTGCAGTGATTTTGGAGCCCAGAAAAATAAAGTCTGTCACTGTTTCTCCTGTTTCCCCATCTATTTTCCATGAAGTGATGGGACCAGAGGCCATGATCTTCGTTTTCTGAATGTTGAGCTTTAAGCCAACTTTTTCATTCTCCTCTTTCACTTTCATCAGGAGGCTTTTTAGTTCCTCTTCACTTTCTGCCATAAGGGTGGGTGTCATCTGCGTATCTGAGGTTATTGATATTTCTCCTAGGAATCTTGATTCCAGCTTGTGTTTCTTCCAGTCCAGTGTTTCTCATGATGTACTCTGCATATAAGTTAAATAAGCAGGGTGACAATACTTAGGAGAGATAAAATTTGAAAGTTCTACCAAAAAGTTTATAGGTTAACAAACTTCTTTTTTCCTTTTTTTCAAACCAAGAGAAACATTCCTGCCTTGCTCACCTTCTGCTCTAATCAGCTAAACCAGAATTACCCAAGGAGCTTTTAAAACAGTTTGGATTCGAGTCTAAATGGAGACTCCCTGCCAATGCAGGGGACGCGGGTTTGATCCCTGGCACGGGATGATTCCACATGCTGTGGAGCGACTGAACCTGGGTGCCACAACTACTGAACCTGCGTGCTGCAACTACTGAAGCCCATGCACCCAGAGCCTGTGCTCTGCGAAGAGAAAAGTCGCCACAGGGAGAAGCCTGCACCGGAAGTGAGTGCACCGCAGCTAGAAGAAGCCCCACGCAGAAAAGACCCAGTGCAAGCAAAAGAAACAGATCGATTTTTTAAAAGCCAATCTAGATTCAATTAGAAAAAACCAACGGCTTCCCCGGTAGCTCAGTTGGTAAAGAATCCGCCTACCATGCAGGAGACCCAGGTTCCATCCCTGGGTCAGGAAGATCCCCTGGAGAAGGCAATGGCAACCCACTTCAGTATTCTTGCCTGGAAAATCCCATGAACAGAGAAGCCTTGCTGGCTACAGTTCATGGGGTCGCAAAGAGTCAGACACGACTTAGCGACTGAACCAGCCCCAGGAAAAATCAAGTTCAAAACTAATGATGATAAAAATAATAATGTATAAATAAATTCCAATTTCCACACCTACTAATTCAGTAGATCTGGGAGGGGACCAGGAAATGTATATATTCTTAAGCTCCTTGGATGATTCTGACATTCAGCCAGGATTGGAATCTCTTCTATTTGGGATTTGCCTTCAGCTCCCTCAATAGTTTTTTTTTCCTGACAGTTCTGGGTATTCCTCTGTCCTCAAAATTTTTCTTTCTTTTTTTTTAATCACAACCTGGTTTCCAGTGGGTTTTCAACCTCTTTCCTAGGTTGTAACTACCCTTGCCAAGGTCATCATTACTTTTTTCTAATCCTGCTCAACAGCTTGGCAGCATTGGACCAGGTGCCACCTGGCACACCCTCTGACTTGAAATATGTCCAACTCTTGATTACCACACATGGGCTATCTGACTCTCAGGTTCTTCCTTCTCAGCTCCTTTTCAGGCTCCACCTCCCTGTCCTCACTCCGGGGTCCCTTCCTGGAGCTCTGGCTGCGTTCCCTTTTCTGACTGGTCTGCACTCTGTTGCTAGGTGATCCCACTTAAGCAGATGGCTTTAAATGCTATCCAAATACTAGCACCTCTACTATCCATATGCTAATGACATTTACTGTTCTGACCCCTGACCTTCCTCCAGAGGTGCCTACTTGACACCTCCATTAGATATCTGTTAAGCATCTCAAACCCAACGTGTCCAGAACAGAACCCTTGATCCCCTCAACCAACACCACCAACTGGTTCTGCCACCTTCCTCGTTTCATTTAACAACACCATCACCCATGCACTTGTTCAAGCTAAATATTGAGCTGTCTTCTGTGCTTCCGCTGGCCTCCATCCACTTAGAAAACAGTCAAAACTCCTCCAGCCCTTTTCAGCCCTCTGCTTCTTCTCTGGTCCAGCCACCATCATCTCTTGTTGAAACTACTGCACTTGGTCCCTGATTGGTCTTTCTGCCTCCGTTCTGGCCTCCTTAGAGTTGAGGCTTCACTGAGCGCTATTAAAACTGTAAATGAGATCCGACCATTCTTCTGTTTATAACTCTCCAATAGCTTCATTACAAGTAGAATAAAATCCAACCCCTTATTTTGGAGCTAACAAAAGTCTGATCACTTGAACTGCTGCTGCCTCTTGCCTAGAAGGTTCTTCCTACAGATCTTCGCATTGTGAACCCCAGATGGTGATTGCAGCCATGAAGTTGAAAGATCCTTATTCCTTGGAAGGAAAGTTATGACCAACCTAGATAGCATATTCAAAAGCAGAGACATTACTTTGCCAACAAAGGTCCGTCTAGTCAAGGCGATGGTTTTTCCAGTGGTCATGTATGGATGTGAGAGTTGGACTATAAAGAAAGCTGAGTGCTGAAGAATTGATGCTTTTGAACTGTGGTGTTGGAGAAGACTCTTGAGAGTCCTTGGACTGCAAGGAGATCCAACCAGTCCATCCTAAAGGAGATCAGTCCTGGGTGTTCATTGGTAGGACTGACGTTGAAGCTGAAACTCCAGTACTTTGGCCACCTGATTCGAAGAGCTGACTCATTTGAAAAGATCCTGATGCCGGGAGGGATTGGGGGCAGGAGGAGAAGGGGATGACAGAGGATGAGATGGTTGGATGGCATTACTGACTCTATGGACACAGGTTTGGGTGGACTCTGGGAGTTGGTGATGGACAGGGAGGCCTTGCGTGCTGCGATTCATGGGGTCGCAAAGAGTCGGACATGACTGAGTGTCTGAACTGAACTGAACACCTAGGTCTTGACTCAGATACTACCCTTGAGACTTTTCTGAGCATCTTAGCTGAAGATTCTCCCAGACTGCCTAGTTGTCCTCTTTCTCCATATCTGATTCATTTTCTCCTTCGCCCTTTTATGGTGTGAAATTTTCATTCACATATTTACTTGTTTATTACTGCTACAGCCCCACTAGAATGCAAGCTCTTAGTTCCACAAAACAGATGCTCAATTAACATTTGTTTAATTAATTACTCACTAATTCCAAGTGTTCCATTTTTTTGGGGGGTGGGTGGCAGCGCAGGGCATTGAATTTTAACTGGGATAGAAGCTTTAAGATCAGGAAGAGGCAAGCTAGTGAGATTTCAGTCATCAGTTTACTAACAGAGGAGAATTTCTTCACTGCTGTCCTAAAAAAAATCCTCCCTCGATTTTCACAGAGGCCACCCCTTTTCTCTGCCTGTACTTGTTTCTGGATTCCTTCTAACTGTCCTGGGAGGTTCCCTCTGAAGACTGTTCCTCTCTAGTTGGGACCCCCAGCCCTCAACCCCACTTAATATCCGTTAAAGTGTCCAGGCTTAGAGATTCTAGTGTGCAGCAGCTATACCTTGGGTCCCCTTATCAGAGGCACTGCCAGGCTCTGCAGGTGGGTTGGGCCCTTCTCACCCTGCCTCTCAGCAGTGCTCAGCAGCCCGCTGCCACCTCAGCGTTATGCTCCTGGTCCGTCCACACCCTCGTATCCACCTACCAGCTCTGCTGAACCCATATTTCCTGTGCCTTTTCTGGCCTCTCCTTTCTCTTGCTTTTACGCTGGCGAGATGCCTAGTTCGTCCTCCAGCCTCTCCATTTCTGGAAACGTTCAGCCATTGCTGCTGCTCTAACTCTGCCCCCTAGTAGCTGAAACTTGCAAACACGCATCTCTGATGGCAGAGACAACACTCGAAATCTCCCTTCCTCGGCTTCTGTTCCCAGAGGGACCCACGCCCTGGAGACTCTCCCTGGGGCTGGGTTCAGAGGACCTGGCTTTCTCTGTGGGGTGGTGAAGCCAAGGTGTTTCTTTGTTCAGTTCCACTCTCCCCTCACCGCTTTGAGTGCACGTGGCCTTTTTCCCCTCCATGTTCCTTATTCATGATACAGAGGGCAGTTACTCCCAGAGCTGGGCTGAGAATTTGGTATCCTTTCAAATAACAGATATTTTGCAAATGTTCAACCTGTATTTAGTGAAGGTGGAGAGAAACTAGTTTTCTATTAATAAGAATGACTCAAACTAAAGAATTCATAATATGCATGATTTTCCAAACTTCCGGGGGAGAAGAGTTTCTTTGCCCTTCTGAGATCACCACTCTTCTGACTTCTATTATCATACATTAGATTTGACTGTTGTTGAACTTCATGTAAATGGAGTCAGACAATGTGTGCTTTATTTTGGGGAGGGGGGAGGGTCTGGCTTCTTTCAGGCAGCATGTTTTTGAGATTTATCCATGCAGTAGCATGAAAAAGTTCTTTACTGTTAAATGGTATTTCATTGTATGGATATACCACGTTTGTTTACCTCCACCCCACCTCGCTCTTTTTTTTGGCCATGCGACATGGCTAGCAGGATCTCAGTTCCCTTACAGGGATGGAAGCATGGAATTCTAACCACTGGACCACCAGGGAATTCCTCCATTCCCTATTGATGCACATTTACACTGTTTCCAGATCTCTTCAGGCTATTATGAAGGAAGCTACTCTAAACACTTGTATACAGCTCTTCATGGAAGTATGTTTTAATTTCTTCTGGGGTGTTACTAAGCAGAATTGCTGGGTCATAAGGCATATATGTGGAGAAGGCAATGGCACCCCACTCAAGTACTCTTGCCTGGAAAATCCCATGGACGGAGGAGCCTGGTGGGCTGTAGTCCATGGAGTCGCTAAGAGTCAGACACAACTGAGCGACCTCACTTTCACTTTTCCTTTCATGCATTGGAGAAGGAAATGGCAACCCACCCCAGTGTTCTTGCCTGGAGAATCCCAGGGACGGGGGAGCCTGGGGGGCTGCCGTCTATGGGGTCGCAGAGTCGGACACGACTGAAGCGACTTAGCAGCAGCAGCAGCAGCGGCATATATGTAATTTTATTAGAAACTGCCCGTTTTCCAAAGTAGTTGTGTCATGTTAAAATGTTGGGAGTCGTATGAAACCATTTAAACTTTAGATAATAAAATAACTTGTTCTCAGTGAGTATCCCTACAATATGCTTTGTTCAGTATAAGAATTTTGTCAGTTGTGACTGCTAGACTCCAGGAAACTGTCTTGGAAAGTCTTGGAACTGGAGGCTCCTCTTTCAGTTGCATCAAACAAATCATGCATTCAGGTCACAAAATTAACCACCCAAGATTAGTCAAGTAAATTGGAAAAAAAAAAAAGATTCGTCAATTCTAACAACGCTTGGCTTTTTGGTTCTCTTGAAAAGTACTGTTTATCTGTTATCAGTTCTGTAAGGATTCAAGTGGAAAAACCAAGTTAACTGATAATATTTCAGATTTACTCTAGTGAATAAATGCGTTTCGTGCTCCGTACAAATCACTGCTTGGAAAATTCAGGGCATATGGGTATCTTTCTGTTATTATTATTACTATTTTAGGAGAAGTAAATGGAACATCTTTACTGCACCATCTAAAACCTAAAATCTTTCAAATCTAGTTATAGTGAACATTTTAAAAAGCAAAACATAATATGTATTTTAATAAATTGTTGTAAGGCAAATGCCCTGTAACTGCCCTCCATGAGAGAAGACACCTGGCCAGTCACTCCAGAAGCCATTCCTATGCGCAAACCGCACACAAGTTTCCCCCGCTCCACAAGGAATGACCACCGCCTTCTGACTTTCATGTTCACTGTTATTTTCTCTTATTTGCAGTTTGATTATCCAACTCTGCATGCCTAAACACTGTAGTGTGTGTGGTAGGGTTGTTTTTTGTTTTTTTGTAAAATATATGTCTTTTAAGTCTCGATTGATTCCCTGTTTATCTTTTCCCTCCTGGCAACTTATTTGCTGAAGAAACTGGATCATTTGTCATATAGGTTTCCCAGAGTCACAATTTTGTTGACTGCAACCTTATAACATAGTTTATCATTATGCCCTGTCCTCTGTACTTCCTGCAAATTGATGGTTGAATCTAGAGACTTTATCAGATTCAGGTTTGACTGGCTGACAGTGGGGAGACTGCCGATGGTGTTGTCTTCTTCCTCAAGAAGCACTTGGTGTCCAGGTGGCTCTTTTTGTGTTACTAGCAGCCACTGCAGCTCAGTTCATTACGGGTTGCAAAATGATGACATCCCGATGTGAGCATTCATTCCACATGTATCTTTGAAATGCCTCTGTAAGGAGCAATTCTTCATCAGTAATTTGGCTACCTTGTGGTATAGAATTGATGCTTTTGAACTGTGGCATTGGAGAAGACTCTTGAGAGTCCCTTGGACTGCAAGGAGATCCAACCAGTCATTCCTAAAGGAAATCAGTCCTGAATATTCATTAGAAGGACTGATGCTGAAGCTGAAACTCCAATACTTTGGCCACTTGATGAGAAGAGCCAACTTACTAGGAAAGACTCATGCTAGGAAAGATTGAACACAAAAGGAGAAGGGGACAGCAGAGGATAAGACGGTTAGATGGCATCACCGACTCAATGCATATGAGTTTGAGTGAGCTCCAGGAGATGGTGAAGGACAGAGAAGCCTGGCATGCTGCAGTCCATGGGGTTGCACAGAGTTGGACACGACTGAGCGACTGAACAACGGCAAATAGTAAGATTCATCTATTTTAGGTGTACAGTCTGATGTGTTTTGACAGGTGTGTGTAGCTGTGTAGCTATGGCAACAGTCAAGGTACAGAGCTTGCCAGCGCAGACTGGCTGCGAGCAAGGACTATACGCGGGCGGGGATAATGGGAGGCGTCGCTCACTGCAGCCATCTTTGGAGACTTACTCTACATCAGACTTCTGTTGGGGGCCCTCCTCTGCCCTTCTCACTCCACGTGCTCTCCCAGGCAATTTCGTCTATTTCCATATCTTTAATTGCTGGTTTATGATGACTCCCACATTCATGCATCCTGAACTCCAGACCTGACATGCCGACTTAGCCTGGCGAAGGTGCCTCATCACCGCTGCCCCTGCTCCTCCCGTGTGCTTTATCTAACTTGTTACCAGTTACCCAGGGATTTATCCTTCATCTTAGACCAGCCTACCTCACCCTCAGCTCTCAATTCCCACAGCCCATAGGTTTCAAGTCTGTCAAGTCCCTTTTGAAATGTCTCTAGATTCATTCCTTCCCACTATAATTTTTAGACTTGGAGCCCTTGTCATCTCTCATCTAAATAACCTTTTTTAATTTCTGTAGGCTATTTTTCCTTCTAGGCTAATGCTTCCCTCCTCTCCAACCCAGCCCTTCTGCTCACACTGCACACTTCTTCCTTCTTCTCATTTCTTATCCTAATCTCAATGTTCTTCAGAGTTCTATCTGTAAATATGAATCAGGTCATTTAATTCTACTGCTTACAATTTCTTGAATTCCTTGTCCCTTTTTCTAGGATAAAATGCAAACTTTTTTGCATCCTCTAAAATATACTTGTAGGGAAATCCCTGTAGTTCCCTCAAGGAAGCCATGATTCTTCCTTCCTGCATAAGGTTCTCTTTTCTTGGTATGTCCTTCCACACTTCTCTATCCATAAATTCCTTCCTCTCCTTCAAGAGATGGAAGAGGAACTTCCTTTTCTGTGAGGTCAGCCTTGATTTTCCCAGATAGATGTAGGGTGGCTCTCCTATGCTCTCATTGTATCTTTTCTATAACTCAATTATGTTTGTTTATATAATCCTCACCAGAACCCCAACCCCATTCTGAACAACATGTTCTTCAGAATAAGAACCACCAATATTTAGCTGTACATTGTCACTGCTAATACAGGGACTGGCTGTATCAGTTGAGTCTTCTGCTATTTAATCAGAGGGTATTTCCTGAAGGGATATCACTCACAGAATCAATGGGAAGGATGGAGAGCCAGATTTGGAAGTAGGAACGGTCTAGGGCTGTTCTTGAGAAAGAGGAAACAGAAGTGGACAGAACAGTCTTGTAGCTGGAGCAAACTAGATGAACATCAGCCATTCTCTGTCTCTTTGGCGGCAATATTCGAGAAAGGAATATCCAGTTTTTCTAGCTATGCCCATCCCTAGTCACGAAAGCGGGGCCCCCAGTGAAGTACCATGGAACTGGTGAATGGCGATGAGGTAATTTGAAAGGAGATATGATGATTTGGGGAAGGGAAAATGGATACCTTGCTAAAAAAGACAACAACCAATCATTATACTAGCACATAGCAAGCACTCAATAAATATTTTAGTGTGAATCAATGAATACTTGACAATTTTATTTCCTTCCATATGAAACAGCAGCCACTCACTGGACACCTCAGATAAACTCTCACTTCCCCTTTTCATCTTCGCAGTCACTGCCACCTCCATTGGGATGGTCCTTTCTCTTCCTCTCTCTGGAAATGTGTCTGTCTTCCAAGATTCACCTTAGATGAAACAACCTCTTGGGATCTTTTCGCATCCTTTCTCCATCGTGTGCTCTTATAGTCCACTCTGTTCCTCTGTCATATGCTTCGTTGATTACGATTCTTTTTTTTTTTTTTTAGATTTTTAAAATGTAAATATTTTCCAGAATCTTTATTGAATTTGTTACAATATTTCTTCTGGTCTTAGTATATTGGCATGAGGCACTTAGGATCTTAGCTCCCCACCCGGGGATCAAACCCACAGCCCCTGCTTTCAAGGCTAAATCTCAACCTCTGGACTGCTGGAAAGTCCCTGATTAGGATTCTTTACACTCCAGCCTCCCTAGAGTTGATTCATGTTCTTTTGTAGCAAAAGTATCCTTAATGATACACCAAGATAGACCCATTTCCTGCTGTCCTACCCCTTACATTCTAGAAGGCAGACCTATATTATATCAAAATTCAGCTTCTAGTATTGTCGGTTTGGCCACGGAACTCCCATTTTTAACACTTTGATCATTGAACCACCAATTTGAAAAGTTTCAAGCTTCCCTGGTGGTCCAGTGGTTAAGAATCTGCTTTGTAATGCCGGGGACACCGGTTCGATCCACCACCTGGGAGGATCCCACGCGCCACGGAGCAACTAAACCCCTGCACCACAGCTACCAAGCCTGTGCTCTGGAGCCTGCAAGCCGCAACTGCCGAGCGCGCACGCTGCTTCTCCTGAAGCCACGTGACCTAGAGCGCGTGCTCGGCAGCAAGAGAAGCCCCTGCAATGAGAAGGCTGCGCACTAACACCAGACAGCGTCTGCCACTCGCGGCAGCCAGAGAAAGCCCGCGCAGCAAGGAAGACCCAGCACAGCCGTCCATAAAGAAAAAGTTAAACATAACAAAATTTCCAAAAATAAATAAAAGTATCTCCAGGAAATCTTGTGCTGAGTTCCTGAAACTAATATGTTAGTTAACTAATAAGTTCCTGAAACTAACTAATAACTAACTAATAAGCTATGGATGGCATCACTGACACGATGGACGCGAGTCTGAGTGAACTCCGGGAGTTGGTGATGGACAGGGAGGCCTGGCGTGCTGCGATTCATGGGGTCGCAAAGAGTCGGACACGACTGAGCGACTGAACTGAACTGAACTGAATAAGCTATAGAAGGACTCTTCCCTGATGGCTCAGATGGTAAAGCGTCTGCCTACAATGTGGGAGACCTGGGTTCGATCCCTGGGTTGGGAAGATCTCCTGGAGAAGGAAATGGCAACCCACTCCAGTACTCTTACCTGGAAAGTCCTATGGACACAGGAGCCTCGTAGGCTACCGTCCATGGGGTCACAAAGAGTTGGACACGACTGAGTGACTTCACTCACTCACCCAAGCTATAGAAACGCATGGTATTGTAAATAGTGGCCTATCTGTTTATATATGTCAATAAATATTTATTGCACTGTGGTGGATCTATGAAAGAATAAAGCCTGGTTCCTGGATAGTTCTTATTCCTATCTTCAGAAAGTTACATGTAGAGTCCATTGGGAGAGACAGATCTCTAAATAGCTGATGATGCCAGAAGGCAAAACATACATACACAAACACAGGACACACAGTTCTTGGGAAATGTTAAAAAAAAAAGTCACTTCTAAGGACCAAGAATTATGCTTTACTACATTTCTGTCTCTCGTGATGTCTACTACTGTGGTGTACACGAAAGAGACTAATAAACTGTGTTTGATTGTTTCTCTGGTATACAGAAATTGATAGTATAAAAAAGGAACCTCATCAGAGATTAAGACAAAGAAGATGGGTTGTGAATAAATATGTTCTTGAAATGACATATAGTAATAGATGAGAAAATACCTACTTGGTACCTTAAAATTTCAGCTGGAGATTCCTGTCTATGCCTTACATGTCATTTTTTAAAAATCTTAAAATTAAAAATAATACTTTTTTAAAAATTAAAATTAAATTTAAAATTAAAAACAAAACAAAAACAATTCCTGTCTATGCCTTACATATCATTCTATGTATAAACAATTTTGTCCCAGTGCAGACTCAGGAGGAAATTTTGTTTCCTGAATCACCTATACTGTGTTCCTGAGCACATGAGGTTTACCCTGAAGGTCTCCAGTGGTGTCCAGTTAGTCCTTCCTAGAAATGAAATTAGTTGGGAAGAGTAGCATAATAGATAAGGATCCATTTAGAATTTTTCTGTTTTTCATTTATCGCATTTTTTTTCCCTATGGCAAACATTTCAAGAGAATTAAAATATTTTTCAGGAAGAGTATTTCTCGCAAGCATTGTTTTTAATTTTAAGATTTTTTTAAAAATATCTCTTTTCAGACCACCAAATTCAGGTAAGAGATGGAGGAAATGAGTCGTTAGGGATACAAGTCAATTATTGCAACCAAAAATACTTACACATGAAAATGTTTTATTGGAGGGTTATAAGCTCATTCTTTAGAGTTAAAATAGAAGGTTTCTCTTAAAATCTAACAATTCTAGCAAAAAAAAGAGATATAAATAATTTTAGAAATCTTTTAAAATATAAAGTATATTGTTGATCTTCAAAATGCTCGTGTGCGATAGGATGGTGAATGAGACATGCAAGCTTGGTAATTTACCTGACTGCACACACCCAGACATCTATTTTTGAAAGCTGGTGAAAGGAGTTTCACTGCAGATGCTTGAATAATTTTTTAATTATGTCATGCCCAGGTTAATTTCAGAAAACACTTCAGTCAGGGTGGCGATTAACAAAGTAACCCAAAAAGATAAAAATGTAGAAGGGTCATGTCCAGATGTGTTTCTTAGCACGCAATTCAGAAGCTTTGATTCTCACCCTCTCTTTTCTCCAAGCTGCCAAACTGGCTTTTCTGGAAACAGGCTTGATCCAGATGAGTGGCAGTTGGTGATATTTCTGTTCCGGTAAAATCGCCTTTGAATTTTTGGCCTCTCACTGCCTCCCTTTAATTCTTTAGTCTTTCTTTTTCTTTTGTTTCTTTGTGGTGCGTCTCTGGCTTTGCTTGGTTTGCTGGGCTTCCGCTGCCTCTCCAGTATTCCGCTCAGACCCTCTCCTGTCCCCGATAGTCCTGGGCGGTTTCTGGGGGCAGTCTAGTCCTGTGCCTGTTTTCCGACACACTGAGGATGGAACAGTAAACAACAAATTTTGCTTTTCAACTGTCCTGGGTCAATCATTAAGTACTGTGACAAATCTTGTCGTTGTTGTTCAGTGGCTCAGTCGTGTCTGACTCTTTGCAGCCCCACAGACTGCAGCACACCAAGCTTCCCTGTTCTTTTCTATCTCCCAGAGTTTTCTCAAACTCATGTCCATTGAGTCTCTGATTCCATCCAACCATCTCATACTCTGTTGTCCCCTTCTCCTCCCGCCTTCAATCTTTCCCAGCGTCAGGGTCTTTCTCAATGTGTTGGCTCTTCTCATCAGGTAGACAAAGTATTGGAGCTTCAGCCTCAGTCCTTTCAGTGAATATTTAGGGTTGATTTCCTTTAGGATGGACTGGTTTGATCTCCCTGCTGTCCAAGGGACTCTCAAGAGTCCTCCAACACCACAATTCGAAAACATCAATTATTCGACGCTCAGCCTTCTTTATGGTCCAACTCTCACATCTGTACATGACTACTAGAAAAACCATAGCTTTGACTATATGGACCTTTGTTGGCAAAGTGATGTCTCTGCTTTTTAATATGCTCTGTAGGTTTGTCATAGCTTTTCTTCCAAGTAGCAAGCATCTTTTAATTTCATGGCTGCAGTCACCATCTGCAGTGATTTTGGAGCCCAAGAAAAGAAAATCCACCACTGTTTCCACTTTTTCCCCATCCATTTGTCATGAAGTGAAGGGATCAGATGCCATGATCTTAGGTTTTTGAATGTTGAGTTTTAAGCCATGTTTTTCATTCTCCTCTTTCATCCTCATTGAGAAGCTCTTTAGTTCCTCTTCACTTTCTGCTATAGGGTGGTTTTTTTTTATCATAGTTTATCATGCATGTCCGAGGTTGTTGATATTCCTCCTGGCAGTCTTGATTCCAGCTTGTGAGTCATCCAGCCCAGCATTTCACATAATTTACTCTGCATAAAAGTTAAATAAGCAGGGAGTCAATATATATAGCTTTGTCATACTCCTTTCCCAATTTTGGGCCAGTCCATTGTTCCACATCCAGTTCTAACTGTTGCTTTTGGACCTGCTTACAGGTTTCTCAGGAGACAGGTAAGGTCGTCTGGTATTCTCATCTTTTTAAGAATTTTCCAGAGTTTGTTTCGATCCACACAAGTCAAAAGCTTTCATGTGTTCAGTGAAGCAGATGTTTTCCTGGAATTCTATTGCTTTTTCTATGATCTAGTAAATGTTGTCAATTTGATCTCTGGTTCCTCTGCCTTTTCTAAATCCAGCTGGTGCATCTGAAAGTTCTCAGTGCATGTTGCTGAAGCCTGGCTTGAAGGATTTTGAGCATTACTATGCCAGCATGTGAAATGAGAGCAACTGACAGATCTTAACAAACTGTAATTGTTTGTTAGTAGTGTGCTTACTAAGAATGCACAGGACATATAAAATGGGGTGACTTTTATGCTAAGTAGGATGACTATGATAAAACAAAACAGGGACTTCCGTAGTGGTCCAGAAGCTAAGATTCAATCCCGGGAGCCCGGCTTTGATCCCTGATCAGGGAACTAGGTCCCGCATGCCACAACTAACAGTCTGTATGTCACAACTAAAGATCCTGCATGCTGCAGCTAAGACCTGGAGCAGCCAAATAAATAAATAATAATTTTCTACCAAAGAAGAAAGAAAGTAAAAACTGTGTTGCCATGGACTGGGGGTAAGGAGATGTGAAGATTTCGTGTCTAATGGGTGTTTGATTTCTGTTTGGGATGATGAAAAAGTTCTGGAAATAGATAGTGGTTTTGATTACACAGCATTGCCAATGGACTTACCTGATGCCACTGAATTGTATAGTTAAAAAAGATTATAAAGGTAAATTTTATGTTATATAAAAAACTAGTACTTTTTCCCAATGAGACCCATATTTGGGCTTTCTGACTCAGCTCTGTAGCTGCTCTGACTAGAAAAGACCTAGAGGAAATTTAATCTGCCTTCCCTAAATTTTGCTTGTAGTGAAATTACTGTCATTAAGTGGAACATTTCTTAGAAAGCACTATTTAATAAGAATTAGAGCTTTGGAAAAAGCCCAGAGCCGTGCATTACAACTGGCCACGATAAGGCACCTCTTTAGAGTTATACTGGAGAATATTAATTTGGAAAAAAACAACAACAACAACAAAAAACTCTTTCATTACTAAAATAACACCTATTTATTACAGAAAATTTTAAAAATAAAGGTGACCAGGGAATAAAAACCACTTATAATCCCATCTTCCGAAGAGAGATAACTGTAACATTTACTGTGCGTGCATCTTTTTGCTTACTTATATGTCATTTATATTATACACATAGAACTGTTTTAAGTCTCCTTTTTAAAAAAATTTGACAAGTAAAAAAATATTTTTTGGTGGAAATGTTTCAAGTGTTTTATGGCTATTTAATTTAACTTGTTCTATTAAGCTTTTTTACTTTAAAATAAACTTTTATTCAGGAATTACTTTATTTCATTTTAGTTTTAAATTTTAATTAATTTATCTATTTTTGGCCATGCTGGGTCTTCATTTCTTTGAGTGGGCTTTCTTCAGCTGTGGCAAGCAGGGGCCTTGTCTTCGTTAGGGTGCTCAAACTTCTGATTAGTGGTGAGAAGAACCACCTCTCGTTTGTGGTGGCTTCTGTTGTTGTGGAGCAAGGCTCCAGGGTGCTCAGGTTCAGTTGTTGTGGCCTTGACAGGGCTTCGCTGCTCCTTGGCACGTGGAATCTTCCCAGACAAGGGATCGAACCTGTGTCCTCTGCAATGGCAGATGGATTCTTATCCACTGTGTCACCAGGGAAGTCCTGGAGTAATTTTAGATTTACAGAAAAGTTACAAAGTACAGAGAGCTCTTGTATACCCTTCACCCAGCTTCCATTTTCCCTAACCTTGACACATTTGTCGGAAATAATGAATTCACCTTGATATGTTACTAAGCTTCAGACTTAATTTGAATTTCACTGGCTTGTCAGTTAATCTTTCTATTCCAGAATCTGATCTGGGATACCATATTGCCTTTAGAACAAGTGCCATCTATCACATTCGAAACATTGTAGAGGGTGCAAGTAAGTTGAAGGCTTGCCTCCAAAGAGTTTTTTGTCAACTGGGAGGGATTGGAGGCAGGAGGAGAAAGGGACGACAGAGGATGGATGGCATCATGGACTCGATGGACGTGAGTCTGAGTGAACTCCGGGAGTTGGTGATGGACAGGGAGGCCTGGCATGCTGCGATTCATGGGGTCGCAAAGAGTCGGACACGACTGAGCGACTGAACTGAACTGAACTGAAGAGGTAATGTGTGTGCAGGTTCGGTCCCATCCGACTCTGCGACTCCATGGACTGTAGCCCACCAGGATTCTCTGCCCATGGAATTTCTCAGGCAAGAATACCAGAGTGGGTTGCCATTTCCTCCTCCAGAGGATCTTTCTGACCCAGGGCTCGAACCCATGTCTCTTTCGTCTCCTGGCACATCGTTTACCACTAGCACCACCTGGGAAGCCCACTAGGAGGTAATACAGGCACAATAGTTCAGGGCAGCTTACAGTAGTTGTATAAGAGGATAGCAAAGGGCTATAATGAGTCCATTTGGGAGGTCAGAAATGTTGAGTGAAAGCAGTGGGCTAGGCTTGGACCAGGCCATGGGCGTGGGGGTTGCAAGGTTTGTAGAGACTGTGTCTTTGTGTAGAGCAGGCCATTGTGTTAGCCCCATGTCACCTTTGCCCAGGTCTGATCATGAATCAAACTCCTTCTACTACTTTCTAAAAATGCAGACATCTGAGCCCAGTTCCCCCATCTACTGAAACTAAAATTAACAAGGCAGTGCCAAACCATGTTTTTTAAGAGTTCACGAGTGGGACTTCTGATCATGAATCAAACTCATCTCTACTACTTTTTAAAAATGCAGACATCTGAGCCCAGTTCCCCCATCTACTGAACCTAAAATTAAGAAGGCAGTGCCAAACCATGTTTTTTAAGAGTTCACGAGTGGGACTTCCGAGGTGGTCCAGCGGCTAAGACTCCAAGCTCTCAATGAAGGGAGCCTGGGTTCAATTTCTGGGGAATAAGATCCTACATGCTGGAACTAAAGTTTCCACAGACTGCAAGAAACATCACAGATCCCGTGTGCTGCAACTAAGACTCCTCGCAGCCAAATAAATAGATTAAAAATAAATAAATATTATTTGAAAAGAGTCCATGAATGATTGGGGCATTAAGAGAGAATCCAGAAGACATGGCTAAAACAATTCATTGATTCACTAAAATTAAATT
Organism: Budorcas taxicolor; assembly: GCF_023091745.1. Lineage (NCBI taxonomy): Eukaryota > Metazoa > Chordata > Mammalia > Artiodactyla > Bovidae > Budorcas > Budorcas taxicolor. Next base: position 82,765,636 of record NC_068923.1, read on the forward strand.
GACTCTATCAGTTTTTTGATAAATTTAAGCACATCCCTTTTAATAAATTCATCAACAGAGATATAAATAGAGGCACTTCGCCATGAAATCGGTTAGCTGATCATTATAAAATGACCTGTCAGCCTTACTTCTACCTGCTGGAATGAGTCCCGCTGCCTGTCAGGGGTCAGATGAGGGCAATACTATCTGGAACTTCGGTACTTGAGACTGTATGCGCAAACGCCTCCCCTGTGAAGTGGCGGGGAGCCCTCAGAAGACGTTGGACTTGGCATTTTATGATTTAGTGTTGCTGTTAGCATGGCTGAGGCACTATTACCTTCTCAGTATCCAGAGTCCCTAATTTTTTTTTTCCCAGTCGCTTTTGAGAGCACTAGCTGAAGTATAAAAGACACACACATCGGTGTAGAAAGCTGAGTTCACGTTGATTCTCTGCCACAGGATCTACTCGGGTACGTGTGCACACTGCAGTGGTTAGGAGTTGGATCTTCAGGACCTTGCTTGCGTTTGGAAAACTCACTTTGTCACATGGGCCCCTTAACCGTTTTGGTGGAGCAGTATGTACACTGATAAGGCTCTCAGGCAGTATATAAATAGATAAGACTCTCCTTAAACTATATGAGGAAAGCAGGACTGGGCTGCCGTATGCAATCTGGATACGTGTTTGCTTTGAAACAAGTCAGAGGCAGATTACAGCTCAAGCAAAACACCGTGTAAACTCTGGAGATAAAATAGAGCTTCCATAGTTTTGTCTCCCCCTGGCGGCCATATGGAGTCAGAACAGCAATTTGAAGAATTCAACTGCCTTCCCTCCCTGTCCTTTGCTCAGTTCAGTTCGGTTCAGTCGCTCAGTCATGACTGAGTCTTTGCGACCTCATGCATCGCAGCAAGCCAGGCCTCCCTGTCCATCACCAACTCCCGGAGTTCACTCAGACTCGCGTCCATCGAGTCAGTGATGCCATCCAGCCATCTCATCCTCTGTCGTCCCCTTCTTCTCCTGCCCCTAATCCCTCCCAGCATCAGAGTCTTTTCCAATGAGTCAACTCTTCCCACGAGGTGGCCAAAGTACTGGAGTTTCAGCTTTAGCATCATTCCTTCCAAAGAAATCCCAGGGCTGATCTCCTTCAGAATGGACTGGTTGGATCTCCTTGCAGTCCAAGGGACTCTCAAGAGTCTTCTCCAACACCACAGTTCAAAAGTTGCTTAAAACAGACATTCCTACCAAAGAATTCTCCATAACCGGAGACAATAGAGCTCCTTAAAGCTTTTGTTTTTGAGTTCAAGAATTCTGTCCTGAAGGTGGGAATAATGTCAGCTACAAGGATATATTGTACAACACAGGGACTATTTTGTAATAACTGTAAACAGTACACAACCTTCAAAAATTGTGAACGGCTATATTGTACATCAGTAATGTACATGATATTGTACATCAACTGTATTTTATTTAAAATTTAAAAAAGGGAATACCTTAATTTGAAAACAGGACAATAACAATAGACAAATTATAGGTTCTAGTGAGTAAAATGTAGTTAACAGTTACAGCATTTAGGGACAATGACTATTAATCAAATATGAAATATAGAGCAAAACAGAAACAGCAGTTCTGAAAGAGGGAAAAAAACTACTACTACATTTTCAAATATTCAGCAGATAGGTAAAACTACCTTCTTTTATTTAGGTAAAGCGCATCTGTTTAGGTGTCAATGTGTGTAACAGATTCATGGGGAGAGAACATAGTTGCTCTTTTTTCTAATATTTATTTATCTGTCTGTGTTGGCTCATGGGATCTCCGTTCATTGTGTCACGTGGGATCTTTTGTTGCAGCACATGGACGCTAGTTGTGGCACGGTGGCTTAGTTGTTCCATAGCATACGGGAATCTTAGTTCCCTGACCAGGGATCAAACCGGCGACCCCTGCACTGCAAGCCAGATTCTTAACCACTGGACCACCAGGGAAGTCCTTAATTGCTCTTTTAAAATAATAATAATAATAAATCTACTTGTCTAGAATGTTGTATACCCCTGAACTACATGCAAGTCCAGTTTTCCCCTCCTACGTAGAAAAATAGACTGTGGAAAGACTCTGACCAAACTTGAGTGTTGCAGTCTGGCAACCTGGACAGGTGACGACTGAGAGCAAAGGTTCCCTTCTAATAGCCTTCCGCACTAGATGGATCTCTTCGAAGGGTGTGGCCTGGGTCATGGCCAAGTTGGGACAGGGGTTGGCCGTAGGTAAATACAGTCACTGCGGCAGGTCCTTTGTGGGAAAGGGAGCTTTATTCAGAGACTCAGTGGACCTCCAGGAAGCAGTCTGGGGTTGCCACAGCCTTCTCTCTCAGCGCTAGTCAATGCTGGCTCCAAATATGCTCTTAGTCTGGCCTTGGAGCCTGCTCACACAGAGGCCCCTGGCTGGTAACATCTTCCCCACCCCATCACAGCACTGGTTCCCACTTCCTCAAGTCTCAGCTTCAGTGTTGCCTTCTTTTAAAAAAACCAGTTAATTAATTTACTTTTGACTGTGCTAGGTCTTTTTGTCTGCATGCAGGCTTTCTCTAGGCAAGTCGGGCTCTGCTTGAACTGCGGTACTCGGGCTTACTTGGTCCGAAGCACATCGGATCTAAGTTCCTGGACCAGGAATTAAACCCATGCCTGCTACACTGGCAGGTGAATTCTTAACCACTGTATCACAAGGGAAGTTTTCAGTGTTATTTTCTTACCCATGGCTTCCCTGACCATCACACTTCTCTATCAGGACGCTGTTTGTTTCCTTCCTAGCATCCTTCTCATTTTTTTAAAATTGCATTTATTGGTTTCCTTACTTGGCCAGTATCTCTCTTCCTCCATAGACTCTGACGTCCACTAGCGCAGGGTCTGCATCCATTTTCATCAACATTTGCCTAGCACGACACATAGCTCATAGGAAAAATTTTATAAATATACCTTGAATAATTGCATAAATGTAGCATTGACTGAGCTACTTCACTTTCATTGACTGAGCTACTTCACTTTCACTTTTCACTTTCATGCATTGGAGAAGGAAATGGCAACCCACTCCAGTGTTCTTGCCTGGAGAATCCCAGGGACAGGGGAGCCTGGTGGGCTGCCGTCTATGGGGTTGCACAGAGTCAGACAGGACTGAAGCGACTTAGCAGCAGCAGCATTGGCTAAGAGGGGAATGGGCTTCCTTGGTGGCTCAGTGGTACTGAATCTGCCTGCAGTGTGGGAGATGCAGGAGACTTGGGTTACATCCCTGGGTCGGGAATAGCCCCTGGAGGAGGGCATGGCAACCCATTCCAGTATTCTTGCATGGAAAATCTCCTAGACAGAGGAACACGGTGGGCTACGGTCCATGGGGTTGCAGAGAATCGGATGTGACTGAAATGACTGAGTACACACTCATGCAAAGATAGGAATATAGGTTTTATCTTCTGCTGACTTAGCCCTCTTGCTGTGAAGTGCTTGTGTTAGGGATCTGACACCAAGTCTGTACTCAGTAAGAACTGAAAGATTGGCTGAATAGCAGCCTGAAAACAAATTATTTCTGGTATCTTCTGAATCTTGAGATGGAGAAAAATAGTATTTTTCAGGTCAGCAAATGTATTCCTAGATAGCACATTAAAAAGCAGAGGCATTACTTTGCCAACAAAAGTCCGTCTAGTCAAAGCTATGGTTTTTCCAGTAGTCAGGTATGGATGTGAGAGTTGGACTATAAAGAAAGCTGAGCACCAAAGAACTGATGCTTTTGAACTGTGGTGTTGGAGAAGACTCTTCAGAATCCCTTCGACTGTAAGGAGATCCAACCAGTCCATCCTAAAGGAGATCAGTCCTGAATATTCGGAAGGACTGATGCTGAAGCTGAAACTCCAATACTTTGGCCACCTGATGCAAAGAACTGACTCATTTGAAAAGACCGTGATGCTGGGAAAGATTGAAGTTGGGAGGAGAAGGGAACGACAGAGGATGAGATGGTTGGATGGCATCAGTGACTCAATGGACATGAGTCTGAGTAAACTCTGGGAGTTGGTGATGGACAGGGAGGCCTGGTGTGCTGCCGTCCATGGGGGTCGCAAAGAGTTGGACACGACTGAGCAACTGAACTGAAATATATACCAGGTGCTGAGATCTGTATAGATTTGCTCCAGTAAGTACACCACGTCTCAATGCCAGCTGTTAATGGGGTCAAAACCTTATTGACCGGGAGTTCCCTGGCGGTCCAGGGGTTAGGACTCAGTGATTTTCCTGCGGTGGCCCCGGGCTCAATCCCTGGCTGGGGAACTAAGATCCACAAGCTGCTCAGCAAACCTTATCGACTTCATGACAATTCACAGGTATTCTTCAAAATCAGTCCCTTTTCTGCACCTGCCACCCTGAAGTTTTAGTGGGAATGAGCTAAGTCTCCCCACTTCTTACCAGTTATTGACAATGTCATTGATTCTTCGGGAGATATGTTTGTCTGTTGTTAATTTGGAAACATTTTAAAATAGATAACACACTCATAAATACAAAGATTTAAAAGGTCCAAGAGGCAATACATCACAGCCCTTCCCTCATCACCCAATTTCTCTCCTCAGAGGATACCAGTGTTTTCAATCCATTGGATATTCTCCCCCCAAATGTCTAATGTTTCAACCTCTATATATTCTTTTTTTCCTTAACTTTTTAGAAGATCAGCTTTGTTGAGACATAATTTACATACAATAAAATGGACCCATGTTTGGTTTGATGAGTTTGACAAATGTAGACATTCATGTAAGTGTCACCCCAATCAAGATGGATAACATCTGCACGACCTCCAAAAGTGTCCTCACGTCTCCCTCATCTCCAGCTTCTGTCTGATTTCTGTCTCTGTAGGTGAGTTCTGCTTAGTTTAGTTCTTTGCATAAGTGGGATAATACAGTATGCACTCTTTTGTTCTGATTTTTTTCATCTAGCTTATGTTTTTGAGATTCGTCTGTATTGTTTGTAAGAGCAGTTTGTACCTTTTTATTGTCAAGGACCTATTCTATTGAGGTGGCTCACAGAATACACCGGAATGCTGCTGCAGAGCCAGGCTCAGGGTAATACCAAGGCAAAGGAAGCATAGCTCAGTTCCTACTGTAGGAACGGTCTTTTGGAGTTACTGCTGCTATCACACAGCTACAGGACACTCGCCACTAGCCTGGTGGAGTCCACCTCCGTGGACAACCTCCCTGAGCCCCTGTATTCCTGACTCTGCAGGAGCTTCCTTGAATATCTATCTCTATGTGACCCAGAGACTTTGGGTCATTCCCTCAAGAGTCAGAGCCCAAGCACTTAATCACATGCCCATGCTTTCACGGCCAGGAGACAACAGCAGGGCCCTCTTTAGGTTCCATATTTGGCAGTGAAGCCCTGCTTCTCATTGGTCTTAAGATTGCTTCCAAGTAGGAAGGGTATTTAGAAGCTGGGCAACCAAAACGAATGAATGTCCATTACAGAATCTGTCCATCTTTCCTTTGAAATAGCGATTATATTATGTTAGATTTATGTGTGTCTGTTTCCCCGCTAAACTATCAGTTCCTTGCGGACAGTGAACTTGTGTTTCCACTTCTATATTCACACCACCTAGCACTTTGGTTGGCACAAGTCTCTATAAAAGAATATTTATTCAATTTCATAATTGTGGAAAATGGAATATTTTGTTCTTTGTATGCCCTTCATAATTTCTTCCCTAGTGGTTAGTTTAATTAAATCGAGTCAGACCTAAACCTCTGCCACTTTCCTTTTAAGATTCTGTAGGTGTCTATCCCTTGAATAAAACTTTAATATTACTAAAGAAAGAATATTTGTTCAACAGGTCACTTAATGGATATGAACTATACTCTTATCTGACAATATGTTACATTACCTGCTTAGTGGAGTGTTGGATGTAGCCTTTCCTGTAAGCTGAAATATACATATATTTTAAAATACGCATATACTTTTAACCACTTTGACTCATAAGAATTTGCAACAAACAGTTGGGTGAATGCATATGAGTTCCTATATGCATTCAAACAACTTCTCCCAATGATGATAAATGTAATAACTTTTTGAAAACCAGTTTTATTTGTTTACTTCTTTTCGGCTGGGCTGGGTCTTTGTCGCGGTGCAGGCTTTTCTCTAGTTTTGGGGTGAGGGCTCCTCCTCATTGCGGTGGCTCCTCTTGTCGCGGAGCACGGTCTTTAGGACACTCCAGCTTTAGTCGTTGTGACTTCCGGGCTCTCGAGCACAGACTCAGTGGTTGTGGCCCACGGGCTTAGTTGCTCTGCGGCACGTCGGATCTTGCTGGATCAGGGCTCAAACCCATGTCTCCCGCATTGGCAGGTGGATTCTTTACCGCTGAGGCACCAGGGAAGCCCTGGAGTAACTACTTGTAAAAATTTATTTCTTGACCCTGCTGACTCTTTAGTCACTTCTCATGTTGCGAGCTGATGTGAGTGCAGGGAACTCCCGCCGTGAATCAGTGTTTCCTCCACCATTTAGTCCTATCTTCTGATTTCCTCCTTTTTCTTTCTCGATGCCTCTTTCTCTGTTTACTATTTATGGTTATTGTCTTTAATCCTTCCCGTTTTGTTCTTCTCTTACTTTAATCTATAAAAGTCTTGATTCCAGAGATACTTGGAATCATAATAAAGATATGCATGAGCATGAGTATGTTCACACACAGCTGAGCTGGTCATTGCTTGGGGGTGAAAGGAAAAGTGGTGTCAAAGCACAGGAGTTGGCCTCATGTGTCTCTTTTCTCCCTGGAGTCCCTTTACCAAGTCCACAGCCTCTCCAGTCTGGGCGTTCTAAGGCCCTAAAAGTTCTTCATCTGCTTGCCACTGCTTAAATATCCTCTTTGATTACAGACACATCTTCAGCAACTCCTGCTGGAGCAAGGTGCAGTTCACTACAAAGAGCAGTGTATTAGTCTGGTTGAGTGTCATAACAAAGTACCCTAGTTGGGTGTCTTAAGCAACAGAAGTTTATTTCTCACAGAGAACTTACTCTTGAAGTGAGTGCATAGAGCTGAGTCCCTGTGTGACTGGAGACAACTATTTAACTGGGGATTCTCCCAATTCACTGCTAGCTGGAAAGGCCCATTGAGGTACCCCCAGTTTGGTCTTGGTGAGAGCACTGTTGCTGGCTTGCAGATGGCTGTCTTGACATGTCATCCCATGGTCCTTTCTCAGCTTGTGAATGCAGAGAGAGAGAATGTGTCTTCCTCTTATTTCCTTTTTTGGCCATGCCACTTGGGATCTCAGCTTCCCAACCAGGGATTGAACCTGGGCTCTGGCAGTGAAAGCACAGAGTCCTGACCTCTAAACCACCAGGGAATTTCCCATGTCTTCAGTTCAGTTCAGTTCACTCAATCATGGCCGACTCTTTGTGATCCCATGGACTGCAGCACGCCAGGCCTCCCTGTCCATCACCAACTCCTGGAGTTTACTCAAACTCATGTCCATTGAGTCACTGATGCCATCCAACCATCTCATCCTCTGTCATCCCCTTCTCCCGACTTGAATCTTTCCCAGCATCAGGGTCTTTTCCAATGAGCCAGCTCTTCGCATCAGGTGGCCAAAGTATTGGAGTTTCAGCATCAGTCCTTCCAATGAATATTCAGTACTGATTTCCTTTAGCATGGGCTGCTTGGATCTCTTTGGTGTCCAAGAGATTCTGAAGAATCTTCTCCAACACCACAGTTCAAAAGCATCAATTCTTCAGTGCTCAGCTTTCTTTATAGTCCAACTTTCACATCCATACACGACTACTGGAAAAACTATAGCGTTGACTAGACAGACCTTTGTTGGCAAAGTAATGTCTCTGCTTTTTAATATGCTGTCTAGGTTGGTCATAACTTTTCTTCCAAGGAGCAAGCGTCTTTTAATTTCATGGCTGCAGTCACCGTCTGCAATGATTTTGGAGTCCAAAAAAATAACGTCTGTCACTGTTTCCACTGTTTCCTCATCTATTTGCCATGAAGTGATGGGACTGGATGCCATGATCTTAGTCTTCTGAATGTTGAGTTTTAAGCCAACTTTTTCACTCTTCTCTTTCACTTTCATCAAGAGGCTATTTAGTTCTTCACATTCTGCCATAAGGGACTCTAATAAGGCCACCAATCCTATTAAATTGGGACGCCAACCCATATGACCTCATTTAATCTTAATTACCTCCTAAAAGCCCTAGCTCCAGATACAATTACACTGGGAGTTGGGGCTTTAACATATGAATTTAGTGGGGTGGGGGTCACACAGTTCAGGCCATAGCAGGCAGAGTATGAGCTGGATAGTCGTATGCTGTGCACTTCAGAGATTGTTTAACATCACATTCTCTAGCTGTATTTTTGTTTATTTTCCCAATTGTTTTCTTGAATCTTTGGTAAAGACTTTGTCATGCATAGCAAGCTCAACAACAGAGCAAAGAAGTTGAAATCGTATTGTTAACAATTCTTTGCAATAAGGGGGTGGGGTCCATTGCCTGTGTTTTTAAAACCAAAAATGAAATTTGATTGGAGTTTTGTTATCCCTGCTGCTGCTAAGTCACTTCAGTCATATCTGACTCTGTGCGACCCCATAGATGGCAGCTCACGAAGCTCCTCCGTCCATGGGATTTTCCAGGCAAGAGTACTGGAGTGGGGTGCCATTGCCTTCTCCTTGTTATCCCTATGTGCTAGTAATTTTAAACAATGTAAGCCATAACATACTCTTCTAAAAAATCTCTTGCTGCTCTAAATTTTAGTCTTGCTGCAGTTAATGTCAAGAGTTTTAACAGCTTCAAACTGAAACATTACTATTAGTTATATTTTAATAGACATGGTATTCTACAAGGAAGTGAATTGGGAGAACTCCCAGTGAAATAGTTGGCTTCTGTAAAGCATACACTCAGCTCTGCCAGTTAATTTCAAGAGTAAGTTCATAGGAGTTTCCTGGAGGTTCAGTGGTTAGGACTCTGCGTTTTCCCTGCTGGAACTCTGGTCAGGGAACTAGGACCCCAGGAGCCATGTGATGTGGCCGACAAAACAAAACAAAAACAGAGTAAGTTCCTAAAGGATCAGAATGATCTGAGCTCACTCTGAGCTCAGTTCATGTTTCCAGGCCTTGTGTTATTACATCTTTTTGTGTTTAAACAATATATTTAAAATAAATAATGATAGTAAAGTAATTATACAAAGAATTTGAATCACTTCATTTCTGCCATTCCCTATGACCCCTTGAACTTATTATTTGTGTTTAATATTTAAAACAGTAAAATAGAGTGTAACCAAAGGATCAAAATGAAAACTGATAGGTAGATATAATCTTTGAATAAGCAGTTCTGCTTTTCCCCTTTTTTACTATAACATTAACGTTTTATTTGGCTTCCTTGGTGGCTCAGACAGGAAGGAATATGCCTGCAACTTGGGAGACCCAGGTTCGATCCCTGGGTCGGGAAGATCCCCTGGAGAAGGGAATGACCACCCACTCCAGTATTCCTGCCTGGAGAATTCCATGGACAGAGGAGACTGGTGGGCTACAGTCCGTCAGGTTACAAACAGTCGGACAGGACTGAACAACTAATACGCTGGGCTAGAACAAGGAGTTTAGAGTTCTGTCTGGTCTTGGCTTCCCAAAGACATCCCTAAGTACCTGATGAGGAACGTGAAGAGAGGCTGCTGGCGTGGGCTTCCCTGGTGGCTCAGCTGGTAAAGAATCCGCTTGCAATGCGGGAGACCTGGGTTCGATCCCTGGGTTGGAAAGATCCCCTGGAGAAGGGAAAGGCTGCCCACTCCAGTATTCTGGCCTGGAGAATTCCATGGACTGTATAGTCCATGGGGTTGCAAAGAGTCGGACACGGCTGAGCAACTTTCACCCACTCACTCGCTGCTAGCGTGAGGCAGTCCTGGGGACCTTCAGTGCCCGTTATTCCCTGTCCTCAGGAACAGGCATTATGATTCGAGGTAGACTTCTCTGGTGGCTCAGACGGTAAAGCATCTATCTGCCTACAATGTGGTGACTCAGGTTCGATCCCTGGGTCTGGAGAAGGAAATGGCAACCCACTCTGGTACTCTTGCCTGGAAAATCCCATGGACAGAGGAGCCAGGTGGGCAGAGGCCATGGGGCTGCAAAGAGTCGGACACACAGAGGAGCCTGGTGGCTACAGTCCATGGGGCTGCAAAGAGTCGGACACGACTGAGCCACTTCACTTTCTTTCCTTCTGTGGTGCTGGGTCTTCCCTGGTGGCTCAGCTGGTGAAGAGCCTGCCTGCAATGTGGGAGATCAGGGTTCAACCCCTGGGTTGGGAAGATTCCCCTGGAGAAGGAAATGGCAACCCACTCCAGTATTTTTGCCTGGAGAATTCCACGAACAGAGGAGCCTGGTGGCTACAGTCCCTGAGGATGCAAAGAGTCACACGCGACTGAGTGGCACTCTCCACTGTGGTGCTGCCAGCAGTGGCACAAGGATTAAACTGCTGGTTGTGTCATGGGTGGGTTTGGGGATAAGCCTGGAGGGACCAAACTGAAATGACTAACAAAGGAGAAAAGAAATAAGACTGATGGGAGGTGGGGGATAATACGGACTGGTCAGTAGGGATAAAGCACATACCTACTTATAGGGACGTAGAAAAGGCACGGTAATCAGTGGATCAAACGGAAGGCTCACCCTGGGAAGGGAGACAAAACCCCTCCTCTTCGACCTAGAAATTGCACTTCTCCTCTTGCTTGCCTCCTCTTCACTTCCCTTCTTTGGTCTACACTCTCTTGAGATAGCTCTCCAGTTGCTCAGTTAGTTCCCCAGGAAAGGCTAAGTGAAAGTTGCTCAACTGTGTCTGACTCTTTGCGACCCCATGGACTGTAGCCCGCCAGGCTCCTCCATCCGTGGAATTCTCCAGGCCAGAATACTGGAGTGGGTTGCCATGCCCTCCTCCATGGGATCTTCCCGACCCAGGGATCGAACCCAGGTTTCCTGCATTGCAGGCGGATTCTTTACCATCCGAGCCACCAGGGAAGCCCCTGGGGGGGCAAACCTCTGCCCGAAAGCGGGGTTGGCAAGAATACCGGTGAAGTAGGAATGGAACTGGAGGAAGCTGACGGTGGAGGCGGGACTAGAGCGCCTGCAGCTGGTGCTGTTCTCTACGCCTCCCCCCCCCCCGCCCCTCCCCCCCAAACCTCATTTACACTTTGGATTCCATATATTAAAAAGGTAAGAGGGCAGGGAAATTGACCGAAACCTTCATAAAGCAACTATCACAACTGAACTACCATTAATTAAGGGACAAGGTGTAGGGGGACTAAGTGACAGGGGCTGAGGCCATCTGAAAGTCACAGGGGGAAAATGCTCGTGTGTGGATCAGCGTGAGCACCAGAAACTTGTCCTTCCTCCAACGAGATCCCAGCAGAGCCAGAGGTACAGGCACCCAGTGAAGATTCTCTGGAGGACTCTGGGGTCCACAGTCTTCCTCATTACGGGGGAAAGCTATATAAGAGGCTGAGTGAGGGGAAACTAGGCCTTGGAAGATGTCCAGGGCACCCAGAACACTGCTTCTTCACCTCTTACACCTCTGCCCAGTTCTAACAACACGACTCCCACCTGGGGCCTGAGATCTTTGCTTCCCGGCTCACCCGTGCTTAGAAACACCCTCCACAAGGCCAACTCATAAATACTGCAGTGTTTTCAAATATGAGAAGCTAAAAGCAAATAAAAGCAAAAAGGAAATGTTTCCTTACTGGCTCTGAGCTTTACTTTCCCCCGGGATCTTCCTCAGTTCCTGGGTTCACCACCTTCTCCATCCCAGAGAGAGGAGGAAAAGGGGATCAGAATTGACCAAAAGGAGAAAGGGAAGGGGCCGGAGACAAAAGATATTTTCTAAAAAAATGAGGAGGAGGAGGAGGAAAGATAAGTAGATCACTGTCTTGTTCCTATCATGCAAAGTAAAGAAAGTTTGTTTTAAACGGTGAGTGCTGGGAGATCTGAACCCCAGGCCCCAGAGTATGGGTTGGAGGCCAGTGGCGACCGCCCCCTGGAGTTGTTGCTGAAGTGGTAGACAGTGTCACGATGGAGTGATCAGGAGGGCCGCCCTTGGAGTCAGGGCCTAGGGCACAACTAGCGTGGGGGCTGTGTGCTGAGGGGTGGGGGTGGAGGTTAGTTCCTGGTTCTCAGGCTAGCTCGACACTTGCTTGCTGCTAGGACTCAACGCTTTCCCTGCCGGGGCCTGGGTTCAAACCCTGGTCCTCCCACAAGATCCCAAAAGCCATGTGGTGTGACAAAAAGAAATAATATGTATGTTCGTGTGTATATATATACACACATATACATATATAGGGATCTTCCCTTGTAGCTCAGTCAGTAGAGTCTGCCTGCAACGCAGGAGACCTGGGTTCAATACCTGAGTCAGGAAGATCCCCTGCAGAAGGAAATGGCAACCCACTCCAGTATTCTTACCTGGAGAATCCCATGGACAATGGAGCCTGGCAGGCTACAGTCCATGGGATCACAAGAGTCGGACACAAGTTAGTGACTAAACCACCATCATATATATATATATATATATATATATATATATATATATATATATAACTTTCTCAATTTTAAGACCATTGCAGACTAAATATTTTGTGAACTTTCTGGTCAAAATAGCCTCCTTATCCTAGTGAAGACACAGCCATATCAGAAAAAAAAAAGTAAAATAATAATTTAATTTTTAAAAAGTCATGTTCTCATTTTATTAGTAAATCAAAAGGAAGAAAAGATTAGGGTATGTTAATACATGTTTTGAAAGATGTAGTTACTTTCATTCAGTTTTGTAATTTGATCAGTCACTAAAAATTCCTTAAAATTTATAGTTTCAATCTTTCTTTGGATTTTCTGGGTATTTTAAAATAATCAGTGAATTATTTAAATTCCAGAATTAATTACAATTATTGTGTAGCATTATGCTTATGACATAAATGATAGTGTGGATCACAATAAACTGTGGAAAATTCTGAAAGAGATGGGAATACCAGACCACCTGACTTGCCTCTTGAGAAATCCATATGCAGGTCAGGAAGCAACAGTTAGAACTGGAAATGGAACAACAGACTGGTTCCAAATAGGAAAAGGAGTATGTCAAGGCTGTATATTATCACCCTGCTTATTTAACTTCTATGCAGAGTACATCATGAGAAACGCTGGACTGGAAGAAACACAAGCTAGAATCAAGATTGCCGGGAGAAATATCAATAACCTCAGATATGCAGAAGACACCACCGTTATGGCAGAAAGTGAAGAGGAACTAAAAAGCCTCTTGATGAAAGTGAAAGAGGAGAGTGAAAGAGTTGGCTTAAAGCTCAACATTCAGAAAACGAAGATCATGGCATCCAGTCGCATCACTTCATGGGAAATAGATGGGGAAACAGTGGAAACAGTGTCAGACTTTATTTTTTGGGGCTCCAAAATCACTGCAGATGGTGACTGCAGCCATGAAATTAAAAGACGCTTACTCCTTGGAAGAAAAGTTATGACCAACCTAGATAGCATATTCAAAAGCAGAGACATTACTTTGCCGACTAAGGTCCGTCTAGTCAAGGCTACGGTTTTTCCTGTGGTCATGTATGGATGTGAGAGTTGGACTGTGAAGAAGGCTGAGCGCCGAAGAATTGATGCGTTTGAACTGTGGTGTTGGAGAAGACTCTTGAGAGTCCCTTGGACTGCAAGGAGATCCAACCAGTCCATTCTGAAGGAGATCAACCCTGGGATTTCTTTGGAAGGAATGATGCTAAAGCTGAAGCTCTAGTACTTTGGCCACCTCATGGGAAGAGTTGACTCATTGGAAAAGACTCTGATGCTGGGAGGGATTGGGGGCAGGAGGAGAAGGGGATAACCGAGGATGAGATGGCTGGATGGCATCATGGACTCGATGGCCGTGAGTCTGAGTGAACTCCGGGAGTTGGTGATGGACAGGGAGGCCTGGCGTGCTGCGATTCATGGGGTTGCAAAGAGTTGGACACGACTGAGCGACTGAAATGAACTAAACTGAACTGAACTGAGATGTATATTGAGCCATTGTGTGCTAAGAAAACCTACATTAACCAAGTAATTAAAATTTTAGCATCTGAAACTGTTCACTAACTGATAAATAAGCCAGGATTTTTCAAGTCTTTATATGTGCTCAAAATGTCAAATAAGTGGCAGGTCTTTCCTGTTAAACTTGTGATTCAAGTTATGAAATATTATTAAGAGGTGTTTTGCTTACAGTTATAAAATGTTGCAAGAGTTTGTTTAGTTAAAAGTCCAGAAGTCTGGATGTGTTTATAGTTAAAATGTTATATAAAGTTGTTCTGCTTACAATTATGAAGTATTTTAATGTTGTTATGTTATTAAGTGTGGAAAGTCGGTTGTGTGCAGTTATAAAATGGAGAAGGTTGTTTTGCTGACTATATTGTCTTTGGAAATAGTCTACTAAATACTCTAGGTTGTTGTATTAGACAAAAGTTTTTCATTGCAAGTGATAGCAATTCAGTTTGTTAGCCACTGAGCTCCTCCGTGTCACGTGCTTCCGGCTTCTCTGCCTCCTAGGAATGGGTAGTCATAGGCAGGGCTGTGGCTCTCCCTGGTTGAGCTGTGAACTTAGCTCTGAAGCAATCGTTGTTGCCATGTGAATGAGTTAATCCAAAGGCATCCCTTAGGGGGTGGGGTTCAATGATTGCACTCCCACCTGGACCATAAGGAGGGGAGAATGGGTGGTTCCCAAAGGCAGGCGTATTGGGCAGATAAATCATATTTGTCCACTCAAGTTTCCTTTCAAAATGATTTGTCATCTGTGAACAGCCTTGTGGGGCCTACGTTTGAATTATCCTCACTTGGAAAATGAGAATATTGCGGAACTTATTCATTATTTATGTGGAATCATAGAAAGAATAAAGTAGTAATTTGTATTATTATAGATCTTAGGGTTTGCAATGAAACTGAAGAGATTTTCTTACAGAATAACATTTATGTTTGGTAGGAAAGGTATCTCCAACATTAATTATGCTTGTTATCTTATGTAGAAAGAGTATATCTGGCTTTTTAACGAGAAGAAAATCATAGTGAATTTACATAATGCTCTGCTATGTAAAAATTCTTGTCTGGAGTCTGGTAAGTTTTATTAGTTCCTATAAAAAGTTACTTGCAAAGTTTAATTTCATTTAGCAAATGTAAAATTTTAAATTTAATTGTTTTAAGATGATCAATCTCATAACCGAACAATGTTCTTGACCTTCCCGAACCAATAAAAATTGACTAGAGGCCAGACAAGAAATTCAGGCAAGGCTTTAACTGGGGCCCCTGCTGCAGCCAAGGGGAACGAAAACAGAAAACAGATTCCCTTGATTGCTTGCTTGCTTGCTTGCTGGCTGAGGAGGGGGTGAGCTTGTACCTTGTATAGAGAGGTAGGGGTATGTTCCAGCTTCCCTGGTAGCTCAGCTGGTAAAGTATTTGCCTGCAATGCAGGAGACCTCAGTTCAATTCCTG
This sequence comes from Budorcas taxicolor, assembly GCF_023091745.1. Classification (NCBI taxonomy): domain Eukaryota; kingdom Metazoa; phylum Chordata; class Mammalia; order Artiodactyla; family Bovidae; genus Budorcas; species Budorcas taxicolor. Next base: position 82,781,091 of record NC_068923.1, read on the forward strand.
GATCAGGAAGACCCCCTGGGGAAGGGATAGGCTACCCATTCCAGTATTCCTGGGCTTGCCTGGTGGCTCAGAAGCCACCTGCAATGTGGGAGACCTGGGTTTGAGCTCTGGATTGGGAAGATCCCCTGAAGGAGGGCCTGGCCACACTCTGGTATTCTTGCTTAGAGAATCCCCATGGACAGAGGAGCCTGGCAGGCTGCAGTCTATGGGCTCGCAAAGAGTCAGACGTGACTGAACGACTAAGCACAGCACAGCACGGGAGTATGTCCAAGAGTCAGGCCAGAGCGGTGGCTTAGGAGGTTTGCCCACCCGTGGCAGTGTGAGCGCAGTGGGCACGCTCAGTGTCCTGCTTTTGGTCCTGCTTAAGGTCCATGTTCCTTAAAATTTCCTGGTTTTGCTCCATGCTCTTCAAACATGGCAGTTGAGTTTATTTATTTATTTTTGGTCTCTTTTGTTCATAATTTGCCCCAACTGTGAATGCACACAATTATTTTAGTCCCATACAGTTTCTCTGTATTTTGTGGCTCATAGAGAGGTGTGTCTAAGCACAGCCCTGAAGCAAAGAGTCCCAAGTCCCAGCTGGTCTCAAATCTAGCTCTATTTTATTCAATAAGCAATAGTTGAAGGTCAACTACAGGCCTGGGATGGTGCTGAATGCCGGCAGCACAAAGATGAACAGGGCACAGTCTCTCCCATCAAGGAGCCAACGGTGAGAGGGAAGAAATGTACCCATAATTTTAATACTCTAGGTACAGTGCTAGAAGAATGCCCAGACATAGCGGAGAGCTTAGACTACCCAGCACATTCAGCAAAGTCTTCGTGGAAGTAGTGAGCTGAACCTGGAGGAAAGAACAAAGTTGACTAGAAGAAGATGCTGAGAAAGGCAAGCCTGGCAGAGCTTCGGACCCTGAACAACGACTCAGAGGTTTAAATTAATGTGATACATGCAGAAAGCCCAAGGGATGGGATCCAGTTAGAACATATAAACGTCAAGGTGAAGCGTGATAGGAGACAAAGAGAGAGGAGTGTCTTGATGTTATTGACTATGATACCAAAGAATCTGGACTGAATGCAGGTTCGAGTGACCCTTGAGCATTAGGCAGTACTCTGTGCTGCAGTGTCTGAGGACTTAAAGAGGGGCGAGGCTGGAGGGAGGGGTCTTCTAGTCAGAGTACAAACGTGACAGTCCGGTGAAAAGACGACCAGGGACTGAACTGGGTGAGACAAAATACATTTCTTATTCATCTTTGACTCTCTAGTGCCTGGTATAATTCCTGCTACATGGAACGTGTGTGAAAGTTGCCCAGTCGTGTCCGACTCTTTGCGACCCCAAGGACTGCAGTCCCTGGGATTCTCCAGGCCAGGATTCTGGAGTGGGTAGGTGTTCCCTTCTCCCGGGGATCTTCCCAACCCAGGGATCAAATCCAGGTCTCCTGCATTGCAGGTGGTTTCTTTACCAGCTGAGCTACTAGGGAAGCCCCATATGGAATATATGGGGCCCCATAATATTTACTAATAGAGCTAAATTTATTTTTCTTCTTCTGCATTCCCACGAGATCTCTATCTTTTGGCTTTAGAACCACATTTCTAGTGATCATCATAATACAAACTCGAGTTCTAAAAGCTAACTCCACAAATTGTTGTTCATGTGCTAAGTTGTGTCCAACTCTTTGCGATGTCATGGGCTGGAGCCTGCATGAACAGCCTGAGCAGCCTCCTCTGTTCATGAGATTTCCCAGGCAAGAATACTGGAGTGGGTTGCCGTTTCCTTCTCCAGGGGATCTAACCTTCATTTTCTGCATTGGCAGGCTGATTCTTTGCCACTGAGCCACCAGGGAAGCCCAATTCTACAAATACATCATGCAAAATACAGCAAGAATATATATGCTACTAAAGAAAATCTAAAAGGTCTTGTAGGTCTTCATAGAACCGTTCAACTTCAGCTTCTCCAGTGTTACTGGTTGGGGCATAGGCTTGGATTACCGTGATATTGAATGGTTTGCCTTGGAAACGAATAGAGATCATTCTGTCGTTTTTGAGATTGCATCCAAGTACTGCATTTCGGACTCTCTTGTTGACCATGATGGCTACTCCATTTCTTCTAAGGGACTCCTGCCCATAGTAGTAGATATAATGGTCATCTGAGTTAAATTCATGCATTCCAGTCCATTTTAGTTCACTGATTGCTAGAATGTCGACGTTCACTCTTGCCATCTCTTGTTTGACCACTTCCAATTTGCCTTGATTCATGGACCTGACATTCCAGGTTCCTATGCAATATTGCTCTTTACAGCATCGGACCTTGCTTCTATCACCAGTTACATCCACATCTGGGTATTGTTTTTGCTTTGGCTCCATCCCTTCATTCTTTCTGGAGTTATTTCTCCACTGATCTCCAGTAGCATATTGGACACCTACCGACCCAGGGAGTTCCTCTTTCAGTATCCTATCATTTTGCCTTTTCATTCTGTTCATGGGGTTCTGAAGGCAAGAATACTGAAGTGGCTTGCGATTCCCTTCTCCAGTGGCCCACATTCTGTCAGACCTCTCCACCGTGACCTGCCCGTCCTGGGTGGCCCCACACAAAATGGCTTAGTTTCATTGAGTTAGACAAGACTGTGGTCCGTGCGATCAGATTGGCTAGTTTTCTGTGATTATGGTGTCAGTGTGTCTGCCCTCTGATGCCCTCTCACAACACCTACCATCTTACTTGGGTTTCTCTTACCTTGGACGTGGGGTATCCCTTCACGGCTGCTCCAGCAAAGCGCAGCCACTGCTCTTTACCTTGGACAAGGGGTATCTCCACACAACTGCCCCTCCTGACCTTGAACGTGGAGTAGCTCCTCTCAGCCCTCCTGCGCCTGCCCAGCCACCACTCCTTGGACGTGGGGTTGCTCCTCTCGGCTGCCTCCCTGACCTCGGGTGTGTGGTAGCTCCTCTCGGCCACCCCCCTTGACCTCGGACATAGGGTAGCTCCTCTAGGCCACTCTTGTGCCATCACAGCCTGACATTCTCGGTTGCTGCCCCTGACCTTGGGCGAGGGGTAGCTCCTCTCGGCTGCACTTGTGCGCAGTCTGTCACAGCCAGCGCTTGCCCACCTCATGCAAAGAGCTGACTCATTGAAAAAGACCCTGATGCTGGGAGGGATTGGGGGCAGGAGGAGAAGGGGACGACCGAGGATGAGATGGCTGGGTGGCATCACCGACCCAATGGACATGAGTTTGAGTAAACTCTGGGAGTTGGAGGTGGACAGGGAGGCCTGGCGTGCTGCGATTCACCGGGTCGCAAAGAGTCGGACACGACTGAGCGACTGAACTGAACTGAACTGAAAGAAAATCTGCTTAACATGACCCTAATTAATTCCTCAACATCACGCTTAACTTTGTTTTTCCTGAACCACAGGGTTGTGGATAAGAATACAGATTTAGAAAGACTGCTTAAATTATTATTGCAATTAAAAAAAAGCCAAATAGCCTATCAACTAAGCAATACTTTGTGCAGAAATAAGTAAATCTGCAGCTTTGTTGCCTATCAGTTCAGTTCAGTCGCTCAGTTGTGTCCGACTCTTTTCGACCCCCGTGGACTGCAGCACGCCAGGCCTCCCTGTCCATCACCAACTCCCAGAGTTTACTCAAACTCATGTCCATTGGGTCAGTGATGCCATCCAACCATCTCATCCTCTGCCATCCCCTTCTCCTCCTGCCCTCAATCTTTCCAGCATAAGGGTCTTTTCAAATGAGTTAGTTCTATGAATCAGGTGGCCAAAGTATTGGAGTCTCAGCTTCAACATCAGTTCTTCCAATGAATATTCAGGACTGATTTACTTTAGGATGGACTGGTTGGACCTCCTTGCTGTCCATGTTGCCTATAAAAGACCCTATTCCTTGCTGGGCACTTAACTGTTGCAATGCTTTGAAAAGTCTCTGAAACCAGAGTTTAGTCTGGTATTGGGCATTTTATAGAAATATATTACTGAAGACTGAGGTATCAAAATGAGGAGAACTATAGCTAGTGAGTGAGGGCAGGAAAGGAATAAAGAATCGTATGAGGCCCTAAGCAGGTTAGGTTATTAACCACTGAGAATCCAGCACCAGAATGGGTAGCCTTTCCCTTCTCCAGCAGATCTTCCTGACCCAGGAATCGAACTGCAGTCTCCTGCATTGCAGGTGGATTCTTTACCAACTGAGCTATCAGGGAAGCCCTCAGCCCCTACACTGCATATCAAAGGGAATTTCATCTGTGCCCACACTTCTACTTTTTGATAAAGAATCAAAGTTTTTGCATTTTTTTACATTACTCACTTTCAGACTTTTTTTTTTCTCCAGTGCCCTCCAAATCCATGAGATATTTTAGGAGAAAGTTTGCAAATGGTAATGGCATATTTAGCACCTTTTTTTTTTTTTTAAAGGAGACATTCCCACAAAATGTTTTACCAAGTCATGGGTAAAATCTCTTCACTTTGTGAAATAGGGATGGGGTGGAGCAAGCGGAGTTATAAACAGGAAACTTCATGGGAATACTGGAAGGTCTGGGTGTCATTTTCCTGTAAAGCTCTTGTGATTGTAGAGTCTAAAATTGACCCTGTGACAGTGCCCTTAACAGGTTGCCATTCCCAGAGATAACTATTTAATGTTGTTTCATTTCTTTCTAACCACAGTGTCATAAACAAGATACAAGGGATTAAACATGGCAAATATTGGTTGACAATTTGTAAAATTATGACACTATAATCCCATATTGCTAAAAAAAATTGTAACACGACATTACATCCTCTGGTTGCAAAATCACTTCTGGCTCTGTGATTGTTGAGTTTGTGACTAAGTAGAAAGCAGTTGCAGCCACCAAAGACAGAGCCAAGTCTGAAGACATCGGACTTTTGCAATGACATGGTCTTTTCCAAAATATGTTGTATCGTTCCATGGCTGTTGATAGGTGTTACTCAAAAAGTTTTCTTCAGTTATATAAGCTTGTGAAACAGTTGACTAGGCAAAGTTCATCAGCCTCTATGCTGAAGCATTTCTCAAAGCCTTCGCTATACTAATGCACAATGGGAACCTCTGAAGAGGGGGTTACAGTATTTATTATTTGCCAACTTTGATCTGAGGGCTTTGTCTTTGAAGGACTAACATAGCATAACTGAGTGTGGGCTTTAGACCACAAAAATGAGATGGATTTCATAATGAGACTTTAAGATTAGTTTATGTAGTAGACTTTTGTCAGTTGCCTTCCAGCAACATCCTCATCCTCTGTGTTCAGTCACTTAGTCATGTCCGATCCTCTGTGATCCCATGGACTGCAGCACACCAGGCCTCCCTGTCCATCACCAACTCCTGGAGTTTACTCAAACTCATGTCCATTGAGTTGGGGATGCCATCCAACCATCTCATCCTTTCTGTCCCCCTCTCCTCCTGCTCTCAATCTTTCCTAGCATCAGGGTCTTCTCTAATGAGTCAGTTCTTTGCATCAGGTGGCCAAAATTTGGAGTTTCAGCTTCAGCTTCAGTCCTTCCATTGAATATTCAGGGTTGATTTCCTTACGGATTGACTGGTTTGATCTCCTTGCAGTTCAAGGGACTCTCAAGAGTCTTCTCCAACACCACAGTTCAAAAGCATCAACTCTTCCGTACTCAGCTTTCTTTATAGTCCAACTCTCACATCCATACATGACTACTGGACAAACCATAGTTTTGATTAGACAAACCTTTATTAGCAAAGGGATGTCTCTGCTTTTTAATACACTGTCTAGGTTTGTCATATCTTTTCTTCCAAGGAGCAAAGGTCTTTTAATTTCATGGCTACAGTCACCTTCTAAAGTGATTTTGGAGCCCCCAAAAATGAAGTCTGTCATTGTTTCCATTGTTTCTCCATCTATTTTCTATGAAGTGATGGGACTGGATGCCATGCTCTTCGTTTTTTGAATGTTGAGTTTTAAGTCATGTTTTTCACTCTCCTCTTTCACCTTCATCAATAAGTTCTTTAGTTCCTCTTTGGTGTCTGCCATTAGGGTGGTGTCATCTGCATATCTGAGATTATTGCTATTTCTTCTGATGATCTTGATTCCAGCTTATGCTTCATCCAACCTGGCATTTTGCGTGACATACTCTGCATATAAGTTAAATAAGCAAGGTGACAATATACAGCCTTGACCTACTCATTTCCCAATTTGGAACCAGTCCATTGTTCCACATCTGGTTTCAACTGTTGCTTCTTAAACTGCATACAGGTTCCTCAGGAAGCAGGTAAGGTGGTCTGGTACTCCCATCTCTTTCAGAATTTTCCAGTTTGCAGTGATCCACACAGTCAAAGGCTTTAGCATAGTCAATGAAGAAGAAGTAAATTCTTTTCTGGAATTCTCTTGCTTTTTTGATGATCCAATGGATGTTGGCAATTTGATCTCTGCTTTTTGTGTCTTTTCTAAATCCAGCCTGAACATCTGAATGTTCACAGTTCACATACTTTTGATGCCTAGCTTGAAGGACTTTAAGCATGACCTTGCTAGCATGTGAGATAAGCATAACTGATGGTAGTTTGAACATTCTTTGGCATTGCCCTTCTTTGAGATTGGAATGAAACTGACCTCCAGTCCTGTGGCCACTGCTGAGTTTTCCAAATCTTCTGGCAGATTGAGTATAGCATTATTTTTTAGGATTTGAAATAGCTCAGCTGGAATTCCATCACCTCCACTAGTTTTGTTCATAGTGATGCTTGCTAAGGCCCACTTGACTTCGCATTCCAAGATGTCTGGTTCTAGGTGAGTGATCACACCATTGTGATTATCTGGGTCATGAAGATCTTTTTTGTATAGTTATTCTGTCTATTCTTGCCACCTCTTCTTAATATCTTCTGCTCCTTAGGTCCACACCGTTTCTGTCCTTTGTTGTGATCATCTTTGCACAAAATATTCCCTCGGTATCTCTAATTTTCTTGAAGAGATCTCTAGTCTTTCCAGTTCTGTTGTTCTCTTCTATTTCTTTGCATTGTTTGCTTAAGAAGGCTTTCTTATCTCTCCTTGCTATTCTTTGGAACTCTGCATTCAAATGGGTATATGTTTCCTTTTCTCCTTTGCCTTTTGATTCTCTTCTTTTTTCAGCTATTTGTAAGGCTTCATCAAGACAACCATTTTGCCCTTTTGCATTTCTTTCTCTTGGGGATGGTTTTGATCACTGCCCCTTGTACAATGTTATGAACCTCTGTCCATAGCTCTTCAGGCACTCTATCTATCAGATCTAGTCCCTTGAATCTATTTGTTACTTCCACTGTGTAACCATAAGGGATTTGATTTAGATCATACCTGAATGGTCTAGCGGTCTGCCCTACTTCTTTCAATTTAAGTCTGAATTTTGCAATAAAGAGCTCACAATCTGAGCCACAGTCAACTCTTGGTCTTGTTTTTGCAGACTGTATAGAGCTTCTCCATCTTCGTCTGCAAAGAATATAATCAATTTGATTTTGGTGTTTTGGGCATCACCATCTGGTGATGTCCTCCTGTAGAGCTGTCTCTTGTGTTGTTGGAAAAGGGTGCTTGCCCTGACCAGTGCATTCTCTTGCAAAACTCTGTTAACCATTGCCTGCTTTATTTTGTACTCCAAGGCCAAACTTGCCTGTTACTCCAGGTATCTCTTGATTTCCTACTTTTGCATTCCAGTTCCCTATGATGAAAAGGACATCTTTTGGCCTTAGTTCTAGAGGTCTCGTAGGTCTTCATAGGACTGTTCAGCTACATTTTCTTCAGCATTGGTGGTTGGGGCATAGACTTGGATTACTGTGATATTAAATGGTTTGCCTTGGAAACAAAAAACTCATTTTTGAGTTTGCACCCAAGCACTGCATTTCAGACTGTGAGGGCTATTCCATTTCTTCTAAGAGATTCTTGCCCACAGTAGTAGATATAAAGGTCATCTGAATTAAATTTGCTCTTGCCATCTCCTGTTTGACCATTTCCAATTTACCTTGATCATGGACCTAACATTCCAGGTTCCTATGCAATATTGTCCTTTACAACATCAGATTTTACTTTCACCACCAGACACATTCACAGTTGGGAGCTGTTTCTGCTTGGCTCAGCCTCTTCATCCCTTCTGGAGCTATTTCTCCACTCCTCTCCAGTAGCGTATTGGACACCTACCGACCTGGGGCAGGGGTGTAGTTTGTCTTTCCGTATCATATCTTTTTTGCCTTTTCATACTGTTCATGGAGTTCTCAAGGCAAGAATTACGTTTTGGGGTCCCAAGGTTCTGGGGAGACTGATCCTGCCCTGAATCCAGGGGTGAAACATATGACCTAAGCAAAACCTGGAAATGTTTCCTCCCATAGGCTACAGTGATTGGTTTGGGGGTGTGCAGGTATCAGAACTAGTCCAAACAACATTTTTCCTGAAAATGCTGATGGGAGAACTGTATTGGCTTCTTCCTGCTGGATGTAAGAAGGTAAGCTATCCCAGAAACTTTAGGCTACTATTCTGGAAATGCAAGGAGAGCCAGCTCTTCAAAGAAGGCAGTGTACAAATGAAACTGGTGCTTCCTGCTTCCTGATAGAGTTTGCCTACCACAGTAAGATATGTACTGTCTTATATACTATCAACATAAGGGATTACCACCGCTTTTAATAAAGCAAATATTGATTTAATCATACAAGATTTTACTCCTCTTTTCCCTCCAGTTGAATTTCAGGGTCTCACTTTCCCTTGTGATCTGCAACTGTTTACTGCTGCCACGGCAAAGATATTCCCCAAAAGTGTGCTGTTCCCATTTTTATGCTCCTGCACAAGTGTAACCAAAACCTCCTGCTCTAATTTCACCAAAATCAGCAATTCTAGAACCCACTGCATACCAGGTCCAAAGGGTTCAAAGATATGACAGGTTTTGCTCTTCAAGAAACTCACAGTCTAAGTGTTCCAAATTGTACAAATAACTTTACTTGAAATTGTGGGAAATAAATACAGAAATTTGTAGCACTGTAAACAATCTGTTTTACAGAAATTTCCACATTTAACACAGCTAATCTCTTCCCATTCTGTCTGCTCTTTCAAGACATTCTCACTTTAGCTCCAAGGGTTAGCCCAAAGCAGCCTCGTTACCTCCCCTCCTGGCTTCTCACTTTTATCCCCATGGAAGACGCCATCCTCATTTAATACCTGGAAGTAGCTTCCTAGGCATCCTGGTTTGATTTATTTCATTATTTTATTTTTTGAGGTAAAATTCAAATCACATAAAACTAATCATTTTAAAGTGAACAATTCAGTGACTTCTAGTTTATTTACAATGTTGTACAACCATAACTTTTTCATCACCCCCAAAATTTTTCATCATCCCCTATCTAGTTCCAAAACATTTTCATCCCCTCTCAAAACACTCTGGACCTGGGAATTCCCTGGCTGTCCAGTAGTTAGGAGTCCACTGCAAAGGGGGACAGGTTTGATCCCTGGTCGGGGAACTAAGATCCCCCAAGCCATGCAATGTGGCCAAAACCCCCCCAAAACACTGTACCCATTAAGCAAGCATCCCTCTCTCCCTCTCCCCTCAGTCCTTGACAACCACCAGTCTGCTTCCTAACTCTGTGGATTTACCTACTCTGGATAGTTAATATAAGTGGCATCCCATGTGGTCTTTTGTGTGTGGCTTCTTTCACTTAGCATGTTTTCAAGATTCATTCATATTGTGGCATATAGTAGTACTTCATTCCTGTTTAAGGCTGAGTTATATTCCCTTGCATGTAGGTACTATATATATATATATATATATATATATATTATTTTTTTTTTTTGTCACGCTACACAGCTTGTGGGTTATAGTTCCCCAACCAGGGAATGAACCAGGGCCATGGCAGTGAAAGCTCTGAATCCTAACCACTAGACCACCAAGGAACTCCCTATAATTTGTTTATCGGTACATCAATTGATTGACATTTGGATTGTTTCCACTTTTGAGCTATTTAATAATGCTGCTGTGATCATGTGTACACAAGTATTTGAGTATCTATTTTTACTTCTTCGGGTATATACCTGGGAGTGGAATTTCTGGATCATACGGTAATTCAGGGCTTAACTTTTGGAGGAACCTCCGAACTGTCTCCCACAGTAGATGCACCGTTTTGCATTACTACCCGCAACCTATAAAGGTTCTAGTTTCTCCACATCCTCACTTCATCGTATACGTGTTTTTTTGATTATAGCCATATTATTAAGTGTGAAGTGGCATTTCATTCTCTTTTTATTTGCTATTCTTAAGAGTCAGTGATGTTGAGTATCTTTTCATGTGCCGGTTGACCATTTGCATATCTTCAAAGAAATGTCTTTGCTCACGTTTTATTTGAACTGTTTTTGTTGTTGTTGTTGAGCTTTAAAAGTCCTTCATTTATTCTGGATAGTAGACCCATATTGGATATATGACTTGCAAATTATTTTCTCCTGTTCTGTAGATTGCCCTTTCACGTTCTTGATGATGTCCTAGGCATTTGACCCTTCATTCATCAAAACCACATTAAGGATTTATCTTGGATTGCCCTCTTTGCTTCAAGCTTATGACTGAAAGCAGACTTCTTTCTTCATTATCTAACATCAGAAATGACCTCACACTTCCTGGGGGACCTGCAAAAGAATGTAGTTTCATCCCTATTGTGTAATACTGCCTTAATATAAGAAAGCACAATAATTACAAGATTCACATAAGAGGGATTGCACATACAGACTGGTTCCAAATAGGAAAAGGAGTACGTCAAGGCTGTATATTGTCACCCTGCTTATTTAACTTCTATGCAGAGTACATCATGAGAAACGCTGGACTGGAAGAAACATAAGCTGGAATCAAGATTGCCGGGAGAAATATCAATAACCTCAGATATGCAGATGACACCACCCTTATGGCAGAAAGTGAAGAGGAACTCAAAAGCCTCTTGATGAAAGTGAAAGTGGAGAGTGAAAAAGTTGGCTTAAAGCTCAACATTCAGAAAACGAAGATCATGGCATCCGGTCCTATCACTTCATGGGAAATAGATGGGGAAACAGTGGAAACAGTGTCAAACTTTATTTTTTTGAGCTCCAAAATCACTGCAGATGGTGACTGCAGCCATGAAATTAAAAGACGCTTACTCCTTGGAAGAAAAGTTAGGACCAACCTAGATAGCATATTCAAAAGCAGAAACATTACTGTGCCGACTAAGGTCTGTCTAGTTGAGGCTGTGGTTTTTCCAGTGGTCATGTATGGATGTGAGAGTTGGACTGTGAAGAAGGCTGAGCACTGAAGAATTGATGCTTTTGAACTGTGGTGTTGGAGAAGACTCTTGAGAGTCCCTTGGACTGCAAGGGCATCCAACCAGTCCATTCTGAAGGAGATCAACCCTGGGATTTCTTTGGAAGGAATGATGCTAAAGCTGAAACTCCAGTACTTTGGCCACCTCATGAGAAGAGTTGACTCATTGGAAAAGATTTTGATGCTGGGAGGGATTGGGGGCAGGAGGAGAAGGGGACAACAGAGGATGAGATGGCTGGATGGCATCACTGACTCGATGGACGTGAGTCTGAGTGAACTCCGGGAGTTAGTGATGGACAGGGAGGGCTGGCGTGCTGCAATTTATGGGGTCTCAAAGAGTCAGACATGACTGAGCAACTGAACTGAACTGAACTGATAACAGAAGTTAAAACGGAGGTTATCTGTTTTCTCTTGCAGACCTCCTCAGGCAATAGCCATGGGTGGGTGGGGGGTTGCGGGAAACTATTAATCTGGAATCCTAGCATCTTACAGCTAGAAATCTTGAAAACTGTAGTGGGTGAGGAGGTGATATTGTGGTAATACAAGTTTCTAATATTTCATGAGGGCTTAGATAAGGAAAGTTCATCATTGTAGCCCTATCTCTGCCTGGGGAATATGGTGTGCTGGCTGACAGACCACAATGTTACTGTATCTGTTAAGATGTTTCAGTTGCAAATAACAGAAAACCCAACTCAGAAGGACTTAAACAAAAAGGATAATGTAGTATCTTATAAAACAAGAAGTCTGGAAGAATAGAGGTATCAAGGCTCCTTAATTCAGGGACTTAACCATGTCATCAAAGAGCCCAGGCTCTGTCTTTCTGCTCTGCTCCTTTCAGAGTGTTGGGTTGTTCCCTCACGGTTGCAAGATGGTTACTGGAACTCCAGCAGCTCTGGGGATCACTCTACAGAAACAACTGGAGTTAGAAAATAAACTGTTTCATCCCTGGGTCTTCTCTATCTTTTAAAAAATTGTGGCAAAATACATATAACATAAAATTCAGCATCTTAACCACTTTTAAGTTCAGTTGCATTGGGACTTCCCTGGTGGCTCAGACGGTAAAGCATCTGTCTACAATGTGGGAGACCTGGGTTTGATCCCTGGGTTGGGAAGATTCCCTGGAGAAGGAAATGGCACCCCACTCCAGTACTCTTGCCTGGAAAATCCCATGGACGGAGAAGCTTGGTGCAGGCTACCGTCCATGGGGTCGCAAAGAGTCGGGCATGACTGAGCGACTTCACTTTCACTTTCGTTACGTACACTTCACTTTCACTTTGCGTTACATATACTCACTTTTTGTGCAAACATCATTACCATTCATCTCCAGAACTCTTTTCATCTTGCCAAACTGAAACTCTGTACGCTTTAAATAGTAACTCCTCTTTCCCTTTCCAAATGCTTGTTGGCCATATTGTCTTTGGAGAAATGTCTGTTCAAGTCCTATGGCCATTTATAAAAATATTTTAAAAATTGAGGTATAGTTGCTGTACATTATTACATAAGTTTCAGGGAGGACTTCCCTGGTGGCCCAGTGGTTAAGAATCTGCCTTCCTATTCAGGAGACGTGGGTTTGATCCCTGGTTGGGGAACTAAGATCCCACATGCTGCAGGGCAACTAAGCCCTTAGTGGCTACTGAGCCCACCTGTCACAACTAGAGAAGCCTGCTCACTACAATGAAGAGCCCACTCACTGTAGCAAAGACTCAGCATATCTCCTCAAAGTTAAAAAAAAGTTCAGGTATGCAACATAGTGATTCACAATTCTTGCAGGTTATACTCCATATTCGGAGAAGGCAATGGCACCCCACTCCAATACTCTTGCCTGGAAAATCCCATGGACGGAGGAGCCTGGTGGGCTGCCGTCTATGGGGTTGCACAGAGTTGGACATGACCGAGCGACCTCACTTTCACTTTTCCTTTCATGCATTGGAGAAGGAAATGGCAACCCACTCCAGTGTTCTTGCCTGGAGAATCCCAGGGATGGGGGAGCCTGGTGGGCTGCCGTCTGTGGGGTCGCACAGAGTCGGACACGACTGAAGTGACTTAGCAGCATACTCCATATTATAGTTATTATCAAATATTGCCTATATTCCCTGGACTGTACAATATGTCCTTGTAGCCTACTTATTTTATATTTAGCACTTTGTACTTCTTTATCCCCTAACCCAATATTGCCCTTCCCCTCTTCCCACTCGTAACCAGGAGTTTATTCTCTTATATATGTGAATCTTTTTTGTTGTTTTTATATTCATTAGTTTGTTTTATTTTTTAGATTCCACATATAAGTAATGTCACACAGTATCTATCTGTCTTTATTTCACTAAGCATAATATCCTCTAAGGCCATTGGTGCTTTTGGAAATGACAAATTTCGTTATTTTCTATGGCTGAGTAGTATTCCATTGTATGTATCTGTATGCATGTGTGTGTGTGTATATATATCTCTCATATCCTCATTATCTATTAATCTGTTGATGGACATGTAAATTGCTTCCATATCTTGGCTATTGTAAGTAATGCTGCTATGAACATTGGGGTGCATGCATCTTTTTGAATTAGTATTTTCACTTTTTCAGGTTTATATCCAGGAGGGGGATTGCTGGATCATATGGTAGTTCTATTTTTAGTTTCTTAAGGCACCTCCATGCTGTTTTCCATAGTGACTGTACCAATTTACATTCCTACCAACAGTGTAGAAGGTTCCTTTTTCCCCACATTCTTATCGATGTTTGTTACTTGTGGTCTTTTTTTTAAAGTTATTTTATTTTGAACGATAGCTTTGTTAAGTAATACTGTTTCCTGTCTGCCCTCGTCATGCAGCGTGTGGGATCTTAGTTCCTCACCCAGGCTGGACCCATGCCCCCCTGCAGTGGAAGTGCAGAGGCTTAACCACTGGACCACCCTTGTGGCCTTTTTGATAATAGGTATTCTGACAAGGGTGAGGTGGTACCTTGCTGCGGTTTTGATTTGCATTTCTTTGATAATTAATGATGGTGAGCATATTTTCAAGTGCCTTTTTTCCCATTTTAAAATTGTAGTTTCAGTGGCTGTTAAATTGTATGTAGCTCCTTTTATATTCTGGATACTAACCCTATTGGATGTAATGATACACAGAAATTTTAAATTTTGATGTAGTTCAGTTATCTATTTTTGTTCTTTTGTTACTTCTGCACTGGTGTTTTATCCAAGGAATCATTGCCAAATCCAAAATCATAAAGCTTTCCCTCCATATTTTCTTCTAAAAGTTTTATAAATATAGCTAAGAAATCTTTTGGAATCCCACTTAGTCAACTTCTGAGCATGTCTCAAGGTTGATACTTTTGAAATGTGATGTTGGAGAAGACTCTTGAGAGTCCATTGAACTGCAAGGAGATCAAACCAGTCAATCCTAAAGAAAATTAACCCTGAATATTCATTGGAAGGAGTGATGCTGAAGCTGAAGCTCCAACACTTTGGCCACCTGATGCGAAGAACTGGCTTATTAGAAAGACCCTGATGCTGGGAAAGATTGAAGGCAGGAGGAGAAGGGGACAACAGAGGATGAGATGATTAGATGCCATCACTGACTTAATGGACATGAGTTTGAGCAAGTTCCGGCAGCTGGTGATGGACAGGGAAGCCTGGTGTGCTGCAGTCCATGGGGTTGCAAACTGTCGGAAATGACTGAGCGACTGAACTAAACAGCATGTCTCATTGGCCTGAGTGGAAACATATGCTTCTCCCTCAGTCAGTCACTAGCATGAAGAATGTGGCAGCCACAAAAGGAAATTAGGCCAAACAAGATTCATTCTCTTAGTCTAGAACTAATGCCAGTTTTCCTAAAATTCATGGTTTAAGGGGAGTGAGGAGTGTGTATCCTAAACAAATCAGAATTCTTAGCACAAGAAGAAGCAATCATGGGAATACCTTGGCAGTGCAGTAGCTAGGAAATTTTGTGCTTCCACTGCATGGGGCACAAGTTCAATTACTGGTGGGGGAACTAATATACCACAAGTCACACAGCTCAGTAAAAAAAAAAAGAAGGAACAGTCATCTATTTCTACTACAGTCGTCATCTCCCTTACTAGATATATCCCAACAGAGAAAAAGGGCATTTGGAGGTAGTTCATTCACACGGGGCATTGGAGTTTTCTAAGTTCATTCATCACCTCCCACAACTGTGATTCCAGTGAGTTAACATATATGTTCCAGTTTTGCAATAAAAAAATTAAAAACTCAAGATTTACTTATCAGTTTATTTGTGGGTGCGATGTTTTGCGTTTTTATTTATTTACTTGCTTTTGGCTGTGCTGGGTCTTGGTTGCAGCTCACGGGCTTCTCACCGCTGTGGGGGCTTCTCTTCCTGTCGAGCCTAGACTGTAGGCGCTTGGGCTTCATAGCTGCAGCTCACAGGGTCTAGGGTCCGGGCTCAGTAGTTGTGGCACACGGTCTCAGGTGTGTCTCAGGATGTGGGGTCCCTGACCAGGGATCGAACCCACGTGTGAGTATGACTTAGACGGCTCTATGCTGATCATTCCTAAGGAAAACAGTTAACAAGAGTTGCTAATCCTATGAGGTCAAAGCTCAGTTCCTGACTGCAGATCAAGGATCTAGACCATGATCATGCTAAGATACTGCACCTCACTGTGACTCTGGCCTCAAACGGCCACACCTGTTTACATTCTCACATGTTCATGGCTAATATTCTGGCACAGACTCAGAGTACATGGTCTTATCTGGGAATATCAAATAATGGAAAGATTATTCCTTAACTTGGTAAAATAAAAATATAAAGCAATATACAAAATCTCTCACCACCCCCAGGAGCGGGTAAGTAGAAGACAGAAAGAAATACTTACTGAATACATGATATTTGTTAAGCATCCATCTGGGATCTTAGTAATTCATGGAGAATAGTTGACTAGAATATAATAATAATTTTACAAAATTTTATGTGTATTTTAACATAGTAAAAAAGGAAACCAAATGATAGTCATAGTCAAGTATGACCCTTGGTATGTTGCTTTCTAGTCTTTATGTTAGTTAGTTGCATAGTCGTGTCCGACTCTTTGTGATCCCATGGACTGTAGCCCTCCAGGCTCCTCTGTCCTTGGAATTCTCCAGACAAGAATACTGGAGTGGGTTGCCATTTCCTTCTCCAGGGGATCTTCCCCACCCAGAGATCAAAACCAGGTCTCCTCCATTGCAGGCAGACTCTTTACCTAAATTTTATTTCATTTTATGCAGTTTGCAATCATAACACTTCTGCATTTTTCTAAACAATAAAATTTTCCCATGTAATTCTAAGTTATTCATGAATATCATTTTGATGACTGTAAAATATTTTGTTCTGCAATTATAGCATTGTTTACAATTACTATTTTATTAAATATGTATATCATTTCCAATTTCTTGTGATTATAAATGATGTAATACATGTTTTGTAAATAAAGGTATTTCACTATTTTGTGATTACTTCCTTAAGTTTCCAAAATGAAAAGATTTGGATCAAAGGGCATGAGTATTTTAAGAATATGTGTGTGGATCCAGTATTATCAGTACTAACATATCAATATTCATTTAAATGTAGACTCCTTCCATTAGGTTTTAAAGCATATTTGTACCATATGGCAAAAATAAAAATGTTATGGTATTGAATAAAAATCTTTTAAAATTTAAATAAAAATTGGAATATCATTTTGTAAAACAAATCTGATGCCTGGTACAAATAAGAGTATCTTTACCTTTCAACAAGTTTTTCTGTATTCTTTCTTACAATAACCTTATAAAAGCAACCAGAAAAGTTTTGCTGTTTTAAATCTTTGAAGTGAGGAAACTGTGGTTTAGCTGCTCAGTCCTGTCCTACTCTTTGTGGCCCAATGGACTGTAGCCTGCCAGGTTCCTCTGTCCATGGAGTTTTCCAG
The DNA here is from genome assembly GCF_023091745.1 of Budorcas taxicolor. NCBI lineage: Eukaryota > Metazoa > Chordata > Mammalia > Artiodactyla > Bovidae > Budorcas > Budorcas taxicolor. The sequence goes on from NC_068923.1 coordinate 82,798,238, forward strand.
GCAAGAACACTGGAGTGGGTTGCCATTTCCTTCTCCAGGGGATCTTCCCCACCCAGAGATCAAAACTGGGTCTCCTGCATTGCAGGCAGATTCTTTACCTACTGAGCCACCAGGATAAACCTAAGGAAATCCTAAATACCACATTGTAAATCAACCATGCTCCAATAAAAACTGATTAAAAAGAAACCAACGTAAGGAAATCCTAAAACCACTCAGCAATAGTGGAATTAAAATGGGATAAGACACCAAGCTTGACCAGCCAGCGGCAAGTTCCTGAGGCTCTTGATCTGACAGCGACACAACAATTAGAGTGTACAGCAAAGAACAGAAACAACTGTTATCATCCAGCCGCTTGACATTTAGATGACTGCATAACGCTAACTGTGACTTGAGTTTGCAGGTTTGCAACTAAGAGATTATCATCACTTCTCCTCTGCCAGAAGGTGGCAGTAGATATTGTAACAGGGCCTTGGAGTCCAGAGTGTAAAACCTTTGCCCGATACATACATTTTCAACATGACTTTTTAAATGTAAGTAATAACAATAATCTTTATTAAAATAGCTCATTTTGCATCCTCTTTATTTCTATCACTAGTAATGACCAGAATTTTAGAGTGCCAATAATCAGTAAACGCTGCTGCTGCTGCTCCTAAGTCGCTTCAGTCGTGTCCGACTCTGTGTGACCCCATAGACGGCAGCCCACCCAGGCTCCCTCATCCCTGGGATTCTCCAAGCAAGAACACTGCAGTGGGTTGCCATTTCCTTTTCCAATGCATGAAAGTGAAAAGTGAAAGTGAAGGCATGTCCAACTCTTAGTGACCCCACGGATTGCAGCCCACCAGGCTCCTCTGTCCATGGGATTTTCCAGGCAAGAGTACTGGAGTGGGTGCCATTGCCTTCTCCAGTAAATGCTGAATTCCGTGCATTTATGTTAGGCCTTAAACACCATTATTTTAAGAAATTTTTATAACTTCTTTATAATGTCTCTTCTCATTTGTTTCCTTTCCATATACACTGCCAGCAATCTATATCCAGGCTTTTAACCCCCTCATGTCAATTCTTTTAAGAAATTTTCTTAATGACTTTTTACTTCTAATCTTTTATTTCAAATCATTGTAAACACCCCAGGAAGAGTAATCTTTGTGACACATCTTTTGTATAATTTCATCATCTTTTTAGAAAAGGTCAGTACTCAACCTCAACTCCTCAGTTCACTCCCAGTTTAAAAAACAAATTCCAATATGGAATTCATGGCAATCTTCCACTGGACCTCAACCAACCTCCCATCTTTAGCTCCTACATTCAAACTCAACTACTCACTAATTATACTCGTCTTTCTGCCTTGACTCAAATTGTTAAAGCTACCAAGAACTCCCTCCCCTCCTCTGTGGCCATCTTAATCTTATCCATTCTTTAGAAACTACTTAGTTCAAATTCCATTTTCATAAAGACTTAACTGACCATCCCAATTTTCATTTACTCCACAACCCATTCAATAAATATACAGAGAAGGTACTAATTGTGTTCAGGTACTATTAGGCAAGGAAATACAACCATGAAGACTGTGTAGCTCCTTCCTTCAAGGGGTTGCTGCTGCTGCTGCTGCTAAGTCACTTCAGTCGTGTCCGACTCTGTGCAGCCCCATAGATGGCAGCCCACCAGGCTCCCCCGTCCCTGGGATTCTTCAGGCAAGAGTACTGGAATGGGTTGCCATTTCCTTCTCCAATGCATGAAAGTGAAAAGTGAAAGTGAAGTCGCTCAGTGGTGTTCAACTCTTAGCGACCCCATGGACTCCAACCCACCAGGCTCCTCTGTCCATGGGATTCTCCAGGCAAGAGTACTGGGGTGGGGTGCCATTGCCTTCTCCCTTCAAGCGGTTAGCAGTTTCTAAAAGAAGTTGAATTACAATGCAGGAATAAGTGAAGTACTAAAGTGTAGGATCAGAGCATTTAAGAGCCCCTGCCTGTGATGAGTGTGGGAGCCAGAGAGAGTTCCCCAAGTTCTGAAAAATGAATAGGGAGTTAGCTGGCAAAGAAGGGACAAGGGCATTTCAAAGAGAGGAAAGGAGCCTGATTAGAAGCACAAGAAAACTTTTATAATCTGAAGACCAAAATAAAAACAGAACAAAACCACTTAAGCATTCTAAACACTAAAGTAGTTTTAAATGCTCACTCTCCAGTTCTCTACTGAAGCTAGGAAATTAGTTGGCTAAATCTTTTTTTTTTTTTTGGCTGCACTGTGTCTTACTTTTGGCATGTGAAATCTAGTTCCCTGACCAAGGATCGAACCTGGGCCCCCCTGAATTAGAAGCTTGGAGTCTTAGCCACTGGACCACGGGGAAAGTCCCCCAAATCTGTATTTTGAAAGATCCCTCGGGTGTCTTTCTGGCAGGTGGATTGGATGAGAGCTCAGGCAGGAAGGCTGAGCCGAGCAGTATAATGGACAAAGGCGGAGGAGCTCAGCTCAGGCCCGGCAGTAAAGAGAGGAGGGGCCACGTGTGAATGTCATCGTGGGGGTGAGAGGCTCAGGACTGACTCGGGGGGGGGAGGATCTGAAGGGCTACCCGGTCTCTGGATTAAGCAAGTCAATGAAGAGTGGTGGAACAAGTGCTTGGTGGTCTAAGAATCTCCATTATATGACACGGTGGGGCGTGGGTACTGAAGATCACTGAGACGGACTAACTCTCCCAAGATCACAGGGCGAATGAGTGTCGCGGCCCACAGCACATCTAATTTTCTGTTTGCTGCTGCAGACCCATTTTCTGCCCTTCTCTGCCCTGCTCTGTGACCTGGCTGGCTGCCCGCTTTATTACCTGGACCTTTCTGCCCTCTGGCTTCTAATTGGGTTTGAGATCAGAGTGTGGGAGAAAAGAGAGACTGCTGGATGCATGTTCCCTAGCTCTCTCCTGAAGCGATGGAAAGCTGAAGTTTTTTTTTCAGAAGTTGGATTCCTCCAGATCAGTATTTCTCAAACTATCAGTGGTGAATGATCTTTTAAAAAAATCACCACCCACAACTGGTCAACAACTGAAAAAAAAAGAATTACTAAAAAAGCGAAATTAAAAAGCCCCAAAGATATACAAAATATAAACCCTGGGTTTTATATTATTTGATTTGACAAATGTAACATTGGTCTGTTACATTGTTATGCGTGTGTATGTGTGTGTGTGTGTGTGTGTGTGTGTGTATGTGCATGAGCTAAGTTGCTGTAATCAGATCTGACTCTTTAAGACTCTATGGGCTGTAACCCGCCAACCAGGCTCCTTTGTCTGTGGGGATCTCCAGCCAAGAATACTGGAGCGGTTGTCATACCCTCCTCCAGGGATCCAACATCTCCTGCATTGGTGGGCAGGTTTTTTTTAACCACTAGTGTCACCTGGGAAGCTTCTATTAATATATTTACCTCCTCGGATGGTAACAATATTAATAGTTTGTAGACTGCTGGCCTCAAGTTTATGACTACAGCCCTGAAAAGTCTCTTTCCCTTGCTTCCTTAGCCCTGGGGCTGTAATTACATCTCAGGGCTGCTTGCCCATGAGTGTTTTACCCTTGATTCTGCTTATACCTGTGTAAATAGTTCTTTCATTAAAATTATTTTTTCTTTTTTTGCTTTATGGAGCCATAATACATTCAATAAACTGGATATATTTAAAGTGTGTAATTTATTGAATTTTTTGGCCACTCTATTTACTTATTTTAACTTTTAATTCTGTATTGGAGTGTAGTTGATTAGCAATGTTGTGATAGTTTCAGGGGTACAGCAAAGTGATTCACTGATACATATACATGTGTCTATTCTTTTTAAAATTCTTCCCCCATTTAGGTTGCTACATCACATTGAACAGAGTTCCCTGTGCTATACATTAGGTCTTTGTTTAAAAACAAAATGGATAACCATTGGACTGTAGCCCACCAGGCTCCTCTGTCCATGGGATTTTCCAGGCAAGAATACTGGAGTGAGTTGCCATGCCCTTCTCCAGGGGACCTTCCTGACCCAGGGACTGAACCCAGGTCTTCAGTATTGCAGGCAGATTCTCTACCATTTGAGCTACCTGGGAAGCCCATTATTTTATTGTTATTATTTAAACTTTTTATTTTGTATTGGAGTACAGCCGATTAACAAACACTGTTGTGATAGATTCAGGTGAACAGTGAAGGAAGGGACTTAGCCATACATATATATGTATCCATTCTCCCGCAAACTTCCCTCCCATCTAGACTGCCACATAACACTGAGCAGAGTTCCAACAGTAGGTCCCTGTTGGTAATCCATTTTAAATATAGCACTGTATATATGTCCATCCCAACCCCTAACTATCCCTTTTCCCTATCCTTCCCCTCCCCCTACCCCCGGTAACCACAAGTTCCTTCTCTAAGTCTGTGAGTCTGTCTTGTAAGTAAATTCATTTGTATTTCTTTTTAGATTCCGCTTATAAGCAGTATCATATTGTCTGACTTACTTTACTCAGTATGACCATCTCTAGGTCCATCCATGTTTCTGTACAATTTACTAATTTTTGACAATGTACACTGTGCAACTATCACCACAATCCATATAATGATCATATTCATTACCCAAAGGTTTCACACATTCTTTACCTTTTCAGTTTATTACTAAACATCCATGAACTAATCTTTTGAATGTTCCGTCTCTTTCCAAAACCCTGAGCCTCAGGTCTCAAGAACTCATGTAATCTCCTTATACCATACTCTACAGCTTTATAAAGTCATCTTTCTAATATTTGTTTCTTATTTCTACAACTCTATTAGGAATTCATTGAAGGTCATGACCATGTTTTATTTTGCTGCATATGTCCTACCAAATTCAGAAGAACACTTTTAGAGAAGTTATTTAAATTTAGAATTGTTTGACTGCAAGAAACAGAGACCTATTTAAGCTATTTAAATTCAAGGGGATTACAGTAAGAAAAACTAATCTCAAATAAGAAACATGGCTGGTCCTCCCTCAGTGAATCTGCTTCTGGACTCAAAGCAGCTCTAGGACCTCAGCAGAGCGGATCAACTCTCACTCTAGTTTAGTCCTTTGTCATGAACTTGACTCAGTGCCACTCCATGAGTCTGAGCCCTTCTGTCAACTACTAGCTGGGAGTTACAGTCAAGTCTCTCACCTTTGGAGTCAGGCCATGTAAGTCAGAGGTTGCTGCCAACTGATGACTCCCCACAACCCACCTCATGCCTGGTGACTATCCTTGGCCAAGTCAGCTGGAGCTCGGAGAACAGGTTACAGCCACTGCACAATCCGAGGAAGATTTAGATAGGGGTGGAATCTCTGATGTGGAAACATGAGTGGCTCCAGGGAGAGAAAGAGAGAGAAGGAGAAAGGGAAGAGGGGAGGGAGAGAGGAATCTAAGTAACACTGGCTCATTGATTAACATAAAGTTCTTATATAAAAGCAAGTTTCTAGCCAAGTCAATTCATTCAACCAGTCATCTTCAAATTCACCTCACATTGTACTTATGCCCTCGCTTAATTGCTAAAAGAAAGAGCAGCCCATAAGGCTGATGTCCTTTTAATAAATGGACATTTAATAATCATGTCCATTATTTCTGTACTTTTTACAGAAATAATGAAAGATGTTAAGGTTCTAGTTCAGGATGACGACTTAACAATAATAGGGTCCTGAACTCAACTCCTCCCACAAACACATCAAATCTAGAGCTACATATAGAAGAAATTCCTCTGAAATAAACCTAAAGTTGTTAAGAGCAAGTTTGGATTAAACTGCAATGGCTGGTGAGTGAAGTGAAAGTCGCTCAGTTGTGTCCGACTCTTTGCAACTCCAGGGACTACACAGACCATGGAATTCTCCAGGCCAGAATGCTGGAGCGGGTAGTCTTTCCCTTCTCCAGGGGACCCAACCCAGGAATCCAACCAGGGTCTCCTGCATTGCAGGCAGATTCTTTACCAACTGAGCTGTCAGGGAAGCCCTGATAAGTAGTTAAGTTTGAAAGTTAGAGAAGTTTCTTTTCTACATATACCTCACAGCTTCTAACACACATGGTAAAGCTATAAGAGGGGACTAGGGCATACAGAATTTCCCAAATTCTTTTTGATTACAGGAATCTTGTTCCATGGAGCTTCTTGAGGAAACATGCTTTGAGAGATTTTGGATTTGCTAAATACAAAATTACAAAAAAGGGGCAATTACAAAAAAGGGGAAAAAAAAAGTGCCGTATGTAAGGCTTATGGTCTACACAATGCCAGCTCTGTGCAACTGAACCACAGTTTTGGCTATTTGCCTGTTTTCAGAATAGACAGGATCCCAGAATGTTATGCCTTCATGGGGTCGGAAAAGCATCGGAGAATAGCTGGGGTCACTGAATCTTTCTGAACAACAGGCACTAGTGGGTGTGCTTATTTGGAGATAGTTGGTGTAGGTAGCAGTTTGCAATCCATGCTTCTCAAATCTTTAGGTAATCGCCAGAGCACATTTTGAGAAATGAGGTGGAAGTTTCACAGCAAGCCCTCGGCAGCAGGGAATTATCATGATAAAGTCTCGTGAAGAAAGGGCAGCAGCTGTTACTTTTAATCAGGGTGCCCAGAGAGGGAGGAAAATGAAGGCCTTTTGTGTTTCCACTGGCGGACGGATGTTGTGCAGTTGGCAGTTTGCCAGACTGCCAAACTGGTTGTTCTCCACATCCTTGATCTCTGGAGAGGCTGAAAAGCTTTGACAGTTCACTCCAATTCTCCCCCTGCTCTGTGTACTGATATGCATGTCCAAAACCTTGGAAAAGAGCTCCTCTGTTACCAAACATGCCCTTGTGGGCTGCCTGGCTCTCTCCCACCATCTCTGCCTTTTTGTCATGTCGTCCCTGGCAGGCGTTCAGATTCGCATAAATTGCTTTCCACGTTAGAGGCAATTCCTGTTTTCCTTCAGATGGCTCTTTTCACAGCAGGGTGGTGAAAATCAAAGAAGGAAAGACACTGTGGCGTGTCAAACAAAAATAGCTGTTGTGGGCTATTTACAGGTAGAAACGAGACAAGTTTCTAAATCTGATAACCAAAAGAGATTAAAATGAAAGAAAAAGAAAAGTACAATCTGAGCATTTGATATATAAAACAGACATAATATATAATTTTATGTGTGATTTGAAATAGAGAAAAAAAAATCAATTCATTCAATAAACATGTTTGAGTACTTAGGGTATTATCACTACCTTGGAAGAACCTTATAGGCTAAAAGGAGGACACTAACCTATGAAGAAATAAAGGCTAAAGCTGGTTGGGATCTAGAATTTAGTCTGTTGAATATACTCCAAAGTACAGATTTTAAAAAATCAAGTCTGAGGAGTGGGGGAGCTGTGTGGCACATCGTTGTCTCTGCTAAACCCTACATTCCAATCCTTTCCTCCTCTACCTCCCCCTTGGCCACCACAATTCTTTTCTCTATATCAGGGAGTCTGTTTCTTTTTTTTTTTTTTTTTTGTAGATATATTGATTTGTGTCATATTTTAGATTCCACATATAAGTGATATGGTATTTTTCTTTCTGACTTACTCAGTGTGACAATTCTTAGGTCCAGCCATGTTTTTGCAAATGGCATCATTTCACTCTTTTTTACGGATGAGTGACATTCCATACTGGGCTTCCATGGTGGCTCAGTGGCAAAGAACATGCCTGTCAATGTAGGAGACACAGGTTCAATCCATGGATCAGTAAGATCCTCTCATTACTCTTGCCTTGGAAACCCCATGGACAGAGGAGCCTGGCAGGCTACGTCCATGGGGTTGCAAAAACAGTCAGATACGACTTAGAAACTAAACAATATTCTACCTGTTTGTTGGACATAGCACTGCTATGAACATAGGGGTGCATGTATCTTTCTGCATCGTATTAGTTTTGTCTGGGTATATGCCCAGGAGTGGGATTCCCGGATCACATGGCAACTTTATTTTTAGTTTTTTGAGGAACCTCCATCCTGTTTTCCACAGTGGCTACACTAATTTACATTCCCACGAACAGTGTAATAGGATTCTCTTTTCTCCACACCCTCTCCAGCATTTGTTACTTGTAGACTTCTTAATCACGGCCATTGTGACTGTTGTGAAGTGGTACCTCACTGAAGTTTTGATTTCTATTCCTTTAAAAGTTAGTGCTGTTGAGCATCTTTTCATTTCTGACTCAGTTCTATTCCATTGGTCTATATGTTTATCCTTATGCCATTACCACATTTATAATTACTCTAGTTTTGCAGTAAGTTTTAAAATAAGGAAGTGAATATCCTCAAAATTGGCTCTTTTTTCCAAAGACTGTTTTGTCTATTTGGTACCCCTTGCAATTCCATATGAATTTGAGGAGCAGATTTTCCACTTCAGGAGAAAAAAGCCTGTTAGACTTGATAGGGATTGCATTGAATTTCTAGAATGCTTTGGGTAATGTCATCTTAACAATATTAAGTCCTCCAATCCATGAACACGGAATGTTTTTCCAGTTATTTAAGTCCTCTTTAATTTTTTCAGCAATATTCTGTATCTTCCATTGTACAAGCTAGTCACCTCATTGGTAAAATTCATTCGTTAGGTATTTCATTCTTTTAGATGCTATTGTAACTGTACACAGGTTTTTGAAAGTCATATTGAGGAGGTCATATTGAAAGTAGAGGAAAACATGCAAGCAAGGGCACAGAGATGTAAAACACCTTTGGATTAAGGGAGCCATATCTAGATGGGAATTGTTGAATCATCAAAGCCGGACAAGGTGAAAGAGTGAGTGAGGAAAACTGAATTTGGGATCCTTCACACTGTGAGAAGTGACGGATAGCCAATCAGGGATTCTGGGCTCTCCCAGGAGTCTGGCTAATAAATCTCACTGTTTTGACCTCCTATATATCTTTCATGCTCTCTCAGTTGTAGCTGATGATCACACCGAGACAGTAAAAATCATAAAAAAGGAACTCTCTTGCTTCCCCATACTAAATTATTACTCCCATCTGTTGTGAACCCATGGACTCCTTTTTGCCCCTGGTTCCCAGGGAGCAGGTATCCTATTAATAACAAAGGTTGCTTTCTACTTGGCTACCAGATACCATCCCTCCCATCCATGCAATACATTGTCCCCTCTCTCTTCACCATCAATGTTTCTCCACTGCTTCATATTATACTCCATCCTAAAAATACTCTTTGATTCTGTTTCCCTCCAACAATTACCTCATTTCTTTGTCCTATGAAACAAAACTTCTCAAAAGAGTTGTTTATACCAGTTTTTTTACACTCCTTAATTCGTATTCATCTTGAAATTTTTATTTTTTATTAGGAAATAAGTTCTATTTCTTGGTCATCAAGTTCCCCTCCCTGGAGGCAAAAATAATTAGGTTTCTTGCATAATTATTTCAGAGATAATCTATAAATTCAAATACACACAGTGGTGTATTCCTGCAACACAAAGATGGAAACATAAGGTAACAATGGACTTTAATTAATAACAATGTATCAATACTGGCTCATCAATTGTAATCAATGTACAGTCCTGGGAATTCCCTGGTGGTCCAGTGTATCCAGTGTTTAGGACTCAGCACTTTCACTGCTGTGGTGTCCTGGTTAGTGATAGGGGAATCCTTGATTAGTGAGAAGGTGATATATAGAGATAGGAACTCTCCAGGTAAGAATACTGGAGTGGGTAGCCATTCCCTTCTCCAGGGGATCTTTACAACCGAGGGAACGAACCCAGGTCTCCCGCATTGCAGGTGGATTCTTTACCGTCTGAGCCACCAGGGAAGCCCATAGATAGGAACTCTGTACTGCCTACTCAATTTCCCATAAAAGTAAGGCTGTTATAAAAAATAATTTATTATTATTAGGCCATATTGCTTGTGGGATTTTAGTTTTTCAACCAGGGATTGAATCCACATCCTTGTTGTGAAAGTGTGGAGTCCTAACCACTGGACAGCCAGACAAGTCGCCAGATATTATTATATTTTTTAATCTACCTCACATTACTCTTAGGTCAAAAAGAGAATTAAAGTTAAGAAAACCAGACTACGTAAAAAATACCAATAATAAAACCATTATAAGGTATTAATATACTCAGTTCAGTTTAGTCACTCAGTCGTGTCTGACTCTTTGTGACCCCATGGACTGCAGCACACCAGGCTTCCCTGTCCATCACCAACCCCTGGAGCTTACTCAAACTCATATCCATCAAGTTGGTGATGCCGTCCAACCATTTTAACATCTGTCATCCCTTCTCCTGCCTTCAATCTTTCCCAGCGTGAGGGTCTTTTTCAATGAGTCAGCGCTTCTCATCAGGTGGCCAAAGTATTGGAGTTTCAGCTTCAGTATCAGTCCTTCCAATGAATATTTGGGACTGATCTCCTTCAGAATGGACTGGTTGGATCTCCTTGAAGTCCAAGGGACTCTCAAGAGTCTTCTCCAACATCACCGTTCAAAAGCATCAATTCTTCAGTGCTCATCTTTCTTTGGTCCAATTCTCACATCCATACATGACTACTGGAAAAGCCATAGCTTTGAGTAGACGGATTTTGTCAGCAAAGTAATTAATATATTAGTGAAAGTGAAGTTGCTCAGTCTTGTCCAACTCTTTGTGACTCCATGGACTGTAGCTTACCAGTCTCCTCAGTCCTTGGAGTTTTCCAGACAAGAATACTGGAGTGGGTAGCCATTTCCTTCTCCAGGGGATCGTCCCAACCCAGGGATCGAACCCGGGTATCCTGCATTGCAGGTAGACGCTTTACCGTCTTAGCCACAGGGAAGCCCAATTAATATATTAGTTACAGTTAAAGCAGAGCTTAGGAGGGGTTGCTGGACATATAAAAGTAACACATATAAATGCAACAACTGACTCTCTGAAAGAAACAAATAGGAAAAGAGATAAACTGTTAGCTAATAGCGGAAACTGGATGGCTGAGGAAGGGAGTGGATAGATTTACTTTAAAAACTTTAAAAAATAATTTCTTGTTAAATATTTCAGACACACCAAAAAACACCAGCCTAAAAAATAAAATATCAAAGCTGATGAAGCTCATCAATTACATCTCTCTGTGGTTCACTGCTATCTTGAAATGTTAGTGTTTATCATTCCAGTGCTTTTCAATTTTGTAACATATCTATGCTCCTAAAACTTTGTTATTTTATATGTTTAGAACTATTTAAATGCTGTATACTTTTCTACATGTGAATGGGTATTTGCTTAACCGTTTTTAGATTAGCCATGTTAGTACACTCCAAGGAGCAGTGGCGGCTTGGGTGCAGGAGGGCCTAGAGGAGCCATCCCACATTGAAGGTCAGGAAGGGCGGCGGTGAGGAGACACCCCTCATCCAAGGCAAGGAGCAGCGGCTGTGCTTTGCTGGAGCAGCCGTGAAGAGATACCCCATGCCCAAGGTAAGGGAAACCCAAGTAAGATGGTAGGTGTTGCAAGAGGGCATCAGAGGGCAGACACACTGAAACCACACTCACAGAAAACTAGTCAATCTAATCACACTAGGACCACAGCCTTGTCTAGCTCAATGAAACTAACCCATGCCCGTGGGGTAACACAAGACGGGCAGGTCATGGTGGAGAGGTCTGACAGAATGCGGTCCACTGGAGAAGGGAATGGCAAGCCACTTCAGTATTCTTGCCTTGAGAACCCTATGAACAGTATGAAAAGGCAAAATGATAGGAAACTGAAAGAGGAACTCCCCAGGTCAGTAGGTGCCCAATATGCTACTGGAGATCAGTGGAGAAATAACTCCAGAAAGAATGAAGGGATGGAGCCAAAGCAAAAACAATACCCAGATGTGGGTGTGACTGGTGATAGAAGCAAGGTCTGATGCTGTAAAGAGCAATATTGCATAGGAACCTGGAATGTCAGGTCCATGAATCAAGGCAAATTGGAAGTGGTCAAACAGGAGATGGCAAGAGTGAATGTCGACATTCTAGGAATCAGCAAACTAAAATGGACTGGCATGGGTGAATTTAACTCAGATGACCATTATATCTACTATTGCAGGCGGGAATCCCTCAGAAGAAATGGAGTAGCCATCATGGTCAACAAAAGAGTCCGAAATGCAGTACTTGGATGCAATCTCAAAAACGACAGAATGATCTCTATTCATCTCCAAGGCAAACCATTCAATATCACAGTAATCCAAGTCTATGCCCCAACCAGTAATGCTGAAGAAGCTGAAGTTGAATGGTTCTATGAAGACCTACAAGACCTGTTAGAACTAACACCCAAAAGAGATGTCGTTTTCATTATAGGGCACTGGAATGCAAAAGGAGGAAGTCAAGAAACACCTGGAGTAACAGGCAAATTTGGTCTTGGAATGCAGAATGAAGCAGGGCAAAGACTAATAGAATTTTGCCAAGAAAATGCACTGGTCATAGCAAACACCCTCTTCCAACAACACAAGAGAAGACATAGACATCACAGATGGTCAACGCTGAAATCAGATTGATTATATTCTTTGCAGCCAAAGATGGAGAAGCTCTATACAGTCAACAAAAACAAGACCAGGAGCTGACTGTGGCTCAGATCATGAACTCCTTATTACCAAATTCAGACTTAAATTTAAGAAAGTAGGGAAAACCGCTAGACCATTCAGGTATGATCTAAATAAAATCCCTTATGATTATACAGTGGAAGTGAGAAATAGATGTAAGGGCCTAGATCTGATAGATAGAGTGCCTGATGAACTATGGAATGAGGTTCGTGACATTGTACAGGAGACAGGGATCAAGACCATCCCCATGGAGAAGAAATGCAAAAAAGCAAAATGGCTGTCTGGGGAGGCCTTACAAATAGCTGTGAAAAGAAGAGAAGTGAAAAGCAAAGGAGAAAAGGAAAGATATAAGCATCTGAATGCAGAATTCCAGAGAGTAGCAAGAAGAGATAAGAAAGCCTTCTTCAGTGATCAATGCAAAGAAATAGAGGAAAAGAACAGAATGGGAAAGACTAGAGATCTCTTCAAGAAAATTAGAGATACCAAGGGAACATTTCATGCAAAGATGGGCTCAATAAAGGACAGAAATGGTATGGACCTAACAGAAGCAGAAGATATTAAGAAGAGGTGACAGGAATACACAGAAGAACTGTACAAAAAAGATCTTCACGACTTGGATAATCACGATGGTGTGATCACTCACCTAGAGCCAGACATCCTGGAATGTGAAGTCAAGTGGGCCTTAGAAAGCATCACTATGAACAAAGCTAGTGGAGGTGATGGAATTCCAGTTGAGCTGTTTCAAATCCTGAAAGATGATGCTGTGAAAGTGCTGCACTCAATATGCCAGCAAATTTGGAAACCTCAGCAGTGGCCACAGGACTGGAAAAGGTCCGTTTTCATTCCAATCCCAAAGAAAGGCAATGGCAAAGAATACTCACACTACCACACAATTGCACTCATCTCACATGCTAGTAAAGTAATGCTCAAAATTCTCCAAGCCAGGCTTCAGCAATACATGAACCGTGAACTTCCTGATGTTCAAGCTGGTTTTAGAAAAGGCAGAGGAACCAGAGATCAAATTGCCAACATCCACTGGATCATGGAAAAAGCAAGAGAGTTCAAGAAAAGCATCTACTTCTGCATTATTGACTATGCTGAAGCCTTTGACTGTGTGGATCACAATAAACTGTGGAAAATTCTGAGAGAGATGGGAATACCAGACCACCCAACCTGCCTCTTGAGAAATCTGTATGCAGGTCAGGAAGCAACAGTTAGAACTGGACATGGAACAACAGACTGGTTCCAAATAGGAAAAGGAGTACGTCAAGGCTGTATATTGTCACCCTGCTTATTTAACTTACATGCAGAGTACATCATGAGAAACATTGGACTGGAAGAAACACAAGCTGGAATCAAGATTGCTGGGAGAAATATCAATAACCTCAGATATGCAGATGACACCACCCTTATGGCAGAAAGTGAAGAGGAACTCAAAAGCCTCCTGATGAAAGTGAGAGAGGAGAGTGAAAAGTTTGGCTTAAGGCTCAACATTCAGAAAAGAAAGATCGTGGCATCCGGTCCCATCATTTCATGGGAAATAGATGGGGAAACAGTGGAAGAATGTCAGACTTTACTTTTTGGGGCTCCAAAATCACTGTAGATGGTGACTGCAGCCATGAAATTAAAAGATGCTTACTCTTTGGAAGAAAAGTTATGACCAACCTAGATAGCATATTCAAAAGCAGAGACATTACTTTGCCGACTAAGGTCCGTCTAGTCAAGGCTACGGTATTTCCAGTAGTCATGTATGGATATGAGAGTTGGACTGTGAACAAGGCTGAGAACCGAAGAACTGATGCTTTTGAACTGTGGTGTTGGAGAAGACTCTTGAGAGTCCCTTGGACTGCAAGGAGATCCAACCAGTCCATTCTGAAGGAGATCAGCCCTGGGATTTCTTTGGAAGGAATGATGCTAAAGCTGAAGCTCTAGTACTTTGGCCACCTCATGCGAAGAGTTGATTCATTGGAAAAGACTCTGATGCTGGGAGGGATTGGGGGCAGGAGGAGAAGGGGACAATCGAGGATGAGATGGCTGGATGGCATCACTGACTCGATGGCCGTGAGTCTGAGTGAACTTCGGGAGTTGGTGATGGACATGGAGGCCTGGCGTCTGTGATTCATGGGGTCGCAAAGAGTTGGACACGACTGAGTGACTGAACTGAACTGAACTGATGTTAGTACATATAGCACTGGATATAGCATTAAATACAGCATTCTTTCTGGAGAAGGAAATGGCAAGCCACACCAGTATTCTTGCCTAGAGAATTCTGTGGACAGAGGAGCCTGGTGGGCTGCTGTCCATAGGGTCGCCCAGAGTTCGACACGACTGAAGCGACTTAGCGTGCATGCATGCATTGGAGAAGGAAATGGCAACCCACTCCAGTATTCTTGCCTGGATAATCCCAGGGACCAGGAGCCTGGTGGGTTGCTGTCTATGGGGTCACACAGAGTCGGACATGATTGAAGCGACTTAGCAGCACCCCCATAGCATTCTTTGTGCTTTATATATCCCATGGCATAAATATAACAGAGTTTACTGATTTTTTTTCTTTTTGATTATTTCATATTAATGACAATTAAGTTTGCAGTTTTCTAAAAGGAGAAAGTGTTGCCATGAATATTCTTATATCTGTAGGTATTTCTCTGGGCACATGTGCAAGAAGTTTCCTAAAAGTGGGGTGTTTGGGTATGCATGCTCAGTCTCCGATTCTGCCACGGATGGACTGCAGCCTACCAGGCTCCTCTGTCCATAGAGTTTTTGCAGGCAAGAATACTGGAGTGGGTTGCCATTTCCTGTTCCAGAGGATCTTCCTGACCCAGGGGTCTAACCGGAGTCTCTGGCGTTTCCTCTGTTGACAGGTGGATTCTTTACCACTGAGCCACCTGGGAAACTAGAAGTGGGGTGCGCACGAGTGATTTTACTAAATAATTCCTAATTGCTCTATCCAGCACTGGCGCCACTGTAGACTACTGAACAGTTCTAGTCGCTGCAGTGTTCATCAACAGGGAGCCAGGGAGGCTTCCTTTTCACTCTACATGGTAACCGCTCATGGCATTTCACGTTTCACAATTTTTTGAAATTTATTTTTTAACAAATTCCACAATAAGCCAGTGGATTAGGTATTATGATTGACAACGGACAGTTTTCCAGATGAGAAAACGAAAACACAAAACCTCTTCGTTTTGAAACAGTTTCATCTTTAAAAAGAAAAATGCCTTAGTTTTCACCCGCGCTGACTGCACCTTGTTCCTGCCAGCGCTGGAAAAGTTACTTGCTGGCGGTTCACCGGGACTGGGTTTACTGACTTGGCAGGGCTCCCTAACTTTCCTCCGCCTCTGCGAAGCCCGCTCGGCACTCGGCCACCCCGAGGCCGTCGTGGCTCTGAAACGCGGTGGGACGACGCGGTTTGGACCACCTGAGACCCCGTAGTACTCTCCCCGCCCACTCCTCCCCCCCTCCTCACCCCCCGTCACTCCTCACCCCCCCCAACTCCTCACCCCCCCCAACTCCTCACCCCCCCCAACTCCTCACCCCCCCCAACTCCTCACCCCCCCCAACTCCTCACCCCCCGACCCGCATCTCTCGGCGCACGGAGAGCGCTCCCCACCGCCCCGAAGAAGGCTGGGCAGGCGACTTCCGGCAGCGCGACGCGTAGCGATAGGTCCAGGCTTCCGGCGCCAGCGCTCTGGTCACAGGAAGTACCGCCGTCCTTCGTTCTCCTCAGCCGCTGTCGCCGAGCTTGGAGGGCTGCCCCGGAAGTCCTCCCCCTTCCCCCGCCCGCGGCAAACATGGCGGTGGACTCGGCGATGGAGCTGCTATTTTTAGACACTTTCAAGCACCCGAGCGCCGAGGTACGTCTTCGCGACGTGATTCCGACCCTGGTTTTCGACTTGGGGACCCTTACAAAAAAAAAAAATCGTTAGGCGTGCCTCGACTTTTCCTTGTACCGATTGCCGCTTTAATTCATCGCACACGGTCCTCAGCCTGGGTGTGGGCGTCGCGTCTGCGGAGGGTGGCGGGAGCTCCCCCACCCCCTCCTCATTTCCCTGAGTTGCTTGAGGCCCCGCGTCGTCTTTGGTTAAGTTGGCTGCTCTACTTGGCTTTGCTTCCCCTCACCCTGCCACCAGTCCCCCCGGGTCCGCTGTGGGCCTTGAAAAGGATCGTGAGTGTCAGGTTTACTGCAAGTGGTGTTTCGAAAGGGGTCTCGGACAGCTTGTGTTTGACAGTAGTGTCGGTAACTCAGCGGGTCACGTTGGTTTTCTGGTTTCCAAATTCATGCTCCTAGGTCCCTTTTCTAACGGGAGTCATGCCACCCAGGTGTGACACTCATTCGGTTGAAGACTGCAGCGTTCTCCAGTTTGCTCTGAAACTTTAATAAGTACTTATCTCTTGGAAAGATTTCACACGTAAGGACAAGAAGTACTCACACAGAACGTCCCTTGCATGAATACTTGTGAAGAGGAGAGATTTGTAGTCAGACTGTAGAGGACAATTGTGTTGTCTCTTGAGGGGTGAGAGTGGGCTGTTGTAATCGGTCTGTATTAACTTGAGTGCCCTTGAATGTATGACTGGCTCTGCCATATGTAAATTGAATAGTTAACCAAAAGTTCCCGAAAACCGGCCAACAACGAACAGTAATGAAGTCCGTAGAGAAACTTCAGAGCTCACATTTCTCTTTCAATGTAGACGTAATTTAGAGAACTTTTTTACAAAATTCGGGTATAGTTGATTTACATTATTAGTTTCAAAAGTACAACATAGTGCTTTACAATTTTTATAGATTATATTGCATTTAGAGATATTATAAAGTATTGGCTGTATTCCCAGTGCTGTACAATATATCCTTGTGTGCGCTTCGCTGTATCTTACTCTGCGACCCCATGGATTATAGACCGCCAGGCTCCTCTGTCTGTCGGATTTTACCGGCAAGAATACTGGAGTGGATTGCCATTTCCTCCTCCAGGGGATCTTTCCGATTCAGGGATCAAACCCGCGTCGGCTGTGTCTCCTGTATTGGCAGTCGGATTCTTTTCCACTGCGGCCACCTGGGAAGCCCTTATCCTTGTAGCTTATTTATTCTATATGTAGAGTCGTTTGTGGACTTCCCAAGGGGCCTAGTGATAAAGAACCTGCATGCCAGTGCAGAAGACATAAGAGTCGCTTGGAGGAGGGCATGGCAACCCATTCCAGCAGTATTCTTGCCTGCAGAATCCCATGGGCAGAGGAGCCTGGCTGGCCACAGTCCACAGGGTTACAAAGAGTCGAACTCTGCTGAAGCGACTTAGCATGCCCACATGCACAGTCATTTGTACCTTGAGGGAAAACTTTTATTTCTTCAGATAGAGATGGTAGTGGGTAGCAGATGTACTTTGGAACTTGATAAAATAAAATCTTTGACAACTTTGGTCTTACAGCATATCATGTGCTGTGTGTATGCTAAGTTGCCTCGGTCCTGTCCAACTCTTTGTGACCCTATAGACTGTAGCCTGTCAGGCTTCTCTGTCCATGAGACTCTCCAGGCAAGAATACCAGAGTGGGTTGCCGATGTCCTCGAGGGGATCTTCCTGACCCAGGAGTGGAAACTGTCTTTTATGTCTGCTGCATTGGCAGGTGGGCTCTTTACTACTAGTGCCACCTGGAAAGCCTCTTAGCATATCATACTAACAGTGAATTGATAGTGGTCTTTCATTTCATGTGGGTCAAATAGCTCTGTTTGTTCAAAGACCATACGTCTCTGAATATGGTTCCAGCTATGCTTTAGAAAACTCACAGTAGAGGCAGTAGTTGGATAAGAACAAACCTATCATGAACATAGAAATAAAGAACAGTTAAAAATGAAAGAAAAGAGTATGATGAATTAGTTTAGCAGTGTTCTAGTTTAGGAAAGTTAGCATCCATTCACTTAAGATATATTTAGAAATGTAGTTTTCATTCATTCTTAAGCAAGCATTGAAGACCATGGAGAGGATAGGACTACCAGAAGGTAATAAATACCTTTTGGCAATGATTGAGGAAGACTTAGTAGAGATCACATTTGAACTGAGTCTTGAAGGAGGAGTAGGGGTTTTGGGGGGTAGATGTTTGTCCTCAAGGAGTTTATAACTAGCATTGGGGATGAGACCTGCAAAATTACGACTCAAATTAAATAATGATGAGCACCTGAAGAGACAGAATGGAAATGCCTTGAGATTTCTTTCCTTTATTTCCAAAATAGACATCAGTGTCTGGTATATTAGGACTCCAGCCAATATTTATTTAGATCCCTTTGATGGTACAAATAAAGGCTGTGTGATTTCAGGGGAGGGACAGATCACTTTCCATTTGAGAGTATCAGGGAAGACTTCATCAAGGCACGTGGCATTTGAACTTGATCTTTGGTGGATATGTTGGAGAGGATATGTTGCACAGTTGTAGATAGGAAAGAAGGGTATTCTGGAGTAGTCATTCCTTTGGGAAGGTATGCTGAAGTAGCAGTTTGTAGTGGCCCCTGATGGACAGTTTGAAGCCATATCATGGAGTTCCTTAAATGGTCAGCAAAGGGGCATGGGCTTTATTTTGTAAGAAATAATTAGTTTTTGAGCAGGAAAATGATGTGATTAGTAAAATTAAGGTAGACTTGTACATTAGTGGGCTTCCCAGGTGACTCAGTGGTAAAGAATCCACCTGCAGTTCAGGTGACTTGGGTTCAATTGGAAAGATCCCCTGGAGAAGGAAATGGCAAACCACTCCAGTATTCTTGCTGGTAAAATCCCATGGACAGAGGAGCTTGGTGGGCTACAGTCCATGAGATCACAAAAGAGTTGGACACAGCTTCATGACTAAGCAACAGCAAGTACTTCAGTACACTGGTACATCAATCATGCCTAAAATGGTTCAGAATAATCAGAGGTGGCAAATCAAGAAGAAAAAGTGAGACATAATGAAAACTTGAGTTACTAGATGGCCAGTAATCATTGTTAGCATTTATTGAATGTTTATTTTGTGCAAGACTAGTCCTTTGGTAATACAAATTTAAATACATTTAAAATTTAAATACAGTCCTTTTAAATACATTATCTCTAATCCACCCATCCTTTTGAAAGATAATTGTCCCCATTTGATAGATAAGGAAACTGAGCATGAGAGTTAGCAAAGTTAGGTGACTTTCCTAATGTGGCATAGCTGAATTAAGACATGCCAACGCACATTTCCTGACTCTAAAGCTGTGCAATGCTATGTCCCACTGGGACTAAGAAGGAAGGAATAGGTACATGATCAATTTTGGTTATAGAATTGACAGGATGGGAACTTCCCTGATGGTCCAGTGGTTAAGAATCCACCTTGCAATGCAGGGGATGAGCATTTGATCATTAGTCCAGTAACTAAGATCCCACATGCCTCGGTGCAACTAAGCCTGTGTGCCGAGACTACTGAGCCCGTGTGCTCTTGAGCCCTCATGTCACAGCTGGAGAGGCTATGCACTGCTGTGTGAGATCCTGAGAGCTGCAGCCAGGACTCAACACAGCCAAAATAAATAAATACGTAAATAAATATTTAAAAAAAAAAAAGAATTGCCAGGATTGCACCTCATCATGTAAGAGTAGCCAAAAATTCTCAATAACTGGAGAATTCTAGTTATAGAGAACTGGTGGAACTAGAGAATTGGTGGGCCTTGTTAGTCACAGAAAGACTTCAACACAGAAGTACTTCTTCCTTAGATAAATGTGGCTGAGTTGTGGAATCTAACTAGTCTGTTCTTCAGTTTCCTGTTACCTCTCTAGTCATAAACCTTCTGTGATTTCCCACTGTCAACCTGTCTTCTTAGGTATATGTACTCTTCTGGATATTTTAAGTGCCTACTACTTCACTGTAATATTTTTATCTTTAAAAACACAATTCAGTCAACTTTTATTAAGCACCTGTTAAACGTCTTTCTTTCATTATGCTAAGCACTGTGAAGATGGTGATTGCAGCCATGAAATTAAAAGATGCTTACTCCTTGGAAGGAAAGTTACGACCAACGTAGATAGCATATTAAAAAGCAGAGACATTACTTTGCCAACAAAGGTCCGTCTAGTCAAGGCTACGATTTTTCCAGTATTCATGTATGGATGTGAGAATTGGACTGTGAACAAGGCTGAGCGCCGAAGACTTGATGCTTTTGAACTGTGGTGTTGAAGAAGACTCTTGATAGTCCCTTGGACTGCAAGGAGGTCCAACCAGTCCATTCTAAAGGAGATCAGCCCTGGGTGTTCTTTGGAAGGAATGATGCTAAAGCTGAAACTCCAGTGCTTTGGTCACCTCATGTGAAGAGTTGACTCATTGGAAAAGACTCTGATGCTGGGAGGGATGGGGGGCAGGAAGAGAAGGGGGCGACAGAGTATGAGATGGCTGGATGGCATCACCGACTCGATGGCCATGAGTCTGAGTGAACTCCAGGAGTTGGTGATGGACAGGGAGGCCTGGCATGCTGCAATTTATGGGGTCGCAAAGAGTCGGACATGACTGAGCGACTGAACTGAAGACTTGTTTCTTGTCTTTTTGAAATACCACTGTAACAGGAAAGTTAAAAGAAGTAATTAGTTCAGTTGGAATTAAAAGAAGCAATTAGTTCATTGCGGCACTATTTACAATAGCCAGGATGTGGAAGCAACCTAGGTGTCCATTGGAGATGAATGGACAAAGAAATTGTGGTACATATATACAATAGAATATTATTCAGCCATTAAAAGGAATGAATTTGAGTCAGTTGAACTGAGGTGGATGAACCTAGAGCCTGTTAAACAGAGGCTCTGGCCAACATTGTAGGCCAGAAAGAGAAAAACAAGTATATATTTTTAACGCATATATATGGCATCTAGAAAAATGCTAGTGATAAACTTATTTGTAGGGTAGGAATAGAGATGCAGACATAGAGAACAGACTTGGGGACACAGTGGGGGAAGACAAATTGAGAGAGTAGCATTGAATGTATACATTATCATCTGTGAAATAGCTTCTCACTAGCTAGTGGGAAGTTGCTTTGTAACACAGGGACCTCAGCCTGGTGCTCTGTGACAACCTAGAGGGGTAGGATGGGGCCATGTGGTTCAAGAGGGGGAGAATATATGTATACTTATAGCTGATTCACGTCGTTGTACGGCAGAAACCAACACAACATTGTAAAGCAGTTATTCTCCAATTAATAAATTTTAAAAAGTGTGATATGCTATACAGTGCTTATTGGATGAATAAACATATAATATTTCTTCAGAAACAATTAGAACTTAGTTTGATAAGCACTCATCTAGACTTGATCTGACTTGGCTTTTAAGAGAAGGTTGACATCTGAATGGAGTTGGGAGAGGAATGTGGGAGAGTTCTAAGCAGAGACAGTGGCATGGATGAGGACATACAGATGAGGAATACCAGGGCATTTTGAGGCTGTACGTTTGGAGTGATAATACTTGTCTATAAGACCAAGGAATTTGGCCTAGTGTACAGAATTAGAGAAGTGACCACTGAAAAGAAGGGAAATATTAGGTTGGTGCAAATATAATTGTGGTTTTGGACCGTGAATTTTACATTATTATTAACAATTAGGCCCAAACAAATCTTTATTAATCAAAATAGGAACCATTAAAATCAACACTTTTTTGCCAATGAAAATTAAGTTTCGTTTATTCCTGTAGCATAAAAAAATCCATGCTTTGCAATTCTGTGAACTCTTGGAAAGCATTTTCTGGGTCCTACTGGTCGTGGAAGCTTTTTCCTTGCAGAAAATTGAGATGCTTGGTAGTTGGTTGGTGAGAGGTCAGGTGAATATGGCAGATGAGGCAAAACTTTATTCAACTTTTGGTGTTGGTTGTGCAAAGTACAGTCAGGTGTTGTTGTGGAGAATTGGGCCCTTTCTGTTGACCAATGCTGACTGCAGGCATTGGCAGTTTTTCAGTGCATCTCATTGATTTGCTGAGCATACTTCTCAGATGTAATGATTTCGTCAGGATTCAGAAAGCTGTGGTGGATCAGACAGGCAGCAGACCACCAGACAGTGACCTTGACCTTTTTCTGGTACAGAGTTGGCTTTGGGAAGTGCTTTGGAGCATCTCGGTCCAACCACTGAGCTGGCCATCACTGGTTATCATATACAATCCACTTTTCATTGCACAACACAATTTGATCAAGAAATGGTTCCTTGTTGTTGCATATAGTGAGAGAAGATGGGACTTCAAAATGACGATTTTTTTGATTTTTGATCAGCTCATGAGGCGTCCACTTAAAGAGCTTTTTCACCTTTGCAGTCTGCTTCAAATGCTGAACAGCCGTAGAATGATTGATGTTGAGTTCTTTAGCAGCTTCTCGTGTAGTTGTAAGAGGATCAGCTTTGATGATGACTCTCAGTTGTCGTTGTCAGCTTCCAATGGCCAACCACCGTTCTCCTCATCTTCAAGGCTCTGGTCTCCTTCGCACAACTCGTTGAAACATCACTGCACTGTATGTTCATTAGCAGTTCCTGAGCCAAATGCGTTGTTGATGTTACAATTTGTCCCCACTGCTTTACGACCCATTTTGAACTTGTAAGAAAATTGCTTGAATTTGTGTTTTGTCTAACATCATTTCCATAGTCTAAAATAAACACAAAATAAACAGCAAGTAATAAGTCAGCAAAAAGAAAAAGCCAGAAATGCACATTAAAACGGTAACATACCCACATTATTAACAATGTATTCCAAAATCAAGCAGCAAATTTCAACAGTGCAAAAACTGCAGTTACTTTTGCACCAACCTAATACATAGATTTGAGAGCTGTTTAGAGGTTTAATCAATAGAACTTGATGTTTAAATGAAGAAATTATTTAGGTGCGAGAGAATGAGAAAAAATCAGTCGCTCATATAGGACAGTTTAGTTTTGGACTTGTTGAGCTTTTGGTGCCAGAGGTTCATTCAGATGGAAATGTCCAGCTGGCATTTGGATGTAGTGGTCTGGAGCTCAGGAGAGAAGTCTAAATGGAGGTACAGATTTTTGGAGTTGACTTCCTAGCAGTGGATGGAAATTTTAGAGAAATGTAAAGGAGAAAGGGAAAGATACAGCCAACTGAATGCAGGGTTCCAGAGAACAGCAAGGAGAGGTAAGAAAGCCTTAAGTGAACAATGCAAAGAAATAGAGGAAAACAATAGAATGGGAAAAACTAGAGATCTTTTTAAGAAAATTGGAGCTACCAAGGAAACATTTCATGCAAAGATGGGCACAATAAAGGACTGAAATGGAAAAGACCTAACAGAGACAGAAGAGATTATGAAGAGGTGGCGAGAATACACAGAACTATACAGAAAAGATCTTAATGACCCAGATAACCACAATGATGTCACTCACCTAGAGCCAGACATCCTGGAGTGTGAAGTCAAGTGGGCCTTAGGAAGCATCACTACAAGCAAAGTTAGTGAAGGTGATGGAATTCCAGCTGAGCTATTTCAAATCCTAAAAGATGATGCTGTTAAAGTGCTGCACTCTGCATGCCAGCAGATTTGGAAAACTCAGCAGTGGCCACAGGACTGGAAAAGGTCAGTTTTCATTTCAATCCCAAAGAAAGACAGTGCCAAAGGATGTTCAAACTGTTGTCATTTATGCTCATTTCACATGCTAACAAGGTAATGCTCAAAATCCTTCAAACTCATCTTTAGTAGTACATGAACCAAGAACTTCAGATGTACACGCTGGATTTAGAAAAGGTGGAGGAACCAGAGATCATGTCACCAACATCCATTGGATCATAGAAAAAGCAAGGGGATTAAAAAAAAAATCTGCTTCATTCACTATGCTGAAGGCTTTGACTGTGTGGATCACAACAAACTATGGAAAATTCTGAAAGATGGGAATACCAGACCACCTTACCTGTCTCCTGAGAAACCTGTCTGCAGGTCAAGAAGCAACAGTTAGAACTGGACATGGAACAACAGACTGGTTCCGAATTGGGAAAGGAGTACATCAAGGCTGTGTATTGTCACCCTGCTTATTTAATTTATGAAAGTGAAATTGCTGGTTACTTAGTTGTGTCCTACTCTCTGTGACCTCATGGACTGTAGTCCGCCAGGCTTCTCTGTCCATTTGATTTCCCAGGCAAGAATACCGGAGTGAGTTGCCATTTCCTTCTCCAGGGCATCTTTCCAACTCAGAGATCAGACCGAGTCTCCTGCATTGCAGGCAGATTATTTACCATCTGAGTCACCAGGGAAGATTATTTAACTTATACATCATTCTAAGTGGTGGACTGGATGAATCCCAAGCTGGTATCATAATTGCCAGGAGAAAGATCAACAGCTTCAGATATGTAAATGATACCACTCTAATGGCAGAAAGTGAAGAGGAGCTAAAGAGCCACTTGATGAAGGTGAAAGAGAAGAGTGAAAAAACTGGCTTAAAACTTAAGATTTGAAAAACTAAGATCATTGCAAATAGAGGGGGAAAAACCAGAAACTGACAGATATTTTTTTTTTGGGCTCCAGAATCACTGAAGATGGTGACTGCAGCCACAAAATTAGAAGACACTTGCTCCTTGGAAGAGAAGCCATGACAAACTTAGCATATTAAATAGCAGAGATATCACTTTGCTTACAGAAGTCCATCTAGTCAAAGCTATGGTTTTTCCAGTAGTCATGTACGGATATGAGAGTTGGACCATAATATATAAAGTAGGGTAAGGGTTGAAAATTTGGTGGTTTCTAATTGTGGTGCTAGAGAAGACTCTTGAGAGTCTCCTTGTACAGCAAGATCAAACCAGTCGATCCTAAAGGAAATCAACCTTGAATATTCACTGGAAGGACTAATGCTGATGCTGAAGCTGCAATACTTTGGCCACGTGATGTGAAGAGCTAAATCACTAGAAAAGACCTCAATGCTGGGAAAGATGGAAGGCAGGAGAAGAAGGGGATGACAGAGGATGAGATGGTTGGATGGTATCACAGACTCAATGGACATGAGGTTGAGCAAACTTCAGGAGACAGTGAAGGACCCGGAAGCCTGGTCGGACAGGCAGAGTTGGACACAACTTAGTGATTGAACAACAACAAGCTACTCTGCCCTACTTTTCTCCCACATTTTGCCCTCCAGTCTTTGTGAACTATGCCTGTAACTTCTTGAAGCTTCCCAGTTCTTATTTGCATTCGTTTTGTGCATGCTTCTCATTTTGCCTATTAAGCTTTCTCCCTCTGTTCCACTGATTCTTGTTTTCCTTAAAAATTTACTTAGATCAGGTAGTACTTCTTTTGGGAAGCCTTCCCTGACATTCTTCTTTTCCCCTCACAAATGTTTACCTACAATCTCATTTAGGTAAGTACTCCTTCCAATTTGAAGTTTTCTGTATGAGTCTGTATCATAGTAATTTGTCTGTTTGTCTACCACAATAGATTGTACCTTTATGGTAGGTCTTGTCTTTTTATTCTCAGGACCTAGCATACCTTGGGAGAAGGAAATGGCAACCCACTCTAGTGTTCTTGCCTGGAGAATCCCAGGGATGGGGGAGCCTGGTGGGCTGCCATCTATGGGGTCGCATAGAGTCGGACACTACTGAAGTGACTTAGCAGCAGCAGCAGCATACCTTGACGGAGAAGGCAATGGCACCCCACTCCAGTACTCTTGCCTGGAAAATCCCACGGGTAGAGAAGCCTGGTGGGCTGCGGTCCATGGGGTCGCAAACAGTTGGACACGACTGAGCGACTTCACTTTCACTTTTCACTTTCATGCATTAGAGAAGGAAATGGCAACCCACTCCAGTGTTCTTGCCTGGAGAATCCCAGGGATGGGGGAGCCTGGTGGGCTGCCGTCTATGGGGTCGCACAAAGTCGGACACGACTGAAGTGACTTAGCAGCAGCAGCAGCATACCTTGAAACATTATAAACATTTAATAAATGTTTAGAAATAAATATTGAATAAAAGTGATAGCAACTAATATGGAAACTCTTCTACTTACAAGCAAAATAGATTTTGAAAGGCTATAAAACCTTAAGTTCATTTTTTAGGTCCACAGTGACTATACCCTAACTACTACTAATACCGTTCATTAAATAACAGAGGGGCAGGGTGGAGGAGGATAGAATAAAGTTTTGTTCTATGTTTCCTTTGTAAATATTAATGATAATTTTTAACTGTATAAGCAAAGGAGCTTCTATACAGTAGATTTTTTAAATAAAGGAGTTATTTACAGGACGGAAACGTAGAACCAAAGTTTGAGGCAGAATGCTTATTTCTTTTAGGAAAGTCTACTGTAGTATTTATTGAATACTTACAGTATATTTGTAATAGGATACAATTTCGGCTGCTGCCATCAAGTCAGGATAACGGTGGGTTAGATAAAATAAGACTGTCTCTCTCAATCTGATTGTGAGTATTCTAGGGCTAATGTGACAGCTCTGCATTGTCAGGGACAGGCTTTTCTGTTCTCTTTCTCTCTCATTCTTAGGGTATCTCCTGCATTGTCCAAGACAGCTCACTGTAACGTGTGTTCTAGAAAAGCAGCAGAGTATAGAAGAAGAAGTGGCAGGAGGTTCTGAAGTCAGGACTTTCTCTTTAAGGACACGACCCAGAGTTGCCTACATCATTTCCACTTACATCCCATTGATGGAATCTAGCAATCACATGTTCACACTGGCTTCCCAGAATCTAGGAGACTCAGTTCACTTGTGCCTAACTTTAAGAGAGTTGTATTGGAAAACAGCTAGCAGTCAGCCTCAATTCATGTTCATCTTGTTTCTTGTATATCTTTGCGAGTATAAAGTACATTTGAATAGTTAAATTATATTAAGATTTCTAGATCTACATATTTGGTTATACTCAATCTCTGAGTTTAAAGTGCAAAATTAGAAAGTCATCCTCTGTCCCATTTTAGGAAAGACTCATTTGACCAGTCTTCTGGTCTGTTGAGAGACACAGTATTCTTTGCAGCTTCAAGAGCACTCAGGACTCAGTCCTTTTAGATGCAGATTATATGAACCATTTTTATTAAAAATTTCAGTCACCAGGCAGTGATGGTTGGCTGCTTGTTGCAGAGCATGAGCTCAAGGGCCTGGGGGCTTCAGTAGTTGCGTCTGGCTAGAGCATGGGGTTGTAGCTGAACTGCTAGGAAAACTTGATATAAAGTAATAGTCCAAAAACAATGTGAAAAATTTCTTCTAAAATTATTAATCACAAGAGCTAGTTTGTCTGATCTTGTGTCAAGTGATTCAGAGAAATAAATGTACACTAAATTTATGGTATCCATTTGTTATTATGATAAATTCTTTTTAAAAAATATTTATTTATTGCTTTATTTGGCTGTACCAGGTCTTAGTTGTGGCCCGAGGGATCTTTGATCTTCTTGCGCCCTGCAGGTTCTTTAGTTGCAGCATGTAGGGTCTAGTTCCCTAGCCAGGGAGTGAACCCAGGCCCCATGCATTGGGAGCTCAGAATCTTAGCCACTGGACCACCAGGGAGGTCCTGAAAAATTCTTAAATTTGTGGATTTTTTCCTCTTTTTTAGATTTGAGAGTGTTTACGTTATCTAATCAGTACCTGAATGACTGACTTTGATCTCTTGATATTAGTTAGTATATAAGTTTGGTAAACTAAGCTAATTTAAGAGATTCGCTATCTATCATCTATAATTCAGAAATTGAAAAAATGGCAGGAAAAATCTGCCCTGAATTCATCAGGCCATATGCTGTGCTTTGAACTGACTTTATGCTTGTTATAATCTTTACTTAGTGTGAACGTTTATACGTTTGCTGCAGAAGTATTAATGTTTGGTTACAAGTTACTGTCGCAGAAACTATTGGGCTGTTAAGTAATATGCAGTATTTGTATCATTAGTTTCTAAAAATCTTAAAAGTCAGGATTCTGAACGCCTCTGGCTCCACAGGTTTCCACTAAAGCAGCAGTCCCCAACCTTTTTGGCACCAGGGGCCGGTTTTGTGGGAGACAGCCTGACTGTGGGTGGGGGGTCCTGGTCTGGGGACGATTCTCATAAGGAGCGTGCCGCCGCGGTCCCTCACGTGTGTTGGATCCACGCTTCTATGAACATCGAATGCCACCAGTGAGCCGGCGGGAGGCAAGCTTGGGGCAGCGTGAGTGAGGGGGAGCGGCTGTCACTGCAGGTGACGCTTCGTTTGCTTGCCTGCCGCTCACACCCTGCCGTGTGGCCCCTTCCAGCCTGTGGCCTGGGCTTGGGGACCCCTGCAGTAGGGATTATTGGTCTGTATTGGCCCGGGCAAGACACCCGGGAAGCAGATGCAGAAAATGTTATACAAGGGGAGGGATTTAACTAGGTACATTTTATCATCAGCTGTTTTTTTTTTTTTTTTTTTTTTTTAACTTTTGGCTGTGCTGGGTCTTCGTTGCTGCGTTGGACTTTCTGTGGTTGGTGGCCAATGGGGGCTGTTCCCTAGTTGCAGTGCCTGGGCTTCTCATCATGGTGGCTTCCCTTGTTGCAGGGCACGGGCTCTAGGGCGTGTGGCTTCAGTAGTTGTGGCTGGCGGGCTCTAGAGCGTGGGCTTAGTAGAGGTGGTACATGAGCTTAGTTGCTCTGTAGCGTGTGGAATTGTTATCTGGGACCAGGGGTCAAACTATGTCCCCTGCATTGGCAGGCAGATTCTTAACCACTGGACCACTAGGAAAGTCTCTCATTGGCTATTTTTAAAAATGGTTTTTACACCATTTATAATATAATAGCACTGTTTTAATGATAGTGTTTATTTAAAAATTATTTGTGACATTCTAAATGAAACAAATTGAAGGTGAATACATTTTGACTAGACAAAGTGTTTTGCTTACAGTATATTCTTCTCTTTTCTTAAAGCAAAGTTCTCATATAGATGTGGTTCGTTTTCCATGTGTGGTTTATATAAATGAAGTTCGAGTCATACCCCCGGGAGTAAGAGCCCATAGCAACTTGCCTGACAATAGAGCATATGGGTGAGTCAGTTTTCTTTTTTAAAAGTGTTTTTGACTAAAGATGACCTAGAAACATACTTCCAAATGCAAAAATATTTTGTAAGTTAAACGAACAAAAATAAAACTTTATTCAGTTTTAGTTATGTTGCATTATAATTGACTTTTAAGTTTTCTGTATAATCCATATATTACTATAAACTTGAAAAGAGTAATTATTTGACCTAAGTACTAGATTAAGTTTTTCTTTCTTCATTTCTTTTTTTTTTAATTGGTAGAAATAGGTTTATATTTTCCAAACTATTGTAGGGTGGCACAGTATAGTAGACAGAGTATTTTTAATGTGCTGTTTTCCTTGAAAATAAATGCATCTGTAATATTGAGAAATATATCTTTTATTATGTTACATTTTTTATATTATAGTGTTAGTTTTCATGCCTTATTGGTGATCATCTTAGCCTGATACATGTGTCTTTTTGTAAATATGTAGCTTCACATTAGCCATTAGTTGTACTGAGCAAGTAGTTACTTGAGCATCATTTCTCTTTTTTAAGGTCTGTGGGAAAGAAACCAAATGTAAGACATTGTTCCTAATGTGGAGTTGTTTTTTTTAATTATTCTTTTTTTTTTTTTGGTTGTGCTGTGAGGCTTGCAGGAACTTAGTTCCTTGACCAGGGATTGAACCCAAGTCATGGCAGTGAAAGTTCCTTACCCCTGGACTGCCAGGGAACTCCCTAATGTGGAGTTGTTGATAACTTTAACAACTGACACAAAACAGAGGAATTTGATCTTTGTTATAACGTGAATAATCATCATCATCTTTTGATTTTAATTACATGAATTGGAGATAAAAGCTAAATTTTGGTTATGGAAGCATAAATATGTGTAATAAATATATCGGTGGGTTCTTAGCTTATAGCCTAGGTATCAGTGCCGCATTGTGACATGTCCATGCTTTGATAGCTCAGTTTCTGTTACATGAAAGAGTTAAGCCAACTACGTAGTAGTGGCTGGTACAGTACAGACTCAAAGTTAAAGGCTCATTTCTTCATAGTTGTGAAAAGTAGTTTTTTGTTTGTAGAGTGGATATAAAATTCTTCAGGTGTTTTCAGGTCATTCAAAGGTAAAACATAAAAACAAAGCAATAAGAATGATTAATGTTTATATGACAGATCATTATAGTTAACTTTTTTGCCACGTGTAAGGGAATAAAAACTCCTGTTTTCTTGTGTTTCTTTCTACTTTTCCTAGAATGTAGAATGAGAAAGATGGAGTAATGATAGAGTATCCAGCCGACTTCTCTAATTGCACTGCTTTGGGGCAAGAAGGCTCTATTGTTACCTGCTGCTGTGTAACAAACCTCAGCAAATTTAGCAACTTAATCCCCCACTATTTCTGAGGGTCAGGAACTTGGGTGCTGCTTGCTTGGCTCAGGTTCCCTCATGAGGTTATAACCAAGTTATAGGCCTCGGGTTGCAGTCTCAGAAGATTTGACTGAGGCTGGGGAATTTTAGAAGCCCACTCACATGACTGTTGGCGGGAGACCTTCAGTTGTTTGCCAGGAGATCCTTTCTGTGGGTCGCTGTGTCACAGCATGGGTTCTTCCAGGGTGAGTGATCCAAGAATGAGAGTGAGAGAGCATGCCCAAGAAGGAAGCCACAGTCACTGTATTTGTAACTTAATATCAGAAATAGCATATGTCACATACTTCCATATAACTGCTTTTACTATATTCTGTTGACTACATATTCTGCGGGTACAGTGTGGGAGGGAACTATACAGGGGGGTGACTGTCAGGAAGCGGGAGTCTTTGGGGTCTATTTTGGAGGCTGGCTGTAACAGCGGGCAAAATGGATCTCTTGTCATTAGCTGCAGTGGGTAAGAGCATTACATTTCCCCTCTTCTCTCTCTCCTTTTTCTTAGCTGGGAATAAATGACTGTTCATGTTTTAATAATTCCAAACATGAAATTGTTACCAGAAACAGTGTTATACACAATATGTTATAAACCATAAGATGAAGTACTAATTCAGTAATACAGATGTATTGATTTGGCCAAAATGTTCATTCAGGTTTTTCTACTACATTTTATGGAAAAACCTGGAAGAACTTTTTGGCCGACCCAATAAGATATTGGGAAGCCTGGAATCTCAAGGTTGAAAGTTAATGTTAGAGGTCATATATTTGTGCAGCACACTTTATGATCATACTCTCATTACAAAATTCAGAACTGTGTAAGGTAAAATTAAAATCCTTACAATCCCTCTATTCTGAGAGAAGCTTAGCATTTTGATGTCCTATGTTTTTAAATTTATATGTGAGCATTTGAGGGGGCTTCCCAGGTGATGTGAAGCATTTGTATGTGTGTATGTATATATGTATGTATATGTATATATTTTGGGGGGAGGATAGGTATATCTTATGTGAGATTAGGTTTTAGAGTCAACAATTTTTAAGGTGAAAATCTTGTAAAGTCAGACTACGTGGATTCATTTCAGCGACCAGGACGTGAGTCTTTTTTGCCTCCAGAAGAAATAATTTGCATTTCAACCCATTTTCCTCTCCTTTTGGAGGCCAGGGTCTGGTTATGAGCCAAATGGTAGGAGGAGAGAGATTGGAGTTGTTGAGCACATACGGTTGAATTAGGGTGAGATAAAGTGCATGATGCTGTTCTGACCCAGGCGCGCACTGTTCTGTGTATTCCTTCATTTCATTTAACATTATGTCAGGAGTACTTCACCGCATTTAAATTTATTTGAAAATATGATTTCTAATGACTGCATAATCTTAACATTACTGTACTGTCATTTATTTGGCTAGTTCCTGAAGTGGGGGCTGTTAAATGGTTTTTAGTTTTCAGATTTTTAGTATAATGAATCTCCTCTTGAAAAAAAAAAAAACTTTGTATGTCAGTGTTTCCATAGAAACACTTTGTAATGAAAAGTATTTTTAGATTAAATGGTGTGAACATTTTCTCAGTCTCCTGAGTTGTATTGCCGTATTGTCTTTCAGAATGGTTGTACCTGTTTGTATTTCTACCAGAAATACATAAGGGGAATCTCTTCCATAGTACTTTGGGCATTACACTTTTTACCATTTAGATTTTTTGTGAATAAACAAAGCATGTGTTGTCTAAAAACTGATTTTAGTTAAGGCAAAGGAATTTCAGCCAAGGGTATATAGTAAGATTTCATTCTGATGCAAATTAAATAGGCTTTAAACTCTACTAGGTAAGTCTATAAAAAAAGATTTATGTAAATTAATGCTATACAAATTGGAGTTTAAGCTTTAAGTCACAGTTTAGGGCTCTGATGTTCAAATTATTATAGTCCTGTATGAATATGGGTTAAGCTGAAATTAAATGTAATTATTATTTACAACTTAAAGTTAACTCCTGATTCTTTTTTGCTAATAAAATAATGATATAAAGAATAAAAAAACTATATATCTTGATTAATTAGCATTTTCTATTAAAATGCGTAAAAAAATTTAAATGTCTGTGTGTTTTAAAATGGTCCAAGCAGCAGGCAAAAGATACTTGATAGCTAAAAACTTCTCAGTAATACTCAAAGTGAATAGTTAACTACTTGAGAATTGGATTGTGAATAAAATGGCAGGAAATATTGCAGTTAACTCTGTGTTTTATTTAAATATTGGGAATATTTTATCTTAATTCTAGACTTGCTCTTGCATTTGTACTTACTTTGTTTTTTGTTTTAGTTTAGGAAGTGGTTATTGTAAAGGCTGATGTTTCACCTTTGTTTCATTCACAGGGAGACCTCACCGCATACATTTCAGTTAGACTTATTCTTTAACAATGTCAGCAAACCAAGTGCCCCGGTTTTCGATAGGCTGGGAAGGTATGTACTTACTGGGTAATCTCACCAGACATTCATAAGTTAGTAAGCAAAACCTTTTTATTCTTTCGATAGGTTGGGAAGGTATGTACTTACTAGGTAATCTCTCCAGACACTCATAAGTTAGTAAGCGAAACCTTTTTATTCTTTTGGTAGAAGAAAAGGCTATATATGATAGTAGACCCAAGAATTTGGTTTAATTTTAACAGTTGACAATATTAAGGAAATGTCACGCTCCTAAGAACAAGTTGTGTTTATTTATAAAATAAAACTTTAAATGCGTGAAACATTAGCCATCTTTTGTTTGATTTTTATTGGTGTATGCATTTCTGATACATATCACATGATTTGGTAATAACCTTCTAATTTGGAAAATATTACTTTTTGATTCTTAAAACCCTCTATAAATGCATTGAGATTTTATCTGTGGTTTTTACGTCACACTGCTTCATAATTTAAAATTCCATAGCCACATTTTTGTAAAATGAGAATTTTATTAATAGCTACCCCTACTTTGAATAATTTAATGCATACTGACTAGGTATAATTAACACTGGTTGTTTTCATATCTGCAGATTAATTAACCATTAAATGGTTTTACTCATTTACAAAATAAAAAATTTTAAAGGCAGCTTAAAAATGGAGATTTTCCTATCCCTGTCAGAAAGTAAATTTTTTAGACATTGCTTATTCTTTTATTGACTCTCCATTCATTTATTATTAAATTACATTGATGATTTAACCTTTTTTTTTAAATGAAGGGAGCCTAGGTAATCTGATGTAGCTAATTTTTAATATATAGAATGTTTTTTTTAAGTTGGTACCTACCTGATAAAATAGGTGCTTTTTAAAAGCTTTAATCCTGGTATGCATTCTTTTTGAAGACTATAGGGCTATGGACCTCTGATCTGGCTGTGTGGTAGAATTACATGCGGTGCTTTTAAACAAACCTTGACATCTACACTCACCTGAAAGCAACTGAACTAGAACCTGGGGGGTTTGTTTTATACTTGATATCATTTTGTGGGGAGTAAATTAAACCCAAACTTTGTAGTTTATTAAAATAAAAATCTAGTGTTTGATTGAAATATTTGAATCTTCATGAACTGTGATGTTCAGTGTTTGAACCTGTGTATTTGTTTCTCCTCTTTTAACAGCCTGGAATATGATGAGAATACTTCCATCATCTTTAGACCCAACTCAAAGGTAATCGTGGAAGTCAGTTTTCAGCTTGTTACTACTATTGTTCTCACCTCCATTCAGAGGTTTTGATCCAGATAAACCCAGTGATGCAGAATGTTAGCTTATTTAGTTCTAGTTCTGCAGAATTTCATCATTTCTTGTCTGATTCCTTTGTATTCCAGAAGCTGTTTTCAAATGGAGCAAAAATATTGTTATGCTATTATTTACCTATGTAGCTCTTCATTCTAATTTAATACTTGGGTCAGGAAAAAGCTAGCATCTGCTTTTCCTTCTTTTCATTTAGGTGGGTGAATTTTGAAGATGATGGGCAGGTAAATTATTAAACACCGTTGTATCTTAATTAAGGTGTCTTTTTAAAAATTCATATTTCATACTTCTTCCTTGCATATCAGAAGTGTGTCTTTTTTCTTGATACGAAATGCCATTCTAAAAGCATCTAAAAGATCTGAATCATGAAAGAGCCAAAGTCTAACTATAATGATGATCTAGTATGGGACTAGTCAGCTTGCTGTTTGTTTTTGGTGAAGGAGTACTTAATATTCTGCACGTTGTTTAGACTGAAAATCATGTTCTCTATCTCTTTCTTCTTTCTAGTGATTTTTCTGTTCAGAGTCTGTCAGTCCATGGGTATAATCTTTGAGCCTTACTTCTGGTCCCTTTGCTGGAGTTTGCTAAGATGAGCAAGGAGAAAAATAATTTCTTTCTCTAGAAGGGATCCTATTACCACTTATTATTTCATCTTTACTCAACGTTACAGAGTGGGAGAAGAACTCTGAAGTCAGGGACTTTGGTTTCGGGGTTTTCCTGCTGACGCTCTCATTTTCTTATTTGTTGTTAATATTTCTGTTGTTGGTAGAT
Source organism: Budorcas taxicolor (assembly GCF_023091745.1). Taxonomy (NCBI): domain Eukaryota; kingdom Metazoa; phylum Chordata; class Mammalia; order Artiodactyla; family Bovidae; genus Budorcas; species Budorcas taxicolor. The sequence goes on from NC_068923.1 coordinate 82,833,494, forward strand.
AAGCTCTGAAAAATGTAAAATTATTTTATAAGGAAATATTGAGAGTTAATGGCCTTGATAAAGTCTGATCTTTTTAGGATAAAGTGTCTTTGCAAAAATAATTTGTTTAATGCCTCTGGTTACCCTTACTTTTTAAGTGCGGGATGGGTACATAGAATGTACCTGATTTGCATGTATGAGTTGGACATTTATTAATAAAAAGAATGCCATATAATTTTATGGGCTTTATAATTCTTGAGACTGGACACAATTTGTACTTTTGTGTATCTTCATGACCCGTGTAACTATTTGGGTTTAATTTATTAATTGGCAGTAACTCCCTTCTAATTTCCTTTTTATTTCTCTTCTCTTGGTTAGGAATCTGGTTATGCTTTTTGAATAGAATTGACCTAAAGTTTAGGACTGAGGAGATATAGTCTTGAGACAGTTTTAGATATGATAACTCTAGAGGGCCATGTAAAAGTTGTGCCTCAGGGTGAATTTCCACCAATATTGATCTTTGCCTTTTCAGCATGCTTTTAGATATTAGTTGAACCCACAGAGTAATTTGATACCAGTTTACTTCTGACATATTAAAACATTAATTTGAAAGATATCTCTTCCCCTATCCCCCTCCCACCAAATCAGGTGAATACTGATGGTTTGGTGCTGAGAGGCTGGTACAACTGTCTGACGCTGGCAATATATGGATCAGTGGACAGAGTCATCAGTCATGACAGAGATTCCCCTCCACCTCCACCTCCACCTCCACCACCTCCCCAGCCACAGCCAAGTGTGAAAAGGAATCCAAAGCATGGTGAGAATTTTAAATTTGGTTTTATCATTGAAGCTGTCTTTCAGTACAGTGGGAAAGGTAACTCAAAGAACTCTTGTATCTTTTGAACCTTGTTTAAGGCTTGACAAGTTATCTGTCAGTCTTCCATTCTTTCTTAGAAGAGTTTCTTTTTCTGCTGAAGTGGTTGCATTTTATTTTCTTCCTGTACTTTCCAAAAATGCTTTTTTAATCTGAGGTTTTTTGTTTGTTTCTTTAAAATATATAAATGATAATAGAATCCATGGTTATTTGTGATTCACTATGTAAATTATCTCTCAAAGAATTAGAGAATGGGACTTCCTTGGTGGTCCAGTGGCTAAGACTGTGTGTGCCCAGTGCAGGGAACCCGGGTTGGATGCCTGGTCAGGGAATTAGATCCCACAAGCCACAACTAAGAGTTCTCATGCTGCAACTAAAGATCCCACATGGCACAATTAAGGCCTGGTGAAGCCAAATCAATAGTATTAAAAAAAAGGGAGGAAGAGGGGCCAGAGCTTCCTCTTTCTGGCATGTGAGGACACATGCTAGAAGGCAGTTGTCTGCACACCAGGAAGAGAGCTCATAAAACGCGAGCATGCTGGCATCAGATGTCAGACTCCTTGGCCTTCAGAAGTACACGAAATAGATGTTTATTGTTTATTAAAAAAAAATAATAGGCAATAAATTTGGTATGTGTTAATGGCATTTCTTTTATCAGATTTCTTTATATGTCTAAATCTTAGCTAAAGGAGATTTTCCCCTTTTGGGAAAATAAAAACTCTAGGGACTTCCCTGGCAGTCCATTAAGACTCTGTACTTTCAGTGTAGGTGGCAAGGGTTCAGTTTCTGATTGGGGAGGTAAGATCCCACATACAATGAAGCATGGCTCCCAGAAAACGCCCCCACAAACCCACCCACCCACCTGAAACAAAACAAAGCATAAGCCTTCTGATAAACTTCATTGACTTTCCTTATATAAAGCAGGCAGTTAGGCTTATGTTTTACAGGGTCTGTTTTCCTCATTTGGTATTACTCATTGTAAGAAGGAGATTGAACTAGTGGAACTAAGGAGATTTGGGAATACATTTTGAAATTACAGTTGAGGTCATAGGGAAAAATAGTTTGCTTTACAGTTAGCATTTTATGAGCACAAATAAAATGACCATTGTTTTTCTTAATCCTTATATAATACTGTAGTGTGAGGTCTTTGTCTTTGATGATGGACACACACTATAGTTTAATCTTTTTTCTTGGATCTTATCTGCTAAGCACAGTTAATATTTCACTTTTCTTTGTAGCCTTCATTCTTCTGTGCTCATTTGTCTTTTTTTCTAGACTGTGAGCTTTTTGTGGCCAGAGAAGTATATTTTACTTGTATTTGTATCTTTGGTCTGTTTTGTAAATTTTATTTATATAAAACAAAAACAGTTTATGCATTTTACCCCACCCCCACCCCCCACCCTCTGGAAACCACCAACCAGTCTCTGTGTCTATGAGCTTGTTATTGGTGTTCTTTTTAAACTTACTTTTTTCATCTTGTACATTTAAGAGAGATCATATAGTATTTGGCTTTCTCGGTCTGATTTATTTCACAGAGCATAATGCCCTTGAGGTCCATGTTGTTGCAGATGGCAAGATTTCTTTCTTTTTTTATGGCTGAATAATATTCCATTGTACTAATATGTATATGGAATAACACATACACACCTTCCACATTGTCTTCAGTCTGTCATCTGTTGATAGACATTTACCTTGTTTCTTGGCTACTGTACATAATGCTGCAGTGGACATGGGAGTGCATATACCTTTTCAAATTAACATTTTTATTTTCTGGGGTAAATACTCAGAAATGGAATTGCTGGATCATTATGTTGGTTCTACTTTTAATTTTTTGAGGAACCTTCATACTGTTTTTCTTTTATTAGCAGCACCAGTTTACCTTCTCACCAGCAGTACACGAAGATTTCCTTTTCTCCACATTTTCACCAACAGTTGTTATTTCTAGTCTTTTGGTAATAGTCACTCCCTGGTGGCCTAGTGGTAAAAGAATCCACCTGCCAAGCAGGAGATGTGGGTTTGATCCCTGGATTGGGAAGATCCCCTGGCGAAGAAAATGGCAACCCACTCCAGTATCTGTGCCTAGGAAATCCCATGGACAGAAGAGTCTGGTGGGCTACAGTACATGGGGTAGCAAAGGGTTGGACACAACTTAGAGATTAAAAAAGCAACAAATTCTGACAGGTGTGAAGTGATACCTCATTGTGGTTTTGACTTGCATTTCCATGTTAATTAATGATGTTGAGCATCGTTCCATGTACCTTTTGTTTGTTCTAATAGGTTTTTGATGGAGTCTTCAGATATATCCGACTCTTGTGACTCCATGGACTGTAGCCTGCCAGACTCCTCTGTCCATGGGATTCTCCAGGCAAGAATACTAGAGTAGGTTGCCATTTCCTTCTCTAGGGAAACTTCCCGAACCTGTGTCTCCTACATTGGCAGGTGAATTCTTTACCATGGAGCCACCTGGGAAGTCCAGTGGAATCTGTAGGGTTTTCTATATATTATACATGTTTTCCCTGCTCTCTGAAAGTGTGTTCCTGTGAAACCTTTTGTAAGCCAGAATGATATAAAGTGAAGAAACAATTACCTTAGGACACATCTTGCTACTGGATGTACAAAGTCAATTGGGATAAAGCAGAGATGCTCACAGACATAATTCAAAGCTGTGGTGGCTTAATGCTGAGATGCTAAGTGTAGTTGCTGGGGAAGGAGCTTGGTGGTACCACTCTGACTTTTTTGGGGTTATGATCCCTCTATAACAGCTCACTGCAAAGGTAATTTGGTTAGTGAAAACAGGTGCTAACATAAAGTTTTTGTAAATGTAAAGTGGCATAAAGTGAACTTCTAAAAATGAGGTCACAGAGTTGGAGGTGACTGAACTGCTAAGAGCACACATGTGGTGTGGTACAATCCCTCGGTGCCTGCTTTGTTGGGAGTGTTTATCTTAAATTGATTTCAATTTTGTCACATTATTTTACTGTATCTGTTGAGATGATCGTATGACTTTGATCCTTCATTTTGTTAACATACCACGTTGACTAATGGGCAGATGCTAAACCTCCCTTGCATCCCTGGAATAAATCTCACAGGATCATGGTGTATGATCCTTTTAGTGTGCTATAGAATTAGGCTTGCTGATAGTTTATTGAGGATATTTGCATGTATGTTCATCAGGGATATTGACCTGTACCTTTCTCTTTTATTTTTAACTTATTTATTTTAAATTGGAGAATGTAACTTTCTTTTTGGGCTTCTCAGTGATAAAGAATCTGCTTGGGAAGCAGGAAACACGGGTTTTATTGTTGGGTTGGGAAGATCCCCTGGAGAAGGAAATGGTAACCTGCTCCAGTATTCCTTGCCTGGAAAATTACATGGACAGAGAAGACTGGTGGGCCACAGTCCATGAGGTCGCAAAGAGTCAGACACATCTGAGCGACTGAGCACACAGACACAAGTTTGTTTTCTTGAGACATCCTTGTCTGGTTTTGGTTATTAGAGTCATGCTGGCCTTGCAAATGAGTTTTAGAAAGCTTTGAGAAGAATTGGTATTAATTCTTCTTTAAACATTTGGTAGAATTCATCAGTAAAGCCATATGGTTCTAGACTTTTGTTTTGGGGAGGTTTTTGATTAGTGATTCAATCTCCTTATAGTAATTGGTCTGTTCAGATATTTTGTTTAATCATGATTCAGTCTTGGTAGATTGTATATTTCTAGGGCTGTATCCATTTCTTCTAGGTTGTCTAATTTGTTGGTGTATAATTGTTTATAGTAGGTTCTTATGATCCTTTGTATTTAAGTGGTATCAGTTGTAATATCTCCTCTTTCATTTTTGATTTTGCTTGAGTTCTCTCTTTTTTTTCCTCAGTGAGTCTAGATAAAGGTTTACTACTGTTATCTTTCCTAAGCTTGTAGTTTCATTGATATTTTCTATTGTAGTCTTATCACAGTGTAGTCTACTGACTTGTCAGAGACAAATACCACATGATATCACTTATATCTGGAATGAAAACTTGACACAAAGGAACCTATCTACCAAGCAGAAACACACTCAGAGATTCAGAGAGCAGCTCTGTGGTTGCCAAGTGGGGAAGCAGGTTTGGGGAGGAATGGAGTGAGAGTTTAGGGGTAGATACAAACTATTACATATAGAATGGATAAACAATAAGGTTCTGCTGTATAGCACAAGGAATTAAATTCAATATGAGATAAACCGTAATGGGAAAGAATATAAAAAAGAATGTGTATAACTGAGTCACTTTGCTGTACGGCAAAATTAACATGGCATTGTTAATCAGCTGTACATCGAATAAAGAGAAGTGGAAAAAAATTTACTGACTTTTAAAGAAAATTTTACTGGAGTATAATTTCTGTTTACAGTGTTGTGTTAGTTCCAGATATATACGTGTTTCCACTCTTTTTTATATTCTTCTCCCATATAGGCTGATACAGAGAACTGAGTAGAGTTCCCTGTGCTGTGATAGGCCCTTACTAGTTACTTGTTTTATATTTACTAGTGTGTATGTGTCAATCCCAGTCTCCCAGTTTATCCCCGCTCCATTCCCTCCAGTAGCCATAAGCCATTTCCTCCAGTAGCCATTAGTTTGTTTTCTACATATGTAACTGTTTCTGTTTTATAAATAAGTTCATTTGTGTAATTTTTTTTAGATCCCACACACAAGCAATATCATACGACATTTGTCTTTCTCTCTCTGACTCACTTCACTCTTACTAGCTTTAAAATGGACACCTGAGCTCATATATTGCATTTATATATGTGTGCATGTTTTTAACTTTTTGTTTTGAAATAGTTACAGATTTATAGAAGGCTGCAAAGAAATGTGTAGGGAAGTCCTGTGCACTCCTCCCAGATTCCCCTAGTTAACATCTTTGACAACTCTAGTACAATACCAAGACAATATTGGCATTGTTACAGTCTGCAGAGCTTGTTCACATTCACCAGTTTGTACATGTACTTGTGCATGTGTGTGTGTATATATGTGTAGCTGTGTGTAATTTTATGTCATGTATACTTTTGCATACCCATCATTGCAATTAAGATACTTGACTGTACTATCACAGTATTCCCTGGTGTTACCCCTTTCTAGCCATACTCATCCCACCTATACCTATTTTTGGCAATCATTATTCTCTGTCTCTGTAATTGTATTATTTCATAAATGTTACAAAATGGAATCATGAAGTTGGGATCTTTTTAAGATTGGCTTTTTTCATTCACTGTAATTTCTTTGAAATTTATCTACTTTGTGTATCAGATCATTCTTTATTGTTGCTGAGTAGTAATAAATAGTATGGATGTATTATTTAACTGTTCAGTGATTGAAGGACATTTAGGTAAGTTTCTAGTTTTTGACTTTAGCACATAAAGTTATTTATGAGCATTTGTGTACATCTTCCTGCAAGAAAATAAGTCTCCATTTCTCTGGGATAATTCCTAAGAGTTCCGTACATTACATTTTGGTATATGGGATGTCAGAAATTTTAACTTTCCCGAAATAAACTGATTAGCAAAATTTCTGTTAGACATCAGGAACAAAAAAGTTAATAAATTCTGAGGATGAAAACACAAATGATCAATGGCAATTTTGTCATGTATTTATATTACTAACTTTAATAATTTTAAAGTTCTTTTTCTTTTTCTAATAAAATCAGCTGATGGAGAGAAAGAAGATCAATTTAATGGAAGCCCTCCAAGACCACAGCCAAGGGGACCAAGAACTCCACCAGGACCCCCGCCCCCTGATGATGACGAAGATGATCCCATGCCATTGCCAGGTAGAAATAATATATTTTCCTCTCTTGATTAATGTTAATATAATAGTACTTTTTTATTAGAGAAAAAAAATAGATGCTGGTAATCAAATCTTGATGAATGTCCCCCACCCCCATTCTGAGCAGTGTTTTCCTGTGTTTTTTTTTATTGTTATTGTTGTTGGCAAGTGTTTTTGTTTAAAAAAGAAATCAGTTAATTCATTTGAAACTGAAGCAACATTGCTTTGAAAATAAAATGTTACTGTACTATAACGATAGTATAGAGAAGCACCAGTGAAAATAACCTGTATGTATTGGAAGAGATAAAAATCTGTAGTTACTTAATAGCTAAAAAAGAGGATTATTGTGTAAAAACATAAAATAGCATACTTTGTTAGTTCCCACTCTAGAAAATTGTGCAGTGTTTACTCTTAATATTTTTTAAGAGCAAGTAATTCTACCACTTTTTTTTAAAGTGTGTTTATGAGCTAAATCATCCAAAATATCATCATTAAATAGTTACAATATCCAGTCCTTCTGCCTCTTATTATTTAAATAGTTAAAATAATCTGTGCCTTAAATATCAATTTTTCAGTGTCTGGTGACAAGGAAGAGGATGCTCCTCATAGAGAAGATTACTTTGAACCCATTTCTCCTGATCGGAATTCTGTTCCCCAGGAAAGTCAATATTCTGATGAAGGAGAGGTAGAAGAGGAACAGCAAGAAGAAGGAGAAGATGATGAAGATGATGTGGATGTAGAGGAAGAAGAGGATGAGGATGAAGATGATCGCCATACAGTAGATAGTATCCCTGAGGAGGAAGAGGAGGATGAAGAGGAAGAAGGTGAAGAAGATGAAGAAGGTGAAGGTGGGTGAATTAGCTAGGACTTCTTGCTTTTAAGTGCTGGAAACTAGCTTGATGTAGCTTTTAGCAATGCAGAAAAATTTATAGCTGACATAAGTGGCTTTCAAGAAACCCAAGAGTCAGCTGGGCCTTGAGACTTGACTAGACTTGAGGATTTCCATCTTTGCTTTGCTTTGTTTATCTGTTATTTAGTTAGAAAAATGAATTTAGGTGTTTGTTTTTTTTTTAACTAACTATTACGTCTCTAGTTACCCCACATCTTTAATATCTTCTCTTTAACCAACCAATTTAAACTGCCTGACTGTGTCTCAGATCCGTTTCCAGTTTTCCGGGAGAGAGATTCTGTTTGCCTTGCTGTGGTATCAGCTTCCCCTTGATACCATTGGCTTTTCCCAGGGAAGCAAGGATATGCAGCAAATACATGGTGATTAGGGATTTGGTGATCTGTCTTCAGAGGAGTGGTGTTTTAAGCTGCCTAGAATCCCCAAAGATTTCTGTCACCTCAATATTTTGGCTGAATAATAATATCTAATTATTATTAGACATTCACAAGGAGAAAAAAATCTTAATTACAGAAGGACATAAGGCAGCCTGATGCAGCCTTTTAGTTAGGTCTTATTTTTCCTTTGAAAGCGAAAAGAGCTATTCAAGCTAATTAACTCTTAATTTGTCGAGTAAATGGAGTGTAATGTTAAAGTATTTATGTAAAATGACATCATCTGCTTTGTTCTATAAGATATTAAAGAGGAGAGTCATTCTACATGAGAATGAGAACCATTTCAGTATTATAGGGGCCCTTTTACAAAATACAAGTAATTGAGTTATTGAGTGATAACTCTTTTAACCGACCCCATTTCTAGGATACCAATAAATCTAATAAATTTTAGATTTACTGCATTTGGTAGTAGTTAGATTTCAGGCAGGCTTTGTTAATCAGAGGACATTTTTAGAGAGGATAAGAGAATGAGGCTGGTTAATTTGATTTTTACCAAAAGACATCTGGGGGTTAGTCTCGAATCAAGTCTCTTTGCTGCTGCTGCTAAGTCACTTCAGTTGTGTCCGACTCTATGCGACCCCATAGACGGCAGCCCACCAGCCTCCCCCGTCCTCGGGTTTTAGGCCCTTTCTTTTCAAATATGAGTGTATTGCTGTGGCTAAGTTGTTTAGAGCTTAAGAATGTCCATAGAGGGCTGTTACTGGAGGAGTACCGTGGAAACATTTCCTTTTCTTTCTTAGGCTGTTGTTACTCATTTCTGTTTTACCACAGCCAGGTAACAATCGTGTTTAAAACTAACAGATTTTCTGTCTCTAGTCTTCTATTACTGAATAGAGAGAAAAGCTGCACGTGTCATGATATGAAAACTCTGTTTTGGCAAAGATGGGTACTTTTATAAACATTTTCCGTAAAAACATGATACAGAACTGGGAACTGGGTAACAGGTAAACACAGAGGAGTAGAAGTGAAGGAATATGAAATTCTAGAATGCTTTTCCTGACAAAATTTGGTGTAACTTGGTAATTACGGTATTAAGTCTTAGTTAATTTAATAATTTTGGCCCATCAATTCATTTTTTCCGTCTTAAAAATACTCTCTCACAAGGCAAGCTTAATTTCTTCCCTCCTGAGAGGTATTTTTGGTTCTTTTTTATTTTTTTGAGACATTTCTAATTTTAGTTCTATGAGGAAAAGATTTATAGCAGAGTTATTGTAAAGCTGAACAGATATAATAGAAGACTTTGCTTATGAAGTTTCTCTGTAATTGTTCTATTAGGAGTTATAAAATGGTAATAAGTGTTGATAAGATATTGAGGCAGAAGTTAATATTGTTGATAGAATCATTACTTTTCATTTTTTTGCTATGTTACTAAATAATTTATTTTGACTAACCAGATTGTTTTGTACTAAACAACAATGATGTAACAACTAAGTATTATTTAAACTGATTTTCAGGGGATGATGGTTATGAGCAGATTTCCAGTGATGAAGATGGAATTGCTGACTTGGAACGTGAAACATTCAAGTATCCAAACTTCGATGTCGAATACACTGCTGAAGACTTAGCTTCAGTCCCTCCTATGACATATGACCCATATGATAGGGAGCTGGTACCACTCTTACACTTCAGCTGTCCGTACAAGACTACCTTTGAAATCGAAATCAGTAGGATGAAGGATCAAGGTCCAGATAAAGAAAACTCAGGGGCAGTAGAAGCCTCAGTGAAGTTAACTGAACTGTTGGATTTGTATCAAGAAGATAGAGGTGCAAAATGGGTAACAGCTTTAGAAGAAATTCCAAGTTTAATAATAAAAGGACTAAGTTATTTGCAGTTGAAAAACACAAAACAAGATGCCCTTGGCCAGTTGATAGACTGGACCATGCAAGCTTTAAATTTACAAGTAGCCCTTCGCCAACCCATTGCCTTAAATGTCCGACAGCTCAAAGCTGGGACCAAATTAGTGTCCTCACTAGCAGAATGTGGGACCCAAGGAGTCACGGGACTGCTACAAGCAGGAGTGATCAGTGGCTTATTTGAGCTCCTGTTTGCTGATCATGTCTCATCTTCCCTTAAATTAAATGCATTTAAAGCTTTGGACAGTGTCATTAGTATGACAGAAGGAATGGAAGCTTTTTTGAGAAGTAGGCAGAGTGAAAAAAGCGGCTATCAGAAACTTCTGGAGCTCATACTTTTAGATCAGACTGTGAGGGTTGTCACTGCTGGTTCAGCTATTCTTCAGAAATGCCATTTCTATGAAATTTTGTCAGAGATTAAAAGACTTGGTGACCATTTAGCAGAGAAGACTTCTTCTGTTCCTAACCACGGTGAACCTGATCATGATACAGATGCTGGAGTTGAGAGAGCAAACCCAGAATATGAAAACGAGGTAGAGGCGTCTATGGATATGGATCTTCTGGAATCCTCAAATATAAGTGAAGGAGAAATAGAAAAGCTGATTAACCTCTTAGAGGAAGTTTTTCATTTAATGGAAACTGCACCTCATACAATGATCCAACCTCCTGTTAAGTCTTTCCCAACAATGGCACGTATTACTGGTCCACCAGAGAGGGATGATCCATACCCTGTTCTCTTTAGGTGAGACATTTTTGGCTTTGGAAAGTATGTTTCACCAATTATTAGAGGCAGTTTCATGTGGTTGCCTTTTTTTTTTAAGCTGCAAAGCTTTGTTTTACTGTTTTTATTTTATAATTTTGTTTATTATTTACTTACATTTTGGCCATGCTGGGTCTTAGTTGCTGTGCGGGCTTTTCTCTAGCTGGGGACGAATGGAGGCTACTCTTCATTGCAGTGTGAGGGCTTTTCATTGCAGTGGATTCTCTTATTGCGGAGCACAAGCTCTAGGGCACATGAACTTCAGTAGTTCAGTTTGTGGGTTTGGTAGTTGCAGTTCCTGGGCTCCAAAGCACAGGCTTAATAGTTGTGGTACACAGGCTTAGTTGCTGTGTGGCATGTGGGATCTTCCTGGACCAGGGATTGAAGTGTCTCCTGCATTGGCAGGTGGATTCGTTACCACTGAGCCACCAAGGAAGCCCCTTGTTTGTTTGTTTGTTTTAAATTTGTCTGTAGGTAATGTGTGTCTTGGTAAGGATGCCTTGATATTTCAAGATAGGTCATAGAAGAGTGTTACTGTATGTGAGCTATATTTTGTTAATACTTAAAAGTAGTAATAGCAACTTAAGTTAAAGATATAAGTAATAACCAACCATAGTGCTTATATTAGCATATCTGTGAGCAAGAATAAAGGAGAAATTACCAGGTTCATTCTGGGAATGTGAAGCAAAGAGTATGGCATAGGAAGGAGAGAGCTTTTCTGTGTAAGCCTCTTTGTACCTTATGATTCTAAAACATTGTAAGTGAAGTTGATACTTTACTAAGTTAATTTTACAGTCCTTGTTAAGATATATTAAAGGTTCAGTTGTCACTTGTTTCTCCCTTCTAACCCTCTAGTTATCTACTGATACAGTTTTGCCGTTTTTAGGTACTCACAGATTTTTAAATTTGCTTTAATTTTTGAGAGTTTCTTTTTTTTGGCATTTTGCCTCTAAATAATTTTTTAACAAATATAAAAATTGCAGTTTTATTATTTTATTCCTTATTTCAGTGATTTTTTTTGCCTGGCTTTGGAGCATAATGTATTAACAAAAAATCAATACTGTCCATTCTAAAATCTGTGCCTATCCATTCCTGTTTTTAGCTGAAACTCATATTTGCCTTAGCTTGAATTCATACAGGAGTTTAAGATGATAATTGCTAGAGCAAGGTCTAGTAGGAGATGAGGCCAAGAGTACAAGTGTAGCAGTTTCGCTTTGAACAAGAGAACGGAAACGTTTGAGTATACAAATACAGTTATCTTTGTAGTATGGAGACAGTAGAGGAGACAGGTGCTTCTCACTGGTCATGTTTTTGGTAAATTAAGACTTAAAGTAAGGCCCTGAGGGTGACTGAGTATGAGAAAAGAGATGATGCTCCCAAATAGTTGTTGAGGGGAAACCAGTAATTAATGGCCTATAAAGTATTGTCGGTTTTTGTTCTCCCATAATTGGAGATCGTACATTTGGGTGTCAGATTTTAGGAGATAAAGGGTTTTGAATGCTGGGCTAAGGAATTTGGATTTTTTTTTTTTTTTTTTTTTGGCTGTGCTGCTTGGTGCATGGGATTTTAGGTCCCTGATCAGGGGTTGAATCCAGGCCCCTGACAGTGAAAGCATGGTCAGGGAATTCCTGGGGATTTCGTTTTTAGAATGTGGAAGATCTTGAATATTTTAGAGTAGCAGATCTGATATGATCGAAGTAGTGTTCTAAGATTATATTATAGTTACGAGATGTATGGCCATGAAAAAGAAATTGATGTTAGGTAGACAAGCCTGTCTGAAGATTCCAGGGTGTGAGTATTGTGCTGAATACTGGGCCTAGTATAGTGGCATTTACAGACAATGGGAAGATGAATACTGTGCCAGTATTGAGAGTTTGTGGTGGAGCATTAGTTGTACTTGGCAGCTGGACCTGATAAGAGAAAGTAAGAAGGAGCTAAAATGCTTTGAGGTTTCTAACTAGGGTAACTACTGGAACTGTGATTTTATGGACAGAAATAGATAAATTAGGAGGGAGAGTGAACTTTGAAAAGAGAAATAATTACATTTTGGAAGGGTTAGTTTGAAGTGATGGCAAGGCTCTAATGTCCCATGTTGGGGTCTTCAAGGTAACCCCCAGATTGACTAGCTGGACTCATAGGACTCAGTGTTGTAATCTCAATCAGGATTTATTACATCAAAATGATACAAAACACAATCCCCAAAGGGAAGAGATACATGGGACAAAGCCTGGGAAAATGAGTCATAAGCTTCCAGAGTCCTTTCCTAGTTTAGGCACAAAGGATCCCCTTAAGTCCCCTGACAACAAATTGTGACATGTGTGAAATGTTGCATACTGAGGAAGTTCATTAGAATCTCAGCATCCAAGCTTCCTATTGGGGGATAGCCATGTAGGCACCCAGTATCTTGCATGTCCCAGAATTTCAGACCGCCAGAGAGAAAGCAGGTATTCAGAATGAACCATATTATTTGCATAAACAGTTTATTTGCAGTGAGTATTCTTATCAGTTGGTGGGTGGAAACTATCCCAAAATCCAAGTCCCTAGAGGCCAGCCAAGGACCAGCCTTTCTAAGAATAAGCATTCTGAGGCCTGCCATGTTAACTATTTTCTGAACATTCCGTAAGGTGATTAAGGATGCTCTTAAGAGCGTAGAAGTGTTTACCTTTGTGGTAAGCATTTACTGCAGGTGTTTTCCTCATGATATAGAAGCCTGAGTTTAAGCAGAAATATGATTGAAAAGGCAATTTTATGCTTTTTGATTACAACTATGTGACATTCTGGAAAAGGCAAAACTATGGAGACAGTAAAAAGATCAGTGATTGCCAGGAATTAGGAGCTAGTTGGGGGATGCATAGATGGACACAGAGTATTATTAAGACAATGAAAATACTCTGTGTCAGTAGCAGTTGTGTCTATTAGGGGTTTTAGGTAAATTCGTACCTTACCTACTAAAACTGTGTGTACTAAAAACTGGTTCTTGGACGTAATAAAAGAGTACTGTTATATTAAGTACTGAAGATTGATAATTTGACCTTTTTTTCTTCCTAGAAGTACCAGTTCAGATATACTACCTGTAGTAAATCTGAATATACCAAATGCTTTTTATAGTATATGCACTGTATTCTTCCTAGATGCATGAATTCAGATATACTGATATGCTATGAGTTGAGTAGGACCATAGTTAAAAAGGAAGGAGCCATTTCATAAGTGGCCTGGAAAGAAGGCCCAGAATTTAAAGTCAAGGTTGATTCTGGAAAGAGAAAATTTGTCAACAGTTACTAATTAAACATCTTTTGAATGCTAGGAAAAAGCCTTATAGAACTTTCACTTTCATTTGGTCCTGTGGAGAGAAGACTTGCTGTTCACATTATGTTTTTAAATAAAGCGGTATATTGCTGAGGATAAGGATTATTGCTATTAAAATTTTTAGCACTACCTGTCTAATGAAAACTGAGTAAATGAAATGTTTTGCGCTGACTTAACATATATCTTGTTACTTCTTCTGCAGGTATCTTCACAGTCATCACTTCCTGGAGTTGGTTACTTTGCTCCTGTCAATTCCAGTGACAAGTGCGCATCCTGGTGTGCTGCAAGCCACGAAAGATGTTTTAAAGTTTCTTGCACAGTCACAAAAGGGTCTTCTTTTTTTTATGTCAGAATATGAAGCAACAAATTTGTTGATCCGAGCTCTTTGTCATCTTTATGATCAAGATGAAGAAGATGGTCTCCAGTCCGATGGTGTTATTGATGATGCGTTTGCCTTATGGCTACAGGACTCAACACAGACATTGCAGTGTATTACAGAACTGTTCAGCCATTTTCAGCATTGTACAGCCAGTGAAGAAACTGACCACTCAGATCTGTTGGGAACGCTGCACAACCTTTACTTGATTACTTTTAATCCTGTGGGAAGATCAGCTGTTGGCCATGTTTTCAGTCTTGAGAAAAATCTCCAAAGTCTTATTACACTAATGGAGTACTATTCCAAAGAAGCCTTAGGGTAATTTTATGCTTACTCCTTAAATTTCCTGTTTTATTGGAAAACTACATCACTAGTGGGGTAGATTCTTGAAAGAATGTGTTGTTTTGACAATAAAAACTATAATTTTTTGACATAGCCTATAACTTGTAAATCAAGGATTAGAATGATGAACTCTCTAAGATGTGGATATAAAGAAATGAAATAGGAGCTGCTTCAGTTTCCCTACAGAGTTAACAAAGATTGCAGCCGTAGTACTCCTGCTGATTTTTGTGGAGGGGAGTCGTAAGACACAGAAATAATACATACAGCTTAAGAGTCATGAGGACTATCTTGGTGTCTCTGCCCTCACCTGCTAAGCTCTTCATGATGCTCTGACTTTAGAAGTGTTTTGACTGGATGAGGGAGTTTGAAAATGATAGTGGTTTTTGAAGACCTTGCCCTGTTGGGCAGAGGGTTTTAGTCTATAGAAGAGAAACTCGTTCCTCCTGGTTCATGCTATACAAAGCTGTGGTGTCCTTTGCATCTGAGTCTTGATATGACCCCTTGAGTGACGGATCTCTTGGGAGGACTGTAAAAGGCGAACAAGAGTGCGTCTGTGCCTAGCTGTACCTTTACAGTTCTGTAGTGGAAGTCTGAATAATCACGGTGGTAGGTTGATTCATCACACTTTTTCCTATACATCCAGAGTGAAAAAACATTTTAAAGGAGATTAATGAAGTGTATTTCCTAATCTTTCATTGCTGATGAAGTGTACTTATTCATATTTTATTGTTCTGATCATATTTCTTAAGAGAATTCCACATTCCATTTTGATGCATGTGCTTTGTTATTAATATACTTTTAAGTAGTGGTTTCAGGTGAATTGGAGGTTAAACTAAAATGTGATTTCCTGTTTTCAGGAAGTTGGTAATGTTTCATGGTAAAATTCCTTGATCTTCTTAAAACCAAGTGAAAAAAAAAGTTAAAAAATTGTTCCTAAAAATTATTTGCATACCAAAACCTTTAAAACCTTTTTTTGTTTCAGTGATTCCAAGTCTAAGAAGTCAGTCGCTTATAATTACGCTTGCATACTTATCTTGGTGGTGGTTCAGTCTTCCAGCGACGTCCAGATGTTGGAGCAGCATGCAGCATCTCTCTTGAAGCTTTGTAAAGCAGATGAAAATAATGCTAAATTGCAAGGTATGGCACTTGAACTTATTTTAAGCATTTATGATGCAGGAAGAAAAAAAGCCTTTGACTATCTGTAGTTCATATTTGCCATTTGGGACGAGGGGCTTTATCATGTTTGATAATATACCTAGTAACACCCCGTGTTAACTTTCTGTATAAGTTAAAGCACCCTTTATGGAGGTATTTTATATGGTATTCTTAAAAAGATTTTTTTAGGAAGTTGTTGAAAATATCTTTTTCTGGAAAGTCATGGAGATTTGTGGGTAGCTGAAGTTCTGATCAAAACAGAATTAAAGATGAACTCAGAAGTTCAGTTTTGTACAGAAGTTTAGAAGTACAGTTTGTAGGTGTGTGTGTTTTCTTTGAATATGTACTTCTTTCTGAGTACTACTTAGAAATCTATTTGTGGTTAACACGTGTGCTATTCTCAAGTGAAAAATGATGAAAGAATATTATTTTCTAAGTGTATATTGAATGAAGTTTATTAAGTTTATAATAAGGTTTATAATAAGATGAACCTTATTGTAGTGGGTAGTCTTGAAAAGTTCAAGGTATTTAATTATAGTTTTTTATTATTTTATTTTTGTTCTTGGTTTTCAAACTAGCCAAATAGAAAATTTAACAAGTAAATGTTATGATAGCATGTGGCCACTTCTCTTTTTTGTCTTTTGTCCGTGCTGCACAGTATGTGGGATCTTAGATCTTAGTTCCCTGACCAGGGATGGAACCTGTGTCCTTTGCAGTGGAAGTGAGGAGTGTTAACCCCTGGACTGCTGGGGAAATCCCAGGCCTCTTTTCCTTTTAATCCTAAAAAGATTAAAGTTTAGGATTAATCCTAATAAGATTAAAGTGTTGCCAGTAAAAGTTGGATACTAAACTCAGCTTTCCATATTGAAAATAGATTTTTTTCCCCCCTCAAAGTATGCCCTTACAAAAAGAGGGTATGTAGCATCTTCAAAGGTATTATTAATGCTTTAGTACATATTCTGGGTGATGAGTACACTTAAATTTATTATTCCTTTTATCTTTCATTTGAGCAATATATATTCTATATACATGAAAGAGGTAATTTAAAAGTGTATAGGAAAAATACTTGGATGTAAACTGCTGTAATCCTAAAAAGGAGTGTAGTACCAAGGAGAGATGACTCCTATTTGCAGTTTCCGTCAGTTCTTCTTATAAAGTCTCTAGAAATTATTACATTAGAACGCTGTTAGAAAAACATTTTTGGTGATAGGTTCTATCCCTGGGCCGGAAAGGTCCCCTGGAGAAGGAAATGGCAACTCACTCCAGTGTTCTTGCCTGGAATACTCCACGTACAGAGGAGCCTTGATGGGCTACAGCTCATGGGGTCACAAAGAGTCAGACATGATTGAGTGACTAACACTTTTGACTTCACTTTTATGGCATAGCTTCTAGGCAGTTCAGTTGCAGTAAATGGTGTATTTCATGTATTTCTTCCACAAACAAAGTTTCCTGTTACTGTTTTGGGGGTGAGAGTGATCACTTTTAATTTTGTAAAGGCAGATTAGGAAATTGACAAAATTTAAAATTTGTGTCATGGGAGAGGGCCCTCAGCAAATGTTCCTCCATGGGTCCTGTTAGAAATGAATACCTTTGTGTATGCTGTTTTGGGGTGTGGGAATCAGTGGTAGTATTAGGTGAATAAGCACTATGTAATTTTGTTTGTTTATCGGCAGTTAATTTTATAATTGTTTTAATGTTGTAAGTTGATTGTTGTAGAAAAATTCAGTTTAGTTAGATAGTTCCGTTTAATCGTATAAACATTTAAGTTTTTAGAAGCCAAATAACTAAGAGTGATACCTTCTTATTTCTAAACCAGTATAGTACGACATTTACATTTCATTTTAAGGCTTGTTTAAATAATTTAGACGCATAATTCCTATATAAAATTTACTCCATTGAAATGAACATGGATTTTGCAATCTGAAAATGTGGCTTTTTTCTGGAAAAGAATACTTTCACTTCCTTTGTTATTAAGGCTTGTTTGTAAGGCTTTTATTTTAAAATATTATGTTGTAAATTACTGTTTTCATTTTTAAGAACTTGGCAAGTGGCTTGAACCTCTGAAAAACCTTAGATTTGAGATTAATTGCATCCCAAACCTAATTGAATATGTTAAACAGGTAAGTAAAATTTAAAAGTATCTTGATTTTATGGAATTGTATGGTAGTATGTAGTAATGTTGTATTAAATCACTTGTATAGATAATGTATTTAAGCATACTTGATTGATCTACTAGTCCTGTGGGTATAGATTGGTAGTGGGTATAGATGGATATGTAATTGTGTGTATACATGAACACAGATGCCCACAACAATATTGCTTTCTATTGCCAGATTCTGTCCTGTTTTTTTTCTTCTCAAATAAGAATAATATCACCTACCATTCTGGTGGCATTTACAAAAATGTTTTAAAGTTAAATGCTGTGATAATGTGATATATAATTGTTTTAGTTAAACTTTCTGAAAAAGAATTTCCCTCAAACTTTTTAGGTGAAAATTGGTAAGAGTTAATTCTAGATAATTGGAATGAGGACTAGTTCTGTTTGTTCATTTGGGATGGTTAAATTACTTCAATCTACAATTGAAGTAATTCATGAGAGTTGAAAAATCATATAGTTCATAATATTACAGTTGAAAAATTCATATACAAATCAGGTAATTCATAATGCAAATTTGTTATAATCAAAACATGGTTAGTTGGGGAAGTTTAAAAAGCTTTCTTTGCTCCTTAGTTGATCCAGTATGTGTCATAGGATGAAGGACTAAAGGTGCTCTTCTTTCTTTTAAAAGTGCTCTTCTTTTTAAGTGCTTAAAAAAAAAAAGTGCTCTTTTTTTTTAAGGTGCTCTTCCTTCTTTTTTTCTTTTAAAATGATGCGTAAGAAGTTTTAAACTAGAGGGGCAGAATGGACCTTGAATTATCTCTTTTTCCTCCATCTCCCGCTAAGAGTACTTTTACCTCCTATAATGCCATCATATTCTTCTGTTCTTTATTTTATGCCTCAAAGACGATCTAGAGTTTTTCATTATATTGAGTCTTTTATTTAGCAGAGGTACATTAGGAGCCTGTAAATTTAGATGGTCAGGTATTTAGGGTGTGCATAGTTAGAAGAATATATTAAGTATCCAGTAAAATACCAGAGGACTTGGATTAAAGTATTTAACCAGTAAAAAGTTCAGTGCTAGAAATTTGAATTGCATGTTGTAATTAAATGTTTTAATTTTTATGTAAATCCTTGTCCTGTTAAGTATGGTTATTATAAATAACTCTCTAAGGTGTGCTAAAAAGCAGCTGATCTAAGACAGAAACGTCACTCTGTGACTCCCTGCTGCCTTAACTTGTGGGAAAACTGAAAGGCAGCAAGGAAGAAGTTAGAGGGAAAGATAACCCAAGGTGGGGAAAGGGAAAGTGAAAGTTGCTCGGTCGTGTTCGACTCTTTGCAACCTCATGGACTATGCAGTCCATGGAATTCTCCAGGCCAGGATACTGGAGTGGATAGCCTTTCCCTTCTCCAGGGGATCTTCCAAACCCAGGGATCGAATCCAGGTCTCCCGCATTGCAGGCGGATTCTTTACCAGCTGAGCCACAAGGGTGGGAAACATGAGGAAAAGGGTTTTCTTATTTTTAGGTTTCTCCTCTGAGGTTAAAGGGTGAAGTGGTGACATTTTAAAGTAGTATTTCTTCCAAGTTTTTTAAACCATCTATATGCTGCTCTTTGAAAATTACAAAAATAAAGCAGCTTAAGTGTAACTGTTTGTTGCCAGGAAAACATAGCCTGGGCAGGTACTAAGAACATAGGTAACTGTATTTCTTCTTTCTCTCTTCATGCCCCAAATGGCCATCATAACTAGATTCCTGTGGTATTTGCTTTTTTTGAAATGTATGTTATGTAGTATTAAACCACTCCCTGATGCTTCATCAATTTTAAAGAGGTTTTAGTACCCACAGGGCTCTGTAAAATCAGAATCCTTGCTTCCTTTTTGGAAAAACGGATATATAGAAAGAGTATCCAGAAAGGAGCTATTTTAAATTCTTAACACAGAGAGTTTCATACCTGTCTGTATGTAGCCTTTGTTTTAGTCAGTACTTTTTAATATACTTGTGTCGTCAGTTATTCATTTTATAAACATAATGTCACATATGATACAACGTATGCCAAAGATTGCATAACCTGTAAAACTTAATTAGCTTTATTCATGTTTTAAGTGCACTAAGGAAGTTTAAAATGATGTAAGTACTTAACTTGAAACTCCTGTTTTTAACCAATGCCTTCTCTGGGTCTGATAGGTAATAAGAAATTAAAGTTTCTGTTCGTTTTTATTTTTGAAGAATACTGATAACTTGATGACCCCAGAAGGAGTTGGCCTTACTACTGCCTTGCGTGTTCTCTGTAATGTGGCCTGTCCCCCACCCCCTGTTGAAGGTAATGTGGCTACTATAGTTAAAAACGATTTTTTAAGCCTGGTGTAAATATCATTTATTAAATAAAATATTCAAAAATCTTAACCAGTGATTAATATTTAAATAATTAGTTTTTTGTTTTTTTCTCCCTTATTTATGTAAAGGTCAACAGAAAGACCTGAAATGGAATATTGCTGTCATTCAGCTTTTTTCTGCTGAAGGAATGGACACCTTTATTCGGGTGCTGCAAAAATTGAACAGTATTCTGACTCAGCCATGGAGGCTCCATGTCAACATGGGGACTACCCTTCACAGAGTGACTACCATTTCGATGGCTCGCTGCACACTCACTCTTCTTAAAACTATGTTAACGGAACTCCTGCGAGGTGGATCCTTTGAGTTTAAGGACATGCGTGTTCCTTCAGCACTTGTGACTTTACACATGCTCCTGTGCTCTATCCCTCTCTCAGGTCGTTTGGATAGTGATGAACAGAAAATTCAGAATGATATCATTGATATCTTACTGACTTTTACTCAAGGAGTTAATGAAAAGCTCACTATCTCAGAAGAGACTCTAGCTAACAATACTTGGTCTTTAATGTTAAAAGAAGTTCTTTCTTCGATATTGAAGGTTCCTGAAGGATTTTTTTCTGGACTCATACTCCTTTCAGAGCTGCTGCCTCTACCATTGCCCATGCAAACAACTCAGGTATCACTTCCATATAACATGCATCTTATAAATGATGGCAATAACACTTTTTAAAAAACCAGTGGTTTTTCTTAAAAAAAAAACAAAAACAAAACCCCCTCATCTCCTTCCCCTAAGAAAGACATAAAATACCTGGATGAGGGTGAGATCAAAACTGAAGCAAGTTGGTCATTAAGGAAACATGGGAGTAACATTCTAAATAAATTTTTGTTAATGTGAATTTTATTATGCTGTTACATATACTTGTACTTTTGTTGTTTTTAAATCCTTTTCCCCCACCATTAACTAGGTTGCTTCATCAATGGACTCTGCTCTACTGACTGCTAACCTGAGAACAATAAGATTTTTTATTAGATGCGTTGAATTCAAGCAAATGTTTAATTGTACAACAGAAAATTAAATGTTTTAAGCATGCAGTAAAAATGTTCTTTTCATAATAGTTCTTCCTGAACAGTTTTTGTGATTGTAAATAAATATTAAAAAAAAAAATCTACGTACACACACATTATACTTTTTTAACAGGTAATTGAGCCACATGATATATCAGTGGCACTCAACACCCGAAAGTTGTGGAGCATGCACCTTCATGTTCAAGCAAAGTTGCTCCAAGAAATAGTTCGCTCTTTCTCTGGCACAACCTGCCAGCCCATTCAACATATGTTACGGCGTATTTGTGTTCAATTGTGTGACCTTGCCTCACCAACTGCACTTCTGATTATGAGAACTGTGTTGGATTTGATTGTAGAAGACTTGCAAAGGTATTTTCATTTTGCACTAAAAATTTTTTTCCTCAAGGTATTTTTGACACAAATACTTTAAAAAAAAATTAACTTAGACTTTGGAAACCAGGCTTTAGAATGCGCAGATAATATGTGTACATATAAAATATAACACAGACACGTGTATATGTGAATATATAAAGGTAAATTTTGATTAGAAAGCTATTATTTTATGTGCAAGATACCTTGAAGTATTTCAAGTTTTGGGGCGCTGGAAAAGTGAACTGTGAAGTACTCTGATTTAAGAAAATATGTTATTGAAAACCCAAATTTACAAAATTTTATAGTAATTGTAAAATTCCAGAGTTGTCATACCCAAGGAATGAAATTTTTTACTTAAGATTTGTATGATACGTGTTGAAAAAGCAAATGACTAAGTAGTGCCTTAAAATCAAGAATTTTGTTTACTAAATGTGTTGATTTTATTTCAGCACTTCAGAAGATAAAGAAAAACAGTATACTAGCCAAACCACCAGGTTGCTTGCTCTTCTTGATGCTCTGGCTTCACACAAAGCTTGTAAATTAGCTATTTTGCATCTAATTAGTGGAACTATTAAAGGTGATGAAAGATATGCAGAGATATTCCAGGATCTGTTGGTTTTGGTGCGGTCTCCTGGAGACAGTGTTATTCGTCAGCAGTGTGTTGAATATATCACATCCATTTTGCAGTCTCTCTGTGATCAGGTATTTATAGTTATTTTTATAAATTCTTTGTGTGTGTACATATTATTTAAAAACATATTCTGATGTAATTCTTGGCTGCTAACAAAAAGATCTCATCTGTTTCATTATTCATAGTATTGTTTGGGGGGATATTTGACCACTGAACCAACAGTAAAATGATTTGGTGCTACATAACTTTCTTTGACCTTGTACATCACATGTTTCTCTGAAGAGGTTTTTTCATTTTCTTTATGAGATACTGTCTTTGGATATTTATTCTGTGTGCCGTTGTATTCTTTGGGGTTGGTTATATCTGGTAGTTTCATTTTCTTTCCAATTATATTCTGTACCAATTCATTCTTGAATATTGTAGTTTTGTGATTGGTTGAATTAATACTATATTTTTTTGTTTGGGCTTTTTTTTTTTTTTTAATTAAAAAAATTTTTTTTAGCTGTGCGTAAAGGTATGTGGGGATCTTAGTTCTCCAGCCAGGAAAGTGCAGAGTCTTAACCACTGGGAAGCCAGGGAAGTCTTTGCGACTTTGGAAGGCATCACAGGCTACTACAGTTTTAGTGTGTTTCAGGCTACTGTGCTTATAGATGTTGACTAAAAGTAGTAGTACTTCTTCCTGCTGTTCCTGTTATTGACTTCCAGTTTGTAGTACCATGAGTTAATGAGAATTGCTTTAGCTTTTAAAGCCCATTGTTGCAGGGATCACTGTAGATTTCTATGCCTGATAGAATTTTAGCTTGTCAAAATGCTCCTACTATCTAATTAATCGAATGTGATTTTTCCAGGCAGAGTATTTTTAATAGGATCCCATATTAGAAGATTTGGAGGAGGGCATGGCAGCCCACTCCAGTATTCTTGCCTGGAGAATCCTCGTGGACAGAGGAGTCTGGTGGGCTACAGTCCTTGGGGTTGCAAAGAGTCAGACGTGACTGAGTGACTAAGCACACACGTATTAGAAGATTACCTTTTTCTAACTAAAAAAAAAATATCCAATCTGGTTACATTTAACACTCAAGTCAAGAAGGAACATTTTTTGTGTGATTTGTTTTCACAAAAAGGAGATCTGGTAGAAAATAGTTTTGGACCTGGTAAAAAGGCTGTTTTAAGTCTTTATACCTCAAAATGTCCAATCAGCTGGTATTTGTTTTATAATTAATATTAAGTTGT
Organism: Budorcas taxicolor; assembly: GCF_023091745.1. NCBI lineage: Eukaryota > Metazoa > Chordata > Mammalia > Artiodactyla > Bovidae > Budorcas > Budorcas taxicolor. The sequence goes on from NC_068923.1 coordinate 82,856,999, forward strand.
ATGATCGTGCTGAGTAACAGTTTAGCATCCTAGCTGCCCTGATCACATTAACTTCATTCTTGGCTGGCTTCACCTAAGTTGTATTTCCTTTCTATTCAAGCTTTGTTTTATAGTTTTAACCCAAGTTGAATAGTGGTTTCCAGTGTGTTGAAGTGGTTAAAGGCAATAACACATACCTAAAAATGTTTCTGTAAAGTCTGCTTTACTTTAAAAACAGTAGTGTGGGTTTTTAGTTATTGTTAGGTAAACTTGCTGACATTGAAAAACTTGAATTTAAGATGTATATAAAAACAAGGGGAAAATATTGGAAGATTATGCCTAAATTTTTTTTGCTCCATCCATTTCTTTTTGTGATGTTTTAAATTCAAGTATGGATATATTTATTAAAATTTATTTCTCTGAATGCTTTCTTTATAAATTTAAAAATATTCAGATGAATAAATAATATAATAATTTAAAATATTTTCATACCCAAAGTACTAACCTAACCATTTGAAGATAGAAACTACACTTAGTATAAGCCAGAAGGAAAAATTTTTCAAAGAGATGTTCTTTTAAAGTAAGAATACTGTGAGTCAGGATCCGTTGCCAAGTGGTTAGGTGTCAGTCTTACAACGTAAAAACACTGTGAAGCAGATTCTTCAGGTGCATGTCCTTGTATTAACCTTTATAGCAGGGCAGAACAACTCCTTTGTATTTAATGTGTTTCAATCTGTGTTTGGGGTGGGATAATAACTATAATATTTTGATAACTACTAAGTATTAATTGCTCTGTATTTCAGAAATAAAAGCTCGAAGTGATAGTGACAATCATTTTAAAAAATTGTTTTTTCCCCAACTCCCCTCCTCCCTCACAGGACATTGCACTAATTTTGCCAAACTCTTCTGAAGGTTCTGTTTCTGAACTGGAGCAACTCTCCAATTCTCTACCAAACAAAGAACTGATGGCCTCAATCTGTGACTGTCTCCTGGCTGTGGTAGCTAACTCTGAGAGCAGTTACAGCTGTTTACTGACATGTGTCAGAACAATGATGTTTCTTGCAGAGCATGATTATGGATTATTTCATTTAAAAAGGTAATGCTTTATCTAATTTAATTCTGTTACTTAATTGCTAAGTTGTGACCGACTCTTTTGCTGCCCCATGGACTGTAGCCCGCCAGGCTCCTCTGTCCATGGGATTTCCTAGGCAAGATTACTGGAATGGGTTGCCATTTCCTTCTCCAGGAGATCTTCCCAACCCAGGGATTGACCCCGCGTCTCCTGCGGTGGTAGGTGGATTCTTAACCACTGAGCCACCAGGAAGTGGTAAAAATTTACTATTTTCTTGTATTTTAATCCCCCCATATTAATTAATTCATAGATGTTGTAGAAGGTGGAAGGCATGATTTCTTTCATGAAGAGAAATTTTGAATTTGTGGAAAAGATTCATTAGCAATGAAGTGTACTAGTAATAAAATCTTTAGGTAATGTAAATTGAGAAGGAAATCTTATCATTCCGGGGTCATTAATTCAGTGCTCGAAGATACTTGTTTGGTTGGCATAGACACCTCTGGTTCTTCAAAGATGATGGTAGTGTGGTATTCTGGACTCTGAAGCTGAAGGTGCTGATTCTGTGTCTTTTATTCTCTAGAGGAGTGGCTGATCTGCAATGGATTTGAAATTATGTAAATCTCATGCTGCTCAGACTCTCGGTGTAATTTCTGCTCCCCGTTGCTAGCCATGCCCTCGTCTTTTTCTTCACTAGGGAGATAGATAGCTACTACATAGTTTCCCTGGGAATTCATAGAAGTATGTAGGATTATGAGATCGAAAGGATTAGGCAACATGTTATGTGTGCCTCTCATCAGTTCTTATAACATTGGTTGAAAACATATGTTTCAGGTAGAGTGCTTGGTGCTGCTTCCCATCTTTCCCCCGGCTGAGCCTGTCCTGTACTCTCTCTCAGTTAATGGTACCTGCTGAACATCTAGCTTCTCCCCCTGCCACCTCCCAGTCTTTTGCTGAAGTCTTTAAATTTTATTTCTTAAATGTCTTTTTTTCCTATTGCCCAGATATTTACTGTATATCCTTTAAAACTCATATACTACATATCCAATTAAACTTAATTTTTAAAAAAAGCTTTCCTTGGTTCTGGGTTAGGTCACAAATACCCTTTGCATACCGTTTCCACAGCATGTTGTGTGACGTTGTTGGCTCTGCTAGGTTCATGTAAGTCATTGTAACCTATTTCTTTTTGTTTCTTCAGCTTGGATCTTTCTGCTGAGCTCCATGTAACTTATGTATCTATTTGACGTCTCTACTTAGCCATCTAATGGGCACCCAAGCTGAATCAAAGCAGAGCTCTTGATATTCTTGCCTCAGACACATTTCTGTCTTGCTTAACTTGGTAAATGTTAAACGCAAAGATTCTTGCTGCTTCTCTTTTCCTTTCTCCCTGCCTCCAGTCTGTCAAGAAGTCCAGCACATTATGTTTTCAGAACATCCTGAATCTGATTGCCTTTCTCCACCTTCACCGTTAGTGTGCCCTCGACTGTATTTGCCTATATGACCCATTGCAAGAGCCTCCAGTCTTCTCTTCTTACTTCTAGCATTGTCCCCATAAAAAATATTTTCTTAGCACTCAGATTGATCTTTTTAAACTTAAAACAAGGTATGTGTCATTATTATTTTGCTTAAATCCTTCTGTTGGCTTTCCATTGAACTGCAAATAAAATTCAAACTTGATCTCTAGGGCTCTTATACAGTCCAACTCTTGCTTATCTTTCTGACTTTTCTCATAGCTCTTTTATCCTCTCTTTGGCTCCCTGTCAGGCTCATTCCTATTTCTAGACCTTTTTTTTTTTTCTTTCCTAAAATGCTTTTTCCCTAGTTTCTTCTAGGACTTATTTTTTTACTTCACTCAGGTATCTGTATCAATATATTTCCTGCCTAAATGCCTGCCTAAAATGCGTATCCTGTGTGTCCCCATTCCTTATACCCCTTTATATTTTGACATTATGTCATATAGACTTACTGCTTATTTGGTTGTCTCCCTCAATAGAATATAATCTGCACAAGGACAGGGACTGTTTTCTTGACTGTACTCCCTCCAGCACCTAGAAACCTGGTTCATGGTAGGCATTAGGAAGGAATGTTAGAGTCCTTTAGTTCACAGATATTTGTTGAATGCCCTCGTCTGGGCCAGACACTGCTCTAGGTGCTGGAGATTTAATAAAAAACAACAACAACCCTGTCTTCTTGATACTTTCATTCTGTTAGAAGTAGACAGATGATCAGCATGTAAATAAAATACACAGTGTGTTATAAAACAACATAAAATAGAGCAAAGGAATGGCGAGTGCCGAAGTGAGGGGGAGAGTTGCCATTAGAAGTCTGAGGAGGTAATCAGGGACGTCCTCACTGAGAAGGTGGTCCTTGAGCAAAGAGCTGAGGGAGGTGAGTGAGACATGTTAACATGCTGGGGGAGAGCAACTGCGTGTGGTATGCCTGGCTTGTCTGAGAAAGGGCCTGCAGACCATGGTGGGGGCTCTTGAAGTGAGTAAGCACGTTGGAAAATGACAGGGCCCTGGGTCAGAGAGGTAGTGGGTAGGTGAGGGAAGGGCAGGTCATCAGGGGCCTTTAGAGTTACTTATAAGGGCCATTGTGGGCTTCCCTGGTGACTCAGATGGTGAAGAATCCACCTGCAATGCCGGAGATCCAGGTTTGATCCCTGGGACAGGAAGATTCCCTAGAGAAGGAAATGGCTACCCACCCTAGTATTCTTGCTGGGGGAATCCCATGGACAGAGGAACCTGGCAGGCTGTGGAATCACAAAGAGTTGGACACATCTGAGCGACTAACATACACACATACACGCAAGAGCCATTATGAGGTTTTGAGCAGAGGTATAGTGTGATCTGGCTTTTTAAATAAATAGATCACTATATCCTCTAGTCCTGAGACAGGCCTCACTCAAAAAACTTTTTTTGAGATGATTTTAGACTTTCAGAAAAATTACAAAATAATAGTACAGAGCTCAGATACACCCTTCATCCAACTTACCCTTATCCCTGTCCTTATGTTGGTGTCTTGAATAACCATTGAATATTTGTCAAAATTAAGAAACTAAACTTGACATAATACTGTTAACCAAAATACAGAACTTGCTTAGATTTTACCAGTTTTTCTAGTAATGTTCTGAGTACATCATATCAGGAAATAAATCTGCCTTACTGATGATGCTAACCTTGGTCACCAAACTGAGATGCTGTCTGCTAGGATTCTGCACAGCAAACTTACTAATTTTCTGTTTTTAAATACTAAACATTTTGAATAATATACTTCAAGACTATGTAAATGTCCTATTTCTACTTAAAATTTTCATCCAGTCATTTTACTGTCCATCAGTGAATCTTGGCACATGTCAGTTATTACCGTGGTGTTTTAATGTGTGTGTGTGTGTGCATGCACGCTCAGTCATATCTGACTCTTTGCAACCCCATGGACTGAAGCCTGCCAGGCTCCTCTGTCCATGGATTTTTCCAGGAAAGAATACTGGAGTGGATTGCTATTTCCTTCTCCAGGAGATCTTCCCGACCCAGGGATCAAGCTGGTGTCTCCTACGTCTCCTCCTTCGGCAGGCGGACAAGCCCATGGTGTTTTAATAGTGATTTCCTATTTTTCTTATTCCTTTTTCACTTCATTATCCTCTGCAAGGATGAATTCATCACTTTTCCCCATTTATTTACTTATGTGGGTATTTATATCCATACGGACTTGTGGACATTAAGTTTTTTTGTTGTGTACTAATTGAACAGTATGTCATTATTTATTTTGTTGTTCAACTTACATCACTAATTTTGGTTTTTCTCGTTGACTAGGGCTGGGAAATATATGTGTCCTAACTCATGCATTTACCAAAAAAATCAACATTTTTTTTCCCCATCTATTTATTGTGTGTATGTATTTTAAAGGGCTTCCTTGGTGGCTTAGATGGTAAAGCATCTGTCTACAATGCAGGAGACCCGGGTTCAATCCCTGGGTCAGGAAGATCTCCTGGAGAAGGAAATGGCAACTCACTCCAGTACACTTGCCTGGAAAACCAGTATTTTGATTCTAATACAGTATCAGAGGGTGGATCCTAACTTTCCCCCTTTCTTTGTAACCTCATCCATGTTTTGTGATACACAGTTCTGTGGATTTTGACAGTCATGTATCTACTATCACATTTCCGTGCAAAGCCATCACCCCAGCAGTCGTGTGCCACCCTTTTATAGACAACTTTGCTACAAGTTGAGTGACAAAATTCCAGATTTTAGTATTGCTAGTTTCCTTTTTAATTGTAGACATTCTAAAGGGTATGCAGTGGACCCCAGTTTTTGATAAACCATCTAAATAAGGCTCATTCTCTTAAAGTTATAAGTAGAGGCTAGTAATTGGTATAATCCGATTTTTAACCTAAGCTTTTTCCGTTGATTGTACTATCTCTTTGTTTAATCTCATTCCATTTGTTGTGCTTTGTCCGTTTCATTATTTTTATAAAGTTCTCATGAGCGCAAGTCCTATCTTTCTCCATTTTGTATTGCTTTATCCAAGTCTTGAACTTTTATTTTGATCAACTAAGATCTATGTAAATGCATAATTTTAGCAGGACTATGTATTGTCATGATTTTGGACACATAGCATGATTATTTCTTACGCTGAAACCTCTCTGTAAAGAGGTTGGTAAATTGTGGGCCACAGGCCAAATCCAGCGTTTATTGGAACATAGTCAAAATTTATGTGCTGTCTACAGATGCTTTCCCACTACATTGGCCATTGAGTAGCTGTGACTGAGACTATTGTTTTGTATAGAGGGCAGATTGAGTTCTGTATAACCCTGTAAAGCCTAAAATATTTATCATTAGGCCTTTTACATAAAAAGTGTACTGATGCTTACTTTATACCTTTGGTTTCTTTCTGTCAGATTACAGTGTCATAAAGATAATCATCCTTTGTAGTTATTACATAAGTTAGGCTTTTGAGCGGAGAAGGCAATGGCAACCCACTCCAGTACTCTTGCCTGGAGAATCCCAGGGATGTTAGAACCTGGTGGGCTGCTGTCTATGGGGTCGCACAGAGTCAGACACGACTGAAGCGACTTAGCAGCAGCAGCAGCAGCAGCAGCAGGCTTTCGAGACAGCTATAACTTCTTTATGTTAGAGAAATCCCCAGGTTATAAAAAAGTGTTCTAAAAGGAACCTGAGAATGTATTTGCCAAGTTTTGTAGCTTTGTTATTTGGGGGAGTTTTTTTCTTTCTGTGGTTTTAAAGTTTGTGTACATGCATGCCTATCATGTCCAGCTCTGTGCGACCACATGGACCATAGCCCGTCAGGCCTCTCCTCTAGACTCGGGGAGCAGACCTGGGCCTCCTGCATTGCAGGCGGATTCCTTACCACTGAAGCTATGAGGGCAACCCTTTTGAAGTCTTATCTTCTTTAAAAGGAGATGTCAACTATAAAAAGAAATGCTTTGTTACATGGTTTGTATGACAGATAAACTAAAGTACTTTTTTACTCTTCTTGAAATGTAACATTTTAATTTACTAAATTTTGTCAGAACTGAGATAGTTCATTTCTCATGCCAGATTTATATGCTCAAATTTTAAAACATTGCCTATTTTCTTTATTTACAGTTCTTTAAGGAAAAATAGTAATGCTCTGCATAGTTTACTGAAACGAGTGGTCAGCACATTTAGTAAAGACACAGGTGAACTTGCATCTTCATTTTTGGAATTTATGAGACAAATTCTTAATTCTGATACAATGGTAAGTGTATATATATGTATTTGGTATTTCTCATATTTACAAACTTATGCATATGTTAAAAAAATCACTTGGGTTCAAAAATATCTTGGAATGATGTTATTTGGAACTTGGAACTTAAATACCATTTTTTTCATATGTCCTCACCCCACTAAAAGTATGGGTTTTTGATTTATAAAAAAAATAGATTGTTAAGAGTAGAATTTATTAGGTATTATTCTTAATTCTTTCAGCTGTTTGAATATGTTTTCCTACTGCGTTGTGGCTTCCATGGTTTTTGACAATAAATCACTTGTTAATCTTTTATTAGTTGAGTCACCTCTTACTGCTTTCAAGATTCTTTGTTTTTAGCTCTTGATCATGTGTTAAGAGTGGATTAAGTTTGTTCTACTTGGAGTTTGTTGAGCGTCTTGAAAGTGTAAATTAATGTTTTTCATCAGATTTGTAAAGTTTCTAGTCACCATTTCTTTAGATATTTTTTCTGACTCTTTCTTCCTCTTCTGAGACCCTTTATTATACGTGTTTTGATACTCTTGATAGTATCTCCACAAGCATCTTTTGAGGCGGTGCTCATGGTTCTTCATGTTTTTCTTTCTGTTCCTTAAAATGGATAATCTCAGTCGACTGTGTTCAAGTTCACAGATTCTTTTTTTTTTTTTTTGCCAGCTCAGATCTGCTCTTGAGCCCCTCTAGTGAATTTTTTGTTTGACTTATTGTCCTTTCCCACTCCAGAATTTATGTTCAGTTTTTGCATTACTCTTAGCTGTCTGTTGATATTTTCTTGCAGAGTGCTGTATCAACTCTCTTTCCAGTTTTTCCTTCCAAGCATTTACTTCTTTGGTACATTGTGAATAGTTCTGTATGAGTTCATAACTTCCTAAAGCAGACAGCAGATCATATCACTCTACTCTCCAATAACTTCTGGTGTCTATAGAATAGATTCCAGACTTTTTAGCATGGCATTCAGGACTAGTCACTGTAGGGCAAAAAGCTACTTTTGCAACCACTTCTCCCTTAGTGGGAGGCGCCACCCATAATCTCCTCTACTTACGTGTGTCTCCTTGGCCACGCTTCTGTTAGTTTGCTGTTTTCTCTCTCTGTCTCTCTTTCTCCCTGGTCAAACTGTGATCTATTTATAGTGCCTATTTGAATACAGCCCAATTTGCAAAGCCTGTTAATATTACTTTTCTTTCTGTATACTTCACATCATGTTACTGGATTTCTTTTTATAGATCATTTATATGCCTACTTAGCATTTCCTCTTCCAGTACCTGAGTGTTACGTCACTTAGGTCAGAGACCATGTCTTACTGGCTTTTTCCTAGTGTAATTGCATAGTATCTTCTATAGTTTAATAGCTAAAGAGTTTGACAAATGATTATGGAGATTTGAAGTGGTATCACATATTTTGACAGAATTTTCATTTTCCTGAAATCACTTTGTAGATTATCATTTAAAAAAATCTCCTTAGAAATTCTTTTACTACTTTTCACAGTAATGTATGTGTATATATATAGAGAGAGCAATCTTCAAATTAAGCTAAATTTGACTCTAGATTTTCTAAGGTTGTTTTTAGTAACAAGTAGATAAGAATTTAAAATGTATTTTATTTTGTTCAATTTCTGTTTATAATAATGAAGAAGCAAGGTAGGAGGGAGAGGTGAAATTTTACATCCTTCCAAATATTTTATCTTTTAATTTTATTCCAAATATTTTAATTCATTCATAGTTTTTCTCTTTCAAAGTTTGATTATTTTATTCTGCCTTTCCTGACCTTGAAAAATAATAATCATTATAGTGTTTCCCTGGTGGCTCAGACGGTAAAGAATCTGCCTGCAATGTGGGAGACCTGGGTTTGATCCCTGGGTCAGGAAGATGTCCTGGAGAAGGGAATGGCTACCCTCTCCACCATTCTTGCCTGCAGAATTCCATGGACAGAGGAGCCTGGCGGGCTGTAGTCCATGGGGTCACAAAAGAGTTGGACATGACTGAGCAGCCAACATTTAACATATAATACTTTTTGATTCAGCTGTACTGAGCTTCCCACCCGTTTAAAGTGGTATGAATAAATGAGAAAAGAAGTCAGATAGATGCCTTAATAATTTGTAATCTCATTAATGTACTTCTTTCTGTAAAATATATCTAGTCTGTTAATTCATACATCTAAAAAAAATAAAGTATAAGGTAGACCATCATCAACATACCCTTTATCACCGCTTCCAAACAGAGCAGGTAAAACCCTTGTAGACATATGGTTTATTGAATTTCTCATTAAAATTGCATGTCCTTTTCCTTAATGTCATGTAAATGACTCCTTAGTCTAGTGTTTACTGAAAGGAGCAAGTGTGTTTCAGGCACTGTATCAGTTTGAGTGGAAATCTGTGGAGAATAATTTTCATTTAGTTTTCACTGAAATGTGTCCAGTTAAAGGAAAAATGGTAAGAGCTACAAACAAATTTTAATGTTACTGTTAACTTAAAAATACTGAGTCCTGAATCGGAAATGGTGGGACCAATATTTATGTTGAGATGTTTAAAATAGAGCTGTGTTCTAAAGATTTGAAACTACTTAAGTTTTCTTTCATATATGACAATACGGATGGATTTATTGTTATGAACAGATTTGCTTTGTGTGGTGAATTTTTTTCACCATTCCCACATTCACTTTATTATGTGGCATATTTTTTAAAGCAGAAAATGATAACTTTATCTGTAGACAGCACATAGTCTTAAATATATGGTTACTGTTTTCTTTAGTTGTTTGCCATGTCTCCAGAAAAGGAAGTTCAGCTTTTTTTAGCTGTTGTAGCAGGCATTCTTATTAATTTGAGTATCAATTAGTATGTTCTGTTTCCTGCAAGTGCCAGTGTGTTTGTCATTGGATACTTTTGTTGAGAAATGTGTTTACTTGTTTATTTTGTGAGTTGTAAAGAAAAACTTGTTTCGGCTTTGAGCTGACTAATTCTTAAAACCAGCCGTTTGTACTGATGTAAAAACCAAAACGCTGAGGGGAAGATTGCCGCAATCTTAAATATCTGAGAAATTTTGGAAGCATTTTTGCAAATTTCTCTGCTCTCAAATTTAACTTGTGTGTGACATTTACAGGGATGTTGTGGAGACGATAGTGGTCTCATGGAAGTAGAGGGAGCTCATTCAGCACGGACGATGAGTATTAATGCTGCAGAGTTAAAACAGCTTCTACAAAGCAAAGAAGAAAGTCCAGAAAATTTGTTCCTTGAACTAGAGAAGCTTGTTTTGGTAAAAAAAAGAAAAACAAAACAAAACAAAAACAGAAACAAAAACAGCTCCTTCCTAAGACATACTTTCTTCTCAATTTGACTAGTACAAGTTTTCCTAGTGACTTTTAAAAATAGTGAACTCTCAGTTGGGTGTTTATACTCTGAGTTAATGATTTGGAGTGAAGTCCTCCATACTGTTATAAATTTTAAGGAGTATATGAAGGCAGTACTTTTTGAATGACCTATTGTTTGAATGCAGAGTGCCCCCTGATACCATTACTTAGAAATAAAATGGCAAGTGTTTTTGGTGTTTGTTTTACTTTAATATGTATAATATTGCTAATTTCTTGATGGTGTCCCAAATTTCTTAGTAATGGAATACCATCTTTTCTACTAAAGAGTCAGTAGATTATGGGCATACATGTTCAAGTTTTACCTGCATTTTCTTATTCTGCTTTTGTTTGTATCTAGGAGCATTCAAAAGATGATGACAGTCTGGATTCTCTGTTGGACAGTGTGGTTGGACTTAAGCAGATGCTAGAGTCATCAGGTGATCCTCTACCTCTTGGTGACCAGGATGTGGAACCAGTACTTTCAGCTCCAGAATCTCTCCAGAATCTGTTTAACAACAGGTGAAACAAGCAGTGTTTTGTGGTTGAGTAATAGTGGGAAACATGCAAATGTCTGGGATCTAGAAGAGGCCAGCAGATTACTTTCTGTAGGGGCTTCCCAGGTGGCGCAGTGGTAGAGAATCTGCCTGCCAGTGCAGGAGATGCTGGAGACAGAGTTTGACCCCTGGGTCAGGAAGATTTCCCTAGAGGAGGAAATGGTAACCCACTGCAGCATGCTTGCCTGGAAAATTCCATGGACAGAGGAGCCTGGCTGGCTCCGGTCCACGGGGTCGCAGAGTCGGGAACAGCTGAGCACACGGCACAGCACGCACACGAGGGCTGGTGAGAAGAAATCTAGACTTTGCAGGCCAAGCTCAGTCTCTGTTGCACACACTTCTATAGCTTTTGCTTGTTTCTTTTGATTTTCTTTAAAAAGCTTTAAAAATGTGGAACCCATTCCTAGGTTGCAGGCTGTACAAAAGCAGGTTGGCCGAATAGGGTCATAGTTTACTGATCCCTGGTCTAGAGGCTATGGCTCTTGATCTTTGGAGCACTGTCCTTCTAGAGGTAATGAGTGTTTAATGTGTTGAAATTATTCTCTAAATTTAGAAAAATTGCACATTGGTATACTGTTATAAATTTGGCTTTTTGGAAAGAAAGCTAGGTCTCTGTTTTATTTTATTGAAAAATCAAAATTTGTTACAAAAGGATTAATTTCCAAGTTGCTAGTTTTTAAGGATACTTAATTCTTAAGTAGTTTTTTTGAAGGAGTCTTTTTAAAAGTGCTAATTTTGCCAATATTTTAGAGGGTAAAATTTTTAATTCTGTTGTTCACAGGTTTTACTTAAAAGTTAAGCCAAAACACTTGATTTTGGAATTCTGCTTTTTAAGAAATACTTTTTCTATTCTAGAACTGCGTATGTGCTAGCTGATGTCATGGATGATCAGTTGAAATCTATGTGGTTCACTCCATTTCAGGCTGAGGAGATTGATACAGATCTGGATTTGGTATAATTTTATTACTAAATATTTAGGGAAAAATTGTTGATTTTTTTGTTTCTTTGCATGATGTTAGCACTAAAATAGATGACATATTATATGGCTGTCAAAAGTCTGTCTCAGGACTATACTGCACTGTTTTTATGTCAGATGCCCACTTAATGGTGTCCAGGACTATTTTTTTTATGCCACTGATTTTGCCTCTTTCTAATTAATGGTCTGTATATTTGAGAATGAGGGGAAAATCATGTTTTTGCATAAGTACTCTGAAGCACTTTGGTTTCTTATATTTGTAGGATATAGAATAGTATCCAACAAAATTATAATTGATTTCTGTATTTGGGTTTAAGGAGAGGAATAGGTTGTGGTATCTGCTGTTAATTTGGGGAAATGTAAAAAAGACATTTGCTAAAGGAATATAGTGCGAATGGGAATTGACATTCTTTACCTTGATACTGAGTAGATAAAAGTATAAATAAAGATTTTAATGGAGTCTGTTTTGTGCTTCTCATAGATGTATTAGGGAGGATGATGGCAGCCACAACTTTGGTATTTTAGGTTTAATTAATTTGGATAAAACTTAAGCTAAACATAATTTTCATTCCTCTGAAAGTTGACTTCGGTTGGAACCTCATTAAATTCATAAAACTTGGGGATCTGTGGTACAGAATTCGTTTATAACATAGTGACTGTACAAGGCTTGTGGAGTATGTTATTTCAGATTCTTTTGGAACAGTTCTGGAGATACTCCATTGTTAATTTATATAGAGAAACCCTGAGTTCTTTGTCAGGGAGCACAGATCTCAGACTAATAGCCCTCCTTTGAGTAAAAATGCTACTTCCCACTCCCAACCCCTGAATTAAAAGCAGCTGAATTCCTAAGACTTTTTTTTTAAACTACCAATGATGTTGCTTTTTGAAAAGATGAAGGAAAGAGGCTGATGAGAATCAAATATAGTTACTAGGAAACTGGAATTGCTATATTCAAATGTTATATTAATAGTTACATTTAAAGTATAATGCTGCATGAATAGCTGCATTTAAGGTCATTTTTCATTTTGTTTCGTTTTTATGACTGCAGGTAAAGGTTGACTTAATTGAGCTCTCTGAAAAATGTTGTAGTGACTTTGACTTACACTCAGAATTAGAGCGCTCGTTTCTGTCAGAGCCATCATCTCCTGGAAGAACCAAGACAACTAAAGGATTCAAACTTGGGAAGCACAAGCACGAGACCTTTATAACTTCAAGGTAAAATATACTTTGCTGAAGATTTTGATTGGAATCAAGTAAGGTTATTTATTTTAGTGTAATTTAAAACATGTGACTATTAAAGGAAAAAGGACACTGATGTAATACTTGAGTCATAAGTATCACCTTGAATTTTTTTTAAAGATAATAATTTGGCCAGGACATACCTGGTCCATTTGTTATATTATTATACTTTATGAGAGTTTAGAAGATTTGAAAAAGAGCGAACTGGGTTATTTCTTAAAAATTGTTAGTCATATCAGTAAAATGTTGAGTACCATCCTTAGCTCGTTTTGTTGTGTTTCCCTGGAAGGTGGTAGGGATAGTTGCAAATTTAATACAATTAGGATAAGAAATATTTGATAGTGCAGTTTTCAGTATTGCAAAGATTGACTTATGTTTTCGCTGGAAATATGTAAAAGAGAGGTGTTCATGGAATGTTTTTGTTTTAATAGTGGAAAATCTGAATACATTGAACCTGCCAAGCGAGCTCATGTTGTGCCACCACCAAGAGGAAGGGGCAGGGGAGGATTTGGACAGGGTATTCGACCCCATGATATTTTTCGTCAGAGAAAACAGAACACAAGCAGACCACCATCTATGCATGTGGATGACTTTGTTGCAGCTGAAAGTAAAGAAGTGGTCCCTCAAGACGGAATACCACCACCAAAACGGCCACTCAAAGTGTCGCAGAAGATCTCGTCGCGTGGTGGATTTTCAGGCAATCGGGGAGGACGGGGTGCTTTTCACAGTCAGAATAGGTTTTTCACACCACCTGCTTCAAAAGGTAACTACTTTTTTTTTTAAACTTTGAATTCTTTATTTTGTTTTGCTGTTTAACCATGTTTTGGTAGTTTCAGGTGAATAGCAAAGGGGCTCAGCCATACATACACGTTTCCATCCTCCCCCAAACCCCTCTCCCATCCAGGCTGGCACATAACATTGAGAAGAGTTCCATGTGCTGTATAAGAAGTCTTTGTTGGTTTATCCATTTCAAATAGAGCAGTGTGTCCATGATCTTCCCAGAGTCCCTAACTATCACTTCCCCCGGCAACCATAAGTTGGTTTTCTGAGTCTCCTGTTTTGTAAGTAAGTTCATTTGTATCATTCCTTGTTAGATTCCCCATATAAGGGCTGTCATATGATATTTCTCCTCTGTCTGACTTACCTCACTCAGTATGACACTCTAATTCCATCCATTTTGCTGCAATTCGTGTGTGTGTGCGTGTGTGTGTCGGTAATATTCCAGTGTCCATGTTGCTGCAGATGGCATTATCTTACTCCTTTTAGTGGCGGTAATATTCCTCTGTGTGTGTGTGTGTGTGTGTGGTGGTAATATTCCAGTGTGTGTGTACACCATGTGTATATGCGTGTGTGTGTGTGTTTGTGCACACCATGTGTATATGCATGTATGTGTATATATGTATGTATGTGTATGGGCTTCCCAGGTGGCGCTGGTGGTAAAGACCCGCCTGCCAATGCAGAAGATACAGGAGACACAGATTCAATCCCTGGGTCAGAAAGATCCCTTGGAGTAGGAAACGGCAACCCACTCCAGTATTCTTGCCTGGAAAATTCCACGGACAGAGAAGCCTGGAGGGCTGTAGTCCATAGGGTTGCAAAGAATTGGACACGACTTAGCACACACACACACATACACATATGTACCGCGTCTTTATCCAGTCCTCCGTCGATGGCCATTTAGGTGGCTTCCGTGTCTTGACTATTGTAAACAGTGCTGCAGTGAGCATTGGGTGCACGTGTCCTTTCAGGTCATGTTTTTCTCCAGATATATGACCGGGAATGGCATTGCGGGGTCAATGGAAGCTCTGTTTTCCATTTTTTAAGGAACCTCCATGCTGTTCTCCACAGTGGCCGTACCAATTTACATTCCCGCCAGCTGTGTAGGGGGTTCCCTTCTCTCCACACCCTCTCCAGCATTTGTTGTTTGTGGATTTTTTGATGACAGCCATTCTGACTGGTATGAAGTGATAACCTCACTGTGGTTTTGATTTCCATTTCGCTAGTAACTAGTGATGCTGAACCTCTTTCTCCATGCCTGTCAGACATCTGTATGTCCACTTTGGAGAAATGTTTCTCCAGATATTCTGCCCATTTTTTGAGTGGATTGTTTGTTTTGATGTTCTTAAGTGTCATAAGCTGCTTGTAAATTTTGGAGACTAAGCTAAGGGTAACTGCTTAATATATGTTTTCTAATGAGTTCTACCAGTATTAGACTATTGAATAGAAGTGATTCAAGTAAAGTATTTTTTTGTTGCTATAATTAAGCTAACTCTAGACCAATGGTGCCATTTGCAAAGTACTTTATTGGATAGGAAAAAATCTTTTTTTTAAATTAATTTATTTTTTAACTGAAGGATAATTGCTTTACAGAATTTTGTTGTTCACTGTGAAAAAAATCTTTTTTTAAGTTAACTTTTTTTAAGTTAACTTTTGATTAATTACATAATTACTGTTGAGCTTAAAAAAAGTCTTGCCTAACTCTTTTCCTATTCGCATTGAGAATTGTGTGTATCCTTTCTAAATAATATCCATACATTATTTTCACGGTTGTCCTTACCAACAGTTCCCTTACAATTGTTCTGTGTAGTTCACCATTGATTCTTTTATCTACGTGCTTCCTAATGTTATATTTAATCTATTTTCAATGTTTCAAGATTTTAGAAGCTGAATTTCTATAATATAAACTTACAGAAATCATATTTTTCTAGTGGATTGATGACAAGTTTTCATGCTTTTGAGTTGAGAGGATGAGAGCCAAAGAGAATAGATATTTACAGTACTGGTAAACACACAGCTGTGTTAGGAACTATTTTAAACACTTGACATATAATACTCTCATCAACCTCATGAAGTAGCTTCTTTTAGTACCCTCAGTTAACAGAAGAGAAAACCTGTCAGTTAGCTGACCAGGACACATAAAATATAACAGGCAGAACTAGTATTTGAACCCTGGCAGTCTGGTTCCAGAGCCTCTCCTTCTGACTATATATAATGCTGCCATTCTTACCTGTATTTCACGTACAAAATTCCATATTTTCTCTTCCATTGCTTTTGAAAATTTGAGAAAAACACGTCGTATCTCCCTTAATCCAGTTGAAGAGCTGTGGCGCAAGTACATTTGGATCGTGTTGTCTGTGTTTAGGGAACTACAGTCGTCGGGAGGGAACAAGAGGCTCCAGTTGGAGTGCTCAGAATACTCCTCGAGGAACTTACAATGAAAGTCGTGGAGGCCAGAGCAATTTTAACAGGGGCCCTCTTCCACCATTACGACCACTTAGTTCCACAGGTACACATTCTTCCTTCTTGCTGTTGCTGAGGAGGAGGGAGGCGAATTATCCTTTCCAGATTGTTGAAAGTCATATATTTTAATTCTGGGAGAGAATATTTTAGAATGTATGCATATAATTCTGAAGTCTAGGTAATTTTATGTCTGTGAGTGAGTGCCCAGTGTACATATTCCATATAAATTCTCAAAATTTTAGATTCTGAACTGTGTGTATAATCTGAGTGGTTTCATGTTGACTAAACTGAGATTTCTTCATGGAGTATACAGTTTGATTCTTGAACAACGCAGGTTTGAACTGCAAGGGTTGTCCATTTTTATATGCAGATTTTTTTTAACAATAAATACGGTTCATGGTTTGAAATAAGGATGCAGAGGAACCTCTGGATATGAGGGCCAACATAAATTATATTGGATTAACCCTCAAGTTGTTCAAGGGTCAACTGTATTCTTTTATGTTACAGGATTATCTTATGTATGTAAGTATATAACCTTTTTTTCCCCTCTAAAACATTCCTATATCAAGTCTGAAATTCTCTGGTCAGATGTAGCTTTTGGTTTCAAATGCACTTTTTTTTTTTTTTGACCACACCATAAGGCACGGGAGATCTTAATTCCCCTACCTGTGCCCTTGCAGTGGAAGTGCAGATTGTTAACCACTGGACTGCCAGGGAAGTCCCAAATACACATTTTTAAAATAATAGCTTTATTTGAGATGTAATTCTTACATTTAGACAATTTAACTATTTAAAGTGGTCTTCAACACAGTCACAGAACTTGCACTTGAATATTAAAAGGAGCAAGCAGTAGTCTTAGTTTGAGCTTGGTGTTCCAGGTTCGTATTTATATAATGGGAAAGGAAAGGATGTTGCAACTGAAAATCATATTCTTTCTTTTACAGGCTACCGCCCAAGTCCTCGTGAGCGTGCTTCCAGAGGTCGTGGGGGGCTTGGGCCTTCCTGGGCAAGCGCAAATAGCGGCAGTGGAGGGTCGAGAGGAAAGTTTGTTAGTGGAGGCAGTGGTAGAGGTCGCCACGTACGGTCCTTTACACGATAAATATTCTTGGGAACATCCTAAGTGCATATGAACATTTCATGAGGACAGTAAAAAACAAGACATTGGAGGACCAATTTAGGCTTGGCAGTTACCTGGATACATCTGAGAGAATATTTTTATCTGAAGAAAGCAAATTTTGTTTGATACCTAACACAAGATTTCAATAAAAATCAAAACTTTGTATGTATGTTTGTATATATTTTGTCCTATTCTTAAATGGCTGTTTAGAAAATTTCCTAGGTTAAAAATGATCAGTGAAATGACAGTTCTGTTTTAGTGTATATCTCGCCTATACCACAGACATCCTCAGTACTTTCTCAGCTTATGGTGCCCTTTACCGTTGCAGTTGTATTACAGTATACCTGGGCCAAAAGAAATGTCTAATAATTCTGTTTATTAAGCTATTAGGTCCAAACAACAAGAATTTATGTTGTGACCACAAGTAATTGTGGTTGCTACACAATTTCTCAAACCTTAGAATCAGCTTAAACACTGCCAGTATTCTGTTCCACTATGCTTTTTGTGCAGTACTTACCTCAACTGCTGAAAATGCAGTTTTGCAAAGACATACTGTCATGGAAAGGATGCAGTCTAATACTGAAGAGGTGAACTACTGCGAGCTAGCATTTTGTGTCGTATCCAACAGCTGTGTTCCACGCAGAAATTTAAAATGTCCTATGGCACACCTGTTAATTTCCTAGGGTAACCGAGTGCATGGTTTTGGAAACCTTTTGGCTGTACAGAAGGAAACATGACATTCTCCTTTTGCTATTCAGAAATACATACATGCTTTGTGTTTTAGCTTTATATCTGCTCATACTATTTTATTCGGAGACGGCAGTGGCGCCCCACTCCAGTCCTCTTGCCTGGAAAATGCCATGGAAGGAGCAGCCTGG
Organism: Budorcas taxicolor; assembly: GCF_023091745.1. Classification (NCBI taxonomy): domain Eukaryota; kingdom Metazoa; phylum Chordata; class Mammalia; order Artiodactyla; family Bovidae; genus Budorcas; species Budorcas taxicolor. The sequence continues at coordinate 82,875,137 of NC_068923.1, forward strand.
TGTGCTGCAGTCCATGGGGTCGCTAAGAGTCGGACATGACTGAGTGACTTCCCTTTCACTTTTCACTTTCCACTTTCATGCATTGGTGAAGGAAATGGCAACCCGCTCCAGTGTTCTTGCCTGGAGAATCTCAGGGATGGCAGAGCCTGGTAGGCTGCCGTCTATGGGGTCACACAGAGTTGGACACGACTGAAGCGACTTAGCAGCATACTGTTTTATTACGCAGTTTTTTAGAACCTAAAATAAGGCATATCCTAATACTGTTATTTTGGGAATCAGACATCTAATAAAATCTGTACTTTATATATATAGAAATAAAATGTACACTCTGAGAAAATAGTCATATTTTTCCCAAGAGATAACATACTGAGTTTATATAATCTGGCATAAAATATAGAGTTCTCTTAAACAATGAAGGAGTATATGAATCTCATTCCATCCCTTTCTCACACTGTTTTGTCAAAACTATTTGTGAGTGAATAGATAATTTGCTCGCCAGGAAAACCCTGGAGTAAAGCTCAAATCTAAAGATATTTAAATGAAAGATAATGGAAATCTTTTCATAACTAATGGCCTCAAAAACCCAAGATAACCTAAACCACTTTTAATCCTGAAACTAATAAACTCATCTTCTCTAAATACACATTTTTCACATTAGATAGAAATTGAAGTTTGTCCCTAATGTCTGACACAAATATATGTAAAAATAATTGTTTAAATAGTATTTCTTGGAATTCCTGGTGGTCCAGTGGTTAAGAATCTGCTGGCCAATGTAGGGGACATGAGTTAAGTCCTTGCCCCAGGGCAGCTAAGCTCATATTCCACAACCGCTGAAACCCTTACGCTCTCGAGCCCATGCTCTGCAACAGAGAGGCCCACACAGTGAGAAGCCTGCGCACTGCAGCTAGAGAGGAGCCCTCACTGGCCACAAGTAGAGAAAGCCTGTGTGCATCAGTGAACAAACAGTGCAGCTAAAATAAGAAAAGGGAGAGACAGGTGCTGGGCGATGGCTCTTGTCGTATACATTTAGATTTGTGTGTAGGACCTCATACCTTCAAAAATGAACGGCAGTTGTATGAGTACTTTGCTAGAATGGTTTTATGTGTTATAACTTTTTTACATAAGAGATTTTAGAATAAGTTTTAGTGTTTAGAAATTAATGAAAAACTTGAAATACCTTTGAGGATAAGATACTCTATTAGTAACACAAGGAGTTGACAGAATGATTTGTACTTGTTTTGTAAGAAGAAGAAAAAAATGCCCCGAAATGTTGGTCTGCTTTATTTAGAAGCAGTGTTGCTGGTAGTAATCAGGGTGCATGAAGCAGCACGAGGTCCAGCTTAGTTTTACTGCTTAGTGTAAAAAAATGGCAAAAACATCGAGATTGAGAATGTAGGAACAAGAGTATGTTTTCTAAGTGTCTACTGAGTTCCATGTTCCCTAGTACAGTCTAGGGAATATAAGGACGAATAAAATGCAGTTTCTGCCCCCCAGAAGCTCATAATCTAGTAGAGAAAACAATCACATAAGCAAGTTTGTGTGTGTGAAGTTTTTGTTCTTGTCTTTAAAAAAGTAAATAGGTGAGTGTATGAACATGAAACAACTTCAGTTCAGTTCAGTCCAGTCGCTCAGTTGTGTCCGACTCTTTGCGACCCCATGAATCGTAGCACGCCAAGCCTCCCTGTTCATCACCATCTCCCGGAGTTCACTCAGACTCAACGTCCATCGAGTCCGTGATGCCATCCAGCTATCTCATCCTCTGTCGTCCCCTTCTCCTCCTGCCCCCAATCCCTCCCAGCATCAGAGGTTGCCAAAGTACTGGAGTTTCAGCTTTAGCATCATTCCTTCCAAAGAAATCCCAGGGTTGATCTTCAGAATGGACTGGTTGGATCTCCTTGCAGTCCAAGGGACTCACAAGAGTCTTCTCCAACACCACAGTTCAAAAGCATCAATTCTTCGGTGCTCAGCCTTCTTCACAGTCCAACTCTCACATCCATACATGACCACAGGAAAAACCATAGCCTTGACTAGACGGACCTTAGTCAGCAAAGTAATGTCTCTGCTTTTCAATATGCTATCTAGGTTGGTCCTAACGTTCCTTCCAAGGAGTAAGCGTCTTTTAATTTCATGGCTGCAGTCACCATCTGCAGTGATTCTGGAGCCCCCCAAAATAAAGTCTGACACTGTTTCCACTGTTTCCCCATCTATTTCCCATGAAGTGATGGGACCGGATGCCATGATCTTAGTTTTCTGAATGTTGAGCTTTAAGCCAACTTTTTCGCTCTCTTTCACTTTCATCAAGAGGCTTTTTAGCTCCTCTTCACTTTCTGCCTTAAGGGTGGTGTCATCTGCATATCTGAGGTTATTGATATTTCTCCTGGCAGTCTTGATTCCAGCTTGTGTTTCTTCCAGTCCAGCGTTTCTCATGATGTACTCTGCATAAAAGTTAAATAAGCAGGGTGACAATATACAGCCTTGATGTACTCCTTTTCCTATTTGGAACCAGTCTGTTGTTCCATGTCCAGTTCTAACTGTTGCTTCCTGACGTGCATACAGATTTCTCAAGAGGCAGGTCAGGTGGTCTGGTATTCCCATCTCTTTCAGAATTTTCCACAGTTGGAGTTCTTGAATAATCCAGCTAATACATTTCAAGCTGATTTTATTATGGAGTTTTTGAAGTAAGTATATGTTTAAAATAGCCAAAGGAACAAAAGAAAAGACTTGATATTACAGTTATACCTTGTTAGACCATACATAACATCTTTGGAATTGTTTTTGTATAAAGACTAGTTAGGATGGAAAAGTTATATGCATGTGATTTTTATTTTTAAGTTAAAAGGACAGATTGGGAAGTAATGAACAAGACCTTACAAATGGTTTATCCTGTAAATTCATGAGCTAGAGAAAAGGATGCAAACTCTTAAGTATTAGCAGTGGCCTTGAAAGTAACAGAAATGAGAGAAGAGGACCAGGTGAAGAAGAGAGAACTGGGCAAGAGTTCGCAGTTGACACTTCGGCCTTGGCATGAGGGAGAAAGCCAGGAGAGTTAGTTGGAGGTGGTGGCCCTGGGGAGGGCCTGCTGTGTTAAACTACTCTTCAGCTTCAGCTGGTTGCTGCCTTGGAAAACTGACAGATCCAAAGATGATGCATCTTCTAAAGAAATTTCTTTAATGTTTTAAATTTTAAAATTAAAAAAATACTATTTGTGTTTAAAAAACACAAAATTTAGCATCTTAACCATTTTTTAGTGTAGAGTTACATGTGTGTGCTCAGTCGTGTCTGACTCTTTGCGACACTATAGCCTGCCAGGCTCCTCTGTCCATGGAATTTTCCAGGCAAGAATACTGGAGTGGGTTGCCATTTCCTTCTCCAGAGGATCTTCCCAACCCAGGGATGGAACCTGCATCTCTTGTGTCTCCTGCATTGGCAGGCAGATTCTTTACCACTAGCGCCAACGGGGAAGCCCAGGACCTTTTTTTTCATTTTGCACATGTGAAACTTAATATCCATTAAACAGCTTTCTCATCCCTTCTTCTGGCCCCTGGCACCCACCATTTTTCTCTTTTGTCTCTGAATTTAACTCTGTAACTTATATATGTGGCATTTGTCTTTTTTATTTAGCACGATGTCTACAGTGTTCATCCATTGTGTAACACATAGCAAAATTTCCTTCTGTATAAGGCTGGACAATATTCCATTGTATGTATATGCCACATTTTGTTTATTCATCTGTCAATAAGACGTTAGAGTTGCTTCCACTTGGCTACTATGAATAATGCTGCTGCTATGAACGTGGGGATACAAATACCTCCTCAAGGTCTACTTTGAATTCTTGACTGTATACACAGAAGCAGGACTGCTGGGTCATATAGTAGTTCTTTTTATAATTTTTTTAGAGCTCTCCATACTGGTTTCCATAGTGCCTGTACCATTTTGCATTTCTACCAACATCAAGATTGTAATTTCTCCACATTCCTCACCAAGACTTTTTAAATTCAAAAGACCCATTTATTATCTACTTTTGCCAACATGGGGACACCCTCCTTGACAAATGCAGGAAATCCTTCCATTCATTGTAACACTTTGTGCTGAAAACATGTGTTCCCAAGTTTCAGCTGTGAGACCCCTGTTCTCAGCCCTAATTCCTGAACCTCATCTACATTGTCCTGTTGGCTGGGGGCGGATAATCCAATTACAGCTCAGGACTAGGTTGGGCGTGCCCACAAAATGCAGCTCCCCGGACCTCTGGGCTGAAGGACTTAGGACAAGGACCCCAGATGGACACCACTGCCTTGGGGTGACTTCCTTCTCACTGCAACCACCCTCCCCCACCCCATTTCCGTCACCCTCGGGTTCCCTGGAGCCTCCAGACACAGTTTCTGCTCACACTTCTGTAACACACCCACCGCCTTTGCACTGCTGATTCACACTCACACTACTGCTTTTCAACGCACCAAAGTGTCACACAACATCATAAGCCTAAAGATCCTTCTTGATCAGAGGACACTCCCAAGGCCACGATTTCCCAGGCTCTGCACTGCCCTTGCGGAGAAGGCAATGGCACCCCACTCCAGTACTCTTGCCTGGAAAATCCCATGGAAGGAGCAGCCTGGTGGGCTGCAGTCCATGGGGTCGCTGAGAGTTGGACACGACTGAGTGACTTCACTTTCACTTTTCACGTTCATGCATGGGAGAAGGAAATGGCAACCCACTCCAGTGTTCTTGCTTGGAGAATCCCAGGGACGGGGGAGCCTGGTGGGCTGCCGTCTATGGGGTCACACACAGTCGGACACGACTGAAGTGAATTAGCAGCAGCAGCAGCAGCAGCGCTGCCCTTGAGACCGGCTGAGCTCGGCTGCTGTGCTCTTGGGCAGGCGACCTGCCTTCACTCGGGTGCGCTCGGCTGGAGGACAGTGCGCCAGGCTCCCCAGCAGGACTCCCATCTCTGCTTGGAGACCTCATGATAGCAGCGGGGTTCTGGAATGTTCTGTCCTGACACGGGTTCTGACGAGCCACACCTGCAGGTCTCTCCCACTGACCAGCCGCCTAGTACAGAGCCGGGTGCAGGGATCTTGGTCTGGAGTGTGATGGCCGCTCCTTCTCGCCTATGTTCACAGGCTAATTCACTGTCCTTCACATGGGAACCACCGAAGCCTCGCTGTGTTCTCGAGGCTTCGAGGCCCGAAAACTGCGGCGAGCTCCAGGGGCCGGAGGTGGACTCTAAGGCGGGCTGTACAGGCCTGTGGCCAGAAAGCAAGTCTTTCTTTTCATTTAATAATGTCCATCTTAATGGATGTGCTGGTGACACTTAAAGAGAAAGCCAAAAATCTAGATTATTGATGCATAATCAGTTTTCAAGTATGGCAATTCAAATTAAATAATTTAAAACATTATTTGAGCCTAACTAATGTCTTGGGAAATGGATGGGGAAATACTGTCAGACTATTTTTGGGGGCTCCAAAATCACTGCAGATGGTGACTGCAGCCATGAAATTAAAAGACGCTTACTCCTTGGAAGGAAAGTTATGACCAACCTAGATAGCATACTCAAAAGCAGAGACATTACTTTGCCAACAAAGGTCCATCTAGTCAAGGCTATGGTTTTTCCAGTGGTCATGTGTGGATGTGAGAGTTGGACTGTGAAGAAGGCTGAGCACCAAAGAATTGATGCTTTCAAACTGTGGTGTTGGAGAAGATTCTAGAGTCCCTTGGACTGCAAGAAGATCCAACCAGTCCATCCAAAAGGAGATCAGCCCTGGGTGTTCTTTGGAAGGACTGATGCTAAAGCTGAAACTCCGATACTTTGCCACTTCATGTGAAGAGTTGACTCATTAGAAAAGACCCTGATTCTGGGAGGGATTGGGGGCAGGAGGAGAAGGGGACGACAGAGGATGAGATGGCTGGACGGCATCACCAACTCGATGGACATGAGTTTGGGTGAACTCCGGGAGTTGGTGATGGACAGGGAGGCCTGGTGTGCTGCAATTCATGGGATCGCAGAGTCGGACACGACTGAGTGACTGAACTGAACTGAACTGAATGTGCAGGACAGGATGCTGTAAAGAAGTACTTTGGAGTTAAATCTCTCTTCTATGCCTACCTCATTGGATTTTGGAAGTTAAGGTACACATCTGACGTTTAAAAATATATGTAGAGCAATATTGTTTCAAATGTTCCAACCTCTACTACCTGGAAAAAAAGGTGTATCATATATGACATACTTGATAATTTCTGGAGTCATTGGAATTAGTGCTTGCTTGTGTGTGAGTGCAGCCTAAGTTGCTTCAGTTGTGGCTGACTCCTTGGAACCCCGTAGACTGTAGCCCACCAGGCTCCTCTGTCCATGGGGATTCTCCAGGCAAGATCCTGGAGCGGGTTGCCATACCCTCCTCCAGGGGATCTTCCCAGTGCTTGCTTGAGATAATGTATAAGTTAAGGAAATAGACATATTAAGTTATAGCTCCACCAGACAATTTAGATGTGTTTTTTTAAAGGGAAATTTTTAGTTTGGGGGCACTATTTTATAATGGTCTTGTTGACATAGATTGTAAGTGAAGATAGTCTACTTTCTGTCTAAGATTTCCATGATACTTTGGCACATATGGTAAGTAAGTAAGTCTTAGTCGCTCAGTCGTGCTGAACTCTTTGCGACCCTATGGACTGCAGCCCACCAGGCTCCTGTATCCATGAGGTTTTCCAGGCAAGGATACTGGAGTGGGTTGCCATTTCCTTCTCCAGGGGATCTTCCCAACCAAGGGATCGAACCTGGGTCTCCTGTACTGCAGGCAGATTCTTTACCAACTGAGCTACAAGGGAAGCTACGATAGGCTTGGTGCATGTGGTACTGTTTTTAAATACAACATTTATATTTTAAAATATAAAAGGTTATAGGTGGTATGACAATGTAGGGAACAGTGAGTAGTCTACTTTGGCCAGTGTAGAATGCAGGGGTGGGAGTAGAGGAAATAGGAAGGTGGACTTGGAAATTGGGCCTAAATTATGAAAATTATGGAAGGTCTTACTATTTGCTATGCTAAACCATAGGGAGTAACTAAAGTTTTGTTGTTGTTAATATAAAAGGCATTTTAAAGTTTGGGACATTTTTATGAGCATCAACGGTCTACTGTTAACATTACTTGATGGGAAAGAGACGGGGAAACAGTGGAAACAGTGTCAGACTGTATTTTGGGGGCTCCAAAATCACTGCAGATGGTGACTGCAGCCATGAAATTAAGACGCTTACTCCGTGGAAGGAAAGTTATGACTAACCTAGATAGCATATTCAAAAGCAGAGACATTACTTTGCCAACAAATGTCCATCTAGTCAAGGCTATGGTTTTTCCAGTGGTCATGTATGGATGTGAGAGTTGGACCGTGAAGAAAGCTGAACACCGAAGAATTGATGCTTTTGAACTGTGGTGTTGGAGAAGACTCTTGAGAGTCCCTTGGACTGCAAGGAGATCCAACCAATCCATCCTAAAGATCAGTCCTGGGTGTTCATTGGAAGGACTGATGTTAAAGCTGAGACTCCAATACTTTTGCCACATGATGTGAAGAGTTGACTCATTTGGAAAAGACCCTGATGCTGGGAGGGATTGGGGGCAGGAGGAGAAGGGGACGACAGAGGATAAGATGGCTGGATGGCATCACCGACTCCATGGACATGAATCTGAATGAACTCCGGGGAGTTGGTGATGGACAGGGAGGCCTGGCGTGCTGCAATTCATGGGTTCGCAAAGAGTTGGACATGACTGAGTGGCTGAACTGAACTGACTGTTAACACCAATCACTATGAAAAGTGTTTTCCATAAAGTAACTTGTAATCATCTGGTTTAGGAAGATTATCCTTCTGGTGCAGAAGGGAGGGTGGATTAGAGAGGAAAGAGTCTGAGGCAAAAAGAGCAGTTAAGCAATTACAGCAAAGATCTAAATCAGTGATCTTCAAAGAGTGGCTCTAGACCAACAGCTCAGCATCACCTGAGAATTTATTAGAAATGCATATTCCTAAGCATCACCCCAAACGTAAGACACTGGAGGTGGGGTGTAGCAATGTGTGCTCTCACAAGCCCTGCAGGTGAAGTTGGATGCACCCCAAAGTTTGTACATCAGTGGTTTTCAGATTTAGGAATTATCTGGGGAGGTCATTAAAAATGCAGGTTCCAGACAGAATGGATAAAGAAGATGAGGATAATATATGTGTATACATATACATAACTCAGCCATTAAAAAGAATGAAATAGTGCCATTTGCAGAAACATGGAGACCCTGTAGAAATTGTCATACTGAGTGAAGTCAGAGAAATACCATATGATATTGCTTATATGTGGAATCAAAAAAATGATACATATGAACATACAAATGATACTTATTTACAACACAGAAACAGACTCACAGACTGAATTTATGATTAGTAGTAGGGGAGGGTGGAGGGGAAAGATATTTAGGGAGTTTGGGATTGGCATGTACACACACTGCTGTTTTTTAAACATTTATTTTTTAACATGCTCTTTTATTTTTGGCTGCATTGTGTCTTCCTTGCTTCATGTTTGCTTTCTCTACTTGTGGGAAGCAGGGGCTACTCTCTAGTTGTGGTGCACGAGCTTCTCATGATGGTGGCTTCTATATTTAAACTGTATAACCAACAGGGACCTACTGCATAACAGGGAACTCTGCTCAATATTATGTAACAATCTAAATGGGGAAAAGAATTGGAAAAAGTAGATACATGTGTATGTGTAACTGAATCACTTTACTGTACACCTAAATTAACACAACATTGTTAATCAACTATACTCCAATATATAATAAAAAGCTAAAAAAAGGCACGTTCCAGGGGCCTAAAAATCTATTTTTAATAACTTCTCAGCGGTTCTCATAATCAGCTGGGTTTGAGTCCAATGGCCTAGATGGAAAATAATGTCCTCAGCTAAGACAGTGGTAATGAAAATGGAGGGATCAACTAGAAAAGGTATTTCTCAGACACTGTAATACCTCTAGAATTACATTAGGCCGTGATGGCATAAAATTAGCCAAAGCAATTGCTGATTTGAAAGTCCTTTCTAGTGGGAAAGAGAGGGGTAGGTGCTTCAGCATGACTAGGAGTAAATTAGTATGGCTGTAAAGCAGAACTGAATAACAAGAATCAGTGATCAGTGTAAAGAAGTAGAGGAAAACAATAGAATGGGAAAGACTAGAGATCTCTTCAAGAAAATTCAAGATACCAAGGGAACATTGCATGCAAAAATGGTCATAACAAAGGACAGAAATGGTATGGACCTAACAGAAAGAGAAGATACTAAGAAGAGGTGGCAACAATCTTCATGACCCAGATTACAACAATGGTGTGATCAGTCACGTAGAGCCAGACATCCTGGAATGTGAAGTCAAATGGGCCTGAGGAAGCATCACTACGAACACGACTAGAGGAGGTGATGGAATTCCAGTTACGCTATTTCAAATCCTAAAAGTTTATGCTGTGAAAGTGCTGTACTCAATATGCCAGCAAATTTGGAAAACTCAGCAGTGGCCACAGGACTGGAAAAGGTCAGTTTTCATTCCAACCCCAAAGAAAGGCAATGCCAAAGAATGCTCAAACTACCGTACAATTGGACTCATCTCACATGCTAGCAAAGTAATGCTCAAGATTCCCCAAGCCATGCTTCAACAGTATGTGAACCATGAACTTCCAGATGTTCAAGCTGTATTTAGAAAAGGCAGAGGAACCAGAGATCAAATTGCTAACATCTGCTGGATCATTGAAAAAGCAAGAGAGTTCCAGAAAAACATCTATTTCTGCTTTCTTGACTATGCCAAAGCCTTTGACTGTGTGGATCACAATAAACTGTGGAAAATTCTGAGAGAGATGGGAATACCAGATCACTTGACCTGCCTCCTGAGAAACCTGTATGCAGGTCAGGAGGCCACAGTTAGACCTGGACATGGAACAACAGACTGCTTTCCAAATTTCCTTTCCAAGACTCCTTTCCAAATGGGGATATTGTCACCCTGCTTATTTAACTTATATGCAGGGTACATCATGTGAAATGTCAGGCTGGATGAAACACAAGCTGGAATCAAGATTGCCCAGAGAAATATCAATAACCTCAGATATGCAGATGACACCACCCTTATGGTAGAAAGTGAAGAGGGACTAAAGAGCCTCTTGATGAAAGTGAAAGAGGAGAGTGAAAAAGTTGGCTTAAAGCTCAACATTCAGAAAACAAAGATCATGGCATCCGGTCCCATCACTTCATGGCAAATAGATGTGGAAACAGTGGAAACAGTGGCTGACTTTATTTTGGGGGGCTCCAAAGTCACTGCAGATGGTGATTGCAGCCATGAAATTAAAAGACGCTTACTCCTTGGAAGGAAAGTTATGACCAACCTAGATAGCATATTTAAAAGCAGAGACATTACTTTGCCAACAAAGATCCGTCTAGTCAAGGCTATGGTTTTTCCAGTAGTCATGTATGGATGTGGGAGTTGGACTATAAAGAAAGCTGAGTGCTGAAGAATTGATGCTTTTTAGCTGTGATGTTGGGAAGACTCTTGAGAGTCCCTTGGACTGCAAGGAGATCCAACCAGTCCATCCTAAAGGAGATCAGTCCTGGGTGTTCTTTGGAAGGACTGATGTTAAAGCTGAAACTCCAATATTTTGGCCACTTAATGCAAAGAACTGACTCATTTGAAAAGACCCTGATGCTGGGAAAGATTGAGGGCAGGAGGAGAAGGGGACGACAGAGGATGAGATGATTGGATGGCATCACTGACTCAATGGACATGAGGTTGCATAAACTCCGGGAGTTGGTGATGGACAGGGAGGCCTGGTGTGCTGCAGTCCATGGGGTCACAAACAGTCCGACACGACTGAGTGACTGAATTGAACTGAACTGAAATATGCGGCTGCCTGCTGCTGCTGCCTAGGTATCCTCAAATGAGTCAGAGTCAGACACTTCTGAGAGACTGAACTGAACTGAACTGAGGTATCCTCAAAGTGTTATTTTGTAATGACCCTATTCTGGCTAGTGTATTTGTCATATATTCTTGGTTTTTTTGTTTGTTTGTTTTTATTTATTTTTTGCCATGCCATGTGCAGGACCTTCATTCCTTGACCAAAGATTGAACCTGGGCTACAGCAGTGAAAGCGCCAAGTCCTAACCACTGGACTGCCAGGGAATTTCCTAAGGGTTTCAAATGGAATAGCATTTGGCAGTATTAATTTTGAAGATGATAATGCTGAATTGCAAGGTTTTAATTTTAAAGCAAAGGGCGAGACTATAATAACCACATGAAAATTCTTAAGACTTTTTCAAGTTAATAAATCTTAACAAATGATTTGTGTTGACAAACTATATTATTCCTCAGAGTGAAGGTCTTTTTGTTTGCTACAGAGAGGCTTTGGGAGTATTTTGGTAAATGTTTGAAGTAGAGCAGGCCCTAAGGGGCTCTTAAGTCTGTAGCTGCTTTAAGTTTAGGGATGAAGCTTTTTTTCTGGTAGCCCTGGAATAGTACAGTTGCTATTTACTCTGACTAAACATTTCACTTGGCTCTGCTAGACTAATTTAGGGTCCTCTGGAATCATTGTTTACTTTAAATAAGAAATCAGAAGGAATTCACTTGTAAGCCAAAGTCATCTATAGCAAATATTATCCCAAAACTGCTCCATAAGTATGTGGAATTTTAAAAAGCTGCTTCTCTCCCAAACTCATTTTAATGAAAATACATGAAAAATTGGAAATGTAAAAGGGTAGGCACTAGTCCTGCCTTTCCTGTTCATTAACTTGCTATGTGATATGAACAAATCAAATCATCAGTGGGGCCTCTATTTTCTCCTATACTCAAGTATAAAATGAGATTCATGTGATAAACCATAATGGAAAAGAATATGAAAAAGAATGTATATTTGTCATATAGGTGAGTCACTTTTATGTACAGCAGTAATTAACAGAACATTGTAATTCAACCATACTTCAGTAAAAAAATAGAAAAGTAAAGTACGATTCAGAATATGTATACTGGAGAGGATGAATCAGAAGAGATGTTATTATAGATATTTATTGTACAACTGAAGTACAAAGTAGCAGTCCAAAATTGATGAAATGTAGTGACTAAGAGACAAGTAGAATAAATACAACTGAAAACGGAAGGGTATGCCATGAAAAGGAGGTATTCAAATTCTTTCCCTGGCACCTCCATTCCCCCTCGTAGAAACGTTCAGCTGTGATGCTGGTGTTGGCTCGTCAATTAGCCAATATTATGAAAACTCTATAACTAAAGTTATTTAAAAATTAGAAGTTATTTTTTACTTTTACTTTCAGTAGTTCTAAGTTAACTGAACCTGAGGATACAGTATAATGTCCTTATAAAAAGTATTTAATTGTGATAACATTTTAATATTTAATTAATGATTGAAGAAGGAAAGGAACTAAAATTTACCATTTTTATGCCCCAAGGATATCTGTATCCATAGAATTGCCTGGATGAAGATTTTTTATTTATTTTTCTTTTTTGGGGGCCATACCTCACAGCTTGTCGTATCTTAGTTCCTTCACCAGGGACTGAACCCTGGCCATGGCAGTGAAAACACTGAGTCCTAGCCACTGGATTGCTAGGGAATTTTCCAGGATGACTTTTTTCAAAAACTGTCCACATTCAGAGTCAGGGCCTCATTGTTTACTTGTTCGTTAAATTTTTTGTTCTTGGGGTCATGGCTTTAGATAGCACCATTACATGCTGATTCCTCTAAATTTCCAACTTAGACCTCTCCTATGTTGCCCCAGATTTGCACCTTGACATCTCCACCAGTGTCTAGTAAGCACTTCAAATCTGGACTACCCAAACTGAACTCATATTCCCTTAATGGTAACTCCTCCTCTACTAATTTCATTTTCTCAATAAATGGTGACTCCATCTTCTGTTTCTCAAGCCTAAAACCGTAGTCATTTTTATTTACTCCTTTTTTCATACCCTGTACCTCTGATTTGGCCTCTACCTTCACAACATATCTTGACTGTAACTGTTACCACCTCTGCTGCAGCCACCCAGGGCTAAGCCACCATTGTTTCTTGTCTCAATTATGTAAATAGTCTCCTTCTGTTTTTCTTGAAGTCACTCAGTCGTGTCTGACTCTTTGCGACCCCGTGGACTGTAGCCCACCAGGCTCCTCTGTCCATGGGATTCTCCAGGCAAGAATACTGGAGTGGGTTGCCATTTCTTTCTCCAGGGGATCTTCACGACCCAGGGATCGAACCCAGGTCTCCTGCATTGCAGGCAGAGGTATTAACCTCTGAGCCACCAGGGAAGCCTAAATAGTCTCCCAACTCAGCTCAAAACGCTCCCATTTTAGAATAAATGCCAGAGTGCTTATAATGATCCGCAAGTTTCTACGTGATTTCTCCCTACCTTGTTATCTCTTTGACTTCATGTACTACTCTCTGAACTCTGAACTCTGCTTCAGCCACCAAATCCTCAGTGCTCCTACCGCCCCTAAGTACATGATTACCAAGGGACCTTTGTTGAGGGAGGCTTTCCCTGGTTTCAACACCCTCCATCTCTGCTTTACTCTTCATACCACTTTTCATTATCTAACAGTATATATTAAATAATTTACTTACTTTTATATTATTAAAAATAATTTACTTATTTATCTATGCTCTTTATTGATTGTCTGTCCATTAGAAAGCAAACTTCCATAAAGATAGGGATTTTTGTCTGTTTTACCCACTGCTATATCCCCTAGTGGGCTTCCCTTGTGGCTCAGATGGTAAAGAATCTGCCTGCAATGTAGGAGACCCAGGTTCAATATCTGGGATGGGAAGATTCCCTGGAGAAGGGAATGGCAACCCATTCCTGTATTCTTGCCTGGAGAATTCCTTGGACAGAAGAGCCCAGTGAGCTACAGTGCATGGGGTCACAAAGAGTTGGGCATGACTGAGTGACTAACACACATATCCCCCAGCACCTATAGTGACTGGCACAAACTCAACCCCATTGGTGGACTTTGTGACTGAAATGCAGATAATTATAAATCATTTATGTAATAAATTATGTTAGTACTGAGAAATAGTTGCATTCTTTCCGACTAAAATGACAGGTATCTTTTTAGGCCATTTTAGTCTAATATAATAAAATAATAAGTGAAGCAAAATATTTTGTGATGATGATTTTTATTAGAAAGAATAAAAAGTAAGGTTGACTGCTTCCCCCTCACAGACAATACCTATAAAACATAAATAAGTTGAAATTTACTGTTTCAAATGAAAGTATTTTATTTGCTGTGTTCTAACTAGGACTGTATTTGTTTTGGATTATACTCATCACTCATAGCTTTGCTTTTTGTCCTTATCTTTACCGTAGAAAATGAGACCAAGCTTTTAAACCATGAACACAGAAATTTGTGCCGTTATATTAAGTAATAACATCTTTATTAAAAACACTGATTTTACCAAAATAAGGTCTAAAAATTGTAACAACATATTATATATTAAAAAAAGATAGCTATTCTACTACAATTTGGTAAAATTTAATACTCTAATTCTTCATATATTTTTAGTTAATGGCTTTTGAAAATCAGGCTAAATGATAAAAACTATTCTATTTACACACCTTTAAGTGTTTGTTCAAACTGGAATATTTTTCTACATACTACACATGGTGTCCTGGTTTGGAGATAGTTTTACGTTAAAGGGGCCAAGACCTATGTATTTCTAACTATTCACTGTATTAAAAAGTGTGTGTGCATGCTAAGGTGCTTCAGTCATGTGTCTTTAGGACTGCAACCCTATGGATTTATAGCCTACCAGGCTCCTCTGTCCTTGGGATTCTCTGGGCAAGAATATTCGAGTGGGTTGCCATTCCCTTCTCTAGGGCATCTTCCCAACCCAGGGATCGAACTCAGGCCTCCCACATTGCAGGCAGATTCTTTACCTCCTGGGCCACCACTGGGTACCTAAAAAGAAGGGCTTCCCGGGTGTTGCAGTAGTAAAGAATCTGCCTGCAGGAGACTCAGGAGACCCAGTTAGATCCCTTTGTAGGGAAGACCCCAAGGAGTAGGAAATGCAATCCTACCTGGTGTGTTTGCCAGGAAAATTTCATGGACAGAGGAGCCTGGCAGGCTATAATCCAGAGGGCTGGACAGGACTGGGCAACTGAGCACTCACACACCTAAAAGGAACCTATTAACAAAGTTGTTGAAAGTCAGTTCAGTTCAGTTGCTGAGTCATGTCTGACTCTTTGCGACTCCATGAACCACAGCACGCCAGGCCTCCCTGTCCATCAACCAACTCCCAGAGTTTACCCAAACCCATGTCCATTGAGTTAGTGATGCCATCCAACCATCTCATCCTCTGTCATCCCCTTCTCCTCCTACAATCAATCTTTCTCAGCATCAGAGTCTTTTCCAATGAGTCAACTCTTCGCATCAGATGGCCAAAGTATTGGAGTTTCAGCTTCAACATCAGTCCTTCCAGTGAACACCCAGGACTGATCTCCTTTAGGATGGACTGGTTGGATCTCCTTGCAGTCCAAGGGACTCTCAAGAGTCTTCTCCAACACCACAGTTCAAAAGCATCAATTCTTCAGTGCTTATTTTTCTTTATAGTCCAACTCTCACATCCATACATAACTACTGGAAAAACCATAACCTTGACTAGACGGATCTTTGTTGGCAAAGTAATGTCTCTGCTTTTGAATATGCTATCTAGATTGCTCATAACTTTCCTTCCAAGGAGTAAGTGTCTTTTAATTTCATGGCTGCAGTCACCATCTGCAGTGATTTTGGAGCCCAAAAAAATAAAGTCAGCCACTGTTTCCTCATCTGTTTCCCATGATGTGATGGGACTGGATGCCATGATCTTAGTTTTCTGAATGTTGAGTTTTAAGCCAACTTTTTCACTCTCCTCTTTCACTTTCAACAAGAATCTTTTTAGTCCCTCTTCACTTTCTGCCATAAGAGTGGTGTCATCTGTATATCTGAGGTTATTGATATTTCTCCCAGCAATCTTGCTTCCAGCTTGTGCTTCTTCCAGCCCAGCGTTTCTCATGATGTACCCTGCATATAAGTTAAATAAGCAGGGTGACAATATACAGCCTTGATGTACTCCTTGTCCTATTTGGAACCAGTCTGTTGTTCCATGTCCAGTCGTAACTGTTGCTTCCTGACCTGCATACAGATTTCTCAAGAGGCACGTCAGGTGGTCTAGTATTCCCATCTCTTTCAGAATTTTCCACAGTTTATTGTGATCCACACAGTCAAAGGCTTTTGGCATTGTCAATAAAGCAGAAATAGCTGTTTTTCTTGAACTCTCTTGCTTTTTTGATGATCCAGTGGATGTTGGCAATTTTGTCCCTGGTTCTTCTGTCTTCTCTAAAACCAGGTTGAACATCTGGAAGTCTACAGTTCAGTATTGCTGAAGCCTGGCTTGGAGAATTTTGGGCATTACTTTACTAGCATGTGTGATGAGTGCAATTTTGCAGTAGTTTGAGCATTCTTTGGCATTGCCTTTCTTTGGGATTGGAGTGAAAACTGACCTTTTCCAGTCCTGTGGCCGCTGCTGAGTTTTCCAAATTTGCTGACATATTGAGTGCAGCACTTTCACAGCATAATCTTTTAGGATTTGAAATAGCTGAACTGGGATTTCTTCACCTCCACTAGCTTTGTTCCTAGTGATTCTTCCCAAGGCCCACTTGACTTCATATTCCAAGATGCCTGGCTCTAGATGAGTGATCACACCATTGTGATTATCTTGGTCGTGAAGATCTTTTTTGTACCTCATTTCTAAAATAAGGGTAACAAGAGCTAAACAGTAAAGAAAAACATAAATTATGTTCGTATACTATTTTTTGCAGCAAATACTGCTATTCAGACGACCATCAAACTGCACAAACATGTCCATGGAAACGTTCTCTTGATTTAAGAAATATGCCTTATGTGTCCTAGGATGTGGTCTCTAGCCTCAGCATCTACACCATATCGGCAGCAAACTTGCGAACTGATTCACAATCCCGAGGCCAAGTTGGAAGTGAGCGCTCGAGGAGACACACAAAGGAGCTTGCGCAGTTATGCGAACACGTCGTCCAATTAGAGACGAGGCGGTCACCTCGTCCAATTAGAGGCGAGGCCGACCCGGAACTGCGGCAGGAAGCTACTGCGCACGCGCCAGGGACTCGTCCGCGATTGGCTGCGCCGAGGCGGGCGCCTTCAGATGCTCTGGCGTTGGGGGTGTTGCTGTCTACTTCGCGTAGCCCTGGGACCCGGGTCGTCGCTCTCTTCGGATTCTCGCTGGTGCGTCCCTGAAGGGGAGAGGCGTGTGAGGCTGTGACAGGCTGTAGGCTTGTGTGGGACAGAAACGCGAGAGGCGCCAGAGCGAGCCTCCGAAGGAGGCGGGAGGGCAGGAAGGCTGCGGCGTAGGCGCGGCCGCTTCCTGCGGGTCTGGGAGTGCCAATGGGGTCTTAAGTCTGAGGGGCGCTTGGCTGCCGGCTTTGGGGCGCTGGTGCCGGAGGGCGGGCGGTGGGGGCGTGTCTGTGGTGGGGAGGCCGCCAGGAGAGGCGACTCGCGCTTTCGTGCCTTCGTTCCCGCCCTCCCGCTCACCTCCTGTGGCGTTGGGGTGTCTTTCTTCAGGATTCAGGTATACTCTCTTGCGCGGTATTAATTAGAATTAACTAAGTAATGGAAGATTTTTTTTTGTTTGTTTACCGGGGCCACCAAAATAAAAGGGGCGACTTGAGTCACGAAGGGAAATAACGGTAACGCGTCTGCCTGCGATGGGGGAGACCCATGTTCGATCCCTGGGTTAGGAAGATCCTCTGGAGAAGGAAATGGCAACCCACTCCAGTATTCTTGCCTGGAGAATCCCACGGACAGAGGAGCCTGGTGGGCTACAGTCCATGGGGTCGCAAAGAGTCGGACACGACTGAGCAAGTTCACCTTCTTTCTTCTAATGGAGTTGGAAGGCGGAAAGCAGAAACAAAAGGGGAGGTGTGTTGTTGGTTCTTGCCTGTTTTATTTGCATTCTTGCATCCTAGAGGTTTGATGATTCTCCTCCCACTCCCGCCTCAAAGCCAAACAGAATCCCTAGATTCTGGTCAAAATCTCCTTTGTCCAACTTCATCTTTTGCTAGACCCTCTCTCGGGACCTTCCTCAGCTCTAGTCTCATAGAAGGTTATGTGCGAAGCGTCTAATAGTAATTATCATAGTAACATTACAGATAACATTGAGTGTTTACTGTGTCAGACTTTATTCTAAGTACTTTAGGTATTTGATTTAACCCCCCCCCCCACCCCCGCAACCGTCTTATGAATAATCATTATTATGTTGTCTTTGTATAGTTGCTAAGTCCTGTCCGACACCATGGTCTGAAGCCTGTCGGGCTCCTCTGTCCATAAGATTTTCCCCGGGGAAGAATAGTGGAGTGGGTTGACATTTCCTTCTCCAAGGGCTTTTTCCCGACCCAGGGATCGAACTCACATCTCCTGCATTGAGGCGAATTCTTTACCACTGAGCCACCAGGGAAGCCCAAGGAAGTTATGTAAACCGTTGAAGATCACATGATAGAAATGGTCCATACTTATATTTAGGCATTTGCCTCAAAAACTGTATTCTTAATTGTTGCACAGTGCAGTGGGTTAAATTGCCTGGTAATATAGGCCTTTTGATGTGTCATTAGCCTGAATTTGCCACTTTACTTGGGAGAACAGAAATAAGCAGGTGTTAGAATATAAAAGATGTTAGAGCATCACAGCAGAGCTGCCAAATGGGTGTTATTTTTAGGGCCTGGGAAAGGGCTCCGATAGCACTAATTTAAGAAGTAATAAGGATTCAGAAACGTTTAGGGGGAAGTATACCAAAGTCTTTGACTGTGTAGATCACAATAAACTGGAAAATTCTGGAAGAGATGAGAATACCAGACCACCTGACTTGCCTCTTGAGAAACCTATATGCAGGTCAGGAAGCAACAGTTAGTACTGGACATGGAACAATAGACTGGTTCCAAATAGGACCAGGAGTATGTCAAGGCTGCATGTTGTCACCCTGCTTATTTAACTTCTATGCAGAGTACATCATGAGAAACGGGCTGGAAGAGGCACAAGCTGGAATCAGGATTGCCTGGAGAAATATCAATAACCTCAGATATACATATGACACCACCCTTATGGCAAAAAGTGAAGAGGGACTAAAAAGCCTCTTGATGAAAGTGAAAGAGGAGAGTGAAAAAGTTGGCTTAAAACTCAACATTCAGAAAACTAAGATCATGGCATCCAGTCCCATCACTTCATGGCAAATAGATGTGGAAACAGTGTCAGACTTTATTTTTCTGGGCTCCAAAATCACTGCAGATGGTGATTGCAGCCATGAAATGAAAAGATGCTCACTCCTTGGAAGGAAAGTTATGACCAACCTAGATAGCATATTCAAAAGCAGAGACATTACTTTGCCAACAAAAGTCCATCTAGTCAAGGCTATGGTTTTCCAGTGGTCATGTATGGATGAGAGAGTTGGACTGTAAAGAAAAATAAGCACTGAAGAATTGATGCTTTTGAACTGTGGTGTTGGAGAAGACTCTTGAGAGTCCCTTGGACTGCAAGGAGATCCAACCAGTCCATCCTAAAGGAGATCAGTCCTGGGTGTTCACTGGAAGGACAGATGTTGAAGCTGAAACTCCAATGCTTTGCCCACCTGATGCAAAGAACTGACTCATTTGAAAAGACCCTGATGCTGGGAAAGATTGATGGTAGGAGGAAAAGAGCATGACAGAGGATGAGATGGCTGGATGGCATCACTGACTCAATGTACATGAGTTTGGGTAAACTCTGGGAGTTGGTGATGGACAAGGAGGCCTGGCGTGCTGCGATTCATGGGGTCGCAAAGAGTCAGACACGACTGAGCGACTGAACTGACTGAACTGATCTGGTGTCTAGCAGTTCCTCAGTGGCATGGTGGTAAAGAATCCTCCTGTCAAGCAGGAGACCGTGAAAACTGTAAATTCAGTCCTTGGATCAGGAAGCTCCTGTGAAGTACGAATGGCACCCCCCTCCATATTTGTGCCTGGAAAAGTCCATGGACAGAGGAGCCCGGGTGGCTACAGTCCATGGGGTCGCAAAGAGTAGGACACGATTGAGCGCACACACATAATGATATCTGCAGTTTACTCTGAAATGCATCAGCAAGTTAGATGGATTGGTGGATGCCTAAGGGCATATATAAATGGCAGAGCTAGAAATCAAGCCATGGCAGGCTGGCTTGAGTGTTTTCTTAATCCCCACTTTGCTGGTTTTCCCATACCTGCCATACTCAAATTCATTAATGTTTTCTTTAGTATGGGATGAGAAGGGTTGAAAAATTAGACATGATAGGATTTAGGTGTTGAAAAGTTTAAGGTTTAAGATAGTGATTCTTAAATGTGAGATTTAGGAGCACCAGTGGCAATGCTTTTGGCTGAGATATTTGGACAGCCTTTAGCAATTGTCAACTGAGTCTTAATAAAGCCACTAGTGTGTTTGACTAAACTGGGGCATTGAGGGTGATCAGCGCAGTGAAAGGGGTGTAGAACTGGCCTGCCTTGTTGAAGTGCCTAGCGAGTAAAATGGGTTCCTCAAATATTTTGAAGTTTGAGGGGAGTTCTCTGGGTTGGGACAGTCTTTTCCAAATAGGCTTTAACTGCAGAAGAGGTGGTAGATTGTTTGTAAGGGGGAAGGCTTCAGTCCAGCGTGAAAATTTACAGACCATAACAAAAACATGTTTTTATCCATAAGATCAAGGAAGTTGTGTGAAGTCCATTTGCCAGACCTCAAATGGTCCGCTAGTCAGTTTAGAATATCTGGGAGAAGTACTCTCAGGTTCCCTGGGTTGTATTTTATACAAGCGGGACAAGTGGGGTAGGCACTTTTTTGTGCTCTTGTTAATATTTCCTCATAAACATTGATTCATGAATGCTATCATTTTGTCAGTAGACCAAGTGGTATTATGTACAGTGCTTGCAGTAGCAGTTCAGTCGCTCAGTCGTGTCCCTCTCTGTGACCCCATGGACTGCAGCATGCCAGGCCTCCCTGTCCATCACCAACTGCCAGAGTTTACTCAAACTCATGTCCACTGAGTCAGTGATGCCATCCAGCCATCTCATCCTCTGTCATCCCCTTCTCCTCCCACCTTCAATCTTTCCGAGCATCAGGGTCTTTTCAGATGAGTCAGTTCTTTGCATCAGGTGGCCAAAGTATTGGAGTTTCAGCTTCAGCATCAGTCCTTCCAATGAATATTCAGGACTGATTTCCTTTAGGATGGACTGGTTGGATCTCCTTGCAGTCCAAGGGACTCTCAAGAGTCTTCTCCAACACCACAGTTCAAAAGCATCGATTCAGAAGAATCGATGCTTTTGAACTGTGGTATATAGTGCTTAGGAGAGAGAATTTTAGACTCTTTAGTAGACTGGGTAGTTATTTGGTCCAAACCAGAGCTTTCTTGATATTAAAATATCAAGCCATAAATTATTGAATTTCCAATCTTGTTTTTCATTTTCTGAAGCCACTTGTTGGGCTTTTCTAGCCAGTTTTCTAAGTTACCATTTAGAAGAATATCCACTGGGACCGTGAAAGATCTTTGGCTGCTGTTGGTGCCTTTAAGGGCAGTATTTCTTGTGGAAATGTCAGCAGCGTGATTTCCCTTAGCTTTCAGAGAGTCAAGTTTAGCAGAATCTTAATAAAGGCTAACGTGGCAGGTAAAAGTAATGCATCCAATCACTCCTGAACATAGGGACCTTTTAAAATTTCATTTCTGCTGAAGTAAGGAAGCCACATTGCTTCTACAACATTCCAAAATCTTGAGCTGCTCTGAAAGTGTATCTACTATCAGTGTAAATATTGACAGTTTTGCCCTTGGCTAAAGTACAAGCCCATGTAAGAGTATATGATTCAGTTTGTTGAGTTGAAGTAGTAAAGGTGCTACCTCAACACTATCAAAAGGAGTTCCAATATTGTCACTCTCTCAGACATCAGTGAACCATAAGATGTCAGTGTTACCCAAAGGAATTTTCTGCAGATCATTCACAAGGAATCAGATGATCCCTCAGCATTAAGCAGTTGTGAGGGACTTGGTTGACAGAGGGGAGAAGAGTAGCGGGAGGGTCAGCTTATTACACTGTAGAAGTGTTATGTAAGGAGTGTTTAACAGAAGGACTTCAAGGCAGCTGACTTGGAAATGTTGAATTTAGGAGGATTTCTGCGTCATGAGTGTTAAAATGAGGATCCCACAACTTTTCTTGATGGTCTTAACCAAAATGGCAGTGGCAGTAATGGTTGTAATACCCTACGGGTTGTTGGTGGTCCCCGTGTTTTTGGCTGAGTATGCAAGGGCATTTCCTTCCTTTTCATACACAAAAAGGAAATCTGATAATTAGAATGCCCAAGGGCAGGTGGGTTCATGAAACTGAGGCTATGTTTTCCGGTTCTTCCCATAAAATTGGTTCCTGTTCTTTAGGAAAACATATGGAGGATTGGCCATAAGAGAGATTTAGAATGTTATCAAGATGATAACCGACTAGCCTAAGGAAGCCTCATAGTTGACGGTTGTTTTGGGTTTGGGCTTCCCTGGTGGCTCAGCTGGTAAAGAATCCACCGGCAATGAGGGAGACCTGGGTTAGATCCCTGGGTTGGGAAGACCCCCTGGAGAAGGGAATGGCTACCCACACCAGTATTCTGGCCTGGAGAAATCCATGGCATCACAAACAGTTGGACACGACTGAGTGACTTTCACTTTCACTTTGGGTTTGGGGAAACTTAGTACACAGGGGCTTCCCTGGTGGCTCAGAGGTTAAAGCGTCTGCCTGCAATGCAGGAGACCTGGGTTCGATCCCTGGGTCGGGAAGATCCCCTGGAGAAGGAAATGGCAACCCATTCCAGTACTCTTGCCTGGAGAATCCCATGGATGGAGGAGCCTGGTGGGCTATAGTCCACGGGGTCGCAGAGTCGGACACGACTGAGCGACTTCACTTTCACTTTAGTACACTATGAAGACTGTCTTTATCTATACACAGCCGTTGTTCTGATACCAGATGCCCTAAATAGTGAACCTTGGTTTGGGCAAACTACAATTTTTCCTTGGTGGTTTTATGTCTTATAAGGCTAAAACCTTTAGCAAGTGGATACTGTCTTCCAAGGAGGCAGCTTGAGAGGGAGAGCAAAATAGCAAGTCATTCACGTATTACAACAGAGTAGAACCTGTGGGGAACTTTTTATCATACAGATCAGCCTCTAGGGTTTATGAGAAATAAGGAGGACTCTCAGTAAAACCTTGAGTTTTTACTGTCCAGGTGAATTTTTTCTTCTCTAGGGCAAAAAGGCATTTTGTAGCTTCAATCAACTGGAATGCTAAAGAATACACTGATAAATCAGTTGCAGTAAATAATTTACCTCCAATGAGAATGGATTTTAGTAGAAGGTTAGGAACAACAGCCAAGGTGTCAAGAGATAGCAGTGTTGTTTATTGCTTGGAGGTCCTATCCTAGGGCAGTTCTACCTTTGGCCCTTCGGTTTTCTCACCAGTAAAATGGGAATGTTATAGGAGTATAACTAATACTAGAGACTGTAAAGTCTTGAGCCTTGTAATCTGTTACGGGTTTTATGCCTTGAAGGGCTTCTTTACTTGCAGGGTATTAATTAATTTGGGGGCAGGATTTGAAGGATATGTTAGAATCTTGATGGGAGTGCGTGTGTGCCTGCAAGCTTGCTAAGTCGCTTCAGTCATGTCTGACTCTGCGACTCTGTGGACTGCAGCCTGCCAGGCTCCTCTGTCCTGGGGATTCTCCAGGCAAGAATGCTAGAATGGGTTGGCATGCCCTTCTCCAGAGTATCTTCCCGACCAGGGATTGAATTGGCGGGCAGGTTCTTTACCACTAGTGCCACTTGTAAATATCTCCCTTGATGGGAGATGCACTGTGAATTTTGCCAACTTCAGGTATAGATTTTCCCGATAAGAAGGGTGGTAGCTGACCATGTAAGTTGGTGGACTGGTCTCGGGTTGTAATTCTAGAGACCTTTCAGTATTTCCCAATTAGCATGTGTGCTGTTTTTTTTTCCTGCCATGCTTGCATGGCTTGTGGAGTTTTAGTTTCCTGACCAGGGACTGAACCCCAGCCCTGACAGTGAGTGCATCCATTCCTAACCAGCACACTGGCAGGGAATTCCTCCAAGTCAGCAGTTTTCATACTGTGGGCCTGACTTCGCTGACACACATATGAACTAGCTGATACAAGTTGGAGAAACCAGATTGATCAGTTTGAATGATTATACTAAACTCCGATACAAACCTGTGAGGATCTTTGTTTACTTTTGGAAAATCTTTGACTATTGCTTGCAGTTTAGCTTTAGTTTAGGGTTTATAAGAAAGCAAGAGTTTATCCTCTGGGTCCTCAGAAAGCTTAATTTTAAAAGGCGGGTTCTGATATGTTCAGAGGAAAAGAGGATAGGAGACTTTTAGTGAAAAAGGGAAATTCCACTGGAGAGTTATTATGGGGGAACTGAGGGTGAAGAGGAGGTGTAGGTGGTGTGGAAGGGAAGAGAGATGGTGCAGAGGGCGGTCCTCAGCATGAGGGCTGAGGAAGAGGGGTAGAGGATTTTGAAGCTTTTTTACCTTTCTTTGTTTGCATCAGCTAAGATGTTATTTTGCAAAGAGACAATTTTAGGCTCCTGATAACATTTGGAAACCTCAGAATAGCAATCAAAATACTCATTTCCTTCAGTTTTGGGAATTTTAGAACTATGGTTGTCCAGTTTGGTTTTAAGAAAAGTTAAGTTTGGGAATTTCACAAGTTCCTCCTAATGGCCATTGACGTTCTAAATTGCTTTTGGGTAGGTTGGTCCATTTAGCTGGAAATGTGCATACAGAAGGACTGTAGTTTTTAAACATAAAATCGGCCGGAGTCCCTGTAGTGGTAGAGTGCACCCTCAAAATAATTTAGGTAACTGGGATCCCATTTCTCAGAGTTTTTCCCCTGGAGTGAAAGAATAAGTTTCAAAAGCCTAAAAAGCTCAAATACCTTGTAGGTCTAATACCAGCAGTTCTAAGGGAGCAGCCCAGTCATACAAGAGCCAAGCTAAAAGCTGCTCAGCAAAACTCAAGTGAAACAGCCTAAATCTGTGGGAGCGAGCCCAAAGCTTTAATAGTGAAGTTCCACTAGAACAGCCTGTTTCAAAGGGAATCTGGCCAAAGGCTGAACTGGCACATTTCCGGTAAAACAGCCACTGTTCTAAAAGGACTCAGGCTGGAGGCTAGTGCAGTTACAGTTGAAACAGCCTGTTTTTAGTGTCAGGCCAAAGTGCCAAATGAGTACTCACAGACAGAACTAGGCCTTAAACAGAAAGAATGAGTTCCTGAAACAGATCCTGAATAAAACCTGGAGAGCTTCAAAACCCAAAGAGGATGTAAGCTCAGATCCAGGAGAAAGACTTACTCTTGAGCCCCAGGGTTTAAGAAGAAAAGCATTGGGCACCAATGGACTCGGTGTGGGTCCTGCACCTGTTTGCTGACCAGTCTTGGAGTCATCATGGGTCTTCTCTGGATCCCGATCTGGGCCACCAAACTGTTGACTTTAAGCAAATCGACTGCCAGTTATTTCTCTGGGTAAAATGGGTTTACTTGGTATCAGCAAACAATTGCAGTTTGCGGTTTGCAATCGTGGGGAGCCATGTGCAAAACCTGCACACCCAGGAGAGGAGAACACATTATGGGTGGGGGGAGGAATTGAGAAGGCTATTGTAGGACTTCCCTGGTAGTACAGTGGATGTGAATTCGCCTGCCAGTGCAGGGAACATGGGTTTGATCCCTGGTCCAGGAAGATTGCACATGCTGGGATGCAGCTAAGCCCCTGCAGCAGGACTTCTGGAGCCCACACACTCTAGAGCCTGTGCTCCCCGTCAGTGGAAGCTGTGCCAGTGAGAAGTTCATGCACCACAGCAAAGAGTAGCCCCCGCTCGCTGCAACTAGAGAAAGCCCGTGCATAGCAGGGAGGCCCAGCCAAACCAAAAGTAAATATAAAAGGGCTACGGTAAACAAAGAGTCCATTGGAGTCCATTGGAGGACAGTTTGAAGTCTAGTGACTTTTCTTTCATTTTTTGGGGAGGGGGGCGGCCGACGCCATGTGGCATGTGGGGTTGTAGTTCCGTGACTAGAGTCCACCCTGACGCCTCCCCTCCACACCCCTCCACAGTGGATGCGCGGATTCTTAACCAGTGGATCACCAGGGAAGTCCCAGTAGTGACTTTTCATTGGCTGAGTTTTGACAGTTTTATTGGCTGAGTTTTTGCCAGGCAAGAAGAGGGTTCTTCTTGTAACTGTTGGTTGTTGCTATCATCATGTACTGGGAGAGCTTCTCCTTCTGGCCTCTGGTCTGTATGTTAGTTGAGATTTCTGTTAATTTTTATACCATTGCTGATCCCTCAAACTGCATCCAGACTGGTTATTTATCAGATACTCATGTATTTCCTCATTTTTACGTTGCTGAAAGTGGGAAATGTCTAACCAGCAGTGATGGCATGTCCCAGCTTAATTGGCTGTAGTTCTTTTTTCCTTTGTAGAAAATTGGAAATACACAGTAAAGAAGTCAGAAGAAAATAAAAATTACTGGTACTTCTGACATCTAGATATAATGTTCATGTTGTGCATGTGTTTTTCTAGTCTTTTTAAACTCTCTATAGATGTGTAATTTTCAGTTAATAATTCAGTGTGAACACTTAGATGACTTTTGACAAACTTGTAACCACACTGCGATATGATGGAGCTTACCTTGATCACACATGAAAGTTTCCCATGCCCCTTTGCATTCTAGTCTTTAGCACAAACTCATACTATTTTTTTGTCTTTTTCTTTTATAACATTGAAATGTTGCTGAACATGTTTGGTAGCCATTTGTGAAATTAAAATTTACTGTTTTTAGAGCAGTTTCAGGTTTAGCAAAGTGGAGGGAGATGTTTTAGGTGTACAGCGTTAGGTTTAGGTGGAGATTTCCCATGTACCACTGCCTTCCCTTGTTATTAGCATCCCTCACCAGAATGCTACATTTGTTACCGTTGACACACATAAGCACCCAGAGTCCGTAGTTTACATTAGGATTTATTCGTGGCCTTGTACATTTTGTGCATTTGGACAAACATGTAATGACATGTATCCATCATTAGGGCATTATAAACTATACTTTCTCTGCCTTAAAAAATTTTGTGGTCTGCCTTTTCATCTGGGCCCCTCCCCTAACCCTTGGCAGTGATCTTTTTACTCCATACTTTTGCCTCTGTAGTTTTCTAGGATGTCACATAGTTGGAATCATATAGTATGTAGCCTTTTCAGATTGGCTTCTTTCATTTAGTAATACACATTTACGGTTCCTCCATGTCTTTTCATGGCTTGGCAGCTCTTTTTCTTTTCTTTCTTTCTCTTTTTTCGTTAAGTGTTGAGTAACATTCCGTGGTCTGAATGCACCACAGTTTGTTTATTCATTCACCTGAGTGCTTGGTTGCTTTCAAGTTTTGGCAATAATGAATAAAGGTGTGGTAAAACATTTTTATGCAGGTTTTTTTCAACTCTTTGTTGAAAGGAGTTTATCCTATGATAAAAATATGTTCAATTTTGTAAGAAAGTACCCAAATGTCTTCCAAAGTGGCTGTACCATTTTGCATCCCCACCAGGAATGAATGAAGATTGCTATTGCCCCACGTCCTCACCGGCATTTGGTATCATCTGTTTTGGATTGTCTTCATTTTTGATGACATATGACGTGGAGCATCTTTCCATGTGCTTATTTGCTATTTTATATCTTTTGTGATATATCTTTTAAGATCTTTGGCCCACTTTTTAACTGGATTGTTTTATTGTTGAGTTTTAAGATTTCTTTGTATATTTTGGATAATAGCCCTTTATCAGATGCACCTTTCGCTGGTATTTTCTCCTAGTGTGGCTTGTCTTTTCATTACTTTGATATTGTCTTTGCAAAGCACAAGTTTTAAATTTTAATGAAGTCTAGCTAATCAGTTATCTCTTTCATGGGGTTTTTCCTTGGTGTTGTAGCTAAAAAGTCATCACCATACCCAAGGTCATCTAGATTTTCTTCTGTATTATCTTCTAGGAGTATTTTCGCTTTGTGTTTTACATGTAAGCCTATGATTCATTTTAAGTTAATTATTCTGAAGAGTGTAAAGTCTTGTTTCTAGGTTCATTTTCTTTGCATGTGTGCGTGCATGCTAATTCACTTTAGTTGTGTCTGACTCTTTGCGACCCTATGGACTGTAGCCTGCCAGGCTCTTCTGTCCGTGGGATTCTCCAGGCAAGAATACTGGAGTGGATTGCCATGTCCTCCTCCAGAGGGTCTTCCCGATCCAGGGGTTGAACCTGCGTCTCTTATGTTTCCTGCATTGGCAGGCGGGTTCTCTGCCACTGGCACCACCTTGTTGTTATTGAGTCGCTCAGTCGTGTCTGACTCTTTGCGATCCCATGGACTGCAGCACGCCAGGCCTCCCTGTCATTCACCATCTCCTGGAGTTTGTTCAAACTCAAGTCCACTGAGTTGGTGATGTCATCCAACCGTCTCATCCTCTGTGTCTGACTCTTTGCGATCCCATGGACTGCAGCACGCCAGGCCTCCCGGTCATTCACCATCTCCCGGAGTTTGTTCAAACTCATGTCCACTGAGTTGGTGATGTCATCCAACCATCTCATCCTCTGTCGTCCCCTTCTCTTCCTGCCTTCAGTCTTTCCCAGCGAGTCAGCTCTTCTCATCAGGTGGCCAGAGTATTGGAGCTTTAGCATCATTCCTTCCAATAAATATTTGGGGTTGATTTCCTTCAGTATTAACTGGTTTGATCTTGCTGTCCATGGGACTCTCAAGAATCTTCTCCAGCATCACAGTTCAAAAACATCAATTCAGCCAACATTTGCTGATTCATAGAGAAAGCAAGGGAATTCCAGAAAAACATCTACCTCTGTTTCATTGACTTCGCTAAAGCCTTTGACTGTGTGGATCGTAAACTATGGAAAACTTTTAAACAGTTGGGAATACCAGACCATCTTACTTGTCGCCTGAGAAACCTGTATGCAGATCAAGAAGCAACAATTAGAACCTTATATAGAACAGTTGACTGGTTCAAAATTGAAAAAGTGGTATGACAAAGCTGTTGTCACACTGTTCATTTAACTTACACGCAGAGCACATCTTGTAGAATGCCGGGCTGGATGAGTTACAAGCTGGAATCAAGATTGCCAGGAGAAAATATCAACAGCCTCAGATATGCAAATAATACCACTTTAATGACAAAGTGAAGAACTTAAGAGCCTCTTGATAAGGGTGAAAGAGGAGAGTGAAAAAGCTTAAAACTCAGTATTAAAAAAGACTTAAGATTGTGGCATCTGGGCCCATCAGTTGATGGCAAATAGAAGGGAAAAAGGGGGAATCAATGACAGATTTCCTCTTCTTGTACTCTAAAATAACTGCGGATGGTGATTGCAGCCATGAAATTAGAAGACGATTGCTTCTTGGCAGGAAAACTATGACAAATTTAGATAGTGTATTAAAAAGTAAAGGCAGCACATTACTGACGAAAGTCTGTGTAGTCAAGGTCTTTCCAGTAGTTGTGTGTGGATGTGAGAGCTGGACCATGAAGGCAGAGTGCCGAAGAATTGATGCTTTTGAACTGTGATGGTGGAGAAGACTCTTGAGAGTCCCTCGGACAAGCAAGTAGATCAAATAGGTTAATCTTGGAAATCAACCCTGAATATTCATTGGAAGGACTGATGCTGAAGCTTCAATACTTCCCACCTGATGGAAAGAGCCGATTCATTGAAAAAGACCCTGATGCTGGGAAAGATTGAAGGCAGAAGAGGAGGGGAACAGAGGATGAGATGGTTGGATGGCATCACCGACACAATGGACATGGGTTTGGATGGACTCCGGGAGTTGGTGATGGACAGGGAGGCCTGGCGTGCTGTGGTTCATGGGGTTGCAAAGAGTCGGACACGACTGAGCGACTGAACTGAACTGAGCTTGTGGTGGCCTCTCTTGTTACAGAGCATGCACTGTGGGGCATGCAGGCTTCAGTAGTTGCAGCTTGTGGGCTCTAGAGCGTGGGCTCGGTAATTGTGGCACTCAGGCTTTTAGTTGCTTTCAGTGACATGTGGAATCTTCCCAGACCAGAGATTGAACCCGTGTTCCTTGCACTGGCATGTGATTCTTAACCACTGGACCACCAGGGACGTTCAATATCTCTCCATTTATTTAGTTCTTTGATTTTGCTCAGCAGAGTTTTTATAGTTTTTCCTTATATAGATCTTGTACATGCTTTGTTAGATTACCCTTAAATATTTCATTTTTGTGGGGTGCTAATGTAAATGGTATTGTGTTTTTAAATTCAAATTCTACTTATTGGTGATATGTTGGAAAATAATTGATTTTTGAGTTTTAATCTTGTATTTTTGCAACTTTGCTAAAATTGCTGTTTTTAGCCATTTTTTATTTGATGTATAAAAGTTTCTCATATCATTAAGCATTCTTTTAAAATGTGATCCCCACCCCCCACACCCCCCTATTCATCGTTGTAGAACTATTTAACAGATAGTGAATGCCTTCTTGTGTTGGTACTGGCAATATACTGATGATTGGAAGGTAAGACTTCACCTGATCCAGGAGTTTACAACTTGGGGGAATTAATAGGCAGTTTCATTACAGTGTGAAAAGTGCTTGGGTAGTAGACACATAGGAAGGATCTCTAATCCAGTCTTTGGGGGAGATGAAGGCGGCTCACAGTTAAGAGCCCTAAAGGATAAATTGAAGTTCATCAAGCAAAGAAAAATGGGTAAAGGCTGTATCGGAGACCCAACACTGTGTAGGGAGTTTGTTCAAAGACCTAGAGGAAAAGAGAGCATGGCTTGTTTGGAAAATTGCAGCACTACATTTTAGTCATGTAGGAAGAGAGTGTATTCTATTTTATCCAGTACCCTGTTGTAGATATTTAAATTTCCCTTCTTCTACTATAAGTAATATTGGCATGAAAACTGTATACATAATTCTTTGAGTATATATTTGCTAATTCTTAGGGTAAATTTCCAAAAGTGTAATTTCTGGGTTACGCAGATTATTTTGGTAGCCATGTGCATCCTTGTTGATGCCTTATCTTGTGTACAGTTTTGTGAGATTGCTTTAAATTAGAGTGCTTTCTGCTGTCCATTGCAGAAGCATGATGTATACTTGTAATGTTCTTGTCTTGATGGAAATAATATCGAGCAAAAGTTTGGAAACGTGGTTCTTGTCTCTTGATTTATTTATTTAAAATACCTCACTGCTTTAAAAGGAAATAGGATAGTAAAAGTTGAACTCTTAAATGTATTCTTTCAATTGCCAGGATTTTATTCACTCATTCAAAAGTATTTGTTAGTAATTATCATGTATCTGGCTTTGTGGTTGATGCTGCTTACAGAATGGTTAAGAAAACAATGATTGCTACTCGCATACAGTTTATGGATTGGTAGAATAGGAAAAAAGCAACATGCTTTATATATGTATGTGAATAATTATGTTTTCTTTGATTTTGAAACTACTATCTAAATTATGTTTAAGGCTTTATTGTTGTTATCTAATCTATAATTTTATCAAAATCGGTACAATATATGTTCAAGTTTGTACCATATATCTTGAACCTTAATACATTTCAGAAGCCTTTTGTGATGGAAAATAAAATGTTACCAACTGTTGAATTTGTTTTCTAAGGCTTTTTACAGGCTTATTCCCTTATATTTTAAAAGATGTCATCATTATAGTGATGATATATATTTGGAGGTAATTCTAATCAGACTTCTGATGAATTGACTTTTGGGTATTTTTCAGGTTAATACTACTAAATATGAGACGATCAGCAGCACCAAGTCAGTTGCAAGGGAATCCCTTCAAAAAACCAAAGTTTATATCACCAGCAAGAAGTCATCCAAGTCCTAATGAAGAGGTTGCAAAACTGAATTCAGATATAAAGTTATTTGAGGTAAAAAAAAAAAAATAACAGTAACGGAAGCCTAATGTAGAGAAGCATGTATTTTAAAAAATTGCCATTTAAACAGTTAACAATGTTCACTGCCTATAGGAATTTTCAGTATCTCTGATAAATTCTTCTA
Organism: Budorcas taxicolor; assembly: GCF_023091745.1. Classification (NCBI taxonomy): domain Eukaryota; kingdom Metazoa; phylum Chordata; class Mammalia; order Artiodactyla; family Bovidae; genus Budorcas; species Budorcas taxicolor. The sequence goes on from NC_068923.1 coordinate 82,907,266, forward strand.
AAAACCTTAGACATAATGGCTAACTATATATATTTGAAGGAATGGTATAAAGTAAACTTGGGTTAGGTCTATAAATAAACTTTTGGTAACAGTGAAAAATACCTCCACAAGGGAAGGGGTGGAGATTCTTGTTCAAGAAAAAAGGTTATTCTGGATCAGTGTTCTTTTTAAAGGTACCACATAAGTAAATGAAAACTTTGGATAAGGTAATTAAAGAGAAGGAAGTGAAAATGTGCTCAGTCGTGTCTGACTCTTTGCGACCCCATGGACTGTAGCCTACCAGGCTCCTCTGTCCATGGGATTTTCCAGGCAACAGTACTGGAGTGGTTTGCCATTTCCTTCTCCAGGGAATCTTCCCAACCCAGGGATCGAACCCAGGTCTCCTGTATTGTAGACAGACGCTTTACCGCCTGAGCTACCAGGGAAGTCAATTAAAGAGAAAACATACATAAATAATGTTTTATATCACTGTTGTGGAAACTTCCTTTCCTTTTTACTTATAAAAAGTAAGTGCTCAAAACAGTCTTAATATGTATTCTTTGCTACTAAGATGAAGGATTATTTAAGTCTGGTATACTAGAAGGTTTATAAAGATTATGTAGAGCATATGTAGAATGGACAGTCCACACTTTGGCTACTCTACAGTTCTCTGATTTATGTTCTGGAGATTGAAATCTACTAATATTTTTTCTTTTTTTATTATGGCAAAATATATATAGCATAAAATTTGCCATTTTACCATTTTTAAGTGTGCAGGTAAATGGCATTAATTACATTTTCTTTATTGTTCAATAATCACCATTTTCTGTGTACCATTAGGCAGTAATTCCCTATTTTCCCTTCCCTGGTCATCGCTACTGTTTCTGTCTCCATGAATTTGATTACTCTAGGTACCTCATATTTTGGAGAAGGCAATGCCAATCCACTCCAGTAATCTTGCCTGGAAAATCCTGTGGATGGAGGAGCCTGGTAGACTGTAGTCCATGGGATCACTAAGAGTCAGATACGACTGAGCGTCTTCCCTTTCACTTTTCATTCTCATGCATTGGAGAAGGAAATGGCAACCCACTCCGGTGTTTTTGCCTGGAGAATCCCAGGGAAGGGGAAGCCTGGTGGGCTGCTGTCTGTGGGGTCGCACAGAGTCGGACACAACTGAAGCGACTTAGCAGCAGCAGCAGCAGCAGCAGGAGGTACCTCATATTTAAGTGGAATCATAAATATTTGTCCTATTGTGTCTGGCTTATTTCACTTACTATTGTGTCTGGCTTATTTCACTTAGCCTATGTTTTCTAGGATCACCCATGTTGTAGCAGGTGTGAATATCAATGCTTTATGTGATTAAGTAATATTCAGTTGTTTCAGTTCAGCTCAGTTGCTCAGTCGTGTCTGACTCTTTGCGACCCCAGGGACTGCAGCATGCCAGGCCTCCCTGTCCATCACCAACTCCTGGAGTTTACTCAAACTCATGTCCATTGAGTTGGTGATGCCATCCAGCCATCTCATCCTCTGTCGTCCCCTTCTTCTCCTACCTTCAATCTTTCCGAGCAGCAGGGTCTTTTCAAATGAGTTGGCTCTTTGCATCAGGTGGCCAAAGTATTGGAGTTTCAGCTTCAACATCAGTCCTTCCAATAAAACCCAGGACTGGTCTCCTTTAGGATGTACTGGTTGGATCTCCTTGCAGTCCAAGGGACTCTCAAGAGTCTCCTCCAACACCACAGTTCAAAAGCATCAATTCTTTGGTGCTCAGGTTTCTTTATAGTCCAACTCTCACATCGATACATGACTACTGGAAAAACCATAGCCTTGACTAGACGGACCTCTGTCGGCAAAGTAATGTATCTACTTTTTAATACGCAATCTAGGTTGGTCATGGCTTTTCTTCCAAGGAGCAAGCATCTTTTAATTTCATGGCTTCAGTCACCATCTGCAGTGATTTTGTAGCCCCCCAAAATAAAGTCAGCCACTGTTTCCACTGTTTCCCCATCAATTTCCCATGAAGTGATGGGACCAGATGCCCATCACTTAGTTTTCTGAATGTTGATTCAACTGTATGTATATACATATATATATGTATATATGCACATACATATGTGTATATACACACACATATACATACATGTATGTGTATACATACACTATATTTTGTTCATTCATTCATTGATAGATCCTTGGTTTGTTTCTACTTTTTTTCTATTGTGAATAATGCTGATATGAACATTGGCATACATGGTTCTGTTTAGATACCTACTTTTAGTTCTCTTGTATATATATACCCAACAGTGGAGTTGCTAGATGATACAGTAATTCTATGTTTAGTTTTTAAGGTACTACCAAATTGCTTTCCATAGGTACCGAAACATTTTACATTCCCACCATTGATGTGTGAGGGTTCCAATTTCTCCACATCCTTAGCAACACTGGTTATTTTGTTTTTGTTGCTGTTTTTTTTTTTTTGATTATGGTCATCCTTGTTGTTGTGAAGTGGTATTCCACTGTGGTCTTGATTTGCATTTTCCTAATGACTAGTAATTCTGAGCATTTTTTCATGTGCTTATTGACCATATGCTTATCTTCTATGGAGAAATGTCTTTTCACATTCTTTGAGGCTTTTAACTGTTTTGTCGTTGAAAATATCTACTTATTCTTGACTCTGTTTTTTGGTCTGCATCTGTTTGTTTTATCCAACACTCGTTTAGAATTCTGGCCACAATGTAAGGAGAAAATTATGTAAGCATAGTTTTTCATTTTTTGATTTCTTTTTATAAAAGCAACTTTGTTTAAGTTAAATGGACATACCTGTAATCTACCTACTACAATTCAGTTGTATTTCATATGGTCAGAGTTGTGCAGTGATCACCAAAATCAATTTCAGACCATTTTAATCATTCCAGAAAGAGAGAGACTTCACATACATCAACCCATCCAAATCCCTCAGCCCTTTGTAATCACTAATATACTTTCTGTTTTATGTATTTATCTATTATGAACATTTCATATAAATAGAGTCATACAACATGTGGCCTTTTATGACTCACTGTTTTCAGTTTCATAGTGTTTTTCAAGGCTCGTCCATGTTGTGGCATGTATCAGTAATTTATTTCTTTTTATTGCTGAATGTATTAGTTTCCTATTGCTGCTGTAACAGATTACCAGAAATTTAGTGACTTAAACCAATGCAAGTGTATTATCTTATAGTTCTGTAAGTCAGAAGCTCAACGTGGGTCTCATTGGGCTTATCAAGGTGTTGGCAGGGTCGCATTTTTTTCTGGAGATTTTAGAGTGTTTCCTTTGCCTTTTCTAGTTTCTACAGACCAACTGCAATCCTGGTGGCCCCCTTCTTAATTCTTTGAAAATTGGTAGTGGCAGTTTGATTCCTTTTATTGACATCTTTTTGGTTCTCTGAAACTGGAACTCATTTGGTTAGATTGGGTCGCCCTGGATAACTCAGGACAGTCTCTCTATTTCAAGGTCCTTAACCTTAATTGCATCTACAAAGTCTCTTTTGCCACAGAAGGTAAGATTTCCACAGGTTCTGGGAGTTAGGGTACAGACATCTTTGGGAGGCATTATTCTGCTTACCACACTGAGTAATATTTCATTGCATTAATATACCATATTTTATTATTCCATCTGTCAGTTGATGGATGTTTGAATTGTTTCTATTTTTAAAATTTAGGTATTATGAATAATGCTGATGAATATTCATGTGTAAATTGTTGTATAGACATATGTTTTCATTTCTCTTGGGTGCATTCTTAGGATGGAATTGCTGGGTCATATAATAATTCTGTGGTTAACCTTTTAATGCCATGGTGGCTGTACTGTTTCATTCCCATTATTAATGTGTGAGGTTTCAGTCCTCGCCATGTTTATTGACACTTAACATTATCTATTTGATTATAACCATACTGTGGATGAAGTGGTATCTGACTTGGGGTTTTGATTTACTTTTCCTTGGTGGCTAATGTTGAGTGTTTTTGTATGTGGTTATTGGCCATTTGTATATCTTTTTTGGAGAATTGTTTATTCAGATCCTATTTTTTTAAGTTGGATTATTTGCTTTTTATTACAGAGTTGTAAGAGTCTGTATAGGTTCTAAACATAGGTGCCTTATCAGATATATGATTTGCAAATATTTTCACCTTGTTATTGATTACCTTTCACTTTCTTGATGGTTTCGTCTGTAGCACGAATGTTTTAAATTTTGATGAAGTCCGGTTTATCTGGGTTTTTCTTTTTTGGTGTTGGTAGTACTTGTGATTTTAGTGTTGTATCTGAGAAGGTCATGAAGATTTACCGTGTTTTCTTCTAAGAGTTTTATAGTTTTAATTCTTCCATTTTAGTCTATGACCCATTTTGAAATGGTTTTTATGTATGGTGTGAGGTAGGAATCCAACTGTATCATTTTACATGTGGATATCTAATTGGGTTCCAGGACCATTTTTTGAAAAGACTGTTTTTTCCTCCATTGAATCATTTTGACACCCTTGTCTTTAGGTTTATTTTCTGGTGGAGGTTCTAAGGACTAATTTGAAACCAAAACCACTGGTTTATTCTTTTCCTCTTACAATTATTATCAAGAAACTAAATAGTTTTCTTTAAATACTAATGAAGTAGGCATTTTTGAAACCGTACAGCTATGTTAAGTAAGGCAACATGCAAAACCTAAAAATATTAGGCTTAGCAGTCAACTTTACTGTCTCCTTTGTCTATTCCATCCTTAAATTTTTTTCTTAGATTGAATTAATCCATACCAAGAATGTATTGGTTTGGTGACTTCAGGGGTCTTTTATTTGAATGGTCTGATAAAAATATGGAACAAATCGAGCATCAAAATAAATATACTGGATAATGGATAATTGTATAATGGATAATAACCCACTGAATAATATAGGAGTCTGAAGCCATAGTAATATAACTAAATAAGTAGTAAACTCTTTCTCAGAGTGAAATGCTAAATCACAAAAATAAAGGTAATGGTGGTGTCAGAAAATATTAATGGGTTCCAAAACCCATCAGATTAATGGGTGAATGTTTCATCAGGAAATAGGATACTTGAATAGACTCAAGCATCTCCTTACAACATACTTTAAAGACAAGTAGAAAAATATTAACTTGGTGAGAATACCTGGTAGACACCACTTTAATCAAATGGCTGCCTCCATTAATGGACAGATTGATATTTTGTGCCCTTAGTATGGTGAACTATGATATGCCTTCCAAAATATGTAATCTGAAGCTCATCATTAGGAAACATCAGGCAGTCCAAATAAGGGAACATTCTATAAAATAGTTGGCCTGTATTCTTTGAAAGTGTCAGAAATCACAAAAGATGAATAAAGGTGAGGAACCGTTCTAGATTGAAACTAAAGAAACTGTTGACTAAATAAATGTATTGTGTGATCTGGGATTGGATCCTTGCTCAGGGAAAAAAACTGTCAAAAGACATTGTTGGGGTAAGTGACCCCATTTGAATGTGGGCTGTGGATTAGATAATAATATTTTACTACCATTGTTAAATTTTTGATTTTGGTAGTTACTGTGATTATGTAAGAGAGTGTGTTTACTCTTTGCAAACACACTTTGTCATTTTTAGAGGTAAAGGAACACAGTGTCTCCAGCTTACTTTAAATGTACGCACACACACGTGATACACATACATGCACAGGAGAGATAGATAGAGGGAAAGTAAATGGAGCAGAATGTAAACAAATGGTGAGTTTGGGTAAAGAGTACATGGGACTTCCTTGTATTTCTGGAATGTTTCTATAAGCTTAAAATTATATCAAAATAAAATGTTGCAAAAAATAAAATTTGTGACTCATTAATTTATTTCCATGACTTACTTATCAGATAGGTTTTTGAATGTCCCTGAAATTTGTTAAAATGAATATTTATAGAGCTATGACAGCTGTGTCTGTTAATGTGAGCTGTTATTAAAAAAAACTTCAAACATACTATTGTAGACAAAAAAATGATCTTCCAAAAACGTCCATATCCTGATCCGTGGAAACCCGTGAATGTATTAACCTCACATGGCAAAAAGGACTCTTGAGTAAGTGATTAATGTTTGAGGACCTTGAGATAGGAGGGAGGGTGGTCATTCTGGCTTATCAAGGTGGGTCCGATATAATCACAAAGGTCCTTAAAAGTAGAAGAGGGAGACAGGTGAGAGTTAGAGAAAGAGATGTGATTAAGGAAGCAGGGCAGAGAGATGCAGAGGCACTGACTGTGAAGTGCAGCAATGCTGGTAGCTTTTAAAAGTTTGGAAAGCCAAGGAAATGTGTTCTGTCTTAGACCCTCTTGAAAGAAATGCAAATGACCTTGATGTCAGCCTGGTAAGAGCCAAGTCAGAGTTCAAACTTAGAGAATTATAAGACAATGCATTTGTGTTGTTTTAAGCCACTAAGTTTGTTGTAATTTGTTACAGCAGCAACAGAAAATTGATACACATATAAAAATAGATAAAAGAGTATATGAAGAACGCCCATGTACACATCACCCCGCCTTGGCAGTTGTCAGTTTGTGACCCCTCTTGCTTTATTTTTACCTTCCAGCTCCCTCCCCTTTTTTCCCCAACTCATTATTTTGACACAGTTTCCAGGAATCTCTTCTCATTTGTAAATATTTTAGTATTTGACTGTAAAATATAAGGTACTGTTAAAACAATACCACGGCAGTATGTCATTAGCCACGTAAAAAATTAACAATTAACAATATTTAAGTGTTGCTTTTAATATTGAGAAATTTAGCAAGAAAAATAAGCAGTTGACTGAGAAGGGCACATTGTGACTTGTTTAAAACCTCATTTGATCTGTTGCTTAAAATACACTAGGGTCTAAGACAGAACACATTGTAAGCATAGTTTTCATTCTGTGGTATCTTTCAGCTTGTGAAAGTGAAAGTCGCTCAGTCCCCTCCGACTCTTTGCGACCCCATGGACTGCATAGACTGTATAGTCCATGGGATTCTCCAGGCCAGAATCCTGGAGTGGGTAGCCTTTCCCTTCTCCGGGGGATCTTCCCAACCCAGGGGTTGAACCCAGGTCTCCTGCATTGCAGGCGGATTCTTTACCAGCTTTCAGCTTTTATAACATAATAAAACTAGTTTAAAAAAAATTATAATTTTAGTTTATTTAAAAATATCTATTCCCTATTTAGATATGAGAAACTAGTAGCTCATAGTCAGTATTTTAAATTGGGAATCTATTATGTAAAACTATGGGAAATTAGGTTTAATATCAGCATAAAATACATACTTTGTTTTTTTAGGTTGCTGCAAATAAGAATAATTTTCTCCAGCCACAAAATGATCCCAGAACATGCAATTTTAATTTGCCTACTAAAGAATGTACTAAAGGAATTAATCATGGGGATAGTTACAGGGAAAAATATTGTTTGGAAGCATCTACAAAGACAACATTAGACCTCCATCATACAGGTAAGACTGAACAGGTTATACTTGATGAGTCTTATTACAGTATTATTTAAATTGATTATATACAGTAATGAACATGTTATATTTGAAAATAGTTGATACATTAATAGCTCTGCTAGATCATTGGCAATTCAGATTTTTTTGTGGTCATAATTTATCTTTAATGATTGAATTAGTAACCATGTCATCCAAATCTTGTATTTTGTAATAGGCATATGTCTAAGGTTATTCATCGTAAACTTATTGGTCAAATAATGGTCTTTACTTCTAGTACCAAAATGAATTGTGTTTAAAGGTTTGATTTTTTTTTTTTAAGATTTAATTAAAAAAACTGTCTTAAAATGCATTATCAGCATTAAAGTCAGAGAGGTGAACTTTAAATGAGTAAAATTGTTAATTCATTATAGTCCATTGGAGTAACTTGAAATCAGTTAGATTTGAAAGTATATAATTGCAGGAAAAGCAAACATTTAACAAATTCCCCTGCTGCTGAATTGAACTAAAATAATGATTATGGTTTCTGTTGCATTGTAAGAGATTAATGTTTTCCAAGTAGTTGAAAAAATTATCTGGAGTGTTCATGAGTGTTTATTTGGCCTTTTGAAAGGCACACCATTAAGATTACATTTTTCTAAATTACATTTTATTCAGTTTTTGGTTGAAAAGGGTTTCAGGGAGAGAGCCTCATATACTAGTCATATACAGAATGCAGCTTCTCTCCCTAAGATACCAATGCAAATCAACACTGTGCCTTCAACTAAACCCTTTTGAAGGAACTTTTTGAGAATTGTGGTATTTAATACATTTTACACGTGAATGGGTTCATTTCTCGTTGCGGCAGAGGGTCTTCTGTGTTTTCCCAACTGGCCAGGATCCTTAGTACCATTTATGTGCTCCTCATAACTTCAGATTTGTAACAAGTTTGAGAATGAAGTTGAGAAGGACTTTTGGAGCTGGTATCAATTCAGTGAGATCCCTAGAGACAGCTCTGGGCACGGGCATGGGCATAGTGGTGTACCTCTGCTCTGTTTCACTCATTTACTCTCCTTTTTTATTGCTTTCCTTCAGTTCAGTTCAGTTCAGTTCAGTTCAGTCACTCAGTCGTGTCCTTACCTCCCTCCTTTTCTCTTTTCTTCCTTTCATCTTTGTTAGGGAAATATCCTGTTTTCCCAGATTGTATTTCCTACGCTGTCAGCCTGTGGCAGGTAATGATCCATCTATACCTGTTTCTTTTCTATCACAGTAGCTAATCTCTTCTCCAGAGAATGATATTAGACTCTAGAATATAATATATTTTATGTTACTGATTTGGGGCTGTTTTTGTGTTCTACTGTAGTTTCTCATTGTTTTCCTTACTAAATATGAGAAGGGAATTAAGAGTTAAGATAAATTGAAGAGGGAGTTAATTTACTCAACCCTTAATCCCTTAATCCTTTCTCTGATTTAGTACATTGACTGGACTGGGGAACCTGTGCCAATCTCCTGATACTCTCCTGCCTCTCATTTAGAGAGAGAGGTTAACTGGGGAAAAAAATATTGTGAGAAACATCATGCTTCCTTTGGTGATTGCTGGAGAGGAATGTTGTATGTAGAAAAGTATGGAGGTGAAAGACCTATATATTCATCTTTTGACATTCTTTTAATTCTAGGTCTAATTCACCTTGGAGTCAGTTCAAAGCCTGCATGTCCTAGTGAAAATAGACCCTCATTTCCTACTAGCTTTTTATTTTGAAAAATTTCCTACATACAGAGAAGTTGAAAGAATAATCCAGTTATCATCAAAAATTCAATAGTTTCTAATATTTTGCCTCATTTGTCTGTATTCCCCACCCCCCTGTATATGCATTTTTTTTTTTTTTTGGACTCTGAAAATATGTTGCAGCTTTCATGCCACTTTACTTCTAAATACTTCAGCATGTATGTCTTTAAATAAAAGCTCTCCTATATAACCACATTATTATACCAAACAGTTAACAATAATTCATAGTATTTAATGTCTAGTTCACCAGGAAAACCATTTTTACTTAAGCTAGTTTATATTTGGTTTCTCTACTAACTGAAAGAGTCCTAATAAGTATATTTTCATTCTGTTGAACTTTACTGGACACTTCAAGTCTCTTCAAGTCTGTTGAGGTCATTCTGGATTAGGGTGGACCCTGAATCCAGTGGCTGGTTATGAAGAGAGACAGAGAAATACAGAGAGGAAAAGACTTTCTGACAGTGGAGGCAGAGATCAGTAAGCTGCAAGCCTAGGAGCACCAAGGACTGGTGGCAATCACTAGATGCCAGAAAGAGGCACAGAAGGATTCTCTCCTAGATATTTCTGAGAAAACATGGCCTGATTTCAGCGAGGCAGCAGTGAGCGGTGGCGTGAAGCAAGATCTTAATTACCCGCCCGGGAATTGAACTTGGGTAGCCTGCATGAAAACCAGGAATCCTACCACCAAAACAGCAAGGGCTAGAGGCTAGAAGCTGTTTTTCCCTGGATCTTTGCCCCTAGTGAGAAAGGCATGTATCACAAAGGCAAAACAGTGTGAATGCAGGTCCAGAGTTTGTTATTAGAGACACAGAGACACAGCACAACAGCAAGTGGGAGAGCACATAGAGAAACTGTTTAGTTAAGACAAGCAAGGCAGAGATGTACCCCTGGAGCGAGGGTATGGGTGTTCCCGCTAGTGAGGAGCACAGTAGAGAAGCGGTTTAGTCATTTATGTCTGTCTGTTCTTCTGGGTCTTTGTCTTCCTTCGGGCCAATTATCTGGCTTCTTTTTCCACACCTGACCTACCCTGGGACCTTCCCCACCTGGGGACCTTCCTCTGGGGTGGCTTGCACCTCTCAGCCAAGGTGGATCTCGAAGTGAAGGCTTCTGGGAGGAACAAGACTCATTAGAGCCTGGTGTCATCCCCTGACTTTAGACCCACAGGGAGCCTTTCTGGGCGTGTATCATCTATCCCTTGTTCCAAAAGAGGGGGAGCAGAGGTCTTAATCCTTTATTCAAACAGAATTTTGCACTTCTTTGTCCTTGCCATGACTGTTACCTTAAGGTATTTACAGGAGACAAACACTGTCTGTTTATCCTGTTTCTATTGTTACTTCCGTTTTGGAGGGCAAACAGGAAGCTGATTGTAAACACCTCAGCTGGAGCCCACCATCTCCTGTCTCAGGAAATGCAAACAGGAGGCTAGTTGTAAATGTCTAACCTGGGGCCTATCTATCTTTTTGTCAGGTCCTGCTGACACCTTGATTTTGAACTTCTGGTCTCCAAACAGTGAGACAATAAATTCTGTTGTTTAAGCATTTGTGGTATTAATACTTTGTTGCAGCAGTCCTTGGAAATTGATAAAGAGAGCCCTAGACCTCCTGATTCTCATGGCTATACTTACAGTCTTTAGAAAAACAACGAAATCTTTGATTCTTCCTTTTAATTACTTTACAATATTGTATTGGTTTTGCCATACATCAACATGAATCCGCCACAGGTATACACGTGTTCCTTTTCATTGTGATGAAGTATAAGATGAGACCATTAATTCTCTCTCAGGCTTTTCAACTATACTCATTATATTTTATCTATTAATGTTTACCTGATTTTCCTTCACTAAACTGGCATAAAAAGGCAGTAACTTTGTCCTTTTTGAATTGTAAGTCAAACAGGATAAATTGAAAAACATTTTATGACTAAATGAAGGGATTTTGAAAAACTTGTAGTTGAGTGTTGGCTAAGCCCTTTGGCTCTCAAGAGCTTTAGAGAAGTCAAGAAGTAGCTGATGGAACATTACAGTTTGCAGGTTTTGGTAACACTTGAGAGTATAGTTTCTGAAAGTGTTTGGAACAAAAGCTGTATTGTAATGGATATGTGATGAGTGGAAACAGGCAAATGGAGGCAGTGTGTGAAATAAATAATGTATGTAAATCAATACAGAAATGTGGTTTCGGATGGAAGGAGTGGTATCTTGAGGGATAGCAGGGCACCAGAGAGATTTTTTTGGTTGGTTTTTTTTAAAGGTAGTGTGTCGTAGGTTGAAAGGAAAGCGGTATTGAAGAGGGGAAGATAAAGGATATAAAAAGGAAATGATAAAAAAAGAAATGATCTCTGTTGGCGGGATAAGTGTTTTCCAGATAAGGTTTTAGGTCCTTAGAAATGTTTGGACATGTTTTCAGGGGTTTATAAATTCTCAGAGAAACTTAGAATTTGGTGTTTTCTTTTAAATGATATGAGTAAAAGTATGTATGCATATGTTGGATCTTTTGGATGGCCACCATAAAATTGAGTACTATTACAGGATTTCATGTCTGCAAATGAGAACAGAGGCAGACAAAATGGGGTATTCTACCAGATGAAGGTTTTGTCTGTTCACATTGAGGATAGTCAAAGAATTGAGTCTTGGGTTTGCAAAGAGTCTGACACGACTGAGTGTGCCCCCCACACACAGATATGCACATGCTGTATTGGAGAAGAAGATGTTAGACAGGAAAGAACTCGTGCCGTATCTTTTGGTGCAATGTTTATATTGTGATTAGCAGTTTAATTTCAGTAAAATATCACTATCATGTTAATGTGACTTTCAAATTTTATTGGTTCATAATTGTAAATGCTTATCTTTGAAATCTTTTTTAAGTACATTTAGAACTACCTCATCTTCTGTGTTTGTTTTTGGCTGCTCTGTTTGTCTTGTGGGATCTCATCGTTCTGTGACCAAGGGTTGAACCTTAGCCAGAGCAGTGAGGGTCCAGAATCTTAACCACTGGGCCACCAGGGAACTCTGCTACCTCATTCTTTTTAAAACATAATATTCCATTGTGTGAATTTGCCAGTTGTGCTTAACCAGTTCTGTATTAATGGATATTTAGATTGTTTGGTATCTGATTACAAACAAAGCTACAATGAATATCCACATATTATAATCATATGTGATGATGTATTCTTTTCTTAAAAATACAAACTTATCTATTTTAATTGGAGGTAATTACTTTACAGTATTGTATTGGTTTTGACATACATCAGCATGAATCTACCACAGGTATACACGTATTCCCCATCCTGAACCCCACCTCCTTCCTCCCTCCCTGTACCATCCCTCTGGGTCGTCTCAGTGCACCAGCCCCAAGCATCCAGTATCATGCATTGAACCTGGACTGGCGATTCGTTTCATATATATTATACATGTTTCAATGCCATTCTCCCAAATCATCTCACCCTCTCCCTCTCCCATAGAGTCCAAAAGACTGTTCTATACATCTGTGTCTCTTTTGCTGTCTCACATACAGGGTTATTGTTACCATCTTTCTAAATTCCATATATATGCGTTAGTATACTGTATTGGTGTTTTTCTTTCTGGCTTACTTCACTCTGTATAGTAGGCTCCAGTTTCATCCACCTCATTAGAACTGATTCAAATATATTCTTTTTAATGGCTGAGTAATACTCCATTGTGTATATGTACCACAGCTTTCTTATCCATTCATCTGCTGTGATATATTCTTAGGATATATCTTGGAGTAGGGTCTCAAGGGTGTGTGCATTTATCATTTCGATGAATAATGTTGAGGAATTGCCCTCTGCAGAGGCTAACACAAGTTTGTATTCTCACCATCAATGTATAAACAATGTATGTCATTTACTGTGATGCTAAATCTATATGTAAGTATATACTTGCAGTTTCTGATTTTGACTAATCATTAAAATATTTTCTTGAGCTTTTAAAATTAAACTTCTTAATGTTATATTTTGAGGTTATTTCAAATTTACAGAAAAATTCAAAGAATAGTACAAAGAATTTCCACACGCTTTACCACATTTGTGTGTGTCAGTGTAATTTTTCTGAACCAGATGAGAATAAGCTGCTGACATGGTGCTTCATTACTCTAAAGTCTGCATTATGTAATATTTCCTGAATATAAGGATAAGCTTCTATGAAGTACAAAATTACAACCATCATAATTATGAAATTAACTTTGATATAATACTATCATCTGATCCACAGATCTCACTCAACTTGAGAGAATGAGTTGTCCCAGTGATACCCTTTATGGCAAAAATAAATTAAAATTAAAAAAAAAATTGAAGTACAGTTGATTTACAGTGTTGTGTTAATTTCTGCTGTATAGCAGGGTGATTTGGTTTTATATATGTATGTGTGTGTGTGTATACACACACATTCTTTTTCAGATTCTTTTCCATTTTAGGTTATTATATAGAATATACCTTGTGCTAGACAGTAGGTCCTCATTGGTTATCTATTTTATATATAGTATTAGAGTATATATTAATCCCAACCTTGTAATTTATCCCCTTCCTTCCTCTTCAGTAACCATAGTTTCTTTTCTACATCTGTGAATTTGTTTCTGTTTTGTATGTAAGTTCATTTGTGTCTTTTTTTTTTTGATTCCACGTGTAAGTGATACCATATAGTATTTTGTTGGCTTAGTTCACTTAGCATGATAATCTGTAGGAACTTTAAGAAAATGAATATGTGAACATTTTTTCTGCTAGTCCAAGAATGTTGTATATAGTTGTCATGTCTCTTTAGTCTCCTTTAATCTTGAACAATTTCTTAGTCTTTGCTTGTCTTCTGTGCAGTATTTTAATATTCTTAAAATTATAGGCCAGTCATTTATGTAGTGTTCCTCAGTTTGCATTTGTTTGGTGTTTTCTCATGAGTAGATTTAGGCTATACATTTTTGGCAGAAATATCACAGAAATAATTCTTACTGTATCATTAGGAGGGATATGTTATCAATTTATCCTATTATTAGTGACAATAAGTTTAATTATTTGAATATATTGAAGTCTACTGGGTTTCTTCACAGTAAAATTATTAATTTTGCCTTTATATTTAAAAAGTATCTATGTGGAGATATTTTGAGACTATGTAGATATCTTGTATTTAATCAAACTTTCACCCAGTAGTTTTAGCTTTGATTCTTGCCTAAATGCGATCACTGATTGTTGCCAAGTGGTGATTTTCTTATTGCATCTGTATTTATTATTTAGCATTGTGAGGTTAAGCTAGAACTTTTCCTCCTCTCATTTACTTGTTAATTTTCACAGATTCTTAAATTTTTATTTAATGGGTTGTGATCTGTTATTTATTGTGATGCTCAGATTGCCTTAGATTTGACCAATGGAAACCTCTTTACAAGGGCTTCTGTGTCTTTTTGACAATCCCCATGAATTTTTGAGCACTGTCCGACACAGTAAGATCTTTGCCCCAGTTATTGAAATTAGCCAAGGGTCCTGATTCCTTTTTAATGGAAAATGCTATTTAAAAACCAAGATCTGGGCACTAAGTAAGCTCATTATTACTGCAGTGTTACTCCTTTTAACCCTGCTGTGATCAGGGTTAGGATATGTATTTATTAATACATCTGTATTTTTAATCTCCGTTAAAAATCATGGTTTCATGCCAATACTGCAACTCCAATTCAGCACCACAGGATTCAGTCTAGTCCTTACTCTTCCACAGCTGCAGCACCTTCTTTGATAGTGAGATAATTGGTCATCATTAACCTAAATATATTCATTTATTAATTCATTTCACTTCTATGGAGGCAGTCTACTAAAAAGGGACCATAATTAGTAGTAAATGTTATAGAAAAAGAGAGTTAGGGATATGAAAAAATGGTTATTTGAGCAAAATCAAATGAAGATTATGACATGTTAAGGCTTCTTTATATATGCTTTTATTGACAGCACCATCATAAAAAGGATCATTTTTGCAAAATATTTGTGGGTGTCTTAACTCTTCCCAAAGGCCTGACGTCCTTTGATATTCAAATCAATCTCTAAGTACCTATCATGTCAGCTTTTTATGGGTTCATTTTCATGGTATTGTTATGTGGTCTTCAAAGAGACTTTGATATTATAGTTAAGCCTTAAAAGATATTTGAATGGGAACTATGATTTTTTAAAAAAAAATTTGTGACCAGTTAAGTGGTGAATATTTTTTTTTCTCTTTAGTGACTCTTTTTAATATAATTGAAAGGAATCAGGGACACCATGTTCTTTTTTTCACCAAAGAAAAGTTTATTAAGAATTTAGGAGGCTATCTCTTGTCCTTTCAGGCTCTTTTATGAAGATTTGGGTCAAGGAATAAGTAGGTCTCTAAGTTATTTCCCAGTCCAGATTATTCACCAATGTCAGGAGCCCAATCTGCTAAACAGGGAGAACATGACAGGTGTATCCCTACATCTTCTAAAAATACTAGTGAAAATAATTCTCCCCAAAATATTTGCCTGTAGTTCTCAGGATAAAGAATGGCTTTTGAGGAAGCCTGTATACTGGGACTATTCTTTTGAATTCCTGACTTGGAAATATGTTCAGTTTTAACCTGAAATCAGACCAGTAAGAACAATCCTAGTTATTTGAATACTGACCCTCCTATATGCATCCCTCCAAATATCTTGAGCCTTGTTTGAAATTACTTAAGTATTATCCAGGAACTCTAGGAGACTGAATTACCAAATTCTCTCCTGAATATAGAGAATTGCTTGCTTTTTTCCCAAAGATGGGCACTCCTGGGAAAGGGCCATAAAGAAGGCGAGAGATGATATGGGGTGGGAGGTGGGAGGGGGGTTCATGTTTGGGAACTCATGTACACCCCTGGTGGATTCATGTCAATGTATGGCAAAACCAATACAGTATTGTAAAGTAAAATAAAGTAAAAAAAAAATTAAAAAAGTAAATTGGTGGATAATATGAAAAATAAATTTTCATAAAAAAGACAGAAAAAAAAAAAAGAAGGCTGAGCGCTGAAGAATTGATGCTTTCAAATTGTGGTGCTGCAGACGACTCTTGAGAATCCCTTGGACTGCAAGGAGATCAAACCAGTCAATCTTAAAGGAAATCAACCTTGAATATTCATTGAAAGGACTGTTGCTAAACTGAAGCTCTAATACTCTGGCCCCCTGATGTGAAGAGCAGACTTATTGGAAAAGACCCTGATGTTGGAAAAGACTGAAGGCAGAAGGAGAGCGTGGCAGAGGATGAGATGGTTATTTAGCATCACTGACTCAATGGAGATGAATTTGAACGAACTCTGGGATATAGTGGAGGATAGAGGAGCCTGGTGTGCTGCGGTCCATGGGGTTGCAAAGAGTCGGACACAACTGAATAACAACAAAACAACAGATTAATCTGGCAATATGCTTATGCTTTGGGAAAGTTAGTATGGAATAATTGAAATCATAATGGTGTTCAGCCTCTACTTTTTAGAGAATGAACTGTGTTTACATCTTGCCTCTTACTCGAATCCTCATTTAAAAATAAAGTGTGGACAAGTGGTGATTTAAGCAATGTAAAATAGGCAAACAGGATACACACAATGGAAAGAAAGATTAAAAAATTTTTATATCAGTTAATATGCTTTTTAAAAATTTGTTTTTTAATTGAAGGATAATTGCTTTACAGAATTTTGTTTTCAATTAAACCTTAGCCTGAATCAGACATAAGTATACATATATCCTCTCCCTTTGTTCAAGTATTGGTAAAAATATTGGACTGTGAATTTGAATTTTATTAATATTAACATGTGTAACTGGAAAATACAGGCTTCAGGATTGACTGGTGTAGCAGTTTAGAAGATGTCATTATGAGCCCAGTTTCTTTCTACTCTTTCTGTCCTCCACAAGATTGATTTCATTCTTAGACTGGCTCCCCTCATGTTAAATGATAGATACCGGCAACTCTTGGCACCACACACTTCCTTTTTGTCATCAGTCTGATGACATATGTATTACCCCTACTCATACTCATTAAATAATGTGTCTTAACTTTGTGCTGATATTGAGTTACTTCCCTGTGTGCAATGGGTTTCCTCATCTTAGACCTAGGGTACCACAATGAAGAAGAAGCCTTAGTAGCTTCTGAAAATTATCAGATTTCCACTCTCTGTCTCTTTCCAGGATGTGGGAGCTATCTCACCCACATTTTCTGGCAGCTACATGTTGGGGGAATATCCATATTAACTATACTGAAAAATGATTAAGTGAAAAAATGCCTAAAGACGAGTAGCTTTAGCAACATTTTTAGTATACCAAATTTAACAGACGGCTAGACTCCTCCCAACTGGCTTCTGGGGCAGTCTCCTTTAGCTCACGGTTTCTTACCCCAAAGACAAGACTTGGCCAATCTTCCTTAATAGATGGCTGGGAGCTTTTTAAAGAAAATGTGTATAAATTTAGATTGTGTAGAGTTTCACACAGTGTGGCTGGAGTAATGGTTTGTAATTTGACTCTGTGAGATAGTAGAAAATATCTGTGCTGGTCTCTACCCCCCAGCTCCTGTCACAGAGTTCCTAAAACCCTTGTAATTTCCTCAGTGATAAGAGCAGTGGGAGCATCTCTTTTTCCCTAATGTTTGGCCTTTGACCTCAGTTCCTGACACAGAGTTCCTAAATCCCTTGGAATTTCCTGGTGATAGATAGAAATGTCTTTTGTTTTTATCACTTTTGAGGTGATTCTGGGTGGGCTCCTGGTTGAGAGCTGGTCACCAGAAAGACTAAGCTGTGATTAGAAGCTTGGAATTTTCAGCCTTGTTCCCATTGTCTAGAGAGAGGAGATGGACTGGAAGTGGAGCTGATGGCTGATCATGGCAATATGATGAAGCCGCTATAAAAATCCTGAGCATGGGGTACGGGACTTCCCAGGTGGCGCCAGTGGCTAAGAACCCACCTGCCATTGCAGGGGACATTAAAGATGTGGACTCAGTCCCTGGGTCGGGAAGATCCCCCGAAGGAGAGCATGGCCACCCACTGCAGTACTCTTGCCTGGACAATCCCATGAACAGAGGAGCCTGGCGGGCTGCAGTCCATGGGGTCACAGAGAGTCGGACACGACTGAAGCAACTTCGCAGACGTGCATGGGGTATGGAGGGCTTTGGGGTTGGTGAACATATGGAGGTGCTGAGAGAGAGGCGGTGCCCAGAGAGGGCATGGACACTCTGAGCTTTTCCCCTATGCCTTGCCTACACATCTCTTCCCTCTGAATGTTCATCTTTTATCATATGCTTTTATAATAAATTCATAAAAGTAAGCAAGCTGTTTTCCTGAGTCCTGTGAGCTGCTCTAGCAAACTAACCAAACCCGAGGAGGGCTCGTGGGAACCCCTGGTTTATAGCCGGTTCGTCAGAGCACGGTTGAAAACCTGGCCTGTGATGGGCATCTGAGGTGGGGTGGGAGCAGTCTTGTGGGGCTGAGCCCCTAAGCTGTCATACGTGATGCTGTCTCCAGGTAGATAGCATCAGAATTGAGCTGAATTGTAGAACATCCAATGGGTGTTGGAGGGGGTGTGAAAGTAAAGGAGAAGCTGAGGAGAACGCCGAGTTTTTCCTTCTTAGATTTCCTTCAGTTCTCTAAGGGTTTTCAAGGTCCCTGTTAACCTGGGTTTTGATTGTCTCTTTTTTTGCCGGGGGGCGGGGGCGGTGGCATGCCACCCGGCTTATGGCGTCTTAGTTCCCTGACCAGGGATTGAACCCTGGGCCGGAGGCAATGAAAGCTACCCACTGAACCGCCAGGGAATTCCCAGTTTTGATTGTCGTGAGGCTTAGCATTTCAGGGTGTCATCCCCAAAACACAGCGGTGAAGTATGAGATGTAAATGCTCTAACTGAGAATGATTCTCAGGGCTTGGATTCACCCTGGCTTTTAACCCCGTGTGGAAGATTTTTTTAAAAGTCTCATCATCCTCACATCCTGTGGTGTGAAACATGCCTTCTTGGAGTCTCCGGACACCGTGTGCCTCCTGGACCGACGGTTCCCTTGCCCTGCCTCTGGAGGCCAGCCTGCTGCTTCACCGGGGCCAGCACCTCACAGTGGCCACTGCCTCGCGGGCCCATGAACCACGCTCTATGAGGGACTGACTCCTGCCGCTTCCGATCTTGGATGAAGCACAGTGCCACAGAGCTCGGGGGTGGCCCTCTGTGCCCCTGTGGAGGCTGGCTGACACAGTCTGCAAGTGTGGTAGAGGTTACTCCTAGTGGTGTGAGCTTGGTCTGTGAGGAATGGGAGACAGGAGGGAACCTGCCAGATAAATTCCTCTTTTCCCTCCATGGACTTCTCCATTTCTTTTTATAGTGTGTCAGGAGGTGTTCCAAGGAGAGTACCAAGTGGATGCATTTGCCAAGTTGACTGCTCTTTTTATAGCTTGTTATAAAGTGGTAGCCAGCACTGTAAAAAATAGTATTTATTTATTTTCCACGTGGCATGCAAGATTTTTGTTCCTTGACCAGGGATCGAACCCATGCCTCTTGCAGTGGAAGTGTGGAGTCTTAACCACTGGACCTCCAGAGAAGCCCCTAAGCCGGGACTTTACATGGTTCCTTGCCTCAGTTTACTTTTTTTCACTTTTGATGCCCTGTGTATGCAATACCCAAGGAAAGCCTTAGCATTCCAGTCATCGTTTCAGGCCCTGTTTGCCAGAGAACCTGGGCTAAGACAAAGATTAATAAAATAGAAAATCTGTACCTTTTTAAAGAAAAAATCTCCTAAAATGTGGAAATAATCTCAATAGTCATGGACTCTTTTTATCTAACAAGTAGTTCATGGGAAAAAAAACCACTACAACCTCCCACTCTGGGAGGGAGTGACTCCTGCCACATCTGATGTTGGATAAAACACCACACCTCAGAGCGTGAGGGTGGCACTCTGTGCCCCTTGGAGGCTGGGTGGCACAGTCTGAAAATGCAATAAGGGTTATTCCTAGTGGGATGAGTTGTTCCTTATTTATTAAATTTAATAGATCTAATTATCTAAATTCTACTTTAGAAATACAGCTTTGTCCAAACTTCCCACATTTTTAATAGCTAAAGAGTTAAAATATATTAGCAGCTGTATTTATTTTTAAGGGTAATTTTTTGAACGTATAATTTTGAAACAAACATTGATAGTTTTACATTGACTACCCATACACCAACCACCTAGGTTCCACAATTAAAATTTTATTGTATTTGCTGTATTTCATATCTGTTCATCCATCAGTCTGTCTTACTTTAAGAATTTTAAAGTTGTAGACATCAGTACATTTTCTTCAAAATACATCATGCATTCATTGAGATTAATGTACCTAAATACATTCTCCCCATGCAACTATCTAAAATACAATATGTAAAACTTTGTGTGCATGCTAAGTTGCTTCAGTCGTGTCTGACTCTTTGCGACCCCATGGACTATAGCCCTCTGTCCATGGAATTCTCCAGGCAAGAATACTGGAGTGGGTTGCCATGCCCTCCTCCAGGGAATCTTCCCAACCCAGGGATGGAACCCTCATCTCTTACATCTCCTGCATTGGCAGTTGGGTTCTTTACTACCAGCGTCAGCTCAGCTCAGTTCAGTTCAGTTGCTCAGTCGTGTCCGACTCTTTGAGACCCCATGAATCGCAGCACGCCAGGCCTCCCTGTCCATCACCAACTCCCGGAGTTCACTCAGACTCACGTCCATTGAGTCAGTGATGCCATCCATCCATCTCATTCTCTGTCGTCCCCTTCTCCTCCTGCCCCCAATCCCTCCCAGCATCAGAGTCTTTTCCATGAGTCAATTCTTTGCATGAGGTATCCAAAGTACTGGAGTTTCAGCTTTAGCATCATTTCTTCCAAAGAAATCCCAGGGCTGATCTCCTTCAGAATGGACTGGTTGGATCTCCTTGCAGTCCAAGGGACTCTCAGGAGTCTTCTCCAACACCACAGTTCAAAAGCATCAATTCTTCGACGCTCAGCCTTCTTCACAGTCCAACTCTCACATCCATACATGACTACTGGAAAACTAGAACCTTAGTCGGCAAAGTAATGTCTCTGCTTTTGAATATGCTATCCAGGTTGGTCATAACTTTTCTTCCAAGGAGTAAGCGTCTTTTAATTTCATGGCTGCAATCACCATCTGCAGTGATTTTGGAGCCCCCCCAAATAAAGTCTGACACTGTTTCCACTGTTTCCCCATCTATTTCCCATGAAGTGATGGGACCGGATGCCATGATCTTCGTTTTCTGAATGTTGAGCTTTAAGCCAACTTTTTCACTCTCCTCTTTCACTTTCATCAAGAGGCTTTTTAGTTCCTCTTCACTTTCTGCCATAAGGGTGGTGTCATCTGCATATCTGAGGTTATTGATATTTCTCCTGGCAATCTTGATTTCAGCTTGTGCTTCTTCCAGCCCAGCGTTTCTCATGATGTACTCTGCATATAAGTTAAATAAACAGAGTGACAATATACAGCCTTGACGTACTCCTTTTCCAGCATCAGCTAGGGTCTTATAAATTTTACCTGTAAAAAATTGGAATTATTGATGTGAATGGTGTATTTCAAATAAATGTCATACAGTATACATATATCTACCTACAACTTGATTTTTTCATTCACTAGTGTCAAAGATAAGCAAAGCCAGACATTAGTTAAAAACAATTAAAACATTTTATCCAATAACTCTTGACAGTAGGGTCAAGAACTGAGCTCCATTCTGATTTGTGCAGACGTGACTGGGCTTTTGAAGGGAGAATGAGGGAGGCAGAGTGCTCAAGTAGAGTCAGGGAAGTGAAAAATGGCAAAAAGCCGGTTGGTGTAAATGAGATGAGGCAGCTGTGTCTGCTAGCTGGCAGTTATCGAAGTTAGGATCCCACCTTCTCACCAAGACTGGAAGGCCTTGGCTCTATTCTTCCTGATAATTACATTTCAAAGGAATGACTTTCAGGTCCTTGGGAAGGACACTCCTGAGTTGTGGGAGATCCAAAGTATGTCAGAGAGACAGAGGAAGGATTTGCAATTGTCAGCCTTTTTAGTAAATGTGCTACCAAATGGAGGTCAAGGGCTTATGGTCTTGGGTGTTGGCTAGAACAAACACCAAATAATGGAACATGTGGGGAGGCTAGATTGTCCCAGGGACAGGGCCTTTAGGCTGCTAGAGGCCATCCTAGGCGTGGCCAGGTCTCTTAGGGCGGGGGTTTGGATGAAGATACCCCTGCTGAAAGTACTTTGCAGTTCTCACGGTGTGCTTTGGAGATTTTTGTTTTCATTTTAGAATCCTTTTAGTTGCTGCAGGGTTTACAGAGTGTAAATAGATCATGATTTATTTAGGATTTTATTAAAAACAATCCTACAGTGAACATCCTTGTGCATGTGGCCTTATGAATTTATGCAAATATTTCTCAGTTGTCAGATCATAATGTGTTTAAATTACATTTTAATATGGTTTGCTAATTGCTTTCTGAAATGTCTCTGCCATTTAATACAGTTAAATGAAAGGTTCTAAGCTATTCCCCTCACTTTTGGTTTCCTCCCAGTAATAGTTGCTGTCATTAGTTTGGTGTCTGTCCTTCTTGACCAAAGCTCCTCAATAGAACTAGAATATAAATCATATGTAAATATTTAAAAATTTTCTAGTAGCCATGTTAAAGAGCGTATAAAGAAACAGGTAAAGTTAATGTTGTTAATACATTTTAATCGACTCAATATGTATGTAACTTCAACATGTAATTAATATAAAAGTTATTAACTTATTATTCATACTGAGTCTTTGACAGCAGATCTCAATTTAGATGCTGAAGTTTTATTTTACATTCTTGATTAGACTTCATATTTATGAAATAAGTTCTAAACATAATGTAAAAGTTTTACTAGCTGAGTTGAGTTTTTAAAAATTCTGTTTATGTTCACATCTGCATCAACAAAACTATCTCATCTTTTTCAGAAGAATTGATTTGACTTGGAAATAAAATCATGTAACTTTCAAAAACATGTCTGTCCAAGTTAAGCAGATTTACTAATTCTTGTGTCAATTCTGTATTGTTAACACTGAATTCATAAGAACATTGTATAAATTTAAAAGCAGCTCTAAATTTCAAAGTCAACAAAGTATTTTTCAAATTTTTCCTGTAGTTTTTTCATGTAATTAAAAAAAACTTAATTATAATTAAAATTTTCTGTCAGTTTATGTTAGAGGGATATATAATGTCAGTTACTGATTTGTATTTTTATGAAAATTTTTATTTTAAACATAGATTATTTTACCTGTCTCACCAGGTCACAAATATGCCTTTCTTTTCTTTGGAGTTTCAAATTTGACTCACTCATATACAGTATGATATTTATGAGAAAACATAAATTACATTGCCATTTTTTGTTTTTGTCCTTGATTTTTGAATGTTTATGAAGTGTCCGTTTTTTTGTTTTTTTTTTTTTAAACTTTGGTTCAATTAAAAATCTTGGGTTGGTTGGATTATTGGAGTTATTCTTTCCCATAATCACAGGCAATAAAAATTATAAATTTTATAGATAGTACAGTAATTTATAAAACTTTTCATGACCCAACCAATGAGCACTGGCAAAAAACCAGAAAAATTAATGCATAAATTTTGTTCTTTTTTAAACCAGTTCCAAGAATGTATATTTCCATATGTATTCCAAGTGGTTTTTGAAATTGATTATTTACTATTACATTGCTTTTCGCCTCACTGGGTCTTTGTTGTTGCGCATGGGCTTTCCCCAGGTGCAGCGCTTGGGCTCATCGTGGTAGCTTTTGTAGCAGGGCATGGGCTCCAGAGCGTGGGCTCAGTGGTGGTGTATGGGCATAGTTGCCCCCAGGCATGTGGAATCTTCCCAGACCAGGGATCAAACCCCTGTACCCTACATTAGCAGAAGGATTCTTAACCACTGGACCACAGGGAAGTCTTCCAGATGTTTAACAACATATTCGTGACACTCGTCATAGATTCTGCCCTAGAAAGTTGAGCAAAGTATTTTCATATGTATATGGAACAGTAATAAATGAAATGCTAATTTCTTGTTTTAAAATTTCAATAAATCTGGGTTTTTAGACTTAACAGAGCAGCATCTGTTGGAGTAGAACTGTTTTTTGTTCCATGTGTAGCTGAAATTCTTTGACAGATATAGAAGATTAAAACATAGCTGTGATATGAGTTCATGTATCTTTTTGTTCATGAATCGGTAACATTTCTCTGCAACTTTGAAAATCTTTTGAGGTAAAATGTGACTCATGTTAATAGGGCAGTATCTCTTTTATCGTAGAACTCACTTAAATCTAAAGGAAACAGTTAGCAATGTAAAAAATATTGAATTAGTTGATGTTTGATATGTTAGGTCTCATATTCTATAGGCATTTGTTGGTTGCTCAATTGAAGGTCTTTAATTTTTAAAATATCTTTTAAAATCTTTTCTCTATAATTTCTGATAAAATTTCCACAACTGAAATAATATATATTTTTACCATCTCTTTGTCTAAAAATGGTTTTCTTTTTTTGTGAGTGTGACCAAAATTGCAAGATCAGACCTTGTTACATATTATTTAAAAATATTTCTGGATATTTAATTTTGATTTGAGATGACTAAACTTTCTCAGTTCTTGTTTGTTGAGAAGAAATTGCTTGTCAGGTTTATTATGTTTATGTTGACACTGTCTCTTAGTATTGTTTAGTTTACTTTCTTTAAGCTTTTAAAATGTATTGGGCAACTTATTCCTGTTCTGCTTAGTAAATTACATTTGGTATTCAATGTGAAATATGCAATATGCTTTAGTTCTGTCTTTTTTCTGTATTGTTTCAATAAAAGTTTATGCACCTGCATTTAATTCTACATCAGTAGTGCACTTTTTTACATTAAAAATTTTGCTCATTATTTTTTAGCTAGAAAATTAATTCTAATTAAGACAGAATAAGTAATTCAGATTAATAATTACAGTTTACACATGGTGTCAATGTAATTTGTGCTGTTTGCATAAAATATTCAGACAAATCAATTAAATGTTATATCAGTGCATAGAAAAAATTAATTCAAGCAGAATCTCTGATTTAAGATTGACTACACTGGTGATGTGATTATGTGTAGTGTCAAGAAAAATTGCACTGACAAGTTAAAACAGGCAAGAAGACTTTACTCAAGACCGTTCCAACAAGGGAGAGAGACTGAACTCAGATGCTACTACAGCAGGGGATTGTAGCTAATGGGCAGGGTAAGGCAGTCAGGTAAAAAATTACTGAGAAAAACTTGGTTAGGTATAAAGGGTGGGAGTGTCAACAGTTTGGTTAGGTTTCAAGGGTAGGGGGATTGCCTATAAACTGGTTTAGTAGGATTCTTGTTAGTTGAGAAGAAGGCTTAGAGGAGCCTGACTAAAGTTTGGTCAAGGAGGGAGTTCTTGTCAGTAATACTAGAGACAATAAAATCATTTGTGACAGTTTAAGTAAAAATATAATCCTATCCAAACAATGAAGTTGTGTTTAGTGGAATAATATGCTGCTTCAGTTAAAAAATTGTGTTTTTATCAATTAAAAACTAGGGCTTCTCTTGTAGTTCAGCTGGTAAAGAATCTGCCTGCAATGCAGGAGGTGCCGGTTGGATTCCTGGGTCAGGAAGATCCCCTGGAGAAGAGATAGGCCACCCACTCCAGTATTCTTGGGCTTCCCTGGTGGCTCAGATGGTGAAGAATCTGCCTGCAATGTGGGAGACCTTGGTTTGATCCCTGAGTTGGGAAGATCCCCTGGAGGAGGGCATGGCAACCCACTCCAGTATTCTTGGCTGGAGAATCCCCGTGGACAGAGGAGCCTGGCAGGCTACAGTCCCTAGAGTCCCAAAGAGTTGGACACGACTGAGCGACTAAGCACAGCACGGCACAATTAAAATTCAGTAAAATAAAAAAATTCAATCTCTTCATCCCATTAATCACATTTAAAATGCTCAATAGATGGACTTCCCTGGTGGTCCAGCGGTTAAGATTGTCCTTCACTGCAGCAGTTCTGGGTTTGATCCTTAGTTGGGGAACCCAGCTCATGTGCCGCAGGGCCAAAAAAAAAAAAATTGCTCAATAGCTGGCTGTGGCTCATGGCTCCTGTAATTAGACAGTGGAGTTCTAGAACTTTTTGGACTGTCATTAGCTGTGTGTTGACCTGCATTCTGAACCTAAATATATGTTTTCTGTACCCACAGAAATATTTAGGTTTGGGTGTTTTTGATAAGCATAATGGAATTATATTGTATGTATTTTTGTTTCACTTGCTTTTTTTTTACTTACCATTTATTTTGGAGCTTGTTTTGTGTCAATACATAGAAATCTGCCTCTTGCATTTTAATGCTGCCCAGGGTTGACCATAGAATGGATATACTTTAGTGACTTTAACTGTTCCCAACTGATTGCTCTTACATTGCTCCCAGTACTATGCATCTACTAAGAAGGCCGTGTGTGTTTGAGTATTTTTCCAAGTAGATTCTGAGAAGTAAAATTACTGCAATTTTAAAAGTTTTTGCACATGTAAACTATGATTAGATACTCTCAGATTGCCATCACAAAACCGTTTACACTCCCGTGAACATTTCCTGAATAGTACTCTTTGTCCTGCACCTTCATCCGCTCCTGACATTTTCAGTCATTAAGAATTTTGCGAGTCTTATGAATGAAAATCATTTTTGGTATACATTTCCTTGATAGTGAGATTGAATGATTTTTCATGTTTCCATTAGCATTTCATTTCTTAACACAGTATTTGTATTTAAAGATAGTATATATCCTGTGTTCTTGCTTTTCTTCAAGTAACTGATTAGGTGGCTGGAGCAGGTTGGTTTTCAGTTTGCTTCTCTATGGACCAGAATCATTTACATGACTATTTTCTGCAGTCTTACTCAGCAATAAAACTGCTCAAAAACACTGAAATGCTAGAGACCACTAAAGAATCAGATTACCCTCTAGAGTTTGCCAGAAAACACCTAGCATCCTATAATGCCCCCGGCAATCTTTCACTTTTTCTCCTGACAAATAACATATTTAAAGCTTCTAGCACATTGTCTGGCTCAGAGTGAGAACTTAATAAATTTAATTCTCTTCCATTGAAAGAATGAAAAACAAACTAATTGAAAATTTATGGCGTTTCTGTAGAGCTGCAGTTCTTTGGATAGGGTCTGTGTCTAGATTTCTAGATTTGGGCTTCCCTGACAGTTCAGTATTTACCTTTGTTTTCCTTGGGTCTTTCTCAGTGCTTGGGAACATTATTCTAGGTAGGTGTTCAGTAATTGTTTGATTGAATGTAACTGTGTTGAAGTATGTTCTAATTCATTCTCCTGTCTGGAAAAACATGTATATCAGGAGAAAATAGGCTTGTTTGTTTACTTTGTTATTTATCATGTTTTCAGACAGAGATTGGGAAATATATCCTAAACACACAAATGGATAGCCTTGCAAGTGACAAGACTGACTGTTTGCTTTCATAGTCCAAATTGTGTGAATATAGCTAAACAGAAATCCTCCTCAGTACTAAGAGCCAATGTGATTTTGTTGTGTGCGTTCTCAAGGCGTTATTATGCAGTTCTGTGAATGGTGTTTTCTACACATGGTAAAGCAGGCTAGCTTATTCAAAGTACGTTACAGCTGGAATAATCCATTGCTTTAAAAATAATTTTTATCTGCTTTTTTAGACTTAGTGTTCAAATATTTTTTCGTAAGTAACTGGGGAAAAAAAAATACACGGTGGCTACTGGAGACTGTAAAATGAAGGAGAAGCTTAGCTTTACTGTGGAGTCTGAGCTGGGTGTAACCTAACTAGCTAGAGGATATGCAATTCCTGATTGACAGCAAGACCAGCGTTAGGCAGATTTTGTAAGAGAGAGCAGCAGCTCAGAAACTGTGATAAGGGCTCTGTTAGGAATCACTGCACTCACCACTCATATCTTTAGTTTTTTCATTTTTCTGCCTACTGGATTTGTAAACAAACAGCACAAAACAGTTCCTCTTTTGTTTTTATTAAAGTGATACTGCAATGCAGTTTCAGTCTATCAGCTAGGCAAACGTGTCGAAATTTGATATTCTCACTAAATTAGCCAGTTTTTAGCTGTGTTCTATGCTTATCTCTAGACCTTTGTGTATTAAATCCTATCTCGAGCTGTTCTCTTTATAAGCAAGTGTGTTTTGCTTGTGCCTTCCTGTCTTCTTCAGTGAGAAGCTTTATGTAGGTCAGGCTTGGCTTAAGCAGATTTCCTGAACCTGCGTCAGCTTAAGCTGGAGGAATTTTAATAAACCCTCCCCTGTAGGCGTGGGCCTAAATGAGGCTAGCCTAGTTAAGCCTGATCTTTCTCTGTTTGTGAAAAGAGCTGAGCAGAGCTGAAAGCTGCATGGTGGTTTCAGAAACTGCCTACTTAATTTGAAAAGAACAATGGTAGGAAAAGCTAGATCTTCCAATTTTACCTTATCTGAAAAGCTTGATTTGTTAAAGCTGGTGAAGCCATATGTTAAAATTCTGGAAGAACACACTAACAAACATTCAGTGATAGTGGAAAAGAATAGATGTTGGGATATCATAGCAGTTAACTATAATGCAATTGGAGTAGACCGCCCTCCTCGAACAGCGCAGGGCCTACGCACTCTTTACAAAAGGCTCAAAGAATATGCCAAACAGGAGCTATTGCAGCAAAAAGAGACCCAGTCAGATTTTAAAAGCAATATTTCTGAGCCAACCAAGAAAGTTATGGAGATGATTCCCCAGATTTCCAGTTTTTGCCTGGTAAGAGACAGAAACCACATACAAAGGTAAGCTTTATTTTATTTTGTTGTGGAAAATTATGGCGCCTCCTATCTATTGGGCTCTGGCTTAGTTGTGATAGAGATATGCATAGTAAACATCCCCACTACGGGAGCAGTGAATAGATTCTTTGTTTTGCATTCTTCAACAAGAAAAGTGAGGCTATGAGGAATTTTTCTGCTGCATTTGATTTAAGCCACTGTTGATTGTCTTCCCTTCCCCCTTCCCTCCTTCTGTAGTTTCTAAAAAGTAAAGGTTAGGGAGGAATAAATGGGATGTAATTTGTGACATTACCTCATAAACTTTTGAAGCTTTAATATTAATTTGTTTAATTAGCTTCTGAGAGGTACCTTTTTCTTATTTCACTTAAGATTACATTTCATTGGATTTTCAGTTTTGTATAAAGTTAGCAGTTTCAGGAGAAATGGGACCCTCGCTTTATTATGAATTTTCACTGTCTACAGTTACTGTTAGTTTCACTAAGTTTTTGTTGCTGAAAACCTAAAATGAACAATTAAGTAAACTTGTTAGTAGCACCATTGCATATGTATATGTTAAGACAGTTTAAATTATTTTTCTAGTTTATACTCAAAAGAGACAAGGAAACACAGGAAAAGGTGTTAATGCGTAATTAAGGATTCAGATTACGTAATAAAAGTTTTTGTTGCTTTTATGTGTTAATGGTCTAGTTTCACTTTAAGCTCTCCCATAGTGTTTTGCAAGGGTATCAAAATATGAATTTTAATATGTCAATAAGAGCAACTGGATTAGAAACAGGTTTTCGGTTGAATTTTGTGCTCTACGTAACCACTTGCCCGGAAATCTTAAAAAACTATTATCTTACTGCTGATTCAGATGTTAACTCCCAACAAAAGATAAAAATGGCAGCTTCATGCTTTTTTTGAATCATTTGGAATAATTTAAGCAAACCGTAAACTCCTTGCTAGTTGAGAAAGTTTCAAACTTAACTTTACAAAGTACTTTTCTGTTGTGAAAGAGTCTTTATATAAGCAAAATGATTAATTACCTGTGAAATTCCTTTGAAGTTAGGGAAGAAATGGGAAAAACCTTCTTAGTCAAACATATTTGTTATTTTGGTAATTTACTAGGATAGTATTTTTGAGCCCAACTTCTTACAATATACTTCTTATTTCTAGTTAATAGCATAGTGAAAGATAACACCAGTGGGAATCTAAGACATGGATACACACTACATTAATTCATGGGGTCACTGCTTAAACTGTTCACTGTGATGACAAATGATTAAATCCCAGTATGGTGAATAAAAAAAAAAAAAACCCTTCACAGTGAGACTGCTTTATACTCATTCAATTTTTTTACCTCTTTGAGCCATAAAGAACATTGGCTTTGCATTATAGGTATTAAACTACCTTTTGGCTATAGGCTTTTATAATTTGAAAACTAAAACTAAATGTAGTTTTATTAAGTTGTGTATTTTAAAAATACAGCAATGTAGAAGAGAAATAATATATATATAAGATACAAGTATCCGTTTACGTATAAATGGTATATGTACACATACATACATACAATATATATACCTACACAATCAGTCTTTTGGGACACCAACATTTCTCTGATAACATGAGTTAATTGATTTACACATTTCTATACCTACTGGATTTACACATTTCTGTGCCTACTGTTGGAACAGTTTTTTCAGTTTTTAAAGGTAAGAGTATCAGAAATAAGCCACTTAAACACTCATGTCAGCATATCTGCACGGCCACTTTCTCTACACTAGGATTTTCATTTAATTTATTTATATATTTAATATACTTATTTGACATCATCTTGACTCTTAATTATCTCAGAAGTTTATAATTACAGCATCTTAATTATGCTTCTATATAAATATGCCTGTTAATCTCATCAAACCCTCTATACTTAGTAAGGAAAATGCTACTACATATTTTATTTAAGGTATTAAAAGATATGCAACTATTTCATAAGGCTGTTTCTGCAATTCACATTGATTTATGTCTTTATTTTTGCCTCTCTTTAATATCAGATTATATTTTGTGTTTGTATAACCAATTTGATCCTCAGAATTCATATTCATAAATTTTAAAAGTCCTTTTCTGTTTGATCATTTTTAGTGACTTTCTCTAAGTCATTTTTAGACTTTGTTATGCCTTGTTTGTGATGTTTTAAACTAAAATAGCATGGAATGTAACAGATATAAGGCATATTTTAAATTTACATGGGAGTATATTATCTATGTTTAATTGTGAGTCTTATAGTCTATTATACATACTAATTTGGAAAAGTAATTATGTAGGTTTTTAAAATTTCATTTGTAGCTGTTTTAACTTTTTCCCACTCTAGGATTTAGAGATGTTAGTAAAAGTAAATCTTACTAATTTGAATTACATTTGTATTCCTTTTTTTGCTTTCAAAAATCATAAAATCACAAAGGCCAAGATTATAATTTATATAATCTATTATACAAATAGATTTTTCATAACATAGTGAATATCTTATTTCATTTGTACCTCTTAAACAAATATCTGATATTTCTAGCAATTTAATGCTATTGGTGACATATGGAGAGTTTAAATTCTTTTCCTTATGTTCTACTTGAAACTTGTTCCAGCATTTTAATCACCCATGTGGAATACATTCTTACCTGTATTACTTATTTATGATTTATAAAATGTTCTTTCAATAATATTAAGTGTAGCGTTTCCATTAATGTTCCAATAATCTCTTTCACCTCTATAACTTTTATTTTTAAGTTAGGCAGAGACATATTTTTAAAAAAACCTAAGAAACATTGTATTCTTAATTCACAACTTAATGTTATACATGAAATTATTTAAAAACCAACAATTTTAAGGAACATTGTGTTTTGTCATAACAAATATTGGTATATCAAAATTTAAATTATGCTAAAACTGTAGTTGCCTCTAATAGGAGTGCATATTTTATGGAAATTTCATGTAAATTTAATAAAATATCAATATATAGAGGCCATTAAAAATTGCATTAAAAACACCATTTCATTTATTCAGTCTTTCAACATATGACGAGTACCTACTAGATTCCAAGTACAGTATGATGCTGGTTACTGATGATTCAGTGGTGGACGTAAACCCTTGCTCTTGTACACTTCACCTGGCCACTGGTTAAAAGGCTTAAAGAACACCTGAGTCATGTGGTTCTGGATAGATAAGGGGGAAACACCACTGTATTTGAAATTGGAAAGTTAGGAGAACCCCCTGCTAGTGGAGCATACCCCAAATCATACACAGTCTTGATTTTTTGTGTGTGTGACAAATACGGAGATCACTACCTCTCAGAGACTGCCTTGTGCTGTCCACTGGCCTTCCACTGTCTTCCTTCCAAAGTCATGGACCTCAGTGATTTTTAGATTAATCAGTTCAGGAGAGCAGAAATAGGAGGTCTAGGACTACCATGTGGGGATAGTGAGGCCCAGAATGAATTAAACGACTCTTTACAGCATTTAAGAACCTTAGGCTTACAGGGACAATTGATAGCTCTTTGAGAGTGTTAAAAATGCCACTTCTTTTTTATTTACCTCCGTAGCCTTGTTTAGTATTTGTAATTTACTGTTCTTTCAAGAGCCCAATTTTAAAGTTAAGGATAGGGGAGAGCCATATATATATATAAAATGAATATATATATATATAAAAAATAATTAAAATCCCAGCCTTAGTCACTTTATTATTCTAAGGATTAAAAAATATTTTTTGTTTCATAATTTGCTTTTTAGCTTGGTAATTTAATGTATATTAAATATGAAATTATGTTTTAAAATGTTCTTGTCTTCATTTGATTTACATTTTATAATGGTTTTTTGTGTGCTGTAGTGCAAACTTGGATGAGGAAGCACAGGCTGGTACCAGTTCACTACAGGTAATGTTGGACCGCCATCCAGTTGCTATTACAGTGGAGGTGAAGCAAGAAGAAGACATTAAGCCCCCTCCTCCACTGGTTTTAAATTCTCAACAGAGTGATACTTTAGAGCAAAGAGAAGAACAGGAATTAGTGCCTGTAATGGAAAGATCTTTGTCACCATCACTTTCCTCTGTTGATATGAGAATGACATCGTCTCCATCTTCTATCCCAAGGAGAGATGATTTTTATCGGCATGAGAGTGGAGAAAATTTTAGGTCACAATTAGGGTATGATCCTCAGATTCTACAAATGCTGAAAGAGGAGCATCAGATAATTTTAGAAAATCAAAAAAGTTTTGGATTATATGTTCAGGAGAAGAGGGATGGATTGAAAAGAAGGCAGCAGCTAGAGGAAGAGCTGCTAAGAGCAAAAATTGAAGTTGAGAAGCTGAAAGCAATTCGACTACGGCATGATCTACCTGAATATAATAGTCTCTAAGATTTTTTTTCAGTCTTGCAATTTGATTTTAGTTTTGGCCTGATTAGTTTCATTTCGGAATATCCTGAAGCAGAGTACATATTCTTAAAACATATTGTTAATCTCTGTTATGAAAAAGGCTTTTTTGACATGATTTTCTGATTATTTAATTTTCCTTTGAGATATAGTAAAACTGATGGCATGCTTATAAATTTTTTGTCTTCCTGGGCCTTACAAAAGATGTTTTATTTTGATTATTAACATATATAAATGCATATGTATATACATAAATATTCTTTCAAAGTTCTGAATCTTCAACATTTTTAATTGACACTTTGAAAGCTGTATGTAGTTCAAGCTGTTTATTAATGTTAGATTAATTTAGAAGCAATACTAGCTTAATAGAAGCTTGTCTATATGACACTGATTTTTATGCTTTCATTCTTTGAAGGAATAAATTCTAGAATTTTAGGGACTAAAATATTAGGGACTAGAATTTTAGGGACTAAAATGGAAGGTATTTGGAGAACACTTTTCCCACCTCAATTTAAGGGTAATAAAACTGAGGGCAAGGGAAAACTCAGTGATTTACTTGGTTTACCAAAGCTCTTTATGGCATAGCAAGGACCAGCACTCAGTTTTTTTTTCTTTCTAATTTTTCCCCCCTGTGGTTCCATAGAAGAAAAAAATCCGCTAAAGTATCCTCCATGGTAAAAAAATTCGCTAAAGTATCCTCCATGGTAAAAAAATTAGAAACATTTATTTCATTAAAATTGTCTTTAAAAATTGGTGGATTGTGAAATCAGGGGGATTGTGTCAGTTACTCCCATCCTCCTTTTTTTTTTTTTGGTCCTGCAAAATAAGATATACTGTTGGAGCTGTTATATATTGAGGTGGCCAAAAAAGTTTGTTTGGTTAGTGAATACATTGTTCAGTAAATGTGTCTTTTATTTTTACTTAAAACCGAACTAAATTTTTGGCCAATCCAATATGTTGACTCTCATTTTGAATGTCTTAGTCTGAGAAAGATTTCTTTCATGGTAAAATCACAGTAAACTTTAATGAACAAAATTGAAATTTTACTTATAATAAAAATAGCAAAACATTATATGTGTATAACTTATGATATCTGTAGTCTTATGTTTCTGTAAATATTACTATTTTAGTATTTGTGGAAATAAATAAAACCTTGATTCTTAAAGCATACATACACATTTTGTTAAATCTTTAATATGTGTACTACTTAAGGATTTCTATTTTGGCTAGGGGTTTGTTGAGGAAGGCTATTTTAAGCCAGGCTTTAGAATGGGGTAGGTTGGATTTCAACACTTTTGGGGGGAAAAGGCTGTTTATGTCAGAGTGAGCAGCATGAAGAAAGGCATAGAAGAAGAGAAAAAGTGGGTCAGAGTGTATAAGCCCAAATACAGTGCTAAGCCAGGTGACTTTTAAGTGATTTTAAGTGAACACAGCCAGCTAGGGCTGTGATAGTCTGGATGAGGACATATACTTTGACTAATTGGGGTTAGCTACTCTTCAGCTCTAGCAGAATTTTTACATGCAGAAATAAGCAAGAAATCTGCATTTTTATGAGAAATTTTTATTTTTTAAACATTTACAAATAATTTAAAATGTTTAAAATAATAAATACATAAAACAATGGGCCTCATTCAGCCATTGGGCTTCTGGCTCATGGCCTTTGGTATAGATAGATCAGTGGTTCACCAAGAGTGCATCTTGACCAGCAGCATCAGTATCACTTAAAGAACTTGAGAGAAATGTAAATCCATTCCTCTTGGATCAGTGACTCAAAGGGGAGAGTCCAGCAGTTTGTTTTAATAAGCTCTCTAGAGATTTCTGATGCAAGCTATAAAGCCATTCAAAGAACCACTGAAACAGTATTTTGAAACCTAACGTAAGAATTAAAGATTTTAAAATTAAAAAAAAAAAAGAATAAAAAAAAAAACAAGTTACAAGAAAAAGTTATAAAGACTTTAGAGGAGTAGTTGGTAAATAAAATAACAAATACTGATTTCCAGTCAAAAAAAAAAACCTAACGTGGTGCATAAATCATTAGAATTTCAAAAATTTTTGTTGAAGAGTGGGTGAAGGTAAACTGAGGGATATCATTTTGGAAGTTGGAAACTGGTGCTAGATTATGGATTACATTAAAAGCTGTTTTAAGGAATCAGATGTGAATGTATAATGGGAACCCTTGTAAGGCTTTTGACTAGGGGCATATGCCTTAAGCTCTGTGTTAATGTCATAATAGCACCATTTCAGAGTGGGCATTGTAGTGAGGAGATGAAATCCAAAATTTAGGTTATGGCTACAGGAATAGAAAGTAAATAAAATAGACCCTTACGGTACCGTTTGAACCTGTTGACTGCTTAATTTCATTGGTGTTTTATATCTGCTATTAGAGTTAAATATTATAAAAATGTCTTGAATGTATAATGTATCCTTTTGACAATTTCATCTTCTTTAATCTGCTCTCTGACTTTTCTTTCAGTCTAAAGACTTTAAAATTCTTATTTGAGGTAATGTTTTTACAGTATAATTCTCGTAAGTCTTTACAGCAGTAAGCTTAAACTTTTTGAAATTACTGAAAGCAAGTTACCATACAAAATGTAATAATTCATATTATAATCTTAGCATGGTACTACTCAGAATTGTTAATGAATGTTCAATTGGAATGCTAACTTTGTACAGCTAAATCAGTTTTCCAAATTGTTCTGTGGAATAGTCATTCTATGAAATGTCTTTATTAGCAAAGTAACATGTTCAAAAAAGTGCAATATACATTTTTTTGGTGATTAGATTCTAAAATAAGTGTGGAAGGTAAAAACATAGACTATACAAAATTGTCCTTAAACATTTTTTTTGCTGCTGAGAAAACGTAGTCTGCTTCAGTAAGATTTTTCACCAGCGGTGTTCAAGATTGTTGTTTCATTGCTGATATCATGTGACAAATGTGTTAGCGTTTAGGGCCAAATAGAATAGAAAACCTTAGTTTTACATATTTTTAAACACCAGTATTCCACTCATTGCAGTGGAGTTCACTGCAGCAGTTTTTCTGAGTCACTGTTGTTTAATTTTAATCTGCAAAAATTAAAGTGAATGTGATTCTGATTCATTTTTATTGCTCCCCCTCCTCACCCCAGCAACTATAGTTAGCAGAGGATAGTTTTTTTCTGAGAAATTCTGTGTGAAAAAGACTTGTTTAACTACTGAACTTGTTTTGGAGGCTGTTCATTATTATCTTGCAGAGTATCTTAGGGAAATTCTGAGCTAAAGCTTTTTTCTTTTCCTTTCTATATTGAGAATGTTTTGAGTTTTTCGCTACTTACCAACTTACATTCACAGTTTTTGCTGAGGACAAGTTTCACTAAGGGGCATATGTAAGGGCAAATTCTACTAGTGCAAATAGAATAGAACTGAAGCCCCCTGACATCTTAAATACTACAGAGAACTGTTTGGGGCCATAAGCTTTACTTATGAAATGTAATGCTGGGAAAAACATAGAAAGAGTGATTTTATTTTTTAAATGTAGACTTGGTTCTGTATAAATACATTAAATTTGAAAAATATACTAAGTCATAAGACTATTTCATCCAATATATTTGTAATTTAGATAGTGCGTACGTTATTCTTGTCATCTTGTCTTTTCTTACTCATTTTGAACTTAAATGGGTATGTTGTTTTTTTTATAACAACTTATGACTTTATAAAACTAGATATGATTTGTAATAGCACCCTGAAAAAGTTTATGAAGTTCTTTCATTTCTAACAAATACCAGATTTCTTAAAATACTGAAATATATTTCTGTTTTGTGTAATGAGACATCAACTTGATGTAATTTAATTTTGAAAGATTCATTCTACCTTGTTGCATCATTACTTTCATGAAAATGTTTAAAATATGAATTATTTTTCATGTGCCTTCTTTTAGAATAATGTCAAGTTTTAACTGAGTGTGGTAAATTGTAATTAAAATATACTATAGATGATAGTGGTTAAATGGTTTGTTAATACATGTTCTTTTAAATACATGGTAATACATTGTATTGACTTGTGTACTCTTTTGTGTGCCATAAGTCAAAGAATTCAGTACTACACAGGTAAAATTTTTTGATGAGACATAGTTGAAATAATGACATTTCTTTTTGGTGATTGTGCCAGTGGTTGGTGGTGGTTTAGTTGCTAAGTCATGTCCGACTCCTGTGACGCCATGGAGAGAGGAGCCTGGCAGGCTACAGTCAACGGGATTCTCCAGGCAAGAACATTGGAGTGGGTTGCCATTTCCTTCTCCAGGGAATCTTCCCAACCCAGGGATTGAACCTGGGTCTCCTGAATTGTTGGTACAATCTTTACCAACTGAGCTACAAGGGAATCCCTTGTGCCAGTATAGTTGCCAAATGTACCATGTCTAAATTTCATAATATATGTATTTTTTTCAATTGTTAAGATTCACAGACTTTAAAAACCAATTGAACATTTGATAGTGACTTTGATTGTAAATGGTAAAAGTAATTAGATGAAATATGGTTGTAATACTTAACAAAGAGAAAAGAGCAAATTCTTAAAATATATAACTTATTAAACATTAATAGTCATGCCCGATCTTTGTATATGATTTTGAGAAATTGGCCCCATATTTTTTATATATCTTGTGTAAGTTGTTTTCACTAAAAATAGCAGCTATGATGTGAATTTATATTATTTATCTTTAGTTTTCAGTTCCTTTGTAAATAGTGGAAAGCAAAGTTAATAAATAAATAAATAAATAAATAAAAATATCACCCGAGTTAGCTCACACTTAACTAACATGGATATATCGTTAGACTTATACTTATCACATAGTTATCCATTTATATCCATCCATAAATTCTTTTTTTTTCTTTTAAGGAAAACTTATTTTAAAACAAGTTGCAGAATTAAAATACTTTACCCATAAACACTTCAGCATGAGTATTATGAACTGGAGTTCAATATTTATTTGTGTGTGTATGATTTTTTAAGTAAGATTTGCAGATAGTGAAATCTTAAATACACCATTTGATGAGTTTTGACAAATTACTACACCCGTGTAGCTTAAAACCACTTCAAGATTTAAGGTTATCACTCTATCACTTCTTGGCCATGATCAAATGTAAAAAGTTATCATCCTAGAATGTGCTCTCCTGCCCCTTCCTAACCGATCCCCTGGCACCTCAGGTCCCTCAGGCCAGTTATTCTAATTTTTAAAAAAACATAGATAAATTTTTCTTGTTCTAGAACTTAATATTATTGAGGTCAAACAATATGGACTCTTTGTTTCTGTTCTTTCATCCATCTTAATGTTTTTAATATTCATCCATCCTCTTATCAGTAGTTCATTGCTTTTTATGTTGCTGAGTAGTATTCCATTTTATAAATACACCACAGTTTGTTTATCCTTTATCTTTTAAAAAAAAATTATTTTTCTTTATCTAATGAATTTGTTTGGCTGTACCAGGTCTTAGTTAAGGCATATGGGATCTTAGTTCCCTGACCAGGGATCGACCGCAGGCCCCCTGCATTGGGAGCATGGAGTCTTAGCCACTGGATCACCAGGAGAGTCCCCA
Organism: Budorcas taxicolor; assembly: GCF_023091745.1. Lineage (NCBI taxonomy): Eukaryota > Metazoa > Chordata > Mammalia > Artiodactyla > Bovidae > Budorcas > Budorcas taxicolor. The sequence goes on from NC_068923.1 coordinate 82,946,160, forward strand.
TCCATTATCTTTTGATGGACTTCTGGACTTTTTCCAGATTTTGGTTGTTCTGTATATTCTCGTATGTGTATCATGAACTTAATGCTGGCTTAGGGAAGATATATGTTTAACTTTTTAAGAAACTGCCAGACCTTTTCTCAAAGTGATTGTACCATTTTACACTTCCATCAACAGTGTATGGATTATTGTTTAAAATAAACTTTGTATGTTTATTGATTGGAATGTCAGAATTGAAATTGATGAATAAAATTTTTATATTTAATTGAATTAAAAATGCTGGGCAGATAGTTTAGATATCTGGGAATATTGTAGTTTGTTGATTTTTTTTTTTTTTTCTGTTTTAGCACTAATTGCATATATGCTTTGGCATGAAGAATTGAGAAATACGATGAAATGTATAGTTCCTGCCATCCTCAAAGTATCATTCTGAAAATGATCTTTAATGCAAAGCAATATCTTCTAGGTTTATTTTATACATAATGATACTTGCAGTTAGTTGACATTCAGTCTGTTTTGTTAGGTAAAGAAAACTATGGATGTTTACCAGTTTGAACAATTTGTATATTCATGTTTGCATATTTTTTAGTGTAATAAAAACCATATCTTTCAAATCTCACATTTATATTGCAGTTATATGTTAATGCATATTAAAAGTTCTGATAGCTTTTGATAATTTTGATAATTTTGAAAAATATGGTTTGTGAGAGTATTTACATTTTTTGTTGAATTTGATGATATGAGACATTTTAAATTCCATTTACTCCATTAAAAACAATGTATATGTTTAGAATTGTTAAGAGAAAAGAATATTAAAGGTTTGGGTTTATGAAATGTATAATTAAGCCCACGCAATCTTAGAGTTACTATGCTTAGGACTCATCCATTAAGATGATAATATCCACTATTAATATTTAAATGACCATGTCTCTGCCTTCCTCTTTTGTCCAAGCATGGTTTTAAGCATTCTTACCCTGTGAATTACCTTGTGAATCTTGCTGTACACATTTGAGCCTCTGGTTCATGAAGACTATTTTTGGCATTGATTTGGAAAGCACGTTACAGGGTCAAGGGAGAAGTAGGTCAGAACCAAGTTTAGAAATAAAAACGAATAGCATGCGTGCTCAGTGGCTTCAGTCGTGTCTGACTGTTCCCAGTCCTATGGGCTATGGCCGTTCAGACTCTTCTGTCCCCGAGATTCTCCAGGGAAGGATATTGGACTGTGTTGCCATGCCTTCCTCCAGGAGATCTTCCCGACCTGGGGATCAAACCCATGTCTCCTTCATCTCCTGCATTGCAGGTGAATTCTTTACCCACTGAGCCACCTGGGAAGCCTGGGAAAAATTATAGGTTAGAGTGGAATTGTTAGTGGTGGTTAGTCTGGAATGTAGCAAATTAGTCATTATTTTATATGTTACAAGTAGTCTAGATAAAGGAAGTTATGCTCCTAATAGGTTTAATTCCGAATACCTTCATTCTGCTTTTTTGCAGTCATTCTCCTTTGCCTGCCCTATGTGTTAGTCCTCAGTTGCGTCCGACTCTTTGCAGCCCCATGGACTATAGCCCACCAGGCTCCTCTGTCCATGGGATTTTCCAGGCAAGAATACTGGAGCAGGTAGCCAGTCCTTTCTCCTGCCCTGTGCCTCCATTTAAAATGGGACTAAATGGGAAAGGGACAAGTACAAGACGATGATGATGGTCGTCAACATTTGGAGAGCGCTTACTGCATGGCAAAGACTGTTCTAAGCATTTTACATGTATTAGCTAGTCTAATGTAACAACTCTGTGATGTAGGTATTAGTATTGCATTCGTTTGACAATTTATAAGCTGGCACAGGGGTAAGGAACTTGTCCAGGGTCATATTGCTAGTCAGAGCAGACTCAAGCTTCAAGTGCAACCAGTCTGGCTCCAGAGTTCATGCTTTTTATTCCTTCTCCTTTCTTTCCTGCAAAAGAAAGGATATATCTAAATCTGGGACTCTTATGTTATTTCAGTTAGTATAAGGAATTCTGAATTCTTAGGATTTAACTACTGTCTTTTGTTCTAGTCAGTTTTTTGTTTTTTGTTTGTTTGTTTGTTTTTTTTTGCAGGGGCAGGTTTGGACATAACAGGCAGCCCTTTGGGAATACAACAGGATATTTGACTCTAAGATATCTTTCCCAGCCATTTTTGTTGAAGACAGGCTTTTTGTCCCTTCTTTAATAGCAATCCTGAGAAATTGCATTTTTCTCTTAACCAAGTGAAAATCAAGAACAAATTTGAAAAATACAGAAAGCTTGTCAGTCTTTCATTCAGTGCAGAGTGACTGATACTAGTAGAAATAGTGTATAAAGAAACTAAAATTGTCTAAACTTGCACACCACATTTTTTAGAATTCAAAAACTGATCCAAGCATCCCATCTTTTTCATTAATGCTGAAACCCTCAAAACTTTATCTGGAAAAATTAAAACAACAAAAATAACACATGACAACTAACTTATCTAAAAACTGGTATCTTTTTGACTAAAAACTAATGGAGTAATACAGTCTTCATAATATTTAAGCAAAATTTGATTTAGCAAAACTATTTGGTAGAAATTATGGTTATGAAAAGAATTTATGTTGGCAAAAATTAAAATGCATAAAGAAGTGATAAATCTTTGTTATAACATTTACTTGGAAAATAATCCTGAATGTACAGTGTGTACAACTATGCAGCTGAGTTCAAAGTTAATTTCTGAGGCTACTTTCTCGTGAAAATATGTGTTGAGGTAATTCTATTTTAATATCTTTATAAACATGAAGTAAAAATGTGCCTAGAATAAAAATGGCAGTTTTGGAAACTACCTGTTGTTACAGGAATATGGTGATGGCCAAGGTCCAAAGAGACGCTCCTCTCAGCACTCTACAGTTTTGTGGGAAAGGCTGGCATTAAATAATTTGTCACATAATTGCTGAGTTAATGCTGAGATAACACAACTTGATGTAGTTTTGCAGTCAGGGAAATTTAAACTGTATGGAAGGGTGACTTAGAAATTAATTTAGATAAGCATGTTGAAGGAAGAGAAGTAGAAGGAACTTTGGCTGGAAGTAATGTTTTCTTCAAGACCTTGAACACAAGTAGATGATTAGATTCACATTTAAAAACTCGTGTGTGTAAGCTCAGTCGCTCAATCTTGTGAGACTGCTCAGTCCATGAAATTTTCCAGGCAAGAATCTTGGAGTTGCCATTTCCCTCTCCAGGGGATCTTCTCAACCCAGGGATTGAACTCGTGTCTCCTGCATTGGCAGGCAGATTCTTTACTACCGCACTACCTTGGAAGCCTGCATTTAAAAATCAGTAAATATGGAAAATGGCTTTGGGTGTAGGGGTGGCAAGAGAAGACTGTTGATAGAACTGTTGAGAAGACCCTGCAATATTTCCATAGTCCAGAGATGATTATTTGGAAAGAGTAAGGACAATGCAGAAGGCGAATAGTATACAGCTTTGAGAACCACGAAGAGGGTAGAATCAGGCGGATTTTGTGGTTGATTGACTCAGGAATTGAGAAAATGAATGTCCTGGATGATTGGCAGTTTCTTGGCTTCTTTCACTGAAAAATGGAAAAACTGAAAGAGGAGCAATTTTTGAAGAGAAGATAGGTGGACCTGGTGAGTTTGTGACATTCATGTAGACCCAACTGTATATATGTGCTGGTATATATACAAATTAGAGTTATGATCTGGGCTAGAGAAAAAAATACAACTTAGTATAGTAATGGTATTGAAGCCATGGGAGCTAATTTAAGGAGATTTGGTACATAGTGAGGGGAGGCAGGCTTAGAACTCAGGGCTGAAGAGCTCCAATAAACAAAGGTTAGACAGGAAGTAAGAACTGGCAGAGATGATTAAGAAATAGCAATCAGGGAATTCCCTGGTGGTCCAGTGGCTAAGACTCTGTGCTCCCGATACAGGGGGGCTGGGTTCGATCCCTGGTCAGGGAACTAGTTCCCACGTGCCACAACTAAGACTCTATGCAGCCAAATAAATAAAAATAAATATTTTTTTAAAAAATAGCAATCAAGGAAGAGGAAAATTTGAAGTGTGTTAGAAGCTATAAAAATAGAGTTCAGTATTTCAGGAAGAAATGGTCAGCATTATCCAATACTTTGATCAACTTTGGTCAGGACTAAAAAGTAAAGAGCTCCCTTTTTGTGTGTGTGTGTGGTTTCTTATTTCTTTTTTTTAAAATATAAATTTATTTATTTTAATTGGAGGCTAATTGCTTTATAATATTATAGTGGTTTTGCTGTGCATTGACGTGTACATGTGTTCCCCATCCTGAACCCCCCTCCCACCTCCCTCCCCATCCCATCCCTCTGGGTCATCCCAGTGCACCAGCCCCAAGCACCCTGCCTCATGCATCAAACCTGGACTCAGTGGCCTTTAACACAGCAACTTTGGGGCAGGCCTGACTGGAAGCCAAGTTGACGTGAAGTTAAGTTGCGAATTTGAAGAAACCGAGGGAGTGAGTGGTTATTCAGATGATTATACTGGAAACAGTGGGGACAGGTAACTTTCAGGCAATATAAGTTCCCTTTTTATGGGTGTGTTCTAGTTTATCCTTGAGCATAACACATCACAGAACTTTATTTTTCCATGCTATGGCTTTTCCTGTGATTTACTGTGGGGAAAGGATTTTAGTAGGGGGAAGTCAAGTGATCTTTTTAAGAGCTCTTTCTTACCCCTAAAATAATGCACTGGTTCTCCCTCCAATCCCATAGTTTCTCATTAAAAATAGAATCAGCCTTTTGACCTGTTACTACAATGTAATCATTTATTGAGTTACAGTATAATGTTTAATAGTTTCTAGTGAGTGGGCTTATGTCGACCTGGTGCATTTTAATCTGTTAAATTCTATGTGTTGCCAAAACAAATGGTTTTCTTTTTTTTTTAGGAGGGAGGGATAGAGAGGAGTGTTTAAATAACCTGAGCCTATTTAAAATTTCGCAAATTATTTGAAATTTTATTATAATAAAAGGTATAGTGAATTCCTTATAATAAAGAGGATATAAATGGGTTTTTGATTCTTCTAGCACATTCAACACTTACTAAGTATTCACCTTTTACATATTAAAATATAATAGTATTATATTTTATTTTAATTTTTAAATTTTTAGTGTTTTTATTCATGTAATTTTGATTGTACTGGGTCTGCGTTGCTGTGCACAGGCTTTCTCTAGTTGTGGCGAGCAGGGGCTACTCTGTTGCCCTGTGCCGGCTTCTCAATGCGGTGGCTTCTTTTGTTGCAAGTCCAGGCTGTGGGCATGTGAACCTCAGTAGTTGCAGCACGCTGGCTGTAGAGCTTGAGCTCAGTAGTTGTGGCACAGGGGCTTGGTTGCTTCACGGCATGTGGAATCTTCCTGGACCAGGAATCAAAGCCTTGTCTCTTTGGCAGGTGGGTTCTTATCCACTGCATCACCAGGAAAGTCCTTTACTTTAACTTTGACATAATTTCTTACTAATTCAAGTTCTCTTTATTGCCCGTTTTCTACTTATAGATTTCACTGAAATTTTGCAATAAGAGTTCGAGTTTAGACTGCATGTTGGGCAATCTGTAAGTTGTTGGATGAATGAATGTTGAGGGTTTTCAGATTAGATTGAAAATTCAATTTAAAAAGTTGAGAAACTTAATTTAGGTACATCCTTTATAATATGAAATTAGAGAAGTCAAGCAAAGAGGAAATGTAACTATATATAAAAAAGGTCTCACCACTAATAATAAAATCCAAATTACCATGTTAAATGCCATTTCTATCAAATTGGTAAAGGTGATTGTTCACACAAAAATCTGTACATAAATGTTCATAGTAACTTTGTGATAGTGAAGAGCTATTAATGGAAACACCTCAATAAATAATAAGGAACAAAATAATAAAGAACAAAGTTGATATATAGGCATCAACTTGGGGTAAATCTCAAAGACATAATACTGAGTGGGTGAAACCAGCTTGTAAGGTGGTGTACTGTATGATTTCGATTTATTTGAAACATTCTTGAAAAGACAAAACTATATTGGTAGAAAAACAGATCAGTAACTGAATAGGGTAAGGGTGTGACCAAAAAGAATAGCATGAGAAAGTCTTTTTTTAAAAAATGACTTTATTTTATTTTTGGCTCTGCTGGGGCTTCATTGCTGTATAGGCTTTCCTCTAGTGGAGAGCGGGGCTCCTCTCGCTGCCGTGAGCCAGCTTCTCTTGCAGGTCTTCTCTGGCTGCGGAGGATAGGCTCTAGGGCACGAGGACTCAGTAGTCGCAGCTCCTAGGCTCTAGAGCATAGTCTCAATAGTTGTGCACAGGCTTAGGTGCTCTGAGGCATGGGGAATCTTCGCAGATGAGGGATCAAACCCGTCTCTTGCACTGGCAGGCAGATTCTTTACCACTGAGCTGGCAGGGAAGTCCCATGAGGGAGTCCTTTGGAGTGATGGAACTCATCCTGACTGTGGTAGTGGGTAAATCAGTTTGTACCTGTGTTAACATTCATAAAACTGTACACCAAGAGAAAGTCAATTTTACTGCATGATAATTGTAACAATACAAAATAAATACAGTTAAAAATTGGTAAGATGATATTAAATATAGTAGTGAAGTAGATCCAGACTGTCTTTGCGGGAATATCATTGGTAATACATTATGCAGATATGAAGCATCATTTAACTGTTTAATGATATGAGAAATGTATTCAAAGTAATATATGAAAAGAGGAGAATAAAAAACTACACCATATTTTCTATATTAGAAGTGTATTTTCCCTCAAAGAAGTGTATAAAATTACTCTCTGTTCAAACACCCTCATTTGTGATAGGAAGGCCAGGAAAGTGGAGCCACCACCCTTCAGTTCTTTCTGTTCTTGACTGTTGTGTTTGGGATTACAGCAGCTAGAATCCTTTCAAGGGATTAAGTTGTTGGGCCAGGCATTCTGGACACAACTTCTTAGCTGCCAGTCAATCAATTGTTTTCTTAGAAAAAAACCTTGCTGGTTTCAGATAGTCAAAATTCACTTTCTCAATCCATGAATGCCAGTGATGCACAAATGAATTGTCTGAATTCTAATAGTGAGAGTGGTTTTTCAGACTTTTAGGAGACTGATGTACCTGGCTTGAAGTTGTACACATTTTTTTGTTTGTTTGTTTGGTTTTTGGACGTGTGTTTTCTTCTCTCTTTAGTAAATATTTTCCAGTGGAATGGCTGGTTGTAGTAGGTGTATGTTTAACTTTTTAGGAGTCTGTCTTACTGTTTTCCAAAGTTATTGTACTATTTTACATTCCTTCCAGTAGTGTGTGATATTTCTAGGCGCTCTATTTTTTTTTTTTTCAGTTATAATTGACTTTACATTTTGCTAGCTCTTAAGATAGTCAGTTTTAAAAATTTTAGTCAGATTAGTGTGTGGTGTTACCTCATGTTTTCAAACAACTTCATTGAGTTATAAGTCACATTCCACGTAATTCACTCATTATATGATGGCGAGGCCTGGAGTGGCAGTTCATGGGGTCGACTGCATGAACTGACACAACTGAGCGACTGAACAACAGCAACGTAATTCACTCATATAAAGTACATAATTCATGGTTTTTTAGTAGTATATTTACAGTTATGTGCAGCTATCACCACACTTTTAAGATGTTTTCAGTACTTCAAAAATTAATCCTGTGCTCTTGAACTTTCAACCCCCATACCCCCCGCCCCTAGTCTCACCCTCACCTTCCAGCCCTAAGCAACCATTAAACTGCTTTCTATCTCTATAGACTTTCCTGTTCTGGACACTTCATATAAATGGAATCATGTAATGTGTAGTCTTTTGTGATTGCTTCTCTCACTTAATGTTATTAAGGTTTATATGTGTTGTAGCCTGTATCAGTAGCATTCCTTTAATGGCTGAATAATATCACGAATAATATCACTAATAATAATGTGATGTACCACAATTTACTCATTTGTTCGTTGAGTGGACATTTGTTTCTACCTTTGGGCTATTATGAATAATACTGCTATAAACATTCATGTGCAAGTTTTTTTGTGTGGACACGTTTTTCTCTGTCTTGAGCATGTACCTAGGAGTGGAATTGCTGGATCATATGGTAACTGTAACTTTTTGAAGAATCGTGAAATTGTTTTTTAAAGTGGCTGGACTATTTTACATTCCTACAAATAGTGAGTGAAGATTCCAGTTTCTTTGCATCTGCACCATACTTGCTTTTATCCATTTGAGACTAATCATCTTAGTAGATGTGAAGTATGTCTTGTGTTTTTTATTTGCATTTCCCAAATGGTTAATGATGTTAAACATCTTTTTATGTACTTACTGACTTTTTGTATATATTCTTTCCTGAATTATCTGTTCATGCTTTTTTGCCCATTTTCTATTGATTTGTTTGACTTTGTTTTCTTAATGGCATCCTTTAAAATTTTTGATAAAATTAAACATATATTTTATTTTTAATGTTTTATACATTTGTATGCTAAGAAACCTTTGCCTACTTCAAGATTACAAATATCTTCTACTACATTTTCTTGTAAAAGTTTGTAGTAAAATTTTACATTTAAGTCTATGATTCATTTTTCGTTAAATTTTGTATACAGGGTGACTTAATGGTTGATGTTCATCTTTTTTCTGTGTTAACTCAGTTAACTCAGCATTTGTTTGAAAATGCTCATACCATTGGATTTGTTTTGCCAACTTTGTTGAAAATCAGTTGAAAATAAATTTATCAACTTTGTTGAAAAATAGTGGCCATACACAGTGGCCACTATTTTGTTGTGTTGATCATTGTGTCTTTCTTTTAAATACCAAAATATCTTCATTTTTGTTACATGATAGTTAACTTTGAAATGAGATGGAATAAGTCATTAATTCTCAGTCCTTTGTTTTTAGTTTCCCTGTGGATTTCTATGTAGACAGTTTTATCATCTGCACATAGGTACAGTTTTACTTCCTTTCCTTTCTGATCTTTATACTTTTTGTTTTTATTGCCTTATTGCATTGGCTAAGACTTTGCAGGACAACATTGATTAGAAGTGGTGAAAATGGGGATTCTTTTTTTATTCCTAGTCTCAGGGCTTTTTCTTTTCCTATTTAAGTAGGTGGGTGTATTTTAAAAGATAAAGTAATAATTTGGCTTTTGTTTTGTAAATTCTGTTGTTTTGATAGCTTTGGAGGTCAAGTGTGTATTTGGTAAAAGATACAGTGAATAGCTCTTCAATAATAGGGGAATGAGATTTTCCTCTCTTCAACTGGAGTAAACTTACCTAGTCATTGAAAAATATAGTATACAAGTTAGGTGAGAAGCAAGAGCTACTGCTCAATATGAGGATGCTCTGTATTTCTCACGGAAGTGCTCATGGTTAACTGCCAAGGGGAAAAGAAAGAATAAGACCGAGTAATAAGGGGAGATTTTGTCTTTAGTGTCAAGTGTGCTTTAAGTTAATAGATAACTTAAGAGTGTTTCTGCTTCAAAGCACTAAAAGATACCATCATATAGAATATTATATACATACCTCTCAACCTATTCTGCTGTTATCCTTTGTCTTATTATGTTTTGTCTTTTTCAAGGTCTGTACTTTACATCCAATAAAATTTATAGCTCAAAATGATCTGCAATGATTTCTGTTAAATGTATTCACCTATGCAGCTATGGCCCAGAACAAGTTGTTCTTTCCTGCCCCTTTCCAGTCAATTTCCCAACTCCAGAGCCAGCAGCCACTTTCTGGTTTTTGTCACCATAAGTCAGTTTCCCCATTGCTGAAAAAGTTTCTCTGGTAGACCCTTCGGATATGTTTTTGTAAGGTGATACTGGGAATGTTTTTAAGAAAAGTATAGACTTTCATAAGGAACTTTAAATTTCCTGATCATATACTACTGAATTCTCAGAATCAGTGACCCAGCCTGACAGCTAGGTCCCTAAGCTAGGAGACAAGAATATATTGATGACATTTTAGTCTGATTGCTGCTTTAATGTTTTACCTTTGTTCTTATTGAAAAAACTACAGGTTTTTCTTTTAGAGAACTCTGTGATCTTGTAGTACTTTTCCTTGATATATCTTGTCACATGATTTTAGGTATTTTTCCATGGATGCTGAAATTTTATCTTTTGTTACTAGAGTTTTGAAATCTTACCAGTGATTATTATGTTTTTCTACTTCTACTAAGTTTGTATGATGATAAGAAATTTACATTCTGTTCTTGTGATAATGCTAGAAGCTGATATTTGAATTTCCCAGTTTATAACATATATATGAAAAAATACTTAATACAATCCAATTTACTTGTGCTTTTATTTTGCTGAGTGATTTTATTATTTAAATATTAATGTCATCTATAATAATTGATTTTTATTTTGTTTATATTCTAGTTCATTCAGCCCCTAAAGAAATAACAGTGTCTAAGGGACAAGAAGAGAAACCTGATAGCCTAGTTAAATATTTCAGTGTTGTTTGGTGTAAAGCGTCAAAGAAAAAACACAAAAAGTGGGAAGGTGATGCTGTTCTTATTGTAAAAGGAAAGTCATTTACCTTAAAAGATTTGGAAGGCAAAGACATTGGAAGAGGTATTGTGATATTACCTGATGTTTATGATTTGGTCTAAAGTTAATATATGTATCTGACTACAAAATTGAAATGTAATTGTGTTTTATGAAGGTGTTCTTTCTTGACTTTCATGTATAAATTATCTGATAAACATAAATTTATCTTGTAATAGCAAGTCTGACAGTCTTATGTATACTCAGTGAGATGACTCTCAACGCATGGTATCATTTTCTTTGAATATAAAATGATTAGCTAAATATATACAGTTATATTGGCATTTTTCTGAGATTAAGCAGTTTTTCTTTGTGTGTTTTCATCTTTTTTCTTTTTTTCCAGAATGCTGAGTGATTAAAATTGAAAAAGATGTGGGTATTAGGAATAGAATGATATCTAACTTGAGTCAGTCAGTCAGTTCAGTTGCTCATTCGTGTCTGACTCTTTGCGAGCCCATGAATTGCAGCACGCCAGGCCTCTCTGCCCATCACCCACTCCCAGAGTTCACTCAAACTCACGTCCATTGAGTTGGTGATGCCATCCAGTCATCTCATCCTCTGTCGTCCCCTTCTCCTCCTGCCCTCAATCCCTCCCAGCATCAGTCTTTTCCAATGAGTAAACTCTTCGCATGAGGTGGCCAAAGTATTGGAGTTTCAGCTTTAGCATCATTCTTTCCAAAGAGCAGCCAGGACTGATCTCCTTCAGAATGGACTGGTTGGATCTCCTTGCAGTCCAAGGGACTCTCAAGAGTCTTCTCTAACACCACAGTTCAAAAGCATCAATTCTTCAGCGCTCAGCTTTCTTCACAGTCCAACTGTCACGTCCATACATGACCACTGGAAAAACCATAGCCTTGACTAGACGGACCTTTGTTGGCAAAGTAATGTCTCTGCTTTTCAATATGCTATCTAGGTTGGTCATAACTTTTCTTCCAAGGAGTAAGCGTCTTTTAATTTCATGGCTGCAGTCACCATCTGCAGTGATTTTGGAGCCCAAAAAAATAAAGTCTGACACTGTTTCCACTGTTTCCCCATCTATTTCCCATGAAGTGATGGGACCGGATGCCATGATCTTCGTTTTCTCAGTGTTGAGCTTTAAGCCAACTTTTTCACTCTCCACTTTCACTTTCATCAAGAGGCTTTTTAGTTCTCTTTACTTTCTGCCATAAGGGTGGTGTCATCTGCATATCTGAGGTTATTGATATTTCTCCTGGCAATCTTGATCCCAGCTTGTGCTTCTTCCAGCCCAGCGTTTCTCATGATGTACTCTGCATATAAGTTAAATAAGCAGGATGACAATATATACAGCCTTGATGTACTCCTTTTCCTATTTGGAACCAGTCTGTTGTTCCATGTCCAGTTCTAACTGTTGCTTCCTGACCTGCATATAGATTTCTCAAGAGGCAGGGCAGGTGGTCTGTTATTCCCCTCTCTTTCAGAATTTCAATATCTAACTTCAATGATACCTAATAAAAATTGGAAAATAGCAAGGAGATAATAGATAGAGATAACTTAGATTAATTCATCTAAATTGGAGGTAACTTATTTCCATTATAAAACATTGCCAACATGATTCATTTGCATAAGTTAGCCCACAAAATCAGAGTATGTAAAGTTATCATGGTCTTTTTACATTGTCTCTTAAATTATTCTTTAATTCTGAGTATGGCCCATAATTATAAAGTCTGTTCTACATGTTGAAAATAACATAGTTTGTAGTTTCAATAACTATGCTAGGAGTAAGCATTCAAAGAGGGTTATAGTTTGTAGTTTAGTAGGGACAGGGCAATGTAATTGATAATTAGGAAGCACTAAGATAATTGTTTCAATGAGAATGTTTGCTAAGTACAATAGGAGCATATATAGAAGGACCATGTAAACCAGCCTACGAGGCTAAGGGAAAGCTTCAAAGGAGTTATTGTTTAAGGTAATATGTGAGGGATGATTAATTTTGTAGGGAATGAGAAAGGGGCATAGCATATGTACAGGTGTAGGCAAGAGTGAATTAAAACTACTTCAGTGTTTCAGGAATGTGGTATGCGAAGGGCGGTGACAGGGGGCCAAGAGTTGAGGCTGAATGGAATTATCTGCAATAGAATTTTTTATTATGAAAATATTGAACAAATACCATATATCCAATATTATGCTTAGTGTTTAGAGAAATTAAAAAGAAAATTAGCAATACACATTCCATGTTAGTTAAATATTAGTAGCTCAGTTGTCTGACTCTTTGCAACCCCATGAACTGTAGCCCACCAGGCTTCTCTGTCCATGGAATTCTCCAGGCAAGAATACTAGAATGGGTTGCCATTCTCTCTTTTAGGGGATCTTCCTGACCCCGGGATTGAACTCAGGTCTCTTGCACTGCAGGCAGATTCCTTACCCTCTGAGCCACCAAGGATTGAGGCTAAATTTTTTTGAGAACTTGTTTATACTTAAATTAGTGAAATTATATTCTAAAGCCCCCTAGCTAGGAAAAAATTACCAAAATTACCCTGGAATATCTGTTACCCATAACTATAGTATATATGGTTTTGAGTATGCGTAGTTTGGATTAATAATAAAATGATCTCCCAGTTGCAAGTAGTGGAAAAAAGTAGAATCACCTCTATACAAGTAGAATCACCTCTGGTGCTTTTAAAAAATGCCAGTGCTTAGGCCTTGATCTCTGAGGCTGTGATTATTTGGTCTGGATGATGGGGAGAGGGACTGAACATCCATATATTTTAGGTTTCTGGATGACTCTCATATCCAGTAGGAGTTGAAAATCACTGGTTTAAAAAATTAGTTTATTGGCTTTCAAAGTGAAAGCATCCAAATATAAGACTTGGTTGCTTAATTATAACATTAGTAAATATATCAACCTGGAGTTAATCTTGCAAGTTATCACCTATAATACAAGCAGTTTTTCTTTTAAATAATTTGGATATTCAGCATTTAAATATTATTACTATAAGAATAAACACTCATAAGAAACCTGGAATGCTGAAATTGCTAGTAGCTTGTGATAATATAGTCAGATTCAGTTGGTTTTTATTCCACATACCCAGCAAAGAACAAGTGTGGGAAACGGAGTTCAAGAGTTTAAAGAAAGTCTTCTGGAGATGTAGAGATGTTTGAGACGGTCATCACTAGGGAGCAAAGTGAAACGAGAGATTTTGCAGTTGCAGAGCCTCTTCAAGATGCCTCAAAGTTAAATTTATTCTTATCTCCCATTTTCATGTAACTAATGGTAATTGGATTAATAGGGTTGGATTCAGTATGAAGATAAAACAGTTATCTTCATTAATATGGAGAGGTCAGGACTGCTGTTGAATTGAAACAGCTTGGGAAATGGAGGGCTGGGTCTTTTAGCATTTAGGAACACCAGCCAAATAACTATTTGGCTTCATCTTAGAGCTTTATCATTAGTAATTGAAAAATGTATGTTATGTAGTTCCCAGTTGTCAGAGATTGTGATTATTAGCCCAGTGTTAATAGGGAATTGTAGCAAATTTCCAGCTAATTTAAAAGGGTCATGTAATGTTGTCTAAAATATGATGATCTTTTATTTTTTGTTTTTAGAAACTTTAAAGTTTTTGGTATACACAGTTTTGCCCCTCACAGTGGCACAAAAAGCATGCATTTAATGTTCTAAGCAGAGGAGTATAAAAGTCCCTCACTCTATCTGATTAATGAGTTCATTTTAAGCAGACCATGATAACTTACTCATATTTATATTGCATCAACACCTTACACATGGCAGCACCTAATAAATATCTGTTGAATTAATAATAATTCAAACAAGCGTGGTATTATAAAATATCCTGCTTTTTATTCAAGAGCGAGAACTTGGACTATCAGCAGCGTCTGTGACAAATGTAGTTTTACTATTCTATCGCGGGTGGACGAGTACAGTACTAGTTGAGTTAGAAATTGCTGCTATTGCTAGTTCTTCACATTTCCACTTGTTTCTAAGTGGGAATAGAGCTGCCGTGGCATTTGTCTAGATTGTTCACAAGAAAGGAGGGTCCATACATAGCGTACCAAAACCCTTCTTCGCTTGATTTTCTATAGACAGCAGATGGCAAAACTATGCATACAGGTGACTGTATTTTAAGTAATTAAAGTCTTGGCTCTCTAAACCTTACCTAATTTTTATAACTATATAATTACTTATTCCTTTTGATTTTTGCATGTGTGTATTTTTACTAAAAGGATAAATCATATTTTTGTTCTGGCTAGTGGGTTATTATGTGAGGCGCTGTGCATTCAAAGTAATTTTCACTCTGTACAGTTATAAGAAGAGACTCTGGTTTTACTAATTAAGTCATCTTAGAGTGTCAATAAATTAATTTTTTCCTTCTCAATTTAAAGGCACTGTATATAAATTGAAAGAGCTTGAAAAGATTGAAGAGGGTCAAACAATGATGATTGGTGGAAAAGAAATAGAAGTCATGGGTATCATCTCTCCAGATGATTTCAACAGTGGAAGATGTTTTCAGTTTGGAGGAGGATGTTCTGCTGTCTTAAGTTCTTCTCAAGCTGCCAAGAAGTGTTTGTCTAACCCTTTCAAAAGTGTCTGTAAAGTCAGTTCAAAGGAAAATAAACAGAACAGTTTCCAAAATTGCAAACCACGCCATGACCCATATGCGCCAAGTAAGATTTAAAAACTTAATTTGAGTTTTCTGTTTTTACTGTCTAAAGATATTTTGGTATGTGAATTTAAAGTTAAATTTTGTTTTGACACTTTCAGGTAAAAGTATGTATCATTTTTCAGATATATAGTCTGACATAAGGGATAATGTTGAAGTTGAATAATAATATATTTTGAGAATTATTTCATAAGTAAATGTTCAATTGCCAGAGTATAGTAACCAAAATACATGTGTTGAAGGAAAATTGTGCAAATTATAGATGTATACACACATACATGGGTATGATTTCAACAAAACCTGATATCTTTTGTAGGGAGAAAAATTAGTAAATTTATAGATTAGAAATATTTTTGAATTTCCATTTTGAAGACTGTATGCTTTGATCACAACTATTAGTAATTAGTGACTTAATTGAGTATTAAAATATTGAAAGGTGAAAAAAATATTGGAAGGTGAGATTTCATGTAAAGAATTCAGATTTTATTCATGAGAATTCAATCCAGTCAAGTTAATTTTCACATTAATGAATTTAATTTAAAAATTGCATCAAAAATGAAACCTAGTCTGTTTATGACTTTTTAAGATTTGATTGCTCAGTCAACAAGTATTTCTTGTGTTCCTTTTATACATTGGGCCCAGAGGTAAAACTGTCATTACAGAGCTTCTCATTTGGTGACATGACAGACATAGAATTTGAGTTATATTAAGTCTGTGATTCATTTTGCCTAAAATTTTGTGTACAGGGTGAGTTAATGATTGATGTTCATCTTTTTCCATGTGGCAGTAAGTAAGGCAGTGGATGTGCTCAGCTGTGTCTGTCTCTTTGTAAGCCCATGGACTGCAGCCTGCCAGGCTCTGCTGTCCATGAAATTGTCAAGGCAAGAATACTGGAGCAGGTTGCCAGTTCCTTCTCCAAGGGATCTTCCCAACCTAGGGTTTGAATTGTCCTCTGTTGCATCTGTTGCATCTGTTGCATTGGCAGGTGGATTCTTTACCACTGTGCCATCTGGGAAGTTCTTTCCATATGGATATCCAGTTAATTCAGCATTTGTTTGAAAAGACTTATTCCTATTGAATTTGTTTTGTTAATGTAGAAGTTGGAGAACAGAGGAAGCTTTTCTCATAATGGTAATAAAAATATTGAAATAATTATAAAAATAACTCTTAGAATAGCTATAAATAGAAGTATTAAGGGCTTCCCAAGTGGCGCTGGTGGTAAAGAATCTACCTGCCAATACAGGAGACATAAGAGACGCAGGTTCAGCCCCTGGGTTGGGAAGATCCCCTGGAGGAGGGCATGGCGACCTACTCCAGTATTCTTGCCCAGAGAATCCTGTGGACAGAGGAACCTGGCGGGCAACAGTCTTTAGGGTCACAAAGAGTCAAATATAACAGAAGGGACTTAGAATGCACGCATGCTTGCAAAAAGTATTAAAATGACTATTTTCCCCTCTTGCCATTTTGGAAACAGAATTTTTGAAATAAAAGGACTTTTTAGATAATTTAGACCAATCCCTTCACTTTGCGTTTGAGGAAACTGAGTACCAGAAGGATGAACTGACTTGCTTAAAGTAGGTATTGGCATAATTTGGATTAAAACCCCCAAATTAAAAATTCCTTGCTTTATTCTAGCTCATTTGAGACTTACTTGAAATTTAGAGAGTGGGAGTTTCTGCTTCTGATTTTTCTCTTTGTGTGAATATTTTGTCTGTCACACTGGCTCATAAGCTTCCTTCTGCCCTTTATGCTTCTTTCTCTTCACCTTCCTGTTACGTAGTAGAGAGCTGTGGTGAACTGAAAAGAACACTGTGCTTAGTCACGGACCTGAGTTAGAGTCCTGCTTTTGCTACCAAACTACTGATTCTTCGACCAGTTGAGGTAGTCGCTTACTTCGCTGTGTTTTGCCTCATGTAAAATGTGGGCTTTAATAACCACCACAGAGACCTAGAGTGCCTGGTATATGCTGTGTGCAGTAAGTATTTGATAACTGAGTGAGTGAGAAATTTTATTACGATTTGTATATATGTGTACATGAGTATGTGTGTGTGTGTGTGTGTGTAAGCAAGCCCTTTTTGTAAGTGGTAAATACTTGATTATCCTCTCTCTTTTTCAATCTTGTTAAAGGTAGTACTAAGTTGTAGACTTAAAACTAAAGCAAGAGAGATTTTGTTAGCATTAAATGATGCTTCGTGATCATGAAGGACATCTAAAGATTTAAACTGATGTCCTGTTGCTGTGGTGCTTTAGGTTTTATTTTTCTTGAAGCTTCATGCTTTGTTAGATGACTTGTGATTCTGTGGTCCTTGCTTGAGCTGTGAATCATCTTTACCTCTGTTTTCTTCTAAATTCCCTTTGTCTTTTTTAACAATTTTTAAAATATCTTTATTTATTTATTCATAGCTTCACTGAGCCTTAGTTGCTGCATGTGGGTTTTCTCTAGTTGCAGTGAGCAGGGGTTACTTGAGTTGCTGTGCAGGCTTCTCATTGCAGTGGCTTCTCTTGTTCGTTACACTTGGGCCCTAAAACGCACGGGCTTCAGTAGTTGCAGAGCGTTTGCTCAGTTGCTCTGAGGCATGTGAGATCTTCCTGGACCAGGGGCCATACCTGTGTCCCCTGCATTGGCAGGTGGATTCTTAACTGCTGGACCACCAGGGAGATCCTCTTTTTGTTGTTATTTTTATTTTAAAGAAAAAAAAAATGGGACCATTTCTTGGCTGGAAATCCACAAGACATACACTGTTCTTTACTACTGGGATATGGAGGAAACTCAGGGGCTGAGTTTTCTGTTTTCACTCCCTAGTCCCCTACCTGCCAGGAATTCACCTCGAAAATGAAAGTTTCTTTTGGTTGCTCAGAAACCTGGGAAGATCCACAGAAAATCTTCCTCCAGGTAATTACTATCAGTAAACATGACCAGACTCTCATTTCTGTGACTATATATTTCCACACTGAGGGTTATTTATTAAATCCCCTGTGTTTTTTTTTTTTTTTTTTGGTTGCCCCACACAGCTCGTGAGATGTTAGTTCCTGGACCAGGGTTTGAATCCGTGTCCTTAGCAGTGAAAGCACTGAGTCTTAACCACTGGACCACCAGGGGATTTCCCATATTTAGTCTCCTGGAACCTGTTGTTTTTTAATCTACTTTTCTCATCTTTGTTCTCTTTTTTCATATTTTAAAAAATCTATTTTACTGTTTTTTAACCATGATACAGATGTACAAATATATAAAAAAAAATATTTTGATGAATTTATTATCTGATTTCAGATTTATCAATTGATACCAACTTTCTAGTTACATTTGGTTTTGTTTTCTGAGTGATTTTAAATAAATCTTTTAAATTGTATTACCATATTTCTAAAGAATTACATTGTTATTTGATGGTTACTCCATGCTGCTTTGTCAAGATTCATGAATTTTACATTTCATGAATGAAGTAATTAATTTTAAGCAAATAATGGTGGTGAAGTCAATGGAAAATTTGTCATTCTTTCTCAGTTCTTCTGATTAATAGTAATAGACATTGTTAGTAGGCATAGAAATGAAAATAAAGGAAGCCTTTATATTAAATTTGGAAAGCCTTTCCAGAATAAGAAGCTATGAAAAAAAAAAAATTCCAATTTGTGCTTTCAGTTGGAAATAGTTCTCTTTGCTTTGAACACTGAACTAGTAATTGTGGTGGCTTAATGAATTATTTATGAAACAATAGTGAATTTTAGTGGTTTCAAAGCACTTTTGCGCATGAAATTTGGAAAGCTCTTTGCCATTCTTTGCATGAATCTTACATCAATAAGGCATGAGATTTATTTTTAAAATTTTGTACCTTTGCTTAGCATTGATGTTACTGAATTTCAAAATTATTGTGTTTTAATTTTTTTTCTTTTTGAATTTCAAAGTTTTTGACTGCAAACAGTTTTATCTTTTGAGTAATTAGAGCAAGATAATGTAATTACTGACAGAGTAGAATACATTTATAATTATACTTTTCCCTTTTTCTTAAGATTCCCTTGTTATGCTCCGACCAGATAAGAATCACCAGTGGCTGTTCAATAAGAACTGTTTTCCTGTTGTGGATGTAGTGATAGATCCTCACCTTGTATATTACCTTCGACCACATCAGAAAGAAGGGATCATATTCCTTTATGAATGTGTGATGGGAATGAGGTAGGAAAATAATTTGTTTGATCTAATCAAAGCCTTGATTTACCTGTAACATAATGGTTTTCTAGGATGAGCCTAATATATAATGAGTCCCAATGAGTGCAGCATATATTTTAGTTGATAGGAATGGCAAATGGTAATGTGTATGTTTTATTCCACAGGTGGGTTCTTTTTAAAAAAAATCATTTTATTAAAAAAAAAATTTGGCTATGCCTGGTCATAGTTGAGGCAGGTAGGATTTTTAATCTTCGTTGCAGCATGTGGGATTTTTTTTTTTTTTTTTTAATGCAGCATGCGGACTAATTGCAGCATGTGGGATCTAGTTCCCTGACCAGGGATTGAACCCAGGCCCCTTCCATTGGGAGCCCAGAGTCTTAGCCACAGTGGACCACCAGGGAAATCTCCACAGGTAGTTCTTGAAGGATACTGTGGTGATAAACATCTTGCTTGGAACTGGACACACAACTTATGAGGATTTTGCAAAAAAGTTTTCTTCTTAGAATGTCACCTCTGTTTACACACATACACATATACACGAGTTCCTCTTCCTCTTTTAAAATTGAGTTTTCTTAACCAATTACAGTCAAAATACAGTTGAAGTAGAAGACACACACATAAATTCAAACCAAAGAGGGTTAAAAGAATCAAAGGTCTCTGCTAACATATTAGTACATTTCCTTCCAGTCCTTTTTTGTTGTTTTTAACGCATAGGACCTCGATTTTTACATTGGTCATTGCCACTCAGTATGCCTCAGTTACTAGGAAGCGGGGAATGTAAATTCCTCCAAGCTCTAAAGAACCCCTTGAATGATGACAAGGGGAAAATTATCTCCTGGAAACTTTCTAGATTGTTCTCTCTATGCTCTTCTTTTTCGGAGATCTTACCTCAGTTGGCTTGAGAATCATCTTTTATTCTCTCTCACCTTCTCTAGCTAACCACACCTAAACTTTTGAATATTTTGACTTGCCAAATACCATTTTGAACCTAATTGTTTCTGGCACCTCACTATAGCAGTTCTAGTAACTGGTGTCATAAAATTTTATTTTTATCTGGACTATTGCAACAGCTTCTAACTTGTGTATCTGTTTCTGATGCTCCTCAGATTCTTTCTACTTACTGCTGCCAGTTTGATGTTTCTGGAAACAGTTCTGAACATGGCATTTCCTTGCTTAAAATGACTGCAGTTCTCAGAACTTAGAACAATGTTTCCTAATCTGTGGTATGCACTCCACTTGGGTGGTGTATAGAATTATTTTAGGTGTACATGGACAAACTTTATTTTTTACTTTTAATCATAGCATATTTAGTTAGTGAATAACTGGAAAGAAATAGCACATCAAACTTCTGGTTTCACAAGTAGATTTTGCTTAGAAAGAATTTATTTTCTTTTCAAATAAATCTAAGTTAAAAAGTGAGTTGATTTAGAGAAAAATAATGAATAGTAACACATATAATATCACATATATGGCAAAGCAGTGTAGTCATTCATGGAAGACTGATGTTGGGGAGACACTGACTTACAAGATACAGCCTGAGCTTTCAAGGGCAAGTATCCTTATCTTCTGTCTTCTACCAATCTTGCCAGCTTCCTAACCTTGTATTTCTTTGCTTGGAATTCAGTTCAAGCCCCAGCTGTGCTGATGTGTTAATACTGATTAAGGTAGTGAATTCCTGTTTTCCTTTAAAACTCTGCTCAAAGTTCATCTTCTTCAAGGGAAGCCTTCCTGCTCTCTTCACTATACTTGGGTGCTGGATCAGTTTTCTCTCTGCCACTCACTATATCTCTTTTAGCTGGCATCTTGCAATGGCAAAATCTAAAATAATCTAAAGTAATAATAAGGGCTCTAATAATCTAAAATAATAATAGTGGCTGTAATTCATGTTTGTAATTTTTTCTCTACATTTTGAAGTGGAAAACAAATAAAATTGGTTTTGGTTGTTATTTCTACTTGTAAGAAACAGAATGGATTAACAAACTATACTTATATTTCCTTGATTCCTTTGGATTTTGTAACTTTTAAAGTGTTTATCTAATACCTGTCAAAGAGCTTTTAAAACTATGAAGTGGTATAAATGCCAGTTACTGATAGTATTCCTTATAATGTTTAATTTTAAATTATATGAACCAAGTAGGCATGTAGGTTTTTTACCAAATTTTGTGTATTACGTGTATTAGATCAAATAGTGTTTAATTTTTCTTACAGGTCAAGGAGCTATTTTGGTTGAGGACTTCATTTATTGTAAGAAAATCATAAATACAAATCACTAGGTCTTTCTGGTTTATGTTTCATTACATTTTAAAGTGTTTTGATATCTAATACTGAAACTGATAAAAACTGCTCAGCTGTTAGTGATGAGAAGCACAGTTATAGTTAAATTATTTAACTGTAGATATGAAATTGGCATTTATTTCTAGTTTCTAAATATGAAATCATTATAGTAACAGATTTAGATTCAACTATAATTTCAATTTGTTTTAGTAATTTAGTTGACAGTAAATATATAATGAATATAATTGGCAGAGATGCAAAATGTCATAAATCAGCTGAATAAAGAGCTAGAAAATATGTTTAGTGGAGGCTAGAATTCATCCTAATTACAAAATATCAGCTTCTGGTTTTTGACTAACAGGTGATGATGTTAGAGGCATAAAATATTTTCCTTTTGTAGTTGAAGGAAATACAATTATTTCTAACAGGGTGAATGGCAGATGTGGAGCTATTCTTGCCGATGAAATGGGTTTAGGGAAAACACTGCAATGTATTTCGCTTATCTGGACCCTACAGTGTCAGGGACCCTATGGAGGCAAGCCAGTAGTAAAGAAGACACTTATTGTCACACCCGGAAGCTTGGTGAATAATTGGAGGAAAGAATTCCAAAAATGGCTAGGAATCGAAAGGATCAAGATATTTACTGTTGATCAGGTGAGAGACTTTTGAACATTTAGATTTGGTCATTTGCTAAATCTCTAGCTTTTCAAATCAGTGCTGCAGCTTTCACTGTCTATCTAGCAGTTTTTCAAGTGTATGCAGTTCTCTTTTTTCTGATAGATGGAGTCTTGCCTTACAATTTCGTTATGAGTTAATATATTCTAATACCTAGATAATGGTTTTCGGGAGTATGCTGCTTTTATTTAATTTCACATAGTTTTTGCCCATGATTTGTTAAAGGTTACCCTTTTTTTTTTTTTAGGACCACAAAATAGAAGAATTCACCAAATCTCCATTTTATTCTGTTCTTATCATCAGTTATGAAATGTTACTTCGTTCCCTGGATCAGATTAAGAGTGTAAAATTTGATCTTCTAATTTGTGATGAAGGGCATCGTTTGAAGAACAGTACCATTAAGACAACTACAGCCCTCATTAGCCTCTCCTGTGAGAAAAGGATAATTTTAACTGGTCTGTATTTACTTTGGGTGAGATATGATGGAATTTTGCCTAATGAATATGCAGAACTTGTAGTATGATATTTGACATCCAAAGAATTGATGATATTGAGTGGAATTCATACTAATCAACATGGGTTAGTTGAGTTTCGGTAGGGTTCTGAATTATCAAATTCCTGTGTAATGTTTCCCAGATTTTGGATTCTTTGAGGAATAAACACGATGGTATCATGGTAGAGAAAGTAGAAGATGGGGCTAGACTGCTTGAGCTTGGTTTCCAAGTCTGACAGCTGTGCAACTTTGGGCAAGTTATACTTCTCCGTACCTCAATTTTCTTATGTGTGAAATAGATTCCTTATGTTTTGAGGGTCGAATGAGTTAATTCATGTGTAGTTCTTGGAAGACTACCCTTACATGATAAGTGTTTAATACGAATATCCTTTATTTTTCCATGTTTGTGCTGTATGCATATGGTTTTTTGCTGGCCAAAGCTTCTAGCCCAGGTTGTCTGGAAAAGTGGGATAGACTGTACATAAATGTAAGAATACTTTTCTGCCTTATCCTTTTTAGCTTAAGGCCTAGACTAAAATTAGGCCTGAATAACTCAAAGGAATTATTTTCCCATACCTCATTTTGGTCATGTGTGGTGCTTTGAACTTACCATTTTGGTAGCAGGAGAAAAAAGTTGTCTTTACTAATGTTTACATCCCTTCTGTTTTCTGCTCAAGACTCTTTTTGCTGATCATCTTTTATCCTTTTAGAAAGGATGGGCAGGGCATGGTTATTTTTATGCATTATATCCCACGTCTTTGTGTCCTCCATGTGTCCTTTATGCATGTCAGAGCTCTCCTGTGATGTTAAAATGAGGGAGAAGGGGTGTGACCAACAGCTTATTCCTCCAGTATACATCTTCAGGGTAGAAGTGTGCCGTGGAGCAACAGAGAAACCGCCCTCCTGCTGTGCCCTCACTGAGTTGGGCTATAGAGGGTGCCCACTTTTAAATAATTTATGGCTATTTGACTTCCAATTTGTGTAGAAGGATTGTATTACCATTACCAACTGTGATTTTTGAGACTATATATGCTTTTTAGAAATGATTTGGGGAACTGTTAAATGACCTTTACATTCTTCATATTTAGTCAAAGTGGATTCTTTATACTTCTTGACTAGCCTTTGATTTTTGAAATCCTTGGGGCCAGAAAAGCAATGGAAAAAAGAGCAAAGCAGAGATTATTTCTTTTTACTGCTCAATGTGGCATCAATATTGCTTATCTAAATAGTAGTATAGCTATAGTGTTAAAAAGATTGGCATTCAAGGGGGAAAACAAAAATAAAGAGTGAGAAATTCAGATTACTTTTGGGTAATAATAATAGAAGAAAAAAAAAAAAGAGGACTTCCCTGGTGGCGCAGTGGATAAGAATTCACCTGCCAATGCAGGGGACACAGGTTTGGTCTCTGGTCTGGGAAGATTCCACATGCTGTGCAGCAACTAAGCCTGAGCACCACACCTACTGAGCCCAGGCTCTAGAGCCCAAGAGCCACAACTACCGAAGCCTGGCTAGAGCCTGTGCTCCGCAACGAGAGAAGCTCCCACAGTGAGAAGCTTGCACAGCATGATGAAGGAGTGGCCCATTTACCACAGCTAGAGAAAGCCCACACGTGGCAACCAGACCCAGACCCAGCGCACAAAAATGGATTCTCTTCTATTTGACAATCAGATAATGTCCTTTAGCAAAAGTGAACAGTTTTACTACTATTCTCAATTATAAGAAAATACCAATTTAACTAGCATTACAAATTAAATTTTATTTTGTTGTTGTTGTTCAGTCACCCAGTCTTGTCCAACTCTTTGTGAGTCGGACAGTTTGATTCAGTGACTCCCATGTTAGTAAGATCATGCTTAAAATCTTGCATGCTAGGTTTCAGCATTATGAGAACCAAGAAATTCCAAATGCCCAAGCTGGGTTTAGAAAAGGAAGAGGAACCAGAGATCAAATTGCCAACATTCGCTGGATCATAGAGAAAACTAGGGAATTCCAGAAGACATCTACCTCTGTTTCATCCACTACACTAAAGCCTTTGATTGTGTGGATCACAACAAACTGGAAAACTCTTAAAGAGATGGGACTACCAGACCATCTTACCTCTCTCCTGAGAAAGCTGTATGTAGGTTAAGAAGCAACAGTTAGAAACCTGTTTGGAACAACTGATTGGTTCAGGATCGAGAAAGGAGTACCACAGGGCTGTCTGCTATCACCCTGTTTGTTTAACCTATATGCTGAGCACATCATGAGAAATGCCAGGCTGGATGAGTTACAAGCTGGAATCAAGAAAGGTGGGATAAACATCAACAACCTCAGATATGCAGATGATACCACCCTTATGGCAGAAAGTGAAGAGGAACTCAAAAGCCTGTTGATGAAAGTGAAAGAGGAGAGTGAAAAAGTTGGTTTAAAGCTCAACATTCAGAAAACGAAGATCATGGCATCCAGTCCCATCACTTCATGGAAAATAGATGGGGAAACAGTGGAAACAGTGTCAGACTTCAGTTTGGGGGGCTCCAAAATCACTGCAGATGGTGACTGCAGCCATGAAATTAAAAGACGCTTATTCCTTGGAAGAAAAGTTATGACCAACCTAGACAGCATATTGAAAAGCAGAGACATTACTTTGCCAGCAAGGTCCTTCTAGTCAAGGCTGTGGTTTTTCCATTGGTCATGTATGGATGTGAGAGTTGGACTGTGCTGAGTGCCGAAGAATTGATGCTTTTGAACTGTGGTGTTGGAGAAGACTCGAGAATCCCTTGGACTGCAAGGAGATCCAACCAGTCCATTCTAAAGGAGATCAGTCCTGAGTGTTCATTGGAAGGACTGATGTTGAAGCTGAAACTCCAATACTTTGGCCACCTGATGTGAAGAACTGACTCATTTGAAAAGACTCTGATGCTGGGAAAGATTGAGGGCAGGAGGAAAAGGGGACAACAGAGGATAAGATGGTTGGATGGCATCACTGACTCGATGGACATGAGTTTGAGTGAACTCTGGGAGTTGGTGATGGTCAGGGAGGTCTGGTGGGCTGCAGTCCATGGGGTCACAAAGAGTCAGACACGACTGAGCGACTTCCCTTTCACTTTTCACTTTCATGCATTGGAGAAGGAAATGGCAACCCACTCCAGTGTTCTTGCCTGGAGAATCCCAGGGACGGGGGAGCCTGGTGGGCTGCTGTCTGTGGGCTGGCACAGAGTCGGACATGGTTGATGTGACTTAGCAGTAGTGTATATATATCTGTGCTACTTGCCCCACTCGTCCTGCTCTCTCCTTACCCCACCGTGACCACACGTCCATTCTCTGTATCTGTTTTTATTCTTTCCCTGAAAATAGGTTCATCAATACCGCTTTTCTAGATTTCATATGTATGCATTAATATACAATATTTTTCTCTTTCTGATTTATTTCACTCTCTATAACAGGCTCTACATCCATTCACCTCACTAGAACTGATTCAAATGTGTTCCTTTTTATGGCTGAGTAATATTCCATTGTATCTGTGTACCACATTTTTATTCATTCATCTGTCGATGGGCATCTAGGTTGCTTCCATGTCCTAACTATTGTAAATAGTGCTGCAGTGAACATTGGGGTACATGTGTCTTTTAGAATTGTGGTTTTCTCAGGGTATATTCCCAGCAGTGGGATTGTTGGGTCATATGGTAGATTTATTCCTAGTTTCTTTTTTTTTTTAGGAATCTTCATATTGTTCCCCATAATTATTGTATCAGTTTACATTCCCACCAACAGCGCAGGAGGGTTCCCTTTTCTCTACATCCTCTTCAGCTTTTTTGTTTGTAGAGTTTTTGATGATGCCCATTCTGACCATTGTATTAAAACCTAGACAGTGTATTATAAAGCAGAGACATCACTTTGCTGACAAAGGTCCGTATAGTCAAAGAGAGTTGGACCATAAAGAAGGCTGAGCACCAAAGAATTGATGCTTTTGATCTGTGATGCTGGAGAAGGCTTTTGAGAGTCCCTTGGACACCAAGGAGATCAAACCAGCCAATCCTAAAGGAAATCAACCCTGAATATTCACTGGAGGAACTGATGCTGAAGCTGAAACTCCAATACATTGGGCCACCTGATGTGAAGGGCCGACTCACTGGAAAAGACCCTGACCTGATGCTGGGCAAGACTGAGGGCAGCAGGAGAAGAGGGTGACAGAGGATGAGATGGTTGGATGGGCTCACTGACTCAATAGACACGAGTTTGAGCAAACTCTGGGGGGTAGTGAAGGACAGGGAAGCCTGCTGTGCTACAGTCCACGGGATTGCAAGAGTCAGACGTGACTGAGTGACTGAACAGCAACAATTCTGACCAGTGTGAGGTGATACCTCATTGTAGTTTTGATTTGATTTCTCTAATAGTGATGTTGAGCATCTTTTCATGAGTTTATTAGCCATCTGTATGTCCTCCTTGGAGAAATATCTGTTTAGGTTTTCTGCCCAATTTTTGATTGGGTTGTTTGTTTTTCTGATATTGGGCTATATGAGCTGCTTATATATTTTGGAGATTAATAAATTTAATATTTTCAGTAGAAAATGATTCTGGGACTCCATTCAGAAGGACTATGCCAATGATGACCAATAAGGTCATTTCCTTTGAGGAATTAGCATTTCCCCCTTTATTTGTGCTTTGTCTTCTTTACCTTGTTTCTGCTTTTTTTCTTTTAAAAAAATATATTTATTTATTTGGCTGCATTGGGTCTTAGTTGTAGATCTTTGCTGCATCTTGTGGGACCTTTTTTGCTGTTGTTGTTGTGTTGTTGTGGCAAGCAGGCTCTCTGGTTGTTCCGTGGCATGTGGGGTCTTAGTTCCCCAACCAGGGAACGAACTCGGTCCCCTGCCTTGCAAGGTGGATTCTTAACCACTGGACCACCAGAGAGGTCCCTGTTTCTGCTTTCCTGTCCTGGTCGCTGCTGCTGCTGAGCTGCAAATGTAGGTGAAAACTAGCACTAGGTAACCGCTCATATTTAGAAATGCTTATAGTTGGTTTTTATCTGCTCAGAATTGCCTGAATAAATTCTTTTTAATAGTGGCAGGGTATCTTACTCCCAAGGTGATTTGTGTTTTCTTATGGAATTAACACTTGGTTATGAGTATGTGCAGTGCTGCACACATAACAGGTGCTCAGAAGCTGTCTGAAGAATCCAGTGAAAGGGATTTTGATGTTGTTTCCTGCTCTTATCTGGCCCAGTGCTGTGAAGAATATTCAGTTAATATTTCCTGGAAAGCTTCAATATTAAAATTAAAATAAAATTTAATAGAGGTATAGTAAACTTCTAGGGCTGCCATAACAAAATACCATGGAGTGGGTGGTCAATTTCTTCAGTGACAACAGAAATGTGTTTTCCTACAGTTCTGGAGCCTGGAAGTCCAGTCTCAGGCTGTCAGCAGGCTTGATTTCTTCTGAGGCCTCTCTCCTCGCCTTGAAGATGACCGTCTGCTCGCTGGGTCCTCTCATGGCCTGTCCTCTGAGTATGTGTATCCCTGTGTGTGTCTTTTTTCTTGAAAGAATACAAGTCACATTGGATTAGGGCCTCACCCTTATTAGTTTCTTTAACTTTACCTCCTTAAAAGGCCTGTTTTCAAATACATTGGGAATTAGGACTTCAAGATATGAATTTTGAGGGGACACAGGTCAATTCGTAACATCTCATTATGTCAAATAGCCTTTCATTAGATATTAGATATCCTTTATTTATAGACTAAAAAAGAAAAATATGAGATTTGAAGCGAAATTCTTATTGAAGAGAAAAAGTTAAAAATATACGCAGACATACAGATACATATATGTACTGCTGTATTATGGGATGCTTAGAAACTAGGAAGGGAAGTCATCCTTGAGTCTCAGTTTCATAATGAGCTGTTAGCGTTTTGTCATGTTTCGTTATTCACACACACACACCACACACACACACAACATACATGCCTATTTCTTTATTTTTTGTATATATTGGGTTGGCCAAAAAGTTTGTTTGGGTTTTCCCATAAGATCATATGGAAAAACCCCGAATGAACTTTTTGGCCAATCCAGTACATACAAAATCCATCTTTATTCATTGCCACACATAATGCACATCAAAATACACTTAATGTAAACATTTTTCTATTACAGTGCATAATTTTGAAATGTGATGAATATCTGCAAGCACTTACTTTTTTCTATGTAGACTGCTAAAAGTGGAATTATTGGACCTAAAGGAAAAATACACAGAGGAGTATGTATAAAGAGCTCTTACGCCTTTTTATGGAGATCAGAGACACGGATATAGCTGTAGGTTATTGGTAGTGTTCCTGTACTTGGGTTGGGTGGTAGATTTATGTCTCCTTAAAAGTAAACAATGAAATAAAAAGCTTTTATTGCTGGGATAGAGGTAGGGGAAGAGAAAGTTCTCTGAATTTCACTTCCATAGCTCTGAAAATAATTTTAGTAAATACAGAAACTTGAAAAATCTTTAGTGTTTCCTTTTTCTTGTCATTGGACATTGCTGTTGAACTTTTATTAACGTTATATTATTTGGCTTCTTCTACATGTTCCACGTAGTCTAGAATTAGAAAGGAATACTAAAAGCAGCGAGCTGGGAACTGAAGTATTTCTAGACATTTGTGACAGCTTCTCAGAATGATACTGTCTTAGTGTATTGCCTAGCTTATAGCCCCTTCTTTTCTTTTTTAAAGAGTTTATTACTTTTTTGCTGCCCAGGGTCTTTGTGGCTGTGAGTGGGCTTTCTCTAGTTGTGGAGAGCAGAGGTCACTCTTCTTTTCCATCCTCAGGCTTCTCATTACGGGGGCTTCTCTAGCTGTGGTAGTTGTGGGATCCAGGCTTAATTGCTCCCCGGTGTGTGGGATCTTCCGGGACCAGGGATCAAACCTGTGTCCTCTGTATTGGTGGGCGGATTCCTACCCACTGTACCACCAGGGAAATCCATCTTTTCTTTTCCCACTTTACTCTACTTCCTTATTATTTTTTGCCCTAAATCCTTTCCCTACCCCCTTGTGTTCCACCTTTCCTTTTTCCAGCTTTGCTTTTGCCTCTTTCCCTTGTGTCTCAGGGTGATTTCAGCTGCAAGTAACAGATATGTGAATTAAATGTGCTTATTCTCCCACACAACTGCAAATCTAGAGTGAAGACAGGTTCCAGGGGTGACCCAGCAGCTCAACAGTGTTGTCAAGGATTCTGGTTCTTTTTGTTCTTTGCTGTGCCGTGTTTGGTGTTGACTTCATCCCCATGCTTGTAACAAGTGGCCAGAGCAGTTCCAGACATCACAGCTAGATGTGGTGATGTTTAAAGGACAACAGGGGCTGGCTCTGCCTTTTTCTCCTGACTTCCTCTTCTGTCTCACTGGACAAGATGGATTGCATACTGTTGGCGGACACTGTCGGTGCCCTCCCTAGCTCCCTTTTTCTGAGCTGTCGGACCCACCCCTTAGCTGCTGGGGCTGTTGGTTAAAAAACTCTCCTGCCTTATCTGGAGAATTATCATTGGTTGAATGAGAGCTTCTTCTCTCCCTTGCAGCTCGGTCAATGATGGACTTATATAGAGCAGCAAGTGGAAAATGCCAACTCCTTGACCTTAGGATAATTTCAGGAGCAACTTTATATGGTGTAGTTTTTGCCCTAAGGCTCCCTGTAATTTAACTCAAGCTACATTGTTGGTTTCTTCCCCTGCGTTTTCTGATTCCCTTTCTCCTGAGTCATTTCTCCATAAATCATGTGTAGCTAATTTGTATCTCAGGCTCTACTTCTGAGAACCTAGTCTGAGACAAACTGTTTCTTAACATTATTCGTTGGCAAAGGGGACAGAACTACCAGGATTAGCTTGGATTAATCATTTGGATTACTGACTGGAAGCCAATCACAATGAACCGTGTACCTCTTGTTCCCTTCTTGCTTTTCCTGTTCCCCCACTTTTTTATTAATCATTGTCATGGATTCTTTTAAAGGTTTTACAAAATGCATATCAATATAAATGTATTTTCTTAACTGTGATGTGTCTAAAAATTTTTTAAACTAACTAGATGTATTAAAAAAATCAGTAAGTATTGGTCCAACCTCGGTCTACTCATTTAATTTCAAAGAAAGTGATTGTGAAACTCTCTAACATTGTAAAAGTTCGTGTTGTCTGTTACTGAAATAAGTGCATTTTAATGTACATCTTACATTATTTATATCTCTGGACAACTTTTTGTAGTCTCTTGTCTGAAACTCATCTGAAATTATGCTCTTTTACTGTGCTGATTTATATATTCATTTGACATTATTATTATTATTGAAACCTGCTGGTGTCTCTTTGAAAATTAGTTAGCCAAAAGTTATTGAGCATGTAGTATGTGCAGGGTGTATCAATCCATTAGAGTCTCTGTCACTCTTCAGGATTAGTGAAGATCCCCATTTTATCTGATTACTTTGTAATGTATTAATATTAGGTACCTTTCATTGTATTTACTAAACATTAGGTACTTCACATCCTTTGTCTTTACTTTTCTTTGTAATATCACTGGGAAATTATTATCTTTCTACTTTTTTAAGTGAAAAAACAATCCCCAGTTTAACTTCAAAGAACTTAAGCAACTTTGTCCAGAGTCACATAGTTCTAATAGTAACAGATAACAGCTGTGGAACATTATTGTGCTCCAGGCACTGTTCTTAGTGCATGAATTAATTCATTTAATCCTCACAAGCCTAGGACTGCCATTATTATTCCTATTTTACAGCAAATAAAATTGGTATAAGTAACTTTTCAGGGTTACTCAGAGAGTAAGTGATACAGGTGGGATTTGAACCCAAATAGTCAGACTCTCCCTGGAGGAGGGCATGGCAACCCGCTCCAGTATTCTTGCCTGGAGAATCCCCATGGACAGAAACCTGGTGGGCTACAGTCCATGGGGTCACAAAGAGTCAAACACAACTGAGTGACTAAGCACACAGCACAGTCAGACTCTAGAGCCTGTACTTTGCCAAGATGCTGTACTAAATAAGACTTCAGTTCACAGTTACAACCGGAGTTAAAAATTCATAGGATTATTAATTTTCAAAAACTTCGTTTAGCTGCCCTTTCTTAATTTGAGACTTTGCTTATATGTAGTCCTCTTAGGGAAGAGAGTACAAGTTTCTTTAAACAACTGATACTGTAAAATACAAACTTGACCTTTTGATCACTTTTATCTCTTTAGGTACTCCAGTTCAGAATGATCTCCAAGAATTTTTTACATTAATTGATTTTGTAAATCCAGGAATATTAGGCTCTTTGTCAGCTTATAGAAAAATATATGAAGAACCCATTATTATATCAAGACAACCTTCTGCTTCTGAGGTATAGTTTACTTTAATAAGTAGGTTAAAAATGACCAGTTTATCTAGGAAAATCATCTATAACTTGGGTATTATTTTAATTTAGGAAAAAATAAATTAGTAGAGTGAATGTTTTATTTTCTGCACAATCTTTCAACTTCTCTTGCATTTCTTACTTTGTAAAATGACATTATCACTTTAAAAACATTCATTGGTAGGTACTTCACAAAGAATTATAAATGACAGTAAACATAAAAATGTTTACCTTTACTGATTTTGAAAAATGTAAATAACTGTGAAGTGATTTTTGTACTTTTCTATTGATGTTTTAGTTGGTTAGATTTGCATTGTAATAGGAAATGTACTTAAGAATACTGTCCTCTACTGGTTGAAATAAAAATTGGTATGATTGGAAGATAGTTTGCCAATATGTATTAAAAAGCTTTAAATTTGAATGTATCTTGTGGCCTCTAAGTACCAGCTTTAGGAATTTATTATAAAGAAATAGTCATAGATTTTTATTAAATGCTTAAAGGTTTAGCTGTAAGGGTAAAAGAAATTAGATAAAACTAAGGAAAACAAACTAGTTGGAAATAAACATTTCTGAAGATAGGAAAATCTAAGTTAGATGCTACATGTTGTATATTTCATTGCATCTAGGATACTGTTAATTCTAGGATGCACCATTATTTTTTGTACCAGTAGCAAAACATACTATCAGTTTTAATTGTAAGAAGTCATCAATTGTAAAAGCATCCTATTTCAGAGAAGTTAAAGTGAGAAAAAAAGTAAATCTCAGAATTAATACAATACTGTGATTAGTTAACAGATTGTTACTGAGCATTTTCCATGAACCAGGAACCATATAAAAATAATTATGTCATATATTTCATAGAAAGGAAAATGTTTATGATACATTATTTATTTATTATTTTTTTAATTTTAATTTTTACTTTATTTTACTTTACAATACTGTATCGGTTTTGCCATACATTGACATGAATCCACCATGGGTGTACATGCGTTCCCAAACATGAACCCCCCTCCCACCTCCCTCCCTATAACATCTCTCTGGGTCATCACCGTGCACCAGCCCCAAGCATGCTGTATCCTGCGTCGGACATAGACTGGTGATTCGATTCTTACGTGATAGTATACATGTTACAATGCCATTCTCCCAAATCATCCCACCCTCTCCCTCTCCCTCTGAGTCCAAAAGCCCGTTATACACATCTGTGTCTTTTATGCTGTCTTGCATACAGGGTCGTCATTGCCATCTTTCTAAATTCCATATATATGTGTTAGTATACTGTATTGGTGTTTTTCTTTCTGGGTTACTTCACTCTGTATAATTGGCTCCAGTTTCATCCATCTCATCAGAACTGATTCAAATGTATTTTTAACGGCTGAGTAATACTCCATTGTGTATGTGTACCACAGCTTTCTTATCCATTCATCTGCTGATGGACATATGATACATTATTTAAAAATAAGATCACATTCATTTATTTTCCCAGTATTTACATATAAAATCCCTGAAGTGGGCCAAATACTAAGCTCCAGACATGGGGGACTATGATGATAAACCAAACTGGTTTCTAGTTTCCATGATGCTTTATTGTTTGAGATCATGTTTTTTGTAACAAACAAAAATAAAACATCTATTTGCATATTTATGTAAACAAAATGATTTTGAAGATATTTGTAAAAAGTTTTGACAACATTTGCTATTTCTGGTTAATGAAAGTTGGCTTTAATTTTCTTATTTTTGCATCACTGTATTTTCTGACCTG
Source organism: Budorcas taxicolor (assembly GCF_023091745.1). Lineage (NCBI taxonomy): Eukaryota > Metazoa > Chordata > Mammalia > Artiodactyla > Bovidae > Budorcas > Budorcas taxicolor. The sequence continues at coordinate 82,980,017 of NC_068923.1, forward strand.
TGACCCAGTTTTTATGGAAGAAAAATCGAAAATAGTTTTAAAATATAAGGGAAATAATTCCATGATCTATATAAAAACAAATATGTACTTATACTGTGAAGATTCTAATGTAGAAGATTAGAAGATTCTATGAAGAGAATTTAAACATATATTTCACTCATACTGTATTTTGACTTTAAAGATGTACAATTATATAATGAACAATGTGTAATGATTTTGAAAGAGTCAGCAGTGCCTTGTGCCAGTAATTTCTTAAAGGCTTAGTTTTAGGATCAGTAACTTGTCAAAATGTTTTCTTCCAAGAATTTGCTTTTTTAGTGCTTTGATAATGATTTTAAGACTATTGTACCATCGTATCTTCACATAAAAGCTTGCTTTCAGATAATTCAGTTTGTAGATTATTGATTTCCAGTGGTTCTCAGTGGTGGCAATAGCCAAACAAGCAAGGATTTGAAGACTGTGGCTTCACTTAATTAAATGATTATGCTAAACATTTAAAGAGATGATTGTTGGTTTTTCTGTTCTAAACTGTGTTTCAAATAATTTTTGTTTAAAATAAATCTGAAGGGAAGCAATTAGTAAATGTTTGATCATGATAAAATGTTTAATATTTTTTTTAACTACATGTATTATTTTTGTCTAAAACACTTTTAAGTCTACTATTTTTCCATAGGAAGAAAGGGAGTTAGGAGAGCAAAGAGCAGCTGAACTTACTTGCCTCACTGGACTCTTCATCCTTAGAAGAACCCAAGAAGTCATAAATCAATATCTCCCTCCTAAAATTGAGAATGTAGTCTTTTGCCGACCAGGAGCCCTACAGATTGCACTTTATAGAAAACTGTTAAATTCTCAGGCCGTCAGATTCTGTCTTCAAGGATTGTTGGAAAATACTTCTCATTTAATATGTATCGGAGCTCTTAAAAAACTGTGCAATCACCCCTGCCTTTTGTTCGGCTCAATAAAGGTAAGTAATGTGTGAGACTGTGTCAGGAATATGAGCTGAGGGTTCTATGTCATATGAACCCGAGAGGGCAGATGAGACTGATCTCTGAGGTTACATTTGTGTGTTTTCCCAAAGCTGTGCAGCCTCTCTGGTGTGATTCTTCTCTGGAGCTCCTCCATGCTTCTGCTTGTTGTTCAGAGCATGTCCTTATTCATGGAGCTGAACGAGGGGTGAACTGGGCTTCAGGGTCTTCCTTCTGGATTTTGTGTCCCATGCCCCCTACTGCCTCACCTAATGCTTGGTCCTGGTTTCCCTTCCTATCTTATGTTAATAAAGCCAGTCACTTTGTTTGGTTTGACACATACAAAATCCACCATTAAGAAATAATTTATTTTTTCCTCATTGTAGAAGTAATACATGATTATTGTATAAAATTTGTGAAAATCACAAAGAAGAAAATAAAAATTATCTACTGGTTAGAATGTAAATTGGTTCAACTGGGAGACAGTTTAGTAATGTGTATCAAAGACCTTAAACTTTTATGTAACTTGTGGCCTGGCAATACCACTTTGAGAAATTTGTTATTAAGAGGTAAAGCTCTTCAGTTAGAGAAAATCACATTTGGTATTAATAATAATAATGATCTTAGTTGATGCTTATTAAACATTTACATGTATCAAACACTAAGTACTTTTCAAATACTATTTTACTTATTCTTCACAGAATTTTATGGAATAAGTATTATTACCATCCCCATTTTTTGGTGAGAAAATAGGAGCTTAAAGATACACATGTGTAGTGTTTTTCTAGAGAAACTTAATTGTAATGATGCTATGCTTATTATTTAAAAATCTGTTTTTTAAACTAAATAAATTATAGTCATTTCCCCACATTAGATGCCTTCTACAGATATGGTTTTTAATGGCCACATAGTTGAGCTGTCCATTTGGATTTGAACATAAGGCAGTTTGGGCTACAGTGAGAACTTTCTGTTTGGGAGTTGAAACTAAGTACAGTCCCTACTCTGATGTTGTTCAGTTCAGTTCAGTTCAGTTCAGTCGCTTAGTCCTGTCCGACTGTTTGCGACCCCATGAATTGTAGCACGCCAGGCCTCCCGTCCATCGCCATCTCCCAGAGTTCATTCAAACTCACATCCATCGAGTTGGTGATGCCACCCAGACATCTCATCCTCTGTTGTCCCCTTTTCCTCCTGCCCCCAATCCCTCCCAGCATCAGAGTCTTTTCCATGAGTCAACTCTTTGCATGAGGTGGCCAAAGTACTGGAGTTTCAGCTTTAGCATCATTCCTTCCAAAGTACACTCAGGACTGATCTCCTTTAGAATGGACTGGTTGGATCCCCTTGCAGTCCAAGGGACTCTCAAGAGTCTTCTACAACACCACAGTTTAAAAGCATCAATTCTTTGGCACTCCACTTTCTTAACAGTGCAACTCTCACATCCATGCATGACCACTGGAAAAACCATAGCCTTGACTAGACGGACCTTGGTTGATAAAGTAATGTCTCTGCTTTTGAATATGCTACCTAGGTTGGTCATAACTTTTCTTCCAAGGAGTAAGCGTCTTTTAATTTCATGGCTGCAGTCACCATCTGCAGTGATTTTGGAGCCCCCCAAAAATAAAGTCTGACACTGTTTCCACTGTTTCCCCATCTATTTCCCATGAAGTGATGGAGCCAGATGCCATGATCTTCGTTTTCTGAATGTTGAGCTTTAAGCCAACTTTTTCACTCTCCTCTTTCGATGTTGTTACTTAGTTGCTAAGTCGTGTCCAACTCTTTGCAACCGCATTGACTGCAGCATGCCAGGCTTCCCTGTCCTTCACTATTTCCTGAAGTTTGCTCAAATTCATGTCCATTGAGTCAGTGATGCTATCTAACCATCTCATCCTCTGTCGCCCCCATCTCCTCCTGCCCTCAGTCTTTCCCAGCATCAGGGTCTTTTCCATTGAGTCAGCTCTTCACATCAGATGGCCAAAGTATTGGAGCTTCAGCTTCAGCATCAGTCCTTCCAGTGAATATTCAGGGTTGATTTTCTTCAGGATTAACTAGTTTGATGTCCTTGCAGTCCAAGGGACTCTGAAGAGTCTTCTCCAGCACCACAATTCAAAAGCATCAATTCTTTGATGCTCAGTCTTCTTTATGGTCCAACTCTCACATCCTTACATGACTGCTGGAAAAACCATAGCTTTAACTATATGAACCTTTGTTGGCAAAGTGATGTCTCTGCTTTTTAATACATTCTTTAGGTTTGTCATAGCTGTTTTTCCAAGGAGCAAGCGTCTTCTAATTTTCTGGCTGCAGTCACTGTCCGCTATGATTTTGGAGCCCAAGAAAAGAAAATCATCACTGTTTCCACTTTTCCCCCTTCTATTTGTCATAAAGTGATGGGACCGGATGCCATGATCTTAGTTTTTTAAATAGTCTTAGCTTTTTCACCCTCCTCTTTCACCCTCAACAAGAGGCTCTTTAATTCCTCTTTGCTTTCTTCCATGAGAGTGGTATCATCTGCATATCTGAGGTTGTTGATATTTCTCCTGGCAATCTTAATTCCAGCTTGTGATTCATCCAGCCCTGCATTTTGCATGATGTACTCTGCATATCATGCAAAGTACATTGGAAGGACTGATGCTGAAGCTGAAACTCCAATACTTTGGTCATCTGATGTGAACAGCTGATTCATTGGAAAAGTCCCTGATGCTGGAAAAGATTGAGTGCAGAAGGAGAAGAGGGCGTCAGAGGATGAGATTGCTGGCTGCCATCACCAATGCAATGGACATGAACTTGGGCAAATTTTGGGAAATGGTGAGGGATAGAGAGGCCTGGAGTGCTGCAGTCATGGGGTCACAAAGAGTCAGACACGACTGGGCGACTGAACAACAGCAACAGCTCTGCGTGTAAGTTAAATAAGCAGCGTGACAGTATACAGCCTTGACATACTCCTTTCCCAATTTTGAACCAGTCCATTCTTCCATGTCTGGTTCTAACTGTTTCTTCTTGACCTGCATGCAGGTTTCACAGGAGACAGGTAAGGTAGTCTAGTATTCCTGTCTGTTTAAGAATTTTCCAGTTTGTTGTGATCCACGCAGTTAACGGCTTTAGCACAGTCAGTGGAGCAGAAGTAGATGTTTTCTCTATGATCCAACAAGTGTTGACAGTTTGAGTTCTGGTCTCTCTGCCTTTTCTAAACCCAGCTTGGACCTCTGAAAGTTCTTGGTTCACCTATGGTTGAATCCTAACTTGAAGGATTTTGAGCGTGACTTTGTTAGTATGTGAAATGAGCACAATTGTAGGATAGTTTGAACATTCTTTGGCATTGCCTTTCTTTGGGATTGGAGTGAAAGCTGACCTTTTCCAGTCTTGTGACCACTTGTGGTCAGCAAATATTGACATACTGATGGCAGCACTTTAGCATCATCTTTTAGGATTTGAAATAGCTCATCTGGAATTTCATCACCATCACTAGCTTTGTTGGTAGTGATGCTTCCTAAGGCCCACTTGACTCCAGGATATCTGGCTCTAGGTGAGGGATCACACCATTGTGATTTTCTGGGTCATATAAGACCTTTTTTGCATAGTTCTTCTGTATGTTTTTACCACTTCTTTTTAATCTCTTCTGCTTCTGTTAAGTCCTTACCATTCCTGTCCTTTATGTGCCCATCTTTGCATGAAATGGTCCCTTGCTATCTCCAGTTTTTTTGAAGAGATCTCTAGTCTTTCCCATTCTGTTGTTTTCCACTATTTGTTCTCATCGTTCACTTAAGAAGGCTTTGTTATCTCTCCTTGCTATTCTCTAGAATTCTGCATTCAGTTTGGTATGTCTTTCCCTTTCTCCCTTGCCTTTTGCTTCTCTTCTTTCTCAGATATTTGTAAAGTCTCCTTAGACAACCACTTTGCCTTCTTGGATTTCTTTCTCTGGACTACTTATTTAACTAAAAGCAAGTTTAACCATGGCCAAGTTATGTCTGTGAGCCTTAGTTTGTCTTAAGTGGAAGACAGAGATAATAATAACCTCCTGATAATGTTATTGGGGCAATTTGATGAAAGAATATAGAAAGAACCTAGCAGAATGCCTGGTCGTGGAAGTTGTACAGTAACTGTTAATACCCTATTATCCCCAACTCACCCTTAATTTTTCTTCTTTTATTTTTCTTTAAACAGTAAAATAATTTGCAAACAAATGAAAAGAAAACCTGTGGGTGCTATGTTATGCGGAGGTCGTTAATTATGTATTTAGGAGATGTCGTGTTCTGTCACATTTCTCCATGTTTATTCCTACAGTGGATTATATTTACATAGTTTATCATAGGAGAAGTCAGCTTTCTATAACTCTGCAGTCAACAGGATTATAACAATTTATTAAGCAACTTTTAAAGGAACAGATTCTGTACACATTGATAAAAATTAAACTCTTTGGGCATGATGCCCAGCAAAAAAAGAAGCCAGAATTCTTCCTTAAAAGAAAAAACCTATGATGGCCCAGAATGTACCGCTTACCTAATAACAGGCAGAGTATACTACAAACTTCAAATAGAGTACATAATTTACTGTCCCTCTTAACATCATAGCAAGTAAGAATCAATAAAAAAATGACTGAAATGAGCCTTTCACACATATAAGTAATCTTCAAGCAATGGCTTAATAAATGTTTTCCATCTGAAACTAGATTGTTTTCCCAAGTTCAGTCAAAATGATGGGTTTCTCTTCAGGAAATGTGCATGGATATAACCAATAAAAATATTATAAGTCACAACTTGTAAGAGTTGTGTATTTCTATGTATCTTCTTATATATGATGTGTATCTTATAAGGAGAGTATTGGGTTGCACAGAGTCAGAGAAGAGATTGCCCTGTCTAGTTGATTTGGGAAGTCTAACTGGTAAATCTCTGTGATGCACCTCCGTGAATCAGGCTGTCTCAGCATAAAAGTGTTATCTGTTAATTGATTCTTAATTAGGAGTATACATTACAGTCTTCAGGGAAGCTCTTAAGAGTACATTTGTCCACTCCAGACGCTTGTGAGCCAGTTCAGATTCTCTGAGAGTAGGACTCAGTGGTGAAGATTTTGAAAAATCTTCCCCAAGTGATTCTGATTATGTGCTCCTGGCTAAGAACTCCTGTGCCTCAGGATCATTCATCTCCCTTGTATTTTGGTTTAATGTTCACCAGACAACTTAGTGCTAATAACTTGGCTTCCCCATGGACCGTTTATAGGACAGAATACATAGACCAATCGGTTTAAACAGGCAGGTCTCATTTATAGATCAATAAATTTATATAACTTACAGTCTGATGTAGTCTCTTAATTTGGTTAGTATGGCTCATTTCCCTAGAGCTTAAGCATATACAAGTTTCTGAACATGAAAAGCTGTAGATTAGACCCAGGGTCTGTCATCCTTTGATAACCCTGCCGAGGTGTAGGCATTGGAGTAGGAAACCTAACCCAAAGCAGCCAGCAACCATCTCTCCTCTCATATATATCCAAGTTATGTAACTATCTTAGGGTTCCAAGTATTTTTAATCAAGTGATGTTACATAAATATTGCTATGTTTTGGGAATAAGCCAAGTTAAAATTAGTACTTTGTGCCAAGCATTTTATGCTACAGGATTCACTGCCCTTAGGATGTTTCTAGTATTATTAATGAAAGATTACAACACACATTAAAGCATTAGGGAATTATAAAAAAAATTAATTGTACAACTAAATAAATTCAAAGTTGAAATGTACTGTGTAACCATAAAGTTTTAAGACTCAATGTCCCCAAAAAAGGTGTCTGTGAGTAATCAGGTGGAATTTGCATTGGGTCCTCAAGTGTTTATAGGAGTGGGATAATTGGGCAAAATAAAAAAGTGATGGAACATTTCCAGGCAGGGGGCATAGGCTGAACAAAGTTTCAAGAACAGTGATAAATCCGGTAAATGTGGGAGAGAATGAGGAGACTGCCAATCCCAGAAATTTAATCTAAAAAAGTGATGCAGTCATTGACAAATGTAATCTCCAGTTTTGTGTTCACATGTTAGTTTTGGCAGGGGAATTTCGGAGGTGGTGATAATCTTTTTGGAATAATATACAAAAACTTTTTGTAGAAAAGCCAAAATACTGTAACAGTAAATTTCTCTGTTAACATGTTGGCAGAATTATTCCTTCTTGTAGAAGAAGTGGATAAGATTGAGGCAACTGTTGTGTTTGAGTTTGAGTATCACCTGGGAGGTGCTGTGTGAGCCTGCAAATCAGGAGAGAAAAGGAACAGCAGGGAGTGAAGGAGAGAAGAAGAGAGAAAACGAGGCAGCAGTGACGAGGATCCTCAGGGTTTCGGAGAGCATAGATTTCCTAGCACTGTCTGCCCTCTGTTTTCCTCCCATTTATTTCTCGCTGCCCACCTCCCCCTGGATCAGACATAGGCAGTGATACTGCACTTGTGGGGTTCAGGGAGCAGGCATTTTGGAGACATCATTAGAACTGCTCTGTAATCAAACATGGCCAAATTGTGACCTTTAAAGATTTACATAACAATTAGAGTGGGCTTTTCAGGTAGCTATTAAGCTTCAGGTTTTTTACCCATAATTTTAGCAGTTTTTCCTCCCTGTCGAAAAAACATGAACCAGGGTTGACAATCATCCTTTTGAACAGGAAAAAGAAAGCAACTCAACTTGGGATGAGAGTGAAGAAAGAAATCTCTATGAAGGCTTGATCAATGTGTTCCCTGCTGATTACAACCCGACCATGTTTACAGAGGAAGAGTCCGGAAAACTGCAGGTGCTGTCAAAGCTCTTAGCTGTTATCCGCGAACTTCGTCCTGCTGAAAAGTAAGAGGGCAGTTTAATAAACTGCTTCTATGTGTTTATGTAATTTCAGCTTAGACCATGTCCTTACTCCCTCTTCTCACTGCCTCTTTTTGAAAAAAGGAAAACATTAAAAATAAGTTGTTTTCTTCTTTGGGGGCATGGTCAGCTCCTAGTCTTTTGTAAACTTATTATTACCAATGTGCCTGTAAATTTTTATCTAAGAAAAACTAAATTTAAATACCTATATTTAAAAAACCCTAGAGATATCTTTTGGAGAAGGCAATGGCAACCCACTCCAGTACTCTTGCCTGGAAAATCCCATGGACAGAGGAGCCTGGTGGGCTGCAGTCCATGGGGTCAAGAACAGTTGGACACAACTAAGCGACTTCACTTTCACTTTTCACTTTCATGCATTGGAGGATGAAATGGCAACCCACTCCAGTGTTCTTGCCTGGAGAATCCCAGGGACGGGGGAGCCTGGTGGGCTGCTGTCTGTGTGGTCGCACAGAGTCAGACACAACTGAAGCGACTTAGCAGCAGCAGCAGCATCAGAGATATCTTTTGATATGTATTACCTAACTTGTTTCTTTCTTTTTATTATTTTTTTTAATTTTCTGTTTTTAAATTTATTGATTTTTGATTGTGCTGGGTCTTCATTGCTGCACGGGCTTTCTCTAGGTGCAGCGAGCACAGGCTCCTCTCGTTGTGGTGCACAGGCGTCTCATTTGCGGTGTTTTCTCTTGTGGAACATGGGCCCTAGGCCGTGCGGGCTTCAGTAGCTGTGCACTTGGGCTCAGTGGTTGCAGCTTCCAGGCTCTGGAGCGAAGGCTCAATAGTTGTGGTGCCCTGGCTTAGTTACTCCACAGGATGTGAGATCTTTCTGTATCAGGGATCGAACCCGTGTCTCCTACCTTGGCAGGTGAACTCTTTACCACTGAGCGACCAGGGAAGCCCCTAAGTCATTTCTTTATCTCTTTAAGAATCATTCTTTCTCTGTCCTTAAATGTTGATACTCCTGAGGACATTCTCTTCAGCCTCCTTCTCGCTCTAAACATCCTTCCTGCCTTAATTCTGTTCCCCTAGTTTCAGCTATCAGCCATATAGTGTTGATTGCAAATTGTATCTCTAGTTCAAGCCTCTATTTAATGGTATCTGTAAGAAATGCCTCGGGAAGAAGGAACCACCCCTGTGGACCGTTGAACAGGGCCTTTTATTGGGCAGTCGCTCTCGGGCAGAACTCCCGGGGGCAGGTAAGCAAGGGAGCAAGGGGGGGTCTGCGAAGCAAAGGGAGTCTGCGGGGTAAAGGGAGTCTGTGGAGTCTGCGAGGTGTGAGGGGTGGGGAAGGGGTTTTATAGCCCGGGCCGGGGCTCCCATATAAGGAAGGAAACGCGGGCTCAGCGGTGATTGGTGTTCAAGGGCTCCGTGTCGGTTCCTGATTGGACGGCGAGGGCTTCGTGTCGGCTCCTGATTGGTCGGCTTGGTTGCCGGCCCGTCTCCGGGGTGTGTCTGCAGCACCCTCTGCCGGGGCATGTCCCGACATGCCCAGGCATGCCTCAGCACGCCTGACCTTTCCCTGACCTTTCGTCCTGACCTTTCATCCTGACCTTTCATCCTGACCTCGCCCTGACCTTTCATCCCGGCCTTTTTGATATAGGACAAGGGGCGCCAACTCTCTCTGGCTACTTCCTGCTGAACGGGGGCGACGAGGGGTAGGGCACGCCTGGGATGGGGTAGGGTACGGTCGGGATGACAGGGGGCGTCTGCCGTTAATCTTGCCACGGAGTACTTGTTGGAAGCCCTTGGTACTGTTGTCGCATCACCATCAGCTGGACCGTGTTGAGCCGTTGTTTGATGAAGGCCCGAAAGTCAGGAGCAGTAGGAGAATGATGATCGGTCCCACTAGGGAAGATAGCAAAGTTGTCAGCCAAGGGGAGCTCTGGAACCAGGATTCGAACCAGCCCTGCTGGGCCTCTCTCTCTCTCGCCTTTTGCCTTCCTTCCTGGCAGTTTCTGCCTTTGTCTCTCTCTCTTTTCCTTCGATTCTGTCTCTCTTTTCTGCTTCTCTGCCTTGCTTTCTCCTTTCTCTTCTGTCACACTCTCTAATTCCTTTCTGTCAGTCTTTCTCTTCCTTCCTTTTCTCACTCTCTCCGCCACTCTATCTCTCTTTCCTACTTTCTTTTGCCTTCTCTCCTTTTCGCTCTTCAACTCTTCTTTTTCCTTTCTCTGACTTTCTTTTGCTTTCTCTGATTTTCTCCTCTTTCCTTCTCTGGTTCCATTTCCCTTGGTTCTTTCCTTCCCTCGTCTTCCTTCCTTTTTCTGCGTCTCCTCCTCTCTGTCCTGTTCCTTCTGTCCTCTCCCTCTGGTGCTCTCCCTAAGGTGTTCCTCCCTCTCCTCTTAATAAAAGATTTGGACGGTGGTTTCTCAGTCACTCAGGAATCGGCGACAGAGGGGTTCAGGTAATGGTCAGTTTGGTCGGCCCCGTGAGGGTGGAGCGGTAGGAGTGATCAGGAGGAGGGGTCGGGGCCAGGGCCACCCCTGTCTCTGGGAGACCTGGGGGAGCTCGTTTGAGGCGGGTCAGGTGGTACCAGGGCTCGTGTCCCAGGAGTTTGGCTGCTGTAGGAGTGGTGAGGATTACAGCATGGGGTCCCGTCCAGCGAGGCTGCAGTGGGTGGGGACCCAGGGTCTTCAGCAGTACCCGATCTCCTGGTGCCAGAGGCCAGGTGGGCCCTGCGTCATCTGTCGGCTGTGGCAGGACCCGATCTGCGTGTTCCCTCAGCAAGGATCGTAGGAGGGCGAAGAGGGGGAGCTATCCCGCGAGTGGGGGAGCCTCTCCCTCGGGGAGGTGAGTCAGGAGATAGGGCCTGCCGTAGAGCAGTTCAAAAGGGGTCAAACCTGTTTTGGAGTGTGGTGTGCAAATGTGAGTGAGCGCCAGAGGAAGGAGGTCGACCCAAGATAGCCGCAGTTCTGAGGCTAGGTTGGTGAGATGCGTCTTTATGATGCCGTTCACCCGCTCTACCTTGCCTGACGATTGGGGCTGATAGGGGATGTGAAGATGCCAGCCAATGCCTAGGGCCGCAGCTACCTGCTGAGAGATCTGCGAGATAAAGTGCCGGCCCATTGTCAGACTGGAGAGAGTTTGGCAACCCAAACCTGGGGATGAGATGGGCCGTCAAGACCTCCGCCACTGCCGCTGCCGTTTCCCGGGCTGTGGGGAAGGCCTCGGCCCATCCTGAAAAGGTGTCCACCAAGACCAGCAGATAGCGGTAGGCTCGATGTCTGGGCATGTGGGTGAAGTCTATCTGCCAATCCTGCCCGGGCATATGTCCCCTCAACTGGTGAGTCTCCTGTGGGGGTCGGAGTCCTCCTTGAGGAGAGGTGGAGGCGCACGTTAGGCAGGATCGGTGGACTGCATATATGGTCTGTCTGAGATGTGGGGGAGAAAAGACAGGGCTGAGAAAGGAAAAGAGAGCTCTTGGTCCAATGTGGAGGGTATTGTGAATTTGGGATATTATGGTCTTAGCCTGGCGCTCAGGAAGCACCGGTTTATTATGGAGCAGTATCCATCCCGACGGGTGCCTCTGAGCCCCTTCTTGCGCCAGCAAGGCTCTGGCTTCCTTGCTCGAATAATCTGGGTGGAGGGTGGATCTCAAAGTCAGCAAGGGCTCGGGGGCTTGTTGTAAGGTAATTTGTCGAGCCACTTGATCTGCCATGTTGTTACCCAGAGCGACAATGTCATGAGTATTTTGGTGTCCCTTGCAATGTATGATAGCGACCTCTTTGGGCAGGGATAAGGCATCCAACAGTCGAGTAATGTGGGGGGCATTACAGATGGGGGATCCTTTAGTGGTCAGGAAGCCCCATTCTTTCCAGATTGCTGCGTGAGAATGGGCAATCAAGAAGGCATATTTGGAGTCTGTGTAAATATTGGCCCTTTTTCCTTCTGCTAGGTGTAAGGCTCTAGTCAGGGCTGTTAGTTCAGCCTTCTGAGAAGTCGTCCCGGGTGGCAAGGGCTGAGCCTCCAGGACTTCCCGGGTGGTTACCACAGCATAGGCCGCCCTTCGGTTTCCATTGGGGTCTCGCTTTGAGCTCCCATCAACGAACAAAGTTAACTCTGGATTTGGTAGAGGTCTGGAGAACAGGTTGTGGGGTGGTTGCATAAGGGACTCAAGGACCTCCGAGCATGAGTGGGTTGGGGGTTCTGAGGAGAGAGGGAGTGAGGGTAGCGAGGAAAGCGGGTTTAATTGTGGGGAGCGGCCCACGGAAACCTGAGGATTGTCCAGAAATACCAGGTGAAATTGTTGGAGCCTGGACTCGCTGAGTTCAGAAAGAAATCTAGAGGCTAAAAGGTCACCAAGACGGTGAGGCGAGAAGATGGTCAGGGGTTGGTCATGAATCAGCTTTTTTGCATCGGCGTACAACGTTGTCACTGCCGCTAGTGCCCGCAGGCAGGGGAACCATCCCCTGGCTGTGGGGTCAAGTTGTTTGGATATGTAAGCAATAGGCAGCAATTCGGGACCAATCGGTTGCACCAAGGCTCCAAAGGCTATCCCTCCCTTTTCATCAGAGTATAGATGGTGCGGATAGTTGGGATTTGGGAGAAAGAGAGGGGGTGCAGCCAATAGAGTTGAGCGTAAAGTGTGGAAGGCCTGAATCACTTCGGTGGGGGAAGACAGCGGCCCTGTGGGAGTCTCTTTGGCTGCCGCATATAGAGGTTTGGCCAGGGTAGCATAATTTGGGACCCAGTGTCGGAAGAATCCCATCAGTCCTAAGAAGGACAATATCTGGTTTCCGTCGGCCGGAGGGCAAATGGACCGGAGGAGGCTACACCGGTTGGCTGTCAGGGCTTTAGTGGTCAGAGTGATTCGAAGACCCAGATAGATGACAGAAGTCTGAGTCAGTTGGGCTTTGGATTGTGAGGCTCTGTAACCCTGGGAACCAAGGAAATTGAGGAGGGTTGCAGTATGTTGTCGGGAGGTCTCTTCTGAGGGGCTGCAAAGGAGCAAGTTGTCTATGTACTGGAGGAGGGTGCTAGGGCGGAGCGAGCACCTAGCCAGGTCCCGGGACAGAGCTTGCCCGAAGTAGTGGGGACTGCCTCTGAACCCCTGAGGGAGCACGGTCCATGTGAGTTGTGTGGTCAGCTGGGTGTCGGGGTCAGTCCAGGTGAACGCAAAGAGAAATTGGCAGTCGGGGTGGAGTGGGATGGTAAAAAAGGCGTCCTTGAGGTCAACAACGGTGAAATGAGAAGTCTGAGGAGATATGGAAGAAAGGAGGGTGTAGGGGTTAGGGACAAGTGGATGGGCAGGGATTACCGCCACGTTGATCAGGCAGAGATCCTGCACTAGCCGGTAGTCTCCTGAAGCCTTCCGAACAGGGAGGATAGGCGTGTTACAGGGGGAGGTCGTGGGGATCAGGAGACCCTGTCCCATGAGACGGTCGATGATGGGCTTTAGCCCCCTGAGGTTGCGAGTAGATAAAGGAAACTGGGACCGGGCTGGGAAACAGGTGGGGTCCCTTAGCCGGATGAGGACTGGAGGGTGGTGTCGAGCCACCACCGGGACTCGGGTGTCCCAGACCTCAGGATTAACAGAAGAGGTTGGAGGGTCAACCAGTAGCATTAGGAAGGCCCCTGACGTGGGAGCCGATCCTGGAGCTAACTGAAGAGTGGCCTTCAGCTTAGCAAGTATGTCTCTTCCCAAGAGAGGAGTAGGGCAGGAGGGAATGACCAGAAAGGAGTGGGTAAATAGACAGGAATCTAACTGACAGGATAGTGGTTGGGTTTGGAGCGGACACGAGGGTTGGCCGTTAATGCCCATAACCGAAACCTGGGAAGGACATAAAGTGCCTCCGAAAGAGGGAAGGACCGAATAGGTAGCCCCCGTATCAACCAAAAAATTGATGGACTTAGCCGCTACCTGGAGGGTTACCCTGGGCTCGGCTTGGGTTATTGGGGTCCCCGAGTCTGGGCGGCGTCAGTCACCATCGAAGTTCAGCAGCTCCAAAGCCGAAGGAGGGCAGGAGGTCTCCCTGGGGAGCTCTGGTCCCCGGCCCCTAGAGGTCGAGGCCCGAAAGGCCTGGGGACAGTCACCAGCCCAGTGTCCTCGTCGTTTGCACAATGGGCACGGCTTGGAAGGAGGTCGCGGATTGGGGCACATCCTGGCCCAGTGCCCTTCTTGGCCGCACTTGAAGCAGGCCCCCAGAGGGGGGTTCTGGGGCCCCGAGCCCGCCGCCGGCCGCAGGGCCGCTACCAAGGTCTGGGTTTGCTGGTTTAGGAGGCTTGCCTGAAATTCAGCCTTTTGCTTGAGCCTTGCCTTCCGGCTGGCCTCGGCAGTTTCCTCGCGGGCATGGTAGACCTTAAAAGCCATTTTTACCAGGTCTTGGATAGGGGGCTGAGGGCCGTCCTCGGCCTTGGCCAACTTTTTCCGGATATCGGGGGCAGACTGGGAAATAAAACGATTGGCCAAGGTGGCCGCCCCGATGGGGGACTCAGGTGACAGCCTGGTGTATTGGATGAGGGCCTCGGTCAGCCGATTAAGGAACATGGCTGGGTTTTCGTCGGGCCCCTGGGTCACCTCATCTAGTTTGAGGAGATTTACAACCTTATGAGAGGACGTTTCCATCCCGTCGAGGATACACTCGATCATATAGCGTACTCGCAGCTGGCCGCCACCCTTCTCCTGGTAGTTCCAACCAGGGTCAGTGTCGGGAACCGCCTGAGCCCCTGGGGGGCGCTCGGGGGAGGGGTTGGCATAGTGCCGCTGGTCGGCCTGAGCCTTGGCTGCTGTCCAGATGGCCTGCCTCTCTTCGGGGGTGGTGGTAGACCCCAGGATGACATATATGTCCTGCCATGTCAAGGCGTAGGCGCAGGTCAGACCAGTAAACTGCTTAATGTACTGAGTGGGGTTGGAGGAGAAGGAACCCAGTTTGGCCTCAATCTGTGCTAAGTCTTGGAGGGAGAAGGGGACATGGACTTGGGCTAGACCCTCAGCTCCGGCTACTTGTCGGAGAGGGAATAGCGGGGCTGGGGGAGGGGGAAGGGAGGCTCCCGGAGGGTTGCTGTGGGAGCGAGTGTGGGAGCTAACCGGGGAAGGGGAGGGAGTGACGGGGGGAAGAGGAGGATACAAGATAGGGTTAAGGGCCGGAGGATCCGGGACCGGTGGTGGAGTCTCGGGGGCGGGAGCGGAGGTAGGAGAGTCCGGAGTGGAAGGGGCAGGGGCCGTGGGAGAGGTATAGGGAGGAGGGGCCACCAGATCTTCCGGGGGAACAGAGAAAGCAGAGGACTCAGAGACAGGAGGAGCTGGTTTGGCCCGGGAGGGTGGAATAGGGGGAGCCGTGGTAAGCAGGATTTGGCGGGGAGTGCACGTGGTGCACAGGGTGGGGCGAGAGCGCAACGCCCAAAAGGCCTGAACATAGGGGGCCTCAGACCATTTTCCCGTTCCCCGGCAGTAGTTATCTAAATCACGGAGGACGTCAAAGTCAAATGTCCCCGTGGCTGGCCATTGTGAGCCATTATCTAGGGGATACTGAGGCCAGGCTTGTGAACACAGAAAAGTGAGCTGTTTGGAGCGGATATATCCCTTTAGTTTTAGGGTCCGCAGGTTAGCCAGCAGGCACTCTAAGGGGGTGGAATATTGGGGATCGGGTTTGGAGGCCATCGATCCCATGGCGATCACCAAACGGAGACTAACCCTCGCTGCCCGAACGTCTTCGGGTGCCAAGGGAAGCTGGGGGTCCGCACAGCCGTTCGGAACGTCTTCCTCCCGTACTGGGGGACCGAGGAAGGCCGAAGCCAGAGGATCCGCACAGCCGTTCGGGACGTCTCCCTCCTGAGCTGGGGACCGAGGAAGGCCGAAGCCGGAGGCCGAAGCCGGAGGTCTACACAGCCGTTCGGGACGTCTCCCTCACGAGCTGGTGACCGGGAGGACCCAGTAAGTGGCCACTGGTTACCGGGTCCTAGGAAGTGGTCGCCAGGGAGGGCGGTCTCCAAAGCCGAAGGGACTTACCCCGTATCCTGCCGTCCGGGGGGTTGGTCAGCCGCCTGGGTCCGGGGGCTACCGCGGCGGTGGAGCTCGAGGGGGCCTCTACGGCAAGTGCCGGAAGCCCACACCTCAAGCCCCACGTTGGGCGCCAGATGTAAGAAACGCCTCAGGAAGAAGGAACCACCCCTATGGACCGTTGAACAGGGCCTTTTATTGGGCGGTCGCTCTCGGGCAGAACTCCCGGGGGCGGGTAAGCAGGGGAGCGAGGGGGGTCTGCAAAGCAAAGGGAGTCTACGGGGTAAAGGGAGTCTGTGGAGTCTGCGAGGTGTGAGGGGTGGGGAAGGGGTTTTAGAGCCCGGGCCGGGGCTCCCATATAAGGAAGGAAACGCGGGCTCAGCGGTGATTGGTGTTCAAGGGCTCCGTGTCGGTTCCTGATTGGACGGCGAGGGCTTCGTGTCGGCTCCTGATTGGTCGGCTTGGTTGCCGGCCCGTCTCCGGGGTGTGTCTGCAGCGCCCTCTGCCGGGGCATGCCTCGACGTGCCCAGGCATGCCTCAGCACGCCTGACCTTTCCCTGACCTTTCGTCCTGACCTCGCCCTGACCTTTCGTCCTGACTTCGCCCTGACCTTTCATCCTGGCCTTGCCCTGACCTTTCAGTATCTAAATCTGTCTGGATCTCAGCCTTCTCATGTACCAGACCAGCTTCATCATTTTGCCATTGCAAGCCTAAATGTTTTTTCACCGTTCCTTGGCTTGATGAGTGTTACCATACGCAAAGAAAAAGCTTTCATCATTCTAGACTCACTTTTCTCCTGCACTTTCCCAATGTCATCAGTCACTACATTCTATTGGTTTTATTTCTTAATCTCAGGAATCCATTTGCTTTCTGGTACCAAGTTTTTTTTAGCACCTGTTTTGAGTTTTATTTTAAATTTTTAAAAAAATTTATTTTTGAGGTCTGGTTGGATTACACTGTTGTGTTAATTACTGCTGTTCAGCACCAAGATTTTTGTTTTGATTCTTGTTATTACAATTGGGTTGTGGCATGCTGCGATTCATGGGGTCGCAAAGAGTCGGACACGACTGAGCAACTGAACTGAACTGAACTGAGTCTCGTATAAACTGTGTTCCTCTGACTTTCAATCCCATTGCATATCAGTATGCCCTAAATTGTATATTTTTTAAAATACAAATGTGAACACATCCCTCCTTTTCTTAAAAATCATTCAAAGCTTCCCAGTCGCCTTCCAGAAATTTCTCAACTCTATAGCACATTGGTCAAGACTCTTCATGACATGGGTGATACCTCCTTGTCCAGCCTTATCCCTCTTGACTCCTTCACACTTTCCTGTTGTCCAGTTATACCAGAATCTATTTGCAGAACCTATAATTTGCTCTGCTTCTCACCCCTGTTATGCAGGTTCCTGTGCCTGAAGTACCTCCATTTCTCATGCTTCTGGCCAACTTTCTCTTCATTAAGACTCAGCTCAGATGCTTTCTCCTCTTGGAAGCCCCTGGCCCCATATTGAGTTAGCAGCCCCTCTTCTGTACTCCCCTAGCCTCATGTACTTGCCTCTGATGGAGCTCTTCTCATGTTATACTGTAATCAGTAGTTCTCTTCTATATCAGCACCTATAGTGGAGGGACTCTGTCTTAATTATCCTTGTAGGAGATATTCGAACTTTCTGAATGCAAAAACACAGAGGAAAGTTTGCAAAATAGTAATTATATTTAATTGTCAAGGAGTCTGCTTCACCTCTTTGGAGCATTAATAGTATCATTTGCTTTTATCACAATAATGAAGTGACTAAAATAAGGAAACTTTCTATGAACTCTTTAATACAGTTGGATTAAAATGTTTTATTGGATAATATTTTATATACACCACCGTGTTCAGTTCAGTTCAGTTTCTCAGTCATGTCCGACTCTTTGTGACCCCATGAATCGCAGCACACCAGGCCTCCTGTCCATCACCAACTCCCGGAGTTCACTCAGACTCACATCCATCGAGTCAGTGATGCCATCCAGCCATCTCATCCTCTGTCATCCCCTTCTCCTCCTGCCCCTAATCCCTCCCACCATCAGAGTCTTTTCCAATGAGTCAACTCTTCGCATGAGGTGGCCAAAGTACTGGAGTTTCAGCTTTAGCATCATTCCTTCCAAAGAACAGGACTGATCTCCTTTAGAATGGACTGGTTGGATCTCCTTGCAGTCCAAGGGACTCTCAAGAGTCTTCTTCAACACCACAGTTCAAAAGCATCAATTCTTCGGCGCTCAGCCTTCTTCACAGTGCAACTCTCACATCCATACATGACCACAGGAAAAACCATAGCCTTGACTAGACGGACCTTTGTTGGCAAAGTAATGTCTCTGCTTTTGAATATGCTATCTAGGTTGGTCATAATTTTCCTTCCAAGGAGTAAGCGTCTTTTAATTTCATGTTGCTGCTGCTGCTGCTAAGTCACTTCAGTCGTGTCCGACTCTGTGCGACCACGTAGACGGCAGCCCACCAGGCTCCCCCGTCCCTGGGATTCTCCAGGCAAGAACACTGGAGTGGGTTGCCATTTCCTTCTCCAAAACATGAAAGTGAAAAGTGAAAGTGAATTCGCTCAGTCGAGTCAGACTCTTCGCGACCCCATGGACTGCAGCCTACCAGGCTCCTCTGTCCATGGGATTTCCCAGGCAAGAGTACTGGAGTGGGGTACCATGACCACCCATCTAATTTCTGTCTCCAGGAATCTGATTATTGTAGGTACCTTATATAAGTGAAATCATATGATGTTTTGTCTTTTTATGACTAGCTTATTCTACTTAGCATAATGTCCTCGAAGTTCATCCATGTTCTAACATGTGTCAGAATTTCTTTCCTTTTTAAGGCTGAATAAGAGTCCACTGTATATGTATGGTGTTTTGTTTACCCATTCATCTACTGATGGACAGTTGGGCTGCTTCCACCTTTTGGCTGTTATCAATAATGTTGCTGTGAACATGAGTGTATCAGTGTCTTTCTGAGACCCTCTTTTCGATTCCTTTGGATACATATCCAGAAATAGAATTGTTGGATCATAGGATAATTCTCTTTTTAATTTTTTAAGGAACCTCCATACTCTTTTTTTGCAGTGACCACACCATTTTACATTCTCATCAAGAGTGCACAAAGGTTCTAGTTTCTCAACAGCCTCACCAGTATTGCTATTTCTGTTTTGTTTTTGATGTCCTAATGGGTGTAAGATGATATCTCATTGTGGTTTTGATTTGCATTTCCTTAGTAATTAATGGAGGCTTTCCAAATGGCACAGTGGTAAAGAATCTGCCTGCCAGTGCAAGAGATGTAAGAGATGTATGTTTGATCCCTGGGTCAGAAAGATCTCTTGGAGTAGGAAATGGCAACCCACTCCAGTATTCTTACCTGGAAAGTTCCATGTACAGAGGAGCCTGGCAGGCTACAGTCGATGGGGTCGTAAAGAGTTGGACACAACTGAGTGAGTGAGCGCACACATGCACCCAGACACACCCCGTAATTAGTGATGTTGGACATCTTTTAATGTACTTGTTGACTATTTGTATATTTTCTTTGGAAGATGTCTATTCAAATCCTTTGCCCATTTTTTAATTGGGTTGCTTTTTGTTGTTGTTCTTGAGTTGTAGCCCTTCATGCTTTTTCTCATATGGCCAGTTGGGTATAGAGGTCAGGTTTTCCACAGCTGAACTGCCTCTGCACCAACATCTCCCAAACCTTTAAAATATGTAGCTGCAGGTTGCTCGTGTTTGACTTCAGGGACAGTCTTGCTGTCACTTGGCCTACTGTACTGTCATGAGCTGCCGCCGGGTAGTGTGTCTCAGGCCCACAGGCTGAACTCTTCAGCAGTGCTTTTGTGCATGTCAAGATAGGGCTCCTGACTTGTCTGGATGGTGGCCCTGATATGGAATTTCTAAAAAAGAAACTTCAAAATTTAAGAAGTTCTCTTCCCTCTTGGTTGTTGCATTCATGCATGGCTTGAAACCTAGTGAGCAGAGTTCATGCTGAATTCCAGCCCCCATACATCTTGGTTGGACACTCTTGTGCTGGGTACACCTTGCACTCTACCTCACATGGCAGCCGTGCCTGCAGATTTCAGCTGCTTTTAGGGGCAGTAAAGTAATCATAAAAATACTGTCCTTGTTTGAAAGTGGTGTGTATGTGGTGGGGAAGGGGGAGCTCTTGACCTCTGAAAGGGGATTGTCCAAGACTCCTTACCAAGATAATCACTGCTCCCATTATTCTACAACTAGTCGTGTAAGAACTTGTTTGGGAAAAATAGTCTTAACGAGACTTTCTCCAGTCCAGTAAAGTTGTATCAGAAAAACTATGTTTGGATAATGTTATTCATCCACACAATAGTATTGAAAAGGAAGGGGAAAAAGTGACTGAAATATTAGTGCTGGAGTGTTCTTCCTATACTACTAATAGTAGTAATAATGTTGTTCCCGTATTAGTACGGGCAGATTCTTGTTATAGGAGTGTTGGTAGATTGCAACCAGTGGTCTCAAGTTCTCCCTCCCTCTATCCTTGTTCCTTTGTTGTGTAACTTTGGGTGATATCCCATTCTGACTCTGAGCTCAGCCACCTGACTTGGATTGGCCCATGAGATGCTGGCAAACATGGCAAAACAGGGGGCTTGAAAGGATCTTGTGCAGGGGGGCTTGCCCTCCCTTGGGGTTCCTGGAACCTTTTTGTTTCCATGTGAATACGCCTGGGCTAGCCTGCTAGAGGATGAGAGCCGTGAGAAACTCAGACTTAGGTTTTGGCTTGTTGCTCTATCTCTGCCTTCTAGAGTCCCCTGGTCTAAGTTTCTTTGATTTACTTTCCACAGAGAATAAGTATTCTCATTGAGAAAGAGAAGTCAACTAGTTTCATGGGAGTAGGGCCTGGGTTCTACTTACCTTTGTTCTTGTAATAGCTGCAGTCTAAACCCCTTCCTTCTGTGCTGCTGCTGCTGCTGCTAAGTCGTTTCAGTCGTGTCCGATTCTGTGCGACCCCACAGATGGCAGCCCATTGGGCTCCGCCATCCCTGGGATTCTCCAGGCAAGAACACTGGAGTGGGTTGCCATTTCCTTCTCCAATGCATGAAAGTGAAAAGTGAAAGTGAAGTTGCTCAGTCGTGTCCGACTCTTAGCGACCCCATGGACTGCAGCCTACCAGGCTCCTCTGTCCATGGGAGTTTCCAGGCAAGAGTACTGGAGTGGGATGCCATTGCCTTCTCCTGCCTTTATAAAATGTGACTGTGTGAATGAACTTGTACATCCCTCTTTGGGCACTTAGGTTTCACTCCTAAACACGTCACCATTCCACTAGTCTCTGTTTTCATATATAAATCTCTCCCTGTTTCATCAAAGATAGACTTTGTGTTTCTGTTTCTTAGTCTCCTGCTGTTCTTAGGGTGACTTAAGAAAGGTAACGAACGCAGAAAGGTGTTTACTCCGTTATCTTTATACTGAAAGTCTCTTAGATTTCTTTCTTTTTTTTTTTTGCCACACCATGTGCCTTGTGGGATCGCAGCTCCCCAACCAGGGATTGAACCCATGCCTTTGTCGGTAAAAGCACAGATTCCTAACCACTGAACTTCCAGGGAATTCCCTCTTAGATATTGACTTTAAAGTGGAATTTGAAAGAGAATCTACATTTTAATTATACAAATTCTGTTGGACATTCTATAAATATCAGTGATAATATTACTATTTTTCTCTAATTCAAAAAATCTAATACTGCTTCCCAGTTGTATATGAAGATTCTTTCTTTTTGATTGACAGAGTCGTGTTGGTATCCAACTATACACGAACCCTGGATATTTTACAAGAAGTCTGCAAGCGTCATGGATATGCTTATACAAGACTTGATGGACAGACCCCAATCTCTCAAAGGCAGAAAATTGTTGATGGCTTTAATAGTAAATACTCTTCTGATTTTATTTTTTTGTTAAGTTCAAAAGCTGGTGGTGTGGGGCTTAACCTTATTGGAGGATCTCACTTAATCCTCTATGACATTGATTGGAATCCAGCTACTGATATCCAGGTAGGACTGTTTCTATATTAAACAAACAGTATAAAATGCTGAAGGGGGATACGGTGCCTGCGGGGATATGAGGGTGATGATGAAGTATAAGAACTGCTGCATATTCAGCCCTTATTTTGTATCAGGCATTCCACTAAATGCTTTACATCTGTTCAGTCCTCACAGTAGTCCTACAAGTGTGCGTGTTGTAAGCTCCGTTTTGCAGATGAAGGTATGGAAGCTTGTTCCAGGTCACATAGCTTATAAGAGGCAGAGTCAGGATTCATACGCAAGCCTGTATGTCTCCAGGCCCTACTTGACTCTGTAGTTAGCTGGGCCTTCAGGATGCCCATGGCCATCAGGGGAGGACAGCAGGGTATTGTAGGCTCCATGATTGGTGTTCGTGCAGGGTATAGTGAAGATGCAAAATTAGCTTCCTTAGGAAAATATCTCAGAAGCAGCCTTTGGTTTTCTTCAGAGTACAGTCCATCTTCACAGATTTTGAGGTTTCTACCTATAGATGTGCACCTCACCTGGTAGCTGTGTTAGGGGACTGGGAGACAACCCTCAGGTTCAGTGATTGACTAGAAGGACTCACAAAATCAAGAAAAACAGTTTTACTCAAGTTAGGGTTTATTACAGTGAAAGGATACACAGTAAAATCAGCACAGGTAAAAGGTACTTAGGGCGGAGTCCAGGAGAGAGCAGGTACAAGCTTCCAGTTTTCCTTTCCCTATGGAATTGTATGGACAACACTTAATTTTCCTAGCATCAGTGAATGACAACACCCATGGAATTTTGTCAACCAGAGAAGTTCACCCGAGCCTTGATGTTTAGACTTTTGTTGGAGGTTGGTCAGGTAGGCACGGATTGGCCTCTGCAAAGGTCAAACTGGCCCAAGTCCCCACCTAAATCACATCGTTAGCATAAACAGCTTTATGGCCCAAGACCCCAGGTAATCTAAGATGCTTTTATCAGGTACAATATTCCAGGGGCTTCCAGAAGCTGGTTGAGGGCCATAATTTTCTTTGGAATGTTCAGGGTTTGAACATCAACTTTTTACTAAATAGTATCACTGATAAATCTTAAAACCTCAGGGATCTGCCTAGAGCCTGAGCTGATTGCAGGTATCCTAGGGTTCCTTAGAAGTGAATCATTAGCCTGTTGGACCGAGAATAAACCCTCCATGCCCATGCTATCCTTGGTTCTTTGCATTCTTACTTCCCAAACTTGCTTATCCCAGTTTTTTTCGATGCAGATAGACCCTCTCACTGTTGCATGGCATCCTGTAGTTATTTTACAGTACCATAGCGAGTGTTCATTCATCCCTTTCTTTAACCCGGAAAAAAAAAATTGAAGTGGAGAAGGCTTAGTTATGCCTGGGCTTTGTTTTTTGAAGCTATAAGTGAAATCTAGAATTCCTAGTCTTAAATTTATGAACACAAGTTGCTTATGTGGAGAAGGTTTCTATTGTACTTTCAGAATTCTCATTTATTTTCTACAGGCAATGTCTAGAGTGTGGAGAGATGGTCAGAAGCACCCTGTACATATTTACAGACTCCTAACCACAGGTAGTACCCCTCCAGTATGAAAAAAGGTATATTCTCTTTGAGTAAATAAAGGTATTTTGTGTGTTAAACTGTGCTTCAGTACCAGGAATATTATTTTGTTAGCTAGTATAATAATAAACATATTTTACCTTACCAAAATGCCAGTTGTAAAGATCTGAAGGAAATCTAATGAATGTTTTCTCTTCAGGTACAATAGAGGAAAAGATCTATCAAAGACAGATCAGTAAGCAGGGTCTTTCTGGGGCAGTTGTAGACCTATCCAAGACATCTGATCATATTCAGTTTTCAGTGGAAGAACTTAAAAATTTGTTCACATTGCATGAAAGTTCACATTGTGTTACTCATGACCTGCTTGACTGTGACTGTACAGGAGAAAATCATACAGGTTAGTTGTATTTTAATTCTGTTATGATGATGAAGTTAATTGGTCTCTTTAGCAGTTGAAAATATTTAAAAACAGAACGACTAAAATATTGACCACTTGCATATGTTAGTTTTCTTTTATCTTCAGGTCTTAGGGCAGCTGCAACATGGATATTTGAGAAAAGAAATTTTTTTTGCCCCCCTGCCCCCTGCTGCCGCCTTTTGTTTTTAATTGGAGGATAATTGCTTTACAGTGTTGTGTCGGTTTCTGCTGTGCGACAGCATGACTCAGATATAAGTGCACATGGATCCCCTGCCTCCTGAGTCTCCCTGTCACCCAGCCGAGATGCGCGTGTTGCACAGCTGCTTCCCGCGCAGCTGTCTCACACGTGGTGCTGTTGATCTGTCAGCGCTGCTCGCGCAGTCCATACACGCCCCCTCCTCCCCAGCTGGTCCACAGTCTGTTCTCTTCGTCTGTGTCTCTGCTCCTGTCCTGCACATAGGTTCGTCAGTACCGTTTTTCTAGATTCCATATGTATGTATTAATATACGACATTTTCCTCTTTTTAACTTAACTTCACCCGGTATAACAAGCTTCAGTTTCATCCACCTCACTTCAGCTGTCTCACATTTCTTCCTCTTTATGGCTGAGTAACATTACATTGTATATATTTGCCACAGCTTCTTTTAGGTCAGTGGACATCTAGGTGGCTTCCGTGTCCTAGGTTCTGTAAATAGTGCTGCAGTGAACATTGGGGCACATGTGTCTTTTTGAATTATGGTTTTCTCAAGGTTTATGCCCAGTAGTGGGATTGCTGGGTCATATGGTAGTTTTATTCCTAGTTTTTTAAAGGAATAGTGGCTTTATCAATTTGCTTTCCCACCCGCAGTGCAAGAGGACTCCTTTCTCCATATCCTCTCCAGCGTTTATTGTCTGTAGGTTTTTTGATGATAGTCATTCTGGCCAGTGTGAGGTGATATCTCATTGTAGTTTTGATTTGCCTTTCTTTAATAATCAGTGATGTTGAGTATCTTTTCATGTGTTTGTTGGCTATCTGTATGTCTTCTTTGGAGAAATGTGCGTTTAGGTCTTCCACTCATATTTTTGATTGGATTGTTTGTTTTCTGATACTGAGCTGCATGAGCTGCTTGTATATTTTGGAGATTAATCCTTTGTCAGTTGCTTCATTTGCAATTGTTTTCTAACATTCCGAGGGTTGTCTTTTCATCTTGTTTATAGTTTCCTTTTGCTTTTAATTAGGTCCCATTTGTTTATTTTTGTTTTTATTTCCATTACTCTAGGAGAGAAAATTTTAATTAGAACCCTATTAGTTCTGTCAATTTAGCTTATTTCAGCATTAGTTGTGACAAAATTTGACTTGTTTAGTAAAAATCTTTCAATTCCTGATGATAATGATTTAAGAATGAGAGAAATGTTTTTAATCCTTATTTCTATTTCACACATACACACACACACAAACACTTGACAGGCTAATCCTACTGTTTATTTTGTGCACAACTTATTCCTAATGAGGTCATACTTTGTGGACAGTACGCATGGGCCACCATGCTTCTTAGTACTTCACACACTGGTTGTGCTGCTTAAATGAGACTGAAAGTGTCAGCCCTCCAGAATGAACACCATTCAGGTAGGAACTCGATTTGGAGTAGTACTTGAGCAAGCAATGTCCGGAAGTTGGAAGTCACTTGATAATTGTGTTGAGATGAGTTTAAGAAGTGAAACTGTATAGGACTAGCATGAAATAACCTATACTTTATATAGTCAACATTAATCTCCTCTATTGTATGTTTTTTCCATTTTAGTGATTTCTGCTCGATTTCTTTTCTTTTGCCCTGTATTTATCTACTTTTTCCCCTTATTTTCTAAAGTTTAATCCTTAGGTTAATGACTTTCACTCTTTTTTAAAATGGGTATTAAGGCTGTAAATTTTCTACTAAGCTGAATCTCATAATTTTGATATGCCGTCTTAATTATTTTTCAGTTCTAAGTATTTTTTATTTTCCATTATGATTTCTTCTTTGGCTCATGAGGTATTTAAAAGTCCTGTTTAGAATGTACTTTAGTCTTCGTTATTGAATCTGGCTACTGCGCTGTAGTCCCAGTATGGTCTGCCTGATAGAGATTCTTTGGCGACTATAGAGACCTGGTGCATGGCCTGGTGTGTCCAGTTAGCAAATGTTTCTCTTGTGCATGAAAATCATTTGTATTCCCTTAATTACTTAGTTTAGAGGTCTGCCATATGAGTCAAAGTTTCTGTTACCAAATTAGTTTTTTCTTATTTTAAAGATTTAAAAATTTACTAATTTAACTGGAGAATTGGTAATGTTTACATATGAAAGCTATTTGAAAGTATAGAATGTATATGGTGGAAACACTTCCTCCTGTAATGCCCTCATCTGTCTAGTTTGTAGTCCTGCTACCCTATAAAAAACCACTGTTACTAGTTTTTTGTGTATCCTTCTAGATGTATTTTTATACATCTGAATAAATGTATAAACATTTTTATACTCTGAATAAATATTATTGCCCGGTTCCCCTCAGCCCGCCATAAGGGATAGTGTGGTATGTGTATGATTCTGTACCTTCTATACCTTTTTCTCCAAGAAAAAGAAACGCAAAAAAGCAAAATGGCTGTCTGAGGAGCCCTTACAAATAGCTGTGAAGAGAAGGGAAGTGAGAAGCAAAGGAGAAAAGGAAAGATATACCCATTTGAATGCAGAGTTCCAAAGAATAGCAAGGAGAGATAAGAAAGCTTTCCTCAACGATCAATGCAAAGAAGTAGAGGAAAACAACAGAATGGGAAAGACTAGAGATCTCTTCAAGAAAATTAGAGATACCAAGGGAACATTTTATGCAAACGTGGGCTCAGTAAAGGACAGAAATGTTACGGACCTAACAGAAGCAGAAGATGTTAAGAAGAGGTGGCAAGAATACACGGAAGAACTGTACAAAAAAAGATCTTCACGACCCAGATAATCACGATGGTGTGATCACTCACCTAGAGCCAGACATCCTGGAATGCAAAGTCAAGTGGGCCTTAGGAAACATCACTATGAACAAAGCTAGTGGAGGTGATGGAATTCCAGTTGAGCTATTTCAAATCCTGAAAGATGATGCTGTGAATGTGCTGCATTCATTATGCCAGCAAATTTGGAAAACTCAGCAGTGGCCACAGGACTGGGAAAGGTCAGTTTTCATTCCAATCCCAAAGAAAGGCAATGCCAAAGAATGCTCAAACTACTGCACAATTGCACTCATCTCACACGCTAGTAAAGTTATCCTTAAAATTCTCCAAGCCAGGCTTTAGCAATATGGGAACCGTGAACTTCCTGATGTTCAAGCTGGTTTTAGAAAAGGCAGAGGAACCAGAAATCAAATGGCCAACATCCGCTGGATCATGGAAAAAGCAAGAGAGTTCCAGAAACACATCTATTTCTGCTTTATTGACTATACCCAAGCCTTTGACTGTGTGGATCACAATAAACTGTGGAAAATTCTGAAAGAGATGGGAATACCAGACCACCTGACCTGCCTCTTGAGAAACCTATATGCAGGTCAGGAAGCAACAGTTAG
Organism: Budorcas taxicolor; assembly: GCF_023091745.1. Taxonomy (NCBI): domain Eukaryota; kingdom Metazoa; phylum Chordata; class Mammalia; order Artiodactyla; family Bovidae; genus Budorcas; species Budorcas taxicolor. The sequence continues at coordinate 83,007,296 of NC_068923.1, forward strand.
AACTGGACATGGAACAACAGACTGGTTCCAAATAAGAAAAGGAGTATGTCAAGGCTGTATATTGTCACCCTGCTGATTTATCTTTAACTTATATGCAGAGTACATCATGAGAAATGCTGGGCTGGAAGAAGCACAAGCTGGAATCAAGATTGACAGGAGAAATATCAATAACCTCAGATACACAGATGACACCACCCTTGTGGCAGAAAGTGAAGAAGAACTAAAGAGCCTCTTGATGAAAATGAAAGAGGAGAGTGAAAAAATTGGCTTAAAGTTCAACATTCAGAAAACTAAGATCAAGGCATCCAGTCCCATCACTTCATGGCAAATAGATGGGGAAACAGTGGGAACAGTGGCTGGCTTTATTTTTCTGGGCTCCAGATCACTGCAGATGGTGATTGCAGCCATGAAATTAAAAGGCACTTATTCCTTGGAAGAGAAGTTATGACCAACCTAGACAGCATATTGAAAAGCAGAGACATTACTTTGCCAACAAAGATCCATCTAGTCAAGGCTATGGTTTTTCCAGTGGTCATGTATGAATGTGAGAGTTGGGCTATAAAGAAAGCTGAGCACTGAAGAATTGATGCTTTTGAACTGTGATGTTGGAGAAGACTCTTGAGAGCCCCTTGGACTGCAAGGAGATCCAACCAGTCCATCCTAAAGGAGATCAGTCCTGGCTGTTCATTGGAAGGATTGATGTTGAAGCTGAAACATTTGACCACCTGACTCGAAGAGCTGACTCATTAGAAAAGACCCTGATGCTGGGAAAGATTGAGGGCAGGAGAAGGGGATGACAGAGCATGAGATGGTTGGATGGTATCACCGACTCAATGGACATGGGTTTCGGTGCACCCTGGGAGCTGGTGATGGACAGAGAGGCCTGGCGTGCTGCGGCTTATGGGGTCGCAAAGAGTCAGACATGACTGAGCGACTGAACTGAACTAAACTCTACCTTTTTCATTCAATAGTATATCTCAAGATCTTTCTGTATCATTACAGAAAGAGTTTCCTCATTCTTATTTTTCCCCTCAGTTATATAATCCTCCATTGAATGAATAGACCATAATTTATTCATCTAACCTCACAGCTGTGAAATTAGGTTCTTTTCAGTCAGTATGCATCTTCATTCATACATCTTTTTCCACATGTTCAAATATCTCTGTAAGGTTAATTATCAGTGTTGCTCTGTCAGAGAATATGAGCATTTGTAATTTGGTAGGTCCTGCTAAGGTGCCCTCCACTGGAGTGGAGGTTGTATCATTTATACCCCACCAACAGTATATTATTTCCCCCCAGCTTTCCCAATTTAGGATTATCAGATGTTTGGGGTTTTGCCAGTCTGAGAGTAAAAATGGCTTATTTGTCTAGTTTTAATTTAATTTTCTTTCATTATGAGTGAAGTTGAGAATGCTTTTCTATGGTTAGGAGCTGTATTTTCTTCATGTGAACCACCTGTTCATAACATTTGCCCATTTTTCTGTTAATAACCTAATTCTTTGTTAGATGTGTTGTTGAGAAATACATTAAAATCTTACAGTATGACAGTGAAGTTTTCTCTTTCTCATTGTTCTGTCAATTTTTGCTTTATATATTTTATATGTTGTTTGTGAAATGTTTTCATTATTATTTATTTTATTATTAGTTATATTTTCATTATGTATGGATTGCTTTATCCCTAACATCTTTTGCTTTCATTTTGTCCTATGTTAATATATTACACTGACTTTCTCATTGTTAGTATTTATCTGATACATCTTTTCCCATTCTTTTACATTAAATCTTTCTGTATCGTTTTAGGTAGCTCTCATTTAAATAGCATGAGCCTGAATTTTCTTTTTTTATCTGGTCTGATGTTTTCTTTCAACTAGAGCATTCAGTCTATTTACATTAATTATAATTACTGATATATTTTGATTCGTTTCTACTGTCTGTCTTTTCATTTTTTGTTTTTTCCCCCAACAAGGGTCTATTAGTGTTTAAGTCTCTCAGTATTTTATTTTTCAGTGTTTTTTCTCTTTCTTAAATTCTGTCTTTGCTGGGTGTACAGTTCTAGTTGATAGGGTTTTTTTTAATGTTTTGGGTTTTTTTTTTGGTCAGTACTTTTGAGGTATTTTTCTGCTGTCTCCTAGATTCTCCAAGCAGCCTCAGCTTTTGTATCTTCTGCTCTGTTTGGTTCTTCTGTTTTCTAGCTCTTGTTAAACTTCTCACCATTCCTCTCCTGAGTTTGTTGCACATCTTTATGTTTATTATCTTGAACTCTCTATTGGGTTGATTGATTATCTCTACTTCTTTTAGTACGTCTTCTGAGGTTTTATCTTATTTCTTTGCTTGGAACATATTCTTCTGTCTCCCCATTTTGCCTCTGTGTTTATTTTTGTGTATTAAATAGGTTGGGTTTTCCTGATCTTGGAGAAGTGGCCTCTATTTCCTGTAGTCCTCTGGCTTTCCCATATGCAATTCCCTCTGGTCTTCAAAGCCAGATGTTTTGGGGGCTCATCTTCCCTGTGCGGGACCCCCAGGCTGGAGAGCTTGACATGGGCCACAGGCCCCTTAGTCCTTGGGGAGAACCTCTGCAGTTGTGATTATACTCCAGTTTGTGGGTCACCTATGCAGGGGGTTGGTTCCTGACTGCATCTCTGCCTCTCCTACCCATCTCCTTGTAGTTCCTTCTGTCTTTAATTGTGGAAAATCTCTTCTGTTGGTCTTCAGGTCCCTCTCATAGAAAGTTGCAATTTGTAACAATTACATAGTAGTACTTTTGGTGTGCCCATGGGAGAAGGCGAGCTCAGGGTCTTCCTACTTTGCCATTGTGGCCACTCTGTCATCCTTCAGATCTGAATAGCACAGGTCAGCTTCTCTTGTTATACATGCTCATAGCCCTGTCTGTCTGAGCTTCATACCCTTAGCTCTATTCGTAATGTGGCTCCATAGTTCCTTATTTCCAGTTTTGAAATCTAGAAAGCTTGAAGGATGAAAAGTTGTCCCCTGCCCTGTCCCTCATCTTCCCTTGTGGCTCAGCTGGTAAAGAATCTGTCTGCAATGCAGGAGACCTGGGTTTGATCCCTGGGTTGGGAAGATACCCTGGAGAAGGGAAAGGCTACCCACTCCAGTATTCTGGCCTGGAGAATTCCATGGACTGTATAGTCCATGGGGGCGCAAAGAGTCGGACACGACTGAAGGACTTTCGCTCACTTCACTTTCATAAATTTGCAACAGTCTTATTTGGTGGCAGAAACCTTAGCTAAATTTATGTGAATTTATTGATGGTCTTTAATCTGTTTTGTACAACTGTTCTTGCCATAGCTGATTAATGAATTTGATTATGGAGTGTTATCCTATGTTTTTACAATTATATTCTAAATTTGGAAACCTATCTGGCCCCACAGGCTGTTAGATAAGAAATTGTGGCCCTATAATACATTTATCTCTCTGGATGATTATTTGCTTAATGTGTAGTTCTCCTGTTAGATCATAAGGTATTTGAAGTCAGAGGCCATGTCTATTTTTGTTGACCACTTTGGCCCTCTTTGCTCAAGTTAGCACATAATAAACAATTTATAAATATTTGTAGAAGGAATGAATTAATTGAATTTGCTCATCTTAACACAAACTATGGTAATCAAATGTAATAAATCACACAAGCTCATTATATAATAAAAAAAGTATTGTATATAATAGAGTATTAATTGGCCTAAGGATTTTCTTATTGTTTTACTTATTTCAGGTGATTCATTGGAAAAACTCCCTGTGTCTAGAAATTGTCAGCTTGGTCCACATCAACAGAAGTCTGATTCCCTGAAACCTCTCTCTATGTCACAACTGAAGCAATGGAAACATTTTCCTGGAGATCATTTAAATCTTACAGATCCTTTTCTTGAAAGAATAAGAGAAAATGTATCATTCTTTTTTCAAAATATAACCAATCAAACTATTGCTATATAATGAAATATTACTTTATGACGTTACTTTGCTTCCCCCTTTAAAAAGTTAATCTAGTAAATAAATGTACTTTTGGAAAACAAATAGAATTATCTTAATTATAATAATGTATTTTGTTGCACACTATATTATAGTTTTGATATGGTAGTCACAACTGACTTAATTAATGTTTTGTATATGTTCCTAAATATTGAAACATTAAAGACATACTTCTGTTATCCTATAATTGCTTATCAATAATTCCATAATTTGTGCACTTTATTAAGTGCTTTCTAAAGAATTTTTATAAGGAATACTAAAAGGTAAAATGCCCAGTTTCTTGTCTTTGGGAAAGCTAAATAGATTAGTAATAGTAGCCATAGATGCGGGAGACAATTGAAAACTTTGAGAAGTTTAAACTGTAGCTCAAAGGAGAAAGAGAATGAGAGATTAGGATTACAGATGCTGAAGATGTGATGCAGGGCAGTTTGGGTGAGAATGGTGTGTAGGTTGTGGCAGGATGGGGAGGAACATTGGACACTTCAAAGCACTGGTTTCTAATCTGGGACCTCTGACTCCTAGGGGACTGACAGGCGGTCTGTAAAGCCATGTCCACCAAGCATTGTGTATACACTGGACCATGGTTCAGCTACCATCATGTCGAAGGTTTCTGAGGTAATTGTTGACATTAATGTACAAAACAAGCTTTACAAGACTGAAGTTGCAAAGAGAAAGGAATTACTCATTTAATCTCCAGTTAGGGCTCCTGTAATCAGCTTTTGATTCCTTTTAGGGAAATTTCTTTTAGACTGAATATGGTCTTAAGATTTTGAGTAAAGACTCAATTATCATCAAATCTGATTTCTTTAGATCTGTAGTGCCACGCCTGGGTGTTTGTGGGCTTCCTTAGAAGCTCAGATGGTAAAGAATCCGCTTGCAATGCAGGAGACCCCGGTTCGGTTCCTGGGTCGGGAAGATCCCCTGGGGAAGGGATAGGCTACCTATTTCAGTATTCTTGGGCTTCCCTGGTGGCTCAGATGGTAAAGAATCCACCTGCAGTGTGGGAGACCTGGGTTCGATCAGTGGGTTGGGATGATCCCCTGGAGAAGGGAAAGGCTACCCACTCCAGTATTCTTGCCTGGAGAATCCCCAGGGAAGAGAAGCTTGGCGGGCTACAGTCCATGGGATCGCAAAGAGTCGGACACAACTGAGCGACTAAACATGCACGTGTGCACATGCACGCCTGGACATTTGTACATCTATGATTCGTGAACTGGCATTTTGGGGACCAAGTTTGTCAGAAAGGAAGTAATCAACTAATAAAAAGCAAAAATGGCATTTCTGGACTCTGTATAGGCTTCTTATATGAGGCCTAACGTATAAAACTCTGCAAATGTATCTTGTATCACATTATTCTCAGGTATAAAATCTTTTTAAAAAGGTAAGAGACTAGCTGCGTTATTGTCTTATTTTAATTGTAGTGGACACTAGGGTATACTGCCCAGGTTGCCCCCTTTAGGATCTAGCTGCTCATTTATCCAGCTGTTGGGTGTGTCACCGACAACCACTCATAGCCAAGTCTCTCTCCAACAAGACCCGCAGCCGAAAGGAGCTGCCTTATGCAAAGTTCCCTCCCTCCCCTAGGTGACTGGTGCCCACTGATCTGATGATGTAGGGTAGAAAGGCCCAGCCCCTTGCCTCAGTCTGGGACAAGCCCTCAGGGCCCCTCCAGCGCCTGGCCCTCCGTTGCGGCCTGTGTTGTCGCTTCACGGCCGTTCAGCTTGTCTCTGTGTCCAGACCCGCTTCCTTGAGTGCCTTACAGATGTCGCTCCTAACAAACGCCCTGCTGCAGATCTGCTCGGTCTGTTGTCCAGGTGACCTGACGTAAGACATTACCCACAGAGGCATCACCGAGGAAAAGCACTTGAATAATTAGGATCGATGGCATCCAATTGTCATTAGTTGTTGGCAGAATAATCCTTGACTGGAATGAACTGATACATGAAAACATTTTTAAAAGGATAATAAATTTTGCTTCATACCACGTTTGAAAAACAGACCACGTCAAAATGAATCACCACCTGTACATTCACAGTGTTGTACGGCCATCACCACCGTCCGTTTTCAGAGGAGTTCGCAGTGTCTCTGTGCCCAGTACTGGAGGCCTCTATCCAGTCATTCCCCAGCTGACACGTGCAGTGAACTCTTCTCAGGCTTCATCTTGACTTCTGCTCACATTAGGTATGGGTGAACCGCTTGAAATCTCTGCCTTTCTTAATTTTGATTAAATTCATCTGTCATTCCACAATTATTTATTGAATACCTAGTACATGTTGGACATTGTCCTAGGAATTACACGTACAGCAAAAAATAGACGGTCTCTGCCCTCACTGTGCTTTCATCCTAGCATCATGAGAATGATATGCATGTGTAAGGGAGGTGTCAGGTGGACGTGCCAGGTGGGGCCACTCAGAGGGACCCCCGGCTCTGGGGAGGCGGCCCTGGGAGCCCAGGCCTACAGCTCTAGGCCAGGAGGCCTTGAACTTGGACCTGCTCGGTCAGGATGCATGTCCGCTCCCAGGAGCCCCCGTCCGGCAGTGTTCTCGGGTCTGCCCGTGAGCCGGTCAGGCTGGTCCCCCAGGGAGCAAGAATTGTGCACCTGCACACGTGTGGCCTTGGAGCCGTGCGCAGAGCTGGCATGCCTGGGTGTGTGTCTATTTCTGCAGCCCAGAGTGTCCTCAGTAGGAGCCTGGTTTTGTAGATAGTTCTGTGGTTTCAGAGGGCTTCCCAGGTGATGCTAGCAGTAAAGAGCCTGCCTGCCAATGCAGGAGATATAAGAGACGCGGGTTTGATCCCTGGGTCAGTAAGATGCTCTGGAGGAGGAAATGGCAACCCTCTCCAGTATTGCCTGGAGCATCCCATGGACAGAGGAACCTGGCAAGCTGTAGTCCATAGGGTCGCAAAGAGTCGGACACAACTGAAGTGACTTAACAACATATTGCACATGGTGATAAGTGCTATGAAGAAAAGAATACGGGAGATATTAAAGTGAAGATGGAGATTGCTATTTATATGCAGTGGATTTATGCAGAAGCCTGAAAAAAGTCAGGGATTGAGACCCATGGCATTTTCTGGGAAAAAGTGTTCCAGATAAAAGGAACCACAAGTGCAAAGGTCCTGAGACAGGTGAAGGAGTATTGACGCATTTGAGAAACAGCTCGAGGCCGCTGTGAGAGAGTCAGAAGTGTAGTAAGAGATGAGGTGAAGGAATCGCAGTGGAGGAGGTCAGATGTTACAGGGCATCGAAGACCATCTTGAAGGCTTCAGCTTTACTTGGAGGGAGATGGAAAACGACTGGGAATTGAGCCAAGGAAAGTCACAAGATGAGTCGCTGCGTGATGAGAACAAACTGGTGGAACATGGGGTGGAAACAATGAGATGAGTTGGGAGGCTCTTGCCATAACCTTGTCAAGAGGCGTTGGTGATTGGACCAAGGGGGCGCAGGGCAGTGTCGGATTGTGGATATTTTTGAACACAGAGCTGAAAAGATATCTGAATGGATTTAATTTAAGGTGTAAGAAAAAAAGAAAAAGGGATTTTGGAATCATTTGGAATGATGCAAGGTTTCTGGCCCGAGCCGAAGGAGCAATGGAGTTGCCAGTTACTGAGATAAGGCTGTGGGAGGAGGTTTGTGGGGGAAAAGCACAACTTCAGACTTGATTACGTCAAGTTTGATAAGCCTGTTAGGTAGCCAGTGGAGGTGTCAAATAAGCAGTTTGGTATGAGCTGAGTTCAGAAACATTGGTCAAGGCTAGAGAGAAATTCAGGATTTTTCAGCAGGTAGATGGTATTTAATAAAGGCATGAGACTGGAAGATATCACCTCGGTAGTAAATGTTGCTACAGAAGAGATAAAATGAATGTTAAAATAATTGCTAACATTAAGTTTTTATTACTGTGTTCTAAATGCTAAGTGCTTTGCATACATTAGCCACCTATGACACAGCATTAGTGTTGTCTTCAATGAACTGAGTTTTACTGTCTGTTCAGTGATATGTCCGAGGGTAGTTGTGAAACTTACATGAAATATATAGCCAGCCAGATAGAGAAATATTATCTTTTTTTTGAAGTATAGTTGGTTTATAATGTGCTAGTTTCAGGTATGGGTATACAGCAAAGTGATTCATTTGTATATATATTCTTTTTCAGATTCTTTACCCTTACAGACTATTACAAGATATTGAGTATAGTTCCGTGTGCTCTACAGTGGGTCCTTGCTGCTTACTGTTTTATATATAGTTGTGTGTATCTGTTGAGTCCAAACTCCTAATGTATCCGTCCCGCTCCTTTTCCTCTTTGGTAACCAGGTGTTTGCTTTCTGTGTCTGTGGAGAAATATTATCTTGACTACATCAGAATTCCTCTCAGTTTTTACTTGGAAAAACACCCTGTTCAAACTTGGTGAGCCTTCAACAACGTGGGTGTTGGTGGCTATCAAAGTGGAATAGAGGAAGGAAAATTTGGAACTTTGGAGACAATCTGAGCGGGAAGGATGGAGGGGAGAAAAGTGAGAATGTGGAGGGAGGCTGGGACTGGGTCAGATAAGGGATGCGCCCTGTGATGGGAACCCGGGAGGATGTTTGAATTACAGTTGTTCTTCACTTGACTGTTTGCTGAGTAGTGTGGAAAGTAACCCTCCTCGATCTCTTCCCTACCCCGAAATCTTGCCAGAATTTCAGAAGAGAGGCTGAGTTTGCCAAGAGCCTCCATGTGACCTGGGACCAAGGCCGCCTGCAGGACATAGGAGCCTGGAGGCTGAGAAGACAGCGCTCGGCCATTGGGGATGGAAGAAGGCTTTCAGGCCAGCAGGCCTGGGATTCGCGGGGGATCAGACTCAGTGAACCCAGGGTTTAGGAGTGTCCAGTTCACATCTGGGTTATACATACACAGCGCCTTTCCTGTGGTTGATACTCAATTTATAAGAATTCTTTTGTCCGTTATCTGCTCTGAGATAACACAGCTTGTAACTGTTATTGTGTAATACCTGGCTCCCTCTTACGCTAGGCTGAATTCTCTGAGGACGGGGATTTTATCATATTCATCCTAGTATTGAGGTACCTTGTATGGTCCCTGGCACAAGACAGCTACTTGCAAGTGAGAAATGAATGAGATACTTCATCCGCCCTCGCCCCCCACCCCCGCCACACACACACTTTAACCGCCACGATTGGGTTCCTTGCTCAGAGATCTCACTTTCAGGGTATTTTTTAAAGCCAATTGCTGAATGTGGGGCTGTGCTTGGCACTGAAGAAGGCAGAAAGAAAGTGAAAGTCACACAGTTGTGTCCGATTCTTTGCCATCCCATGGACTGTAACCTGTCCAGGTCCTCTGTTCATGGAATTTTCCAGAAAAGGGAGTCCTGGAGTGGGTTGCCATTTCCTTCTCCAGAACGCAGTGGTTTTTCTTCCCTTCTGGCAGCACAGAGACTTCCCTTCTATCCATGATTTCTGGAATCATGCCTGCAGAATGAGCTGACAAAAACTGTCAGTGCAAAGGGTACTGTTTGAGTCAAGTATGTGATTCATTTCTAATTGCACAAATGCACCTTTGACATATCTTCATGGGAATATCTTGCTCTAAACGACAGCTTAAATACATTTGAATCACGTTCTCATTAGGACTGAATCACTGATGGATTAAAGTGTGAGCAGCTCGGATCGGTAGAATTCAGCTTCCCAAGAGCTCATCCATCCATTTAGCAGCGTGTATGATAAAGGAAGAAGTCAGATACACCTGCTGTCACTTTGTTCCTGCACATCGCCTTCAAGGCCTGCTTCACATTGTCTGGCAACTTACAAGATTGAAATCCTGTGATTTGCAGCAAATGACATGTATAATCAGTAGATGGCACTATTTCTCTGAGTTGCTTCCAAGTTAGTATGTTGGGCCTTAGAGGGGTTTTAGACATGCTATTTTTGTTGTTGAAGAAAGGACTCAACAAAGGGATATAATTTTCTCTTACCTTGTGTGACAGAGGGTTTTTTTGGTTTAGAATAGTTTTCCTGAAGCCTCTTCTACAACTGACCTGTGTTCTCTGCTTCAGGCCATTACAGACTAACATCCCTAAGAGCCGTATGTTGTCCACAACATCCGTACCAGTTCAGCATGCAGCTTTTATGATAAAAACAACTGTGGGGAAAAATCCTTATTCACACTGAATGGTTTGTTGGAGTTTGTTACACTTACTTGAAAACCTAAAGTGTTAAATGTAGGTTCAGTTCAGTTCAGTTGCTCAGTCGTGTCCGACTCTTTGCGACCCCACAAATCACAGCACGCCAGGCCTCCCTGTCCATCACCATCTCCCGGAGTTCATTCAGACTCATGTCCATCGAGTCCGTGATGCCATCCAGCCGTCTCATCCTTGGTCGTCCTCTTCTCCTCCTGCCCCCAATCCCTCCCAGCATCAGAGTCTTTTCCAATGAGTCAACTCTTCGCATGAGGTGGCCAAAGTACTGGAGCTTCAGCTTTAGCATCATTCTTTCCAAGGAAATCCCAGGGCTGATCTCCTTCAGAATGGACTGGTTGGATCTCCTTGCAGTCCAAGGAACTCTCAAGAGTCTTCTCCAACACCACAGTTCAAAAGCATCAATTCTTCGACGCTCAGCTTTCTTCACAGTCCAACTCTCACATCCATACATGACCACAGGAAAAACCATATCTTTATAATATTTTTAATTTATAAAAAATGATAAATCTCTGAGTAAGAGATGAAAATCCAATCAGACAAAAACAATTCCTTTATTGCTATTTTTTGAAGAAATGTCAGAAAATACTAAAGACATTTTAAGTAGTTTTATATCCGTATAATGTCAGAGGTAGGGACGTAGCAAGGGGACGGGAGAGCAGCTCGTTGCCACAGTTTCTCCCTCATCTTCGCTGTGGTCTTTATCCTTAACTTGATGGCACTGGTCCACATCGATGTTTCTGCTGTCACAGGACAGTGTGGAAATAATGCTTTACCACCAGTGCAGTTGATCTCATTGCACCTCCTGTTCTGCTCAGGTTGCTCAGACTGACAAACGCAAGACACGACAGGCTGCTTTGAGGCTTCCTTATACACAGGGTGAGGGCTTCCCAGGTGGCTCAGCGGTAAAGCATCTGCCTGCCAAGCAGGTGATGCAGGTTTGATCCCTGGGTCAGGAAGATCCCCTGGAGAGTAAAAGAGCAACCCGCTCCAGTATTCTTGTGTGGGAAATCCCATGGACAGAGGAGCCTGGCGGACTACGGTCCACGGGGTTGCAGAGTTGGACACGACTTAGCAACTGTACAACAGCAATGTACAGGACAGGGAACAAGAAAGCATGTCCTGTAAAAATGGAGCAGAAGCTTCCTGACTCCAGGCAAGGCCTCCAGTGCCCCAATCAGTCTGCACTTGGGGAGCATGTGGTCATCGGACGTATGACTGAGGGCATGTGGACAACCTCAGTTACCGGGGGGTCCTTCAGCCGAAATACCTTTCAAGGTTGAGAAATAAAGAGTAAATATGGAGGCTAAGGTACCACTTTTATGATCGACAACAACTTACTTGGTGGACTTAGCTTGAGGTCTGTTACCCAAGTGAACATAATACTGACCTCTATCTTGCCTGCAAGGAAATGCCTCCCTGGGAAACCTGTGATGCGGAGGCAGGGAAAAGAACCCTGCTTTCTGTAACAGGCTCAAAGCTCCCGTCCCAGAGGAAGGAGGTGGAAATATTTTTGAGGAAAAATTCACATAACATAAAATTCACTATTGAAAATAATTTATTGAAGTAAGGTTCACATCATAAAAACCAATCATTTTAAAGTGAGTGACTCAGTGCCATTTATTCAGCTCAGTTCAGTTCAGTCGCTTAGTCGTGTCCGACTCTTTGCGACCCATGGACCGCAGTGCGCCAGGCCTACCTGTCCATCACGAATTCCCGGAGTTTACTCAGACTCATGTCCATTGAGTCATTGATGCCATCCAACCATCTCATCCTCTGTTGTTCCCTTCTCCTCCCAACCTCAATCTTTCCCAGCATGAGGGTCTTTTCAAATGAGTCAGTTCTTCACATAAGGTGGCCAAAGTATTGGAGTTTCAGCTTCAACATCAGTCCTTCCAATGAAAACCCAGGACTGATTTCCTTTAGAATGGACTGGTTGGATCTCCTTGCAGTCCAAGGGACTCTCAAGAGTCTTCTCCAACACCACAGTTCCAAAGCATCAGTTCTTCGGCACTTAGCTTTCTTCACAGTCCAACTCTCACATCCGTACATGACCACTGGAAAAACCATAGCGCTGACTAGACGGATCTTTGCTGGCAAAGTAATGTCTCTGCTTTTAAATATGCTATCTAGGTTGGTCATAACTTTCCTTCCAAGGAGTAAGCGTCTTTTAATTTCATGGCTGCAGTCACCATCTGCAGTGATTTTGGAGCCCCCCAAACTGAAGTCTGACACTGTTTCCACTGTTTCCCCATCTATTTGCCATGAAGTGATGGGACTGGATGCCATGATCTTCGTTTTCTGAATGTTGAGCTTTAAACCAACTTTTTCACTCTCCTCTTTCACTTTCATCAAGAGGCTCTTTAGTTCTTCTTCACTTTCTGCCACAAGGGTGGTGTCATCTGCATATCTGAGGTTATTGATATTTCTCCTGTCAATCTTGATTCCAGCTTGTGCTTCCTCCAGCCCAGTGTTGCTCATGATGTACTCTGCATAGAAGTTAAATAAGCAGGGTGACAATATACAGCCTTGACGTACTCCTTTTCCTATTTGGAACCAGTCTGTTGTTCCATGTCCAGTTCTAACTGTTGCTTCCTGACTGCATACAGGTTTCTCAAGAGGCAGGGCAGGTGGTCTGGTATTCCCATCTCTTTCAGAATTTTCCACTTATTCATATTGTGTTAAAAAATGTTGCTTAGTGATCACCATTCTCTTACCCTAGAACATTTTTGTCACCCTCTAAAAGATATCTTGTGCCTGTAAGGATTTACTTCCAGAGCTGGGGTAGACTGTTACTATTATGGTCCTTCTGATCTTCTCTAAATCTGGCAAGGGAAGGAGGGTGACTGAACATTTGGGGTCCTGGAGAGGTTGTTCTTCAGGGTGGCTTTGGGAGGAAAGGAGGATTGGAGGTGATGGTGTGCTGAGCAAGGCTTCCATCTGACTGTTCTGGTCTGTTAACTCCCCTCCCAGCTGTCAACAAACAAATTCCAACGCCTTCTAGTGCAGATTTCTTTCTCTGTTTGCTGCCTTGGGTCTCAGCTGCCTCATGTGAAATCTTTGGTTGTGATGGGTGGACTCGCTAGTGGTGTTGCGAGGGCTTATTTGCTCTGCAGTAGGTGGGAGCCCAGTTCCCCAATCAGGGATCGAATCCGCGTCCGTGTGTTGTATGGCAGATTCTTAACCACTGGACCACCAACTTTCCATTTGTATTGCTGTTCTCTAGAGAAACAAAATGAGAGCAGTCTGTCTGGCTGTCTATCTATCTCTCTGTCTGAGTTGACTCGTGATTGTGGGGGGCTTGTGGGACAAGCCAAAATCTAGGGCAAGCCAGCAGCTGGAAGAAGCTGGCAGAATCTCCATGTTGCAGTTTTGAGGCAGAATTCCTTCTTCTTTGGCAACTTTAGGTTTTGCTCTTAATGCCATCTGTTCTCCCACATTAGGGAGGATAATCTATTTTTTTTGTTGGTGTTCAGTAGCTTAGTCATGTCTGACTCTTTGCGAGCCCATGGACTGCAACATACTAGGCTTCCCTGTCCTTCACCATCTCCTGGAGATTGCCCAAGTTCATGTCCATTGGCTCGGTGATGACATCCAACCATCTCATCCTCTGTCTCCCCCTTCTCCTCCTTTCTTCAATCTTTCCCAGCATCAGGGTCTTTTCCAGTGAGTCAGTTCTTTGCATCAGGTGGCCCAAGTACTGGAGTTTCAGCTTCAGTGCCAGTCCTTCCAATGAATATTCAGGACCAATTTCCTTTAGGATTGACTGGTTGGATCTCCATGCAGTCCAAGGGATTCTCAAGAGTCTTCTCCAGGACCACAATTCAAAAGCATCAATACTTTGGTGGTCAGCACTCTTTCTGGTCCAACTCTCACATCCATACATGACTACTGGAAAAACCATAGCTTTGTCTGGATGGGCCTTTGTTGGCAAAGTGATGTCTCTGGTTTTTAATATGCTGTCTATGTTGGTCATAGCTTTCCTTCCAAGGAGCCAGCATCTTTTAATATCATGGCTGCAGTCACCGTCTGCAGTGATTTTGGAGACCAAGAAACTAAATTCTGTTACTGCTTCCACTTTTTCCCCTTCTATTTGCCATAAAGTGATGGGACTGGATGCCATGATCTTAATTTTTTGAATGTTGAGTTTCAAGCCAGCTTTTTCATTCTCCTGTCTCACCCTCATCAAGAGACTCTCTAGTTAGTTCCGCTTTGCTTTCTACCATTAGAGTGGTTTTATCTGCATATCTGAGGTTATTGATATTGTCCCTGGCAATCTTGATTCCAGTTTGTGATTCATCCAGCCTGGCATTTCTCATGATGTACTCTGCTTAGAAGTTAAATAAGCAGGGTGACAGTATACAGCTTTTCCCCACTTTGAACCAGTCCGTTGTTGTGTATCTGGTACTTGCTTCTTGACCTACATTCAGGCTTCTCAGGAGACAGATGAGGTGCTCTGGTATTTCCATCTGATTTACAATCAACTGATGGTAAATCTTAATTGTAGCTAAAATGTACCTTCACCACAAACTCTAGACTAGTGATTTACTAAACAACTGGGATTTGAGCAGGGGCTTCGACCCCACACCAGTCACCTCCCTAGCCAACTTGACACAAATTAGCCATCACCCCATTCATTCTTCTTAAATTTTAGTTAGTAGCACCTCTATATTATTTACTGTGTGCCAGAGACTTTTCTAAGTGCTTTATTAATGAAGATCCATTATACATGTACATGAGTGTAAATCTTAGTATCTGAATATACTTCATGGCTTGCTAGGTTGTTCCTCGAATATATGTGCGCCCGCCACCCAATTCATCTACTTTTTGTTCACCTTAATCACTTTCTGTTCTGTTTGTCCTTATTCACTGAGTCCTCTTCCTGGGCTGCATCTCCGCGTGCCCCTGCATTCCTAGACTCTGCTGTCGTTCTGTGGCTCCGATTATCAGAGAATCCAAAATAACGGGTGAAAATGAGGCCGCAGTTGATTTCTTAAGTAAAGTCTGGGGTCTGGGTTGGTAGCCCAAGCCTGTGTGACCTCAGTCACCCTGGCTCCCAGCTTGGTGCTGCTCCTCTGTTCTCACCATGCAGCTTCCACCTTGTGGTCCAGACGGGCTCTAGCAGTCATCTCCTTCAAGGGTTATGGCGAATAAAGGAGCAAAGGGAGGCAGGAGCTATATTCATTGAGCCTTCTTTACGGGAGTATTGGGGCAGAAGCACATTCCTCTAATAATGATCAATCCACACAATCTTTTTTTTTTTGGATTTATGTATATATATTATTGAAGTATAGTTGACTTACAATGTTTCAGGTGCACAGAAAGGTGATTTAGTTATGCAAGTACACATATTATTTTTGAAATTTATTTTCCATCTTCTCCATCCTCCACAAGACTTTCGAGCTAGGCTGGTTGGGAATTCACATTGTCCAGTCTTGTACCAAATGGAAGCTCCTCAGCGAGACATCCAAGGAATCAGTCTCAACCAGTGTCAAGCAAGGAGACTCTGTGGCTTTGGTTACTCTCTTGGCCTAGACGAGAAATCATTTCCACTAATTGTACTGGGGAACAGCCCTATTGGTTACACTCCAACTTGAATATATTTAATGGTGGCAGAAACAAATAATGGATAACTTTTATGCTCTCAAACTCATCAAAAGAAGGAAATTTCAAAGCTTAGAGAGAAATCACTTGTACTTACATTTTATGAGAAGTATCATGGAAATACCACTTCTGTCATCTCTTGGGAAGAAGTCTGTTATCAGGTGTTAGTGGGACAACCAGGGGACCTAATTTGTTTATATTGGGTTGGCCAAAAAGTGACTTCAGTTTTTAAAATAAAAATAAAAGACGCAGTTTTCATTTTCACCAAGAACTTTATTGAACAGCGTATTCGCTGTTTCATTCCACTGCCTTCGGCTATTCTTCAGGCAACTTCCTAATTCCATCTTCCCAAGGTTTTTTTATCTTTTTGAGCAAAGAATTGTTCCAGGTTCCTTCTATAGTCTTCCAGAGAATTGAAATTTTTTCCATTAAGAGAAATTTTGTAAAGACCAGAATAAATGGACATTTGAAGGTGCAATGTATGGTGAGTACAGCAGATGAATCAGAACTTACCAACCAGGTTGTAACAGTTTTTGCCTGGTCATCAAAGAGACACGCATTCTTGCATTATCCTGATGGGCAGACTCTTTACCCTAGTGGTAGAAGCTGGGTATAATCCCAGAGTGACATGGCTTTGGAATGCACTTGTATCCTCCAGCCTTAAACCTGTAAGATAAATGAAAATTTAAGGAATGTCTTGTAGCAGTCAGATCACATGTTCTCAAGGTACATTCACCAGAAAAATTACCTCCAAAAAGCAAGAGTTTGGGAGCTTATGAAGAAAAATGGAAGTAAGATTGGAAGAGAAGCAAAAAAACACTAGACCTATTTCTAAAAGAAAAAATCATATATAGTAGATATTTTAAAAATCGTTACTGAGGCTCCATATGAAAGAGATTTGTTATTCAGTTCAGTTTAGTCGCTCAGTCGTGTCCGACTCTTTGCGACCCCATGAATCGCAGCGCACCAGGCCTCCCTGTCCATCACCATCTCCCGGAGTTCACTCAGACTCATGTCCATCGACTCCGTGATGCCATCCAGCCATCTCATCCTCTGTCATCCCCTTCTCTTCCTGCCCCCAATCCCTCCCAGCATCAGAGTCTTTTCCAATGAGTCAACTATTCGCATGAGGTGGCCGGAGTACTGGAGTTTCAGCTTTAGCATCATTTCTTCCAAAGAAATCCCAGGGCTGATCTCCTTCAGAATGGACTGGTTGGATCTCCTTGCAGTCCAAGGGACTCTCAACAGTCTTCTCCAACACCAGAGTTCAAAAGCATCAATTCTTTGGCACTCTGCCTTCTTCACAGTCCAACTCTCACATCCATACATGACCACAGGAAAAACCATAGCCTTGACTAGACGGACCTTAGTCGGCAAAGTAATGTCTCTGCTTTTGAATAGGTAATAATTATTCGCAGTGGTAAAGAATCCATCTGCCAATGCAGGAGATGCAAGGTTCAATCCCTGGGTTGGAAAGATCCCTGGGGAAGGAAATGGCAACTCATTCCAGTTTTCTTGCTGGAGAATCCCATGGACAGAGGAAGCTGGTGGGTTACAGTGAATGGGGTTGCAAAGAGCTGGACACGACTAAACGATGGAGCACTTACATAATAATTATTTATCCTGATTAAGGAATCTTGTGTTCAAGAAATCTGTAGAGGAGTTGGAAACAAAGCCGAGAGCCAAGGGGAAAATATCATTTTGTGAGAATGGCCTGCTGGTGGCAGCAGCAGATCACAATTTTCTCTCATCCCATTGGGCATTCCAAGCACAGCTTCAAACACGACATTCCTGTTTTTGTAAGATTTCAAATCACAGGCTGCTGTTATGATAGCCATAAAAATTGGAAAATCATTCTAGCTATCAATATGACCGACAGGATCATTTTCCAGAACACTTTCTATTCCAGAATTTACATTCATTTCCTCCCCCGTTGGTTGAGGGGATGGGAGGGGGTGGGTATTACTAATTAAGTGAAAATTGTGCAAACGTTTTAAAAACTGAGGGACCAGACCACTGAAATTGGTAACACCTTAGTTATTAACCTCTGATTTTGTTGTAAGGTGAATAAAGATTTAATAAACTGAGTTTTGCATAGAATGAAATATTTACTGCTTTGTTGAGACTGTTTTGGGAGAGCTCCAGTAATGATTTTTCAGTTCTCTTTCATACAAATGATTAAGGAATGCTTTGACTGTCAGATGGCTTTGAAAACATGGAAATAGTGATGTTAATTCTATAAACAGTAGAAGATAAATGAGTGTTTTGGATGTTCTATCTATGTCTAAGAAAATGTTCATAAAGAGAAATTGAAAATGTCTACAATTTCTGAGTTTTGAAGAAGGCCAGTCTCATGTCTCACTCCCATCATTATCCTTGGAAGCCCAGGTGTATAAGGTTCTTAAGGTCAGACAGTAATCCTTTGACTTGGACATTGCTTTTTCTCTGAGTAGCTTAGTCCCATAGGCCTTGCTACCTCTGAGCTGGGTTTCTGATTCTAGAGTACTGCTGAGGAGGAGATAGAAAAGTCAGGCTTCTCATTAGTAAAGTGTCAGCAGACCACATCCAGGCTCCTCGAATGGAAGGAACAAATGCTGGGTCTTAAAGGATGCTGAGTGCCTTGTAGATAAGAGATCTAACGCAACGTTGCATCTGGATGGAGCCCTTTAACAGGAGAAATGTGATAGACCTAGAAGGACATGTTAAGCTTTCAATAATTCCTATACCCTGAGATATTGATGGCACCAAGCAAGTGGGCAATTTATGTGAGTTAAATGAAGAAACAAATAAAACAAATAACAGTATGCAAGATAACCCCTTTCATTTCTTCCATAAGGAGCTCTAGGTCTGTCTCATTCATTTGCAGATATTTATGCTAAAATAGTAGATTTTATTAATACCTAGATTCAAAGATGGGGCATCCCAGGTGGTGCTAAGTGGTAAAGAATTCGTCTGCCAATGCAGGAGAGATAAGAGACGCCAGTTTAATAATCCCTGGGTTTGGAAGATCCCCTGGAGGAGTGCATGGTAACCCACTCCTGTATTCTTGTCTGGAGAATCCCATGGACAGAGGAGTCTGGCGGGTTATAATCATGGGATCGCAAAGAGTCGGATGCGACTGAAGCGATTGAGCATGCACATGCAGATTAAAAAATGCTTATTTCCATTTCTGCAGGTTCTTTCATCTATAATTTGGGTGGGAAGCATCTGAATTATAAGCATGAATCAGGAATCTAAATTTTAGAAAAAAACAAATTTTTTTAAGTTGGCCAATTATAACTACACTTAAATAATTAATTTTCTGCCAATTGATGTGATATGCCATTTATATATTATAGGTTTATTTCTGGACTTTTTGTGTTTTGAATTGATTTGTCTGTTCTTGAACTTAGACAAAGTATTTTAATTACTATGGATTTACAAGATTTATTAATATTTAGTAGATCAGACCTCCCTATAGTACCTCTTTTTTTAATGTTTCTTTTGTTATTTATATTCTGTCAATTACTTTTCTGGATGAGTCTTAAAATTATTTTGCCAGTTTGGGGAATGGACATGAGTTTGAGCAAGCTCTGGGAGATGGTGATGGACAGGGAAGCCTGGCATGCTGCAGTCTATGGGGTTGCAAAGAGTCGGACATGACTGAGCGACTAAACTGACTGAAGGGTCCTCCTGTCAATGGTCATTCAACAGCTAGTTATGATTTTGGTGCTCTGTGGGATGCTCGTCCTTCTATTCTGCCATTTTGAACTGGAAGCCTTCCATTTTCTTAATTGGACATTTGTATTTCCTCTTCTGTGCATTCCCTTTTTATTACAGTGTCCATTTCCTTATTGTTTTTCTTTTACTGATATTTAAGGTTGAAAATACTCAGGTTGATGTAATTATTTAATATTAACTTTACTTATATTTAATATTAATTTAATATTTTGGTTGGTCACTAATCCTTTGTCAGTTGTTTGCATTACAAGTGTAACTTCTTCGCAATCTTTTTTTCTTTATTTATATAATTCTTAAGTTTTAAAGTAGCCAAATTTGTATTTTCTTTCAGAGTTCGTGATTTTGTTTGCTTATTTGTTCCTTTATTGAAGAAATTCTTTCTTGTCCTGAAGTCATCAGGAGATTCTATAATTTCTGCTGAAGTTTTTATTTGTTTATTTGACTGTGCCAGGTCCCAGTTGCATCACGTGGGATCCCCGATCTTTGTTGTGGCATGTGGGTTCTTCAGTTGTGGCAGGAGAACTCTTAGTTGCTGCATGTGAGATCTGGTTCTCTGATTGAACCTGGGGCCCCTGCCTTGGGAGTGTGGAGTCTTGGCCACTGGACACCAGGGAAGTCCTCACCTGAAGTTTTAAGTTTTTTCCATGTAGGTCTTTAATTCACCTATAATATATTTTTGTAAGGGATGTAAGATAGGAATCTATCTGTTTTTTCCTGATTGCATAATTAATTGTCCTAATAATATTTGTTGAACAAATTTATCCCTTCGAAACTAGAATGCAAGGGCTTCCCAGGTGGCTCAGTGTTAAAGAATTCACCTGCCAATGAAGGAGACTCAGGAGACCCAGGTTCAATCTCTGGGTTGGAAGATCCCTTAGAGGAAGAAATGGCAACCCACTCCAGTGTTCTTGCTTGGAGAACCCTATGGACAGGGAAGCCTGGAGGGCTACCGTCCGTAGAGTCGCAAAGAAGTTGGACACAACTGAGCGACTGAGCGTTCACTCAGAATGTAAGGTCACCTAGGTCACAGCTGAAGTTTTCACCGTGCATGGAGAAGTTCTGCATTCTGTATTCTTTTTTGTTGGTTTGTTAGCTTAACCCTGAATAAATACTATGTTTGTTCAATTTATATAACTTTGTAATAAATCTTGACATATGAATGGAAAGCTCACCCATTTTGCTTAAAATGTGTACTGACTTGTTTTTGGTGTTCTTCTCTTTTCCATTAATTTTAGTTTTTGCTTATAAAGCTACATATAGCCATTGACATTGTTTTTTAGTTATTCATTCTCTATTTAGTCCATTTTAATGGTAATACAAATGTCTTAAGAAAAAATGGAAAAGATTTTATCACTCTGGAAAATCACTATAATTTTTTAATATTGGTAGGTAGCCTGGTTATATCTTCTTGGCTGGGACAGTTTCTTCTCTCTGTCTCCGTCCCTCTGTATGCTTGTCCCTGACCCTGTTTTCTTCTTTTTGCATCAATCTTTGAACATTTTCTAATAACTCAGACTCTTTATTAATTACATTAAGAAACCCCAATTTGCAGCTACTTAAATACAGTCTTTCTGAAAAATGGCCCACATCTGTTTTTATTCCCAAATCCTTGTTGAATGTTTTGTTCTTTTGAGCTGACACCTTAGGCTTAGTTTTGTGCCTAAGTTTTTCCAACTCTTAAGTAAAACAATGTCAGTGGTTCTGAGATTTCTTACGTCTTGGAGGAACGTTTACTTGTTTTCTCTGGAGAGTAAAATAAGTTTCTTCTTATCTGAGATGCTATGATTCCGTTGTTTCTTGGGCTGTAAGTAGGGGGGCCTGGCATGCTGCAATTCATGGGGTCGTAAAGAGTCGGACACGACTGAGAGACTGAACTGAACTGAACTGATCTGAGAACTGCTAGCTGGACACAAAATTGCCATAAAACAGCACAGAATTTTCTACTTTGCTTAAAGTGCCGATGGGATCATTTCGTGTTCTAGGTTTTCAGGATGGGTCAGCATTATTTTCTATCTTCAGTAAATTTAAAAAAAAATAATGCAACTGTAACTGATGTTTGGAGTACACTTTTATAATGTAGATAAAATCCATGGAAACTTGGAAACATAAACATATCCTGGCAAGATGCTTTTAGACAATACCAAACTTGAATTGTGGGGATAGAGTGGAGAGGAGGGTGTTCTCTGAAGGAGATAAGCCCTTCTCCTGGGATTCAGAGCTTCATCTGCTTCTGCTCAGAACACGAAGTGCTCTGATGATTAGATTGGATCAGGTTCTTTCTGTCTCAGAGATGATTCCGGGTGTCTCCCTTGGAACGAATCCCCAGCAGCCAGAACAGAATCCAGTTTCCTCCTCGCAGCACTGCCAAAGTGTATTTCTTCACCGCTGACTCAGAGATTTCAGAGTGCTTTGCCATCAACTGCAGTTCGCCGTGCCCCGTGGCCGTGAGCAGAAATCTTGATCAACAGAAATCTCTTTACTTGAGCCGGCAGAGCTGATTAACTTATACCTGTGTAAATAACTCTGATGGTTCCCAGACTGGGGATACCTCTCCTTTGAGTAAAATAATGGGACTTAAATTTATTGTCGATAAATCGGCTGCTTGCTTCTTTTTCCATACTAGACCCTGTGAAAGACGTGCTATTCGATGTGATGTCTGACAGTCTTCTCTGTTCAACCCATCCTGTTCCTTTCACCCAGCCTGCCTAGTTACAGGAGTGCATTCACGTGTCTTCATTCTTTAATGACTGATCACCTGGGTCTTTTTCCTCAACATTACTTCTGCCCCGGTACCTGTTTATACCACCTTTTTGTTTTTAAAATTATGAAATACTTTAAACATACAAAAAAGGTATATAGTACAATATAGTAGTAGCTACCTCTACATATCACAGCTTTCACTATCATAACATTTTGCTGGGTCTCTTTAGATGTTTTTTCATTAAGAAATAAAATCTGCATTAAAAAAATAGAAATGAATTTTTTAAAAGAGAAACAGAATCCAACAAAGACAGTGAACCCTGCTCTGACCTCATTCCTCTTCTCAGAAATGATTGATATCCAGAATTTTTCCATAAAGTTTTTAAAGTATTGTTTTGTAGGCTGTAAAACTTTAAGTGTTATAGCACTGTGAGTATTCTTTCAACCTATTCCTTCTACTCTACATATTTAAAAAAAATTATCCATGCTGATACAAGGTGCTCTGGTTTCTCACTGTAATTGCTGAGTGATATTCATAGAGTGAATATATCACTATTCATTGTTTATCCTATGATGAACAGGTAGGTTGTTTCTATTTTTTTTCTTCTATAAACAAGCTCCCAAACTTATTTTTGCTCATGTCTCTTTAGATACCTGAGCAAGACTTTGTCTAAGAGATGGAATTGCTCAGCTATAAGCTATTCCATCATTATGGAAAAATTACTCTCCAAGTGGTTTTTGCCAGTCTCTGTGGAACTGAAATTGTATCTTAGTGAAATTGTATTTAACTACAGGTGGAATTGAATATATGGTCATATTTTAATTGACTATTTCTGCTGATAATTGTCCACTTTAAACACTGAACTTTCTGTTTTACTTGTTTTTATGAACCTTTAACATATTCTGAACACTAATCTTGTGCAGTTGCATGTCAAATTATCTTCTTTGAAGTAGTTTGTATTGTCATTTTGTTACTAGAATGCTTTGATGTGAGCTTTCCGAGTGGCTCAGTGGTAAAGAATGCATCTGCTCTGCAGGAGACACAGGAGATGTGGGTTCAGTCCCTGGCTCAGGAAGGTTTCCTGGAGGAGAGCATGGCAACCCACTCCAGTATTCTTACCTGGAGAATCCCGTGGACAGAGGAGCCTGGTGGGCTACAGTCCATAGGGTTGCAAAGAGTCAGACACGACTGAAGCGACTTAGCACATGCTTTGATGTACAGAGGTTTTTGGTTTCTTTTTTTTTTTTTAAACTTTGTATCGTTTAGCTCAATAAATATATATTTTTTATTTTTAAATTTATTGGAGTATAGTTAAATCACAATGTTGTGTTAGTTTTAGATGTTTCAGCAAAGTGATTCGGTTGTACAGAGGTTTTTAAATTCAATCTTTCCTTATGACTTCTTGTATTTTGGTTAAAAAATCCTTCTTTACCCGAAAGTCATGAATATATTCTTCCATATTTTAGCGTAAAAGCTTTAACGTTTTCCTTTTCACATTTAAGCGTTTAATCTACCTGGAATTTGTTTTTGTATATGCTGTTTAATCAGGATCTAGGCTTTTTTCCCCTCTTAAGGATCACTGCTTATTCCAATACTATTTACATGCTAGTTGATAATTTCCCCATGATTTTTGGTGCTGTCTTTGAAAATATCAAGTTTTTATATTATGATTCTGTTTCTGGACTTTCTGTGATAGCTCATGGATATACTTGGCTGTCCTTGTCCTAAGCGCTATTAATCACTACAGCTTAATACTCAGATGTGTTCTTCAGAATGCTGTGGCTGCTTCTGGCCCTTTGCTTTTCCTATAAATTTCAGAATTAGCTGTCAAGATGCAGAGCACAGTATTGGTATTTTGACTGGGTTTGCACTAACTTTCCTAGATTCATTTTGGAAGACTTGCTCTCTTGAAGTTATGGGGGCTCCCCGCCTATGAATATCATCAATCTGTTTCCATTTATTTAATCCTTCAATTGTGTTTTGTATCATTTGGTATTGTTTTATAGCCTTCTCCACAGAAATATTGCACACAAATGATGGATTTAGTCCTTGGTATGCGTGCATGCTCAGTTGCTCATTTGTGTCTGACTCTGTGTGACCCCTTGGACTGTAGTCCACCAGGCTCCTCTGTCCGTGGGATTTCCCAGGCAAGAACACTGGAGTGGGGTGCCATTTCCTACTCCAGAGGATCTTCCTGACCCAGGGATTGAACTTGCGTCTCTTGCATTGGCAGGCGGATTCTCTAATGCTGTGCCACCTGGGAAGCCCAGTTCCTGTTATAGGTGGTATTTATTTTTTTTTTGCGGAAAACATGCTATTAAAAATTGCTCTGGCTGCTTGTTTGTTACTGGTGCATGGAAAGGTCATTGCTTCAGGCCTGTTGATCTTGCTGAACTCTAATGGTCTATAAGTTCTGTTGGCTTGTCTGTTGACATATCATCTGGTAGTGACAGTTTCCTTATTCATTTGTAGCCTTTATATTACTTTTTCTTGTTTTACAATGTCTTCCAGTACAATGTAGGATAGAATCAGTAATAATAGACATTCTTTATGTTTTCTACTTTAAAGAGAATAGACCTAACATTTACCATCAAGTAGGATGTTTGATATAAGAATTTGGTTGATCCCTATTCTCAGATTAAGGATATTTCTATTCTTATTTTTCTATGATTTAAAAAACTTATGAATGGGTTTTCATTTATATCAATGCATATTCTGCAACTATTGGAAGACTCATAACTGTTTTTGCTTTGTTAATTAGGTAGAGCACATTAATAAAATTTTAATATTAAGCCATATTTGTATCCCTAGAATAAACATAGTTCAGCCAAGAGGAATTTTTAATATACTAATGTATTAAGAAGCATTTTATTTAGGACTTTCGCATTTATATTCATAAATGGTATTAGCCCACAATTTCCCTTTTTCATGCTCTCCTTAATTTGTTTTAGTATAATGGTCATATTAGGTTTGCTAAATGAACTGTAGAATTTGTCTTTTCTATGCTCTGAAATATAAGACTGAGATTGTCTATTCTTCGAGGATTTGCTAGAACTTGCTGGTGAAACTCTTCAGGTTTGGTGTTTGTGGGGTGTGTGTGTGTGTGTGTGTGTGTGTGTTTAAGAGGGGTAGATTTTTCAAACCCTGAAACGCTTGCTTAAAGGGTTGTTAAGTTTATTTAGGGTCAGAAAAAATGCTCCTTATGTCAGTTTTAGTAAATAAAAATTTTCTAAAAGTGTAATTTTCAAATATATTGGCATAAAGTTGTATATTTTATGATTTTTAGATATCTACTTTCTTTATAGTTCTATCATCTTTTTCATTCCTGGTATATTTTTTACTTTTTTTCTTTTTCCTGATGAATCTTACCAGATTCTGTTAATCACTCATTTTGTCTAGGTATATTGTTGAATTCATTGTTTTAACTGTTGCTGAGTTAATTATTGAGGTATAGTCCATATTTAGTAAACTGCATAGGTGTAAAGTGTATAATTTGATGAGTTTGACACATGTATATAACCATGAAACCATTACCACCATCAAAATGATCCCTTCCAAGTTTTCCTCATGTCATTTAGGGGTTCTCCCTCCATCCCTTCCCCTCTTCCAATGCCTCATCTTCAGGTGACCACTGATCTACCTTCTATCACTCAAAACTGGTTTGTGTTTTCCAAGAATTTTATATAAATGAAAGGATGGAGCATTTATTCTTTTACGTCTGGATTCTTTCTCGCAGCACAGTTATCTTAAGGCTCATCCATGTTGTTGCATGTGAGAGTATTCAGTCCTTTTTAAAACTGAGTAGTACTCCATTGCATATATATATCCACAATTTGTTTATCCATTCACCTATTACTAAACATTTGGATTGTTTCCAGTTTTTGGTTCTTACAAATAAAACTGCTGTGAACTTTTATGTAAAAGTCTTTGTGTGGGCTTTCACTTTTACTCCTCTTTGGCAAATATCTAGGAGTGGAATAATTGGATCCTTTGGTGGGTATGTGCCAAAAAGTATATTACCTTGTTGTTCTTAAGAGGACAGTTGAATTACCCAAGGTACTAGCACAGAAATAGAAGTTCCCTGTGTTTTTCCCTTGTATTTTTGTGGTTTCTTTTCTTTTTCTTTTTTTTCTATTTAAGTGTCTGGTTCCACTGGAATTATTTTGGTATAAGAAGTGAGTTATCTAATTAATTTTTCTCCAGATGGTAAGTTAATTATCCCAACACATACATTGGACAGCCATGTAAATAGATTGAAGCTAGAATCATACTCTTAAATCTCATCACAATACTAGCTAAAGATTTGGAAATCTTGTTAACCCAAACAAACAGAAACAGGGGCTTGTGGGTTGCTTGGAAAGTCAATAGGCAAGTGAACCATTCCCAAATGAAACATTAATTATGGTTATTTTGAGGATATTTTTTGCTGTATTTAATAGAACAACAGAAAACAAAAGACATTTTAACCTCAAATATTTACCTCAGACAATAACTTCATGTAACCTATAATTTTTCTTCAGTAACAATTATGTAGTTAAAGAAAACAAGGTCATTATTTTGAATTTTTATCATGTTAGTTAAATGTGAAATGAGGATAAAAAATGAAATAGTCAAGTTGACCAAAGTAAAAAGATAGAAAACACAGAGTTTCTGCAATTTTCTCATATGATTCATAGTCTAGAAATGAACATTTCTCCTTATTTTGATGTTCTGATGATTTCTTAAGATAAATCATCCATGTAGGGGCAAAACTGATATTTCTCCACTGAAAAAAGAAGCTACGATTGTTAGTTCTTTTAGATACCCATTCTTTCCCAAAATACATGTGGTGTAACTTTTTGATTACCATATTAATAGAGATAATGCTCAAATATTTTAGATCTTAAACTTATTGTAATTACTATAGAGGAGAGATAATAAATCTTGCTCAAAAACTGGATTGCACCTGGAATTTGAAATATTGAATATTTTGATAGAAAATGACTTTAATATAATGCATGATTTGTGCAAAATATAAATTTGTTTTTAAGATTACCTGAACTTGTTTCAAAAACTACTAACTATTACATTCCTTTTCCTTTTCCTTTTGTTTCTGTTACAAACATCTCTAAACTTTGTGTTATTTTAATCCAAAAGTATTTTGATTTGTTTATTCAATTAATATGTTTCTCATTTATTCGACAGTTGTTTGCTGACACTATATAGGCACTATCCTGGGTGTTGAGATACAGTGTGGAAGAAAGATGGACAAGGTTCCTGATCTTAAGAAGTTTATGTTTCAGCAGGACAAACAGACAATAGACACATGAAGACACAAATAAGAAGAAAAGCGAAAGTGAAAGTCTCTCAGTTGTGTCCAACTCTTTGTAACCCTATGGACTATATATACAGTCCGTGGAATTCTCCAGGCCACAATACTGGAGTGGGTAGCCTTTCTCTTCTCCAGGGGACCTTCCCAACCTAGGGATCGAACCCAGGTCTCCCACATTAATTGCAGGCAATAATGTTGCAGAAGCTGAAGCTCCAATACTTTGGCCATGTGATGCGAAGAATCTACTCATTGGAAAAGACCATGATGATGGGAAATTTTAAGGACAGGAGGAGAAGGAGTTAAGAGAATATGAGATGGTTGAATGGCATCATTGACTCAGTGGACATGAGTTTGAGCAAACTCTGGGAGATTAGTGAAGGACGGGGAAGGAACTTCATCTGCAGTCCATGGGGTTGCAAAGAGTTGGGCATGACTTAGGACTGAACAACAGGGCAATAATAGATACTGGGAAGAAAATTACCTGTGTGACATGAGGGAGAATGATGGAAGTGGGCAGCATATAATGGTGTGGCCCCTAATATGTACTGAGCATCACGCCAGGCCCTCTGGACTTTGTGAATCCAAAATCGTGCCTGAGATCTGGGCTTTGGAGAAGAGCAGACAGAATTATGTCCCCATAATTCATAATTATTTTCCACCCAGAGGCAGATTTATGAGTCACGAGCTAATGCTGGTTCAACCTTGGAGCGCCTCGCTATTACAGCCCCTGTGAGTGAAGGGAGTTGCAGAATGTTCTAGATGGTGAGGGGAAGCCAGGTAGCAACCAGGAAGCATTTTCTTTGAAAACATTTCAGGGAAACTGTCCAAAGCCATCTCAGGAGACTTCCATACCTAGAATTCAACAACTAATTGTGATTTCTCTTTTCAATTTGAATGTTCACTTTCATACCTAATTCTGTATTTGTATATTTGAATTCTTTTTCTATGAGAGACCCTCCCTATTCCAACTTGTATAAGCTTCAAGCCTTGCAAAACTTGGCTTTGTTCCTGTCTTGGCCTTTGTCTATCTGTATGACTCTGAGTCAGCTATTTAAATTCACAGTTCCCTCATTTCTAAAATGGGCATAATACCTCAATCATCAGGTTGTGTGAAGATTAAATGAAATTAAATAGTATTTCAAATGTTATGCACAGCGTCTGGCACATAGTAGGTACTGAATATGTTATAGCTATTATTATTATCATTAACCCTGAAAGGACTTATAATTCTGGTAGAGAAAATCAACAAATGTAGATCCATAGGACACTTGGATATAGAACAGTATAGAGGTTGACAATGTAGGATCTGGAGACAGATAAACCTATTCAAATTCTAGTTTTGTAACTTATTTGCTATGTGACCTTAAGCCAGTTACTTAATTTCTCTGAGCCTCACATTCCTCATTTGTAAAGCAGGGTAATATTGGCTACTTAAAAGCTTTATAACAGTAATACAGTGCTCAGTACATGGAAAATCTTAAATAACACTTAGATATTTAAACTAGAGAAATTCTCAAATATAAACACAAGGAGAGCTACCTAAGAATGCCCGTTATTTCTTTGTTTGCAATAGAGAAAAACTGAGAACAACTCAGTTTTTAAAACAAATTGTAAAAAATAAATAAAACAAGTTGTTTTGCTCGTAAAATGGAATGTATAATAATTAAAATGAACTAGATCTATGGATTTAACATTAATAAATCTAAAAGCATAACACTGACCAAGAAAAAGCAAATTTCAGAATATTATGTACACTGATGCATGCATGCTCAGTTGTGTCCGACTTTTTGCAACCCCATGGACTGTAGCCCTTCAGGTTCCTCTGTCCATGGGATTTTTCAGGCAAGAGTACTGGAGTGGGTTGCCATTTCCCTCTCCAGGGGATCTTCCTGACCCAGGGATCCAACCCACGTCTCCTTCATCGCAGGCAGATTCTTTACCTCTGAGCCATCTGGGAAGCCCATGTGCACGGATAACACTCGTTAAAAAGAATCCACATGAACTAATGTTGTTTATGAACACATATGTTCCGATTATCTATTGCTTCATAACAAACCAGCCTAAAACTTTGTAAGTCAATAAACATTTCATTTGGCTATAATTCTGCAGCCTGGGCTTGGCTCAGCTGGGCAGTTCTGCTGGTCAGTAGTCACTCGGTGGCTGGCAGGTCTGCTGGACCTGGGTCAGCAGGGGCTCAGGCGAGCTGGGCTTTCTCTCTCCTTGTTGTTTTGAGGCTTCTCCTTCTCCATGTAGCCTCTACACGTGGTCTCTCACATAGGTGGGTTTTCCTACGTGGTAGGTCAGGGCTTCCAAGAGTGCAAAAGTAGAAACATCCGGACATTCTTACAGCTTAGACATGGAACTGGGGCAGAATCATTTCTACCATTTACAGGCCAACTTGGACTCAAGGGAGGGGTCTACTGAATGATGTGAATTCTAGAAGGAGTTTTTCATTAGAGGAAACTAACGTAACAGAGATCCATAGCATGTGTGTGTAAAATGAACATAAACAACACGGTCAGGATCAGTTCAGTTCAGTTGCTCAGTCGTGTCTGACTCCTTGCGACCCTGTGAACTGCAGCACTCCAGGCCTCCCTGTTCATCACCAACTCCCGGAGCTTACTCAGACTCATGTCCATTGAGTCGGTGATGCCATCCAACCAGCTCATCCTCTGTCAGGATACACACATTCAAAATATTAGTTGCCAGTGGCTATAGAGGGAAAGTAATGGGACTAGGGAAAAAGAATTTCTAATATCGAAATTTCTAATTTCTGTAACATTATTTTCTCTAAAAACTTGCTCTGAGATAAACACAAGTATTACAACATCGTCCTTTATACTTTTCTGTTTGAAATTAAAAGTTCAATGAATAGTAGCTATTATTAATACGTAGGGAGGGTTAGGTTAATAAGCCAATAATCTGACATACGTTGTTTCTAGGAACACGGTGTTTCCTTTCTACCTGGTTCTTGGCATGGGAGTACATCTCCTCTGATTAGCGCAGAAACTGGCAGCCTCAAGGTCAAAAGTTCTAACGTGCTGATTGAATGTAGCTTCATAAATACTTAGTATGATATTGACTATTGAGTTTGGTGGTGTGGTGGAAGCAAATATGCTTGTAATTATGAAACATACAAAGTTTTCTGGCACCGTTGGAGAAGAGCAGAAAGTAGCATAGACGGACTGAAAGTAGTCGCTCAGTTGTGTCTGACTCTGGGCAACCCCATGGACTGTAGCCTGCCAAGTTCCTCTGTCCATAGGTTCTACAGGCAAGGATACTGGAGTGGGTTGCCGTGCCCTCCTCCAGGGGATCATCTCAACCCAGGGACCGAACCCGTGACCCTTACGCCTCCTGCTTTGGCAGGCAGGTTCTTTACCACTGGTGCCACCTGGTAAGCCCCTAAATTGACTGAGGCTGTTGCAAATATGGGCAGAAGGGGGAGATCAGTATGGGCTCAAATATCAGCAGAAGCTCTAGGGGAACATGTGATATGAATGAGACCTTGATGGTAGGGTGGGTTTGGACAGCTCGATCGGATGGCCCAGGATTCAAAGTGTCAGAGGGGAAAGGAAATGTTCTGGAAGAATGAAATTCAAGTATCAGAGGTTAGGTGGGGGAAAATATGGAGGACCTTAAAAGGAGACTTAACGAAGAGTTGATGTTTGGTTATTATTGTTTTAACAATAACTAAAAATTCACAATTTCATTTAAATGAAAAATCTGATTTATGTTGAAAAATAATTTAACGTTTTATCTCTATTACTAGTTCACTTTATAGTCCAGCTGGCGAAGCTTTTGGCCCTCAGGTCACAAAGAAAAAGCAACTCCTCCACGTTGGCACCAAACCCTTGGGTCACAAGTTTGAGAAGTGACTTAGTCAGTGATGACTTGTCCAAACAATTGAGAACAGGGCTGACTCATTAGTGGCCTTGTGTTAATAATGGGTATTCAGCTCACAGAAAGGGAATACTTCCCAGATGACGAGCGTGTCCAGAGACTGGCTTTAATGGGCCTTGGGTGTGGGAGCAAGAACTGCCTGCAGGAGAGGGCGTGTGCACCACTTCCTTGGCAGATATGGACAATCGAGACTGCACCTCAGTTTGTCCCTAGATGGCTGGACAGGGGATCAAGAGGCTTCAGTAATGAAGTGAAGATTTTAAAAACATATATTTAACAAAACACATTTCTCTAAGAAGATCTCATGTAACTGCTCTGTTCAGGCAATTCGAGTTAATAGCCTACAGGCCAATGCAATCTTGGGGCATCCTTCGGAGCCCTGTTCATGACTTAACATCTCTTTGAAGAATAGACAAGCCATCAGCAGCCAACATGGATGAATCTAGAGAATATTATGCTTAGTGAAATAAGTGAGACATTGACAAACACTGTTTGATCCCATTTATATGTGGAATCTGAAAAATAGTACAAACAATGTAAATGCAAAGCAGAAACAGGCTCATAGGTATAGAAAATAAACTAGTGGCTCCCAGAGGGGAGAGGGAAGGAGCAGGGGCAAAATAGGGGTATGGGATTAAGAGACACAAACTACTATGTGTAAAATAGATGAGCAACAAGGATAATATTGCACAGCACAGGAAATTATAGCCATTATCTTTTAATACCTTTTAGTGAAGTATAATCTTTAAAAATACTGAATCGGTGTGTTGTACACCTGAAACTAATATAATATTGTAACTCAAGTATACTTAAAAAAAAAAGCCATGGACAAGCGAAGGGCAGCAAGAACAGAATTACAAATGACCTCAGGAGCCAAGAGCCAAGGACCATATGCAGGTCAGAGTTAAGGAGAGGCCAGGCAAAGAGCAGCGGAACAGACACCCGCCCAGGGCCTCGTGTTCCTGGGAAGAAAGCTGGACTCTGCTGACCTAGATGGGACCTCGTGTTGGTGTTTTGTTTTATGTTGGCTGACAAAACTCAAAGTTTTCACAAGTATTCTGCTTTGGCTGGCTTCCCCGGTGGCTCAGACGGTAAAGCGTCTGCCTGCAATGCAGGAGACCCGGGTTTGATCCCTGGGTCGGGAAGGTCCCCTGGAGAAGGAAATGGCAACCCACTCCAGTACTCTTGCCTGGAAAACCCCATGGATGGAGAAGCCTGGTAGGCTACAGTCCATGGCATTGCAAAGAGTCGGGCACGATTGAGCAACTTCACTGCAACTTCACTGGGGTGTTAGTCATAGAAATGTTAGCACAATGCATGAGCTGATGAAGCTATTCTCTTCAGATTTAAACAATTTCAACCTCATGGTCCTCTCATTTCCTCTCCTTTTGCCTCATAAGTGTAATAAAATTATTGGACCTTCTAAAGCTCCATATGTAGCTTTTAAGGGACTAATTCTGATCATAGATCTGAAGTAATGAAATTGAAACGTCATGATAAGTTTTGGATATAAGAATAATGGAAAATTGTGACATTTAATATGCAATTTAAGTCAGTGATTTCCAAACATTTTTGATTACATAAATTGTAATTCCATCACCCTTTTTGGTATGTACCCCCAGTATACAGAATTTATTTCTTTATACACTATATACGTACTATGTACTGTTGCGCTAATTGAAGCTCTAGTATGTTGTGCCCACACACTAATGGATCAACTTAGGTACATTGTGAGATGCATGAATCTCCTCCCCCCACCCGCCCAATCACATCAACTTCACAAAATAGTTTAAACAGTTTCTTTACCTGCCTTATGAAGGTAGTCAGGAGACAGATCTGTAGGTTTGTTTCTCCACATTCTGGTACCGTGAGCTAATGGGAACAAGGTTTAGGGGGTCTGGGCACCCCACTCCAGTACTCTTGCCTGGAAAATCTCAGGGACAGAGGAGCCTGGTAGGCTGCAGTCCATGGGGTCGCTAAGAATCAGACACGACTGAGCGACTTCACTTTCACTTTTCACTTTCAGGCATTGGAGACGGAAATGGCAACCCACTCCAGTGTTCTTGCCTGGAGAATCCCAGGGACGGCAGAGCCTGGTGGGCTGCCGTCCATGGGGTTGCACAGGGTCGGACACGACTGAAGCAACTTAGCAGCAGCAGCAGCAGTTTGCTAACGGGCTTCCCAGGTGGCTCGGTGGGTCAATAGACTGCCTGCAATGCATGTTCTGCAGTGCAGGAGATGCCGGAGATATGGGTTTGATTCCTGGGTTGGGAAGATCCCCTGGAGGAGTGCACTCCTCACTCCAGTATTCTTGCCTGGAGAATCTCATGGACAGAGGAGCCTGGTGGGCTACAGTCCGTGGGGGTCGCAAAGAGTCACACACGACTGAAGGGACTGAGGAGCACTCACTGGTCTAAAGAAATAATTTTTAAAAAAAATTTTCAATATTCTCTTAATCTAATCACAGGGAAGGAAATGATCTACAATTTTCAGAATTTATTCTGTATTGCCAGTACTGGGCTTTCTGAGTCTTTATTTCATCAAACCAGTACATAAGTTCTCGGGGAACAGTATGTGATGGAGTCAAGGGCTGTTGGGAGGTGGTGCAGGGTGAGAAGTCAATGAAAGAGAAAAATTCTTTTTAAATTTTATTTTATTGTGTATCTATGTGTGCAGGCACAAGGGACGCCAAATTATAGAAGAAATAGTCTCACTCCTTAAGTCATTTATAAAAGTCTTAGTAACTTAGATTTCTTTGTTTGGAAGAAAGAGCCAGATAACCCCAACCATGCAAATCTGAGCTTAATCCATGTGAGAGGGAACAATGGGTGGAAACAGAAAAACTATTCCCTCTGATCAATATTAGTTGAACACCCATTCTGGGCCAGGCTCTTTTATACATATTATATCATTGAATATTTTCAAGAATTCTGGAAGACAGGCATTGTTATCACTCTTTTACTGAGGAGAAAAATGGAAACTCTGATACGTGGAGCAGTTCGTTCAAGGTTCACAGCTGGTAAGTGGTATAGCTAGGATTTCACCCTGATATTAACAGTTACCATTTATTGAGTGTTTCAGGCAGTGATGAGCATTTTATTCATACTATCTCATTCAATTTCCAGTAAATTAAGCAACCCTATCCATTACTGTTATTTTCCCCAGTTTACAGATAAGGAATTTGGGACTTGAAGAGTGGCTTGTGGTGTACAGGTACCAAGTTATTTGACTCCTTTTTTCTGACTGTGCTTCCCTTGGCAGTGAGACAAGTTGTCAGGGGAAGGGAGAGGCAGACCAAGATGCCAAGGAGCACCCTATGACATGAAGTGAAAGATCCCAGTGGCCTAAATTGCTTGCTTATGGGCTTTTGTATATCCATAACAATACAGATATATATTAGTAGTTGGGTATGCTTTAGCTGGGCTTACCAGCTTACTAATAAGCTGGGCTTACTGGCGCTAGTGGTAAAGAACCTGCCTGCAATGCAGGAGACATAAGAGACATGAGTTCAATCCCTGGGTTGGGAAGATTCCCTGGAGGAGGACATGGCAACCTATTCCAGTATTCTTGCTTGGAGCATCCCATGGACAGAGGAGCCTGGCAGGCTACGGTCCATAGGGTTGCAAAGAGTTGGACACGACTGAAGTGACTTAGCATGCACGTAGGCTTTAGCTATGGGGGCTTCCCAGGCGGTGCTAGTTGTAAAGAACCTACCCGCCAATGCCAGTGCAGGAGATGTAAGAGACACAGGTTCGATCCCTGGGTTGGGGATCCCTGGGTTGGGAAGATCCCCTTCAGAAGGGAAAAGCTATGCATGCTTTAGCTAAATATTCAGTAAATTTGCTTTTAGTCTAATCCATAGATCATGAGTATTACATCTTCCCTGGAAAATTCCAGGTATAAAGACCCAATTTAAGAACAATGGCAAGAGACTTGATTGTGTCTGGCATAAATCCTACTGACCATCTCAGCCCTGGCACCATCCTTGCAGGTGCCCTAGCTGACAGAGACCCCCCGACTGGACCTTCTCTTTCTCCTTAGATGGATGGTGTTAATAGTGCTTTCCCCCAACCTGCTCTTACAGTGGGCCATCACCATTCGTCCTCCTTATCCTCCCTACGGTCTTCTGAGTCGTCTCCCCTAAGGTCTTAGCGTTCTGCTTTATTTCAGGAGCTGCAGGCAGCCACATAGCTAAATAATGGTTTTATTCTTCCCTGATCTCATAAACGTAGAATTGTGACTCAGTTACATTCTCCAGAGAGCCGAAGTTATACTCCAGTCTGTCCAGGCAAGGAGTTAGACACACAAACAGTGTGGGTTGCTAAGCAATATACTACACACTTTATTAGCTGCAGCAATGATGACCCCTCGCAGGGCCATGATTTGTGGGGATTCCAGCTCAAGTCCCAAGACACAGGTACAGTGAGGTACGGAAAGGTCATATGTGGTCTCATTTGGTTGAATCCCTTATTTTCCTTTCTCCTTCTCAAGTCCCTTTGGATTGATTTCATACTTTGTAATCAGAAGTAGAATAAGACATGTCAGAGTGGGAGGGGAGGTGCACAAACTGTTTAGTTCTGTGTATGTCGATTAGCTGAGATATCAACATATCTGGGCCTTACTCTGTGTGTGTGTGTGCCTGAGTGTATATTCATGTGAAATATTTCAACCCTACAAACACTCGCAGCTAATGGGTCCTACCTAGTGGTTCTTAAGGTTTCTGCTTAAACATAACTTTTCACCCAAGGCTACCCACGACTGGGTTAGGTATCTCCTGACATGGATGGATATTGGTTGCTGTTGTTTTTGGTTATTAACATCTAAAACCCCTCCTGACCTGAATTTGGAGAAGAATTCCCTTATGTGTAGTATTTGTGAGACCTCTTCCCACTGAGGAGTCTGACTGGCAGGAGATTTCTCTTCCACTTGCGGGCAGTCCAAGTATCATCCTATCAGATTCTGCTTTCTGAAAATTTCGAGTGGATAATGGATCTGGACCCGAGAGATGGCTAGAATTGCTTTCCTGTTTTCAGTGGCAGGGGCAGCTGCCTCCTGGGGGGATTGTTGCTCCCATTCGGCATTTGAAACCTTCTGGAGTCCTTCTCAATTTCTGAGCTTGCTGCTCTTCCTCTTCTAGACTCTATAAGTCCTATCATAGCCCCCACCCCCACCCCCATCCCGTAGCCTTCCAGGAAATCTTTTTGCCTAAATCATCCAGAATTAGTTTCCAAGCTTGACCTGGGAGCCCTGAATGAATCACACTCCCTTAAACTCACAGAATATATTAGTTTCTTATGGCTGTCCTAACAAATTAGCACAAACTTTATGGAGGGGAACAACAGAATTTGTTCCCTCACAGTTCCAAAAGTCCCAAGTCCAAAACCAGTGTCGTTGGGCCCAAATCAGGCGGTTGGCAGGGCCATGCTCTCTCCATAGGCCTTAAGGGAGAGTCTGCTTCTTGCAAGACTTCTTGGAAGAATCCAGCTTCAGCTGATCACATCGTTCCTTGGCTTGTGGTTTGTGGTTACATCACTCCATCCTCCGCCTCTGTGATCAGTTGTCTTCTCCTCTTCTATGTGGGTCAAATATTCCTCTGTCCCCCTTTGATAAAGATACTTGTAATTGGAAGTATAGCCTACCCACCAGGTAGTGCTAGTGGTAAAGAACCTTCCTGCCAATGCAGGAGACCTAAGAGCTACTGGTTGGATCCTTGGGTCTGGAAGTTCCCCTGGAGGAGGAAATGGCAGCCTGCTCCAGATTTCTTGCCTGAAGAATCCCATGGACAGAAGATCCTGGCAGGCTACAGTCCATGGGGTTGCAAAGAGTCAGATGTGGCTGAA
The DNA here is from genome assembly GCF_023091745.1 of Budorcas taxicolor. Classification (NCBI taxonomy): domain Eukaryota; kingdom Metazoa; phylum Chordata; class Mammalia; order Artiodactyla; family Bovidae; genus Budorcas; species Budorcas taxicolor. The sequence goes on from NC_068923.1 coordinate 83,044,535, forward strand.
GTGACATCATGCAGATAAAATTGTGGCTCAGATGGTAAAGAATCTGCCTGCAATGCAGGAAACCTGGGTTCAATCCCTGGGTTGGAAAGATCCCCTGCTGAAGGGAATGGCAATCCCCTCCAGTATTTTTGCCCGGAGAATCCCATAGACAGAGGAGCCTGGTGGCTACAGTTCATGGGGTCATAAAGAGTCAGACACGACTGAGTGACTACACTTTCACTTTCAATGCAGAATGATCTCTCCATCTCACGATCCCTCATCACATATGCAAAGAGCCTTTTTGCCACATATGTCAACTCACAGGCTCCAAGAATTGGGTTGTGGATACCTTTGGGCCATTCTCAGCCAATCACAGTTTCCTCAGTTTACTCCTCTGGAGTTCTGGTGGTCAGTTTACTTGTCCATCTCCCTTACTAGACTGTGGATACCTGGAGCTCAGGAGAATCTGTCATGACTTGGCGACTGAACAACAACAATGATCATTAATTCCTCTTGCCAAGCTTCTGGTATATATTCAAGATATTTGTTGACTGATTCAAGAAACATGTCACATCCAAGATATGATCATTTTTCCATCTACTTTTCAGCACAAGGTTTGAAATTTTAAAATTTGGCAAATTTTATCTCATCATATCAGCATTCTCTCTAATCCAGTTAGTTTTGCTTTTAAACCTCCAACAGTTCTTCTCACTTTAGGACTAAGTCAATAGACGTGAAACTTGCATCATCATTCAGCTCCGAGAACAGACATTGCTAATGGATCATGGCTCCCTCTTAAGAGCCCAGACACTGCCTTAGAATCCTTGACAGTGTTCCAGGCAACTGCTCCCTATTGAGCAAGGTTGGCCTGCAATACAAAAAGTTTTACGTCATCATATTCAGAGGATAAACAACCAGTGTCTTCAGTCTGCTTCCACTTTCTCATCATTTCCAGCGTTATCTGTGCTTCAACCAGAATAAAGCACACCATATTCATTCTCTAGGTTCACAATGTTCTGCTCCTCTCTCTCCTACCCAAGTGGTAACCCCCGTTCCGGTTCCAAAGCAAGTCCCACTTCAAACAAAAGATATATTTCTTTAACCTTGACACATATAATCATTTCTTTTTATGCCACCAAATGATTATTTTCTCCAATTATAATTAGCACCTATTTACCCCAGTGAGTTTTATTTACTTACTCCATCAAACTGCCATTTAATTGATTCTCCCTCCCCCAAATACAACACGTTGAACCCTTCGTTTCTTTTCTGGGTTTGTCAGAGGAGACTCTCGTGACCTGCCAAAAGGTCCTATCAGGGGTGCTGATACAGCCCCGGCTGCATTAAGTCTGCTTAGAGAACCGTTCAGGTGTGTGTGGTTCTGACCAACTAGAACCTGAATTCTATTTCTGGGCCAAGTTGGGAGGATCATTGTCTTTACCTTCCCGACCCAGTGGTTTCAATGGCAAAGTGAGTGATGGCGCTTCCAATACCAACAGTGTAGCCACTCATCAACACACTCCTATCTTGCTCTCAGCACGGAGAACACAGCGGATGCTTCTGCACAGTGTTCCCTGGTGCATCGCGAGCCACGGACCCACTTAACCTTGGAGAAGCAACGGTGTGCAAATAGATCACCAAGCTCTTGTCTTCCTCCAGTTATGGGTTCTAGTAGTCAGATGTGAGACATTAAACAGCCACAGATGCAATGCGCTATATTTCATACGGGAAGATGAATCCTCTCAAGTGGGACATGTCACCTCAGCCTGCTTTATGAAACAAGTATGTTTCAAAGATACATCATTGAACGTTTAAAAAAGTCATCATAAGGCTGCTCTAGTTTGGATGTAGTTATTCTTTTTCCTTTTTAAAAAATAATTGAAGCATAGTTGATTTACAATATGTTAGTTTCAGGTGTACAGCACAGTGACTTAGTGATTCAGTTATATATACATATTTTTTTTCAGATTCTTTTCCCTTATAGGTTATTATGAAATATTGAGCATAGTTCCTAGTTATTTTCTGTCTCTGGGACCAATCTGATAGGTTAATATGGCTATTCATAATGACACAGAGATGGCGGTGGAGTCAGACTCTGCTGGAAACTGTTTTGTGGCTGGGGATGGGAATCTAGGCTGCAAGAATTGTCTCTCATCCAATGTCATAGTTTCAGTGTGTTTTTCTTCAAATCTTGAGGAGTAAAACTAGAGCCACAAGAGGCCAATCATGTCCTTTTTATGGCGCATGGAAGGCATCACAATGGCCTTATATCATTGAGTTCTCTGGCTGTTATATTTGGAACAGCCTCATCTAATGCCCACAAATGGTCAGTCATGGCTAACCTGTCCCAGCTCCAGACCACCTCCTCCCTTTTCTCCCCTTTCCAGCTTTTGTCTGTACATCTTCGGCTCAAGAGCCCCAGCAGTCACCAATTAATTTTTACCCTCCTACAACAACCATAAGTAAAGCAATACATGAAAAAAAGCTTTTTATATTAATGCAGCATTTAGAAAATTTTTTATACTTCTCCCTGTTGGAAAGGGTGAATGAATGTACTTTTGTAGAATTTCTAAAGTTTTTTTTTTTTTTTTAAAAAGCCTGGCTCAGAATTCATCTGCCATATTATTATTGAATCTCCTTGTGAGTTTGACTTCTCTGACTCAGGGAGGAGCATCATATAAAAAATGGAAATATTGTCTGCTATTGTCACCAGACCTGCAGAGGAACAGAGACTTAGCTAACACAGCTTTGCTAACCTTTCCTTTCTCTTCTTACTCCTCTTTTGGAGGCAGTGTTGATGAAGGAGAAACTGATCAAGATGAAGATACCTATGGGACCAACAAGGCAGGTGTGAACCTGGGCTGGATTGCCACTGTGAGAACAGAGAAGGATGGGATTCCTTGCTTAATATGGTGAGATGGTGCTGACACATGATGCTTTCCAAACAGTTTCGTTGTTTAGAAATAGTCGAAGTCTCTGATGCAATTGAGATAATGTCTCCTAAGAGTAAAGTAAAAATTTTAGAGTAAAAATTGCGAGGAAAAACCTCATTATGTAGAGATTTGAGGTTAATGTTCAATGCTAGTATCTTGAGGGGGGATACGGCAGCCTTTAGCTTCTGCAGCCAACAATCCCCAAAGCAGCTTCCAAAATCCAGTTTCTGCTTGTTCCCCTGGCCAGAAGCACAGCAATTAGGAATTAGGCCCCTGCTGTCTCACTCACTTTGCAGCATCGAAATATGGAAGAGTTGCTCATGTTTAGGCTGTTTTCTAGCACACAAAGCCAGCCAGCTGGTATTTGGCTAAGTGGGATTCCTGAGAGAAGCATCAGTGGGGGCAGCTTACCAACGTAACACACTGGGGGCAGCCTCCCTGCTACAGCCGATGGGCTGCGTTCCTTGGATGCCTGTATTTCACCCTGGTTGCCATCTCACACAAACATCTGCTGGTCAAGGCTTTGAGGCATGCAGGCAACCCTGATTAGTGTTTATAACCAAGAATCCTTAACTTGAAAAAATAGTTATGTGGTTTTTTTTCCCCCTATTATCTGGTTTCAGAAAGGCAAGAATGTTCTCAGAAAAAGGCCCTTTCTTAGAGAATGTTGGCTGCATAAAGGTTGAAGGCAGGGCAAGAAGTAAGACCTTGCGAGGGCTGGAGACTCACTGCGTGCAGAGTATTCTAGATTCCTTGAGTGTTCGAGCTTTGACATACTCACCAGTTTCAAATCTCCATCGCAGCCTGCGGTGGGTCTCAGATTCTGGTGCTTTAGTCAGCTTTCCCGGGATGGCCGAGGCTGTTGGCCCCATGGACCGCTCTTGAGGGAACACAGGTTTGTATTAGTGATTCTCATGGGGAGGCAGGGAAGGTGTGTGTAAGAACCAACAGGAGAAAATTCTTCCAGAACACACATTCCTCTCTTCCCTCCATAAGGACTTTCAAATTGAGGGTAACTAGGAACGTGTAGATGCTGGAGGGATCGGGGGCAGGAGGAGAAAGGGACAACAGAGGACGAGATGGCTGGATGGCATCACCGACTCGACGGATGTGAGTTTGAGTGAACTCCGGGAGTTGGTGATGGACAGGGAGGCCTGGCGTGCTGCAATTCATGGGGTCGCAAAGAGTCGGACACGACTGAGCAACTGAACTGAACTGAACTGAGAAGCACGTATTAATGTATTTTTAAAAAGCATTATTGAGACATAATTTACAGGCCATAAAATTCATATCTTTTAAGTGTACAACTCAAAGGTTAATAGTATCCATTGTGCAGCTGTCACCACAACCTTGCCTTAAATAATTTCCTTCACCCCCAAAAGAAACCTCAGCCCTGTTTGCCATCATTCCCCATCCTCACCTCCCAACTCTAGGCATCTATTAATCCACTTCCTGTCTCTGTCGGTTTGCTTTCTCTTTGCCTGTCTTATAAATGGAACCATCCGCTGTGTGGTCTTCCATGTCTGACTTCATGTTTTTGAGATTTGGCCTAGTGGCCTATCTCGCGACTTTGTTCCTTTTTGTGGGCATGTCTGCTTGCAAAAAACTCGGGGTGATTCTGTGGTCTCCTGTTGAAGACAGCTATATATATGTATGTGAGTGAAAGTGAAAGTGTTAGTCACTCAGTCGTGTCTCACTCTTTGTGACAGGGCCCACCAGGCTCCTCCGTCCATGGAATTCTTCAGACAAGAATACTGGAGTAGGTAGCCATTCCCTTCTCCAGGGGATCCTCTGAAACCAGGAATGGAACTCGGGGTCTCCTGCACTGCAGGCAGATTCTTTACCATCTGAGCCACCAGGGGATATAGTATTTAAACATACCATATTCTTTTAGAAATTATCATCTCTTTTTCAAAATGAAGTCACAGAGAGGCCAAACAACTCCTTTATGCAATTAATAATTGAAACTGATAGCTTTGACTTCAAACCTGAGGCTTTGTCCCTGATGCACACTCTGTGAACCCAGAAGGTCAAAGTTCTGAGGTCACCTCTGGCATGAAGAGCCCCTCCAAAAGACACTAGAATGCAACCGGGGTACCTCTGCTACAGGCTCAGCGAAGGGTGCCGTTCAAAGAAACACTTGCAGCAACACTTCAGGAAAACCTTGGAAAGGGATTTAAGTCTTTACTGAGCTCCCTGAATGGAGTGCATTACCCTACATGATACACAGAGAAACAACCGTCCTCTTGGAGAGTCGCATCTCCTCCAGACAGACCGAGGACCCAAGTGCTCCCGCTGTGCCCTGCTCCCAGTCCGCCCCCCATCTTTGCTCTCCCTCAGCCTCCTCGCTCAGACTCCAGCTCGTGGTGGCTGGCTTGCCTTCTGCTTCCTCCTCCAGGGAAGAGTTACTTTCTTTTGTCCATAGTCTTTGCCGTTTTAATGCAGGTCCACTTAGTCATTCTGCATTCTGGGCTATTCTCGCCTCCATTTCTCTTAAAGTGACACTAAGAATATGTGTGACACTTAAATTCTCTTAAAGAGACACTAAGAATGTCTACCCTTATGGCAGAAAGTGAAAGTCACTTTCACTTTCTCTTTCACAAGGCCTCTGGTTTGAAGTCAAAGCTATCACTTTCAATTATTAATTGCATAAAGGAGTTGTTTGGCCTTTGAGACCAAATGACTCTTTGAGACCCCATGGACTGTATCCATGAACTTCTCCAAGCCAGAATACTGAAGTGAGTAGCCTTTCTCTTCTCCAGGGGATCTTCCCAACCTAGGAATCGAACCCAAGTCTCCCGCACTGCAGGCAGATTCTTTACCAGCTGAGCCACAAGGGAAGCCCAAGAATGCTGGAGTGGGTAGCCTATCCCTTCTCCAGGGGAACTTCCAGACCCAGGAATCAAACCAGGGTCTCCTGCAATGCAGGCAGATTCTTTACCAACTGAGCTATGAGGGAAGCCCATGGCAGAAAGCAAAGAAGAAGTAAAGATCCTCTTGATAAAAGTGAAAGAGGAGAGTGAAAAAGCTGGCTTAAAACTCAAATATTCAAAAAAACAAGATCATGGCATCTGGTCCCATTACTTCATGGCAAATAGATGGGGAAACAATGGAAACAGTGAGAGACAATTATCCTGGGCTTCAAAATCATGAGAGAGTCAATTCCTAGGCAGGTTGATAAGCAGTTCAGGGTCCCCAAGAAGGGGAGAGTGGTCTGGGGCTCTTAAGGAGGAGATAGAGGTCTGGAAATCTCAAGGAGGAGAAAAAGACAAACTTTTTTCCCTCTACATTCCTTAGTCTTAGTCACATAAAACGTTTTTTTCTTTAAGCCCAGAACTGATGATTACACAACAAACAACTCAGTTTAAACTCTGTACTAAGGATTATGTAACAACAATATAGCCTGCTTGAGGACAGTTTCTCCTTCTTGAAAACCTTCTGGCTAATTCTGTTATCCAGCCAGCAAGGAAATCCAACCAGTCCATCCTAAAGGAATCAGTCTTGAATATTCATTGGAAGGACTGATGCTAAAGCTGAAACTCCAATACTTTGGCCACCTGGTGTGAAGAGCCGACTCATTTGAAAAGACCCTGATACTGGGAAAGATTGAAGACAGGAGGAGAAGGGGATGACAGAGGATGAGACAGTTGGATGGCATCACTGACTCAATGGAGATGGGTTTGGGTGGACTCCGGGAGTTGGTGATGGACAGGGAGGCCTGGTGTGCTGCAGTCCATGGGGTCACAAACAGCTGGACACAACTGAACTAACTGACCTGAAGAATATGTGAGGGCACGTGTGGGTTATTTTCTGTCCTTCTGTGCTAGTGTTGGGGGTGGGTGTGTCCTGAGCTACCCAGCCCACCTTTTGAAGAGGCTCCCAGGGGGCCAGGCAGCAACGAAGCCTCATTTTTAGCCTCAATGGAGGGATTTAAACCATCCTCTTCTTGCCGGCTACTCCGTGGCTTGCTGCCATCCCCGGCTCCTATCCCCAGTTTCCGGTCAGAATCAAACTTCTGGGTAAAGACCTAGTCACAAAACAGCTCCCTAAAAACCCTTGAGCCTTTTTTCATTTAATGGTTCCTCCTTCACCCCAGTCTAATAGTTTTCCTCCTGTTCTGGACACGTGCAGAGTGTCTCTTACAATTCAGGCTATTGCCTGCTGGGCATGGGGCAGAACAACTCAACAACCTAGCATCTCTGATCTCTACTTTGTCCATGACCTAGGTGCTTCTCCTCGCCTTGAGTTCTTTCCCATATTTAAAAGTAAATACCTTCCTATTGAGAACCTCAGCGTCCCAGAAAGACAGAATTGGAAGAGTCCATAGAACTTCCCTTCTTTAACAGCCTCATTTTTCAGGTGAGGAAATAGAACTTCAGGGGTAACTGACTGAAACTGAAGTCACTCAGTCGTGTCTGACTCTTTGTGACTCCGTGGATGATAGCCCACCAGGTTCCTCTGTCCATGGGATTTTCCAGGCAAGAATACTGGAGTGGTTGCCATTTCCTTCTTTAGGAGATCTTCCCGAATCAGGGATTGAACCCAGGTCTCCCACATAGTAGGTAGATTCTATACCATCTGAGCCACCAGGGAAATTCAGGGGTAAAGTATCTTGAAGTTATTTTCAGCATTTTAGCTCCGTGTGTGTGTTTAGTTTGTGCGAGGATTAGAAGGGAAGAAGTAAAAAAGAATAGAAATTTCTATAGAAAGCTGAGAGCAGAAAGATACATTGGAAACTGGGGAAACGATAGTATTTGAAATGAAGGTATTAATAAATTCCTGACGGTCTGTGTTGCCCTCACCACCTGGATCAAGGCAGTGATGAGAATATTAACACGCAGGGCTGGTGTTTGGTGTGGAATGCATTATATTTTTAGGGAGGGAAAGGTTTTGGATAGCGTCTGGAAACCACTTGCCCTGCATAGTCCTAGTGCAGAGCAGGTGCTGAATAAATATTAGCTGATTGATTCGAGTAGGATTATAATAAGCAGTCCCACTCCAGAGTGTAAAGGCAACCTTGAAAACTGTGTGCAAAATCACCAGGCTGGCATTTCTGCCTTTGGTTTGCAGGTCTTCACGACTGCCAGCATGCGGCATGAATGTCACACACCCTTCTCCTGTCCCTTGTGCTAGTCTTAGAAGCTTCCCACTAGTGAAGGGACCAACGCTCACCTGCCACAAATCCAGCTGAACTCGGTACCACAGTCATGACATTCTGAGAGCTTCCTCCTTATTCACTGCTGGAAAATGGAACTTGAAGGGGTTAGGAAAGAGGGACAGGGAACATTAGTTCTTGTAGGTCTGATGTCTAGTTTTTGTTTAGCCACAGCAACTAGTAGTAACAGTACTTTACAGCTTGAAGAACAATGTCACATCCATTTTCTCATTCAATTACCTCAATAACCCTGTCAAGCCTGCGCTCTTCAGAACAAGCATCAGGCCGTCATCCATACCTTGGTCCCTGGCTGTTTCTTTCTTTCTTTTTTTTTTTTTTACTGGTTCTTGGGTTCTTTCAGCCCCCGCCACCCAGTGAGGTTTCCATGGCACTGTGCACAATTTATCAGATGAATAAACACAGGTCCTTTCCTGGGTGCTTCTTCTGGATCAGTGCACCCTTGGGCAGAGCTGGCCCGGGGGCCCCAGAGCCCTCACTTTCCTCGGGAGATGTTCTGTGCTCAGAGATCATGACTCATAAGTGACAGGAAGTTCTTGGCATGCTCCCTGCACGCTGGAAGGAAATTAATGGCCCAGTCGTTGTGTCTGGGGACGAAGAAGGACACGGGCAATGACAAGAGAGTTCGTGGCTGGAAAACACCTGCTGCTGCCTGGGGAGCTCAGGCACGAGGTTGGCAGAACGGGCTAGTCCGACGCTAAGCTGCTGACCTGCCAACTCTGTGTGCCCCTCCGCCCCACGTGCTCGCATCTCACCAGCAGAGGCAAACGCTCTGGATTTTCCTACATCCCCGGAGCTCCTTGCCTCAGCTAGCCCTCCTCAAAGCCTGCTGTGGATTTCTTTCTTTCCTTTCCTCCTCCTCATATCAACAGTTCTCTTTCCTCCATGAAGCTTGCCTCAGCAGCATCGAGGAAAGTAGCTGCTTCCACACACTAAGCCTCATGTAACCTTACACAGGCCATTCTCTTAGGAGGTGGTTTCATCCATTTATTCACTTTCTCAAGCAACAAATATTTATTAAGAGCCCACCATGTGCTAGATCCTGGGATACAATGGGATACAATGAGCCATTGCAAGAGAGTGTTTCTAGAGGGGCAGGACAGACAATTAAATAAGCAATAACAATACAGCGTGAAAGGGGAGGGACTGTGTGCCTTAGAGCATATGGCAGAAACATCTAATCGCCTATAGGTGGACTCAGGGCTTATTAATTCAGAAGGGGACATTCTGATGGTGGCATCTCAGGCAAATTACAACAGACCACCCAGGCAGAAGTTAGCGCTCGGAGCTCTGGGTTCTCCTACCAGCCTTGTTCTACACTAGCTGAATGGCATTAACATGTCAGCTTACTTCTTGACTTTGGGCATTGGTCTTGATGGTCTCTAAGGTCTCTTTGACTGATAAAACATGTGGTGGTGCATGGTTGATGTTTCTTTAGGAGGCTGACTTAAAAACATTTTTTTCTCATTTTCTAACTTTTCAGTTTCAGTTCAGTCGCTCAGTCGTGTCTGACTCGTTGCGACCCCATGAATCGCAGCATGCCAGGCCTCCCTGTCCATCACCAACTCCCGGAGTTCACACAGACTCATGTCCATCGAGTCAGTGATGCCATCCAGCCATCTCATCCTCAGTCATCCCCTTCTCCTCCTGCCCCCAATCCCTCCCAGCATCAGAGTCTTTTCCAATGAGTCAACTCTTCACATGAGGTGGCCAAAGTACTGGAGTTTCAGCTTTAGCATCATTCCTTCCAAAGAAATCCCAGGGCTGATCTCCTTCAGAATGGACTGGTTGGATCTCCTTGCAGTCCAAGGGATTCTCAAGAGTCTTCTCCAACACCACAGTTCAAAAGCATCAATTCTTCAGCTCTCAGCTTTCTTCACAGTCCAACTCTCACATCCATACATGACTACTGGAAAAACCATAGCCTTGACTAGACGGACCTTAGTCAGCAAAGTAATGTCTCTGCTTTTGAATATACTATCTAGGTTAGTCATAACTTTTCCCTAACTTTAATGAGGAATAATTGACAAATATAACTGTATACATTTAAAGTATGCAACATGATGATTTGATATTCATCGTAGAATAATTACTAAGATCAAGAAAATTAACACATTTGTTGCCTCACATAGCTCACTTTATTGTGTGTGGTAGGAATGCTTAAGATCTATTCTCAGCAACTTTCAAATATATAATACTGTATTATATTAATTGTAGTCACTAAGCCATACATTAGATCCTGAGAACTTACTTTTTTATAACTGGAAATTTGCACCCTTTGGTCTACTTCTCCCAATTTCCCCTTCCGCCTGGCCCCTGGCTATACCACATATTCTCTACATCTGTGAAATTAGTTGTTTTTTTTCTTCAGACTCCACATGCAAGTGATACAACATAGTACTTCTTCCCCTCTGTGACTTATTTCACTTAGAATAAACCACCCCCACCCCCAGCTCATCCATATTGTAGCAATTGCAGGAGCTCCTTCTTTTTTGTGGCTGAATAATATTCCATTGCTGGAGAAGGAAATGGCAACCCACTCCCGTACTCTTGCCTAGAGAATTCTGTGGACAGAGGAACTTGGTGAGCTGCTGTCCATGGGGTCACACAGAATCGGACATGACTGAACTGACTTAGCATGCATACATGCATGCATTGGAGAAGGAAATGGCAACTCACTCCAGTATTCTTGCCTGGAGAATCCCAGGGACAGAGGAGCCTGGTGGGCTGCTGTCTATGGGGTCACACAGAGTTGGACACGACTGAAGTAAAGGACAGAAATGGTATGGACCTAACAGAAGAAGAAGATACTAAGAAGAGGTGGCAAGAATACACAGAGGAACGGGTACAAAAAAGATCTTCATGACCCAGATAATCATGATGATGTGATCACTCATCTAGAGCCAGACATCCTGGAATGTGAAGTCAAGTGGGCCTTAGAAAGCATCACTATGAACAAAGCTAGTGGAGGTGATGGAAGTCCAGTTGAGCTATTTCAAATCCTGAAAGATGATGCTGTGAAAGTGCTGCACGCAATATGCCAGCAAATTTGGAAAATTCAGCAGTGGCCACAGGACTGGAAAAGGTCCGTTTTCATTCCAATCCCAAAGAAAGGCAATGCCAAAGAATGCTCAAACTACTGCACAATTGCACTCATCTCACATGCTAGTAAAGTAATGCTCAAAATTCTCCAAGCCAGGCTTCAGCAATACGTGAACCGTGAACTCCCTGATGTTCAAGCTGGTTTTAGAAAAGGCAGAGGAACCAGAGATCAAATTGCCAACATCCGCTGGATCATGGAAAAAGCAAGAGAGTTCCAGAAACACATCTATTTCTGCTTTATTGACTATGCCAAAGCCTTTGACTGTGTGGATCACAATAAACTGTGGAAAATTCTGAGAGAGATGGAAATATCAGACCACCTGACCTGCCCCTTGAGAAATCTGTATGCAGGTCAGGAAGCAACAGTTAGAACTGGACATGGAACAACAGACTGGTTCCAAATAGGAAAAGGAGTACATCAAGGCTGTATATTGTCACCCTGCTTATTTAACTTATATGCAGAGTATATCATGAGAAACGCTGGACTGGAAGAAACACAAGCTGGAATCAAGATTGCTGGGAGAAATATCAATAACCTCAGATATGCAGATGACACCACCCTTATGGCAGAAAGTGAAGAGGAACACAAAAGCCTCTTGATGAAAGTGAAAGAGGAGAGTGAAAAGTTGGCTTAAAGCTCAACATTCAGAAAACGAAGATCATGGCATCTGGTCCCATCACTTCATGGGAAATAGACAGAGAAACGGTAGAAACAGTGTCAGACTTTATTTTTTGGGCTCCAAAATCACTGCAGATGGTGACTGCGGCCATGAAATTAAAAGACACTTACTCCTTGGAAGAAAAGTTATGACCAACCTAGATAGCATATTCAAAAGCAGAGACATTACTTTGCCAACTAAGGTTCGTCTAGTCAAGGCTATGATTTTTCCAGTGGTCATGTATGGATGTGAGAGTTGGACTGTGAAGAAGGCTGAGCACCAAAGAACTGATGCGTTTGAACTGTGGTGTTGGAGAAGACTCTTGAGAGTCCCTTGGACTGCAAGGAGATCCAACCAGTCCATTCTGAAGGAGATCAGCCCTGGGATTTCTTTGGAAGGAATGATGCTAAAGCTGAAACTTTGGCCACCTCATGTGAAGAGTTGACTCATTGGAAAAGACTCTGATGCTGGGAGGGATTGGGGGCAGGAGCAGAAGGGGACAACAGAGGATGAGATAGCTGGATGGCATCACTGACTCGATGGACATGAGTCTGAGTGAACTCCGGGTGTTGGTGATGGACAGGGAGGCCTGGCGTGCTGCGATTCATGGGGTCGCAAAGAGTCAGACACGACTGAGCGACTGAACTGAACTGAACTGAACTGAATTGAACTGAACTGAAGTGACTTAGCAGCAGCAGCAGGAACAATATTCCATTGAATATGTATATCACATTTTCTTTTGTTTGTTTGTTTTTCAATTACTTTATTTATTTAATTGGAGGCTAATTACCTTATAATATTGTAGTGTATTTTTGCCATACACTGACATGAATCAGCCATGGGTGTACATATGCTCCCCTTCCTGAACCCCTCTCCCACCTCCCTCCTCATCCCATCCCTCAGGGTCGTCCTGGTGCACCAGCCCTGAGCACCCTGTCTCATGCATCGAACCTGGACTGGCGATCTGTTTCACATATGATAATATACATGTTTCATTACCATTCTCTTAAATAATCCCACCCTTGCCTTCTCCCACAGAATCCAAAAGTCTGTTCTTTACATCTGTGTCTCTTTTGCTGTCTCGCATATAGGGTCATTGTTACCATCTTTCTAAATTCCATATATATGTGTTAATATACTGTACTGGTGTTTTCTTTCTGACTTACTTCACTCTGTATAATAGGCTCCAGTTTCAATCACCTCATTAGAACTGATTCGAATGCATTCTTTTTTAATAACTGAATAATATTTCATTGTGTATATGTACCACAGCTTTCTTATCCATTAGTCTGATATGGGCATCTAGGTTGCTTCCATGTCCTGGCTATTGTAAACAGTGCTGTGATGAACATTGGGGTACATGTGTCTCTTTCCAATTCTCATTTTCTTGGTGTGTATGCCCAGCAGTGGGATTGCTGGGTCATAAGGCAGTTCTATTTCCAGTTTTTAAAGGAATCTCCACACTGTTCTCCATAGTGGCTGTACTAGTTTGCATTCCCACTAACAGTGTAAGAAGGTTCCCTTTTCTCTACACCCTCTCCAGCATTGATTGTAGACTTTTTGATAGTAGCCATTCTGACTGGTGTGAAATGGTACCTCATTGTGGTTTTGATTTGAATTTCTCTGATAATGAGTGATGTTGAGCATTTTTTCATGTGTTTGTTAGCCATCTGCAGGTCTTCTTTGGAGAAATGGCTATTTAGTTCTTTGGCCCATTTTTTGATTGGGTCATTAATTTTTCTGAAATTGAGCTGCATGAGTTGCTTGTATATTTTTGAGATTAATTCTTTGTCAGTTGCTTTGTTTGCTATTATTTTCTCCCATTCTGAAGGCTGTCTTTTCACCTTGCTTATAGTTTGCTTTGTTGTGCAAAAGCTTTTAAGTTTAATTAGGTCCCATTTGTTTATTTTTGCTTTTATTTCCATTACTCTGGGAGGTGGGTCATAGAGGATCCCGCTGTGATTTATGTCAGAGAGTGTTTTGTCTATGTTGTGTTTTCATTTTCATTCATTTCTGTGCATATTTTGATTTCTTTTTTGATTTGTTGGTTATTCAGAAGTGTGTTTTTTAGCCTCCATATGTGTATATTTTTAATAGTTTTTTTCCCCATAAGAAAGTGAAAGTGTAGTCACTCAGTCGTGTCTGACTCTTTGTGACCCCATGGACTACAGCCTACCAGGTTTCTCCATCCATGGGATTTTCCAGACAAGAGTACTGGAGTGGGGTGCCAGTGCCTTCTCTGAACTTTTTTCCCCATGGTTGACATCTAATCTTACTGCATTGTGACCAAAAAAGATGTTTGAAATGATTTCAATTTTTTTAAAAATTTATTAAGGCTAGATTTATGGCCCAGGATGTGATTTATCCTGGAGAATGTTCCATGTGCATTTGAGAAAAAGGTGAAATTCATTGTTTTGGGGTGAAATGTCCTATAGATATCAATTAGGTCTAACTGGTCCGTTATATCATTTAGAGCTTATATCACATTTTATTTATCCATTTATTTGTCCAAGGACATACAGGTTGTCTTTATGTTTTGGCTATTCTGAATAATGCTACAATGAACATGGGTGTGAGGAAACAGATCCTTAACCTTTTTTGCAATACACATGTCTTTGAAAGAGTTGAGTTTATCCAAGGAAAATGTCCTTAAGCCATACAATATTTTACATATGATTTTAGGAATCTCTCTCAGCTTTGGGAAATCCCTGGTGATTTTCCAGGGACTTGGCTACAAGAGCAGTAAAAACCAGTAAATTTGACTGTGTTTGTGGAATGTTGGCACCAGCCCTTAGAGCAGAGAGAGGGGCATAGAAGTCTCTTGAAAAGTAAGCCCCTGGGAAATGTTTAACAGAACACTTCTTACTTTTGTTTTTGGGAATCTGCTTTGTCTTCTAGGGCTCTTGTAATTCTCTGAGGAGTTGCAGAGCAGTGCAGAGTTGTCACTGAAGCATGAGTTCTGGTGTTACACAACAGGGGTGCAAAGACTACCTCTGCTGCATATGAACCGAGTGAACCATCTTGGCCTCTCTGTGCTTAAACTTCCCCATCTTTAAACTACTGAGGATAATTAATGCCACCAGTAGGTCTCATGAGATTGTTATGAGAATTAAACAAGGTGAAACTCAAGATTTGGCATGTCCTAGAGAGTGAAGTCACTCAGTCATGAAGTTGCTCAGTCATGTCCGACTCTTTGCGACCCCATGGACTGTAGCCTACCAGGCTCCTCTGTTCATTGAATTTTCCAGACAAGAGTACTGGAGTGGGTTGCCATTTCCTTCTCCAGGGGATCTTCCTGACCCAGGAACTGAACCCAGGTTTCCCACGTTGCAGGCAGACAATTTATCGTCTGAGTCACCAGGGAAGTGTTGTAAGACCTCAATAAATAACAGCAACCATCAATGTTAAAGCTAACCTTGCATGTTGCTCTTCTGTCTTCTAGACCCAGGAAAGACTCCCAAACCTTGAGGTGGACATGGAGAATGGATCTAACACTTGCCACCTTCATACCAACCCTATTAATTGCAAATATTGAAGGATCCACTGTGATAAAGCTTGTATGATAAGTACATTTAATATCTCATAGAACAAGATATCTGGAGTTGGTGGTTCCAGGGCTGGCTATTAGAGCTGGATGGAGTTAGCCATGACCTGTTCTCCTCCATCTGCCCTCTTAGAGTCCTTGGTCACTGACTCGTTCGTGAGCCTGTCTTTCCGGGTTGAGAAAATGGCTGCTGCCGCCTTAGGCTTTGAGTGTGGAGGGTCACCTGAATGAAGAAGAGGACATTTCCTCCCATGGGTCACTATTTATTTGGAAGGAAACCCTCTCCCCTGAAGCTATTTGACCACTGCTTCCCACTGCAGGATTCCCCTGAATTCTGGCCAGAATTGTGTCATGGGCCAGTGCTTGACCTCCAAGGGACGTGGTGATGGTATTGGGAAACTTCAGCAGTGGTCCTGAGGTAGGAGCAGGTTTGTCTGGGGCCCATCTGCACCAGTCACCTCATGAACTTCAGGTGGCTTTGACCCAGTTCTCTCACGTCAGCATCCCAGCCACATTCCTTCATGTCTTCCACAACAAGTCTTTCTTTTTAATGTTAAATGTATTAAATTAATACCATCCAGGGGAACTGACATTTTGGGAAGACATGCCTGGTGTACCGTACCTTCCATGTCAGTAGGTCCATGTACCCTACCTAGTGTGAGAGATTCAGAGTTAACACATACATTGCAGCATTCACTGAAAAGCTTTTTGAGAAACAGAGGGACTCCAACAAAATGCTGCGAACTCCTAGATTTTGGAGTTCCAAGCTCCTTGGTTGGAGATGGTGGTAGAAGGCGTGGAATGGCGGCGGGGTGGGTCTTCATCATGGTGGCGGGGCGGGACTTGATCAGGATCGAGAGGGTCGCTGGGCTTGGTCAGCCCGTGACTGGGGGTGGGATTTGTGGTGAACCACCAGCCCCTGCCCCAGCTGACGAACAGAGACGATTCCTCTCACATAATCTTCTGGGAAAGGAAACTCTGAACCCTGAAGCCAACTTGGTAGCCGTCTGATGATAGCTCAGTTCAGTTCAGTCGCTCAGTCGTGTCCGACTCTTTGCGACCCCATGAACCGCAGCACACCAGGCCTCCCTGTCCATCACCAACTCCCGGAGTTCACCCAAACTCATGCCCATTGAGTCGGTGATGCCATCCAACCACCTCATCCTCTGGCGTCCCCTTCTCCTCCTGCCCTCAATCCCTCCCAGCATCAGGGTGTTTTCAAATGAGTCAGCTCTTCACATCAGGTGGCCAAAGTATTGGAGTTTCAGCTTCAGCATCAGTCCTTCCAATGAACACCCAGGACTGACCTCCTTTAGGATGGACTGGTTGGATCTCCTTGCAGTCCAAGGGACTCTCAAGAGTCTTCTCCAGCACAAATCAGTCTTTCTCACTGAGCCCATCCCATCCCCCAAGCTCTGTATCAATCACTCATCATGCACTTGATCCTCACGACAGCTGTCTGAGTTAATGGTAATATTCTTTCCTCACTTCATGTAAGGAGGAATTTCGAAGCTGAGGTAAGCACACCCTACCCAGGTCATTCAGCTCCTAAGTGGCAGGGACAGATCTGGACCCCCGGTCTGACCCGTGGGCCCCTGAGCCTCAGTGAGTTTCTTCATGTGGGAATGACCACCATGCGCTAAGCCCGATTTAGTCGTCTTTTGCTTCTGTTCCCACAGGCAACACAGACACTCTGGAACAGTCTGTGGTCTCACTCTGGTTTCACAAAACAGGGAAGAGGCCTTGTTTAAGGTCTTTCCCGTTTGGGAGTGTGGGAGACAGGCACCGCGCCCTCCCTCCCTGCCCCCACTCCACCAGCGCCGTGTCTGCAGCGGCCCTCCTCTTGCTGACCCTCAGGGGGAAGGCAGGAGATGGGATGCTCCAACTCTGCAGCTCTTCAAGGGAAAACCACAGGCTGGGGCTGCCACCTGCCCCCTCATCAGTCCATCTTGTAGCATCTATTACTACTGCTTTTCTGCTCCTTGACTTTTAAAAGAAAGGGTATTTCCAGGTAGCTGAGGAGTGAAGACTTATCAGAGGGTTGCAGGGAGCCAGCTCTTCTCGAAGTGCCCCTGGCGAGTTGTGGGCAGGGTAAGGGCCTGGGATGCAGCCCCCAGATTCTGCTGGAGCCTGAGGGCAACCACTCAGAGGCCCGGCCCTGGGGGTGGGGGTGGGGGTGGGCACGTCTGGGAAGGCCTGTTTGTTCTTTGGTGACCAGAGAAGGCTGCAGTGCACATCTGGATTGAATCAGCTGTCAGGAGGTTACTAAACACTGAAATGCCCACAGGAGATGTCGTTGGCTTGCCAGCTCAGAGACAGGTTGGAGGTGTGTGTGTTTTGCCACCCTGGGGCATGGCATTGAATCAGAAGGTTTTTTTTAAAATTATTATTCCACAGATTGCCTGGAAGTTGGCTTTCCAGGCTATAACATTGTTTGGACTTTGAATCAACTGGTTCTTTTCAAACAAACTCCTCCTCGTGGCCAAGATTTCTCTGCTTTTGCCAAGGGAACAACTCCCTTGGGGTTCCTGACAGATCCCTCTGTAAGTGCTGGAGATGAGTCATGGGGGAAGGGGTCTGGCTCCAGGGCTGAGGGCTGGGGGTGGGGTGCTGGAGCTGGGCCGGCAGCTCTCAGG
The DNA here is from genome assembly GCF_023091745.1 of Budorcas taxicolor. NCBI lineage: Eukaryota > Metazoa > Chordata > Mammalia > Artiodactyla > Bovidae > Budorcas > Budorcas taxicolor. The sequence goes on from NC_068923.1 coordinate 83,062,561, forward strand.
TCACAGGCCTGGCTTCACCAGCCATTCTACTGAGAAAGGCCTCTGTCTTGCTTTTCTGAGCCACACTTTTGTGTAGCTGAGAGGGGCCTAATTGCCCAGGGATGTGACATTTGTCAGTTGCCTGGGGCTGGATAAGCTTCCTGTCAATGGAGTCATACCAGGTATAACTGCCTGCTGTGGGGATACTGAGAGGGAGAAGACAGAATCTCTGCCTTCTAGAATGGAATACTCCAGTTGGGAAGATAAGACAGACATCTTCAGTGAAATGATAAGACTTAAATGACAGAGCGAGCGTCATCCTGGGTTGGGACATGGCTAACTGAGGAGACGCCAGTGACTTTAGAAGGGGAGCTGAACTTCCTGTGGTTGTGAGAAGGAAGAAGGTGGGATGAGGGGAGGGGTGGGAGAGCTTCCACAACAGGATCTACCAGGCTGGACTTGAAAGACTTAGTGGAATTTGGATAATTAGTTATAGTAATAGGGCTTCCCAGGTGGCGCAGTGGTAAAGAATTCACCTTCCAAGCCAGGAGACACAAGAGATGCAAGTTCAATCCCTGGGTCAGGGAGATGCCCTGGAGGAGGAAATAGCAACCACTCCAGTTTTCTCACCTGGAAAATTCCATGGACAGAGGATCCGGGCAGTTACAGTCCATGGGGTCACAAAGAGTTGGACACGACTGAGTGCATGTGTATTCGGGTGCGCATGTGCACACACACACACACACACACACACACTACGTTTTCTATTTTACAGATGAGAAAATTATTTCAGAGAAATTAAGAAACATGTCCAAAGTCACTCAACTGGTAAGAAGGGAATCTAGAATTTGAACAGAAGTGAGTCTTGTTCCAAAGTCTATTTTTATCTTCTGGTGGCTGTTGGGAGACAACTCTCCATGTGACTCTTGTGTTTCTGCTTGTCTTGTGAGTAAACTGACTGCTCTTTGTTCTCTATTATCTTTTTTAAGATGTTTGCACTGCAGTCAGTCTTGGAAGATAACAGCAATGTCTTCTTTCAAAATAAGGAGCAGGCATGCTCACTGGTCATTACACAAAATTCAGGTTTCCTAAGCCCTGCATTCCTCTTCTTTAGTGAAAACCACCATGAGAGCAAGGGTTCACATGTCCTCTTCATGCTGTGCTGTGGGGCTGGAGTTTTGGAAACCAGTGCCGAATGTGCTGGTGTGCAGTCTGCTTGCTGCCCCGTGAGTAGTCAGCCCTTGGTCTCTGACCCAGGAGTCTTGTGGCTTCTGCTGGCATCCATGAAACTGTGAGTGACTCAGTTGTTAGCTTGCAAGTGGGGCAAATCTCAGACCCTTCATAGTTTTTGACAGTGGTGTGTGTGTGTGTGTGTGTGTGTGTGTGTGTGTTGGAGCCTGACGTGGGGAGAAGGAAGGCCCTGGGTGAGGAGTGGAACTTTGCAGGTCAAGCTGTGGAGGCAGGAAACAGAAGCCTTTCGTTGAGGATCTGTGTGTCTGTGGGTTTGTGCAGCTTGGACATTTGTGTGAGGGAGAGGTGGAAGGCACAGATGAAGGAATAAATTAGAGATAGCTTCTGAAATCCCTACAAATGGAAGACAAGAGGATTATGAGGAAAGAGTGCCAGAAATATGGTTGGCGCCTGTGAATATTTCTTCAGTATTGCCTAGAAAGACATTTTAATGCGGCCCAGCAGCAGTCGCTGACAGCATACTCGCAGTGCCTGGTACAAGGAGGGCCCATACCTGGTCCTGCCGTGATTGTCTGACTCATGGTTTGCGGACCAACTGTGGCACTGATATTCCTACCTCCTTCCCCATTTCTCCTCCCCAGGGAGATCTGGGCTTCAGTTGAAATCACTGAAGAAGCAGCCTCAGCTCCCCAGTGGCTGGTGCAGAACTGGTGTTTGATATACAGGGCTTTGCTGTCTGGACTGGTTGGTTGCCCGAACTGTAGCTAAGGATGGTAGCCTGCCTGGCACCCTCTCCTCTGTCAGCCAGCATGTACCCTGCTCATCTGACTCCTGCTTTTAGCCTTCTACTTCCTTGTTTACAGGCTCAGTCAGGCCCCCGCTGTTCTCTTTGCCTGCCCAGTTTGGGCTGTAACCTGCAAAGCTCCACCTGCCAATATTGGGATGGATGGTGGCAAAGATGGCAGATGGCCATCCAGTAATACTGGAAAACAGCGAGGGCTGTCTGTACAACCTTCCCCACAGCAGAGCCTCCACCTAGGATGATGTCTCCTCTTTCCCTTTTTTTCTGGTTTGTGGATGCATTCCTTCCTGCCCCTGCCCCTACTCATGCCATAATGCTCTCCCCGGGTATGGAGACACACTTGGACTCTCAACTGATGGTGAAGTTGGCTCACAAGCTGCGGTGGGACCTGCACCTATGGAAGGGCTGGTTTGAGACAGAGCAGCTGTTAGTACTCTGGGTGCATCTCCTTGGTCTTCACCATCTCCATGAACGCCAGGCCTGCTTCCAAATGCCAATACTAAGTCTCTTTTACACAAGGACTTGCTTTGCTATAAAGGCCCTCTTCTTCCAAGTGCCAGGCAGGCTAGAAATGCCAGGGCATGAATGCCTTCAGGAAACAGAGAGAAAAAATGAAAAAAAAAATGAACTGAGTCTCACTGAGTTATAGTACAACTCAAATGGTCTATTGTTGTTCATTTACTAAGTTGCATCTGACTCTTTACGACCCATGGACTGCAGCATGCCAGGCCTCTCTGTCCTTCACCATCTCTCAGAGTTTGTTCAAACTCATGTCCATTGAGTTGGTGATGCCACCCAACCATGTCATCCTCTGTTGTCCCTTCTCCTGCCTTCAGTCTTTCCCAGCATCAGGGTCTTTTCCAATGAGCTGGCTCTTCACATCAGGTGCTCAAAGTATTGGAGCTTTGGCTTCAGCATCAGTCCTTCCAATGAATAGTCAAGATTAATTGCCTTTAGGATTGACCAGTCTGATCTCCTTACTGTCCAAGAGACTCTCAAGAGTCTTCTCCAGCACCACAGTTTGAAAGCATCAACTCTTTGGTTCTCAGCTTTCTTTATGGTCCAACTCTCACATCTGTACATGACTACTGGAAAAACCATGGCTTTGACTATATGGACCTTTGTCAGCAAAGTGATATCTCTGCTTTTTAATGCACTGTCTAGGTTGGTCATAGCTTTTCTTCCAAGGAGCAAGCATCTTTTAATTTCAAGGCCACTGTCACCATCTGCAGTGATTTTTGGAGCCCAAGAAAATAAAATCTGCCACTGTTCCCACTATTTCCCCATCTATTTGCCTTGAAGTGATGGGACAAGATGCCATAATCTTAGTTATTTGAATGTTGAGTTTTAAGCCAGCTTTTTCCCTCTCCTCTTTCACCATCATCAAGAGGCTCTTTAGTTCCTCTTTGCTTTCTGCCATAAGGGTGGTATCATCTGCATATCTGAAGTAGTTGATATTTCTCCTGGCAATCTTGATTCCAGCTTGTGATTCATCCAGCCTGACATTTTGCATGATATACTCTGCATATAAGTTAAATAAGCAGGGTGACAATATTCAGTCTTGATGTACTCCTTTCCCAATTTTTAACCAGTCCATTTTTCCAAGTCTAGTTCTAACTGTTGTTTCTTGACCTGCATACAGGTTTCTAAGGGGACCGATAGGGTGGTCTGGTATGCTCATCTCTTTAAGAATTCTCCACAGTTTGTTGTCATCCATACAGTCTAAATCTTTGGTGTAGTTAATAAAGCAGTAGATGTTTTTCTGGAATTCTCTTGCTTTTTCTATGATCCAACAGATGTTGGCAATTTAATCTCTGGTTCTTCTGCCTTTTCTAAATCCAGCTTTTACATCTGGAAATTCTTGATAATATACATGTAATTGGAGTCCCTGAATGAGGACAGGGCAAAAAAATATTTAAAGAAATGGCTGCATCCTATTTCATTGTACTAATGAACTTTAATTATTCCTTATTGTTGGTATTTAGGTTATTTTAAATATCATTAGAAATAACATTTTAATGAACACTCTTGTTCATATATCTTTTAGTGTATTTCCGTTTCCTTGGGATAAATGCCTACAAGTGTGTATGCTGGGCCACAGGATATAAACATTTTAAAGACTTTTCAAACTTTACTCTTCAGAAACATTGACCCCATTTACCCTCCCATAAGGAGCCTGGAAAGTGTGTGTTACCTTATGCCTACACACACATTGGCTGAACTGTGCCTGTTTGATAGACAGAGTGGTGTTTTTGTTGTTGCAAGGTTGCATTACTTTGGTTGTTACTGAAGTTGAACAGTGCTTTTATTTTCCATTTACAGAGCTGTCTGCTCATGTCCATTGCCCACTTGAACTTTGTGTTATCCATTTTTTTCTCACTGATATGTGATTTTTCTTTATAGATTAAATTGCGTCTGTCATCTTTCAACTCTTCCTGTTTGTCATTGGCATTTTGGATCAGTTCCCATTGTGTTTTATGCTAGTCATCTTTTTGACTGATAGTGCCAAAATATATTGATGTTTTCCAACCCATAGTTCACCTATCTGTTGTCGTATGCTATGCTAATGTTAAAGGTAATGAGGATAAAAGACCTTTGTTCAGTAATGACCTGGGCAAGAAGCATGCATTCATGGCTGCTGTGCAAAGTATGAGTATCCAAGGATGCCAGCATCCCCCCTCCTTCCCTCAGTGGGTGTCAGCATCAACCTTGGGATACTTTCTTATCATTCCCAGAAAGATGTTTTAGTGTTTTCCAGAGAACAGAGCCCGTAGGATCTGTATGTGTGCAGTCATGGAGACTAATGAGTCCAGGCTGTAAGTTGGGCTAGCAGGGTGGAGACCCAGGGAAAGCTGATGTTCCAATTTGAAGGCCAGCAGAAAGAGCTGATGTTGCAGAGGAAGTCTGAGGGCAGTCTGCTGGAGAATCCTCTCTTACTCAGGGGAAGTTTGGTCTTTTGTTTTTTCAGTTGCCTTCAACTGATTGAATGAGGCCCATTCATGGTATAGAGGGCAATCTGCTCTACTCTGGTGATTAAAATTGTAATCTAATCTATTGTTACCGTTTACCTATCTAAACGTTAATTTCATTCATAAAACACTCTCATAGAAACACCTGGAATAATGTTTGACTAAAATCTGGGAAATGCTGCCATCTATATCTCATAACTATATCTATCTGATCTAGAGATAACTGCTTTTACTCGTCTCTATATTCCCAGTACTTAGCACAGGTGGTGAGCGACAGGTATTGGATGAATGAATGACCGATTGAAGATGGACTGAAGATGCTCAGACACTGGGTACCAGAATTAGGATCAGAATTTACTTTCTCTGAAATTCAAGCCCTACGTGCCCCCTTCCCGATGCATCGACCTCTGGGTTTACAGAGGCATTTATAATGGTCAGACTTTCTGGAAGATTCTCCAGCCATAGGGCTGACTCCTTCCTCAACTGGCTCCTGATACCAGTCAGGCTCTGCCTCTACTGTCTCAAGGCTCTTTACAAAGTCAAGCAGAATTATCCCTTAAACAATCTCTTCCTTTAAAAACCTCTGAATAATTAACAATGGAGAGGCTACTATTGGGGAAGAATAGACCTCTTTGAGGGCTGTGCTTTCACTTGCCTGTCCTGAAGCCTCACAGAGTAGAGAATGCCAGAAGAATATTGCCAAGACCTGGGACTGAAGTCAAGGTAAATAAGTAAAATCTCAGACTCTTCCTAAGGAGTAAACATAACTTTTCATAAGAACTAATTGTTAGGAAATCTATAGGTACTTTTCAGATTTAAGAGGCTGATTCATGTTAGCTGGTGTTATTCTCCTTAACTGTTTCTCTTTAAACATATTGACTATTCTTACTTAAGTCTCTCCTGCCTCTCATTTTTTTCTTCTTTGTGAAAGTTATGGTCGATTCAAGTTACCAAGATTTTACCAAGAATGAATAGTAGGCCCTTTGTGGGAACATGAAATGCAAGTTGTGGCTTCACCCTCAATAAAATGAGGATAATAGCAGACAACTTAAAATGTTCCAGGCAATGTGTTAAACATTTTACATGCATTATTTAATTCCGTTCTCACAATGACCCCAGGAAGTATAAGTTTTATTGTTTATTGTTTCCACTTTACAGATGGGAAAACTGGGAACAGAGTTCCAATATCTTGTCTTGGTCGAAAAGTCAGGATTCAAACCCACATTCTTCTGGCCTCAAAGCCTGAGGTCTAGGTCATTGCATTGTATTTCCTCTCATGATCCACTGGGTGATTTATACAAAAGAATTATTAGCTACTAAGTCTTAGGACACAAAAAAGCCATATAAAATTATTAAAATAAATTAATACTTCAATGTAAAACTGTTAATAATGGATAAATCTTAACAGTCATGCATGGATATAGGTATAGAAGATTTTGACTTTTGTTTTCAATTATTAGTATTTCTGGAGTTGCTCAGGCTCACAACTTTTTCTTTTCAAATAGTCTAGAAGGGTACAAGATGAAAAGAAAACTCTTCCACCTGTATTGCATATTTGCTCTATTATTTGAGAATATTTAATTTAGGTATAGATGAAAAGAAAACAAATAGAATGGATGAAACTTAGAGAGAAGGATAGTTACAGATAGTGTGTAAACAAGCAGTTTGTATGATCCACAGAACTTATTCCTCTTACAATTGGGAGTCTGTCCCCTTTGATCAGCATTTCTATCTCCCCCATTTTTCAGTCTTTGATATACCTGGAATTTATTTTAGTGTAGGGGCGAGAAAGCTTCCAGCTTTGTTTTCCTCCAAATGATTTGCCAGTGTTCCCAAATTCACTAAATAATCTACCTTCCTCTATTGCTTTGCAATGATCCCTTTGTCATATGTAAAAATTCTATATGTATTTGGATCTCTTTTGCGTTGGTATGTCTCTCTGTTCTTGTGTTGATCCAAACTGTCAATTACTGTAGCTTTCTATTTCTGTTACTTAAAAAATATATGATACAGCAATCCTTCCCATTCCACTGCAGTTATTCTTTTTAAAATGTTTTTTTATGGCCTATCTCACATGTTTATATTCCATATGAAACTCATGCTTTTTCCCCTTAGAATCAATTTGTCTAGTCCCCTCTATAATCTTACCAGTTTTTTAGAAGTTGAAGTCAGATTAAATTTTGAGATAATTGAGCAATTCTGAGATAATTTAAATATAAGTTTAGAGATAACTGAGTTGATATTTTATTACTCTTGTCTTTCCTTGTTTAATATTAAAATACAATAATCCTATTTATTTGAATCTTATTTTGCATATCTTCACAGAAACTTAAAGTTTTTTCATGTAGGTCTGCACATTTCCTATATGATTCCCAAACATATTGTCTATTATGTGCTTTGATTAACACAAAGATATTCCTTTGTTATATTCTTGAATTGGTGGGGGTTTAATAGCAAAGAAGCCAAAGCATAGGCTTTTGTGCTTTACTGCCTGATTTAAATCTGATCTTTAGCTTTGTGAATTAATGCAAGTTATTGAATCTCTCTATGTGCCACAGTTTCCTTTTCCATAGAATCTGGATAATAATAATAGTGCCTACCTGAGGGAATTATTTAGAAGATTAAGCAATTTATTTCTGAAGAGTTCTTTGAAAAGTGCCTGCCACATAGCAAGCACTTGAGATGTTAATTATGTTGCAGAGCTATTGATTTCTACCAGTTAATTTCACAATTAACCACTTTACTGAATTTTCTTATTTTTTCCAACAGTTCTTTGGAGAATCCTCTGGGTAATCAAGATGTACTGTCATTTTATCCATCAATTTGAGAAGGTATCTCTTAGTTCCCTCCCTGAGTAAGATGAGGAAATTAGTGCTCAATGCACTTCCCTCCATACCTCCTTTTTCGCCCCTTCTCAGCTGCATTAGGTATACTCTTACCTCTCATCATTACACTATGTTCTACAAATGTAATTAAACTCCTTTGGTACATTCTTTGATACATAAACGTAAATGATTCTTAACTGGGGCCTTGGAGAACAGGGCAGTGGCAAGGACAGTGGCTGTGAAATCGTTTTTCATTTTCTCTGAATCCTCACGTAAAAGCAGACAGAACTGCTGGATAATAAAGTAACCTAACCTATGGGCAGCGTTTACAACACAGCTAGGTTATAAGGAAACTCCAGAACCCTGCAAACACACACAGGTGAGGACAAACCACTAATAATCTCAGAAACTGGATTGTATTAGTATCTGCACAGGATAAAAGACAGAGATGCAACTGGCCATCTTATAGGCCTGGACCAGGAGAAATCCAAGAGATACTCACTGACAAGCATGGAAAGCCAATTTGAGAAAAGAATCAGATGTGACAAGACTTTTACCATCCGTACTGGGCTTCCCAGGTGGTGCTAGTGGTAAAGAGCCCATCTGCCAATGCAGGAGACGTGAGAGATGCAGGTTGGATCCCTGGGTCGGGAAGATCCCCCAGAGGAGGGAATGGCAACCCACTCCAGGATTCTTGCCTGGAGAATCCCATAGGCAGAGGAGCCTGGTGGGCTACAGTCCATGGAGCTGCAAAGAGTCAGACACGATTGAAGCAACTTAGCATGTAGCATGCACTGGATGGATGGAAGGGGTCTTGGTAAGATCTGAAGCAGCTGGACCAGCCAGAGCTGCCATCCAGCAGTTTATTGTGGTAGGGAATATAGAGAGGAAGGAAAGAGAAGGACCAGGAAAAAATGAGAGAAGAGGCCAAAATCTTATAAATAAGGCATTTCATTTTTGAAACATCCCTACTTTCTAAAAAAAAAGGAAAAGAAACCCCACCATCACCAGCATTAATAACAAAACAATTGCTGATGTAACACAGAATGGAAACTCTGTGATGTTAGAAAAGCCATGCTAATTTTTCTTTCTGAAAGTCTAGGACAATAAACTTCACATAAAAATAAAGACCAGAAGGGACTTCCCTGGTGGTCCAGTGGCTAAAACTCTGTGCTCCCAGTGCAGGGGGCCCAGGTTTAATCCCTGGTCACGGAACTAGACCATACATGTTGCAGCTAAGAGTTTGCATGGCACAACTGAAGATCCTGCATGCTGCAACTAAGACGTGGCACAGCCAAATAAATACACAAATATTAAAAAAAAGAACAGAAAATTATTGAAGCCAAATCTCTTGAAACTTAGTATAACAAAAAAAAAGTAAGAAGCAGAATATCCCTACAATGAATGCATGCCAGGAATACTCGTCTACAAATTAAAAGGGTACCATACTCTTCTATTTCAAAATGAGCTAAAACAGATTAGTAAGATAATACCAGATGTGAAAGAAAAACACAAATCAGAAATAGAAAACTCAGAAGTGAGGTGACACAGAAGCAAAATGAGGAGACAGAAGAATATATTCCAAAGAAAGAACAACACGAAGCCCTAGTATTAGAACTAGCAGATTGGATACGGTCTTTGCTAGAAATAAAGAATTCAAGGTAATGATCAAGAAGATGCTCAAGAAACTCAGGAGAAGAATGGATACACAGAGTGATAAGTTTAACAAAGAGGAAATACAAAGAAGAACCAAGCAGAGTTGAAGAGTACAAAAAGTGAAATTAAAACATATACTAGAAGGAATTAACAGCATATTAAATGATATATGTGAACTGGAAGACAGAGTAGTGGAAATCACACTCATTGATCAGAAAAAAGAAAAAAAGAATTAAAGTGAGGATGGTTTAAGAGACCTCTGAGACAACATCAAGCATACTAACACCCACATTATAGGGTTTCAGAAGGAAAAGGGAGAGAAGAAAGGACAGACAACTTATTTGAAGAAATAATTGGCTGACAACTTTCCTAACCTCGGGAATGAAACAGACATCCAGATCCAGGAAGCACAAAAAGTCCCCAAAAAATGAACCCCAAAGAAGTCTGTGTGTGTCTGTGTCAGCTGCTTCAGTCATGTCTGACTCTTTGCAACCCTATGGACTGTGGCCCACCAGGCTCCTCTCTTTGTGGGATTCTCCAGGAAAGAATACTGGAGTGGGTTGCTATGTCCTCCTCCGGGGGATCGTCCCGACCCAGGGACCAAGCTGAGTCTCTGACATCTCCTGCATTGGTAGGCGGGTTCTTTACCACTAGTGCCATCTGGGAAGCCCAAAGGAGTCCATACCAAGACATATTATAACTGAAATGTCAAAAATTAAAGAGACTATCAAAAGCAGCAAGGGAAAAGCAACTCTAGTTATGTACAAGGGAACTCCCATAAGACAATCAGCTGACTTTTCAGCAGAAATTTTGCAGGCCAGAAGGGAGTGGCACAATACATTCAAAGTAATGAAAGAACAAAACCCACTACCAAGAATACGCAATCCAGCAAGGCTCTCATTTATGTTTGACAGAGATACTGTTCCACAGATAAGCAAAAGCTGAAAGCATTCAGCACCACCAAACCAGCTTTATAAGAGAGGTTAATGGGGCTTATGTAAGTAGGAAAGAAAAGGCCACAACTAGAAATATGAAAATTGCAAAGGGAAAAGTCTCCTGGTAAAGGCAAACTTACAGTAAAGGTGGTAGACCAACCACTTACAAACCTAATAGGAAAGTTAAAAGTAGTAAAACCATCTGTATCATGATAAATAGTTAAGGGATGCACACACACAAAATGTAAAACATGACGTCAAAAAATAAATGTGAGTGCAAGGGGAATGGTAGAACACATCGAAACTTAAGAGAGCAGCAATTTAAAATAATTTGATACACACACACATAAACATATCCACAAAGCAAAAACCTATGATAGATACACACACGCAAAAGAGAAAGGAATTCAAACAATATTAAAGATAGTCATCAAGTCACAAGAGAAGAGAGCAAAAGAAGATAGGAATGAAAAGGAACTACAAAAACCATCAGAAAACAATGAACAAAATGGCAATAAATACATACCCACCAATAATTACTTTAAATGTAAATGGACTAAATGCTCCAAGTGAAATAATATAGTGACTGCTTACAGGAGACTGACTTCATATCTGAAGACACACAGACTAAAGTATGAAAGTGAAAGTGAAAAGTGAAAAGTGAAAATGAAGTCGCTCAATCATGTCCAACTCTTTGCTACCCCATGGACTGTAGCCTGCCAGGCTCCTCCGTCCATGGGATTTTCCAAGCAAGGATCCTAGAGTGGGATGCCATTTCCTTCTACAGGGGATCTTCTCAACCCAGGGATTGAACTCGGGTGTCCCGCACTGCAGGCAGATTCTTTATCAACTGAGCCACCAGGGAAGCCCCCGACTAAAGTATGGGGACAGAAAAACACATTCCATGCAAGCAGAAATAAAAAGAAAGCTGAGATAGTAATACTGATATCAGAAAAAATAGACTTTCAATCAAAGACTGTCACAAGAGCCAAGGAAGGACATCACATTGTGATCAAAGGATCAATCCAACAAGAAGATATAACAACTGTTAATATATATTCATCCAACATAGGAGCATCTAAATACCTGTGGGAGGAATTAACAAACATAAAGGGAAAAATTGATAGAAACACAATAATAACAAGGGATTTACACCACCCCACTTATATCAATGGACAGATCATCCAAGTGGAAAATCAATACGAAAATATTGGCCTTATATATCGGATGAACTTTTAATAGACACATAGAGAGCATTCTGTAAAAACAGAAGAATAGGGAATTCCCTGGAGGTCCAATGGTTAGGACTCCATACTTTCACTGTCAAAGGTGCAGATTCCATCACTGCCAGGGAACTAAGATCCTGCAAGCGATGCAGTGCAGCCAAAAAATGAAAAGAGAAAAGCAGAATGTACTTTCTTTCCAAGTGCACACGGAACGTTCTCCAGGATAGGTCACATGCTAGGTTATAAAACAAGTCTCAATAAATTTGAGAAGATTGACATATCAAGCATCTTTTTTGATCATAATGGTAGGAGACTACAAATCAACTACAAGAAAAAAACTGCAAAAACACAGATTAAAAATGGCTGAGCAATATGCTAGTGAGCAGCCAATGGTTCACTGAAGAGGGAGGAAGGGAGGGCAGGAGGATAGAAGAGTTTGATATGGCTGTGTGTGCGTGTGCATGTGTGTGTGCACACACATGCAGACACACACGGCATGTAGAATCTTCCCAGACCAGAGATAGAACCCGTGTCCCCTGCATTGTCAGGTGGCTTCTTATCCACTGCACCACCAAGGAAGTCCAAAGAGGTGAGTCTGGTCTGCAGTTTTTTGACTGAGCAGACTGTGAGCAGTGCAGGATGAGTGGTTCCCCAAAGCAAAACTGGGGTTTTGAAAGAAGGGAATGCACGCGGTTCAGGCAAAAGGAGAGATGGCCATTGCAGTTTTCTATCATCTTGGTCCTCCCTGAAAAGATCATTCATTCCCTCTCTTTAGTAGTATCTTGGTTTTTTACCCAAGGAGTAATCCTTCAGCTGACAGTCGTTCTCAAAATGTAAAGGCGTAGCCAACTGTTGCAGTGACAGGTCATGCTGATTTCTGCTCTCCCTCACGCTGCCACTCGCTATTTCTGCCCACTTTGGTCTCAGAGCCCCCCAGATGACTCTAACCTTAGCTGCAGCTTTACTCTGATGTTAATTCTGGGATTTCACTCCTTCCTCTCTGCTTTTAAAATTGAAGTACAGTTGATTTACAGTACTGTGTTAGTTTCAGATACACAGTAAAGTGATGCAGAAAAAATATATTTTGGACTATTTCCCATTATAGATTATTATAAAATATTGAATGTAATTTCCTGTGCTATACAGTAAATCCTTGTTGCTTATTTGTTTTATATATAAACGTTTGTACTCGTTAATCCCGTACTGCTCATTTATCCCCACCTCCATTTCCCCTTTGGTAACCATTAAGTTTTTCTGTGTCTGTGAGTCTGTTTCTGTCTTGTATATAAATCCATTTGTATTATTTTCTTGGATTCCACATTTAAGTGATATCATATAGTACTCATCTTTCTCTGACTTATTTCACTAAATGTAGTATTCTCTAGGTCGATCTGTGTTGCTGCAAGTGCAGTATTTCATTATTTTTTAAGGCCAAGTAATATTCTATTGTGTGTGTGTGTATCATATCTTCTTAAGTTAGTTGCCTTAATGGGCACTTAGGTTGTTTCCATGTCTTGGCTGCCATAAACAGTGATGCTATGAGCATTGAGATGCATGTGTCTTTTAGAATTTTGCTGTTGTTGTTGGTTAATTGCTAAGTCTTTTGTGGCCCCGTGGTTTGTAGCCTGCCAGGCTTCTCTGTCCTTGGGCTTCCCCAGGCAAAATACTGAAGTGGGTTGCCATTTCCTTCTCCAGGGGATCTTCCTGACCCAGGGTTGGAACCCACATCTCCTGCTTGGCAGGTGGATTCTTCACTACTGAGCCACCAGGAAAGTCCTTTTAGAATTAGTTTTTGTTTTTTTCTGGGTATATATCTGCATGGGATTGATGAATCATATGGTAGCTCTGTTTTTAGTTTTTAAGAAACCTCAGTACTGTTTCACATAGTGGCTTCACTAATTTACATTTCTACCAACAGTGAGAGTGTTTCCTTTTCTCCACATCCTCTCCCAGTATTTGTTATTTGTAAACTTCTAAATGATAGCCATTCTGACCAGTGTTACATGATACTTCATTGTGTTTTTGATTTGCATTTCTCTACTAATTAGCATCTTTTCACGTGCCTGTTGGCTAAATGTTTGTCTTCTTTGAAGAAATGTCTATCTAAGTCATCTGCCCATTTTTTGATTAGGTTATTTGTTTTCTCAATATAGTGTTATATGAGCTGTTTGTATATTTTGGCTGTTAACCTCTTGTCAGTCACATTATTTGCAAATATTTTGTCCTATTCTATAGCTTGTCTTTTCATTTTGTTTATGGCTGCCCTTGCTAGGAAAAAGCTTTTAAATTTGATTAGTTTCCATTTTTGCTTTTATTTCTTTTGTCTTGGAAGACTGATCTAAAGAGAAAATATTGCTATGAATTGTGTCAGAGAATATTTTTCCTATATTCTATTCTAGGAGTTTTATAATGTCATGTCATATATTTAGGTCTTTAAGCCATTTTGAGTTTACTTTTGTCTATGGTGTAAAGTGTTCTAACTTCATTGATTTACATACAGATATCCACTTTTCCCAGCACCACTTGTTGAAGAGACTGCTTTTCTCCATTGTATGTTCCTGCCTCCTTTGTTATAGATTAATTGATTGTAGATACATGGATCTATTTCTGGGCTCTTATTCTGTTCTGTGGATCCACATATCTGTCATATATCCATATATCTTCCTTCTGTGCCAGTACCATGCTGTTTTGATTATGGTAGCTTTGCAGTTTTGTCCACAGTCTAGAAGGGTTATGCCTCCAGCTTTGTTCATTTGTCTTAGGATTACTTTGACAACTCTGGGACGTTTGTCATTCCATATAAATTTAAGGATTATTTGCCTAGTCATGTGAAAAATGTCATGAGTATTTTGATTGCATTAAGTCTGTAGATTACTTTGAGTAGTATGGCCATTTTAGCAATATTAATTCTTCCAATCCAAGAGCATGGGATATCTTTCTATTTCTTTGAATCATCTTTTTCAGTTTCCTTTATCAGTGCTTTATAGTTTTCTGTTTATAGGTTTTTGCTTCCTTGGTTAAGTTTATAGCTAGGTATTTTACTATTCTTTTGATGTTATTTTTAAATGGGATTTTTTTAAACTTTCTCTTTCCATTATTTCATTGTTAGTATAAAGAAATGCACCAGATTTCTGTATATTAATCTTGTATCCTGTTGCCTTCCTGAGTTCATTTGTTAATGCTAATAGTTTTTGTATGGAGACTTTAGGATTCTCTATGTAGAGTATCGTGTTATCTGCAAATAGGGACAATTTTGCCTCTTTGCTTCTAATTTGGATGCCTTTTATTTCCTTTTCTTGTCTGATTGCTGTGGCTAAGACTTCCAGTACTATACTGCCTAGAAGTGGTGAGAGTGGGAATCCATGTCTTGTTCCTAAACTTATGCAAAAGCTTTTGGCTTTTCACTGTTGGTATTATGTTGGCTGTGGGTTTGCCATAAATAGCTTTTAGTATGTCGAGATATTTTCTCTCTATAGCCACTTTGGTGAGAGTTTTTTGTCATGAATGGATATTGAATTTTGTCAAGTGCTTTTTCTGAACCTATTAAGATGATCATGTGGCTTCTGTCTCTTGGTTTATTAATGCAATGTATCAGGTTGATTGATTTGCATATGTTGAACCATCTTTGCAACCCTGGATGAATCCAACTGCATCGTGGTATATGATCCTTTTTATGTATTGTTGGGCTCGGTTTGCTAATAGTTTGCTGAGGATTTTTTTTCTTTTTTTTGGTTGTGCTGGATCTTCTTTGCTGCTTGTGAATTTTCTCTAGTTGCAGAGAGTGGGGGCTTCTCTTCATTGTGGTGCACAGGCTTCTCCTTGCAGTGACTTCTCTTGGAGTGGAGCACAGGCTCTAAACACCCAGACTCCAGTAGTTGCAGCATGTGGGCTCAGGGGTTGTGGTGTGTGGGCTCTAGGGTGCATGGGCTTCAGCAGTTATGGCACAAAATTTCAGTGGTTTCTGATCATGGGCCCTAGATTACACAGGCTTCAATAGTTGTGGTGCCTGGGCTCAGGAGTTGCAGCTTGCAGGCTCGAAAGCATGGGCTTAGTAGCTATGGCACACGGGCCTTAGCTGTTCCACGGCATGTGGAATCTTCCCAGACCAGGGTTTGAACTTGTGTCCCCTGCAATGGCAGGCAGATTGGTGTCCACTGTACCACCAGAGAAATCCTTTGTTGAGCCTTTTTGCATCTGTATTCATCAAAGATATTGGTCTATAATTTTTTTTTTGTAGTGTTTTTCTCAGAGGGATAGTGGTTTCATAGAATGAATTTGGGGGTTTCCCTCCCCTCCAAATTTTTGTGAAGTTTGAGAAGGATCGGTGTAAGTTCTTCATTGTATGTTTGGTAGAATTCTTCTGTGAAGGAATCCAGTCCTTGACTTCAGTGTGCAGAGAACTTTGTTTTTTTTAATTACAGATTTGATTTTGCTTCTAGTGATCTATCTGTTCAAACTATCTGTTTCTTATTGACTCAGTTATGGCCGAGTGTATGTTTCTAGAAACTTGTCCATTTCTTGTAGCTTGTCCAATTTGTTGGCATATAACTGTTCATATGGCACCCCACTCCAGTACTCTTGCCTGGAAAATCCCATGGATGGAGGAGCCTGGTAGGCTGCAGTCCATGGGGTTGCTAAGAGAGTGACTTCACTTTCGCTTTTCACTTTCATGCATTGGAGAAGGAAATGGCAATCCACTCCAGTGTTCTTGCCTGGAGAATCCCAGGGGCAGGGGAGTCTGGTGGGCTGATGTCTATGGGGTCGCACAGAGTCGGACATGACTGAAGTGGCTTAGCAGCAGCAGCAGCAGCAACTGTTCATAGTATTCTCTTACAATTTTTTTTTTTTGTATTTCCATAGTATCAGTTATCTCTCTTCTTTCATTTATTGTTTTATTTGAATCTTCTTTCCAGGTGAGCCTGGCTAGAGGTTTGTTAACTTTGTTTATCTTTAAAAAAATCTTTTTGTTTTATTGATCTTTTGCACTTTTTTAAAAAAAAATCTCTATTTTACTTATTTCCTCCCTGATGTTCATTATTTTCCTTCTTATGATGACTTTGAGTTTTGTTTGTTCTTTTTACAATTCTTTTAGGTGGTAGGTTAGACTGTTTATTTGAGATTTTTGTTTCTTGAGGAAGGCTTGTATCACTCTTAACTTCTCTTTTAGAACTACTTTTGCTGCTTACTATGGATTTTTATAAAGTTGTCTTTCTATTTTTTTTGTCTCAAGGTATTTTCTGATTTCTTCTTTGATTTTATCATTGACTCATTGACTTTTTAATAGCATATTGTCTAGTCTCCACTTATTCATTCTTTTCCCATTTTTCTCTCTGTGGTTGTCTTCCAATTTCATATCATTGCAGTCAGAAAACATGCTTCATATAATTTTTATCCTCTTAAGTTGAAGTTTGTTTTGTGGCCTAGTGTCTCATCTCTCCTAGAGAATGTCATATGCACATTTGAAAAGAATGTGTATTCTGATTTTTTTTGGCTGTAGGGTCCTGTAAATTTCAATTAAGTCCCAGTGGTTTTTTTTTTTTTTTTTTTGTTTGTTTGTTTGTTTTTTCCTGGTCGTGCAGCATGTGGAATCTTAATTTCTCTGACCTGCACCCCCTGCATTGGGAGCATGGAGCCTTAACCGCTGGACAGCAAGGAAAGTCTCAAGTCCAGCTGGTTTACTGTGCCATTCAGCACCTCTGCTGTCTTACTACTGATTTCCACCTGGATAAATAATTGGTCCATTGATGTCAGTGGGGTGTTAAAGTCTCCTATTTTTTTTTTTAATTCCTGTGAGTTTTCCCCCTTATCTCTGTTAGTATTTGTTTTATATATTTAGGTGATCCTATATTGGGTGCATATGTGTTAATGAGTAGAATATCTTCTTCTTGTATTGACTGCTTTATCATTACATAATGTCCTTCTTTGTGTTTTGTTACAGTCTTTGTATGAAGTCTCTTTTATTTGATATAAGTATTGTTACTCTCACTTTCTTGCCATTTCCACTTGCATGAAACGTCTTTTTCTACCCCTCACTTTTAGTCTCTGTAGGTTTTCACCCTGAAATTAGTCTTTTATAGGCATTATGTTGTAGAGTTTTGTTTTTCTAGCCAATCTGTCATTCTACGTCTTTTGATCAGAACATTTACTCCATTGATATTTAAAGTATTGATGGATATGTACTTATTGCCATTTTAAACCTTGTTTTCCAGTTGTTTTTATAGTTCATCTTTCCCCCCTACATTTCCCAAAAGAAAACAATGAGGATTTGTTAAATTCTCAAGAGTTTAGTTTCCTTTTCTGATCTCTTATCAGCTGAGTAGGATTTTAACTTTGGGAAAGGGGATGGGGGAGCTTATAATAGTTTTTGAAAAAAGAAAGAAATCAAAAAAGCTAAGATTTGGCCCTGGCCTTGTCACTTATTAATGTGTGCCCTTTAGAAGACTTCTGATTTTTAGCGTTAACATCTGAAAAATGAGACTACCTTTGCTCTCCTCACCTGACTGTCATAAAGATAATATTTTAAAAAACACTTTGCAAGCTACTATATAAATGAAAGCTATTGTTCAGAAGGGTCAGTCCTGCTGAAGCAACACTTAAAATTACCTTTAGCCCATGGGAGCTAGAGAAAGTGTGAATCTTGTACAGAAATCAGATTTTAGTGATAAAATACGATCTATAGGGAATGTTGGCTGTGAGGGTGTATCTATTTGTTTAACAAATATTCACCAAGTACCTTCTCCATGTATGGAACAGCGTAAACCACTGGGGGTATAATGGTGAATAAGTCAGTAGGGTGCCTGCACGCATAGACTAGGGCAGAGATGGACATTATCCAACTAACGACCTAACTTAATATAGTAGAATGCATATGTATGAGAGCAGTAACTTTGCTTTGTTACCACTGTGTCCACAGTGTCTAGAATGTTCAATAAGTCTTTAGTAAATATTTTTTGGACTTGTGGTAATCCCTGGGAAGGAAGAGCTCAGAGAAGTCTGGGTAAACATCAGGGGATCTAGTGTAGACTTGGGGGTTAAAGGCTTCCTTGAGCAAATGATGTTTGAGCTGAGGTCTTAAGGATAAATAAGACTGAACTTGGACGAGGTAGGAATAGAGTGCTTCAATCCCAGGGACTGAGGAAGGAAAGAACTTGGCATGTTTGGGCAAATAAAAGGAGATAAGAATATTGAGATAGCCTAGAAAGGGGGATGGCAGGAACACGGAAAAGCTAAGAGTGGAGTGGGAGGCAGGGACTATTACTCACAGAGACTTTTGAAACTTTAAAAAAGATTGTGGGAGCCAATGAAGGGCTTTGCACAGAGGTAGGTCAAGATGATATTTGTGTTCTAAAGCAATAATCCTGCAATCTGTGAGCTGAGAGAAACCCATTAGGTGGCAGTTACTGAAATTTGGACAAGCGGGGACATTAGTTTGGACTGGGGCCATAATGGGAAAATGGAGTGAAGTGCATGAAATCAGGAGCTATTTTGAAGTTATATCCACAGGACTTTGTGATGGACTGGATGTGAAGAAAGAGAGAGAGATGAAAGAGTCAAGCTTGACTCCTGAATTCCTGTTTGTAGCTGAACAGATTTCCTCCCTGAAAGAGGAAATTTACCGAGATGTCGTCTAAGGGTAAAAAGTTCCTTCTGACAGTGTGAGCCCTTGGATGCACATAACTGTAGAATTCTGCCTAATTTTCACAAGCTTCTTGTTACTCATTGTCTCTGTTTAACATCTCCACTAAGCTTAACTTAAATCTTGTATAACTTGCATTTTGTGGGTTTCATCCATCCACTTGTTCCTATTGTCTTTTCTAATGAGCTAATAGTCTCAATAATAAAATACACATAATGCTCTATTAAAAATCTTTTGAGTCCTTTAAAGCACCTAGCACAAAGTCAACTTCCTTATAGACATCCAAAAATAAAGAGTAGGTATATAACATGTTCATATCTTATACATAGGTATGTCCTACTTCAGTCAAACAAAATATGTAAAAATTTGGATTAAAAATGTAAATTAGGTCAGACTTATTCACTTTAGAAAGTGTTGTTTCACTTTATAAATGATTATCCATAGTAAATTTCCTAATGTATTTAAAATATGGTTCAATTTACAGCAATCATAATTATATATATGATCACGGATAACTCTTACATATAGTGTGGTACATTTAGATTACATAGAAGGCTGTTTGTTTTTTCTCTCTCAATGGACTGTCACCTCATCCTGCTTTATAAACAGCACCTGAAAAAGGCAGGCAATTTAAACACTCAAAACCTTGAAACTGGACAGGAGGACATATCTCTTAGGACACCAATTTGGTTGCTATTGCAAAGGACAAAATAATAGTGACTTAAACAAGACACATGTTTCTTTCTGCGGTAGGCCGAGTAATGGCCTCCCAAAAATATTTATGTCCTAATCTCTGGAACCTTTGACTATTATCTTACATGTAAAAAGGAACTCTGTAGATGTGATTAAGGTTACAGACCTTGAGATTGAGATATTTTCTTGTATTATCTAGATGAGGTCTTAAGAGCAGAGACCTTTTCCTGGCTGTGGTCAGAGAGGGATGTGATGATGAAGGAGGGTCAGAGAGGTTAACATGAGAAAGACTCAACCTGTCATTCCCTGCTTTAAAGATGAAAGAAGGGAAGGAACCACAAGCCAAGGAATGTGGCAGCTTCCAGAGGTTGGAAAAGGCAAGAACAAAATTTCCCACAGAAATTCAAGAGGGAACCTAGCCTTGTCCTCTGAAACCCTGCCTCACTTCTGACCTATAAAACTGTAAAATAATTAATATATGTTGTCCTTAAACCACTTAATTTTTGTTCAGATATTATAGCAGCAGTAGAAGACTTTGGTATCTGAAAGTTGGATGCTGCTGTAACCGATAGTTAGAAATGTCGAAATACGTTTGGGATTGAGCAGTGGGCAGAGGCGGGAAGAATTCTGAGGAGGCTAGATTGCCTTAGACTGCTGGTGGAAATAGCAATGCTGAAGTCTCTGCTGGTGAAGGCTCAGAAGAATCATCATAGAGGATATCTAAATGGCTGTAAGCAGACTGTTAATAGAAACCTGGACCTTAAGGACAGTTCCCATGAGGATGCAGAAGGAAATGAGGAACATGCTGTTGGAAACTGGAGGAAAGTGGATCCTTGTTACATAAAGATACAGTGAGCAGAACTGTGAACTTCCCTGAGCCTCTTGATGAAAGTGAAAGAGGAGAGTGAAAATGCTGGCTTAAAGCTCAACATTCAGAAAACGAAGATCATGGCATCTGGTCCCATCACTTCATGGCAAATAAATGGGGAAACAGTGGAAACCGTAGCTGACTTCATTTTTCTGGGCTCCAAAATCACTGCAGATGGTGATTGTAGCCGTGAAATTAAAAGATGCCTACTCCTTGGAAGGAAAGTTATGACCAACTTAGATAGCATATTCAAAAGCAGAGACATTACTTTGCCAACAAAGGTCCATCTCGTCAAGGCTATGGTTTTTCCAGTAGTCATGTATGGATGTGAGAGTTGGACTATAAAGAAAGCTGAGCACAGAAGAATTGATGCTTTTGAACTGTGGTGTTGGAGAAGACTCTTGAGAGTCCCTTGGACTGCAAGGAGATCCAACCAGTCCATCCTAAAGGAGATCAGCCCTGGGTGTTCATTGGAAGGACTGATGTTGAAGCTGAAACTCCAGTACTTTGGCCACCTGATGCAAAGAGCTGACTCATTTGAAAAGACCCCGATGCTGGGAAAGATTGAAGGCAGGAGGAGAAGGGGACGACAGAGGATGAGATATCACCGATTCAACGGACATGGGTTTGGGTGGACTCCGGGAGTTGGTGATGGACAGGGAGGCCTGGCGTGCTGTGGTTCATGGGGTCGCAAAGAGTCAGACACGACTGAGTGACTGGACTGAACTGAATTGAGCTGATATGAGAATACTTCTATTTTTTCCTCTTATTGCCCTTTGCTTTGTATGTCTGTGTTCTCGGAGGGCAGAGGCTCAGTGCAGCAGGAATGGAGGGGGGATGTGCCCATATTCTCATGTTCAGAGTCCCCTTTCCCTATCTGAAGTCTCACTGTGATCCTGCCCATTTGTGCTGATAGGGCTTGACCTTCTCGGTGAGCAGTCACTTAAGTACTAAATGTGAGTTCAGTGACTGTGACTCTTACCCAGGGTGAGAGGTTTGTGTTGCTTGCATTTGTGCCCTCCATCAAAACTTACTGAGTGAAAGACTAAATATGTTTCTCAATAGCAGTTTGAAGGCACCAAAGTGTTAGTGAAAGTCGCTTTAGTCTTGTCTGACTCTTTGTGACTTCATGGACTGTAGCCCACCAGGCTCCTCTGTCTATGGGATTCTCTAGGCAAGAATGGGAGTGGGTAGCCATTCCCTTCTTCGGGGGATCTTCCTGACCCAGGGACTGAACCTGGGTCTCCTGCATTGCAGGCAGGTTCTTTACTGTCTGAGCTACCAGGGAAGCCGCAAAACAGTATCCAAAACCTAAAACCAAACCACGTAGTAAATTGTATAATCTAAGTGGGCAAATGAACAGATGCCTAATATAATTCATTAGGGTGTTAATTATGATGATGGTGTCTAAGGTGTGCACGTTCTTAACCCTCCAGGTGTGAATGCCCTAGTGTGGGGAACAAATAAGAATATTGGATCCATGCGTCATTTGAAGGGATCTTGCTTTTTTTCTACTTCCCATGGTGCTTTATTGTTGAGAGAAAAATGACAATCCCAGTTGCCATTGGGTTGTACATCACTCTCACTGAATTCCCCAGGAGAGATGACTTCACAGTTTCTTGGAGGCTTCTGTTTATTTCACCCGTCAGAGGACTGTTTGTAGTTTTCATGTAAATTTTTAACGGGCAGGAACATCTGTTCCCCATCCAACCGTGATGTTTTGGGAATAGATGAGAGTCCCTGGCTGTACACAAACTGTGTTTGCTGTGTATCAACTGGATGTACAGAAAAATAATGTAGACCAAGGACAAAGAGAGGCATGAAGAGGGAGCGGGGAGGAAAAGGGGGAAGCGGTGAATGGCTGAGTGTGCAGGAAAACCCATGTGCCCGCTGATAGCACTGTGTGTGGCCCATCTCCTTGTGTGGTCTGGATGGTCCTGGTGGATCCCAGGCCTCCCTCGTTCCCTCTGAGGCAGAGCCAGTGCATCTGGTGAACCACTTAGCTCCATAACTGTGGGCACCTCTTGCCCTTGTAGGGGGAAGAACCAGCATGCCACCAGCCTGCACCCACTTGGCCCTCAAGGCTGGCAGAGCTCGCTTCTCCTTGTTTGCTCCTGTCCCTCTAGAGGTCCCTCCCCACCTCCTATCACCTGAGATCCTGCTGGAACTTGGAGTTCTTAGGCAGGACTAAACAGAACATTGGAATTGTGCCCCCCATAACTTGGAATTTGCAGAAGGCCCCTGACCGCCTTTCTGGCCCTACCTCTCATTCTCCCTATGCATTTTCCAGCCACCTGAAATTACTTGCAATCCCTCAAATGCACATACTTCTGAGGCTTTTTTTTTTTTAACCTTGGAATGCTTCCTTTTTCCCAGCCCCCGTCCACATGGTGTGCTCACACACACATACAGAACACATGTGCACACCACCCTGCCCACTACTGTCTGCAATTCAAAACTTGAATGGACGTTTTCTCTGTGAGGGGCTCCTGGACCCACTCGAGCACAGTTCATCACCTCCCTTGCTGCCCCTTTCTTCTGCATGCATGCTCTGTGGTCCTCCCAGTCGCTCTGCAGTGATGGGTTTGGTGTGAGGGCTGTCTCTGAAGTCAAATTGCTTGGCGTCAAATTGCTTGGCTACAAATTGCAGCTCCATCACTGGATTTTGTGATCCTGGGCAAGTGAACATCTCTATGCCTCAGTTTCCTAGTCTGTAGACTGGGGGTGCTATTAATAATGACCATATACATTTGTTGAGAAAATTAAGCAAGATGATACATGTAAATCACTTAGCAAAATACCCGGGCTCAATAAAGGGCAGCTATTACTATCGACTCCTCAGTTTTTCTTTTTCTTTTAAGTTTCATTTTATTTTTAATTAGAGGATAATGACTTTACACTATCTGTTGGTTTCTGCCACACATCAACAGGAATCAGCCACAGTTATGCATCTGTCCCCCTCCTCTTGAACTTCCCTCCCATCTTCCAACTTCTCAATTTTTGTTCCCAACCATCTTGTATGGGGACTGTTACACACCTTGTATTCCTAGAGACTGGCGTATAATAGATCGCTCACCTTTGTTTGTTGAGTTGAATTGTTGAACAGATGGCTTCCATTGGCCTACTCAATTAAGTTCATATTCTCTGGAATCGGAAGTTGGGGTTCAAATCTTAACTTTCACCAATTTATAGCTGTGGGACCTTCAGCAAGTTAATTAAACTTTCTATATTTTAGTTTCATTCTCTTAAAATTTTAATTATGATAGTACCTAACTCATAGGGTAGAGATAATCTACCTTCACAGTACATAGCCTAGAATATGCAAAGATCTCAATAAATGTTAATTGATACTATTCTCACTAATACTATGAGTATTATTATATTTAATTACGTTTAATACTCATCTTAAATATCACTATTATTAAGTCTTTCTCAACCACTCTATCCTGAAGTACTCTTTATTCAATCATCCAATATAATTACTAAATGTCAGCTATAAGCCTGGCACCATGCTAGATACCAGCTATGCCCTGGTAAATAAATCATATATGGTCTCTACCTTTGTATAAGCTGGCGTTTGACAGAATGATAAATCTTAATGCGTTTCCAAAGTTTTCAATCCAGTGAGATACAGATTCATGAGACAGATCAAAATATGAGCTTACTTATAACCACGTAGGAAAGATGTTAACTGCCCATGTCCTCAACCCAGCTATTATTCTTTTATCCTGTCTAGATTCATCACTGAAGAATTCTTGGGTCACTATAATTGGCTAAATCAAGGCTTTAGCCTTAGGCTGGATTTGGGTTAAATAGTATCATTGATTTCTCAGTTGCTAAAGGAAGGAACTTCAAGGAAAATATCATGTTGCTTGGGAAACTAAATATTCACTGGGCCAAAGCTTTTAAAGCAGCTCTTGAATGGTCTTCTCATGGATTTGGTAATTTCTGGGAAAAGGACCTCTAGGCTTTATGCTCCTTGAGCGTATACTCCTGGTGTCTGTGGCACTGGGGCTTAGGGTATGGCTTAGTAGTAACAAGTGCTCAATAAAGATGTATTTAACTCACATTATTAGACAACAGTTTAGCTGAACATAAAATTCCAGTGGGTCGATTATTTTCACTAAACACTTTGGTTTTGTTATAGGACTGCCTACTTGCTTCTTGGTTGTTTTTGAGAAGCCTAGTGCCCGTCTATTGATACCTTATAGTTATTCCCCGGTTCCCTGGGGTAATCTCTATTTTGAAGCTGGTATGTATTCTTCCCATCTATGTTATTACACTTTTACTAAATATCAGTTCAGTTCAGTTCATTTGCTCAGTTGTGTCCAACTCTTTGCAGCACACCAGGCCACCCTGTGATCACCAACTCCTGGAGTTTACCCAAACTCACGTCCATCAAGTTGGTGATGCCATCCAACAATCTCATCTCTGCCATCCCCTTCTCCTCCTGCCTTCAATCTTTCCCAGCATCAGGGTCTTTTCAAATGAGTCAGCTCTTCGCATCAGGTGGCCAAAGTATTGGAGTTTCAGCTTCAATATCAGTCCTTCCAATGAATATTCAGGGTTGATTTCCTTTAGGATGGACTGGTTGGATCTCCTTGCAGTCCAAGGGACTCTCAAGAGTCTTCTCCAGCACCACAGTTCAAAAGCATCAATTCTTCTGTGCTCAGCTTTCTTTATAGTCCAACTCTCACATCCATATATGACTAATGGAAAAACCCTAGCTTTGACTAGACGCACCTATGTTGGCAATGTAATGTCTCTGTTTTTTAATATGCTGTCTAGGTTGGTCATAGCTTTCCTTTCAAGGACCAAGTATCTTCTAATTTCATGGCTGTAGTCACCATCTGCAGTGATTTTGCTGCTGCTGCTGCTGCTAAGTCACTTCAGTCATGTCTGACTCTGTGCGACCCCATTGGAGCCCCGCAAAACAAAGTCTCTCACAGTTTCACTGTTTCCCCATCTATTTGCCATGAAGTGGTGGGACCAGATATCATGATCTTAGTTTTTTGAATGTTAAGTTTTAAGCCAACTTTTTCACTCTCCTCTTTCACTTTCATTAAGAGGCTCTTTAGTTCTTCTTCCTTTTCTGCCATAAGGATGGTGTCATCTGCATATCTGAGGTTATTGATATTTTTCCTGGCAATCTTGATTCCAGCTTGTGCTTCATCCAGCCCAGCATTTCACATGATATAATCTGCATATAAGTTAAATAAGCAGGGTGACAATATACAGCCTTGATGTACTCCTTTCCTGACTTGGAACCAGTCAGTTGTTCCATGTCCAGTTCTAACTGTTGCTTCCTGATCTGCATACAGATTTCTCAGGAGGCAGGTAAGGTGGTCTGTTATTCCCATGTATTTAAGAATTTTCCACAGTTTATTATGATCCACACAGTCAAAGGCTTTGGCATAGTCAATAAAGCAAAAATAGATGTTTTTCTGGAACTCTTTTGCTTTTTTGATGATCCAGTGGATCTTGGCAATTTGATCTCTGGTTCCTCTGCCTTTTCTAAATCCAGCTTAACATCTGGAAGTTCACGGTTCATGTACTGTTGAAGCCTGCCTTGGAGAATTTTGAGCATTACTTTGCTAGCATGTGAGATGACTGCAATTGTGTGGTAGTTTGAACATTCTTTGGCATTGCCCTTCTTTGGGATTGGAATGAAAACGGACCTTTTCCAGTCCTGTGGCCACTGCTGACTCTTCCAAATTTGCTGACATATTGAGTGCAGAACTTTCAGAGCATCATCTTTTAGGATTTGAAATAGCTCAACTGGAATTCCATCACTTCCACTAGCGTTGTTTGTAGTGATGCTTCCTAAGGCCCGCATTCCAAGATGTCTTGCTCTAGGTGAGTGATCACACCATCATGATTATCTGGGTCATGAAGATCTTTTTTGTACAGTTCTTCCGTGTATTCTTGCCACCTCTTCTTAATATCTTCTTCTGTTAGGTCTGTACGGTTTCTGTCCTTTATTGAGCCCATCTTTGCGTAAAATGTTCCCTTGGTATCTCTAATTTTCTTGAAGAGATCTCTAGTCTTCCACATTCTATTGTTTTCTTCTATTTCTTTGCATTGATCACTGAGGAAGGCTTTCTTTTCTCTCTTTGCTATTCTTTGTAACTGTGCATTCCAATGGGTATATCTTTCCTTTCTCCTTTGCTTTTAGCTTCTCTTCTTTTCTCAGCTATTTGTAAGGCCTCCTCAGACAGCCATTTTGCCTTTTTGCATCCTTGGGGATGGTCTTGATCATTGCCTCCTGTACAATGTCATGAACCTCCATCCATAATTCTTCAAGCACTCTGCCTATCAGATCTCATCCCTTGAATCTATTTGTCACTTCCACTGTATAATTGTAAGAAATTTGATTTGGGTCATACCTGAATGGTCTAGTGGTTTTCCCTACTTTCTTCAATTTACTGAATATATTTAACGATAAAATATTAGTGTGGGCTTTAAAAAATTTCATAAATTATTACTCTTGTAGGTATCCTGCCATTTGCTTTTTGAAGTCACCATTATGGTTTCAGTATTTATCCAAGTTCCTACAAGTAGGTCTACGTCATTCATTTCTACTGCTGCACATTTCACTGGAAAAATATAGCAGCATGAATTTACTCGCTGATTATCACAAGGTGGTTTCTGATTGGTTCTATGAGTGCTTGAATGAGCATTCTTGTGCCTGTCTCCTGGGTGATACAGAAGATGCACGCTGAGAAGCAGGATTGCTGAGCCACCCAGGATAGACGCATTTTAGATGCTGGTGACTGGTCTCCAAAGTGGTCTTCCAATTCACACTCCAACCAGCGGGGCCCAAGAACACGACTTCTTCACATTCTCATCAGCTTTTGTCAGACTTCTGAATGGCTGTGTACTTGACCCAGACTTTGTACATTGTCTCCAGTATTATTCTCTTTTTGCAGATGAGAAAACTAAGGCTAAAGGGTGGCAAGTTCAGAGAAAGAATGAGTGAATGAATGAAGGAGTGAATATGGTGATACTTCATTAAGTTCCAGAATATAAGTCCATGAATGTGTACCTTACCCCTAGCCCTTAGAACAGGTTCTGGTAACAGGTGAGTGCTCAGTAGTTACTGTAATGAATGGAGGAACCCGAGCAGAGAATGTCCTTTTTCTCCAGGAGCCTCCCCTAGGCCCTTCTGAGATACATCCTGCACGCAGCCTGCAGGGTTTTAGAAGGAGTAGCAAAGGTCTGCAGCAGCCTGGGCTAATGGAGCAGAAGAAGGGTGGCAGCTAAAAATTTTTTCAATGGAAAATTAAATTTGCTCAGCAGGAGTCTGATGAGATGCTGGGGCCAGACTGAAGGAGGCTGCAGCTGGCAGGAGTGTCCATCTGGATCCCACAGGCCTCTGGAAGTGGTGAGGCTATTCTTAGCCTTCTTTTCTTTGGTCTTCATTTGCTCTTAATCAGGGCTCTCTTGATTTTGCAATTGGAGTTTTTTTTCCCCCTTCTGTAAAGCAATGATTTTCCATATAGTAATTCTTTCCTTCTTTAGACTTCCCAGAGTGGGTGGGAGGTTCTTTTTGAGCTCAGACACTTTGCACACTGCCTCCCACCCCACTCCTCCCACTCCTTTTGTGGCTGGTGGAGACCTATTCTGTGTGCGGGATTTGACCCCACATCCTTGTTTGTTTACAAAGGACTTAACCATCCCACTCTTCTTGCTAATTATTTTTTCCTAGGAACATCAATAGGAGTACATTTCCAACCCTGCCTGCCTCTGCCTCGTGCGTCCTGAATGCTGCTGGATTCATTTAACTGGAGCCTTCAGGGGCAGCACTACTGATGGCAGGTGGCCAAGCTCCAGGCCTCGGCTCCTGCGTCATCGTCATAATCACTCACGTTGAAACAGCACTCTGTGGTTAACAGACTGCTCCAAGCTCAGTAGCCCTTTAGTCCTCACAGCAGCAGAAGCCAAGGCCTCTGGGGTTTGGTGACATCCCCAGGATCGTGTGACCAGGAAGAGGAAAGGCTGAGGTTTGACCTTGCCTTCCTGACGCTGAATCCCCTATCTGTTCTTTCAGCCCTTGCAGGGGTCATCAAGGCAAATACTTTGGGGGCCAGGTAGCTAATCTAAATGAGAGAAGCTGACCAGAGTAGAAGACGTTAGGGAGTAGTCAGGACTCTGGGGAGTCAGGCAACAAGCTCTGCCTCAAGGCATCTCAAGGCCAAGCATTTCGAAAGCAATACAAACCAAGCCCATTTATTTGATCACCTTTTCAGTGTTCAGGACATCCCTTCTCTTGGTTTTGGTGGAGGTGGACCACATCACTTTATCATTGAGTAGCACTGACTTGATGGCACGAATAAGCACGACCTTGGTGGCAGTAAGTCTCCAGGATAAATGAGGAAGATTGAGTAATTCTATGGCTTTTAGGATAGTATTACAGACCCAAGAGTGCACTGATCTTGGGCCTACCCATCACCTTGCCTTCTCTAGAACTTTCAAAGTGTGATATTCAAAGTAATAGGACATTAATGGTTAATCCCTTATGCCTCAACCCCAGGCCTGGTCAAATATTCTCCCCCTCCTTCCCCACCTCTTCCTCCTTCTCTCATCTCTTTCTGAAATCATGGGGTGGCTGCACAGGTCTCTATGCTGAGAAAAAAGAGTGACAGGGTGACCGAGACAGGGAGATAGTCAGGCCCCCCAAATTCACCCCGAGTTTACCTTCTCATCCAGGCATAGGAGCAAGAGAAAAGAAAGAGAAGAGGGTGGTTCATGCCTTTAGGGAGAGACAGACCTTCCCCATTAGTAATATATTAG
Organism: Budorcas taxicolor; assembly: GCF_023091745.1. NCBI lineage: Eukaryota > Metazoa > Chordata > Mammalia > Artiodactyla > Bovidae > Budorcas > Budorcas taxicolor. The sequence continues at coordinate 83,092,134 of NC_068923.1, forward strand.
TGACATGTGGCCCAGTGAAGGTCAGGGGCTTTTGCCAATCAAATCAAAACTCCTCTTTTGAGGGGGATTAGGAAGGAGGTAGGCTGAGGTGAGGGGGTGTGGGGAACAGGGCTGACGTGTAGCCCCTACTCTGAACAACAGTGGTTAAGACTGTGGCCCCAGAGAGCGCAGCTCTGCTACCTACTGGTCCTGTGACCTTGAACAAGTTATTTCACGCCACTCCTCAGCATCTTTGTCCATGAGACACGGGCAGATGCTGTGGTTGTGAGGTGAGATACGGTATGTGCCTTTGTCAGTAAATGTCAGTTATTTTTGTTTGGAGTTCTGTCTCCTAGCCCCACTCTTTGCCCTACTAGCTAAAAACCTGAGGAGCCTTCAAATGCCCATGAAAGGAATACAGACACAATAATTCATAGACTAAGAAACTACAATCTTCTGCCAATATTTCTCCTCCAGAACTTGCTATCTGTCCAAATGTCCTGATTCCCCCTTTTTCCTCCATCTCCAAACCCTCAGATGGTCCTGGTGAGCTGGAATCCTGGACGAGGCGGCTAGGACTCTGCTGGGTGAAGCTTGGCTCCGATATGTGCTTTTTGCTGGTATAACTGTGACTTTTGTCTAAATATTCACTCCAACTTAACTGCCATTCAGTTGAAACTCTTCCCAAGTTGTTGCTTTCTCATCTGGCTTCTTGTGGGAAAGAAAATTTAAGAAGGCAGATTCAAACACAGCACTGATGTACTTATCCAGTCAATAGGGGACTGAAGAGCCCTCTCCCCCATCTTTAGAGCTGATTTTCTTTGGCGTGCTTCACATATACCAATGAACAACAGTTAAGAGGGGATATGGTCTAGGTGTAGAATTAGGTTCTTAATAGGAAGAATTAGGTTCTTATCAATGGGAAAAGCTGCAGTCCATGGGGTCGCTAAGAGTCGGACACGACCGAGCGACTTCACTTTCACTTTTCACTTTCATGCATTGGAGAAGGAAATGGCAACCCACTCCAGTGTTCTTGCCTGGAGAATCTCAGGAACGGGGGAGCCTGGTGGGCTGCCGTCTATGGGGTCGCACAGAGTCGGACACGACTGAACCGACTTAGCATGCATGCATGCATGCATTGGAGAAGGAAATGGCAACTCACTCCAGTATCCTTGCCTGGAGAATCCCAGGGACAGAGGAGCCTGGTGGGCTGCCATCTATGGGGTCACACAGAGTCGGACACGACTGAAGTGACTTAGCAGCAGCAGCAATGGGAAAAAGTCAAACTGAGAGGCTACATGATCTGCTTATATACTCTGATTTACACATAGTGTTTTTGCTGGCTTCCCTGATGGCTCAGTTGGTAAAGAATCTGCCTGCAACGCAGGAGATTCCTGGGTTATGCAGGAGACCCCGCTTTGATTCCTGGGTTGGGAAGATCCCCTGGAGAAGGGATAGGCAACCTACTCCAGTATTCTTGGATTTCCCTTGTGGCTCAGCTGGTAAAGAATCTGCCCGCAATGCAGGAGACCTGGGTTTGATCCCTGGATTGGGAAGATCCCTGGAGAAGGGAAAGGCTACTCACTCCAGTATTCTGGCCTGGAGAATTAATAGTCCATGGGATAGCAAAGAGTCAGACAGGACTGAGTGACTTTGTTAGGATCAGTTGACAGAGTCAGCTCAGCATGAAAAAGCACAGATAATTCTGAAATACAGATAATTCATAGATTACCTTTTGGATGGTCTCCTCCCCTTCTCTCTCTCTCTGTTCTTCCCTGACCCCCTACTCTTCTCTTTTTACCACCTCTGTAGCCATCCTCTTCCTGGCTGAGCCCAGAAGGAAAACTCGATGGAAATGAAGGGACCCATCCAGGAAATTATGACCCTCAGGCTCTGGTTGCAGCACTGCCAGTTACTGCCTGAGTGGTAGTCATCCCCCTGGGTATCAGCTTCCTCACATATAAAATGAGGAGGTTGGGCCCAGGGCACCTGGGACCAAGAGAGCTCTGGGTTGCCATTCCATCTTTGCCAGCGTGGGGCCTGGCATGTCTCAGCAGCTGGTCACTTGGATAATCCCCAGAGCATGAAAATGCTGCAGGGTAACAGAGAACAGACTCTGTTCACAGCAGGGTCCAGCCACTTGAATAGATGCTGGTGCCTCTGGCTCTTTTCCGGAGCCACCAGCCCATCCAGAGATGCAGCTGGCTGGAAAAGCAGATGGGTGTGTTGGAAAGGCCAGTGTCACCTCCAAACACAGTGTCTGGGAAATGCCCGTGGCCTGCCAAAGAGGTCACTGAATCCCTCCAGCTGGGGGCACATTGCAAAGAGCCAGGCAAGTGGAGCTTCAAGTCCTGATGCTGCCACATACATGAGCTGCGTGACCTTGGGCAAGCTCTCTGACTTTGGGGGTCATTTTGCTCCTCTATGGGAGCAGTAGTATCTTCACCTTGCAGAATTGTAGTGAAGTTTGAGATACTGCAGAGGTCTAACAGTACCTACTAAATATAGGAACTCAGAGACACTCAGTAAATGATAGAAGTGACTGTTTCTGTTATCTTGTGCCCTTTATTCACAGGCATCATTCTTGGGACTGGAACCCAGGCTAAGGCTCCTCGCATGGCCAGAGGCCCTGGCCCCACGGCCAGGACCGGCCATGCCAGGGAGCCTGGTACAGGAGATGCTACTAGTCGGGATGCTGATTAAATTCTCTGATCCAGGAGCCTCAGCGTCCTGGTCCAGAGCAGGAGGGCTAGCCACATTGAGCACAGTCTGCTTGGATCCCTACTTAAGCTATTTTTTCAAGACCTTTTCAAGGTCGTGCCCCCTTGCCCCACCTTCCTCTGGCTCCTTTTCTCTGGGTCCCGGTCAGAGAAGGGAGACAAGCAGTGTGGGTCTCCCCTCCTTCCCTCATTCACCGGGAAGGCGACAGGAGCGGGCAGAGGCCGTTTTCCTTGCAGAAGATTCGGCTGACACAAGCCCCCAACACTTCCATGGGGCTGTAGCCCCAGCCTAAATCTCCATGGGAGCCTCGCCGATCCCTGGCTTTTGGTTTTGGCGAAACTGGGTTTCCCTTGCAGAAGACGCGGCTGACACAAGCCCCGAACACTTCCGTGGGGCTGTAGCCCCCTGTTTTGTTTTGTTTTTGTTTTTGTTTTGTCTTTTGGCGAAACTGGGTTTCCAATCCCAACCTGCCTCTTCCTCCATCCTTCATCCGGACAGCTCGCAAACTGTTTTGCTGGAAAGTGCGATTAAGGGGCACTTCGTGTATTATCTGCCCCCTTCCAGCGTCCGCCTGGTCAAAAGAACAAATCAGAATAAAGGAGCCCGGGATTCAACTGTCGTTATTTTTTTTTAAAAGGGGAGAGAGGCGGGGGTCACATGACGGCGAGTCACCGATTTGGCGAAGGGGCTGCCCCTCGGGGCTTGCTGCAGAGCCGCCCGGCCCCCAAACCCCGGGCGGGGGCGCTGACGTCACGGCAGAGCCCGGGCCGCGCGCGTATAAACCGCGGGGCGCGGGCGCGGGCGCACCCGGCGCAGTCACCCCGCGATCGGCCGCCCGCATCGCGGCGCGCGTCCGCCCTCAGCCGCCCCCCGGGTAAGGCGCGCGGCCCGCGGCGGGGAGCGGGGACCTCCGGAGAGGCGCGGGGGGCAGGACTGGGGGAAGGGGTGGGCGTCCCCAGCCCGCGGAGAACTTTCCAAGTGGGGAAAAGAACCTTCGGGACCTGCTGTCCGGCGCGGTGGTCTTTCGATTGGGGGGTCGGGGGGTGAGGGGTGTTGCAGAGTTTAAGGGGCGAAGGATGCCATTCGGCGGTGGCGGGTTGCTTTCGTGCAGTTCAGTTGGAGGGTCATCTCCTCCTCCAGACTGTGGTCGGAGGACAGCCGTCAGGGATACTTCAGGCACTGGTTGTTTGAAGAGTCGGCCTACCGGAGGCGCTGCTTCTAAGATTAAAAAAACACAAACCTACAAACCGATTGGTCATCAGGGTCATCGAGGTGAGGGTCGCGGCTAGGGTCATCGACGTGTTGGGGTTCTGGGGAGTGGGTGCGGGAAGGGGAGGGTCTCTCGCTCACCGGTGCATCTTGCTGCTGAAAATGAGATTGCTTCTGCTTTCTGTCTGAGAGCCTGGGAGTCCAGACCTCCGGGCAAGGGGAGGGAGTCTTGAGAAAGGCCAAGCTGTGGCCACGTTGTTGAATGTCTTTCTGGAGGGAGTCTTGGACCCGATTGGCTTCAGGAAGGTGGAAATCCGAGCTGATGGAAAGGAACTCTTGGAGTGGACAGAGTTTAATAAGAGTGAAGCACTCTGTCTGCAAGTTTGACAGCTCTGAACGTGAGCAGGTCCTCTCCCCGCCAGAAGGACAAGGCAGAGGGCTGGGATGGGTTAAATGTGATATCTGTGGGCAGGGGAGCAGAAGTGAGGCATATACCTATCGCAGAAATTCTCCCCCTCAAATAAGAGCATATTCAGGCAGCTGGGGAGCATCAGGGCAACTTTACTAAACATGGAAGTTCCAATCAGCCCTGGTCCAATCCAGCCGGGGGGGGGATGATGTCATTGTCACGTGTTCCCCACTGAGGCATAAAAGCCTGCTGGGTGCTGCTGCTACTTAAGTGCCATGTTTAGACATTAGCAGCTAACCTGGCCAGCTGGTCCCCAGCTGCATTAACTTGTTGCTTTTCAAGCCTTCTCTGGAGGCTCTTTGTGCCTTCTGGCTGCTTCTGTGCCCGCTCTGAGTGGGGAATCCCCAGGCTTCCTTGAGGATGGAGGAAGCCCCAGGGCAGTGGACGATATTAACGGTACCTTTTCCTCTTTGCAAATGACAGTCTCCCCGAGGAGCTGCTGTGTGTGTGTGTGTGTGTGTGTGTGTGTGTTCAGTTGAAAGCCTGTTGGGTTTGGGGACTGCTTCACTGGTGTTCCTCGTGTGAGGGTTACTTGGTAACCTCACATACTAAAATATCACCGATGACTATGTTCGAGCTCCCTGAACTCATGCTTCCTGATGCTACCATCTTGGCTGCTTTGCCTTCCAGGACCTGACGATGACTCTGAACCATGTCACCATGCGCCAGGGAACGGCGGGCGTGCAGCCGCAGCAGCAGCGCTGGAGCATCCCTGCCGATGGCAGGCATCTCATGGTCCAGAAGGAGCCCCCGCAGTACGGCCAGTGCAGCCGTCCCCCTGCCGCCCCCGAGGACCCCTGCCGCCGGAGCTGGTCCTCCGACTCCACGGACTCAGTCATCTCCTCCGAGTCCGGGAACACCTACTACCGGGTGGTTCTCATCGGGGAGCAGGGGGTGGGCAAGTCCACTCTGGCCAACATCTTTGCGGGTGTCCATGACAGCATGGACAGCGACTGCGAAGTGCTTGGAGGTAGGTGGCCCGGCTCCGGAGGGCTTTACGGGTCAGCAGTGGTCCAGCAGGAAGAGTGAGTGGGTGGGTCATTTGTCTGCAGAGTTGGGAACTGCGATTATGCCTTCTTGGCTCTGCCTGGGGAGCCGAGTCCCCACAGACGTGCTGGCATAGGCCTCTGGGACAAGAAAGTGAAAATGCTTATAGATAGAAGCTGGGCCAGAGAAGGAATTTCTTACATTCCAGCTCTAAAGGGACCAGGGAGACGGTTTACGGAGGGTGGAGTTGGAGAGTCAGGATCCCACCTCTGGCTTTTGCCAGTTCTGACCTGGACCTTTCAAGCACTCAGTGTAGACACAGCCTTTTTCCATGGTGATACTTAAAACCAAGCCAATTAGAAAACTGTTAGGATGAATTCATTAGTTTGTTCATTGCAGTATTAGAGGCTTTAGAGGGTATAAAATTGTTTAAAATCTCTATTTTCAATAGCACAATATTTATTTAAAAAAGATATTGAAACTTAACAATGTTGATACTCAACGTTTGTAAGTATACTTACGGTTTTTCAATTTTCCATGGATAATCTCATTTAAGGTATTTATTATTTAGGCCTTGGTTTCCAAAACTGATCTGAGATGATACAGTCTCAAAAAATCACATATTCCTCAAGTAAAGCATAGCACTGTATTCTGGGAAGTAAAATGAGGCTCCTGTAGTCGATGGTTTAAATTCAGTGTCTTTCAGCCACAGGATCTTAGACAATGCCAGGGTCACTGTATGTCCCTGTTTGCAGTTGTGGAAATGAAGGAAGTGTGCTTGTCCCAGTGACATGGTCTGTCTGAATGCTCAGTTGCAACTCACTGCTGAATCACAGATTTCAGGAGTAGGAAGATGCTTTAGTGATGACACAGTTCTGCCCTCTGCTTGATGCACAGAAATCCTACTCCTTCCTCACTGCTGTCAGCCCATTTCTACTAAACATCTATTCTTCCTTTGTCTGGGAGTTCACTGCTTCATGAGGCAGCTCCGGAACCGGCTTTAAATGATGACTCATTGATAGAACATTGATTTTTCTCCTCACTCCTGACGTCTCAGGGATGATAGCTAAATCCTAGTTCAAGGGAGAAGCAGGCTCAGTATCTCTTTTTTTGGTAAAGACCCATGGGTGTGTGTCCCTATAGGAGACAGGCAGGAGGCTATCATCTAGTATGTGCCTTTGCAGTGGGACAGGTACTTTATTGGGTGCCTTATATTTGTGACTGTTTATTTTGGTCCTCACATCATGTCTTCACATTGAGTCTTAGGGGCTTACCTGGAATCACCCTCTGGAGCATTTTGGATTAGAACCCGGGATTTTAGAAATTAGTTTGGTGGTATTCACCTTCCACCATTGATAGGGAACCTGCTATGTGCCAGGCACATAGCGCTAAGTACTTCCCACAGGTATTTTAATAGTACTTATAAAAATTAAGCCCATTTGGTTCTAAAGTTCCTATTTTACAGGTGAAGAAATGGAAGCTTGTGAATTCAAGTGACTTTCCCAGGTGAAAAAGCTAGTCCATGGTTTGCCCAGGATTCAAAACTAGTTGTGATTGAACCTAAATTCCTGTGTTCTTTCACTTCGACTGTCCCTGGATTTAGCATCCAAATGCTGTTACATACTATAGCACTTTGGGCAGGGTACCTCCCACGTGCCTGGCTCCATGCCATGCTCTGGGGTACTCAGTGATGGATGAGGTACACCATAATACCCTCTTAGGAAGGATCTGAGGGCCAGGGGCTGTAATTTAGAGCAGCGTAAAAATTAATAAAGAAGTCACAGTAAAGTACTTTGGGGATTGATATGAAAAAGAGACCAACTAAGAATTTTTGTTCATTTCTTTAAGAGGGAGGAATTGAAATAACTAGTGGATATCAGACTCTCAAAAATGTTTGTCCATTAGAGCATAGTGGTACCTATCCAGAGGGTGGTATTCCTGTGGGCATAGGGTATGAAGAAGACTGACCCATCCCTGAACCTTGGGAAGGCAGGCTTCTGTATTTGGGAGGCTTCTTTGTTTAATGGAGAGAGGGGACTGTTGGTAGGGAGAATCCTTTCGTGATCTCCTCAGCCAGAGAATCTTTGACAACAGGAAGCTTCTTGGGTGACTCATCCTACCTAATCTGACCTATCTGAGTAACTCATACTGTCTAGGATTACAGCTCTTACCCGTGGGAGGCTGTTGGAATCGGTGGTTGGCTTTATCTTTCCAGAGGAGAGGGTTTTCCATGGCACTTCACTGCATTGTTCTTTTTTTCAGCATTATCCATAAGATAAAAAGTACACAATACTCTCATCATTATTTCTCCAAATAAAGATGAATGTTGTTAAGATTATATTGCACTAATCTTATGACTCTCTGTGCATATTTGATGCCATTCATTCATTCATTCATCCGTCCATTCATCCGTTACTGAACGTATACAATGAAGCTTGATGCGACTCAGTGAGGACATACTACGAGTCGTGGGGTTTCTTCCTTAAAGATGCTGACAGTATTTGTAGTAGAGAGCAGGTACACACCGACTTATAAATCAAGATAGGTAGCGATTAGTATCTTCAAAGAGGTATAAGGACAGTACTGGGGGAATTCAGAGGAGAAAATAAATACCACTTCTGGCTGTGAAAATCAGGAAAAGGTTCATGTAAGTGTTGGTCTCTGAGCTGGACCCTAAGAACCACTAGGATTTAGCAGCAGCAGCAGCAGAGGGAGGTGGAAGGACATTGCACGTGTGCACAGGAAGTACAGCAGAGACCACTGGATGTGAAACCTCGTATGCGGGTTTGGACCCCAGTTTTGATGCTGGGCTTCCCTCATAGCTCAGTTGGTAAAGAATCTGCCTGCAATGCAGGAGACCCTGGTTTGATTCCTGGATGGGCAAGATCCCCTGGAGAACGGATAGGCTACCCACTCCAGTGTTCTTGGGCTTCCATTGTGGCTCAGCTGGTGAAGAATCCGCCTGCAATGTGGGAGACCTGGGTTCGAGCCCTGGGTTGGGAAGAGCCCCTGGAGAAGGGAATGGCTACCCACTCCAGTATTCTGGCCTGGAGAATTCCATGGACTATGCAGTCCATGGGGTCACAAAGAGTCAGACACTGCTGAGCCACTTTCACTTTCCCTTTCTTTTCACTTTGATGCTGGGTGCTCCTGGACAAGATACTTACCCTCCTCATGCTTCCTCATTAGTAAAATAGGGATGTTACCTACATCAGCTGTTATTAAGAGGATAAGGGGAGATAGCACAGTGCCGGGCACAGAGTGAGTACCAAGTGAACATTAGTTGGGGCTGATTCTGCGTCTGCTGTTTTCTTCCCGTGGGGTTCTCTTCCGCGCTGGCCCTTTCACTGCTTGAAGTCCCTCGTCCACTCTGGTGCCTCTTCCCTGGGGCCCTGTGAGGTGGGCAGAGGAGACGGGAGCCACTGGAGGGGAGGCCAGTGCTTCTCAGCACTGCCTGCTTCTTTCCACGTGGGACCCTCTGGACTCTGAAGGCTGAAAGCAGTTGAGAGTTCTTGGGGGAGAGGGATGCTGGAGCCTCAGAACTTTCCAGAGGCTGCCAGAACTGGCTCTGGCAGGGGAGAGAACTCCTGTTCAGGCTCACACACAGCCCTGGAGCCAGTCTTGAGCAGGGTGGTCTTCCGAGCAAAGAGGGTTGGGGGTCAAATGCAGTACAGACAAATCAAGAGCCAGCAGTTCAGGGAAAATGGCGACCGACTACAGTTGCCCAGTGTTAGAAACTCTCCTCCACCCCTCAAGAGGGTCTCTCCTGCTCTACAGGGGGTGAGTCCACCCCCTGCACCCCAGCCTTCATTGGGGAGCACCAGAAAAAGGAGGCCTTCTCCAGACCAGGGTTCTGAGAAGCCTTCCAGGCAAGAGGCCTCAACCCTTTCTCCACACACCTTAACCCAGCGCAGATTTCAAAGGACTCGTCTGGAATTTCATATTCTTTTATGTCAGCTCTTTCTCACCTGATTAGCACTTAAAAAGGCTGAAAGGTAAGTGCCTAAGAGAGGAAGAGAAACGCAAGCTTTGGTTACAAGCAGGTCCTCTCCTGGTGGCAGAAGGCTGTCAAGCGGGACACTCTGTGTGTTTGAAGAATCCTTGGGGCATGTAGCCAGAGGCGATACATAAACCCAGGCGCAGGGCACATGCACACAGCAGGGCCGAGATGTATTGTTTTAGGCTCCTGGGTTTCCAACACAGTGACTTTCAGGCAGAGGTAAGTCAAAGCAATCCTGTCAGGAACCTTCCGAAACAGCAAAGCAGTTTGGCCTTAATCTGCAACTGGACTCTTCAGTCCGCTTATTCCTCTAGACTTCTTCTGATAATTCTTAAACCAAGAGAAAGTTTGAGTTTGCTTTTTCCCTTGGCTACTGGAATGCAGTATGTTTCTGTCTGAACTACTGGCGATTCAAGCAGATCCCTTGTGCCTACTTTTGCGCAGTGAGTGATGAGCAGAGAAAATGTTTTTTTTTTTTTTTTTTTTTTTTTAGTTTTCTGCGTGCAAGGAAGTCTTTCAGAGAAAAGATAAAAACTCTGTGGTGGTCACGGGCAGGCAGCCACGCCCCCACCACTACCCCCTACCCGATCTGTGCTGCCCAAACTCCGATGGTTTGCACTTGGTTGTATAAATTTGCCTGTTGAAGTCATGAGACCCTATTCTCCACTAAGCCAAGTTATGCTATTCACTCCGATCCATTCCTGATGCATACTGAAGGTGGCAAACACGGTGGGAATAATAGACTTAAAAATCCCCAGTGGGAAACAGTTACCATCGCTTAGAAGAGTGACTCCAAAAAAGGTGGGGATGCTGAGAAATTCAGAGTCGTTCCTGGTTATTTTTATTCTCCTTTGACATGGTTCCTTCCTTTCCCTCTCGATTCTAATCCCTAGATGAAGAAACAGAGCAGGAGCACGGCTTTGCTGTTTTAAATCGGAGCGCAGTTGCTTTACAGTGTGTTAGTTTCTGCGGTATAAGGGTGTGAGTCTGCTACAGGCACACCCGTGTCTCTTTCCTCTTGAGCCTCTGCGCCCCGCAATCCGGCCCCGAGGATCGCCGCAGCGCGCGGGGCTGGCTCCCTGCGCTGTGTACAGCGGCCTCCCACTAGCTACTTTACACGCGTCAGTGCTACTCCCTCGGTTTGTCCCACGTTCTTCTTCCCCCACTGTGTCTGCAAGTCCGTTCTCTACGTCTGCGTCTCTATTCCTGCCCTGCAAATAGGTTCGTCAGTGCCAGTTTTCTAGATTCCACATATATGTGTTGATGTACAGTGTTTGTTTTTCTCTCTCTGACTTACTTTATTCTGTGCGGCAGACTCTAGGTTCTTCCACATCACTACAAATGGCCCAGTTCCACTCCTCTTTGTGGCTGAGTAATATTCCATTGTATCTATGCGCCACATCTTTATCCATTCTTCTGTTGATGGACATCCAGGCTGCTTTCATGTCCTGGCTGTTGTAAACAGTACTTTTACAATTTGCACATGAACATTGGGACAATGTGTCTTTTTCAGTTATAAACCAGGAGCACTGCTTCTTCTAAGTCCCTCACTATTATAAAGCAGGAAATGTCCTGGTTCCTACAATGCAAGGCTCTTCAGCTAGGATTACGGTAATAGGCAACAGCAAGTACGGCAAGAACCAACTTCCGTGATCTGGAAGTGATGATAACAGCTACCACTTACTGCATGTCCCCTTTGTGCCCAGGCTTGATAAATGTAATTGTCAGGTAGCCCTAAGGGATGAATACTGTAATCAATTCCATTTCACAGATGAAGAGACTGAGGCTCGGAGAAATTAAGAGAGCAGTTCAGAGCCAGTTAATAAGGGCGGGCACCCAGATTTGAGTTCAGCTTTGCTTGTGCTCACAGTTGCAGTGTTATATTTAGCATCCGTTCATTCATTTGATGAGTATTTACTAAGCACCCGCCATCTACCCAGGAAGTGTCCTGGGTGCTGGGGGAGAGGGCAGTGAGCAGCACAGAGGGAAATCTCTGCGTTAACATTCTGGAAGGTGAGAGGGACCGAAAATAATAAAATGAGTACATTAAATGCATTCTTGTTAGATAGCAATCGGCACAGTGAAGAAACAACAGGGAAGGGAGTAAGGAATATTGGGAGGAGAAGGATGATGGAATTTTAAGACGATGGTCAGGAAACACATCCCTCAGAAGGAGGTGAGGGAACAAGCCTTCGAATATTGGAGAGAACTGTTGTTGTCATTCATTCGCCCAGCCGTGTCTGACTCTTGGCGACCCCGTGGACTGTAGCAGACCTCCCTGTCCCTCGCCATCTCTCAAAGTTTGCCCAAGTTCATGTCCATTGCGTTGGTGATGCCATCTCATCCTCTGATGCCCTCTTCTCCTTCTGATAGAACTAGTTCCTAGCAAAAAGAACAGCGAACGAAAAATGACCAAAAAACAAAAAGACAAAAAACCATTATGAAGATCATAATTTTCTAATGTTAAAATTCAAAACAGGAAACCGCAATGTGCAATTAGAGGGAGTATGGGCTCAGCTGCGTGGAATCGATGGGAATTTCTCCTGCAAAAATCCCACTGAACTCAGTTAATCCCCTCCCCCCTACACACACACTGATTTTTCTGGCCTGGAGCTGCTCTGCCCTTTGGACTGCACTCACCCTTCACCTACACTCAATCTGGGCTCAAGTGCCAGGAGGGAAGTTTCCATTGCTAAGTAGAGCTGGAGGCTGCGCCTCTGTTCTACTTAAGATGGAAAAGCAAGCCCGTTTATTCCAGGGACCTGTATTTTCTAAATGCAGAAAATGTCATCAAAACAAGGGTAGTCTCAAGATTGTTTTTCTTGCATATCTCAAAAGAGCTCTGTGAGCTGAAAGCTCCTGAAATTGCCAGTGAATGTTCAGTCATCACCCCTGTGAGGGTTGTGAGCTAGGTTTGCAGTTCCACTGGGCAGTCAGTGTTTCTCAGGCAGCATCCATGGAATCAGAATCAAAAGTACTCAAGTGAGTTTATTCTCCTAAAGGGTTTTTCTGTATAAAACATCTAGGAATGATGAAAATGAATGGATGCCTTTCAAGTGTTTAGTGACACATATTCGGAAGATGCAGGATATCTGCTTAGTAAATACTGGAGGAATGCGCGTGGAAGGTTGCTGAAGGTGATTAAAAAAGAGTTTATCTGTGAATATTTACACAGTTTACTCTGTATACTTACATAATTGATTGCATAGTTAGTAAGTTTATTTTCTGGCATAATTTGCTGCATCACCCTCTTAGAGAAAAGTGTTGCCTATTTGTCTGACTCCAACATCACTGTTCTTTCTTTTCCAGAAGATACATATGAACGAACACTGATGGTTGATGGGGAAATTGCAACAATTATCCTCCTGGACATGTGGGAGAACAAGGTATGCAGGGCCTGTGACTCTCTGTAAACTCCTCTGGGGCCTGCCTTCCAACAGGCTGTTTGGTGCAAGGGTGAAATTGTCCTTCTTGATGTTCCAGATAAGGTGGACTCATTTTCTTGATTAAAAAGCATTTACTTCTGAAGACCAAAACTGTTATAAGGAGCACATTGTTCATAAATGAGCTTAGAATAACAAGCAAGTGGCAGTGATCTGCCCTTAGGTCTATTCAAAAATACCAAGTGTATTTGTTTTAGGGAAAGTCCCAGGAAGTATGGGTGATAATTTTAAACTACATGAAACCATATTATATGCAGTTGACATTCTCAATAGCTTTCACGTTTTGCTTTTTTTTCGGTGAAAGGTTTGGGGTTTCTGAGCTTATATGCTAGACCTTCTGTTTATTGAGAACTCTCCTATGCTAATGAAAGGATTCTTAATTTCATCACTTAGGAGAGGCAAAAAGAATTTTATGGATGCCAGGAAAGGCTCCTTTTAGGTAGTGGAAATAAAATTGGAAATATTGTTTGGCAGACCCGTCGTATAATTTATCAACTCAAACTGTAGGAGGAATCGGAAAGTCAAAGTTTTTGGCGTCTGTCCTCTCTGAGCTAGCAGTCTTTACAGTCACAGACATCATGGAAGACTGATGCCTTTGGGGGGGGGTTGGAATGAATTTTTTTCCTTTCCTGTATCAGCAGAGGGACCCTGGGATACACACATTCCCTCTTTCAAATGGAGACCTCATTTAACCAGGCAGGTCTGAGCTCACGGAGGACCTTCTCCTTCATCAGGGGGAGAGTGAGTGGCTGCAGGACCACTGCATGCAGGTTGGGGACGCCTACCTGATCGTCTACTCCATCACGGACCGAGCCAGCTTCGAGAAGGCGTCTGAGCTGAGGATTCAGCTCCGCAGGGCCCGGCAGACCGAGGACATCCCGATAATCCTGGTTGGCAACAAAAGTGACCTGGTGCGGTGCCGGGAAGTGTCTGTATCAGGTAAGAGGAGCGGTGCCAGTACTGTAGAAATGTCTCTGAGTCCCTTGCACTGTGCTTCCAACGGTTGCTCTTTCCTGAAGCTGAAACCAGGGACTTGCTAAAATGCCACGTGGAGTTTCACGCATCCTCTCTAAGAGGTCCATGTTCCCAGCAGATCATCTGCTCTACCTGCGGGATTCCAGTCTCTCCATCCCCAAGGCTTTCTCTGGGATTCCTTTAGGGAAGAGGTCCGGCTCAGGGGAAACTGGCCATCCCCAGCGTTTTGGCCCTTCTGTTCTCCAGGGAGATCTCAAGCCTTCTGGGAAGTGAAAGTAACATCTTTAGACAGGAAGGATGGGCACTTTGATTAAGGGGCATTGTGAGAAAGAGTCTTACCGAGACTGAGAATTCCACTCTGGCTGCCTCTGGTTCGTGTTGACCCTAGAAACACCCTCCCAGCCCTCACTTTTGTTTCCTGAATTCCAGTCAAGGCATCAGTCTGCTGGTGTCACGTACTCTTTGTCATAATTCAGGGATACCTCTCTTTGTTGAGCTGGCAACCAAGTGCCTTTGGGGACCTTAAAATTTTATTGGCCTAATACAGATTTGTACAATGGTAAAAAATAAAATAAAATGCTGCATTGCCAGCCTCCACCCAGCAGTAAAGAACCCTATAAAAGACTGAAAAGACCCAACCAGCTTGGGAATGCCTTACTCTTGGGAAATGGCTGTCTATAGTAGTCAGTTTCCCCCAAACCAAAACGTGGACACCTGGTCATTGAACACAGTAGAACATTCGAAATTGAGACTGTTTCAGAAAACCTTGTTTGTAGAGTTGCTGTAATTGTACTGTGCATGTGTGAAATCTTCAAAAATTTTTCAAAATATCTCATCAAAACTTAAAAAAAACATTTTTTTAAGAGAGGAAATCAACCAGTAGGATTCTTAATTTTCAATTCAGGAAACTGAATCAGGAGAAGGAGTAAAGAACATGAACTTGAGAGTGAAGCAGACCCAGATTCACAGCTGCTACTTACAGGCTGTGTGAACGCCCTCAAGTTTTTAAAGCACCGCCTTCTCTCCCTTCCAGTCTCATCAGCTATCTGAAAGGGATAGTGTACTTTTAAAGATTGCTGTGAACATTAAAAAAAATATCTGTCGAGTATTTAACCCATTTCCTGAGAGGAGTCAATTACGACGATGGCGGGGACTATTATAATTAATGCTATGGCACTGGTGGCATTGGACCTTCACACCGTGAATTTGGTGGGCCCGATCTAAAGCCCGTCTTTGCTGCTTGCAGGAATCTTCTTGTGAGGCTCTTTGCTTCTGTTTCAGGGAGGCCACTTGTCCCCGTGGCCTCCGGTATCCATCACGTGCATCGCTGACTTCGAGTTCCCCGGGGCACTGTTTAAAGTTAGGCCGCATCCAGCTTGGCTGTGTGCGTGGCGGGTCAAATCTGCAGCTCCCCTGACTCTCCTCTCGCCCTCTTGCTTTCCCCACCAGAAGGGAGAGCGTGTGCGGTGGTGTTCGACTGCAAGTTCATCGAGACCTCTGCGGCCGTCCAGCACAACGTCAAGGAGCTGTTTGAAGGGATCGTGCGGCAGGTGCGCCTCCGGCGGGACAGCAAGGAGAAGAACGAGCGGCGGCTGGCCTACCAGAAGCGGCGGGAGAGCATCCCCAGGAAAGCCAGGCGCTTCTGGGGCAAGATCGTGGCCAAAAACAACAAGAACATGGCCTTCAAGCTCAAGTCCAAATCCTGCCACGACCTCTCGGTGCTCTAGGCACCCAGAGTCACCCGCTGTCCCGCAGAGGACATCACTGAAGGCCGCTGGGACCCATAATCTATATTAGATTGGATTCTTAAGTATCGTTAGATGTGGCTTCCCCTATTGTAGCTGGGAACTAATGTGCTAGCCTGCTGGGCAACCGTACGCATGGGAAATGAAAGGGCTTCGTGAGGAGTCAGTATTCACTTACAGGAAAAGCCTGACCTTTGCTGTCTGAACACCCAAGACTCATTAGAGGGCGTGGTCGGGGTTCACGTGTTTCTTCTCTCCTTTCGCAGACGGAGAATCGAAGCCTACCGAAGAATGCCTGGACAAGAACTTTTCCTTGTTAAATTTTGCCTCGTGTTCTGATATGTTATTTGAGGCCACTCAGTCGGTCCTAGGCAAATATAGGAAAGCTGTCAAAGGAGTTTTGCAAAGGAAAGAGAACCTCTGTCTTTGTAGCTTTTATTTGTGGAGCTAGAACTGCATAACTGGGTTCATCAAGGTCATCACTGTCATTGCTCCGTGAAGCTGTGAGAGATGATGGACTTGCTGGAAACGAAAGCTTAGCAAACCATTTTTGTTCAGTGCCCATAGTTGGTGATCCAGAAATCTGTAGAATTGGGAATTGATACATGTACCACTAATGGGTTCAAAAATTGTGTATTTACTATTGTGTCTTATATTTTTTTATTTAGGGGGAAATTATTTTAATCAGATGCTATTTAGCCAAACCACATTTTCTGTTGCATTGTTTTTAAAATCATGGAGACATCATAAAAATATTTTTAACATCTAAATTTCTGAGAACATAGAGTGCAAAATGCCAGATTTTAAAATATAATCGAAGCTCTGCATTTTTGTAAAACACAAAATATAAATACTTCCAGCATTTTGGGTTGACCCTTGTATGCCACAGCTCTGCTCTATTTATTATTATTTTGCAAAATAACAACCATTGTAACATTTGATAAAGCATATTTATGAAGCTGTTTCTTATTAAGAAAAACACCCATTTTATTACCATTTTCTATCTTTTCAGAATATTCAAGTTTTTACCTATATGTCTTATAATAAAATAAATAAAATCTTTGGGAAAAAAAAGGCATTCCTAAATATTTTTCCTCTCCAGGAAAGATGATTGTGATCATTTTGGTATAGCTTCCAGAGCAAGCAAATTATAAAGAAAACTACCTATCATTTTATTTCTTCTTTTCGTTGGTAATAGCCTAGTAATTATCTGTTTTAAAGAGTATTCCTGACATCTGTCCTTTGGGACGTGATTCACAATAATGCAAAGTGATTTTCAGCTGATACAGTTAGGCAGTATTTGGAGTCACATAAATGCTAAGTTACAATAAAAGTGAGATTGATTTTTACTTTGGTCTGGCAAATTCCTAACTCAACAGATGGGCCTCGCTTTGCTCCCCAAAGGCTCATGGTCCTAAGCTTGAGTAAAGCATTAGAGGAAATTATAAAGGATTAGGGAGGTAAAAAAGGAAGCTGGTGATTTTCAGCCTGAGATCTAGCCAGGCAAGGCTTTAACCAAATTCTCCCTGTTGACTTTATTACAGCTGGACATTAATACATAGTTGCTTTCCAGTGGCACTGTGTAGCCCTTCTGCTACAGGAGAGGGACTCCCTGTTCACACCCCTGGCCCGCATGTGTACCCTCTTTCACTCTCAACTCCCTCTCCTTCTGAGTTTGTGGTCACACACACACTCACAGTGACAATCATGGGAACTTGCATATTGCCCCGAGTGACACAGTTTTACAAGGGGCTTCTTTTCTGTTCTGTTGCCCTTTCTCCTCCCTTTTCCGAGTCGGGAGCACAAGTTCCCATCTCAGAACCTGGCATCTTTGAATTGTGTAAGGAAACAGTACAGGGAAGTGATGAGAGTAAAGACTCAGGTTACGCAGGCTGAGGTGGAATCCTGGCTGTGCTGTTTAACATGTGCGCCTGGAGTAGAGATCCAAGCTTCTTAACTATCAGTTTCTCATCTGCAAAACAGGGCTGCTAAAAATACCTGCCTTATAAGGTTGTGAGGTGGATGTCATTCAGCTAGCCACTCTAAAGAGCTCGAGAGATGGTGGTTTTTCATTGACACGCATCTTCCATTTTGCATCAATTAGTTTTTTAAAAATTAATTAATTAATGTTAGTTGGAGGCTAATTACCTTACAATATTGTTTTATGTGTCAGTCTCCCCCAAATGAAATGGAAACTCCTTAAAATCAAGAACCACTTCAATCTTTTCCTTTTCACCTCTCTGCTCTCTGTGGTACAGAGCTTTACATACATTGAAGGTTTTAATACCATTTCCTCTTGAATAGTTTCTCCCAGTGGCTCCATGAGGTTGACAGGCCATTTTACAGCAAACAAGGCCAGGGGTAAGTGACTTTCTCAAATCTTCTAGAATCTATACACACAGCTCTTTTCATCTCCATTGGCCAGCCCTTCCCCCCGCCCCACACACCACACACACCACACATAGCATGCCACACCTCCCCTCCACACCCCCCACACGTAACACAAACCACATACACGCACCCCTCCATGTAGCACACACACACAGCATGCACATACAGCAAGCACAGTACACATACCACATACGTACCTGACACGCACACCACACCACACACACACACACACACACACACACACACATTCCTTATACTCTCTTATCCCAATTCAACCTGCCTCCTCACTTATTTCAGATCTGCTTAGATAAACAGCCAACAGCTCCCAAGCGTCTAAGCTTCGGGGCCCGTTGAGGACTGTCGCCCCAGGGCTCCCCCAGCTTGAGCCAGGCACACAGTGCAGGCTGCAGTCCAGTCTGAGAGGTGATTTGGTTCAGTCAAATTGATCTGGGTTTCAAACTGGTTTCATCACTGTGGCTCTGTGACCAGTAGGAACTTGCTCAGCCTCTTCAGCCTCAGTTTGCCCATCTGTGATGTAGGGATAACACCTGCTTCACAAGGTTGCGATGAGAGCAGCGAGCGACCTGCAAAAGTCTTCGCCCCAAGGCAGCTCCCACAGCTGCTGCTGCTGCACAGCCTCTTGCCTTCACTCACCCTCAGCTCCTCCAGACATTGCTGGGTGTCCGCACACCCTCGGATGCCAGGGGTACAGTGATGACTAAGACATTGTCCTGGTCCTCCGAGTCCTCGAGAAAGGAAAATACGACTGTCCCGAAAAGCCAAAGAAGGTGGCATTAGGGATAGGAAGAAAATGAAACTGTGGGCGGATTATACATGGAAGGAGCTGGATTTGCTGCTATTAGATAGTTTAAATGAAAGAAAACTATTAAAATGATTGGATTTGAGGTGGGAAAATAAATTGGGCTATTTAAAAAAATTCCATTTTGGGAAGTAGGAGCATTGAAGAAAAGTTGGATTTTAAGCAACCTGTCTTTTTGCTCAATACATGAACTACTCAATCAACGGAATGAAGCAGACGATTATGAATTCACTCAGCAAAATCCATGGAGTGCCTACTTGGGCAAGACGCAGTGGAGGAAACCCAATGGGAGAAGGCGGTCTCGCCTTTAAGAAGCCTGTGATATAGTTATGGCATATTTGTGGGAGGTGGGCATGGTGTGAATGAGGACAGCTACACAAAACCTAGACTATGACATAGAAGATAAGAAGGGGCTGCAGACCTGTGAGGCAATGCAGTGGGAGCTTGGCTTGTGCAATCATGGAATGCCTCTTGGAGGAAGTGGCATTGCGTTTAGTCTTGAAGACTACTTAACATTTCCACAGGCAAGGCTAGTTAAAAGAAAGAAAAAGGGAGAGGTTGGCCTATGTAAAGAAAATAGCATGAGTAAGAGCAGAGAGGCAGGAAAGAGAAAAATCTGTTTAGAAAAAATAAGAGAAGTCCAGTTTGATCAGGAAATTTCTGGAAGGTGGTTAAAAGTGAAGTGGTTAAATATATGAGTCTTGGAGTCAGAAAAATGTAGTTTCACATTCTGACTTGTTAGCTATAGTGGGTTGTATTCCCCTGCCCCCACCACAAATCCACATCCACCTCAAAATGCGACCTCTTTTGGAAAGAAATTTTTTTTTAGGTGTACTTAGTTAAGGATCTTGAAATGAAATCATTCTGGACTTACAGTGGGATCTAAATCCAAAATGTGCTGCCTTCATAAGAGAAAAGAGAGGGAGCGAGATTTGACATGTAGGGAAGGAGGCCGCGTGAAGACAAAAGCAGAGACTGGCGTGACGCTGTGGCCGGCAAGCAATGCCGAGGAACATCTGGGACCAGAAGTTGCAGACGGAAGGAAGGATTCTCCCTAAAGCCTTCTGAGGGAGAATGGCTCTGCTGACATCATCATTTTAGGTTTTTAGCCTCCAGAACTGCAGTAGAATACACTTCCATTGTTTTAAGCCAACAAGTTTCTGGTAACGTCAGCAACCCTAGGGAAATGAAATGCATTGGGTTATTTAGGGCAATGTAGCCTCTATAAGCCTCCATTTCTTCATTGGAGAAACAAAGATAATGCCGATCTCAAAGGATTATCATGAGGATTAAATGGAAAGCGCTCAATTTATTGTCTGTCCAAGAGGTAGAAAGTGACTAAACAGGAAGGTAAGAATGGGGCATCATAGACTATGTCAATTTCCAGGCTGAGAAGTTTGCATTTGGTTCAGAAGACAATGCAGGGATTTGAAGATTGCCAAACAGGGTGTGAGAAGTCAAGTGGCGCTGCTTCAGGACGTGCCCCGGGGGGATTGACCTGGCAGTAACCAGGAGGTACAAGACCACCCCCTCCCCACAAGGAGACCTGCGAGGAAGCCGCGGGAGCACCTGGCCTCGTGTACTGAACCCTGTGCAGGGGGACGGAAGCTGTCCAGCAGGAGAGCTGTCAATGTGTGCTCTTCATTGACGAGTGCACGCATCTGGCAGGTTTCCAGGTTTTGTGCAGCGAGTGCTCCCAGCGCAACGAGGCCTGATACCTACAACAGCCAGACAGCAGTGCAAATACAAGCAGAGACAAGGAGAAGAGGGCGGCAGAGCAGGCGGGGAGTGCCGGGTTACCAGATGATCCTGGGGGAGGGGTGTGGATTCCGACTCTGTGACTACCAAGAAAAGCCATGAAACAAGAGGCCTGAAACCACCAGTAACTGTCCAGTTTAACTCCTGAAGCGCTGAGGAAATAAATATTGCACACCTGCTTGTCCTGTCGTGTGCCTAGGGAAAAGGATGCAAACCAAGGGTTTGAGGTTTTTAGCTAAGGGATACTAAAGTACATGCACTTGACTCTGCATGAGCGTGGGTGTGCACGCACGTAGGTGTGCCCGTGCATAATAGTGTGTGTGAGTGTGTGTGTATGTGTGTGTGTGTGTGTGTGTTAGGGACAGAAGTGGGAAGGAGAGAGCTCACAGTTAAAGGAGTAGAGTCTTGTTGCTGTTCAGTCACTCAGTCGTGTCCGACTCTTTACAACCCCATGGACTGCAGCATGCCAGGCCTCTCTGTGCATCACCAACTCCCGGAGCTCACTCAAACTCATGTCCATCGAGTCGGTGATGCCATCCAATCATCTCATCCTCTGTCACGCCATTCTCCTCCTGCCCTTAAACTTTTCCAGCCTTAGGGTCTTTTCCAATGAGTCGGCTCTTCGCATTAGATGGCCAAAATATTGGAGCTTCAGCCTCAGCATCAGTCCTTGCAATGAATATTCAGGGTTGATTTCCTTTAGGATTGACTGGTTTGATCTTGCTGTCCAAGGGACTCTCAAGAGTCTTCTCCAAAAGCACAATTTGAAAGCATCAATTCTTTGGTGCTCAGCCTTCTTTAGGGTTCAACTCTCACATCTGTACATGACTACTGGAAAAACTGGAGTACTGCAATTAAAATAACTTCAAATGTCAACTAGACTCTCATCTTGCTCCACTATTCAGTATATTTCAAAAATACAGCTTCTGTCAATGGTTTTATTTACTTCAGTATTTACAAAGGAAACTGACTATTCAAGAGGTGTGTGCCCTTTCAGAAACTCAAAATAAGTTGTAATTTAAGTTTACTGAGATTGTGGTCAAATAAGTTGAAACAAGATGAGCCTGCAGCTTCTGTGGGGCTGAGGTTTTTAACCACTTGAGTCAAAGTAGAGAAGTTACCTCTCACTGTCAGACTTCAAGAAACATGGAAACTCAAGTGGCCTGAGATGTACTAGATTAGCATTACTTAGAGGCCCCACGGATGTCATTTGACTTGCAGAAAACTGGCTGCCTTGTGGGTGATTTGAAACAATTTTGGAGGGCACTTTTCTCCTATATATGTTCATATATGTACAGACTACACGTATTTACACCAGCCTCATTTGAAGACAAACATAATTGTAATACGGATGGCAGATGTTGCAAACTAGATATCTGATGAGGGAACTATAGCCCTCATGTGAATGTCAGCAAAGGTGCCTTATTAGGAGCACCGCAGACACAGAAAGCACGTTGCAAATACCAGAAAACGGGCAGGCAAAGAGCCGTGAGGAGTGCAACTGATAGCCGGTCAGCTTATTTAATTAAAAACACAATCAGATATATTTGAAAGCAGTACTTTCTGTGTTTTGTAAGCATCAGGCTGGACGAGGCAATGAGGTAGGAGTGGAAATCCTATTTTAAAAAATGCAGAGGAAATTGCCTGTGATTCATCTATTTGATGGTAAGATGGAGCTGGTGGCTGGCCATAGTGTGGTTCAATATTTGGAAACAGCAAGTGAGGAGCTTGGCTTATCTGAGGAATGATGGGGCAAAAGTAATTCTGAGCTGAGGTGGAAAAACACAAGTGCAAACAGGGCCTCCAGATGTCTTTCAGATGAGACCTGCCACATCATGAACGTGCCTCCCCCCTCCTCCCCTGGTGAAACAGTCCAGCAGCTGGGTGGTCACCCCAAGTGCATCCTCGCCCAGTGCTGGGTGAGGGCACATCTTAACTTTGCTTTGTGAAATATTGGCGTCACGGCCAAGATCATGTTGCCTATAAGCAGGGTGGTAGCGAACCATTATGACTTGGCTGACTTAACATTTCTTAATGCAGCATGGAGCGCTGGATGGTCAACAACAGACCACAAAAATGAAGTGGAACACAGAAGTTTGTTATCACAGGTCTGAGAGGAAGTGCAGTGGGCCTTGAAGGGAGGTCCAAGCAAGGTGCCCACAGAGCGATAGGACCCTGGGCATAAGTCTTTATTAAAGTCTGAGGATCGAGGGCTTTGGGGTTCTTGTTGCAAGGCCCGATGGGTTAATTCAGACAAGAGAGTGAGGCTTTGATAAGCTCCACAGGGGTCTTATCTAATGGGCGCCGGGGAGGCTGTGCTTGCAAGGGCTGCTGGGAAGGTCACATCAGGAACTTAATTTTGTTCGTGACTCTATGGGCTGTTACTGAGGACATGCGCTTGCATGAGGGCATTCCTGTCAGCTTACGGCCTCCCGCAGGTCACTAGGTCAAACAAAATGGATGCAGAGGCAGCAATGCCTGGGCATAGAGTATCTTAGCTAAACTCTGGACTCTGGATGTTCATGAGCCCCGTTGGAACCACAGGAGTACATGTGGACCTGTTGACTCCAAAAGATGACTTGAGTTTAGAGTTTGAGAGAGCCTCAGATGGCAGAGGACTCCTCCTTTTTGCACAGAGAGACATTGAGACCCTGAAGGTGTGATTTGCTCAGTGACCCAGTTGGGCCAGAACCCAGGGTTCCAGACCCCAGTTCAATGCTCTTTCCACAAGAGTCACCGCCTTGCCACCTGAGTTAAAAGACTGTCCTGGCTTTCCTAATCATAGCTCAGTTGGTAAAGAATCCACCTGCAATGCAGGAGACCCCAGCTCGATTCCTGGGTCGGGAAGAGCCCCTGGAGAAGGTATAGGCTACCCACTCCAGGATTCTTGGGCTTCCCTTGTGGCTCAGCTTGTATAGAATCCACCTGCAATGTGGGAGACCTGGGTTTGATCCCTGGGCTGGGAAGACTTCCTGGAGAAGGGAAAGGCTACCCACTCCAGTATTCTGGTCTGGAAAATTCCATGGACTAAGTCCATGTGGTCGCAAAGAGTTGGACACGACTGAGCGACTTTCGCTTCACTTCTTCATTTCAGTGCATCTTAAAATCTTCATGCATAAGATAAGAAAAATACTACTGATCTCACAGTGTTTTTTTAAATTCAAAATTGTTTTAATCTTTTTAAATGGAGTATGGTTGCTTTACAATGCTGTAGCAGTTTCTACTATACAATGTGAATCAGCTGTATGTATCCATATACCTGCTCCCTCTTCAGCCTGCCTCCGTCCACCATCCCACCCCTCTCAAAACTACAGTGAGGTATCACCTCACATCGTCAGAATGGCCATCATCAAAAGGTCTATAAACAGTAAATGCTGGAGAGGCTCTGGAGAAAACCGTCCTACACGGTTGCTGGGAACGTAGATTGGTGCAGCCACTATGAACAGTATGGAGGGTTCTTAAAAAATGAAACGCAGCAACTGCCATATGACCCAGCCATCCTACTCCTGGGCATATAACCCTGAAAAACCACAGTGTTTTTAAGATGACAGAATGAGATAAGTAAAAGTGCCTTGTAATCTCTGAAGAGTCTTCAAACCTCTACAGAGTCATTAAAGTGCTATGCACATATGAGGTGGCATGAAGCCTTGTTTGTCCATTGATGGCTTCAACAGTGTCTGAAGGAGAATCACAGGTGGAAGTTGGACCGGCTTGTGGATGGGTCTCTCAGTGCCCACCCTCAGCGGATACCCCCTCCAGCACCCCAGACAGACACTCACCTACTTTGCCGACTTGTTGGATTGGCCTTGATCACTGTCCCTTGGAATGTTTGAAGCCAGTTAAAGTGCATTAGCAGTTGGGGAAATGCCAACGCCATCCTCTTCTGGCAGCAGCAGGAGGGAACTTGTAATTTGATTTTCTTTATTGTGTCTTTGAGAGTCTCTGTACAGACTGGGCAATGAGAAATGCTATTTTAGGTGTTAAAGATGAGGACATTTGACTCATAAAAATATCAGATTGATAGTGACCTTGTCCATTTCCTTGCTTCTAGGTGGAACAGTGTTCCACCTGACAGATAAATGAGACCCTAGGGTGTCAAAGGTGCTTCAGGTTATAACTGTGAGTAAATCACTGCAGACGGTGACTGCAGTCATGAAATTAAAAGACGCTTGCTTCTTGGGAGAAAAGCTATGACCAAGCTAGACAGCATATTAAAAAGCAGAGACATTACTTTACCAACAAAAGTCCGTCTAGTCAAAGCTAGGGTTTTTCCAGTAATCATGTATGGATGTGAGAGTTGGATTATAAAGAAATCTGAGAGCTGAAGAACTGATGCTTCTGAACTGTTGTGCTGGAGAAGACTCTTGAGGGTCCCTTGGACTGCAAGATCCAACCAGTCCATCCTAAAGGAAATCAGTCCTGAATATTCACTGGAAGGACTGATGCTGAAGCTGAAAGTCCGATACTTTGGCCACATGATGTGAAGAACTGACTCATTTGAAAAGACCCTGATGCTGGGAAAGACTGAAGCTTGGAAGAGAAGGGGATGACAGAGGATGAGATGGTTGGATGGCATCGCCAATGCGATGGACATGAGTTTGAGTAAGCTCCGGGAGAGGGTGATGGACAGGGAAGCCTGGCGTGCTGCAATCCATGGGGTCGCAAGGAGTTAGACATGACTGAGCCATTGAACTGAACTGAACTGAACTGAGGGTGTCACAGGTACTTCGGGTTATAACTGTGAGTATAGGAAAGAAGACAGAAGTGGAAACGTGGGGTTCACCTCCTTTGTGACTGAGAAGGAAGATGCAGATTGTGCAGCTCCATGAGAGAGTAGCTGAAAACAAAAATGAACCCATGGTGAGGATGGGTTGCCTGGGTTTGGATGCTGGCTCCCTCTGGGTTATCCCAGCTAGGTAACTTGGTCAGGTAACAGTCTTCATCAGGCTCAGTTTCATCATCAGAAGGGAAAAATCAAGTAAATGAATTAAGATTATCTATTTCTTAGGTTTTTATAGAGAATAATGGAAAAGTGCAGCCTCCTGGTACATGATGCTTAAAGCTTTTAGCAAGGTTTGTTTTCTTTATTCAAATGAAAACCAAGTGCCTCAAAAGACTAGTCCTAGGAGGGAAGTCTGGAAGCAGGGACGGGCTGTCTAACAGGAGACTCTCCTAGTCTGTTACCCTAAATTGTCATCCTCCCCTTGGCAGTCAATACTACTCTAGAGGGGAGTCCAGTCTGAATGTCCTGGCCAAAGGATGGACCAAACTTCCTGCCACAAAGGAATCACATTCCTTTAGGGCTGAATAATATTCCATTTTATGTATCCACAAATGAATTCTATATTTTCTATATTAGTTCATCTATCATTAGACCCTTGATTGTTTGTACCATTTGGTTATTATGAAAAATACTGTCATGAACATGGGTGTATAAATATCTGTAAAAGTCTCTGTTTTCAATTCTTTTGAGAAGAAGTGGAATTGCTGGATCTTTTAGTAATTCTATCTTTAATTTTTTGAGA
Source organism: Budorcas taxicolor (assembly GCF_023091745.1). Lineage (NCBI taxonomy): Eukaryota > Metazoa > Chordata > Mammalia > Artiodactyla > Bovidae > Budorcas > Budorcas taxicolor. The sequence goes on from NC_068923.1 coordinate 83,118,156, forward strand.
AATCTCCATGCCCTTTTCCACAGTGGCTGCGTCATTTTACATTCCCAACAGCAATGAATGTACAAGGGTTCTGAGTTCTCTACATTCTTGCCAACACTTCTTATATTATATATTTTTTTGTTAATAGCCATCCCACTGGGTGTGAAGGAGTATCTCACTGTGGTTTTGATTTGTATTTCCCTAATGATTAGTGATGTTGGAAGTCTTTTCATGTGCTTATTGGCCCTTTGGTGATGGTTTAGTTGCTCAGTCGTGTCTGACCCTCTGCGACCCCGTGGACTATAGTCCTCTAGGCTTCTCTGTCCATGGGATTTTCCAGGCAAGAATACTGGCATGGGTTGCCATTTCCTTCTCCATTTACATACTGTTTTTGGAGGAATGTCTATTCAAGTCTTTTGCTGATTTTTTGATTGGGTTATTTTGAGCTGTAGGAGTTCTTCATATATTCTGAGTATTAATCCCTCATTAGATTTATGATTTGCAAATATTTTCTCCCATTTCATGAGTTGTCTTTTTACTTTGCTTATGGTGTCCTTTGATGCACAAATGTTTTAAATTTTGATGAAATCCGATTTATCTACTTTTTCTTTTGTTGCTTGTGCTTTTGATGTCATATCCAAGAAATTGTTGCCAAACCAGTTTCATTTGCCTGACATGCCGCAAGTCAAATCTAGATGGAGAGGTTCGTAGCAAAGAAAGGATTTGTTCACAAGGCAGCCAAGCGAGGAGTCAGGAAAACAAGCCTCAAGTCCAACTCCCCGAAGGCTAGAGGGCCTTGGAATATTTATGGGCTAAGGAGGTAAAGTGGTCTCAGGAGTGGGGAAAGATGACTGGAGGCAAGAAAATGGTGAAATAACTGGTGTTTTGTGCAGGTGTATCTGAGTTACATTCTTCTTCATAGTATGCATGTTCAGAAAATGGCGACATTAGCATGATCTAAGGGTGGAGTTTGGGGCCCTCTAATGTCAAAAGGTCATCCACTGGGCACTTGCATAGTCTCAGTTGGATGTTGGTCATCTTGATCGGTCTGATCTGAGCAAAACTAGCTCTATGTTCCTGAAAAATGATTCAGCCATTACTATGGAAGCCCATACATCAGAAGTGTTATCTCTAGGGGGCAGTTAATTGAGTCGTGTGACATACTGTCTAGGCTCCATGAAGCTTGAAGGGTATGTAATTCACAAGAACAATTAAGGTAAGCTTGATTGGTGAAGGCAGGTTTTTGTGGTTATTCAGTGGTGCCCAACTCTTTGCAACCCCAGGGACTGCAGCATGCCAGGCCTCCTTGTCCTTCACCATCTCCTGGAGTTTGCTCAAACTCATGTCCATTGAGTCAATGATGCCATCTAACCATCTCATTCTCTGTCGTCCCCTTCTCCTCCTGCCTTCGATCTTTCCCAGCATCAGGGTCTCTTCCAGTGAGTCGGCTCTTCACATTAGGTGGCCAAAGTATTGGAGCTTCAGCTTCAGTATCAGTCCTTCCAAAGAATATTCAGTCCTTTCAATGAGTATTCTTGATTTCCTTTAGTACTGACTGGTTTGATCTCGTTGCCATTCAAGGGACTCTCAAGAATTTTCTCTAACATCACAGTTTGAAAGCATCAATTCTTCAGCGCTCAGCCTTCTTTATGGTCCAACTCTCACAGCCATATATGACTACTGGAAAAATCATAGCTATGACCATATAGACCTTTTAGGATATTATTTATTAAGAAAGTTATGGTTTAAAAGATCTAATTGATTACTGCCTTCAGTTTCAAAATCCTTGCTGAATCCAATGTTATGAAACTTTTCTTCTCTCTGTTTTCTTCTAAAAGTTTTATAGTTTTAACTCATGTTCGGGTCTTTGATCAATTCTGAGTTAACTTTTGCAGGTGGTGTAAGGTAAAGATACAACTTCCTTTCTTTTTTTGCAAATGGGAAATAGGTTTCTTGCATCGTCTATAGTTCACTGGTTGCAAGCAACAGAAACTGAGAGGCTAACTATTGGAATCATTCTAGATAGTTCATAGAAATTAAAAGAAGTTCTGAATGGTAAAATCTCCATAAGTAAAGAATATGGCAGTGACTTAGGAATCTTAGTCACGGACTGTTTCTAATGATGCTGTGATAGGAGAGATGCTGTGATTGGCTCCAAAAATTTTGTGTGTGTGTACTTCACTGGATATCATATTTGGCTAGGAGGCCTATAAGGGGAAGTGTGTGTGTGTGTGTGTGTGTGTGTGTGTGTGTGTGTTTGTGTGTGTGTGCTGAGGAAGAGGCAGCATTGTTATTGAATTTTCTCAACAGATAAGATCAGTTGAAATGCAGGGTTTGAATGAGTGGTGGAGAGGGATTCCCCGAAAAAAAACGAGAATGCAGGAGCAAAAGGAAGTGGGAAGGAATACTGGCTAAGTCAAACAATAGATACTCGCTACCTGTCTTCACTGAAAACTTCTCAGATATTGATTGATATTGCATTGCGAATCTTGAGTAGACAGCAACAGAGTATGCCATGTTTTCCACACCTGTTTGTCCAAGATACTTTTCAGTTCAGTTCAGTTCAGTGGCTCAGTCATGTCTGACTCTTTGCAACTCCATGAATCACAGCACGCCAGGTCTCGCTGTCCATCACCAACTCCCGGAGTTCACTCAAACTCATGTCCATCGAGTCGATGATGCCATCCAACCATCTCATCCTCTGTCATCCCCTTCTCCTCCTGCCCCCAATGCCTCCCAGCATCAGGGTTTTTAAGTTTATCTTACAGAATTGATGTTCCATAGAACATGTTTTGGGAAATGCTTTCACATGCTAATAAAAAGAATTGTGTACTTGTACAATAGCAAGTTCAATCCTGGTTGACTCTTTTCTTCAGTTCGTAAATTAGACACAGCTTACATAAAGAGCAAGGACACACACATCACATACATCAAAGCACTGAGCTGAAGTTTGTGCTGGGAAGCTAGGGGTCAGACTCAAGTAACCCTCTCTCATACACTCACGAGTAAAGATGACTTCGCATAAGCCAAGCGGAAATATCATCCACAGTATTTTCTAGTGTACATATTGTCTGTGTGATGGGAATACATTTCTCTGTGACACTTTGATGTGAGAAATAACATGTTCCTTAATTTTTAAAAAATAAAATTAAATCTTCATCTAGCCCTTTCTCAGCAGGACTGGTCTTTCTGGGAGACCACCACTCTTGGATTATTCATGACACCATGGGACTTATTCAAGGCCCAAATAGCTGGTCTCTAGGGATTGGTCATCTTCATCACTGCTGTGCTTTCTGGGTGCCTTCGCTTGGTGCTGGTCCCCCTTGTATTGGGTGCCGATGCTCTAGGTGGGCTCCTGTGAGGTGCCCCGCCCCCTGTAATGCTCTCTCCACTGACTTTATGCTTCACCTTGGGCTCTCAGTATGGCTCCCCAAATCTCTTAGCATCTGCCTCTGACAAGCAGAGCTAAACCCAAACTCCTCTTGCGTGTGGGGTGGTACAATGGAAGGCTGGGGTAGTCCCATGGAAGCTGCATCCCCTCCCCAGGATATGGGATTCCAACTTCATTTGACATTGAGACATTTCTCTTTCTTACTTCAAGGCATCAATACCTCCATCTCCTCCTCCTCTGGTTCTTAGTGATCCAGCAGTTGGGGTAAGGGGAGTGCAGCTCAGTAGTGGAATTTCAGTCTCCTGGGGGTTTTGGAGCTCCCAGGGTGCTATCTCGGAGAAGGCAATGGCGCCCCCTCCAGTACTCTTGCCGGGAGAATCCCATGGATGGAGGAGCCTGGTGGGCTGCAGTCCATGGGGTCACTAAGAGTTGGACACGACTGAGCGACTTCCCTTTCACTTTTCACTTTCATGCATTGGAGAAGGAAATGGCAACCCACTCCAGTGTTCTTGCCTGGAGAATCCCAGGAATGGTGGAGCTTGATGGGCTGCCATCTATGGGGTCGCACAGAGTTGGACACGACTGAAGCGACTTAGCAGCAGCAGCAGCAGCAGCAGCAGGGTGCTATCTGCAGGGGTTCTGATTCAGTTCCAGAGAGGTGGGGACCAGAACACACTGTCAGAGAGTCTGATCCAGTACATTTTCTGACCATACCTGATGGGCTGTGTCCTCATCCTGGGGACAAAAACCAGACAAGTCTCCTGGGCAAGGGCAGGGGGTAGAATAGAAAGAGTTCCGTCTTTGGAGATGTCAGAGCTGGGCTCCCAGCTTCCAAAAATGGACAATATGCTTCTAAAGGAGCAACCTATCAAAACAACCCATATGGTTAAATTTCCATATCCTCATCCAATTTGCCATGACTCACCTCTGTAGATCTGTGTTTTGGAACTCCCCATAAACACAGAGAAGAGAGCCTCTGTGATTCTATCATGTCTCTATTTTTTTGTGTCTCTGTTGAGGCCTGGCAGGTAACGGCAGGACTTTGGCCGAGTGCCTGGGTTGCTAACTCTTAGCGTCTGACAGGCCGCGGGCTTGAAATGGGGGAGGTGGGGAGGGGTGTCTGTGTTCATGGGTGTGGCCTGTCTTCCCCAGGGCACAGTTGTGAATCTGTCATTGATTTGGGGATCTTTTGTGACTTTCAGAAGAGGTGTCTATTTTGTTGCCAGCACCCTCTTCTCCAAATTCCATGCAGGCATCTGTATTTCTATTGTTTCATAAATCCTGGTGTTCAAGAAATGAATGGCTTTCCACAAGGACTGTAGCAACCCCCTCAGCTCAGGAAAGGGGGCAGTGATTGCTTTTAACTCCAAAACATAAGGCCTGGTGGTCACTTCTATGTTTCAGGATATTTTCCTCTAGAAAGTGGGAGGGTTGGACCAAATCTATTAATTCAAAGATAAACATTTACTGAGCTTGATGATGCACTGGGCCAGGTGCTGGAGGGATGTGACATTAAATAAAACCTGATGCATGCCTTTGTAATGATGCTTTCCAAGGTCTTCTGACACGGTGGCATTCTGTGAGTCTATGAGCGATGGCTACTCACAGCAGCCCTCGAACACTGTGATTTCACACGCATTATCACATCTGCACTTGAGATGAGTCACCCTTCCCACTGCATGGGGGTCAAGTGAGTTGTCTAAGGATACATCGCTGTGAAGCAACAGGGCTGGATTTGAACCCTGAGTTTCTGTTTCCCAGTCCTGAGCTCTCGGCTCTTTAGCTTGCTGTCTGTGACTACTCCTTCCTTCCAGATTTTTTTCCACCCGGTGAAATAAGAGCTGTTATTTGCCAAGCGCTTCCTTTGGGTCCTGCTACATGCATTATCTTGTGGAAATCTCACAGCACTGTTACTAGGTAGTTATTATTACTGTCATTTTACAGAGGAGGAAACCAGGGCTCAGAGAGGTTGAGAGCCTTACACAGAGTCACACAGCTTGTCAGTGATGTTGGATCCCAGGTCTGTCTGGGGCTGCTCAACTGTATTGCCTTCTGGGATCATTGAGAGAGAAGACTGGGAAGACCCTGGACCCTGTTCTTTCCTAGAGAATTGAAGGTTGGGCCTTTGTGTCTTCCTTGGTTCCCTCTGGAGAAAACTGAGAAAGCCAGAGGACTTGAGGGAGTTGTGAAGAGGCCTTGGTCAGTGCCCCCTCCTGGGCTGAAGGTCCTGAGTTTGGGGGCTTCATGGGGAAATATGACAGACTTCCAAGACTCCAGAGACATTCCAGGTCTCAGGCCCAGAGGCCTCTGTAGGTGTCAGCTGAAAAGCAGGAGCACCCTGTCATTTTCCAGAAGGGATGATGTGGACTGGCTGGGGAAGATGCTTCTGGGGTCTTGCAGAAGCAAGGTCCTCCCTCCCCCCTGCCCCGGGCCTGCCATCCTGGGCTCCCTCCACCCACCCTCAGGACCCCAAAAGGCCATTCCTCTTCCTGAAGCCTGCCTGTGGTGCTCCCTTCATCCAGGGCTTGGAGGCTCTGGGGGCAAATTAACCTCTAGCTGGGCAGTGCCCTCACCTCAGGGCTTCTGCTTAGCCTCATGGCCTTGTAGGAAGGCTGAAAGTAGTAGAGTGCACTCCAGTAAACAGATGGGGAGTACGTGTGGGCTTAAAGGGGAAGGAACTAGCTCAACTCACTCACCACCAGCAGAAATCAGGCCCGAAGCCTGGACTTGGCTCCCAAGGGCAGGGTGCAGAGCTGGTCCCCAAAACCTGGGGTAACCGTGGCTCACACCTTAGTTTATTTTTTAGGTGCTTAACTCATCTACAACCACCCAGGGAGGCCAGTAGTACTGTCTCCATGCTACAAATGAGGAGCCTCGAGCCTGGAGAGGTTAAATAACTTGCCCAAGACCACTTGGCTGGAGAACTAGGGGAGGATTCAAGCTCAGGACCCTCTGGGTTCCTCCATTGCACCTCCTTGTCCCCTCCCCTCACTGCCACCCTGAGATTTTCCTGACTTCCGGTTCACAGTGTATGCATGCCAAGTCGTGTCAGTCACGTTCAACTCTTTGCGACCCCATGGACTGTAGTCCTGCTAGGCTCCTCTGTCCCTGGGATTCTCCAGGCAAGGATACTGGAGTGTGTCGCCATGCCCTCCTCCAGGGGATCTTGCCAACCCAGGGATCCAACGCAAGTCTCTTCTGTGTCCTACGTAGAAAGGCGGGTTCTTTACCTCTAGCGCCACCTGTGTTCAGGTTCAAGACCCTGATACTGGGAAAGACTGAAGGCAGGAGGAGAAGGGGACAACAGAGGACAAGATGGTTGGATGGCATTATCCGCTCAATGGACATGAGTCTGAGCAAACTCTGGGAGATGGTGAAGGACAGGGAGACCTGGAGAGCTGCCATCCGTGGGGTCGCAAAGAGTTGGAGACGACTGAGTGACTGAATAACCAGCACCTGGGTTCACAGTAGGGAGCAGTAAACTGGACGTGAGTGAAGCCCGGATGGGTCCTTATGGAGGTTGGCTGGGAACTGGAGGACTAACTACCAATTGATAGCGGACCCTCCAGGCCCTGGATTTTAATTATCAGCAAGCAGCCAAGACAAGCTTAGATTCATTCCTTAGCAACAGGAAGTGTGTGGGATGTGCAGAGGCTTTGGAGGGACCACCAGCAGCTAAAGGGGAGTGAGCAGAACTGCCTAGAGACAGTCTACAAGCCGCAGGGCCCGAGGAGAGGAGGCTCTGACAGCTGGTGAAGTCACCAGCGGGGGACAGATGCTAATGGACAAAGGTCACGGCCTCCATGGAGCTGGGCATGAGGCATGCATCTGTGAGTCACGGCGGGAGAGACTCACGGGCTTACTCCCAAACCCAGGGACCCGCACCGAGCTGTCACCAGAGCCACCCTCCTCTAAAACACATGATTAATTATGACAAAAGCTTCTTACAAATGGGAGGCTCCAAGCTGGGTTTGCAATTAGCATGAAGAGAAGGTGCTTCACGTTCAATTAATTTTTATCTGACCTGCCTGATCTCCCGGCAACAGAGCTTGGCTCCCGCTGCTGTAAGGATTCGGTTCTCTGCCAGGGCCGGAGGGAGCTGCTGCGCCTTGTCCTCCCGGACTGGAGAGCAGTGTTTGTGAGAGGAGCAAATGGCGCAGATGGGGAATACTGAACGTCACTGTCCTCTGTCCCACCCCCTGGAGAGCTGGGGAGGCTTAAATCGAGCCTGGTGGATTTTTTTTTTTTAATTTGAAAAATAAATCAGGTGGCACAGTATTTTTTTTTCCCCTCAAGAAAGCATATATTTTTTTTAGGGGAAAAATTTTCCAGCATCCAGAGATGATGTTGACCCTGTAGTGGCAGAGGGAGCGGGGCAGGGGCACAAGCCCTGGGTTCCTGATGTTTTCTGGGACTTCCTGACTTTGACAGACCCGGGTCTTGGTTTCCCCCTCCCCGGCGCCCGGCGGAGGGTCCGGCTCGCCCGCTGGAGAGCGGCAGGCTGGCTCCGGGCCGCGCGCGGGCTCGGAGGGAGAAGCGCCGCCATCTTGGGGCGGAATTGCGTCACCGGAGAGAGCAGGGAACGCTAACGTGACCCCGGGCTGGTTTCCGGATCTGAGAGCCCAGTCCTGCCACGTCGTCGTCGTCTTCGGGGAGGACAGGCGTAGGGGGTCACAGGAACCCTGAGGCACTGGCTCTTGTTGAAAGCAGGCGGATGGGATGGGGGGAGCCAATGAAATTGTTCAGTAGAGAGAAAAATCCCAGGGCTGGTTGGGATGGCGTTTGAATGGAACACGAGCGTTTGGGTCCCTTTTATTCAACCGGGGTGCAGCGGAATGCCAGCCACATCCTGGGAATCCCGGAAGTTTGGAGTTTCAGGAGCAAGGGTTCAAAACTCTTACTTCCTAATCACATTTTACTCAGAAAGCTTGAGTCAGACCTGGTTCCACCCCGCCAGCCCCAACCCCTCCTCCTTCCTGTTGAGTCATCCCGGGGAGGTTATTTAACCTTCATACCCTTATAATATGAGGGTAATAAATATCTTCCTGTTAGGCCGACGTGAGAGTCAGATGGAATCATGTTGTACCAGCTTACCCAGGGGTTCGCTGCAGGGGTGTCCCGAGGCCTCCAGCCCCGAGAGACTCCCCATTTTCCTTGACATCCCAAAAGCCTTCCGTGAGGTCCAGTCCACAAGCTGTGGCTCCTCCCATCTCCTTTCCTTTATGGCTCTCAGCATTCTTGGGCGAGTTTTGTTTGTCTCCTGATGATTTCTCCCTCTGATTTCCTGTCTCTGCAGAATTTTCAAGCCCTTTCTGCATCTTTCCTGCTGTAACTGACCTTCTGTGACTCAGCACTCTCCTTCGCCTTTAGTTACTAGGAAAATTATCATTAGTCCAGGTGGTTGTGTTTACTGAAGATCTGGGCCTAGTTGGGCCGCATTCAAGAGAGTTTACAACACAGTCCAGAGAACAACCTAAAACTGAGCATCTCAGCCATTCCACAGGCCATCTCACTAGTCATCTGTATCAGTTAGCTATTGCTGCATAATAAATTACCCCCAAACATAGTGGTCACAATTCTGTGCATTGGCAACTGAGGATCAGCCATGTAGTTTTTATGGTTTCATCTGCACTCTCATATGGATCATCAGTTACCAGTGGTCAGTTTGCCGTTCCTGGTTGAATTCTCACATGTCTGGGAGCTTGGCTGGGATACGCTGGTTCTATTTCACGTGGTCTCTCAACTTGCAGCAGTTAGTTGTTCATATGGCAAGTGAGTGGAAGCATAGAAGGTTTCTGAGATGTAGGCTTAGAAATGGCACTCCATTACTTTTACTGCATTCTGTTGGTCAAAGCAATTCCTAAAATCAATCCAGATTCAAGTAGGGGAAAATAAATATATTTTTGGATGTGAGGAGCCACAGATCCCGATGGCAAAGGGTGTGGATGGAGAGCAGAGTGAAGTACTGTACCCCTGTTTTTTTAATCTCCTGCTCCATCTTTGCCCCTCAGGGTCTCTCCTGTTATCTTATTGTTGGATCTTCAGTCCCTCCTCCTGGACTGTCTGGATCTCTTTCCAAAGAGATAATTTCTCCCTCTTCAAATCCCTCTTCTGATTTGAAGAAGACTCTGATTTCCTGTAACTTTGTTATGCAGAATATTCATTTTTCTTTATTGACAGTGTTTTCTTTTCCAGTCACATTCTCACCAAAAAAAAATGATCCTAGGTGTGTTGATTGAAGTATACCACTGGTTCTCAAGCTGGGCATCAGAATTAGCTACAGTGCTTTAAAAAATTACTGATGTCTTTGGATCCACCCCCCGGTCTGGGCTAGGTTTTGGATGTTGGTATTTAAAAAAATTCTATCCAGGTGGTTCTAATATGTAGCTAAGGTTGAAAACCACTGGAATAAACAAAAGCACCATGTATCTCTGAAGTGAATTTTGCTCCTTTTTTAAAATATGGGCATCTTAGAAGCTGTGTGTGTGTTTTTTTTTTTAAATGAGCAAATTCCCTCTGCATGTTACACTGTGTAGTGTCTAGTTCATTGAAGGTACTCACTAAATATGAGCTATTATCACTCTTACTATTGCCATCAAGGATAAGACTGTGGTAGTAAGGAATGTGGTTTCTAAAGTCAGACCACTTCACCTCTATCTGCCTCAGTTTCCTCATTTGTAAAATGAATGTAATTAAAATTATTACTTCATTAATATCTACTTACCTCCAGGATTGTTGTGGGGATTAAATGTCTTAATGATTGAACTTCAACACGGAGTAGATGTTCAGTAAATGGTGGGTACTATGTAATTATTGTTTTATTATTTCAGCACCCCATTTTAAATTTATTTTTTATTTTTTATGAAGCACAGTTTTCTTTGTCTTTGGACCAATTTGTTTCCAAATAAAATATGATGACAATGGATGGGGAGAAATTTTTTGGTGTAGTTTTACTGGAGCATGCTGGGGTTGAGAAGATACAGAAGAGAGCTTGCTTGGGGAATCTCTCAGCTCTGCCAAGTCTAGATTAGCCATGGCATTAAGAAAATTCTCTGGCAAACTTGGGAATCTTGTTTCTTTTCCAAGCTGAAGTTTTCTTCAGCCCAAACATTCATTTTAATGGAGGCAACTTCAAACTTGTGCAATTACTTGAGGAGTGCATAATTAGCACATTTAGCTCAGTTCAGATGTCCTGGAGATAATAGATGTGAACGAGGATGTGAGAAGCTGCTAGGGGCCTGGACCAGGTCTGAGTGCCAGCCTGGACCAGGTCTGAGTGCCAGCCTGGTGGGGTGCAGTCAGCAGCACACTGAGGGGGTGGTGGGTGGGACAGAGGACATCTTGAATTCACAAAGAGAGTCAGCAGGGCTCTTTGATGTCTAGAACCACATAAAGGAAAAAGAATCAAGCATATCTAGAGTCACATTGCTGGTGACTGGTAGAACTCAAGACTAGCGGGATTTTAATTGTTACTGTGTCCTTTCTTGTGCCAGGCTTGTGTTGGGTCTTCATCTTTACTACTTCAATTGTATCTCACAGCTTTACAACAGGGAATATTGTCTCCATTTTATAGCGGAGAAAACTGAGGCTTCAAGAAATTACGACGTTACTGCAACTAAATTAAAAGTTAGGTCACCATACAGCTAACCTGTGACAACACAGGGCAGTTTAAAGCCATTGGAGTGACTTAAAAATTTGTCTATAAAATTTCTATTCCCCGTTCTGAAGAGGCAGAATAAGATTAGCTCCACAGTATGATTTTAGGAAGACCCTAAGGGGAAAAAAATTCTTTCCAAACTGTGAAAATCAGAAAACCCAAATCTTACTTCAGTTTCCTTTCACCTTATTCACTGATATGTGAAAATAAATTAGAGCTTAATTTAAGGTTTTAATTTCTGATACAATGGAATCATTCTGGAAAGAAGTTAAAACTCATCATGACCTGAAAGAGGCAACATAGTATAGGGTAAATGAGCACTGTGATCTCATGTTTCAAAAAACTAATTTGACTTCAAACTTGGCCAGCCCAGTACAAGTCACATATATGGAAAATTCTGGAAGAAAGGGCACAGACAAGATATTTGCTGGAAAGAAGTCCAAATTATAAAATATTTAGAAAATATGAAATTTTATTATTTTCTATATTATGCACTAATGCATGTGATATTTTTATGCAAAATGAGATGGGGAAAAAGAAAAGAAAAATCTCAACAGCCTTATTAGTGTCTCATAGGCATAAAAAATTTACAAAATTAGGGTGCCGTGTAAGTAGAGTGGTTAAGTCTTTAGACGTGGGAGTCATACTTCCTGGTTTCATATCCTAGTAGTATCATGTCACTAGTTGTGTTACTTTGTGTAAGTTTGCTTAACTTCTCTGGGCCTATTTCCTTATCGAGAAAATAGTGCTAATGATATATTCCTGCTTCATAATGTTGTTTTGAGATCTGAATGAATTAATGCCTTGCTGTCTTCTTCCCAGTGCAGGATTCTCTTAATAGGAATCGTCTTTGAATTATTGCCTTATTGCAAATAACACATTTTTTTTGAATTAAGGCAACTGCGTTCCTGGTTTCTGGTTATTATCTTTGCATCAGACTAGGATTACCTCTTGTCGACTTAAATTTACCACTTGCCCATGATTGCCTTGGCTTTGACTGACTGCCCTTGCATTGTTTTTCACATAAGTCATGATTTGCAGAGCTTTGGCAAATGTGCACTGGCCTACTGTTGCAGCAACAGTGGAGGGGAAGGCAGGATCTCCTATTTCACCCTGCCAGAAGGAGGCCTCGGCAGATCCGCTTGCTCTGGACGTGGCTGTTGGTCACGTTCCACAGATGGGTGTTTTATTTTCATGTCTGCACCCAGCAAGCTCATGACTCTACCAAGCACTCTGCCTCTTACTCCTGGTCCTCCTGGAGACCAGGCACTGGACTAAAGCAGGAATACGGTTATCTGGGGGCCACAGGGAGAACACAGAGATAGACTGCTTTCCTAGCCCAAATTCCAACACAAACTTTTTTTAAAAATTGATTTTTAGTGGAGTATGTGTGCTTACTCACTCAGTCGTGTCCAACTCTTTGTGACCCTTTGGATTATAGCCCATCAGGCTACCCTTTCCATGGGATTTTTCAGGCAAGAATACTGGAGTGGGTTGCCATCTCCTCCTCCGGGGGATCTTCTTGACCCAGGGATTAAACCTGTGCCTTATCTCCTTTGTCTCCTGCATGGCAGGTGTATTCTTTACCTGCTGAGCCATCAGAGTTGATTTAAAATGTTGTGTTAGTTTCTGCTGTACAGCAAAGTGAATTCATTATACATAAATATATACTGACTCTTTTTCAGATTATTTTCGCATATAGGTCATTACAGAGTATTGAGTAGAGTTGCTTATTCTATACAGTAGGCCCTTATTGGTTATGTATTTTATATAGGTAAGTGTAAATGACAGTGTTAGTCGCTCAGTCATGTCCAACCCTTTATGACCCCATGGGATGGTAGCCCATCAGGCTCCTCTGTCCATGGAATTCTCCAGGCAAGAATACTGGAATGGGTTGCTATTCCCTTCTCCAGGGGATCTTCCCGACCCAGGGATCGAACCCAGATCTTCTGCACTGCAGGCAGATTCTTTACTGTCTGAGCTGCCAGGGAAGCCCATTTTATACACAATAGTGTGTTTATGTCAATTCCAATCTCCCAATTTAGTCCCACTCCCCATCCCCCTTCAGTTCAGTTCAGTCACTCAGTCGTGTCCGACTCTTTGCAACCCCATGAATTGCAGCACACCAGGCCTCCTTGTCCATCACCAACTCCCGGAGTTTACCCAGACTCATGTCCATCGAGTCAGTGATGCCATCCAGCCATCTCATCCTCTGTCGTCCCCTTCTCCTCCTGTCCCCATCCCTTCCAGCATCAGGGTCTTTTCCAATGAGTCAACTCTTCACATGAGGTGGCCAAAGTATTGGAGTTTCAGCTTCAGCATCAGTCCTTCCAATGAACACCCAGGACTGATCTCCTTCAGAATGGACTGGTTGGATCTCCTTGCAGTCCAAGGGACTCTCAAGAGTCATCTCAAACACCATGGTTCAAAAGCACCAATTCTTTGGCACTCAGCTTTCTTTGTAGTCCAACTCGCACATCCATACATGATTACTGGAAAAATCCTAGCTTTGACTAGACGGACCTTTGTTGGCAAAGTAATGTCTCTGCTTTTGAATATGCTATCTAGGTTGATCATAACTTTCCTTCCAAGGAGTAAGCATCTTTTAATTTCATGGCTGCAGTCACCATCTGCAGTGATTTTGGAGCCCAGAAAAATGAAGTCTGACATGGTTTCCACTGTTTCCCCACCTATTTGCCATGAAGTGACGGGACCAGATGCCATGATCTTCATTTTCTGAATGTTGAGCTTTAAGCCAACTTTTTCACTCTCCTCTTTCACTTTCATTAAGAGGCTTTTTAGTTCCTCTTCACTTTCTGCCATAAGAGTGGTGTCATCTGCATATCTGAGGTTATTGATATTTCTCCCGGCAATTTTGATTCCAGCTTGTGCTTCTTCCAGCCCAGCGTTTCTCATGATGTACTCTGCGTATAAGTTAAATAAGCAGGGTGACAATATAAGCCTTGACGTACTCCTTTTCCTATTTGGAACCATCCCCCTTGGTCCAACACAAATTTTTATAAGCGAATGGCACACACAATTCTGTTACTATCCTGTTATGTAACTCCAACTCAATGTTTCCACACTCAAAGCACCCAGCCACAAACAAGGGTGATCTGAGCATGAGCTGAAGACAGATGAAGACTTGATGTCGGTCACCCAGGCTCTAGAAGGGGCCAGCAAGAGATCAAAGTGCAGCCTTGCCACCGGCTGCCTGCCTCTGAGCAAGCAGTTCTTTGGAATAGCTCTGCCACAAGCCATGAGCAACTGTTAGTCTAAATTTGGGGCTGGCAGAGATAAGAGGCCAGGCAGATGGCCTGGATGAGAGCTTTTCCAAGGGCTCAGTAAGAATCTACAACCAACAATTGTCAACAGAGTGTAATGGACTGGAAATATGGGCATGTCTTGCTAACAAAGGCATCCCCAAATCCCTTTAGAAGAGGGGGTATGGTTTTCAGTCTACAGGCTTGGTTGTTTACCTGAGTGAGTATTCCTCCCCATAAGACCCCTAAACAGAGATGAAAGAAGGGAATAGTATGGACTATTGCACACTTACCATCACAGGTTTCTTCTGTTAGAAGCATTTTTCTGATCTTCTTTCTTCCCTTACCTCTTGGGCTCATGAAGAGAAATCACAAGTCATGTGGAGGCTAAAGACTCCAAATTTACGTTCAAATTTGGGTTCTTCTATTAGCTGATGGATGCTGGGGCAAGTCACTTAACTGAAGAGTTTGTGGAAATGGGGATATAGAGATATTTACCTTGGAGATGCTAAAAAAAAAGCATCTTAGATAAATAGTGCCTGTTTTCTGAATCAACGGATTATTTTTCTCGTGAAAGAAGAAAATAAATCATATCTTGAAATTTATATGCTGATGGTCTCATCAGACAAGTAGCCTCTTTGGAGGGCTCCAGAAGACCCTTGGTGCTTGGCGTTATGACCTAGGTACTTTCTTCCTCACTTTGTGATGAATCATGATCAAATGTGCGTGTGCCTGTGTGTGTGTAAGAGAGAGAGATTGTGACAGTTAAGGGACAACTTGGCTGTACTGTGCCCAGATATGTTGTCAAACATACATGCTTCTGTGAGATTGTTTTGAGATGGGGACAGGGAGGCCTGGCGTGCTGCAGTTCATGGGGTCGCAAAGAGTCGGACACGACTGTGCGACTGAACTGAACTGAACTAAAATGGAAATTAGTGGGCTCGAATAAAGGAGATTGCTTTCCCTAGTGTGGTCAGCCTTACTCAATCAGTTGAAGGCCTGAATAAAACAAGACTGATTTCCCTGGGTCAAGCATGAATTCTGTCAGTCAATTGCCTTTGGACTTGAACTGGAACATTAGCTCTTCCTGATTCTCCAGCCTGCTGACCCACCTTGCAGATTTTGGGTTTGCCAGAGTCATAATTGCATGAGCCAATTTTTTAAAAAAGCAGTCTTTCTGTTGGTTCTACTTCCTTGGAGAACCGTGACTGATTCTGCTGAGACAAGAGTATCAGCATGCTCTGCTGGCTTATATCATCTGAGAGACTTCACTTGACAAACCTGCTTATAGCGCTTTTTTCCACAAAGATTCTGCATTTTAGAAATCCTGTAGCGTTTTTGTCTTGTGCCTGCTTTTCATTATTTTCTTATTTGGGATAAATTAAAAGCATGAAACAGGGAATACCATGGTCATTACTAGACTGTACTATGTTCAAGGGAATCTTAATTCAAACTAAGACCAAAGACACACACCCACTCCTCTTCTGAAGACAAAATAAAAGACAATACAAGATAGTTTCTGTCAACGTAATTCTATTATCTGGACCTACAAAGCAAGGATCATTTTAATAATTATGATAGTAATAACAATAGCTGACTCTTAGAAAGAAAATGAAAGTGAAAGTCACTCAGTCCGTTCCAACTCTGTGACCCCAAGGAGTATATGATCCATGGAATTCTCCAGGCCAGAATACTGGAGTGGGTAGCTTTTCCCTTCTCCAGGGGATCTTCCCAACCCAGGGATTGAACCCAAGTCTCCCACATCGCAAGCAGATACCAGCTGAGCCACAAGGGAAGCCCCATACATAGAAGCCCTTGCCAATTATTGGGCATATATAAGAATTTACATATATTATTTCCTTAAACATGATAATAGTGGTGGGAAGCCTTCCCAAATGTACTGCAGAATCACTGCAAGCCCCTAAATTTTAGTGTCTAATTTCTCCCTACAAATGATGCATTTCTTTGAATTTTATTTAATTATTTTTAAGTTTTGACGTGCTGGGGCTTGGTTGCTGTGTGTGGGCTTTCTCTAGTTGCAGCGAGCGAGGGCTGCTCTAGCTGTGTGCGGACTTCTCATTTAGGGGCTGCTCTTGTTGCTGAGCTCTAGGACACTCGAGGCTCTGGGACACTCGGGCTTCAGAAGCTGTGACGTGTGGGCTTGGTTGCCCTGAGACATGTAGGATCTTTCTGGAACAGGGATCAAAACTGTGTCTCTTATATTGGCAGGTGGATTCCTAACCACTGCACCTCCAGGGAAGTCCTAAATGATACATTTTGAAAGGACTATTTCTTGGTTATTTTCTACCAGATTTGTTCCATTCAGTTTTATCTGTCTTCAACTCTTCATGTGGTAGAATAACTATGTACTGTGGAGGCCATATTTATCATTATCCAATGGCAGAAAAGCCAGCATGGTCAGAGAGCATGTTTATTCTGGGTAATCATGTATTCTGGTTATATAGATTTTACATAACCATATGTGGCTGAAAAGTTTTTAGATACATTTAATTCAACAGGATATATTTATTGCTCTGCCTCTGGAATGTAATAGCATTTTGGTGGGTCATAAACCTCTTGAGGATATCTTTCTGCCTCTGGGTCATCTTCACAATCATCAGTTCTCACTGTATGTATCATTACTTTCTGTTATTTTTTTTTAATTGGAGTATAGTTGCTTGCAACATTGTGTTACCTTCTGCTGTACAATGAAATGAATCAGCTCTATGCATACACATATCCCTTCCCTATTAGAGCCCTCTCCCTGCCTGCCCCCATCCCCACCATCTAGGGCACCACAGAGCGCCAGGCTGAGCCCCATGTACTACACGGCAGCTTCCCATGTGTGTCCGTTTTCACACACGGCAGTGCACTACCTGCTAATCAGCAGGATGCTAAATAAATGAGCCTTTACTGCAATACTTGCCACGAGCGGCAATGGCTGCATGTGTCTATCAATTATCATTTGTGGTCAGTTAATTTTAAAGTGATAGAAGGTGATAGGAAAAGGAGCTGTGAAACATACCTTCTCCTTCCTCGGTGCCCACCAGCTCCTGCCGGGTTTTCTGGCTGTTTTTGTCCTGGATTTGCTGCCCAGATAAGCGACAGAGGCATCAGTTGTCTTCTGAACTCATTCGCCTTTGGTAACAGGTCTTCATCCTTTCCCTGATGGTGCTGTTGTCCTTATTTCAGTGGGCAGGATTTTCACCCAGGAAATGCTCTGGGCATTGGTGCCCACAAAATGCCACCTGTGGCCTGCCAAACCCAGACAGTGGGGGAGGCTTTTGAAGGCAGAATTCCCTAAGTTAGAGGGCAAATGAAGTCACTTGCTCGCTGTGTGATCCTGAGAGAATAACTCAACCTCTCTGAGCCTCCTTTTTCTTACCTGTAAAAGTGTGGTGGTAATGCCTGTGCTATGGGAGAGGGGAGACTGGAATGATTCACGGAGGAAATGAATATGAAATGCTTAGTACTTGGTCTGGAATGATAATTCATGAATGGCAGTGGATCTAATTGCTTGTAACCCTGCCATCAGCTCAGATTTCTCTGACCATTGGAGACACAGAATCTCAAATCATGCTGTGAAAGGCTAGAGACACCTCCAAGATACCTGCAGATGACTGAGACCTAACCTCAAGTCGGACAACCTGCCCCTTCCTTCTGCACCCCTTTTGCTTCCAGGTCACCAGCTCCTGTGTCTACACATGTGCCACTTGTGTTTCATGCTGTGCCTACTGGCCAAGATCCTTATATCCTTGAGATGCTAGCAAAGGAGAACAGTTCTTCTGTTTCAGCACTAATATTGTAGTGCCCTAAGCTTCAAATTTACCTTCCAATTCAGGAGGCTTCATTTACATTTTCTGAAAGACCAGATTCAGAATGTGAAACTAGAGGGCCAGCACATAGTGTTATGGTGAAACAGTGTCTTCTCTGGAAACTGTCCAATTGAGAATGTGCTCAACACTGTCTCTACAGAAATAAATGCCTCGATGGTTTGAACAACAACAACAAAAAAACACCACTCACTGCTTATTGACCCGGATCCTTTGCTCAAAACAAGAATAAGAAATTAGGGAAAGTCAGAGTGTACATGTGTGTATGTGTAACTAAAGAGTTCTCACTTTAAAGTTTACTAATAGAACATGTCAAAATCAACAAAAATAGAATAATGTAATAAACTCCCATCTGCCATCATTGCCCACTTGCTTTGGTACTTAGCTTGTGCCTAGTCTTGTTTCATTTCTGCTGCCCTGTACCACACTACCTTCCCTTACAACCAGAATGGATTCTTACAAAGCACATCTAAGACAGCAAATCACTTCATCCATAACTCAATACATATTGCTAAATAAGAACCCTTAAAGAACTGAAACCACATAACCATTTTCACACCCCAAAATGGAATTTACCTATTTATATAATTTTTTTTTTTAAGAAAAGAATTGGTTTGGGGAATTCCCTGGCAGTCCAGTGGTTAGGACTCTGAACTCTTACTGACCTGGGTTCGATACCTGGTTGGGGAGCTAAAATCTCCCATGCTGCATGAAAAAACAAGACCACAGCAGAGAATTGGTCCATGCCTTCTCTCAATTTTCTTTTAATCTATAACTGTTCAATCTTTTTTCCTTTTCAATTTATACATGGAAGAAACAGAGTCATCTGTCCTATAGTATTTCAAGTTTTCTATTTTGAAACTCTGAGTGTCATTGCATCTGTAACTTGTTCCTCTCACCAGCATTTCCTGTAGACTAATTGTTTAGACCTACAGTCTAGAGTGGAAAGTTTGATCTGCTTTAGATACAATTTTCTATCAAGAAATCTTCATGAGCGTACTTCTTTCAGGGGGCAGTGGTGCAACATGTTGTCTGTTTGTTGTAGTTCATCATTTTTGATAGACTCATTTTTCACTAGGGGTTGCAAAATGAAAATAGTCTAATTCTATCATTCCTTCATTTATTTGATGGAAGTCTTCTATAAAGAGAAACTTTCCCTTATAACTCTTTGGTTACCCCAAGATAGAGTTTGCACAGTAAGGGCAGATTAAGTCTTTTATTCTTATCTATTCAGAATGAGGACTTGGTTCTCAGTCATTCTCCAAGGGGGATCAATGAGTTTTTGTTGTTGACTATAATTATAGCCTCGTGGATTTAAACATGTTTGATGTGTTTCAGTTCATTTCAGTCATTTTTTGCCTCTGAGAACCTCTTTCTGTTTGTTGAATTCTTTGAATACAACTCCAGTAGATTTTGATAACTTCATTGCTGTCCATTATGACAAATGTTCTAGGTACATTTTGTACATTTCCTGCTCCAGACCAAGAGTCAGCAATTTCTTCAAGGAGATTTAGCTCCTTTTGTGAGAAATGATGTTTAAAGATCACAAGCTGGCTTTAAGGCTGCTCATTGCTTATGAGCTAGTCATTGTTTCTAGGCTGTTTCAGTGGACAGAATGATAAAAATTATTTAGGAGAAAATATATCATGAGTTCCTGCTAAAATTTTGAATTTGGACTTAATATTGCAGGACTTCTGTTTAACTTCTTTGATTTTGTATTTGTATATTTTTGCTCTTCTGCCTAAAATCATGACTTCAAGCAGTGTTAATATAATCACTTTGGCTTTACTATCTGTGTTTCAGAATGATGATATTAATATCATTGCTAGCAGAATGATTTCTGAAAACAGTTTAAGATTTTTAAGGTGATTTTTGTCCTTAGGATCTAATCCACCAGGTTCACAGTGATACTGCTGTTTTTAAATCGTTTGAATTATTTCCTCTCAGGCTATGCTACTCATTCAATACACAGAGAAGTTTGTTTGTTTCATTTGCTTTCCATTTAAGAGTAGCTTTCTTTTAATTTTGAGGTAAGGTTGTTTTGTAGTTATGTAAAGAATTTGCATGGTTCTAAAGGAGATCAGCCCTGGGATTTCTTTGGAAGGAATGATGCTAAAGCTGAAACTCCAGTACTTTGGCCACCTCATGCGAAGAGTTGACTCATTGGAAAAGACTCTGATGCTGTGAGGGACTGGGAGCAGGAGGAGAAGGTGATGACAGAGGATGAGATGGCTGGATGGCATCACTGACTCGATGGATGTGAATCTGAGGGAACTGTGGGAGTTGGTGATGGACAGGGAGGCCTGGTGTGCTGCCAGGACACGACTGAGCGACTGAACTGAACTGAATGTCAAATCTATACAGTCAGTTATATTCAGAGCAGTTCTAGCTTCTGTTCTTATTCTCTCCACTTTGATCTCTAGCTTCCCCTATGATAACTATTAAACAAATGTGCTTTATCCTTCTATTTTCTAAAGTATAAGTAAATGTATATCTGTATGTGTTTATATATGTGCATAATTATATATATATACAAGTATATGAATTTGTATCTTCCCCTTCTTCAGTATTAGATAAATGGTTTGGTTCAGTTCAGTTCAGTTCAGTCACTCAGTTGTGTCCAACTCTTTGCAACCCCATGGACTGCAGCACTCCAGGCTTCCCTGTCCATCACCAGCTCCCAGAGCTTGCTCAAATTCATGTCCAATGAGTTGGTGATGCCATCAAACCATCTTATCCTCTGTTGTCCCCTTTTCCTCCTGCCTTCAATATTCCCTAGCATCAGGGTCTTTTCCAATGAGTCAGTTCTTCGCATCAGGTGGCCAAACTATTGGAGTTTCAGCTTCAGCATCAGTCCTTCCAATAAGTACTCAGGACTGATTTCCTTTAGGATGTACTGGTTGGATCTCCTTGCAGTCCAAGGAACTCTCAAGAATCTTTTCCAACACCACAGCTCAACAGCATCAATTCTTCAGTGCTCAGCTTTCTTTATGGTCCAACTCTTACATCCATATATGACTACTGGAAAAACCATGGCTTTGACTAGATGGACCTTTGTTGGCAAAGTGTCTCTGCTTTTTAATATGCTGTCTAGGTTGGTTATAGCTTTCCTTCCGAGGAGCAAGTGTCTTTCAATTTCAGGGCTGCAGTCACCATCTGTAGTGATTTTGGAGCCCCCCAAAATAAAGTTTCTCACTGTTTCCATTGTTTCCCCATCTATTTACCATGAAGTGATGGGACCGGGTGCCATGATTTTAGTTTTTTGAATGTTGAGTTTTAAGCCAAGTTTTTCACTCTCCTCTTTCACTTTCATTAAGAGGCTCTTTAGTTCCTCTTCACTTTCTGCCATAAGGGTGGTGTCATCTGCATATCTGAGGTTATTGATATTTCTCCCACCAATCTTGATTCCAGCTTGTGCTTCATCCAGCCTAGCATTTCACATGATGTACTCTGCATATAAGTTAAATAAGCAAGGTGACAATATACAGCCTTGACGTACTCCTTTCCTGATTTGGAATCAGTCCATTGTTCCATGTCTGGCTCCAACTGCTGCTTCTTGACCTGCATACAGATTTCTCAGGAGGCAGGAAAGGTGGTCTAGTATTCTCATCTCTTTAGAATTTTCCACAATTTGTTGTGATCCACACATCAAAGGCTTTGGCGTAGTCAGTAAAGCAGAAGTAGATGTTTTCCTGGAACTCTCTTGCTTTTTCTATAATCCAACAGATGTTGACAATTTGATCTCTGGTTCCTCGGCCTTTTCTAAATCTAGCTTGAACATCTGGAAGTTCACAGTTCATGTACTGTTGAAACCTGCCTTGGAGAATTTTGAACATTACTTTGCTAGCGTGTGAGATGAGTGTAATTGTGTGGTAGTTTGAACATTCTTTGGCATTGCCTTTCTTTGGGATTGGAATGGAACCTGACCTTTTCCAGACCTGTGGCCGCTGCTGAGTTTTCCAAATTTACTGGCATATTGAGTGCAGCACTTTCACAGCATCATCTTTTAGGACTTGAAATAGCTCAGCTGGAATTCCATCACCTCCACTAGCTTTGTTGGTAGTGATGCTTTCTAAGGCCCACTTGACTTCTGACTCCAGAATGTCTGGCTCTAGATGAGTAATGGTAGCATACTGTTAAATATATACACTTTCTTTTGGTTTTCAGTTCAGTTCCGTTCAGTTCAGTTGTTCAGTTGTGTCAGACTCTTTGCGACCCCATGAACCGCAGCACGCCAGGCCTCCCTGTCCATCACCAACTCCCAGAGTTCACTCAGACTCACATCCATCGAGTCAGTGATGCCATCCAGCCATCTCATCCTCTGTCGTCCCCTTCTCCTCCTGCCCCCAATCCCTCCCAGCATCAGAGTCTTTTCCAATGAGTCAACTCTTCGCATGAGGTGGCCAAAGTACTGGAGTTTCAGCTTCAGCATTATTCCTTCCAAAGAAATCCCAGGGCTGATCTCCTTCAGAAAGGACTGGTTGGATCTCCTTGCAGTCCAAGGGACTCTCAAGAGTCTTCTCCAACACCACAGTTCAAAAGCATCAATTCTTCAGTGCTCAGCTTTCTTCACAGTCCTTATTTTATTTTAAACTTTTTATTTTGTATTGAGGTATAGCCAATTAACAACAATGTTGTGATAGTTTTAGGTGAACTGTGAAGGGACTCAGCCATATATATAGATATATCCCTTCTTCCCCAAACTCCCCTCCCATCCAGGCTGCCGCAAGACATTGAGCAGAGTTCTATGTGCTCTACAGTAGGTCCTTGTTGATTAACCATTTTCAATATAGCAGTGTTCTGGGTAGCAGCAGCCAAGCAAAGACTCAGCTGCTTGGTTAGAGCCTGAAAGTCAGGCTTTCAGTTGTTGAATTTTCAACTCATGAACTTCTGTCGTTCAGAGAGCAAAAGTTTCTCAAAATTGTCTACCACAAACAAGCAATGTTAAGAATAACTTTCATGGTGGCTCTTCAGACCCTAGCACAAACAATGTTGGAAAAAGCCTCCAGGAGCCCAACCAGCTCAAAAGTAGAAGAGCTGCTGTTCGCTGGATGCCAGTCAGGCAGAGAGAAAAGCTGATGTAATTTTATGAATTGAGAAGCTTGGCCTATAGTCCAGGTGATGCAGGATCATTTGACCTCTAGTAGAGTTGACCAGAAGTCTGCTTCTAGGCAAGACCACTATTTCTTTTTTCCTAAGAAGTCAGTTTGAGTGCTCTAGGGTGAGGGATCAGGTCATGTGTTTCAAGGGAAGCACAGATGGAACAAAGCTGGACATAAGCTGTTAATTGCTAAAGCTGGAGGTTGGTACATGTGTTCATTACATTAATCTCTCTACTTCTGTTTATGTTTAAATTTTTCCACTGCAAAATGTTACAATAAGAGAATTCAAGTCACACACACACACACACAACCTGACTGAAGCATTTGGTATCCAGCCATAGACTACAGATACTCCTGTGAGCCTTCTACATCAATCCTTGAATCAAATTAATCACCAACAGAAAGATTATCCTAGATGGACCTCATTAATTTAGATTTCAGTGGAAATTTAAATTTTTTTAAATTTAAACTTTTTACTAAGTTATTTTTTCATGTTATATCCTTTGATTTGATCAATGGTGGATGTAAGAGATATCCCTATAGAGAATGCACGTCTTTTATACAGTCATGCAAAAAGATATTACATTGTTGGATATGCACTCTAGAATTGAGGTTTAATCTGATTCAGGTATATTTTCCCAGGAATAATCCTGTATAAATGGGATTGCATACTTCTACCAGAAGACATCTGGTGACCAATTTGCCAACTTGTGATGGGACAGTCTAGTCTTTACCTAGACTCATTATTTCACTAGGCATTTGCAAAATGATAACATTCAGATTATATCATTGTCACTTCATTTGTTTGCTGGAAGACATCTATAAGAGAAACTTTTTCTTATGACCCTAGAGTTCCTCTCCTCACAGAATGGCTGGCATGCTTTAAGCCTGGAAAATGCTAAGAGTGGTTGCCACCTTCCTCAACCTCAGCAGAACCTTAGTAAACTTCTGAAATGGAGAGGATGGCATTTGGACAGAGAAGTCTGGATGAACTCATATAAATATGTCACAGAGGGAATATAGAAGTAGGTGAATAAACAGGGCTGTTTTAACATTGCCTACTTCAACATTAGTGAGTTTGCCCAAAGTAACAGTTTTGGCTTTGATATAAGTTCTCCAGAACTTTTTTAAACTACATGAAACAGTTAGTTGTATACTAAGGCCTCTGCTGTTTGGTTGAGCCACTCAAGTCGAAGTAATAGGAGAAAGGATGTGGTCCTGGTGTCCAGGGTAGAAGCTGTGACTAGGACATCTCTATAAATCAGGAGCAGTGTTCACAATGACAAAGATCCTGAGTTATCTGAATCCAACTCTTAGCTCTGTAACCACCAGTTATGTGTCTATGAACAAGTTATTTGACTTCCTTGAACCTCAGTTTCTGTAATTGGGGTTGGAGACTGTGATCTGCCTTTCAGTCTTGAGTACATTAGAGATAAGATAAGCCAAGCACTTTGCCCAGCATCTGGCATAGAAAAGATACTTGCTAAATAGACCTCATCATCATTTAGAAGTAATTCAGAAAAAGGCAAACAGCATATGATACCACTTATATGTGGAATCTAAAATATGACACAAACGAACTCATCTACGAAACAGAAGCAAACTCACAGACACAGACAATAGTCTTGTGGTTGCCAAGGGGGAAGTGGGGTGGGAGAGGGACGGACTGAAAGTTTGGTGGCGGGCGGGGGGGTGGTGGAGGGAGAAGGCATAAGTAAACAAATAAATGGAAGAAAGACAAAGGAACTGCTTAATGATCAGACTAAATAGTTAAGTCGGAATTGGGGACCATCCCTAAATTCAGGACTGAACACATTAGGTGGCAAAACAACTTCTGGAGCAATCACATGGGCTACATTTAAAAACTGTGCAAAGTTCCTACTGGGGAGAAACCAAATCCAAAGATGTTGCTGCAGGTTTATAAAGTCAGGGCAACTCTCTAGTCAGCTACCAGTAGAAATCAGAGTTCTCACTGCACTTTCAGAAGCCATTTGGTGAGAAATATGTCCAAATGGTGTCCGCTGAGATGCCTAATGACTTATTTCAAGCTTTCTCACTGACGTTTGCTGTATTGTAGCTTTTAAAATAGAAACTTAAATGAGAATTTGAACTTAGCTTTCTGTGGCTTCCTTTGTTGGTTTGCTTATTAACGACACCAATTTTAGTTTCCTAGCAGCCTTTGCAATACCACGAGATTAGGGTGATTAAGCCTTCTAGGCTTGTGGTCAGTTCAGTTCAGTTCAGTCGCTCAGTCGTGTCCGACTCTTTGCGACCCCATGAATCACAGCACGCCAGGCCTCCCTGTCCATCAACAACACCTGGAGTTTACTCAAACTCATGTCCATTGAGTCGGTGATGCCATCCAGCCATCTCATCCTCTGTCGTCCCCTTCTCCTGGCCCCAATCCCTCCCAGCATCAGAGTCTTTTCCGATGAGTCAATTCTTCTCATGAGGTGGAGTTTCAGCTTTAGAATCAGTCCTTCCAAAGAACATCCTGGACTGATCTCCTTTAGAATGGACTGGTTGGATATCCTTGCAGTCCAAGGGACTCTCAAGAGTCTTCTCCAACACCAGGCTTGTGGTAGATGAGGCTAATAGCTGTTGGTTCCTGGTCTGAGTGAGGTTGGGAGGCAAATGGCAAAACACCCAGTAATGGAGAGGATGTTCAGTTATTGGGGGAAGGGGCTTCCCAGGTGGCTCACCGATAAAGAACCCACCTGCCAAGCAGGAGATGGTGATTGGATCCCTGGGTCAGGAAGATCCCCTGGAGAAGGAAGTGGCAACCCATTCTGTATTCTTGCCTGGAAACGCCCATGGACAGAGGAGCCTAGCCTGCTGTAGTCCAGGGGGCTGCAAAAGAATCGGACATGACTGAGCGACTAAACAATGAACAACATGTAAAAAGCCCAGGAAGTCAGGGAAAATTGATTGACCGCTGGGGCAAAGTGCACCTGGCCTCGTGTCTCATTCTTTGAACAATATTGGCTGCTGGGCTGGGCTGGTTTGAGCTGAACTCCAGTAAAGCTAACCACTTCCTCATTAGCTCTGAGACAGGGTGACCTTCCTCCAGACCAGCTGAGAGAGAGACTGGATCCAAGTTGGCCAGGTGATGCTCTCACTCTACGCTGAGAAAGGTCAGGGGGATGTCTAAGAGGATACCAGCTGGGGAGGAGATCTGGGTGAAATGTGCTCTAGGGGGTAAAGTAGTTGGTGTTATCTGGGAATGGAAATGACACCAGGGCAGGTTTCGCGGCCGGGGCAGGATTCCCAGGGAAGGAGCTCTCAGAAAACGTGGGGCGAATGGACAGCTGGTGGGAATGTTGTTGGGGTGGGAGTGTGGATGTTTGGGCTGTGGTTCTGTGAGCTGATGCGTCTAAGCTGCCTCTGATTCTGGTGCCTGGTGGATAAGTAGAGCCACATAGGAGAGGCACCCTGCGGGTTATTAAAGGCTCTCAGCCCTGAGTAGCTATGAAGTGCTCTGATATATATGTACATATATATATATATATATATATATATATATATATATATATTTTAAATTCACACCTGTACTCAAGCCTTGGTGAGTCGATTTTTATCTTCTTCTTCTTTTTTTTTTTTCTTGGTTTCTTTATTTGCAAAGTAATAAAAATAATGACCTCACAGCATTGTTGTGAGGATGTTATGCTGAGACCAGTTAGGAAAGTGCCTGACAAAGGGCAGGCCTTGGATCAGTGAGTCTCAAGCTCAGCTGAGCCTTTGGTACCAAGGAGAACAGAAATGGCTGTTGTCAGATCATCAAACACCAACCCAATTAGAATCACTTTGCTTCTGTGCAGCCAAGGTTAAGAAGCTCAGTACTAAAAATTAATTGTTTTCAGAAAGCTCAGAGGATAGAAAAGAGTGGTGGTTTTTGGTTAACTTTTAGTCAAGTCCTGTGTTGTTAACTGTGATTAGTTTTCTTTTGTATAAAGTGGTAACTTGGAGAAGGTACAGCCACCTCTGTCTTGTAAATCAATCTGATCGGTATAGTGCTGGTTCTAGGCAATCCCCTTTGCTTCTCATGCTTAGGAGCGGAACTGGGAAGATATGGGAGTAAAATAGTCTCTTTGGAGCCTTGCCTCTGGGACTCACCAGACAAGACCACAGGGTTTGAAATAGGGGCACAGTGTGAGTGGGATTCCGACAGTTTAATCAAAGACGGTCTGTGGGGCCTCCCCCATGCTTTGTGAGGGGACCTGGCATTACCTGAGTGCTCATTGGTGACCCCCAAGAATCCTTCCCCAGTGGCTTCCCTCTGTCCTCCTCCTTCAGGCTTCTCCTGAAGAACAGCAAAGTGGATCTCAGGTGTGAGATTTCATTCCTGGGTTTTCTCCTGTATCAACTGGGGAATTTCAGGCTTAAGATGACAGAGCTTTTCCAGAAATTCTCCTGCATAATTACTGTGTGCGTACGTGACCCTAGGCTTAATATTACCCTGAGCCGGAAGACCAAAGAAAGAAAAAAATTTCTGTTTTGTTTTCTGAGTTACTAGATTTGGTCACGTCGAAAGGAAATAGACTTCCCTTTTTGGGGGCCAGTGAATTGAAAGAGTTTCTCTAGTGCTGAACTGACTGACCTGAAGCTCTAGGAGAGAGACGGAAAAGCCTGTGGTCACCTGGTCCTCTTTTCCTTCCTTCTTTGCTCAGGGCAGAGAACTTTCAAGAATGGAAATGTTCTTATATACACTTTTAAAAGTAAAACATAGAAGATGAGATCAAATAATAAGTAAAATAAGCAAAACAAATATATTTAGGTGAGACTAACATGATTAAAACCCCTCAAATCATCTGTGATGCTAGAACACAATGAATTTGTTTTGAAGTTCCTGGTTTGAGGTAACTGGAAATGTTTAAGCCTGTGTCTTGTATTTCATATCAGGGTGAGTTTGGCTGCAGGAATTACCTGTTCCTTTTTTTGGTAACAGCTTTACTGAGATAAAAATGAACGTACGTAACAGTTACCAATTTAAAGTACAGAACTCAATAGTTGTTTTTAGTATATTTACAGAATCGTGCAACCATCACTGCAATGAATTTTAGAACATTTTCATCACTAGGAAAAGAAACCCCGTATCCTTTAACATAAACTTCTAACCCCATCGACCCACTCCCTGACCTCAGGCAACCATGAATCTACTTTCTAGCTCTATGAACTTGCCTGTCCTGGGCATTTCACATGAATGGAATCATACAGTGTTTGGCCTCTTTTGTCTGGCTACTTTTACTTCATCTATGTTGTAGCATATGTCAGTTCTCCCTTTCTTTTTGTGGCTAAAGAATACCCTATTACCTGGATACACCACATTTTGTTTATCCATTTGTTGGTTGAGTGGACATTTGGTTGTTTTTACTTTTAGTTATTATGCATAATGCTGCCGTGACCATTCATGCACCGATTTTTATGTGAATGTATGTCATTTTTTTCTTAGATACATACCTAAGAATGACATTGCTAGGTCAGATGGTTTAAGTTTTTGAGGAAATTTCCAGATTTTTTTTTCCAAAGTGACTTTATCATTTACATTCCCACTGAGTATACAAAGATTCTGATTTCTCTATATCTTCTCCAATACTTGCTGTTATGTGTCCTTTTTGTTATAGTTATCTTAATAGGTATAAAGTAGTATCTGATTGTGGTTTTGATTTACATCATGCTTATGCCTAATGATGTTGACCATCTTTTCATGTATTTGTTAGATATTTGAATACCTTCTTTAATAATATCTGTTCCTATCCTTTGTCCATTTCTGATGGATTTTAATCTAGTTATTTTTGAATTCTAAGAGTGTTTTTTTAATGTGTTCTAGCTACAGTTCCCTTCTCAGATATGTGGTTTACTCTCATCTTGTGGGTGGCCTTTCCACTATAAAAAAAAAATTTTTTTAAAATTTATTTGGCTGCACTGGGTCTATGTTGCAGTACGTGGAATCTGATTATAGTTGCAGCATGCAAACTCTCAGTGGTGGCACGTGGGACCTGACTCCCTGACCAGGGGTTGAACTTGGGCCCCCTCCCCTGGGAGTGGGAGTCTTAGTCACTGGACCACCAGAGATGCCCCTCACTTTTAATAGTGTTCTTTGAAGCACAAATTCTTAATTTTGATGAAGTCCAATTTGTTTTTCTATTGTTGTTTGTGCTTTTGCTGTTATGTCTAAGAAACCATTGCCAAATCCAAAGACATCTGAATTACCACTGTTTTCTTCTAAGAGTTTTATAGAGTCCCTAATTTCAGGTCTTTAATCCACTCTGAGTTCATTTTTCTGGATGGTATGATATAGGAGTTTGATGTCATTCCTTTGCATGTGGGTATGCAATTATTTCATCACCATGTGTTGAAAACACTATTTTTCTCCAGGAAATACTTACATTTTCAGAGGCAATCCCAATGTTTTGTTTTCCCATGAGAAACCCATAAGTAGAGAAAGCAATCCAGAGTTTACTGAGCCCTCGTGTCCAAGTCATGGAGTTCTTCCTAGGTAAGGTTGGTGATTCCCAGGCATATTAACTGCCAGCCTCCTATTTGTACCCATGACAGGAATTACCAATCAATCACAGCACCCTGGCTAAGGCTTGGTGACTACCAAGGCTAACATGAAGGGGTAGTGTTCCAAGAGGCTCAGTTTGGGAGAGAGTGAAGTGGTGAGATTAATTTTGGATATGTTGAGTTTGTAGTGCATTTGGGACACATAAAGGGAGCTTTGGCAATAATTGGTTGGTGTAAAAAGACTGAAACCCAGGCCAGGGGAGGGATCTATACTGAGAGACTTGAGACTTTGCTGTACAGATGGGAACAGATCCAACCTCCTAGAGTGAGTGACAAGGTGAGATAACCCGGCATTGACCCAAGGAGTCTGGTTAGGCTATAAATGGGACTGCCAGAGACTGGCTCAAGAAGTAGAAAAGAAATCAGAGCAGAGTATTCGCAAATAAACCAAGGATAAAGGGCAGTTCAGGGAAGGCTATTGATAGTGTCACATGTTGTGAGAGATCTGGTAAAGTGCAGCGTTTCTGATTATCAAACGGGGTTGTTATCACCTTTGCGAGTGCAGCTTCCAGGGGATGCTGGAGGTGGAAACAAGATGCAATAGTCTGAGCATTGAACTGGATGTGAGCCGAGACCAATGCTGGTGAAATCTGGTAAGAGAGACAGAGATCAGACTCAGAAAAGCAACAAGATTATTGCAACTTCTTGGAATTAAGAAAAAAATTTGAGGTCAAATGAAATGTTCAGTAGACTGTTAAGAAAGTGTCTGAGGCAAGATAAGCATCTTTGTGTTTGCCAGATTCAGTCTGCATGGATGACATCAACTCAACTGCAGTGTTGTCTGAGACAGGTCCTGCAGAAATGGTGGGGGAAAATTAATATCAAGGACAGACCTTGTTAAAGAATATTTACTTTCAGATAGAGCACAGAATCACTAAGCTGTATTTCTCAGAGAAGGGTCCATGTGATTACTTGCATCAGGAATCCAGAAGGCTTTAAAAAAATATTGATCCCTGGGATGCATCTGTGACCTCCTGAGTCAGGATCTCATCATAGGAGGCCCAGTTTTAATAAACTGCCCATATTTAAAAGCTCTAGAAAGCATTTGTCCAATCTATGTCTGATGTGGATACTTACTAACCGTTCTAGTCATAGGGTTCTCCAGAAGTTTCCTGATAGGGGTAACTGGAGCCAGATTAAGGACCTATTGCCTATTAGGACCAGTTGCCTGCTAGGCAATCATCTGGAGCAACCCTCTATAGATGGAGTTAAAATATTCCTGAAACAGACAACTGCAAGCCGGGTTCACTTCTCTCAAAATTGAAAACAAGGAAAAGACTTTTCATTAGCTTCAGACTGTCTTTTTTGAATATTTTTAGGATGAGCACAGGTCATAGCTAAGATTTTGAAACTTCATTATGTATGGTTCAGTGTTTTTTACTTGGCATTAGTGTTTTATTTTAATATCTAAGTCTTAAATCACTTAGTAATTCCTTAGAGTGTTCTGGTTTGGGAAATTGCCTGAAACAATAACATGAAAAACAATAAAAAGCCCAAACTCAAGGACAAGAATAAGGGCAGTGTAAGAGTGGGGGCTATGTTGCTTACATTTATCAGAAAGTGGACACGGCATTGGCCAGTGAAAGGAATTAGAGAAAATTCTGCTTTGGTTTAAAACATTCACTAGCAGAAAATTAGTTTCATGTCATTCCACTAAATAAATGTGGAATAAAAGATGTAAAATATAGCCTTGAGAGGATCCAAAATCATTCACTTATCTGGGTTCCCATTAGCCTTGGTTGGGCCTGCATGCAATCCTGACTATTTGGAGTTATTGAATTAAATAACTCAAAAGAGTTTAATTCTAAAAAGTATTTACTGAGAATTTCCTGGTGGGCTAGTGGTTGGGCCATTGCACTCCCACTGTTGAGGGCCCAGGTTCAGTGGTCTGGGAACTAAGATCCTCAAATTGCACGGCTTGGTCAAAAAATAAATAAATAAAATAATAAGAATTTATTCGGTGCTAATGGAAGACAGTTTCTGCCATCAGTAACATGAGTAAGACATGTTTTAAGTAATTAAAAGTATCATTATATATATGTATTATATAACTGCTATTAGATGAAGTTCTATGTTGATAGATGCATGATAAAATGTTCTTAAAATACATAATATGTAATGCAAATAAAGTCCAAGTTAAAGTCCAAGTGAATGAAAAATGGAAAAACTTAGTATTCATAAATTTAATTTGAGCTTATCTAATAAGAATATTAGAAATGTAACATTCTTTGAAATTTAAGAATCATTTCAAATTTTCATCAAGCTTTTGTCTAGGAGGCTATCCAAACTTTATTCCTTGTTAACTAGCTAACTAGCACAGTCCATAGATCAAACACTGCTTATATATTTTCTATGGCTAATGTTGGAGGAATGGTTAAAACACTGTTAATATTAAATGTTAATATGTTCCAATACTATGAAGCTGTTAGGCAGAAGTATTTATCCTAACTTTTCCAATTGTTCACTTGTTTCCATCATATAAACAATTTATATCAACTTGGCTCTGATAAAAATAATTAGTAATCTTTATCAATTAAAATTTCCTTATTATTACTGTCAGTGTTAAACTACTGAACTGGAAATGCCTCATTTTTACATAAGAATGGGTTCCTAAAATGCAAAGGTGTTTACCCGGAAACACAGGGCAGAATTTAATCTAGAATTATAAATCCAGATAATTTTAATCTAAAATTGTAAACCCAGATAATTTTATAACTTATAAATTTAAATTTAAGGTATGAATGGTGAACACACAGCTCTGAAAACTGTGCTAACCTATTATCATGGAGAGCACAGGAGACGCCTTTATAATACAGAGATGTGATTACCTGTTAATTTCTCTGATGGGTGGTTTTGGCCTTTTTAGAGTTTAATCAATCTAATTCTCTGACTTGAGAAACTAGAAACCCAGAACATAAAATATATAAAGGGATGCCCACTTTAGGAACCGGGCTATCTCCCATCAGGAATGGGTCACACAAATGGATTTCTTCCTAAATGGAACCCAAAGAAAAACAAACTGGCAAATTCAACAGCTGTGGTGGTGAATAGGTTAGGCTTTGAATCAGACAGACCAAGGCTGGAGTCCTGATTCTATAATTTTGATCATCGCTAAGAATCAGTGATTAAAAGTGGTACATATATACACATTCTTTTGAAGAAAAGCGTATAGATTTAAATGTACTTTTTGCATACATTATTAAAAAGTACTCCAAGTGTTTGAGGAAGAAGCAAACTCGGAGCAACACCTTGAGATTCTTGTCATTGATTCAGGAAGTAAAACATGCAAGTGAAAGTTCTTTGATCTTGTGGAGCAAGGTCATTTGATCTGGTTCACGGGAGGGCAGAGGTGTTAAGAATGTGAGAGTTGCTTAGCCTCACTGACCTCATTTTTCTAAATGTAGCTATGTTGTGAAACAAAGGAAGAAGGATCCTTGCTGGGCCTGCCAGTCTACCGAGCATGCTGACCGCTGGCCCACAACCAGGTGATTTCACTTCAGGGTCCCCAAGACAAGTGAGGCTTAGTCTTCTCAAGGGGATCGAGAAGGCAGAAGCCTGTCTAGACAGTGGCTATGCTCTTGTGTACTGTACTGGATGCGCGCTAGAGACAGGTGGAGAACGCAGTGCAGCTCAGGAGAAGCCCAGAAATGAGTGTCAGAATGACCACCACATTTGACACAAAAGCGACCTTGATTCACATCTTTAGTGTAGGTTTCCAGAGTGACTGAGGAGTCGGAATGAGGAATCCGTCAAAAAGAGCCCTTGACTTTAGAAATCTGGGCCATAGGCTTTTATTGATTAATTGGAAACTTCATTTTGAGTGGAAAAAGTGGTAACTTGTTCTTAGTAAGTCCATCCTCAGAGAGGTGAGAAAAAGGACTTGATTTGTGTTTTGGGGGAAGGCTACTGCTGGCTGCTTCATGCAGACTTTGAAGAGGACCATTGGGCTTCAGAAGCGGGTGCTGTCAGATTGCACGTGGGGTTGACCGTCTGGATCATTTCCCCTGTCTCTTGTGCCTGGTTATCAGTGAACCAAGTCACTGCTCAGACATGACACCCTGTACTTGTCTGTGTTTAAGATGGAATCTATACAAATATCTGTCAATTATTCTTCTGTGCCAAGTGGTGGGAAAGAGGACTTCCTCTCTGGCTCACTGGGTAAAGAATCTACCTACGATGCAGGAGACATAGGAGATTCGAGTTCAACCCTTGAGTCAGGAAGGTCCCCTGGAGAAGGAAATGGCAACCCCCTCCAGTACTCTTGCCTGGGAAATCCCATGGACAGAGGAGCCTGGGGGGCTACAGTCCACGGAGTCGCCAAGAGTTGAACAGGACTGAGCGACTGAGTGCACAAGTGTTGGGAGAGCAAATTATGGAGGAAACTCAAAGATGTCAGGGAAATCACACTCCACAGACAGCTGAATACACAAAGTTTTTCCATGCTAACTTCCTCTTGTCTTCTATTTTATTTAACCTACATTCTGAAATTCAGAAACTTGTTCTGAGATGTGTTAGATGTGAATGAACTGCTTTTGGTATAAACGCATTTCTTTCCTGGATTACGATTCCATTTATGACATCTGATGAAAATCAATAAAACCAGTCGATGGTTAATGTTTGACTGAAGGGGAAGAGAGAGGCTGGGGAAGCAGAGCCGTGCACTGGGTGTGGCCTCTGGGGAAGATACTTCAGTCCCAGCAAGTGTCCCAGCAGCTGAATGGAAGAAAATAACCTTTAACCACCATTTTTGTTACTTACAGAAAGGTAAGCTTTGGTATGTCTTAACTATGCTGATAATGTATTTCTTTAAGGAGAGCAAAATAGATGGCGAAGGGGCTTACTTAAGTTGATGGATAAAAGCATTCCTTGAGGGGTGCTGGGTAGCATTTGCTGGGAGGGAAAGTTTATTCCTAGCATAATAAGTTATGCTTCTGGAGCATAATTTCTTTTGCAGGTTCTTTTGATTAGTCTGTATCTTCTATAAATCCATTTCATGAAGTGGTTTGGGTTAAATCAAGCTTGGGAGTAGAATTAAAGGAAAGAATAATGCTTTGGATGTTTACATGTGGATTACACCCATTCCTTGCAATTAAAATATAAAAAAGTGCCCAGCCCTGAGAGTCCCTGGGACTCTCATACTCTAGAAATCAGGGCCAGAATCTCATCTTCACAATGTGTTATTTCTCAGAGGTGGTCTTTAAAAACTGTGCATTTTATTTACTTCTCAGAGAGCAAAATTCAGTTTAGGAGTCATAGGACTGCCTGGGACAGAGCAGAGAAAGGGAAATGCATAGGAGGGAAAAAAGTCCTTTGTTAAAAGTAGTGGAATAGGAATTGAAAACAGAGAGACAGATCTGCCTTCCCAATTGGGAAAGCAAGGTTGGTGCGTGTATCGTCAGATTCTGGTCCTTCTTTCGGCCACATCGGTGGATGTAATATCAGCTAACGAGTGATTATTTTAAGATGTCAAGACATGTACAGCTTGTCAGTGTCTTCAAAGGTCCAGTCCCTGTCTCTGTCCCAGCTTTTCCTTCATTGTGAGTGACTTTGAAACAGATGTCCTCTGGGCTGGCAGACGGGCAATGCATTCTCTAACATTTTCTTGTCTTTCTGTTTCTTCAAAAACTCGGATAGCAAGAGAAGAATAATTTGAAAGAAGAAGAAAGCATATGTTTCGATGACAGGGAAAATGGATGGCATTCAGCCCTCACCAGGAAATGAAATGAGTCTTGCTGAGTGAAGGTTTATCATGGACTATAGAGTATGTCGTTTATGAGTCTTCAGGGTTGGGCAGATGGGTTAGGCCAGTTTCATCATTTACCAGCCAGGGGACATGGAGCAGATTGCTTAAGCTCCCTGTACCTTAAATTTCTCACCTAAAGAATGGAGATGCCTGCCTCACCAAGAAGTTGTGAGAATAAGTTAAAAATTAGATCAGCACGTCAAGAACTCAGTACACTGTTTGGCACCCAATAGACGTTTAATGAATGTTAATTAACTCTACTTTCCATGAGAAAAGATGTTGACTCTACCTTTCAAGTAGGTGATGCAGGTCAGACTGAGAAGTTGCTCTTTCGATCTCTAGGGAAAGAAGCCAATGGTAATGTTGCGGTAATTGCATCTACCATTATGCAAGGGGGAAACTAATACTATGCCAAAGAAGTGGGGTCCCAAAATATGAGATAACGAGAAAACACTTGAGTTTTGCTTCTTTTTTTAATGAAGCATTTTAAAGCACGTCTGATGTTTCACATATATCTTTGGTGAGAAGGGGGTGTGGTATCCTTTGAGACTTGCTAAAATGTCCCCTGGGAAAAGTCATTGCTGTCGTTCACGATGAAGATTGCATTTCCAGTACCTCCTCCCTTCTTTTATAAAAGGCAAAATATACCCCGACAACAACTCAACTTCCTGTTCCTTTGTCAAAGGAACTCTCTGGAAAGGAGAGTGGGCTCCCCCTTTCCTTCCCGGTCAAGAGAGGTGACTCTGGTCAAGAGGAAAGCTGAGCACTGTTGTGCTTCTTTCTCTGAAGGCTGACAAGTGTCTTTATGGCTGTTAGTTTACACGGGTAGAGACATACAGGTTTATTTGTTGGCATAAAGTTGTATTCCGTCAGAAATCCCTGGTGTCGAATTTAGCAGGGGCTAGTTGTTCTGTGTTCTCCTCAGTGATTAAACAAGAAAAGAGGTGCTGAAGTTTGTTAGCGGAATATCAATCTACCTATTTGTTACTTGTGAGAACAAACAAGAATGTTTATTTAGGTATAAGAAATGTTAAGTTAGCAAAAGCAGATACCCAATGGTTGAGGTTTAAACTCTTGTACACTCAAGATGAGCTTTTCACTTATGCATGTGTAACAGACCAAGCTGTCCATGGTTATTGTGTATGTGACACAAATAAAACCTAATTTGTCTTAATATTCTGTAAGACCGACATTGAATTCTCTCATCCATGATATTCTGAATCAATGATTTCTTACTGCATTTTAATTATTTTGAAGCATAGGACTTGTGTTTATGAGTGAGAGGCAGAGAAATTGGAAGGGTAGACTTGTGCCCTTAAGGAATGTTAAACTCAGGATGAGCATGTCTTCCTCACGCAGAGGGTTGCATGCTCGGTCTCCGCGATCAGACTGATGTTCCTTCTTCAACCTTGCTGAGCTGTTTTGCCCTGTAGGATGACAACAGGTCCTGTCTTATGGGAAGGTTGTGAAACTAAATGAAATAAGTCATCCAAAGTACATAACTTAGTAAATGTTCACTAAATGCTAGCTTTTTTTTTTTCTTTTTAAAGGTTTCAATTATAAAAAACCAACTCATGAGTGAGTTTTCATAGTGGTATAGCACCCTTTAAGAAGATAGAATTATATTTATTTTCCCCTTACTCTCTTGCCCATCCCAGTTGTCAATTATGACTTAATTACAGAATCAGAAAGTTAGCCTGCTACACCTGAGAAGGACTGCACATTTTTGTTTTTAGAGCCCTTCCCTGAAGGTCACCTCATACGTGAGCTAGTATTGTAGCAAGTCTTTTGTTTTGTTTTAAATCTCAGTGTTTAAACCATAAGTGAAAGTTGAAGTGTTAGTCACTCAGTCATGTCCGACTCTGCGACCCCATGAACTGTAGCCTGCCAGGCTCCTCTGTCCTTGGAATTCTCCAGGCAAGGATACTGGAGTGGGCTGCCATTCCCTTCTTCTGGGGATCTTCCTGACGCAGGGATCGAACCTGGGTCTCCTGCAATGCAGGCAGATCCTTTACTGTCTGTCCACCAGGGAAGCCCTTAAATCATATGGGATGGGATCTAATTTAGATTTACCTCATATTGAATTTCTAAGGCCAGAATGTATTATCTTGACAAAGTATTCACCTGTGCACTTCTTAATATGCAAAGAAATGTATAAAGCATGAAGAAACACTTTGTCAAAAATGATTTCTACTCTCCTTTTGGTGGCTCAGTCAGTAAAGAATCAGCCTGCAATGCAGGAGACCGCCTGCAGCATAGCAGACCCAGGTTTGATCCCTGGGCTGGGGAGATCCCCTGGAGAAGGAAATGGCAACCCACTCCAGTATTCTTGCCTGGAGAATTCCATGGACAGAGGAGCCTGGTGGGCTACATCCATGGGGTCACAAGAGTCGTACACCACTGAGCAACTACACAATGACAACAGTCCTCCTTTTAGGCTAGGAAAGACCCTTCTGATGTTGTTGTGCTAGACATGGAGGAAAGATGTCCTATCTCTGCCTCAGGTTTCTGAGGTGGAAACCTAAACACCTTAGAGAACTCAACATCGTCGTCCTTACTGCCTATCTGCTCAAGTCGTCCAAGTACCATGGGGGTGGGTCGCCATCTGTGACCCCATGTGAGGGCCTCCCTTCCCTCTGACCTCCTCACCCCAGCTGCCCCTTCCCTAGCTCACTCTGAGGGGCGTGCTGGGTGGAAGTAAATATGAGCATACTTCCTGAAATAGTCCTTAGAACTCATTATTACTTTCTTTAATAATTAGGTTTAAAATTTGTATTTAAGTCAATCAGAGAAATTCAACATATTTTAAGAGGAGCCCTCTACCCTCCCATAAGACTGTATAACCAATTATTCACCTACTGATTGAGTAAGAAATCACCCTCAATTTTGCATACGTGTAAATCCAGATTTTCGTATGCTGAAAGATGGGCATATTTCTACTGCAAAAGTCAATGAGAGAACAAAGTGCCTGCCTTTATGTGTGCATTGGCGGGGAGAGGGCAAACTACCCTTCCTCTTCCTTCTTTGAACCTTCCTTCCTCCTCTCTAGTCAGCCTGAAGTGGAAGGCAGCAGCCCAGATTTTACACCTTCCTGTTTGTTTCTAGTTTATTACTAGCTGCTTTAATTGGGTCCTTAATTTGCCAAGAATGCAAATTGGTCGGATCCTCCTGTGATTTTTTCTAAACCTTAAATGATGTAATGAGTGCCTGAGATTTGTGAGAAAGAAGACCACAAAGATGGGCATGATTGATCTGAACATTACTTGATGGACAATGTGAGCAAGCTTTTAATAGGATTTTTATTCATATCTGGCCTTGCTGTCCAATTTATGCTGCTCTTAGCAATATACAATGCAGAGGTGAATTAAATGGCACACAGAATATTTGGCTCTATTATTTGGTCCTGATGGTGCTATGAATTCTAGTCACAATTCTTTCCTTGGCCACATCACCTATGATATTGGGGAGCAAATTTTGCAGCCCTCTCGTGCTGTACCTTCACTGTTCTTTGGAAATGCATGGTTCAGCCTTAGAGCATGGTGAATTACTTTAATTCAAAGCCCTTAACTTTTCTTTTTTTAAACAAAAAGGATGAGTACGGCTGACTTGATTTAAGGTTTGCCTATCACTTAGCTTTTTGTAAGAGGGGGAAAAAAAAAATCAATGCTTGTGTATTGATTTACTTGCAGGTTTTGAGGCCTGGGACCTAGAAATTCCTCGTCCTTACTCAGATACATGGGGAAACGACAGGAGAGTCTAAAAATACCTCTTGGAGTCACTGGAGCCTAGCAGGAGATTCAATCAGCTTGGGGTGGAGCCCCTGGGATGCAGTGGCCACTGCCTATATCGTTACTGGATGAGGGCCCATCTGAGGCCACCTCTGTCCTAAGATGGCACTGCCTTTGTCAGTCAAAACTAGGGCCCCTTGAGGTATTAGTTTGGCAGGGATGCTATAATAAAGTACCACAGATAAAGTGGCTCAAGCAACAGAAATCTATTGTCTCACAGCTCTAGAAGCTTGAAGTCCAAAATCAAGGCATCTGCGGGGCGGACTCCTGAGGACCATAACAGGTCTGCGGTCTCTCCCCTTGGCTTGTCTTTCCCCGTGGCCCTTCATATTGTCTTTCCTCTCTGTGTGTCTCTGTGGCCAAGTTCCCCCTTTTGATGAGGACACCAGTCATATTGGAGCAGGCCTACCCTGACCACTTCATTCTAACCGCATTACCTCTGTGAAGACTTGAGTCTCCAAGTCAGATCACATTCTGAGGTACTTGGAAGTCAGGACTCCAACACGAATTTTGAGGCAAGGGGCACTCTTCAACCCATCACACTTAGCTCGATTAAAACCTAAGAAACTAGGGGGGTGAAGTTCAGAGAGTGAACGAGCAGCGGGTACGATAGAGAAATAGTTGTGTGGTAGGAGCCAGATCTCCGAGGCTGATGGTCCTCTGAGAAGGCGGACGCGTGTTAGCGTCTGAAGAGGAAGCGCCGCCATGGAGTGAAAAGCAAAACTTTTTGAAATTTTAGCAAGATACGTAACCGACTCAGTGACACTAGGCGTCTTATTCGTAAGGATGTTCGTGCTTTCAGAGAGACTAAGATATGAATGACAGCATTGGTGTGAAGTTAGCCAGACAGTGTGATCTTGGACAATGTTTTGTAACTTCTTTGATTTTTGATCTTTAAAATGATTTTATGTTTATTTTCGGCTGTGCTGGGTCTTGTTGCTGTGCGGGCTCTTCTCTAGTCGTGGTGCACGGGCTTCCCTTGGTGTGGAGCACAGACTCTAGGGCCTGGACCCGGGTCTAGAGCACAGACCCAGTGGTTGCGACACATGGGCTTAGTTGCTCCAAGACAGGCAGGTGGGATGCTCCTGGATCAGGGATCAAACCCACATCTCCTGCATTGGCAGGTAGGTTCTTTACCACTGATCCACCAGGGAAGCCCCCTTTTAAGAGAAATTTTAACAGTGCTTGCTTCATAGGGTTCTTACGAAAAATCAATAATTATATAAAAGTCTCACCATATGCTGAGACAAAGGGCTTCCAGTAAATGTTAGCTGCCTTTATGTCATTATCCTGGCTGGACACAGATGGAGGACATGGAGGGGTTTCAGTGTTTTCTGGGCTGTGGTGAATTAAACAAAGCCGTCAGCCCTAATCGTCAAGGCCAGCAGCCCTGATTCCGTGTTTGTAAATGGTCCATGGTTAAAGCAACTGGTGGTGGCTTTTGAAAACTCTCCCAGACCTCTGACCTCTGTTGCTAAGGATGTACTTGGCCTCTCAGATAGTTGCATTGAAACTGTGTGAATTTAGTCTTTGTGCCTGAGGGAAACTCTGACAGATAGCAAAAATTCCTAGCAGATGGCTGGATCAACTGTTTCAGATAGTTCAGATGAAATGTCACTGAATTATCTGGAAATCTACTCCAATCCTTTGCCAAGTAGGGTTGGTGAAGTAGTCTATCAAGTGTGTATGGCTTGGTGGTTTTAGGCAATTTCAGTTACAAACCGTGGTTTCCCTCCAGCCAGGATGTAATATATATTGGTGAAATTACGTCTGTGTAAAGAGGAAAGATAGGCAAGACTTGTTTGTGAGGACGGAGTCCTCCTCTGGCATAATCCTAGCAGTAGGGTACTTTGCCTTGGATCATTCAGACAAAGGCTTTGCTTGGCCGCTTCATTTGGCCGTGAGGGTGTTGCTGTGAAGGCTGCGTCTCGAGTATCCTTGTGACCACGGCCATCGAAAGCTGTGAATTGTGACAGGAGCTGTCTTGTAGGACAACATTTAAAGTTCTGACTGATAAACTTGGGTGGCAGAAGAAAATTTTATTTGACAAAAAATATTAACTGTTCAAAATATTCACTTATTGAGGTCCCCAAAGTAGGTACTATTATCCTCGCTTTACCGATGAGAGTCAGGGGAGGAGCCAGGATCCAAACCAGCCAATCTAACAATTGCATCGTGTGACTGATTCATCCACAAAGAAATCATGAGACCCTAGGCATGGGAACGGAAAGCAATTACTTCTGTTTCCCACTGGAAACATTTCTGTGAGGGGTGAAACCAAAAGTAAATGACAAAATAAAGGATGAGTTTAATGCTTTGTTTATTTTTTAGGTTTCATTAAGCACCTCAAATGGTGGCCTGTTTGAGCATCTAGCTAAAATAAGGTATTTATTTTAATTTGCTTTTCTGCCATTCAACTTACATGTCTTTGGAAGAGTGGAAGTGTTAAAAAATCATTTCAAGTGGAGATGGTATATATCAATCAATTCTTAACCTATTTACTGAGAAGAAATTTGTTTGTGTATTTAAAAGAGAAATAATCCTTTTCATCAACAATAAAAATGTATTACTGTGGATCAAAATAAATCTTTAGATCTCATTAGTTTCCTTCAATGTTTTCTGTTTATTCTGAAAGCTCTTACTAATTGGAGAAATTCATAGAATACCAATGTTAGACAATCACAAATGTTTCAGAATTTAATAAACATCTGTTGAGAGTGTAATATATGCAAGCCATAGTATGAAGAGCTGGGAGAGGTTAAAAATATATAATTTTAAAATAAGGCCTCTGCTTTGAAGGATTTTGTTTTCTAGTAGAGGCAGCAACACAGACATGTAAATAAGTGATAAAAAATAAAATGCAGGTAGGAGGGGCTTTGAGAGAGCTTCTGTCTGGAAATCAGAGAGATTGCATGAAGGACGTAATTTCTAGCTCCATGAAGCAGATGCTACACCCCTTATTTTGTTTTCCCAGATTTTAGCCGAGTATCTGGCACATAATAGAATTGTTAAATTCAGTGATTTTAAAATAAATAAATTGGCCCTAGATGGTCAGGTATGTAAGGAAAAATGAGAATGCATAATCTCAATCCAGCTTGAATCAGCAAATATCAATTGTCGTTTACTCTGGGTGGGGCCCTTTGCTGGGTGGGAAGAACAGCCAGTGCCAAAGTGTGGAGACAGGGAAGCTGGGTTCAAAGTCCACGGAGTGCTCGGTGGCATTCCTGGGTGCGGTGGGTGTGGAAGATAAGGCGAAAAGAGCAACTGGGGACCAACATTTAAAAGATCTTGATGCTGAGGGTTTTGAGGAGGAAGATCCCCAGATGTCTATATTATGTTGTCTATGTTTTTACTTCTCTTAAGCAAATATTGGTTGATAGCTGATCGTGTTCATTTTACTAACTTAAAAAAAATGACTAGTTAGATTTAACAATACCAATGTATTCATTTTAGATATATTGTAGTATGCTAGAACCTGGGCTTGTTATTTGTTTCTGTATGTTTCCAAACCACATAAGCAGTCTAAAGCAGTAGAAAAAAATGTCTTGTTTGTGTTTGACAAGGAGCCAATTCTAAAATGATGTTTGGACACACAGACCAGACTAATTCTGTTGCAAAAGCTCATTTCTAAACATTCACAGAATTTACAGATCTAACTGTCCTGAAGGGTTTTCGTCCTAGCTCTTTCTTAAAATAGCTGTAGCCTTGGGACAATTGGCCTCATTTACACAGCGGCGCAACCAATATGCACATCTGTATGCCTACATCTTCCTCTCTTCCTATCGCACAGTACAGGGTAGAGCTGGGAGAGGAAAAGTTCTTTGAACTTTGGCCTCTGACAGATCGGGTTGGCCACAGGGCAGTATCACTTCCTAGCTGTGTCTTTGGGTGAATGGCTTCACTTTGAACTTCAGTTTCCTCATGTAACTCGTAACAGTGTTCGCTCACTATTGAGGAATTGCTATGTATTTTCCATTCGAGTAAACTGAGGCACAGAGAGAGATTAAGTAGTACCCACGTGGCCACACAGCTAAGGAGAGGCTGCGCTGGGTTTCCGGTCCAGACTCGCTGACTCAGAGTACACCTGCTGGGCCTCTGCCATTCTGTCCGTAAAGGTCCCTCCACTGATCTACCCTATGTGCTGTGCTGTGCTTAGCCGCTCAGTCATGTCCGACTCTTTGTGACCCCATGGACTGTAGCCCGCCAGGGTCCTCTGTCCATGGGATCCTCCAGGCAAGAGTACTGGGGTGGGTAGCCATGCCCTTCTCCAGGGGATCTTGCCAACTCAGGGATCGAACCCAGGCCTCCCACACGGCAGGCAGATTCTTTTTTTTAGCATCTGAGCCACCAGGGATGATCCTTAATAAACACTAATTTCTATCTTTATTTCCCAGGACATTTGTGAAGCTAAATTGTTGTAGTACTTTGGTTATTCTTAAAGTTCAAATAGAAGGTGTCCAAAGGTAAGGAATTAAAAATTTTCAGGGTTTAAATTTTTAGATAGTTTGAATTTTATAATCATTTTCCCATGCTGATTATATCAGCGACGTAAGTTCAATGTAGAAAAACTTTAAAAAATTAAAAAAAAGAAGCAAAACAAGACCATCTTCAATTCCTTGAGGCAATAAAATAATTGGAATTTTAGTGAAGTGAATGCATTCTTCATTTCCTTGTTTTTTTTTTGTTTTGTTTTAGCAGTCCAATATTATGATAGGCAACAGTCCTGCTTCACAAATCATGTGGAAAATTTGTCTCAGATCTTAAAATCAGTTAGTCATGAAAAAATAAGAATAGGAAAAAAAATCAGTCATGATGTATCTTAGGGTGAAAGGTATACTTTTTGTGAAATGTGAAGGCACAGGGAAAGAAGAAAAATAATACTGAGTAGGAGAGAAGAGGGGCGGAGTGTGGATTCTCACTGGGTTGCTTTGGGAGTTATAAATACATTTTTTCCTTTGGTGTATTGTACAGTTAACAGCAAGGTTTAGAAGACCAAAGAGGCGGCTGGTGAGGTCGTTGAATGAAGGACTTGGGAACATGCTTGGGTTCTTCCTCCTTGAAGACTCTCATATATTTGCAGCTGTGAATCAGAACCGCTAAAATTTTAGCGTCTCGTTGTTTTGGCATTTGCCCATCTCCTCCATCCATATAATGAGGGTCTTCATTGCAGCACATGGGGGCTTCTCTAGTTGTAGAGCAGAGGCTCACTAGTTGCGGCTTCTCTGTTTGCCCCCGGGCATGTGGGCTCTTAGTTCCCCGTCTAGGGATTGAATCCTCGTCCCCTGCATTGGAAGGCAGATTCTTAACCACTGGACCACCAGGAAAGTCCCCACTTAAGACTCTTTAAGTGAAGAAGAGTGATAAAGTCAAGCGGCAAAAACGGAGTGAGCACAAGCTTGTTTCGGGATATTGACTTGGGGTTGCTGTGGATGAGGTATCAGGGGGCTTGGGGAAGTCCAGGCTGTTCCGCAGAGGAGAGGCTGGCCTTCAAGGATGCCATCCTACGAGGTTTATAACTGAATAT
The DNA here is from genome assembly GCF_023091745.1 of Budorcas taxicolor. NCBI lineage: Eukaryota > Metazoa > Chordata > Mammalia > Artiodactyla > Bovidae > Budorcas > Budorcas taxicolor. The sequence continues at coordinate 83,163,000 of NC_068923.1, forward strand.
CATCCAGTGATCCTTTGTGCTTGGATAAACATGGTTTTAACAGGAGGGGAACTAATCAACTTATCTCCGGTTTATTCACAGGAGTGTGAATAAGGAAAATTATGACAACGCAAGCCCAGCTACACTGCTTGTGCCTCCTTACACTCTACTTGGTAAGAGAAGAGAAATGTTCTGTGTTTATTTAGTGGAATATTTCTAGCCCATACCGGGGAAGCAACAGCTATCATCACTTTAAAAAAAGTCTATCAAATTAACTTATTGTGAACAAAGCACACAGCTTACCTTAATGGGCCATTTTTGATGAAATGGCTGTTAAGTTATACGTCTAACTTTCAACCAGGGAGATGCTTTCTCCTCAGCTCTTATAAGCCAATGCCCCTTCATGGGCAAGTTTTAAACAATTCATCTACTCAGTTTTAAGCCTTTACATCCAGCTCAGGGAATCTGGAAAGAAAAGTATACTGATACATGTGTTAGTCTCTGTCCGTTAGTCTTGACTTTATTTATTTTTTCTTTAACCATGGTTAAATTACCACTGAAATTAAGAAAAGCATTTTCTCCATTTTTGACTCTGCTCTGCTCTGTACTTTTGTTCCCATATATGGCTTGGACTTTTTTTGGCTAAATTTGCCCTTAGTCACTTGTTGAGCTAACCCTATCGACTCAGGCTTCTAGAAGTTGGAGCTGAATGGAACGTGGGGAGACCAGCCCAGACCTCAGGTAGATAGAGGAATGCTGTCTTGCCTTTTGTCATGAGGTTCATAAGGGTCATACACATGCCAGATTTGCTGTGTTATGAAGCAAAATTATGGGGAAGCACTTGCCTTCTCCTTAGAAGGAAGCTACTAGATCCTCTTACCTCTAATCTTGGTTCCTTTCTTTGAAAACCCAAACATACCATCGAATTTCAAGTTCCAGAGAGCCCCTGAGAGTCTACACAGTTCAAAATATTTAGAGTGACATACAGCTGTACTTGTAAACTTAACAGAGTGTTCCTCTTGAGGGGAAAAGCTGTAGTCTGAACCTTATGAGCACTGTGCATTCTCACAGCCTGGGGCTCGAAGCTTGTCCCCAGGACTGCCCAGAAGCACCACTTGGCTTCGCTCCTGTTGCTACCTTCTCATATGTGCTTTGCTATCTATATTATGGCAGAACGGTGAAATCAGTGCCTGGTTCAAACTTGGCACTGCTGTTGACTGGTGATAGGAACTTGGGTGAGTTACTACGCTCTGAACCTCAGCTTTCTGCCCTGTGAAATGGGTCTAACAAGAGGACTTGCCTTATGTGGCAACTAAATGAGATCATACAAAGCCCTTGGATCAGTGATTGGCACAGTCTAAGGACTTGATAAATGTTAGCTATAATTATTACTATTGCTATTATTAAGTCACTTCAGTCGTGTCCGACTCTGTGTGACTCCATAGATGGCAGCCCACCAGGCTCCCCTGTCCCTGGGATCCTCCAGGCAAGAACACTGGAGTGGGTTGCCATTTCCTTCTCCAATGCATGAAAGTGAAAAGTGGAAGTGAAGTCGCTCAGTCATGTCCGACTTAGTGACCCCATGGACTGCAGCCTTCCAGGCTCCTCCATCCATCGGATTTTCCAGGCAAGAGTACTGGAGTGGGTTGTACATTTTAAATATTCTGTGATTACACTCATATGGACCCTGACCTCCATGAGGAAGTCTGTGTTTTAGTCATCTTTGCAGCCTTAGCACATAGCACAGTGCCAGGAACAAGGTAAAAATTAAATACATAATTATGGATTTATATTAAGAAACAACAATGAGCTCTAAGAAAGAGAGAGAAGATTCTACCAGGATAATTTAACATTAGCAGGCTCAACAGCTTCTGATCTGAGATGGGGATATGCACTTTTCTTCCTAGACAGAGGGTGAAAAGCAGTTTTCTTTTTCCTTCCTTTCATTTTCCTTCCTCTCACCGTAGTGTGGTTTCCACCTGGAGTAAGAAATATGGCCCAAACCACTGCTGGCAGCAAGAGCGTTGCCCGGGAGACAGCCACGTGCACAGCTGTCTCTGGGTGAAGGAGGGAGGCTGCGATCTGTGGCTGGGGTCTCAGGGGCGTTGGGAGGAGCCATGTCTCTTCTGCCCCCCTCACCCCTGTGCCCAGACCCTCTCCTGTGAAGACGGCAAGTTCACTTGGTGCTTCTTTCTTTCAGCATCAGGCTTTTATTTCGCAGAGGTTATTTACCATTTATTCCATACTATAGTGGCTCTCCCGTCTTCTTCTGAGAACTGGTTCTCTTAGGGGATTAGAAACACTGTGTGAACACATTGGAAGGGCACTGAAGAGAGGATTTGGGAAAGTGCTGAGTAGGGATGCAAGGCAATCAGGGAGAAGCCAACTGTTTCAGAACTGTGTCTGGGACTCTGTTTCCTCCAGAAGGAAGAAGAGCTTGAAGTACTTACTGTATAACCAACACAGAGAACTCTTGCTGTAAAGTGCAATGAAGGTGGCTACTAGGCAGGCAGATCTGATAATTGCAAGTGTCCTTTGCTGGCCTGGAAGGCGGTGGGGCAACTTGGTGGAGAGTTGGGGCTTGGTAGTCCAGCCCCATTGGTACTGTTCCACGGTAACACCAACTATCTGTGTCTCTGCTAGGGGGATTCTCTTGAGAGACTTCCTTGATATTGATGAGGATCTTAAGAAATGACATGTGTGGAGGGTCACATTCCATAGCAGGAGACACGAAAATATCAGTTCCATCCGCTTCCTACCTTTCACCTCTTTATGCAAGATAGTGGGTTTTGTTCCTCCAACTCTTTCACAAGTTTTCACTGTAACATTCTTCCCAGTTCTGGCAGTATGGCCTGTTGACTCATGCATTTTGAAATCTTTATGGCTCAAATAGCCCTGATATGAGAACCCAACCCTACTTTGAACCTTGCCACTGAGACATCTCCTTGTTTCCTGATAGGTGAGCCAGCTTGTCCACCGAGGAAAAATGCAGGCTTATGGGTGAGGTGTGCCTGACTAACATAGCTTTCCTGTAGGGGCCGTCACCGGTGTGATCAGCTAAAAGACAGACTGCTTACTGCTGTGAGCAGAAAGCTGATGAAATGAAATGAAAGTCACTCAGTTGTGTCCGACTCTTGGCGACCCCAAGGACTATACAGTCCATGGAATTCTCCATTTCAATTCCATTCCCTATGGAATTCTCCAGGCCAGAATACTGGAGTGGGTAGCCTTTCCCTTCTCCAGGGGATCTTCCCAACCCAGGGATCGAACCCAGGTCTCCCACATTGCAGGCGGATTCTTTACCAGCTGAGCCACCAGACAGACTGCTTCCTGATGTGAGCAGAAAGCTGATGAAAGCAGTGTGCTCTTAAGCAGTAGCCCCTCAAAAAGCACTGCCCTAGCAGTGGCAGCATCCTGTATCCACCACGGCGCCCACTTCTTGTGCCCTGCCTTCCAGAGGGAGGAGGAGCTGGAGCTGGAGAAGATGTGGAAAGAAGTGGAAGGGAAGATGAGCCCTCAGAGGAAGACACACCTTGAAAGGGACTGATGAGCCAGGAGTCTGTATAGTTACTGTGTCAGTCAAGAAGTCCTTTGCTGCTGCTGCTGCTAAGTCGCTTCAGTCATGTCTGACTCTGTGCGACCCTATAGACAGCAGCCCACCAGGCTCCCCCGTCCCTGGGATTCTCCAGGCAAGAACACTGAAGTGGGGTGCCATTGCCTTCTCCATAGAAGTCCTTTAGCTATGAGCCAATTTAGAGTTTCTCCAGTCAACAGGGATTTATTTTTTTGTTAGACAATAAGGATCCTATAGTGGGCAGTCCTGGGCAGGTTTAGCAGTTTTGTGATGTTATCAGAGACCTAGGCTTCTTTATCTTTGCTCCACCATTATTTGAGCTGGTTTATCCCTCATGGTTTCATGACAGCTGCCATAGCTACAGACAGGGCACCACTGCCTGAACAAGAACAAGGAAAGAGGAAGGGCCATGCCACCCACATCAGTTCTTTTTCATCAGCTCAGTTCAGTCACTCAGTCGTGTCTGACCCTTTGTGACCCCTTGGATTGCAGCACGCCAGGCCTCCCTGTCCATCACCAACTCCCGGAGTTTACCCAAACCCATGTCCATTGAGTCGGTGATGCCATCCAACCATCTCATCCTCTGTTGTCCCCTTCTCATCAGAAGAACAAAAGCTTGACTAGAAACATCCCCCTACCCACACCCCGACCCAGAAAACTCCACCTTTTGTTTCAATAACCAGAATTGAGTCACTTGGCCATGATCTTCCCTGCAAAGGAATCTGGGAAAGAGATCATTTGTTTTTCCAAGGGACAGAGGTTGACAATGGCTGTGGGGGCAGCTAACCTGAGTCCACTGTTACTCTGAGGGGGAGGGAAATTCCAAATTCCAAAACCTCTGTGTTCTTATTATCACTTTTTTGTTGGACACCGAGATCAACTCAGTCAAGGTTTAATGAGCCATAGTACAAGATCTTTTTTCCCCATCATTTCATCCTAATTGTTTTTGGGTTACTTATCTCCAGTGTTTCTGCAGTAAGAGTATACTTGCTCCATATAAAGAAATGGAAAATAAATCTCTTCTCCCCAGTTTTTCTTTCTTTTTTTGGTTTTACCTGTCCAGTTCTCCAAACCATTAACTAATATCATACTAATCTATCCCACCCCTGACTGCCACCACAGGAGGGAGAGCGGAAGGACCACTCAGGAGGGGCACTGACACTGGGTGTCGTGCTAGATACCTCGTTCCAGGGGTGCCCACTGTGGTGGGTTTATAGCTGGTGGTCCCTTCCTGCGTGCTGCTCTGCTTCGCGATTTCCTTCAGTGATCCTCGTTGGTGGGAGACACAGGGATGGCGGGAACTACCTCTGAATGTGCCCTCTTGTACACCCCTCATACTGCAGACTTCCTGCCAGGCTGTCTCAGCCACTTGTGAGTAGTGGGGCAGTGGCTTAGAGTGGCTAAGAGTGGTCTGGAATTGTAGGTTAGAATCCTGCTTCCTGTACTGTGAGCAAATGACTTAACCTTTCTGCATCTCAGTCTCATCGCCGGTGAAACAGAGCTAGTGATGATAAATGTAGGATTGTTAACGTGGTTAAATGTGCTTAAGACAAAGCTCAGCATACGCTAGCATAGCGAATGTGAGCTCTTTTTGCTGTGTGCCAGGCAAGCATTGTATTAAACAGGTCCACGTATTTTTTTCCCCTTATGGATTCAATTGTCTTCGAGGTGCCTGAACTCTAGCATGCTGGGGAACCTGCCATGGATTTCCTTATAAGCTAACAAGAGTGGAATGGAGGGGTTTTAAGAAGCTGGTGTCAACCAGGTAGAATTGAATGGCATAGTGGCATTGTGGGACGACGATCAGCAGTTTTCCTTCAGCTAGAACCTAGTGCGTGTGCCATGTCAGCCGCTCATGAGTTCTACTCTGGTCAAGTGACTAACCCTTTGTGAGCCTGATTGAAAACACGGCAGTGTTAATTTTTTCCCCCAGGGTGATTGCTTCAATCACCTTGAATGAGAGAAGCAATGCTAGGCTGCTGACAAACCATCTTGATGTAGTGGAGCCTCAACAAATATTAGAACCCTTCCTGTCTATTTTGATTTGATTTCACTTTTTTGGGGGGGCCATGTTAGAATCTTAGATTTCATATATCACTCCCGGAACCATAAGAAAGCCATCAAGTGGCCCATATACATTCATAGTACATGGTGTTGCTAATTTTCTGTTTTCCTTTCATCTTTTAACAGACAACCGGATATGGCCAAGAGCGAAAGTTTAGTGGGCCCCTAAAACCCATGGAATTTTCAATTTTTGAAGGCCAAGAACCGAGTCAACTCATATTCCAGGTAAGGGCTCCTCTTAGTCCTTGTCATCTTGATTTTGCAGGCTCTCTCCATGGACTTTTACTCCTTTACTGGACACCCAGAAATAAAACAGAGGCCTAGGAGATCTCATTATGGAGAATGAGTTCAGAAGCCAAGGGATGACCAGCCTCAGTAATACCAGGCGTCCTCATTCGGACTTCCTCAGTGGTATCTGGGGTATCTCACATCCCTGAGGCGGGGACCTTAGGGCTTGTAGGCTCCACCCCTCCCCGGGGGTGGGCGGGGAACCAGTCTCGGAAGTGGGTGGTTATGAGTCTTGGTCTATTCCGTGAGGTGGCTGCCTGCAGCGTTTGAAGATGCCGATTCTCTGGTTTAGCACTGGAATTGCCTGCCTTCCTGGAGAAGGAAATGGCAACCCACTCCAGTATTCTTGCCTGAAAAATCCCGTGGACGGAGGAGCTTGGTGGGCTACAGTCTATAGGGTTGCGAAGAGTCGGACACGACTAAGCAACTAACACAAACACACACACACACACACACACACACACACACACACACACACACACACACACAGAGCCTGCCTTCCCCACCGAGCCGTCTCTAGGCTGACGCAGGCGTTGCCCAAGACACACTGGGAGGCAGTCATCTTGTTCACTTAGTTCACTGAGAGAAGCCTCAGGTTGAGGGTGCATGGCAGGGGCTTGAGGGGCAAGAGACTTCAGCCTTAGGGGCACTGAAATAATCCTGGGAACATAATGGAGAGGGAGAAAAACATCCTACTGCATTGGTCAGAAACCCCTGGGGAAGCCTGCTTGGCCCTGGAGTGATTGAAGAGGTTTGATGGGCCTTAGAGGGTGACCGTGACCCCCTACCCCATGCACTGGGGGAGCAACAGGGGTTGCCAAACTACTGTCTGAGGTGGGTATGCCTTCTCTTAAGTGCCAAACATCTCTTTTGTTGGACAGTTCCCATCCACAGAGGAGGGACTGAAAACTGCCTCATCCCAGCTTCTCTTATTTGGTACCAGATCAGTGTGAAGTGGCCCTATTATATGAGCTGGTAGGGGTGCACAGGTATCTCTGTGCCCCCACCGTGGGGTGTTACAGAGGCTTTGACCTCTCCAGTCAGGGGAATCAGGCCCTGAGGGAGGAACAAATGCTTTGTGAGCTTAGACAGAAGAGCATTCTAGCAAAGGCACAGCTGGGACACCTGCCCTGTGCTGGAAGAGGGCAGGGCCTGCCTGGGGTTCTGGCAGAAGGCCAGTGAGACTGGGAAGCCACGAGCCTGGAGAAGGAGGTAGGAGCGAAGGCCGCAGAGACAGGAAGGATCCTGACTTCTAAGGTTCTTAGATTCCCCCGCTCCCCCAGAGGAGCGGGCCTGAATCATGTTTCCATTCAGGGCTGCAAAGTGGAGGGGGCTGGAAAACGGGAAAGGATGCCAGGAAACTGGTTGGGAGTCTCTGGCGAGGGCTCACTTAGGGGAAGATCTCGTTAACTAACTCTGTCTCCCTCACCAGGGAGCATTTAGTTAGAGATTTCTCATTTACATTTGGAAAGTCCTTTTCATTTGTGTGTTTTATGCTTCATAAGGTGGTAAGAATGCTGCGGGCTGGGCACACATTCGTCTCCTTGTATGAACTGTGCAGAAAGTGCCCACTGTTACTACATGCTCTCCTGGGTCCTGGGGGTGCGGGATGAGACCAACAGCAATTCTGCCCCTGGAGAGCTCTTGGATAGCAGAAGGAGACTAACAAGAAAGCAAACAATGCAGTGAGGGTTCTGATTGGAGCCTGGTGGGCTGCAGAGGGGCCAAGTGCAGGCCGAGAAAGAGTGGTTGATTTTAACAGTGGAGGGTAGTCTTTGAACAGAAAGAGTTTCACTGGACCCCTGAACTGGGTATTTAAAGTTGACCAGGCACTCCCAAACAGAAAGTAGGCCCTGAGGACTAGATGAAAAAAAAAATATGGGGGCAGGCATTTAGCAAGAAAATGAAAGATGGCAGGTGGTTTAGGGTGGGAGAGGGTGTGAGGAGGGGTTGCTGAGGGCAGGGGTCGGCGTGGGGGTCCAGACTGGCTGTTTAACCTGTGCTAGGCGGCAGGGCCCACTGGGATGTTAAGGAAGGGGTGAAGGAGTTAGGCCGTGTTTGCCCAGACTTGCTCTGTGATCGCTTTGAGTGTATGATGAGGGGATGAGCCTGGAGGTGGGAAGGGTCTTGGGACACTGTTGGCCATAGAACCAGTGGGATGTAGGCCTGGTTTAAGCAAGTATAAACGGGAGTGGAGGGGAGGGGTCGGAGCAATGCCAGGGGGTCCCATGTGTTGGAATTGGTTACTGAGTGAGTGCAGGCCATGAGAGAAGGTGTTGAGGGTAACTCTGGGGTCTCTGGATTGCTTGACTGGCTGGTTCATGGTGTCATTCAAAGAGAGAATGAGAGAAGGAAGGGAGGGAAAGTTTATGGGAAAGTAAGTTTTAGGCTTATTGAATTTAATCTGTGGGGTTAGCGAGGTGGAGATGTTTGAGAGACAGTGGCCACATGAGTCTAGAGCTGTAGACTGGGGCTAATCCAGGGCTTGGGTTTGAAAGCCTGTCTGTAGTGAGTACCTCAACTACCCACAGGGACCAGGTAGATGATGAACGGTACTATGTTGGGATCAGAAAGGCAATAGCAAAAAAACAGATGTAGAAAAGCCCCCAACTGTGCTAATGTGAAATTAAAAGTCTTCTGACACTTGGTTTCAGCCTGTGGGACACGGAACAGTGGGGAGCAGGACTAACTGAGGGTGCCTCCCCGGGCAAAGGCTCAGTGCAATTCCAGATAATTTCTCAAATCAGAATTTGTGTATTACAGGATTTCATGATTTTTTCCACAGAAGTCAGGCATTTTTATGTTTATGTAGAATTTCCTAGTTCAGTTCAGTTCAGTTCAGTTGCTCAGTCGTGTCCGACTCTTTGCGACCCCATGAATTGCAGCACGCCAGGCCTGGTAGAATTTCCTAAGAATCTAAATATTTCCTAAGAATCAAAATCTAAGAATATTGGCACAGTTTAAAAAAATCATCCTATAATCAAAGCAAAAGGTATCCGTGGGCCAGAGAGTCTGCCGCCATTTCCTCAGGCAGAAAGGAATGGATGTTCTGTGAGTACAGGTCCACGTCTCGTTGAACAGAATCAGAACTGTACATAGTTCTGATGTGCTGACCTGCACAGTCTCCAACTTACAAATATCGCAGACCTAGAAATTGCTTCTTAGGATTCTTTCACAGTCTCTGAGGATCCCAGCCAGTAAAATCATTCCTTGGGTTGCTCCACGTCGTTTTCTGTTCTTTTTCCATCAGTCATGCTACAGAGCTTATCTCTTCTAGGCAGGAAATGAGGGCCCTGCTGTCATGGTTGAAAGTTCTTGTGTATGGGTGTGTGTGTTACAGAGAAGTAGGAGATGAAGGGGATTTCCTTCTAGAATCTCAGAGTCTTCGTGCTAGAAAACACCTTAGAGACTTTTTGTACCAACTGCTTGTTTTACAGATAGGGAAACTGAGGCTTAAATAAGTTAATGGCATAACTGATATTATAACACATTCTAATTGAGTATATCATGCTACCTAACACCATATATGGCTTCCCAGGTGACGCTAGTGGTAAAGAACCCTCCTGTCAATGCAGGTAGAAATAAGGGAAGTGAGTTCAATCCCTGGGGTTGGGAAGATCCCTTGGAGAAGGGCATAGCAACCCACTCCAGTATTCTTGCCTGGAGAATTCCACAAACAGAGGAGCCCAGCGGGCTAGAGTCCATAGGGTCACACAGAGTCAGGCACCACTGAAGTGACTGAGCATGCGTGCAATACCATATGCAAAAATTAACTCAAAATGGATTAAAAACCTAGATGTAAGACCAAAACCATAAAACTCCTGGAAGAAAACAGAAGCAGAAACTTTGATATAAATCATATCTGTCTCCTAAAGCAAAGGAAATGAAAGCAAAAATAAGCAAGTTAAACCTAATTAAACTCCAAAGCTTTTGCACAGCGAAAGAAATGATTGTTAAAATGAAAAGACAACCTACAGAATGGGAGAAAATGTTTGCAAACGATATAACTGATAAGGGGTTAATAGCCAAAATATGCAAAGAGCTCATACAACTCAGCGTCAGAAAACAACCTAATTTAAAAATGGGTAGAATAATGAAATAGACATGTTTCCAAAGAGAACATGCAGAAGGCCAACAGGCACATGAAAAGATGTTCAACATTGTTAATCATCAGAGAAATGTAAATTAATAAACTCTAGAAATGATCCCTGAAAGTACAGTCTTGAGAAATGCAAATTTAAACCACAAAGAGATATCACCTCAAGCTGTCAGAATGGCTATCCTCAGAAAGAGCACAAACGACAAAGGTTGGTGAGGATGTGGAGAAAAAGGAATTGCTCGTGCGCTTTTTTTTGGGAATATAAATTGGTGCAGCCACTGTGGAAAACTGTAGGAAGGTTTCTCGAAAAATAGAACTACCATATGACTCAGTGACTCCACTCCTGGGTATATGTGAAAAAAATGAAAACACTAATTCAGAAAGATACATGCACCCCAATATTCATAGTAATAGTATTTACAGTCGCCAAGATATGGAAGCAAGCTAAGTGTCCATCAGTGGATGAATGGATACAAAATACATGACACACACACGCACAATGGAATACTGCTGCTGCTGCTGCTAAGTCGCTTCAGTCGTCTCCGACTCTGTGCAACCCCATAGATGGCAGCCCACCAGGCTCCCCCATCCCTGGGATTCCCCAAGCAAGAACACTGGAGTGGGTTGCCATTTCCTTCTCCAATGCATGAAAGTAAAAAGTGAAAGTGAAGTCACTCAGCCTTGTCCGACTCTTAGCGACCCCATGGACTATAGCCTGCCAGGCTCCTCTGTCCATGGGATTTTCCAGGTAAGAGTACTGGAGTGGCTTGCCATTGCTTTCTCTACTACTCAACCATCAAAAGAACTTCCCTGGTGGCTCAGACTGTAAAGAATTTGCCTGCAGTGCAAGAGAACTGGGTTCAATCCCTGAGTTGGGAAGATCCCCTGGAAAGGGAATGGAAACCTACTCCTGTATTCTTGCCTGGAAAATCCCATGGACAGAGAAGCCTGGTGGGCTACAGACCATGGGGTTGCAAACAGTCAGATACGACTGAGTGACTAACACTTTCACTTTCATAAAAAGAATGTAAATCTGCCATTTGCAGAATTTGGATGGACTTCGAGGGTATTACACTAAATGAAATAAATCAGACAGAGAAAGAGAAATATTGTATGAAAGCATTTATATGTGGAATCTGGAAAACAAAACCAACTAGTGACTAAAACATAAAAGACTCAGAGAACAGAAAGTTCTCACAGAGAACAAGCTAGTGGTTATCAGTGACAGGTTGGGGGAAGAGGAGGGGCCAAGCTAGAGGTAGGGGATTAAGAGGTACCAACTATTATGTATAAAACTCCCTTGAACAGCAAGTGGGTCAAATCAATCAATCCTAAAGGAAATCAACCCTGAATATTCCTTAGAAGGACTGATGTTGAAGCTGACACTCCAATACTTTGGCTACCTGATGCAAAGACCTGACTTATTGGAAAAGACCCTGATGCTGGGAAAGATTGAAGGCGGGAGGAGAAGGGGATGACAGAGGATGAGATGGTTGGGTGGCATCATTGACTCAATGGAGATGAGTTTGAGCAAACTCCAGGAGATAGTGAAGGACAGGAAAGCCTGGTGTGCTGCAGTTCATGGAATCGCAAAGAGTTGGACATGACATAGCAACTGAACAACGGCAAATAATCTACAAGGATGTACTTACTGTACAACACAGGGAATATGACCAGTATTTTGTAGTGACTATTAGTGGAATATAATTTAGACCTTGTGAATCACTTTGCTGCACCCCTATAATTTGTATAATATTATGTGCTGTGCTCTGCTGTGCTTAGTTGCTCAGTCTTGTCCGGCTCTCTGTGACCCCATGGACTAGTCCTCCCAGCTTCTCTGTCCATGGGGATTCTCCAGGCAAGAATACTGGAGTGGGTTGCCATACCCTCCTCCAGGGGATCTTCCTAACCTAGGGATCAAACCCAGGTCTCCTGCATTGCAGGCAAATTCTTTACCATCTGAGCCACCAGGGAAGCCTATGTAATATTGTGCTTCAATTTAAATTAAAAAGTCCTGGAGAAGGGAATGGCAATCCACTCCAATATTCTTGCCTAGAGAATCCCATGGACAGAGGAGCCTGGTGGGCCACAGTCCAAGGGGTCACAAAGAGTTGGACACGACTGAGTGACTAACACTACTACTGTGCCTTGGAAGAAAAGCTTTGACAAAATTAGACAGCATAATAAAAAGCAGAGACATTACTTTGCCAACAAAGGTCCATCTAGTGAAAGTTATGGTTTTTCCAGTAGTCATGTATGGATGTGAGAGCTGGACTGTAAAGAAAGTTGAGCCCTGAAAAATTGATGCTTCTGTGTTGAAGAAGACTCTTGAGAGTCCCTTGGACTGCAATGAGATCAATCCAGTCAAACCTAAAGGACATCAGTCCTGAATATTCATTGGAAGGACTGGTGCTGAAGCTGCAGATCCAATACTTTGGCCGCCTGATGTGAAGAACTGACTCACTGGAAAAGACCCTTATGCTGGGAAAGGTTGAAGGCAGGAGGAGAGGGGATGGCAGAGGATGAGATGGTTGGATAGCATCACTGACTGGTTGGACATGAGTTTGAGTAAGCTCCTGAAGTTGGTGATGGACAGGAAAGCCTGGCATGCTGCAGTCTATGGCGTTGCAAAGAGTCAGACACAATTGAGTGACTGCACTGAACTGAAAGAAAGGTAAACACATGAAGTTAACATTAGGTGAGATGATTATAGAAAAATGGTGCTAGTGGTAAAGAACCTGCCTGCCAATGCATGAGACATAAGCGACGTGGGTTCGATCCCTGGGTCGGAAAGATCCACTGGAGAAGGGCATGGCAAACCATTCCAGTATTCTTGCCTGGAGGGCTACAGTCCATAGCATCACAAAGGGTCGGATATGGCTGAGTAACCGAAGAAGCTCGAATTGTACTTGTAGGAGCAATAAGTAAAATACTGTGAGAACAGACAAGAAAGGAGACACAGAGAAGTTTAGAACTTGCCCAGAAACACAGAGCCTGAAAAGAAGGTGTTGAAGGACCCACAATCAACCAGCTGTTCCCACTCAGCGAGCGCCTTTTATTTCCCATTTTTGGTAACTCCATACTTAAGAAACATATCTCACTCATTTTCAAAGTGAGATTCTGTGATGCAAAAGACTCAGTGGCAGTGCGAGTGGGATTTCTCACTGCTGGGTAAAGCAAAGTGTTTGTGCTGTTTTCAACTTTCTAGTTCCAAGTTAATCTCCTACAGCACAAGATGAGTGTTTGTGTTGAGCTGCTCAGACTCTGCAGAGCAAGCAAATGATAGGGAACTTTAGAGGGGAGATATGCAAAGAGCTGACTCATTGGAAAAGACCTGAATGCTGAGAAAGATTGAAGGCAGGAGGAGAAGGGGACGACAGAGGATGTGATGGTTGGATGGCATCACTGACTCAATGGACGTGAGTTTGAGCAAGCTCAGGGAGTTGGTGATGGACAGGGAGGCCTGGTGTGCTACAGTTGATGGGGTTGCAAAGAGTCAGGCATGACTGAGCAACTGAACTGACTGATATGCTAAAATGTGATTGATGGGAAGATTTCTTGCATTCTTTCTGATGGAGGGAAGACACAAATTGATTATGGACCTTCACGACTGCTGTAAAAATCTTCTTTGCCAAATAAAGTAACATAACCCTGGGGGTGGGGGGATAAATAAATTAAAAAGTAGGTTACATGGCAAAAAATAAAATAAAATCTGACATCTCAGGAAAAAAAAAAAAAAAGGCATTTCATTCTCTCTCCATCTTTGGATGTGGAGGTGATATGGGAAACTCAGCCTTGGTAAGATGCTCTCTGAGCTCTTTATTCCAGGGTAGCATGGAGTTGTCCCAGTCCCCTCATCTGTACCACTCGAAGAACTTCTTACCTGAAGTCAGGGAGGCACAAAACAAGCTTATTGCCCCATGAGGTTGACCCTTGCATTATTACCATATCCTCCAAAAAAGAAAGAAACAAACAAAAGGAAGGAAGGCAGGAACTACACGTCTACAGATTTCTTTCACTGAAGATTTGCAACCATCCCCAGCTCTGTACTCTCAGGGGCTTCCAGATGAAAGAGTTGTATGATACATTTCTGAAATAGGTCATTTTTTGCTTTTTCTCTTTGTAATGTATGAGATGTAACTCACATATCTTAAGATTTGCCCTTTTAAAATGGCTAATTCTTTCGTTTTTAATATATCATAAAAATATGCAACCATCACCACTGTCTGATCCCAGAACACTTTCACTTTCAAAGAAACCCTATACCCACTGGCAGTCACTCTTTCCTCTCCTCCCAACCCCTGGCAAACACTGATTTATTTTCAGTCTCTATAGATTTGCCTTTACAGACACCTCATAAAAATGAAGTCATATAACATGCGGTCTTTTGTGTATAGTTTCTTTTACTTAGCAGAATATTTTCAAGGTTCATCCATATTGTAGCAGCTATTAGTACTCCACTCCTTTTTCATAGCTGAATAATATTCCATTGTGTGAATATGCTACCTTTTGAATATCCATTTATCATTTGATGGACATTTATGGCTATTACAAAGTAATGGTATTATGGACATTCATGTACAATTTTTTGTGAGGGCATATGTTTTCCATTCTCTTAGATACATACCTGAGAGTAAAATTTCTGAGTCATGATGAATATTTAGCCTTTTGAATAACTGTAAAATTGGTCTGCAAAACAACTGAACTATGTTATATTCCCACCGGCATTGTATAAGTGTTCTGATATCTCCACATCCTTGACAACGCTTGTTACCATTAAAAAAATTTTTTTTAATTAAAGCTGTCCTAGTGGAGTAGATCCCTAATGATTAATGTTAATATCTTTTAATGTACTTATGTACTATTTGTGTCTGTTCTTTGGAGAAATGTCTCTTCAAATCCTTTGCCTATTTTTAAATTGTATTATGTCTTTTTATTGTAAGAGCTGTTTATATATTCTGCTTAAAGTTCCTTATCATACACGTAATTTGCAAATGCTTTCTCACATGCTGTAGATTGTCTTTTCAGTTTCTTGGTAATGTCATTTGAAGCACAAAAGCTTTTAATTTTGAAGTTCAATTTATTTATTTTATTTTCTGTTTGTGCTGTTGATATAATATCTAAAAAACTATTGCCTCACCAAGAGTCATAAGGTTTTATGCCTGTGTTTTCTTCTTAAAGTTTTATAGTTTTACCATTTAGGCCTTTGATCTATTTTTAGTGGTTCCGTGCATGGTACAAGGTAGGGATCTAACTTCATTTTCTTTTGCATGTGAGGATCCAGTTGTTCAAGCATCATTTGCTGAAAACACTATTTTTTCCCCCTTGAATTATCTTAACACCTTTGTTGGAAATTAATTTGACAATAAATACAAAAGTTTACTTCTGTACTCCTGATTTTGAGTCCACTGATCTATATGTCTATCCTTATGCAGTGCCATAAGCTTATTGGCCCATGAGGTTGATCCTTAGGTTATTAACATATCCTCCAAAAAAGAAAGAAAGAAATTCTTATACAGTTCTATAATATTGTAGCTTTGTAGTAAAGTTTGAAATTAGGCAGTGCTAGGTCCCCTAACTTGGTTCTTCTTTTTCAAGATTGTTTTGGTTATTTTGGGTCTTTTACATTTAAACCTAAATTTTAGGATCATCCTGTTAATTCTACAAACAAGACAAAGGTAATTTTGATAGGGATTGTGTTGAATCAGTATCTCAACTTGGGGAATATTACTATCTTAAAAATCTTGTTTTTCAGCTTTTAAGGATGGGGTGTTTTCCATTTATTTAGATCTTTAATTTCTTTCAATAATGTTTTATAGTTTTCAGATTAAAAATTCAGATTTTCTTGTATTTCTCAGGTACTTATTTTGAAGTATGTTATTCTTTTTAATCTTATTGTGTATGGGGTTGTTTTCATAACATCACTTTCAGATCTATTTTTTGCTAGTGTATAGAAATAGTATTGATTTTTGTATATTAATCTTTTGTCCTGCAGCCTCATTGTACTTGTTTATTTGCTGTAAAATTCTTTGTAGATTCCTTAAGATTTTCCATATAAAAGATCATGTCTTCTGCGACTAGAGGTACTTTTATTTTCCAATCTGGATGACTTTTATTTCTTTTCTTGCCTAAGATCTCAAGTACAATATTAGACAGGAAGTCCCCTACATGTGAATGAGTTCTGTTCCGAGAGTGCGTTCTTAAAGTCCAATTTGTTCATAAGTCCAACAGAGTTAGACTAGTTACCCAACAATTGGCTATAGAGTACCATATTATAATTGGTTTATAATACTTTTCACACAAATAATATGCAAAAAACAAACATAAAAAATGAAAACATTTTTAACCTTACAGAATAGTACCTTGAAAGTACAGGACAGCACCTGGCATACAGGAGCTGGGACAGAGTGAATAGGCAAGAAGAGTTACTGACATGAAGAGGGAGAGGAGGTGGCAGACGACAGAGCTGAAGGAGCGTCAGCAATAGAAGACAGAGGGCGAGCTGCAATTTCAGTCCTGCCTGATGCTGATAGCTCAGGTTCTGGCTCCTTGCTGCATTCAGCTCTACCCTTTTGATAAAATGATGCAGTGATGTCTGGGTAGGGCCTCTTTTTTTCTCATCATAGATAATATCTTGGGCTTGAAATTAAGACATTATACTACTACACTCTATACAGTGCATGCATGCTCAGTCATATCTGCCTCTTTGCGACCGCATGGACTGTAGCCCACCAGGCTCTTCTGTCCATGGCATTCTCCAGGCAAGAATACTGGAATGGGTTGCTATTTCCTCCTCCAGGGGATCTTCCCAGCCCAGGACTTGAACTAGCCTCTCCTATGTCTCCTACATTGGAAGGCAGATTCTTTCCACCACCGAGCCACCTGAGAAGCCCATTCTCTACAGAACTGTAAAGTCCGCAAAAGCCCAACCACGTGTAGAGGATGCACACACGTGACAACATGCGCCAGATAAGTGAACTAACTTAAGACATGGAGATGCATATTCGAATCTTTGAGCGCTCACAACTTGAAGAGGACTTACTATATAGAAGTGGCAACACTGGGCTTCATTTTCTTGTTCCTGATCATATGGGGAAAGCTTTCAGTCTTTCACCACGAAGTATAATATTAATATTAACTGTGGGTTTTTCTTATATATCCTTTATCAGGTTGAGGAATTTACCTTCTATTCCTGAATGGTTGCATATTTTTCATCATGAAAGGATATTGGATTTTGTGGAATGATTTTCTGCCTCTATTGAGATACTCGTCTGGTTTTGTCCTTAATTCTATTAATATGGAGTATTAAATTAATTGATTTTTGTATGTTGAACCAGCCTTGTATTCTGGGATAAATGCCACTTGGTCATGATATATAATTTTTTATAGTCGGTAGATTCAGTTTGCTAGTATTTTGTTGAAAATTTTTGCATCTGTATTTATAAGAGATATTGCTCTGCAGTTTTATTGTATTTTTTTTCTGATTTACATATAAGGATGATATTGGCCTCATAGAATAAGTTAGGAAGTGTTCCATACTCTTTTTTTTTTTTTTTTTTTGGAAGTATTTGTGAAACTTTGGTGTTAATTCTCTCATTGTTAGGCAGAATTCACCAGTGAAGTTATCTAGACCTGGACTTTCCTTTGTGGGAATTTTAAAAATTATTAGCTCAATCTCTTTACTTACTATAGTTCTTTTATTCTTTTGTCAATTTTGGTTCAGTTCAGCTGAGTTCAGTTGCTCAGCCCTGTCCGACTCTTGTGACCCCATGGACTGCAGCACGTCAGGCCTCCCTGTCCATCACCACCTCCTGGAATTTACTCAAACACATGTCGATTGAGTCTGTGATGCCATCCAACCATATTATCCTCTGTCACTCCCTTCTCCTCCCGCCTTCAGTCTTTCCCAGCATCAAGGTATTTTCAAATGAGTCAGTTTTTCTCATTTAGTGGCCAAAGTATTGGAGTTTCAGCTTCAGCATCAGTCCTTCCAATGGCTATTCAGGACTGATTTCCTTTAGGATGGACTGGTTGGATCTGCTTGCAGTCCAAGGGACTCTCAAGAGTCTTCTCCAACACCACAGTTCAAAAGCATCAATTCTTCGACCCTCAGCTTTCTTTATAGTCCAACTGTCACATCTATACATGACTACTGGGAAAAACATAGCTTTGACTAGATGGACCTTTGTTGGCAAAGTAATGTCTCTGCTTTTGAATATGCTGTTTAGGTTGGTCATAGCTTTTCTTCCAAGCAGCAAGCGTCTTTTAATTTCATGGTTGGAATCATCATCTGCAGTGATTTTGGAGCGCCCCCCAAAATAAAGTCTGTCACAGTTTCCACTGTTTCCTCATCTATTTGCCATGAAGTGATGGGACCAGATGCCATGATCTTAGTTTTCTGAATGTTGAGCTTTAAGCCAGCTTTTCCACTCTCCTCTTTCACTTTCACCGAGCCTCTTTAGTCCTTCTTCACTTTCTGCCATAAGGGTGGTGTCATTTTCATATCTGAGCTCATTGATCTTTCTCCCAGCAATCTTGATTCCAGCTTGTGCTTCATCCGGTCCAGCATTTCTCATGATGTACTCTGCATGTAGGTTAAATGAGCAAGGTGACAACATACAGCCTTGACGGACTCCTTTCCCAATATGGAACCATCCTGTTGTTCCATGTCCAATTCTAACTGTTGCTTCTTGACCTGCATACAGATTTCTCAGGAGACAGGTCAGATGGTCTGGTAGTACCATCTGTTGAAGAATTTTCCACAGTTTGTGGTGACCCACACAGTCAAAGGCTTTGGCATAGTCAATTTTGGTAGTTTTTGTCTAAGAATTTATCCATTTCACCTAGGTTGTCTGATTTGTGAGAAAACGATTGCTCATAGTATTCTATTTAGATTTTTTAACCTTTGTAAGTTTGGTAGTGATGTTCCCTCTTTTTTTTTTGGTTGTGCCATGTGTGGCTTGCAGGTTCTTAGTTCCTCAACCAGAGATTGAACTGGTTGAGATAAGTCCAGTTGAAGATTTGTTCATTGTATTGATCTTTTTTTTAAATCAACTTTTGGTTTTGTTGATTTTCTCCTTTGCTTTCGTATTCTCCATTTCATTAATTTCCACTTTATATTTCATTCTGCTTGCTTTGGGTTAGTTTAGTCATCATTCATTTAGTTTTTATAAAAAATAATTTTTTATTTACTTACGGCTTCTCTGGGTCTTCCTTGCTGCATGTGGGCTTTCTCCAGCTGTGGTGAGCAGGGGCTAACTCTTTATTGCCATGAGCGGGCTTGTCATTGCGGTGGCTTCTTTTTTTGTGGAGCACATGCCACTTATTGTTTAAAAAATATTTCCTTAAGATAAATTCTGTTCAGCAATGTTTGCTATTAAAGGCTATAAACATTTTATGCCTCAAGTTATTTCCAAAAGGATTATGCTAAGTTATATTTTCATTAATAATATATGTGCCTCTTTCCATTCTTTACAAGAGCTTTCACAATATTGGCTATTATTGATGTTTGACTTGTGAATATAGAAAAATATATTAAAATTGTTAATGAGGTTGAATGACTTTTCTGTCTGCTTTATTTTACATGAATTTTCTCTTCTGTGGTCTTAAAAGTATTATAGCTATCCCATGGGTGATCATTGACATTTTCTTCATTTCTGAAAAAGTGAGATTTTCATACAGAATATTATCAAATAAAGCCACTTTAAAGTTGTTTCCCCTACCATTAAAATATCTCTTAATCTTTGTCACAGTTTTTAGAAGTACTAAATGCCGTCTTTTTCATCCTAGCAGTGAAACTATAGTTCTTAAAGTTTCTTAGAAGCTAGTAGTAACATAGCTCTCAGATATTCCCAGAAAAAATCTCATCTAACTCTAGCTGTAATGTAAAGTATCAATTGATTTTTGTAAATATATTAAATTATGTCATTTATTGTTTCTTGAGAGACATGTAGTTTGAATGTTAGTTAATATTAAAGCAGACTTTTAGAATGTATCCCTTTAAAAGCTTAGAAATTCTTATTTTGGTGATTGTGCAAATAAAAATGTTACCTGAAATTGGGGACTTACAACAAATTCTACAACATTGCTCTTCCTAATGACTTAATCTAATTTTTGCTTTTTCCCAGTTTAAGGCCAATCCTCCTGCTGTGACTTTCAAACTAACGGGGGAGACAGACGGCATATTTCAGATACAACCTGATGGACTTCTATATCACAACAAAAGCCTGGACAGGGAAACAAGAGCTGTTCACAGACTCCAGGTGAATCGACACCAGGCCATGGACACCAGCTCCAATCTCTGAGCGCCAGAGATGCCACTGGCATACTCCTCCCCAGCACAGAATCCCGTTTCCACTCTCTTGACCCTAATGATGTGTTTGCCAATCTTGTTTGCCCACATTTTTTTTTTTAACCAACTAGAGAGTGATTTGGTAAAGATATCCCTGTTTTTAGGCTTTTTGACCAGGTAACCCAAGTTATATTGCCAAGGCTCTCAGATGGATCACTCATCCAAGTAAGGCCCTACTTAGGCACCTGGATCAAAACCATTCAACACTTCTTTGACGTTTCACTGGTGTCTCGCCCTGGCTGTTGGGTGGGCTCTGGCTCCGCAAAGAAGGCAGCATTGATGCTAGATGGCCCGCCTTTGGGCCTTGCAAGAAGCAGAAGTAACAGATGACCAATGCATAGTCTGACTAAAGAGACCTCTTCCCTCTCTTTCTCCCTTAGGTTTCATGGTGTGCGTCTGAATACACAGAAATGGTAGAGAGCTAATTGTGGGTAAAGAGCAGGCCAAAGCTTTCTGTTGGTAAACATGCAGACTGACCACTAAAGTGCCTCTGCAACAGCTTGTGACATTTCCATACCCTAAAGGGTCAAAGTGTTCTTACTTCACTGATTCTAGCTATTTAGAAAAGAGCATGTCCAGTGTCCAGCATATCCCACTGCTGGAAAACACAGTCATGATTAGTTTGGCTTAACTGATAGGGCCTCTATTTTAGCAGCCCCCAATTTGGGCTTTTACGGGTGTCTTTCTTCCCTGTAGTTATCAGACCATTGATTCTTCGGGCTCTAATTTCCCTCAAGTGACTTTTGGGTGTATGATATGAGGTTCAGACTCACCAAGAAACTTTCCTTTTCCTGTCAACATCAGGTCTCAGCCCTGGATGCTCAGGGCAATACAGTGGAGGGCCCGGTCCCTGTCACCATTGAAGTGAAGGACATCAACGACAACCGACCTGTGTTTCTTCAGCAACATTATGAAGGCTCAGTAAGGCAGAATTCTCGCCCAGGTAATACGCAGGAGCCTGGAGATATTGGGCAGAATGGCACATTTGTGTGTGGTTAACAGCTATAGCTATCATTCATTAAGCGCTTACTATCTTATTTAATTTTATTTATCTTATTTAAATTTCACAGCAATCCTCTGGGATTTGTTTTATTATCCCCATTGCTCTAGGGTACAATTTCTCACCCTTGGCACAACTGACATCTTAGGCTCCATAATTCTTTTTTGTGTTGTTGTTTTTCTTTTTTTTGGTCAGGGGCTGCTGTTCTGTGCATGATAGGATGTTAGCAGCTTCTCTGACATCTATCTACACATCAGATGCCAGGAGCAACACTTCCCTTCCAAGCTTTGATAGCCTAGATGTCTTCAGACATTGTCAAATATCTCTTGGGGGCAAAATCACGCCCAGTTAAGGACCACTATCTTAGGATGAGATTTTAGAATACCTCACAGCTCTAGAGGGGCTTCCCTGGTGGCTCAGACGGTAAAGACTCTGCCTGCAATGTGGGAGGCCTGGGTTCAATCCCTGGGTGGGGAAGATCCCCTGAAGAAGAGAATGGCAACCCACTCCAGTATTCTTGCCTGGAGAATTCCATGGACAGAGGAGCCTGGTGGCTATAGTCCATGTTGTTGTCAAGAGTAGGACATGACTGAGCAATTAACACACACACACAGCTCTAGAAGGGTAAGCTTACTTTCCCATACCCTCCCAGGAATCCACATTCTCATGGTCACTGCTGGCTCCCAGGTCTTTTTCTTCTCTTACTTCCAACTCCTAGCTAGGGCTCATCCTTTCACAATTTTGTTACGTTTCATCTCCAGGAAATCCCCTCATCAAAGCCTAGATGTGTGCGGTTCAGTTCAGTTCAGTCGCTCAGTCATGTCCAACTCTTTCGACTCCATGAATTATAGCACTCCAGGCCTCCCTGTCCATCAGCAACTCCTGGAGTTCACCCAAACTCACGTCCATTGAGTCAGTGATGCCATCCAGTCATCTCATCCTCTGTCGTCCCCTTCTCCTGCCCCCAGTCCCTCCCAGCATCAGAGTCTTTTCCAATGAGTCAACTCTTCGCATGAGGTGGCCAAAGTACTGGAGTTTCAGCTTTAGCATCATTCCTTCCAAAGAAATCCCAGGGCTGATCTCCTTCAGAATGGACTGGTTGGATCTCCTTGCAGTCCAAGGGACTTTCAAGAGTCTTCTCCAACACCACAGTTCAAAAGCATCAATTCTTCGGCGCTCAGCCTTCTTCACAGTCCAACTCTCACATCCATACATGACCACTGGAAAAACCATAGCCTTGACTAGACGGACCTTAGTCAGCAAAGTAATGTCTCTGCTTTTGAATATGCTCTCTAGGTTGGTCGTAATTCTCCTCCAAGGAGCAAGTGTCTTTTAATTTCATGGCTGCAATCACAGTGTGTGTGGTAGGCTTTACTAAAGATTTAGAGAAATGAAGGAGCATCTTGTCATAACAGTGCATAAAATAAACATGAATATTTGACTTTGAGTTCTCAGAAAGACTCTTGGCCATTTCCATCGACTCACTCTCAAGCTTCCTTCTATGTTACTTAATGTTCTCTCATTTTTCAATGCCCACTTCTGATAACTCAGGAAGAGTATTCCTTTCACTTTATTATGTGGAGTAATTTCATGTGTCTCTGTCCCTGAGGTTGCATACCAAAGGTTCACTGCTGAACTGTGCTAAGTAATAATCTTGCAGGTCTTATTCTTCACCAATAGGATTTTGTAGTCTAGTGGTTCTCAAACTTGGTCTTAGGGCCCTTGTATTCTCCTAAAAACTATTACAGGCTCCAAGGAACTTTTTCAAGGATATATGGCTTATATCCAGTGGTATGCTGGCAAATTTTAATAGCTGTCTATCTGGGGGGCAGAAAAAACCCTCTGATTTGTAGCATTTGTCAATTTCTGTGGTATAAGTACTCCCACCATAACCCATTTTAAACTACCAATGGTGTTAATAATTGACTCACAGAATTTCTGGAAATTCAACTGGGTTGTACAAGTTGGCTCCCCTATATCACTGGTTATATCTACCAATATTTATCATATTTGAAATTAAAACTGAGAAATTGAAAAATTATTTAGTAATTGATCTAAAGTGTTTATCATATTTTAATTAAAAGAACTGTATTTTCAAAGATAGAAGGAATTATTAAGAAAATGGCATTGTTTTAGTCTTTGCACATCCTTTAATGTTTGGATTAGTTGAGAACAACTGGATTCTTATGTCTGTTTTTGCATTCATTTTGTGGCCATAAACTGTTTTGGTTGAAACATTTAAAGAAAAACTGTCCTTAGGCAGACATGTAGTTGAAAAAAGGAGTATTGTAACAGTGTTTTCAGATAACTGTGAATAGTCTTTGATACTAGACAAAACTCAGCAAGGGATGGTTTATTGTTGATTGCAATGTGGAATCTGAAACTGTATCAATGTTTTTTTGGGTACTCCTTTATGCTAAAATGTATAGATTTATCTTGTGATTTGGATGGGTCTTTTATACATATATGACCTTAAAAACAGTCTCAAAGACCCCCAGAGGTTCCTGGACCATACTTTAAGGACTTCATCCTAGGAAAAAGTAGCAGAATAAAGATTTATTCCACACTAATATGAATTATGGCACATTCCTCCATTCTATTTCTGCCCCTTGGAAGGCAAATGTGTCTATTGTTGGTTTAATATCTTTTAATATCTTTTTTTAATATCTAAATATCTTTTTTATCCTGGGTACATTTTGTTAAACAGGAAAGCCCTTTATGTATGTCAACGCTACAGACTTGGATGATCCAGCCACACTCAATGGCCAACTTATTTATCAGATTCTCATGCAGCTTCCCAAGGTCAACAATGTCATGTACTTTCAGATCAACAACCAAACGGGAGGAATTTCACTTACTCCACAAGGTGAGTTAAGTGATGCCCTCATAGGACTCTCTGAATCAATACAAACGACCTAGATCCATATCATCTTCAGAGACATTTCCTTTCCTCTTCTCTCCTACTTCCCATAGGGTCCCAGGAATTGGATCCTTTGAAGAATCCTTACTACAAGCTGGTGGTCTCAGTGGCAGACATGGGAGGCCTGACTGAGCATTCCTTTAGCGACAGTGTACCTGTGGATATTACGGTGAAGGAGAATATTTGGAAACCGCCAGAACCTGTGGAGATTGAAGAAAACTCGACTAAACCTTACCCCTTTAAAATCACTCAGGTAGTGCCCAAGGAATGCTAACAGCCTGCCCAATCAATACACTCACATTGTAGGGGCCCACCCTCGTGGTCTTCACTGATGTTTTTGCATAGTGTCATTATAAAGCAAACTAAATAAACAAAATCTCTGGCCCCAAGTCTCTGGAGTTTGCCATCATGGGTGAACTCTGGACTGTACCAACTTAGATTCATGTGCACTAAGTCACTTCAGTCATGTCTGACTCTTTGTGACCCTGTGGACTGTAGCCCATCAGGCTCCTCTGTCCGTGGGATTCTCCAGGCAACAGTAGTGGAGCAGGTCACCATTTCCTTCCGTGGGGTTATCTTCCAGACCCAGGGGTCAAATCCAAGTTTCCTGCATGGCATACAGATTCTTTATCATCTGAGCTACTAGGGAAGCCCAACTCACATATATTTGAGTTTTAAAAGAGAACTTTACTCACCTTCATTTTCTAAGTAGATAACTCTGTTTTCTTTTTCTTGTCTATAGTGTAGGATATGGCTGAGTTGTATATGGTACATGTGCATGATTTGAATTTGAGACTGCAAATTGCTTCTTATTCCGGTGGGGAAAATCTTGATGTGAAAGATGCGCCCCATCATAGGCTGAGGGGCAGAGACAGAACTGGCCAAGAGTAAGAGCTGAGGAGACAGCTTTTACCTTTGGAGCCCACCCCCTTCCCAAAGCCATCCCCTGTAGGTGCCTCCCCTCTCCATTCAGACCCTCCCCTGGTCCTACCTGTGTCTCACTCTGAGCCTTCTCTTCCTGCTTTAATTCCTGGAAATCCACTCCAGGGCCCACCCAGATCTGATCTTTTCTGGGAAATCAGGAGATTTTTTGACGCAAAAAGCTGTGAGTCAGTGGAAGATCACTGGATTTGGAAGCAGATAAGCAAAACCACATTCTTGCTCTGTTACCTCAAGGACTGATCATAAACAAAGAAAGTGAAAGTGAAGTCACTCAGTCGTTTTCTACTCTTTGCTACCCCATGGATTATAGCCTACCAGGCTCTCCGAAGGGGGTTTTCTAGGCAAGGATACTGGAGTGGATCTCCATTTCCTTCTCCAGAGGGTCTTCCCAACCCAGGGATTGAACCCAGGTCTCTGACACTGCAGGCAGACTCTTTACCATCTGAGCCACCAGGGAAGCATAAACAAGTCATTTGTTGTTTATGAGAAGTTGAGGCAACTTCTCACCAATAAAATGGGGATAATGACAGCTCTTTGGGGTATGACAGAAGTTAATTAGTATCTGTGAAAGTAGATAAAACGGATTAACGTTATAAGGCAGTTCTAGTCTCTAGTACTCCTATATATATATATATTTTTTCAAATGGTACTGCTGCTGTTAAGGGGTCCTGGAATGGCCCATCCCACTGTATCTATCATCTAACTTAAGATTTTTATTTATTGAAGTTTTTTAATGTGAAAAATGTTTCTCCTCCTTTTACAAATTTACTTATTTATTTAATTGGAGGATAATTGCTTTACAATGTTATGTTTGTTTTCTACCATACAACAATGAGAATCAGTCATAACTGTATATATATCCCTTCCCTCTGAAGCCCTCTCTCACCGCCGTCCCCCTCCCCCCAATCCCAGCGCTCACAGAGTACCAGGCTGGGCTCCCTGTGTTATATAGCAGCTTCCCATTTATTGAATGTTGAATTAATGAATTTCACCTGCAGAAGAAAAAAATGAAAGCAAGAAGTATTCTGCTTTACCAGATAAGAAAGTATATCAGGACTCATTGCACCAAAAATTTCAGTTTGGTTCTTTTATGAAGGTCTTCCTATTTATTATTCAGGTTACCTTCATAAGGATTTATAAATGTTAGAAAATTGCATATACTTATTTTTTCATAGCACTGTCAAAGAAAAGAAAATATAAAGAGCCATAGCCAATACCCAGGCCTGGGAAAAGTACTCGGTGTGTCTTCAAACTGGGGAAGAAGAAGTGGAGGGGGACAAGATGGAAGAACTTGGGCTGAATTTGTAGGGCGTAATGGGAGCTTGCTTACAACCAAGAACGTAATCTTTGGCCTGGAGCTTAAATAACTAGAAAAGGACAGTGGTGGCTCCTTGATACCCTTCCCAAGTTGTCTTTGAGAAAATAGTTTAGTGTAGAAATTTCTACACTACACTTAGTGTAGGACCTAAGTGTAAACCCAAGTGTAGGACTTTAGGCAAGTCATTTAAACATTCTGTGTGCTAGTTTCCCCATTTATAAGGTGTGGATAACAATAGTCTCTACCTCATGGGACTGTTTGCAGATTTAATGAGATACTTTAAAGTGTTTAGTATTATGTCTGGAATGGGGCACAACCCTCAATAAGTGTTATTATTAGTAATAAGTAGATTATCCTATAGGCTAGGCTCTGTCTGTAGCAAGTAGGACTTACTATTGAGTTTATTGATTTTTTTTTTTTTTTTTGCAAAGTTATTTACAAAACAACACTGGGAGTTGGCAAATATTCTTATCCCTAAAGTCTATGAGATTAAATATTTAAGGGAGAGATGTTCTTTATTTATGTATCACTTGTTTTAAATAACAGCATGGTGAAGAATTGAAAGTGTCTCCTATCTTTACTGGGGAGTTTTGGGAGCCTGTCATTCATCACGGCTTGGTCCTCACATAATGCCAGATACTAAGTGCTTCTTGTTTCTTAAACTGGTGTTTCATGACAGGAAGTCTTCACAACCAGGCTTCCAAATGAACAACCTATAGACTCTTTAGAGGGTTCACAAAGAATTGCTTTAGGGAAGAGAAATACTGCTATGTGCTTATTTGGAGCAATACAACAGTGAAAAGGAAAAAAGGGGGAGGGATTATTTTAGGTTGAAAATGAAAAATGTAATTTAGCAGTTATACGAAACCACAGACATCCAAACAAGGTCATCAGAAATTTCAAACGGAGAGCTAGAAAATTGTTTATTTCCTTTCCAATTCTCTCCGTCCGGGTCTGTCTTCCCTCACATTTTGCTCTGGGCCCTGTAGGTGCAGTGGAATGATCCAGGTGCTCTATACTCCTTACTGGACAGGGAGAACACACCACGATTTCCATTTTCTATCGACCAGGAAGGAGATATTTATGTGACTCAGCCCTTGGACCGAGAAGAAAAGGATGCAGTGAGTAAAACTAAGAGGAGGTTCACGGGTGACAAGACGAGATCCTGTGCCTGTGGAGATCTGAGAGCAGAAAGGATTTTACTGAACACCCGCACCACCACCACCAAACCCCCAGAACTGTGTTCTGAACCTCAGTGCCTTATTGCTCTCAAAGACATGGAAAATAACCCCACAAATTTGATCCATTTTATATTTTCTCATTTCCCAGTTCTAAATGAATTGAAAATAAGGGGATAAATGAAATAGTCTTGAAATAGTTGTTTTCTCTGCCTTTTAAAGAGGATGATGATGGAGTCATGTTTTCCCTCTGATCTTGTCGTAGTATGTTTTGATGGAGTCATGTTTTCCCTCTGATCTTGTCGTAGTATGTTTTTTATGCGGTTGCAAAGGATGAGCAGGGAAAACCACTCTCAAAACCACTGGAAATTCAAGTGAAAGTGAAAGACATTAATGATAATCCACCTACGTGTTCATCTCCAGTGACTGTACTTGAGGTCCAGGAGAATGAAAAAATAGGTAAGAAAGTGTGTGTCTGTCTTCTTTAACTCTGTAATCCCTTTCTCCTCCCTGGTGGGTAAATGGTGGGCAGGTAAGCCTGACGGGATCGGCTGTCCCTGCCCAACACAGCATAGAGGTAGAATGCATTTGGGGACTCACACAGGTACAGTATTTCAGTTCAGGGAGTGTCTGAGAAGGGTTCTAAAATCGGAGTTTTCTAACTACCACCCCTACTCATAGCACTGTTATTGCTGCTACCATTACTGCCACTGCTGTCAAGCTGCTGCTGAGGCTACACCCCCACCCCTGCCGTGAGCACCATAACCCCTGTGTAAGGTTATCTCATCTGCACAGTTTCACCATAGACTCCTATTTGCCTTCCAAAAAAGTCAGTGACAGATGTAATCCCATCAAATTTGCTAAATAATTTAAACAAACATTCACAGTCCATGTGAATGCAATCGACCCTCTCTAGGCAATGGCAACCCACTCCAGTGTTCTTGCCTGGAGAATCCCAGGGACGGGGGAGCCTGGTGCGCTGCCGTCTATGGGGTCGCACAGAGTTGGACACGACTGAAGTGACTTAGCGGCAGCAGCAGCAGGAGGCTGATAAAAGCTCATGGGGCTTAAAGATGAAGTTCAGTTTCTATCTGTTTTTGTCCTTCTGTTCTTGACCTGCTTCATTTCTTTGTGCTATGCCAGGATAGCTTTAGTTTTGTGCAGGGACAGCCACTATTAGAACATTGATTTCTGGGAGTTCTATGACTTCACTGGATTTGGGACACCTCTTATCTATTACTCCTTACTGCTGAGCTCATTGATTGTGCAGAAGATCTTTGAAAACCTCTGTAGATGATACCTCAAGTATTTTTGTGTAGGGCCCAACATTCAGTGTATCAGTTCATCTATGATGCATAACAAACTGCCCCCAAATTTAGCAGCTTAAAACAACAAACATTTATTATCTCACAGTTACTCTGAGTTAGGGATCTGGACATTCAGAAAGAGAGAGAGAGAGTTCAAAACAGATGGCAAATAAGATGAAAGTCAGTCTTTTCATAATCTAATCTCAGAAGTGACATCCCATAACTTTTGCCATATTCATTAGAAATGAGTCACTAGGCCCAGCTCACACTCAAAAGGAGGAAGTTACACCAAGGCGTCCCTATCAGGGGTGGGGTGATTGCTGGGGGCCATCATAGTGGTGGCCTGCCTTACTAGGGAGGAGGACAGCGTTTGTTTTTGGAGACTAGTGAGGATGTCCTTGCTGGTAAAACACATTGTTCAAGGGTGCAGCCTCTCCAAAGGTGATAATTTATTTTGTAACAATATTTCACAGTCTTGAGTTGTGGACTTAATGGACCAGGAATTTTTATAAATCAACACAGAATGAGCCTATTCTAATATGTATAGCCTAGAAGGGTACCCCCCCAAAAATGCCCCTGCCTTTTGGGGCCTTACTGTCTAGCTCACTAAAATATTAAATTATTCTTTAGTATATTTATATTCTCCTGTTTGGTGTCTTGTATCGGCCAGAAACTTGTGAGACTCATGTCCCCAAGTCTCAGCAGTGCCAACTTTAATTCTGAAATCCCACTTACCACCAACACCTTTGTATTCACACCAGACCTTTATCCTCTCATAAAAGCCCCACCTCCCCAAAGTATTTCTCAGTGCCCCAAGAGATACTGTATGTACCTCTGAATCAGTTTGGGCTGCCACTTATTCCTAGCTGCCGGGGTCCAGCCCCGGTGGATCCAGGGTGATTCGAAGGTGGGGACAGAGTCGGCGTCCTTGGAAATAACTTATTTAATTACAGATAGAGAGAGATTAGAAAATTAGCAGAGAAAGAGAGGCTGAATAACTTGGTTTACATGGAATACCAATCACCACCTACGTAGGTTGCAGGCGTCTTCCCGTTCTCCGGAAGGAGAGGAGGCACTGAGGCCCACCCCCCACCCCCACCCCCCACGCTGTCCGATCTCAGAAGCCCAGGCAAAATTAGCAGGCTTGGTGGGTACCCATGCACCAGATGGGAATTCAGCCAGAAAAACGGAGAGCAAGAAAGAAGCGACATGGGGGAATCAGTCTTTCCGGAAACTGATCCTCTTTCTTTATTTTTGGATTCGCTTACATACCTTTTGTTACACATAGGGATGAATACAGAGTCATGCGGGGGTCAGCAGTTCTGACCTTTATCAAAGTCAGGTGCTTTACATAAAAAAAAGATCTTAGGGGTTTTACATCATCTTCTGGCCATGAGGCCTGCTGACATTTTACGACCCTTTCTTTCTGATAACCAAAAAACTTATTTTCTCCAAAGGTGTTTTTTCTTAAACCAGGCACCACCCTCCAAATAAGGTTGCATTCCTATAGGGTGAGGATGTAGTGAGTTACAATCAAGAAAGGAATTTATTTAACCCAAGGTTAACATGATTAATCTTAAAGGTTAATACTTATTTCTCCTATATGCTTAAAGGTTAATACTTATTTCTCCTATATGCTAGTTATATTCATTATAAGAGCAGGGAATATGGAGATTTAGCAGCAAACATCAGCCCAACAAATGAAAATCCTTTCACCAATGTTCCCCTTAAGATCTATTTAGTCTTAAGATAGTGATAAAGTTACATTTTTACATAGCAAGAACACAGTGATTTATAACAAAGTACAGTGATCTATTACAAAAGAGAAAATTCATTAACTCAAAAAGTCTAGTATTGCTGACCTTAAAAACTACTATATTTCCTTTTCTATATTCCAAATACATTGATTAATATATTCCCAGGTGCCTAAGGATATGGAGGCCTGGCGGCAATCATTGACTCAACAATGAGGAAAGCCCTATGCTAATTAAGACTTTCAAAAACTCCAGACTCTCTGTGCTGTTTATGGTTGAGAGGTAGTAAACAATCATGTTCAGGAGTATGGATAATCCTGTCACACAAGCTAGTTTGCCAGCAGAGAGGTTTGACCTGAGACACCCTTGTCACACCCAGGGCAGGGAATTAGCAACAATTATTGGCACAACAAATGAAAAACCCTTCACCAATATAATTCCTAACCAACCCACTATACTAATAATTTCTAACTTCCCAAAAGAATTTGCCTTTAGTAAGTCTAAAACATCTCGTGCCTCTCAGGTTGAGAGGCTGTAAACAATCACATGTGGCTGGACGAACCTATACAGGTGGGCTAGATAACCTTCAGAGGAGTCCGTAAGTTGAAACACTCTTGTCATGCCCAGGAATTTTTATTGACTTGGAGCTGCACGTTTACTCCTTCTCTGAGAGAACCGGTGGGGAACAGCCCCCCATAAAGTCAGAGGTGTAGGCGAGAACATGAAACAGTAAAGTAGATAGACTCTGGTTTTGGGGGTAGATGCTCGGGAACAGGGGGTTCCTGAGGCTTGATCACGCCTTTGCGTATGCCAAGCCTCCTTCCTCATGACCTTTGCCATGGGCGGAGTTCCTTGCCACTCGGAGACAGGACACTTCTTTCACTCCTGGCTCATTCATAAAGTTCTCTGCTCTCACTGAGTGGCGCCCCCTACTGGAGTTTCCCTGTCATTGATGCCAAACAGTCCTGGTGTCCCTGACAGCTGGAGGGTTCCCCCGCAGTGAGGGGAGACTGGTGTCCTCTGTGTTATGCTCATTTGCCACTTGCCGGGGAAAGAGTCCCAAGCAGGGCTGCTCAGACACCAAAGTGAAAGTGAAAGTCGCTCAGTCGTGTCCGACTCTTTGCGACCCCATGGACTATACAGCCCATGGAATTCTCCAGGCCACAATACTGGAGTGGGTGGCATTTCCCTTCTCCAGGAGATCTTTCCAACTCAGGGATCGAACCCAGGTCTCCCTCATTGCAGGCAGCTTCTTTACCAGCTGGGCCACAAGGGAAGCCCTCAGACACCAAACCACCACAGAATTTAGTGAGATGCACTTTCATTCCAGCACGCAGATGCTTTTCTTACAAGGGCAGATGTAGGTTGCAAAGGTGACTTGGTTGCTTGTGAGGATGCAGAAATGGCAGCTGCTACCACACTAGACACATGTTCTGATGCCTCTCCTTCCCTGGCCAGGAGACAACTTCTGCCAAGGCAAGCCCCTTAGAGGCATAACATAGGTACTTCCATTCCTCCCCTCACGAAACCCTCCAAATCTCCCTGTGAATCAGTAGATGCAAAGGCAAGGGGATAAAATACAGGGCAAGGGGATAAAGCCAAACTCCACAAGGGGGATACATATTCAAGTTCTAGCCCTCACGTGGAATTCTGGCTGTGCGTAGAGAAACACACAATTCCCATTTCACGCAGCAAGATGACCCAGCATCTATCAGAGCTCATCCAGACAGACCTGGGTAGAGCACTGTGTTGTGGCCAGACTTCTAGAACTCCCTGGACTGAGACACTCACAGAAATAAAACTTGGGTCCATAAACTGCAGTGAGGCAGAGAGGACGCCTGCCTGCTCTCGGCCCGAACGGTCTTTATCTTGGGGGTGGAGTCAGTCTCTGCTGTTGTTCCAGAAGCTTGCTTAGAATTCAGCACAGCTGGCTTGTCCTTGTTGAGTTTTACCATTTGCCTTGTGCATTAGTGTCTGAGGGTGGCCATAACAAATGACCACTGACTCAGAGACTTGAAACAACAGAATTGTATTCACACACAGTTCTGGAGGCTAGAAACCTGTAATCAAGGTGCCCGTGAGGGGAGAATCCTGGCCCCTGGTGGCTCCTGGCATTCGTTGGCTGCTCGTGGTGGCCTTGCTGCAGTCTCTGCCCTCTTCTTCTTATTGCCTCCTCCTCCGTGAGTGTCTCTGTCATCTCTTCTGGATTTAGGGCCCACTCCACATCCAGGATGGTTCAAGACCCTGACTTGGGTCCTCCCGAATTCATATGATGAAGTCCTAGGCCCGGGCACCTCAAAGGGGGGCTATCATTTAGAGACAGGGTCTTCAACGTCATTAGCGTGGGTCTTAACCCAATATGACTGGTGTCCTTCTGAGAAGAGAAAATCTGAATAGACACAGAACGGGGGAAGACCACGTGAAAACACATGCAGCAGACGGCCATCTATCAGCCAGAGGTCGCTGAAGAAGTCAGTCCTCCTCACACCTTGTCTCAGACCTCTAGTCTCCAGAGACTGAGAAAATAAACTGCTGTTGTTAAAGCCATCCATTGTGTAGTCACTTTTTTTTTTTTATGGCAAGCCCTAGCCAGCTAAAAATGGACTTCCCTGGTGGCTCAGACAGTAAAGAATCTGCCTGCAATGCAGGAGACCCAGGTTCCATTCCTGGGTTGGGAAGATCCCCTGGAGAAGGGGAAGAGCAGCCCACTCCAGTATTCTGGCCTGGAGAACTCCATGGACATGGACTGTGGGCTACAGTCCATGGGGTCGCAGAGAATCGAATGCTGCTTAGCGACTAACACACACATATGCAGCCAGCTAAGACACTGCTCCACACACTGTAGAGCTGAAAAGGTTAGAAGCACCAGCATCAATCTAAGAACTTTATTCTGCTTCTCACAGTTACTTCCAGTGCCTTCTAGGAACCCGATTCTCCACGGAAGCCATTTTTTAATAGGCTAAAAAATAATGGACGGGTTTCCTTCTTTCTTTCCCTATAGGGAGCAGTATTGGAACTCTTATTGCTCATGACATGGATGAAAAAAACACTATCAACAGTGTTTTAGAATACAGAATTGTGGATCAAACTCCCAAAGTTCCTCAAGATGGACTCTTCCTGGTCCAAGAATACTCTGGAACACTCCAGTTAGTGCTGCAGTCGCTGCATAAGCGGGACACTCCGCAGTACAACCTGAGCGTACAGGTGTCTGACAAAGGTTAGTATCAATTTCACAGTGTCGAGTGAAACACTTGTTTTCTTTCCAGCTGTGATTGTTAGGCTGCTCTAATGCCTGGCTGTGTTACAGAGGCTGCCATTGAAAAAGGTCTTGCTTCCCACGTAAAACAAGCCCAGAAGCCAGCATGGTAACGGCCAGAGTTGCAGATCAGAAAATGTGATTATGTTTGTCTCCTGAGAAGCAGATGCCCAAGAGGGGATTAAATATATAAGGATTTTATTAGAGGAACTGCCTATGAGAAAAAATGGAAAGGGATACAGAGAAGGGTGGAAGAGCCATCAGACCTCAATACGAGCCTGACCCTGAGTGAAGGAGGGAAGGAAGCAAAGTGCTGGGGAAACTCCCGGTCAAAGGGAAGTTCGGCAAGGTCATCAGAGGTCCAAGGCTGGCTGTGGAAGGAGTCTGTGGTCTCCAAAAGCAGGCCTACCTTAGCCTGCCTGCCTTGTTCAGGCACTGCTGGGGCAGCCAATGGGAAGCAAGGTCTTGGTGCACACAGAGTGATGGGTTTCAGAGCCCAGCAGCACATTGTCAATTAAGATCCTGTTGTGAGAAGTTGTTGGCAAGCCTCGTTGTCATGGCCACCGTGATCACAAACAAGAAAGTTAGTAGTATTTCTCAAGTCTCCCTTTCAGACTCAAAGGCTTCTACTGTATGACAGTGAAGGAACTTTTGGAAAGCTTTGTCTTCTCCTATTAGCTTCTAATTGGCCATTTGACAATATCAGGAAACATTCATCCTTATACTTTATACAATTTCAAAGCAAGTGGTTTTTAATCTTTGCTAAGTCATGAGACCCTTTGAGAATCTGATGGAAACTATGGATTCCTAAACAAATGCATACGTTCTCAGATAAATTGCACAGACACACAAACATACTCGACCTCAGAGACAGGCCTATTTTAGGGTCATTAATACTTTTAAGTTAAGAATCTTTCTTCGAGTTCACTGCTCTGGAGTCTTCAATAACCAAGTAGTTCAGTAATTAGTATGCTAGGAAAGAGAGATTATATAGGTATGCTGCAGTGAAGAGCACCATTTCACATTGTGCTTCATATTTTTTTTCTTTATCCAGATGTTGAGATACTAAAGAGAACTGAGAGTACTGGGGTTTACCAGGCCCCCAAAGCAGAAAGTTTGAGGGATAGTAATTTGGCAAACATAGAGGGCCTAACACAATGCTTAGCATTATGCTAAGAGGGACAATGAAATTGGGTAGAATAAATTATCCCTGTCTGTGATGAGCTGACAATTTCACACCGGTAGCCAGCCATTCTTCCAGTGATTACTGAGCATTTACCTTGATTGAGGCACCATTCAAGGTACTGGGAACGCACAAATAAATAAGACCCGGTGTCTGTCCTCAAGGAGCACTTTTTGGTAGAGGAGATGGACAAGTGAATAAATAAATTATAAGGAATATGTACAAGGTAGCCCATGAAAGCAATGAGTGACTCAGTGGAGAGGGAGAGAGACCTGATAGGGCTTTCTGGAAGAGGTATCATTAATCCGACTTTCGGTGGATGAATATGACAAGTTACAAAACAGTGTAAAGGCTTATACAGGAGGAGAAAGCCCAAGTGCAAATGCATGGAGACCCAAAGCAGTTTAATGCCATAAGAGCATAAAGTGGAAATCAGATGACAAATTGTCTATATGCATGAATACATCTATAGACTATATGGACCAGATTATGCAATATATTTATATGTAAATATATGTGTGTATGTGTGTTGATGGAATTAAACATTCAATAGTATACTACAGGAAATTAGTCAGTAGGCTATAATTAGCATAGTTTTACATAAATTCCGGGAAGTGGTTTTATTTACATAAAACCACGAGGCTCACTGCTGGTCCAAATGAGGCTTACGTGGAACAGGCAAGTAGTGAGTTCAGGCCCTGGGACCTCTTCACATTTCCAGCCATTCTTGCTGTCTACAAATGTCCTGGGGGCTGGACCCAGCTTTAATTAGCATCCACTTATTTATAAGATGGGTATTATTAGGTTACATGCCTGGCCTTGTGTCTGGTGTGTTGAGAGCAAGCTCTGGAGCTCGGCAGGCTGAGTATGTTTGTCAGCATCCCAGGAAAAAAAAGCCCTCTTCAAAGAAGTAACCAAAAGAGAGTAAAGAAGGGATTCTCTGTAAAGCTGTGGGTAGGGGTTATGGGAAGCCAGCAGGAGGTGTGAAGCACAATGGAGTCATTCTTACCCCAAGGTGAGAAGTGGCAAGGGAAGTGCCCTTCCCTGAAGGAGCAGGCCCTGGGCGCCCTGGGCCTGGGGCCGTGACTCTAGAGGAAGCTGCTGGCAGTGGGAGCCAGACTCTGACTCTGTGCTCCTGCCCTTCCTCAGACCTCCTGCCAGTGCTCCCCCTGGTAAAGCTCGACTGGTACCCAGAGGGCCAGGATGCCCAGTGATGCTCTCCTAAGGTCAGCCTCAGGGCAGAGAGCGGGGTGAAGGGCGGGGAGCAGACGGAGAGGACTGGGGGACTCGTGGATTCGGATCTGGCTTGACCACGAGCCAGCTGCAGGACTGTGGCCAAGTTACCCTTGGCTTCCTCGGTTGTGAACTAAATGAAAATGACAATAGTACCTACATCAGAGTGAAGAGTGAGGATGAAATGAGTCATGTAAGCAAAGCACCTGATACACAGAGAGTGCCGGCCATGTCTGTTAGGATGAGAACCTTGATTTTGTTGCTATCTACATTTTGTAAACTGACTACCTCACACTGATTTCAAGTAACATAACCAACCTCTTACACGTCTGATAAGTAGCAGAGACAGAATTTCAGTGGTGGGGGTTCCAGAGCCCAAAGTCTTAGCCATTGTATAATGTAGGCTTCACGGTTGGAATAATGGAAACCTCAACAAAAGATCCCATCCTGTTGGTCTTCATGTAGCTGTTTTTCTGGGGATCCCATCTCTACCAGTACTCCATGCTCACCTTGGATCCAGGTTAAACTGCTGTCTCTAACTAGGTCTCTGGATTGTCAAACCCACCCCTCAGAGCCACTTACCAGGATTCTGTGAGCTGCCTCTGGGTAGGCATGCCCTTGGAAGAGGGCTAATTGTATCGTGGGCTTCCCAGGTGGTGCTAGGGGTAAAGAAAGTGAAGTTGCTCAGTCGTGTCCGACTCTTTGCGACCCCGTGTGCTGTAGCCCATCAGATTCCTCCATCCATGGGATTCTCCAGGCAAGAATACTGGAGTAGGTTGCCATTTCCTTCTCCAGGGGAATCTTCCCAACCCAGGGATCGAACCCAAGTCTCCTGCATTTGCATTGCGGGCAGACGCTTTAACCACTGAGCCACCAGGGAAGCCTGGGGGTAAAGAACCTGCCTGCTAATACAGGATGTGTAAGAGATGTGGGTAAAATACTGGGTCAGGAAGATTTCCCTGGAGGAAGGCATGGCAATCCACTCCAGTCCTCTTGCCTGGGAAATCCCATGGACAGAGGAGCCTGGCAGGCTATAGTCCAAAAGGTCGCAGAGTCGGACACGACTGAAGTGACTTTGTACACAGACACACCATTGTACCTTGCCTCCCTCACTTGGGCCTTCCTTTTATGGGGGCAGAAGAGATACAGGACAGTGAGAGCTGGAAGTGTTTAGAGAAGGAAAGACAACCTTCTGGGATGCTCAAATAAGCTTTTTAGAAGGACAGTTTTGCACTGGGCTTTGAAGGCTACATAAGTTTCACGAGCCAGAAAACAGAGGCTGCCTCCCAGGAAGCCTGGCTCAGGAACAAGCTTTTACCAAGGAAGAGGCAGGTGGATGGAGCAGGAAGCCCAGAGGCACCTCTCCCAGGGCTTTCCTCCACATGTGGGGGTCGGTGGGGCACAGAGAGACTCCTTGCTACGCACATCCCAGGTCAACAGTCAAATTGTGGCATGGCTGTTACTGCACTTGCCAATTGTTTTTCTTGCAGATTTCTGATCTTTTTTTTT
The DNA here is from genome assembly GCF_023091745.1 of Budorcas taxicolor. Lineage (NCBI taxonomy): Eukaryota > Metazoa > Chordata > Mammalia > Artiodactyla > Bovidae > Budorcas > Budorcas taxicolor. Next base: position 83,200,955 of record NC_068923.1, read on the forward strand.
GTTTTCTGATCTTAATGCATGATTTTCAGTGAAAATTTTTGTGATGTGCTTTTGATTTTCAGACTTCAAGACCCTCTGCTTTGTGCAAATCAACGTTATTGATATCAATGATCAGATCCCCATCTTTGAAAAGTCAGATGTGAGTACTTGTTGCCTTGTTTTTGCTTTACTTTGTTTATATTACCTGACCCCTACTTCTGGGATAAAGACACAAACAGTAGTTAGGGGTAATGCCAGATTTAATATCTTAGTTAATGCTCTGGTAGTAAACTCAGGCATTGTCTTCAGTGGAAATCTTCTGGGAACAGTAACGTTCACTGTTATAGTATCTGCGAGCATCTGTTTATAAACTTCTGCCAAAAGCTCATTTATTTCAAGGACTGCTTGAAAGCTGCAAGCACAGTTTTTGTCAAATTGAGACGAATTGAGTAGCTGCTTCCAGTTTGCCTTTATATATTTTGTGAGTATAAGACAATAAATAGGTTATTGCTAGGTTCTCAAACAAGAATTCTTTGTCAAAATTTAAAATCTGGCAAAATATTGGCAATTTAAACTCACCTTGTATTAACTGAATAAGAATCCAGTAGTCATATACAGATGTGAGAGTATCCAAAGGCTGAGCGCCGAAGAATTGATGCCTTTGAACTGTGGTGCTGGAGAAGACTCTTAAGTGTCCCTTGGACTGCAAGGAGATCCAATCAGTCAATCCTAAAAGAGAGCGACCCTGAATATTCATTGGAAGGACTGGTGCTGAAGCTGAGGCTCCAATAATTTGGCCACTTGATGCAAAGAGTCGATTCATTGGAAAAGACCCTGATGTTGAGAAAGATTGAAGACAGGAGGAGAAGGGGACGACAGGATGAGATGGTTGGATGGCATCACCGACTCGATGCAAATTCTGGGAGATGCTGAAGGACGGGGAGGCCTGGGGTGCTGCATGCAGTCCATGGGGTTGCAAAGATTCGGACAGGACTGAGCAACAGAATAACAACAACAAAGGCGAAGAAAAAGCCAGCCTCTGGTTTATGCCAGAAGAGTGTGCTCAGCACACTTGCAAAAATGAGAAGAACTGGGCAGAAAGAGCAGGAGAAAGAAGATCAGTTGACTATATCAAGAAGAATTCAAGCTAATTTATTGTTAATGTGGGCTTTGAACTTGGCAGTAATTTTATCATTGCTTCCCTTAAAATGGATACCTCTATTTATTTATTTTGGAGGAGAGAGAAGCTGTTTTGACTAGGTTGTTATGTTTGAAGTCAGTGATGAGGCAGCCCCGAGCCTTGTGATAATGTTCATAAATCAAAATAAAGATAAAGCTGTGACAAAGACAGGGAATTGATTTACAGGAGGGTTTGCAGAGGTAAAAGGTATGACAATATAACTTGTGTAGCAGGCACTGAGGTTAAGTGAGCATGAGATGAAGAGCCCGTCTCTTCTCTGTCTCCATTCTCTTGGATATTTGATCTTTTCTGCGTGTTATAGTCTCCTTGCATTACATCTAGACAGTGCTTTTAGACTGAGGACAAGAGTTCTGCTTTAGGAATCTCAGAGCTTGGAAAGGCAAACGGGGCTCTGGAAAGTAGGAGTCCACTTCTTTCACTGCCGTGGTCCACTCCTGGTCCCTGCCTGTTATCATCTTCATGATCGTGATGCCAAGAGACGTGACCTGGGGGATTTTCAGTGGAGGAGTGAGAGATTAACAGCACCTGCTTTGGAGGTGGACAAGCATGGATTTGAACCCCAGTTCTGTGACCAACTAGCTGTGTGGTCTTGAGTGGGTTTTACCTCTCCAATCTTTTGCTTCTCTGTCAGATGGAGGTGATAACACAGCTATTCAGTAGGGCATTTTGTCTTGATGCTTACCTGTTTGAGCACTTATTATGTGCTAGGCATTCAGAGGCTTTATATGTGTTATCTCTATAAATCCAAACAGAAAACAGAAAACAGCTTCCATTTTTATTATGTCCAATGGACAGAGGATGAACCTGAGACTTCAAAAAATCAGGAAACTTATTTCAATTCACCCAGGTAATAAGTGGTGAGCCTAGGATTCATACTGAGGCCATTTGACTCCAAAGTTCAGGCTCTTAACAACTATTCTCTGATTGATTAAGAATTAATTAAAATGATATATGTAAAGTCACATTGTAGGTACTCGATACATAGGAGCTATTTATCTGTCTCATTACTAATAACTATAATGATAGTCCCAGTATTAAATATATTGGATGTGTGTGGGAGAATCTGTTTTAGAATCCGATCAGTCGCTCTCTGAGACACTGTTTCTTGGTATAAGGGATATCAGTCTACAAGTGTGACTGTTGTCAAAAGCAACTTCAACCTACTCATCAACGGGAAAAGCATGCTTGGTAAGTATTGATGTAAACTGTGGCTTGTGTCCATTCTGAAACCAGAGGCAAGTTTGCTCGTTGATAATTGTGCTTGGTGACAATGGACATTCTCATTGTTTCCTTCCCCTATTTCCTTCTTAGTATGGAAACCTAACTTTCCCTGAAGACACAGCCGTGGGATCTGTCATCCTAACCATCCAGGCCACAGACACTGATGAACCGCACACTGGGAGTTCTAAAATCCTGTATCGAATCACACAGGGAGACAGTGAGGGACGTTTGGAGATTGAAACAGATCCCCAAACCAATACTGGATACGTCAAGCTTAAAAAGGTAAATTACCCATTGAATGGAATTTGTCTTTTTCAAAGATTAGTTTCCTTAGGACCATTCAAGGACCTATAAGCAGAGTTAATGAATTGGCAGTGACCTCTCAGGCATGTGATGGACTCCTGGAACCCCCTCAGTCATTCCTGTCCTCGTGAAAGACAGAGGCCAGGATTCCTGCTCTGTGTCTGTCACTAGCTGACCAAGTAACCTTTGCAGAGGGAGGTAGGATTTTCATAAAAATTATAGAATGAATCATTTTTAGTATTAGTATGTCCCATGCAATAATTGGGACATGCTTTTACTAAAAAATCGTTTACTGTTTATCTGAAATTCCAATTTAACCAGGCATTCTTTATTTTTATTTAATAAATCTTGGGCAAGGTGGTGCTCAGGGCTTTATTTTTGCCTTTGCAAGTGTGGGATATTAGACTAGATGAATCCCGTGAACCTTTTAGGACGCAGGCTGTTTATTCTAGTGGACCAGCCATAGGTTCCTCTTTTTAATAACGACTGGAGGTTGGTAGGTCTCCTTTAATAGGCAAGTTACAATAAACAAATTTATTCCCTCATACCTTCTTCCCTGCCCACTCCTTATGTTCATCTTTCACGGTGCTGCTAAGTCCACGGGCTCTTGCTTCGTCTCTCCCTTTGGAAGGACTGGGTAGTCTGGAGGCCAAAATCTTGATTGTGGTGATACTTGCTTCTTTATAGAGGGTCTTCCCATTCTAGGCTCAATCTACTCCTATTCCCTACTGTATACACCTGAAGTTTGACCCTTTCCTCCCTGGCTGCCTCATTTATGCCTGTAAACTGTGTATCAGATGACTCAACAGGAAGTGGCACTCAGTGTCGTCCAATATCTTTAGAATGAAAAGAGATCAGAGTTACAGCAATAGAGACTCTGTAGACATCGCTGAATGCGGAGAGTTTGTAGTACGGTGTGTGGGAGGCTGCATCAGAAAGCTCTGAAGGGAAGTTTTGACCCAGAATAAAGGTAGAAATTGAAAATGAAGACAAAAGAAAATAATTTTACAGAAAATGGATAGAAGCATGGGGGGAAAAAAGTGCTGGTGCTGAAGGAAACCCTGGAGCAGAATCTCAGAATTCTGGTACCGTTCTGACCACACACCCCACCTCTGACAAAGGGCCTCACTGGGTTTCAGCTGCAAGGTTTGTGTGTGGACCTACTTAAGCAGTAGTATTTTGTTTGAGTCTGACCTTTGCTGTTACATCTTCCCCCTCTATTCATGGCTGCCTACATGGACACAAAGAACCCAGAAGGAAAGGCCAGGGCCCCAAGTTTGCAATGGGTGGTCCAGGCAGCAGGCCTGGTCCTGTGGCAGGAGGCGGGGGCAGATAGCTTCCATCCTTCCCCAGGACCAGCACCCTCTAGATGTCTAAGAGAAGATAAAGGCCTGTCCATCTCAGTATGAATGTCGGTAACTTTTCATGGTGGCTTGTTGTGAACTAATGTAAGTTAATTTGACCATCTGTGGCTAGCGGGCATCTATAGGGAAAAGTTGGTAACCTTGATGATCAGCAGTAGGTGAAGGCTCTAATTTTCTTCCCACACTTTCCTTGACATGAGGGGGTGTGTCCCAGTACAGCGGGCCTCTGGCCAAAATCTTGGTCGCATCCTGATTTTGTTTGTGGTTATATGCCAAGTGTCCAGAATATTTGCACACAGTGGAGGTTCAATAAATCTTGGTTGCCTGGATACATAGTTGAATTCTGTCCCATGTGCAATTAATAACAAGCAGGTTTGAAAACCAGCATTCAACTTGTGCTTTAGGCTTTAGGGTTGTGCTGGCCCGGCTCTCTGTCCCTCAGGCACTGTAATCACTGTAATCACTGTAGTCTAGTGACAGGATTCATCTGACTGTCCGCAGAAAAGGTGACGATAGAACAGAACTGGAGTCCTGGAACTCTGAAGGGTATAAGCTGCTGGACTAGCCAGATGCTACATTCTTCTTCAAGAATGTATTTTTCCACCAAATTGCCTGTCTTGAATACCACTGATATCACAAAAACCTCTTTGCAAGATCACTTTGGTAATTAACAGACCTTTTTGTGTAGCTTGAGACAGTGCTAGCTCAGAGCCTGTAGCAGCTGCCTCTGGGGTGTGGCTCTGATTGGGATCTTTCAAATGCTAAGTGCCAGCCGGCCCAGAGGTGTGGATCCTTGACGAGGATACACTGATGTCAGCCAACTGCCCCTAGGATGCGTGTCCTCACCGTGACAGGTGCGTTCATGCAGTTTTCAGGTTTTTAAACTTAGCTTCTATTATGTGGTTTCTCTGGTGGCTCAGTGGTAAAGAATCTGCCTGCAATGCAGGAGATACAGGAGGCATGGGTTCGATTCCTGGGTCGGGAAGATCCCCTAGAGGAGGATATGGCATCCCACTCCAGCACCCTTGCCTGGAGAATCCCATGGACAGGGGAGCCTGGTGGGCTACACGTCCACAGGGTCATAAAGAGTCAGACATGACAGAAGTGACTGAGCACGCATGCATGTGGTTCCAGCCTTACTTCTAAATCCCTTCTCATTAAGCCTTCCATTGCTTCAGAATCATTGTATTGGTCATTAAAAAAAAATTTAAATCCCAATGTAAACTATCATGATCCTATCAGCACCTGTTCACCTGAATCAAATGTGCAAATGAAAGTGAAAGTTGCTCAGTCAAGTCCGACACTTTGCGACCCCGTGGAATATACAGCCCATGGAATTCTCCAGGCCAGAATACTGGAATGGGTAGCCTTTCCCTTCTCCAGGGGGTCTTCCCAACCCAGGGATTGAACCCAGATCTCCCCCATTGCAGGCAGATTCTTCACCAGCTGAGCCACAAGGGAAGCCCAAGAATACTGGAGTGGGTAGCCTCTCCCTTCGCCAGGGGATCTTCCGGACCCAGGAATCGAACCGGGGTCTCCTGCATTGCAGGCGGATTCTTTACCAACTGAGCTATGAGGGGAAGCCCTAAATGTGCAAATGGAAACCAGTAAAATTCACCAAGGAGCACACACTCCACACCTGAAGCCCCTTTCGCTTCATGAAGCACTTCTGCCCATACTCCTTCGCTTCTCACACTGACCCCGAGGGAGGCAGAAACAGTCCCATCATCCAGCTGAGGTTTGGGCTCACAAGTTACAGTCAGCCCCTCTACTAGATGAAGGAGCTGGGAACTTGACCCCTGGCTTCTGACTCCTTTCCGGAAAGGACTGCTATGGGGGCCTGGCATTACCATGTACTAGCTCTGCGACCTTGACACAAATGTTGTAACCTCTCAGACCTCAGTTTTCTGATCTGAAAACCTAAATTGGTAGAACCTTCTTGATGAGGATCCTGGAGGATTCAGTGCAAAAATACACACATAGCTCTTAAGACAGCCCCTAGCAGGTGGTAGCCAACTTCATAAATGTTCAACATTATCTTAATTCTAATTAACTCGGGTGAGGGCAGAAGCTAAGACTCTGGCTGTGGACAGATGAGACGTTTTCTCTTCTTGCCAAGGGGGCCAAACTTGCCCAATCCCAGAGTCAAATGGTGCCCCCTGGGGACAGCTGACTCAGGCTCTCTGGGGGAGGGCCTGGAAATCAGTGGTTTTAGCAAGTGCCCTGCAAAGGCTTTCTCCTCTACTCTTGAGTAATCACTGCACTTCAGGGTGGATACCAGGTGTGTGGGCTTTCCACACACCTATCAATTCTCCAACGCCAGCCTGGTGTCCTACGACATAACTTAATTCTGACACTTATCTGTCGGGAGACAGCATCCGACCCCCCCAGGTTAAGGCTCAGTCCCACTCTCCCACCCCACTCCAGAAGCTGCCAGCAAGTGCCAGGTTGTCGCCTGTTCTTCTGACTGACTGGCTATACATCAGAGGCTCATGACTCCCTCCTTAGGTTCCAACATTTGCTAGAGCAGCTCACAGAGCGCACGGAAACGTATTTACCAGTGTATCACGTAATAAAGGATATGATGAAGGATCCAGCTGAGCGGCCAGATGAAGAGATGCACGGGGTGAGGCCTGGGAGGGCCCCGGCCAGATGAAGAGATGCACGGGGTGAGGCCTGGGAGGGCCCCGAGAGCAGGAGCTTCTGTCTCATGCAGTTGAGCTGTGTATCGCTTCCCCAGCTCGTGGATGTGCTCACTAACCCAGAAGCTCTCTGGATGCCTTACTCTGGGGATCTTTATTGAGGCTTCATCAGGTAGACACGATTGATCATGAACTCAGTCTCCGGCCCCTCTCCCCTTCCTGGGAAGTGGGAGGGGTTGTGCTGAAAATCCCCAGCTCCTAACCATGGCTTGGTCTTGGTCTGGTAACCAGTCCCCGTCCTGGTTACCAGGAGCCACAAAGAGTCACCTCATTAGAACAAAAGGCACTCCTATCACCCAGGAAATTGCAAGGGATTTAGGGGCTCAGTGTCAGGAACCAGAGGAAAAGACCAAGATATACTTTTTGTATTGATTCATATGCCCCAAGTGATGCTTGGGAATAAACACGTTTTATTTATTAATGCTGTCCTCCCTGTCTTTACCACCACCCTGAGCTCTGGCCTATTGTGTGATAGATCAACCCATTCTTGAGACCAAGCAGGTATCAGGAGCCAGGAAGGCTATTTCTCTGAGCCCTGTCAGACTCATCAATAACTCTCCTGAAATTGAAAGTCAGAGGTTTGTTTTGGCTTTAATTTTTATTTTTTGATACAAATTTTGTCACTTCTTCATTATGGCTGGTCCTTTTGAATTCTCAGTACATGATGTCTTTTTAAGCAGCTAGAGTATCATGTGAAAAACTAATGTGCATTTTTTTCTCATCACTGATTATTGATGAAAATGTCAAATGTCCCCGGTCTCAGCTCCTTTCCTTCAGCACTTTATCTCTGCTTCCAGGTTGAATCTAAATCATGAGGTTGACCTTTCAAGCAGTCGTGTACGGAAGAGGGATTATGGCATAAGTGGGTGTTTTCTGCCTACCTGATTAGTAAGGTCGTGAGGGTCTCTTGACTCTGCAGGCATAGCTCCATGTCATGAAAGACAGGGCACATGGTTTGACAAAGCTTGTTCTTGATTAAACTCTGCTGGTCATCACTTGCTAATTTCAGTATCTTCCATTTCTAATTTTATTCCTGGAAAATGTGGTTCCGTGTGTTTTCCTGGTGTGAAAGCTAAGCAGACTGACTGAGGGCAGGCCGTTACTTCCATTCAGTAAGGGTTGAAGGAACACTGACACCCTCTCCTAACAGGCCTCCCTGCCCAGGTCAGATCGGCTCCAATCCATCCCTCCCCTGGCGGCTCCCAGAGTTAACTTCCTCCAGCACCAATCCCAGCTTGTCAGTCTTGCGCTCACCGCCTCCCTCTGCTCATCAGGGATCAAGTCCCAGTTTCTGAGCTTCACGTGTACCATCTTCTCCATCACCTCTCTCTTCTCTCAGGTCACACGTTCTGTCCTGCTAACTCGCGCTGCTCCTCATTTGCAGGGACACCATTTTGTTTCTGTATCCCTCACCTCTGGTGGCCTCGTGAAAGGATCGGAAAGCCAGGGAGGGGACTTAGGACCTGTTTGATGTAAGGATGGGGTGTGCGTCCTCTTCCCGAGCCCACAGAGTGCTGTGCTGCTTGTCTGAGCCTGGTCTTGGCTGGACCCACAAGGAACAGATTGCCGCGTCCTTGGTCCACATGGCGGGCTTGCTCTGGGGGCTGCTGGCTTCCTGCTCCATCTACCAGCCTTTTAGTTTGACAGTCCTGCCCTCCTCCCCTGAGATGATGGGTGGATCCCTGGGAGTCAGACACTCCAGCGTGTACACATCTCTTCCCAACTCCCCTGGGTGGGAAGCCCTATCCCAGCATGAGGTCGTGACCAAGAGGTCATCATGGGGTCATACCTTGTAAGCTGCTGCTACTGCTAAGTTGCTTCAGTCATGTCCGACTCTGTGCAACCCCATAGACGGCAGCGCACCAGGCTCCCCCGTCCCTGGGATTCTTCAGGCAAGAATACTGGAGTGGGTTGCCATTTCCTTCTCCAATGCATGAAAGTGAAAAGCAAAAGTGAAGTCGCTCAGTCATGTCCAACTCTTAGTAACCCCATGGACTGCAGCCAACCAGGCTCCTCCATCCATGGGATTTTCCAGGCAAGAGTATTGGAGTGGGTTGCCATTGCCTTCTCCGACCTTGTAGGCACTGGATGCTTATTTCTATGAAAAACCTCTCTTTTTACATCTCAGCTGGATTACAAAATTTTATATCCTGCATTTTAACAAGAGCCAATTGATTCTCAGATGACCTTGAGTCTTTACACATAATTCTTTCTCTTTCATATGAGGAAATTTTCTATCTTACTTCCTTTTGAACTAGCAATTGGGTTGCGATGTTGTCTGTGTTTGTGTGTTCATGGAGGAGAGGGTTTCTAGAGAGTGAAGATTTTCTCCAGAATCTCTTTCCCACTGGAGCCTGCAAGGGCTTGAGAAGGACCAAGACCTTCTCATTTTCGTATTTCCTAATGGATACACTATGCACACTCTTTGTCAGGGAAGTGATGAGAAGCAAAGAATATAATACAGTTCCTCTTCTCAGAGAGCTCATGGTCGGTAAGGATCTGGAATAGAGAAGCAAACAGTTAGGATCCTGAGTTAAGTCCTGTAAGATTACAGAAGGCATGGAGCTCATCTATTGGGGGATACAGAGTGGGATTGGGGGAAGATGGTACATAGAGAACTGATGGGGAGAATTTTTTCAGATGTTGAGGGAAGAGCAGGCTGAGCTAATGCAGTCATGTGTCAGCTTTTCCTCTTTATGAAAGGAAAATACCATTTTTTGTTTAACTGATGAGAAACTGATATAAACTAAAGTTAAAGAACTGACAGCTCCCCAAGAGATCCTGGGTCCTCCAGGCCTGGAAGAGTGAATAAAACCGAGCAGTTCCCAGAATCTATAATGTGCTTTTTGAGCTTTTCTCTGGTTCCTTTATCTCTTTGAGGTCATGGGTACCTTTGAGAATCTGACAAAAGCTACATAACCTCTCCTGATGAAAAAATTCAAGTATGCACAAACAACAAAAATTCAATGGAGTAAATTTAAGGATCAAATTGGCTTTATTAAATAATTCATAAATCAAGTGTCATTCCACCTAGCAAATAGAAAGGAGCTCCACCAAGCTGTAGAAAAGGAAAGATTTTCAAAGGTAGAATGGGAGTAGAAAAAGGAAATTATTGGCAAAGAATGTCTTGTTTCAGACAAAGTTGCCCTCCTAAAAGGAAGAAAAGGGCCTACGGGGTGGATTACCTCACTAGGGCCGACCAAATTCAAGACTGACTGGTTAAGGTTGCATTCCTGGGGCAGGGATTGAGAATGCAATAAGGTAGGTATTACGTATTGTTGCTGACATGGGGTTTAGCGCAAGTGATTCTATTTTGGGCCTGTTGTTTCTTTAAAGTGTGTGCATGCTCAGTTGTGTCTGACTTTTTGCAACCCCAAAGAGTCCAATTCTTTGTGGACTGTAGCCCGCGAGGCTGCTCTGTCCATGAGATTCTCCTGGCAAGAATACGGGACTGGGTTGCCATTTCCTTCTCCAGGGGATCTTCCTGACCCAGGGATCGAGCCCACGTCTCCTGTGTGTCCTGCACGGCAAGTGGGTGCTTTACTGAAGAGCTACCGGGGAGGCCCTTTAACAGTTTCCCCATTTTGATCAGATTCTCGCTTATCTGAGAAATGTGATTAAAAACTTGAAGCAGTAAATGTCACTATCAGATACTGCTCTTTAGCTGTTTCTTCTGTTGATCTTCTGTGTGATATTCACAGGTCATAATGGTTTGTTTTTTTTATTTACTTAATCCCTGTGGTATTCACAGGTGTCAACTTCAGGTTTAGAGTTTTTAAGTTGGTCATTCTTTCTGTCCCCTTCCTGATGTTCTTAGTCTTAGTGAGACTTGGTAGTGAGTGATTGTGAGCATGTATTTAACACTTTTGAGAGAATGCAACACATAAGAGAGAGTACTCTGATTCTAACAAGCAGGATAATTCCTTGTGTTTGGAGTGTACCTTCGAGCCATGGTCCCCAAGACTCAAACCAATCAAATGCAAATAATTCAAAGAAAGACTCCATGGCAGGAGTCACCCTTTGAAGGCAAGTGGCTTGTTCAGTGATCTGATGTTCCTGAATTTCCGCTGCTCCGAAAGTGTTCTCCAGGTACAGCAGGTGGTGTTGGCTACAGCATAGACATCTCCTTGCTCACCTGAAAGAGAATCAAGGGCTCTCTTATATCAAGAACAACTTTGGCCAGAAAGTCTTATGATTTTTGTTGGGCAGCTATTGCTCTAACAGTGAATTTTTCAATATTTTCAAGAATTAAGGAAAGGTTGCTAATCATATTCTGGTTTACATGCACTGTTAACCAAGGAGGGCTTCCCTGGTGCCTCAGACGGTAAAGAATCCGCCAGCAATGTGGGAGACCTGGGTTCGATCCCTGGGTTGGGAAGATCCCCTGGAGAAGGGAAAGGCAACCCACTCCAGTATTCTGGCCTGGAGAATTCCATGGACTGTATAGTCCATGGGGTCTCAAAGAGTCAGACATGACTAAGCAACTTTCACTTCACTTCACTTAAGAAGAATGGACCGGCTAAAGAAAGGGAATCCTGAGTCATGAATACCTCTTGACAATTCCTTTCTAACTCACTGATGTAAATCCAGGGAGTTCAACCAATGAGGTGTCTCAGTTTGTTTGTGAACACTCAGCGGTGCAGTTAGATAACCTAGGAGACATTGCCTGATGACGATGTACCAGCCGTCTAGGTACATATGGAGAATGACAACCATCACAAAGGTAAGTCCTGTCAGGACACAAGTCGCTTCCATCGAGGCAGCACTGTTTGGGAATTCACTCGTAGGGATAGTTAGCTGCATACGCCTGTTCAAGTTAGATGTCAGTTAGGTTTTCTCCCAGCCCCAAATCGCAGTTGTTTTAAATTTCAGAGGCTGCCTCCCTTAGCCACGGCCTGGGAGATACAGATGATGGCTTACCTTTCCAGGCCAATGCCAGAGTGAAAGGAAGGGAAGGGAAAAAAAGAGAGAGAGAGGTTCATCTTCAGCTGAAGTATGAAGTGTTGGTCTGGAAGGGAGCACCTGCCGCACTGTCAGCTGCCGCTCTTCCTACCCAATCTGATTTGGAGATTCAGTATCTTTATAAGGCCAGGGGTCCGGCGGACTCCTCTTCAGCTGTGAGATGTGTATCTAAGGTTTAAGGCGGTAAAGTTTGGCTGCCATGTGGGGAGCGAGGAGGGCCTGGCAGATCCCTTCCAAGGAGGTTCAAGGGCAGTCTTTGTTCTCACCGATTCCAATTCAGAAAGGTGGGAGACAACTGAAACATCAGGTTGGAGAGTTGTAGCCAGATATTTGAGGAAACTAGAAAAATTCAGGATCCAGTCCAGTTTATGGGTATTTGTGTGCATGCTAAGTCGCTTCAGTCACATCCGACTCTTTGCAACCCTATGGACTGTACCTCACCAGGCTCCTCTGTCCATGGGATTCTCCAGGCAAGAGTCCTGGAGTGGGTTGTCATGCCCTCCTCCAGGGGATCTTCCTGACACAGGGATCAACCCTCGTCTTTTATGTCCCCTGCATTGACAGTCGGGTTCTTTACCACTAGCGCCACCTGGGAAGCCCAGAGTCTAATGTGCTGTGCTGAGCTTAGTCGCTCAGTCATGTTCGACTCTTTGTGATCCCATGGACTGTAGCCTGCCAGGCTCCTCTGTCCATGGGGAATGTAAAGGTTCAAATAGAATTTTCTCTCTACAATTATTCTTGCTTTTTAAAAAATTCTTTATAAGGATAATCCCAGTAAAATAATTTTTTTGCATTAAATTTGGCTTGATTATTTACACAAGCGCAGCAAGAATAGTGATTGACCAAGTAAGCTCATGCTGGAACCTTCAAAGCAAAGTATCCTCTGAGTCTATGTACATCTCTCTCAAATGTGACAATCCAGTCCAAGCCTTAGCAATGTAATCAATGTTTCCAAATGTGTTCCATTATGAGGAGAACAGATTCTTATTGAACATATGTGAATGACTACCTATATTGCCATGAAAATAATATATTTGAGAGTTTCTGAATTCTGGAAAGATCACCTAGAAAAAAAATGTCATTTTTGTTTGAAAAGGTATGCTTTATCGATTGCTATAAGTCATAGATTACTCAAAAGAAAACATTTCTTTAAATCTGGAAAAACAAAACATTAAGAAATATGCACTGTATTAGAACAGAAAGTCATCCAAATTACAATCAACTTCCTCAGTTTATTTAGTTCAATGTAATTAATACTGGCTCTATATTAATCTAGTTTTTCTGCTATTCTGGAATTCTTACCCAGTTTAGTTTTATGATTTTAAAATGATCAGATATTCTAGAATACCTGTCAGAGTCCTTTTTATGGATTTCTCTGAAGATGAAATAGTTTTATAGGAATACTTTTGCAAAAGCATCAGACTAAAACAATTAACTATCTGTAAATGACAAAATCCTTAAAATGCCCATTATTAAATATCTGATAAGAATTCATTGCAATGGAATTGACAAGGAAATTTGGTAATTTTTGCAATGAGTGATGTTTAAGATAACTAGAATTATGACTGATAACATTATACCAGGAAATTATAGATTTCCAGGAATTTTATATAATTTCTATAACATTTACATACCTATGTAAATATAAAGAAGGTTTGGACTTCCCTAGTGGTCCAGTGGACATGGGTTCGATCCCTGCTCTGGGAAGATTCCACACAACGCATTAAAACCATGCACAGCAACTGCTAAAGCCCGTGCACTTTAGAGCCCGTGCTTTGCGTGAGAAGGCTGAGGACGGCAATTAGGGAGTAGCCCCCACTCGCTGCAACTAGAGAAAGCCTGTGTGCAATGAGGACCCAGCGCAGCCAAAAATGAATACATTTTTTTAAAAAAGAAAAAAGCCTGAACACTCAAATCATTAAAAAAAAAAGGGCTTAGTATAACTTGTTTGACAAAGTTTCCCATGTAATTTAACATATCAAATAATCTTAATTAGTGTAACATCTCTCTTTCTATAAGGAGAAAGGAAATGTCTTTTCTGATTTTTCCGAAGTACCTCTGGAAAATCCCAAAGTTATTTCCAGGTCAAAAAGACTTCACTTAGAATTTGATTTTGGGAAGTTCTGCCAAAAAATTCAAAAGGTTTGGGCACAACTAAAAAGGATCACAGATTATGAAACAATACTTAATTATCCACTTAATTATTCAAACAGAATAGAATAGACATTTTCAAGAGCAAATGCAGTAAGTTACATACTTCTGAGCCAAACTTTGCTTTTCTAATATTGAGACGACTCAGTTTACTTAAATAATCAAAGACTTGATAATAAAGATATAAAGCACAAAAAATTATTTTGATAAAACACAAAGTCTTTGCTTTCTAAACAGATTATTTTAAAGATAAAGAAAAGCTTTTCAAATTTCTCATAAAGAGTAGATCTTTTAAATTAATAGACCTAATAAAATTTGTCCTTTTAGCAGATGAAAGAAAATTAAGTTTTAGCTTTACATAAGAATATTTTAGTATTTAAACTTATTTTAAAACTCTGGTATTAAACAATTAATTTTTTTTAGCTAACTTGACCGCACAGGATTTCCTCTTTTTTCCTCTTTTTCTTTCTTTCATTCTTCTTTATTTTCTATGCCCATCAGTTCAATTCAGTCGCTCAGTCGTGTCCGACTCTTTGCGACCCCATGAATCGCAGCACGCCAGGCCTCCCTGTCCATCACCAACTCCCGGAGTTCACTCAGACTCATGTCCATTGAGTCAGTGATGCCATCCAGCCATCTCATCCTCGGTCGTCCCCTTCTCCTCCTGCCCCCAATCCCTCCCACCATCAGAGTCTTTTCCAATGAGTCAACTCTTCACATGAGGTGGCCGAAGTACTGGAGTTTCAGCTTTAGCATCATTCCTTCCAAAGAAATCCCAAGGCTGATCTCCTTCAGAAAGGACTGGTTGGATCTCCTTGCAGTCCAAGGGACTCTCAAGATTCTTCTCCAACACCACAGTTCAAAAGCATCAATTCTTCGGTGCTCAGTTTTCTTCACAGTCCAACTCTCACACCCACACATGACCACTGGAAAAACCATAGCCTTGACTAGACGGACCTTTGTTGGCAAAGTAATGTCTCTGCTTTTCAACATAGTTGTTCCTTAATTTTTCTCCTTCCTATTTTAAAATAAATAGCTTTACTTTAGAAAAAAACCACTTTTATTTCCCTCAACAAAATATATTGCCATACCTCATACCCTTTTTAACCAAAAAAAAAAGCCTCCGAAACAAAAAATACATCCTATTTTCCTTACATACACTGCTGCTGCTAAGTAGCTTCAGTCGTGTCCAACTCTGTGCCACCCCAGAGATGGCATCCCACCAGACTCCCCCTTCCCAGGAATTCTCCAGGCAAAAACACTGGAGTGGGTTGCCATTTCCCTCTCCAATGCATGAAAGTGAAAAGTGAAAGTGAAGTCGCTCAGTCGTGTCCGACTCCTAGAGGCCCCATGGATTGCAGCCTACCAGGCTCCTCTGTCCATGGGATTTGCCAGGCAAGAGTACTGGAGTGGGCTGCCATTGCCTTCTCCGCTTACATACACAATTATTTCTTATTGTTTTAAGTTACATGAGTGACTGAACTTGCACACGTTAGAATTCTTAACCCTTAGAAGTCTTAATTTATAGTGAACACTTGCTAAGCATTATGAACTGTTGCCCTAGCATTCTTTAGACTAGCAAATTTATGAATACATTTCATAATTTTTAGAAAAACATGCTTCCTCATAGTAAACATTTTTAATGTGGCACTAGCCATATATACAAATAGACCCAAATATCTTTAGTTCTTCTGCAAAAGGAAACCAAAGTGGGTAAAATCTATGTTCAGTAATTAATGTTATAGTATTTTATCTT
This sequence comes from Budorcas taxicolor, assembly GCF_023091745.1. NCBI lineage: Eukaryota > Metazoa > Chordata > Mammalia > Artiodactyla > Bovidae > Budorcas > Budorcas taxicolor. Next base: position 83,216,594 of record NC_068923.1, read on the forward strand.
ACTTAGAAGTGATCTAGATGTTCAGTGAACTTCTGTGGAGGGGAGCAGGAGGAATTACATCAGTCCTGTAGTCTTTTTTGGATACCTTTTATATCTCTAATTTTTCATCAGCCTTTTGCAATGAAATTTTCAATAAAACTATTTTGGAATTTTGAAGTCTTTTGGAGGCTTCTGCATGCCAATTAAAATAGGTATTCCTTGCTTTTAAGTGCTCTTCTTAAATGCTCTTGTCTAATTGGAACATTCCTCTTAATGGCCCTTAAGACTGACAGCAGTTTGCTAGGAACCTTAGCAGCGTACGGAGTTCAACCTCCATTTCTTTCTGTTTAGCCATGTTTGGGGCCCCAGTTTGATGTTAACCATGCCAAGTTCTCATGCACAAAATTCTAGGTTGTCTTCAGTAAGGTTTTGGCCATTTTGAGGGGTAGGTACTTATAGTTTCTGAGACAGTTTTTAGATGTAAAATGAGCAGGTATGCTCTAGTTTATGCTAACCTCTCCCACCCGCCAAGAGTTTAAGTTCTTTTGTTTTGAAATTCGAATCCTGAGGTTTCTGGGAAATCATTCTCCATACAATGTGGTTGCTGTTTAGCTGCTGTCATGCCCAGCTCTGCAGGCCCATGGACTGTAGCTGCTTCAGCCTCCTCTGTCCATGGGATTCTCCAGGCAAGAATACTGGAGTGGGTTCCCATTTCCTTCTCTAGGGGATCCCCTCGACCCAGGGATTGAATGTGCATCTCCCGCATTGGCAGGTGGAATTCTTTACCCCTGAGCCACCAGGGAAGCCCACACCATGTGGAAATCTCTGTATAAGCATTCCCTAGTGACTTCTGAGAACTGTCTTGAGAGAATCAGTAAGTTTCTGATGAATGAATGAATTATCCTAGGATTAAATAAATTGGAGGAGTGCCGTATTGATTCCCTCCTCTAGGAGAGTCAGAACACACATTAGCATATTCAAAGTCCTGGTAAGTCCTGTAGCAAAAGCTTCTCCATTGCTCTACTATCCAGAGAAGGAAGTTTTTGCTGATGCTAGATTAAGAACTGATGCTCTGTCAGAGCGTTTTTTAGGGCGCCTTGGGGAGGGGCGGATTTTAAGGGAGTTAATTATCCCCCAATTGATTTTCCTTCTTTTTTCCCCTGTACAGCCTCTTGATTTTGAAACAGTAGCCATTCATAATATTGTAGTCCAAGCAGAAAATCCTGAGCCTCTGGTGCCTGGTGTACAGTATAATGCGAGCTCTTCTGCTACCTTCAGACTGATGGTGACAGACGTGAATGAGGCCCCGCAATTTTTCCAACAAGTATTTGAAGCAAAAGTCAGTGAGGCTGTGGCTAAAGGCACAAAAGTGGGCAACATGACTGCCAAGGATCCGGAAGGTCTGGACGTCAGGTAGAGAGGAGCCGTGCTGGGAAGCTTGGCTGGGTGCTGTAGTCATGGCCTTTGGAGGAGGAAGGGCTGGGGGGCAGGTGGGCAGAGAAGCTGGCCTGACTTGAGGGCTCTCCCCTAAAGGAGCAGCCAGGGATCGGAAGCTGTGTCCTCGTGTGCTTGGTGAATCTGCCCTGGTTTCGGCAGGCTCCAGTCACCTGGTGGGCATCGGGGAGCATCCAGACTCGGGAGTGGGAAGCAGGTCAGATTCCAGCCCAGCCTGCCTACTGCAGGTCTCAGCTAGGAAGTCCAGGAGGTGGGGCTCGAGACCCGGCTGCCCAGAGGTAAGCCCTGTGTCTGGACCAGTCACAGGGCCAGGGTCCGGAGACAAGCTCCAGCTCCTGAGGCAGACGGGCGTTCTAGACAGCAAAATAAAGCAGAAACCTGATGCGGTGAACTCAACCACCTGAGAGGGTGAAGGGAACCTTCTCCATGAGGAGCTCTTCAGAGCAGGTCCAGGGCAACAAGATTCATTCTGGAGCTCAGCCCTGGAAAGGTGAATACGTGGGCTAAGATGGTTAGACAAGATGTGTAAGTATTTCCATTTTAGTAGTTCTCATTTTTTTTTCAGGGTGATAGGACCCACACAGATTTTCCTTAAATATGTACAACAATATCAAATTTTCCAAGATAACAGATATATACGTATACATCCGTGTCTGTATCAACGTCTATAACTGTCTTAAGATCATCTCATTAATAAGCCTCAGGACAGGACTTGAACATGGATCTTTCGTTTCTATTGTATAACGTCAGTCCTGCTGTCCATGGCATGACAAATATTTTAGCATGGCTTAAAATCTATGCAAGTGATTATGAATGTTATGAATGACAATTCCTTAAGTGTCTCTAAATATTTGAGGGGAGTCTTGCCTCCCACTGAATGATCCTTTTGGCACTTGGAATCAGTTTCAAGACGTTTTTCTGATTGTCTGTCAGAATAAAGTTCCCACCTACTATTTTACACTGCAAGCACTTATCAACTTTCACAAAGACAAATAAGAGAAGGGAAAGAAGAGATGTGTTGTACTGGATGGTTAGTGTAGATACTACTCTGTACGTCAGAGTCACTAAGCACAAAATGTTCCTAATTTTACAACAGTTTACTCTTTAACAAATGCTTCCATCTCCTTCATGAGAATGCCATGAGAAAGTCATAAGTCAAAGGCAAGTGAATAAAAAATTGAGTTTATGAGTGGAGAAAACAAAGTCATTTAAGAACATTCCTCAGATGTTCATTCTTTCATCTGAGGGAAAGCTATGATGTATGTACTATTAAGTTAAAATCAGGAAGATGAGTAAAAGGATAATGTCCTGGAAGAAACAAATGAAAAGAGTACTTCATGAATGAAGAGTAAGCAATAGTTAGGATGCGAGGAGTAAGTCAATTAAGATTGAAGGATAACGCCAAAGCTGTTGCTGAAGGCTGAGCGATTTAATCCTCTTTCTTTTAGATCCACAAACTTGGAATCCATTAGCAGCCAATGGATCCTAATCCAATCTATCAGTAAATATTAGTGATTCTTTCATTGAAATATATCCAGAATTCACCTGCTTCTCCTCACTTCCTCAGTGATCCAGGCCACATTATCAACTATTCCACCCATTCATTCACTGCAATGAGAGTGGGTCTTTAAAAAAGTAAAATCATGTAACTCCTCTGAAAATCCTCCAGAGGGTTTCCATCTCACTCAGAAATCCCGACCACATCAGTTCAGTTCAGTTCCTCTGTCGTGTCTGACCTTTTGTGACCCCGTGGACTGCAGCATGCCAGGCTTCCCTGTCCATCACCAACTCCGGGAGCTTGCTCAAACTCATGCTCATCAAGTCAGTGATGCCATCCAACCAAACACAGGCAATTTTTAATTCATCGCCCATACACAGAGCCTAACACAGTGCTTGGCATATAGAATATTCTAACACTGGGAAAAAATTAGTTTGAACCAACAACATTATTACTTTTTAATCATTCTACTCCCAGACATGTCGGTTATGTCCAGTATTTTTTAAGTTATAGAAAAGTTTTGAATGTATGTGTATAATTCGTTTTTAAGAGTTCTATTAAATTGTTTTTTGTTTGGAGAACATTTCCAGAGGTGGGTTTTATTTTTTATTTAAAGATATAGACATCCTTATGGCTATGGCGCTTTTTTCCCAAAAGGCTGTAGCCATCTGTTTTCCTTTGTTTCTAGACTTTTCTCACTCAAATTCACCTTTCATGCATCTACCAATGAGTTCCACTGAAAACACAAACATGACTAGGTCACCATTCCCTGCCTGCCCATCGCTTCCCACAACCCAGCTCCTTCCATCCCTTGAGCTTCACCCTTTGCCATCCACTGTGTCCTATTTTTATCCCTTCACTCCTGGAATGTCTGATGCCCCCACACCCTAAGCTATTCCTTGGCCTCTCTGCCTTAGTTCCTGAAATTCCTTCTGCTTAAATCATCCGTCTTTTTCTCGCTTTAGTTAACGTCTACTCTTTCAGATGTTTCAGAAAAACATCGATTTCTGCTTTATTGACTATGCCAAAGACTTTGACTGTGTGGGTCACAATAAACTGGAAAATTCTGAAAGAGATGGGAATACCAGACCACCTGACCTGCCTCTTGAGAAACCTGTATGCGGGTCAGGAAGCAACAGTTAGAACTGGACATGGAACAACAGACTGGTTCCAAATAGGAAAAGGAATACGTCAAGGCTGCATATTGTCACCCTGCTTATTTAACTTATAAGCAGCCTGGTGGGTTGCAGTCCATGGGGTCGCAAAGAGTCAGACATGACTGAGCAAGTAAACACCCCACAGCACACTCTTTCAGAAAGTCTTCTCTGGTTCCATTACCTTATCTGGAATTCCACATGGACCCTGACAATCGTCATACTAGAATTATCTGTCTCTGTCTCCTCTACTGGCCTAACAACCCCCTTTGGTAATTTTCTCTCTTGGTCCACAGCCTGATGTTTGCTATCTCTCAGCAGATGTCTGTTGAATGAAGAGTTCACCGTGCCTCTGAGTATTCACCTATTCACATGTATCCACCAATGAGGGTTCATGTTTTCTTAGAGGGAATGGTTTTAATAGACAATTTCAGGTTGTTTTATTTGAAATAGATGTTTAACTTTTTTTCACTAGAGGTTGTGACTCTACCTTTTTTTAAAAAAAAAAATTAAAGCAAGTACAAAAACCACTTTGTAAGGATGAACAAATCCTTCTTTTGAAGGCAGATGGTAGGCAAACAGAGCATTATTAACATTAGATTATGCTTCTTTATATATGCTGTCAATAGTCTGCAAGGGACAGTGCTGATATAACAGCACAGAGGTGCATAAACTATCTCCACGTTTTCATGCAGGGTAACGTGGGCTTTCTTTTGCTCCTTTCTCTTACTGAAGTTATTCCCTGAGAGGCGACAAGAGAGGCTGGCTAAGAATTGACCCCGCCACTGGTGAGATCTTCAGTGTGGCGCAACTGGACAGAGAAGCTGAAAGTCTGTATCGGGTACAAGTGGTGGCAACGGAAGTAGGTGAGCCAACACAAATACGGAAAAGGTAACACAAGTGATCAGGGGCTACGTCAACAGAAGCGGGAGGGAAGGCGAGGTGAGTGGATACTCTACTGGGTCGAATGGTCAGAATATCTGACCGTGGAGAAACAAGAAGAGGACAATCACAGGGGTAAGGGCTCACCCTGCCCTGGCTGTGTTCCGGGTGAGAACCCTCGTGCCTGCCGCGGGGCTCTTTCCGGCCGGGCTGCCCCTGGAGGCTGGCACGGCTTCAGGGCTGCTGCTCCCTCTGTGGGGTCCTGCAGGGACCACGGCTCCTAGGAAGGTTCCTGTGCCCCCACTGAACTACCCCGCCTGCCTCCAAAGTGACTGTGGGTTTCTCCAGGGAGCGGGATCAAACCGCCATGTAGTAATACAGAATTATATGGTGGTGGTGGTTTAGTTGCTAAGGCGTGTCCAACTCTTGCGACCCCATGGACTGTAGCCCGCCAGGCTCCTCTGTCCATGGGGTTGTCCAGGCAAGAATACTGTAGTGGGTTGCTATTCCTTCTCCAGGGGATCTTCCCGACCCAGGAATCGAACCTGGGTCTCCTACATTGCAGGCAGATTCTTTACCAACGGAGCTATGAGGGAAGCCCCAGAATTACATAATATATAGTAATATACCTGCCTGACTTACCCCCTCAAAAATGAGAACTGAACAAAGTATGACTAAATAAACACAGATTTAGGGCAAAGAAAGAAACTTTCAAAATGTAAAGCCCAGGTTTGGGAGTGGGGAATGGGAAAAATTCCAGTAGGTGGGAATCATGAAAATGGTCCCTGTCTGTGAAAAGCTGAAAGTAAAGTACTGTGGTCATGTTAAACCAAGGAAGCTAGACCCGCAGATGTGTGTGCTGAATTTGAAATGGTTGTGGGTGAGCCCACGGACCTCGCTGAGGTAGGTGTGGGCTCTCTTGCTTCTAGTTAATGTGCTTCTAACAGATACTGCTATCACACTCTACACATGTAACTCTTGATTTTAAAAGCTGCTGATTTAATCAGCAGGAAGTTTCTGGTGAAATCTGTGCTCTGCCTTCCGCTAAAATGTACTGTGGGGTCAGCACTTCACTTTAGACCTGTCCTAAAGCCTCTCACAGTTTAGAAGTGTCGGGAATAAAAAACAGGGTTCAAAACCCTGCCTGGTGTGCAGTTGTTGGCCCTGAACTGATCCGTGTCGATGAAATGACTTGAAGAACCCGGTAGTTCTTCCTCCTTTGGTTAAGCAGACAGCTGGCGAGAAAAGCCGGCAAATCGAATTTACAGGAATTGAAGCAGGTTGGAGTCAGAAATTGTAGGAACATCAGGGAGAATGAGAACCGTCAGTGTTACTGCTGTACTGACTGTCTCCTTCTAAGTACTTACCCCTCACACAACACTATGGGGAGGGATTATTATTGATTATATTTGATGTATGAAGAAACCAAGATACTGATAAATAACTCGCCAATGATCACACAGTTACTAATTGTTCAGGCAGCAAGGTCAAAATTTTTACCATGGTACCCCAGCAAATATTTGTACAGCTCTGTACAATTTTCTAAGAATACTACATGTTGGATCCTCATATAGTCACATTTTACAGCTAAAGAAATGAGGCTTAGAAAAGTTTTTTTTTTTTTTTTAATATTTATTCATTCATTTTTGGCTGCATCGGGTCTTAGTTGTGGCACCTGGGCTTCTCTCTAGCTGTGGTGTGCAGGCTCAGCTCGGTAGTTGTGGAGCAGGTTTAGTTGCCTTGCATCCAGTGGGATCTTACTTCCCTGAGCAGGAATCAAATCCTCACCCTCTGGATTGGAAGGCAAAGTCTCAACCACTGGTCCATAGGGAAGTCCTGAGGCTTAGAAAACTGAACAACCACGCCTAAGTCAGTGATGAGGAGCAATGGAAGTTGTGGGCTCTAGAGTCAGATCTCCTGAGCTGGAAGACTCTCCACTGCTGTGTGACCTTGGGCAAGTCACACAACTTCTCTGAGCTCCAGTCTTCTCATCGATAAATGTATGCAGAATTGTTTTGAACTAACATGTATAAAACATTAGCACATAATTCTTGGGTGCATGTGTGTGTGCTCAGTTGTGTCTGACTCTTTGCAACTCCATGGACTGTAGCCTGCCAGGCTCTTCTGTCCAAGGAATTTTCCAGGCAATAATACTGGAGTGGGTTGCGATTTCCTCCTTCAGGGGATCTTCCCGACCCAGGGATCGAACTTGTATCTCCTGCGTCTCCTACACTGGCAGGCAGATTCATAATTCTTAGTTATTTTTATTATCAAGACTTTTAAAGCAGAAAATGAAACTAGGCCTGAATTGTAAATTTTTTTTTTAAGGAAATATCCTTTCTGACTGAGAGGGGAATGAGAGAGAGCAGACACTGTATTTCAATGATTCAATTCCTTAGGTGGATCCTACTTGAGCTCCACGGCGCAATTCCACCTGACCCTTACGGATGTGAACGACAACCCCCCACGGCTGGTCAAGGAGTACACAGGCTTGTTCTTTTGCTATCCCCTCAAAGCACCCGGAAGTCTCATTTTTGAGGCCACTGATGATGATGAACTGACATTTCGGGGTCGACACTTTACGTTTTCCCTTGGCAGCGAAAGCTTACAAAAAGACTGGGAAGTTTCCAAAATCAATGGTGAGTTGTCAAAAGAACATTGAGAAAAACACTGATGGGCGATGAAATGAGTTTTTAATTTGCCTTGGTGTGTGTGCAGCACTAACACAGAGCTTTCTTCCACGCTCCAGAAAGGAAGTTCATGCTGTGGAAACTCGCACAGGCAAGCTCTCCAGAGGGTTGAAAGCCCCCAAGGTTAACACTCAGTGTCCCCTTTGGTGTACTTGAACAGTTGGACAGTAGTTGGTGTACATGAATTGTTTTGCAATCAGAGCAGCATTGCAAAGCAACCAGTGGCAGCTGAGAAACAGATTTCCTCATGATCTTTTAAAAACAGCTTTATTGAAATATAATTGACATACAATTAACAGCATATTTTTAAAACATACAGTTTTATAAAAGTTGATATACGTATGTGCCACTGAAGCCATCAACACCATCAGGTAAGACGACTCCACCAGCTCCACCAGGTTTGTTCATGCTCTGTTGCAATCCCTATTTTCCACCCCATGCTGTTCATTCCTCAGTCAGTTCAGTTGCTCAGTTGTGTCCAACTCTGCAACCCCATGGACTGCAGCAGGCCAGGCTTTCCTGTCCATCAACCCCAAGTAACCACCGATCTGCTTCCTGTCACCGTAGATTGGTTTGCATTTTCAAGAGTTTTATGTGAATAAAATAACAGCATGTAATTTTTTTTTGTTTGGTTAATTTCACTTAGTATACTTATTTGGAGATTTCACTGTGTTATTGCATATATCAACACAGCACTCATTTGTATTGCAGAGGAGTATTCCATTGTATATCATGATTTATTAGTCATTGACTTATTACTACTTAAATTGCTTCCAGTTTTTGCCATTTCAAATAAAGCTGCTATGAACATTTGTGAAAAAGTACTTTGTAGGAGCCTGTGCTTCCATTTTTCTTGGTCAAATACCTGGAAGTGGTCATATGGTAGCTATATGGTCAAATTTTAAGAGGATATAAAATTGCATCCCAAATAGTCTGTAACGTGTTACATTTCCACCAGTGAATGAGAATTCTAGTTGCTTAATATTCTTCCCAATGCTTGTTATGCTCAGTCTTTTTAATTTTAGCCATTGTAGTGGGAGTATAGTGTTTCATTATGTTTTTAATTTACATGGCCCTAATGATTGATGGTGTTGACCAGCTTTTCATAAGCTTATTTGCAATCCATATATCCTCATTAGTGTAGTGTCTGGTCAAATATTGTGCTTGCTTAAAAAATTAAGCAAAGGTTTGACTTCTATTGTGGTCTTTGTCAGATATGTTTACAAATACTTTTTTCCAAGGCACTGTTATATTTTTATTTTGTAATAGTACCTTTTGAAGAGCAAATTAAGTTTTGATGAAATCTAATTTATCGATATTTTTCCCTTATAATTTGTGACTGTTTTGCCTATTCTGTAAGAAATTTTTGCCAAGGTCACTAAAGTTTTCTAAGTTTTTTTTTTTCTTCCAGAGGAAAAGAGAGCTATGGTTTTAGCTTTTACAATTAGCTCTATGATCCATTTCGAGTTTATCTTTCTTGCATGTATGGTAAATGTCAAGGTTCATTTTTTTTTAATATGGCTAATTATTTAAACACTGTTTATTGAAAATATCCTTTTCACATTGAATTGTCTTGGCAGCTTTGTCAAAAATCAAGTGACCAGATATACATGGATCTATTTCTGGACTCTCTCTTTTCTGTTTCATTGAGCTCTTTGTGTATCTTTATAGCAACACCATAATGTTTTGATAATTTCAGCTCAATAATAAGACTTGAAATCAGGTAGTGTAAATGTCCTCACTTTGTTTTTTTCAAGTTTATTTTGCATTTCTACATAAATTTTCGAATTAAGCTTGTCTGTTTCTACCCCCCAAACCTATGCTGGTTGTAATTGAGATAGTATGAATTGGTGCCTGAATTTGGGGGAGAATTTAAATCTTAACAAAACTGAATTTCCTAATCCATGAATATGATTATGTCTCCACTTATTTAGGTCTTTCTAATTTCTCTGAGCAATGTGTTTTAATTTTTTAAGTATAGTTTTACAGAATTTCCCATGAGCATTTCATATTTTTATGCTGTTATGAATACTTAAAAATTTTAATTCCAGGATATAGAAATATAATAGGTGATTTTCTTATACTGATCTTGTAGCGTATAACATTGCTGACCTCACTTGTAAGTTCTCTCTCCCTTTTTCCTTACATTTTCATATTTTTTCTACATGTTGTCTGTGAATCATAATAGCTTTATTTCCTTTCCAATCTGGATGGCTTTTTCTATGTTTAGCTTGCTTTCTTACCGGTTAAAATCGCCAGGACAATGTTCAGTGAAGGTAGTGAGAGAAGAAACAATTTGGCTTCTGATCTCAGGGAGAAGGCATTCAGAGTCTCTCACCGTTAGGTATAAAGTTAGCTATAAGTTTTTGTAGATGTCCTGTATCAGAGTGAGGACTTTATCTTTTATTCCTAACTTGCTGAGAGGTTGTTTTGTTTTGTAATGAAGTATGATGCTAAAAACTTCAGGTGTTTTTTCTGCATCTATTTAGATGATTGTTGGTTAATTTAGGTTTTTGTTGTTTTGTCTGTTAGTTGGTGAAATATTTCCGTCAACTTTTATATCTTAATTCAGTCTTTTCCTGAGATAAGGCCTACTTGATGGTGAAATATTAGCATTTTTATAAGTGATTGGATTCAATTTGCTAAAATTTTAAGAATATTTCTATTTATATTCATAGGGATATTGGCCTATATTTTTCCCTTCTAGGGCCTGTATCTGATTTTGGTATCAGAGTAGTGCTGGCTTCATAGAATGATTTAGAAAGTGTTCTACCTCTTCAATTATCTGGAAGAATTTGTATAAAATTGCTTTTTATTTTTTCCTTCAAGTTTGAAAGAATTCACCAGTGAAGCCTTCTGACTCAAAGTTTTCTTTGTAGGAAGTCTTAACTACAAATTCGATTTCTTTAATAGATAAGGGACTACTCAAGTTATAGATTTATTATTGGTTGAGCTTGCTAGTTTGTATCTTTCAAATGATTTCTCTATTTCAATAGATTTGTCTAATTTATTGGCATGAAGTTGTTTATAATATTTTATTACTTTCAATAATTACAGAGTATGTAGTGATATCACTTCATTCTAATACTGGAAATTTTTGCCTCTTTTTTGGTCCTGATCAGTCTGGCTAGAGGTTATTAATCACACTGAACGAGCTTTTGGTTTCACTGATTTTGCCTTATTTTTTTGTTTTATATTTCATTGCTCTGATCTTTATAATTTCCTTTATTCTTCTTATGTTGTTTTTAACTTGCTTTTTGGTACTGTTTTTATTAAGATGGAAGCTGAAGCAACTGAGAATTTTTTTCTTTGTTAATGTAGGCATTTGGTGTTATAAATTTATCTCAGTGTCATATTAGCTGTATTCCATAAAGTTTGATGTGTTTTCATTTCATTCAGTTCCAAACATTATCTAACTTCCCTTTAGATTTCTCCTAATACACCTGGGTTATTTAGAAGTAGGGTATTTGGTTCTCATATATGTGGGGATTGCCCACATCTTCCTGGTTACTGATTTCTAATTTAATTCCATGGTGACCTGAGAACATGTGATTGGGATACTTTTAAACTTACTCAGTTTTTCTTTCAGTACTTTACAGTCATTCCTTCACCGTGTTCTGGATTGTATTGGTTCTTCTTTGTTCTTTTGAGTATAATATCCTTTTTTCTCTGGATACCTTTAAGATTTTCTTTTTCACTAGTTTTCAGTAAATTGAGTATTATGTGCCTTGGTGTAGTTGTGTTTAATTTTCTTTTTCCTGAGATTTGCTGATCTTCTTGGATCTGAGGATTTATAGAGTTTTCATCAAATTCTAAAAACGTTAGCAATTACTTCTTCGAATATGCTTTCTAATGCAGTGTTTGTGACCACTTTATGGAACATAACTACCAGGAGCAATGACAACCTACTGCATTTGGTGTTCATTTCTACAGCGAAGTCAGGAATTGAGAATTTGATGGCTGCTTCAGCACCCTTTTTAACATTATGGAGGGTACCTGTGGAGTGGTGATACTTGGGGTAGTTTAACTCACACTTTCATCTAACCATTCATGTATGGGGCAGAGATGAGCTTTATTCCTGCTCATCCAGGGGCCCACAGTTGTGTTTTTTCATGTCAGTCATTTTTTTTTCCCTATTCTGACAGGAACTCACGCCCGTCTCTCCACCAAGCACACGGGCTTTGAGGAGAGAGTTTACAACATCTCAATCCGTATCAGTGATGGTGGCCGGGAACCCTTGGAAGGGATTGTCTCTTTACCAGGTAGATATTTTGCTGCAGGCAACTTCGGATAATGTTGCCTCTCAATATGGTAATTTGTGAGAATTCTTATCTTTAATATCAGATTCTTCAATTGTTTGCTTGAAAATTTATCTACCAAATATTATTCTGTTTCTCAGTTACTTTCTGCAAGTGTGTGGAAAATAGGTGTTTCCAGCCAGCGGCTCACATGCCTGGGATACCCCCAGTGGGCATGGCAGTTGGTATACTCCTTGCCACCCTTTTGGTCATCGGTGAGTATAGTTGCTCAGATTCAAGGATTTCTGTCATGTTTCTGCCTCAGAAACATGAGCTCACATGAGGGTCTGACTTCATGGTCTGAGCTGGGGCTGCTCAGATGGCAACCTGGGCAATAAACAAGAATACAGATCACCAGTACACCTGATTGGGAGTTACTGCTTTGGTACTACCCTCCACCCATCACTGCCTTGCTGGTTAGTTTAAAACCAGCAAGTTTTTAAAACCAGTTAGTATAAAACCACATAGGCGGCTTTAAAGAATAAATTACTATATCTCACGCTGAGTCACCAAGCCTCTGCTATGTGTCAGGCACTGTGCCTGGTGGGAGGCCCGGTGACGGACATAAACGGCTCTTAGACAGCAGAGTTCCCTGTCTTCCTCTTTGTAAACAGCTCAGTGTCTACTGTAGTCTTTACCCTCTTTCAACAGGTGTTCTCACCACAAATTATGTATTAGAAGTAGATATTCATCAGTTCACATGCACCTGAGCGAAGGAGTTGACACAGCTTCACATCCTTTCTCTTTTAAAGGAAGAGCTGGGGTTATTCTTTTTCATTGTTCTCTTGGCATCTGTTCTTTTCTGCCATCGTCCAATCTACCACCCTGGATTCTGACTCGTAGCTCTAAAAGGGATCTCATTTCTTTATACCCTTCTGTTTGTATTCCTCATTATTATGACATAGAAAGGCCTTTGTGACGTGACCATGACCCATCCTAATATGTGCATAGTAGCAGTAATGTGAGTCGCTCAGTTGTGTCCGACCCTTTGTGACCCCACGGACCATAGCCTGCCAGGCACCTCTGTTTATGAGCTTCTCCAGGCAAGAATACTGGAGTGGGTTGCCATTCCCTTCTCCAGAGGACCTTCCCAACCAAAGGATCGAACCTGGGTTTCCTGCATTTAGGCAGATTCTTCACTGTCTGAGCTACAAGGAAGTGCCTAATATGTGCATGGTGACCATCATTTCTCTCTGACAACAATTTGGTGCAAACCTTTTATGCTAATTGAGCTGGCTTTTGAGATTTACTCACTTACCAAACTCCCCCCTACCTCTATGCCTTTTCTTATTCTATTTGTCTTCTCATCTTGAAAGGATTTTTGGGCTTACATGCCATGGTTTTCTAGCATGACCATTTACTCTCAAAATTTTACCACAAGTTAAAGATTGGATGCGATTGGTGATCTACAGACAGAAGTAATAGGATCTTGTAGCTTCATATCCTTACATTTTTTTTCAAAATAAGAGGATTGGGATTATTGCAAGATTCTTAATGGGCCTCTGAGCATCCAGTCTTTTCTGCCGTTATTCCTCCTGTGACCCTAATGCCAGGTTAATTTCCTAAAAACAATTTCCTTTTCCATATAGTCTCTGGTTTGTAGCATACATTTAGGGCTAACACACACAATGTAATTTTGCAGGAGGTCAGAGATGAGGGAAAGCAGAGAGGTTAGGTAGTCTACTCAAGCTGGAGCCACAAGGAAGGTACAAAAGAAAGTGTGATACTTGGTGAAAGTAGGCTTTAGGTAGATGGACGAATCCAAGAAAAGCTCTCTGGTTGTTCTCATTGGATTATTTCCTCCAGGGAAGGAGAAGGAGGACTGGAATCAACATCTATTGACTGTGTCCAGAGTTCAGGAACTCTGTCAGATACTCATACACTTAGTCTTCAGGGTAGTGCAGGCATAAAGTCCTATATCCCTTGACAGAGGCCTGGGGATAGCCATCAGCTTAGATATAACTTGGGACTTGTTACACACTGACAGCAAGAAAAGTGATAAGTGTAGTTATCCAAGAAAACCCATGCCTAGAAGCCCTTAATCACCATGACAACGAAGCTTTGTTGACCCACTCACAAAATGAAATTATATGAGTCATTTTTTCCTACCAGAGTGCTACTTTATAAATGAATGTGACAATACATTGTAAGATTTCATCTATTTGACTCTGATTTTTCTCTTTTAGGTATAATTTTAGCAGTGGCGTTTTTCCGGATGAAGAGGGAGAAAGGCCAACATAATGCTGAAAGTGCTCAGGCATCTGAAGTCAAGCCTCTGAGAAATTGAATGTGAAAAAGAATGTTTGAGTTTATGTACCAAGTGCTATTTCAGTAACATAACCATTTAGTCCCATATTTTTACTTTTCATCCAACATGTGCACTGAAAGTTGTACAGATAAACTCTCTTGTCTTGCAATATTTTATTACTTTTAGATATTTCATGTGCTATAGACATTAGAGATATTTTCCAATTTCTCACGACACTTTTCTATTCTGCAAAAGTCGTAACTATTTCTCCAAACACAAAAATGTGTGTTTTTCCCTCTTAGGGAATGAGGGGCTGATGAAATACTCTGTTTATTTTTGCTTCCTCAAGAGATTTTATCAGTCACCCATCACAGAGCTTTCTGGATTCCATTTATGCTTTTTTCTAATTCCATCCCGTGTCTCCTTCCACCATATCTCCTTTGGCATTTCACTAATTTTAAAACATTTGTTGGAGAAAAGAACAAAGCAGAGTCTCAGGAAAAAAAACAAAAGGGCAGACCTGTCCCTCAGTTTGAACAGAAACTCTTGATCATTTGAAGAGGCCTGCTTCACAGACCCTGGTTGCAAACACCGACCACTCACCATGTTTACTCACCACCTACCATGCTCGTATGCTGTGCATGCTTCCTTTACATGTATATTAATAAAGTCTCGGTTATTATATATTTAATGGTGAAGGAAAATAAGGAAGCATGAAAGATGTAGCGACAACAAGCAAGAATAAACATTGGCTGTGGTTTTGTTTCTTGGATTTCTTTGGTTCTGCTTCCTGGTTCTTTGCATTTCTTGAGGGAAGGACTACATAGCAGTGGTTACCTATCGTTAATCAAAGTTACCTCTCATGTAGAATTAACCCATAAAGAGGGGTCCGCAATGAAATAAAAATTCACTGTGCTTATATGATCATGGATTGGGATGTTCAAGGCAGATACATGAGGAATTTTAAATTTTTAAATAAGAAAACCTTAGATTTGGAAGCACTTCTAGGACCTGGAGCTGTTGTCTGGCTCCCGATTTGAGTCTTGAAAGCATTCAACATTACACAACCTCTCAGAAGTTTCAAGAATTTTGGGGAAAACAACTTGTATCTGAAAAGGCGCTCCTACACTGATGGCTAAAGCAGGCCATGGAGTTCTGTTTTTCATAAATACCCCTCTTTGTGGGCTTTTATTATAGATTTTTTGAAAGCAAAAAAGTAAGAAATTATGGAAACTCTGTTTCTAAGACCTCAGTATTATTTTCTTGCCTAATGTTATCCTGTGCCCCAGCATAATACTGAGCTTTTTCACCTGTTTTTTTTTTGTTTTTTTTTCACACAAGACTCATTGGAAGTCTCATGATGGGTGAGGTTCTCTCTTGTTTCACCAAATGCTGAAAGACCAAACAAAAAATAAAAATCTAGGAGCACCAAAAGCAAATCGACTGCACAAATTTTACCCCATCCGAAAGAATGGTCTAACTTCCTCAGCAACTTCCATAGGAAAACTTCTTGTGTGTTTTTGACCAAAGGTGACTGTGATTTAGGTCACTTAAAATTGCATCCTTGTTGTTGTTCAGTCACTCAGTTGTGTCCGACTCTGCAACCCCATGGACTGCTTATGGCAGATCACTTTATCATGCCTGAAAGACAGGCAGTTCCGTGGCAGGTCTGCTCAGGGGGCTCAGGAACCCCTCCTGCCTCAGTTCAGAGTTGTCCTTTCTGGACCAGCTTGTATCACCTAATAGTAGACTGATCACACATAACCATCTCAAATCTAAAATCAC
The DNA here is from genome assembly GCF_023091745.1 of Budorcas taxicolor. Taxonomy (NCBI): domain Eukaryota; kingdom Metazoa; phylum Chordata; class Mammalia; order Artiodactyla; family Bovidae; genus Budorcas; species Budorcas taxicolor. The sequence continues at coordinate 83,232,583 of NC_068923.1, forward strand.
TGCTTTTTCTCATCTAAAACCACTGATGAGTACTCATGCTTCTTCCCCTTGGTGGGCCCTCCATCTAAACCTTCTACTCATTTCATGACCAGATCCTACCCATTCTTACAGTCTTCAAGACCAATTTAAATACTGGTCCCTTTGGGAAGTCTTCTCTGAGGAAACTACAGGGACCCAGCCACCATCTCATCTAAACCTCTACACTGTGGTGAGGAAAAAGCCGGGGCCTATTCCCTCTGCTGGTGAGAGTGGCTCCATTTCCACCAGAAGATATCTTCCCCTCCCCGTTCCCCAGCTTTTCCACACCCCGTCTGTATAGTTTAGAGTCAACTTCCTGTTTCTCCCCATGTCCCTAGACTCATTTCTAGAATTTTGTCGAAACTCTCAGAAAACAGCTCTCTTTAAGTACAATTTGCTAAACTAGGAGAAAATAAGCTTAGAGCATTCTAGTCACCATAAGAAGTAAGCCTGTCTCAGAGCAAGGACCATAGAGAGTTCAGAGGAGACTTGGAAAATGCTGAGTGCCTGCTCCAGCTCTGTCTGAGGGCAACCTTGCTCTGGACTTTCTTATCCTGTGAGGCGGTACGTTCCTTTTTTACTTAAAGCTCAGTGGAGTTCTGCCCTGGCAACTAGAAGAGTGGATGTTTGTACCTTATTTGTGGACCTTCTGTTCCACAGCTGGAGCGTGTTTGATGTACCCAATTAGTCTGGGGTTTCTCTGAATCCTTTCAGTGTCTCTCTGACAAGTCTTGGCTCATAGCGGCTCCTTCATAAGTTTTTAAAGGATGAATACATGAAATAGCTGATTCATTTAGGCCATTTATGCCATTGTCATTTAAGAGGCAACCATTAGACAAAATCGAAACTAATCCATTCTGTGTTTAGTCACGGTATCCTCCACGATACCTTTAACTCCCACTTCACCACGCTCTGATGTGCCGTTCCAACATCCTCAGAACTGAAAGGAGTGGTGAATGAGGCCTGTGAGTGACAAAGCCTGCAGGAATTTCTAGATGATTGAGAAGTAGCTGTGAGAGAGGGTCTCAGGAGCGGGGGTGGGATGTACTCCTGGGAGAAGCTATAAGGAAAGTCTTGGTGGTTTCTGGACAGCAGTAAATGAAGAGGAGAGATCTCAGGGTGGGGGTCCGTGGTCTAGATACTCACAGGCAGGAATCTAAGGTTACCTCTGAAGTATCCAGGGCAAGAAGGAGAGAATTTGTTTCCAAGGTTCTGTATAATGCTATATGCAACATGGGAACTTGTTGAACTTAAGAGACTTAAGAGTTACCTGAAAAGAAACAATGTCTTACAATTTTATTTTTAAAATTCATTTAAACTATTTTAAAAGGTGCAGTTCAGTGGCACATTAAGTACATTCACATTATTGGACAACCACCACCGTCATCCATCTCTAGAACTTTTTCATGAATGTGTAGAGTTTCTAAATGAAACAATTAAAAGTGAACTCCTCATCCCTTCCTACCCCTAGTCCCTGGTAACAACTGTTCTAACTTTCTGTCTCCATGAATCAGGTGTCATACACTATTTATTCATCATATTAGTGTTTTAAAATGGATTTTAAAATAGAGAGAAAAAATTGCATTCAAACCTAGGAGTTATCTTATGAGGAGACTGTCTCAAAGCTAATGCTACTTTTGATTTTGCTGCAAATGTCCTTCTACACTTAGATATATGTTTTACACATCTGTGAAAATATCCATAAATGCATACACAATGCACATGGGTTCTCCAAACACAGACGTTCTCATTGCTCCTAAATTTCTTCTCACCGAAGCCTGTATCCTTCTGGCTGAATCCCAAGACTGTGGGCAGCTGTTGGATGGCCAGTTCTCTACCACAGGGGTGCTCAGTGGACACATGTTAGAATCAACTGGGGGAGTTTTTCAAAAACACTCACTCCAGAGCCCCATCCCCAAATGAGTCAGCAACTCTGGGCAGGGTGTTTTAACTTTAATATTCTGGGAAAAAAAAAAAATCCCTGCCTGAGTCTAATGTGCAACCACAGCTAAGATCTCTTATTCCAGACAATCCTGAGAGGGATTAGCACCAGGCTGGTGTGGAATATGATCCTCTGTGGGGTCTGAGTTAGCATCTTTCTTCAGAACATCAGATTCCCAAGCCTCTCAACTTTCTGGCACCTTGGACCCGAGCCTGCTCCCATTTTTTCCCATGTGGAAACAGGGACCATGACCTAGAGCTCAAGGAAGGTGGGGGGTTACTGTCAAGAGAGCCATTCCTCGGCCCTCAAAGATCCTTCCGCTGAGAGAGGCCTGGTGGGTACAGACTCAGGTCACCCTGCCAGCGCGTCGGAGCCTGTGAACTCCGACCATGAAGCTGAGAAGACACGCCTTTCACCTGTGGAAGAGCAGAACTTTTGTAGACTAGAGCAAAAATTACTCCGAAAACACACATTTCTGTAAAGTGATCTTCTTGTGCTTGGAGACCTGGTTATTTAAAGGGACATTCCTGACAGTCTTCCCTGTAGCTAACATGGTAAAGAATCTGCCTGCAGTACAGAAGACTGGGTTTGATCCCTGGGTCAGGAAGATCCCCTGGAGAAGGAAATGGCAGTCCACTCCAGTACTCTTGCCTGGAGAATCCCATGGACAGAGAAGCAAAGAGTCGGACACGACTGAGCGACTAATACTACTACTTCTTGACAGTGTTAAAGACAAAGAATATTTTTCATAACACAATTACTTCCCATTTTATTGGTTTTCAACTTGTACCTCGAGCATGGTACAGGCCCCATTCGACATGTCAAAAGGACTGTATGCCACCTGTTAGTCATGTGTCAGCCATCTGGGCCCTTCGGACAAGGAGGGTGGCATCCTGACACGGTCTAAAGGGGAAGGGACTGTCCTGGAACCCAGGGGTAATAATGTCCACGGCTAGGGCACAAGTCACACTTGGGGCCTCCACAAGTTATTTGTCTCCAACAGCTCTTGGTGTTTTGGGACAGAAATCAAAGTCCACCCCTCCCCCCACCTTTTTACACACGATCCTCATCCTGGGAGTGCAAGGTGGGACAGGAAGAGGAGTGAAGCCCAGTTATGGAAACAAGGGCTCCTCTGATGGGGAGAAAGTGTTCTCATTCTTTCCATTGCAACAGCTGGGCTGAGGGGTAAGTCCCAGAGTTGGAAAGCTACACTGGAAGGGGAGGAGGGCAGACACCAGGGAGGTGGGAATAAAAATAGCACCTGTGTGCGCGCAGCATTTTAGTTACTTGAATTAAGCACAGGACTGGGAGGAAACAGAATGTATTTTTAGTAACTGAAATTAAAGTGAGACTTTCTGGCTCTTGGCCAAGAGAAGATCCCAGAGGCGGAATTTTCGGGGGCCTGCTGCGGCCTTGGTTGGCGGCAGACAAAGAGAACCAGGGAAAGGTCCCCTGAGGGGCAGGAGGGGAGAGGCCTCAGGGGGTCCCTGCCGAGTGTGGGCCTCTGTGGGGGGATCTCTGAGCGCCTTCCTGGGGCCTCTGAAGGAGAAGCCTACCCTGGAGTAAGCAGGCTGCGCGCCTCGGCGCTGGATCACTGGCATCCCGGTTCCCGCTGAGCCAGAAGTTGGTCCTGGGGTAAGGCTTCCTCGGGGTGTGAGTTCTTCCCCAGTTGCTCCACGTCCTCCCAGCTCAGTGTCAGTGACCCTTCCTTGGAAGGGCCCGTGTGTTCTCCAGGAAGGGCTTTCAGCAAGTGGAGGCTGAGAAAGAAACAGGCAAGGGGAAGTTCTGTGAGAGGCAAGGCCTGTGAGGGATGGAAGAAAGGAGGGTAAGGGGAGCCCGGGCCGTGAGGGAAGGGTGCTGGGTGTTGAAGGAGCCAAGGAAGGCGGGAGGACCTTTAGGAGGAGCCTCAGGCCCGCCGTGCAGCTCTGAGAGCCCGGGGCCAAACCCATGCCGAGCTCGAAGCAAAGACTGTTGGAGAAGCCCACTTTGGGCAGAAGCCTCTGATCTCAGAACCCCTGCTCCGCCAGGCTGCTGACTGGGGATGTGATCCTGAAGGTGGAGGTGGCGATCCTCCAGCTCCTGCAGTGAGGGGCCTCTTGAGGGAACATCTGAGCCTACCCTTCCCCCACCCCACCCCGCCCCACCCCATCCCATGGCCGTCACAGTTAGGTTGCTGTTTTGTCCTTTTGCTTATCCGTAGGTCAGATATTTGTTGAGCCTCCACCATGGCTAGCGGTAAAGAATCCTCCTGCCCATGTAGGAGACTCAGGTTCAATCTCTGAGTCGGAAAGATCCCTTGGAGCAATGAAATGGAATGAAATCCACTCCAGTATTCTTGCCTGGAAAATCCCATGGATGGAGGAGCCTGGGGGCTACAGTCCATGGGGTCACAAAGAATCCAGCACGACTTGGAGACTAAAAAAGCTACAACCACACCATGGCCTGATATTGAGCTAGTCACTAGGAACACAAATCACATTAGCTAGTAATTTTACAGCATTAATCATGTGCCCCGTACTATTCTAAATGCCTTACAAAATATTGTCATTGAGTCCTTACAACAACAGTATGAGGGGGATACATTTATTATGTCTATTGTACAGATCAGAAACTGCAGTAGAGAAAGGTGAAGTATGTAACTTGCTCAAGGTTGCATACCAGGTAAACAACCCCAGAAGTCTTAACTCTGAAGTCCATGCCCCAAACTACCATATTTCATCTAATCTAAGGAACCAGCTCTTGTGGGATGCATTGTTATTTCAAGTGGCACTAAGAAAGAAAGAAAGAAAATGAAGTTGCTCAGTCGTGGCCAACTCTTTGAGACCCCATGAGCTGTAGCCTTACCAGGGTCCTCTGTCCATGGGATTTTCCAGGCAAGAATACTTGAGTGGGTAGCCATTTCCTTCTCCAGGGGCTCTTCCCAACCCAGGGATCGAACCCAGGTTTCCTGAATTGCAGGCAAATGCTTTACCATTTGAGCCACCAGAGAAGAAAGAAAAGAGCTCTGCAAATCAACGTTGCCATGCCATTATTAGTAAGATGCATCCTCAACTGCAGAGAGGCTAAAATGTGAAAAAGAAAGCGAATCTTGAATTGATCATTGTTGCAAAGAGGCACGTCTCTGTTCTAAGGCACGATTGCACAAGGGAGACAACTTCAATGATTGTCGTGCAATGAGCTGAGCTTCAAGTCAGACTAAGGTGGCGTGCACACGGACTGCTTCGGTGGCAGAAACAGGTGACCTTCACTTCTATCTGAGGGTCTGGGAACCCATCGCAGAAGTGGCGCCCAGCTCTGCCTTAGGGTTTCTCCAAATAGAGAAGGGAAGGATAGAACTGGGAAATCTGGGGTATTTTAAGGGCCATGGTTGCTAATACGAATGCTAATATTAATTAGCAGTAGCTAACAATAGCTAATTGTTCAGTCTTCACCACGTGTCAGGCACCATGTTTAGGGCTTTCCATGCATAATCCCATTTAATCTTCACAGAAACCCTTTGAGAAAGCACCCTTACGAGGAAGAATCCCGAGGCTGAGGAGGTGAACAGATTCATCTCGTACAGCACAACTAATAGGTAATGTACCAGGATAAGGGTCTTTGGCAGCCCAGCTCCCAACTCTCAGATTTTAACTACACTGCAGAGCCACCTCTAGGAAGCAGGTTAGTCTTATAACAATGTCCTGTACACCTGAAATTTGCTAAGAGAGTAGAATTTCAGTGTTCTCTCTCACACACAAAAGGTAAATATGTGAGGTGATGGCTGTGTCGATTTAATTAGTTCAATAGGAGGAATTCTTTTACAACATGTACCTATATCAACTCATCACATTGTACACTTTTAACTCTCTTGCTATGTTATTTGTCCATTGCTATCTCTCTCAATAAAATGGGGAAAAAAAAAGAGAGAGAGAATTGGTGATGAGACCTGCTCACCAAGATCACTCTCATCCACTGAGCTCTCCATTTCCTGGGAAAAGCACGTGTGAGGGCTAAGCGTTGTCCAACCCAAGGGCTGAAGAGAGACCCTTGACAGATCAAAGACCTGACTCTGAAGTTGGACATAGGATGAGTGATGGGCAGGAGGTTCTGAAAGCGTTGGTGCAAGATTGGGGGCACTCAGTCATTTCAACAAGCAAGTCTTTGCTGAAAGCTCATCTCAAGGCAAAGATCTGTGCTGGGCATCCAGAGGACTTTTGAAAGAAGTCGTGGACTGAGCGTCAAATGCTGCACGAATGAAATAAAACGTTGAATTCCTTTGCTGCTGCTGCTGCTACTAAGTCGCTTCAGTCATGTCTGACTCTGTGCGACCCCATAGATGGCAGCCCACCAGGCTCCCCCGTCCCTGGGATTCTCCAGGCAAGAACACTGGAGCGGGTTGCCATTTCCTTCTCCAATACATGAAAGTGAAAAGTAAAAGTGAAGTCACTCAGTTGTGTCCGATTCTTAGCCTCTCTTATCCAACCCCTACCCGCTCTGACCTCATCTCCTGCCTCCTCCCTCTTACTCACCATGCATTAGTCACACGGACCATCTAGCACCTCCTTGAGGGGGCAAATTCCTTCCCCTTCTGTTTCTTTACATGTGCCTCTGCCTCGAAGATTCTCCCACCTCTAACCCCCTTTTCTGTGTCCGCCCTTTTCTCTTGCTTTAGGTCTCAGTGTAAAGTTGGTCTCCTCCAGGCTGTCCTGCCTGTTATTATCCACCTGTTAATTTTCTTCCTAGCACTTTCATAGTGTATATTATGTCCTTTATTAGTTTGCTTCTTTAGGGGCAGAAACCTTGTTTGCTATTGTGTCCCTTCACTGAGCATGGCGCTGGCATGTAGCAGAGGCTCTGTATTCGAATAAGTGAATAGCTTAACTTAGAATCTAATTATGGAGCCAAGATGTACATCGATGGCAGCAAAGAGTTAGCTGCTGAACTTTCAATAAATGGAGAGATTGATGTGGGCAGAAAATGTCAAGGAGATACAAGCATTGAACAGGGTGGGCAGAATCCAGACTTAGGGATAGCCCTGGAGAAGAACCAGCTAGGAGAGAAAATCCAGTCTGTGGGAGAACACAAAAATAGTTTTCTCTTCCCTACAGGTTTGAAGCACCTTCAGTTTCAGTACCTGTAATCCGTCTAGCTTTACTTACCTCATGAGCTCTCCTCCTACTTACCAGAACACGAGCAAAGGCCACGGTGGCCAGCTGTCCAGGCTTCTTTCCCCAGAGTGCTCTGGTGGACTCCCTTGGGGGACCAAACACAACACTGAGATTGAACTCACCTATGGTTTCTCAGCCGAGGAATGAGGATGTTTGGGGGAAAACCAGCATGGATGCTGCCTCACCTCATGAAAAGTGATCCCCAAAGTCCATGGCTCAGAGGGTGAAGAATCAGCCTGCAAGGCAGGAGACCTGGGTTCAATCCCTGATTGAGGAATATCCCCTGGAGAAGGAAATGGCTACCCACTCCAGTATTCTTGCCTGGGAAATTTCATGAACAGAGGAACCTGGTGGGTTACAACCCATGGAATTGCAAGAGTTGGACACGACTGAGTGACTAACACACAAAGTGCAGAGAGGACCTCAAATGGTCATATTTTAGAATCCCTTCAAGGAATGTAGATGCAGAGATGTAATTCATCAGCTATAGTGTCTTCCGTCAGCTATTCCTCCCCACCCCACCACTGAGGTCTAATAGAGCACATTATTTGATTCACTTGCTTAAGAGTTGTACTTGCACAGCTTTGAATTTCACGAATTTCCACACTGTACATTTTGAAGGTTAAGACTTGTTACCGTTTGACACATGTTCTGCCTTATTCATCTTACATGTCTAGAAGGTGGTCTGTAGAGCATCAAGTCTTACTTTAATTATTTATTCATGTGTTCACATCCCCTCACCCCACCCCTCTCCAGCACACACTCTGCGCAGCTGGAGGGCAAGAGACACGTCTTATTATCATTGTAACTCTGCTGCCAGCAAAGAATCTTTAATAAAACAGTTTCTTGGTAAGTGTTGAATTAAACTGCAGTATTCTAAGACCTTCCAGAAGTTCAGTTCTCTTTTTTAGTAAAGTTGCCTCAATTCACCTGAGCCCAAGGTTGTTTGCCTGTTGACTGTATAAAGCAAAATCTGTGTCCCTCCTTGTCAAAGACTATTAAAGGGCAGAAATCTCATTTTATTTTATTTATTGTTTTTTGAGAAAAGCCACCATAAAGCACTTTTATTGCAATAATAAAACTTGAAACTCATGTGTAGTGCAGGGGATGGGGGTAGGCTGAGGGAGTAGGCAGCAATTTCTCTCACCAAATCACTACACAGGACAGCAAAGGGGTGAGAGGGGGCAAGGAGAAGCCAGGAAACTCTGAGATCAGCAAGGGGAGCTGAGCATCAAAACACAGGAGATGCTGAAGCTGTGATGACCAGCATCATTTTCTTAAGACAACACTCAAGGATTTGTCATGATGGCTGTGCTTTCATGGGTGTTAAGTGTCTACAAACAGCACCTTCAATTTAACTATTGATTAAAGTTCTTGAAATTTAGGAAGTAGAGCTTGGATAGCTATGCGTTTACAAAAATCCTGGATAGCCATTAGAAAAACCACAGGATGGAAAAAAAAAAAAAAGGCCAGGCCATGAAGGTTTCAGAGGTCCCTGCTGGCCTGGGGAACAGACATCTGCAATGTCCAACATCTCAGTGAAAACGATCTGCTTTCAAAAGGCAGAGGGTCTACGAAGAGGGTGAGGGTGGGGCAGTGGAGGCAAAGGCTCTCCCCCTTCCCACTGTGGTTTTGGGTAGGGCTTTCAATTCAACCCGAGGACGTCTCTCAACTCGGAGAATAATTCGGCCCTCAAAAGCGCCTAGAATCTGTGATAGCTTTGCAGCGCAGCAGCAAGAACATTTAATATATAATAGATAAAACTTTTATCCAAAAAATAAAAATAAAATAAAGATTCTTGCACCCTCCCCAACACCAATTCCTAGTCTAAAGTTAACCCATTACTTGTGCTGTTAATACTTGACTAATACTTAATTGGAAACCTAGATCCAAAGGACTGAAACTCAGTCTTCACTCCAAAACAAAAACAAACTGAGTAATTTGAGGTTTATGGCATATAGTTCAGGTCAACACACATACGAGGAGAAAGGGGAAGAGCAAAGCCGGTGACAGAACACATTCAGTCTGGGAAGATGTTTATACAAAGAGTGTAGTGGAATGGCAGGAAGAGCTCCATGCAGACTCGCTGTGTGCGTCTGGAGGCGCCAGATCCTTCTGCGGCACATCCAAGAATGGGGAGCTCAGGGAGGAGGCCACTCCTGCCATTCCAGTTTTAGAAGTTCCACGTCAAAGATGAGAGTGGCATTTGGTGGGATGACGCCTGGGTGCCCAGTGGCACCATAGGCATAGTCTGGGGAGATAGTCAGCTTGGTGCTCTGACCCACGCTCATCTGGGCAACCCCTTCTTCCCAGCCTCGGATCACCTCCTGCTTGCCCCGCACAAACTTAAAGGGCTTGTTTCTGTTCCGGGAGGAATCGAATTTCTTTCCATCTTCAAGCATCCCCGTGTAGTGCCCCACGCAGGTCTGGCCACGCTTCGGGAAGGTGCGCCCGTCTCCGGGAGAGAGGGTCTCCACCTGCGCTCCCACGGCTGCGGTAGCGGCGGACGCTGGGGCTGCGCGATGGGCAGCGTGGTCCGAGACCGGATCTCGCGGCGATTCCACGGCTCTGCCTCGACCCTCCGCGCTACGGCCGCGCACCCAGAAATCTCATTTTAGCTTTAACTGCTCTGCGACTTAATTTGGGAAGCCTCGCCTTACCCACGATTAGACATTATTGAACAAGAATACAGGAAAATGAAATGAAAGTTAAAAATAACTTTCTGCTATAGTGAAACAATTTAAAACTCTAAGCAAAACTCTTTGCCACAAACCTCAACCCAAGAATCCAGCTATTTCAGAATTTGTAGGGATTTAATTGCCACATTTCTGCCAAGGACAATACCATGCAGTGGAGCTAGGGATGAAGTCATTTGGGCACGTGTTTTCTGGAACTGTGCCCGAAATAGTTTTCTTCTTGACATATGCCCAGCTCTTTAATACAGCTTAGCATTAGTAATGCTCATAGTTTCTTTATAAAATCATGTTTAAAATATAAAGGAAGCATGGAAAGATGCTCAGAGTAAGGGAAAGGAAAGAAAAATAAGGAGGAAAGCATTTGTTGAGGATCAGTGAATACTCAACAAGAGTGCATCTTGAAAACTGCTCTGTCACTGAGAACCTTATCCAAAGAGTCAGCCCAATGATTGACATGACATTTGCCCCCTGAATTAGGACACTAAGGATTATTTTCTTTAGATTCATGCATTATTAATCCACACTTACAAAGGACTATTACTCTTTTTTTTTCATTCCTAAGAAGCAGGCAGGAGCAGTGATGACCACCCTACACCTTTGCCCATGCAGTTTCCTTTCTGTCAATTGTTTCCCTCCACTCATGTCAAGTCTTCAGAAGGAATTTTGGATGTTCCCTGATTGCAGGTTCAAGGACTCTTCCACCAAAAGGTTATTAAGTAAATGTTTACAGTCATCTTTACCCACCTTGGACTGTTCCTATCTCTGATATTTCACCACGATCAGAGCCTGAGATCATTTGGCAAATATTTTAAGGAAATAAAAGGTATGAAAATCCCTATTGAGGTCAGAACTATGGAATTACAGAGAGACTTGGTAGACTCCCCAGCAGCTGAGAACAGTCAGCTAGAGAGTGATGCAGAAATTCATAAACCACATTAAAAGTTTTGGTGCCCTGGATAAAGCTATGAAATGTTCCAATCATTAAATTACTCAACTGAAATCACTTTCAGATGAGCAAATGCAGAACAAACCCAAGCTTTTAAACTACATCATATGTTCCGAAAGTAAAATGGAAAGCAGTAAAGCAGAGTGGTCAGTTCTTACTCCCACCTGCTTATGCAGGTGATTTCAGATTTAATACAAAGACATCTCCAATATGTCTGCCCTCAGAGCTGAATATGTGAAAATAATAAGCTTGGACCACTGACTCAAAGGAACTTAATTTTTAAATGGTTCTGCCAATTAGAGTGGTTGATGTCAGGACATTTAATACATAGTAGATAGTAATGTTCATAGTAATGTTCATTTCAGTGATACACAAACACACAGATAAATAATATCTGTGGTGAGAATAAGGTGAAAACTCTTGGCAGAGTAAGTAGCCCTATGAAAGAATAAAAACAGAGGCCAAAAAATAAGACAAAAACTTGCAGACTAAAGTGCTGAAAAAAGTCAGAGAAGAAAATCATAAAAAGGAGTAAGTGATTGACAAGCTCAGCTGTAGCGAGGGGCCTTGGACTGATCAGTGTCAAGCAAATTTAATAACAACCTGGTGATCTGGAAGATGATAGTTGCAATTTGCATGCAAGATCAATGAAGTAGACGTTGCCTCCAACTCCCTGTGCATTCCCTTGTATCATCCCCTTACCAAGAGTGTGGGTGGGATTTAGTTACACAATACTAGAGAATAGAATCTGGAAGAAGTGATGGGTGTCGCTTCTGATATTAGGTAAGAGAAAGACTGTAGTTTCTCTCTTGGGCTGCCCTCTCATTCTCACTCTCTGATTTGCTTGCTTTGGGGAAGCCAGCTGCCACCCTGGAGCTGTCCTAAGGATACAGTCACGTGACAAAAACCCTCCTGTTTCTGGGCAATAGCCAGGGTGAACCCGAGGCCTGCCAGCAGCCATGGGCATCCAAGCACATTCCTGCAGTCATTTACTGTGTTAGGAATATGTATTAATAGACATGGATTGCTTTCATTTATCTCAAGAAGTACGACTGTGCTATTAATATTACTGAAAATCACATTGTAGCCATTCCCTAATCTAACAGCAAAGAGTGATGGCCCTGTGGGCTTAAGGATAAAGGTGGAAGATATCCTTCCTCAATGAATGAGCAAAGAAGATAGATGTCCCCTCACATTCAATTTACTCTTTAGTCTCCTAATTCATGGTTTCACTTATCATTTCAAGGTCTGTTTAGAAAATTCCAATCTGTTTTGGCTAGACAGACAAAAATAGATGACTAAGAGCCAAAACAAAATATTTAAGAAACTGTGATCTTTTTAAATGGGATTTGTTTTTAAGTCACTTTCTCTTTTGAAAAAAGATAACAGGAAGAAAAACAGTTTAACAGGACTGCTTGACACAGACATTTGGATGTGGTTATTTTGATTTAGGAAGTGTTTTAGTGTAACTGTTTTGATCCCAGTATTCCGATGAAAAGGAAAAATGCTGTTTATTTTTAAAATTTTCCGAGTGATATGCCCAGTAAATTAGTGGATCTTTCTGTCCTGACCCTCCCTCACCCTGGATCACTCTGATCTTAATTTCCAGGTAGTAGTTGACGATGAGATGAAACTTAGGGGTTGGGTAAGGATGACAATTTCAGAGTACTGCAGAATGATATTTAAAATGTAAAATTTTAGTGGCACAATTTTGGGGGGATATTCAAATAATCTGATTATCAATATGGCCATTTCAAATTGTCAGGTACTCGGAGGTATATTATTTTTGCTAATATCTCTTTGCTTATGTGACCTTACTCAAAATGTGTAATATCCACTAATATAACTTATGTAAGTGTTTTCCAGAAGGCAATGGCAACCAACTCCAGTACTCTTGCCTGGAAAATCCCATGGACAGAGGAGCCTGGTGGGCTGCAGTCCATGGGGTCGCTAAGAGTTGGACACGACTGAGCGACTTCACTTTCACTTTTCACCTTCATGCACTGGAGAAGGAAATGGCAACCCGCTCCAGTGTTTTTGCCTGGAGAATCCCGGGGACGAGGGAGCCTGGTGGGCTGCCGTCCATGGGGTCGCACAGAGTCGGACACGACTGAAGCGACTTAGCAGCAGCAGTAGCAGCAAGTGTTTTCCAGATTTAAATGTAGATGGGTATCAGTTACATGAAATGCTCTCTGGAATGCACTGTAATGTAATGATTAAGAATACAAGATAATATACTCTATAATGAAGTATGTAATACTATACACTATATTAATACTCTATAATAAATAGGAAAAGGAATATGTCGAGGCTGTATATTGTCACCCTGCTTATTTAACTTCTATGCAGAGTACACCATGAGAAACGCTGGGCTGGAAGAAGCACAAGCTGGAATCAAGATTGCCGGGAGAAATATCAATAACCTCAGATATGCAGATGACACCACCCTTATGACAGAAAGTGAAGAGGAACTAAAAAGCCTCTTGATGAAAATGAAAGAGGAGAGTGAAAAAGTTGGCTTAAAGCTCAACATTCAGAAAACGAAGATCATGGCATCTGGTCCCATCACTTCATGGGAAATAGATGGGGAAAAAATGGAAACAGTGTCAGACTTTATTTTGGGGGGCTCCAAAATCACTGCAGATGGTGACTGCAGCCATAAAATTAAAAGACACTTACTCCTTGGAAGAAAAGTTATGACCAACCTAGATAGCATATTCAAAAGCAGAGACATTACTTTGCCAACAAAGGTCCATCTAGTCAAGGCTATGGTTTTTCCAGTGGTCACATATGGTTGTGAGAGTTGGACTGTGAAGAAAGCTGAGCACCGAAGAATTGGTGCTTTTGAACTGTGGTGTTGGAGAAGACTCTTGAGAGTCCCTTGGACTGCAAGGAGATCCAACCAGTCAATCCTGAAGGAAATCAACCCTGAATATTCATTGGAAGGACTAATGCTGAAGCTGAAACTCCAATACTTTGGCCACCTCATGTGAAGAGTTGACTCATTGGGAAAAACCCTGATGCTGGGAGGGATTGGGGGCAGGAGGAGAAGGGAACAACAGAGGATGAGATGGCTGGATGGCATCACCAACTCGATGGACATGAGTTTGAGTGAACTCTGGGAGTTGGTGATGGACAGGGAGGCCTGGCATGCTGTGATTCATGGGGTCGCAAAGAGTCAGACACAACTTAGCGACTGAACTGAACTGAACTGAATATGATATATAATATTAGTGTAAGCCACTCAATATAGTGGTTAAGAATACAAGATAATATAATCCTATGTATTGTTATCAGAAATGCATATGTTTAAGTTGAATCTGGGAAGGCAATTCCATTGATAATATCATACGCTGATAAAATATAGATGAGAATTATTAAGATGTCCCTGGTGGTCCAGTGGTTAAGACTCCATGCTTCCACCGTGGGCAGCATGGTTTTGTTCCCTGGTTGCGGAGCCAAGATCCTACAGGCTCACATGCCATGTGATGTGGCCAACAAAAAAAAAAAAAAAAAAAAAGGAGAGAATTATGTAAAGTTGTTAATATTAGGAATTCCCAAACATGGGTGCATATCAAGAACCATCTAGAAAGATTTCACCTTCCTGTGAAGATTAAGGAGAAAAAGTTCACTCTTTCTGTAAAGAGTAAGGAGGTTTGGATTTAATTTCAGACCATAAACAACTAGAAAATAGGGTAAAATAGATGAAACAGTTGTTTTCATACATTGGACAACAGGCAGCACATTGATTCTTGAGAGAAGGAAAAGAGCTAAGATGAGCCCTGTGAATCCTGTGAATCCCCCAACCTTCTGCCCACAGGCAATTTATGGATCAGTGATATGGCAGGAGGGAATGCAGAGACTTGCTGAGTTGAAGAGATAGAGACAAAGTTTGGGGGAGACTGAGGTGGCTGAACTTGTGGGACAGAGTTCCAGAAAGGACAGAGTAACACAGAAAAAAAACTCACTTGTGTAGGGATTCCTTTGCATCTTTGCTGAGTACTATGCTGTATAAAGTGTGAAATTCCACAAGCCTGGGTACAGAATGACCAGAGTTATAAACTGAATAATTCCCAAAGCTCACACAGGGAGGGAAAAATTTGAAATCTGGTTATTATGTTCAGTAGAGGGCCCAGAAGAATCACATCATAGTAATAATACTCTAGACTACCCTAGCTTCCCTGGTGGCTCAGCAGTAAAGAATCTGCCTGCAATGCAGAAGATGCGATAGACATGGGTTTGATCCATGGGTCAGCAAGATCCTCTGGAGAAGGAAATGGCAACCCACTCCAGTATTCTTGCCTGGAAAATCCCACAGGCAGAGGAGCCTGGAGGGCTACAGTCCATCTAAGGGGTTGCAACGAGTTGGACACAGCAGAGTACACACACACACACACACACACACACACACACACACACACACAGAGTTATATTAGAAAAGATGGCCAAAATTAATGATCTAAAATCTCACCTTAAAACACAAGATGAAGAAGAGTAAGTTAAACCTAAAGTAAACAGAAAAAAGAAATAATAAAAAGCCCAAAACAATAAATTTAAAAATGGGGGGGGGGGAAGTAGCTAAAATCAGTTCATGTAAAGGCTGATTCTTTGAAAAGATCATTGAAACTGATGAACATTTAGCTAGACTGTTCAAAAAGAGAGAGAGAGACACACACACACCCAGAGACACAGAGAGAAGACACACATTACCAATACCAGAAATGAAAGAAGGAATATCACCACAGATCTTATAGATGTTAAAATGCGGTTATGGACAACTGTATACCAACAAATTAAAAAATTTAAACAAAATGGACTAATTCTTGAAAGACTCAAATGATCAAAACTGACTCAGGAATGAATATCTGATTCTTACGGAGTCAACCTAGCACTGATTCACTGAATATTATTGAAAATCATTGATTTTGATCAAATTTTATCCAAATATATCAGTGGACCAAAATGATAGAAGATTTGAGCATGATTGTTTTTGTTTTTGTTGTTTAAGTCACTAGGTCGTGTCCTACTTTTTGCGAGTAGGCGGTAGCTTACCAGGTTCCTCTGTCCATGGGATTTTCCAGGCTGGATGGCATCACTGACTCGATGCACATGAGTCTGAGTGAACTCTGGGAGTTGGTGATGGACAGGGAGGCCTGGCATGCTGCGATTCCTGGGGTTGCAAAGAGTTGGACACGACTGAGCGACTGAACTGAACTGAACTGAACTGAGCGACTGAACTGAACTGAACTGAATACTGAAGTGAGTTGCCATTTCCTTCTCCAGAGGATCTTCCTGACCCAGGGATTGAACCCATGTTTCCTGAGTCTCCTGCACAGGCAGACAGATTCTTTACCTCTGAGCCAACAGGGAAAGCCAGGATTAGGGTGTCCAAATAAAGCCAAAACCATTAAACAATAAAATATGCAACTGCAATTGAAGTCTGCACCACCAAACACATCTCCAAATAGTTTTCATGGAATTGCTGAGTGATTTGAGTCAATTGTCTAGGAGTTTTACAAACTTAGCTTTCAAGATTTAGATGTGAAGACACTGTGGGTTGTCTTGTCAGCCATTCCCAATCCCCTTCTCTCTTGCTTATTTTCCAAGCCTTCTTTGGAGATAGATGAAGGTGGCCAAATGCACCAACCTGGCAAGAATATAAGCAGATATCTGCTAAAGAGTGGGGGAGCACCTTGATAAAAGGTGAAAAAGTTCAGCAGCTCTCTTGCAAATAAGAAAATGGCAGGGAAGGTAGTCCTAACATCTTTTAGCTGTTGAATTGGTAATGGAAATAATGGGCTTCTTACAAATTTTTTATTATTGGTATGTAAGGAAAAAATCCCTATTTATTTGAACAGTTGATATTGAGCTTTAATTTACTTGCAACTGAGCAGTCTTAACAGAAGACTTGCTGTTACTATTTAGTTGCTAAGTTGTGTCCGACTCTTTCGCCACCTGATAGACTGTAGCCCTCCAGGCTTCTCTGACCACGGAATTCCCCAGGCAAGACTACTGGAGTAGATTACCATTTCCTTCTCCAGGGGATCTTGGTGACCCATGGATCAAACCCATGTCTATCGCATCTCCTGCATTGGCAGGCGGATTCTTTACTGCTGAGCCACCAGGGAAGCCCAAGAGAAGACGGGCACATTTATATACCCCCATAACCGAGGATTCCTGCCCGCAGTAGTAGATACAATGGTCATCTGAGTTAAATTCACCCATTCCAGTCCATTTTAGTTTGCTGATTCCCAGAATGTTGACGTTCACTCTTGCCATCTCTTGTTTGACCACTTCCAATTTGCCTTGATTCATGGACCTGACATTCCAGGTTCCTATGCAATATTGCTCTTTACAGCATTGGACCTTGCTTCTATCACCAGTCACATCCACAACTGGGTATTGTTTTTGCTTTGGCTCCATCCCTTAGAAGAAATGGAGTAGCCATCATGGTCAACAGAAGAGTCCAATATGCAGTACTTGGATGCAATCTCAAAAATGACAGAATGATCTCTGTTCGTCTCCAAGGCAAACCATTCAGTATCACAGTAATCCAAGTCTATGCCCCAACCAGTAATGCTGCAGAAGCTGAAGTTGAATGGTTCTATGAAGACCTACAAGACCTTTTAGAACTAACACCCAAAAAAGATGTCCTTTTCATTATAGAGGACTGAAATGCAAAAGTAGGAAGTCAAGAAACACCTGGAGTAACAGGCAAATTTGGCTTTGGAATGAGGAATGAAGCAGGGCAAAGACTAATAGAGTTTTGCCAAGAAAATGCACTGGTCATAGCAAACACCTTCTTCCAAAAACACAAGAGAAGACTCTACACATGGACATCACCACATGGTCAACACTGAAATCAGACTGATTATATTCTTTGTAGCCAAAGATGGAGAAGCTCTATACAGTCAACAAAAACAAGACCAGGAGCTGACTGTGGCTCAGATCATGAACTCCTTATTACCAAATTTAGACTCAAATTGAAGAAAGGAGGGAAAACCGCTAGACCATTCAGGTATGATCTAAATCAAATCCCTTATGATTATACAGTGGAAGTGAGATATAGATTCAAGGGACTAGATCTGATAGATAGAGCGCTTGATGAACTACAAACTGAGGTTCATGACATTGTACAGGAGACAGGGATCAAGACCATCCCCATGGAAAAGAAATGCAAAAAAGCAAAATGGCTGTCTGGGGAGGCCTTACAAATAGCTGTGAAAAGAAGAGAAGCGAAAAGCAAAGGAGAAAAGGAATGATATAAGCATCTGAATGCAGAGTTCCAAAGAATAGCAAGAAGAGATAAGAAAGCCTTCTTCAGTGATCAATGCAAAGAAATAGAGGAAAAGAACAGAATGGGAAAGACTAGAGATCTCTTCAAGAAAATTAGAGATACCAAGGGAACATTTCATGAAAAGATGGGCTCGATAAAGGACAGAAGTGGTATGGACCTAACAGAAGCAGAAGATATTAAGAAGAGGTGGCAAGAATACACAGAAGAACTGTATAAAAAAGATCTTCATGACCCAGATAATCACAATGGTGTGATCACTCACCTAGAGCCAGACATCCTGGAATGTGAAGTCAAGTGGGCCTTAGAAAGCATCACTACGAACAAAGCTAGTGGAAGTGATGGAATTCCAGTTGAGCTCTTTCAAATCCTGAAAGATGATGCTGTGAAAGTGCTGCACTCAATATGCCAGCATATTTGGAAACCTCAGCAGTGGCCACAGGACTGGAAAAGGTCAGTTTTCATTCCAATCCCAAAGAAAGGCAATGCCAAAGAATGCTCAAACTACTGCACAATTGCACTCATCTCACATGCTAGTAAAGTAATGCTCAAAATTCTCCAAGCCAGGCTTCAGCAATACATGAACTGTGAACTCCCTGGTGTTCAAGCTGGTTTTAGAAAAGGCAGAGGAACCAGAGATCAAATTGCCAACATCTGCTGGATCACTGAAAAAGCAAGAGAGTTCCAGAAAAACATCTATTTCTGCTTTATTGACTATGCCAAAGCCTTTGACTGTGTGGATGACAATAAACTGTGGAAAATTCTGAAAGAGATGGGAATACCAGACCACCTGACCTGCCTCTTGAGAAACCTGTATGCAGGTTGGGAAGCAACAGTTAGAACTGGACATGGAACAACAGAATGGTTCCAAATAGGAAAAGGAGTACGTCAAGGCTGTATATTGTCACCTTGCTTATTTAACTTCTATGCAGAGTACATCATGAGAAACGCTGGACTGGAAGAAGCACAAGCTGGAATCAAGATTGCCGGGAGAAATATCAATAACCTCAGATATGCAGATGACACGACCCTTATGACAGAAAGTGAAGAGGAACAAAGCCTCTTGATGAAAGTGAAAGAGGAGAGCGACAAAGTTGGCTTAAAGCTCAACATTCAGAAAACGAAGATCATGGCATCTGGTCCCATCCCTTCATGGGAAATAGATGGGGAAACAGTGGAAACAGTGTCAGACTTTATTTTGGGGGGCTCCAAAATCACTGCAGATGGTGATTGCAGCCATGAAATTAAAAGATGCTTACTCCTTGGAAGAAAAGTTATGACCAACCTAGACAGTATATTCAAAAGCAGAGACATTACTTTGCCAACAAAGGTCTGTCTAATCAAGGCTATGGTTTTTCCAGTGGTCATGTGTGGATGTGAGAGTTGGACTGTGAAGAAAGCTGAGCACTGAAGAATTGATGCTTTTGAACTGTGGTGTTGGAGAAGAATCTTGAGAGTCCCTTTGACTGCAAGGAGATCCAACCAGTCCATTCTGAAGGAGATGAGCCCTGGGATTTCTTTGGAAGGAATGATGCTAAAGCTGAAACTCCAGTACTTTGGTCACCTCATGTGAAGAGTTGACTCATTGGAAAAGACACTGATGGTGGGAGGGATTGGGGGCAGGAGGAGAAGGGGACGACAGAGGATGAGATGGCTGGATGGCATCACTGACTCGATGGACATGAGTCTGAGTGAACTCTGGGAGTTGGTGATGGACAGGGAGGCCTAGCATGCTGCGATTCATGGGGTTGCAAAGAGTCGGACACGACTGAGCGACTGGACTGAACTGAACTGATAACCAAGGAAAGAACAAAGACGAAAAGGGAGCTGTCATTCAACTCTTCCCTTGATTGGCTGTAAAATCTTAGAACCATTCCTTAGCATCAGGGAGCCTGAGTTTTGACACCAGTAGATTAACAGCAACAATAATAGCTATGTAGTAAAAACAGTGCTGAAAGAAGGAATAAACAAGAGGCTTCAGAATCCCTTTTGGCCACTGGAAACACACTATGCCAGTACAGGAATTTTCTACACATCAGAATGGCTAAATCAAGACTTAGATTCTCCATGTGGCATAATGAAACTTCATTAAGCATCAGTTTTAGCACAAATATGAAGAGTCCTGAGGTTTTTTTAGAGGTACATATGCTAAGAAGGCATCAGCTCCTAAGAGGATTGGGAAAAGTAAATGAAGTGCATTCAGTGTTTCCCCAACAGAAGCCTGTGACAATATTTCATATGAAGGAATCTTTGCCTCTATGATTCACTGCAAATCCCATGACCCATGTTTCTTTTTACATGAAAAACCACCAAGGTTCCCCCCAGAACAACTCCCTGTTTAACAGATATTTGTGGTCAAGTTTCTTTTCCCCATAAATGGCTTGTGCTCTATCCACTTAGAGGAAACTAGAGCTCACAGAATTTCAAAAGGCTGCTAGTGCCCAAGGAAATCCGTGCAAACTACCTGGGCATGTAAGCAAATGGAGCAAGATAGTCATGCGCCACTTCCGGGTGACTGGGAAGGGCAGTGAGATTGGAATCCACACAACCGCAGTGCCTTACCTTTCTTTCTTATACATAAAGCATGGAGCTTTATTTGCTCACTAGTCTAATTGCTTTTTGGCTTCCCATGTGGCACAGTGGTAAAGAATCCACCTGCTGACACAAGAGACATGGGTTCAATCCCTGGGTCTGGAAGACCCCCCGGAGGAGGAAATGGCAACCCACTCCAGTACTCTTGCCTGGGAAATCCCACAGACAGAGGAGCCCGGTGGGCTGCAGTCTCCACGGGGTTGCAAAGAGTCTAACACAATGGAGCATGCACTAACTGGTTTCTTATATGAAAAAGGGCTCTGGTACCATCCAACTCCACCACTTACCACCTGGCTGTGTTGACACTGGGGGGAAAAAAAAGTTGTGTCTCAGTTTTGTCATATGTAAAATAAGGATGGTAATAGCTCCTCCATAATAATAATGGGCTTTCCTGGTGGCTCGGTGGTAAAGAATCTGCCTGACAATACACGAGACACAGGTTCAATCCCTACGTCTGGAAAATACCCCAGAGAAGGAAATGACAACCTGCTCCATTATTCTTGCCTGGGAAATCCCATAGACAGAGAAGCCTGGCTGACTACTGTCCATGGGGTTGCAAAAGAGTCGGACACTACTTAGCAACTAAAAAACAGTTAGCAACTTTAATAATAATAAGTTTATTGAGATTTACTTCATACGGAACACTACTGTAAGCACATTAAGTATGTTAAACTCCTGCAACTCCATGGTGGGGACTCTATTATCATTATTGGATTTTAAGTTGAAAAAAGCTGAAGAAAGGGTAAGAGCCTTCCTGAGGTCACATAGCTAGTAAGAGACAGAGATTACCTAGAGGGTGACTATCAGGATTGAATGCGATAAAGTATGCATGTAAAGTCCTGCCTGGCATATGGTACATATGTGCTACTATAAATACTAGTTGTTATTTCTAGGTCATGTTTTGCCCATGATGTCACCTTAGAAACAAGTATAGGAGTCTGTTGCAAGTTATGAGTAGGGAATGTAACATAAATAAAAGCACTGAACCTTTTTTCTGAAATCCAATTTTGTAGGATAGGAACATACTGGGTAAGGCAGTTCTAATTGTTTTCTAGGGAGTCCTTCCGGAGAAGCAGCCAGCACAAACCAGTCACAGAGACATTGTCAGTGGTGAACTAAAGTCAAGCTTAGGAGAGAAACAAATGCTAAGTTCTCACAATGGCAGGGGAGTTAAAAGAGAATATAAAGGGATAAACCTATAACAGACACAGTCCCACTCCTTTCTAAAATAATCTAGAGTCACCTAATCCTTCTGTTTTTCTATTTCATAATGAAAGAGTCATTGGCTATCTATCTGCTTCTCAGATAAACCCATTCTATTAATATGAACCCTTAGAACATTTTTTCCATTCCCTGAGATACACTTAATTCTAATCCACTTTTGATTTCATCTTTAGCCAAGCTGAATTTTATGCATCTTTACTTGTATTGCCTCCAATTCTGTTTAAAACTATTCACTGAGTTCCTATTTTCTCCAAGATTTTTCCTGCAATCAAAAAGATTTATTCTTTAATGAACTTCATGGAAATACTTTTAAGGGTTTTTTTTTTCTTTCTTTTTTACAACTGCCCAACACAACTTTCTGTTCTGACATTTGTTAGAAATGAGAACTTTGTGGACTGTCTTGTGATTTGTGATATTCTCAGAGAGATGATTCTTTCCTTTTTCAGAGGTCTCCCCTGAGGCTAAATAACTATTTCTCCAAAGAACACGTACAAATAGCCAAAAAGTACATGAAAAAGATGCTCAACATCACTAATTATTAGAGAAAAGAAAATTAAAACTACAATGAAGTAGCGCTTCACACCAGTCAGAATGGTCACCGTCAAAGCAATCTACAAACGGTAAATGCTGGAGAGGCTGTGGAGAAAAGGGAATCCTCTTGCACTGTTGGTGGGAATGTAAATTGATATAGTCAGTAGGGCGATTCCTTAAAAAAACTAGGAATAAAACTATCATATGACCCAACAATCCTGTTACTGGGCATGCACCCTGAGGAAACCGTAATTAAAAGAGACGCATGTTCCCCAGTGTTCACTGCAGCACTGTTTACAATAGCCAGGACATGGCAGCAACTTAGATGTCCACTGATGGGTAAATAGATACAGAAAGTGTGGTACATATATACAATGGAATATTACTCAGCCATAAAAAAGACCCCATTTGAATCAGTCCTAATGAGGTAGACCAATCTAGAGTCTATTATTGAATTAGTGATTTTAGCCTATTAGTGAATTTGATCAGAAAGAGAAAGACAAATATTATATATTAATGCATATATATGGAATCTAGAAAGATGGTGCTGATGAACTTATTTGCAGGGCATCATTGGAAAGGTGGGCATAGAGAGCAGACTTGTGGACACAGTGGGGGAAGGAAAGGGTGGGACGAATTGAGAAAAAAGCATGGAAACATGTATATTATCATGTGTAAAACAGATAGCCAGTAGATATTTTTTTAAAAGATGTGATACACATATACAATGGAATATCAACCATCCATAGAAAAAGAATGAAACAAGGCCATTTGCAGGAACACAGATGGACCTAGAGATTGTCATACTGAGGAAAGTAAGTCAGAGAAAAGCAAATAGCATATGATATCACTTATACGTAGAATCAAAAAAATGTACAAGTGGACTTATTTACAACATAGAAATAGAGTCACAGAGAAAATAAACTTATGGTTACTGGAGGCGGGGGGCAAAGAGCTGGGGGAAGGATAAATTGGGAGATTGGGATTGATATATACAGACAACTACATATAAAAGAGATAACCAATAAGGTCCTACTGTATAACACAGGGAACTCTGCTCAGTACTCAGTAGTGGCCTATATGGGAAAAGAATCTAAAAAAGCGTATATAACTGACTCACTTTGTTGTACACCTGTAACTAACACAACATTGTAAATAAACAATGCTATACCAATATACCAACTATACAAATATAAGTTAAAAAGAGACATTCATTCATTCAATGCTCAGCACCAATTATTTCCTAGGAGTTGGGAATACAAAGATAAACAAGATGTCATAACTGTCTTGGACAAGATACTAAAAGTAAAGGAAAAAAGAGTAAAGGCAGAAATCAACACAACATTGTAAGTCAACTACACTTCAATAAAATAAATTTTTAAAAGAATAAAGGCAGAGCTGAGATTTAACTACAGAACTATCTGGCTCCAGCACTTGTGTCCATCTCATTGGGTTAGACACCCATTCATTGACTTACTCAGAGTCAGGTTCTGGGTGAGGTGACATGGCCAGGAAGTCACCAGGGCATGCAGCAGCTGGGACTTGACCCCAGATCTTCCATACCAGCCCAATGTTCCTCCCACACCACTGCAGTCCTTGACTGGGTAGGTGCCAAAATCGGGCAAATACCATGATAAATGCTAGTGGTAAAGAACCTGCCTGCCAAGGCAGGAGACTTAAGAGACACAGATTTGATCCCTGGTTCAGGAAGATCCCCTGGAGAAGGGCATGGCAACCCACTCCAGTATTCTTGCCTGGAGAATCCCATGGACAGACAGAGCCTAGCAGGCTACATCCATAAGCTCACAGAGTTGGACATGACTGAAGCTAGTTAGCACGCACACATGTAACATGATAAAGACTGAGTGGGGTTGGGGGTGTGGTCTCCCTTGGTTCAAAGGCACCCAACAGAATGTGCAACCCTTTCAGGTCCGCCTCCCCTCCCCACAGCTGCAAACGGACACCCACTTTGCACCTCATCCCTTGCTTCTGCTTTCTTCCTGGGCTGCCTGCAAAGCGCCAGGGACTTAGTGTAGGCTTTATTTATTCTTGTCTCCTTGAGGTTTTGCTTATGTATACTTTCCAGTTTCCAAAGTGCTGAAAGAGATATATATATATATATATATATTTATTCCTTTCATGTAGTTTATTGCAAGCCACTCACAGAATAACTCATTTTAGAAAGAGATTGCTACAAATGTAGCACACACTTTAATTTAGGATTGTCCTTGCTATCCTGTGAGCACCAGTCTTGACCTCTGAGACTTATCTCACCTAATGAAGATTGCAACAAATACGATTTTTGCCTGAATGTCTACTGTTTTAGAAGGAGGTTTAGGATTGCTTAAATACAGATTAAATCCATTTAATTGAGCAAGTGTGTAAGGTCCATTGAAATGCAACTGTCAATAATGGAATCTCCCAGGTTGGAGGCTGAGGGGACAGCCAGGATGAATGAGACAGTCTATGCCCTCTGCGAGATTTTGGTTTAATTTGAAAGGAGGCTGATGGAGAGCAGGGGTCAGCAAACTTTTTCTGGAAAGAGTGATGTAGTAAATATTTTAGGCCCCGCAAGCCATAACATCTCTGTAACAACTGCTCGATTCTGCCTCTGCAGCGCAAGAACAGCCACAGACAATAGTAAACAAATGGAAATGGCTATGTTCCAATAAAACTTTATTTATAAAAACAAGCAGTGGGCCAGATTTGCCCCACCAGCCATAATTTGCTGACACTTGGTTTAGAGTGAGGTCTCTGCCATGAGACTGCCCATATTACAACCCACTGCCTCCAACTGTGGGACCTTGGTCAACTCACTTAATCCCTCTAAGTCTTAGATTTCTTATCTGTAAGCAGGAATGGGGATAAAAGGTGATTCACAGAAATGTTCTAAAATTGAATGAGCTATGGCTTACATAGGGCAATGGCTGGCTCCCGGTAAGAACTCAATAAATGTTAATTATTCTCACTAAGCCAAGAGCCCAATCAGAAGACTCTCTCTGGTGGGGGCATCACAGGGATAGAAGTAGAGAAAGGGGATCATAAACCATAAAGTGTTGTAAAGGAATTCCCTTAGAAATGAAAGGCTTACACAAGGCCCTTGTGAAGAAGGGTGTGAGGATCAGAGAGATTGCTGAGGCTTTTTCTGAGGGTCTCTTCCCCCAACACATATGCCTGGCTTTGCTCTGCTCTCATTACATCTTGTGTGAGCTTCTGTTAGGGTCATTGATGTTTCCTCTGAGGAAAACAAGAGTTAACACCTGTCCTCACTCCACTGTTCGCCTCTCCCTCTGGGATTCCAGGACCTCGAACAGGGCTGGGCTCAGTGTTAGGTGGTTAGTGAGTACTGTTTTGTATACTTTTCAGTGTTTAGGATTCTGTATGAGTGAAGAAACAGCTCTGCTATAACACCTCTGAGCTCTCCAAAGTCAGTCCTGTTTTGAGGGGGTTTTGGAAGGACCTTCCCATCATGCTGCTAACATCCTCCCCCCTTTCACGGCAGTTTCTAAGCTGGATCTTACCCAGTCTCTGAAAGTCTGTTTTCTTTATTTCTAAAAGTCAAGGACAGATCCTGTAACACTTACAGAATGTTGTTGAATAACCAATTGACCCTGATTATTCAATGAATAATCTTCTTTTACTCATAGGAATGAAAAACAAAAGAAAGTGCCAAAGCGGAACAATCCTAGCCTGGCAGTTCTGCGGTGGATGGTCACCTTGCCACTAGACAGAGACCCAGATAAACAAAGTGAGAGGAAGCCAGACAGCCAGCTTTCCATCACACCCCCGGTAGGCATCCTCCAGTGCCTTTCTGGCACAGCCTGGAAGGAGGCCCCAGATGGGGACACGGCTGACATCTGCCTCAGTTCTAACAGACGCAGATCAATGAACCTGGCACCTAGCTCATCTTTATTTGGGTTGCTTTGAAAGCCCAAAATAGGGAGAGCCAACGGGCTCTGCAACACAACGTGCTCATGGCTTTGGCGGAAGGCTCTTCTGCTGTCTGCCTCTCCGCTGTGCTGAGTCATTCTCAACAGGGGAGGTGGCAGGAGGAAAGGGGCCTCTTTGCAAATATGTGGAACCGGCCTAACCGTATCCCAGGTCTTTGCACAAACTGGGCATTGCTACTCACGGTCTGAACCATGGAGTCAGGAATATAGCAGAAGCAAAGAATGGGGGCCTTGTAGAAGAACAAGCCAGTGTGTTTCAGTGCCTGGGCAAGCTTAGCGCCCGCCAGAGGCTGACACACATGCTCACAGGAAATGCCCACAGAAGCTCTGAGAGCTTCACACCAGAGCCCTTCTTTACCCTGGATCCCAGGTATGAAAGCTGCTATCCAGCCTTAACCTCCACAAGCCTCCAAGAGGTTCTGTCACTGCTTCACACTCTCCCCGAGACCAGTCAGCACTTGCTGGACTTGCTTTTCTCAAACTCGGCCTCTCTCTTTCACCTCAGAAGCTTTCCAAGTGCTATGCCCTCTCTCCAGAGCTCTTCTCTCCTCCTGACTCCGCTTCCTCCAGCCTTCTATCTTAGTAACTCAGTACTTAGATCTCAGTTCAGGTTTTCCTTTATCCAGCTTCGCCTAACCCTGCAGTGTAGGTCTCTATCTCTCTTCAAACCTCTTACCTCAGCTTGTAATCACATTTATTAGCAGTAAGTCAGTCGTTAACGCAGTGAGTGTTTTCTCTCCATTGTTAACACAGTTCCTGGCTCTAGAGCTGACCTCTTGAGACTTAAATCTTATCTCTAACACCTACCAGCTGTATAACAAGGGCAAACCACCACATCTGCCTATGCCTCAGTTTATGCATCTATGTAATGAGCATTGGAATAGAACTGATGTTTTTGAACTGTGGTGTTGGAGAAGACTCTTGAGAGTCCCTTGGACTGCAGGGAGATCCAACCAGTCCATCCTAAAGGAAATCAGTCCTGAATATTCATTGGAAGGACTGATGCTGAAACTCCAATACTTTGGCCACCTGATGAGAAGAACTGACTCATTTGAAAAGACCCTGATGCTGGGAAAGATTGAAGGCCGGAGGAGAAGAGGACGACAGAGGATGAGATAGTTGGATGGCATCACTGGCTTGATGGACATGAGTTTGGGTAAGCTCCGGGTGGTGGACAGCGAAGCCTGGCGTGCTGTAGTCCATGGGGTCGCAAAAAGTCAGACACGACTGAGCAACTGAACTGAACTGACATCATAGAGCTGTTGGGATGATCAATCAAGTGAACCCCTGAGGGGCTGGCTCCGCCTCTCCTTGGTGTTGACACCTGTTTGGGCTTCTGCATTCACAGGGATCAGTCAGTTCAGTGGCTCAGTCGTGTCCGACTCTTTAGTTTTAAAAAAATATTTAGTCATTTGGTCATGTCAAGTCTCAGTTGCTGCACACCAGATCTTCACGTGTCATGAGGGATCTTTCGGAGCAGTGTGTGGACTCTCTAGCTGTGGCTCACAGGCTTCGTTGCTTCGTGGCATGTGGGATTTTAGGTCCCCAACCAGGGATCAAACCCATGTCCTCTGCATTGCCAGGCAGATTCTTAACCACTGGACCACCAGGGAAATCCCTCAAATTAGCTTTTAATTATAAAAGTAAAATAATTTTACAGGAGGGCTTCCCAGGTGGCTCAGTGGTAAAGAATCTGCCTTCCAATGCAAGAGATGCAGGAGGCCTGGGTTCAGTTCCTGGGTCGAGACGATCCCCTGGAGGAGGAAATGGCAGCCCACTCCAGTCTTCTTGCCTGGAGGATCCCATGGACAGAGGAGCCTGGCGGGCTACAGTCCATAGTGTTGCAGAGTCAGACAAGACTGAGGGACTGAGCACACAAGCAAATTTACATGATTTAAAACTGATCAGAAGCATAGAAAAGTTATGGAAAAGCTCTCTCCCAACTTACCTATACTTGAAGTCCCAACCCTTTCTGGGGGGTGTCCACAGTCTACTGTGTGTCCTTCTAGAAAAAAAGAAGTCACTCAGTCGTGTCCAACTCTTTGCAAGTCCATGGACGGTAGCCCACCAGGACGTCTGTCGATGGAATTCTCCAGGCAAGAATACTGGAGTGAGTTGCCATTCCCTTCTTCAGAGGATCTTCCCAACCCAGGGATTGAACCCAGATCGCCTGCATTGCAGGCAGTTAGTTTCTTTGCTGTCTGAGCCACCAAGGAAGCCCTGTCCTTCTAGAAAAATGTTTGCCAGATATGGATTTATGCAAAAATGTCTGTGCAAATGATATATCATACATATTGCCCTGCACAAGGGCACTTCTTTTAATAAAGCTGTGCCTTTGTTTCATTTTAAAAGATAGAGACTGCAGGAGAAACAAAGATTCAAAATACCACTTGTCAACCTATGCTGATTCTTCAAAGATTATGGATATATGATTCATTCTTCTCAAGGCAATAGCATTCTGTTCACAAAATTCAGAAAGGTCATCATTTAAAAACCAAAGAAAAACTTTGGTCTTGAATGGATAATGGTACTTGTACAGAGTAGGCATTTATAACCGATAGTGATACCACAACCGATAACATTATTAAAATATTCTAAAAGAGAAGGCTGCCTAAGAGGAGCTGGTTATTCCTTCCCTTGTGTCCTGTTGTCCCTTGAATACTATAATCACATCTATATTCCATATTTATAATTGTGTGTTTGTATTTCTTTCCTCTTGAGTCTTATTTAGCTTTCAAGCTGCATGGACTCAATAGTGTCTGGGACATAATATGCAATCAGTCTTTGCCTTGTCCATCTCTATGTAAAGGCATAGCTTCAACTCTTAAATATAAACAAGCAACCAAGGATGAGCAGCCTTGAGGAAAGCTATGTCATAAGATCCAGGAAATAGGGGACCTAACACGAGAAGGAGATGGAGAGGATAACCAGGATGATGGCAGAAGTCAGTCCCAGGACCACAGCTCTGCAGCAGGCCTGCGAAGAGACCAGAGGTAAAGGAGCAAAGGAACAGAGGATGTCTCCAAGGAAAAAGTGTGATTAATAGGTTACCTGGGGCTTCCCTGGTGGCTCAGGGGTAGAGAATCTGCCTGCAAATGCAGGAGACGTGGATTTGACCCCTGGTCTGGGAGGATCCCACATGCCCCACACCAGCTAAGCAGCTAAGTGTGCCCCAGCTACTGAAGCCCATACACCCTCGAGCCCACGCTCTGCAGCCAGAGAAGCCATCCCAGGGCGAAGCCCGCACACCACAGCTGGAGAGAGCCGGCACTCACCGCCACTGGAGGAAAGCCCACACAGCAACAAAGACCCAGCACAGCCAAAAGTAAACAGATACAGAAAATTATAAAAAAATAGGCGGCCTGATGTGTTTGATCATGTTGAGGGAAACTTCACAGCTTTGTAAGTGAGTCTGGCTGTAAATTGGTGATAAATACACAACATAAACTAAAGGAATAAACAAGAATAATAACACAACCCTTAACTCCAAGAAAAGCCCTTCTACAGGAAAGCAAAATAAACAATGCTGGACTAGACTTAAAAATATAAATGCAAAATAGTAATTTAATCAAAATTTGGGATATAAACATACTTCGGATATAAATATACTTGGAAAATATATGGAGATGGAAGTGAAGTGAAAGTGAAAGTCGCTCAGTTGAGTCTGACTCTTCGAGACCCCATAGACTATACAGCCCATGGAATTCCCCAGGTTAGAATACTGGAGTGGATTCCCTTCTCCAGGGGATCTTCCCCACCCAGGAATCGAATTGGGGACTCCTGCATTGCAGGTGAATTTTTTAGCAACTGAGCTATCAGGGAAGCCCATGGAGGTTGAAGTATAATATACCTTATCTTTCAGGGTACAAAGTCAATCAATAATGTCTATAAAATCAGAAAAAAATAGCAAAAAAATTCTGTTAAAGCATATTACTTAGACACTATGGAGATTCCTTAGAAAGTTAAAAAAAAATCCCCACATAATTCAGTAATTCCTTGTCTAAATATATATCCAGCTTCCCATGTGGTGCTAGTAATAAAGAACCCGCCTGCCAATGCATGAGACATAAGAGACACAGGTTTGAGCCCTGGGTTGGGAAGATCCCTTGGAGAAGGAAATGGCAACCCACTCCAGTATTCTTGCCTGGAGAATCCCATGGACAGAGGAACCCAGAGGCAATAGTCCATCGGGTCGCACCAAGTTGGACGTGACTGAAATGACTTAGCACACATAGCACAAATATAAATCCAAAAGAAGTGAAAGCAGGGTCTTGAAGAGATATTTGTATGCTAATGTTCATTGCAGCCTTATTCACATCAGCCAAAAGTGAATATCCATAGGTGAATATATGGAGAAATAAAATGTGGTGTACAAACACAATGGAATATTATGTAACCTTTAAAAAGAAGGCAGTTCTGCGATTTATGTTCACATGGGTGATTCTGGAGGACATTATGCTAAGTGAAATAAACAAAGAGACAAATACTGCGTGAGTCCACTTATATGAGATAGCTAGTCAAATTCATAGAAACAGAAAGTAAAATGGTACTGTCAGGGGCTGATGGGGAGGAGGGTATGGAGAATGTTGTTCAATGTGTATAGAGTTGCAGTTTTGCAAGATGAAAAAGTTCTAGAGATCTGTTGCACAACACGGTAAATATAGTTCACACCACTGAATTGTACACTTAAAAATGGTTAAGGT
Organism: Budorcas taxicolor; assembly: GCF_023091745.1. NCBI lineage: Eukaryota > Metazoa > Chordata > Mammalia > Artiodactyla > Bovidae > Budorcas > Budorcas taxicolor. Next base: position 83,263,626 of record NC_068923.1, read on the forward strand.
AAATTTTGTGTTAAGTTTTTTAACCCAATTTAAAAAGATTCGTAATTAAAAGACACTTGCTCCTTGGAAGAAAAATTATGACAAACCTAGACAGAGTATTAAAAAGCAGAGACATCACTTTGCTGGCAAAAAGTCGGTATAATCAAAGCTATGGTTTTTCCAGTAGTCATATATGGATGTAAGAGTTGGACCATAAAGAAGGCTGAGAGCCAAAGAATTGATGCTTTCGAATTGTGGTGTTGGAGAAGATTCTTGAGAGTCCCTTGACAACAAGGAGATCAAACCAGTCAATCCTAAAGGAAATCAACCTTGAATATTCATTGGAAAGACCATTGGAAGATGCTGAAGCTGAAGCTCCAATAGTTTGGCCTACTGATGTGAAGCGTCAACTTGTTGGAAAAGACCTGATGCTGGGAAAGATTGAGGGCAGGAAAAGAAGGGGGCAATAGAGGATAAGAGGGTTGGATGGCATCGTCAACTCAATGGACATGAATCTGAGCAAACTGCTGGAGATAGTGAAGGACAGGGAAGCCTGGTGTGCTGCAGTTTATGGGGTCACAAAGAGTTGGACACAACTTAGCAACTGGACAACAAAAAACCCTCATCAACTGTGCAGTTAAAATATGTGCATTTTATTGTACACAAGCTATGCCTTAATGAATTTGAAATCAGCAAAAAAGAAGAAGCATGTTATGTAGGGAAAACACTAGAATAAATAGCTCTTTTTAAAAATCTCTTTAAAGAGGTCGTCCCTGGGGATGGGGGAAGTAGAGCAGGGACTACTAGTTCATCCTACAATTAAATGTTACGTGGTATATTTTGTTCATATATTGCTCAGGAAAAAAAAAAACAATAAACTTTAAAAATCCATTCAAGGACATGAGTAAACATTAAGTTTTCAACAGAAAAATAGGTCAAGACTACAAGTCAAGAAATACCAAGAGCTAATGAAAATAAGAAAAAAATTCAAAGTTATTAATAGCCAAAGAAATCCAATGACATACTATTTTTTCCTATTAAAGTAACAAGCTAATAAAAAAATCATGTCATTCAATGAAGGCATAGAGAGAATGAGATGAAGGTTTTCACATGTCGTGGAGCAACCTTCCAAAAGGGCACTTTGGGAATGTGTATTAAGGTCCTTTGGGCCATACTTTTTGACCCAATGGCTCTAGTTTGGGAATTAATCATACAGAAAATTAAGGATTAAATCAGAGACATGGACAAAAAAATATATACAAAAGAATTAATCATTGCACCATTATTTGCAATGTTTTATTATAAAAAATTTCAAACACAGAAAAGTTGAAAGTACAATGAACTCCCATATACTGTTCACCTAGGATCTATTGTTGACAATTTGTCACAAGTCAAATTGTATGACTTCAGCAGTTAACAGTGGTTATGTCTGGCTATTGGGATTACAGGTAATTTTTACTTTTTATATCATATTTTTTAGCTTTTAGTAAAAACAAACATCAACACTATACGACTCAGCAATCCCACTACTAGGCATATTGTTCAGTTACTCAGTCGTGTCCGACTCTTTGCGACTCCATGGACTGCAGCACGCCAGGCTTCCCTGTCCATCACCAACTCCCGGAGCTCACTCAAACTCACGTCTATCACGTTGGTGATGCCATCCAACCATCTCATCCCCTACTGTCCCCTTCTCTTCCTGCCTTCAATCTTTCCCAGCATCAGGGTCTTTTCAAATGAGTCAGCTCTTCGCATTAGGTGGCCAAAGTATTGGAGCTTCAGCTTCAGCATCAGTCCTTCTGATGATCTTTCCAATGAATATTCAGGGTTGATTTCCTTTAGGATTGACTGGTTTGATCTTGTTGTCATGGGACTCTCAAGAGCCTTCTCCAAGACTTATAGTTCTTCTGTATATTCTTGCACTTTTTCTTAATATTTTCTGCTTCTGTTAGGTTCATACCATTTCTGTCCTTTATTGAGCACATCTTTGCATGAAATGTTCCCTTGGTATCTCTAATTTTCTTGAAGAGACCTCTAGTCTTTCCCATTCTATTGTTTTCCTCTATTTCTTTGAATTTATACCTGAGGAAGGATTTCTTATCTCTCCTTGCTATTCTTTGGAACTCTGCACTCAGATGGATATATCTTTGTTTTTTCTCCTCTGCCTTTCGCTTCTCTTCTTCTCTCAGCTATTTGTAAGGCCTCCTGAGACAACTGTTTTGCCTTTTTCCATTTCTTTTTCGTGAGGATGGTTTTGATCACTGGCTCCTGTACAGTGTTACGAACCTCCATCCACAGTTCTTCAGGCACTCTGTCTATCAGATCTAATCCCTTTCTATCTGTCTCTTCCACTGTATAATTTTAAGGCATTTGATTTAGGTCATACCTGAATGGGCTAATGGTTTTTCCTACTTTCTTCAATTTAAGTCTGAATTTTGCAATAAGGAGTGCATGATCTGAGCCACAGTCTTGTTTTTTGCTGACTGTATAGAGCTTCTCCATCTTTGGCTGCAAAGAATATAATCAATCTGATTTCGGTATTGACCATCTGGTGATGTCCATGTGTAGAGTGGTCTCTTGTGTTGTTGGAAGAGGGTGTTGCTATGACCAGTGCACTTTCTGGCAAAACTCTGTTAGCCTTTGCCCTGCTTCTGCACTCCAAGGCCAAACTTGCCTGTTACTCCAGGTATCTCTCAACGTCCTACTTCCTATACCCCAAGGAAACCCAAAATTGAAAAAGACACATGTAACCCAATGTTCATTTCAGCTTTATTTACAATAGCTAGGACATGAAAGCACCCTAAATGTCCATCAGCAAATGAATGGATAAAGAAGCTGTGGTACATATATACAATGAACTATTTACTCAGCTATAAAAAGGAATGCATTTGAGTCAGTCCTAATGAGGTGGATGAACCTAGAGTCTATTATAGAGTGAAGTAAGTCAGAAAGAGAAAAGTGAGTATTGTATACTAATGCATATATATGGAATCTAGAAGGGTGGTACTGATGAACTTATTTGCAGAGCAGCAGTGGAGACACAGGCATTGAGAAAAGACTTAGGACACAGTTGGGGTGGGGGTGGAGGAGAGGGTGGGAGGTAAGGAGAGAGCAACATGGAAACATACATCACCATGTATAAGACAGACAGCCAATGGGAATTTGCCGTATGACTCAGGAAACTCAAACAGGGGCTTGATAGCAACCTAGAGGGGTGGGATGGGAAGGGAGGTGGAAAGGATATTTAAATGGAAGGGAACATGGGTAAACCTATGGCTGATTCATGTTGATGTTTGGTAGAAATCAGTGCAGTACTGTAAAGCAATGATCCTTCTATTAAAAATAAATAAATAAATAAACACATTAACAATTCCCAATTAATATTTCAGCAAAAAGAAATTCCTGATAAGTGATTTGTTTATTCAACAAATATTACATGGTGAGTCGTTTCCTATGTGTCATGCCATATTGCCCTCCCACTACTAATACCATTTCTGAGTTCAAAATGCCTACCTTCAGAAGCTTTAGTAAAGTCAGTGGTGAGCTTCTCCAGGTTTTTTGTTAACAGTTTGCCTTTGAGAGAAGTTTGTAGGTTGCACATTATATATCTGAAACTAGGAGTGAGTTTCCCTCTGGGTCAATCTGAAACTGTGTTTATTACTATTTCTTCTATTTCTGATGACCCTGGAAATTGCCCTGAATTCCAGCTGGTTGCCTGTCTTAACTGGACTGAACCACTCTCCTCCACGCTTGCCTGTCTGGCTCTCACATACCCGTTCTGGAAGGCCTAGCCTGAACCCCTAGTGTCTGATACCCCAGGAGAATGAGAAAGGTGCTCCTCCCACCTCCCATGCCCCTGTAGTGCTGGGACCTCTTGCAGCACAAGATTGCCCCTCGATCTCCTTACCTGCTCCCTACACCTGGCTCTTGGCTCTTGAGGACAGGGTCTGCCTGATTCCAGTGTCACAGGACCGAGAAGACAGGGGGGCCCAGCCCCCTACTCTGTTGCTTAGAAGATCGCTCCTTTGCTCCAGAAACTATTCAAAATGACTTGTTTGGGGGGCTTTCTTAACTTTACTGAGAGAAATGCCTAAAGAAAATGTGGTTTCCCATCTCGCTACCAAGCAGGGGCTCAGAAATTTTGTCCTGCTGCTGATTGCGAGCCTCAGTTAGGGCAACTTTTTGTCTTCCAGAAGGCAATTTGGGGACAACATGGATCACCTTCCAAAAGTCTGCTGTGGGAGGAAGGCTGGCCGGGGAAGAATCCAAAATAAAAGCTCTTTTTGAGCTACCTGAGCAGAATCCACCCTCTGAGGAGGTTTACCTCCTCTCTAAGCTCGTTTCCCGGAGAAGGCACTGGCACCCCACTGCAGTACTCTTACCTGGAAAATCCCAGGGACGGAGGAGCCTGGAAGGCTGCAGTGCATAGGGTCGCTCAGAGTTGGACATGCCTGAGCGACTTCACTTTCACTTTTCACTTTCATGCTTTGGAGAAGGAAATGGCAACCCACTCCTGTGTTCTTGCCTGGAGAATCCCAGGGACGGGGGAGCCTGATGGGCTGCCGTCTATGGGGTCACACAGAGTCGGACGTGACTGAAGCGACTTAGTAGCAGCAGCAGCAACATCAGCAAGCTCGTTTCCACGTTTGTGAAATGGTTAAGTCTGGACTTGAAGGCGTCTCAGGCCTCTTGCTCAATGTGAGTCAGAGCAGGGCCCTTGCCAGAGTCCTAGCTAGGGGTGGAGGGGATACCATCAACCCAAATCCCTAGAAAACGCCAGAAAAAATCAAGAGAAAGGAAATTCAGAGCAGGTCTCCACTCTGGGCAGGTGTCCCCTCCACTTTGGAGAAAAATTAAAAGCCCACCTCAAATGTACGCTTCTACCCCAGCCTATATTTTTGCAGAGCGTCCCTGGCTAGGGGCCTCGGGGGCACAAGCTCACCTTGACTTGTACCTGTTGTTGCCGTTAAATCACTCAGTCATGTCTGACTCTTTCGTGACCCCCATGGACAGTAACCTGCCAGGCTCCTCTGTTCATGGGATTTCCCAGGCAAGAATACTGGAGTGGATTGTCATTTTTTCTCCAGGGGACCTTTCCTACCCAGGGTTCGAACTCGCGTCTCCTGCACTGCAGGAAGATTCTTTACCACTGAGCCACCAAGGGGAGGCCTTGCAGTGGGGAAGATGCTTCTAATATATGATTTGCAGACTTGAGAGCTAATTCGTGATTATGGGGATAGCTCAGCTGAGCTGGAAACAGAGTTCTGCATACACGGCTGCCTGATGAACAAGGGTCAGGGACTCTGTTAGCTTCAACCTCCTGCTAGCTGGCCCGTGCCCAGGGCCTGCCTACCCGGCCAGGCTGCTCGGTCACCAGTGAAAGGACTGCTTCGCTCTGGTGGCAGGCTGCTTTGGGGTTGGTACATCTGAATCATTTTCAGAAACAGCAAATGGACTTCGGGTTCAGACACCCACACATCGTGTGTCACAGCAGCCTTCAGAGAAGCGTCACAAACGGGCAGATGAAAGATCAGGAAGGAAGTTAGGGCACAGGTTAGAAGAGGGCACATTTCCGCAAAGGTCCTCACAATTTATCTTTTGAAAAGTGGAGACTGCCGCGGGGCTTGAGAGGGTGTCGTGCTGGAACGAGCTCTTCCTGGGACAAAGTAATTACCCCCAGCTCCCCAGCGCTATGGAGACCAGCGACCAGCGGCAAAGGGCCTCTGACTAACGTGAACTGAATTTTAAAAGGCGCAATTTTGCCAAAAAAAGAAAAGAGGGACAATAATGAAACTCATAAACATTTGAGTATGACATTTATGACTTTTCTCCTTATGTGCTTGAGATATTTTTCTTTGATGAAATCCAGGGCACAGAGACTTTACATCCTGGCTATTCAGAGTTAAGTATCTCCAACTTTGAGTATGACTGCCTTGTGACAGAACACAGCGCGGGGCAGGCGTGGAACTTGTAGCTTCATACTGTCATAAAAACACAGAAGTCATAATAAAGTGTGCCTCCCGGTGCCTTTATTAAAGCCTGCTGGCCTGACTGCTCCCAGACAGGCTAGCCCACACCACCCGATGCAAGCCTGGGTGAGCGGCCAGCCTGGCGTGTGGGGTAGATTTAGGCCCTTTGGCGGTGCTTCCACTGTCTTCTGCACTGATTTCATTTAACCTCTAGAGTAATTTGAAAACAGATGATGTTTTGCTATGGAAAGTTTTCCTCTTGGAACTGTGCCCAAGCTTTTGATATGGGAAAATTTTTGCATCAATTGCTTAATAATTCCCAACACACATCGTAAAACCCTCACAATTTAGGGTACTTCAGTTCACCCTACCAAAAATAAATCAATTTATTAAAAACAACAAAGGGAATTATTTCCCACAGTAAGTTGAGAGAAGAGGAAACCAGCAGGGCTGTTGGTCCCTGGGGCAGAAGAGAAGTTTTTACTCTTCTTTCCCTTTGCTGTTCAGTCACTAAGTCGTGTCCGACTCTTTTTGACCCCATGAACTGCAGCACACCAGGCTTCTCTGTCCTTCACTGTCTGCTGGAGTTTGCTCAAACTGATGTCCGTTGAGTCAGTGATGCCGTCCAGTCATCTCATCCACTGTCGCCCCCTTTTCCTCTTGCCCTCCCAGCCATCAGGGTCTTTTCCAAAGAATCAGTTCTTAGAATCAGGTGGCCAAAGTATTGGAGCTCCAGCTTCAGCATCAGTCCTTCCAATGAATATGCAGGGTTGATTTGCCCTTTCTTGCTTCTAGAGCTGCTAATCTGCTTGTTGAGATTCTTGGACACTGACGGGGTCATGTTCAAGCAGACAAGGGTGCTAGGAGTGAGTGGCTCTCTCATCCTCCGTGTGTGGTTGAAGTACCCTGAGTCAGGACAGACCGGCCCATCTTCCTTTCTCTTCTCAGTGGGAGGGAGCCAGGAAAGCACTCTCCCTTCCCTGTAGGGAGCGTCTCTCCTTTGCTGCCAACTGGAGAATGAGGATATGGACACAGGAGGAAACTGAGGGCTGCCCTTCAGGCTGCAGGCCTCTTGGCCACTGTCTCCAATTCATCTCTTTGCCATTTTGCACAGAGCAGTGGTTCTCCAACCTCCACAAGCATCGTAATCACTGGAAGACCTTGTTAAAACCCAGACTGCTGGCCTCCAGAAAGGGTCTGACTCAGGATGTCTGAAGTGAGACCTTAGGAAGTGCATTTCTAATGAGTTCCCAGGTGATGCTGAAGCTGTTGGTCCAGGACCATGCTGTGAGAATTATGATAACATAACATTTTGCTTTCTTTTACAAATTAGGTGTTCAGGGTCCCTTGCTGAATACCATCAAAGCCTCTCTCTGACCCCTGAAATGAGTAACAAAATGATTAAATTATCCCAGTAATAGACAAAGGATTTTATGATGTAATGATAAAAGACTCAGAGGTTTTTAACCTAAAGAGTAAGAGGCAAAGAATCTCAAGGAGAAAGCTGTCCACGTTTCCTGCACAGACAGTTAAAAAGGCCTGAGCAGCTATGAGAGACCCACTCCAGTGTTCTTGCCTGGAGAATCCCAGGGACAGGGGAGCCTGGTGGGCTGCCGTCTATGGAGTCGCACAGAGTCGGACACGACTGAGTGACTTAGCAGCAGCAGCAGCTATAAGACAGGGCCTGGTGGACATGTGGAAGGATTTCCAAAGATGATTAAGCAGGCTTGCTGAAGGGGCCTGGAGAAATCTTATCCTCAGGGGTCTCCAAAAGCAGGATCAATGACCATCACTTGGACTGCTTGAACCTGGGTGAAAACATGCATTTCTAGAAGAGTTGTGATTAGCTTGACTCTCATCCTCTTCCAGGAACTATGCTAAATGTTTTATTTTATTCTCTTAATAATCCTGTAAAAAAGGCAGAGGAACCAGAGATCAAATTGCCAACATCCACTGGATCATAGAAAAAGCAAGAGAGTTCCAGAAAAACATCTACTTCTGCTTTATTGACTATGCCAAAGCCTTTGACTGTGTGGATCACAAGAAACTGTGGAAAATTCTGAAAGAGATGGGAATACCAGACCACCTGACCTGCCTGTTGAGAAATCTGTATGCAGGTCAGAAAGCAACAGCTAGAACTGGACATGGAACAACAGACTGGTTCCCAGTAGGAAAAGGAGTACGTCAAGGCTGTATATTGTCCCCTTGCTTATTTAGCTTATATGCAGAGTACATCATGAGAAACGCTGGACTGGAAGAAGCACAAGCTGGAATCAAGATTGCCGGGAGAAATATCAATAACCTCAGATATGCAGATAACACCACCCTTATGGCAGAAAGTGAAGAGGAACTAAAAAGCCTCTTGATGAAAGTGAAAGAGGAGAGAGACAAAGTTGGCTTAAAGCTCAACATTCAGAAAACGAAGATCATGGCATCTGGTCCCATCACTTCATGGGAAATAGATGGAGAAACAGTAGAAACAGTGTCAGACTTTATATTTTTTGGCTCCCAAATCACTGCAGATGGTGACTGCAGCCATGAAATTAAAAGACGCTTACTCCTTGGAAGAAAAGTTATGACCAACCTAGATAGCATATTCAAAAGCAGAGACATTACTTAGCCGACTAAGGTCCGTCTAGTCAAAGCTATGGTTTTTCCATTGGTCATGTATGGATGTGAGAGTTGGACTGTGAAGAAGGCTGAGTGCCGAAGAATTGATGCTTTTGAACTGTGGTGTTGGAGAAGACTCTTGAGAGTCCCTTGGACTGCAAGGAGATCCAACCAGTCCATTCTGAAGGAGATCAGTCCTGGGATTTCTTTGGAAGGAATGATGCTAAAGCTGAAGCTCCAATACTTTGGCCACCTGATGAGAAGAGCTGACTCACTGGAAAAGGCTCTGATGCTGGGAAGGATTGGGGGCAGGAGGAGAAGAGGACGACAGAGGATGAGATGGCTGGATGGCATCATGGACTCGATGGATGTGAGGCTGAGTGAACTCTGGGAGATGGTGATGGACAGGGAGGCCTGGCATGCTGCAATTCATGGGGTCACAAAGAATCGGACATGACTGAGCAACTGAACTGAACTGAACAAATAAGGAGGCAGAGACCACAAAAGCCTCATGCTCACTACACCTGGAAAGTAGCAGAACTCAGGTTCAGATCCATGTCTGTGTGATTCCCTGTCCCAGTTTCTGGTCATACATGAAGCTGTAACTAGCTATTGGTGGTTTGTATCTTCAGATTAAAGAGTCGTTCCTGTCCCAAGAAGTTGGGAAGAAGAAAGTTCCCTGTAACTGAATGAAAGACACATGATTGGTAAGTTTTGAAGCCTTGAGGATTAGGGAGTTGGAGTAGAGGATGTTGGAAGCACACAGGCCCTGGCCAACCAGTGAGGAGCTGGGGTGGGGGTGGGGGGACAATATGGAGAGCCTGGAACCCATGGAGCAGATCACACTGAAGAGGGTGGAGAGAAAGAAAAGTCAGCTCACAGTTTGTAGCTTTCATAATTTTACTTGGGTCAGATCTGCTGAGTATAGGCAGTATCAAAGTAACCCAGACTCAGTATGGACTTACTCAGGATGGAAGGTTGTTTCTCTCTGATGTGAAAGTCCAAGCTGGTAGAGCAAGTTTCCTTTGTGACAATGTCAGGGGCCCCAGAAGTTGTGGCAAGAATACATAGAACTATATGAAAAAGGTCTTAATGACCCAGTTAACCACGATGGTATGGTCACTTACCTAGAGCCAGACATCCTGGAGTGTGAAGTCAAATGGGCCTTAGGAAGCATTACTATGAATAAAGCTAATGGAGGTGATGGAATTCCAGCTGAGCTATTTCAAATCCTATAGATGATGATGTCAAAGTACTACACTCAAAATGTCAGCAAATTTGGAAAACTCAGCAGTGGCCACAGGACTGGAAAAGGTCAGTTTTCATTCCAATCCCAAAGAAGGGCAATGCCAAAGAATGTTCAGACTACCCTACAATTGTGCTCATTTCATATGCTAGCAAGGTTATGCTCTAAATCTTTCAAGCTAGGCTTCAGCAGTATGTGAACCGAGAACTTCCAGATGTACAAACTGGGTTTAGAAAGGGCAGAGGAACCAGAGATTAAATTGCCAACTTTCCTTGGATCATAGAGAAAACAAGGGAATTCCAGAAAAACATCTACTTCTGCTTCATTAACTGCACAAAAGACTTTGTGAGGATCACAACAAACTGTGGAAAATTCTTAAAGAAATGGGAATACCAGACCACCTTATCTGTCTCCTGAGAAACCTGTATGCCAGTCAAGATGCAACAGTTAGAACCAGACATGAACCAATGGACTGGTTCAAAATTGGGAAAGGAGTACGTCAAGGCTTTGTATTATCACTGTGCTTATTTAATTTATATGCAGAGTACATCTTACAACTTGCCTGGCTGGATGAAACACAAGCTGGAATCAAGGTTGCGGGAGAAATATCAACAACCTTAGATATGCAGATGATACCACTCTAATGGCAAAGAGTGAAGAGGAACTAAAGAGCTTCTTGATGAAGACGAAAGAGGAAATTGAAAGAGCTGGCTTAAAACTCAGCATTCAAGAAACTAAGATTATGACATCTGGTCTCATCACTTCATGGCAAATAGAAGGGGGAAAGTGGAAGCAAAGGCAGATTTTATTTTCTTGGGCCCCAAAATTACTGTGGATGATGACTGCAGCCATGAAGTTAAAAGATGTTTGCTCCTTGGAAGGAAAGCTATGGCAAACCTAGACAGCATATTAAAAATTAAAGACATCACTTTGCCAACAAAGGTTCATATAGTCAAAGCTATGGTTTTTCTGGTAGTCATGTATGATATGAGAGTTGGATTATAAAGAATGCTGAGCACTGAAGAATTGATGCTTTCATTTTGTGTTGTGGTGCTGGAGAAGACTCTTAGCAGTCCCTTGGACTGCAAAGAGATCAAACTAGTCAATCCTAAAAGAAATCAATCCTGAATATCCCCTTGAAGGACTGATGCTGAAGCTGAAGCTCCAATACTTTAGCCACCTGATGTGAAGAGTCGACTCCTTGAAAAAGACCCTGATGCTGGGAAAGATTAAAGGCAAAAGAAGAAGAGGGCAGCAGAGGATGAGATGTTTAGACAGCATCACTGACTCAATAGACGTGAAGTGAAATGAAAGTCACTCAGTCATGTCCGACTCTTTCCATGGACTCTATATAATCCATGGAATTCTCCAGGCCAGAATACTGGAGTGGGTAGTCTTTCCCTTCTCCAGGGGATCTTCCCAACCCAGGGATCGAACCCAGGTCTCCAGCATTGCAGGCAGATTCTTTACCAGCTGAACTACAAGGGAAGCCCCAGTAGACATGAATCTGAGCCTAATCCTGAAAACAGTGAAAGACAGGGGAGCCTGGTGTGCTGCTGTCCATGGAGTCACAGAGTCAGAAACAACTGAGTGGCTGAACAACAGCAGCAAGGATTCTCGTGACTACCTGACTCAAACCCATTTCACAAGCATTACACATTCCTCAGGACTTGGCCAGATATCATCCTCTCCAGAAAATTACTTGGATCCTATAGTTTCATTCTAAACCTCCAGGCTGCTCTCCTGCTTTAGCACTACTCATTTTCCTTATCTTCTTATTTATTTACTTTGCCATGCCCAGCTTCAAGACATGTGGGATCTTAGTTCCCTGACCAGGGATCAAACCCGTGCCCCCTGCAGTGGAAGTGAGGAGTCTTTACCACTGGACAGCCGAGAAGTTCCTCTTATCTTCTTGAGGCTGAACCCTATGCTGATTTTGTCCCTAACCCCAGAACAAAACACAATGTCTGATAAATCTCTTAGTAAGTTTATGTTGGGTCCACTTAAAACTCCAAGAATCAAGTTGTACTCAACACTTCTGTATCATGCATGTCACAAGCCAATGGCTAAGCGTTCTGTCCCCTGGCAGGGAATTCACCGCCTGTGTCTGGGCCTGGAGGTGGAGCTCGTGCCTGGCTAGAGCAGAGCCGTCCCTGTCCCGCAGGCCACATGGGAGGAACAGCTGGGCCAGGGAACAACCCCCTTAGAGAATACTCAGGTCTCTCAGCTTCTCACGTTATTTCAGATCTTCTACCTCGTCTCCTGGCTCAGCACCTTATAGACATGTCAGGGCCTTTTATAAAGTCCCTTCACAATGGCAATAATAGGCAAGCAAAGCGAGGCTCCATCCAGCCACCACAAGGAAAGAAAATGTCGGAGGTAGTTTAGCTTCAAGTCTGAGGACAACAGAGGCGATCAGCTTTTAGCCTTTGGTAATTTTCAATGCATAGCATGAAAAGGTATTTCAAATCTGGCAAAAGATCTGAATCTGTGTCCCAACATATCTGGAGTCAGAGAAGAAAGGTCATATTATTTGTTTCCTGGTATTTGCACACCCAAGGACCAGACACTGAATGGCCTGGCAGTCTTTCCTTGGATGAAGAAGAACTCAGACGAGAGGGTGATACCCCCTTGGAAAGGGATAAAGGTCAAATGTCACTCATTCATTCGTCACCCAGCAGTCACCCTCCCAGTCAAGCCTGTGCCAGGCCCTTCAGAGATCAAGACCCCCTCTGCCCCTGGCTGCCACCACCAGGCAGGGCGTGACGCGTGCAAGCTTGTGTGCTACTAAACAAAAAGCTCTACACAACTTAAATGTCCGTTGCTTCAGTTCAGTTCAGTCGCTCAGTCGTGTCCGACTCTTTGTGACCCCATGAGCCGCAGCGCGCCAGGCCTCCCTGTCCGTCACCATCTCCCAGAGTTTATTCAAACTCACGTCCATTGAGTCAGTGATGCCATCCAGCCATCTCATCCTCTGTCGTCCTCTTCTTCTCATGCCTCCAATCCCTCCCAGCATCAGGGTATTTTCCAATGAGTCAACTCTTCACATGAGGTGGCCAAAGTACTGGAGTTTCAGCTTTAGCATCATTCCTTCCAAAGAAATCCCAGGACTGATCTCCTTTAGAATGGACTGGTTGAATCTCCTTGCAGTCCAAGGGACCCTCAAGAGTCTTCTCCAACAACCACAGTTCAAAAGCATCAATTCTTCAGCACTCAGCTTTCTTCACAGTCCAACTCTCACATCCATACATGGCTACTGGAAAAACCACAGCCTTGATTAGACGGACCTTTGTGGGCAAAGTAGTGTCTCTGCTATTGAATATGCTGTGTATGTTGGTCATAACTTTCCTTCCAAGGAGTAAGCGTCTTTTAATTTCATGGCTGCAATCACCATCTGCAGTGATTTTGGAGCCCCCCAAAATAAAGTCTGACACTGTTTCTACTGTTTCCCCATCTATTTCCCATGAAGTGTTGGGACCAGATGCCATGATCTTCGTTTTCTGAATGTTGAGATTTAAGGCAACTTTTTCACTCTCCTCTTTCACTTTCATCAAGAAGCTTTTTAGTTCCTCTTCACTTTCTGCCATAAAGGTGGTGTCATCTGCATATCTGAGGTTATTGATATTTCTCCTGGCAATCTTGATTCCAGCTTGTGCTTCTTCCAGCCCAGCGTTTCTCATGATGTACTCTGTATAGAAGTTAAATAAGCAGGGTGACAATATGCTTACAGTCCACTTAATAAATTATGACCTCCTCATATTAGTGGATGCCAGACAGCCATTAAAAAGAATACTGACTGTAAGATATGTTGTTATGAGAAGAAAGGAAGCTTCAGGACAGTGTCAGCTTTGATTAGTATGAAAAACGATCTATCTACCTGTGCGTCTACACACACATACACATGGGCATGTGTCATCTTAAATGCTTACTGGCTTATTGTTGACGCGCTGGGAAGGGAAACTGGATAAAACAAGGTGAGAAGAAGATGTAACATTCATTTTATATATATTTCAGGCTTACCTGGTGGCTCAGCAGTAAGGAACCTGCCTCCCAATGCAGGAAATGTAAGAGACACAGTTTCAATCCCTGAGTCAGGAAGATCCCATGGAGGAGGGATGAGAACCCACTCCAGTATCCTTGCCTGGAGAATCCCATGGGGAAAGCAGCCTGGTGGGCTACAGTCCATAGCGTCTCAAAGAGTCAGACACAACTAAAGCAACTGAGCATGTATGCACACACACATAAATACATATATTTCAATAATGTGTGAACCTTTCAAAAAGTCTTTAAAATAATTTTGAGTTAAAAAAAGCTACCCGAGGAGGGTTTGGCCCTCCTGTGTGTCCTGTGGGCCCCACCATCAAGAATCCTACTCTTAAATACTCTGCCAGGCACTGGGTGTGTGCATCACCTCATTTACTCTTCACGAAACCCATGAGGAAGTTACCGTGGTCCCCAAATAATCGGTGAAGGAAGACAGAGCTGCTGTGGAGAGCCAACAGGGAGCCGGCGCTCCCGGCCCAGGTGTTGAGAGCTGACTGAGCCTCTGTTTCTAGAGTGAGTCTGAGGAGTCAGGCCAGGAAGGCAATGCCCGGTGAAGAGGGCCACCACCCGGCTAGGGGGCCAGGACTGCTTGATGGCACTGGTGTGTCGGGCATTGCTTCCTCCACAATCTGAGACATCTGAGCCCTGGAAGGTGAGGAGGATGAGGCAGGAGAAGAAATGGGGGTGAAGCAGAGGGTGAGAAGCGCATATGGGGGACAGAGCAGAAAAGGCTGCCGAGTGGAGGCTGAGGGGTGACGGGGCCCTGCTGAGGCTGCCGTCCCGGGGTGATGCGCATTGAGGACAGGCTGCAGACAGAGGCTGGAGCCCTTGGGGGAGGCGGCCAGTGCTGAAGGCAGCCAGGAGCCCCCGCAAGGTTCAAACCAGGAAAGAGGGCGTGTTCCCGCTCCTGCCTCATCATCTTCACCCTGTTGTCTGTCCTTTTTAAACGCTGATTGCTGTCTACAAAGGGCTTCCCTAGTGGCTCAGCAGTAAAGAATCCGCCTGCATTGTAGGAGATGCAGGAGACGTGGGTTCAATCCCCGGGTCGGGAAGATCCCCTGGAGGAGGACATGGCCACCCTCTCCGGTATTCTTGCCTCGAGAATCCCATGGATAGAGGAGCACGGCAGGCTTACCGTCCACGGGGTCGCAAAGAGTCAGACATGACTGAGTAACGGGGCACGCGCTGTCTATAAAATCCTCTTTGTAGCTCACTTGTTTACTCTCTGTGTCCCTCAGCGGATATATAAGCTCTGGAGAACTAGGACCACGTGTGTCCTGTGGGCCCCACTGTCTGCCTGCCTAGAGCAGCAGGGGGTATGCTTGGGCTCTCAGCATTGAATGGATGGGTGAAGACTGATGATTGCAGTCCTGCTGCGCACCCCACGGCCCAGTCCTCGTCTTGCAGGAGGGAAGTTAAACACTGAGCTGTTCTACTTCCCCCTAGGTCCACTCCCTGCCTTCTCCACCCTCTCGGCATCCTGGGAGGTGGGCTTGGAGGGGCTGCCTCACCACCGTAGGGGCTCCCTTATGCTCTAGCTTCTTGGAGGGCCCAGCCAATGACAGCACTGGCGGGAGATCAGGGAGAGGGCCTTCTGTTGAGCCTGTCTTTTATTCTCTGTACACTGAAGCTTTGACATCTTTGACTCCATCAGACCCTGGAGTGGGTCAGACCCTTTCACAGGCAGATAAACCAATCCAGCGTTCCAGCTACCAGCTGCCATCTTCATCAGCTCTCACACTCTGGGCCTGGTCCCCTGCCCTCCCCACCCTGGACCAGGTACGAGATGACTAGAGGCAGCCCCTACTCCCCATTGTTTAGCCTAGTCAATCCTAGGCTTCCTTATCCTGCCTCTCTTTTTCCTTCCAGTGGGAACCACAGGGAAGGCTCTTCCTGGTCATGTTTTCTCCTGCTCCTTCTGCCCCTGACTAATTATGGTGCCTCCTGGGGACGCCTTACACAGTGGAGTGCCACGCCTCCTATTGCTGAGGAAGCGTGAGTATAAACATGTCTTCCTTCACGAGTCATTTCGTGTCTGTGTGTCTTGAGGGACTGGATTAACACAAGTGCTGAGTACCCTGAAAACTGGGTGCAATGAAGGCGGGGTATGTGTTCCCTTGACACCCTGCCTGTGGAGGGCCGGCTGCACCCCCTAGGCGAGTTACATCACCTCCCTGAGCTTTGGCTTCCTCATATGTACAGTGGAAATACTATTATCCACCTGGCAGGGTTGTTCTGAGGGATAAATAAACAATGTACCATATATGTCTTCCCATAAGGGGAGCTTTTTCTCTCTCTGAAAACTTACCCCTCAGAACTAAAAAGGAACTACCTTATATTTGTGTCCCTATAACAGGGTGTGTTTCTACTGTTTCCACTGGAAACAGTGGCTGACTTTATTTTGGGGGGCTCCAAAATCACTGCAGATGGTGATTGCAGCCATGAAATTAAAAGACGCTTACTCCTTGGAAAGAAAGTTATGACCAACCTAGATAGCATATTAAAAAGCAGAGATATTACTTTGCCAACAAAGGTCCATCTAGTCAAGGCTATGGTTTTTCCAGTAGTCATGTATGTATGTGAGAGTTGGACTATAAAGAAAGCTGAGCACTGAAGAATTGATGCTTTTGAACTGTGGTGTTGGAGAAGACTCTTGAAAGTCCCTTGGACTGCAGGGAGATCCAAGCAGTCCATCCTAAATGAAATCAGTGCTGAATATTCATTGGAAGGACTGATGCTGAAGCTGAAACTCCAATCCTTTGGCCACCTGATGCAAAGAGTTGACTCGTTTGAAAAGACCCTGATGCTGGGAAAGATTGAAGGTGGGAGGAGAAGGGGACGACAGAGGATGAGATGGTTGGATGGCATCACTGACTCAATGGACATGGGTTTAGGTGGACTCTGGGAGTTGGTGATGGACAGGGAGGCCTGGCGTTCTGCAGTTCATGGGGTAGTAAAGAGCCGGACACGACTGAGCGACTGAACTGAACTGAACGGGGTGTGTTAGAGGCCCTGTGATAGCCTCTCAGACTCACTTGGTTTCAGGGTAACTCCCAGCTGCCACTGGCGGTGTGCCTTCACACAGGGGTAACGACAGTCTCCCAATTCCTGCTGCACCTTCTTCCCGCCCCTTTGGGGGCTCCCTGCAGACGCTGCCATCTTGCTGTGAGGCCCGTTCAGTGCCCACACTGAGCGTCCATGGGGCAGAGGGAGCTCCAGCTTCCCACAGGCCAATATTGACCCCAGGGAGACTAGGGGGGATGAATGCATCCCCCTCCCCTTACCTGTCCCAAGAAGCAATTATAAGGCCTTTTGAAGGATGTCTTGAGAGATGGTGCCTTTGGTTCCCTTGATACCAGCAGGGGTGCAGCTGAGGAATGCACCCCATATCTGCTGCTGCCCAGTACCCCGCTCCTGCCTGTGGTTCCTTGATAGACTGGCAGCTGGAAGGCTTTGCCTTCTGTGGAACCCGGGCCAAGACACTTGAAGATTCTTTTCCTTTATTTTGACAAAGTACTGTTTGAGACGGACAAATTGTTCTGAGACAATGTTCTGCTGTCAGCTGCGGTTTGGAGTGGTTATAAGGGTTGCCTTACACAATGGATTTTTTCAAAGGAGGCAGATTTAATACAGATATACTCATAAATCTGTATTATCTCAGGATAATACGGATTTAGTCATAAATCTAGGGATATGACTTCACAAGAGCAAACACTAGATATCATTGAAAACAGGCCTTTAAGGATCCCTTTTAAAAGCAATAATAATTTTATAAATACCATAAATACACATTTAGAGAATGAATGAAGAGACACATCTGTACTAAGCCTTACAGAAATGAATATCTGAGGCCTTAGGCACATTGTCATTAATAGCATATTATTATTTGGATTCAAAAAGCAATGTTATCTCAGAACAACTTAGTGGGAAGTAAAGGTGATGTGTTTTGGAAAACTGTTAGGTGCCTCAAAATGTGACTTTGGTTGTGACAAGGACGGTGATAGTAAAGGAGATATGAAGTAATGTAGGATGGTTTCATGAATGTGAGATGGGAATATTTAAAAGAAATATTTCTAAGTTAGCAGTATTTCTAAATTACTATAACATTTGTAATGTCTTGATAAATTCATAATGTAACAGGTAGACATTTGTCTGTTTCATTTATATTTCTAAAAGAATATATCCTCACATTGTTCAAAACCTCTTTTTTGATCTTCAGTCTTTCGAAAGTGGAGACTCATCGTTCTTTTCACGTTTGCTGTCTGTTTAGACATTTGAGGTACATAGAGGGCTTGGCACAAGGAAGGAGCTGACAGATACTCGCCCCTGTGCCATCTTACTTCCTGATTAACAGCTCACGTCTCCTTGCTCTCTGCTGCTCAGATTCTACCAGGCGCTCATTTGCTTTGCTCTGTTTTCTCTAATAAGGGAGCCAGCCTTGGGCCTAGAAAAGCACCTGATTCTTTTTACCTGGTGTGTCCTGGCTGTCTTTCTACCATACAGCTGATGGGGGGTGGTGGTGGTGGGGTGCTAGTTAAATGAAGATAATCTAATTTTTGCTGATGAAAATGATATCTTATTTGCCCAAGAGATATGATTCTTAGGAGACTCCATTCCACTCATCATGAAGAGGCAGGGCACCTGCCAATTGCAGGTCAGAGCCACACAGAGAACAGGTGTAGGGAAATATCACTTATTTGGAAATTTTTCTCATTACCATAGAGGCAATGGTGCTCAGAGGTAGCTAAAACCAGACTGACATGACTGTGGCTGCTTTGAGTAAAGAGAATCCCTGGTTTTTGCCCTTCCTAAAAGCAGAGACATTACTTTGCCAACAAAAGTCCATCTTGTCAAGGCTATGGTTTTTTCAGTGGTCATGTATGGATGTGAGAGTTGGACTATTAAGAAAGGTGAGTGCTGAAGAACTGATGCTTTTGAACTGTGGTGTTGGAGAAGACTCTTGAGAGTCCCTTGGACTGCAAAGAGATCCAAGCAGTCCATCCTAAATGAAATCAGTGCTGAATATTCATTGGAAGGACTGATGCTGAAGCTGAAACTCCAATCCTTTGGCCACCTGATGTCAAGAGCTGACTCATTGGAAAAGGCCCTGATGCTGGGAAGGATTGAAGGTGGGAGGAGAAGGGGACCACAGAGGATGAGATGGCTGGATGGCATCACCGACTTGATGGACATAAGTTTGAGTAAACTCTGGGAGTTGGTGATGGACAGGTAGGCCTGGCATGCTGCAGTCCAAGGGGTTGCAAAGAGTTGGACACAGCTGAGTGACTAAGCTGAATGGCTCTTCCTCGGGCATTAGGTTGTTTCACTATAATTATGGCTGTTACTTGGCATCGTCACTGGCTCCATGGCCCCTCAGCAGCTGGTCTTTGCAGGCAGGATCCGTACATAGATGCCACCGTGTTCTCAGGATCCACAGGCAGGAAAGTTGCCACTTGGGTGTCTTCTGACAGCTGGAGAAGGAAAGCAGCTGATAGATGCAGTTATTGGGACCAAGCTCTTGAGTGGTTTCTGGGCCTCTGATCACCTATCAGGTGAGTCTAGAGCAAGGCTCTGAAGCCAGCTTCAAAAAGGGAACAGGAAAATGGTTTCTTCTCATTAGCTGACCAGGTGACCAGTGAGGGTGGAGTGGTAAGGACTTGGATTTGGGGTCAGGCAGGCCAGGTACGCATTTCAGCTCCTCCACTTACTATTTATGCAACCCTAAGTGTATTAGCCATTTTTGCTTTCCATTTCTTTTGTTCAAAATGGGTACAAAAATAGCTTCCTCCTTTCCCCTTAAAATTATTAAAAGAATTATATAAAATAAATATGAGAAATGCTTGGCACATTGTCTGGCAGCAAGTTCTCCAGAGATGTGAGCTATTATATTGACTATATTACATTTTCTTTAGATAGCACTTGACTATATGAAATCCTTTCCTGTCAACGGACGTGTCCTTGTTCTCGGTACACTAAACACATCATGGCTATCCTTGACAAGTTCTTAGAACTTCCTCCCCTAATCACTACCCATGAGAAACAAGAAAAATAGACATGAAGTCATAATTAAACCCCAAATACTTCACATGGGTTTAGGGAATGAATTAATCAACTGAAATAGGCTGATAAGAGATTAGATAAGGAGTTCTTAAAAGAAAAACAAAGGATGTTGCAAAAACTGGTAGAATTGTTTCTTATTGAGGGGTTCCTTTTTAGTGATCTTGGTGCCCAAACAGGCAAGGAGAAAAGTAGCTCAAATTCCCAGGTAAGCAAAACACTTGTTTTCATTACTCTCCTCAAAACATCTATCATTACTAAGTCTGAAGCAATAAAGTATTGTTCTAGAATCTTTGAGTGAGGCATTAAAAAAATGAAATACTAACCTAAAGGACAGCGAACTAGAGAGGGCCATTATCTTCCCTTGGACCTTGCCCCCCAGGCACGCGGCTCCTCTCCCAAGAAGCAACCAGAGTTACCAATTTCTTATGCATCTTTTGGAGATATTCTGTACAGAATGAAGCAAAAAAACTTTTTTATACAGATGGCAACAAACCAAATGCATTGCTTCATATTTTATTATTCTAGTTAATGATGTATCTTGATAATCATTGTAAAGTCAACACTGAGAACTTCCCTATTCTTTTCAAGACTGCAGAGTATGTGATCTTACGCAAACACCATCATTCATCGAGGGAATCCCCTCCTGATGGACATTCGGGTTGTTCTCAGTCTTTTGCTATTACAAAAAGTGCTGTGATAAATAACTTCCAACTTACGACATTTCTCACCTGTAGAGACAGATGTTTTAAAAAAAAAGCGTTTCTTAATCCTTTGGGGTCAGGATGCCCAGACACTCTGAGAAACTTGTGTAAGTGATGCCCCTCTAACACCAGGCCAGGGCACCAAGTCCCCGGCTGCAGTGGGGGTGGGCTGCCAATGGCTCGACGCTAGCTCTTCCTCCAGGGTGCCACCCTACTCAGATTACCCTGCAGCAGGCCCCAGCAGCGGTGACTCACCCAGAGGGACGAAACTACTGCCGATTCTCGGCGCATCTCGAGCTCCGGGGCGCCCCGCGGGATCACGTTGAAACTGGACTCGGGTGAAGCTGCCTTCTCTCTTGGTTTTATTCTCTGCCTTGTCCTGTTTTCCTTAGTCTTTTCACCTTGAGATAATTCCCTCATGCACCCAAATTCCTGTTTTAGGCTCTGCCTCAAGGGTTTCTCCTAAGAAAAATGTACATACAGATGTCAAAGAGAATTTTACAGATTATTTCAGAGAATTCACTGGGCCTCTGAGTTCCAGACCAACACAGGGCTTTACTTCGAAACATCCTAAAACATTCACAGTCTCACAAATACTACCTCACATAAGAGAGTATATTATAGCCAGCTATTTCTTCTGTACTTTAACTTCTCTATTTCCTTTTCGGTGGAAGATGCCAACTTGATTAATTACCTTTAGAAATTCAAATATTTTAATCGCTAATTGGATTGTTCATAATTGATGGGTTAAGAAGTGGAAATTTTTACCACAAAGTAGGCTCCAGTTCTCAAATGCATGCCCCAGGTAAAGTGTTTTTTCCTTTGGGAAAAGAGTGGAAATGCATAATCTTTCCAAGTTGCTTCAATATCTGATATCCTTTGGGGGGGAAATGTGGGAAGTATTTTCTCAGTCTTTTGATGTTAGATGCTCTGGTTTTCTCAGAGTTCCACAGAATTCTGAAGGACACATTCTGCTGTAATTAGCCAGTTTTTATTACCCGGTTTTCAAAAGTTGTAGGAAAATTGCTTCCTTAATCATTGGTAAATTCAAATGCCACAGATTCTTCCAGTTGGGTTTAATGAGTCAAATAGGTCCTGAAGAATGACTTTCCTAACCAAAATGGCATCTGAGTAGAGCAGTGTAGGTCTCCATGTCAATTACTGAAGCTTTGCTTTTAGAGCTGCCAGATGTGAGGAGATGTGACGGATAGGAGCCTGAATACTAATGATTAATAATAACAAGAGCAGCGCCGATGGCAGCTGCTATTCACAGAGCATCTGCGATAGCACCATGCTAGGCATTTGCTAGACAGTTTGTGTGCATCATCTGATTTAAACCCTCATGACAACCCCGTAAGGTAGGGCTTACATATCAGGAAATCGAGAGGCCAAGAGGTGCTTCTTTTTCGACTTCAGTGATATCAAATCAAGAGTCTCCCAACCTCTGCCCGATAAAAAGCAACCAAAGGATTGCGATTGTGATTGCCACATTATGGATGGGACTGAGTGGAAAAGGAAGAAGAAGTTAGGAGGGATGGGGCTGGCAGGACTTGCTGAAGATGAAACTTACCTCTAAATGTGCTGTTGGTGAGGCTTCCATCTCCACTGACCATGGAGAGGGCCTTGGGGTGGCAGTTGCTGACTGAGGAACCCCTCCAGGCCTGTGAAAGGGGGGATTCTCAAGTGTGAATTAAACATAACCTTCTCCCTTCTGCCCTCCAGATTCTGAATCCATTTAGAAGGAAATAGGAGTAATATAGGGTACAAAATATCTGCTTTCAGGATAGTCAAGCTGATTGCAGAGCATGAATGGAACTTTGGACAACTTAGTGGTGTAACCCTATCCCCCAGTTTAAACTTTGGGAACTGGGTACAGGAAAGCAGCCTGGAGAACCGGGCACAGCCTCACACTTGTGGGACTGAGATGTGAGACAGGCAGAAGGAGGGACTTCGTATGTGCCTTTAACTCACTCACTTCGCTCAGCAGAGGACCTGAACATCCAACATCCAGGGCCCAGTGAATGTCAAACGCTAGTCATCTCAGCAACCAGATAAATCACTCTCCCCATAGCAGGAGGACTGAGAGTTTAAGAGAGGGACCAGAAGCCTTTCCTCCAGAGAGGAGGACAGATGTTCACTCTCCTCTACAGAAATATGAAGACAAATATGAACCTCCTGCCTCAACCCTCCCCAGCAGGAACCTCTGTTGGGAAGTCCCACTTGCTCAATTTTAATTTGCTTCTAACAGATGCCACATATCCCAGGAATTCAACACCGAGACTCAAATAGAACAGAAGCATAGAGATACAAAGTGCTTCACATTCTCCACTACTGATAAAAATAAACTGCTGCTCATACACCACTCAGGTGCGGATATATGACAGTTGGATGTAGAAATACATGCAGCATATAGCCCTTGGGGAATGGTGAAAATGTTTTAGACAGGAGAAAAATCTAGATGACCTGGGGTGTGGTGATGATTTCTTAGATACGACACCAGATGCACGATCCATGCGAGAGACAGTCGATTAGAAAGACGTCATTAAAATTAAAAACTTCTGCTCTGAGAGACTGTCGAGAGAATATGAAGACAAGCCAGGGACTAGGAGAAAAGAAGGCAGAAGACATATTTGTAAAGGACTGTCATCCAAAATACACCAAGAACGCTTAAACCTCAACATTAAGTAAAGAAACAACCTGATTTTTAAATGGGCAGAAAATGTGAACTGATATCTCACTAAAGAAGATGTACAGATGGAAAATGGGCATAGGAAAAGACATTCAGTATCATTTGTTATTAAGGAATTGCAAATTAAAACCACAACACTATATACCAATTGGGCTTCCCAGGTGGCACTAGTGATAAAGAACCCGGCCGCCAGTGCAGGAGATGTACAAGGCATGGGTTCAGTCCCTGGGTCAGGAAGATCCCCTGGAGGATGAAATGGCAACGCACTCAGTATTCTTGCCTGGACCTCATGGACAGAGGAGCCTGGTGGGCTACGGTCCATGGGGCTGCGAAGAGTTGGACACGACTGAAGCAACTTAGCATGCGAGCATGCCTGCGCCTGTTAGAATAGCCTGAATTCAAAACAGTGACACCGCCAAACACTGGTGAGAATATGGCACAATAAAAACTCTCATTCATGACTAATGGGAATGCAAAATGATACCATCACTTTGGAAGACGGTTTGGCAGTTTCTTAGAAAACCAAACATACTAAGCACACAGATTACCATATAATCCGATGATCATGTGCCTTGGCATTTACCCTTCAGCCCAAAGAGCTGAAAATTTATGTCCACACAAAACTCTGCACATGCATGGTCATAGCAACTTCATTCATAACTGTCAAAACTTGGAAGCAACCAGAATGTCATTAAGTAAAGGGCATGGTGTGAAAATAAAACTAATCAAATGAGAAAAGCAAAGACTTTTCATGAACTTGTTATATAGGAAGGCAGTTGGCCACTCACTATTGACAGGGGCTCAAAGGCAGCAGAAGAGCAGGAAAGTTTATTGGCAGAAAAAGAGGAGGCTTCAGGTACGCCTTATTGGAGGCTGTTGGCACGCGGCGCTCCAGAGGGCTAACTAGAAGTGGGGCACCCCGGGTGACTGGTTAGAGGACATATTTGCTTGGCCCTAAGTTGGAAGCTATCAGTTATAAAGCAAGTGCTGGCCACTAGAGGCAGATTATTACAGAAGTTTTTGTTTAGCTCCATGGATTACCACCGGAGATAGCAGTCTGGCTTCCTTGAGTCTGACTTATTCTAGGCTGACTTCCTGAGTTGCTTACTGAAGATTAGTAGAGGTTGGCTTCCTGGGCAGTTTACTGTAGGTTGTAAGTCAAAGTTCTATTTTTATGTGGGGTCTGACCATTGTCCATTTGTATATTCAGTCTCTCAATGGATAAGTTAACAAGTGGTGCATCAGACATTAGAATATTATTCGGCACTAGAAAGAAATGAGCTATCAAGCCATCAAAGACATAGAGGAAGCTTAAATGCACATTACCAAGTGAAAGAAGCTAATCTGAGAAGGCTGTCTTCTGTATGATCTGTCTGTATGACATTCCAGAAAAGGCAAATTTATGGAGACAGTAAAAATAGTGGTGGTTGCCAAGGGTGGAGGGGGTGTTAATTAGTTACACAAAGAGGCCCGTAGACTGAGGTGTCTCTAATGGAGAAGAAGGCCTATGTAAACCAACCAAAATCTAAGCCTGTAAATGCTTCAAGGTTAGGAAATGAAAAGCTAAGGACAAGCAATCTGTTTGTGATCAACAGTCCAATAGACTCTAGTTCAGTCGCTCAGTCGTGTCCGACTCTTTGAGACCCCATGAATCGCAGCACGCCAGGCCTCCTTGTCCATCACCATCTCCTGGAGTTCACTCAGACTCACATCCATCGAGTCCGTGATGCCATCCAGCCATCTCATCCTCTGTTGTCCCCTTCTCCCCTTGCCCCCAATCTCTCACAGCATCAGAGTCTTTTCCAATGAGTCAACTCTTCTCATGAGGTGGCCAAAGTACTGGAGCTTCAGCTTTAGCATCATTCCTTCCAAAGAAATCCCAGGACTGATCTCCTTCAGAATGGACTGGTTGGATCTCCTTGCAGTCCAAGGGACCCTCAAGAGTCTTCTCCAACACCACAGTTGAAACGCATCAATTCTTCGGCACTCAGCCTTCTTCACAGTCCAACTCTCACATCCATACATGACCACAGGATAAACCATAGCCTTGACTAGGTGGAACTTGGTCGGCAAAGTAATGTCTCTGCTTTTGAATATGCTATCTAGGTTGGTCATAACTTTTCTTCCAAGGAGTAACCGTCTTTTAATTTCATGGCTGCAGTCACCATCTGCAGTGATTTTGGAGCCCAGAAAAAAAAAAGTCTGACACTGTTTCTACTGTCTCCCCATCTATTTCCCATGAAGTGATGGGACCAGATGCCATGATCTTCGTTTTCTGAATGTTGAGCTTTAAGCCAACGTTTTCTCTCTCCTCTTTCACTTTCATCAAGAAGCTTTTTAGCTCCTCTTCACTTTCTGCCATAAGGGTGGTGTCATCTGCATGTCTGAGGTTATTGATATTTCTCCCGGCAATCTTGATTCCAGCTTGTGCTTCTTCCAGTCCAGCGTTTCTCATAATGTGCTCTGCATAGAAGTTAAATAAGCAGGGTGGCAATATACAGCCTTGACGTAATCCTTTTCCTATTTGGAACCAGTCTGTTGTTCCATGTCCAGTTCTAACTGTTGCTTCCTGACCTGCATACAGATTTCTCAGGAGGCAAGTTAGGTGGTCTGGTATTCCCATCTCTTTCAGAATTTTCCACAGTTTCTTGTGATCCACACAGTCAAAGGCTTTGGCATAGTCAATAAAGCAGAAATAGATGTTTTTCTGGAACTCTCTTGCTTTTTCCATGATCCAGCGGATGTTGGCAATTTGATCTCTGGTTCCTCTGCCTTTTCTAAAACCAGCTTGAACATCAAGGAGTTCATGGTTTACGTATTGCTGAAGTCTGGCTTGGAGAATTTTGAGCATCACTTTACCAGCATGTGAGATGAGTGCAATTGTGTGGTAGTTTGAGCATTCTTTGGCATTGTCTTTCTTTGGGATTGGAATGAAAACTGACATTTTCCTGTCCTGTGGCCACTGCTGAGTTTTCCAAATTTGCTGGCATATTGAGTGCAGCACTTTCACAGCATCATCTTTCAGGATTTGAAATAGCTCAACTGGAATTCCATCACCTCCACTAGCTTTGTTCATAGTGATGCTTTCTAAGGCCCACTTGACTTCGCATTCCAAGATGTTAGATTAGTGATCACATCCTCATGATTATCTGGGTCATGAAGATCTTTTTCGTACAGTTCTTCTGTGTATTCTTGCCACCTCTTCTTAATATCTTCTGCTTCTGTTAGGTCCAGACCATTTCTGTCCTTTATCGAGCCCATCTTTGCATGAAATGTTCCCTTGGTATCTCTAATTTTCTTCAAGAGATCTCTAGTCTTTCCAATTCTGTTGTTTTCCTCTATTTCTTTGCATTGATCACTGAAGAAGGCTTTCTATCTCTTCTTGCTATTCTTTGGAACTCTGCATTCAGATGCTTATATCTTTCCTTTTCTCCTTTGCTTTTCGCCTCTCTTTTCACAGCTATTTGTAAGGCCTCCCCAGACAGCCATTTTGCTTTTTTGCATTTCTTTTCCATGGGGATGGTCTTGATCCCTGTCTCCTGTACAATGTCACGAACCTCATTCCATAGTTCATCAGGCACTCTATCTATCAGATCTGTGCCCTTAAATCTATTTCTCACTTCCACTGTATAATCATAAGGGATTTGATTGAGGTCATACCTGAATGGTCTAGCGGTTTTCCCTACTTTCTTCAATTTAAGTCTGAACTTGGCAATAAGGAGTTCATGATCTGAGCCACAGTCAGCTCCTGGTCTTGTTTTTGTTGGCTGTATAGAGCTTCTCCATCTTTGGCTGCAAAGAATATAATCAATCTGATTTCGGTGTTGACTATCTGGTGATGTCCATGTGTAGAGTCTTCTCTTGTGTTGTTGGAAGAGGGTGTTTGCTATGACCTGCACATCATAATTCCCCAAAGTCTACAGTTTACATTAGGGTTTACTCTTGGCATTGTGCATTCTGCTTTAACAAATTATAATGACACATATCTAACATTATAATATCATACAGTACAATTTCACTGCCCTAAAAAGTCCTCTGTGTCGTGCCTATTCATCCCTCCCCTGCCCTTGTTGTATCATAAACTGCGGCATACTAAAATTTTCTTGGTAAAACTCTATTAGCCTTTGCCCTGCTTCATTCCGCATTCCAAGGCCAAATTTTCCTAGTACTCCAGGTGTTTCTTGACTTCCTACTTTTGCATTCCAGTCCCCTATAATGAAAAGGACATCTTTTTTGGGTGTTAGTTCTAAAAGATCTTGTAGGTCTTCATAAAACCGTTAGACTCTAAGTCTACAGCTTATCAAATAATTTTCTTTCTTTGCTTCACACCTTGTCTGTGTAGGTACTTCCCCAGTTCCTGCCTGAGGCAGGACCATCACCACTTCCCATTTGATGCTGCCCCACTTGAACTGATGTTTGCTCTAATAAATTAAAAAAATTTTAGTATGCCTCAGTTTATGATACAACAAGGGCAGGGGAGGGATGAATAGGCACAACACAGAGGACTTTTTAGGGCAGTGAAATTGTACTGTATGATATTATAATGTTAGATATGTGTCATTATAATTTGTTAAAGCAGAATGCACAACGCCAAGAGTAAACCCTAATGTAAACTGTAGACTTTGGGGAATTATGATGTGCGGGTTCATGGATTTCAACAAACGAATTACTCTTGTGCAAGATGTTGGTCGGTGGAGAATACTGTGCATGTGGGCGGGGAGACAGGTATATGGGAACTTGTATTTTCTGCTCAGTCTTCTGAGAACCTAAAATTACTCTAAAAAATAAAGTCCACTTCAAAGGAAAAAAGAATGTTGTAGAACTAGACAGTGGTGATGTGTGTACAACCTTGTGAAATATACTAAATGTACTGAATTGCATACCTCAACGAGGTTAGTTTTACATTGTATGAATTCTGCCTCGATGTAAAAAAAAAAAGAAAGGCGAGGTGGTCACATTCAAAACCAAAACAAAACCTGTAGCGAGCATCCTACATCTTTTTAAACTGGTTCATTGCTGGGACTCGGCCATGTCCAGGCCTGCCTAGAAGCTGTGAGCTGGCCGCCTGAGGGACAGAGGTCCACTGGAGAAAGGACCTGCTCTGACAGGAAGGGGAAAGGCAAGCTTGGTCCAGTAAGGCAGAGGGCGGGGTGATTGGAGAATTGGATGTTTCTGGCCCTTACCTTTCCCTGGTGTAACTGTGTGTCCCCTGTCTTCTAGGCCGACTGGGCTGCCCTTTCGTTTACCATCAGGCCCCAGCTCTGCCTTGAGAGTAGGATATCCAGCAGGTGCTCAGACAGTGCTGACGGTTCCCAGGGGTAGCATTGTTCACACATCCCATTGGGGCCTCTCACCGCTGGTACCAAAATTCTGCTCTGGTTTGTCCTCCGCCTCTGACCCATCTGCTACCGCTCCCTGCCAGCCTAGCTTCTTCCCAACATAGGTCCATTATTCTGGCTGAAGGTTTTGTCACGATGGAATGGTTATTGAAAGGGTGACCTCTTCCAGGGCCTGGGAGTGGGCTCTTGTCCAACATTCAGAAATAAATTGTCCAGGGAGACACACTCACTACCAAGTGAGAGCCTTTATTGGGAAGGGGCGTCTGAGCAGAGAGCAGCAGCGTGAGGGAACCCAGGAGCACTGCTCTGCCACGTGGCTCACAGCCTCAGGTTTTAAGGTAATGGGGTGAGCTTTCTGGATTGTCTCTGGCCAATCATCTTGCTTGTGTTTGATCTGACTCGAGTCCTTCCTGTGGTGCCTGCATCTCTTAGCCAAGATGGATTCCAGCACAAGGATTTCTGGGAGGTTGACGGACTTACCATAGGCTGGTGTCTCCTCTTTCCTTTCGTCCCCTCCTGGGTTCTTCCAGTCAGAGGTAGCTGGTCATTTCCATGTTCCTTATATGAATCTCCTCTTGTGAGATCAGTCGTGCCAGTGGTTATTATCCTGCCTGGCCAGGGTGGGTGGTTTTAGTCAATGGTTCCCTAACAGAATTACATCAGTTTCCCTAAAGCTCTGGGTCAAATCCACCCAGGCCAGTCTCCTGGCAGAGACCACGCTCCTGCACTGGCCATCACTGTGCCCCTGGAGCCTGTCCCTCAGAACAGAGATCTATTTCCAGTGTTCTCTCTCCTTGAAGTCTAGAATCATCTTCACTCCTCCCTTCTCTTTTCTTTTGGACTGGCCCAGAGGAAACCAAAAGTTAGAGATCATGAAAGCCAGGATAAGCTAATAGTAAAAACACGACATTATGTCATAGAAAGAAGCATTACACAAACTCCAAAAAGAACTCAACCTCACAAGCAATAAGAGAAATACTCATTTAGTATTTAGCATATACCTACCAGATTGACGAAAATGAGAAAGACCAGCAATACCAGCTGTTAGCAAGGATGAGGAGCAACGTGTCTCCGCCACCCACTGATTGTGAGAGTCAAATGCAGTTAATGGGGAACAGTGCTCAGCAAGAGCACATGCTCAGTGTTGCTGGCCTCAAGAGCCCTCCAATCGCTTCATTTCATGAAGGCAGAGCGGATCCTCTTTGCATCAACAGGAGCTTTCTGGGCCAAGGTCTGGCCTCATCTTATCATAACCTCTTTGCCAAAGCAAAGTCTCCTTAGGATGGCTCTGCCCCTATCTCCTGGTGCAACTGGCACAAGAGGCAAGCCTGGGGTTCTTCTGCCTCTGGTTCTTCTTGAGGCTCCCAGTGAGGCAGGCCGGGGCCTGGGATCCCCTGCTGCAGTGCTTGCAGCTTGACCAACACCCTCTTGAGCAACAGAACACAAAGAAATTATGAGGGACTAAAAATAACTGCAGACCTGCGCAATTGGGGCAAATGGCAACCCACTCCAGTATTCTTGCCTGGAGAATCCCATGGATGGAGGAGCTTGGTGGGCTACAGTCCACGGGTCGCAAAGAGTTGGACACGACTTAGCGACTTCACTTATGAACATGCATGTGTGTGTGCTTAGTCAACTCAGTTATGTCTGACTCTTTGCCACCCTGTGGACTGTAGCCCACCAGGCTCCTCTGTCCATGGAATTCTCTAGGCAAAAATACTGGAGTGGGTTGCCATGCCCTCCTCCAGAGGATCTTCCCAATCCAGGGATCGAACCTGCATCTCTTACGTCTCTTGCATTGGCAGGTGGGTTCTTTACCACTCGTGCCACCTGGGAAGCCCAGATTATGAACAGTAAGACACTAAAAGGCCAAAGCCCAATCACCACATCCGAGGTGCGGCAAGCAAAAGCAGGGCATTACAAACGGCCCTGCACAGAGCGCCGCCAGGGGCAGGCAGACCACCTAAGCCACTCTCCCGGCTGACCCACCGATCCAGCCCCGCTCTCACCCCATTTAAGGAATCAGCTCCTCCCTTCCCCCTCACCCCAGGATCTGACCACGGGCATCTGATAGGGGTTCTCACTCCCTCTCGCTGAAGCACAAGTCCCAGCAAAGCCTTGCCTGAATTTCTCTTCTGGCTTCTTATCAGTTTGTATGGATTACAGTGTCCAAGGGCCAGGGCTGCCACCCTGGGTCAGTGTCACCAAGGTGGATAAAAGGATCTCCAGCTCCTTCTGCAGAGCAGCCTCCAGCAGCCTGGAGCTAGCACTGGGCCTTGCTTTAGGGCTGGCATACTTCATGCTGGCGTCAGTGGCACCTTTGGCCCTGGGCACAGCAGGGTCACCAGTGAGAATGGAGGGGCATAGCAATGTGCCCGCATTTCGATGGCTCTGTTCTGGAGCTTCACTGTCAGTATGTGAGACAGGCGGCACTCGTGCTTGGACACTGTGCCTGCGATGGCAGTCAGTGGTCCTGGGGCGCGTGCCTGCAGGGACAGAACAGGAGTGTGGACGTGCCAGCATCTTGGGTTGACAAGGGCACACTCCTCAGTGCTCCAGGAAGCTGGAGTAAAGGCCCTTCCACTGAGGGAAGTAAAGACAAGAACCAGATGGTGATGACGATCATGAGGGTAACGTGTTGATGCTCCAATTTTATATCTTGCTTGCATAACCTGGGAACCAGCCACAAAATGCCAATAAATCAGGCAACCCTCCAGAGCCAATTCTGTGTTTCTCAAAGGGAGGCCTTCAAATTAGCATCAGCATCAAGGGCAAAGTTCTTTAGACCTGGATGCTCAGATCCTACCCTAGGCCTGCTGAATAAGAATCACTGAGTGGGAGCCAAGGAACCTACATTTTAAGGCATTCCCCTGGTGATTCACGTTTCCCTTCCATCAAGGGAGGCAGGAGCTTCTTTGCAAGGACGGCCATGCCTCTGATGACCCTTGGGCTCAGAGTCTGAGCTCTGCTTCCTCCTCCTCTCAGCTCAGTCTTTTCACCAATGATTGGGGAGCCCTGCACATTGAAAGGGTTCAAGAGTTGTTTTCCAGGCTCATTCCATTCTCAAAACACAAACTCCTTGCCCCAGAATTCCTTTTAAGAACTTTTGCTTTGTAGAATGTCTTGAACAGGCGATGTTTATATTCCTAATGGGTTGTCAACATTATTTTTTGCTTTCATGGTGATTTTGTGAAACATAAGATTTGGGATGCGTCTTAACACAGTTTCAGGCTGTTATAGCCTGAAAGCCACTTGGGATTTCCCCTTAATGTATGTATCACACAAAGGAAGAAAGGGGCAGGGGGCTGTGTGCAGAGTTTCTGGCACTTTCACCCCTTGCCTTCCCCTCGTGTGCAGCTCTCACGGGGTGGGCTCTAGGTCAACTTGCCTTTTAGGGTTTACCAGGTTACCTGAAATTTTTTCTGTGGGTACTCTCTGCATCTTCTTCTTTTCTCATTTTTTTTCTCTTCCAGAGAAACTCTTCTCTAGAGTTTTTAAAAGTAATAATGCAAAAGAGAGACCCAACAGGATTTTACACATTGGCTTGAATTTCTTGTTACCCACAGTTTGGGATGTTACTTAGTTACCAGAAGAGTCTGGCCTGGGCTCCAAGAAAATTAGTTTGACACTAAAAACTTAAAAGTGCCAGATGTGCTCAATGTTTAGACAGGCTTGGTAGATGAAAAGTTCCAGAACTGGAAAGTGGTACAAGCATGGAACCCACTCGGAATCCACAGGCCTCTGCATTTATGCACTTTCCCTTCTCTCTTTTTTCTTCTCCAGGACATTTCATTGCCTATGGGTGGACAACAAATGTGTGTTCTTGCAAACGTGTCTCCTCCTGCCATGAATGATTTATCCTGTCTTTGCCCAGTGGCTGTTCTACACTTCTATGAAAATAAAAATAAAGTGGCCCCTGCTCTAGAAAAGGAGGAAGAGGGAATCTCAATTGAGTCCCCTATTTGTTTTATTTATAGAAAATCACAGACAAGGCAGCATGGCAATTTATAACTATGTTTGGTATATCTCCCCTGACGAACCCATGTTACACCACAGAGGGAAGTCTGACCTAGTCCATCTGGGGTGGGGCCCCTGGGAACTTGCATTTTTAAACAAGTTCCTAGATGGTGCTGATGCTGCCAATCTAAGGACCCCCAATTTGAGAACTGATCAGAGCAATGATTTTCTCAACCTTGGCTGCACATTTGAAGCACCTCGGGAGGTTTACTAAGCTGAATGCCTGAACCCACCTCAGAAGAACAGGGGGTTATGAGAGCCACGTCAGCACTTTCAATCACTCTGCATGCTCAGTTGCTTCAGTTGGGGCTGACACTTTGCAACCCCATGGACTGTAGCCCGCCAGGCTCCTCTGTCCATAGAGTTCTCCAGGCAAGAATACTGGAGTGGGTTGCCGAGCCTTCCTCCAAAGGATCTTCCTGACCCAGGGGTCAAACCCGCATCACCTGTGTCTACTGTATTGTGGGCGGGTTCTTTACCCCCTGAGCCACCTAGAAAGCCCTTCAATCACTTCAGGGCTGTGTCCTCAGTCTTGGTTGCACATCGATTACCTGGGGAATTTTTAAAACCCTGGTGCCTGGGCTTCTGCCAACTTCAGACCTATTCCCAGGCATCAGTGGTTTTCAAAGCTTTCCAGGTGAGTCACACATGCAGCCTGCAGGGCGAAGAGCCGCCAGAACACGGGCCGTTAGCTCAGAGCAGTTGCCACGGCTCTGGAAAGAGGGCGGGCCCTTCAGAGTAAACCCTCGTTTACTGGTCACTTCAAGAGCAGTTGTTTGTTTTTGTTTTTTCCTTCCTGTCCTTTCTCCTACCAAGTGGATTTTGAAACAGGGGCTCTAAATCCGTAGTGTTAATGCTGGAGGGGTTTTATTCAACATTTTAATAGTCACGGCAGCAAAAAGGATCACCACAGTCTTTCAAGGTCAGGGAAGCCACCACTTTGAACAAGTGGGCTTGGCCTTGCTAATACCTTCTTTCGAAGGTGGGAGCAGAGGTTGCCGTTTACCGGGGTAGATCGTATAGCCTCACTGGGAAGGTGGCATTCAGAAGGACACCAGGCGAGAGGTGAGGGAGCCTGCTGGTGGTTCGAACTGGTCGCACGCCAGCCTGTGACTGCAGGCTGTAGAGACGAAGACATCCAACACTGGAATAAAAGGAAGCAGTAAGGGTGGTCTGGGGAGGCCTGTCCAGTGCTCAGAACAGCTGGAAGATGGGGGCCCAGGTGCCTCAGGACAAAACGGGGACTTAGGGAGGCTTGGAAAACACAGTTGACTCAAACCTGGTGCTGAATGTGACTTTAAAATATATATGTATGTATGTATGTATGTATGTATTTGGCCACATTGGGTCTTAGTTGCAGCATGCAGAGTCTCTGTTGGGGCGTGAGAACTCTTGATTGCAGCATGTGAGATCTGATTACCTGACCTGGGATTGAACCTGGGCCCCCCACATTGGGAGCACAAAATCTTAGCCATTGGACCACCAGTGAAGTCTCTCAATGTGATTTTTTTGTTTGTTTGTTTTGATGAGGGACCCAAAGAACACACTTTCCTTTCAGAGAAGTTGGTTTAGACTAAGTCACTTTATGGAATTCTTAACCACACACAGACCTTTAAACCTGAAGGGATGCTTCATGAATACCCAGTGTCAATTCAGTTCAGTTCAGTCGCTCAGTCGTGTCCGATTCTTTGCGAACCCATGAAATCTCAGCACACCAGGCCTCCCTGTCCATCACCAAGTCCCAGAATTCACCCAAATTCATGTCCATCAAGACGGTGATGCCATCCAGCCACCTCATACTCTGTCGTCCCCTTCTCCTCCTGCCCCCAATCCCTCCCAGCATCAGGATCTTTTCCAATGAGTCAACTCTTTGCATGAGGTGGCCAAAGTATTGGAGTTTCAGCTTCAGCATCAGTCCTTCCAGTGAACACCCAGAACTGATCTCCTTCAGAATGAACTGGTTGCATCTCCTTGCAATCCAAGGGACTCTCAAGAGTCTTCTCCAACACCACAACTCAAAAGCATCAATTCTTTGGTGCTCAGATCACCCAGTGTAGTTCTCTCCAAGGTAGGTTTTACAGAGCTTTGGGCATTTCCAAAGGTCCTTTGAAGGGTCTTCTAGGAGATAAATGAGCTTCCCTGGTGGCTTAGATGGTAAAGAATCCACCTGTCAATGCAGGAGACGTGAGTCTCATCTCTGGGTTGGAAAGATCCCCTGGAGAAGGAAACGGCAACCCACTCCAGTATTCTTGCCTAGGACAATCCCATGGACAGAGGATCCTGGCGGGCTACAGTCCATGGGGGTCACAGAAGAGTCAGGCATGACCTAGTGACTAAAACCACAACAAGAGGCGAGAACCACGGTGGAGCCAAGCTGTGGCCCGGGGTGACCCTTCGGTTCAGTTCAGTAGCTCAATCATGTCCAGCTCTTTGGAACCCCACGGACTGCCACATGCTAGGCTTCTCTGTCCATCCCCAACTCCCGGAGTCCCTACCCCCCACCTATAGACATCAGGCCTAGTCAGTAAGGCACTTGCTATGTGGCTTCAAGACAATAAAAGACGGTGCAGGGCGCCTGCTCACTCCTGCCAGTCTCCTTCTGAAGCAGCTGCCCTGGGTGAACTCATTCAGTCCTCACCAACCCTGTGAAGAAGCTCTGTCCCCCTCCTACTGGTGAGGAAACGAGCCCAGGGAGGCCAGGGCCATTGTCCAGGGTCCCTGTCGTCTAGAGGTCAAGCTGAGACTCACACTCATGGTGTGTGGGGCCCTGGCTCCAGCACCGGGCGGTCTGCCTTCCTGGAGGCCGAGCTTGGCTCCCCCTCCAGCTCGCCTCCTGAGCTGGCTTGGCCACACGACGGGGGTTCAAGGCTGCTCCATCTACGCTTCAACGCAAGTTCCTCCCATTCCATGCCAGGGTGGCAAGACCCTGCCTCTTCATCCCCAAGTAGGCCTCTCTGTCTTTGCAGCTACAAACAAGTGGAGGGTCTGTGTCTGCTTCCCCTGGCAGGGTGGGCTGTGGGAGCCCCCCAGGCGTCCCCATGCAGCCCCAGGTCCCTCAGAGCCCTTCTCCACTCCCCCCTAGGCAGCCTACCTCTCAGGCATCCTCCCGGCCCAGCACGCAGAGCCGGGGACGGGCTCTCCATGGAGGGCCAGGCGGGTCTCAGGGCCGCCAGAGGCGGGCAAAGCCTGCCCTCTCTGCAGCTCAGCTGTCCTGTACTTTTCCTGAGCAGGTCCTTTCCTCCCTCCTTCTGCAAAGAGATGGCCCCTGGGGGTGTCACCTCTCTCCTTCCCGTCTCTCCAGAAGAGGACCCTCCTTCACCTCCTTCAAGTGCTTACTCCGGGGCTTGCTGCGCCACTCTATTTTTAGCAATAAATGAGGAGTGCAAGGTACGGGTCATGGGTTCTGGTAACTTGCCCTGAGGTTGATTCAGGCCCTCTGAGGCTCTTCCCTGAGCTTTGCAGGTCGAGGTTGAGAGGATATGGAACCCACTCCCGACCTTCTATCTGATCAGCGTCCTATTAGAGCCGTTTGGAGGAGACGGGAGGGTAACCTTGCCCAGTGGAGGACTTCATAGGCTAATGAGTGGGAGGATAATTCCAGCTATTTGGCGGAAGCGGTGGGGGTTTCCAGTTAACTGGTTTCTGGGGAAAACCATGCAGCTTTTGGATCAAAGGCTATTGCTCCTTTGAGCCGACCCCACACCTTGTGGAGTAGCCTTTGTCCTCTCAGCGTGGCTGGGGGCTTTGCTCAGGTGTCTGCCTTCCCTGCCCAACCTGAGCCTGCAGGCCTTGAAGGTCAAGCCACTTTCCCTGCAAATGGCCCTTCATTCCAGGAGGAAGCGTGCTGGATTCTGTACCTCAATCATGTAAAACTCGATTCCAGGGCTCTTCACACTCACGTAAGTTTGTTGGATCCATGAAACTTTCAGTTTCAAAAAAGGAACTCAGGCTTGGGGGAAAATGTCTGAGACCAGATAGTGAAGGTCTTTGTTCCTCATTTTATATTTCAGAAAACTCATTGCAAGGAGATGAGACATCTCTGACATGGTTATTGAGCTCACCTTGCTGCTGCTGCTGCTAAGTTGCTTCAGTCGTGTCCGACTCTGTGCGACCCCATAGACGGCAGCCCACCAGGCTCCCCTTACGTGAAGGAAAACTAAGCCTCGCATTTTCTAGGAAAGAGCTTAGGCAGAGAAACACTGGACTGAGAATCCTTCTAGAATAATGAGGAAAGTGACAATCACAGATCTATTACTTGTCCTCCTCGAGGGCCTCACTCTGATACCTTCTCTCCTTTCTTTTGGGGTAGCTTAGATAGGAAGTGTGGCATTGGGACGGTTTCATGTCATTATTTCAAGCCTACACGTAAAGCCAGATCCTGGCAGTTTCAACCATTCTCCCTCCTGGGCTGTTTGGAGGCCTGTACCTATATTCCACAAGGCAAAATCCGATTCTCTGGAATGCAGCCGTTGTTCCTTTTTAGGCTCTGGGACAGTTTGTTTAAGATAAGGAGAGGACTAACGGACTGGATTTAAAGTCACTGATGGAAAGACTGAGACAGCGGTTGCACCTATACGGGCACAATGGCCTCATCCCTGGGGACAGCGCCAGGGCCAGGGAAGGACGCTCCACCCACATGGCCCCTGGTCACTGCCGTTTACAAGAGAAACTGTCCTTATTTTCTCTCTTCCTCTAGTGATGTCCCTAGATGGCTAATTCTTACCCCTGGAGCTGTGGGGCTTCCCTAGTGGCTCAGACAGTAAAGAATCTGCTTGCAATGAAGGAGACCCGGGTTTCATCCCTGGGTGAGGAAGATCCCCTGGAGAAGGGGAAGGGTACCCACTCCAATATTCTTGCCTAGAGAATCCTGTAGACAGAGGAGCCCGATGGGCTATAGTCCATGGGGTCGCAAAGAGTCAGACATGACTGAGCGACTAACACTTTCACTTCAATTTACCTGAGGAGCTGTGGGGTTCAAGAGTGAACTGGAGTGAGAAGCAAAAAAAAAAAAAAAAGGATGCTTAAGAGCTGAAACTACTGCAGGAAAAACATGGGGCCCAAAACGGATGATTAAGTCCCAGGTCTCAGGCGAGTGCCTGGAATGGGCCACCAAGTGAAGAATTCAAGAACTTCCCAAAGCAGAGGGAAAGCAGATTTATTTGGGGAGACACAACCTCCATAAACAGAGTGTGAGCCATCTCAGAAGACAAAAGGCCCCAGGGCAGAATGTTGTTGGTTTTTATGGGATGGATAACTTCATAGGCTAATGAGTGGGAGGATAATTCCAGCTATTTGGCGGAAGGGGTGGGGGTTTCCAGAAATTGGGTGACCACCCATTTATTGGCCCTGGGATGGTCAGCCTCCAGAGAAGCCAATGGCAACCCAATCCAGTACTCTTGCCGGGAAGGTCCCATGGATGGAGGAGCCTGGGATTGCTAGGAGTCGGACACAACTTCACTTTCACTTTTCACTTTCATGCAAAGGAGAAGGAAATGGCAACCCACTCCAGTAGTCTTGCCTGGAGAATCCCAGGGATGGGAGAGCTGGGTGGGCTGCCGTCTATGGGGTCGCACAGAGTCGGACACGACTGAAGCGACTTAGCAGCAGCAGCAGCATGGTCAGCCTCAGAACTGTCTCGGCACCAGTTGGTGTGTTGTTTAGCATATGCTAATAGAACAACAGACTGGTTCCAAATAGGAAAAGGAGTACATCAAGGCTGTATATTGTCACCCTGCTTATTTAGCTTATATGCAGAGTACATCATGAGAAACACTGGGCTGGAAGAAGCACAAGCTGGAATCAAGATTGCCAGGAGAAATATCAATAACCTCAGATAAGCAGATGACACCACCCTTATGGCAGAAAGTGAAGAGGAGCTAAAAAGCCTCTTGATGAAAATAAAAGAGGAGAGTGAAAAAGTTGGCTTAAAGCTCAACATTCAGAAAACGAAGATCATGGCATCTGGTCCCATCACTTCATGGGAAATAGATGGGGAAACAGTGGAAACAGTGTCAGATTTTATTTTTTTGGGCTCCAAAATCACTGTAGATGATAACTGCAGCCATGAAATTAAAAGATGCTTACTCCTTGGAAAGAAAGTTATGACCGACCTAAATAGCACATTAAAAAGCAGAGACATTACTTTGCCAACAAAGATCCATCTAGTCAAGGCTATGGTTTTTCCAGTAGTCATGTATGGATGTGAGAGTGGGACTGTGAAGAAAGCTGAGGGCCGAAGAATTGATGCTTTTGAACTGTGGTGTTGGAGAAGACTCTTGAGAGTCCCTTGGACTGCAAGTAGATCCAACCAGTCCATTCTAAAGGAGATCAGTCCTGGGTGTTCATTGGAAGGACTGATGCTGAAGCTGAAACTCCAATATTTTGGCCACCTCATGCGAAGGGTTGACTCATTGGAAAAGACCCTGATGCTGGGAGGGATTGGGGACAGGAGGAGAAGGGGACGACAGAGGATGAGATGGCTGATGGCATCACCGACTCGATGGACGTCTGAGTGAACTCTGGGAGATGGTGATGGACAGGGAGGCCTGGCGTGCTGTGATTCATGGGATCGCAAAGAGTCGGACACGACTGAGTGACTGAACGGAACACCCTCCCACTAGGTGATTCCATCTAGTCTCAGAGCTTTAAGGGCCATTTGGAAGCCAGTGACACCCAAATCATCATCACTAGCCTTGACCTTTCCCAGGAACCCTACACTTAGGTACCCAGCTTCCTCCAGGACATCACCACTTAGGCGCATAACAGTCACTCCATGCTTAAAATGGCCGAAACGAGACCCTTAATGCGTACTCTTCCACCTCTCCCTCAAAAAGGCCTGCATCTCAGGCTTGGCTTTAGAAGCTACCTTTGATTATTCATTCTTCTCAACTCTCCCCTCTTCCCCATCAGCCCCTTTCCCACCACCATAGTCTAATCCACAACCTGTTCTGTCAACTGCGTCTCAAATCCTATGTCAGTCCATCTCCACTCCTACCAACCCAGTCCAGTCCCCTGTATCTATCCCTCTGGACTGGTAGCATCATCTCCCTGGTTTTTCCTTCTACCCTGGCAGGATCACGCCCTCACCTGCCTCTTCAACCTGGCCTTGTCGATTCTCTCTCTCATCTGTTCTGCTGTTGCCATACTGACCCTGTTACAATTTCTCATACTTGCCAAGTTTTTTTTTCACTTTAAATCATTTACTCTAGACATTTTCGCCATCTGGAATGATCTTTGTTCTGACAGGGCAAACAGCCCCCACAGCTCCAAAAATGCACTTAGTATTTGAAAGCAAAGGGCACATAAATGTTTCCATTATTCGCCACTTTAGATAATCTACACCGTGACTATATGCTTTCATCTGGGATGATTAGGAACTGTCGAGAGAAAAACGGAGACACTCAGAAATTCACCTTTCTTGTTAATAAGGTAATGTGATTCCAAACTGAAGAATTCTATGAGGTTATATGGTCCGTGACTCAGAGTGACTCACACTCCACCCTGGGTTTGATACAAATCCCTTCCTGATGCCAAAAGGAGATTTCCTTGGGTAATTTAATCAGTTGAACCTGTTGCTATGTTACCATTGCATCACTTCTTGCTAAGAGTTATCCCCCCTTTCCCCCAAAAGAGTCTCAGTGCTGTCTCCTAAACTTTAAAATTGACAATGAGCAATACTTTTAGGACAGACATTGTAAGGCTTAAACATGAAGGTCACAAAAACTGAATCCAATTCTCTTTTCTAAAATGAGACACAGAGGAAATGACACACAGAAACATTTCCCTGGATATGACAGGCTCGGTTATTCTGCTGAAAGTGCCTCAATGCACACTCCACCCTCCCAGGGGTGAAGTCAGATGGGCTGCAAACGCCTCGGTCACCATTCAACTACTTTGCAGTTTGTCAGTGGCTTTCGAAGCTCGTGGTCTTTGGGCCCTGGAGGAGATGTTTGCAGTTCAGGTTGAGTTGCGGGCAGCCGGGAGCAAGTCCATCATGTTGGGTGTTTTCAGATACCTGCATGTCTGCCCTGGGAAATAGAAGTTGGTGGCAAAGATCATTCTTCCACTCCCTGCAGGCTGTGTGGCCAGCATGCCCCCAGCCCATGGGGAAGGCAGAGACTGACAAAACAGAACACACTGACAGAAGGTGTGTGATCTCCTGATTAGCCAAGACATTCAAAAAACTCTCATTCTCCCTGCATTTGAGCCATGCCCTATTTGCCACCTTATATTACCTTTGCCTGGGCTTCTCTGGTGGCTCAGAGGTAAAGAATTAGCCTACACTGCAGGAGTTGCAGGAGAGGCAGGTTCAATCCCTGGGTTGGGAAGATCCCCTGGAGGAAAGCATGGCAACCCACTCCAGGATTCTTGCCTGAAGAATCCCCATGGGCAGAGGAGCCTGGCGGGCTACAATCCATAGGGTTGAAAAGAGCTGGACATGAAAGAAGCGACTTAGCATGCATGCATGCACACATTCCCTTTGCTCTCCTTCTCTGACCAAGGTATCAGAGGCAAAGTCCACGCTCCAAGGCAGTATGTTTCTGAGAATAAGGTAAAAAACTAAAACAGGGAAACAATTTAAATGTGAGCAAAACCTTGGTTCATGCTGTAGTCAGCGGAAGTTTAGGCTTGGATTCACAGTGTTGACCTGCTGCT
The DNA here is from genome assembly GCF_023091745.1 of Budorcas taxicolor. Lineage (NCBI taxonomy): Eukaryota > Metazoa > Chordata > Mammalia > Artiodactyla > Bovidae > Budorcas > Budorcas taxicolor. The sequence goes on from NC_068923.1 coordinate 83,304,935, forward strand.
TATCTCTGTAACCATAAAACAGATTTATTCAGGATCAGCAGCGAATTTATTATTTATTTTGGCTGCGCTGGGTCTTTCTTGCTGCACCCGGAGTTTGTCTGACTGTGGAGAGCAGGGGCTGCTCTCGCGTTGCGGGGCACGGACTTAATGCCTGGCTTCTTTTATTGCAGAGCACTGGCTCCAGGGCAAGCAGGCTTCAGTATTTGCGTGTGCGAGCTCTAGAGCTCGAGTTTAGTAGTTGCTGCACGTGGGCTTAGTTGCCCTGTGCCATGAGGGATCTTCTGGACTGCGGATCAAACTCATGTCCCCTGCACTGGCAGGCAAACCACCAGGGAAGGCACAATCAGCAGAGAACTGAAAAAAGAAAAAAAAAGGAACACGGAGCCTGCATCCATGGAAAGCCACGTGCAAGTCCCTGCTCAGCAAGGGAGAGACAGCACTTTTATGGGGGAAGAGGAAGTTGGGAGGGCTGGAGTAAATCGGGAGGCCAGGGCTTTTCCGTGGCGGAACTGTTGCCAGGAAAGAGGAGTCTGTGTTCCTACTGGGCTCTGCTGTGGTCTCAGGACAGAACAGCTCCCTTTTCTGGTTTCCCAACTCTTTAATTAAGGTTTCTGTGGATGAACTTTTCACAGCAACTACTATGTGAAACCCTCAAATGTGTATATTTACCTTTGACTCTTTTGGAAGGACAGAAGCAATATAGAAAAAGAAGATACGAGTAAAAAGTGTGACTAATCCCCACCAGATTTTTAATCGAAGCGCCTGTTTCCTGATAGCAAGCTCAAGTAGGGGAAAGGGGCACAGACAGGAGTCTGTTGGAGTCCACAGCTCGATCGCTGATGACTGTGGAGAAGGGAATGGCAACCCACTCCAGCGTTCTTGCCTGGAGAATCCCACGGACAGAGGAGCGTGGCCAGCTATAGTCCATGGGGTCTCAGAGAGTCAGAAATGACTGAGTGACTGATACTTTCATTTTCACATGTTTGGCACAGACTAAACCAGTCTGTTGTTCCATGTCCAGTTCTAACTGTGGTTTCCTGACCTGCATATAGGTTTCTCAAGAGGCAGGTCAGGTGGTCTGGTATTCCCATCTCTTTCAGAATTTTCCACAGTTTATTGTGATCCACACAGTCAAAGGCTTGGCATAGTCAATAAAGCAGAAATAGATGTTTTTCTGGAATTTTCTTGCCTTTTCGATGACCCAGTAGATGTTAGCAATTATAAAAAGTAGAGATTTCATTTTTTTCCCTTGATATGGATAGAGGGTAAGGAAATTAGTATAGATTTTAAAGGCTAAGTGATAGTAAAAATAATAATAGACATTAAATAGTGTGTGATTTAGTAATAATAATACAGTTAATAAGACAGTAAATATTACATGGCAGGCCCTTTGCTTATTATCTCACTTTTTTCCTCATGATATCCCTGCAAGATTGAAACTCTTCTTATCTCCAATTCAGCAAAGAACAAACAGTTTTATGGAAATTTTCCAGTGAGATGGCTTACACTTGTAGGTGGTGGATGAGCTCAATTTTACAGCCTCACTTTGACAAACGCAAACAGATGAGAAGCCTTTCCAAGAACAGAAGCCAGAGATTTAACACCTGCCGTGGCTGAGTGGGCTGAAGGACCGGATTTGTAGTGTTCCCGCGAAGTTCAGTGCATGTATACACCCATTTAATCCCCTCAGCAACCAAAAGACCTGGTTACTACGGTTTTCTTGGTTCCATTTTACAGACATGGAAACTGAGAAAAGAGAGATCAAATAACTTGACAGAGGTGGAGATAGGATTTGACCCCAGTTCTGTTTCCTTCTGATTCCACGCTTCTGGCCAGCATACTCTGCTTCCTCCTGGGCCTCAGTTCTTTCATCTAGAAGGCAGGAGTTAAAACTCCACTCGTGAGGTTTAAGAGAGGATTACGCTGCACAATGCCAGGTAAATGAAAGAGCTATAGCTATTAGGTGCTCTGGGAACGCTATTTTTGTGGGGATGAGATAGTAAAGAAACCTTTGTTTGGAACCGTAGAATTTAGAACTTGGAGTCTTCCTAGGACTCTTGGCTAGTTTTTTCCCCCTAAATTCTCAGTGCTGACATTCTCCATGTTTCCTTGCAGTTTCCCTTCTGCATATATCACTAAAATATGCATGAAACCCCAAGATGCAAATTCAGCTTTCTCAGGAAAACCATTACCATTAAACCAGTTTGTCAGATTGGTGATGATGGGGTTAAAATCAAAATAGCAAGCTGGCTCCCAAAGGGTTGTTGTTCCTGCCGACCTTGAGATTCTGAAAGAAAATAATTGAAGCAGGGCCTGTGCAAGGTTCCCACAGAGATTTATGAACAAAACCTTAAACACCTCAGCAATGCAGCCTGTGTTTAAATCGCTCCATTGTCAGTGACCTCCAGCAGAAAATCTGAGAGGGGGATGATTTGAGAGCTCCCAGCAGGAGAGACACCATGGCGGGAACGGGAAAAGTGTCTCTCTTGCAGAGGCACCTGGACACCTGGACACACAGAGGAAGTAAAAGCTCTTGAGTTGAATTAAAAGGTGAGGGGCCAAGACCTAGTGGGCCATGCGTGTTTTTAATGCATTGTCTGTCCCTGTTAGCATTTCACGTCTCAGCCTTGACCACAGATTCGTCCCCCACTAACATGTATATTCAGATACACGCTTAACTTTTCAAAATAGATAGTTTGCCCAAAGAGAACTCTGGGACACTTTTTGTTTAAAACAGTATCCATTTCTTAGAATTGGTTCTAATCAAAGCCAATGGTGACTTAATGTCTTAAAACTGCCTCAGTGAGACATTTCTGAATTCAGTCTACAGGGCATTCACACTTTTGAAAATGGATAAACCTTCAACGAGTCACAGTACAGGTAGTTTGTTTCCATTCCGAGAACTGACCTTAAGCTTCGTAGTATCAAATTCATTCTATTTTTCCCTGCGTTTTTTTCAAGATTTGTTCCAGATAATGCTTACATGGTAACCAATACAAATAACCAGTCACCCAGCTGAAGGACTTCCCACAAGGGAATGTGGAAATTAGGATACAGTGACATTGCTGGCTTGCTTCCCTGAAATGATTTCATCAGTCAGTCAGTTCAGTCGCTCAGTCGTGTCCGACTCTTTGTGACCCCATGGACCACAGCACACCAGGCCTCCCTGTCCATCACCAACTCCCGGAGGTTACCCAAACTCATGTCCATTGAGTCGGTGATGCCATCCAGCCATCTCATCCTCTGTTGTCCCCTTCTCCTCCTGCCTTCAATCTTTCCCAGCATCAGGGTCTTTTCCAAGGAGTCAATTCTTCGCATCAGGTGGCCAAAGTATTGGAGCTTCCACTTCAGCATCAGTCCTTTCAGTGGATATTCATGACTGGTCTCCTTTAGGATGGACTGGTTGGATCTCCTTTCAGTCTAAGGGGCTCTCAAGAGTCTTCTCCAACACCACAGTTCAAAAGCATCAATTCTATGAAATCATAGCTGTACCCAAATCCAGCATTTGTGCTCATAGACACACACATAGCGTTCACCCTCAGCCAAATTCACCAACCCATCTGAATCAGTTCACAGTAAGACTGAGATCCTTATTGTGAAGCAAAAGGAGATGGCGACACACTTCGGTCAGCTCCCTCAGACATCCTCAGAAGCCAACTTCTTCACCTTTGGCCAAATGGATGTATAGTCAGCTCTTCCTATCCACAGATACTGAACCTACACATTCAGGGTGCTAGTGAGTACTACATCATTTCATATGAGGGACTTGAGCATGGCGGAGTCCTGGACCCAATCTTCTATGGATACAAGGGATGAATACAGTTACATGGTCACATAAGTCCTTTTATAGATGTTTGGTATAAAGAGGTTATCAATTTCCTCCGGAAACCAATTGGCAAACAGAGTCACTGGGACTTAAACAGGTTCACTGGTTAAAAAAAAAAAAAGCCCACATGAAAATGGATGGGCAACGATTCCACTCGTCGTTTTAAACTCAGACTCCAACACAGGGACTCGAACACACACTTGTACACAAATGGTCATAGCAGCACTAACCACGAGGCAGAGGAAGGTGGAAACAACCCAAATGTCCATCACGTGATGAATAGATCAGCAAAATGTAATGCCTCACATTGTATATCATTCAGTCTTAAAAGGAGTGAAGTTCTGACCCATGCTACAACGTGGATGAATGTGGAAACCATTCAGACACAGAAGGTCACACATGCTACATGACTCCACTTAGATGCATATCCAGAACAGGCAAGTCCATACAGACGGGAAGCAGATTAATTGTAGCCAGGGTCTGGACAGGGAGGTGAGAGAATGGGACTTGACGCCTTAAGGGGAATACAATTTCCTTTTTGGGTGGAGGCTATTGTTTGGAACGAAGTAGATGTTGAAGCTGAAACTCCAATATTTTGGCCACCTGATGCGAAGAGCTGACTCATTGGAAAAGACCCCGATGTTGGGAAAGATTAAAGGCGGGAGGAGAAGAGGACGACAGAGGATGAGATGGTTGGATGGCATCACTGACTCAATGGACATGAGTTTGGGTGGACTCTGGGAGTTGATGATGGACAGGGAGGCCTGGCGTGCTGCAGTTCATGGGGTCGCAAAGAGCTGGACATGACTGAGCAACTGAACTGAACTGAACTGAACTGAGAGGTGATAGCTGTACAACATGGGACTGTACCAAACACCACTGAACTGTACACTGTGAAGCAGTCGATTTTGTTATGTGAATCTTAGCTCAACAAATAGAAAGAAAGGCCAGGGAATAAGACACAGATCCCACCAGAGAGGAAGGAACTTGGCTGTTCCTGCCTGTGCTGCGTCTCCAGCCCCAAGGCCTCTCTCCCCTCTCGGTGATCTCACTGGTTTGCTTGGATACGCAGCTGTTACCACTCAGGTTTCTGTTGCCTTGACGTGTAGCAAGCAAAAGCGCTGAGACACCGAGGTTTGTAACAGAGAGAGAGTTTATTCACAAATCAGCTATGTGAGGAGGTGGCAAAACCTGTGTTAGACTCACCTCCTCAGAGGCAGGGGGCTTGAGTATTTATGGCATAAAGCATAAAGAACCAGCGTGGGCTGAGGCGTGGGCAGTCTGGGGGAGGGGCAGTATTTGTCATTCTGCACAGTCGTGACTAAGCTCCAGGTCCCTCCACATTCAAACGTGGAAGCACATAGCACCATCTGAGGGTGGAGTTTTCAGTCCTCTGCCTTCGAGAGGTCACCCGGCAGACACGTGTGCACACCCAGTTGGAGGGCTGGTGGTTCTAATCAGTCTTAACTAGCTCAGCTTGAACCAGACACAGCAAAGTCCAAGTTCCTGGAAAACAACTTGGACAAACACTTCTTGCTTAGGCTTGAGGACGTGCAAGTCTTCACCTTGATTTGTGAAGGCAAAGGGAGAGAGGTTTGACCATCGATTGGCTTCAATGGCACAGAAGATGAGAAATCTCCATGCCACCCACTTGTCCAGCCCATCAGTGTGCTGCCAGTCAGCTGCCATCCCCAACCTAGCACTCGTCTTCCACATCCAATAACAACTGCCCTTGGCTGCTGTTCAGAGGTTTGCCAGTACCCATTGGACAGTAGCTGGTGAGGGCCTGGGACCCTGCCTTTACCTGGGTACCACTTTGCTCATCCTCATTTTGCCTCGGAACTTCAGGGAACCAAGGATTTAAAGGGTTTTGAGGTGTCCTTCTTGTTGCCAGAGAAGTCTGACCTATATATAGGGGATTTTCCTAAAACAACAGAACACTTCCAGATTCAAGGAAGTGAGAATTGGATTGTTGTCTTAGCCTGGGTCACCCAGAAAGCAGAGCCTGAGACAAACGCACACAGGCAAGTGGGTTATTTGGGAAATGATCCCATGGAAGAGTAGAGAAGGGCAGAGGGGAACTAGGAACCAGGGAAAAGGGAAAACCAATATTCAGATGCATTATCAGTTTGGCCCCTGCGACAGGTGCTGCTTGATCTTGCCTGAACTTTCTGAGGAGACACCTGCATGGTGTCTTCTCAGGACTACCAGCCTCGATTACAGTAGGGGGAAATATCTGTCCATCAGTATCTGTCCCTGCTTGATCAAGCGTGGTCCAGTAGTACTCACATTTCTGAACTGCACATTTGTGATTGCCCAGCTCCTTGGAAGAAAAGCTATGACCAACCTAGACAGCATATTAAAAAGCAGAGACATTACTTTATAAAAAAAACATCCGTCTTGTCAAAGCTATGGTTTTTCCAGTTGTCATGTATGGATGTGAGAGTTGGACTATAAAGAAGGCTGAGTGCTGAACAACTGATGCTTTTGAACTGTGGTGTTGGAGAAGACTCTTGAGAGTCCCTTGGACTGCAAGGAGATCCAACCAGTCCATCCTAAAGGAAACCAGTCCTGAATATTCATTGGAAGGAATGATGCTGAAGCTGAAGCTCCAATACTTGGGTCATCTGATGCAAAGAGCTGACTCATTGGAAAAGACTCTGATGCTAGGAAAGATTGAAGGCAGGAAGAAAAGGGGATGACAAAGGATGAGATGGTTGGATGGCATCACCAACTCAATGGACATGAGTTTGGGTAGACTCCAGGAGTTGGTGATGGACAGGGGAGGCCTGGCATGCTGCAGTCCATGGGGTCGCAAAGAGTTGGACACGACTGAGTGACTGAACTGAACTGAGTGCCCAGCAGGTTCTTGTAGCATCTCACATGCTGGCATCAGAGATGCCCCGGCAGCACAGGATGCGTGTGTTGGCAGCACTGGTCTATTTGGAGCCCCGGTTGTAGCTGTTTGATCAGCAGCGGCTGGAGCAAGGCGGAGGCTCATGGGACCTGCACTGGCTCGAGGCATGAGTGCCACAAGGATGTGGGGAGAGCGCCTTAGACTTGGAAGCAAACATCTGAAAGCGGCATCTATGAATGGCTAGCATTTGTGTTTCTGCAGTTCTTCATTCCCACTGACCAGGCAGCCATCGTCAGATAAACTCTGCCTGAAACCTTCCAAGCCTCAGGTGTTGACTGGGCACCATCTGTGTGCTAGTCGCTGGGCATCGAGCAGTAAGACCGCAACATCCTTGCTCTTAAGAAGCTTACATTCTAGTGGGCAGAGATGGGCAACATAAACCACCAAATAAACAAGAGACATGTCAGATTAACTAAGTGCCGGAAGCTGACCCAGGGTGGTGCTGGAAGGGCCAGCTTACCTTCTTACTATTGCTTTGAGGCGTTACACAGGTGGGTGGTTTGGCTTCTGGTTCCTGTTTCCAACAGCTCTGTGACTCATTCACATTTTCTTTAAAATCTATTTCAATTCTTAGTCAGACACAATTGCACAGTTTTTAAGCCTAACATTTAAGAACAAATTCATGATTCATAAGATCCTATGATACATACTAAGACCAACCATGTCTTCTTAGAAAAAATGTGAGAATCATTCTTAATTTACTGTTCTCCTTTGCATCTCTCTCCCACACACTCTCTCTCTCTCTCACACACACACACATGTCAGCTGTACTTCCTGCCACTTCTCAAACCCACTCTCCTTTTCCGGCTCTCCATCCCCACAGCACGTGTGGTCCAGGCCTCCGCCACCTTTTGTGCAGGCTCTGTGTGGCTTCCTGTTGGCTGCCCAAGTTTTGCTTTGCTCTGCAACCTCATTGCTGGGTATCTGGAAGAATTTTCATTTTGGTACCTATTACTCACTGGTCTGTGTTATGCCCACCAGAGTTTCGAGGAATGACTATAGGCAAATATTTAACTACACACCTGCTTTCCCAATGAATGACTAGAATGACATGATACCTTCCCTTGTCCCCTCTCTCTAGCCTGCGCCTCCTCATTCCTTACCTTTCTCATTGCATCATCTCCTGGGGACCCAGATCTGAACACATTTTGGTTTATTGTTTGGAAAATGTACTAAAAATTGAACACAGCCTTTCAACATGAACACCCCACAGTGGTTCTATTTTTTCTTTTGAACTAATGCTCTTTTAAGACAACAACAAAAATTTATTTATCTATTTGGCTGCACCAGATCTTAGTTGTGGCATGCAGGATCTTCAGTCTTCACTGCGGCATGCAAGATCTCTATTGTGGCATGTGGGGTCTAGTTCCTTGACCAGGGATCAAACTCAGGTGATGTGCAGTGGAAGCATGGAGTCTTAGCCACTAGATCACCAGGCAAGTCTCGAACTAATGCTTTTATTAAAAACATTGGGTTAGCCAAAAGTTCGCTTGGATGGAAAAAGCTGAATGAACTTTTTGGTCAACCCAATATATTTCAAGAGTGGATTTCTGAGCTTTGATAAATAAATACACCTGTGTAGCCACAAGTCCAAGGTAGAGAACATTCCCATCACTTGAGAAAGTTATCTCTTGCCCTTTTGAAACCATGTACAAGCTCCTGTGTCCTTGTCTTTTGAAGTAAAATGCTGACTCTAGAGTTAATGATTGGGAAATGTGAAGATGGAGAAACAAAGAAGAACTGTTGGGCTAGGGAACTGGTAACAATTTAGACTATAATTTTGCCACACAACAGAATCACCAAACTCCCAGTTTCCTGAAAGGTATAGATAAAGGCCTGACACACATTCTGAAGCAGTTTTTACAGGAAGCAGACCACACTGCAGATGAAAACTGCTGACCACAAGATCATAGACCCTAAACTAGTTGAAACCAGAAGGTTGATGATGCTTGAAAGTTCACCTTGATGCCAACCAATCCAAGAACTCTCCATGAGCTGATCACACCCAGCTCCTTGAACACTAAAACTCCTCTCTCTTCCCTCCAGGGTGGGTCACCCAGTCTTCAAGGCCTTAGCCCACTGTGGTCCCCTTTGCCTGGCAAAGCGATTAAAGCTTCTCTTTTCTACTTCACCCAAAACTCTCTTCATGTTTCTATTCATCACCGGTGAGCAGAGGCCAAGTTTTGGCAACATTTTCTTAGTCCAATCTTACCAACAGTAGCAACCACTATTCTGATTTCTCCCACTGTAGATTAGTTTTACTAAACCAGAAGGACTCTTCTGTGACTGGCTTCTTTCAGTCAACATAATGCAATTGAGCATGTTGTTTTATGTGTTGGGAGTTAGCTCCTTCCTACTACTGAGTAGTAGTATTCCGTTGAATGGTTATACCAGTTTGTTTATCCATTCTCCTGTTGACAGGCATCTGAGTTGTTTTCAGTTTGGGGCTATAATGAATATAACTTTTATACACATGTAGTTTTATTGACTTTTGTTTCTGTTTATCATTTTTTACCTGGGCTTTTATTTACCCAGAAGTGGAATTTCTGTATCATAATGTATCAAATATTTAAATGTATCATAATATCAAATATTTAAATTTATAAGAAATTAACAAATAATTTTCTGAAATGGTTGTGCCAGCCATGTATGAGAGTTACAGTCCCTTGCTCCACGTTCTTGCTAACATTTAGTATTATAAGTTATTCTATTTTTTCATTTTAGCCATTCTTATGGATGGAAGTGGTCATTGTGGTTTTAATTTGAATTCACTCAGTGAACTTGATCGTCTTTCATATGCTTATTGACCCTTCACATATCTTCTTTTACAAAGTGCTTGGTCAAGTCTTTTGCTCATTTTTATTGAATTGTCTTTTTATTACTCAATTATAGGAATTCTTGATAGTATCTGGATATAGATATATATATATACTGAATATTTCTCTTTGCGTCTGGCTTACCTTTTCATTTTCTTCATGGTGTCTTCTGAGGAACAGAAATGGCAAACTTTTATAAAGTTCAATATAACTTTTTATACTTAGTGATTGTTCTGTCTAACACATTTTAGCAAACATATTCTCTTAGGTTTCATTCTAGAAGATTTATATTTTCAATTTTTTTGTTCAAGGCAATCCATGATCTAATGAGTCAATGCTTCGCATCAGGTGGTCAAAGTATTGGAGTTTCAGCATCAGTCCTTCCAATGAATATTCAGGACTGGTCTCCTTTAGGATGGACTGGTTGGATCTCCTTCCAGTCCAAGGGACTCTCAAGAGTCTTCTCCAACACCACAGTTCAAAAGCATGTATTTTTCAGCACTCAGCCTTCTGTATGAACCAACTCTCACATCCATACATGGCTACTGGAAAAACCATAGCTTTGACTATGTGTACCTTTGTTGGCAAACTAATGTCTCTGCTTTTCAATACACTGCCTAGGTCTGTCACAGCTTTTCTTCCAAGAATCAAGTGTCTTAATTCCATGGCTGCAGTCACCATCTGCAGTGATTTTGGAGCCCAAGACAGTAAAGTTTGTCACTGTTTCCATTGTTTTCCCATCTATTTGCCATGAAGTGACAGGACTGGATGCCATGATCTTAGTTTTCTGAATGTTGAGTTTTAAGCCAGCTTTTTTGTTCTCCTCTTTCACATTCATCAAGAGACTCTTTAGTTCCTCTTCTATTTCTGCCAAAAAGGTGGTGTCATCTGCCTATCTGAGGTTTTTGATATTTCTCCAAGTAATCTTGTTTCCAGTTTGTGAGTCATCCAGCTTGGCATTTCACATAATGCACTCTGCATATAAATTAAATAAGCAGGGTGATAATATACAGCCTTGATGTACTCCTTCCCCAATTTTGAGCCAGTCTGTTGTTCTATGTCTGGTTCTAACTGTTGTTTCTTGGCCTGAATACAGATTTCTCAGGAGGTAGGTAAGGTGGTCTGGTACTCCCATCTCTTTAAGAATTTTCTGCAGTTTGTTGTTAATAATATGTATATATAAATCACAAGATAGCCCTAACTCTTGTGAAACCTGCAGTTTTCAGCCTTAAAAATGCTTCACACAAATGGGGCCCCGACTAACGAATGGATAAAGAAGAGGTGACACGTGTATACAATGGAAAATTCAGCTCAGTTCAGCTCAGTTCAGTCTCTCAGTCGTGTCCGACTCTGCGACCCCATGAATCCCAGCACGCCAGGCCTCCCTGTCCATCACCATCTCATGGAGTTCACTCAAACTCACGTCCATCGAGTAGGTGATGCCATCCAGCCATCTCATCCTCTGTCGTCCCCTTTTCCTCCTGCCCTCAATCCCTCCCAGCATCAGAGTCTTTTCCAATGAGTCAGCTCTTCACATCAGGTGGCCAAAGTACTGGAGTTTCAAAGAACACCCAGGGCTGATCTTTAGAATGAACTGGTTGGATCTCCTTGCAGTCCAAGGGACTCTCAAGAATCTTCTCCAACACCACAGTTTCAAAGCATCAATTCTTCAGTGCTCAGCTTTCTTCACAGTCCAGCTCTCACATCCATACATGACCACTGGAAAAACCACAGCCTTGACTAGACAGACCTTTGTTGGCAAAGTAACGTCTCTGCTTTTCAATATGCTGTCTATGTCGGTCATAACTTTTCTTCCAAGGAGTAAGCGCCTTTTAATTTCATGGCAGTGAAATCACCATCTGCAGTGATTTTGGAGCCCCCCAAAATAAAGTCTGACACTGTTTCCACTGTTTCCCCATCTATTTCCCATGAAGTGATGGGACCAGATGCCATGATCTTCGTTTTCTGAAGGTTGAGCTTTAAGCCAACTTTTTCACTCTCCTCTTTCACTTTCATCAAGAGGCTCTTTAGTTCCTCTTCACTTTCTGCCATAAGGGTGGTGTCATCTGCATATCTGAGGTTGCTGCTGCTAAGTCACTTCAGTCGTGTCCGACTCTGTGCGACCCCATAGATGGCAGCCCACCAGGCTCCCCAGTCCATGGGATTCTCCAGGCGAGAACACTGGAGTGGGTTGCCATTTCCTTCTCCAATGAATGAAAGTGAAAAGTGAAAGTGTTACTCAGCCATAAAAAGGAATGAAATAATGACATTTGCAGCATCGTGGATGGACCTAGAGATTATCATACTAAATTAAATGAGTCAGAAAGACAAATATCATATTATATCACTTATATGTGGAGTCAAAATATGACACCAATGAATATATCTACCAAATGGAAACACACTCACAGACACAGAGAACAGACTTGTGGTGGCCAAGGGTAAGGGGGTGGGGAGGGATGGTTGGGAATTTGAGGTTAGCAGACACAAACTATTATATATAGAATGCATAAATAACAAGGTCCTACTGTATGGTATAGGGAACTGTTATCAATATCTTGTCAGTTCAGTTCAGTTGTTCAGTTGTGTCTGACTCTTTGCAACCCCATGAATCACAGCACTCCAGGCCTCCCTGTCCATCACCAACTCCCAGAGTTCACTCAGACTCACATCCATCGAGTCAGTGATGCCATTCAGCATCTCATCCTCTGTCGTCCCCTTTTCCTCCTGCCCCCAATCCCTCCCACCATCAGAGTCTTTTCCAATGAGTCAACTCTTCACATGAGGTGGCCAAAGTACTGGAGTTTCAGCTTTAGCATCATTCCTTCCAAAGAAATCCCAGGGCTCATCTCCTTCAGAATGGACTGGTTGGATCTCCTTGCAGTCCAAGGGACTCTCAAGAGTCTTCTCCAACACCACAGTTCAAAAGCATCAATTCTTCGGCGCTCAGCTTTCTTCACAGTCCAACTCTCACATCCAACCACTGGAAAAACAATGGCCTTGACTAGATGGACCTTTGTTGGCAAAGTAATGTCTCTGCTTTTAAATATGCTGTCTAGGTTGGTCATAACTTTTCTTTCAAGGAGTAAGCGTCTTTTAATTTCATGGCTGTAGTCATAATATCTTGTAATAAATCACAATAAATAAGAAAAATAATATATATTTACGTGTATATACATATATACATAATGTATATATATACATTTTAATCACTTTGCTATACCACAAAAATTAATGCAACACTATAAATCAATTATACTTCAATAAAATAAAAGTTTTAAATGGCATCAACTCATTTTCTTGGGTAAAAGCCATGATTATTTGCTCAGTCCGCTCGTTCCCTGTTGATTCCTTTTCTCCTTTCCTAGTTGTATAACAGTAGAAAGTAAGATATCAAAATCCCTCTACCCTGTTCCCAACCAAAATAACAGAAATCCTGAATCATAGCACCCCAAGGCTCAAATACTAAATCTGATTTCTTCTCCATCTACTGCAGAAAGAAGTAGATGCTTTCTGCAGAGAAAGTGACTGGAAGAGATATGAGATCTTGTGTGAAACACTGTGTCTCCTAGGGAATCTTCAAGGGCCAGCTGAAATCATGCACAAAGGCAGCTGGTTTCTGATTGCTGCATATGTCACCTTAGGACATACATGTTTGCAGCCTGGTTGAACAGGAAAGAGACACCAAATGTATGAGAGTGGTGCAGACGGGTGGGTAAAAGGGCATTAGAATTAAACCTGACCTTTCTCCTTGCTCCAAAGGATGAGACAGTCCTAATGCTACAGAGATTTATTTGTACTAACAAGCTTTTATTTCAAAATGCAATTACCCATGGGATGATTAAGCCTACAGCATTGGCGATTGCATTAAATTCAATTAAGTCCTCTGCAATCTGAGTCATTATTTGGGGGCGGGGTGGGGGGGGGGGGAAGGATGCACATTCCAGTTACAAGGAGATGGAAAAGAAGATGATCTAGGGCAAAATTTCCCACATCTGCTGCATAAGATCTATCAGAAAAGCTTCTTAAAAACACAGATTCCCTTTTCCTTCTCCCCACCTCACACCAGCTCTGAATCAGGAAAGACTGATGTAGGGGCTAGGACTCAATATGATAAAAAGCTTCCTAGGTTGTCCGATGCTGGCAGCTCAGGAATGAGCATCGAGGAAGCACAGGTCTTGGACACTGGTTTGCTGCCCTGATCAAAATTCAGTCTGATTTTCAATTTGACAGACGTTAAACTAGATGCACTAATGCTGGTTGGGACTGATCCACCTACAAAGTTCACAGAAACTTATGTATAAACCAGAATGCCAGCTCCCTAATTATAAGGAGGGATTACCCTTCTCAGGAGAAGGAAATGGCACTCCACTCCAGTGCTCTTGCATGGAAAATCCCATGGATGGAGGAGCCTGGTGGGCTACAGTCCATGGGGTTGTGAAGAGTCAGACATGACTGAGCGACTTTGCTTTCACTTTTCACTTTCATGCACTGGAGAAGGAAATGGCAACCCACTCCAGTGTTCTTGCCTGGAGAATCCCAGGGACTGAGGAGCCTGGTGGGCTGCCGCCTATGGGGTCGCACAGAGTCGGACACGACTGAAGCACTTAGCAGCAGCAGCAGCTACAACCCTTCTCAGAGATCAAAATGCTCATGCTTGCCATACAGAACACCTGCACAACCACACTTTTAATTAGATGGTTGCCTGCTATTGATCTATGAAATCAGATGGCATTTTTCGCTCAGGCTACAGAAGCAAAGCAGTAATCCTTGTACCACTGAGGTATAGGCATACTGATATATGCCTCAGAACAGATCTCCTTAACCCTGGCCAGAGCTGGAGATACATTGCCAAATTCTTGCCCTCAGACATACTCTTCTAGATTCTGTATCTCCTAAGAGCAAACCCAGGGAAGGTTCTGCTGCTCACCGTGCTCAGGCAGCTCGCCTCTTTGGGGCAGATTTTCCAGCCACGACTGGAGTGATGTTGTGCCATCCCTAATGGGCATGACCAGACACTTCCTGGGATGTTGCTTCTTACTCTGTTTTGTAATAATGTGTACTTTACATAAAAAGGAAACCTTTACTTAAAAAGTTATCTACATGCAAAACTGCAGGTGATGAAAAGTTTTTCATTGTTGGATAACTGATTTGCAATGAAAATGATTTTGTCATCCAGATTTTGCTAACTTTTTTTGTTTCTAAGATGTTTATTCTCTCTTATAATACTGCACATACATTTTATTAAATTTCCATTTTCTTTGTTGAACTCACATCCCATTCATGCTTCTCTGGTCCCCTACGTCATACTCCATGTGCTCACATCACCAGTATCTTGGTGACTCCTTAGATGAGGTAAATTTATTATTTATCCTGCTCTGATCTGACGCTCAATCTTGTGAACTTACCTCCCAGTGGGGAGGAGACTTATAATAAACATATAATAAGAATCAAAAAAATAAGAAAGTGTGAATGCTTTGAAGAAACTAAACTAGACCAAAGGGTAGAAAGGGGTAGAAAGACTGGAGCTGGTAGTTGGTCAAGGAAGCCTTCTCTTCAGATGTGACATTTATGTTGAGAAACAGAGCCTCATAATTATACCCTCAAAGCATATTTATTTCCAAAGCCACACATATATCTCCATCATGAATACTGACATTGTTTAACTAAAGGATTCAGTACACGGTTTTGCTAAATTTGTTATGAACAGCTAAAGGGGAAAATAGATGTCTAGATAGTTTGAAAACTGTTCCACTACTAAACACAAGAAATAGCAGGTATAATATAACAAATATTTATAAATATACTGTTTCTAAATGAAATATATATTTAAATTAAGAGATGGGCTCACAATAAAGTAAAAGAAATCATCGGTCACCAAAAATAATAAGGAAAATAAAAGCCAGTAAGGTCAACATGAGACTTGAAGCTTCAGCTGCTGCCAGGAAGGAGTTTGGATACCAGTCCCTATGTAGGAACAGGAGATAAAGCCTTTAGCCTGAGAGACAAGAAATTGAAACTGCAACTGCAACATGAAGCCAGGATAAAAGAGTGCAGAATTTTAAAATAAATTTTTAAAAAATCCATTAGCTTTGGATAGGAGTTTGTTTGTTTGTTTGTTTGTTTTAAGATATCCCTGAGGATTTATAGCCACATAACCATCTTGTGTTCAAATTCATGCCATAAGCAAGATGTAGAAAATTTTAAATTGAGATAATAGCATAAAATGTAGAGTTTAGCTGGTGATGGTCCTGGAGTATCTTGCAAAAGCAAAAACAGCACCTCTCTTGAAGAACGTTCCCTTAATGTGTCTCTGTCAGGATTTCAAGAGATTAAATTTGAATGAGGCCAAGTTCATGGTCTAAAACTGTAAAACATATGAGGAAACAATAACGTGAAAAAGAGTATGCAAATGGAATAGAAGACAGAATTAGAATTTAAATGTTAGGATTCTTGAATAGAAATGATCTTTAAAAGGATTTAAAGGATTAGCTATATAAAAGAAGGTCTTAAGGGAAAAGTACAAGATTCTCTGAAAAAAGATCAAGCTGACCTTTAGAATGAAATAGAACTTTTAGAAATTAAAAATATGGCAATAAAACTTGTTGAACGTGAAAATATTTACATATTACATATCTAACAATGGACTTGTATCTGGAATATGTAAAGAACTCTCTAAATAAATTATTGATACATATAATAATTTAGATGGATCTCAAAGACATTATCTTCTTCATGGATCACAGCCCTGTCATGGTGATAGGGCTTGTGTAACTCAATAAAGCTATGAGCCATGCCGTGCAGGGCCACCCAAGACAGACAAATCATGGTGAAGAGTTCTGACAAAACGTGGTCCACTGGAGGAGGAAAGAGCAAACCACTCCAGTATTCTTGCCACAAGAACCCTATGAACTATATGAAAAAGAAAAAAAAAAAATGACACCAGAGGATGCCCCCCGCAAGTTGGAAGGTGTCCAATATGCTACTGGGGAGAGCAAAGGGCAATTTAATAGCTCCAGAAAGAATGAAGAGGCTGGTTCAAAGCAGAAAAGGTGCTCAGCTGTGGATATGTCTGATGGTGAAAGTAAAGTTCAGTGCCATAAAGAACAATCAAGGTAAACTGGACATGGTAAAGTAGGAGCTGTGGGCAAAAATGAACATTGACATCTTAGGAATCACTGAACTAAAATAGATGAGAATGGGTGAATTTAATTCAGAGGACATTAGATCTGTGGGCAAAAATCTCTTAGAAGAAATGGAGTAGCCCTATAGTCAACAAAAGAGTCTGAAATACAGTACCTGGATGCAATCTCAAAAGCAACAGAATGATCTTGGTTTGTTTCCAAGGCAAACAATTCAACACAGCACAGTAGTCAATTAGCACAGTAATCCAAGTCTATGTCCCAACCACTGATGCCAAAGAAGCTGAAGTTGACCAGTTCTAGGAAGACCTACACAATCTTCTAGAACTAACACCAAAAAAGACGTCCTTTTCATCATAGGTGATTTGAATGCAAAAGTAAGAATCCAAGATACCTGGAGTAACAGGCAAATTTGGCCTTGGAATACAAAATGAAGTGGGGCAAAGGCTAACAGAGTTTTGTCAAAAAAAACACACTGGTCAGTGTAGACACAATTTTCCAACAACACAAGGGATGACTGTGCACATGGACATCACCAAATGATCAATACTGAAATCAGATTGATTACATTTTTTGAATGGGAAGATGGAGAAGCTCTATACAGTCAGCAAAACAAGAGCTGGAGCTGACTGTGGCTTAGATCATCAGCTCCTTATTGGCAAATTCCGACTTAAAATGAAGAAAGGGAAAACCATTAGGCCATTCAGATATGACCTAAATCAAATCTGTTATGATTATACAGTGATGAATAGATTCAAGGGATTAGATCTGGTAGATATAGTGCCTGAAGAACTATGAACAGAGGTTCCTGGCGTTGTACAGGAGTAAGTGACCAAAACCATCCCAAAGAAAAAGAAATGCAAAGGCAAAGTGATTGTCTGAGGAGACTTTACAATCAGCTGAGGAAGAAAGAGAAGCAAAAAAAGCAAGGGAGAAAGGGAAAGATATATCCAACTGAATGCAGAGTTCCAGAGAATAGTGAAGCGAGATAAGAAGCCCTTCTTCAATGAACAATGCAAAGTAGTAGAGGAAAGCAATAGAATGAGAAAGACTAGAGATGTTTTCAAGAAAATTGGAGATTTCAGCAGAACATTTCATGCAAGCATGGGCAAAATAAGGGAGAGGAACAGTAAGGACCTAACTTAGGCAGAAGAAATTAAGAAGAGGTAGCAAGAATGCACAAAATAACTATACAAAAAGGTCTTAATGGCCAGGATAACCAGGATGGTGTGGTCACTCACCTAGAGCCAGACATTCTGGAGTTTGAAGTCAAGTGGGCTTTAAGAAGCATTAGTATAAACAAGGCTAGTGGAGGTGATGGAATTCCAGCTGAGTTCTTTCAAATCCTAAAAGATGATGCTGTTAAAATGCTGCACTCAATATGTCAGCAAATTTGGAAAACTCAGCAGTGGCCACAGAACTGGAAAAGGTCAGTTTTCGTTACAATCCCAAGAAGGGCAGTGCCAAAGAGCGTTCAAACCATCAGACAATTGCACTCATTTTGCATGCTAGTAAAGTTATGCTCAATATCCTTTGAGCTAAGCTTCAGCAGTACATGAACCAAGAATTTCCAGATGTACAAGCCGGGTTTAGAAAAGGTGGAGGAAACAGAGATCAAATTGCCAACATTCCTTGGATCATAGAGAAAGCAGAAAATTCCAGAAAAACATCTATTTCTGCTTCGTTGATTATGGTAAAGCCTTTGACCATGTGGATCGCAATAAACTGGAAAATTATTAAAGAGATGGGAATACCAGACTATGTTACCTGTCTCCTGAGAAACCTGTATGTGAGTCAAGAAGTAATAGTTAGAATCTTACATGGAACAACTGACTGGCTAAAATTGGGAAAGGAGTTCAGCAAGGCAGTATATTGCCACCCTGTTTATTTAACTTCTATGCAGAGTACATCATGAGACATTCTGGGCTGGATGAATCACAGTTCAGTTCAGTTCAGTTCAGTCACTCAGTCATGTCTGACTCTTTGCGACCCCATGAATCGCAGCACGCCAGCCCTCCCTGTCCATCACCAACTCCCGGAGTTCACTCAGACTCACATCCATCGAGTCCGTGATGACACCCAGCCATCTCATCCTCGGTCGTCCCCTTCTACTCCTGCCCCCAATCTCTCCCAGCATCAGAGGCTTTTCCAATGAGTCAAGTCTTCGCATGAGGTGGCCAAAGTACTGGAGCTTCAGCTTCAGCATCATTCCTTCCAAAGAAATCCCAGGGCTGATCTCCTTCAGAATGGACTGGTTGGATCTCCTTGCAGTCCAAGGAACTCTCAAGAGTCTTCTCCAACACCACAGTTCAAAAGCATCAATTCTTCGGTACTCAGCTTTCTTCACAGTCCAACTCTCACATCCATACATGACCACAGGAAAAACCATAGCCTTGACTAGACGGACCTTAGTCGGCAAAGTAATGTCTCTGCTTTTGAATATACTGTCTAAATTGGTCGTAACTTTTGTCCCAAGGAGTAAGCGTCTTTTCATTCCATGGCTGCAATCACCATCAGCAGTGATTTTGGAGCCTGAAATTAAGTCTGACACTGTTTCCACTGTTTCCCCATCTATTTCCCATGAAGTGATGGGACCAGATGCCATGATCTTCGTTTTCTGAATGTTGAGCTTTAAGCCAACTTTTTCATTCTCCTCTTTCATTTCCATCAAGAGGCTCTTTAGTTCCTCTTCACTTTCTGCCATAAGGGTGGTGTCATCTGCATATTTGAGGTTATTGATATTTCTCCCGGCAATCTTGATTCCAGCTTGTGTTTCTTCCAGTCCAGCGTTTCTCATGATGTACTCTGCATAGAAGTTAAATAAGCAGGGTGGCAATATACAGCCTTGACGTACTCCTTTTCCTATTTGGAAACAGTCTGTTGTTCCATGTCCAGTTCTAACTGTTGCTTCCTGGCCTCCATACAGATTTCTCAAGAGGCAGGTTAGGTGGTCTGTTATTCCCATCTCTTTCAGAATTTTCCACAGTTTATTGTGAAAATTGAGGAAAACAACAGAATGGTAAAGACTAGAGATCTCTTCAAGAAAATTAGAGATACCAAGGGAACATTTCATGCAAAAATGGGCTCGATAAAGGACAGAAATACTATGGACCTAACAGAAGCAGAAGATATTAAGAAGAGGTGGCAAGGATACACGGAAGAACTGTACAAAAAAGATCTTAACAACCCAGATAGTCATGATGATGTGATCACTCATCTAGAGCCAGACATCCTGGAATGTGAAGTCAAGTGGGCCTTAGAAAGAATCACTATGAACAAAGCTAGTAGAGGTGATGGAATTCCAGTTGAGCTGCTTCAAATCCTGAAAGATGATGCTGTGAAAGTGCTGCACTCAATATGCCAGCAAATTTGGAAAACTCAGCAGTGGCCACAGGACTGGAAAAGGTCCGTTTTCATTCCAATCCCAAAGAAAGGCAATGCCAAAGAATGCTCAAACTACCACACAATTGCACTCATCTCACATGCTCGTAAAGTGATGTTCAAAATTCTCCAAGCCAGGCTTTAGCAATACGTGAACCGTGAACTCCCTGATGTTCAAGCTGGTTTTAGAAAAGGCAGTGGAACCAGAGATCAAATTGCCAACATCCGCTGGATCATGGAAAAAGCAAGAGAGTTCTAGAAAAACATCTATTTATGCTTTACTGACTATGCCAAAGCCTTTGACTGTGTGGATGACAATAAACTGTGGAAAATTCTGAAAGAGATGGGAATACCAGACCACCTAACCTGCCTCTTGAGAAATCTGTATGCAGGTCAGGAAGCAGCAGTTAGAGCTGGACATGGAACAACAGACTGTTTCCAAATAGGAAAAGGAGTACGTCAAGGCTGTATATTGCCACCCTGCTTATTTAACTTCTGTGCAGAGTACATCATGAGAAACGCTGGACTGGAAGAAACACAAGCTGGAATCAAGATTGCCGGGAGAAATATCAATAACCTCAGATATGCAGATGACACCACCCTTATGGCAGAAAGTGAAGAGGAACTAAAGAGCCTCTTGATGAAAGTGATAGAGGAGAGTGAAAAGTTGGCTTAAAGCTCAACATTCAGAAAACGAAGATCATGGCATCTGGTCCCATCACTTCATGGGAAATAGATGGGGAAACAGTGGAAACAGTGTCAAACTTCATTTTTGGGGGCTCCAAAATCACTGCTGATGGTGACTGCAGCCATGGAATGAAAAGACGCTTACTCCTTGGGACAAAAGTTACGACCAACCTAGAGAGTATATTCAAAAGCAGAGACATTACTTTGCCGACTAAGGTCTGTCTAGTCAAGGCTATGGTTTTTCCTGTGGTCATGTATGGATGTGAGAGTTGGACTGTGAAGAAAGCTGAGCGCCGAAAAATTGATGCTTTTGAACTGTGGTGTTGGAGAAGACTCTTGAGAGTCCCTTGGACTGCAAGGAGCTCCAACCAGTCCATTCTGAAGGAGATCAACCCTGGGATTGCTTTGGAGGGAATGATGCTGAAGCTGAAACTCCAGTACTTTGGCCACCTGATGTAAGAGTTGACTCATTGGAAAAGACTCTGATGCTGGGAAGGATTCGGGGCAGGAGGAGAAAGGGACGACCAAAGATGAGATGGCTGGATGGCATCAAGGCCTCAATGGACATGAGTCTCAGTGAACTCCAGGAGATGGTGATGAACAGGGAGGCCTGGCGTGCTGCGATGCATGGGGTCGCAAAGAGTTGGACACGATTGAGCGACTGAACTGAACTGACCTGAACTGATTGTGATCCACACAGTCAATGGCTTTGGCATAGTCAATAAAGCATAAATAGATGTTTTTCTGGAACTCTCTTGCTTTTTCCATGATCCAGCGGATGTTGGCAATTTGATCTCTGGTTCCTCTGCCTTTTCTAAAACCAGCTTGAACATCAGGGAGTTCACGGTTCACGTATTGCTAAAGCCTGGCTTGGAGAATTTTGAGCATCACTTTACGAGCATGTGAGATGAGTGCAATTGTGTGGTAGTTTGAGCGTTCTTTGGCGTTGCCTTTCTTTGGGATTGGAATGAAAACGGACCTTTTCCAGTCCTGTGGCCACTGCTGAGTTTTCCAAATTTGCTGGCATATTGAGTGCAGCACTTTCACAGCATCATCTTTCAGGATTTGAAATAGCTCAACTGGAATTCCATCACCTCCACTAGCTTTGTTCATAGTGATGCTTTCCAAGGCCCACTTGACTTCACATTCCAAGATGTCTGGCTCTAGATGAGTGATCACATCATCATGACTATCTGGGTTGTTAAGATCTTTTTTGTACAGTTCTTCCGTGTATTCTTGCCACCTCTTCTTAATATCTTCTGCTTCTGTTAGGTCCATACCACTTCTGTCCTTTATTGAGCCCATCTTTGCATGAAATGTTCCCTTGGTATCTCTAATTTTCTTGAAGAGATCTCTAGTCTTTCCCATTCTGTTGTTTTCCTCTATTTCTTTGCATTGATCGCTGAAGAAGGCTTTCTTATCTCTTCTTGCTATTCTCTGGAACTCTGCATTCAGATGCTTATATCTTTCCTTTTCTCCTTTGCTTTTCGCCTCTCTTCTTTTCACAGCTATTTGTAAGGCCTCCCCAGACAGCCATTTTGCTTTTTTGCATTTCTTTTCCATGGGGATGGTCTTGATCCCTGTCTCCTGTACAATGTCACGAACCTCATTCCACAGTTCATCAGGCACTCTATCTATCAGATCTGTGCCCTTAAATCTATTTCTCACTTCCACTGTATAATCATAAGGGATTTGATTTAGGTCATACCTGAATGGTCAAGTGGTTTTCCCTACTTTCTTCAATTTAAGTCTGAATTTGGTAATAAGGAGTTCATGATCTGAGCCACAGTCAGCTCCTGGTCTTGTTTTTGTTGATTGTATAGAGCTTCTCCATCTTTGGCTGCAAAGAATATAATCAATCTGATTTCGGTGTTGACCATCTGGTGATGTCCATGTGTAGAGTCTTCTCTTGTGTTGTTGGAAGACGATGTTTGCTATGACCAGTGCATTTTCTTGGCAAAACTTTATTGTCTTTGCCCTGCCTCATTCCGCATTCCAAGGCCAAATTTGCCTGTTACTCCAGGTGTTTCTTGACTTCCTACTTTTGCATTCCAGCCCCCTATAATGAAAAGGACATCTTTTTTGGGTGTTAGTTCTAAAAGGTCTTGTAGGTCTTCATAAAACCGTTCAACTTCAGCTTCTTCAGCGTTACTGGTTGGGGCATAGACTTGGATAACTGTGATATTGAATGGTTTGCCTTGGAGATGAACAGAGTTCATTTTGTCGTTTTTGAGATTGCATCCAAGTACTGCATTTTGGACACTTTTGTTGACCATGATTTCTACTCCAAGTTGGAATCAAAATAGCTGAAAGAAATATCACCAACCTCAGATACACAGATGATAATCACTCTAATGGCAGAAAGTGAAGAGGAACTAAAAGAGCCTCTTGCTGAGGGTGAAAGAAGGGAGTGAAAAAGCTGCCTTAAAACTCAACATTCAAAAAACAGAGATCATGGCATCTGTTCCCATCCCATCACTTCATGGCACACAGATGGGGAGAAAGGGGAAACAGTGACAGATTTTATTTTCTTGGGCTCCAAAATCCCTGAGGACAGTGACTGCAACTATTAAATTAAAAAATACTTGCTCTTTGGAAGAAAAGCTGAAACGAACCTAGACAGTATATTTAAAAGCAGAGACATCAGTTTGCCAACAAAGGTCCATATAATCAAAGCTATGGTTTTTTCCAGTAGTCATGTATGGATGTGAGAGCTGGACTATAAAAAAGGCTGAGCACTGAAGAATTAATGCTTTTGAATCATGGTGCTGGAGAAGACTCTTGAAAGCCCCTTGGACTGCAAGGAGATCAAACCTGTCAATCCTAAAGGAAATCAACCCTGAATATTCATTGGAAGGACTGATGCTGAAGCTGAAGTTCCATACTTTGGTCACCTGATGCAAAGAGCTAACTCATTGCAAAGACCCTGATGCTGGGAAAGATTGAAGGCAAAAAGAGAAGAGGGCAGCAGAGCATAAGATGGTTAGATAGCATCACTGACTCAATGGACATGAATTTGAGCAATCTCCAGGAATAGTGAAGAATAGGAAGCCTGGCATGCTGCAGTCCATCAGGTAGTGAAGAGTCAGACATAGCATCTGAACAACAGTAACAACTAAGACATTATATGGAGTGAAGAAAGCCAGTTTCAAAGGATTATAAACTGTACAGTTAAACATTTATATACAATTCTCAAAATGACAAAATTAGAGAGAAAATTAGAGAGATAGAGAGCAGATCAGTGGATATTCAGATTTAAGAGAAGGCGGAAAGGATGTGAGACTATAAGAGGCGGCATGAGGGAGTTCCTACATGGTGATGGAACAAGGCTGTAATGCTGGTTATATGAAGGTTCATGTCATAGTTTGAGATACATGTCATAGTTTTATACATAAATACCTTAAAATATGAGTATATGCAAAAACTTGTGAAATCTGTTCTTTATTTGATAGTATTGTGCCAATCAACTCCTTCCATAATTCACTCTAGTTGTTTAATAAGTCACCATTGGGGAAAGCTGAACATAGGTACTCATAAATTCTCTGTACTATTTTTGCAACTAACGATTCTATAATTATTTTAAAATAAAAATTATTTCAAATTTTAAAACTATAGAATATGTATGCATTTTAAAACTTAATGGACATATTAACAACAGACAAGTCACAGGAAAAAAAAAAGAGAAATGTTGATCTGAAAGACTGATCTGAGGAAATCACCCAAAGCCCACCAACCGAGGAAGACAAAGAGATGAAAAGTACAAAAACAGTGAGACATGGAGGACAAAGCGGTGTTCCACATAAGTTTGATGGGAATTGCAGATAGGAAAAACAGAGAAAATGTAGGAAAGAAGCTATCTGACTAGATCATGCTGAGCTTACAAAACTGATGACAGACATGAATCCATAGATTCAAAAAGCCCAACAACTTGCAAACTGTGTAAATAACAATACACTCACCCTCAAACATACTATAATCAAACTATAGAATACCAAAGGAAAAGAGATTTAAAAAAAACAACAGGCATGGTTCACTTTACCTGTTGCTAATCATTCTTTTATTTTCATTGAAAAACAAACTGCCTGGTGCTTTCTCTTGTATTTACATTTGAAATCTGCTATCCAAATACACCAATAACTCAGAATATCTATAGTTTATTACTTTGGGGACAAAATGAAAAACACTCTACACTGCCTAAACTTTTGTGCAATCCTGGTAGTAAGAGCTGAGTAAATCTGACAGGCACATGGTCCTTGCTGGCCAAGAACAAATCAACAGACTGTAAGTCTGCTTTAATTTCACTCAACTTGTTTTCACTGCTATAAATAGTGAATAAATCAAACCCACCCTTCCTCCCAGCTCAGTCTGCAGCACAATGACAGCTCAGCGTAAACACCCTTCAATTAATTTGTTCGGCACTCAGATGGTACAGGAGAAGGCAATGGCACCCCACTCCAGTTCTCTTGCCTGGAAAATCCCATGAAAGCCTACCAGATGGAGGAGCCTGGTAGGCTACAGTCCATGGGGTCACGAAGAGTCAGACACGACTGAGCGACTTCACTTTCACTTTTCACTTTCATGCATTGGAGAAGGAAATGGAACCCACTCCAGTGTTCCTGCCTGGAGAATCCCAGGGACGAGGGGCCTGGTGGGCTTCCATCTATGGGGTCGCACAGTTGGACACGACTGAAGTGACTTAGCAGCTGTAGCAGTAGCAGCAGATGGTACAGGTTTAGCTCCGCACACCCCTTCTACCTGAGGTACCAGGCTCTGACTTAGAACTGGGAAAATTAGTGAAGAGAAAAATAATTTAGCTTTTTTTTTCTTCTTCTTCCCCTTCTCTTTTCCTATTTTTTTTTTTAAAAATTTTCTCCCTCCTCCAGGCCCACCCCTTCTTCATCTCTTTTACCTAGTGAACATGAAACTTCTCTGTGAATCAGGCAATTTCATTCAAAATGGGGTGATTTACAATATAGAGCAATGGGCTGTTTCTGACTCTTCTATAAAGCCCTTAAATCTCTGAGTCTTGTTTTTACCCATCTTTAAAATGATGCAAAAATACAACCCTGTAATTCTGCTTATGTCAGAAGAAATACAGTGTTACAGCCCAACACTTCACAAATATGTTTTACCATTGTATTCCACTGCAATATAAGCTGTAGTGGAAATAAATCATTTAACTTTTTAATATATTTTTCAACTGACACTTGATTAATACATCAAGTTGAAAATAAAAAGACAATCCTTAAGGATTTATTGGGACACTGTGGAAGGATTATTTATCTCTTCCTGTTTGATTTTTGGTGAATGAGTAAAGGGTGAGAGGCCATTTCCTTTGGAGTTGGCCAAAAGTAGGACTGCATACAAGGAGCAAATTCTTAAAGAATGAGAGTCATATGGAAAATCTACTTACAATTTCCTCATTTGGGGGATTTCCATGACTATCCCCCATTGGAAACTTTCTCCATTTTTTACACTGTCCTTGGCTTCGATGGACTCTGACAAGTGTATTTCTATAAAGAGCAGTTAAAATGGGATATATTGTGTGCTTCTCAGTTCTCAGAGTAGGAATAAATGGAAAGAACTATGTATGAAAGAAGGCTGTATGATCTCTGACTGTATCAAGATCTCCTCAGGCACACGGATGGAAAGGTCCTCAGCTTGTCCTCTTGGATCTGGGATGGAGGCTTCACTCTGTTTCCTGAGGACCTGCACGAGGGGTCATGTTGATGTCATGCAAAGATGATTCTGTCTCTGGCCACAGGTCATCTTGATGCCTTTGTGGGTTATTTTTAACTAGGAAAAATTCACAGTACAGCAGAAAGTGAAGAGGAACTAAAAAGCCTCTTGATGAAAGTAAAAGAAGAGAGTGAAAAAGTTGGCTTAAAGCTCAACATTCAGAAAACGAAGATCATGGCATCTGGTCCCATCACTTCATAGGAAATAGATGGAGAAACAGTGGAAACAGTGTCAGACTTTATTTTTTTGGGCTCCAAAATCACTGCAGATGGTGATTGCAACCATGAAATTAAAAGACATTTACTCCTTGGAAGAAAAGTTATGACCAACCTAGATAGCATATTCAAAAGCAGAGACATTACTTTGCCGACTAAGGTCCGTCTAGTCAAGGCTATGGTTTTTCCTGTGGTCATATATGGATGTGAGAGTTGGACTGTGAAGAAGGCTGAGCGCCGAACAATTGATGTGTTTGAACTGTGGTGTTGGAGAAGACTCTTGAGAGTCCCTTGGACTGCAAGGAGATCCAACAGTCCATTCTGAAAGAGATCAACCCTGGGATTTCTTTGGAAGGAATGATGCTAAAGCTGAAACTCCAGTATTTTGGCCACCTCATGAGAAGAGTTGGCTCATTGGAAAAGACTTTGCTACTGGGAGGGATTGAAGGCAGGAGGAGAAGGGGACAATGGAGGATGAGATGGCTGGATGGCATCACGGACTCAATAGACGTGAGTCTGAGTGAACTCCGGGAGTTGGTGATGGACAGGGAGGCCTGGCGTGCTGCGATTCATGGGGTCACAGAGTCAGACATGACTGGGTGACTGAACTGAACTGAACTGAACTGAACAGACATATGCAAGATTTTTACTTAATTTTTATACTTACTGGTGCTCAACTCCATAGTTTTTCATCTCTTACTCAACAGGCTACTCTCCTTGTCTCTCTCTTCATTTCTTCTTCTTTGCTGTCTCATCATTTACTTAAACTGCTGACTTTCAAAAAATTCTGTTCAATGAGGAAATGGAAAATCGCTGCCATATTCAGGCTAGGAAACTCTGACAATATTAAAGAAATATACGTATGTTTAACCATCACTATACCAGAAGTCCACAGCTGGCTAACATCACACTACTTTTGAAAAGTAAATATTTTAGCGATAAATGTTTCAAGGTGACATGGAAGTATTTTCATTCCTAAAATTTCCTATACAGATGATATGCGTAGAGTTAGTATGCATAGGGATTCTCTGGTTCCAGATAATAAATTATTCCACCAGGTTATATCCTTCAAGTACACAAACCTCCAGGCTCTGTTTGTTTCAACATTCCCTGCAGCTGTTACTTAGATTTTTGCTACATAATTACTGTTTATTCAAAATCTCTCACTTGTTAGGGGATTTACCCACAGAGCTCTCACATTTAGCTTTCAAAACTAATGATGATTTTTAAGCGTTTTGTTCTTTGTGCTAAATGTTGAAGGTGCTTTTAGCCCTAACCAAAATATTTGCATGATGCTAATTATATTTCTGTGAACCATCAAAATAAAGTCTGTAGAAGAATACATGGAAAATGTGCATCAAAGTTCATAATTGCAATTTCAAGTATTTCGGAACCAAAAATCTTAAAACACGAGAAAGTACAAACACAGGCACACTCTTGCTTATGAACAGTAACAGGAAAAACAGCTGAGAAGTACTGAGTGCTTCCTGCGGGCCAGGCCTTCTCTGAGTACCTTCCATACTTACTCTTTAATTAACCATATGAGATAGCTGGTATTATCAGCCCATTGAACAGATGAGAAAATTGAAACCTGGAGAGGATACATCAGTTGCCCAAGGCCCCTCAGCTAGTAAGTGATGCTGTCTGAATTTAAATCCAGGCATTCTGACTGCAGTGCCCATGCTTGATTCACTACATGATGCTCTCCTTTTGAAGAAACTTCTCCACGTTGGTACATATATTTTAAATTCAGCATCCTCTGTACTAGAAAAAGGAGAAAGAAGAAAGGCAGGAGCCTCCTTCTACTGCCCTGATTCTGGTCCCCCTTTCAACCCATCACTCCCTACGGCTGCCCACTACACCCTTTACCCTGACAATAAATGGGAGAAGCCCCCACAGGTCATCCAGCTCTGTAACAGCTGCTTTTCCTCTTAAAATTTATTTAAAACATCTAGACTCTGTCTTCTGCTGCTGCTGCGTCACTTCAGTCGTGTCCGACTCTGTGTGACCCCATAGATGGCAGCCCACCAGGCTCCCCCATCCCTGGGACTCTCCAGGCAAGAATACTGGAGTGGGTTGCCATTTCCTTCTCCAATGCATGAAAGTGAAAAGTGAAAGTGAAGTCACTCAGTCGCGTCCAACTCTTAACGACCCCATGGACTGCAGCCCACCAGGCTCCTCCGTCCATGGGATTTTCCAGGCAAGAGTACTGGAGTGGGGTGCCATTGGCTTCTCCAAGACTCTGTCTTCTAGAAGTTGGCAATCCATATAAACAATATGAAGAGGCATATAATTTAAAATTTAAGAGAACAATATAAGAAGGCAAATATAAAAAAACAGAGGTATGGGGAAAACTTGGAAAAACAAAGGTTGTAATCAAATTTGACAGTAAAGGCAATGCGGTTTGAAGTGTATAATTGATAAACAGCCTCTGAAGGTAATTCCAAAGCCAAATTTCAACTTGTGGTGACAGCTATGAAATGGCAGCCCACACTTAGAATATTTCTGTAAAATTATCTCATTGTTTTAAATGTAAATCTCAAAATGGCTTTCCCCTCTCTCCAGTCGGTTTAACTGGCTTCCTCTTATTCCCTCATCTTATCGCCTCCCCCTCTTCCTTTATGACTGCTTTCATTCCTCTGGTCCAGGTGTTCATTCAGCAGCTGCTTATGGGTTCAGTCCCTGGGTCAGGAAGATACCCTGGAGAAGGGAGTGGCAACCCCCTCCAGTGTATCTGGAGAATCCCAGGGACAGAGGAGCCTGGCAGGCTGCAGTCCATGGGGTCACAGAGTCGGACATGACTTATGGAAGACCCTGTTTCCAGGTTCTCTGGGGGCTATCAGGAGCTAAAGACAACATCCTCTGTGTGGAGGAGATTACCTGCTGCAGGGTCATCTTTTAAAATTGAGATGATGATATCACCCATACCATTTAAAACTATCCAATAGCTTCCCACTGCTTAACAAAATTGGCCATCGGGTCTCCTTAAAACCCTGAGTAGATGGCCCTACAGAGAAGGCAATGGTGCCCCACTCCAGTAATTTTGCCTGGAAAATCCCATGGGCAGAGAAGCCTGGTGGGCTGCAGTCCATGGGGTCGCTAAGAGTTGGACATGACTGAGCGACTTCACTTTCTCTTTTCACTTTCATGCATTGGAGAAGGAAATGGCAACCCACTCCAGTGTTCTTGCCTGGAGAATCCCAGGGACAGGAAGCCTGGTGGGCTGCCGCCTATGGGGTCACACAGAGTCGGACATGACTGAAGCGACTTAGCAGCAGCAGCAGCAGATGGCCCTAACTTCTCTCCGGTCAGACCCCCACACTCCATCCCATTTGTTCTGCCGCTGCTGCTGCTAAGTTGCTTCAGTCGTGTCTGACTCTGTGAAGCTATGGACAGCAGCCCACCAGGCTCCTCCATCCACAGGATTCTCTAGGCAAGAACACTGGACTGGGCTGCCGTTTCCTTCTCCATCCCCTTTGTTCACATCTCTCCAAGCTTTGGTCAGCTCTCTGAATTCAGAGGCTCTCAGCTTTACGCCTTGATGACATCCTCTCTGCATTGAGAGCCCATATCCTAATTTACAGATGTGTGCTTCTGTGGTCATTGATCAGTGTTGATCTCCCCCATCGGACACAACCTGCAGGGCTGTGGGGAAGAGGTTAGAGAGCCCCAGAGAGGTAAAACACAAACATCAGCAGGAGTCAGATTGTAAAGAGGTTCGCAGGTGCCAGACTGAGGAAACTGGCTATTACTTCGTATGCTCTGGGGAGTCCATAATGTTTTCTGAGCAAGGGGATCAGAGATGTGCTTTAGGAAGAGAGTTGAGTCTAGTAACAAAAGTGAGGAGAAATTGAGGAAGACGGAGCAGGGGCCCATTTGGGAGGCTGTTGCTGTAGTCTCAGTAATCGACATGAGATGTTGCACAAAGGTGATGGGGGAGAGAGAGGGCACAGACTGAGGCTACTGGGCCAAATCAGCATCGATCAGTGTTTGTCGATGGGATCTGAAGGATGGGAAGTGTCCCGAAAGATTCAACTTCAACTTTCTCATAAACAGAAACCAAAAGATAAGAGGAGGAAGCCTTGTGAGGAGAAGATGATAGAATCACTGCTGGAATTTTTGGCTGGAGGCCAGCCTGAACAGAGGATGGACAGATGGGACTGGAAGACAGACTAAAGAAATGTCAGGCCAGTCGGCAGTGTGTGCATGAAGATGGTGTTCATAAAGAGGAGCGGAGAAGGAGGGAAAGGAGCTGGGGGACAGGAAGAGCACTAGGAAAGAAAGCAGAGAATTAGGAAGCCAAGGTTGGGGCGCAGTTCAAGGAGGAGGCTGTGGTCAGTAACCCAGAGTGCTCTGGCAAAACTGAAGAGGATGGTGCACGGGAAAGGCTGGCTGACATAGAGAACAGGCTTGTGGTTGCCAAGGCAGGAGGAGGGGCGGGCAGGGAAGGATTGGGAATTTGGGAGTCGCGGATGTAAACCAGTATATACAGGATGGATAAACAACAAAGTCCTATTGAACAGCGCAGGATATCCTGTGATAAACTACAGTGTAAAAGAATATGAAAAAGGATATACATGCATGTGTATTATATATACATATATATGTGTATACCTGAATCACTTTGCTGTAGAACAAAAATTAATGCATGCATGCTAAGTTGCTTCAGTCGTGTCCAACTCTGTGCGACCCTATGGACAGCAGCCCACCAGGCTCCTCTGTCCCTGGGATCCTCCAGGCAACAACACTGGAGTGGGTCGCCATTTCCTTCTCCAATGCATGGAAGTGCAAAGTGCAAAGTGAAAAAGTGAAGCCGCTCAGTCATGTCTGACTCTCTGTCCATGGGATTTTCCAGGTAAGTGCTGGAGTGGGTTGCCATTGCCTTCTCTACAGAAATTAATACAACATTGCAAATCAACTCTCCTTCAATAAAATTTAAAAACAGAAAGAAAGAAAGAAATGCCAGATGGCCAAGTTATAAGGGAGATCTGAGTGAGCAGCCTGGTAAGGGTAAGCCCATGTTGCAAGGGTTTAATTGAGACTGCAAAGGTCGGAAGTGATTCTGCTGCCCTCTGCTGCTGGACTTGATTTGATTAATTAAGTAGGACAAATAGAAACATTTACTTGACTGTTGTTTAGTTGCTAAGTCATGTCTGACTCGTGACCCTGTGGACTGTAATCCACCAGGCTCCTCTGTCCATGGGATTTCCCAGGCAAGCATACTAGAGTGGGTTGCCTTTTCCTGCACCAGGGGGTCTTCCTGACCCAAGGATCGAACCCACACCTCCTGCATCGGCAGGTGGATTCTTTACCACGGAGCCACAGGGAAGCCTATTTGCTTGACTACCAGCCACGAACTTGATGCTTCATGCTATTTAAATAGCCTTTCACCACGGTCTTGTGAAGAAAACGTCCTTCCTTATTTTAGTTTTTTAGTATCCATTACTACATAATATACAGTTTAAATGGAGCTCAGGGAGGTACTGTCTGACGGGCTACAGTTCATTGGGTTGCAAAGAGTCAGACGCAACTGAATAACTAACACTTTCACTTTTTCAGGGAAGTACTGAAACTTGCATAAAGACACACAGTGAGTCAAGTTACCGGACTATAAGTTCCACAAGGGTAGGACCCATGAGTTCTATTCATCGTCATTTATGCCTACATAGAGAGCAATGCTCAATATTCAGAAAACTAAGATAACAGCATCCAGTCCCATCACTTCATGGCAAATAGATGGGGAAACAGTGGCCGACTATTTTTCTGGGCTCCAAAATCACTGTGGATGGTGATTGCAGCCATGAAATTAAAAGACACTTATTCCTTGGAAGGAAAGTTATGACCAACCTAGATAGCATATTCAAAAGCAGAGACGTTACTTTGCCAATATAGGTCTGTCTAGTCAAGGCTATGGTTTTTCCAGTAGTCATGTGTGGATGTGAGAGTTGGACTATAAAGAAAGCTGAGCGCAGAAGAATTGATGCTTTTGAACTGTGGTATAGGAGAAGACTCTTGAGAGGCCCTTGGACTGCAAGAAGATCCAACCAGTCCATCCTAAAGGAGATCAGTCCTGGGTGTTCATTGGAAGGACTTATGTTGAAGCTGAAACTCCAATACTTTGGCCACCTATTGCGGAGAGCTGACTCATTGGAAAAGACCCTGATGCTGGGAAAGATTGAGGGCTGGAGGAGAAGGGGACGACAGAGAATGAGATGGTTGGATGGCATCACTGACACAATGGACATGGGTTTGGGTGGACTCCGGGAGTTGGTGATGAACAGGGAGGCCTGGTGTGCTGCAGTTCATGGGGTCACAAAGAGTTGGATACGACTGAGTGACTGAACTGAACTGAACTGAAATGAGATAGCAATGCTGGGCATACAGGATAGGATGATTTTTCAAATGAATCAAGTTTGGTGTCAAAGTTAGGTCTAATTCCAAAGCCCATAAACCTTCCAGATATCCACTGCTGCCTCTCAAATACTCTTGTTCCAACAGTAGAGACTGTGGTATTGCCAGTTTTGCAACTGAAGAAAGCTCGCGTGCAGCCATAAAGACCCAGTGCAACCAAAAATAAATAAATAAATCTTTTAAAAAAATGCTTAAGAAACAACAGCGAAGAAGCTGACACTGAGAGACATTATTTCTAAATAGAAATATGTGATTATAACCTCACTTTGCAAGTTACCCAGACGATAAACCAATCAAATAATCAAGTCAGTCAAAGCTAAATTCATCATGTGTACATCAAAACTGACACGTAAGTAAATGCGTATGAATTTTAAGAAATGTATTTTAGGAGAGGAAGGGCCCCTCATCCATCCAAAAACTCATTCTTGGGCCAAATTGTTTCAAATTATAGGGGACAACTTTTCAGATATTTTTTAAGAGGAAATTATTTTCCAAGGTGACATTTCTTCATATATATTTCAGAAGACAAATTCAGGGCAAATAACGGTTGTATATTTGAAACCAATTATTAGAAGTTGAAAGGGAATAGATTCAAACATAACTTATATAAGTTGTACTTTCTGAGTGTTTCTGAAAACATTTGGAAAAGACATTTCATTATAAGAAAGGTCTGAACCACAGCAATCTATGTGTTTCTGTTATGGGGGGAGAGGACAGACATCATCCTGATAGTCACCTTCTTCCAAGTATAGCTGGGAGCTGGGAGGCTGTATAGTTCATTCAGAAGCATTGTAGATGGAAACAAATTTCAGGTCTGCCTATTAACTAAATGCAAGTCTGGAAAATCAGCTGGACCTTTTAAATATCAGTTTTCCATGTGTAATCTGGAATTTCAAAGCATCTGGTCTACTTGATTGACAGAGTTGTAGGCAATACAAATATAAAATTGATAAGAACAATCATATTATACAAATACAGGGTCATCCAGATTATCTCTTTCCTAAAAGACGCTTCTCATTCAATCCCATCCAACCAGAAGAACAGTCTTCAAGGAGGCATGTTGCTGTTGGGTTTTCTCTGTGCCATCTTCTTACAGAAACACAGAATTGACTGGCTCTTCAAGAAGTCTCCAAGCCAAGCTGCTTTTAAGCACCTTGGGGGGAAAAATGGTCTTCTCTCATCTAGAGTTGCAGATGTCTGCCTTTTGGAAGCTTCTAGATGGTCCTGAGGTTTTGGCCTTCCATGAAGCTTCTAGAATCATATATCCCCTATAGATGTGAATATATGATTCCCAATTCTGAGGTGGAAAACCCCCATTAGCATCTTTCCCAAGTAAAATTCAAGGAGGCTGTGGCCAGGATCAGCTTTGGGAGCATCTTTCCAACCAGGGAGGCCCCTGAGACTTAGCACTGTGGCTCTTTCCAGAGGTTGAGCCTAGACTGTAGCATTCTCCCTCTGGGCCCCATCTGGGCTAAAGAGATGGTTGGGAATGGGCCTGCCTCCCAGGAAGCCAGCTGCTTTGCAGTTGAGCACTGGCTGCTTGCTCTGTCTCGGGTTGCTAGTGGCCGTTCTTCAGCTGTGTGCGGAAGTGGATGATGTGTTGAAGTGGCTAATGATCGTTAGTCAGGGTTTCCCTGTCAGGACACCCCTAGAATGGCTCTAAGTGCAAACGAAGATGTTTGAGGGTGGGTAGGAGAAGACAGGTAGAATGCAGAGATTCACATTTGAGGGTTACCTGGAATAAGGTAACAGAGGGCAGTGGAGATGTTTGCCAACAAAAACTGTTAAGTTACCATATCTTTATTCAGCACTTCATATGTGCCAGGAACTTTAAATACATCACCTCATTTAATCTTCATAAGAGTTAATCCTTCTGGGTAGATATCATGGTACTTCTTCTACAGATGAGTAAACTGAGGTGCAGGGTCTCATTTCCACAAAAGATTTATCCAGCACCTATCTTTTTTCAGACCCTGTGAATATAGTGACAAACACGGCACATTATTTTTGAAGAACCAATGGCCAAGAGGAGGTCAAATATCTTGCCCGGAACATTGTCCCTGACAGGATTTAAGAGTCAGGATTTAAGTATAGATCTGCATGCTGAAAGCTTCATTTTTTTGATTAATGCGGCCCAGAGTCAGATATTGCGCACACGCTGTGTGCCAGGCACAATGTCAGGGCTAGAGCAGCTAAAACCATAAGTCAGATCAGACAGACTGGGTTCCCAGCTTCACAGAGCTTAACCCCCGTGCGGCCCCGGGAACCGCTCAGGAGCCCAGAGCGGCTGTCCTCCTCTCCCACCGAAGCCTGCCCCCAGATTTTAGGCTGGTCCCCTGGTTATGTCGGGCACCACAGTGGGGACATTTCTAGCTGAATTTTCTTTCCATTTACGGACAGAAACATTTCCTTTGAGAAAACGCCGGTTCTGGACAGACCAGATCGTTCCTAAGTGAGAGGTACACAAGTAAGTAAATGAAATAAAATGAGAGAGACAGAGACCCGCTGTGTCCAAAGCCTGTTCCCCGTGAGGTGCATGCAGCCTCTGGGTCTCTATGACACACATCCTCCGGGCTGAAGATAGCAAAAGGGCCGCTTTGTCCTGGGGCTGCGTCAGTGCCCACGCACACCCCTGTGCAGGCAGCTGCCCACGCTCCACTTGGGCTCCGATTGTAGTCCTCCGGCCGCGTTAGCAGGGTGGGAGGGGTGTGTGTACGTCTGATGAAGTGTGATTGCCACCGCGGGGAGCCGGGCCTCTGCGCACACGCCCCGCCGCTCCCCGCTGCAATCCACGGGGTTTGCAGCCCCCCAGCTCCATCTGTTGACTGTTGCCGGCAACTGTCGTCGCCTCTCCGGAGCCCTCTCAGCGTCCCAGGGGCTCTGACTGATGCTCTTCTAATTTCCTTCAGCTTTTGACTTCAGTGTTAATTGTAGGATTAAGCTTTGTGTGACTAACTCTTGCACTGTCGAACGGTAATTTTGTGTTTGTTCATAGTATTCAGGAAGGAAATTGTTTATGCCATTCTTTCTTTGTTTTAACATAAATTTATTGTATAGTTGATTTACACTGTTGTGTTAATTTCTGCCGTAAAGCAAAGCTACTCAGTTACACATGTATATTCTTTTTCATCTTCTTTTCCTTTATGATTTTTAACAGGATATTGAATAGATTCCTTATGCTGTGCAATAGGATCTGGTTATCTATCCATCCTCTATATATAATGGGTTGCGTCTGCTCATCCCAAACTCCCAATACTTCTCTCCCCCGACCCTCCACCCCTTGGCAACCACGAGTTGTTCTCTATGTCTGTGAGTCTGCTTCTGTTCTGTAGATATGTTCGTTTGTGTCATAGTTTAGATTCCGCATGTAAGTGATATTATATAATATTTGTCTTTCCCTTTCTGAGTTCCTTTCCTTAGTGTGATCATCTCTAGTTGCATCCATGTTGCTGCAAACGATGTCATGATTTCCTATTCATACCACAGAGGTCTACTGATGTTCGTGGTTCAGGCTCCTGGTAGGAAAGCTATAGTCATTATCACACCTATTACTTTGGTCATCTCTCCTGGCTGTTGTCTTGTCCCCTGGCTTTACTCACCTTTCTGGTGTCCCTACAAAGCCCATTTACACTGTCCTCCGCCCTCAGCATAGCTGTATATTCCTTTCTTTTCTGAGGTGTGTCTGGGAGATCTCGCTGTAGCCCTGAAATGTTCTCTTGGCTATTTACCTAGCTCTTTTCCATAATTCTCCCAAGCTTTGTCTGCATGTCACATCTCAAGCTACTCAAGTATTTTGACAGATGAATGACTATCTACCCACCTCAGGCTCTATTTTTCCACTAAAAAACCATACCAATGATGAAGATGGAATTTTTCTTAAACTGTATTTAGGTCAAATTTAGCCCTGATAGGGGGAAATTCTTTGTCTATTCCTTGGCACAAAACAAACTGTAATACACGTTTATTCCTCTCCTTCCTTGGAAGAAGTCATTTAGCCTGAACTGTCTTAGAGACTCTCCATTCTTAGATATGCATGAGCCCGAACTCAAGACGAGAGCTGTCAGAGTCCTGTGCGTGGGCATCTCCACCTTTCTTAAGGAATCCAGTATGGCAGAGCTTGTGAGATAATCGAATTCTGGAGCCAATATGGCCCTTCGAGATCATCTCTGTTGATCCTTAGGCAATTTGAAAGTCTTTAAAATAGACCAGTAATGTTAAAAATAAGTGGACAATGAGGTGGTGGTGATTACTGGAAGATCTCATCTTAGTTTTTCTCTCAAGTACAATCTCCAGTGATAAACTAACCATATTGATTAATTGTGTCCAAGAATGATCCCCTTCCCAAGAAATGATCTGCTTCCCTCCGGTGTATGTCTTTTGATGTATCAGTTGCTTTAAAAAAAAAAAAAAAAAAAAAAGCCACTGACTTAGGGTGGTCCTTAAAGAGACACTGCAGGCCCCTGGTGAGATCCCATAACTTTTAAGCTGGAACAATTCCCTTCAGAAACCACATTACCTAAACCACATACCTAAACACAGGTATGCCCCCCAAAAGAGGGGATTTGGCCTGCAGCAGAGAGCACAGGCTTTGCAGTCAGGCACACCTGGGTGTGAGTTCAAAGTCTGGCACGTTCTGGTTGTGGGACCTAGTGTCAGGGAAGACGGTCATGCCTCTGACCCTCAATTTCCACACCTGCAAAATGGGAGATTCCTGGGGAAGTAAAATGAATTCATGTATGCAAAGTGCCTGGTAGATGATAAACACCAAGTATATGGTACTGATTTCCTATCATGTCATTGAGACTGGGAACGCAGACTGTAGTTTTTTCTCATGGTGGTCTACACCCACAGACATAAACAGATTCTTCTCACAAATATGATAAAGAAGGCAAAAGAGAGGCATTTTGCTGTTGTTTTAAATGTTGATTCCACTTCCGCTATGTCACTGCTGCTGCTGCCGCTGCTAAGTAGCTTCAGTCGTGTTTGACTCTGTGCGACCCCAGAGACGGCAGCCCACCAGGTTCCCCCATCCCTGGGATTCTCCAGGCAAGAACACTGGAGTGGGTTGCCATTTCCTTCTCCAATGCATGAAAGTGAAAAGTGAAAGTGAAGTCACTCAGTCGTGTCTGACCCTTAGGGACCCCATGCACTGCAGCCCACCAGGCTCCTCCATCCATGGGATTTTCCAGGCAACAGTACTGGAGTGGGGTGCCATCGCCTTCTCTGGCTGTCACTAGATATGCCTTGTCTTGCTTGGAACTGTATTCACACAACATTTTCTCTTTTAATTTGCTATCATATTTTTAGCACCGCTTATGTATTTTATTAGGTGTTTTACATACATTTTTCTTGCTTGAGACTCCTAATAATCTATGGATGGAGTCTTGTTATTCCAAGATTGTAAATAAAGCTCGGTGAAATTAAGTGACTTTTCTAAGGTGACACAGGCTTGCCTGACATAAAACCCCCCCTGGATTTTGGAGGGTGTGTCTATGTGTGTGTGCATGTGTGTGGGTGTGTGTAAGGCTGACTTTTTTATGTGCATGTCACTGACTACATTTGGCAGGCA
This sequence comes from Budorcas taxicolor, assembly GCF_023091745.1. Taxonomy (NCBI): domain Eukaryota; kingdom Metazoa; phylum Chordata; class Mammalia; order Artiodactyla; family Bovidae; genus Budorcas; species Budorcas taxicolor. Next base: position 83,343,638 of record NC_068923.1, read on the forward strand.
TGTACATGAGTTCTTTCTTCCACAATGAAGGTGACTGGTGCTCACCAGATATTTCTTGGATAAGTAAGTCTTCTCTTTCTCTTCAGACCTTACTTGTAATCAGCTCTGTCCATGACATAGCCAGCAAGGTCCATGGATTGGAGTTCTCCCCTCTGGGCAGAGTACTTACTTTTGTATTTGCTCTGTTAACTATCTGGGATGAAGGCAAGGGTCATGTGTGGTCTCTTCCCTCAAGCCTTGTACCGTCTGGCCCTTGTCTCCCCTCCAGCCTCCACACTAGCTACTCCCACACAGGTCCCCTGCATGCTGGCTACACTGGGCTTCTTCCAGTTCCTTACAGCGCCACGATTCTCCAGCCTTGGGGTCTTTATGTGTTGCTCCATCTTCCTGGAGCATTAGCCCCTTCTACCCACTCTTTGTGCTTGTGCAAAGTCACTCAGTCGTGTTCGACTCTCTGAGACCCTATGGACTGGAGCCCGCCAGGCTCCTCTGTCCATGGGATTCTCCAGGCAGGAATACTGGAGTGGGTTGCCATGCCCTCCTCCAGGGGATCTTCCCAACCCAGGGACTGAACCCACATCTCCCACATCTGCTGCACTGTGGGCAGATTGTTTACTGCTGAGCCACTGGGAAAGCCAGTACCCACTCTTCAAATCTTAGCTACAATAGAACTCCCACCAGAAAGCCCCCTTGGCCCTCTGTTTCAGTTATCTTTTATGCAGAACAAGCCCCCTCAAAAATTAGGGGCTTAAAACCACTACCACGCCTTTGTTCATGAGTCTGTGGGCGTCAGGGGGGAAGCTCACTTCTGCTTCACGTGGCCTGGACTAGCTCAGCTGAGGGTGGGGGACCCCAGGTGGCTTCACTCACACGTCAGGCACCTCAACTGACATGCCCAGCTGGGACTCACTCTCTCCCCATGAGATTTCTTTGGCTGGAGTCCTTCATGCAGTGGTTGGTTTCTAAGAGGAGTCCAGACACACGACACAAAGCAGTTTTCACACATGCAGTAAAAGGGAGAGTGGAAGGTGCCAGGCACCCCAAGGAGTATGCTTGGAAGTCATGTGGTGTCCCTTCTGCCTCTTTCTACTGATTACAGCAAGTCCCAAGGTCAGCACAGATCAAGGACTCCATTTCTTGAAGTGACAAGTGCTGAGAGGGTTGGAAGGAAAAACTGGTGGCTATCTTTGCAGCAATCTTCCACACCCTCCCAGGCTAGATAGTTCTAATACATAGATAGCTAAATAGCTAATGCTACTGCTGCTGCTAAGTCGCATCAGTCGTGTCTGACTCTGTGCGACCCTGTAGACGGAAGCCCACCAGGCTCTTCTGTCCCTGGGATTCTCCAGACAAGAATACTGGAGTGGGTTGACATTTCCTTCTCCACCAGTTCTATGCTAATCTATATTAATACTTTTGTTTCTATAGCTTTCCCTATTCCAGACTTTCACATGAACTGAATCACTTATTATGTAGGCTCTTGAGACTGGCTTCTTCACTAATGTTTCCAAGGCTCCTCCTAGCTTTACCATGTATAGCTAATAAATAGCACCACCCTCTTCTCTGTAAAGGCCTTCCCTGGTGGCTCAGCTGGTAAAGAATCCACCTGCAATGCAGGAGACCTGGATTCGATCCCTGGGTTGGGAACATCCCCTGGAGAAGGGAAAGACTACCCACTCCAGTATTCTGGCCTGGAGAATTCCATGGGCTGTATCATCCACGGGGTCGCAAAGAGTCAGACACGACTGAGCGACTTTCATTTCACTTCACTTCTCTGTAAAACTAAGAGCACTTGTAGGCACTTTTCAGTGTCTGCCTATACTCTCCCATCACCTCTCACACCAGCCTGTAAAATCTATTAGGACAGATACCCTGCCTGTCACGTTCACTGTTAATTATAAACACTGGAGTGAATGAATGAGTAGGTGAGTGTACTCTAGCCCAGGCACATAATATGAAGCAGGTACCACACATGCAATAAGTGATTCCTTGTTGATCTTAAGCTTGACACACAAAATCCTGTGGCCTTGCTCTCCTCTGAAAATCCTGGCATGTCATGAGGACTGAAATTTGGCGATCTCTAAAGGCACAGAAAAAAAGCTCATAGTCTTTCAGACAGCTTGGAAAATCCTGATTTCTCTAGGAGGGAAAGGCAATGATCATGCTGTCAGCAATTTTTCTTAAAGTTATTCTGACTTGGTTTTGGTGCCTGGAAAGCTGTTGCTGCAATATTAGAATATCTTGTCTTGATGCTTGTCTAGAATTGGCTGTTTTGGAAACACATTGGAAAATCCCTTCCCCCGTCCCCATCTGTCTTTTTTGTTCTAAATATTAACAAAAACCAGAAGGGGATTTCTAGAGAACAGCAAAACCAAACATGGCTATGTAGCCTTCATGGGAGTTTGTTATAGAAACTCACATTTCAAATGCTAAATTAACTGCAGGCTTATGCGAGGGAAAGAGAGAAACTTCTGAGACTCAGAAGAAAAAAGGAAAAGAGTAAGCCAGGAAAATTAATCAATGTACATTTCTTTTGATGTTATTTTCCATGAGAACAGAGCAGGATGTGAGACACAGGGAAATTGGGACTTTTTCAGCCAAAGCAAGGCTTGAAAAATCTGGTTTTGACCTATGAGTCATTTGATGCAAATCCAGGGCCTCACTGGTCCCTGGCCATCTCTTCAGCCTTCATCTGCCTGAGCAACTGAGCTGAGCTGAGCCAAGGGAGATGACAAGCAGAAATCGGATGACCAGCCACCCCTGCATTGTGTCTCCCATGCTCCGCGCCACATTAATTATGCTGAGGTGCTAGGAGTGTTTGCAAGCATTTCTAAGAATAAAGGAAGGCCTGTTAGCAATAATGGTTCATTGCAAACTTTTAAAAGCAGCTTAGTAAGGAAGAACTCTGATTTGCTTCAAATTTCTGTTAAAAAAACATATATATATACATACATATGTTTGTGTATTTGTGTGTTTTAACTTTTCCATTTCAGCAAGTTGAAAAGATGGTCTGGAAGCAAGAGAATGAGTCAAGCGTGGCCTCTTAGCCTCCTAGACCAAACACGGCATCTCAGAGCTGAGAGCAGCACGCTTTCCATGTGGGTTTCTCCGCCTAAGTTCATCACTTATTTCTTTATAAATACATACAAACAAAGTTTCTAGGCAACCATCGGGGAATAAAGTAAGGAGTTCTGAAAAGCAGAATACTGATGTTCATTTTATTTTTATATTTTGCTACTTAGAAAATCTCTTCCACTCTATACTCACCCCCAACATTCCTTCATAAAAACAATGGTAGTTTGCAGGCTTTTTTCACCACCAAAGAGGGAAGGAAACTTTTCTTGAGCTCCAACACATTAAGTATCAGAGGCAAATGCCTTTACAAAATTCCATCAAGGTAGTGTCCTAAATTGGTGCGTCTTTCCACCTAAAACAGAAATCAAAGACTGCAGGCGATTCCACAGGCTTCTGGTATCATCAGCCTCCATGCAGACTGCTGTCATTGTTGCACAGTTGCCTAGCAACCAGCCTCGCTCTTTCCTGCTCTTTTCCTTACTCTGGTCCTTGCAGGGGTTTTTGTTTTGTTTTGTTTTTGTTTGTTTTGCCCCACAGGAGCAGAATCTGCAATCCCTGCAAGGGTGGCTTCGAAGGAAGTGGGCACACTGGGACAGCTGTTGGTGATTTCCTCCCAAGCTCCAACACATGACCACTGGGCTGTCCCCTGACCCAGGCTGATCCAAGCGCAGCACCTCCTTCCATTAGCCCCATGATTGGTCCAAGCCGGGCAGGGTCCTTGGCTAGCGTGGCCAGGATAGTGTAGCCGTTCTCAGAGACTGAGCTCTGGAGTCTCTCCCTCATTTGGGAAGTGGTGTGGAGTCGCTGTTATTCTGAAGCAGCAACAGGATCCACGCTTCTTACTCCAGCTTAGGAGGTGGTGAGAGTAACAGGCCACAGCAGTGGCCATGAGCACGGACAGGAGGCTGCAGAGGAGAGCCGTGAGCCTGCAGGAGAAGCGGCGCTGTGAGGGCCCTGGGGGCCAACGGTGCAGGTATAGCTCCGAACCCAGGGTGAGGCCATCTGCAGGAGCAGTGAGCCAGGAAGCTGTGTGCCAGGTTGGACATACTGAATCTGAAGTGTCAGAGGAACAGAGAGGCCAACGTTTTCCCCCAGGTGTCCTCCAGGAGGTCTGTTACGAGAGAGAGCAGCCCAGGAGCAGGTGCTTTACTAGGCAGCTTCCTTCAGATCATAAGGAGACTGAGAGGAAGTGGGCACACTGGGACAGCTGTTGGCGATTTCCTCCCAAGCTCCAACACATGCCCACTGGGCTGTCCTCTGGCCCAGGCTGATCCAAGCACAGCACCGCCTCCTGCCACCTCCCTGATTGGCCCAAGCTGGGCAGGGTCCTTGGCTAAGGAATCAAGTTCCCTGCAAACATCTCCAGTGGAGCCTCAAAGGGCAAAGGTTGTTCATCTGAAAAGATCTGAGTCTACAGCATGTTCCTGGCCTTTTTCGGAAGGAGAAGATGAAACCAATTTTCAGAGTCGGCAAAGAGAAGAACCTGGCAGTCCCGGTGGAGATCCAGCCCTTGAATCCAGCCAGCTCTGAGGCCCTGCCTTTCCTTCACTGGGCTCCAGGAGCTAATAGAGTCCCTTTTTGGATGAATCAAGTTCAAGCTGAGTTTCCATCGCTTGCAACTTAAGGAGTTCTGAGGGGTGTCATATTGCCATCCCAATTTTACTGAGAGGAACTGATGCTCAGAGAAGTTAGCTAAGTCCTGTGTGATCACAAGAACACTTTAGAGCACAAGCTTTGGAACCCAAGTCTGCCTGGACTCCATAGCCAGCATTCTTTTCTTTATACCATTTGCCTCTCAACTAGTCCCATAACTGAGGCACTCAAGAGAAGAGATAAATAAACAGATGTATTTGGATCTCTGCACATTGTAATCCTCCAGTGAAACCATCTGTGACATTTTTAGATGCCTGATGCCATGAAAAACAGGAGATCTGCTCATTTTACAAATGTTTTCCATTCTTTGTGTGATGATAACTCTTCCACCTGCTCCAGCTTTACAAGCAAAACATCTACTTTCAGCCCAAAAAGAATCATCAGACAGGCTATCTGCAGCCTGCCAGTTAAAGGGAATGGAAGAGAACTTTGTGTCCGGGGGACAAGTCTTCACTCAGGACTATGGTAGAGATGGGGAGAGGTGCTCTAAATGGGGCAGCCATCCACCTTCCAGCTCTTGAGGAACCAGAGCTGACTCAGGTGAAGAAAGTGTGGCTAGGGATTCAGGATTGCATAACATCATGAAACCTTCTCTCTAGAACTTTCTTGTTAGCATGTGTTGGCAACTTCTGAGCTTGTTTGTTCCAAATTTCAGACTCACGGTAGACAGATACTGCTTGGTACAGGATGGGTCGGGGGGCAAATCCTAAATTACCCACCCAGGAGAGGGCCAAGGTCACTGAGGTCAGCAGGACCACAGGAGCCAGAGGAGAGAGGGTGGTGATGAGTCAGGCGGACGTCCTAGGAGGGGTCCGCTATAGCATGATGGTGGCCCAGAGGTAGTGATAACATACTCTCACCTAGCTCTGCAGGCAGGACCATGGCAGGACCACGAGATCGCGGCAGATATTAGTGGTCTGTGAGCAAATGTGAGACACAAACCAGGAAACCAGGAACAAGAAGGACAGGCAGCTAGTGTGGTGAAAATAAATAGTCATTGCTATCGGTTCAGTTCAGTTCAGTTCAGTTGCTCAGTCGTGTCCGACTCTTTGAGACCCCATGAATCTCAGCACACCAGGCCTCCCTGTCCATCACCAACTCCCGGAGTTCACTCAGACTCACGTCCATCGAGTCCGTGATGCCATCCAGCCATCTCATCCTCTGTCGTCCCCTTCTCCTCCTGCCCCCAATCCCTCCCAGCATCAGAGGCTTTTCCAATGAGTCAACTCTTCACATCAGGTGGCCAAAGTACTGGAGCTTCAGCTTTAGCAGCATTCCTTCCAAAGAAATCCCAGGGCTGATCTTCAGAATGGACTGGTTGGATCTCCTTGCAGTCCAAGGGACTCTCAAGAGTCTTCTCCAACACCACAGTTCAAAAGCATCAATTCTTCGGTGCTCAGCTTTCTTCACAGTCCAACTCTCACATCCATACATGACCACAGGAAAAACCATAGCCTTGACTAGACGGACCTTAGTCGGCAAAGTAATGTCTCTGCTTTTCAATATGCTATCTAGGTTGGTCATAACTTTCCTTCCAAGGAGTAAGCGTCTTTTAATTTCATGGCTGCAATCACCATCTGCAGTGATTTTGGAGCCAAAAAAAATAAAGTCTGACACTGTTTCCACTGTTTCCCCATCTATTTCCCATGAAGTGATGGGACCAGATGCCATGATCTTCGTTTTCTGAATGTTGAGCTTTAAGCCAACTTTTTCATCTCCTCTTTCACTTTCATCAAGAGGCTCTTTAGTTCCTCTTCACTTTCTGCCATAAGGGTGGTGTCATCTGCATATCTGAGGTTATTGATATTTCTCCTGGCAATCTTGATTCCAGCTTGTGTTTCTTCCAGTCCAGCGTTTCTCATGATGTGGTCTGCATAGAAGTTAAATAAGCAGGGTGACAATATACAGCCTTGACATACTCCTTTTCCTATTTGGAACCAGTCTGTTGTTCCATGTCCAGTTCTAACTGTTGCTTCCTGACCTGCATACAGATTTCTCAAGAGGCAAGTTAGGTGGTCTGGTATTCCCATCTCTTTCAGAATTTTCCACAGTTTATTGTGATCCACACAGTCAAAGGCTTTGGCATAGTCAGCAAAGCAGAAATAGATGTTTTTCTGGAACTCTCTTGCTTTTTCCATGATCCAGCGGATGTTGGCAATTTGATCTCTGGTTCCTCTGCCTTTTCTAAAACCAGCTTGAACATCAAGGAGTTCACAGTTTACGTATTGCTGAAGTCTGGCTTGGAGAATTTTGAGCATTACTTTACTAGCATGTGAGATGAGTGTAATTGTGCTGTAGTTTGAGCATTCTTTTGGATTGCCTTTCTTTGGAATTGGAATGAAAACTGACCTTTTCCAGTCCTGTGGCCACTGCTTACTCAGCCCTCGTGTACACAGCCCTGTCCTAAGCTCTTAATTATGCGAACCCATGTAATCCCCACCTCCACCCTATACAACAGGCACTACTGCACCGGACAAGCAAGTCGACAAGAACGGAGAGACTGAGCAACCTTCCCAAGGTTACACGCAGGAAAGAACAACGCCTTGGCTTTGAACCCAGACAGTTCAACCCCAGAGGCCCCATGCCTTACCAGCATTTTACTCAGCAAATGGGGCAATGGAATATGGGCATTGTTCTTACAGGGGCCCATCTGAAGCCACTGATTACAGTCAGGCCCGCTGGGGGCATTCAGCTTCTGTTCTGTTGTTGTTTTAGATCGGCTTTATTCACCACTTGACAGAACGTGTCCAAGGGGAAATTACTCAGAAATGCTCTATTCTTCAGACTCCACATATGTCTTCACGTTTGAAACTGTCTATATCCTTGCAACAAACCTTTCTCTACTGTAACCCATAATTCTGATACCATTACATCCCACAGCATGCAGTCGGTCTGTCCCACATACAGATACTGAACTGTGTCATCCAAGGCTTGCCCAAAGGCGCCAAGGTCTGGACATGTGTATTCACAGACCGCCCATCCTTTCTAAAGGAAGGCATGGGGTATGCCGGCTGCGATTTTTGTGGTCATGTAGAAGCTGCTGCTATTGTTATTTAAGTTCTAACTGTGGCGTTCTTCTTAATGCCTTTTGAACTAGACCTTACCATGCTCACGTATACCTTCTGGAGGCATTCCTAAGCCAACCAGCATGGGTTTTTACATAGGCATTCAGAGTTGGGAATGGGATTGGAGGGTGAAGAAGCAGGTTGTGCAGGTGGGTTTTAAACAGATAAACCACCAGAGGGAGCTACAGTGGAATGCCTTCAGGGGATGGAGCAATTCATATTCAGAATCCCTTCAGAGCCAGTGAAAGAAAGACTATAGTCTGGGGCCACATTTCTGTCATAAAGATTTGCCATCTAATTCCTGCATGTTTAGCTAATTATATTTTCTCAGCTCCCCTTAATTATACAGACCAGATGCTTTATGACTAGAAATAAACACAAAAAGAGAAAGAGCATCAAAGACAAATCGTCTATGACGAAGAGTCATAAATCGCAAGAAACCAACAAATTAAGTAGTCTAGTCACTGTCACACTTCACTTGTTGCAGTCCATCTTATGCATTCAATTAGTTTTAGCGCTGAGTGTAATGGTAAGCATTTTTTTTAAAAATTGGAGCCAAAGTATTTTGGTTAATTTCTCTTCTTTTTTTGAATAAGCAGTAAAGGAAAATACCAATGCTAATTTCCAAATCCTTTAATGGAAAAATTCATCAGCTGGAGAATGTGTTCCAGAAAATCTTTTGGTAGTGCTCATTTTTTAAAATTAATTTTTAACTATAGAAGTAACACATGAATACATTATCTTTGTTAAAAGAAAGTCCCCTTTGAACAATATCCACAGTCTTCCCCCACTCTCCATCTCCACAGTGACAATCAGGATACTTGATTATATCAGGATAATCAAGTGTTTTTCATCCAGACTCTTCTCCAGTTATTTATGTAGGTGACGATAATCTATCTGAAGGACAAGCTTCCTCATACCCTTCTGATCAGCCAGGTTTGAGTGAGGCCTTACAAGACACTGCACAGAGAACCAGGCTTGGATTGGGTTAGCCTACACTTGAATCTCTACTCCATTCCCTGTTATGTGGCTGACTTTGCAAAAGCCATATTCAGTTCAGTTCAGTTTAGTTCAGTCACTCAGTCATGTCTGACTCCTTGTGACCCCATGAATTGCAGCACGCCAGGCCTCCCTGTCCATCACCAACTCCCGGAGTTCACTCGAACTCTCATCCATCGAGCCGGTGATGCCATCCAGCCATCTCATCCTCGGTCGTCCCCTTCTCCTCCTGCCCCCAATCCCTCCCAGCATCAGAGGCTTTTCCAATGAGTCAACTCTTCATTCATATGGCCAAAGTACTGGAGTTTCAGCCATAGCCTTGACTAGAAGGACCTTTGTTGGCAAAGTAATGTCTTTGCTTTTGAATATGCTATCTAGGTTGGTCATAACTTTTCTTCCAAGGAGTAAGCGTCTTTTAATTTCATGGCTGCAATCACCATCCACAGTGATTTTGGAGCCCCCCCCAAATAAAGTCTGACACTGTTTCCACTATTAGTGCCCTGCAAACAAGGTGAGCAAAACCTGCTTCACACATGTGCTTGTTCATATATTCCACACATATTTTACTGAATCCCTTCTAAGTGCCAGGCACCTGGGCAAAGCTTTGATCTAAGGCAGCTCATAAAGAAGTAAACAGACAATTATAGTATGATGTAGCATGGTAAGGAGCATGTCCTAGAAGTACAGGGTGCTGTGGGGTCATGGCACCCAGGAGTCAGGGACGTGTTCCTGGAGGAGATGATGACGATACTACAGTCTGAATGATGAGAAGGCCTCAATCAGGAAAACAGCAGGAGTCTGGGGTGTGGATTAACATGCTGGAACTTTGGGGAGGTAGAAGCCATTTCCTAGACAGATAAAATGTTCTGTCCAAAAGTTCCTTGGTTAAAGAAAATGAAATACATTTTAGATTATTTTTAAGCTTAATAAGCTGAAGCTTGGTTGAAACAGACAATTTGGAGGCACATAACTAAAGATGAGGGGGGAAAGCTTGGCAAGGACTTTCTGTGAGGGAGTCACAGCTGGATCCCAAGGACAATGGGGAGGCACTCAATTTAGCCAGGGACATGCTGTGTTCAGATCTGCCCTGGAAACGGTGAGTGCTAATAATATTAGCTGTTACTAACCCATTGTATTCCTGTAGCCAACATCGTCTGCACTGTCGTCAGCAGTAATTGTTATCAAGAATCAATTTCCAAGAGATAAAGAGAAAGAGAAGGCTGGGGTGGGGGTTGTGTGTGACAGTTGGCAGCAGTCACTTGGAATCGATATTCCTTCACGTGGACCCTCCATCCCAGTGGTCACTGTGGAGTCCAGCCGTGACTTCCACCTTTTCCCTTCCCTGAAACCAGAGACTGAGAAGAGTGGAGAAGAAAAACAGAGAAATGTTCCCAGGAGCACAGAATCCAGAGACGCGGGGCTCCAGGTCATCACAGGTCCTGTCCTGTTGGGTGGATTTGTGCTGTTTTGGTAACCCCCTGGCAGACACAGGAGTGGGACCATCAGGTTAGAGAAGCCAGGCTCCGCCAGGCTCCACAGAATGCCCGGAGCCTTGCTGTTCTTAGGGTCTCTCTCAGCTCAGAGTCGGGTCATCAGACTGGAGACCAGGCTTACAATTTGTGCTTGTGGGTTCTTGCTGAGGCCGCTCTCATTTCTCCTCATTACACTCTCTGTGTCTCACGGCTTCACTGTTAAAGCAGGGGGAGGAAGGGCGGGCATAAAGAAAATGGTAGACATTGCCATCTTTTCTTGCTCAGACATTCCATGATTCTTGCACTTGGGGAACCTGTCCGGAACAACTCAGGACAACTTGTAGGACCCAGAGTCTGATTCGTCTGGGAAAATCACTTCCTTCAAAGGACACATGATGCCAGGCCCAGCCATATGTCTACCCAAGGATGAAGTCACAGAAGCACCAGCAGCAAGACAGAGACAAAGTGCCATGGGGCCTTTTGAAATATTAATTGAGGCATTTTCCCTTATCATTAGAACCAGACCACACTGACTGTGCTAAGGAAGGGATCACACAAAGGAACCCCAAGAGAACTGTTCCATTCTTGGCTTTGAGTTCCAAGAGTCTTAAAGTCATGATTCTTAAGTAGCAAGAACCAAGCAGTAGGATGGGAGTTGGGGAAGGGTAGATTTCTTTGGATTCAAAAAGTTTAGCTTTAAACATCTGGTGCCAGGCCGAGAGGATTCAGAGCCTAGAACAGAGGTTCAGTTCAGTTCAGTTGCTCAGTCATGTCCAACTCTTTGCGACCCCATGAATTGCAGCACACCAGGCCTCCCTGTCCATCACCAACTCCCGGAGTTCACTCAGACTCACGTCCATCGAGTCAGTGATGCCATCCAGCCATCTCATCCTCTGTCGTCCCCTTCTCCTCCTGCCCTCAATCCCTCCCAGCATCAGAGGCTTTTCCAATGAGTCAACTCTTCACATCAGGTGGCCAAAGTACTGGAGCTTCAGCTTTAGCAGCATTCCTTCCAAAGAACAGCCAGGACTGATCTCCTTCAGAATGGACTGGTTGGATCTCCTTGCAGTCCAAGGGACTCTCAAGAGTCTTCTCCAACACCACAGTTCAAAAGCATCAATTCTTTGGCGCTCAGCCTTCTTCACAGTCCAACTCTCACATCCATACATGACCACTGGAAAAACCATAGCCTTGACTAGATGGACCTTAGTCGGCAAAGTAATGTCTCTGCTTTTGAATATACTATCTAGGTTGGTCATAACTTTTCTTCCAAGGAGTAAGCGTCTTTTCATTTCATGGCTGCAATCACCATCTACAGTGATTTTGGAGCCCCCCAAAATAAAGTCTGACACTGTTTCCACTGTTTCCCCATCTATTTCCCATGAAGTGATGGGACCAGATGCCATGATCTTCGTTTTCTGAATGTTGAGCTTTAAGCCAACTTTGTCGCTCTCCTCTTTCACTTTCATCAAGAGGCTTTTTAGTTCCTCTTCACTTTCTGCCATAAGGGTGGTGTCATCTGCATATCTGAGGTTATTGATATTTCTCCCAGCAATCTTGATTCCAGCTTGTCTTTCTTCCAGTCCAGCATTTAGGGCCAACGACCTCAACTCAGTGACTCAGCCCCACATTGTGCAGGCAGCTCATAGACAGCAAGTAGACAAATGCTGCGCTCCCATGCAACTTCGTTCACAAGAACAGGCTTCACCAGGTGTGTCACTTGAGCCCTAGCCTAGGCTGCATTTTGGAAACCAAAGAATAAGAAAGAATAAGGTCCTTTTCTCTTATGGGTCTGGGGAAAATGTTTTGGAAGGGAATGGAAGAGGACAACTGGGAAACTGAGCTGCTAGAGTAGCCTTCATCTCTTCGCCCTCACTTGGGTAGACGAGTGCAGGGGTAATCAAATCTTGCACAAGCTTGAAGGTTTGGGAACAGAAGACCTGGTGCTCAGAATATTTTTCCTGGCTGTTGGAGGAGACAGTCCTGAAGAATGCCCCCACACCCTCCTAGGATGGCCACAGGAAAGCAGAAAATGCTGTGTGGGGGGTTAGCAGAGAGGATCTGAGTCAGCCTGCCCACACCGCCGGCTCTCACTTTCCTCCCACAGGACAAAGAAGAGGCTGAACTTTCCATGCTCCCAAGTAGTGGTGTGAGGAGCTGTGTGGAACGTGTCTCTGGAGAGTCCTGCGCTGGTTAAGAGGATGGTGAGGACTGGGGAGAGCAGACCCCATAGCAGAGCCAGGAGGTGGGCCGCATGGGGCAGTCACCTTGGTCAGAGTCAAGTGGACGCTTGGTCAGCAGGAGACCCCTCCCAGCTCCCAAGTGGCCCTCGAGATCAGCCTCACCGAGAGAAGGGACAAATGGTACCAGTGGTGGATGCCCAGGGAAGAGCGTCCATGGAGACTCAGGGTTCTTTTCCGGCACCATCATGTGTATAAACGGAAACGGAAGTCACTCAGTCATGTCTGACTCTTTGCGACCCCATGGACTGTAGCCAACCAGGCTCCTCCGTCCATGGGATTTCCCAGGCAAGAGTACTGGACTGGGTTGCCATTGTCTTCTCCAGGGGATCTTCCCGACCCAGGGATCAAACCGAGGTTTGATCCAGGTTTGCCCAGCATTGCGGGCAGATGCTTTACCAATGAGCCGTGACACACAAATTCCTCGGCTTAAGTTCCCCCTGGGCAAGAGGAAGGAAGAGAAAAAGGGAACCAGAAACTGAGGATTAAACCTAAAGGGACATAGGTTCTAAACAGGAATCACCTAGAATTGGCAAGATTAGGTTTTCTATCACAGCCTGAGAAGGGGGGTCTGTGAGAACGAACCTAAGTTCAAGCATAGGGAAAAAATTATATGTGGGAGCATCAGACTCTGACTATGAAACTGAACCAAATCACTTAGGATAAGAAGGGAGAAACCAAAGCAAGATCATGAAAAGGTGGGCAGGTCCCTAATGTAGACCCTGTTTGAACCTCAGGGACACATATTCAAGTCTGTCCTAGGCTTCAGGTTATACAGACGGTCACTTCAGCCCCATCAGTGAAGCTCAATGGAGTGTGAAAAGGCCTAAGTTTTGACTGGACGAAAGCAAGGCCTCATAAGTTAAGGTGCAGGGTCTTTCTTAAGCCTGTGGGTGTGGCTGGTTCATACCTGCAAGTGTGTCTAGCCCATGTAGGTGTCATCACTTCAAACAAACATGGACATCTCGGGGGCAGAGGTGGGGAAGTCGTGACTGCTGTGTCTTCCGTCAAATTTCATAGCTGATGACTGACAGGGTAAGCGATCATCCAGCATCTGACACAGGGCTTCCCTGTAGTGGTCTGAATTAATTAGCTAATAATTAATGGTTATTCGTCTGGTTATTCGCTCATCTTGTCACTGTCCCATAGCAATTATGCCGAACTCTAATTATCTGTTGAGCTCTTCATCTCCCCTGATGAACTCAAGAGCAAGGAACTGTCCTTCTTTATTATTTCTGCTTCAAATTTATATTAATAGATAAAACATTAAAATGAATTTCAGAATACTCGGTGGATCACTGCTTTATGAGAGAGAAGTGGGAGGCTGACCGAGTCCAGCCCGATCGGTGAGGGGTCATGTCTCCTGCGGGCCACTCACCGCTGTCTTTCCCAAGTTCCATCTCACAACCTGTTGTAAACATATAGACCCTTAGTTTAAAGCGTTGAAGACATCATCTGAGATGGAATACTTGTAGCATTTTTAAGGTACTTTTGTGTTTTCATTCTATCTCAGTTTATTTCCATACAAGGACTCTCAAAATTTTAGGGTTGGTGATGATCAATACTGAACATTACACAAAAGATGCACCATTGACACGAATTGATGGTGGATGAAAAACCCGCACCATCACAAGGAAGAGGAAGTGACTCTTTCCTGCTCCGAGAGAAGATACCACAAGCCCCGCCAAAGTCAAGGCAGTTTTCACATGACAAGGGTTACTTGTGTGAAATTAAATGAAGAATACACAAAAAGCATAAACAGCATTAAAAAGATAAAAACTCCACCTTCACCAAAAGTTAAGGCCATTTTTGTCGAGAACATAGCATGAATCTATCACTAGCATCACAAAACAGTTTCCATTAACTACAGTAGTTAGAGGCAGAACTGGATGATAAATTAAAGTGATGGTCCACCTCTATTAGTTTTCTATTCTGCGGTAACAATTGCCACAAACTGTTAGTAGCTTAAAACAACACAAACTTACCTTACAGTTCTGGAAATCAAAGTCCTAAAATCAAAGCATCGCAAGGTTGCATTTCTTCCAGAGAGTAGAGGAAAACTCATTTCTGTGCCTTTCCCAGCTTCTAGAGGCCACCTGCATTTCCTGTCTCATGTTCCCTTCCTCAAATCATTCTGCCCTCCCTTTCTGACATCACCTCTCTGTCTCTGAATCTGACCACCTTCCCCCCCGCCAACCGCCACCTCTCTTATATAAGGACACTTGGGATTACATTGGCACTACCTGAATAATCTAGAATAATCTCCCTACCTCAATTCAGCTCAGTCGCTCAGTCGTGTCTGACTCTTTGTGACCCCATGGACTGCAGCACGCCAGGCCTCCCTGTCCATCACCAACTCCTGAAGCTTGCTCAAACTCATGTCCATCAAGTCGGTGATGCCATCCAACCATCTCATCCTCTGTTATCCCCTTCTCCTCCTACCTTTAACCTTTCCTTACCTCAGCATCACTAACTTAATCATAATAGCAAGTCCCTTTTGCCATTGGTAATATATTCATGGGTCCCAGAAATCAGTACATGAACATCTCTGAGCAGAGGGGTAGATTATTTAACATATAATACCACTCATGACACGAAGTCAGAACCAGAGCAAGCCTGCCACAAATCCCATGATCTGCCTGACTCTGGATGAGAGACTCAAGGTCTAGAGCAACCAGAAAAATAGGCAGCTAGAGCTCTTCTCATCATTTCCTCTCCCCTTGCTCCATCGTGTTCTACATTCAGTCAGAGATGGTCAGAACACAATCAGGAAAGAAGTGAGATTGGGACGCCAGGGACCAACAGAGGCACACTGCATCCTGGGAAATGTATGTCCTACAGGTTAAGAGCTGTGGGAAAAGTCAGAGGACCCTAGTAGAAATGCATTCTGGGAGTTGCAGGCTGTCATGTCCGAGCTCTGTCAGAGACTCTGAGAACCAGGTAGTGGAGATAAGAATGCGGTCCGCCTCTGGTCAGAATTGACTGAGATAAATGATGGCTAAAGAAGGCATTGTGCGCATCCTCTTGCCATTTATCGAAGGAGCTGAAAAGGGGCTTTGGTCTCTTTTGGTTTGGCTTCTTTCAGCCCGGGAGTCCTGCTATACCGTCTAGAGAGATCTTTTCATATCTGAACCACAACGGAAAGCTAAATTCAAGTTCTGTCCTTCGGCACTCCTAAGTCCAAGCAAAACAAGGAGTAAAGATTCCCAGTTCTCTTATGAAAGATGTAATTAGGACCAATCCATTCACTGAGGACAACTAAAAAAGCTGGAAGAGAAAAACAATTTAAAGCACCAAAGAATCAACATGTTAGTAAGGAATTGCTGGGTTCAAATCTAGGAAAGGATAAGAACTCAGAAACAGAAACCCAGTGGTCAAAGCTGCCTTCGTCCTGAAAGCATTTGCTAAGAAAGAAACAGTTGGATACTGAGTCTGGTAGGTTTCCAGGCTCAAGAAGATGAAAGTCAAAGCCTGGAACACACTAAAAATACTGTGTTTAAAAAAAAAAATCCCCTATTTAAGCTGGGAACCCAAAGAACCTCAGCCTCAGAATAAGATGAACCAGCAGGAAGCCTCGTAGTGACCCATAGCCCAGTTTTACCACATCTGGGCAGTGAAAGAAAATTCAAGACTTAGATGAAGGGAATCCTAGACTAGAAATACCTTTAGGTACCCAGCAAAAATAAATGAAAAAGCTCTCAGGATAGACGTGTCCTTATCTTAGGTCTCATAATTAATATTGTAAATAGCTTTTCAAAAGCAATGACCAGCACGTGGTGAAAGATAACCAGACCTACTCAGAAACCAGAAGCTAGAAATTCAGACACCATACTCCTTAAGTTAAAAGGAGCAGGAAGACCAGAGGTACAAAGCCCTAACTATGAGATGCACAAATACTTAACTATTAGAATTATCATATTAAAATTATAAAATAGTTAGGCTCACTGTGTTTTATTTATTTATTTTTAAATTTTTTATTTTTACTTTATTTTGCTTTACAATACTGTATTGGTTTTGCCATACATTGACATGAATCAGCCACGGGTGTACATGAGTTTTAGAGGTACAACACAGGCTTAAAAGTTTTATCAGAGACCTCAGAACTGTATTTTAAAAATACTATGGCAGAGCTGGAAAAAAAAAATAGAAATTACATAGTTTTAAAATGCAGTCTCAATAGAGGGTTTAATAGTAAACTGTCCATAGCTAAAGAGAGACTCAGCAAAGTGGAAGATGAGAGAGAAGAAACTGAAATGCAGCACAGAGAAACAGAGATGGAAAACACAAAAGTAAGAGACTCCAAGGATTCCCGAGAACGTTCAACAGGTTTTTGAAGTTCCGGAAGAAGAGAGGGAAAAGAAGGAAGCAGAAGCAATATCTGAAGAAAGAACTAATTTGGACAGGGATGTCAGATTCCCTGAATATTCCATCAGAGCTTAACTTCCCCAAACACTCCCCGGTTAGCAGCCTGGTTAGTTCAGAGCGCATGGGAGTCCCCTAGGAGGCAGCAGTGCCTAATGCCAAACACCAGACCGAACACCTCAGCTATGAAGAAGCCCAAATGCTCTGATGGAAGAGAGGCAGTGAGCCAGAGGAACGAGGAACGAGGGAAGGAATGCTCCAACCTGAGGAAGTAGCATATGCAGAGACTGGACGCCAGGAGGAAGGAAGAGATAAAGGCAGAGAGGCAGAGAGAATATAAATGACTCTAAAAACAGAACACTGTTCAGTATGTCTGGGACATAGAAGGCGGTGACAAGAAGATTAAGGAAGTCCCCAAAGGGACATGAAGAACCTCATGGCCATGAGGACACTCAGGTCTCATTCTGTGGGGTATGGAACATAAGAAGGGATATTAGAAGAATCAGTCTGGGTAGAGCAGGGAGAGTTGATTAGAGTAGGGACCACTCAGAGACGGTTCTAAGTCATCCAGATGACAGCTAAGGGCGACCTGCTTCAAGTAGTGGCACTTAAGAAATGACAATACCTAACGTTGAAGAAGGGTGCAGAAAATAGGCATTCTTAAATGCTGCTGTTGAGATACTTGATGAAACTTTTTGAAAAGCAGTTTAGGAATTTATCTGTTGCTGTTATTCAGACACTCAGTTGTGTCCAACTCTTTGCAACCCCATAGACTGCAGCACACCAGGCTATCCTGTCCTTTACCATCTCCCGGAGCTTGCTCAAACTCATGTCAATTGAGTCATGGATGCCATCTAACCATCTCATCCTCTGTCATCCCCTTCTCCTCTTGCCTTCAATCTTTCCCAGAAACAGGGTCTTTTCTAATGAATCAGCTCTTCACATCAGGAGGCCAAAGTATTGGAGCTTCAGCTTCAGCATCAGTCCTTCCAATGAATAATCAGGATTGATTTTCTTTGGGAATGACTGGTTTGGGAATACATAACAAAGCTTAAAAACGGATATAAGCTTTGACGCAAAAATTTTCCATCTAGGATTTATTTTAAATAAATAATTAAGAATGTGTAGTTTATCTCAATATTAATTATGAAAGGAAAAGGCTGAAAACGACGTAAATGTCCAATGCTGGGCATCATATATATGTACCCAAATAATACTTTAGACAGTAAAATCATATTTTAAAAGATTCGATTTCCTCTTTATGCTTTTATCTTTAATTTTTTCTGTTGATCTATATGAACTACTTTGTAATCAGGAAGAAATTAGTGAAAATGTTTAGAATTTATGAAAACATATACAAAAATTTACAAAGAACACGGGAACAAGTTCCAAAAATGAAAACTACGCAAAGCATATGCTTCAGTCACCGGAAAATAAAATTCAAAAGTAACACCATATGTATAAATGTCTCCAGCCAGGAGGGACACAAGTAATAATACATTGTATTTATTTCTCACATTAATTAGAACTGGGTTGAGTCCCCACATTCCAGACCGATGTGAAGTTATGAATTCCACTCTTAGACATTTATCCACCATGGGTCCCTTACACTCTTCTAAGGGGTTCATTTTAGGCAGTTTAAGAAGGAAAACAGTCAGGCTTTAATTCTCAAGCTGAGAAGGATTCTAGCTTTTTTAAGCCTGCTGCTGCCTTCACCACAGCTGCTCCTTGCTTCACAGAAAAATTGCCAGTCTGGATCTTCCTCTGTCTGTCCAGAACTGCTGGTCCCAGCATCCCAAGCCATGCCACAACATTGTCTTTCCAAAGGGGGCAGTTTTGTGAGCAAACCCACTTCTTCCACGTGAGGCTCACTCCCCTTCCTTGGGCCCCAGTACTGCAGCCCTTTGTACCTAGACCTGTCTTCACCCACAGCCACTTTCCTCCAAGGTCCTATACTTCAGAGATGTTTTGCAAAAGTTGGTTCCACCATCTTCTCATCCCTAAACCAGTATTCCCAGGACTTGGAGACCACACTTCGAACTGGAGCGCTTTAGTTTTTCTCATCCATTATCACACATCCCCAAACCCTCCTTTGAAATTAAAGATGCATCATGTTCCTTTCGTTTACAACAGGGCTTGTTTGTCTATGATGAAGGGTCACACTTTAGAAATACCCACAAAAAGCCTTTTTACTTGAAGAGGGATGAGGATGGAAAGATAGTTTCCATTCTTTCCTGATGAGTTATTATTCCCCAAGGACAGATCAGAAGACTTTCTGCTGAAAGAGACAACAGTATAAAGATCATTCTAACCATAAAGATAACAAAAACTTAAAAGAAAGAATCTTGGACAATAAGAAAACAAAACAATTCTCCTAAATAAATTTTGGGGCAAACCAAAAGCTAAAACATAGTTTTAGACAATACTACACTCATTTGAAATTTATGGAATATTGTCAAAGCTATGCTCAGAGGCAAATCAGTAGCCTTGAATGTTTTCTATGTTAAACAAAATAAAATAAACTCCAATTAAGTATTCAGTGTAAGAAATTAGAAATCTAACTTAGGCAAACTAAAAGAAGGTTAAAGTTAATTGAATTAGAAAACAGAGAATCTGTAAATTGGTTCAAGTTCTGTTTCTTTGCCGGGAAAAAACAGCAACAAAAGCAGTTACAAGAAAAGTCTCTAGTAAATCTAATTAGTAAAAGAAAGGAAAACAAAATAAACATAAAGCATTAAAGGGAGGGATGTAAGAAGAGACAAATGTAAAAGCCTTAACAGAATATAAATTATTCTCTGGGGAAATGTAAATGATCAATATTTATCCAAAATGTCAACGGTTGAATACACTGTCATAAAAGAAATTAGAAACTTTTTCAAAGAATCATCTATAAAAAAAGAGCTCAGAGCCAAGTAAATGTTACCAATTCGACACTAAGTGACTTACCTTAGAAAACAGAAAAGGGTAAAAAAAGACTTCAGGACCTATTTTGCAAAACCAGCATTACCCTAATATCAAGATCTGACTAAAATAACAACTGAAAAGTGAAATTACTGATATATATATGTGTTTGTGAAGGTGTTAGTCACTCAGTCATGTCCAACTCCCCATGGAGCCCACAAGGCTCCTCTGTCCATGGAATTCTCCAGGCAAGAATACTGGAGTGGGTAGCCATTTCCTTCTCCAGGGGATCTTCCCAACCCAAGGATCAAATCTGGGTCTCTTGCATTGCAGGCAGATTCTTTACCAGTGGGATTGCTGGGTCATATGGCAGTTCTATTTCCAGTTTTTTAAGGAAAATAAACACAAAATGGACAAAAGATCTAAACGTAAGACCAGAAACTATAAAACTCTAAGAGGAAAACATAGGCAGAACCCTCTATGACATAAATCACAGAAAGATCCTTTATGACCCATCTCTCAGAGTAATGGAAATAAAAGCAAAATTAAACAAATGGGACCTAATTAAACTTAAAAGCTTTTGCACAACGAAGGAAACTATAAGCGAGGTGAAAAGGCAGCCTTCAGAATGGGAGAAAATAATAGCAAATGAAACAACTGACAAAGAATTAATCTCCAAAACATACCAGCAGTTCATGCAGCTCAATACCAGAAAAAACAAACAACCCAATCAAAAAGTGGGCCAAAGAACTAAACAGACGTTTCTCCAAAGAAGTCATACAGGTGGCTAATAAACACATGAAAAGATGCTCAACATCACTCATTATTAGTAAAATGCAAATTAAAACCACAATGAGGTATCATCTTACACTGGTCAGAATAGCTGGCATCAAAAAGTCTACAAACAATAAATGCTGGAGAGGGTGTGGAGGAAAGGGAACCCTCTTACCCTGTTGGTGGGAATGCAAACTGGTAAGCCACTATAGAGAACAGTGTGGAGATTCCTTAAATTTTTATATAATTTTTAAAGTTTACTTTCCATTTACAGTCATTGCAAAACATTGGCTATATGTTCCATGTTATACAATAATCCTTGCTGCTGCTGCTGCTAAGTCACTTCAGTCGTGTCCGACTCTGTGAGACCCCATAGATGGCAGCCCACCAGGCTCCCCCATCCCTGGGATTCTCCAGGCAAGAATACTGGAGTGGGTTGCCATTGCCTTCTCCAATGCACAAAAGGGAAAAGTGAAAGTGAAGTCGCTCAGCCTTGTCCGACTCTTAGCGACCCCATGGACTGCAGCCCACCAGGCTCCTCCATCCATGGGATTTTCCAGGCAAGAGTACTGGAGTGGGGTGCCATTGCCTTCTCTGACAATAATCCTTAAGTCTGTCTTATACCCAATAGTTTGCACTTCTTTTCCCCCAACCCTATATCACCGTCTCCCCTCTCCCTACTGGTAATCACTAATTTGTCCTCTGTATCTGTGAGCCTGCTTCTTTTTTGTCATATTCACTGGTTTGTTGTATTTTTTAGATTCCACATATAAGTGACATCATACAGTATTTGTCTTCCTCTGTCTGACTTGTGCCACTTAGCATAATGCCCTCCAAGTTCATCCATGTTGCTGCTAATGGCAAATTTCTGTCCTTTTTATGGCTGACTAATATTCTACCTCTTCTTTATCCATTCATCTGTTGATGGATACTTAGGATGCTTCCATATCTTGGCAATTTGCAAGGCTGCTATGAATATTGGGGTGTGTCTTTCTGAATCACTGCTTTTGTTTTCTTTGGATACATACCCAGGGATGGAATTACTAGGCCATATGGTAGTTCTATTTTTTAGTATTTTGAGAAACTTCCATACTGTTTTCCACAGTGACTGTACCGGTTTACCAATTTTTTTTTGATGATAGCCATCCTGGCAGGTGTGAGGTGATATATTTCACCAGGGATGGTTTTGACTTGCATTTTTAGTGACGTTGAACATTTTTTCATGTGCTTGTTGACCATTTCCATTTACTCTTTGGAAAAATGTCTATTCATTGCTTTTGCCCATTTTTTAATTGGGTTGTTTGTTTTGATACTGAATTGTATGAGCTATTTATATATGTTGGATATCAATCTGTTATCAGTCATATCATTTGCAAATATTTTCTCCCATCCAATAGATTGTTTTTTTCATTTTGTTGATGGTTTCCTTTGCTGCGCAAAATGTTTTAGGTTTAATTAGATTCTATTTGCTTATTTTTGCTTTTATTTCCTTCACTTTAGGAGATGGGTCCAAAAAACATGGCTGGGGTTTATATCAAATAGTGCTCTGCCTATGTTTTTTTCTAGGAGTTTTGTAGTATCCATCAACCATATATTTTCAAATGCTATTTTGGTTTTTAAAAACCTATGCTATAATAAATTTCAAAGAGAAAAAAAAGAGATCAGTTCAATATATGTCAAAATATCATTTGATAACATTCAAAACTTAATGCAGGCTAAAAGTGTCTTGGTAAAATGAAAAAGGCTATTTACTAGATATAGCATAAAAGTATAACATATAATATATATGTATATATAGTAAATACACTGCATCAAACTACCAGTCAAGATCACCCTTAATGAACACTGGAATTGTTTCCTACGAAATAAGGAATAAAAAAGAGTTGTTCATGATCACCACTCCTCTTATGTAACTTTAACTTGAAAGACAGTGTAATAAGAAAGGAAAGTACATTGAAATAAGATAAGGAAGGCAGAGTCAGATATATCATTGTTTTCAGATTACACCATTTTCTATACACAAAACTCAAGTGAATTAATTTAAGCTATTATAATTCATAACAGGAGTTAGTAAAGAATTAAGAGAAAGAAGAGAGGAGAATGATTGGGAAAGTGAAAAAGAAAAGGATATGGCAAAAAAATAAACAAGAAAAGACAGAAACCATTGTCTGCCTTGTCATAAACACCCAATTCTAAGTGCTATCCTCACTGTTGGAAGTCTAATTCAGTAACAGAAGACGCTTTCTTTCCAGGGATTATATACTGAATGCTTTTTATGAGCCAAGAATTGTTTATGTTCTTTTAGAGAGTGATGGACAATTTTGAGTTGTTTTGCTGAGACTCAGACACTGTGAGGACAGAAATGTCTTCATGCCCAGGCCCTAGTCTCTATGTACTCACTCATACACCTGGAGCTTCATTTGTGTAACTGGGGACTGAAAGAGGAATCACAAGAGGAAGGATGAGCAGGGACTTTTTTTTATTTTTCTGTCTCCTTGAATAGTGTTTAATCCCCGAAACTGAACTATAATATTTCTTGAGACTTTTGGTGGGTTCATGGGCTAGAGGTTACACCCGGAGGTGAAGAAACTGAGAGAAACTTTTGAGGCTCTGAGCACAGTTTGGGCTATTACAAGGCTCAGGAGACAAAGCAGCAGTGACTGGGTAAGAGGCGATTGTCTTCTCCTTCGAGGAACCCAACATTACTCTGGTACCCACCAGGAAGTGGAAACTTTTGGAACAACTGTAGGTATCGCCTTGATATGAACATTGGCATTCTTGTGAGCTTAGACTTCACTGTAGCTCAAATGGTAAAGAATCTGCCTACGATGCAGGAGATCAGGGTTTGATCCCTGGGTGGGGAAGATCCTCCAGAGAAGGGCATGGCAATCCACTCCGGTATTCTTGCCTGGAGAATCCCAAGCACACAGAAGCCTGGTGGGCTACAGTCCATGGGGTCACAAAGAGTCAAACACGACTGAGTGACTAACACATTCTCACAGGCAGGAGGGGCTTATACCCAGGTGACCTTCAGGGGCTGCAGACTTGGATAACTGGGAGCTAGAGAAGAAAGGTGGGAAGACCCTGGACAGTCACCCCTGTAGACAATCTGATTTGGAAACTCACACAAGCCCTGCCCTTTGGGACTGCCAGATACTAACGTGATACACATCAAGGACACCAATTTCTAATACTTCAGGGCATAGGAAACTGACTCACTGGTTTTAAAATTCATATGGCAACACAAAAGCTCAAAAGGAGGGAAGGCAATCTTAAACAAAAAGACTTTTAAAAAGCCTGAAGACTTAAACCCCCATATGTGAAGACTTATTATAAAGCTTTAGCAATTAAGATAGTGCGGCACTTCAATAACTGTAGACAAAAAGACCAATGGAGCAGAATATGACTTATACATGAACAAAAACTTAACTTACAACAAAGGGGATACTGTCATATTCTTTTCAGAGGTGAAGGATGATTTTTTTGATAAACAGTGCTGGGTCAATTGGTTATATAATGGAGGAAAATATATATTGACCCCTACCTCACATCAGAAACAAAAATGAATTTCAGATGAATCACAGGCCTAAATGTAAACAGTAAAAATGATAAATCTTTGAGAAGATAACAGAAAATCTCAAGACCTTAGAACAGGCAATGATCTCATAAACAAGACACAAAGGGTGTCATCAGTAAAGAAAAAAAATGAAATATTGTACAATGTTAAAATTAAGAGCTTCTTTTCACCAAAAGACATCATTAACAGAGTGAAAGTATCAATAGGATACTATTAAAACTATTAATACTTTACAGAGTATTAAAGATACTCTGCAAAGCATCTTTACAGGTAGGACAGATATTTGCACCAAGTAGGGCAGGATATTTGCAATACATATATCCAACAATGCCTTATACCAAATATATAAAGAATCATACAAATCAACACAAAAAAACCACAGATGACTCAGTTAAAAAGTGTGCAAAAATTCTAAGTTATTTCACAAAAGAGAAAATCCAAATATTCAATAAACATATGAGAAAATGTTAGATTTCCTTAGCTATGAAAGAAATGTACTTTGAAACCACTAAGAAATACTGCTATACCTCCATCCAAATGGCAAAAATGAAAAGAAGAATACCAAGTATTGGAAAAAATACAGAGCAACCAGAACTCTCATAGACTACTGCATATACAAATTGGTTCCAATCACCTTGGAAAACTATTTGGTAGTATCTACTGAAATTAAACGTATGCATAGCCTGTGACCCTCTAACTTCACTCTTGAGTATATATATATACTCAACAGAATATGTATATACTCAACACAAACACAGCATATGTTCATCAAAATTTTTAGAATTTTCGTAAACCACACTATTTTTAGGAGCCAAAACCAGAAAGTTACTATCTAAATGTCCACTAATCAGGAAGGGGTAATAAATGGCAGAGTATTTGCACAAAGAAATATCATATGGCAATGAATATGAATAATCCAGAACTAGTTACATCCATATGGTAGAGCTACTATTATGTCCACTATACAGAATAATTGAGGCTCGAAGAAATTAAACAACTGGCACACAGTCACATAGACCGTATGTGGTAGAACGTTGACTGGCAATGAAATGTCGAAATCCAAGGTCATGTGAAAGATTACTCTAGCCTTTCTTGAGGTTCTCTTTGATCCTTCCCAATAACCTTCATTACTCTATGCTTTTTTCTCTATTTGTCTGTTCTACCTGGAACACCCTTACCTCTCTACTCCACCAAGAAAATTTCTACTCAGTTTTCAAGTACCAGCTTAAGGTCTTTTCCTCCCATGAAGTGTTCCCTTGTACCTCAGCCTCCTTTCTCATCTCCAGCTGTTTACAACAGAGATTCCAAAGGACCATAGCCGGTACTGTAAATGAGGGAGGCAGTGGATTACGATAGGGAGTCAAGAGGACTGTGACAAAATGCAGTGGGCAAACACCATCTAAAAGTAAGATCAACTACTCCATTCCAACTGATTGCTGCAAGTCAGAAATACAGTATCCTGAAACCAAAAGTTTAGGTTTTTCTATGAATCTTTCTTATAAATATTGCTTTCTAAAATTAAAACCAGGCACAAATTAAAAAACAAACAACTGTATCAGGCAAACACAGTATGTGCAAAGACCAGATTTAGCTTATGGATCCCAGTTGCAGCCTCTGTTTAATTTGGCAGGGTCAAACAAACTCTAGCTGATTAAAAACTGACTTCTTTCCTAGGGGTTTTGCCTTCTTCCTGCTGGAGATACTCTTCAGATATGGTAGATGAGGGTTGCCTACTAAAATTCTAAGCCGCTCCCTGGTAGCTCAGATGGGAAAGAATCTGCCTGTGATGCAGGAGACCTGGGTTCGATCCCTGGCTCAGGAAGATCTCCTCGAGTAGGAAATGACAACCCACTCCTGTATTCTCATCTGGAGAATTCCATGGACAAAGGAGCCTGGCGGGCGACAGTCCCTGGGGTCGCAGAGTCAGACACGACTGAGCAACTAACACTTCACTTTCACATGAACACCCCAAAAAAGCCTTTGAGGAAGGGATGGAAGAAATGATTTGGGTCCCCTTCAAGCTTACCACCACTCTTCAATATCCTATGATGTCAGTTCAGTCAGTCAGTTCAGTCGCTCAGTCATGTCCGACTCTTTGCAACCCCATGAATCGCAGCATGCCAGGCCTCCCTGTCCATAACCAACGCCCAGAGTTCACCCAAACTCATGTACATTGAGTCAGTGATGCCATCCAGCCATCTCATCCTCGGTCGTCCCCTTCTCCTCCTGCCCCCAATCCCTCCCAGCATCAGGGCCTTTTCATATGAGTCAGCTCTTCGTATGAGGTGGCCAAAGTATTGGAGTTTCAGCTTCAATATTAGTCCTTCCAATGAACACCCAGGACTGATCTCCTTTAGGATGGACTGGTTGGATCTCCTTGCAGTCCAAGGGACTCTCAAGAGTCTTCTCCTACACCACAACAAAAGCATCAATTCTTCTGCACTCAGCTTTCTTTATAGTCCAACTCTCATATCCATACATCACCACTGGAAAAACCATAGCCTTGACTAGATGGACCTTTGTTGACAAAGTAATGTCTCTGTATTTTAATATGCTGTCTAGGTTGGTCATAACTTTCCTTCCAAGGAGTAAGCATCTTTTAATTTCATTGCTGCAATCACCATCAGCAGTGATTTTGAAGCCCCCCAAAATAAAGTCAGCCACTGTTTCCACTGTTTCCCCATCTATTTGCCATCTGCTTTATTGACTATGTCAAAGCCTTTGACTGTGTGGATCACAATAAACTGTGGAAAATTCTGAAAGAGATGGGAATACAGACCACCTGACCTGCCTCTTGAGAACTCTATATGCAGAAGCAACAGTAAGAATTGGACATGGAACAACAGACTGGTTCCAAATAGGAAAAGGAGTACGTCAAGGCTGTATATTGTCACCCTGCTTATTTAACTTCTATGCAGAGTACATCATGAGAAACGCTGGACTGGAAGAAGCACAAGCTGGAATTAAGACTGCTGGGAGAAATATCAATAACCTCAGATATGCAGATGACACCACCCTATGGCAGAAAGTGAAGAGGAACTAAAAAGCCTCTTGATGAAAGTAAAAGAGGAGAGTGAAAAAGTTGGCTTAAAGCTCAACATTCAGAAAACAAAGATCGTGGCATCTGGTCCCATCACTTCATGGGAAATAGTTGGGGAAACAGTGGAAACAGTGTCAGACTTTATTTTGGGGGGCTCCAAAATCACTGCAGATGGTGACTGCATCCATGACATGAAAAGACGCTTACTCTTTGAAAGGAAAGTTATGACCAACCTAGATAAAAAGCAGAGACATTACTTTGCTAAAAGATTCTGATGCTGGGAGGGAATGGGGGCAGGAGAAGAAGGGGACAACAAAGGATGAGATGGCTGGATGGCATCACCGACTCGCTGGACATGGGTTTGGGTGAACTCTGGGAGTTGGTGATGGACAGGGAGGCCTGGCTTCCTGCAGTTCATGGGGTCGCAAAGAGAGACAACTGAGCGACTGAACTGAACTGAACTGATGAGACCAGATGATCTTAGTTTTCTGAATGCTGAGTTTAAGCCAACTTTTTCATTCTCCTCTTTCACTTTCATCAAGAGGCTCTTTAGTTCTTCTTCACTTTCTGTCATAAGGGTGGTATCACCTGCATATCTGATGTTATTGATATTTCTCCCGGCAATCTTGATTCCAGCTTGTGCTTCATCCATCTCAGTGTTTCTCATGATGTAATCTGCTGCTAGGTGGCTTCAGTCGTGTCCGACTCTGTGTGACCCCAGAGACGGCAGCCCACCAGGCTCCCCCGTCCCTGGGATTCTCCAGGCAAGAACACTGGAGTGGGTTGCCATTGCCTTCTCCAATGCATGAAAGTGAAAAGTGGAAGCAAAGTCGCTCAGTCGTGTCCAACTCTTGACGACCCCATGGACTGCAGCCTACCAGGCTCCTCCGTCCATGGGATTTTCCAGGCAAGAGTACTGGAGTGGGGTGCCATCGCCTTCTCCAATGTAATCTGCATATAAGTTAAATAAGCAGGGTGACAATATACAGCCTGACGTACTCCTTTTCCTATTTGGAACCAGTCTGTTGTTCCATGTCCAGTTCTAACTGTTGCTTCCTGACCTGCATATAAGTTTCTCAAGGAGCAGGTCAGGTGGTCTGCTATTCCCATCTCTTTCAGAATTTTCCACAGTTTATTGTGATCCAGTTAAAGGCTTTGGCATAGTCAATAAAGCAGAAATAGATGTTTTCCTGGAACTCTCTTGGTTTTTCAATGATCCAGCAGATGTTGGCAATTTGATCTCTGCTTTCTCTGCCTTTTCTAAAACCAGCTTGAACATCATGAAGTTCACGGTTCACATATTGCTGAAGACTGGCTTGGAGAATTTTGAGCATTACTTTACTAGCGTGTGAGAGGAGTGCAATTGTGCGGTAGTTTGCGCATTCTTTGGCATTGCCTTTCTTTGGGACTGGAATAAAAACGGACCTTTTCCAGACCTGTGGCCACTGCTGAGTTTTCCAAATTTCCTGACATATTGAGTGCAGCCCTTTCACAGCATCTTCTTTCTGGATTTGAAATAGCTCAACTGGAATTCTATCACCTCCACTAGCTTTGTTCGTAGTGATGCTTCCTAAGGGTCACTTCACATTCCAGAATATCTAGCTTTAGGTGAGTGATCACACCATTGTGATTATCTGGGTCATGAAGATCTTTTTTTTACAGTTCTTCTGTGTATTCTTGCCACCTCTTCTTAATATCTTCTGCTTCTGTCACGTCCATACCATTTCTGTCCTTTATTGAGCCCATCTTTGCATGAAATGTTCCCTTTGTATCTCTAATTTTCTTGAAGAGATCTCTAGTCTTTCACATTCTGTTCTTTCCTTCTGTTTCTTTGCATTGATCACTGAAGAAGGCTTTTTTATCTCTCATTGCTATTCTTTGAAACTCTGCATTCAAATGGGTATATCTTTCCTTTTCTCCTTTGCTTTCACTTCTCTTCTTTTCACAGGTATTTGTAAGGCCTCCTCAGACAGCCATTTTGCTTTTTTGCATTTCTTTTTCTTGGGCATGGTCTTGATCCCTGCCTCCTGTACAATGTCACGAACCTCCATCCATAGTTCCTCAGGCACTCTGTCTATCAGATCTAGTCCCTTAAATCTATTTTTCACTTCCACTGTATAATCATAAGGGATTTGATTTAGGTCATACCTGAATGGTCTAGTGGTTTTCCCCACTTTCTTCAGTTTAAGTCTGAATTTGGCAATAAGGATGTACTCACTCAGAAACTGTTCCTCATTAGTGGGTTGTTTCTCCAGGAAGCACTAGAGAAAATATGAGGCAGCATGTGAAATATAGTGAAATCTGCCACATTGGGGCAGTATAACCACATCATGCCAGTGATCCCTAGCCAGCTGGGCTGCCGCAGTCCCAGCCCCCCATCCCTGAAGATCAGCCCCACACGGGGAATGAAGCACACAAGGAGGGAGAGGCTGACAGAGCGCTAAGCATCTGTTTGGCACATTATGATCTCTGGTTTAGAGCAAAATTGAACTGGAAAATACCTAGATGCATGCTTTGTGGCAGAATCAAGCAGGAGGTTCAGCAACAGAGGAAAATGCATTATCTGGAATCTTACTGATGTTTTTCCCTTGGGGGTTTCAAAATGGGTAGTTTACTTCTATGAGTTAGCCAGGTAAGCAGCTTATCACAGATCTGATGTGCCTTAGATGCAATCTAGGGGAAAATATGCTTTTATTAGCAGCAAACATCCAATTTCTTTTTTTCTATTCAATAGATGGGCACGGGTGCTTCCCTGGAGGTTCAGTGGTAAAGAGTCTGCTTATCAGTGCAGGAGATGCAGGTTCACTCCCTGGGTCAGGAAGATCCCCTGCAAGAGGAAATGGCAACCCACTCTAGTATTCTTATCTGGGAAATCCTGTGGACAGAGGAGCCTGGTGGGCTACAGTCCCTGGGGTCGCAAAGAGTTGGACACGACTGAGTGACTAACACTTTCTAGTATTCTTGTCTGGGAAATTCCGTGGACAGAGGAGCTTGGTGGGCTACAGTCCACGCAGTCAGAAGAGTTGCACACAACTTAGCGACTGAACAATAAGAATTCAAGAGAACGGAATAAACAGACCTAAGTTTACAAAAAGGTCATTTCCAAAAGTGTGCCATTCGGTTAATTTTTTAGAAGTTACAATGCATTTTTGTACAGAACCAAAGCAATGTCTGAGAATTAGCTTCTCATGAACAAGTCAAAAGAAACGGTTTAGCCCATAATGAAATGAAAATATGACTTTTGCGTTGAAGAATAGAAAATAACTCTGTACTGAGAAAGAACGACTAACACACTGACTAATTCAGTCGTTGTTTATTACATATGGCTTTGTGCAAGAGGCAGTAGATCTGAGTCTGATGTTTGGAGGACCAGCAGAAGCCTGTGAGGGCAGGGCACGTGCAGCGAGGGCAACAGTAGCCAATGCAAGTGGACGAAAGAGGATGGAGCAGTGAGAGAGGGAAGCCGCGTGGGGTTGTTCGTTCTCAGACCTGACTAGGGGCGAAGGAGAATGTCATCACGATAGCTGGAGAAGGATTCAGGACCAAGGGGTCAGAGCTCTCTGAGTATGCTTTTAGGCTGCTGAAAGGAAGCCAAGACAGAGAGGAAGCAAAGATACAGGTGAAAGGAGGTATAATCATTGGGTCTATATTTTTGTGACAAAGATTACTAGCTGTCTGGCTCTCTAATCTCTGCCTACCAAGTAAGAGAACCCTGACTGTATTCAGGGTACTGATGTACTTAGCCTAAGGCCACATTCTCCAGCCTCTCTTGCAGCTGGATGTAGCCTAGTGACTAAATTCTGGCCCAAGAGATACGAGTAGAGATTTTCAGTGGAACATTGAGGGAGACTGCTGACTTAGCTGGGAGAAAGCCCTTCTGTCCTTCCTGCTACTGAAACCTATAAATGTTAAAAATGTAATTCCCAAACATTATCTAAGCACATGCCACGGTGTAATTGATTCATTAATGAGAGGAGCCAGCAAAATGACATAGCTGGTTCAGTAAGGGAAAAAAAGAATTCCTCGAATAAGAATGCTAAGATAAAAAAGCAGCAAATGTTCTTCAAGGTAATAAAACTATACATCCTGAGAAAACTTCATTTACATCTTATTACTTTTTTTTTTTTTAACAAATTAACACCTAACTGTAGAGTCTGAATGCTAATCAAGGGTAACTAAAGGGTCATTCTCCAAGTGAGATTTCCCTTGGGGGCAAGTGACAGTGCTCTAATAAGACACTCACAGGACATACAGGCTTGCCTGGTCGCTCAGATGGTAAAGACTCTGCCTGCAATGCGGGAGACCTGGGTCAGATCCCTGGGTTGGGAAGATCCCCTGGAGGAGGGCGTGACAACCCACTCCAGTATTCTCGCCTGGAGAATCCCCATGGACAGAGGAGCCTGGAGGGCTACAATCCATTTGGTCACAAAGAGTAGGACATGACTGAGTGACTCAGTACAGCACAGTCAGCTTTATTTCTAAGTTTTGGATAACTTTCCTGAACACGGGCTACCTGGAATGTGGATGCAGGGGCTGGAGCTGCAGCAGCCCTGGGGAGGGAAGCTGTGAACTATTCACAGACAGGCAGGGCAGAAAGGAAGCCTGGGTCCTTGACGAACCATCAAAATGCCCTGCACTGCTTCCTCTTGGGCTTCTTTTATGAGAGACACGGGACAGAAACTTCTCTATTAAGCCACTGTTATTTTAGATTTCTCTGATCTGCACTCAAGTTTAATCTTCTAATGGAGCAGGAGGCAGACAGAATGAGAAATCATTCTTAAAGCATGCTGGAAATCCAGTGGACCGATGCAGTCAGTGAAGGTGCCTAAAGGCAGGGATTCTGGCAAGGAAGACTCAGTGAAACCACCAATGCAGATATGGAGGACACAGGACTTTCCAGAACGCATACAGAGAATGAAATGCCGTGTCATACTAGTGGGTAGTGGTGGCTTTATTACAATCTGGAAAAGGAAACTGAAGAACCACGGACTAGAGAGGAACTGAACAAGTTATTCATGAAATAGGATGGGGACAGCAAATGGGAAGGCAGAATATCACTAGTTTGTTCAAGGTTCCAAAAAAGCTTACTTAAGTAGTTTTCTCAACGTAATCCCTCTTTGGAATTTCATGCTATACATTACCATGCACTCTGTGTAGCCTATACATTATATATGCCTTATACCTGTATATTGCTGTCTGCTTGATATACTCACACCTATATATTACTTTCCAGGACTATATTCTCAAAGCCACATTTGATCTGCTGTTGTGGGTAATGTAAGAAATCTACTAGGGTAATTTTGACTGTATGTGACTTTTGTCTATGTGCAGACTTAAGAATCTAATCTCCATCTTAAGATGTGATTCCACCTAGAAAAGCTGAAGGCAAATCTGATTAACAAGACTGGTGGAGAGGTGAGACTTAAACAAAGAGAGAAGGAGGGGGGTGTAGAAACAGATCAAGTCATTGGCTACGGAGTAGGAAATTTGGCAAGTTCTCACTTGATCACCTCAATGTCCTTGGTATGAGACACGCCATCTGTTGAGAGCCAATGGGGACAGAAAGAGGAGGACTTTCAGGAGACTGGGGAAGTGATGGAGTTTTGAAATAGCTGCTCTGGGGAATGGGCTTGGGAATCAACCAAGGACTTGCAAGACTAGCAAAGGGAAACACTAGAGCCTCGGGCGTGATTGGCTCCTGATGGGCGTGCTCTTCCTCTCTCTGTTTCCAGTCCCTGCTGGGGGAATTGGGGAATAGGGAGGAAAAAAGATCAAGCAGTTATGTATTAAGCCTGTTCAGAGTAAATAGAGTCAAATTTGTAAATACGATAACATCTGGCAAGTTGTGCAATTTGATTGCATTTGGCTAAGAGCTGAGTTGCTTGTTTGATTAAACTTACTTTATTTTTTGATATTCTTTTTAAACTGAAATATAGTTAAGTTACAATATTATATTAGTTTCAAGTGTACAGTGGCATGATTCAATACTTTTACAGATTATACTCCATTTAAAATCACTATAAAATAATGACTATTTCCCTGTGCTGTCTACTAGTGTCATTCTTAAAAATCTAAGGTTGTGTGGTGGTTGTCCCCCTCATATGTCCATTTAGTTCACTAGCTTGTCCCCTGTAAAGCCAAGGGGAGTGAATTCCCACCAATTTAACTAAGCAGAAGCTCTAATTGCAGCTGTCCCTCTAGTGTCGTTACTAGTGTGTATCAATACAGTCAGTATGGCTTCTGGCTCATGGTACATGGCCACCGATTTGGCAAATATGTTGTCTTCTATTCTCATCAGGAAAGAGTGGTAGAAGCAGTCTGCACTCATGGGAGGCCAAACGATAGTACACACTTACAGGTTCTCTCTAGCTTTTCAGTTAACTCATATCATCTGTCATAAGATAGTCCCAAGGGCTCCAGGCTATCTGGAAATTCTGTAAAATGTTTCATTGCTCTACCATACTGATGACACTATGTTCATTGAATTGAGGACCAAGAAGTGGCAAATATGTTGGAGGCCTTAGTAAATGTTTTAGACTTATTTTAGAATTAAATTCTGTTTCTGATCAATAGTAGGCATTTAATAACTGTTGAATGATTGACCAAATACAAGCAACTGAGCAGCCTGTAGCTGTCTGCATGCTGCGGAAGCCATTGTTTGGAAGAAAGCTTTGGCATGAAAAGATCCCCACAAATAGCAAGGAATTCACCTATACCCCACCTGTGAAGATCAGAAGAGCTTACATAACTGTTGCTGCTGTTTCTGCTTTTGAAGGCAAAACTTTCTTTTTCTTAAAAAAAAAAAATCCTTTGCGGTTACCATCCTTGGAAGCTATAGTAATCCAAACGGTAAGGCACTGGCAAAAAATCATACATATAGACCAAAGAAACAGAAATAAAAACATGCATATATGGTCAGCTGGTCTTCGGGAAGGGTGCCAAGAACACCCTTGAAGGACAGTTTTTCAACAATGAATTGGTGCGTGGAAAATTAGATATCTACATGTAGAAGAATGAAGTTGGTCTCATACCCACCCCACCCCATTTTTGCCTTCTCTCTCTAGCCTACTTCTTCTCTGATCTCCGGTCAGAAGAGCAACCTGTCTATGACCTCACGTGCCTCACAGCATATCTAGGCTATCATATATCACTGCCCACAGCTTTGCTGGTGCTAGTTCAGCCAAGAAGGGTTCTAACTCCAGAATGAGCTGGACCATAAAATTCCCGGGAGGTAAGTAAGCATGAACAATGGGTTCTTTTTGGCTTCCAAAGTTCTTGTTTCTTTTTCTCTGGCTCCCAACCTGACTTGAACTATGCTTTCCCTCCCTGCTAAAATCCCAGATTCAAATACCAAAGACCCAGTTCTGGAATGGTGGCAGGAACAGCCTCTCAGACCTGTGCTCTTCAGTGAAACAGTCATAACTGGTGACAGTTACTTTTAAAAACTTAACCATTTCAAGTCTGTACAGATTGTCCTGAGGGCATATAGCCAATGAAGAAACGTATATTCAAGAAAACCTACTAAGTCTCAGTAAGAACTGTGAGAATCTATGGCATTTGAGCTATGAACTGCTCCCCGCCTCTCCCTGCCCCCAGAGAAAAGTAGGATGTATTCTTCTGCCGTAATTTTTAGGTTATGAAGAAGCTGGCACATAACTGGTCTTGGGTCACAGAGAAAGTACTTGAAACAGCCAGAGAGAATGACTCTATTTTCTGCATTTTCACACGCTTACACAAAAGGGCAAAAAGGGAGCCTCATGATCCTGCTTGGAGAATTCTTACACGGTCACAGCCCAAGTGGTCTAGTCTCAGAATGGACACTTATTTGAAGAAGCACAGCTCAAACAGGCATTTCAGCTTTACTCACCTCTCTAAAAATTTTAAAAAATCTAAGTCATAATTCGTGATTAATCGTTAAACCCTTTTTAACTCTCTGGTGTCTCAGCTGGTAAGGAATCCGCCTGCAATGCTGGAGACCTGGGTTCAATCCCTGGGTTGTAAAGATCCCCTGGAGAAGGGAAAGGCTACCCACTCCAGTATTTGGGCCTGGAGCGAAATCCAGGGACTATATAGTCCATGGGATCACAAAGAGTCGGACTTGACTGAGCGACTTTCACTTTCACCCACTTTCAGCTCTTCTCTAGAACCTACTAAATCCTCAGGGCCTCACACTCTCCTCCATAACCCCCCTCTGCCCTCCTCTCCAGTGGGTCTGCTAGAGTCTTTCCACCTCTTTTGTCCCTTCCCCCGCCCCAATCCAGGGGCTTCCCTGGTGGCGCAGTGGTAAAGAATCTCCCCGCAGTGTAGGAGATCCAGGTTGGATCTCTGGGTCAGGAAGATCCCCTGGAGAAGGAAATGGCAACCCACTCCAGCATTCTGGCCTGAGAATCCCATGGACAGAGAAGCCTGGCAGGCTACAGTCCATGAGGTCACAAAGAGTTGGATACAACTGAGTGATTAACACACACACCTCCCCCATCTATGCAGCTGGCAGAGGAGGCAAAGGAGGAGAATAACAGGACAGCCAACACCCAAGTGATTTTGCCCAGCTGCAGTTCACATTGAGCTTCTGCGGTTTTGGACTTTATCGTAGTGTTTTTGTGTATGTTGTTTAAATTTGTGTTTGTAAAAGAATTACCATGTGTTAGTGGGGTTTTTTTTTTTTTGTTTGTTTTGGCAAGTTATCTTCTTTCTGTGGACAATGGCTTCTGTGTGCCTCACTGGTGCCCTTCGTCTGCATGTGAGTTTGACTATCTTAGCGTTATGGGTTAATTTCCCTTTCTGGGAAAAAAAGCCTGCCTCTCACCTCTCACAACTCATCAACCCAGGCGGCTGGCAGAGCAGATAGACCGGCAGCCAAGCCCACGAGCAGGCAAGGGAACAGCTGCTTCTCGACTTTGCTGCAGCTGCCCCAGGGCTTGAGCCTGTTTAGAGTCTGAGCGAGGAGGCTTCCTTTGTATGCAAGCCTGTCTGGCCCGCAGTAAGAGCTCAAGAAAGCTGCTCTGGTTCTGTCTGTAGCTCAGTGTGGCAAAACTGCTGGTCTCTTCTGTGTCGCACCAGTAACTCTCTTAAAAGGGCAGTGAGGGTAATTCAGGTTAACGTGGCTACCATCACAAAAGTTGGAGACAAAGTTCATGTTTGGTCACTGCAGGAGATCTTTCAAACTGTTTTCAACTCTGTCCTATATCCAGTGTCTTCTCCGATCAGGGTCACCGTCACCCATGCCCTGAAGAATTGTCTTGTTGCAGCCTGTCTTGGCTCCACTATATTTCTTTAGTTACCTAGGAAGTGGACTTTCTGCAGAGGGACATGGATTTCCTTCCTCGCAGGCCAATCTGACCTTTCCCTCCCTTAGCCACCAAGAAATTGAGCCCATGTTCATGAGCAAAGGCTGCTATGGCTAGGAGGCTCCTGCCAGATGCTGCCCCCTGCCTTCACTTTGACTTGATCCTTGTCTAAAAGCCCAGGGGAGATGAAAGGCGCTGCCCACGTCTCTCTACAAAAGATGCTGTATTACTTCATCCGCGTTTGTGAATGCCCAACACAGCCAACCACTCCGATGATGTCAGAGTGTCCCAGAGTAGATAGCCGCTGGAGAACCATTCAGCACAGCATGCGATTCTAAAATATAGTGCTCTCGAAAGTAAATATAGGCACTAAAGGGAATGATATGAAGTTTAAATCGTGGCATAAAAAATAAGTTACGTAAGATTCTAACCTTCATGTTCAGTCCTTTTCTCTCAGGACACCTTTCCCTGATTCTTGTTGCAGCTGCCCCAGGGCTTGAGCCTGTTTAGAGTCTGAATGAGGAGGCTTCCTTTTGTATGCTGGCCTTGAGTCATTTTTGCTATTATAGTTCCAGATCCTTCGACATGCATACATACATTTACAATAAAATCAGATTGTACTGATTTTGTGCATATTGATTTGAAACCTGTTTGTCCACTTAACGTGCTTGGGCTTAGTCACTCAGTCGTGTCTGACTCTTTGCGACCTCAAGGACTGTAGCCCAGCAGGCTCCTCTGTCCATGGGATTCTCCAGGCAAGAATACTGGAGTGGATTGCCATTTCCTTCTCCAGGGGATCTTCCTGACCCAGGGATCAAACCAGGGGCTCCTATATTGCAGGCAGATTCTTTACCAACTGAGCTACCTTTTTAGATATTTCATGTTCATGGATTGGAAGAATTAACTGCTAAAATGTCCATTCTACCCAATCTACAAATAAATGCAATCCCTATCAAAATTCCAGTGATGCTTTTCACAGAAATAGGAAAAAAAAATCCTAAAATTCATATGGAACCAGAAAAGACCTTAAGTAGCCACAACAATTTTTTAAGCAAGAACAAAGGTGTAGGCATCACACATCCTGATTTCAATATATATTACAAAAATTGAAAGTGAACATGAAAGTCACTCAGTCCTGTCTGACTCTTTGTGACCCCATGGACTTCTCAAGGCCAGAATACTGGAGTGGGTAGCCTTTCCCTTCTCCAGGGAATCTTCCCAACCTAGGGATCAAACCCAGGTCTCCCGCATTCTTTATCCACTGAGCCGCAAGGGAAGCCCATTACAAAAAATAGCACAAAGCAAAATAAAGTGAAGAACAATGTAATGAGGTTTGCCTACAAATAGAAACCTCATTTAAATGGCGCCAGGAGGGGCACTCTCATGCTCTACCACTGGAATTCAACTACAGACCCAGCTGGAAGAGCTGTACCTTTGCAGCTCCACAGGAAGAAGGTTACAGCATGACTACCCAGTAGGAGGAAGGAACAATTTCTCCTTGCCTGGCAACAGCC
Organism: Budorcas taxicolor; assembly: GCF_023091745.1. Lineage (NCBI taxonomy): Eukaryota > Metazoa > Chordata > Mammalia > Artiodactyla > Bovidae > Budorcas > Budorcas taxicolor. Next base: position 83,381,597 of record NC_068923.1, read on the forward strand.
CAACCATTGAGAGCGTCACAACTCAGCCAATGAAAATCCACTACACTCTAAATTCTGTTTTCTCCAGTGGACTCCAATGTTTCTAACAGACTCTCCCACTTCTCCTCTCTCTCTATATATATATATAAAAGTTACTCTCTTGTATTCTCCAAATTCGCCTATGCTGTGCCACAGATTGCATGTCCTAAACCACAATGTTCTTGCTGTTCCCAAATAAATCTATTGTGCTAGTAGAAGAATTCGCTGCACTTTGAGGGTTTGGAATTTGGAAGCAGCATTTCTAGCCCAGGATCTCACTGAGGCTGTAAACGTTTCATCAGTTGGAGTTGCTGACTTTGGAGTCTTGACTGGACCTGTGATGTCTGCTTCCAACTTCACTGATGTGACTGTGGCCAGGAGGCACCCGTCCCTGAGGATGCAGCTCTCTCTACTAGGCTGCTCACAACATAGCTCCTCCCAGAACACGTAATCCAAGAGACAGTGGGTATGACCAAGACAAAATTTGCACTGTCTTTTATAATCTGATCTGAGGAAGCACATGCCATCACATCTGCTATGTTCCATTGGTCACACAAACAAATCTTACAGAGCATACAAATTATACAGACTATTCAGCTCAGTTCAGTTCAGTCACTCAGTCATGTCCGACTCTTTGTGACCCCATGAAATGCAGGACTCCAGGCCTCCCTGTCCATCATCAACTCGCTGAGTCCATCTGAGAGGGTAACAGGCAGGAAAGCCAGGGGTCTCCAAACAGAGGAAACAGCCTGCAAGTGTCAGACATTTTTATCTATCTTAAGCGGCAGGAGGAACAAACTAGCGATATTTTTTCCTTCTCTATACAAATTTAAAGGAGGTTTCTCTTAAAATACTGTGTTGCCATAATGACACCTGGTTTCACCTGAAGTTAACCAATGCCTTTTCTTATGGAAATGTTTATCTTAAGCTATGCTAATGTACTATGCATTTACCCCAAACTCTGTCTTCAAGTTGGTTCCACCTCTTAGCTGAGAACCTACTTGACAAACCAGTATGTTATACTCAGAAATTGTTCCCCTAATCTATGTGAAAGTGCTGCACTCAATATGCCAGCAAAATGGAAAACTCAGCAGTGGCCACAGGACTGGAAAAGGTCAGTTTTCATTCCTATTCCAAAGAAAAGCAATGCAAAAGAATGCTCAAACTACCGCACAATTGTACACATCTCACATGCTAGTAAAGTAATGCTCAAAATTTTCCAAGCGAGGCTTCAGCAATACATGAACCGTGAACTCCCTGACGTTCAAGCTGGTTTTAGAAAAGGCAGAGGAACCAGAGATCAAATTGCCAACATCTGCTGGATCATGGAAAAAGCAAGAGAGTACCAGAAAAACATATATTTCTGCTTTATTGACTATGCCAAAGCCTTTGACTGTGTGGATCACAAGAAACTGTGGAAAATTCTGAAAGAGATGGGAATACCAGACCACCTAACCTGCCTCTTGAGAAATCTGTATGCAGGTCAGGAAGCAACAGTTAGAACTGGATACAGAACAACAGACTGGTTCCAAATAGGAAAAGGAGTACGTCAAGGCTGTATACTGTCACCCGGCTTATTTAACTTATACGCAGAGTACATCATGAGAAACGCTGGACTGGAAGAAGCACAAGCTGGAATCAAGATTGCCAGGAGAAATATCAATAACCTCAGATATGCAGATGACACCACCCTTATGGCAGAAAGTGAAGAGGAGCTAAAAAGCCTCTTGATGAAAGTGAAAGAGGACAGAGAAAAAGTTGGCTTAAAGTTCAACATTCAGAAAACGAAGATCATGGCATCTGGTCCCATCACTTCATGGGAAATAGATGGGGAAACAGTGGAAACAGTGTCAAACTTTATTTTTGGGGGCTCCAAAATCACTGCAGATGGTGATTGCAGCCATGAAAATAAAAGACACTTACTCCTTGGAACAAAAGTTACGACCAACCTAGATAGCATATTCAAAAGCAGGGACATTACTTTGCCGACTAAAGTCCGTCTAGTCACGGCTATGGTTTATCCTGTGGTCATGTATGGATGTGAGAGGGGGACTATAAAGAAAGCTGAGCGCAGAAGAATTGATGCTTTTGAACTGTGGTGTTGGAGAAGACACTTGAGAGTCCCTTGGACTGCAAGGAGATCCAACCAGTCCATTCTGAAGGAGATCAGCCCTGGGATTTCTTTGGAAGGACTGATACTAAAGCTGAAAGTCCAGTACTTTGGCCACCTCATGCGAAGAGTTGACTCATTGGAAAAGACCTTGATGCTGGGAGGGATTGGGGGCAGGAGGAGAAGGGGACGACAGAGGATGAGATGGCTGGATGGCATCACTGACTCGATGGATGTGAGTCTGAATGAACTCCGGGAGTTGGTGATGGACAGGGAGGCCTGGGGTGCTGGGATTCATGGGGTTGCAAAGAGTCGGACATGACTGAGCAACTGAACTGAACTGAGTGACTTATATAACATCCAGCTGAAGACTAGCAGGGGAGTACTCTTTCTGCCCCCTTCTAATGCCTCTGTCAGAAGCTTCCTCTATCTCCTTTATACTTTAATAAAACTTTATTACACAAAAGCTCTGAGCGATCAAGCCTCGTCTCTGGCCCCTCGTCTCTGGATTGAATTCTTCTCCTCCGGGCGCCAAGAATCCCAGCGTCTTTGCGTGATTCAACAACCTTTCACATCCAAACCCATGTCCATCGAGTCAATGACGTCATCCAACCATCTCATCCTCTGTCATCCCCTTCTCCTCCTACCCTCAATCTTTCCCAGCATCAGGGTCTTTTCAAATGAGTCAGCTCTTCTCATCAGGTGGCCGAAATATTGGAGTTTCAGCTTCAACATCAGTCCTTCCAATGAACATTCAGGATTGATCTCCTTTAGGATGGACTAGTTGGATCTCCTTGCAGTCCAAGGGACACTCAAGAGTCTTTTCCAACAGCACAGTTCAAAAGCATCAATTCTTCTGCACTCAGCTTTCTTTATAGTCCAACTCTCACATCCATACATGACCACTGGAAAAACCATAGTCTTGACTACACAGACCTTTGTTGGCAAAGTAATGTCTCTGCTTTTTAACATGCTATCTAGGTTGGTCATAACTTTCCTTCAAAGTATAAATGCCAGGAAATAAGGGTCATCCATACATGACTACTGGAAAAACCATGGCTTTGACTAGACAGAACTTTGTCAACAAAGTAATGCTTGTTTTTGAATACGCTGTCTAGGTTTGTCATAGCTTTTCTTCTAAGGAGCAAGTGTCCTGTAATTTCATGGCTGTAGTTACCATATGCAGTGATTTTTTTTTTCTTTCTGGCCAAGAAAATAGTCTGTCACTGCTTTCACCTTTTCCCCTTCTATTTGCCATGAAGTGATGGGACCAGATGCCATGATCCTAGTTTCTTGAATGTTGAGTTTAAGCCAGCTTTTCCATTCTCCTCTTTCACCTTCATCAAGAGGCTCTTTAGTTTCTCTTTACTTTCTGTCATTAGAATGGTATCATCTGCATATCTGGGGTTGTTGACATTTTTCCCTGCAATCTTAATTCCAGTTTGTGATTGATCTAGCCCACATTTCAGATGATGTGCTTCTGCATACAAGTTAAATAAACAGGGTGACAATATACAGTCTTCACGTACTCCTTTCCCAGTTTTGAACCAGTCTATTGTTCCATGTCTGGTTCTAAATGTTGCTTCTTGGCCTGCATACAGATTTCTCTGGTATTCCCATCTCTTTAAGAATTTTCCACAATTGTTATGATTCAGAGTCAAAGGCTCTAGCATCATTGAGGAGGCAGAAGTAGATGCTTCTCTGGAACCCTTGCTTGTTCTATGATCCAATGGATGCCGGCAATTTGATTTCTGGTTCCTCTACCTTTTCTAAATTCAGCTAGTACATCTAGAAGCTTTTGGTTCATGTACTACTGATGCCTAGCCTGAAGGATTTTGAATATAATCTTCAGTTCAGTTCAGTTGCTCAGTCATGTCCGACTCTTTGCGACTCCATGAATCGCAGCACGCCAGGCTTCCCTGTCCATCACCAACTCCTAGAGTTTACTCAAACTCATGTCCATTGAGTTGGTGATGCCATCCAGCCATCTCATCCTCTGTTGTTCCCTTCTCCTCCTGCCCCCAATCCCTCCCAGCATCAGGGTCTTTTCCAGTGAGTCAACTCTTCGCATGAAGTGGCCAAAGTACTGCAGTTTCAGCTTTAGTATCAGTCCTTCCAATGAACACCCAGGACTGAACTCCTTTAGAATGGACTGGTTGGATCTCCTTGCAGTCCAAGGGACTCTCAAGAGTCTTCTCCAACACCACAGTTCAAAAGCATCAATTCTTCGGTACTCAGCTTTATTCACAGTCCAATTCTCACATCCACACATGACTACTCGGAGAACCACAGCCTTGACTACACGGACCTTTGTTGGCAAAGTAATGTCTCTGCTTTTGAATATGCTATCTAGGTTGGTCATAGCTTTCCTTCCAAGGAGTAAGCGTCTTTCAATGTCATGGCTGCAGTCACCATCTGCAGTGATTTTGGAGTCCCCAAAAAAATAAAGTCAGCCACTGTTTCCCCATCTATTTCCCATGAAGTGATGGGACAAGATACCATGTTCTTCATTTTCTGAATGTTGAGTTTTAAGCCAACTTTCTCACTCTCCTCCTTCACTTTCATCAAGAGGCGTTTTAGCTCCTCTTCACTTTCTGCCATAAGGGTGCTGTCATCTGCATATCTGAGGTTATTGATATTTCTCCTGGCAATCTTGATTCTAGCTTGTGCTTCTTCCAGCCTAGCATTTCTCAAGATGTACTCTGCATATAAGTTAAATAAGCAGGGTGACAATATACAGCCTTGACATACTCCTTTTCCTATTTGGAACCAGTCTGTTGTTCCATGTCCAGTTCTAACTGTTGCTGCCTGACCTTCATATAGGTTTCTCAAGAGGCAGGTCAGGTGGATTGGTACTCCCAACTCTTTCAGAATTTTCCACAGTTTATTGTGATCCATACAGTCAAGGGCTTTGGCATAGTCAACAGCACAAAAATAGATGTTTTTCTGTAACTCTCTTGCTTTTTCCATGATCCAGAAGATGTTGGCAATTTGATCTCTGGTTCCTCTGCCTTTTCTAAAACCAGCTTGAACATCTGGATGTTCACAGCTCACATATTGCTGAAGCCTGGCTTGGAGAATTTTGAGCATTACTTTACTAGCATGTGAGATGAGTGCAATTGTGCGGTAGTTTGAGCATTCTTTGGCATTGCCTTTCTTTGAGATTGGAATGAAAACTGACCTTTTCGAGTCCTGCGGCTACTGCTGAGTTTTCCAAATTTGCTGGCATATTGAGTGCAGCACTTTCACAGCATCATCTTTCAGGATTTGAAATAGCTCAACTGGAATTCCATCACCTCCACTAGCTTTGTTCATAGTAATGCTTCGTAAGGCCCACTTGACTTCACACTCCAGGGTGTCTGGCTCTAGGTGAGCGGCCACACCATCATGGTTATCCAGGTCATTAAGACCTCTTTTGTATAGATCTTCTGTGTTTTCTTGCCACCTCGTCTTTATATGTTCTGTTTCTGTTAGGTCAAAACTCTTTGTCCTTCACTGTGCTCATCTTCGCATGAAATGTTCTCTTGGTATCTCTAATTTTCTTGAAGAGATCTCTAGTCTTTCCCATTCTATTCTTTTCCTCTATTTCTTTTCATTGCTTAGTTAAGAAGGCTTTCTTATCTGTCCTTGCTATTCTCTGGAAGTCTGCATTCAGTTGGGTGTATCTTTCCCTTTCTCTCTTGCCTTTCACTTCTCTTCTTTCCTCAGCTATTTGTAAAGCCTCCTCAGACAAACATTTTCCCTTCTTGCATTTCTTTTTCTTGGGGATGGTTTTGGTCACTGCCTCCTTACAGTGTTATGAACACCCGTCCATAGTTCTTCAGGCCCCTCTGTCTACCACACCTAACCCTTTGAGTCTACTCATCACTTTCACTGTGATGAATAATCATAAGGGATTTGATTTAGGTCATACCGAAATGGCCTAGGGATTTTCCCTACTTTCTTCAGTTTAAGCCTGAATTTTGAAATAAGGAGCTCATGATCTGAGCCACAGTCAGCTCCTGGTCTTGTTTTTGCTGACTATAGAGCTTCTCCATCTTTGGCTGCAAAGAATATAATCAATCTGATGTCGGTATTGATGATTTGATGATGCCCATGTATAGAGTTGTCTCTTGTTTTGTTGGAAAAATGTTTGCTATGACCAGCATGTTCTCTTGGTAAAACTGTTAGCCTTTGCCCTGCTTCATTTTGTACTCCAAGGCCAAACTTGCCTGTTACTCCAGGTATCTCTTGACTGCCTAATTTTGCATTCCAATCCCCTAGGATAAAAAGAACATCTTTTGGAATTAGATCTGAAAGGTCTGTGGGTCCTCATAGAACTTGTCAGCTTCAGCTTCTTCAGTATCAATGATTGGGACATAGACTTGGATTACTCTAATGTTGAGTGGTTTGCCTTGGAAAGAAACTGAGATCATTCTGTTGTTTTTGAGATTGCACCCAGGTACTGCATTTTGGACTTTTTTGTTCGCTATGAGGGCTACTCCATTTCTTCTAAGGGGTTCTTGCACTCAATAATAAATATAATGGTCATCTGAATTAAATTTGCCCATTCCCATCTTTTAGTTCATTACTTCTTAAAATGTCGATGGTCACTCTTGCCATCTCTTGCTTGACCATGGGCAACATTCCACGTTCCTACACAATATTGTTCTTTACAGCATCAGACTACTTTCATCACCAGACACATCCACACCTAAGCATCATTACCACTTTGGCCCAGCCACTTTTTCTTTCTGGAAGCTATTTAAATTACCCTCCACTTTTCCCCTGTAGCATTCTGGACACATTCCAACCTGTGTAGGGTGGGGCTTATCTTCCCCAAACAATGAACAAGCCCAATAAACACTTTCTAGGTTGGACGGAACTAACTGAACTGGCAGTTCAATCCAGCTATAATGTTCCAAGACTTTGATGGGTGACTGGTTAGGTCACAAAAGTTCAGTTGTCAAGTTACCCCATACCTAGGTAGAGCTCAGTGGTCATGCAGTACGGTTACCAAGGAATCCAGAGAAACAAAATATTGACTGTTTGAATTAAACATATCAGTTTATTAAATGTGAGCACAGACATGAATGACTGATGGTAATATGTAAATCACACAGATGTCTCTTACCTAACCACCAGCCCTTCCTCAACTAGAATTAGTCAAGTTTCCCACCTGAGTGGCTAGAAGCCAGATTTCAGCCTGGCTATGGCTCTGGCTCACCTCGGTTGTACTTCTTTCTCCCAGTCCTGCCCCAACTAACTCTAACATTCCATGCTTTGCTCAGCTAGTCTTTACCTTCTCTGGTAGTTCTTTCTCTAAGTGTATGCTAGCTGCGAGGATGCTGCAGTCACTGTGTACAGCTGACCCTTGAACAACAAGGGTTTGAACTTCCCAAGTCCACTTATATGTGGATTTTTTTCAGTAGTAAATAATACAGGGCTACTTGATCTATGGTTGGTTGAATCTGTAGTCATGGAATCAGATACAGAGGAATGGTAGATCTGGGTGAACTGAGTATATACAGGGCTGACTATAATTTATACTGAATTTTCTACCATGCTGGGAGGTTGAGGCCCCTGTCTCCTCCTTGTTCAAGGCTCAAATGTATATACACCTAAGGCTTTCTCTGTGGCTTGTATCCTTCTACCTCACCTCCCATCATGGAGATTTCAACACGTGAACTGGGGAGCTGAGGAACTGAATACTTGGACACCAACATACATGGCTGATTCTGTTCCCACTTGGCACACTCTGTGGGTGGCTCCATTCCTCTACGTGTTAGACTAACTGCTCGGCTACATGGGTGTTTGCTGCTGCTTCTGAGCATCTTTGTCTCTGCTTTCCAAGGGCTCACTTGGCTATCGGCCATTTGACAGCCCTCAAGTCTTCTCAGTTTCAAAGGGATCACCTTGGTTATTTGGAGAGACCAGGCAGTGTGATGCGGGGATTAAACGTACAGAACCTTGGAATATCCACATATGGCTTTGTTTGCTGGGTGATGAGGGATGAGCTCTAACACCTCTTTGTGTTAGGTAAAATAGGGGAACTAATACTTCAGTTTAACGACCACATTGGTCAGGTCCCAGCAGGAAACTGGTTTCACATTCGTTGTTCAAATGAATGGATTACTCACAGAAGTGTGAGCAAGGATGAGGGAACAAACAAGGGTTGTTGAGGTACCCGGAGAGCAGCAATAGGAAGCCATTAGCATCCCTAAAGCTGAAAAGCAAAAAGGAAGAAGAGCCCACCTCGAACCAGAATTGTGGAAGAGATGCTGTAGAGTGGACAGGTGCAGCTAAGGCTGGAGGTGCAGCCTGAAGTGTGGAGAGGACGAGGAAGGCATTTCCCAGCGTCTCTCTCATCTCACCTGCGGGTGCTACCTATGGGGTGAATGGAATGGCAATCAGGAGACAAGAGAGCCTGGCAAGTGCAGCTAGAGGGCGGGGCTTCCAGGCACAGAGCAGGGCACAGAGGGTCTAGTGAAGAGGCTGAAGAACCAGACGAGACAAACAGCACAGGATTAAATGAGAAAATACACAGTATGCTTTCCACAGGGCCTGGCGCACAGCAACTGCCCCGCAAACAGTGATCGTGGTTATTGTTAGTATCACCAAGGCTGCAAGGTCACTGGACTTTCCAGTTATACCTAAGGCCATCTTTGCCCCTCTAAGCAAGTCGTGAGGCTTGGTTTAGTAACGCACTCTCGCTGGGTCTGCTGACACCAGAGCTTTAATGATCTAGTTTTTGTTTTCATCAGGTGAAATGTAGGCTGTTTAACCTGTCCCCAGATTTAGAGCAAGAAAGAATAATTTCTGAGCAAAGTTCTTTTGAGAAATCTGTCCATCTGGGCACCACAGATCCCTTTACATATGGCCTAAGACTTTCCTTTGTCCCTCTTACCTAATGAGCCAAGACGAAATGGTCATGCTAATGGAAACTGCTTTGCACTCCAACTGCTGCAGCCCAAGCATAAAATCCATGATTTCGTAAGGGCTTAAAAATGTCTTTTAAACTCCTTTGCCTCACCACTATTCGGCTGCCTTCTGTCTTTCCCGTTCTGTTCTTGTCCCTGTCGCTGGCCCAGGGTGTCAGAGGACCTGATGCTCCCTGCCCCCTTTACTGCCTCTGATCACACCCCTCTCTTTCCTCACCTTTCCTTTTTTCCCCTTAGATCTTGTTTCACATTTCCCACTCTTCTCAGTTTTCATGCTTAAAGGCTGGCCTCTCAGTCAACACTGCCAGCCAATCAAATGGGTCTTGTTCAAGGAGATGGACTGATTAAATCACCGCAGGTGAGATAAAAATCTGGTTCTTCCACTCTTCTTGGCTGCTTGGTGTGGCTCTGCACTCCAGGTTTGAGGTTTCTAAAGGGCTGAATGTGATGACTAACCTCCTTGCACCCGTGCAGGCTAAGGCACTTCAGTCGTGTCCGCCTCTTTGCAGCATGGCCAGGCTCCTCTGTCCATGGGATTTTCCAAGCTAGAATACTGGAGTGGGTTGTCATTTCCTTCTCCAGGAACCTCCGTGCACTGTAGTAAAGTCTGACTGTTCAGTTTGGTTGAGTCTGTGCTGAAGACAGAGAGTGAGCCAGTGACCTGGGTATAGCTTAGAAGAGCAGAGAGGTGTGACTCTAAGGACAGAGTCTTAAATCCCCCTCAGGGTACGAAGGTGAACCAACATGAAATACTGAGTTATTTTGGAACCAGGTGCCAGGTATTTCCATACAGCTGCTAAAGTGCTCGGCAGGTCCTCAAAGAACACTTCTCCCAACCTGTGTAAAATGAGCTGGGGGAGGGGACAAGGGTTATATGGGGACCATTTAGCAAAGTTTTACTGGGAGAAATAAGCTGACTTTGGGGGTTCAACTGACTCACTTGAAAGTTGACTTTTTGAGGTCTCTTCCAATGAACACAGGAAGCCTTCTCCTCTAGAGGGCTAAACCCGTGACGGGCCTATTTGTACCCTGGTACTTTAATTTTTTCTTTTGAATATTCTTTGCAACAGGGAACTAGTTCAAGTTTTAGAAATCATTGGTTTTTACCTATAAAACAAAACTGAAATTACTGGAATAAATTACTTCTCTGCATCTAGATTGAGACGTTAACTTCTGACAAAAGAAGAAGATAACTTGTTAAAGTTCACTTAGGCTTCTTTTAAAATTGATTGTACATCTCTAACGTAAAATGAAGTGGATGCAAAACATTTTTTATTCAATACTGCGTTGGCTCAGAGAGACAAAATCCACAGGCCCTGACCTTAATTGAAAACACTGATGGATAAACAAGATTAAGTTAAAAAACTATTAGAACAATTTTAAACCAGACATGTATATATTTTAGGAATCTAAATATTGGCTACATTACTGAGCCTAAATTGTGTGGTCCTTAAAGTATATGTATTGAATAAACATTATTAGTGGAACATGAAATGCATGAATTTCATCATTCTTGATATATTTACTTTGAAGACTTAAAATTTGAAAGCTATTTAGAAGACAATGCTGTATACTGTTAGGATTCAATCCAAGGTATAAATTTTGTCCTAAGAACCAGGCTGGCTGGATTTAACAGGATTAAGCTTGGCTTTCAAAATTATTTCTGAAAGGAACAAAAAGTGACCTTCATACTGTAACAAGTCTATTTAGATGCCATTTACCCAGCATGTCCAGGTTTCAGCTACAATAGTAGTTGTTTTATTATTTATGAAAAAGGTCAGAATTAAAGTATGTTAATGAACAGACTAAGGATAGCAGTTGTCTAGACCCTTTTGCTCAGAGAAGGAAGGCAATAGCAACCCACTCCAGTACTCTTGCCTGGAGAATCCCATGAACGGAGGAGCCTGGTGGGCTGCAGTCCATGGGGTCGCAAAGAGTCGGACATGACTGAGCGACTTCACTTTCACTTTTATGCACTGGAGAAGGAAATGGCAACCCACTCCAGCATTCTTGCCTGGAGAATCCCAGGGATGGTGGAGCCTGGTGGGCTGCCGTCTATGGGGTCACACAGAGTCGGACACGACTGAAGCGACTTAGCAGCAGCAGCAGCAGACCCTCTTGCTACACCCAAAGACAAAGCTAACAATAACCCATATTCAGGCATGTGTTTGACTAGTGAGCAGGAAATCTTGGTCTAGGAAGAATTAATTTTAAAAAAAAAGCTGAGATATTCAAGCGAGTTATATTATTCCAGTCCCAATTTAACAGTCAGCATTTAATCCACTTCCTTTCTCATCCCCAATCCGAGCTATGGCTGATGGGAGTAATAAACCAAGACCATCAAAAACTGGAGGGGACATATATATACCTATGGCTGATCCATTTGATGTATGGCAGAAACCAACACTATATTGTAATTATCCTTCAATTAAAGAAAAAAAGCAAACAGGAAAAACCAAGGTATAATGTCTGTTTTTTACAGGATAGTCATTAGCTCAATCAGTTAATGAACTGTTAACTCAATAAAGTTATCAATGGGAGAGGTACAGAAAAGTCATTAGTGAAGGAATGTTCTCATCTCTCCAAATTTTTCACCAAGTTTCATTTTCATTGCTTTTTTAAAGGGCAGTTTTCTTTAAAGTCCTACCATTAAGGTATGGAACATAAAACTCGCTTGTAATCAATCATGTTTTTGATGTTAAATCTATACTTCAATCAAATAATATCTCTGGGAATTGATAACCTAAGTTAGCTTTTAAGGAGGAGAAGGGGCTGATGATGCCCATCAGCAGTGGATAAACTGTTCTATTCATACTATGGAATGCTACTTGGTAGTAAGCAGACTATGAATACACTCAACATAAGTGAATCTCAAAAAAAATGAACAAAAGTCACATATGAAAGAGTACATATATTACATGATTTCATTTATATGAATTTCTAGAACAAGTAACACTAATCTATTGTGACAGAAGTCAAAACAATAGTTCTATGGGGAGGATTAACCTGAAAGGGGCATGAGGGAATTTTCTGCTGGAACAATGGAAAAGTCCTGTATCTTTACTGCGGTTGTAGTTACCAAATCTCAAATTACACATTTAAAATCTGTGCATTTTATTGAATGTAAAGTATACCCCAGTTTTTTTTTTTAAAGTACTATCCATCTAGAAAATCCTAAAGTTAAGTATAACCTATCACCATAGAAAGCATCTAATGAATCTATTAATTAAAAAACAACACAGGTCGTTCATTCAGAAAGCAGATACGAAGCTTTAATTCACTGTGGGCATTTCTATTCATTATATAATATATAAACTTTTCATTTCTTCACACAGATAAATCTTTTATAAGACTTTTTTCCCCTCCAAGTACTGTGTACCATAACACAATTGCATTTAACTAGCTAAGGACATATTATAAATACCATGAGCCACTGACTATATACAGAAAATGACATGTTAGAAAGTATAAATTAAAAATGTTTAAGAAAGGCTAAATACAATGAAAAGTTTACATGTATTCTTTAATTCTAGGTATCACATCACAGTGACAACCAATTACAATAAAATCAAAACTTCTTTTAGGTGATAATACATTCAAATTTCTAACATCCAATTATTTTCATTTCCACACCATTAATACTACAGGCTTAACACGACAGGCTTTTAGACTGCAGACCAAGTTTCTTGTGTAATAATAAAAACAAAGTTTCTTGTGTAATAATAATTACTATCTTGATCATGATCAAAAGAAATCAAATTTATATATACTGTACTATATAGAGATGAGACTTTATTAAGTATAATATGGAACTCTTTAGTAAGGTGTTCAAGAGAAATTCAAATAGTAGCCTGAAAATGAGTTTTAACTGCTACTGTATTCTACATACATTCCATTAAAAAATGAAGTCTCTGTCAAAACATTTATAAATAAGTGTATAGTATAATAGCTTTTCCCCCTCCAAAATACCACCTGGGAGAAAATTTCCAAGGTGACTCAAGGAGGGAAAAAAGGGGGTGGGGGGGAAGGCCTCAGAAAACAAACATTATATGGTCTCGTAAGCGGCAATCTTCCAGTCTATTTTCAATTGGAATAAATTCTGCAGCCAATTCTACCTTGCTTCGGTGTCCAGTCCAGAGTCCTTGAATATCTAGTTCAGTATTCTACAGAAATCTGCAAGGACTCCTAAACACCCCTCAACTAATTACACAAGGCAAAACTGATCATGTTCTATATTAAAACTTATGTGAAAATTGAACACAGTCATAGCCATTCTTTTAACAGTGATGCTAGAATAAGTGATAAAATATATGCATAGCTGTACACGAATCACCATTAAACACAGGAACACAACGCCATTTGATGCATATCAAATAAGCTCCCCAAAAGCCAATCTGAATATATTTATTTTCATTTACTGTGATACAGCATTGGAAGGGTCTGCATATAATTACAGAGACTGCTGCAGACAATATTTGATGCTATTAAGTGTTCCATTAAGCAGCAGGCATGCACAATAGTTACTTTAAAAAATTTCTCATGTACGTATCTTAACATTTCTATTTATAAGCTACAATATTTTTAAAGCATTTAGTAATCTTTAAACCAATTATTTAAATTGACCTACACCTAAGTGGGCAAAAACAACAACAAAAAACTTCATCGCAACACCTGAAGGTAATATTTAAACTTTACTCCCCCAAATTATGTAAAATTTTTTTATATGTCATCTTTAAAATTCCAAACATGACAAAAATTCTTACCACTACTAAATCAGAAGTATGATTTCTCAGCAGCAGTCTACCCATCACACACTTAGAGCATGCCACACTTCAGGGGTTTACATGATAAGGGTGACGTGCTGGTGGCTACAGATGACCATAATTAAACCTATCAGTCTCTTCTCTTCATTCTGGATCTTTTATTTCAAACTACATAAAGCTTTTCATTAATATAAACTAAAAAATTTTTTTCCCTTTAACACCAATAAGGAGATAAAACACCTTTACTGTCTTCAAGTGCCTGGCAAAATAGAAAATGTTTCAACTACATTAGGTAATCGGGTGAAGGGCTAGTGTTTGTTTTCTTATTTAAGAAGCATTCCAAGTCAAATGATCACACACACTGACAAATTCAGATTGCCTGGTTCTCGGTCCTTTATGGCTTAAAGTAGTGGATTTGAAAACTACCTCTGGTTAAAGTTCATGAATAATGCACAGGCTGTACATCTAGGAAATCATGCAATAAATATGTTCTCACATACACTGGAATCTTGGTGATGAAAGGGCTCTGCAGGTGTGAACAGTAATGTTTCTTCATTTTACCAAAAGAATACGCCCAGCAAGTTCCTTGCTTTGGGCCTATTCAAAACCCTGTTTGCCAGGTCATCCTGATCTTCTCAGACTGATAAAAGCAGCCAATGTCGTAAGCCATCTGCAGTTAAGGAACTGATGGGCCTCAACTACAGGTGCTTTGAGGTCTGAACTAAGCAGAACGAGACTCTCAGGATCCTGCCACTCTGCTACAAAGTCACTTTGGACTACCTGGCAGACTCGAGTACCAAATAGGGAAATGCTGAGAATGACCCACTGGAAATATTTACTATAATATTATCTTCTTTAAAAAAAAAAAAAAACCTATCTGCCTTTTAAATCTATTTGAGAATTGCCTTGGTAAGATCCACTCACTGTTCCTGGTTTTGATATGCCCCTACAACATGAGAATTGAACTGAACTACAATGATTGTAATGTCATCTCTGTACATCCGAGCAAGCTCTTCAGGAAGACTAAGCATTTTGGAGAGGCGCTCATGATCAACAGCCCCAAACTCATTGTTGCCCACGGCGTGGCGAATAAGGTGGGTTGCTGCATTCTGGTCCTCAAACACTGATGACATCTTAGCTCTCCGTTCTGTTAAAAGGCCATGCATCTGCCCCAGAGTCACCTTATAGCCACCAACGGCTATTGGCTGCTGGTGGTGCATGCCTGTTAGGTACTCACCCACAATCCTAACCACATCCTGCCTGTGCATTGTCTCCCACAGCCCATCAGTCGCCAGTACCAGAAATTTATCCTGTGGCCTTAATCGGTGGTAAGTTACTTCTGGTTCAGCAGTGAGATAAGGAGGTGTATAATAATTAGGAGGGATGAACTTGGTGTATTCATTGTCATTCAACTGGTCTGGGCCAGATTCTATCACTCTCTTCTGAAGGTCAATGCTCCATTTGAACTTGACATCTCCGAAAGCCCGAAAAGGCATCAGCAAGCCAAGCAGCCGATCCTGTTTCACCACACTCTTGGCCTCATTCTTTGGGTGCTCCAGTTTCAGCCGTTCCACTTCTCTCTCATTCTGAGCGTTGTGGTCATTAGACAGCGTGACTGCCGACCAAGAGCCGTCCTCTTCCTGCACCCCCAGCATGGCTCTGCTGTCACCAGTGTTGGCCACGTGAAGGTCAACGCCATCCACGTGGGCCACGCAAGCTGTGGCCCCAGAAAATGCCACTCGAAGCACCAGGTAGTTGAGGAAAGAATTGGGATCACCAACTTGAGCCTCCAAGGAGATGTCATTATCAAGCCTCTTGAAAGCATTAATCAAAGCCTCCTTAACATCAATATCAGTCGACTCCCCAGTGTTGAGGTCAATAAGCTCTTGCCAGTAAGTCCTCAAGCTGTTGAAATATAACTTGGACGCCTCCTTACTGAAGTAATCGTTGGGGTGCTTGTGCCACTGGAGAATGGGTAGCAGGGCTCGACCGCTCTCCACGGCATTTTCGATCTCCAGCAAAGTCTCGTGGGGTAACAAAGAGACAGCAATATAATAAAAGAGTCTTTCACTAACTGCCTGGGAGCAAGCACAGCCTGCGTGGCCATCGAAAACCCCCAAAAGCATCCCTCTGGTCTGCAAGCAGGTTGCTGCACTCCTCCGGTCCTCAATGGGTGCGTTTGCTGGCAGCTGATTGCTGTCAAATCCAAGGACAGAACTGACATTTTTGCCATCAAATTCTGGCACTTTGAAACTGTACTCATTAGCTTTCAGGATGCTATTGACTTGGGGAGGTGTGAGGTAAAACTTCTGCGGTGTGGAAGCATATCTCCTTCCTTGGGTGTACTGCCACCAGCTCTCCTTTGGCCTGTAAAAGGTAGCATACGCCGGATGGGGTGTGTATCTCGGGCGACTCTGCGGAATATAAGGAGGTGAGCAGCAGAGATGTTTGTGGTGGCAGTAACATGCAGTGCCATAGATTCTGCTCAGTTCACAGTTACGAATCAGGGGGAAAAACAGTTGAGTTGGTGCTGGCATGGCATCAGAGAACAGTGGCAGGCTGGAACTTCTGACCGGGATTCCTAGACAGCAATTTCACAGGTACGCACAAAGAAAAAAGTTACATTCAGATTACTTAATCTATTTTTGCTTTCGTAACAGATATTTAGCAGGTGAATTTACAAGTGCCCCGTGCCTCCTAAGGTACTATATTTTACACACATACCATGTACTATCTCTACAGGATATACTCTGCTAAGTGCACTTGATTACTTAATGGAGCCAGGAGCAAACAGTCTTCTAGCTTTACTTTTCTCTTGCATTTCTTTATGCAGCACAAACTGGGCAGAATGTACAACAGATCTGGCTGGGAAGAGCGGAGGAGATGAAGGTTATATAACATTATGCAGTGGCAGTCTACCTGGCCAATCACCCTTCTTTTTATCCTTAAAAAAGGCCATGAGTCTCCCATATTGCATAGGGACTTCTCCCATTTATGAAGATCCAGTTTCTAGAGCCATGGTCAATGGTTAGCATTTGATACACTTGGATATCACCATAAATGTGTTGGGATGCAGCCTGTGTGTATTCATGAACTATCTGTACAATATATACATACGTTACTATAATTAACACGTACAAGAAAAATCTTACATAATGGATAAAAATAGAAGTTCCAAAATGCCCTCCTTGCATCCAGGAGATGGTCTTGCAAACAATGCTTCTCGAGACCACTGTGCCGATTTGGCAAGTTTAGGGACACAGGTCTGCCACCAAGTCACCAAATAATCCTGGAAAAGCGGGCAGGTTTCATTTATTCATTAATTTTACTGTATTTTTTGTGACTTTAAAAAAAAAACAAGTTTTTTAGTAGCTCTAAAACTTTGTTAGTAACATAAATGGTCTCAGTTCTGGAACTTAATTTACTTGTTAGTATTTTCCTCTGCCTATCAGCTGTAAAAGAAAGCTACAGAAATATGATCTTTATCTATTATGGACCCCAAGTAGAATTCACCTGTAGAAAAATATTCTCTTACATTTTAAAAAATGGTTATCTATTTGCCCTTGGAAATTAATAAACAGTGAAACAGTAGTCTAATGGACTAAGGTTTGGCTTAAAAACGTAGAGCATTATACTCATGAATAAATGAAAATCATATCACTTATATCTGGAAGTGGAACACTGAAAATATTCTGATGAGCATTTATCTAGAAAATGTAATAAACATGTATCAGTAAGCCAGGTAATCTATACAAAAAAAGAATCCCTCTTGTAACACATATTTCCCCTGAATTCTTGAGGTACTGCCTCGAAGTATTCAACTGGCCTATAAACAAATAGGCTTTAGAAGTATCTTAAATAGGGAAAAATAAACAAAAAGGAATAAAGAATAGAAAATCACCTGAGCCTTAATATCAACTATTTCTTCCCAAGGTTGAACACGTTAAGAAAAATTTTTACAAGTATCATAGAGTATTAGCTATATATTACATTATTTTCACATACCCTTTTTGAAAAACAGTTAGAAAAATGATAAGTGGAACATAGGGAGCAAACACTGAGTTTGCTTCGGTAATAAGCACTGTGTAAGCCAGTCATATAGAACCCCTTTTGCATGTGATACAATGTACCATTATTTTAACTGCATTATTTAAGAAGAAATTTGTTTACAAAACTGAAAACAAGATTAAGCAAGAGAAGATAATGAACAGAATTTTGGAAATAAGAGCAATAACTAAATAACGTCTGAAAGGCAGTCATGAAAGACAGAAATTCCAGAAGAACAGGAATCTATCAAGAATAACCACTTAAATAACAGCACTTCAAACTGAATACCTGAAAGTCATCCAAAGGTTAAGTGTACATGACTGAGCCAGGAGATGTGCTAAAACGCTGGGCCACATGACACTGGCTTTCAGATATGAACCATATCTCTTGCTAGGTTTGTATGCAGAAAGCACATGGACTCATTTCATGCTTTGTATGTAGATTATTTCTATTATTAAAAATGGAAACATACCAATTTTCATGAAAATAAATTTTCTCTGTAAGTTTATACATATGTCTGCATTTAAGCTTACTTTAATATGTAAGAATTTTAGAGGGAAAAAAATACCTGTGTTTCTGTATGGAATGCAGATTGAATCAAAGTACTGTTTGTGTTTGGAGGCAGGGTTTGAGAGACTGATGTGTAACAGAATTGGGCTATATGACATCTGATCAAGAAATAACAAGACCGGGAAACCCACACTTTCCTTAAATTCCTTTGTTTTGACAATCCTCCTGCTTTTCTAATTGACTGCAAAATGAACTATTTTGGCAAAAGAACTGATTCATGCAGCAGATGCTTTGAATACGTAAATTCAAACACCAGGCACTCAAGTAACATACATTTTTCCTTCAGGCATAAATTCTCAAGATTAAAAACAAAAAAGCAGAGAGTCAATTTTATTAACTCGATCTTTCAATTACTCAGGGGTTTAGCATATGGACTGAGATTCCCAACATGCCTCTAAAAGTCAAATTCCTAGGGACGTTACCTACTCTGTGATTAAGGGGCATTCATTCACCACCAGCACAAGTGACATACTCTATCAGACCAGTTACTCCTGGAAGTTAATGTACTTTCGAATGCTTTCATAAACCATAAGTGAACATTCAAAAGACTCTTTTGAGTATCCTTCTGAATATCCTGTGATTCAACAACAAAAGTCCATGAAATCAAAACTCTTGTTGACAACTTGCTAAATTAACAAAGTTAAAGGGCTCTGATGCAGCAGTAAGAACAGCAACAAGGTACACTTGTGGTAAACTGAAGCACCGTCAAATTTTCAAGTTATTTCTGGCCACAATTTCACTTAAAAATTCAGATCCCATGATCCCGACTTAGCCACCTTAGGTACAGCATCTTAGTCTTAGGCAGATTTTGCCAGTGACTAATAAGGAAAGATGAGCTGTAAGGAGAAACAGGAAAGAGACCCATCCATTCTTACTGATGTACTCTGCAGGGCTTGTGCCAGGAAATGATTCCACTTTATCAATAAACTCTCAGAACAAACTAATTAAGAGAATGCAATTACTGCCCCGACTCCAGAGCTCTTTAGCTTTGCAAAGCTTTTGGTGTAAATGGAAAAAAAAAAATGCTATACTAATCATTAAATGTGTCAGAACCCCAGTTTATGTAATCCGATTGCATTAAACACCCCGCATAAAGACTCTCTGCGATTTTTCAGCATTTTGGGGCAATGTTTAGCCATTTCACAGCTCCTGTTATCTCTACATGAATGAAGAAACCTGCTGCCTTTGGAAGACTCCGAAGCCCCAAGTCAGCACTTGTTTGATCAGTTTCCTTTGTACCCTACCTGAAAATGGCACTCACTTAAGGCATCAACTGCTATCCTGGTGCAGGATCCCTTTGTCCCCCCTCTTCTACCTACCTCACCTCTTCATTCCACACAAACCCACCTAAGACCATCCACACGCAAAATCAGTCATCCTCCTCCCTGGGTACCCAACGCTAGGTAGTTAAGGGAATACCTACCAATTCGTCTGGGCCCGGGACACACACACATTCTCCTGTCATCACAACACGGAGCCGACAACATCCACAACCCGCGCGGAGAGCAGCAGCGACAGCGGCACCGGCCCATTGAAAAGCAAGGCAGAGATGCTCGTTAGAGGAGGCGTCGGCAGGGGAGGCGCGAGCGGAGGAGGGGCGAGGTCTCGCTGCAGCCGGGTGAATGGGGCTAGGAGGTGGGGTGGGGTGAGGTGGGGTGGGGGAAAGAGGATAGAGGCGCAAGACAGGGGGTGGGGAGGAGGGCGGAAACCCAATCAACAAACCCCCCCTCGGGAGCCGCGGAGCTACAGCTGGAGGCGGCGGGGGCCCAGACGCCGGCGGAGGCGCGCCCCGGGACCGGCCCGTCCATCCAGCCCCGGCGCGGAGCCCACCGGAGCGCAGCATCCTCCGCCCGCCCACGCCGCGCCGGCCGCAGACCTGAAAAACCGAGGGTCGGCCCGCGGGGTCACCCTGGGCCCGGGGTGTGCGTGTGAGGGGGGAACCCTCAGGCAGAGCGCCTCCGCGCCACCTGAGCCGCACCTGCCCCGGACCCACCCTCGCGCCGGTCCTCACGGCGCCCCGGGCGCGGCCAGCGGGCGAGGCGGGCCCGCCCCCCCGGCCCTGGAGCCCCGCGGGCAGCCCCACGGCGCCGTCACGCCCGCCGCGGCCCCGACGCCCCTCGAGCGCGCACCTGGCGCCTCCAGGTTCGTCTCCTCACGCGTGCCGGCCGCCCCCCTCACAACTTCGGGCGGGCGGAGGATTCCGGACGGGGCGGTTCGGCGCTGGGGTGAGGGAATACGAACCGGGCACGGCAGTGGGAGGAGCCGCTTCTTCTCAAGAGGAGACGACGGCGGCGGCGGCAGCGGCAGCGGCGGCTGCACCTCCGGGCTGTCCTTCCTCAAGAGCCGCCGCGACTCCCAGGAGCGCGGCCCCGGGCCCCAGGCCGGCCCCTCCGCCCCGCCCCCTCCGCCCCGCCCCCTCCCGTCCCCCCACGCCGCGCCGGGCCCCCGCCCTGCCCCGCCCGCGCGTTCGGGTCCGAGCCCTTCCCGCCTTCCCATTGGGTGCGCAGTGGCGAGGGGGCGGGGCGCAGCAGAGCGGGCCGCGGCTCGTCGCGTGGGGGCGGAAGAGCCACGCCTCCCCGCCCGCTTTGTGACATCACGAGGGTCAGACACGCCCGTCCACTCCGCGCGAGCTGCCTATTGGCTCCGCGGGCCCGCCTCACGTGACTGCGCCCGCGCCCGCGCCCGCTATAGCCGGGGGGAAGGCGGGGCTGTGCGCGGCCGCGGGCTTGACGGAAGGGCCGGGAGGGAGGAAGCGCCGCGGTCGGCACGAGTGTCCCCGAGCGGGCGGGGCCCGTGAACGGCGGCTTTCCGCAGGCAGGCTTCCACGACGCCCCGGCACCTCGGCGAGCCTCCTTCCCTTCGTAGGTTTAGGCTGCGAGGGGAGGCTTCCTGACCAACGGGAAACAATTCCCAGAGACGGCCCTACCTGGAATAACAAGGCCCGAGAGAACCCCGGGGTATCTGAGGCCTGGTTCATGGGATTCTTTTCGGAACGTTGACTTTGGAGCATGTTTTCTGTCATTTTCTGGACACGTCTCAGGGCCCAGGAAGAGAAAGGCGGTCTGAACAGCAGCCAGAGGAAGTTGTGATGAAGGAATGATTGACTCTGTCGAGTAGGTGTGTGTGCTCACGTTTTCTGAAAGAAAGTGAAGTCGCTCAGTCGTGTCCGACTCTTTGCGACCCCATGGACTGTAGCCTGCCAGGGTCCTCCATTCGTGGATTTTTCCAGGCAAGAGTACTGGAGTGGGCTGCCATTTCCTTCAGGAGATCTTCCCGACCCAGGGATTGAACTCCCGTCTCCCGCATTGTAGGCACCCCACGTTTTCTGAAGGGCTTTGAAATCAGTCTTTATTTGCCCTGAATAAGAAAAGGGTAGAAAGGAAAAGGGTAGAACGCACAATGCGAAAATGGGAAGAGCCCTGCACTTTCTGTGTCAGGACCTTCATCCAAGTCACTTCTGCTCCGTGAGCCTCAGTTTCCACTTCTGTTAAGCTGGATTGGGGTGGCGTTGGCAGTCTTGGTTAAAGGGTAGACATGGCAGAGGCTGCTTCACTTGCTTCTGTCCACACGTAATCTCCTCTTTATGGGAACTGAGTCACTGATAGTGGCTTCTGAAAACTTCCTTGGAGATGGTATCAGGCAGATCATTGCACTTATCCTGCTGCTGCTGCTAAGTCGCTTCAGTCGTGTCCGACTCTGGGCGACCCCATAGACGGCAGCCCACCAGGCTCCCCCGTCCCTGGGATTCTCCAGGCAAGAACACGAGTGGGTTGCCATTTCCTTCTCCATCCTGCCTACTGTTAAAAACAGTTAACTGACTTATTAACCATATCTGCTTACGAGCCGATGAAATTCCCAAAGTGATGTGCGCAAGTTATAAAAAGCTGTCATATTAACACTATTGTGGAATTTTGTTTTTGTTAATTTGCACTATCTGATTTTATGTAATAAAGGAGAAATTTTATAGACACAAAACAGTGCCAGGAACTGGTTCTTTATAGCTCCTAGATCTTTCCAACTGCCTCCTCTGTTCTCAAAATAGCATTTTGGCCCAGCCCCAGGCTTCCCACAGAACTCTTGTGGCTATTTTTATGTGGCCCTCATCCATTTTATATGGGCCTATCTGCCTCACATCAACCCCTCCTTTTTACTTCTCAAATGAGCTTTCCATAAGTTGGTATTTTTTTCATGGTCTTTTATTCTGTTGAGTATCTGATTTATGTATCTCTTTTTTGTAGTCTCATAGAGGCAGTATAGGGTGGTATGGCAAAGTGAGTAAGAACACAGCTGGAACTAGACTACCCGAGTTCCAGTCCCAGCTCTGCATCTTGCTACATGGTCTTGGGCAACTTCTTCCTGCTTCAGTTCTTTCATATGTAAGATAGGAATAAAAATAGTAATATTTAAAAATTTTTACCCTCACAGGTTTGTATTAAGTGAGTTGATATATCATGCTAAGTAAGTACAAGCAAGTAGTAAGGGCTATGTAGGTATCAGCTATTATTGATATTATAGACAAGTCCAGCTCAGTGTGTTTGTTTTATTAAGGACTCCTAGGGAGTAGGAGATGAATACACTCAAGTAGAATATATTCTACAGCTAGGTACTAAGCGGTCATTAACAGAGTGGAGAGTCTTACAACCTTAGGATATCAGGTTAAGGTGATTTATTTACATCAGGAATGTCACTACCTCTTAGCCCCTACTTTACAGACATGGAGACCAGGTAGTTGAATATAAGTGGATTTTTATTTTGAGAGTTTCTGCCTGAAGACTCAGAAGTGAAGTTTATACTAGGCTAGTTTGCTATCTGTAAAACTTTTTCTATTGTGAAAATAGAGTCATGAGACTCCAGGATACATACATACATATATATATATATATATATATATATATATATATATATATATATCTCCATAGCAATGACCTCTTTAGATCACCTTGGTAGCATATACCTTATTCCACACCAATATTGCTGTTAGTCAGAGCCCTGTAGAAATTACCTTTTCAAATTGTTTTTGGATCTGCACAGGAAACTCCAACTTATTTTACTATAACTAGCACCTTGGTTTTTATACCAAAATAGTATTGATTCCCTCATGCTAATGTTCTTAGTTTTGAACAACCTATTTCTGAAAATAACACCTACTCTCAAAAAATTGACATTTGCCACCACTAAATATAGTCAATCACTGCAGATGGTGACTGAAGCCATGAAATTAAAAGACGCTTACTCCTTGGAAGAAAAGTTATGATCAACCTAGATAGCATATTCAAAAGCAGAGACATTAGTTTGCCGACTAAGGTCCTTCTAGTCAAGGCTATGGTTTTTCCAGTAGTCATGTATGGATGTGAGAGTTGGACTGTGAAGAAGGCTGAGCGCCGAAGAATTGATGCTTTCGTACTGTGGTGTTGGAGAAGACTCCTGAGAGTCCCTTGGACTGCAAGGAGATCCAACCAGTCCATTCTGAAGGAGATCAGCCCTGGGTGTTCTTTGGAAGGAATGATGCTAAAGCTGAAACTCCAGTATTTTGGCCATGTCATGTGAAGAGTTGACTCATTGGAAAAGACTTTGATGCTGAGAGGGATTGGGGGCAGGGGGAGAAGGGGACGACAGAGGATGAGATGGCTGGATGGCATCAGTGATTCGATGAACGTGAGTCTGAGAGAACTCTGGGAGTTGGTGATGGACAGGGAGGCCTGGCGTGCTGCGATTCATGGGATCGAAAAGAGTCGGACACGACTGAGCGACCAAAATGAACTGAACTGAACTGAAATATAGTCAAAAGAATTTGTCCTGAGAATTGAAGGCATTGCCAAGGTATTTCTGGAATCAAAGGATCCCCCAAAGTAATGGCTATGCAATAAATTCATTTAGAGGTGTAAGTTTTGTTCTCTAGCTGCAGTTATATGATTCTGTGACATGTATGTTGTAAATAAAGTTATGGTCCTTCTGCACAGGAACCAAGTGCTTGTACCACTGGGGGAGGTCCTTAAGTATCTCAGCCTTGTCTCCTCTCTGGTCTGGCTATCTTCCTGTCTCTAGATGGAGCTCCTTTTGGTCATCCAGTGAATAGGCTTGCTTCAGAAGTGCGATTTTTATCACATGGCCATCTGGCCAAAGCCAGAGCAGGTCTGTGGGTTTGCTGCTCTGACCTCACAGACTGTTTTAGCCACCAGAACGCCTGTTGACACTTTTTTTTTAACATTGGAAGGTGTGGAAAAATAGCACCAAACAACCCAGAATTTTTGTAAGGGGAGGCAAGGAGAGAGGAGGAGAGGGCTTCCCAAATACTCCAGTACAAAGAAAGTACTGTGGAAAAATACTTATTTTTGTTAACACAATGCTTTTTGTAACACCAAAAATGAAAGTCAGTACCTGAATTAGACCCTTAACACATAGTCATTTTCTTGCCCTAGAATAAACCTGGAAATGAGCAACTGCTTAGCCAGTTTGGCCTGGTATTCTTATGGGTGGATGATATAAACCCTTGGGTTATTGGAGGTTAACTGTGACAACATGGAGATGGGCCAGTAGAATCTCAGTGGTGCCAGACAGGAAGCTTAGAATAGACTTGCAAGTGGGTCTGAGATGCTGTTCGCCTGATGGCTAGTGAGTTAACCGTGGGCTTTGCCAAAATCAACGATTAGAGGAAAGAGGCTGCTAGACAACCTAGCTCCTTCTTCCCTCAAGGTCTTAGATAAGAAATCAGCAAGTATTTACTAACTATTAAGCATTAGGTACTTGTTTTATTATCCTCCTAGCGTTGAGAATTGCTTTGAAATTAAATTATTTGGAGTTATGCACTGAAATCAACAAATCATCTGTAAGAAAGAAGCAGATCATGTACAGTGGCTCATTTCTTGTGAGTCAGAGGTTATAGGTGTGTCCAGACTTATTCAATATTTTTTTTTTTTAAATATTTATTTATTTATTTGGCTACACCAGGTCTTAATTGCAGCATGTGGGATCTTCAGTCTTCATTGCAGCATACAGGAGTTTTTAGTTGCAGCATGTGGGATCTAGTTCCCTGACCAGGGCTTGAACAGGGGCCCTCTGCATTATGAGTGCAGAGTCTTAGCCACTGGACCACCAGGGAAGTCCCAGACTTATTCAATATTTTAAAAGTAGTCCATCCTCATCCGAATTCATGAAGCAGTAGTAGTTTGAGGGAAATATATGTATCAGTGTTCTCTTGCCAAATTAGAAACAAAAGTCTCCTGCATTGACCTAACATGACAACGAATATGGAAAGTAGGTATCTGCAGTTGCTTTCCTTCAGAAATCCCTGCTAATGGGATTATCTTTGAATATTAAGGATGATGTGCATGGGGGAAGGGGCTTTATTGTCTAGCCATCAGACAACTAGGCAGTGAAAAATTACACTTTTTCATTCAGTGTGTCTCTATAGATGATTCTCCAGAATACAGAAGGTAAAAGGTTTCAGCAAGGTTTCAGGGGAGATGAGACCTTGGGGTGGATCTAGAGTACTTTACAGTAGGTGCCAGGTCATGAGTGCCCCTGAAGCAGGCCATGCCAATCTGCAGACTTCAGCAAAAGCCCCCACACTATGAACTCAAAAATGGTAGCTGCGGATCTACACACTTCTTAAAAACTATAATTCTCTGCTTACCTGGACACCATAACTATAAGAGTAATAGCTTCCCAAGGACAGGCAGGGATCATGTCTCTTTTATACACCCATATACACCCGCAGCTTGACATAATAGTGAGAACTGATGGGCAGTGAATGCTTACTTTATACTGTCTTCTGTTCTAAGTGCATTGTCTAGTTGTATCCTCATAACACTCATAAAAGGTAGGTTTTTACCATTATATCCATTTCATGGAAGAGGAATCTCACTGAGGATGATTTGCACTGTTTACATAAGTGGGAAATAGTAGAGTATCCATCTTGCATTCTGAGGCACTATGTTTTAGTGACCATTGCACAGAATAGATGCTCAGTAATGAACTCGTGTCAAAGTACAGAAAGTTTCACATTTTCATTATGGACCCGACGGTAAATTATATCCTTATAATTGCAGAATTTCCACCCATGTTTCTGTATCTGTAACCAGCAATACGTTTCACACAGATAAGTGTGTCTCCACTGAATAGCCATTCTTGTCAGAGCACTGTAGGGTTTGGTTATGGTTTTTCAGGAAAAACAGTTGTAGCTAGCTAAGCAGCCACAACTGGTCCCTTGCTGACACCTCAAGATACTAGCAGGAGCATCAGACTCTGATTGACAAAGTGAAAGACAAAGCAACCACATTTTTCTCATTCTTGTGGTCAAGGGAATTTCCCAGCCACACAGGCACAGAGAAGGTCCTTGGGGTTCAAGGGAGGGAGAGGGAGCCAGTCCATAATATGTCCTACCAACCTCCCAGGAACTTTCACACTGGAATCTATCTTGACTGAGAGATGAGTGCACATCCACCAGAGAGGGCCCTCAGTTCAGTTCAGTTCAGTCGCTCAGTCGTATCCGACTCTTTGCGACCCCATGAATCGCAGCACGCCAGGCCTCCCTGTCCATCACCAACTCCCGGAGTTCACCCAGACTCACATCCATCGAGTCTGTGATGACATCCAGCCATCTCATCCTCTGTCGTCCCCTTCTCCTCCTGCCCCCAATCCCTCCCAGCATCAGAGTCTTTTTCCAGTGAGTCAACACTTCGCATGAGGTGGCCAAAGTACTGGAATTTCACCTTTAGCATCAGTCCTTCCAAAGAAATCCCAGGGCTGATCTCCTTCAGAATGGACTGGTTGGATCTCCTTGCAGTCCAAGGAACTCTCAAGAGTCTTCTCCAACACCACAGTTCAAAAGCATCAATTCTTCGCCGCTCAGCTTTCTTCAGTCCAACTCTCACATCCATACATGACTGTGTCAGGCCAAATATGGAGACAAGCAAGATGACTGGTCAGAGACAATCTGGAACACTGTCCATACATAAGCCATGTAAACAGTCCTCATTTTACACTTCACTGAAGCTCCACCTGTGTGTTCTTCCACACTACTTTGCTTCTAATAAATGCTTTCTCTGCTTCACAATCTGTGTCTCTGCTGAATTCTTTCTTTAAAGAAGACAAGGACCAAGTTCCTGCTTCAAGTCACTGCACCCATTACCCCATGAGATCAGCTATTATAAAAGCATATTTTCCTTGGAAACTAGATATAAATATTTGCAGGTGAATACCTAATGAATACCTATAGAAGGCTGAATGCCAAAGAGTTGATGCTTTTGAATTGTGGTGTTGGCAAAGACTCTTGAGAGTCCCTCGGACTGCAAGGAGATCAAACCAGTCAATCCTAAAGAAAATCAGTCCTGAATATTCATTGGAAGAACTGAAGCTAAAGCTGAAACTCCAATACTTTGGCCACCTGATGTGAAGAGCCGACTCATTGGAAAAGACCCTGATGCTGAGAAAGACTGAGGGCAGGAAGAGAAGAGGGCAGCAGAGAACGAGATGGTTGATCACCGACTCAATGGACATGAACTTGGGCAAACGTAGGAAATAGTGAGGGACAGGGAAGCCTGGCATCCTGCAGTCCATGGGGTCACAAAGAGTTGGGCATGACTTAGTAACTAAACAATATCACCACCTAATGTATTCAGTTCACATCCTAGTAATAAACTATAGTTGATATACGAAGTAAACAATTTAATCTATTTAAAGCTATAAGTTCAGTTTAAAATAAAGCACTTTTTAATCAATATCCACATGAGAGGTGAAAGTTCAGGGAGAGAAAAGACAAGAAGAATGTTAGTAAGAGTTATCGAATTATGTGTCCAGTTTCTGCTAGGAATAATGGACTCCAGAAGTCTAATCAGAATATGCTAAAGTACAGTATCTGGGTTGTGATTTTATCCCTTCTTAGGCATTGAGATTTTATAAAATGAACATAAGTTGGAGCCAGAGACATAGAAGTCACTCAGTCGTGTCCGACCTTTTACGACGCCATGGACTATAGCCCACCAGGCTCCTCCCTCCATGGGATTCTCCAAGCAAGAGTACTGGAGAGAGTTGCCATTTCCTGTCCCAGGGGATCTTCCTGATGCAGGGATCAAACCCGGGTCTTCCGCATTCCAGGCAGACATTTTAACCTCTGAGCCGCCAGGGAAGCCCTGAGTTCAAATCCTAGCTCTGCTGCTTACTAGCTGGGTAATCTTTCCAAATTTATCCAATAGCTTCAACACTTTAAAAATCTAAACAGTGTTTTAAGGATGCAGTTCAGTTCAGTCGCTCAGTTGTGTCCCACTCTTGCAGCCCCATGAATCGCAGCACACCAGGCCTCCATCCATCACCATCTTCCGGAGTCTACTTAAACTCATGTCCATCGAGTTGGTAATGCCAACCAGCCATCTCATCCTCGGTCGTCTCCTGCCCCCAATCCCTCCCAGCATCAGGGTCTTTTCCAATGAGTCAACTCTTCGCATGACGTGGCCAAAGTATTAGAGTTTCAACCTAGGCATCAGTCCTTCCAATGAACAACCAGGACTGATCTCCTTTAGGATGGACTGGTTGGATCTCCTTGCAGTCCAAGAGACTCTCAAGAGTCTTCTCCAACATCACAGTTCAAAAGCATCAATTCTTCGGCGCTCAGCTTTCTTCACAGTCCAACTCTCTTATCCATACATGACCACTGGAAAAACCATAACCTTGACTAGACGGACCTTTGTTGGCAAAGTAATGTCTCTGCTTTTGAATATGCTATCTAGGTTGGTCATAACTTTCCTTCCAGGGAGTAAGCGTCTTTTAATTTCACGGCTACAGTCACCATCTGCGATGATTTTGGAGCCCAAGAAAATAAAGTCTGACACTGTTTCCAGTGTTTCCCCATCTATTTCCCATGAAGTGATGGGACCAGATGCCATGATCTTCGTTTTCTTTTTCATGCAAAGATGGGCTCGATAAAGGACAGAAATGATCTGGACCTAACAGAAGCAGAAAATATTAAGAAGAGGTGGCAAGAATACACGGAAGAACTGTACAAAAAAGATCTTCACAACCCAGATAATCATGACGATGTGATCACTAATCTAGAACCAGACATCTTGGAAAGTGAAGTCAAGTGGGCCTTAGGAAGCATCACTACAAACAAGGCTAGTAGAGGTGATGGAATTCCAGTTGAGCTGTTTCAAATCCTGAAAGATAATGCTGTGAAAGTGCTGCACTCAATATGCCAGCAAATTTGGAAAACTCAGCAGTGGCCACAGGACTGGAAAAGGTCAGTTTTCATTCCTATTCCAAAGAAAGGCAATGCAAAAGAATGCTCCAACTAGTGCACAATTGCACTCATCTCACATGCTAGTAAAGTAATGCTCAAAATTCTCCAAGCCAGGCTTCAGCAATATGTGAACCACGAACTCCCTGATGTTCAAGCTGGTTTTAGAAAAGGCAGAGGAATCAGAGATCAAATTGCCAACATTCGCTGGATAATGGAAGAAGCAAGAGAGTTCCAGAAAAACATCTATTTCTGCTTTATTGACTATGCCAAAGCCTTTGACTGTGTGGATGACAATAAACTGTGGAAAATTCTGAAAGAGATGGGAATACCAGACCACCTGACCTGCCTCTTGAGAAATCTGTATGCAGGTCAGGAAGCAACAGTTAGAGCTGGACATGGAACAACAGACTGGTTCCAAATAGGAAAAGGAGTACGTCAAGGCTGTATATTGTCACCCTGCTTATTTAACTTATATGCAGAGTACATCATGAGAAATGCTGGACTGGAAGAAACACAAGCTGGAATCAAGATTGCCGGGAGAAATATCAATAACCTCAGATATGCAGATGACACCACCCTTATGGCAGAAAGTGAAGAGGAACTCAAAAGCCTCTTGATGAAAGTGAAAGAGGAGAGCGACAAAGTTGGCTTAAAGCTCAACATTCAGAAAACGAAGATCATGGCATCTGGTCCCATCACTTCATGGGAAATAGATGGGGAAACAGTGGAAACAGTGTCAGACTTTATTTTTGGGGGCTCCAAAATCACTGCAGATGGTGACTGCAGCCATGAAATTAAAAGACACTTACTCCTTGGAAGAAAAGTTATGACCAACCTAGATAGTATATTCAAAAGCAGAGACATTACTTTGCTGACTAAGGTCCATCTAGTCAAGGCTATGGTTTTTCCAGTGGTCACGTATGGATGTGAGAGTTCGAATGTGAAGAAGGCTGAGCGCCGAAGAATTGATGCTTTTGAACTGTGGTGTTGGAGAAGACTCTTGAGAGTCCCTTGGACTGCAAGGAGATCCAACCAGTCCATTCTGAAGGAGATCAGCCCTGGGATTTCTTTGGAAGGAATGATGCTAAAGCTGAAACTCCAGTATTTTGGCTACCTCATGAGAAGAGTTGACTCATTGGAAAAGCCTCTGATGCTGAGAGGGATTGGGGGCAGGAGAAGAGGACGACCGAGGATGAGATGGCTGGATGTCATCACGGACTCGATGGACGTGAGTCTGAGTGAACTCCGGGAGATGGTGATAGACAGAGAGGCCTGGAGTGCTGCGATTCATGGGGTCGCAAAGAGTTGGACATGACTGAGGGACTGAACTGAACTGAACTGAGCTTTAAGCTAACTTTCTCACTCTCCTCTTTCACTTTCATCAAGAGGCTTTTTAGTTCCTCTTTGCTTTCTGCCATAAGGGTGGTGTCATCTGCATATCTAAGGTTATTGATATTTCTCCCGGCAATCTTGATTCCAGCTTGTGCTTCTTCCAGCCCAGCATTTCTCATGATGTACTCTGCACAGAATTTAAATAAGCTGGGTGACAATACACAGCCTTGACGTACTCCTTTTCCTATTTGGAACCAGTCTGTTGTTCCATGTCCAGTTTTAACTGTGGCTTCCTGACCTGCATATAGGTTTCTGAAGAGGCAGGTCAGGTGGTCTGGTATTCCCATCTTTCTCAGAATTTTCCACAGTTTATTGTGATCCACACAGTCAAAGTCATAATGATAATCTAAAAGAAAATGCGAAACGAAGGCTGGCAAATAGCACAAAGTGGTAGCACCGAAATGCGTCCCCTCTTCCTGCCATAACAAGTTACTACAAGTTCAATGGCTTAAAACAGCACACAGATCTTGCAGTTCTGGAGGTCAGAAGTCTAACGTGGGTCTCTGTTGGCTAAAATCAAGGTGCGTCAGCAGAGCCACATCCCTTCTGGAGGCTTTGGGGAGGATCTGTTTTCCTGTCTCACCCAGTGTTCAGAAGCTGCTACAGTTCCTTGACTCACAGCTCCTTTCTTTACCTTCAAAGGGAGAGAACAGCATCTTCAGGTCACTCTCACTATGATTCTTCTGCCTTCTTATGATTACATCAGTCCCATCGGGTCATAATCCAGAATAATCTCTTTATCTTAAAGTCAGTTCATTAGCAACTGTACATCCATCTGCAAGCTTCATCCCCCCTTGTCATGGAGCACACAGCATACAGTTCCGAGGGACTGTGGTGTGGACATTTTTTAGACAGGGCTGTGGCTCTGCATTTCACAGTGCTCTTTGCCCTTAACAATTGTTCATTTGTTCATATACTTACTAAAGGAAAATATGAATGATATAGTAAAAGTATCTTTCAGTTCAGTTCAGTTCATTTCAGTCGCTCAGTCGTGTCCAACTCTGCAACCCCATGAATCGCAGCACGATTCCTCCCCCAGCACCAACTCCTCCCCCAGGCCTCCCTGTCCATCACCAACTCCCAGAGTTCACTCAGACTCACGCCCATCAAGTCAGTGATGCCATCCAGCCATCTCATCCTTGGTCGTCCCCTTCTCCTCCTGCCCCCGATCCCTCCCAGCATCAAAGTCTTTTCCAATGAGTCAACTCTTCACATGAGGTGGCCAAAATACTGGAGTTTCAGCTTTAGCATCATTCCTTCCAAAGAAATCCCAGGGTTGATCTCCTTCAGAATGGACTGGTTGGATCTCCTTGCAATCCAAGGGACTCTCAAGAGTCTTCTCCAACACCACAATTCAAAAGCATCAATTCTTCGGCACTCAGCTTTCTTCACAGTCCAACTCTCACATCCATATATGACCACAGGAAAAACCATAGCCTTGACTAGACGGACCTTTGTTCGCAAAGTAATGTCTCTGCTTTTGAATATGCTATCTAGGTTGGTCATAACTTTTCTTCCAAGGAGGAAGCGTCTTTTAATTTCATGGCTTCAGTCACCATCTCAGTGATTTTGCCAAGAATTCTTCTGTTTGAGTTAAGTGTTTCAGTTCAGTTCAGGCCACACCAGGCCTCCCTGTCCATCACCAACTCCCAGAGTCCACCCAAACTCATGTCCATTGAGTTGGTGATGCCATCAGACCATCTCATCGTCTGTCGTCCCCTTCTCCCACCTTCAATCTTTCCCAGCATCAGGGTCTTTTCAAATGAGTCAGTTCTTTGCATCAGGTGGCCGAAGTATTGGAGTTTCAGCTTCAACATCAGTCCTTCCAATGAACACCCAGGACTGATCTCCTTTAGGATGGACTGGTTGGATCTCCTTGCAGTCCAAGGGACTCCCAAGAGTCTTCTCCAACACCACAGTTCAAAAGCATCAATTCTCCATTACTCAGCTTTCTTTATAGTCCAACTGTCACATCCACACATGACTACTGGAAAAACCATAGCCTTGACTAGATGGACCTTTGTTGGCAGAGTAATGTCTCTGCTTTTTAATATGCTGTCTAGGTTGGTCATAACTTTCCTTCCAAGGGGTAAGCATCTTTTAATTTCATGGCTACAGTCACCATCTGCAATGATTTTGGATCACTCCAAAAATAAAGTCAGCCACTTTCCACTGTTTCCCCATCTATTTGCCATGAAGTGATGGGGCTGGACGCTGTGATCTTAGTTTTCTGAACGTTGAGTTATGAAGCACTTCAGTTCAATTCAGTTCAGTCAGTCAGTCGTGTCCAACTCTTTGCGACCCCATGAACTGCAGTACACCAGGCCTCCCTGTCCATCACCAACTCCCGGAGTTTACCCAAACTCATGTCCATCGAGTCAGTGATGCCATCCAGCCAACTCATCCTCTGTCGTCCCCTTCTCCTTCTGGCCCCAATCTCTCCCAGCAGATTTATACATTAAAAAATTAGCTGAGGTGTTTGCAGTGGGAGAGCAGTGGGCCAAGAGCATAAGTTGCTCACCCCAGGGGCTGCCTGCTGTCCCGCTGCCCTCCGAGTGCAGCCATGTCAGAGGAGAAGCCCCAGGAGGGAGTGAAGATGGAGAAGGATCACATCAACCTGAAGGTGGCCGGGTGGATGGCTCCAGGGTCCAGTTCAAGATCAAGAGACACGCACTGCTCTGCAAGCTGGTGAAGGCTTCCTGTAAATCCCAGGCTTGTCCATGAGATGGATTCGGTTCAGGTTTGATGGGCAACCCATTAATGAAAGAGATGCCCCAGCACAGCTGGAGATGGATGATGAGGACACCAACAGTAGACAGGGGGCCTCCAGCATGGCCAGCTGCCTCTCGGGGTGGGGGGGCTGCCTCTAGAGCCCCCATCCCCTTCTGGCGCTGGGCTGTGTTTGCTATCGAACAGTGCAGGTGTGGCCAAGCCCATCGGCAGGCAGGCTCAGACACCGAGGACCTTCCCCAGATGCCCAGCGCCACCGAGGCAATGCTCCCCAGCCTCCCTCGGCCCATCCCTTCCTACCTTTGTTTGGGTAAAACGCCCACGTGGTGAGGGACTTGGGTTTTGTTTTTACCTTTTTTTTTTCTCCCTCCTATGACATTTTCTCCCAACTTGTGACCTGAATGCCTGCTCTCTGTCTAGACAGGGATTTTAACCCCAGGTGTTGACCACCCCTCATTCCAATCACGGAGAGGACTATCACCACTCTGGGGTGCTTCTATGGGGCTAGTTTTGGGGTCACGGTCGGTATGGGAAATACACTTTCACTTACTGATTCTTGCGGGCACAGGTTTTTTTTTTTTTTTAATGCTAAATATTAGAAATGTAAGCTTTGCCAGAATATAGGATAGTTGAAGGGAAAAGACTGGAATGTTTCTTAAAAGGTAGGAAGTTCTTCAGTAACACGGCCCTGGGCAGGTTCTGGGGCCCCGGACCCATTGCCGTCAACAGCCGGTGACACTGCTCAGACCCAGTGAAAATGGGCTTTTCCCCTCTTCTTAACAGAGAAGAGAGTAAGTCCCACACATCTGCCAGGGTCACAGTGCCAGGGCCTCAGATTTCCTCCAGTATTTGCTTCTGATGAGTAACAATAGTCTGTATGTAAACTAGGAAGATAGAAAATACTGCTGATTTTGCCGTTGTGTCTTTATGTAAGAGAGCTGCTTCAAAGCGTGGCTACAAGTGAGAGATGCTTCCTGGTTCTCCCCGAGGACTGTGCTCTGCTCCCCAAGTTGGTATGGAGCTTACATGTTACGTGTGATTTCAGTCTGTGCAGCATTTTGGGGTCTGTCTTAGTCAACCTCCAATGGTTGTCCTGTTGCCCTTCCGTGTGGACTCGCTCCTGTCTGACAGCCCCTGGCTGCCTGTTTGGGTCACCCGGGCAGGACGGCCACCATCATCTCCTACTTGCCTGAGACCTAGCTGGAGAAGTCTGCACTTCCTTTGTATCTTGCTGTTCGGGCACGCACAGGGTGTCTGCGGCTCTGTTGTGTTTATTCCCCAATTTGCACATTATTTCTTGTCCTGTACTACTGTCAATGGTCAATATTGTTTGGTGTTCTGTCAAAAAAAATTAGCTGATAATACAAGGTAGCATCAACAAGCCCCAATATGAGTCATTTAAGAGGAGAGGTCACTTAGATGAATGAGGGAGAAAAAAAAATTTTGATTATCCACAAGAAGTAATAAGGTCACCTCCTTCCCTCCACAAAAGGGCAATGTGATCTTAGGTTGCATTAAGATGAGAACAAAGGAGGGGCTCACCTTGGTAAATCCTTGGCAAATCCCCTGGAGGGTATAAAAAATCTTCAGTGGAGCCAGAGGAGAGAGCCAACAGGGTGAAGAGCCTAGACTCAGAAAATACAAGAAGTTTGGGGATATTTATGGTGTGGTCTTCAAATACCTAATTGACAGACATATGAAAAGAAATCTAGATTTATCTTTGAAATCGTTGGAGTTTCAAACTGCTAAATCGCTTCAGTTGTGTCCTACTCTTTGTAACCCCATGGACTGTAGCCCGCCAGGCTCCTCTGTCCATGGGATTCTCCAGGCAAGAATACTGGAATGGGTTGCCATTTCCTTCTTCAAGGAATCTTTCCAACCCAGGGATCGAACCCATGTCTCTTATGTCTCCTGCATTGGCAGGTGGGTTCTTTACCACTAGTGCCGCCGCTAGAATAAGTGTGTAGAAGGTAGATTTAAACACAGTGTGGTCGTTTTACATGGTTACAGTTTCCTGAAATGGAATGAGCTACCTGAGTTTCCTGTCCCTGGAGGTATTAAAATAGAATCGACAAGTGTCAAAGAATGTGCTCCCAAAACACTCCTTCAGGCCTTGAACGTTGTATTTACACTGTAATTGTTTGCATTCCAGTCTCCTTGTGCAACTCGTGACTTCTTTCTGGTCTGAATCTATCATTTTAACTTGGCTCAGAAGGTACAAAATGAATGTTGGTCTGACGAATAGATGCATGAATGAGATTAAGGGTTCGACAGAGTGATCTTTAGTCCTTCAGACTCTCAGTTCTCAGTTAGGATTTGAACTAGGTTTAAAGAATGGAATCGGTTGCAGAAAGGGGGTGGCGGTGTTGCATCCTAGGTTTCACAGCGCAGAAAAAGCTCAGAGACAAGAGGGAGCGAGAGAGTGGAAGAAATATGTTGGGTGAAGTACAGGAATTAGAGTTGGAGCAGAAGGTTGGGTCTTGATTCTTGAAGGTTCTTTAATTTTAAGGATGTCAGGCTTTCTCATTCTGCAGTCTGAACCCAGGCCGATGCTTGACTAAATCCTTATGAAAGAAGATAGAAAGAGTGCTCTTACAGTCATGCATTTTGGCTCTGGGGACTTGCTATGGACTGAAATGTCCCCCATGATTCTTATCTTGAAGCCTTAACTCCTAGTGAGATGGATTAGGAGGTAGGGATTTGGGGAGGTGACTGGGTTTAGATGAGGTCATGAGGATGGGGCCCTCATAATGGGATTAGCTCCCTTCTAAGAAGAGACACCAGGGAGCTTTCTCTCCCTCTCTGTCTCTCTCTGCCATATGAGGACATATGGAGAAGGGAGCCATCTACAAGCCAGGAAGAACACCCTCACCAGGGAGCAGAATCAGCCAGCACTTTGCTCTTGGATTTCCCAGCCTCCAAAACTGTGAGAAATACTGAAATAAGCATC
Organism: Budorcas taxicolor; assembly: GCF_023091745.1. NCBI lineage: Eukaryota > Metazoa > Chordata > Mammalia > Artiodactyla > Bovidae > Budorcas > Budorcas taxicolor. The sequence goes on from NC_068923.1 coordinate 83,418,330, forward strand.
TCCTGTTTAAGCTGACCAGGCTATTGTATCAATATCTTTGTTATGGCAGCCAGAACTGACTAATACAGAGCTCTTCCCTACATCTGGGAGTAATGAGTCAGAACTCAGCACTAGGAAGTAGCAGCAAAAATATAAAGGAAATCAGATGGGAAGAGACATTACTGAAAACATTAAGACTTGGTAGTGAGATAACAAGAAAGGGTTTAAAGGGGAGGCCCACAGCTTGTGAACATGAGGGCAGACAGTTATGTACACTGAGCTTCTTAGTGCAATGGAAGGAAGACAAGAAACTATTTGGAATATCCAGGATTTCCTGCAACTGTTTCCATTAAGTTCATGGCTGAAAATGGACTATTTTTAATGTTGATGAGAATGGCAAGTCAAGAGTTTTAGTCTGTGGAGAGCAGACCCCATGGACTGTAGCCCGCCAGGCTCCTGCGTCCCTGGGATTCTCCAGGCAAGAATACTGGAGTGGGTTGCCATTTCCTTCTTCAAGGAATCTTTCCAACAGGAATCTTTCTCTCCTCTCCTCTTGGAGAGGAGCTGTAGTACTGAAAAAATTCTACTCTGAATGGTAGTATTAACAGTAGGCACTGTTGGACAAGCCCTACGATGGGCCAGCCTGATACACTGTGTGTATCATCCCACTTCATTAAATTATCCCTCATTTGAAGGCCTCAGCTTGTACCCCAGGCAGTATCTGCTTTAGGGAGTGCCCAAGGAAAATTCTCATTCACATTAGCTCTAAGGATAATTATGTGTCCCTTAAATAATTGAATTTCTTTTTAAAATTTTTGGACTCTGAATGGAATTAACACATGACCCTGTGTGTGTGTGTGTGTGTGTGTGTGTGTGTGTGTGTTTGTGTGTGTGGTGTGGTTGGCAGAGGCAGGAGGAAGTTGAAGGAGTTATGCTAAGTTTCAGATCCAAAATTGTGGCCCAATTTTAGTTATGTGTAATATATAATTTTTTAGCCTCTTTCCTGTTTCTTATTTTTTCCCTCCCCTTGTTTTTCTATCCTCCTCCTCTTTTAATTTATGCTGCCTTGTATTTTATGTATCTCTGAAGGCAGTCCTAAATTCCAAAACAAAGGACAATAATTACAAATATATTTCTATTTACGTCAGTCCCCACTTTATAGATAAGGAAGCAGAGGCTCAATTAATTTATTTAACTTGCTCGAGATCACAGTGGGTGTACTACTTAACTATTGCCAGGTAACAAATCCCCTCCAAAACTAGCAGCTTAAACCAATAAACACATAATTTCTCAGTTGATTCCTGAGGGTCAGGAGTCTGGGAGCAGCTCAGTTGGGTAGTTCTAGCTTGGGGGCTGGTGGGGTTGCAATCGAGCCATCTGCTGGGGCTGTAACTGTTTGAAAGCTGCAAAGTCTTTTATAACTTAATCTCAGAAGTGATGATCACTCCCGTCTTCCACCAGTCACACAAACCAACCCAGGTCAAGGGAAAGGAGTCCACAAGGGTGTGAGTCCCAGGGATAGGATCGCTGGAGGCCATCTTGGAAGCCGCTACTCGCAGGGAGGAAATAGCATAGCTGAGCCTGCGGGATGTTGCTTCTACAAAAGCACTGGCTCTGGATATGCTCAAGTTTGGCCCCCAGAGCTACTTTGATTTTTTTCCCCCCTTTCCAGCTTGAAGAACAGGTGAATGAGCACAGCAAGTGAGGAGGCTCTGGGTTTCAGATTTCTTCTGATCCTGCTTACAAGTTGCCAATGCTGCCACATTTCCATCCGTAAGGCTTTGTATTGCCTCATAACTATTTAATTGCTGCTAAAAGTAAATCTGATTTTAATCCAGAAGACAACACCAAATGATCTAACTGTCGGGTCCCACTAAGAAGTGGAGAGTAATAGCTAACATGACACTATATAGGTTGACAGCCTCTGACTTTGGTAGTGCAAGAAACAATTGATAGTAATTGTAGTTCCTCCCACTTTTTATGTTCTTTGCTTCATGGGAGATATGGGTATATAAAGGATGGAAGTTTTTGGTGATTCTGCTCCCCCCCATAAGGTTATTCCACCCCTCATTTGTTAGTGTAATGAGAATATCTATAAAGATATTTTTATGGAACATATTTTTTACGGCATTGTTGATCCGTGGCCACATTTTGTCAGGGTAATAAATAAGGACGTGTTGTTTTCCTGGATTCAGGAAACTGCCGGCTCAGTGTTTGGTATTCAGACCTCAGACCCATGACTCACCAATAAACCACCTGGACAAATGAACAGAGAGGATCTCAACTGCTGTGGACTATTGCCCTACCTCTTGATTCTTAACTCTATTCTGTATCTGGAAATTCCATTTTCATTTGAGGTATGTATAAATTGATGTCACTCTCCATGTTGAAACATAGCCCCAAACTGATTTCTTTCCTGAGACTGTTTTTCAGAACAGTGGTGTTGAACTTCAATTAAAATTTGCAAGCCATCGCTGTGCGCCCGTGGTATTTGAATGTTGCTATAACTTCCTGTACATCTCTGTGACCTCCCTCCAGGACTTTGTGGTATGCCAGTTTGCAAATGAGATGATCGGTTTGGCCTAGGGAGAGAATTTTCTCTTTAGTTTTGACTAATTTAGGTATAAATTGATTTGTCAAATTCTCTTAGAGTGTTCTAGGCTTTGTGCTATATTCTCTAAGTGGCTAAAAAGCTAAGACACAGTCTTTGCGCCTTTAAAAACTTGTGGTCTAGCTGCTAGGTAAATATTAACAGGAACAATTATGAAACCACGTGAGATAGCAGAAGTATTCACAAAATGCTTGAGGAGAAAGAAGGGGATTAGTTCTGCCCAGTGGTGGAGGAAGAAGATTTTACCAGGAAAGACCTCTCTTAGATCGGTGGCCCCCGAATGTTGGTCTCAAGACCAGTGCTAGTCTCTAATAGAATTTTCAGTGACTTGTGGCAGAGTGAGAAAGGAAACAAAATTCCATAAGCTAATTTTAAGATTAAAAAAAATCTTAGTTTAGCATGAAATTATGTATTGACATTCTTTTTCCTGTGATGTCCTTCACTTCATGAAGACTTGATGATAATATATATTATTTGTTTTCTTTCATTGCAAAATAAAACTTGGCAACCTAGCATCATCCAAATTTTCTTGTATGCATTCATTTATTGGTCCTTGAAACCTAAACGGCTAGAAGCCCTTGTGAGGATGGTTATATTTGTGCTGGGGTTTGAAGAAAGAGATACTCATGTAAAGGCATTCTTGCTGCTTGCCTGTCAGTGGTTTAACAATACCTACATTAAGGGGAAACTAATTTGTGAGAAAGAAAAAAATGTATGCTTGCATTCAAAAACTGGCTTTGAGTGTTTTTCTAGTATGTGTCTGGGGGAATGTGGAGGGGGGTGGGTGTAAGAGAAAAAAAAAGTGCCCACAGTGGTGCAGAATTTGAACTGTACCTTTGGAGAGCTGCTGTTGCCAACATGAATACTGGTTTTAGAAGGATTCCCACCCCCGTCCCCTCAACCTTCACCCCTCTGTATAAAATCTTCAGAAGTTTAGATAAGATTTAGCTTGATGATTGTAAACCTCTACTTCTTTCCAGGTATTGGATTAAAAAGTAACCTTTGTATATATGGGCCCCTTTTCTCCCCTGAGTTTTCACCAGGGGACAGGAGAGTGACCCATTATGTCTGTGTGTCTGAGCAGGTCAGTGGTAACGGAATATTGCCACGTTGTCAGTCTACCTTGTTCATCTCACCTACAGTGGCAAAGCTTTTCATCTATTTGCAAATGGATGCCTCTCAGGTGTTGAGCTATATCCATAATTTTAGGGAATGTATCATCTTTGAAGAGGGATTCTAGGAGAATGACAAAGATGATAAAAGGGCTGAATAATATCAAAAGGTATCAGATTTAAGAAGAATACTATAGGGATTTCCCTATCTGAACTCTGGGGCAGTGATCTTACAGGATTCCTTCCAGCATAGATGCTTTAAAAAATGATCAAAGATTTCCCCGAAAATTTGCAAGACAACACTTGTAAATAGCAGGCTCTTCTACTGTGCATTTGGAAGCAGCTCTGTGTGTGGTGAAGTAAGAGGCTCTGAAGTCAGAGGATTCAAATTCTTGCTCACTCATTACTGCAGTCAAGTCACCACCTTGCTAAGCTTTAATTTTCTCCTCTTCAACGGAAATAATAGTCTTACTCCAAAGGCTGATGTAAATAGAAGTAATAAGCATGCAATAAGCACAAGCTATTACTATTCTTCTTCTATTTAAATTTTTATTATTGTCACTTGCTCCTGAGAGGAGAGCCTCTCTCCTGGCCCTTCTCTCCTTGGCTCTGCGCTGTCTCCCGTCTCTGTGTCTGGAGTGTCCTGATTCAAGTGATCATGTGCACTGGTTGATTCTTTCAGCTTCCTTGAAACTAAAGCATCTGCACGTGAACAACAACAATGAAATGATGTTTATAGGGCAGATCATTTATTTTGCTTAACTCTCAAATGTTAAAGGAGATAAATAAAAATTTTATGTCACAATATTTTTAGACAAAATCATGTGGAGAAAAAAAATGTTATTTAAGCGAATTATGTATTCTATTAATAATCCACAGGCTTCACTCTCCCCATGACCTTTAGCAATCCAGTAATGGATATATTGGAAGGAGATAAACACACAAGAGAGGATGAGATGATGGAATATTCCATGGCCTTTCTGGTTCCTATTTTGTTTAAAAAAGAGAAAAACATGGGCTTCAAGGGGTAGAACTGTGACCCAGTGTGTCCACCCTGAATGGCCAGCTAAGCTGTTGGAAGTTGAGATAGAGAAGCTAAGAAGGGCCCTTTCCACACCTTAGCACCAAATTTTGTAATTAAAAGAAAACAAAGGGGGAGAGGACACATGTATACTTATAGCTGATTCATGATGTTGTACCACAGAAATCAACACAACATTGTAAAGCAATTATCCTCCGATTAAAAATAAATTAAGGGAAAAAAGAGAATAAAAGGTCCACGAGGTTTCATTGGTTCCTTAGAAGTGTTGAATTGACCTAACCTTGATGAGCGCTATTTGAGTCATTCATTCATTCAACCAGTAATTGTTGGACACCCAGATACTGTTCGTTCTGCAAGCATGTGTGCATGTTAAGTTGCTTCACTTGTGTCTGACTCTTTGTGACCCTGTGGATTATAGCCCACCAGACTCCTGTGTCCAAGGAATTCTCCAGGCAAGAATACTGGAGTGGGTTACCATGCCCTCCTCCAGGGGATCTTCCTGACCCAGGGATCGAACCTGTGTCTCCTGTGGCTCCTGCATTGCAGGCAGATTCTTGACTGCAGAGCCGTGGGGGAGGCCCACCGTTGTGAATACTGGAGGACAAACAGGACCAAACAAACCCCTGCTCTCATGGCACCTGCAGTCCAGGGGGGAAATCACTGCAGAAAAAACTCCACAGGAATTCACAGCAGAACCAACCTCTAGTGGCTTACGAAGTCCCTGAGGGTGGCCTTGGTGGCTGATGTTTCGTAATCACCCTGCTTAATATTCATGCAGAGACGTAGGTGTGTTTTTCTGTTACACTACTTACCGCAGCAGTAACTTTCAATTAAAGCCATGAGGAGTTTTGACCTCTCAAAAATGGTTGACATGGCTTTGGAGATCTATTTTTGTCCTGCTTTCTCAAGTTCATGTCCTGTGTGATAGCCAACAAGGAAAATACCACGCTGCCACAAGTGTAACCATGTAAGATCTGTGTTATCCATGATACTTGGACTATTGCGATACTGATGGGCTGAGAAACAAATTTTTCATGTACCTAACACAATTTTCAAGTTTGAGCATTGAGGTTACCTAACAAGTTGATATAGTTAACTTTGGGGGTGGGAGGGCGGTATGCCTTCTTAACTTTCAATGTCAGTTTTAGGTAGTCAGAAATCTTGCCTGAGGCCAGTACCTGGATAATAGTGTAAGTGTTGGTGAAACTATGAGAATGACCATCAGATTTCCGTAGGCAGGCGGTTTGTAAAGAAGGAGGATTAGTTTTAACCTTAACCCCCCCTTCAACTCTTAACGAAAAGCACGTGGTAAATCAAGCAGGGCATGTTAGGTATTGCATTTCAGTTGTGGAGTGACATCTAATACCAAGTCAGCATTTGTTGTTAACTCTGGGTGTACCGTATTAAGTAGTTAAGGACAAGTCTCTCAAATATCCCCACAGACAATTCACTAATGACAACAGGAAAAGAATGGTACCTTTCCAGTGGGGAGACCAGACGGGCCCCACCATCACCAGTGAACCCAGCATCTTCAGCCACAGGAGTTATTGACTGCCTCGAGGTTCTCCCTGAGATGCCGTGGAAAGTGCCTGGCCTCACCTGGGAATATTCGTACCAGAAAATGGTTAAACTGAATATGATCATGAGGAAACAAGCAGACAAATCCAGATGGTAGGACATTCTGTTAGGCAATTGGCTTGGACTCTTCAAAAATGTCAACATTATGAAAGCCAGACCAAAAAAGGAAAAAAATCTCGGTGGGTAAATGCTCTAAATTGAAACAGACCAAAGAGACCTGGCAGCTGGGGGATATGGTGCTGAAGGACACTGAAGGAAGGAGAGAGAGTAGAGGGAAAGGGAGGGGAGGAAGAAAAAAATATCTATAAAAGACATTTGGGGGCCAATTGGAGAAACTTTAATGTAATCTGTGTTTGATTATCCTTTTGATGCTAAATTCTTTGCCTCTGAGCATTCTGAAGGAGAATGTCTTTGGTCAGGAGAGATTCGTGCTGAAATATTTGAGGTATGAAATGTCCTGAGGTCTGCAACTTTCAAGGGCTCAAGACAAGGGCTCCCAAAACATGGAGAGAGAGAGAAACAAACATGGCAAAATGTTAATCAGTGAGTCCAGGTGTAGGAAACATGTGTTCCTTGTGTTATTCTTTCAACTTTTCTGTTTCAAGTTTTTCAAAGCAAAAAAAGGGAGAGACAAGGGAAGTCTATTTGAGGCAAATTATTATAGAAATCCAGAACAAAAACACGATGTAAGAAAACACGTGCGTACAACTTAGCTGTGATGCCTCAGAGGAATAAAGGTCAGGTCAGCGGACTGACTCTGGAGTGGGACTTACGAGGGTTGTGCTCTGGTGTGTCCTCAGGCATCACCCGCCCTGGGATCATGGGCAGTTTGCCTAACTCTCTGTATCCGTTTCCTAGGGCTGCTGAAACAAGCGTCACAAACCACGTGGCTTGAAACAACAGAGATGTCTCACTCATCTCACCATTTTGGAGGCTGAAGTCTGAAATCAAGGTATCGGCATGGTCAGGCTCCTCCTGAAACCCGGAGGGGAGCATCTTTCCTTGCCTCTTGCTGGATTCGGATGGGTTGCCAGCAGTCCTTGGCTCTCTGGGCTCACAGCTGCAGCCCTTCGAATTCTGCCTCCGTCTGTTACATGGTGTTCTCCTCTCCTGTGTCTGTCCCAGGATCCCTCCTCCTCTGGGAAGGACAGCAGTTGTATTGGATTGGGGCCACCCTAATGATCTCATCTGAAGCCTGATTACATCTGCAGAGACCCTGTTTCCAAATAAGGGTGTGTCCACAAGTGCTGGGGGATTAAGGCTTTGAGGGGGATTTTTCAGGGGATGCAGTTCAACCCATAACCCCTTCATTCTTGTTCCTCTAACTCCCAACATGTGTGGGGGACGCAGTGGACCCGATCAACCAGAACGCACACTGAGGTCCCTTCTGAAGCTCAGTCTGAGGCTCTGGGTGTCCACTGTTCTAAGTTCAGACATGAGTCAGCTTTGGGCAACTAAAGAGCCCAAGAGAGACATGATGAGAAGGAGGTTCCAGATCATTATTAAACAGATAAGAAGCGTGTCCCTTGGAAACATGATTCGTGTATGTTCTTGGCATAGCAGGGGCTGTTTTATTTTGCTTGTCATAGTCATCCTTTTTGTCCTCAATTTTATTTGTTGAATGATTGTTTGTTAAAAGTTTTCTAAGCTGAATTCCCATCCTGTTACCCATAAAATTGCATAAAGTGAGATGCTAGAGTTAAAAAAAAAATAACTGTCACATCACAACTGATATTGGAGATTGGCAAGGCTGCCAGCTGGAGCAGATTAACAAGGAAAATCAAGATTCCTCTCTCCGTCTTTGTCCTTCAGGCTAAAAAAAGGCAGGATAAGAAGATAGAATGTTCTGTAATGAGTAAGGGTGGCTGTGCCTCGTGATGGGTCAACCCTGCGTGTCTGGAGGAGGACTCTCTTTGAGGCCCAGGAGGTGGGCTGGGGGCGGGGGGTGGAGGACGGCAAGTGGAGGAGGGTAGGGGGAGCGTAAATCGAGATGAGAACCACCAACGGTCTCCTGATGTCTCTGTGCTTCAAAGAGAAAACTGTGTCACAGCCGCAGGAGGGGAAGGCACTGATCGCAGAGTTGAAAGAGGACATTTTCCCAGAGCTGTAGGCCCACAGTCCTCAGCGTGACTGATACACAAAGCTGCGTCTGCCTCCCTCCTGCGTCTCCCCGCACGTGACTTAAGGTGGATGCCAGATGTGTAAACCAGGGCAGGGCTGTGTCCCATCTATTAGAAATCTCTGACTTGTGGGCATGAAACAAAAACGTCAGCCAAAGGGAATCTTCTCCAAAATCCAATTGCGCTATTTTCTTCCCTGGCTTTCAGAAATCATCCGGATAAACCATGGGTGATTTAATTATACTGTCATTATGAAAGCAGGTTCTGTCACTTGCTGTCAGTGCCAGGTAAAAACACTTGGAATTCACACTGCGTCCTTATTACTCTGGTCTTCCTTTGCCGCTCTTCAGCAATGGGCGTTATGGATTTTGTCAGCGTTTCCGGCGTTAGCTCTTATTTTCAAGGCTTCTGCCTTAGTTGCTGAAATTGCATTGTCCTGGATGGGAGCCTGGAGGTAATTTCCTTTAGTGTTTCAGTGGCTGCAGTCTTTTATGGCTGTGTGTGACTGTGCAAGTGATTTCAATATCTTTTTATTAAAAGATTAATTCATGCGTGTCTCAACTCATTTTTTCTGATGCAGATAGCTTTTATCCAAGATTGAGACATGAATCATGTGAAGTAAACATTTACAAAGTCCACAACTCAGAAAAGGCCCTGCCTTGGCAGCAGCAAAGCAAGGCACGGGAAGGAAGTAATGAGATCACTGTGGTGATTATCAGTCATAGTTCTTTATGGTCACACATTGTGTATCTCTGAGATTTATAATATAAAACAGAGGGAAGAGCAGATGTGGTCTGAAATTGTAAATTTAAATTATGTGCCTTTTACTTGTTATTGACATTGAGATCTTCTCAACGAATCTTAGAATTTCAGTACCTGAAAAAGACCTTAGATCTTCTTTAATCCATCAGCTGTGGATACTTATTCCATCAGTTGTATATTCCCTCTTCTGCCCTTCCATTAATAGGTCAGTTAACTACTGATGTGTAACAATCCCAAAACGTGTGTTTTGGCTAAGAAAACAATCCCTGAGTAGTTCACAATTCTGGGTGTTGGCAACTTGGACTGAGCTCAGCAAGGTGCTGCTTCTGCTGGTCCTGCCTCAGCTCACCCATGTGGCTTCAGTTCATCTGGCAGTTCAGCCAAGAGCTGATTGAATGTGTATGGCTTCATCGCATATCTAGCGGTTGACTGTGGCTCAGAGGCAACTGTGACACGTGTCTGCAGCATCCAGTAGGCCACCCCAGGCTTTCCACTGGCCACTGGGTTCCAAGAGAAGCAAATGAGAGCAGATCCCAATTCACAGTTCTTGTCAAGCCTCTGTTTGTGTCACCCTTGCTAATGTGTCATCCAGTTGAGTTCAGCTGCTCAGTCATGTCCGACTCTTTGTGACCCCATGGACTGCAGCACGCCAGGCCTCCCTGTCCATCACCGACGCCCAGAGTTTCCCCAAACTCATGTCCACTGAGTCGGTGATGCCATCCAACCATCTCATCCTCTGTCGTCCCCTTCTCCTCCTGCCTTCAATCTTTCCCAGCATCAGGGTCTTTTCCAATGAGTCGGCTCTTCACATCAGGTGGCCAAAGTATTGGAGTTTCAGCTTCAACATCAGTCCTTCCAATGAATATTCAGGACTGATTTCCTTTAGGATGGACTGGTTGGATCTCCTTGCAGTCCAAGGGACTCTCAAGAGTCTTCTCCAACACCACAGTTCAAAAGTATCGATTCTTCTGCACTCAGCTTTCTTTATAGTCCAACTCTCACATCCATACATGACTACTGGATACATAGCTTTGACTAGATGGACGTTGTTGGCAATGTCTCTGCTTTTTAATATGCTATCTAGGTTGGTCATAAATTTTCTTATTAGCCAAAGCCAACCATTTGGCCAGGCTCAAGTGAAAAGAGGTGAAGAGATAAGGCTCCACCTCTCAATGGAAGGAACAACAAAAGGGAAGTAGCCTCCATTTGCTTTTATTTGGAAACTGTGGTGCCATCCTGATAGCATCAGCTGAAATCTCCCTAGTATTCAGTCTTGCCTGAGAAAGGAAGAGAGAGTTATGGGCCACTGTGCCTTGCCCAGCCCACTCCTAAAGGAAGTGACAATTCATCTTGAGGAAAGAGACAGGAGAGTTCAAGATTGTTCAAGGTCATTAAGTCAGTGATGGGGGAGGTTCCACCTCAGTACAGCCCTTATTTGTCCCTCAGGTGGCCCAACCCTGTCCCCACAACCTGTCCCCAAGACCTGGAGAAGAGGCTGGAGTAATAATAACAGAGTTTCAGGGAAGTTTCTAGGGAAGACATGGGGATTTAGAGGATGAAGGGAGTTTCCTCATTTTGGTCTCTTCTGGGGATGGGGGCCGTGTTGGGCTGAACCCAGTCTGCTCCTGGACCAGAGCTGACGTGGGAGAGGAAATTGGCCTGGGATGGCAACCAGGCCATTGCCACAGGCTTTGATGGAACGTGCAGGAGGGACTCAGCCTCAGCAGGTCAAAGCATTGGAGTTTCAGCTTCAACATCAGTCCTTCCAATGAATATTCAGGACTGATTTCCTTTGGGATGGACTGGTTGGATCTCCTTGCAGTCCAAGGGACTCTCAAGAGTCTTCTCTAACACCAGAGTTCAAAAGCATCAATTCTTCTGCACCCAGCTTTCTTTATAGTCCAACTCTCACATCCATACATGATTACTGGATACATAGCTTTGACTAGAGATTTACTCGCAAGAGCACACGAGACACCCTTTCCTGGGTGAACTGGAGGACCCTGAGGGAACTCCACACTTACGCTCAGGTATAAGTCACCGCTCCTGTTTTTAAGCCAGTGTGTGAGTTTGTATGTGTTACTCAGTGATGATGTATAAGCCATGCTGATATATGAGCAACAAGGGCTAGAGAGGGAGATGTGGGAGCCCTCAGTCAGAGAGAGACTTCAGGAAGGGCTAAGACCAGAGGCAGGTCTGCAAATAGGCGAGGACTTAGAAGAGGATTAAGCTGGAGAACGTTCCGAAGTAATCCGCCCATGAGGGCAGTTAATACTTCACTGAGAAACCTGCTCTTTTGCTAAAAACTACTTTGTCTTAGGTCACTTCCGTGGAGACATGAGAGAAGTTGTAGAATCAGAGGAATTGGGGAGGATAATGCTCCCAGATGCCCCTAGAATCTCAGTGTTTAGAATCACTAGGGAAATCAAGTATCTTTCACAATGGCATTGATGAACTGCTGCCAGAGAATAAATCAGTGGTGTGTGTGTGTGTGTGTGTGTGTGTGTGTGTGTGTGGAATCTTGGTCTTTATTGGCTGCAGTGTTTAACACACTCAGGCCGAGAGCCAGGGCTCGGATTTTGTTGAAAGTAATGTCAATGTTTTGCATGTGTGGGGACAAGAGAAAGCAGAAAAAACATAGAAGTCTTAGATAAAATGATGAATAACATATAACCCCCTTATTCATATATATTTATTTATACACACTCTATTTTGTTGCAAAAGAAAGTTAGGGTGACTTAAATGAATACATTTATATGTTGTACGACATACATATAACTTGAAAGCATAAATTTTAAATAAGGATGAAATAATTTTTGCACAAGTTTTTTTTTTTCTGCATTGTTATATTAATAGCTTTGCACTTGTGGGGAGAAGTGAATGGCACTTCCCTCCTCTGACCTACATAAAAAAAGCAAGTGTCTGAATTGTGCACAAGTTGGGTCCCTTCTGAGTCACCACCTACTATGCATCAGGTTTGGAATGAATTCTACAACCTCACCCAGTTTGGGTTAAGGAATAGGCTTTATTGGGGAAGGGCTTCCCTTGTAGCTCTGTCAGTAAAGAATCTGCCTGCAGTGTAGGAGACTGGAGTTTGATCCCTGGGTTGGGAAGATCCCCTGGAGAAGGAAATGGCAACCGACTCCGGTATCCTTGCCTGGAAAATCTCATGGACAGAGGAGGCTGGTGGGCTGCAGTCCAGAGGGCTGCAAAGAGTTGGGCACGATTAATCGACTAACACTTGCTTACTTTATTGGGGAAAGGGAAAATTCATAAGGCAGGTTACACAGAAAGAGGACCAGGTTCCCTGCCTCCCACGGTCCCACGGAGAGACAGGCAAGGGTGCTGTGTAAGAAATGTAGTGTGGGTTTATGTTCCAATAGAGGAACAGTGTCTCTCTTTATTCTGCCTTTTCTATAAAACAAGTGCAAAACAGCCGCTTTGTCAGTGAGGGAAAACTCAGGCAGTTTGATCAAGGCATTCTGGATTGGGGGGCCAGCTGTTTACAGGGGTACTGGGAAAGCCAGAAGCCATGGTCCACAGGATGCTGCCGGGAAAGGATGCTACTGGTCTCATGGGAAACTGAGCTGGGATGTAGCATTTCTGCCGAAAGAAAGACCTCTCTGAGGCCTGCTACCTCGTTGGCCAGGCAACCAGAGTGAGCTGCCATAGTCATTTTCAGACTATTTTGCTCATCACCCTGTAATTAGTGACAAGTCTGAAGCCAGGAAGCCTGACGCTTGCTATAGTGGCCTTACAAAAGTCCCTCCACCTGTCTGATCCTAATTAGAGGTTCTAGTCCTCATCCTACTCTGTAGCCTGTTAGAAGACCATATGAGTGTAACCAGTGGCCAAACAACTAAAATGGGAGGCTGGCAATTTAGCCAGCAATATTTTTAAGCTGGAGAAGGAAATGGCGATCCACTCCAGCACTCTTGCCTGGAGAATTCGGGCACAACTGAGCAACTATCACATTTTTCAGCACTTTGCTTTCAGAATTAAAAGATAAATCAGACAAGGTTGGTAATTTATCCAAAATGTGCCTTCCAAAATATAGCCCAGTAACCAGTATCAATTCAGTCCATTTTCCAAAGCCTCCTAATTCTAGAACTCAATGTAATTTAAAAAAAAAAATGATGCTCAGAATAGTGAACTGGGGGCATTCAACACCCCCAGTCACCAAAAAGGAGGAATATGGACCAAAACACAGGAGAGAAAAATTATCCAAACGTTTAAATCAAAAACCAAAATAAGACTAATAATAATGGATGGCTGCAGCAGACCACTGGCCAGTCACCTACTAGGCAGCCCCTCCTCCTTGCTAACAGAACCCCTGTTTGGCTTTCGCCTTCACAGGGCACCCCCCCACCATAGCCTATGAGTATGTTTTGCTGTCCTAAGTCAATCGTGGTGATTCTGCAGGGTTATGATGTGATTCTGGCCAAAGAGTTGAGAGAGATGGTCTTCAGGGGGCTCCAGGGGAGGGTCTGCTTGTCCTTGAAGAAAGGTGGCTGCTGGAGGGTGTGAAGGGTGAGTGGCCTTCAGAATTGCTGCCGAAGCCCTGGCCTCTGAGCCCATCTCGAATGAGGCCGCCTGCCCCATGGGGTTTCCTAGCTTGCTCCCTCTGTCCCCTGTCTGAACGACTGTCTCCCCCAATGTGCCCCATCGTGCCGGACCCCAGGACACAGTCCAGTTTGCAGTGTGTCAACTCCGAGGTGATGAAAAAAGCCACGGGCTCTGGAGCCCTACTACTTGGGGGGTGCCCCGGGTCCCTGGCTCCTTGTCTTGATACCTTCATCTACTATTCTGTCATTATGCAAGTACTTGACTGCTTTCCCGTTTGTCTGGGTCCCCGCTCAGGCCCATGTCTGATTACCACAGTCTCTGCGACCCTTAACAAAGTTCCTGGCACCAGAAGCTCCCAGTAAACATTTCCTGAAGGAGTCAGGGAGGGAACTAATGTATCCCAGTTGCCTTTACCACACGATGCGACCTTGGGAAAGTGGTGCAACCTGTGATCTGTTTCCTTACCTATAAACTGGGGTGATAACATCCCTTTGTAAAGGTTATTGAGATGATATATTTTTATAACTGTAGATACTGGAGAAAGAACAGGGAAATGAAGGAAGATCTGTGTCACCTGCGTGGTGAGGAACATGTCAAGTAATGATGAATCCATCAATGATAGCTGGAACTGTTTCAGTAGCTGTCACATATTGAGTATTGTATACCATTATCTCATTAACTACTTCCAAGTCTTTGAGGAGGAAATTACTGTACCCATAACACAGATAACAAAACTGAGACTCAGGAAGTAAAGCATTAGCCAGGTGGCAGAGCTGGGGATTCAGAGCACGCCTGAGCAGCTAAGCGTTGGCGTGTTGGTGCCCATCGCAGGGACGAGCTAGGAGCTGCCTCCAGGGAGGTATCAAGCCAGAGACACGGTCCAGGCTGTCCTCAGTTAACACCTCTGCTTAATAACTTGGAAGAGAGCAGGCACAGCAGGTGCTTCAAAGACCAGAGGCGGAAACCAGAGCAGACATCCAAAGGCGCTGCTGGCGAGCGGGAGGGGAGGAACTGGGATTCGGTTTGGGGAAGTACAAACCCATCTAGCTGCGGGGAGCTAATCCACAGCAAAGGTGGAGAGGTCAGGAGAGAAAGGACAGCTGAGAGGCTGAAAAGCAACTGGGAGGACGGAGGGATGGAGATGCTGTTCTGTAATGTGATGAGGCCAGAGCCAGGCCAAGGCTATTCTGGGCAGCCTTCACTGGAGCTGTGGAGGCCAGGGAGGGCCTGCTCCCTGCCTTGTGTGTACAGAGGCCAGCCCCTACTGCAGGCTCATACACACACACATACACACACACACACACACACACACTTCCATACTCACTTCCATGAAACACACACACACACACACACACACACACACACACTTTAATACTGACCCCCAAGACCCCCATGAAACACACACACACATTTTGATACAGACCCCCATCACACCCCATGAATCTTTTAAACTTTCTTCCTTCCAGGTTTTGCCCATGTTTTATTTCCTAAAATCTCTAAGAGGAGTCATGGGGCTATTGCATTTGTAGCATATAGGGTACAGTTTCGAGTGGATGGGGAGGCAGCTAGAAAGTAAGTGAATGAAGAGGCACTCAAGCATGCCAATGAGCCGGTCTCAAGTTTCAGAAGCTCTGTCTCCAGTCGGAAGCTCTGATCCTTCTTCTAGTACTTCCAGAGGCAATGCTGCTCAGCGGTTAAAGGCAGGCGCCTCTGGCTTTTACTACCCATGTAAACGTAGCCTACACATCCGAGTCTATTTCCTCAGCTGTAAAGCGGGAACAGAATTCACAGCTCTTCAAGGTTAAGTGCAGGGCCGCTCCTGCCTAGAGTCGGTCCTGGATAAGCGGACATCAACATTCCCTGAAAATCTGCCCCTTGGTTGACAGTGGCATGTTCCCAATCTTGCTGTAGGCTTCTTGTTCAGATGCCTTTAAATCTTGATAAGCCAGGCTTTGCAAAGATGAACAGATTGAAACCAGGAGTGAAAAATAGCCAGCTTGAGGGCTTTCTCTAGAGCTGGAACAGAGGGATCCCGACTCCTGGCAAGCTGGTTAAGTGGGCTCAGGGATATACCAGCTGTGGAGCCATGCGTACTCTTGTGCACCTCTGGGCCTCACACCACTGGGAGGGTCCTCGCATGTGGGTGGGCACCTTGGGAGACAAAGCTTAGCCATGATTCTGCCTGTCCTAAATCTTGCCCCCTCTGGGGAATTAAGAGACCTACTTGCAAACAACGGAATATGCATACCAACCCATCAGACTGTGGGCCTGACTATGACAAGGTGAGGGGGAAGTGGGGTGAGTTTCTCTGGGGGGTTCATCTTTCTCTCTCTTTATTTGTGGGACTTATATGATCCTTGCCAGAAGCTAAAGGATGATCTGGACACTCTCAGCTGGCCGATTCCCTGGAAGGGGAAAGGAGCATCTCTGCCTTTCCGGCTGGAAGGGCCCTCTGGGGTCATCGAGTCCAGCTTCTCGAAGGCTCAAGACTTGTTTGCGATCCTTTTTCAGAATAAGTGGTGGGCAAGCCCACCACCACCCCCAGACCTGTCAGCCACTGCTCTCCACTCCCAAGTCCAGGGAGAACAGGGCAAACTCAGCAATGTGAGAAAGACAAGCCATAAGGGAATCATTTCATTTTCAAACCCAAGCAGAGAGGCGAATTGTGTGCCATTATCTTCTATCTGCAGAAGTGACTAAGCAGAATTATGAACAGGCCAAGATTAATCTTCTTCCAGGTACATGAACCTGAATTTCTTCTTGTAGCATTTGATTTATTCAATTAATAAAATGCTGTTTTTCCTTTATAATAAGCAGATAAATTTCTCCATTAAATGTCCTAAATGACTGCTTTTGAACTGAGTGTGACTCTCTGTGGGTGACTTTTGTGCATTTTGGAATGCAAGTTGTTTGACAGCCCTTTTAAAAGCATGTATTGACCAGGATTATATGGTATACATACAAGGAGGGCCTAGTCTCCCCAACTCTTGCCCTTTGCATTCCTCCAGCACACCTGCATGGGAAGCCAATCTGGTAGACCCTTCTTTGATCCACCAAAGTAGACCTTCAGTTCAGCTCAGCTCAGTCGCTCAGTTGTGTCCGACTCTTTGCGACCCCATGAATCGCAGCACGCCAGGCCTCCCTGTCCATCACCATCTCCCAGAGTTCACTCAGACTCACGTCCATCGAGTCAGTGATGCCATCCAGCCATCTCATCCTCCGTCATCCCCTTCTCCTCCTGCCCCCGATCTCTCCCAGCATCAGAGTCTTTTCCAATGAGTCAACCCTTCGCATCAGGTGGCCAAAGTACTGGAGTTTCAGCTTTAGCATCATTCCTTCCAAAGAAATCCCAGGGTTGATCTCCTTCAGAATGGACTGGTTGGATCTCCTTGCAGTCCAAGGGACTCTCAAGAGTCTTCTCCAACACCACAGTTCAAAAGCATGAAGTCTTCGGCACTCAGCCTTCTTCACAGTCCAACTCTCACATCCATACATGACCACAGGAAAAACCATAGCCTTGACTAGACAGACCTTAGTCGGCAAAGTAATGTCTCTGCTTTTGAATATGCTATCTAGGTTGCTCATAACTTTCCTTCCAAGGAGTAAGCGTCTTTTAATTTCATGGCTGCAATCATCATCTGCAGTGATTTAGGAGCCCCCAAAAATAAAGTCTTAGCTTTGCTTAATTTTATCTGACAGAGACGCCAGTTTCCAAGAAGACCAGTGGGGAAGACAGAATTACTGCATTTCAGATGCAATTGGAAGCAGGTGTCTAGGTGCCTTCCACATCCAGTAAGCCACAGTTCTCTCTGGCATAGCACATGCCCAGTGAGCCACAGTTCTCTCTGGCATAGCACATGCCCAGTGAGCCACAGTTCTCTCTGGCATAGCACATGCCCAGTGAGCCACAGTTCTCTCTGGCATAGCACATGCCCAGTGAGCCACAGTTCTCTCTGGCATAGCACATGCCCAGTGAGCCATGCAACTCCAAGGAAGTCATACAACCTCTCTGGATATTACCTCCTTATTTTAGCTATGGGAATAATCATTGCATCTCTCAGTTAAATCGCTCAGTCATGTCCGACTCTACGACCCCATAGACTGCAGCACACCAGGCTTCCCTGTTCATCACCAACTGTCAGAGCTTGCTCAAACTCATGACCATCGATATCTACCTTATATGGTTGTTGTTGGGGTGGAAGGCCATAATGTATGACAAAGGGCTTTCCAGAGGCAGCTGCAAGAGGCGGTTATTGTGCTGTTATGACTATCTGCCCTCACCCGGGGTCATTGTGGAGAACTTTATTTCCCCCGGGGAAAATTTCTTGGCTTCCAAGTTAAAATGGTTAAATTTCATCAAGGACTGTGGCATAAAGGCATCAATCTTCCACTCTCAATGACAATGAGCAGTATGTCTTGGAGACAAGTCTGAATGTTATCTGTGTACCCATTGGCACTAAGAACTTTTCTAAACATTATGTCCTTGGATTTAAAAATCATTACCTTAAACATTCTTTCCTCTGCAGTTCTGCAGAGCTATTGTGCACGCACACAGGACCGGCCAGCATGGAGTACAGCCATGAGAGCTTCAAGGAATTTCAGACACAAAACTCACATGTGGTTGAAGAATATTTCAGGAAAGTTGCAGGAACTTCAAGGGATACAGCTGAGAGGACTTTAGTATTCTGACCAGTTTATTCATAGAGTCATAAATACTAAATTTGGAAAGTTTTCTGGGCCAAATTCTTCATTTTAAGATGAGAAAAGATGGCTTAAAATAGATTATTGGTTAAGCAGTTACTTTGGGAAAACTTAGGTTTTTCTGATTTCCTTCCAGGCCAATGTTCTTTCCATTATATTGCTAATAATATCAACAACAACCACAACAGCTACTGTTTATTGAATAATGAGTGTGCTAAGCTATTTACATATGTTTACTCATTTAACTCCGGCAATAAACTAATGAGGCGGATATTGTTCCTGTTTTACAGATGAGGAAAATGAAGGTCAGAAATATTAATTACTTCCCCAAGGTCAGAATACTAATGTTTATATCAGTCCACAGTATAGAAAGCAAGAAGGGGTATATGTGTCAAGGACTGGTGCTCTTTGTTTACATACAATAGAATGTCTCCATTTTTAAAAAAATTTAGAGATGAAAATTACTCTACCCCAAATATCAAGGGCCCTAGAAAATACATTCTGAACTCAGGACGAAACTTTCCCTGAAGTGTGTCTGACTTTATATTGACAGAAATTAACTGGAAATGAGGGTGTGGCACTTCCCCATTCTTCTGCTTGTCAGGATTTTAGAGTTCAGACCTGAGATGAGTCATAACGGAAATGTGTAGGCTTTTGGCCACAATGGAAATACTCATTTTCCCAATTGCTCAGCAGCAAAACATTGAGGCCAACTCTTTTCGTGTGCTGGGAATGTTAAAAACATTTTTCAGTCTTAGTGTTGCTTTTAAAATCATTAAACCAATTCCTGTTGCCCCTGCTGCAGTTTCTAAAGATCCTATACTCACAAGAAATTTGCCTGCTCCTTAATCTTGATTTCTTATTTTTCCAACTTTCATTAAAAGCATAACTTCCTCACTCTGGCACAAGTTATAGAGCTTGAATTTTAAAACTTCCAACATGCATTTTCTCAAAATATCAAAGGACGCTTTTCAGAAATTCTGCTTTCCCTAAAATGTTAATTTTACACTAAGCAATGCTATGTTTGAATGTCCCCAAAACACCAGAATGAGTTCTTGAAATTTCTCTAGTACAAAATAATAGCATAAGAAGAGAGAAGGAGAGAGAAAAGCAGTGTCTGAAATTAGCCAAGGTTCTTCAAGCCCAAATTGAAACTAGATGAAACGTGATAAAAAATAAAAGAAAAAAAAAAGTTATGAAAACAATCCCAAAGTTGATTATTGGCCATTTTTGGAACATAGTGTAAAATGTTAACAGGAAAGGAGTTCACGATGTTCATTTAATAGGACATTTAAAGAGGAGGATGAGCTGTGAAAACTGGGGTCTACACTGTCACGCTTACTTTCTTTGCCACTTCTATCCTTTTATCCAGATGTTCATGCCCAGATGTTTCAGCACTTGGGGACTCAGGCCCTTACTGCATGCTGGGTCCTCAGGATCCGAAACTTAAACTGTCATGGTTCACGCCCTTGAGAAGCCTTGTCCATTGGTAGAAATAGACACTACATGAACCAGTACAGTGTGATGGAATGCCTGTCACAATGAAGGGAGGCGCAGAATGGAATGGGGCTCAGCTGTGTACCTCTGGGGAATCAGGGACGGATTTCCTGAGGAGGTGGCACTCGGATACTAACCAGTGGTTAACCAGCCAGGGAGAGAAAGGGGCAGGGACCCTCCAGACAATGGGAACAGTGGGTGTAAGAGGCACAAATGCTCAGAGACCATCAGTTCAGTTCAATTCAGTTCAGTCGCTCAGTCGTGTCCGACTCTTTGCGACCCCGTGAATCGCAGCACGCCAAGCCTCCCTGTCCATCACCAACTCCCGGAGTTCACTCAGACTTACGTCCGTCGAGTCACTGATGACATCCAGCCATCTCATCCTCGGTCGTCCCCTTCTCCTCCTGCCCTCAATCTCTCCCAGCATCAGACTCTTTTTTCCAATGAGTCAACTCTTCGCATCAGGTGGCCAAAGTACTGGACTTTCAGCTTCAGCATCATTCCTTCCAAAGATATCCCAGGGTTGATCTCCTTCAGAATGGACTGGTTGGATCTCCTTGCAGTCCAAGGGACCCTCAAGAGTCTTCTCCAAAACCACAGGTCAAACGCATCAATTCTTCGGCACTCAGCTTTCTTAACAGTTGAACTCTCACATCCATACATGACCACAGGAAAAACCATAGCCTTGACTAGACGGACCTTAGTCGGCAAAGTAACGTCTCTGCTTTTGAATATACTATCTAGGTTGGTCATAACTTTTCTTCCAAGAAGTAAGTGTCTTTTAATTGAATGGCTGCAGTCACCATCTGCAGTGATTTTGGAGCCCCCCAAAATAAAGTCTGACACTGTTTCTACTGTTTCCCCATCTATTTCCCATGAAGTGATGGGACCAGATGACATGATCTTCATTTTCTGAATGTTGAGCTAAGCCAACTTTTTCACTTTCCTCTTTCACTTTCATCAAGAGGCATTTTAGCTCCTCTTCACTTTCTGCCATAAGGGTGGTGTCATCTGCATATCTGAGGTTATTGATATTTCTCCTGGCAATCTTGATTCCAGCTTGTGTTTCTTCCAGTCCAGCATTTCTCATGATGTACTCTGCATATAAGTTAAATAAGCAGGGTGACAATATACAGCCTTGACGTACTCCTTTTCCTATTTGGAACCAGTCTGTTGTTCCATGTCCAGTTCTAATTGTTGCTTCCTGACCTGCATACAGATTTCTCAAGAGGCAGGTCAGGTGGTCTGGTATTCCCATCTCTTTCAGAATTTTCCACAGTTTATTGTCATCCACACAGTCAAAGGCTTTGGCACAGTCAATAAAGCAGAAATAGATGTTTTTCTGGAACTCTCTTGCTTTTTCCATGATCCAACAGATGTTGGCAATTTGATCTCTGGTTCCTGTGCCTTTTCTAAACCCAGCTTGAACATCAGGGAGTTCACAGTTCACGTATTGCTGAAGCGTGGCTTGGAGAATTTTGAGCATTACTTTACTAGCATGTGAGATGAGTGCAATTGTGCGGTAGTTTGAGCATTTTTTTACATTGCCTTTCTTTGGAATTGGAATGAAAACTGACCTTTTCCAGTCCTGTGGCCACTGCTGAGTTTTCCAAACTTACTGGCATATTGAGTGTAGCACTTTCACAGCATCATCTTTCAGGATTTGAAACAGCTCAACTGGAATTCCATCACCTCCACTAGCTTTCTTCGTAGTGATGCTTTCTAAGGCCCACTTGACTTCACATTCCAAGATGTCTGGCTCTAGATTAGGGATCACATCATCATGATTATCTGGGTCATGAAAATCTTTTTTGTACAGTTCTTCTGTGTATCCTTGCCACCTCTTCTTAATATCTTCTGCTTCTGTTAGGTCCAGACCATTTCTGTCCTTTATCGAGCCCATCTTTGCATGAAATGTTCCCTTGGTATCTCTAATTTTCTTGAAGAGACCTCTAGTCTTTCCCAATCTGTTCTTTTCCTCTATTTCTTTGCACTGATCACTGAAGAAGGCTTTCTTATCTCTTCTTGCTATTCTTTGGAACTCTGCATTCAGATGTTTATATCTTTCCTTTTCTCCTTTGCTTTTCACCTCTCTTCTTTTCACAGCTATTTGTAAGGCCTCCCCAGACAGCCATTTTGCTTTTTTGCATTTCTTTTCCATGGGAATGATCTTGATCCCTGTCTCCTGTACAATGTCACGAACCTCATTCCATAGTTCATCAGGCACTCTATCTATCAGATCTAGACCATTAAATCTATTTCTCACTTCCACTGATCATAAGGGATTTGATTTAGGTCATACCTGAATGGTCTAGCAGTTTTCCCTACTTTCTTCAATTTAAGTCTGAATTTGGCAATAAGGAGTTCATGATCTGAGCCACAGTCAGCTCCTGGTCTTGTTTTTGTTGACTGTATGGAGCTTCTCCATCTTTGGCTGCAAAGAATATAATCAATCTGATTTCGGTGTTGACCATCTGGTGATGTCCATGTGTAGAGTCTTCTCTTGTGTTGTTGGAAGAGGGTGTTTGCTATGACCAGTGCATTTTCTTGGCAAAACTCTATTAGTCTTTGCCCTGCTTCATTCCGCATTCCAAGGCCAAATTTGCCTGTTACTCCAGGTGTTTCTTGACTTCCTACTTTTGCATTCCAGCCCCCTATAATGAAAAGGACATCTTTTTTGGGTGTTAGTTCTAAAAGGTCTTGTAGGTCTTCATAAAACCATTCAACTTCAGTTTCTTCAGTGTTACTGGTTGGGCATAGACTTGGATATGAGACCATAACTGGTTTAAATGGTCATGTTGGTACTGGAGAGAGAGAGAAAAGAAGGCTGAACCAGTAGGCTGAGGGTAGAGTCTGAAGGACTTTTTACACTAGAGTAGGCATTGGGAAAAGAAGTACGTCAAGGCTGCATATTGTCACCCTGCTTATTTAACTTATACGCAGAGTATATCATGAGAAATGCTAGGCTGGAGCAAGCACAAGCTGGAATCAAGATTGCCAGGAGAAATATCAATAACCTCAGATATGCAGATGACACCAACCTTATGGGCGAAAGCGAAGAAGAACTAAAGAGCCTCTTGATGAAAGTGAAAGCGGAGAGTGGGAAAGTTGGCTTAAAGCTCAACATTCAGAAAATGAAGATCATGGCCTCTGGTCCCATCACTTCATGGGAAATAGATGGGGAAACAGTGGAAACAGTGGCTGACTTTATTTTGGGGGGCTCCAAAATCACTGCAGATGGTGACTGCAACCATGAAATTAAAAGATGCTTGCTCCTTGGCAGGAAAGTTATGACCAACCTAGACAGCACATTAAAAAGCAGAGACATTGCTTTGCCAACAAAGATCCGTCTAGTCAAAGCTATGGTTTTTCCAGTGGTCATGTATGGATGTGAGAGTTGGACCATAAAGAAAGCTGAATGCTGAAGAATAGATGCTTTTGAACTGTGGTGTTGGAGAAGACTCTTGAGAGTCCCTTGGACTGCAAGGAGATCCAACCAGTCCACCCTAAAGGAGATCAGTCCTGGGTGTTCATTGGAAGGACTGATGCTGAAGCTGAAACTCCAATATTTTGGCCACCTGATGCGAAGAGGTGACTCATTTGAAAAGACCCTGATGTTGGGAAAGATTTAAGGTGGGAGGAGAAGGGGACGACAGAGGATGAGATGGCTGGATGGCATCACTGACTCAATGGACATGAGTTTGGGTAAACTCTGGGAGTTGGTGATGGACAGGGAGGCCTGGCGTGCAGCAGTCCATGGGGTCGCAAAGAGTCGGACACGACTGAGCGACTGAACTGAGGCACTGGAAACCCTAAGTAGGTAGGAGCTAGAGAATATCAAGAGAGGGCCAGGCCTGGTGTGGTAAATGTTGGAAAGACAACTTCGCTAGAAATACCAAGTCACTGGGAAAGACAGAAGTCAGTGAGAAGGACAGGGTGACAGGCCAACCCCAGTGTTAGTCAGATTACTCCAGAGAAATAGGCCCAATGGGGCAGGTACATGTGTGTGCGTGTGTGTGTGTGCACATGTGTGTAATGAGACTTGTTGTAAGGACCTGGGTCACACGATTATGTTGAGTCTCAAGGCCTGAGAACTAGGACAGCCAATGATGTAAGCCCCAGTTTACAGGCAAGAGAAGACCAATGTCCCAGCTCGTAGACAGGCAGAGAGAGAAGTCTCTCTTCCTCAGCCTTTTCTTCTCTTCAGGCCTTCACTAGTTTGGATGAGGCCCACCCACCACAGAGAAGGCCATCTGTGTTCCTCAGCCTACCAGTTCCAAAGTTCATCTCATCCAGAAACACCTTCACAGACACCCTCAGAAATAATATTTAACCAAATATCTGGGCACCTCATGGCCTAGTCAAGTTGACACAGAAAATCACCCATCACACCCCAGCCACCAACAGTTTTCCTGAGTTTCCTTAGGGAGGCGTCAGTGATGATAGGATCCGGCTCCTGGGCCCTTTCCAGACATATCTCGTCATCCTCTCTAGTTTCCATGTGTTCCAGCCACACAGGACTGTTTGCTGGACTTTTTCTTTACCTTGTGACTTTGCTTAGTCCTCTTGAAGCACTAGTTAATCCTTACAGATACACAGGAGAAATGATGCTACTTCCATGAAGCTGTCTGGATCCTTCCATGAAGAATTAATTGTTCTCTTAACTGTCCTTGTAACACTTTTACATCTCTATTATAATATTTACTATATTTCACAGTTTGATTTTTACACATTTGCTTCCGGAGCTAGACGGTAGGTGCTCCCAAAGCAGGGGATTTCTCTTCTCTGACTACTTCCTCTCATGCAGTACGGAGACCCTCTCAGAGTCAGTGCTGAACAATCATGAAGGGATCCATACAATTCCAAAAAATCTATTAGGATAAACCACCCACTACTTTGTAAGTCAGACAATCATCTTTCATTTTTTTTAAATAAATATTTTAAGAAGAACTTGTGCATAACGATTTACATTCCTCAGCAGGAACACAGTTCATATGGATTTCCAAGAAGTATTAATTAGGAATAAGTTAGAGCGTACAAAACAAAACAATAAGAAAAAAAAAAATCCCCAAATAATGAGGCTTAGGGAAGATAGAAGCTTACTTTTCACTCATGTAGAAGAGTCCAAAGGTAAACATAGTATACCCAGTACTATTTATGGAGCTAATCCATTAAAATAATGCATTTTATATGAAAAAATGTACTCTGGTCCTCTAGAATAAACTTCAGTTCAGTCCAGTCGCTCAGTCATGTCTGACTCTTTGCGACCCCATGAATTGCAGCACGCCAGGCCCCCCTGTCCATCACCAACTCCCGGAGTTCACTCAAGCTCATGTCCATCGAGTCTGTGATGCCATCCAGCCATCTCATCCTCTGTCGTCCCCTTCTCCTCCTGCCCCCAATTCCTCCCAGCATCAGAGTCTTTTCCAGTGAGTCAACTCTTCACATCAGGTGGCAAAGTATTGGAGTTTCAGCTTTAACATCAGTCCTTCTAATGAATACCCAGGACTGATCTCCTTTTGGATGGACTAGTTGGATCTCCTTGCAGTCTGAGGGACCCTCAAGAGTCTTCTCCAACACCACAGTTCAAAAGCATCAGTTCTTCGGTGCTCAGCTTTCTTCAGTCCAACTCTCACATCCATACGTGACTACTGGAAAAACCATAGCCTTGACTAGATGGACCTTTGTTAGCAAAGTAATGTCTCTGCTTTTGAGTGTGCTGTCTAGGTTGGTCATAACTTTCCTTCCAAGTAGTAAGCGTCTTTTAATTTCATGGCTGCAATCACCAACTGCAGTGATTTTGGAGCCCTCCCAAAATAAAGTCTGACACTGTTTTCACTGTTTCCCCATCTATTTCCCATGGTGTTTAGTAAACGATAACAATTGAGAAAGACCACCTGAGAAACAGGGAGCTGGTAAAATGGGTGAAGGTGGTCAAAGATACAGATTTCCAGCTTTGAAATGGTTGAGTCTTGCAGATGTAGTATACGGCACGGTGACTATAGCAAATATTGTATTACTGTGTGTAATATTGTATTGCATATGTGAAAGTAGCGGGGCAGGGGGCGGACATCGAAAATTCTCATTATGAGGAAAAAAGTTTGTAACTATGTATGTTGATAGATGTTAACTGGAGTTTATTGTACTGTTAAGAAAAAAATGTTGCCTGCCATTCCAGTTCTGCAGAGATAAAGCCATTAGTCACTGCAGTTGCCCACCGACAGTGTGCCCTTAAGGGAAGTCAGGATGGAGAAAAACAGGAAACATTCTATTTTTTGGATATACTTTCCCTGAGAATTCCCTGATGGTCCAGTGGTTAGGACTCCCCACTTCCACTGTTGGGAGCACAGGTTTGATCCCTGGTCGGAGGAACAAAGATCATGCAAGTTGCGAGGTGCAGCCCCCAAAAAGCCATAATTATACTTGCCCATAGATAATTAAGATCCCTATTTAAGAAAAATTTCAAATGACCACAGAGTCTTACATCTTCTTATACATAGAAAAGCAGTAAAATTATTAACTTGAGATGCCTGTTCTTAGTGATTAGCAGTACTTTTGAAGCTTGACTACATGATTTTCCCAGCAAAAAAAAAAAGTTTCTATATAGCGTGGCTTCTCCCTTGCTGCTTTGAAGCAGTTCCTCAGAGTTTTCTGAGAGGTCATCTCCTGAGCTGTGGTCGTCAGTAAGGTACCCAAATAAAATTTAACTCACAGCTTTCACGCTGCGCAAGTTTTCTTTCTGTCGACAGTGGTGATCATTTTGCAATACATAACAAATATCAAATCTTTATGGTGTATACCTGAAACTAATGTTATGTCGACTACATCTCAATATTAGAAAAAATTTTAAACAAGCAAAAATGAAAGACTACCTGAAATAACCGTGGACGCTGCATTTTCCTGATTCATCTGAAATACATCCTCCAGAAAGATCGGTTTCGTTACTCAGAAGGTAGAACTTGATATACATGTTTCCCTGAAACGAAGCCCTTGAAGTTACTCTACCAGTGATTTTTTTGCTGTTTTTAGGGGCACTGGATCAGAATTTTAGGTCAATACTCTGGGGTTGCAACCTCAAGTTGGGTGGGAATTCTAAATTCCCTTCTGCAGCATCTGTTTCTCCTATAGGGAACAATAATACCTTCTTCCCAAAGACTTTATGACAATTAAATAATAATAAAAAATACATATGTGAAAGGATCCAATTTTCTTTTTCCTTTTTTATGTTAATCCCGAACTTTTAACTTATCCCTCTCCCCCTCAACGTTCAAAATATATCATTGTTTTAAGACTTTTAGGCAGTGATCGAGTATCGAAGTATTGGATGTAAAAGATACAGAAAAACCCAATAGTGATTGTGTTAGAGTTAACAGAGAGTTTTAAAAATAGAAGGACGGCTCACACACAGTGTTTGAATCTCAGGGTTGGACAACCTGCGCAGAGCAGACACACCTCCACCTGCTGGGCTACCAGCCCGAGTTTCAGGTGTCCCACCGCCCTCCACTCCTCCTGGAGATGATTGCCATCGCCTCCCACCCTGAAGGGAAGAGAAGGGAAGAAGGGAATGCCGCAGGGGTTGGGCCATCCACGGCTGATGGACTGACTGACCCGGAGCAGGGTGTGGATTGTGGAAACTGAGGCTGGGACTGGAAAGTTCCCACCCTGAGTGACGTGTCAGGTCAGAGTATCCCAGAGAAGCCCTCAGGCCCCCAATGAGGAAGTGCATGCTGAGTCAAAGGGTCACACCCAAGAGCTGGGGACTGAAGAGAGACAAAATCGAAGCAAAGGCAGACGGAGAACAAGAACCTGTGAAGGTAATCGGGGAAGGCCAGGTCTGGGGAATCGCCTCAAATGGCCTTGGAGCCTATAGCGTACCTCACGGAGACCCGGCTTACGAAACCGCCTGGCCAATGTGAAAAAAAACCTTCAAGGAAAAGTTGACCTACTTTGAGACCCCTCTCTTTCCCATAATTCTGTTACCGAAAGCAGGACTGATGGCTACGGTGGATTAACCTCTTTTTACGGAGGCTGGGGGTTTTCAGTCTAGGTATAATTTGCACACTGCCCAAATGCATCCCAGAGGTGGCAGCTGGGGGGCCCAAAGGAGGCTCAAAACTAGCCCCCACGTGGCTCACAAGGCCAGGCCCAGGTGTGGACTGCATCTGCCCAGAGGGAAGGAGAGGCCCATTCTTTGCTCAGAGGCGCTGCGATGGACTCAGCTGCATCCTTGCACCTCTCAGCTCTTATGTTGACGCTCCCGCGGTCAACAGGACACAGAGGGAGATGCGCCCTTGGGCGGTAATCAGGGTTAGATGCGGTCATGAGGGTGGAGCCTTCTGAGCAGAGGCAGCCTCACGCTTTACCCACGCTCTCTCAACGCGAAGGCCACCGTCCCCAGCTCAGGGACAGAGCTCTCACCAGAGGTCCATCCTGCCGTCACCCTCATCTCGGACTTCCAGCCTCTGAACTGTGAAAACTCCCTTTGTGCTTAAGCTAAACTAGCAGTCTATGGTCTTTTCTTGCGACAGCTAGAGTTGACTAAGCCAGGCCTGTTTCCATCACAAAGCCACCGCACGGGACCATAGGAGAACTGGTCTGACGCTTCCATGCTGCAGGTGCCAGAAAAGGATGATGCCACTTCATTTTTAAGACACATAACTCAGTTGAAAAGTATATTCTCCAAAAGCGCTCAAGGGTGTTATATATTTTTATTTTTCTGAACTTTAAATTTATTTGCAGACGATCAAGCTGAGTAATTCTGTCTGGGGACAGAGACCTTAGAATAGTTTCTTGCCATCTCTAAGCACAGATCTGAACTCTTTATCCAGGTGTCATTATATATTGACGGCTCTGCACTGGACTTGTAATAAATTCACACCTGTATATAAATGAGCAAATGACCTGGGAGTGGGCTACTGGAGCTAGAAAAAGGATCCCATAAAGCCCAGATGAGTCACAGTGTCTCAGTACTTTGGGGGTGAGAATGGAGGCCATGGGGTGGACAGTGACCCGATCTGTCTTTTTCTCAGGCTAAGAGGATTCCCATCATGGAGTGAGGACCTCAGACTATATACCCAACTCCATTTTACATTTAACTCTTGCAATAAGCTTTCCTTGCTGTGACTTGACACCCACTGTATTAGTTAGCTAGGGTCATAATAAAGGAGCGCAAACCAAGCGGCCTGTACAACCAAATTGCATCATCTCACAGTTCTGAAAAGACTAGAAACTGCAAAACCAAGGTGGTTACAGGCTGGCTCAGACGGTAGAGTCTGCCTGCAATGCAGGAGACCCGGGTTTGATCCCTGAGTGGGGAAGATTCCTTGGAGAAGGAAATGGCAACCCACTCCGGTGTTCTTGCTTGGAAAACCCCATGGATGGAGGAGCCTGGCAGGCCACAGTCCTTGGGGTTGCAAAGAGTGAGACGGGACTGAGTAACTTCACGTTCACAGGGTTGGTTCCTTTCTTCTAAAGGCTGTGGAGGAGGGATCTGTTCCAGGCGTCTCTCCCTGTCTTATAGAAGGCAGTCGTCTTCACGTCATCTTCCTTCTAGACATACCTGTCTCTGTTCAAACTTCCCCTTTTCTTTAGGATGCCAGTCACACTGGATTAGGGCACACCCTGACACCTCATTTTAACTCGATTACCCTTGTACAGACCCTGTTTCTCTTATTTATAGGGGTTAGGACATTTGTATTGTGTACGTATCTTTTGAGGGATACACAAGTCAAACCAGAATACTCACCAAGGGATTTTCTGGAGAAAATCTGGCTTCCCTGAAGGTTCTCCTATGCAGAGAGAATACGGGAAGCAGGCACTTGGAGCTCTTCTCATTGCGTGTGAATGACTTGTGCTGGGGACAGAAACCAAAACTCCTTGTCAACCCACAAAACCTGTCCACATGGATAAAGAAGCTGTGGTGCATATATAGAATGGAATATTTTTGTTGTTCAGTCGCCAAGTCGTGTCTGACTCTTCGCGACCCCACAGACTGCAGCACGCCAGGCCTCCCTATTCCTCACCATCTCCTGGAATTCATCCAAGTTCACGTTCATTGAAAGCCATTCAGCCTTCTCATCTCTGTCTCCCTCTTCTCCGTATGTCCTCAGTCTTTTCGAACATCAGGGTCTTTCCCGACAAGTCAGCTGTTCTCTCTCCTCTCCCTCTCCCCCTGCACTCCAATCCACCGGATGAGAATAGAACGGAATATTACTCAGCCATAAAAAGGAACGGATTTGAGTCAATTGTAGTGAGGTGGATGAACCTAGAGCCTGTTATACAGAATGAAGTCAGAAAAAGGAAAACACGTATATATGTTAACATGTATATGATACCTAGAAAAATAATGCTGATGAACCTATTGACAGAGAAGAAATGGAGACACAGGAAACACAGTTGTGGACACAGAGAGGGAAGGAGAAGCTAGGACAAGTTGAGAAGGTAGCATTGACATATATACACTATTATATGTGAAATAGAAGCTAGCAGGAAGCTGTTCTGTGACACAGGAAGACCAGCCTGGTGCTCTGTGACCATCTAGAAGGGTGGAATACACAGGGGTGGGAGGCTCAAGAGAGAGGAGAGAGATATATATAACTATGATTATATGTATTATATATTATATACATATATAATATATATATAATTATGACTGATTCACACTGATGTACAGCAGAGACCATCACAACACTGTAAAGCAATTATCCTCCAGGTTAAAAAAAAAACCTGTCCACAATAGTAAAAGAGAATGGAAACATTTTTATCACTAAGCATTCAATCAGGATGTGATGCATATCACAGGCAATCTGCTAAGAGATTGCAAAGACATCTTGCCCTATACAGTTAAGCAGATGCAGCTCACTATTTGCATGCTATTTGTCACACATAATAATTGCTAGCTAGTAATTACAGTCGGAGAAGGCAATGGCACCCCACTCCATTACTCTTGCCTGGGAAATCCCATGGACGGAGGAGTCTGGTGGGCTACAGAGTCGGACACGACTGAGTGACTTCACTTTCACTTTTTAGTTTCATGCATTGGAGAAGGAAATGGCAACCCACTCCATTGTTCTTAGCTGGAGAATCCCAGAGACGGGGGAGCCTGGTGGGCTGCCGTCTATGGGGTCGCATAGAGTTGGACACGACTGAAGCGACTTAGTAGTAGTAGTAGTAATTACAGTGACCATCTATGTTAGCAATTGGCTTTATCCAAAGGAGAAATAAATGTCTTATCTCCTTTTCCTCCCAGTTTCATTGAGATATAACTGACATACAGTATTGTGTCAGTTTATGGCAAAATGATAAATGTATATGTTGTAAAGTGATTACCACAATAAGTTTAGTTAACATCCGTGACCACTTATAGTTACAAATTTGTTTTCTTGTGATAAGAACTTTTACGATCTAGTCTTTCAGCAGCTTCCAAATATACAGCACAGTACTGCTAGCTACAGTCACCATGCTCTATGTTACATCCTCAGGACTTAAAAAACTTCTCACATCCTTGTGACAGGAGGTAGGTTTGCAAGTCAGAGGCAGGTGGTCCACCAAAATTAGGCTCTAACCCTCCTACAGAACCTGGCTGCCTTGTCCTCCTCGATGAATACTTTTCAGAAACTCCCAGGTTCCCGAGAAAGTATTCCTGGGTCTTAAAGCTGGCAAAAGGCTTATTCAGTTTAAAGAAAAAAAAATTTTTACACTCATCTCAGAGAGGCAGAAAAAGAATTTCTAAGTTTTCTAAAGTAAGTGCTGAAACAAAAGGGAGAAGGGAGGCGGGTCTCCCTTTTTGTATGTTGGAATTATTTTTTCTTTTTTGATTTGTATTTTACCCTTGTACTTGGTGTTCTTATTTATACACCATTCCTTTCTAAGTTTTGTTAAAGTCATTCACGATGCCCAGGCCTGCTTCGCCATGAAAGAACAGAATAAACCGAGTTGCTGGACATGAAAATGTAAAGGGAAGATATTGAACAGTGATGATTCCACTTTGTGAGATCCCAAGTGGCCAGCTGATTTCCTAATGACTCCTCTATCTGATAGGTCTCTGACTCCAATAGTAGTTAGACATTTTAGATATTAAAATTTTTTTCACATCCATGCATGCATGCTAAGTCACGTCAGTCATGTCTGTCTCTTTGTGACCTTATAGACTGTAGCCTGCTGGGCTCCTCTGTCTATGGGATTCTCTCAGCAAAAATACGAGTTGCCATTCCTTCTCCAGGGGATCTTCCCAATCCAGGAATCAAACGCATGTCTTCTGCATCTCTTGCATTGGCAGGCAAATCCTTTTACCACCGAGCCACCTGGGAAACCCACTGATAGGTGTGCCCCATGCTATATAGAACAGGACTTTGCACCCCAGTGGGTTGCACCCCAGTAATCACCCCAATGGTCAGACACTTGATCTTACATGTATCCACTGACAGGAGAAAAAAATTATTAGGCTTAAAACTATGAGTCTTGGGGTTTCCCTGGTGCTGCTGCTGCTGCTAGTAAGTCGCTTCAATCATGTCTGACTCTGTGCGACCCCATAGACGCCAGCCCACCAGGCTCCCTTGTCCCTGGGATTCTCCAGGCAAGAACACTGGAGTGGGTTGCCAGTTCCTTCTCCAATGCATGAAAGTGAAAAGTGAAAGTGAAGTCACTCAGTCGTGTCGGACTCTTAGTGACCCCATGGACTGCAGCCCACCAGGCTCCTCCATCCATGGGATTTTCCAGGCAAGAGTTCTGGAGTGAGATGCCTTTGCCTTCTCCTTCCCTGGTGACTCAGTGGTAAAGAATCTGCCTGCCAATATAAGAGACTTGGGTTTGATCCCTGATCTGGGAGGGTCCCATGTGCCACGGAACAACTAAGCCCTCGCGCCAGAACTATTGAGCCTGTGCTCTGGAGTCAGGGAGCTGCAACTACTGAACCCACACACCACAACTACGGAAGCCCGTGTGCCCTGGGGCCCAAGCTCCACAACAAGAGAAGCCACCGCGGTGAGAAGCCTGTGCTCCACGATTAGAGGGTAGCCCCTTTGAGCAGCAACAAAAACCCAGCACAGCCAAAAACAAAAAGAACTGTGAGTCTGGGAGGTAATGAGATCTATCACTGGAGCTGTTCACACTTGGGGTAAATAGATGGTTACTTGATTATACTGTAGAGGGATTCGAGTAGCCTTTGGGGAGTTAGATTAGATAATTTTTAAAGACCTTTTAATCCTGAATTCTATATTCTCATGATTCTTCTGTTTCCAATGTGTTTTGCTTCAACTTCTTTCAAGCAGTTTATCTTATTCTGCCTCTTATTGTATTGATTTATGTATGCATTTGTCTCTTCTGGTAGACTAAATTCTTTAAGGGCAGAGGTTAGTTTGTATTTCTCATTGTGTCCCCAAATTACCGGAAACCATTTTTTTTTTTGCAAATTGGAGGCATTCAACAAAGGTTTGCTCATTTACGGAGTAAAATGTAATTATCTTTAATAAAGTAAAAAATCTTGTCTGACTCTTTAGGGGATAAAACAAAATCCAAAGAAAACAGTAGAGTAAGTTGTTCAGAGGTCTCAGATCATTTGTGATATTGAATACAGATCGATCTCAGTACTGAGTGCACGATCATTTATTAAAATGTCGTCCTTGTGCAAAGAGGGTACGGGCTGCCTCATCACAGACAGGTCATGGCATTGCATGGGGTTTTATTCTCCCAGTGATTATCAATCCACATGTATTTATTGAGCAGTTATCCCGTGTCAGAAGCTGTATTGTACACTGTGAGGATTATAATAAATATTTACATGGTTTCTGTTCTCAAAGAGCTCAGACTTCGACTCAGGAGACAGAGGAGAAGGCATGCCCGTGAAGCAGAGAATGCTGAAATGCCGGACATTACGACATTATAAATTGGTTCTAACTGAACACTGTCTTGTTCGGGGACAGGAAGGTCCTTGTGGGCTGGAATGATTGGGGAAGGCTTCTTGGGGCAGCACGTCTTTGAGCAAGATTTTGAAGGCACTGACTGCTTTGGTGTCTGGAGAGAACGGTTCCCCCATCCAGGATCAGTTTTCTTTTTGTGATCCATCTGAACTTCTGCTAGTAGAATTCTGGAGTAAAATTCAGGCCACAAACCAGAGTTTTCCTGTAATCAGAAACACTGATAATATGCTGTGTTGCCATCATAAAGCCTCCAATTTGGTGTTTTTTTAATCTATTACGTGTGACAAATTGTGATTGACCTGGTATTGAAAATTCCTTCCAGCTGTAAAATATCTGTAATTTCATGAAAAAAGAAAATTTCCTGAGAGGAAGACAGACCCAGGGCACTTGGCCTTGCCAGATGGGCTTTCTAGGTACAGTCTGAAGAAACAAACAAAGCCCTAGGGAATTGTGGAAGACACAACCGGGCGAGGAAACGACAGTACTGTGCGTGGTCTTCATGTTGTGGGTGGCTCCAGCATAGGCAGCCCCGCTGAGGCTGCTTAGCAGGATTGTCCTTGCAGACATGGGCCTGGTGTCACCTGGCTCCATGGAAGCTGCAGTCCTGCAGCCACAGAGAGAACTGATTTGGTTTCGTCCTTCATCAAATGTATCGTGGCTGCTAAGAAGAGCTCAGATCTTGTGTCAGAGACTCTCAAATGACAGTTCGAGAGAAGCATTTTGCCATTAACGAGTCAGGAGAGCAAGTGGCTGTGAGCACGAGGCATAAGACAGGTGGAACTCAGTAGAGCGGCGTCATCTTTTCTGTTTGCTGTTAAGGAGAATGAGATCCTAAGAAGGTATGAACCATCTGAGACAGAACCTTGATGCCCTAAAATAGTCAAAGTCCCCAGGTTTACTACATCAGATGGAATTCTGGAATAATTGTGTAGGTGCTCACCAAGCTGTTGTTTTGCATCTAGGACCAAAAATATCAAATGCCTGAACTTGAAAAGTGGAAGAACTGCTTTACTAGAAGTCTGTGAGAAAAGATTAGGTGCTAATAACTGACTGCAAGCTGAACTTGAATCAGGTGTAACAAGAGACCCAAAATCAGCCTCAGTTCAGTTCAGTCACTCAGTCCTGTCCGACTCTTTGCAACCCCATGAATCCCAGCACGCCAGGCCTCCCTGTCCATCACCAACTCCCGGAGTTCACCCAGACTCGCGTCCATTGAGTCACTGATGACATCCAGCCATCTCATCCTCTGTCGTCCCCTTCTCCTCCTGCCCCCAATTCCTTCCAACATCAGAGTCTTTTCCAATGAGTCAGCTCTTCTCATGAGGTGGCCAAAGTACTGGAGTTTCAGCTTCAGCATCATTCCTTCCAAAGAAATCCCAGGGCTGATCTCCTTCAGAATGGACCGTTTGGATCTCCTTGCAGTCCAAGGGACTCTCAAGAGTCTTCTCCAACACCACAGTTCAAAAGCATCAGCTGGGAATTACTAATAAGATCCCATATGCACAGAGCTTCTAAACCCTTATGCTGCAACTGCTGAACCCACACGTCACAGCCAGAGAGTCTGTGTGCCACAACAAATGATCCCACGTGGTGCAGTGAAGATACTGTATCCCACCGCTAAGAGCCAACATAGCCAAATAAACAAATTTTTAAAAAAGAAATAATAACCATAACAAGTAAAGTATGTGGCAAGTTAGAAGGTGAGACGTGCACAAAAAATGAAAGAAAAAGCAGAGTAGTAGTGGAAGTGGGGAATACCCAGGGGTACACTGTGGTGGGGAACACTATTAAACACCCAGTTTAATGCTCTAAAGGACAGGTGCAAGTCGGAGCTAGCTGGGAACCACCGTGAACTGCTTCTCTCCTTACCTTCCAGGTTGCTTCTCCCTAGTCCATGTTCCAAACTTTTGCTGGTGTAAACTTCCTGAAATTGACTCTATCAGTCCTCTGATTAGATGATTCAGTAGCTGGCCATTAATTCCAAGTTCTGTTCTTCCGTCCTTATCAGGAGACATGTGGTCTAACCTCTGCCCACTTTGAGTTTCACTTCTGGGATTATGAATGTATATTGACTACTTCCCCATCATCTATTCCCCTCTTCATACTTCCGCTCAGCCCAGCATCGAGTAGAAGCCAGCCCACTATTCTATACCCTGAGCAGGGTAACTCTTTGTGAAGGCATCAGATCTGAAGAGACCCAATTAGGCTTGTGCCTGGAATGCTGGGACAAATGGCATTTCTCCTGCTTTGGATTACGTTGTATATGAACTTGAGGCCTGGAACTGAGGCAGACGTTTTAGCTCTTGTGGGCAAAACCAGCCTGTAGATCAGCTGAAAGATGGAGGTCGGACAAAAAGGACTAGCAGAGAGTCGGAGCCCAGTGACACAGATGACTTATGAGCCCCACATCAGTGATTACAGATGTAGCCTCAGCACCACCTGGCAGTGGGTTAGAAATGCAACTTCTCAGCCTGCATTGCAGACCTACTGAGCCAGGAACTCCAGGGTGGGGTACAGCAATTTGTGTTTTAACAAGCCCGGTAAGTGCTTCTGAGGCTCATGAAAGTTTGAGAAATACTTGTATACAGTAGTTGCTTAAGCCAACACATCTGCTTTCTAGTTTAAGTCAGCTTGAGTAGGATTTTCTAGTAGTTTTGTCACTCACACTTTGAACCAGTAGGACTCAGGTGGTGTAAAGACAAATACAGCTTCATTCATGTCCCTCCCTGGCCCTATAAGCCTATTCAGAGTGGGCAGTTCTCTTACCACTAGGTAGAAATTTGGACGGGCCCCATAACTTTTCTCTACCTTTCCCCCCCGCCCCGTATTTTGTATCTCAGGGCAAAATATACACAGACATAAACATTAAATTTACCATTTAAACTATTTTTAAAAAGTACAGTTCAGTGGTATTAACTATATTCACAGTATTGGTAACTAACATCACCATCTACCTTCAGAACTTATATCTTCCCGATCTCAAACTCTGTACTTATTAAAAACTAACTGACCATTTTTCCTACCCCCAGCCCTCTGGTCTACTTTATGTCTTTTTAAATTTGCCTATTCCAGATACCTCATGTAAGTGGAAGTGTTCTTCTGTAACTGGCTTATTTTCATTAGCTTAATGTCTTCAAGATTTGTCATTGATATAGTATTTTGTAGGATTTGTCTAAATTTCATTCATTTTTAAGGCTAAATAATGTTTTATTTGATGGATTCAAGAAAGTGGTCAAGATGGTACAGTACGAAGACCCTGAACTCACCTTCCAAGAACACATCAAAATTTTAACTATTTACAGAGCAACCATCAATAAGAATAATCCTGAGACTGGCAGAAAATATTGCCCACAATGAAAGACATAAAGAAGGAAGCAGAGAGACTGATAAAAGGAGTGGAGATGCAGTATGGTCAGGACCCAAATCCCCAAGTTAATGACGGACAGTGGGAGGAACATCACAATCATAGAGGTCCTCACCAAGGAGGGAGGGGTCCATGCTCCATAAAGGGGTCCTCAGTCTAGGGGTCTTACATTGGAAAGGTCAGGCCCCAGAACATTCGACTTATGTTCAAGACAACCAGATGCCCAGGGGAAACAGAGACTCTATTTTTAAAGGACACACACATCATCTCACACTCAGTCCCAGCACAGAGTTAATAATTTAAAAGGGGCCTGGTTCAAACCCACTTTCTGATCTTAGAGAGCCTCTTGAAGAGGCAGGAGACAACTGGGACTTCCAGTTCACTAAGCTGCAGGGTACAAAATTAATATACAGAAATATGTTGCCTTTCTACACACTAACAATGAACTATAAGAGAGAGAAATTAAGACAAAAATCCCATTTACCATTGCATCAAAAATAATAAAATATCTAGGAATAAATCTAATTAAAGATATAAAGACCTGTCCTTGGAAAACAAGACACTGATGAAAGAAATTAAAGCTGACACAAACAAATGGAAAGCTATAGTGTGCTCATGGATTGGAACAAGTAATATTGTTGAAACAACCAGTCTACAATGCAGTCTATGATTTCAAGCAATCCCTATGAAAATGCCAATGGCATTTTGCACAAAACTAGAACAAATAATTCTAAAATTTGTATGGAACCATGAAAGACCTCTCATAACCAAAGTAATCTTGAAAAAAGAAGAGCAATGCTAGAGGTATCATACTCCTTGTTTTCAAATTATATTACAAAGTCACAGTAATCAGAACAATATGGGGCTGACACAAAAACAGACATATGTATCAATAGAACAGAACAGAGAGCCTAGAAATGGCCCAAGGGTGTACCGTCAGTTAATCTGTTAAAAAGGAGGTAATTATATACAAAGAAATTATATACAAAGAAAAACAACTTCCTCAAAAAATGGTGTTGAGAAAATTGGACAGCTACATGCAAAAGAATCTATGCTTTTTGACATTGATCTTATCAATATATTTTTGGGTCTGTCTTCACAGGCAAGAGAAACAAACACAAACATAAATGAATGGGACTACATCAAACTAAGAAGCTTTTGCACAGAGAAAGAAACAATCAACAAGATGAAAGGCCACCTACTGTGTGGGAGAAGATATTTGCAATGATATATCTCAGTTCAGTTCAGTCGCTCAGTCGTGTCTGACTCTGCAACCCCATGAATCACAGCACGCCAGGCTTCCCTGTCCATCACCAACTCCCGGAGTTCACCCAAACTCATGTCCATTGAGTCAGTGATGCCATCCAGCCATCTCATCCTCTGTCGTCCCCTTCTCCTCCTGCCCCCAATCCTTCCCAGCATTAGGGTCTTTTCTAATGAGTCAACTCTTCGCATGAGGTGGCCAAAGTATTGGAGTTTCAGCTTTAACATCAGTCCTTCCAAAGAACACCCAGGACTGATCTCCTTTAGAATGGACTGGTTGGATCTCCTTGCAGTCCAAGGGACTCTCAAGAGTCTTCTCCAACACCACAGTTCAAAAGCATCAATTCTTCGGCCCTCAGCCTTCTTCACAGTCCAGCTCTCACATCCATACATGACTACTGGAAAAACCATAGCCTTGACTGCTGCTGCTAAGACACTTCAGTCGTGTCCGACTCTGTGCGACCCCATAGACAGCAGCCCACCAGGCTCCTCCGTCCCTGGGATTCTCCAGGCAAGAACACTGGAGTGGGTTGCCATTTCCTTCTCCAATGCATTAAAGTGAAAAGTGAAAAGTGAAAGTGAAGTCACTCAGTCGTTTCCTTGACTAGACGGCCCTTTGTTGGCAAAGTAATGTCTCTGTTGTTTAATATGCTATCTAGGTTGGTCATAGCTTTTCTTCCAAGGAGCAAGTGTCTTTTAATTTCATGGCTGCAATCACCTCTGCAGTGATTTTGGAGCCCCCCCATAATAAAGGCAGCCACTGTTTCCCCATCTATTTCCCATGAAGTGATGGGACCAGCATTCTGAGGGAGATCAACCCTGGGATTTCATTGGAAGGAATGATGCTAAAGCTGAAGCTCCAGTACTTTGGACACCTCATGCGAAGAGTTGACTCATTGGAAAAGACTCTGATGCTGGGAGAGATTGGGGGCAGGAGAAGAAGGGACGACCCAGGATGAGATGGCTGGATGGCATCACGGACTTGATGGACGTGAGTCTGAGTGAACTTCAGGAGATGGTGATAGACATGCCAGGGAGGCCTGGCATGCTGCGATTCATGGGGTTGCAAAGAGTCGGACACGACTGAGCGACTGAACTGAACTGAAATGAACTGATGGGACCAGATGCCATGATCTTCGTTTTCTGAATGTTGAGCTTTAGGCCAACGTTTTCACTCTCCTCTTTCACTTTCATCAAGAGGCATTTTAGCTCCTCTTCACTTTCTGCCATAAGGGTGGTGTCATCTGCATTGCTGAGGTTATTGATATTTCTCCCGGCAATCTTGATTCCAGCTTGTGCTTCTTCCAGTCCAGCGTTTCTCATGATGTACTCTGCATAGAAGTTAAATAAGCAGGGTGACGATATACAGCCTTGATGTCCTCCTTTTCCTATTTAGAACCAGTCTGTTGTTCCATGTCCAGTTCTAACTGTTGCTTCCTGACCTGCATACAGATTTCTCAAGAGGCAGGTCAGGTGGTCTGGTGTTCCCATCTCTTTAAGTATTTTCCACAGTTTATTGTGATCAACACAGTCAAAGGCTTTGGCATAGTCAATAAAGCAGAAATAGATGTTTTTCTCGAACTGGAGTTAATATCCAGAATATGGGCTTCCCTGATAGCTCAGTTGGTAAAGACCTAGCCTGCAACGCAGCAGACTCTGGTTTGATTCTTGGGTCGGGAAGATCCGCTGGAGAAGGGATAGGCTACCCACTCCAGTATTTTGGGCTTCCCTTGTGGCTCAGCTGGTAAAGAAACTGCCTGCAATGCAGGAGACTTGGGTTCAATCCCTGGGTTGGGAAGATCCCTTGGAGAAGGGAAAGGCTATCCACTCCAGTATTCTGGCCTGGAGATTTTCATGGACTGAATAGTCCATGGGGTTGCAAAGAGCTGGACACGGCTGAGCAACTTTCACTTTCACTACCCAGAATATATAAAGGGCTTGCACAGCTCAACATTAGAAAAACAAACAATCCAATTCAAAAAGTAGGCAGAAGATCTGAAGGGACATTTTTCCTAAGAAGACATACAGATGGCCAACAGACACATGAAAAGATGCTCAATATAACTAATCATTAGGGAAATGCAAATTAAAACCACAAATTAGATACCACCCCACACCTACCAGAGTGGCTATCATCCAAAAGACAACAATAACAAGTGTTGGCAAAGATGTGGAGAAAAGGGAACCACTGTGCACTGTTGGTGGCATTGTAAACTGGTATAGCCACTATGGAAGACATCATGAACATCCCTCAAAAAATTAAAAATAGAACTGCCATATGATCCAATAATTTCATCTCTGGACATTTATCTGAAGAAAACGAAAACACAAATTTGAAAAGATATGCACACCATGCTCATTGAAGCATTATTTATGATAACCATGATATGGAAGCAACCTAAGTCCCCACCTGTAGACGAATGGATAAAGAAGATGTGATGGACATTTACAATGGAAAATTACTCAGCCAGTAAAAAAAAGATGAAATGTTGCAATTTACAATAAAACAGATGGATCTAGAAGGTATAATACTAAGAGAAATAAGCCAGATAGGGAAAGAAGATACCATAGGATCTCACTTATATGTGGAATCTAAAGACAAATCAAAATGAAAACAGACTCATAGACTAAAGAAAGAAAATCTCTCCTTCCTAGAGCTTTCAGACAGACAAAAGTCAAGGAAGGAAGAATATGTATCTGTGCACATCAGGACTTCCCAGGCGGCTCGATGGTAAAGAATCCATCTGCCAGTGCAGCAGATGTGGGTTCTACCCTGGGTCAGGAAGATCCCCTGGGGAAGGAAATGGCCACCCACTCCAGTGTTCTTGCCTGAGAAATCCCATGGACAAAGGAGCCTGGAGGGCTACAGTCCATGGGGTCACAAAGAGTTGGGCGCAACTTAGCGACTAACCACCACCACCACCACCAATAGATACAGAGAACAAAAGGATGGTTGCTGCCCTGGGGGGTAGGGGCGGGAGTAGGAAGGCAAACTTAGGTGAAGAGGATTAAGAGGTACAAAATGCCAGTTTATAAAATAAATCATCCAAATGAATGTAATATGTAGCAAAAGAAACATGGTCAATATTGTAATAATTTTGTAGGGGATAGTTGGTTACTAGACTTATTGTGGTCATCATTTCATAATGTATGCAAATACCAAATCACTATGTAGTAAAACTAACATAATATTGTACATCAACTATATTTCAATTTAAAAAAATAAAAAATGTTTGCACTTGATGTATATCCACATTCTATTTATTTTTTGATGAACATTTTGGCTTTTTTCCACCTTTTGGTTATTTTCATTCCTTTTAAGGATGGACAACACCTTGATCTCTTTATCACAAAACCCTGTCCTGATTCAGAAGTTAAGAAGCTTCATTCACTACATTAACATGCAATATTCATCGAAAGGCAAGACTTCCTAGAGGTCTAGCTTCCATACCTGCCAGGTAGGACCTCAGCTCTCTGCCCTGGGGTCTGGGCAGCTTCTCCTTACCCAAATCCTCCTGCCCTTTAGCGCTGTGACTGGAAACCACACCTGTCCAGGACTAGTTCAGGAAGGAGGGAAGGGAGAGGAAGACAGAGAAGTTCTTACATGATGGTTTTGCACGCTCTGGACCCAGGTGCTATACTGCAACATTTCTGGGACTTCATCAGAGATTACAGCATCTGGATGGGGAAAAGTACTTTCTAAAGACAGCTCTCTGCTCTGGAGCCACAGGCTGCCTTGGTTCCCTAAGGCAAGAGCCAGGCTCCAGTCTGTGGTTCCAACCTCTGCTGGAAGCCCATATTACACCAAAGCTTTCCTTCAGAAAAAGTCCTTTATAGAATTATTCTACATGACAATTTACTTTTTTTTTCTTAAAGAAGGTTTTTGTTTGTTTGTTTTTGGCTGCACCAAATCTCAGTTGCCACACGTGGGATCCTCCACATTTGTTGCGGCACATGGGATCTTTTTAAGTTGCGGCATGTGAGACCTTTAGCGGTGACATGTGAACTCTTTAGTTGTGTCGGGTGGGATCTAGTTCCCCGACCAGGGATCAAACCCAGGACCCCTGCACTGGGCATTTGGAATCTTAGCTACCGGACCACCAGGCAAGTCCCGACTGCAACCATTTTTTAAGTGTGCAGTTCAGGGGCATTAAGTACATTCTCACTGTTGTACGACTGTCATCACTACATACCTCCAGAGCTTTTACAGCTTCCCAAACTGAAACTTTGCATCCATTAAACACAGATTGTCCATCTTTACTACCCTTGGCAACCCCAAACCAGCATTCTATTTTCTGTCTCTATAAATGTAGCTGTTGCAGGAACCTCATTTGACTGCAATCATGCAATGTTTGCCTTATTGTTACTGGCTTATTTCACTTAGTATAATGTCCTCAAGGTTCCTTTCTGTCGTGGCATGTGTTAGAATTCTAAGTTCCTTTGAAAGGCAGAATAATATTCCATCATATGTGTATACTACATTTTGTTTCCCTGTTCATTGGTCAACAGACACTTGGGTTACTGTTCTCTTTAGACTACTGTGAATAATGTGAACATGGGTGTGCATCTGAGTCGCTAGCCTCACTTCATAGAAATTTTTATGAAAAATCTTCTTACACTCTCTATTCTCTCCCTTTGGGATGAGGTTTTAGTGTCCTGAAATTGGTTCTGGATACTTGGAATATTTTCTCTTGCATTTTTAAGTCTCCATTAAAATGAACAGCTCAACATCCTGTTATACAACTGAAAACACATGAACTAATGTTAACCTCTTGTGGCAGTTCTTTAAGTATGAGTCATAGTGCTGATTTCAAAGAAGAAAGGAAACTCACTGTTATATAGGGACTGCCAAGTGCTGGGCCTCAGAAAGAGCTTTGCATGTTTCTGTGTCATTAAATTTTTAATGACCCTGGCAAATGACATTTCTTATTATCTTTCCAGATGCAGAAACTCAGCTTCACATAAGATAATAAGCTTAGTGTTTGTGAGGTCCCACAGCCGGAAAATGGAATCCATACACAGATCTGTTGGTCTTGTTAGGCAGGAAGTTAGGCATGAGCAACAAGGGGTGGCCTAGCCTAAAAAGATGCAAGCTGATGTCTAAACCCCACCTGGGAGCCAGACCAGGAGAGCTCACAGATATGCTACAAAAATAACCACAGAGACTTTTCTGAGGCCTGCACATGCCCCTAGGCACACAGTGGATACAAACTAACTACAGGGGCTTCCTCAAGTAACCTTAGGCAGCTAGGAGCCTATTACAGGTTCACAAATATTCTATATCTACATACATCTGATTATAACAGGCTGAATTATGGGAAAGACATGTGCAACAGAACCTGCTGTTATGTAACTTGCAACTGTCAACCATCCTTGAGCCTCTGTCGATTTGCATTCCCTTTACTGATTGGTGGCTGGAACAAGCCCTATTTTGCACAGGACAGAACCAAGAGGAGGAGACAAAAAGCATAAAAAGGGAAGCCAAGAGAGATTGTTACAACTCTTTTGAGGTCAGCCCACAGTCTTGGATTGTCCTTGTTCAGTTGCTAAATCATGCTTGACTCTTTATGACACCATGAACTGCAGCACACCAGGCTTCCCTGTCCTTCACTGTCTCCCAGAGGTCAAACGCATGTCCATTGAGTCGGTGATGCCATCCAACCATCTCATCCTCTGTTGCCCCCTTCTCCTCCTGCCTTCAAATCCCTCTCAGCATCAGGGTCTTTTCCAATGAGTCAGTTCTTTGCATCAGGTGGCCAAAGTATTGGAACTTTAGCTTCAGCATCAGTCCTTCCAGTGAATATTCAGGGTTGATTTCCTTTAGGATTGACTGGTTAGATCTCCTTCCTGTCCAAAGGACTCTCAAGAGTCTTCTCCAGCCCCACAATTCGAAAGCATCAATTCTTCGGTGCTCAGCCTTCTTTATGGTCCAACTCTCACATCGGGGAGTGTTTGCTTAAATAAAAGATCTGTCTGCTTGAGCTGTAACTTGTCTCTTAAAAATCCTTTCGTCCATTGTTCCAAATCTTTGTGGTGATGAGACAAGAACTAAGGGAGAGAAACTGACCTGACAG
Source organism: Budorcas taxicolor (assembly GCF_023091745.1). Classification (NCBI taxonomy): domain Eukaryota; kingdom Metazoa; phylum Chordata; class Mammalia; order Artiodactyla; family Bovidae; genus Budorcas; species Budorcas taxicolor. The sequence goes on from NC_068923.1 coordinate 83,462,915, forward strand.
TCTGAAAAGCACTTCCATAATCTCTGCAGCTTACACTAGTTTTCACATTTAACTTCTGAAATATTAAAATATAGAGTACTGATCATATAGTAAAGCTCAGGAAAGGAGAATGCCAAGCGGGGCTCTACTAATCTGGGGGTAGTCTATGCTTAGGATTGAACTTGGTCTTGAAGCATGAAGAACATTTAGGTGAACAGAAATTGGAATGGAGGGCATTCTTGGGATAAGAACTATACTAGGCAAATAAAAGGAAGGGGGACTTAGTACAGAATATATGAGGGACAGAGACTGGACTTTCCTAACTGAGGCTAAGGTGCCTCTCAGAGAGCAGTGGGAGATGAGTTTAGATCAGAAGAGCCTGTGAGCATTAGACCAGAACTGGAAATCCACGCGAGCACTCTGAACGTAGTGTGACATAGCACATACATGGTGGGGATAGGCTGGGAGTTGAATCTCCGCTGTCTCTGACTTGTGAGATCTTGGGCTAGTCATTTAAGCACACCGATTCTCAGTGTTCTTACCTGTACAGTAGAGACGAGTGCACAGCTATGGTAAGGAGTAGAGATAGTATATGTATAAAGAGTTTTCCCCAGACCTGGCATGTAATAAGCGCTTGATATGCAGTAGAGGTCGTTGCTACCATCATCATTATCATCATTATCATCCGCGTTAGACGGAAGGGAACCAACGGGGGGTTCCTAAAGACAAGTGTGGTTGAGCAGAGCCGCTGTTTTAGGAAGACCTCCTGCAACAGAATACAGTGTGGACCGCTCAGGGTGATTTTGGAGGCAAACGGGACTGTCGGAGGAGCCTCAGCTTCCTGGAAGGTACCAGGGACTGCAGCGGTGGGAGTGCTGGAAAGAAGAGAGAAGAGCAAAGTAGAGGCTCTTCGAAGGAAGAGACGGCAGAGCTCGCGGCAGCCCGGAAGTGAGGTACCCGGGAGAGAAAAGAGTCCAAACACCAGCACACTTTCTAGTAAGAGAGCTGAGGGGGAGGATGGGAGCTCCAGGGCTGTGAACCAAAACTAAGCAAGGAGAACTGATTGCGGAGTGGACATGCCCCCGGCGAGCCGCTATGGTCAGTTCTTGGCTTGCTGAGATAGATATTAAAGTAAGACACACCGATACCAGACAAAGGGAAGGAAGGAAAAAAAAACCCAGAGCATCTGAGAGAGAGAGAGCAAAGCAAGAGTCAATTTGGGTTGGATGAACTGGCCACAGTCCTCTTCATACAAAGAATTCTTGTTGTCTGAAGCCAGCAGCAGAGAAACAGTGCCCTCGATTGTCCCGTGGAGGCAGCCGCAGAGCCGGGAACCACGAGATCCTGCATGGCCGCCCTCTGCCCACTTGGCCCGGGGATGCTACCGCACCGGGCAGAATGCCAAGTGGTCAGTGCTTGTGGCAGAAGGACGGAAGATGGCGTTATGAGAAGTCGCATGTTTCCTCCGCCGGCGGACTCCAATCCTTTATCCACGCATACCTCGTGTCTCAGGACATGTGACGTAAAGGCAACGCAGCAGCACCGACTCCAGTACTGGGATGCTGATGTTCAACGTATGCGTGCTTAGTCACTTCGGCCGTGTCTGACTCTCCGCGACCCCACGGACCATGGCCCACCAGGCTCCTCTGTCCATGGGATTCTCCAGGCAAGAACACTGGAGTGGGTTGCCATTTCCTTCTCCAAATAGTCTGTTGGAAATTCCCTTAACACTTCTAGGTTGCTAGGATACTCTTTAGAACCACTCAGAACTTTGTATTTCTTGCAAGTGTTAATGTAGATCCCCTAAGACGTTAACTGTGACCCATTATGTCTAAAAACTAAAATGGAATTCATTTGATTTCGCAACAGTCACAAGGCTTTATCCTTCTTCGTTTTTTTTCTTTTTTAAATTTCAGCAAAATTTACCTAATGCAAGAGCTATTTTCAGAGTAAAGGATTTATTTTCATTTCAAATCATGTCTGGTTGTTTCTGTGTAAATCACAGGGTTGATCAGTTTTTCAAGGAAGGAGAGCATCAGCATGTAGGTACATTTACCATTTGAGTGAAGTGGCAGGCATCATTAGTTGAATCCTAAATGTGGGTTCCATCTGATTAGTATTCTGAATTCAAGCGGAATCTTAATTAAAGTCTTTAAATTGTATGCAAGCAATACAATATCTCCAGAAGTGCCTTCTGGGTTGAAAGGAGGAGATTTTATTCTTGGCTTTTGTTGTGGGGCTATGCACAGACGTCCAATGCCAACTTGACAGCAAACCTCAAGCCTGAAATTGTCCTGCCACGAGCTTTTCCATTTGGCCCATGTTGCATTCTTGGGAGCTGATAGCCCTGGTGACTTTTATTATAGAATTTAAGTAATAATACTTAAGATACACTGATAATGCCTCTCCCATGTTCCCCTGGCATTCTCTAACATAGAAACACTGTGGAATGTTTACTTAGCGTTAAATTGTCAGTTCTTTGAAGAAAAGACCACATCTGCCTTATTTACCATTGTATCCCCAGTACAGGTCCTGTGGCGAATTGTGAGCATACATACAGTCCATGGGGTCACAAAGAGTCGGACACGACTGAGCAACTGAACTGAAATGAACTGAACAGAACAGTACACGTATTTGAATATCTAAACCCATGAATGAGGGCAACAAGCTGGTTCATTTGACTAGTTACCTTGATTGTGCCATTACAATTTTTCCTATAACCTATTGTTTTACCTTAGAATCATGGAAACTTAGGACTTATAGAGATCTTATAAGTCATTTGGGCTTCCCTGGTGGTTCAGATGGTAAAGAATCTGCCTGCAATGCAGGAGACCCAGGGTCCAGATCCCTGGGTCCAGAAGATCCCCTGGAGAAGAGAATGGTATTCTTGCCTGAAGAATGCCATGGACAGAGGAGTCCATGGGGTCACCAAGAGTCATACACGACTGAGTGACTAACACACACAATGTGAGTCATTTCCTGCACTGGTTTTTGACTTTAAACGCACACTGGAATCATCTAGGAGCTTTGCAGACACTGATGCCTGAATCCACCGGAGATTGTGATGCATCTGGTCTGGGGCGTGGCCCATGCACTAGGAGGCCTGCAAGCTCCTCAGACGCTCTAATGTGCAGTCACAGCTGAGAGGTGTTGCTCTGTTGCAATCTTCTAGAGATAAGAAAGTTGAGGTCCAGAGCAGTTAACTGGCTTGCCTCCTATCACACAGCTAGCTAGGAGCAAAGGACGAAACCCAGGGGCCCTGGCTCTCAATCAGCATTCTTCCCACTCATTGCTTTTTTCAACCTGGACTCACTCACAAACCACTTATTCTATCATTTGATATTTTCCCTTAAAGGGACTCCTCTTTTAGCAGTTACCCCGTTTGTCATAAAAGAATATTTCATACCATTTAATAACTGGAAAATCTGTTTCACTTGCTATACATAGATGAGAACTAAAAATAAAAACGTTACTAAGTTTCAGCTTGATGAAATTGCCTGCTGAAGAAGCCCAGCCTGAAATTTTTTTCTCTCTTTGAAAAGAACAGCAAGTGACAAGAAGAAATGACAGGTTAACTATCATTGACTTGAGCCTTTCTCCTTAACAAGAGGATTGAAAGGGAACTGAAATCGAATGGCTTTTTAATGATATGAGTCAAATAATAAATTCTAGAAGAATGAATTCATTTATTAATCATAGGTTCCGGGTCTACACAGCACCTACAGCTGCCTCGAAGGCCACAGTAGGCCACATCAAATCTTCTGTGAGATTCCAGAGTGCAGGAGCCCTGGCTGTTTCGCTTTCTCTGCAAGGGTCATCTAATCCGAGTGGTTAGAGACCAAAACACATTAGGGGTAGAATCCTGGCATAAAAGGAACTGTAATATAAAAGGAAGGAAAGAACACCACAGCACCTTCTTTTGATATGCCAGAAAAGTAAAAACTCACTAAAAATTTCTTTTATTGAGTTTAAAGCTCTTGCGACGGAGGATGAGATGATTGGGTGGCATTACTGACTCAATGGACATGAGTTTGAGCAAACGCTAGGAGATGGTGATAGACAGGGAGGTCTGGCGTGCTGCAGTCCACGGGGTCGCAAAGAGTCGGACACAACTTAACAACTAAATGACAACGAATTATTCAGTTATCAAGGTCTGGTGGAGATTACAACTGATACATTTACTAAGTGTTCTCTCCTGGCAGAAAAGGGGAAAACGCTAGGTGGAAAGGAAACAGAAGATAAAGGGGGGGATGGAAGACCCTGCTGAATTCTCAGCTAACTCAAGTCTGACTAGACTACACTTTCTAAAGCAAATGTTTATTTTCTGAGGCAGAAGTTAATCTGATCAGACATATGTGGCGTGGCCCAGTGAGATGGGACAAATTATGAGGGCCACAGCTTGACGTCTGTTTCCTCAAGCATTATTCCATTCAGAGGAAACGTTTGCTGGAACGATCCCTAGGCTCTGCATAGCATTCGGACGTATGGGCACTCATCCAGTTTCTTTCCTGGAGGCTGAAAATGTCTTTGTCTCCTCTGAGCTGCTTAAAAGTGGTCTCATCAACGCTGTCCTTCCTGAAAAAAGAAAAAAAAACACCCAACTGGGATCTTTGGTTCTATCAGGGGGCGAGTTATAATACAGACACTTGCCTTTCAACACATTGGCTGAGAGATCTCCCCTGCCAGGAACTAAAAGGCTTTAATTTTATGAATCATCAAAGCTTTTTCTTATCCATGATGTAGAATAACCTTTCATTTTCAGAAGGTCTAATCCCACAGCCTCGCAGACCTCAGTATGTCACCAAATGGCATGTGTGTGGAGCTCAAGGAGAGCAAAGCTGAGCGCTTATTCGAGGCTAGGCTGTGTCTTGCATAACACCCTGTGTTAGAAAACCTCGACCCACAAAATGCTCACCTACTTTGCAGAGTTTAAATAAAGCAGAATGGTGCTCCTTTTTTTTTTTAAAGAAGAGCTTTTCAGTTATCTTCCTGTCAGAATTTCAATTATTCTATGACTCAGTGGGTATACGTCTAGCTTTTTTTTTTTTTAATTCCTTTTTTGGGGTAAGAATGTGAAGAAGTTTTTAGGAGAAGTTTGTAAAGGAAAAGTTTATATAACAAGGCTGCTGCTGCTGCTTCTGTTAAGTCGCTTCAGTTGTGTCCGACTCTGTGCGACCCCATAAACGGCAGCCCACCAGGCTCCCCCATCCCTGGGAGTCTCCAAGCAAGAACACTGGAGTAGGCTGCCATTTCCTTCTCCAATGCATAAAAGTGAAAAGTCAAAGTGAAGTTGCTCAGTCATGTCCAACTCTTCGAGACCCCGTGGACTGTAGCCTACCGGCTCCTCCGCCCATGGGATTTTCCAGGCAAGAGTACTGGAGTGGGATGCCATCGCCTTCTCCAATATAACAAGGCTCAGTCAGTTCAATTCAGTTCAGTCCCTCAGTCGTGTCTGACTCTTTGCAACCCCATGAATCACAGCACGCCAGGCTTCCCTGTCCATCACCAACTCCTGAAGTTTAGTCTAACTCATGTCCATCGAGTCGGTGATGCCATCCAGCCATCTCATCCTCTGTCATCCCCTTCTCCTCTTGCCCCCAATCTCTCCCAGCATCAGGGTATTTTCCAATGAGTCAACTCCTCGCATGAGGTAGCCAAAGTACTGGAGTTTCAGCTTTAGCATCATTCCTTCCAAAGAAATCCCAGGGCTGATCTCCTTCAGAATGGACTAGTTGGATCTCCTTGCAGTCCAAGGGACTCTCAAGAGTCTTCTCCAACACCACAGTTCAAAAGCATCAATTCTTCGGCGCTCAGCTTTCTTCACAGTCCAACTCTCACATCCATACATGATCACTGGAAAAACCATAGCCATAGACTAGATGGACCTTTGTTGGCAAAGTAATGTCTCTGCTTTCTAATATGCTGTCTAGTTTGGTCATAACTTTCCTTCCAAGGAGTAAGCGTCTTTTAATTTCATGGGTGCAGTCACCATCTGCAGTGATTTTGGAGCCCCAAAAAATAAAGTCTTACACTGTGTTCACTGTTTTCCCCTCTATTTCCCATGAAGTGATAGGACCAGATGCCTTGATCTTCATTTTCTGAATGTTAAGCTTTAAGCCAACTTTTTCACTCTCCTCTTTCACTTTCATCAAGAGGCTTTTTAGCTCCTCTTCACTTTCTGCCATAAGGGTAGTGTCATCTGCATATCTGAGGTTATTGATATTTCTCCCGGCAATCTTGATTCCAGCTTGTGTTTCTTCCAGTCCAGCATTTCTCCTGATGTACTCTGCATATAAGTTAAATAAGCAGGGTGACAATATACAGCCTTGACACACTTCTTTTCCTATTTGGAACCAGTCTGTTGTTCCATGTCCAGCTCTAACTGTTGCTTCCTGACCTGCATACAGGTTTCTCAAGAGGCAGGTCAGGTGGTCTGGTATTTTCATCTCTTGCCTCTAGGTGCCCTTAAGAATTTGTGCATCAAGAGTTCCCAAGACTCCCAGTGGCTTGTTTGGGAGAGGGTCTTGTTATGGGTCAGGGTTATTGGCTTCCTTAATCAACAGAAATTGACAAGAGGCCAGACAAGAAATCCAGGCAAGGCTTTACTGAGGCCCTGACTACAGCGGAGGGTGAGCGAGAACAAACAGGTTCCCTTGCTCACTCCCTCCCCAAGGGTGGGGGACAGGCTGGTTCCTTTATGTGGGGTGAGCATAGATGTGTCTGGGGATAGGGCCAGCTGGGCCAGGGGGTGGCTGAGGTGGTCTCCTGACCCCTTTGGTGGTGCCCTGTGTAGGGGACATAAGTATCCTGCTTTTGCTCCCAACACCCTGCTTTTGTTCCTGACTCTTCAGAAGGTCTTTATGTATCTTGTTGTCCATAATTTGCCCCAGCTGCACATGCACAAAACTATTTTTAGTTCCTTATATTCTTAGTATTTTGTTGCTCCAGGTGCAAGCACTGCGGCAGAGGGTCCAGGGTCCCAGGTCCCAGCCTGTTTCATATTCAGTCCACAAACACTGGTTAAGGGCTCATCCTAAATCAGGTACTGTGGAAGAGCTATCAAGATGAAAGGTAAGATCCCTCTACCCTGGAAGACAAAGAACACAAATCAGCTTGATAAGGTTTACAATCGTCCCCTTCATTTGAACCATTCTTGATGAGACCCTCAGCATCATCAGTTTCAGAAGAGCTAGAAACTGGAGACACACTGAAGTAAAATGCCAGAAAGAACCTGGACCAGATGCCAAAGCTTTGCACCCAAGAGGAACACAGGGCTGATATGGAGCTGAGGTCAGATAGCCGTCAAACTGCTGGAGCTGGATGCCAGGACTGGCATGTGGGGGCACGGGCAAGCCTGTGGAACATCTCTGATGTCGGAAGTGAAAGCGGTGCAGAGAGAGAGACACAGGAAAGAAACCTAAAGCTAGGCACCTGGGAGCTTTCCATCGTGGGGACGTTCTCCTAGACCTAGTGACCAGCCTCAGGGAATAGCCCTCCACTTGTCCTAAGGATCCTGAAGGAAAGTTACTGGGCTCAAAATAGCCTGGAGTTAAAACTCCCCTCTGGGTCCTCCCCACCATTCTATGCAAAACAAAGAACTCTCTAACCCGAAGGAAAAAAAATGGACATTGAGGTTGATTATGCCCAGCTCCCAGCCAGTCCAACCTCTGGCCAATCTCCAGAATTCCTTGCCCTAGCCATTTAAGAGATAATTACTCCGAACAACCTTGGAGAAGAACAGGCCTCCTTAAGACAGCAGATTTCCACATATATGCCTATATATACTTACTCTTTTCTTGCGTAGCGCGGCAGCTCACTAATCTGAATGCTGCCCCTTCTCGCCTCATTAAATGTGATCTGTTCCTGTAAAATGCTGGTCTCGTTCTTTTTCCGAACCTTGCCTTCTCTAACTCCCTCCCTCTACAGATAGTATCACCCAATCAAGTATCTAACTGTAGAGATGGGTACAAAGTGGTGGGGGCGGGGCTTACCACCCGGGATTTTCAAGGTTTCATGGAGGACATCACAGAGAATGTGGGCGGCTTGAAGGGTGGAGGATAGAAAGGAAATCCTTTCTATGCATTTCCTTAGGAGGAGGAATGGTTGCTAGCTGCCCACAGCCAGCTTTCACTCAGCACTTTCTACAGGACAGGCAAGGTGTAAAGTACTTCACACGCACAATCTTATTTAAGCCTCAAAACAGCCTCGTGGGATAAACTCTATGACAGCCCAACTTTGCACCTTCAGGAACTGAGATTTAGAAAAGTTGCGTAACTTATCCAAGGTTTTACTTTAGAATGCATGTTCTAGCTCCAGAGCTAGAATGTTAACTATTAAAGTAGCTGTTACCATTAACTGCGGAAGCCTCCTGGGGCACTGTTAAGAGTGAGCTGTGTTTGAAATGCTCAAAGGTCTGTGTTTCCTTCTGTCGGCAGTGGTGAGGAGCTGAACGTGCTAAAGCCAGGGACGGATGTGTGTTTGGTGGTGTGGTTCCTGTCATCTGCATGAACTTTGGAGTCCTTGGGTTCCAACACTAGTTCTTTTGACTTTCTGTGGATACCTGATCAAGATAATTTTCTGAGGCTTCAAATTCCTGTTCTAAATAAAGAAGAACAACGTCTTCTTGCTGGAATGTGGTGGTGCTACTTAAATATGACAACGTACATGAAAGCATTTTATTCACTGCCAAGCTAAAAACAATGATCAGCTATGATGATTTCTACCGTATTTCAGAAAAATCAGTGCAGTCAGGGGCAGAGTAATATGAGAGCCACTGGGGACCACTGTGATGGTCCAGAAGAAGGAGAATGATGAGGCCCTACACCAAGGCAGTGGTGACGAGGATGGAGAGGAAAGACATTATAGTTATGGGATAGTTAGGACGGGCTACAAACTGGACTAAATGATTGGATCCGGGGGAGCGGGGGAAGTAACGGGAATCAGGATGATTCAGAGTTTTCTTTTGAGTAATCAGGTGGAGGTGATGTCATTAATGCAGGAGGAGGGTAGGCAGGATAACACACTCTATTTCAGGAACATTGTGAAGAGGTGGCTGAGGCACCCAGCAAGTGGAGGTGGTGAGATACAAGTGGGACTGTGAGTGGGGGGGTTCAGAAAAGAGATGTGCTGGAGCTTCAGATTTGGACATCTTTGGGTATTTGTGTGACTAAAACTCTGAGAGTAGGTGTCATATCCAGGTGGAACGTATAACCCAATGTTTTCTGTAACTCTTTAAAGCAAAGGAATCTTCCCCACTCGCACACAAAAATAAATGCTTATGCAAAAACCCAGTTTGCAAAACAGATCAGAATAATGCTTTTCTGGTCACAATCTGGAGTGAGTTGCCCGGAGCCCACTTCTTGAAACAACTTCCCAATGGGCTTCCCTGAGCCCAGTTTGAGAGTCACCAACTTGGAGCAAGAAGAGAAGGAGGGGGCTGGGGGGTGGTTAATTGCCATATTGCATTTGAAAGAAAGCAGTCACACAAGGTCAGATCAGAATTTTCATTTTGGATTTTTTAAAGGCCGCTTTGAAACTTTGCTTCTTTTGGAAGCCTCTCACTGCAGGACTGATACTTTTTCTGGCCTGCCTGATACTGTGGCGGTGCCCACGCGTGCCCACTGGAAGTCACGGTGCCATTCAAATGAAGAGAGTCAGCTGAGAATGTGGGTTATATCCATTTCCAAGGCGGTTTTCCTCATTGGAAGGCGGTTGTCGTGTACATATCTGCTGGTAGCACTGAGATCACTCACCCTGAGGTGCTCACATGATTTCAAAATTGGATAAATGTTCACCATTTACCCAGTTGTTTAATAAAAATTATCCTAAATATTAACTTATAAGCTTTTTGAAGAGTTGAGTGGATTGAACTTTTTCTCCTAATTAAGTTAATTGAACCTGCTTGTCCTTTCAGCTTTAATCTCAAATCCAATAAAACCAGTTTGGTTTGGTTATTACATCAGAAAGTCCTCATCACATGATAAAGAGAGACAGCAGAAGCCAGGGAAAGAGGGGAGCAAGAGGAGGCGAGGAGAAGACAGTGAGTGACGTGTGGTTTTACTGTGAAAAACAATGAAAACTCTCAGCACTCCGTGATCCAATGCAACGAGGGCTTCCTTTTGACTCCGAGCTCAGCGCTGTGCATCTTGGTGGTTGGCACATGTCCGTTCAGCTTGTGACTTGGCCTCAGCATCCTCGCCTGGATCCTTGACCGTTTGGTGATCACAGCGAGTTTCTATGGGCCAAGCCAGAAAAGCGCACCACTTCTGTCCACGTGTCACTAGCCAGAGCCAGTCACAGGCCGCGCTAACCTGCCCAAGGGGTTGGAATGCCATCCAGCTGTGTGTTCAGAGGGGGAGGTGCATAAAGAAAGCCGCTGGCCAGGCTCTGCTGCGGATGAGAGAAAGGGTGGATGTTCTGGTTTTGTGAAAAGCAGGAGAAATTAATCATTTCCCTGTAGGACATTTCAGCCTGATTCATCATCTTCTGTGGAAGTCTGAATCCAAAGGACAGAGACAACTGAACATGGAATAACCTCAACTCTTCCATAAATGTCAGTTCATTCCCTGAGTGAATTATCACGCTTTCAAAGGCCCTGAGAAAATGTTGATCACTTTAATAGGTCAGGTTCAATTCTTCCAAATGTTGCTTTTAAAACGGTGCCAGACTTTTCCTGGTAGTCCAGTGGTTAAGAGTCTATCTGCCAATGCAGGCGCTCCAGGTTCAATCTCTGATCCAGGAAGATCTCAGATGCTTCGGGGCAACTAAGCCCGAGCACCACAACTCCTGAGCCCACATGCGCCTAGAGCCTGCGCTCTGCAACAGGAGAAGCCGCCACAGCAGCAAGACAATCGCGTGCAGCGCAACTCGAGAGTCGCCCCTCCAGCCACAGCGAGAGTAAAGCCCGTGTGCAAAAGGAAGGCTGAATGCAGCCGAGAATAAGCAAATAAACCAGCTTAAAAAAGCCTACACTGTATTTCCAATAACGAGGAGGGAAGCTGCGTTTGTATTTGAAGCAGCTTAGCCTTGTTATTCAAGCTGGTTTTAGAAAAGGCAGAGGAGCCAGAGATCAAATTGCAAACATCTGCTGGATCATCGGAAAAGCAAGAGAGTTCCAGAAAAAACATCTATTTCTGCTTTATTGACTATGCCAAAGCTGTGTGGATCACAATAAACTGTGGAAAATTCTGAAAGAGATGAGCATACCAGACCACCTGACTTGCCTCTTGAGAAACCTATATGCAGGTCAGGAAGCAACAGTTAGAACTGGAGATGGAATAACAGATTGCCAGGAGAAATATCAATAACCTCAGATATGCAGATGACACCACCCTTATGGCAGAAAGTGAAGAGGAACTAAAGAGTCTCTTAATGAAAGTGAAAGAGGAGAGTGAAAAAGTTGGCTCAAAGCTCAACATTCAGAAAGAATCTGGCATCCAATCCCATCATTTCATGGCAAAGAGATGGGGAAACAGTGGAAGCAGTGGCTGACTTTATTTTTCTGGGCTCCAAAATCATTGCAGATGGTGACTGCAGCCATGAAATTAAAAGATGCTTACTCCTTGGAAGGAAAGTTATGACCAACCCAGACAGCATATTAGAAAGCAGAGACATTACTTTGCCAACAAAGGTCCATCTAGTCAAAACTATGATTTTTCCAATAGTCATTTATGGATGTGAGAGTTGGACTATAAAGAAAGCTGAGCGCTAAAGAATTGATGCATTTAAACTGTGGTGTTGGAGAAGACCCTTGAGAGTCCCTTGGACTGCAAGGAGATCCAATCAGTCCATCCTAAAGGAGACCAGTCCTGAGTGTTCATTGGAAGGACTGATGCTGAAGCTGAAACTCCAATACTTTGGCCACTTGATGTGAAGAACCGACTCATTGGAAAAGACCCTGATGCTGGGAAAGATTGAAGGCAGGAGGAGAAGGGGACGACAGAGGATGAGATGGTTGGATGGCATCACCGACTCAATGGACATCAGTTTGGGTAAACTCTGGGAGTTGGTGATGGACAGGGAGGCCTGGCGTGCAGCAGCAGTCCATGGGGTCGCAAAGAGTCGGACATGACTGAGCGACTGAACTGAACTGACTAGGCGGACATTTGTCGGCAAAGTAATGTCTCTGCTTTTAATATGCTGTTTAGGTTGGTCATAACTTTTCTTCCAGGGAAGCATTTTTTAATTTCATGGCTGCAGTCACCATCGGCAGTGATTTTGGAGCCCCGCCAAAAAGGGAGTTACGCATCTCAAAAGCTGAAGTGGAGGTCTGAGGACGAGGTAAGGGAGCCGAGGAGAGGCAGAAAGAGCCAGAAGCAGGCACAGAAGGAGCCCCCCACCCCCACCCCACCCCGCCCAGGCGCTCCCGCTGCTTCCGAGGGGCGAGCTCTTAGAAGGCCAGAGGCCTGGGAGGAAACAAAAACGCCCTCCGGCGCCACCTTCTGGTCACCTCGTGTGTGTGCACCGTACCATTTTCTGCTCATAGACTCCACTTGCTCTTCTAAACGGTTAGGAGACCTAGCGAAGGAGTTATTACAGAAAATAACCAAGAGGTTCAACAGCAGAAGAGACTAAGATTTTTGTCTAGAAGACTGTTGCAGATGAAGGAACGTAATTTTCCTTTTAGTCTTGTAAGTTTTTAGCTGAGATCCCTGTAAAAAAGACATGAACAAGAGAAAAACAAATATTTTATTAACATGTATTATGTTATATAATATATTATATACTTATATATAATATATAACATGCATTATATGTCATGTATGGGGCTTCCCTGGTGGCTCAGGAGTAAGGAATCCGCGCAGGAGGCTGGGGTTTGATCCCTGCATGGGGAAGATCCCCTGAAGAAGGAAATGGCAACTCACCTCTAATATTCTTGCCTGGGAAATTCCAAGGACAGAGGAGCCTGGAGGGCTACAGTCCATGGGCCCTTCGACGCGACTGAGTGACTGAACAACAACATATGTCATGGGTATATGGTAGGTGTCCAGGGAAAAATAAGTGACTCCTTGAGGTGGCTCTTGGAATTCAGACTTAAACGCCATTGAAACAGAGAAATAGGAAGGGAATGTAGCCCTCTTAGCAAGGAGTGAATGGTCTTTAGGAGCGGTGACTAGGCACTTAGAAGAGCCTAGTATGATGGTTTGTGACAAAGCTTGTCTGGTCTTCCTTCCTGTGTAAAAGTCAATCGTCCTTGGTTGATGAAACTCCTGGGGTAGGGACTTCTCACAGTTGAGTTCCTTTTGGAAGCTGTGTCTTTAGGCAGATAAAGGGAGTTCAGAGAAAGTGTCTCCTTGCATTTGTTGCTTTTCCAGTCCTTGCAGCTGAAAATAATCAACATTCAAAGTGGCGTATTGTGGGAGTGGCATATTCTGCCCTTCGCTATTTATTAGCATGAAACTTACAATATGTAGCTGAGTGGAAAAAAGCGGATTACCAAAAGTGTGTGCACGTTTGCATGTGTCATGTCACTGCTGTAAAAACGACAACATGCATGCCGTATGTTGTAAACAGGCAGCCACAAACATGGGAAAGAAATAGGAAGTGGTACCCTTTCAGGTGTTAACAGAGTTCTAGGCACTGGGGTTAGATACTGAAGCAAATAGGACAGACAAGGCTCCTACTGATGGACATTTCATTATTGTGAAGAATGAAATAATATAAAGAAATATATAAAGAATAATAATATAAAGAAATATAACTTAAAAATAAGCTTATATGTAAGAAATAAATTTTTAAAAACATGTGCTGCAAACTCTCATCAGTGTTGGGTGTGCAATTTTGTGTACAAGACGGGTAGACGTGGTCCCTCCTGACAGAAGTCTTGGTCCTTCCGAGGAGGCAGACCCAAAGACAGGTTGGGTCCATGCCGTGGTCTATGAGAGGGGAAGTGAGGATGCTGTGGCGGTGAGGGGAAGTGATGCCTGACCTGGTCGTGGGGGTCAGGGGAAGCTTCCTGAGGAGGGACGTCCAAGCTGACAGCTGAAAGATGAGGTAGGATTTAGATGAAATATGGAGGAGCTTTCCAGAAAGAGGCTATTGCAGGTTGGAAGGCCTCAAGGACCCAAGGGAGATGCGGGAACAGAGAGACAGACGGGCCGGATGACGGACTGAGGCTTTCTGAGGGCTGAATCCGGAGTCTCCGGCGCTGAGAGCTTGAGCTTGCACAGAGCAATGAGAAGAGAAGAAAACGGAGAGGCAAATGAGGGAAGGCCGTGAAACCCTGTTAAGGGGTATTAGGGCTGGGCCTTGTGTTTTCTCTCAAAGACCATCGTCGGTAATTCAAGGGATCAGTAAATGAGGTTAGCCCTAGCATGTTTCTCTTTAGTAGGAAAACGTCATTTTAAATAATGATGTTGTTGAAATCAATTTCTGAAGAATATTTAATCACATTTATTCAATGTAGTCTTTAAAAATGTAGACTACAAAGCAATATGTAGCATATAATCTCATTACAGAAAAAAGGTATAAATATGGTATCTTTTATTTAAAATACAAAGAAAAACATCAAGGGGAATAAAATTGAAAATGTTAGTTATGTCCAGCTCTTTGTGACCCATGGACTGTAACCTGCGAGGCTCCTCTCTCCTGGAATTCCTTTTGCCTCTCCAGGCAAGAATACTGGCCTGGGTTGCCCTTTCCTTCTCCAGGGGATCTTCCCAACCCAGGAATTGAACCTGGGTCTCCTGCATTGCAGGCAGATTCTCTACCATCTGAGCCCCCAGGGAAGCCCTTCTAGGGAAATATGCGTGTGCGCTTAGTCACTCAGTCGTGTCCGACTCTTCTCAGTCCCTGGAACTGCAGTCCGCCAGGCTCCTCTGTCCATGGGGACTCTCCAGGCAAGAATACTGGAGTGGGTTGCTGTGCCCTCCTACAGGGGATCTTCCCAACCCAGGAATCGAACCCAGGTCTCTCGAACTGCAGGCAGATTCTTTAACCATCTGAGCCCCTAGGGAAATATGCTATGGTTAAATTGTAGTCTGTGCTTATCTCTAGTGACAGAATTTCAGGTAGTTTTTGTTTTCCTATCTCTATGCTTTTCTCTATTGCCCAAAGTTTCTACAAGGAACATGCATCATTTTTATGATCAGAAAAAAAATTTAAATACATTAGAAGTATGATTTGGAATTAGAGAGCACTATCCTAAGGGTCAGAAATCTCCAAGCATCCTAATGATGTGAAAAAGAAAAACGCAGGGGGAAAACCTCAGGCTCACCACTGAGGGTCCATGAGATTTTACTCTCATTTTTTGGGTAACAATTTGAATTGCAATCTGAGCATTCGTAAAGGAAGCTGTTTATCTTTTGGCAATATAACAGAAAATCCCCTATTGGCAGATAAACGTCACCTGTACAACAATGGATATGTGCATATTTTTTGCATGTCTAATAATGTCATTTGCATGAAGTTTAAAACCATAAGTCACGCTTGTAAGAATTTGAGCCTTAGTGGTTGTACTCAACAAGCAAGGGGAACAACTTAAATTATATTCTGTCTCCATCTAAACTATTATCAGACCAACAGTGGATGTTCTGCCTGCATGCCATGTTAGGTCACTTCAGTCGTGTCCGACTCTTTTCAACCCTATGGACTGTAGCCTGCCAGGCTCCCCCATCCATGGGATTCTCCAGGCAAGAATACTGGAGTGGGTTGCTGTGCCCTCTTCCAAAGAATCTTCCTGACCCAGGGATCAAACCCCTAGCTCTTATGTCTTCTGCATTGACAGACAGGTTCTTTACCACTAACAACACTTGGGAAGTCCTAGGCAGGCTTTAATCTCAGCCCTCCATTGAGGGGCTTGCCAGTGACCTTGGGTCTACCACAGATCTCCTTGGGCTTCAGTTTTCTGATCCATGAGTGAAGGAAGTGAGTTACCATGGCTAAGTTCCTCCAAAATCTATGATATGTGTCAGGTAAAACCTGGCACATCCTAAGAACATTCTACAACTAAACACTCTTTGGATACTAATAATCTTTATTCTACAAGTTTTACAGAAAATAAATAATTGCTTATTTAAAAAAAGAAATTTTGAAGCTGTTTTCTAATAGGTGGAAGAGACAAGGCTGATTTTTGTTTGTTTGTTTGAGGAATACCTGGAGGGGGCTTTTGGGTTATAAAAGGTGGGCTCTAAAAGGCATATTCTGGAAAGAGGTATTTTGACAGAGAGTCTAAAGTAGAGAGATTGTGGATTTGCAGTGTAAAATGAGTGTGACTATCAACAGAAGTGGCTTCAGTTGTTATCCTATAACCTCCAGTGAAAGTAAAGGTCGCTCAGTCGTGTTCGACTCTTTGCGACCCCATGGACTACACATTCCCCAGAATTCTCCAGGCCAGAATACTGGAGTGGGTAGCCTTTCCCTTCTCCAGGGGATCTTCCCAACCCAGAGATCAAACCCAGGTCTCCTGCATTGCAGGCGGATTCTTTACCAGCTGAGCCACGAGGGTAGACCCTCCAGTCTGCTTCAAGTAACATATAACAAAGGACATTTGGGCGGAGAGGCTTTACCGCTCACCTCTGATCCAATTTTTCTCCCTAATCTCTTCTTCCATATAGTCTGAGAGTCACCACCAGGCAAAGGAAACGGTTTGGGAACCCTGGGGACTCCACGAAGAAGATAAACAGGAGAAAAGTCAGGTGAAGAGAGAGAGAGGTCTGCAGCACACAGCAGGCCAGGGCCTGAAGTTAGGACAACAATGTAAATTCCCCCCACTGGGGAGCTGGCTGAAGGCCTCTGAGAACGGTGAGGCCTGATATTCAACTTGAAGTTGTTTTCTGAACCATGCTAATGCTGTAGCCCCTCCTCTGTTATTCCAGACCTTTGGCAAAGTGTTTAAACATGCAGTTGTCTAGCAGGGATCAAATGGATACAGAAAGGTATTAACAGATATAATCAAAGAACAAAAATCCTCAAATCAAAGATTTGAATCTTCAGAACTCTAAAATACACATCTACTTTAAGAAAGTTAATATCAGTGTGTTTAACTCTAGGGTAAGTGAATGAACTTTAAAGATAAAATTCTTTAAGCATCCAGGCAGAAAAAAGTCACATACAAAAGATGGAAGTTAAACTGCCCTCAGATTTCTCTACAGGATTATTAACTGTCCAAACATAATGGAAGAGTCTCAAAAACTTGGAAATAAAATTTGACTCAAGGATGTTAGACTGAAGTAACCTGTCTTGAATTCAAAGTCTGAGACAAACATCTCCAGACGTGAAGGAACTAAGTGTATATGACATTCACAATCCTACTTGAAAAAAAAAAAAACAAACTAAAAATTATTCAAGAATGAAATTCAGCCAAGATAATGCAAATGGTGAAAATATGATAAAAAGGATTAATGTAAAGTTCAATTACAAACAATAATGTCTCTTGGTCCTGAAAAAAACTAAATATAATTCAGTAATTTTGTAGGTAGTCAGACTTTTCTTGAGTCTAAACAGAACAAATATTATAAAACATAGAAGCAATCAAGCAATGGATCATTCATGAGACTTTTCTGGAAAGTACAATTTGCTAATGGAATTAATTCAGCTGAGAGACATATAGCATGTAGACATCAAGAGTTAGATTTTGAGTATCAGAAATACTGTGGAATCATGGGGAGTTTCATACGTCTTTAGTGGAGCTTAAATTAGTAAAAATTTTATACCTAATAATTTAAAAAATAGATCTGAATATTTATATCCTCTGTTCCAATAATTCACTTCTAGTCATTTATTCTGATGACATTATTAAGGATTTGAAAAAATATATCTGATGAAAGACAGCAATGTCAATACCACTCGTGAAAGGGTAAAATTCTCTTTGGATCTTCTAAGACAAGAATAGTTACAGAACAACTGCAGTATTATACATAAAGTTTCTGAAAATGTATGCCTTGCAACTTTTTTTACTAGTGTAAATTATGTTCTTTCTGGATGTAGAAATAGTCTCAGGGGCTTTCCTGGTGGTGCAGTGGTTAAGAATCTGCCATGCAGTTCAAGGGACACAGACCCGACTCCTGGCCCAGGAAGACCCCACATGCCAGGGGCCGACCATGCCCAAGCACCACAGCTGCTGAGCCTGTACTCTGGAGCCCGCGAGCCGCAGCTGCTGCGCGCACATGCAGTAACTACTGAAGCCCGCGTGCCCTGGAGCTCAACTTTCACAACAAGAGCCACTGCAAATGAGAAGCCTGCACACAGCTAGAGAAAGCCCCGCTCAGCAATGAAGACCCAGCCCAGAAAAAATAAATATTAAAAAAAAAAGAAATAGTCTCATATTGGATAGGTAGATAGATTGGCTGATCTGAGAAACCCAGACATGTAGCTGAGACCCCCCCCAAACTGACTATCACACACTCAACAATTAGATGTATAGGGTAATAAATTACAGTCGTCTTTGAAATTTGAAATAGAGAAATTTAAACAATATTTCTATCCTGATGAATTCTTTTAGATATTTTTTATAAGTAATATAAATCTGCCTGTAGTATAGTTGTTAGCCCAAATTTGCCAGCAGTTTGGGTTGCTGGAGTGAAATAAACAGCTAAGGAAATTTATGAGTAAATTTATTTTTAACATATCTTCAAAAACCACAGTTTCAATGTATTTTGTGTTTATAAAATATGTCAAAGGGCAAAAAAGGAACTCGTGAGTTTAGTTGCTGTGTGAACTTTGTTGCTGTTCAGTCGCTCAGTCGTGTCCGACCCTTTGTGACCCCATGGGCTGCAGAGTGCCAGGCCTCCCTGTCCTTCACCAGCTCCTGGAGTTCACTCAAACTCATGTCCATCGAGTCGGTGAGGCCGTCCAACCATCTCATCCTCCATCATCCCCTTCTCCTCCCACCTTCAGTCTCTTCCAGCATCAGGGTCTTATGTGAACTAGTTGACTTAATAAAAAGGCTGGCAAATAAAACATTTGGAAATAAATAAAATACAGATGTCTAGTGTTAATAGCACTTGGGGAAAGTTTGGAAGATGGGTGGGGTCCCCAGAAGGGAGAAGTGATGGGAGCGAGACCTGAAGCTGCGGGAGGCGAGAGGAGGGGCAGGACTTCAGCAGAGCCACTCGGAGGGAGATGGCTGGAGAGCAGAGGCCGGGGGCTCCCTCTCTCGCGGCCCCACGGCTCTGACCCTCATCACACACCCCAGCCCCTCACGCATGCGTTAAAGTGGGAACACTTAACTGTGTTCTAACAGAAGTAAATGTACGAGAGGTGACTTGGGTCTCCAGGGTCTTTTTATCTGGTTTGCTCTGAGTCAGCTGAAGAAAAATGAGCAACCTAAAAGTTATGAGTTAAATTTTATCTGGGGCCTTTACTGATGACTATAGTCTGGGAGACAGGCTCTCAGACAGCTCTGAGGAACTGTTCTGAAGAGATAAGGGAGGAGCCAGTATACACAGGAGTTTTTACTGAAAAGAAAACAGAAATGTAGTTAAACATCAAAAGATTACTGCTAATCACAAAAAACCAGACATCTCAAGTTAATGATTTCAGGGCTTCTCTATGCATGGGAAGATGTGAAAGTCTGGGCTCACTGAATGATTCCTCAGCAAGGCATCTTAACGATTTAGGGCCAGTGTCCAGAGCCCAGAATGTTCCCTGCCTTTCTCCTTCCTGAGTACCCCTCACGGCACACCATCAGGGGGCAGCTGCTGTGGCTGATGACTTGCTGGCGGGCAACATGTGTTGTTTCTTTGGGATGGCAGGGAACATTCCATCTCCACATCTGTTAGCTTCCATGACAACCGCAAGCTAGAGAAAGATCCAAACCGTCTGTCTGTACTCTTACCGTCCTTGTAAAAACCAAGTTTAAAGGACAAGAGCATGAAGCCGTTCTGTGAACCAGAACATTCTTTGGTTATCCATGAACATATGTGAGCAAATGCCCTTCGGGCGTGAGGATTAGAAGTGTCACAATAAGGGAGGAAAATTCTATTAGTCACTGATGCAAGTGCCCCTCCCAGGGAGAGCTTGCTTTTTCCTTTAGGAAAATGCCATTCTTGCCTGTGGGTGGTGGGGATTTGTCTTGCTTTTCTGCAAGAAGCTCCTTGGGAGGGGTGTGGGGAGAAGCACAAAGTGAAGGAGGGTGCTGCGCCACGATGAGGACCTCCTGAGTCCTCAGAAAGCTGAAAGAAACCCCCACACAGAAGGCTTGGTGTGGTTGCATTTTTCGTGGAAACTCTCGGTGGAACTCAGATGCCAGCCAGCTGGCGCCCAGGCAGTCACCGTCAGAGCCCCTGAGCAGGTGACAGACAGGGTCAGCCTGCGAGGGGTGGGGGAGATGCAGGAGGAAGCTTGGAGAACAGAAGGGGAGGTCCGCGGTGGGCGTGCATTCTCAGGACACAAGCTGAGATGGTTGGTGAAAAGATACACAGAACAGAAGAAGGAAATGCCACAATTTTGAGGGAAGGAAGGTGTGAGTGGGAGAGCTCGTCCTGTCCAGCAGGAACGGAGGAGCCCAGTCCTTAGAGGAAGAAGAAGAATATGCCTACTGTCTGCTCTTAAGTGGAATGCAGGCATTCCTGGAAACTGTGGCATAAAGTGGAATGCTGCGAAATAGAATCTATTTCCCCCCTAGGAAAATTATTATAATAGAGGAGCATTCTCACTGAGAACTCAGCATTATATAAACCATACAACCAACACACATCACGAACAGATACACGTACATTTACTTGAGCTTTAAAAACTGCAATGCTATTCTTGAGTTCATTAAAACAGGCATAAATGTAAGATACACAGAATTTTATAAAAGACTCCAATAAGCTATCAAATGAATAGCTGTAAAAACAACTAGTGTAACCAATTTAACATAACATGTACTGGTTATACAGGAGAGCATGGCAACCCACTCCAGTATTCTTGCCTGGAGAATCCCATGAAAAGGGGAGCCTGGAGGGCTACAGTCTATGGGGTTGCACAGAGTCGGACACGACTGAAGCAACTTAGCATGCATGCACACATCGGTTATAATAAAAATTAAGCAATTGATACTAGTGTGTTTGCCTTCTTAGCACTGAAAAGTAGTTTTATGGAAAATTGTAAGCCTTAAAGGGGTTATTCAAGAAAGTTTGAGCTAGTGCCCTCTTTTCTCTGTTAAATATCCCTGAATTAAGCAATGCTGCTGGCAGTCAGCCAGTTAATCAAAAGTCACTTAAGGAAAAGTGTTGACACTCATCACTTATTTACTGAGGGGCTTCCCAGGGGACACAGTGGTAAAAAATCCACCTGCCAATGCAGAAGAAGCAGAGACACAGGTTTGATCCCTGGGTCAGGAAGATCCCCTGGAGGAGAAATGGCAACCCACTCCAGCCTTCTTGCCTGGAGAATTACAAGGACAGAGGAGCCTGGTGGGCTACATACAGCCCATAGTGACGCAAAGTCGGACATGACTGACCACACAGGCTTGTTTGCTGTTCTTTTCTGTGAGGGTTATGCTGATGACGGTCTCTTGTCAAAACAACACCGAATAGAAAGTTTAGAAGAAAGAAGAAGATCTAAGAGGACGGTTCTCCATTATGTCATTGAGTTGACTGGGCTGCAGGTGGTTATAGACACTTGCAGGAGGTAGAGATTATGGAGGGTAAGGAGTGACATTCCTCCTATGGTTTAGTGTGGGCTGACCGGGAAGAAGTTTAGGGGTGTTTTATCAGCAGCCTTGCATTAGGTTGCATGTAATGGATAAAGTAAGTTTAAGTGTTAGTCGCTCAGTCATGCCTGACTCTTTGTGACCCCATGGACTGCAGCCCACCAGGCTCCTCTGTCCATGAGATTTTCCAGGCAAGGATACTGGAGTGGGTGGCCATTTCCTTCTCCAGGGGATCTTCCCAACCCAGGGATCAAACCGGGTCTCCTGCATTGCAGGCAGATTCTTTACCTACTGAGCTACAAGGGAAGCCCCATGTAATGGATACTTGTCTACAAATCGGGGTTTATAGTTCCCAGTAACAAGCAGTGGCAGCAGGCCTGGGCTGACCTAACTGCTTGAGATAGTCATCAAGGACCCCAGTCTTCTGTACGCCTCTGCTCTGCAGCCCCATGCTTGAACTCAGGATGTTTTCAGCATCTCCAGGCATCATGACCACACTCCAGGCAGGAAGAGGGAAAGGGCAAAAAGTGCGCTAGTCAGTTTATCCCTTTTAATGAGAAAATCAATGGCTTTTCAGAAGCACTACTTAATGGACTAGTCTCTCACAGGCCACCATGAAACGGGGCTACATGCACCATGGAAGCTGAACGCAGTCTCTCCCGTATGAAACCAGTGTTCCATAGTAGGGAAGGAAAGGAGAATGGATATTCCATAGACAGCCAGCGAGTTCTTCAAAAGGTTGATTTATTGGGGGTAGGAATTTAGGACTTTGTGGTGGCATATTTCACCTTATAGGTTGTGTTCAAATGTCAAGGCCATTAACATCTTTCACACATATTGTGAGAATTGAAACCAATGTGCTTCTTATAAACCTGCCCACCTGCCCTCTCAAGACGGTCATTGTTCAGTCTCTAAGTCCTGTCCAGCTCTTTGTGACCCCATGGGCTGCAGCACGCCAGGCCTCCCTGTCCTTCCCTATCTCTAAGAGATTGCTCAAACTCATGTCCATTGAGTCAGTGATGCATTCAACCATCTCATCCTCTGTTGCCCCCTTCTCCTCCTGCCTTCAATCTTTCCAAGCATCAGGGTCTTTTCCAGTGAGTCAGCTCTTCTCATCAAGTGGCCAAAGTATTGGAGCTTCAGCTTCAGCATCATCCTTCCAATGAATATTCAGGACTGATTTCCTTTAGGATGGATTGGTTGGATCTCCTTGCAGTCCAGGGGTCTCTCAAGAGCCTTCTCCAGCACCACAGTTTGAAAACATCTGTTCTTTAGTGCTCAGCCTTCTTTATGGTCCAACTCTCACATCCATACATGACTACTGGAAAAACCATAGCTCTGACTAGACGGACTTTTGTCAATAAAGTGAGGCCTCTGGTTTTTAATACGCTGTTTAGGTTTGTCATAGCTTTTCTTCCAAGGAGCAAGTGTCTTTTATTTTCATGGCTGCAGTCACCATCCACAGATTGTTAAGATTATCATCTACCATTTAATATATACATAATTAATTTTAGGCTAAATGGCTCACCCAAGGACAAGCGGGCTCAACGTGAACAATATCTTTATCCAGCATTTTACATGGAGAAAGTTATCAGTTGTGGATCTTGTACTTAGAAGGGGCCCTGGAGATTACTAGGACTACAGATGAGGGTACAGAAGCCCAGAGGGCATAACTGATTTAGCCAAGGGCTAGTTACCAACAAAGAGAGAACTAAACACAAACTTTAAAATAAAATTTTTTTTTCTATTAATTTATTTTTGGCTGCACTGGGTCTCTGTTGCTGCACACACACTTTCTCTGGTTGCAGAGAGCAGGATCTGCTCATCTGTTGCAAGGATGGCTTCTCATTGTGGTGGCTTCTCCTGTTGTGGGGCACAGGCTCTAGATGCCCACCAGCTCAGTAGTTGTGGTGCATGGCCTTCGTTGTCCTGTGGCATGTAGGATCTTCCCAGACCAGGAGTCAAACTCGTGTTTCCTGCATTGGCAGATGAATTCTTACCACTGGACCACCAGGGAGGTCCAAACCCAAAACTTTTGACCTCAGTCTCACATATTTTCCAAGATCTGCCTGATAAATATTCATTTAACCTTCGAGTTCCTTTCTTTTGTGAGGAAGAAGAAATGAGTTTCAGACCTTTAACTTGATCTTCATCCATTTCAGACCCTCCTAAACCACTTCTTATTTATAAAGACCCCCCCCCAAGACAACCCTAAGAACAAGGCTTGTTACTTTATGGACTTAGACACATACATCATGAGATAAATTCTACTTTCCAAAATGGTAGGACTATATAAATAATCCAGTTAGTCTCTTACCTTTGAGTTTATGTTATGTGCAAGAATAACTGTTCTTTAGTATTTTAGTTCTCAAGGTCACCACCCAGTGAACCAAAGAGACACCCTCATTTGATATGATTTTTATTCGAGTACAGTTCATGTGAAGAGTTGACTCACTGGAAAAGACTCTGATGCTGGGAGGGATTGGGGGCAGGAGAAGGGGATGACAGAGGATGAGACGGCTGGATGGCAACACGGACTTGATGGACGTGAGTCTGAGTGAACTCCGGGAGTTGGTGATGGACAGGGAGGTCTGGCGTGCTATACGATTCATGGGGTCGCAAAGAGTCGAACACGACTGAGTGACTGAACTAACTAACTTAACTAATTAACAGTTGATTTACAATGTTGTATTGGTTTCTGCTACATAGTAGACTAATATATATATTGTTACTATGTATATATACACACAGTTATATAGGTTTTGTGTGCACACACAGAAGTGGCAGACTGGGAAAGGACCGTGGAATCCACATGGTCCATACTTTTCCCAAGGTAGGTAACCTCTCCCTGCATCCCAGACTGTTGCCATAGGCACGTGCAGGGAAGACCTGAAAGACGAGAAGCCACTGTTATTCAGGCAGCTCTAAATTATCTGAAAGTTCTTCCCTCACTTGAGCTGAAACCCACTGTCTCATAGCTTGCATTCACTGATTTCAAGTCAGTGGCTGGGAGCTCAGTGGAGGTTAACTCCATCTTCCAGGGGACAAACATTTGAAGAAGTATCTCACCAGGGTCATGGTTAGTCTGTTTCAGTTCCTTCTGTTATTCTTCCTGGGGCATTTCTAGATCCTTCATCATCCTAATCACCAGCCTCCAAATAAAATCCAGTTTGTCAGGGTCCCTAAGAAGTGGGTACATTTAGAGCTAGATGCCATGGAGAAGATGAGTGGCACACTGTAGGGCCACTTCCTCCTTCCTTTTGGATGCTCAACTGAAGCGGCGAGAACCTGCATTAACCACTTCCTCCCAGTGTTGCTGCCTCTGGAGCTTGCTGGTCCATCTGAGCTCTTTCTCTTTTTCTGGAGTACCGTTGTGTGGCCAGGTCTTGTCCTCTGGATTCTCGTCTCTACACTCACCTTAGATATACACAGAAGCATTCAGAGACATGAACATGTCACATCAATTTGTCTTGAGGTTGTCAAGACAATAATTCAGTCACAGTGATGTACATTCACTGTACAGTTACCTGTTCTGGGCTCTGTGCTAACAACTTGACACCTGTTACCTCCTTTGATCTTCACAATGACCCTCTTGAGACAGTGATCATGGAGTCTGACAGATGTAGAACAGACCCAAAGGGTCTACCTGTGATCCCACACAAAGGAAATGGAGGATTGGGGAGTTCAGATTTGGATTGCTCAGAATTCAAAGCTTTTGCTCTTTGCTACAATTCTATTCTGCCTCTTTATGCTAAGCACACACAAAAAACTTAGGATTAAATGAGGGCTCTTTCTATTGCTTTATGAGAACGAAAGGGAGAGGACATGATAAGAGAAATAGGTTTGAAGTTCTGGTTTTGTTAGTATCCAGGATAGATAGATACTCTGGTCCTAGTATCTCCTAATCCTCTACACACTAGGGGTTAGAGCTCCAGTGGTCTAGTAAGCTACAGAAGTTTTGAAAATGTCAGTTTAATGAGTTTCCCTGGCAGCTGGCAGTGCTGTGCTCATATGATACAAGGCAGCTAAAAAGGATACATGGAATGACATCCAAATATTAATTAAAATATTGGGAATCAAAATGTCATACAAACACTGGTTATAATTATTCCTAATGAGAGCTGGCTTGAGAAAAGTTCAATAGTGATATAAGGGGGAAAAGTTCTATGATTTATTTTAAAACTATTTTTTAAATGCCCTGGTCTACTAATAGCTGTTTTTTCCTGCTGTGTCGGTTCTGTCCTTCAGAGACAGAGAATGGCTACAAAAAGAAAACAGCCCACACGGAAACATGATCAGAATAACAGAGCCCCAGCAAGGAGCAGACCATCCCCAAGGAGTAGCGGGGCCTTGGCTTTGGCTTTGTGACCTTGGTCTGTCTCACTTTTAAATAAAAATAAACTTTGAAACTGTGAAATGATGGCTTCAAGAAAGGCTCCAGAAAACAAGAACTGTCCCATGGATGGAACCGCATTTAGCTAGCTAAAACAAAAACCCCAAAATCTTGTGCTGGCTTCTGCAATGGGAAAGTAAATGGAATCTAGAACTTTTTTCTAGATTTTTTTCCTCTTGGACTCTAAGCAAATCCTCTCTCTACTGTTGGTCAGTTCTGTCAAATGGCCAACCCTGAGCTTCTGTAAACAGAGTTACTTCTACCCAGGACCTTTGCTGAAGCTCTATACAGTCAGCAAAAACAAGACTGGGAGCTGACTGTGGCTCAGATCATGAGCTTCTTATTGCAAAATTCAGACTTAAATTGAAGAAAGTAGGGAAAACCACTAGGCCATTCAGGTATGACCTAAATCAAATCCCTTGTGATTACACAGTAGAAGTGACAAATAGATTCAAGGGATTTGATATGATACAGTACCTGAAGAACTATGGACAAAGGTTTGTAACATTGTACAGGAGGCAGCAATGAAAGCCATCTCCAAAAACAAAAAAAATGCAACAAAGCTGTCTGAGGAGGCCCTACAAATAGCTGAGAAAAGAAGAGAAGCAGAAGGCAAAGGAGATAAGGAAAGATACACCCATCTAAATGCAGTTTCTGAGAATAGCAAGGAGAGATATGAAAGCCTTCTTAAGCGAGCAATGCAAAGAAACAGAGGAAAACAATAGAATGTGAAAGACTAGAGATGTCTTCAAGAAAATGGGAGATACCAAGGGAACATTTCATGCAAAGTTGGGTACAATAAAGAACAGAAAAGGTAAGGACCTAACAAAGCAGGAGAGATTGAGAAGAGGTGGCAAGAATACACAAAAGAGCTGTACGGAAAAGTTCTCAATAACCTGGATAACCACGATTGTGTGGTCACTCACCAAGAATCAGACATCCTGGAGTGTGAGGTCAAGTGGGCCTTAGAAATCATTACTAGGAACAGAGCTAGTGGAGGTGATGCAATTCTAACTGAGCTGTTTCAAATCCAAAAAGATGATGCTGTTAAAGTGCTGCACTCAATATGCCAGCAAATTTGGAAAACCCAGCAGTGGCCACAGGAATGGAAAAGATCAGTTTTCATTCCAATCCCAAAGAAGGGCAATGCCAAAGAATGTTCAAACTGCCATGCAATTGCACTTATTTCACATGCTAGCAAGGTGATGCTCAGATCCTTCAAACTAGGCTTCAACAGGTTGTAGAACGAGAACTTTCAGATGTTCAAGTTGGGTTTAGAAAAGGCAGAGGAACCAGAGATCAAATTGCCAACATCCATTAGATCATAGAAAAAGCAAGAGAATTCCATAAAAACATCCACTTCTGCTCCATTGACTATGTTAGAGCCTTTGACTGTGTGGACCAAAACAAACTGGAAAATTCTTAAGAGATGGGAATACCTGACCACATTACCTGCCTCCTGAGAAACCTGTATACAGGACAGAAGCAACAGTTAGAACCAGACATCAAACAACACACTGTCTCAAAATTGGGAAAGGAGTACATCAACGCTGTATATTTTCACCCTGCTTATTTAACTTATATGCAGAGTACATCATGTGAAATGCCGGGCTGGAGGAATCACAAGTTGGAATCAAGATTGCCGGGAGAAATATCAAACAATCTTGGATATGCAGATGATACCACCCTAATGGCAGAAAGTGAAGAGGAACTAAAAGAGCCTCTTGATAAGGGTGAAAGTGATGAGAGTGAAAAAGCTGTCTTAAAACTCAACATTCAGTAAACTAAGATCATGGCATCTGGTTCCGCCACTTCATGGCAAATAGATGAAGAAAAAAATGGAAACAATGACAGACTTTATTTTCTTGGGCTCTAAAATCACTGTGGACAGTGATTGAAGCCATGAAATTAAAAGACACTTCCTCCTTGGAAGAAAAGCTATGACAAAACTAGACAGTGTATTTAAAAGGAGAGACATCACTTTGCTGACAAAGGTCCATATGGTCAAAGCTATGGTTTTTCCAATAGTCATGTATGCATGTGAGAGTTGACCATAAAGAAGGCTGAGTGCCAAAGAACAGATGCGTTTGAACTGTGGTACTGAAGAGTCTTGAGAGTCCCTTGGACAGCAAGGAGATCTAACCAGTCAGTCCTAAAGGAAATCAGTCCTGACTATTCACTGGAAGGACTGATGCTGAAGCTTTAATACTTTTGGCCACCTGATGTGAAGAATGGACTCATTGGAAAAGACTCTGATATTGGGAAAGATTGAGGGCAGGAGAAGAAGAGGGTGACAGAGGATGAGATGGTTGGATGGCATCACCAACTCAATGGACATGAGTTTGAGCAAACTCTGGGAGATAATGAACGACAGGGAAGCCTAGTGTGCTGCAGTCTGTGGGGTTACAATAAGTCAGACTCAACTGAGCTACTGAAGAACAGGTCCTTTGCTCATGTTCCTTCTCTCTGCAAATCTTCACCCTCATTCCCACCCCATCATCCTGGCTGATTCCTGCTCATTGTTTATGTCAAAGTTAAAATATTCCTCCTACACAAGGCCTTACCAGGCTACAAAACAATTTTAGGTATTTTAAGTTCTATGTTCTTGTACCCTATAGATTTAGTTGTTTGTGGTAGGCAGAATAATGCCCCCTGCCCCCAAAGATAGTCACATTTTAATCCCCAGAATCTCTGAATACATGACCTTACATGGTAAAAGGGACTCTGAAGATATGATGAGGTTAAGGACCTTAAGATGGGAATTATCTGGTGGGCCCAATAACCACATGAGTCCTTATAAGTGAAAGAAGGAGGCAGGAGATTCAGAGTCCTAGAGGGATTTGAAGATGCTATGCTGCAAGGAGATCCAACCAGTCCATTCTAAAGGAGATCAACCCGGGGATTTCTTTGGAAGGAATGATGCTAAAGCTGAAAATCCAGTAACTTTGGCCACCTCATGCGAAGAGTTGACTCATTGGAGAAGATTTTAATGCTGGGAGGGATTGGGGGCAGGAGGAGAAGGGGACGACTGAGGATGAGATGGCTGGATGGCATCACTGACTCGATGGACGCAGCTCTGGGTGAACTCCGGGAGTTGGTGATGGACAGGGAGGCCTGGCGTGCTGCAATTCATGGGGTCGCAAAGAGTCGGACACGACTGAGCGACTGAACTGAACTGGACTGATGCTGGTGGCTTTGAAGAAAGAGGACGGAGCCAAGAGGCAAAGAATACAGGTGGAATTCCAGAAGCTGGAAAAGGCAAGGAAGCAGAGTGTGTGCTTGAGTCTCCACAAGGAACACAGCCCTGCTGACAACTTTGTTTTAGCCTGGTGAGACCCATTTCAGACTTCTGCTGTCTAGAACTGTGACCTCTTAAGTTTATGTTGTTTTAAGCCACTAAATTGTGGTAATTTGTTATAGCTGCTATAGGAGACTAATAGAATACTTATTACAGTTGTATTTTTTTTGTTATTCTGCCTTTTTTGTTCACCTTTAAGTTCTATAAAAGTAGAGCCCAGTATCTGACATATATAAGCACTGGATAAATACTTGAAAACTGATTTTGCTCCACAGGGGCAAGCAGTAATGGCATCATGAGATCTTCCCCAGACTTTGTGACTATAGACAATAACCTTGACCAGAATACCCATTCATTCATTCATTCATTTTTCCATCCATTTTCATCCCTTCACACATTTGCTTTTATTTTCAAGGTGTAATGTCAGACAATTAGGATAAAAAAGTGATCAAAACAGACCTGATCTTTCGCTTGAGATGAATTTAAGTGGTGCCTCTTGCTACCCAAGGGCTTCCTTTTATATCTCACGGTTGTGCCCAAGTAGCCAAAATAACTGATTGTTGGGGGCGGGGGGGGGGGGGGGGGAGCGGCGAGGGGGGGGGCGGTAGTTCAAATCTTTGGTGAAAAAGCTTGTTTATATTTGCTACATCATTTAAACATGGATTTGTAATTGGAAGATGTATATAGGAAAGTTGTTTGTAAGTTCATACAGTTATAGGATATAGTTTTAGTGAACGCAGTAAACTTGTATCAGTTATATATTGAGGTAAATCCCACTATTCTCTCCCCATGGAAGAGAAACAGGCAAAGTTAAAGGTGATCAAATTGGTAGAGACCAGGCCCAGTGACAGCACTGACCATGGCTCTCTCAGTCAGGCCAAGACTTTGTGTGATTATTTTTTTCTGATTCCATCAGGTAAAAGAACATGAGATATAAAGTAGAAAAGTAACAGTATAATAGTATTCAGTTCAGTTCAGTCGCTCAGTCGTGTCCGACTCTTTGCAACCTCATGAATTGCAGCACGCCAGGCCTCCCTGTCCATCACCAACTCCCGGAGTTCACTCAAACTCATGTCCATTGAGTTGGTGATGCCATCCAGCCATCTCATCCTCTGTCGTCCCCTTCTCCTCGTGCCCCCAATCCCTCCCAGCATCAGAGTCTTTTCCAGTGAGTCAACTCTTCGCAGGAGGTGGCCAAAGTACTGGAGTGTCAGCTTCAGCATCAGTCCTTCCAAAGAAATACCAGGGTTGATCTCCTTCAGAATGGACTGGTTGGATCTCCTTGCAGTCCAAGGGACTCTCAAGAGTCTTCTCCAACACCACAGTTCAAACACATCAATTCTTCAGCACTCAGCTTTCTTCACAGTCCAACTCTCACATCCATATATGACCACAGGAAAAACCATAGCCTTGACTAGACGGACCTTTGTTGGCAAAGTATCTCTGCTTTTTAATATGCTATCTAGGTTGGTCATAACTTTCCTTCCAAGGAGTAAGTAAGCGTCTTTTAATTTCACGGCTGCAGTCAGCATCTGCAGTGATTTTGGGGCCCCCCAAAATAAACTCTTTGACACTGTTTCCACTGTTTCGCCATCTATTTCCCCAGAAGTGATGGGATAATAGTATTAGAAAGTACAAATATTGCATAAGCAAAAAATAGGGGGGAAGCACACACATGTCCACATGCCGCATACTTACTGAAAAACCTCTCTTGGAGAAGGAAATGGCAACCCACTCTAGTATTTTGCCTAGAGAATCCTGTGGACAGAGGAGCCTGGTGGGCTGCTGTCCATAGGGTCGCACAGAGTTGGACACGACTGAAGCGACTTAGTAGCAGCAGCAGCAGCAGCTTGTTATCTTGCTTAATATAGGGGCCTCACGTAAAGAGAGTCGGCTACACAGTTTTGGAAACTATATTGCCTTTTGCTGAAGGTTTGAAGTTGTCACAATTAAAGTATATAACATATTAACATATGTCATATTTTATGTTGTGATATATCATATAGCATACAAGGAAAATACCATATAGAGTTCCATTTGATGAGACTGTATGTATAAAAGAGACCTTACATACTCTGGAAAATGGTTTGATTTTAAGATTTTAATGTGAAAGTGTAGCCTATTAAAAATGATGGGGGGGGGGGTGTTCCATAATCATTAGATTTTTAAGGAGCTCTTTTTTCTACCCTGGAACATAAGCTGTTTTGTGCGTCTCTCCCTTGTATTTCCATTTTTAGCATCCAGTTCCTAAACCTGGGTTGGGGAAAACCTCAGCACTACGTATACAGGAGGGACAGTAGAAGCGAGGAGCGGTCACAAGGTCGAGGCCGCGCAGCCGGCCGCGGGGAGCGCAGCCCGCAGCCCCGCAGCGCAGACGCGCGGCCCGGAGGGCGGCCGGCGGGCCCAGCGTGCGCTCTGCCGCCGCCTGCGGGAGAGACGGCGTCTCCACATCCTTGAGAGACTTGGAAAACAGCCCATCCCAGTAAGACGCATCCTCTCACTTTACATAATAAACGTAGTATCAACGGTCATTCGCTCCACTTCCGTCAGTTCAGCTCAGTTCAGTTCAGTTCAGTCGCTCAGTCGTGTCCGACTCTTTGCGACCGTGCTTGCTTTTTTAAGGCTTAACCATTTTGGTGGTTTGGTAGCTGGTGGTGAAGTGAAGTCGCTCAGTCGTGTCCGACTCTGCGACCCCATGGACTGTAGCCTACCAGGCTCCTCCGTCCCTGGGATTCTCCGGGCAGGAATACTGCAGTGGGTTGCCATGTACCTCCTTGATCTTATTTTGCCTTCTCATGATGACTGAAGTTGAGCCCTGTTCATAATGTGCCTGTTGTTCACTGAAATCCCTCTTTTGGGAGATGCATCCTTCGGTTTTTTCACCCATTTTTCCATTGGGTTGCCTGCCTTTTCCTTACGGGCTTGAGTTCTTTAATTCTGAATGGGAGCACTTTGTCAGATACAAGTTAAAAAACCTTTTTTTCCTCATACTTGAAGTTTCTCTTTTCATTCTTATAACTGTATCTTTTGATGAACAGAGTTCCTAATTTCAAGGTAAACGGAAAATTTCCATTTATTGTAAATACGCACAATTGTAAACTTACTGTAAATTGTGAAGTCCAACTTAACAGTGTCTTCCTTCACGGTCAGTCTTTTCTAGGTCTTGTTTAAGAAATCTTGGCCTACACCAATGTTATGCACATATTTTCCAATGCTATTTTCTAGAAGCTTTATCATTTAACCTTTCACATTTAGATCTACCATCTACCTGAAACTGATTTTTGTGTAAGGGTGACACTGGGGTGAAGATTCACTTTTTCTCTGCTGCACTATTCAGTTGACCATTGAGAAACCACCCTTTCCTCGCGGTACTGCCCTTGTCATAAATCAGGTGACTGTGTATGTATGCCTGCGGCTCTGTTTCTAGTCTCCGTCCCACTGTCATTTGTTTATCCTTGGGCCACAGACATGTATTTCTTTTGTAATGCAACTAGAATAGAAGCAAAGTTATTTTTTAAGATCCACAGTTTGTCTGCTGTGTCTTCTAGCATTCCCAGCAATGTGACAGTATCTTAATGGAGATTCCGGAGGAACTAATCTAGGTCTTTCTTTCAAAATTAAATATTAATGGGATTTACTACTACTAAAGAGCTAAAGAGCCTCTTGATGAAAGTAGAAGAGGAGAGTGAAAAGGTTGGCTTAAAACTCAACATTCAGAAAACTAAGATCATGGCATCCAGTCCCATCACTTCATGGCAAATAGATGGGAAACAATGGAAACAGAGACTTTATTTGGGGGGGGCTCCAAAATCACTGCAGATGATGACTGCAGCCATGAAATTAAGACACTTGCTCCTTGGAAGAAGAGCTATGACAAACCTGGGCAATGTATTAAAAAGCAGAGACGTCACTTTGCCAACAAAGGTCCTCATAGTCAAAGCTATGGTTTTTCCATTAGCCACGTATGGATGTGAGAGTTGGACCGTACAGAAGTCTGAGTGCTGAGGAACTGATGCTTTTGAACTGTGGTGTTGGAGAAGACTCTTGAGAGTCCCTTAGACTGCAAGGAGATCCAACCAGTCAATCATAAAGGAAAAAAGTCCTGAATATTCATTGGAAGGACTGATGATGCAGCTGAAACTCCAATACTTTGGCCACCTGATGCAAAGAATTGATGCATTTGTGCTGGGGTCCAGCCCCAGTGGATCCAGGGTGATTTGAAGGTGGGGACGGAGTCAGCATCCTTGGAAATAACTTATTTAATTACAGATAGAGAGGGATTAGAAAATTAGCAGAGAAAAAGAGGCTGAATAACTTGGTTTGCATGGAATACCAATCACCACCTATGTAGGCCGCAGGCGTCTTCCCGTGCTCCTGAAGGAGACACTGAGCCCCCCAACCCCGACCCCGGTCCGATCTTAGAAGCCCAGGCAAAATTAGTAGGCTTGGTGGGTGCCCATGCACCAGATGGGAATTCGGCCAGAAAATAGTAGGAGAGAAAAAGAGGCCGAATAACTTCGTTTACGTGCTGCTGCTGCTGAGTCGCTTCAGTCGTGTCCGACTCTGTGTGACCCCATAGACGGCAGCCCACCAGGCTCCCCCGTCCCTGGGATTCTCCAGGCAAGAACACTGGAGTGGGTTGCCATTTCCTTCTCCAATGCAGGAAAGTGAAAAGTGAAAGTGAAGTCGCTCAGTCGTGTCCGACTCCCAGCAACCCCATGGACTGCAGCCTACCAGGCTCCTCCGTCCATGGGATTTTCCAGGCAAGAGTACTAGAGTGGGGTGCCATGTTTACATGGGATACCAACAAAATTCCAAGACAAGGAATTTGCACCATCTATGTTGGGCCACCGGTGCCACTTGAATATGAGAAGGTGCCCCTCCTTAGGCTCCTTCTCGCGTGGGCTTGAAAGCTGGGACAAGTAAGAAGACATGGCGAGCACCCACGTTCCAGATGGGAATTCAGCCAGAAAAACGGGGAGCAAGAAAGAACGACATGGGGGAATCAGTCTTTCCAGAAACTGATCGGATTTCTTTATTTTGGGGTTTGCTTATATATCTTTTGTTACACATAGGGATGAATACAGAGTCACGTGGGGGTCAGCAGTCCTGACCTTTATCAAAATCAGGTGCTTTACATAAAAAAAAAGATCTTAGGGGTTTTACATCATCTTCTGGCTATGAGGCCTGCTGACATTTTCGACCCTTTTTTTCTGATAACCAAAAAACTTATTTTTTCTTAAACCAGGCACCACCCTCCAAATAAAGTTGCATTCCTATAGGGTGAGGGTGTAGTGAGTTACAATCAAGAAAGGAATGTATTTAACCCAAGGTTAACATGATTAATCTTAAAGGTTAATACTTATTTCTCCTATATGCTAGTTGTATTCATTATAAGAGCAGGGAATATGGAGATTTAGCAGCAAACATCAGCCCAACAAATAAAAATCCTTTCACCAATGCTCCCCTTAAGATCTATTTAGTCTTAAGATAGTGATAAAGTTACATTTTTACATAGCAAGGACACAGTGATTTATAACAAAGTACAGTGATCTATTACAAAAGAGAAAATCCATTAACTCAAAAAGTCTAGTATTGCTAACCTTAAAAACTACTATATTTCCTTTTCTATATTCCAAATACATTGATTAATATATTCCCAGGTGCCTAAGGATATGGAGGCCTGGTGGCAATCATTGACTCAACAATGAGAAAGGCCCTATGCTAATTAAGATTCTCAAAATACTCCAAACTCTCTGTGCTGTTTATGGTTGAAGTGAAGTGAAGTGACGTTGCTCAGTCGTGTCTGACTCTTTGCGACCCCATGGACTGTAGCCTACCAGGCTCCTCTGTCCATGGGATTTTCCAGGCAATAGTCCTAGAGTGGATTGCCATTTCCTTCTTCAGGGGATCTTCCCAACCCAGGGATTGAACCCGGGTCTCCCTCATTGTAGACAGACGCTTTACTGTCTGAGCCACCAGGGAAGTCCTGTTTATGGTTGAGAGGTAGTAAACAATCACTTGAATAGTGGCAGGAGTATGGATAATCCTGTCACACAAGCTAGTTTGCCAGCAGAGAGGTTTGACCTGAGACACCCTTGTCACACCCAGGGCAGGGAATTAGCAGTAATTATTGGCACAACAAATGAAAAACCCTTCACCAATATAATTCCTAACCAACCCACTATACTAATAATTTCTAACTCCCCAAAAGAATTTGCCTTTAGTAAGTCTAAAACATCTTGTGCCTCTCAGGTTGGGAGGCTATAAACAATCACATGTGGCCGGACGAACCTATACAGGTGGGCTAGATAACCTTCAGAGGAGTTCGTAAGTTGAAACACTCTTGTCATGCCCAGGAATTTTTATTGACTTGGAGCTGCATGTTTACTCCTTCTCCAAGAGAACCGGTGGGGAACAGCCCCCCATAAAGTCAGAGGTGTAGGTGAGAGCATGAAACAGTAAAGTGGATAGACTCTGGTTTTGGGGGTAGATGCTTGGGAAAAGGAGGTTTCCTGAGGCTTGATCACGCCTTTTCATATGCCAAGCCTCCTTCCTCATGACCTTTGCCATGGGCGGAGTTCCTCACACTGGCTCCCGGCACATTTGAAAAGACCCTGATGCTGGGATAGATTGAAAGCAGGAGAAGGGGATGACAGAGGATGAGATGGTTGGATGGCGTCACCGACTTGATGGGCATGAGTTTGAGCAAACTCTGGGAGTTGGTGATGAACAGGGAAGCCTGGCATGCTGTAGTCCATGGGGTCGCAAAGAGTCAGACACAACTGAGCGACTGAACTGACTACTAACTACACAGTATTTACTGTGTGCCAGGTACTCTTCTAGGCACTGTACACACACTAAACTCATTTAATCTTCCCAATAGCTCTATGAAATAGGTATAGATAAGGATGAGATGGTTGGATGGCATCATGGACTCGATGGATATGAGTTTGAGCAGTCTTTGGGAGATAAGTGAAGGACAGGGAGGCCTGGCATGCTGCAGTTCGTAGAGTCACAAAGAGTCAGACACTACTGAGCGACTGAACAACAGCTGAGGAAGCCATCCCAAATTACCCAACTAGTAAGTGGTGGAGCCAGGACTTGAACACAGGCGGTAGGCCCCAGACTCTGTATTCTCAACCACTAACTACCCTTTACTGCCTTACCGCATCTCTTAGGCAATATATTTTCTTGTTAACATGCAGCCAGGCAACAGAGGGGCAGGAGCACCAACATCCCAGCCCCAGTTCAGTTCAGTTCAGTCGCTCAGTCGTGTCCAACTCTTTGCGACCCCATGAATCGCAGCACGCTAGGCCTCCCTGTTCATCACCATCTCCCGGAGTTCACTCAATCTCACGTCCATCGAGTCCGTGATGCCATCCAGCCATCTCATCCTCGGTCATCCCCTTCTCCTCCTGCCCCCAATCCCTCCCAGCATCAGAGTCTTTTCCAATGAGTCAATTCTTCGCATGAGGTGGCCAAAGTACTGGAGTTTCAACTTCAGCATCATTCCCTCCAAAGAAATCCCAGGGTTGATCTCCTTCAGAATGGACTGGTTGGATCTTCTTGCAGTCCAAGGGACTCTCAAGAGTCTTCTCCAACATCACAGTTCAAAAGCATCAATTCTTCAGCGCTCAGCTTTCTTCACAGTCCAACTCTCACATCCATACATGACCACAGGAAAAGCCATAGCCTTGACTAGACGGACCTTAGTCGCCAAAGTAATATCTCTGCTTTTGAATATGCTATCTAGGTTGATCATAACTTTTCTTCCAAGGAGTAAGCGTCTTTTAATTTCATGGCTGCAGGCACCATCTGCAGTCATTTTGGAGCCCAGAAAAATAAAGTCTGACACTGTTTCCCCATCTATTTCCCATGAAGTGATGGGACCGGATGCCATGATCTTTGTTTTCTGAATGTTGAGCTTTAGGCCAACTTTTTCACTTTCCTCTTTCACTTTCATCAAGAGGCTTTTTAGCTCCTCTTCACTTTCTGCCATAAGGGTGGTGTCATCTGCATATCTGAGGTTATTGATATTTCTCCTGGCAATCTGTTGCTCCATGTCCAGTTCTAACTGTTGCTTCCTGACCTGCATACAGATTTCTCAAGAGGCAGGTCAGGTGGTCTGGTATTCCCATCTCTTTCAGAATTTTCCACAGTTTATTGTCATCCACACAGTCAAAGGCTTTGGCATAGTCAATAAAGCAGAAATAGATGTTTTTCTGGAACTCTCTTGCTTTTTCCATGATCCAGTGGATGTTGGCAATTTGATCTCTGGTTCCTCTGCCTTTTCTAAAACCAGCTTGAACGTCTGGGAGTTCATGGTTCACGTATTGCTGAAGCCTGGCTTGGAGAATTTTGAGCATTACTTTACTAGCATGTGAGATGAGTGCAATTGTGTGGTAGTTTGAGCATTCTTTGGCATTGCCTTTCTTTGGAATTGGAATGAAAACTGACCTTTTCCAGTCCTGTGGCCACTGCTGAGTTTTCCAAATTTGCTGGCGTGAGTGCAGCACTTTCACAGCATCATCTTTCAGGATTTGAAACAGCTCAACTGGAATTCCATCACCTCCACTAGCTTTGTTCTTAGTGATGCTTTCTAAGGCCCACTTGACTTCACATTCCAAGATGTCTGGTTCTAGATTAGTGATCACATCATCATGACTATCTGGGTCGTGAAGATCTTTTTTGCACAGTTCTTCCGTATATTCTTGCCACCTCTTCTTAATATCTTCTGCTTCTGTTAGGTCCATACCATTTCTGTCCTTTATCGAGCCCATCTTTGCATGAAATGTTCCCTTGGTATCTCTAATTTTCTTCAAGAGATCTCTAGTCTTTCCCAATCTGTTGTTTTCCTCTATTTCTTTGCATTGATCACTGAAGAAGGCTTTCTTATCTCTTCTTGCTATTCTTTGGAACTCTGCATTCAGATGCCTATATCTTTCCTTTTCTCCTTTGCTTTTTGCTTCTCTTCTTTTCACAGCTATTTGTAAGGCCTCCTCAGACAGCCATTTTGCTTTTTTGCATTTCTTTTCCATGGGGATGGTCTTGATCCCTGTCTCCTGTACAATGTCACAAACTTCATTCCATTGTTCATCAGGCACTCTATCAGATCTAGGCCCTTAAATCTATTTCTCACTTCCACTGTATAATCATAAGGGATTTGATTTAGGTAATACCTGGTCTAGCAGTTTTCCCTACTTTCTTCAATTTAAGTCTGAATTTGGTAATAAGGAGTTCATGATCTGAGCCACAGTCAGCTCCTGCTCTTGTTTTTGTTGACTGTATAGAGCTTCTCCATCTTTGGCTGCATAGAATATAATCAATCTGAGCCCCAGAGCATCAATAATACCAGAGCAATCTGAATGTGGAAGGCCCTCACTCGCCCCATCCATTCACTCATTCGCTGGGGTGCTGAGTATTCATTTGAAGGCAGACTGGGAAACTTAGCTTGGCTAACTCTCCACACACTGGGGCTTGATATAAAGACCTTTAGAGATATGGCTCCTGTTTTCCTTTTCAACCATCTCCCTCCAAAATCCCCAAATGTGCTGTCCTGGGTTCACTTATGTGAATCAGCCAGGTTCAGCACCAAGAGGAGACACAGGAGAGGCTCAGGAAAAGAGAGTTTATTATAGTTGCAGGTCCTAGGAACAGGACCCACACCATGCAGAGCCATGTGGGGAAGCACCAGCGTCAGTCAGGAGGCAGTGACAGGAGCAAGGGGTGAGCCTGGGGTGGCCTTTATCCGTTTCTGCATTCTGCAGGAAAGGCAAGGCAGGGCAGGGTAATGACTTGGGACTGGCAAGCTCGAATCATTCCAGCAGGCCCCAGGCTAAGGGAGTTCCCTGGTTGCCTGGATGACGAAGACGGAGGGATGCTGCTTTCTGGGGGATTAGGGCCAGATGGTGCAGGTATGGCTCTGGATTGGTGAGTTTTGCTATCAGAGGCCCGCTTCTGGCTGAGCCCTTTGCTACCTCTAAGAATTGGCTAGTCCCAATAGGGCAGTCTCTCCCTAGCCAGGAAAAAAAAAATTAAGATGTTAAAATGTAATATACAGAGTATTTGTAAAAAGCATAAATATACGTATTCAAACTACCTATAGTACTCAATGGCCATGCGCTTCATCTCGGAGCTTATACTTTTCCTCTGACTGCACTCGTCTAAATCTTAGATCAAATACCACTTTGTCAGGTCAAAGCCCTGATGACCAGATACCTAAGAACTTTCCCCACATCACACCCTGGTGGCCGTAGCACTTTTCAGATTGCTGTAATTATTGGTTAACACGCCTGTTTCCTCTACTAATTGTCTTACCCTTCTGAGCACCTCTGGAGTGGGAATGGGAAGCAATGTCACTTGAATGAACATGTAAGAGAGAAACCCTTCCTTCCAGAGACGATATTCCACTCTCTACTCTTTTTTTTCTAATGTGTACCACAAAACACACTTACAACATGGTGTGAAAGCTCCTTCTTGCCTTCTTTCATTAAAGGCTGTGACATCAACCGAGGCCTCTTTCTCACTGAGGCTGGGGTGACTGAAGCAGAAGGCCCAGCATCTTCATTGGTTAACTACTGAAATCAGTAGCCACAGTTTTAATATCATAGAATTTATTAGCAAGAAGGCACAAATTTCACACTAAAGTATATAAAATTCCAGTGTTTATGGTTATTATAAGTCTATCCTAATGACTTAATTGTCACAACAAGTGGTAAGCAAAGGATATCATTTCCATTGTAAAGATGTGGAATGAAACTCAAAGATGCCAAATGACTTGGTGTAAAGTCACAAAGCTCGTGAGTGACAAAGGGCAAAATTTTAATTCAAATACATAGCTTCTGCTATTAAATTTGAAGCATTTTCCATTAAGCCATACTGCTCTTCCATTTACATTTATTTCCTCTTAGCTTTTATTGTCAGTGTTTACAGACAACAAAAAAGTACCTGTTTCACCTGTTTCATGCCTGCAAGCACTGAATTAATGGGCACTTTGAATGCTTCTCAGTCTAGGTAAACAGCAGACCTTCTCAAAAGGCAGTTTGGTAGGGAAGCAGCACAAGAAGTAAGCAAACATGAACATCACATGATAGAGAATGATGTACAGACTTGTTTTCAGGGCCTGTGCATTTCTAAGGACGGTACAAAGCACACGGCAGCTTGTAAAGGACCTCTAGGTGAACCTAGGGTTGCTTCATGATGAAATGACCAAGAGATTTACCAAATGTTTCCATGTTATCAGAAAAATTACGGATATAAGATACAAAGTATAGTGGGTGGGGAGCTTCCCAAGAACCTGCCTGCCAACGCAAGAGACACAGGAGACGCAGGCTTGATCCCTGGGTCGAGAAGATTCCCTTGAGGAGGTAATGGCAACCCACTCCAGTATTCTTGCCTGGATAATCCCATGGACAAATAAGCCTGGCAAAAGAGCTGGACACAACTGAGGGACTGAGCACGCACGCACAGTGGGTTGGTGTTACAGAAACGGACAAAAGACTACAGGTCTAGCAGAGAATTAGGCACGTGAACCCAAAGTTTAAATCATGCGATATGAACACAGGAGTCAACAATACAGGAAAACCCGAGCGCACTCTTATATACTTCACCAAAGTAAAAATAGTACTGTGCAAAACTACTTCAAATGTCTTTTCTCTGCCTTAATTTATCAGCAGATGAGCCAACTGACCTGTGTTTTGAAATTTCCACTTACAAACATTCACATGAATATTAACTTCTCATATGTGGAATGAGAGTTGTTATTTTTTTCATAAGCTTCTGAGTAGGTGGCTTTATAAATCCAGGCTGGTATGTTTACTTATCTCTGAGCCTTTTAGAAAGGCATCTCTGTACGCCGACCCTTAAGAAAGCAGAATTTCAGATCCTCAACTTATTAGCCTCCCCTCTTTCTCCTCAGTCATCCTCAAGGTTCCGGTAACGCTTTTAAAGGATTCGGCTTCAGCAATGGCTGGAGACACCAGATCCAGCAGTGTATTCCTAAATGCTACTTCACAAAATACATACTAAATCAAACAGGAAAGAGAAACACTAATAATATGCTTTATTCTATATTTTCAATTTGGTAATATAAACAATATTTACATAGCAATACATTTAAGTATTTACATAGCATTAACCAGAAGGCAGAAAAAAATGTTGCTTTGGGCATTAATGACCATTATACTTGAATAAAAGGTGACTTTCAAGTTCACAGTATACAATGAAAAGGATTATTAAAGAGTACTTTGAAAAAAAATGATATCATGCAGAATTATTGGCTATGTGGCTCAGGCCTAAGTTCGCTTTCAATAAACCACTTTCACATAACATGATAACTTACAGTTCATTTGTTATTTATAATCTTTAAACACAATTGAAGAGCAAATGTTTGGAAGTGCTTTTAAAATGTTGAGTAATTAAAATGTATAAAAAACTATCGGGGAAAATGTCACATATTACAGCTCAATAATATAAGTGATATTTATATATTATAGATATAAATACACTTCATAGAAACAGCATACTTCAGGGAAACAAAGGAATGAGAGTGTACCACTTCACAAACTGCCTATTAATCCAGTAGTGAATCAGTTCACTGCCAGAGTGAGCAACTGAGTCAGCCCACATACAATTTCAAATATCTAAGTAAACTTGAAAATATTTTCAACATTTATTTAACCATAAAATATGTAAAACAAAATGAACTGAAAACTAGGCTTGAACTGGAATCAATTTTTTTTCAATGTGAGAAAATATACACAAATCTAGTTATAAAATAATCTTACAGACACAAATGATGGGGACTGTTTTGATTATCATTTAAAAAATGTTATGCTGAAAGCAATTTAGACTTTTTTTTTGGTCCCATTGTCAGAGCTATCTAGTTTATGAGCTGGTGAATTAAATACCACGCATAACAGGAAAACAATATTTTCCATTGTATCATATTACATATTCACAAAGCAAGTTTATGTTTCTATGAGTTATAAAAATAAATCTTCCTGTAGATTAAAAAACAAATAAAAATAGAATAATCTGTATTACAAGTTTTAAAAAATATAGCAAACTGACTTGATAATCATGACCTTTTTTTTTTGGCCATGATTATAATTGTCCTTATCTACTCAATAAATTAAATCAGGAATCTTTGATCCACCAGTGTTTTGGATGCCAAATTCTTCTGTCCTACTGCATTACGAATAAATCTAAAAATCTGAAAAAAAAAAAAAAGTAAAAACAATTCAGAGAGAAAATACATACAAAGGAAAGTAAATGTGAATGTCAGTTAAAATATCTAAATTAAACTAGCCAATTCTTGCAGCTATTTTCATGTAGCAGACACCTGAATTCCATGGTGATATACAAAACTATTTCAAGACTATCATCTTTCATAATACTGAAGCAGTGTATGTCCCTATTCAGAATATGTTTTAATAAATTAACACAAATTCCCTTATGTTCATAGGAATATACTTTGAAATATTTGGCAAGACAAGTTTCCCCTAGCTCTAAAATCTATGGAAATATCAAAAGAACTGTTAGGGAAAAAATGTGTTCCTAATTCCAGATCTCTATCAAGAACTAACTCATCATACCACTAATTCATACACTACTTTGACCTAAGTGGGGAATATGTCGGTGATACGAATGCTAACATTTCTAGAACAAACTTGGCTTTTCTTGAAGTCTCCATTTCAGGTTCCACACTGATCCACACAGCTGTTTTTTCATCCAAGCAGGTAGGTGATATGTGAATTGAAAGTTATACTGGCTGAGCCCTGAGCTAGATCTCAGAGTTTGCCTCTTGTAATGGTAACATTGGTGCAGATGGTAAATGGGATTCTAATTCTGCTCAATGCTGGCATCTAAGAGAGAAAGGTAACTTAAGTGTCTTCCTACTGGATTTCTTTCACATTTGGTCAAGCAACTTATGCCCTCCACAAGTCCTTGGTATTTCACTGACTCTGCAGGAGAGTGTAAAATGAACTTGGTTGAAATGTTTTTCCTTTCTTTGGCAGGGCTAATCAAATTCTAAATCTTTATAAATTCTGAGTGTAAGTAGACACTGATACTCTCTGCAATAAAAATAAATATCCACTTCCCACATATTTTTCTTCAAAGAAATCCACAAAAAATTCTTAAATTTACCTCTTGTTGTAGATATGTAAGGAAGGCTGCTAAAACAAAATTTTGGCAAGCCAAATCCACAACACAGAAGAACATCAGATCATAAATAAGAAGAGTAGCTTCATTTCCATAATACAGAACATTGCTGAAAGAATATCCTTCATCTATTAAAAAAAAAGGCAATTTAGAAGATATAAACTAGAAATTTAAAAATAGAATAATAAATGTGATAAATTTCTGGTGATAAAACTTGAATATTTAAAATAACTAGTTACTATAATACTCCATGGTTATTATATGTCAATTATACTTGAATTTAAAAAAAAGAAAAAATATTTCATGACTTATAAAAAATAAACAAGGGGTATTAAATTTGCTAATCTAAAACGTTAACCAAGGAAAGTAGTTTTAACATTTGCAGCAAAAGCTTGGTAACTGCTACTAATTTAAGTATACAGTCTGTATTTTTCAATGATCAGATAATGAATGTCCTTTCTCTATTTGTTTATATAACTAAAGGTTAAAGAATCTTAGAAAAATTCTCAAAGATAAGATTAAATTTAAAAAGCAAAACACACTCTCTTGTATAGCAGAGCATTGTAACAGCATTGTAAATCAACTATACTTCAAATTTTTTTTTTTAAGGCAAAACAAAACCAGCAAGGACTAGAAGAGTGTGTTACAATGTATGCCTCAAACAGTTCCCCAAGGTTCTGCTCTGACACCTCTTTTCACTCGCCAAGCAGGGGTGGGTTCATCCTTTTGGGG
This sequence comes from Budorcas taxicolor, assembly GCF_023091745.1. Lineage (NCBI taxonomy): Eukaryota > Metazoa > Chordata > Mammalia > Artiodactyla > Bovidae > Budorcas > Budorcas taxicolor. The sequence continues at coordinate 83,507,057 of NC_068923.1, forward strand.
ATGTGAACACCCTTGTAAGATTCTAATGAAAGGTACAGATCCTTTCACAGGAGGCAGTGGGGAAAGCACACACATATGATTCTCACACACAATTTCAGAGAGGGCCAGAGCTTCTTCAGTGATGCAGTGGCCCAGGAACACCCAGTTAGGACCCTTGTTTTTATACAAAAGGGCATCTGGCTTGCTTATAACACTTTTTTTGATCAGGATGCTAGTTACAGGAATATATTCAGTTTGTGAAAATTCACTGAGCATGAAGCTATATCCTTACAAGATGTGCACTTCTGTGCATATACTTGTATACATATTCTAACAAACAAGCCAGCTCTGTAGACTCTTCCCGGGCAACCTTTCACTGCTGCTGCTCCAGCAATGACCTCCTCTGACGAGACTTCCCAACTTACTGTGCACTTTGACGTTCCCCTCAGATCCAGTCCCCCAGCCCCTTACATTTAATGGCCGACAGGACATCTCTTCCAAGATGTCTCAAAGGTGCCACAAGACACCACATACTCAAAACCAAACTCATCCTGTTCCCCTCACAACCTGATCCTCCACCTGCACTCCACTCCGTCTCTCGGTGAAGGGCGGCACCACCGCCAGCCACCTCGCCAAGCTGGAAGTCCACATCATTTTTGACTGCTTCTTCTCTCCTACCCCTTCTTTCCCTTAACATTTCTGGCAATCTCTTCCTCTTTATCCCATCACTACTGCCTTTGCTCATATTCTCATTTCCCTACAGAGATGAAGATGGTGATGATGATTGTATTATTATTATTAGAAATGGTAACAACATCATTTTACTGAGTGCCTACCCACACCAGGTTCTTTACACAACGATTACACATGTGTAAACACAACAACCTTTAGAAGGTTATATTTTACAGGAGTTTCATAATTAAAGTTCAGAAAGGAAAACAACTTTCTCACGTTCACAAAACTAGTAGCAGATTTCAAACCCAAGACCAGAAGACTCTGAAAGCTATATTCTTAATGACTAAGTCATATTATTATAGTCTTGCATCTGTTTAACTCCTGCCAAAATAATTCTTCCAATTTATGAATCAGATATGAAGGCTTTCTGATGACATCCATGTTCATTAAAAGTGGTTTCCAAATTATTCTGATCATGTATCCCTATCAGAATAAAATGTTGAGCATGCATCTCATAATAGGCATAGTTTATGAATTACTACTACATATAATTTTAAACATATATAAATTAAGAATGATGGAATTGCAAATATACAAATAGACTTTTTAATACTTTCTTTTCATACCTTCATGGAGCAACCAGTGCATGTCCTGTAGGACAAAACATTTTTTAAAAATGTTTCTGAAAACAAGTGCTCTATGGATAAAATAAAGCAAAACTCCTTAAGGTGTCAGACAAGGCCTTTGGGATTCGGTCTCTGCCCTCTTTATCATTCATGCACTCTCTCACTCCATTCCAGACTTCAATCATAAGGTTCGTAAGTACATAATGCCCTCTCCCCCTTCTGCACAAATGTCTTCACCTCTCTTCCCTGGACCCTCCTGTTTGACAACTAACTTATTGTTAAGACCCAGTTCAGACTTCACCATGTTGTCATCTGGCTTCACTCTGCGTCTAGCTAAGTTTCCATTCCACACCCAGTATAATTCGTGTCTGCACACACTTCTGTCCCAGCATCACTCCACTCATCCATCACATGCCTACCTTCCACAATCTGCTATCAAGATGCCCAAGGGAGGGACCATTGGTCTGTGTATCCCAGGACTGGCACAACATGTGCTTCTCAATAACACGAGGGTAAGTGATATCCAGGCCAGGATACTGGGTATAGCATACCATTTCCATTCTTCCCAAGCCACACAAGAGGTTATTAACATATGTATTAAAAGTGACATACTTTCTTTTTAATGATAAAAAAACCATTTTAGTCACTATTCCTGTCATATATATGTGCCATTTTTAAGAAGTTGGATAAAACAAAAACTTAAGATAAATCATGAACATTATTCTTTAAATGTTTCATAAGTGTGGCACTGAATGAATATTTCAATACATAAACTTTTATGTATTTGTTTTACTATCTCTTCCATGTTTACAACTGATTTTAAAACTCAGCTTCATTTTTTACTTTTTTGTAGAATAATTATCTTGTATATATGTTTCTTCCTACATGACCTATAATAAAATGGGACATAGAAAACTACTATAATTCCTTGAAGTTTACTAAGTTTTCTAGATAAAGGTATAAAATCAAAAGACAATAACTACAATTATGTTCTTTCAAGCTTGGGAAATAAAAATAAAGTTCATCAAGGGCATCTGAAGGATACCATTGTAAAAGATGCTTTTTTCCATTGGTTCCATGAATTCCATTCCAAGAATTCTTTCAAGAAGCAATTTATCTTTTATAAAGTAGTCCATTTCCTTATGAACCTAATACAAAAAATAAGAGTCATTTGAAAATAGCAGTGAAATAAATGCTTCCCAATTTTTATAAAATCAGAAGGAAAGAAAAATGAAAGTACCCAAAGAAAATCTTTGGGTTTGGTTCTTCAAAGACAATTTATTACACTGGATTTTATAACAAAATTCTCTTTAAGAATGTTTTAAATTTTAAACTCTGATAGTAGTACTTAGGGCTAGCTGTACTGAAAATCAGTTTATAACGAGCTTTTCATAAATACAACCATAGCATATTTCTACAATAAATAATTGATAATATTTGGTAACTAACAAAATTCCAGTATAGACATATTTTAAGGTAATCATCATGCTAATAGACATGTAACAATCTCGTTTTACTTTTACATAACCTAACTCCATCCACAAAGTATTAATTTTTTCAGCCAAAACAGTATTAGTTTTTACAGCAAAAACAACCAACCAACCAACCAACCAACTCCACAAGGGTTCTAAGTTCACTGACTTGGTTGACAGAAGAAATAACTGACATTCCTGGTTACCCTTTTAAATACTGCATTTTGACTCTAGCTTAGAAATAAATGATGATACATACATGATCGATGAAAGAGCCAAGAAATTTATTCATAGTATGATATGCTTTTACATTCTGCTCAAAAGTACTTTCTGAGGAACTCAAGAGTCTCGCAGGGCCATTTTTCTAATGTGAAAAGAGACAAGGGTAAATGAAACATGCCCTATGTTCTCGGTATCTAAATAACACAAAATATTGAGAAAATATATCTGCATTGTAGTTATACAAACCCTTGTTAGTGTCTCATGAATTCTGTCATAGTGTTGCCTCATCTGGCTAGAAATTGCAATCTGAAAAGTCTGACCATCTGTATTAGGTACCAAACCTCTTTGGCTACATAAATTTTCCTGAAAAGTTAAAAAAAATTATGTTACGATCAAGATAATGAAAATTCTGCCTATCTTAAAAAGAAGATGCAATATTTAATATTACAAGACTTGGAAGCCAACTAAAGTTGTACTGAAACTCTATTTGAGACAAAGCAATTTTAATAGTATCCAAGGTTGCCACTACCCTCAAGGTCTTACTAATTTCTACATCATACCTCTGTGCAGGTGGCTTTACTCCTCCCTACTTAAAAACAAACAAACAAACAAAAACTCAAATACTAAGTTTACCATATATTGATAGTCTTAGCTTTCTTTATAATCAATTTATTGCTCTTTAATAAATGATAAAAAGTCTAGTCTAGAATTACCAACTTTTATAAATGGTCTTTTTTTGTTCTCTAAACACTTTGCATCAGTTCAGTCGCTCAGTTGTGTCCGACTCTTTGCAACCCCATGAATCGCAGCACGCCAGGCCTCCCTGTCTATCACCAACTCCCGGAGTTCACTCAGACTCACATCCATCGAGTCCGTGATGCCATCCAGCCATCTCATCCTCTGACGTCCCCTTCTCCTCCTGCCCCCAATCCCTCCCAGCATCAGAGTCTTTTTCCAGTGAGTCAACTCTTCGCATGAGGTGGCCAAAGTACTGGAATTTCAGCTTCAGCATCATTCCCTCCAAAGAAATCCCAGGGCTGATCTTCAGAATGGACTGGTTGGATCTCCTTGCAGTCCAGGGGACTCTCAAGAGTCTTCTCCAACATCACAGTTCAAAAGCATCAATTCTTCAGCACTCAGCTTTCTTCACAGTCCAACTCTCACATCCATACATGACCACAGGAAAAACCACACCCTTGACTAGACGGACCTTTGTTGGCAAAGTAATGTCTCTGCTTTCGAATATGCTATCTAGGTTGGTCATAACTTTTCTTCCAAGGAGGAAGTGTCTTTTAATTTCATGGCTGCAATCACCAAGCCAGGCTACAGCAATACGTGAACCAGGAACTTCCAGATGTTCAAGCTGGTTTTAGAAAAGGCAGAGGAACCAGAGATCAAATTGCCAACATCCGCTGGATCATGGAAAAAGCAAGAGAGTTCCAGAAAAACATCTATTTCTGCTTTATTGACTATGCCAAAGCCTTTGACTGTGTGGATCACAATAAACTGGAAAATTCTGAAAGAGATGGGCATACCAGACCACCTGACCTGCCTCTTGAGAAACTTCTATGCAGGTCAGGAAGCAACAGTTAGAACTGGACATGGAATAACAGACTGGTTCCAAATAGGAAAAGGAGTATGTCAAGGCTGTATACTGTCACCCTGCTCATTTAACTTATATGCAGAGTATATCATGAGAAACACTGGGCTAAAAGAAGCACAAGCTGGAATCAAGATTGCCGGGAGAAATATCAATAACTTCAGATATGCAGATGACACCACCCTTATGGCAGAAAGTGAAGAGGAACTAAAAGCCTCTTGATGAAAGTGAAAAAGGAAGAGTGAAAAAGTTGGCTTAAAGCTCAACATTCAGAAAATGAAGATCATGGCATCTGGTCCCATCACTTCATGGGAAATAGATGGGGAAACAGTGGAAATAGTGTCAAACACTTTCAATACACTTCCTCAATTAATTTCACTAAAAAGGTAGTGATATATGACCCAATGGTTAATGTTACAGATCAGATTTCTACTGCAAGTCTCTTTGACACAATTTGATTCCTGAGATATGTCTCTCACAGGTAACATTTTACCCTACCCTTGACCTAGCCAATTTTCATAGATGCTTCACAGTTCAGCTTAAGTATTCTTGCCTCTGTTCTTAACTTTATTTGCCTACTCTGGAGCTTAACATTCTCCTCCTTTGTCTAAACCTAAGCTCCAAACATGACACTTGGTTTTCTACTGACTTCAAGGCAGTCTATGTGTAGTGAATTTCTTTATAAAAAAAAATTCTGATTGTAGAGAATTTATAAAATACAGAGAAATACAAAAAGAAAAAACATTTGTCTATAATTGCAACACCAGGAGATACCAGCGTTTTAAGGTATTCCATTAGCTGTTGTCTAGGCATATACATAGAGATGGTATAAAATCTGGATCATACTGATATCTTTTTCATGTAACATTATATTCTGAGCAACTCTTGGGATCACTAAATGTTCTATAAAACATGAGTTTTAATGTTTACCTAAGGTTTCACTGTATAGATAAACCAATTTACTTAATATTCTTTCATTTTTATGTATTCTTTGTCCTTATAAATAACTCATGATAAAGATCCTGGACATAATCACTTATTCACATTGTTAATTATTTCCTTTAGTTAGATTCATAGAATCAGTAAGCTGAAGATAATGAACTCTAAGAAAGCTCTTGGTAACAAATGCTTTCCAGCAGGTTTATGAAAATGTATCCTAAGATCAGTGCCCATTACATCTTGTCCTTGATGCTACTAAGTATTAGCTTTTTAAAATAAAAGTTTGGTAATTTGAAGAAAATAAATATATCATTTTTACATTCATTTCCTCCATGATTTGTGAGTTTAACATTTTTAGAGGTTTTTAGTCTATTCTGTTACTTTACTTATTTTAAAAAATCTTTGTGTCATTGAAGAGGTTTTTTTTTTTTTTTTTTTTTGCTTGCTTGTTTTTTTCTTTTTCTTGGCTGTGCTCGTGCGACAAGCAGAATCTTAGTTTCCCAACCAGGGTCAAACCAGTCCCCCTGCAAAGGAAGCATAGAGTCTTAACCACTGGATTGCCAGGGAATTCCCTCTATTAAGCTTTTAACTTAGTTTGCTTATTGATTTATATGTTTTCAGTATTGTGATCAGTATCTTTGTCATATTTACTATGGAAATTTTACCCTACGTCTTTTATCTATATAATTGTGGCTATATAAATGTCCTATACATTAATAAATATTCTATACCATAAATAATACTTTGATACTTTCTCTATTTTATTCTTTGTCATCTCCCAAACTAAAATATTCTTTTCTAGGTTTTCATAGTTTCATTTTTAAAATTTAACTCTTCAATCCAGGTATAATTTCTCACAATTAACCAACTGATTCAGTTCAATGTATTAAATAAATTGTTCCTCTAAGACGCTTACTCCTTGGAAGGAAAGTTATAACCAACCTAAACAGCATATTAAAAAGCAGAGACATTACTTTGCCAACAAAGGTCCGTCTAGTCAAGGATATGGTTTTTCCAGTAGTCATGTATGGATGTGAGAGTTGGACTATAAAGAAAGCTGAGCGCCAAAGAATTGATGCTTTTAAACTGTGGTGTTGGAGAAGACTCTTGAGAGTCCCTTGGACTGCAAGGAGATCCAACCAGCCCATCCTAAAGGAGATCAGTCCTGGGTGTTCACTGGAAGGACAGATGTTGAAGCTGAAACTCCAATGCTTTGCCCACCTGATGCAAAGAACTGACTCATTTGAAAAGACCCTGATGCTGGGAAAGATTAAGGGCAGGAGAAGGGGACGACAGAGGATAAGATGGTTGGATGGCATCCCCGATGCAATGGACATGGGTTTGGGTAGACTCTGGCAGTTGGTGATGGACAGGGAGGCCTGGCATGCTGCGGTTCATGGGGTTGCAAACAGTCGGTCATAACTGAGCGACTGAACTGAACTGAGATGTTATGACCATGTTTTAAATTCTTGCAAGTCACAGGTATAGTCCCTTAATCAATAAATCCTCTTGGTTTTTCCTCTTAGGTACATATTTTTCTTTTTTAAATTTTCTTATGGACATTTTCTAAAATATATAGTAGAGAGAACAGTGAACCATCCATCACTCAACTTCAACAATTATTGTTTTACCAATTTTGTTTCATCTATCTTCCTAACTTTTATCTTTTAAAGCAAACTCCAGATACCATGTTATTTCATTTGCAAATTAGTATCTCTAAACAATAAGACCTTGAAAAAAATGCCATTTTCACACCTAATAAAATTGATCTTCCCTTAACATAATTTAATATTTAGCCCATTAAATCGCCAAGATTTTTTCCAAAGTTTTTTTTTTTTTTTTGATAGTTGGTTCTTTGAATCAGGGTTCAAAGTCTACATGTTGTATTTGATTTTTTTTTTTTCCTTAAAATTAACATCTAACAACTTTCTTCTACCACCACTATCACTTCTCCTTTTCTTTTCATGCCTCTAATTTGTTGGGGACACTGGGTCATTTGTCTTATGAGACATCCTAACATTCTGCATCTGGCTAAACACTTCTGTGGTATTACTTATTTTGTCTCTCTATCCCCTCTATTTACTGTAAACTAGAGACCTGATTTCCTGTTAGAGCTAGAGGCTTGATTACATTCAGGCTCAATTTTCTTAGGCAAGAGTATTTCATGGGTGATATTATGTACTTCCTCACTGCATCATAACAGGAAGTACATAATGTCAGTCTTTCTAATTTTCACATGTTGTAAGACTGAGCCAGTGTGTTCAGATAATGTCAACCTGATTATAAAGTTCCCTGTTATCCTTCACTTAATTGTTTTAGCATCCATTGATGATTGTAGCCTATATGTATTAATTCATTAGTCAATACAAAATGGTAATTTTCTAATTTAGAATTCTTTTACTTGCTTCCTTTAGGAAGATCTTTCCCTCGTGAATTATTCAGTTTACCTTGAAATACACTCCATAAAGGAACTGCAGGATGATATGTGATTTGTTCTCTTTTAATGTTCAGGGTAATGAGTTGATATTCTAGCAACTTTTAAAAGTAATCAATGAGGATTTTTTAAAAAATACTACTACAAATCCCAGATTACAAGAACCTCTCAGCTTAAAAAAACAAAAGACGTAAAATATACCGCTTCTCTTTTAAGATTCCTATTCATTTCTTCCATATTAGTATCAGCATGCCCATGTACTGATCTACCATGGATGTAGTAGCCAAAACATCTGTGGGATAACAGAAGCACTGATATCTATAAAAAGAGAAGGACCAGTTAGCAATGCATCTGCAAAACAATAAAAATTAAGTGCTTCTTGAAATTGCTTCCTTTCTCTCAAAATAATGAGTTGAATTCTTAGACAACATATAAAGGGAATAATAAGGTAATAAAGGATAATGAGGTTATTTTAAAAAGTAGATGAAAAAGAGACTGAAGACACTTCCAAGAAAAGAACAAACAGGATTGACACATGAAAACCTTTCAGGGATTTCAGGCTGAATCAACTATTTGGTAGCATAAGGGATTTATAATTAAGAAGTTGCAAATAGAGAAGGAAAATTTAAGGCAGCAAATATTAAACTTGTAGCTCATTATAACCATCTCTGGAATTAACCACCAGTGGAAATCAGACTAAAAATCCAATCATAGCAAATCACTTCAAAGCCTCTTTTAATGTACTCATGACCTTTAAAAAGGGAGAAATAACAGTTGCAAGATAAAGTCAGAGAGTACTTACGTTACTCATACAGCACAAATCAACAAACTGTCGAATTTTATCTTCTATAAATCTCTCATAGAAGACACCAAAGAACACAACCTGAAACATTAAGCCAAGTTCATGCTTATTAGATTTTAGGATTTAATTTTCCTTTATAGCCACAGTATAGTATATTAAGAAAAACTAAGTTCCAAACAAGAACATAGGGGCCAATAATGATTCCTGTGGGATAAAATCCTACTTAGCATCTCCTATTCTTCTGTCAAAGGAAGAGTGTTTTGGAATTCTGTTAAGATTCACTGAGGGGGCTTATTTTGAATTTAAAAACTTTTCTGTGTCATTAAAATAAGATAGGACAAACACAGGGAGAGGAAGTAAGGGGCTTTGAAAACCTTAGGATAAACCAATGCCTTATCGCCAGTTTAGGTCTCGTTCTGCAATTCTGCTCACCTCCTAAATTCCAAAGTCTACTAGAGAAATTGCTTGTTTTTCAAATTAATCTCTGATAGAGTAGCATATAAAAAGCATATGTCAAGTATTGTGTTTCAACTACAGATAATGTGTCAAATATTCAGATGGAATGGTTTCAAGTGTTTTCTTAGATCTAATAATGCTGCAAAGGGAAGTTATATAAATCAAAAGAGAAGAGTTTATACTGTAGAGCTTAGATATCCTTCAGAGAAAGACAACACTTCCTAACCACCCTATTCAAAGCTGTCCCCACTCCTAACTTTCCTCCCCCTTACCTCCCTCTACTTGCTATCTCATCTGCCTGCTGACGCTCTTCACGGCACTTGTCACACTTGTAACTTGTTCCTGTTACAGCGTATCTTTGGGCTGGCCATTGCCTCCCACATAAAATATACTCAGATATGGGAATTAATACATAAATGAATCTACAGCAGCTGAATACTAAAAACGCTTTCCTAAATATACTACATACATATTTTAAAGCTCCTTTAAATGACATGAAAAACAGTAACAAAGTTTAAAAACTAAGAGATACCACTTGAAAATTGAAGAAGCTGGGCTGGGGAGTGAATAATAAAACCTAACCTTGTGAGAATCAAGAAGCGTTTGTACAGACAAATTTATGGAACTGCTAAAAGTTAACTCCTTAAACCTTTAAGGTTAAAGAAACTCTTAAGGATGCATAAACACTGATAATCTGAGGATGTGACCATGGAGAGACATATGTCTCTATCAAATGGCAGCAGAGTGAAAGACAAAAAGCGAGGTTAGACGGTAGTGCCCAGGACGGCCAGCTGTTGCTCCAACGAGCCTTTCCCCTCTCTCCTCGGGACAGACCCCCTGTGTGGGCACGCTGCTGCCCAGCGGACAGTGCGGGGAGGAGTGGCCATGTGACCAAGTTCTGGCCAAGGAGAGGTCGAACACACTTCTGAAAAGGCTCTCAAGGAGGAGGGGGTGAGCGGTCATCACACTCCCCGGGTCAGCCGGCCCTCCAGTCTGCAGGGAGGACCAGCCCCCGGCCCGTACGGCCCCCAAGCTGGGGCCCTTGCCCCATTCCTGCCCACTCACCCCGTCATGCCAGAGCATCTGGACTCACTGCTCACACTCAAGGATTACAAGGGCCGGACACTAGCTGAACACGTTTCAGGATCTGACTCTTTTCTACAGCACTTGGATCTATGGGTATGTGGCTAAACAGTCTGGGTGAGCTACATAGTTATGGCAGGATTTGCCTTATTGCGTTTGCTGATGTTTACTTCACAGCCCAATTATCACCTCCTCAAGGGGTTACCTGTTTGAGACTCCAGCACACAAGACAAGAAACCAGGGGAAAAAAACAATTAAGAGGCATGCTAAAAATAATTGATAGGGGTTTTCACAGCTCAGCTTCACTACTTCACCTGCTTGTTTCATGTGAAATGAGCTAAACAGTTTTCATGCCTAAAATCCGAGCTAAAAACCACCTACGCTCAGCTATACACAGATTCTGTTCTGCCTGTGTTATACTTCTCAATTAGGTTTTGATTTATAAAACTTTAAGACTTTCTTTTCACAATCTTCCTCTGAAATGGAGAAAACAACAAGTATGCAAAGTTTCTGCAGGTCTATAAAATAAGGAAGAATAAATGCCTCATAAATGATAATAATAATTTAACTACTAAAGTTTCATAATTCATTATGGGTAGTTAAGCTGTTGTAACGTTTTCAATTAAAATTCATAGTGGAAAAAAAAAAAAGAGGAAAGGGTGAGGTCTTCTCCCCTGGTTCACACCTGCAACCCCATCAGACATTATGGACCATGAGGTGACCTGAGAGGTGAAGTCCTGAGGGGCAAAGCAGAACAACAGGCCTCCAGGTCTGACAGCAGCCACACTGCTGGCCCTGCACTGCTGACCCCTACTCTTCTTTCGCACGAGACAAAGAAAAGCTACTTTCATTTCAGGCCCTGTCAGTCTGGGTTTTTTTTTTAGTTGTTGTACTCAACCAATATGAAAAGCTTCAGATGGTATTCCTTTAAATTCTCTGCTGCTGCTGCTGCTGCTGCTAAGTTGCTTCAGTTGTGTCCGACTCTGTGTGACCCCATAGACGGCAGCCCACCAGGCTCCCCTGTCCCTGGGATTCTCCAGGCAAGAGCACTGGAGTGGGTTGCCATTTCCTTCTCCAATGCATGAAAGTGAAAAGTGAAAGTGAAGCTGCTCAGTCGTGCCCGACTCTTAGCAAGCCCATGGACTGCAGTGCACCAGGCTCCTCCGTCCATGGGATTTTCCAGGCAAGAGGACTGGAGTGGGGTGCCATCGCCTTCTCCACATCCAGAAAAATCTGATCTGTTCACAAAAACTGTATTAGTGACATACAGTGACAAACAACAGTCACTATCACTGCTATATGTCACCAGGGATTCGCTGGTGGCTCATCTGGTAAAGAATCTGCCTGCAGTGTGGGAGACCTGGGTTCGATCTCTGGGTTGGGAAGATCCCCTGGAGAGGGGAATGGCTACCCACTCCAGTGTTCTGGCCTAGAGAATTCCTTGGACTGTATAGTCCCTGGAGTCACAAAATACCAGACACTACTGAGCAACTTTCATGTAAGTTATATCTCAATAAAACTAAAAGGGGAAAAAAAATCAAACCCCATATTATTTTAATCTAATTTTATTTCAAATCCTAATTTCTGTTTGTCTTTCTTCTGTGATTGTCAAACTATCCCTCACTAGCTCTATTCTGCAGCTTTAAGTTTGAACAACTCTTCACAATGACACCTAGATCTAATTCTGTAGAAATTTGGGGACTTCAATTCCAAAATCTTTTTAAAATTTAGTTTTTAAGGCAAATATAAGCTCTCCAGTTTATAGGAAATCCCACCTTCCTTTGCTTATTTAAAAGTTAAAGAAATCTTTTTTTTTAACTGAAACTTTATTACTTATGCCTTCCCCCCAACCACAAGCACTCTTTAGCCTTAAATAACGTTGTGTGCCCACAACTACAACAGTTTATATTTGTTCAGGAACATATAATCACACTAAAAATAAGTAACTTTCTACTTCATAGTTCAGTTGGCAAAAGTTAAAGAAATCTTAAACTGAAAGGCTTTTCCCACTCATTGGCATGTCTATAAGCAAGAAAAAGAAACGCAGAGACTAGAGTTAGTTAAGTGCTGTAGCTCCTGCTTCTCCTTTTTTCCTTTCATTCTTTTTTTTTTTTTTTAGCTATAAGAAGATAAAGGAAATAAGCATAGCAAAGATCCTCTGCTAGAGCTGTGCGTCCTCAGAGTTTAGTTTCAGCTATTTCAATTAATATTTCAAAGAAAACTTCAGCAGGGGTACCGGTAATTTGAGTGAGATTTAATGATATATAAATGAATGTAAACAAAATGTTAGTTTTCAAAAGCAAAGATTGAGGGTACCTTAGCAATTCCTATCATTATACATAAACTAAATCCTGTAGACTCTGAAAGACCCTTCAGAGCCCCACTATGATAAGAAATGAAATCTGAAATCAGAATGCCTGAGTTCAAATTTCTGTTCTGCTGGTTTCTTTTTCTCTTTTTTGTTCTGCTGATTTCTAATTGTTCTGGGTTCAAATTCCAGTTCTGCTCATTTCTAATCGATTTCTAATATAATATTTGGGCAAATATTTAACCTTTCTGTGCCACCACATCCTCATCTATAAAATGAGGATATTTAAAAGAATCTATCTCTGAGGGCTACTATAAAGATTAAGTAAGTTCATTTGCATAATGCAATTAACACAGTGCCTGGATTAGCATACTATGTAAGAATTAGCTATTTGCTATCTTTATTATTAATACATCAACCCAATGGACTGTAGCCTGCCAGGTTCCTCCGTCCATGAGATTCTCCAGGCAAGAATACTGGAGTGGGTTGCCATTTCCTTCTCCAGGGCATCTTCCCAACCCAGGGATTGAACCTGGGTCTCCTGCATTGCAGGAAGACTCTTTGCCATCTGAGCCACCAGGGAATCTTTATTATTGTTCTTGTCACCTTCTTTATACTGTAGAAATCCTGTTGTGGTCAACAGCTGACGATCAGTATATAAACAGAGTTAAAAATATAGAGAGGTTATGTTGCTTAAAAAAAGTATAATCTCCTGTTACCTGTATAATTCCAATGACCAGCCAAAGAGCAGAAGACACCGCATATCTCAAAATGCGGCTGTAAGGAGCTATGTAGCTAGGTGGGCTTCTGGAAAGACTAGAGGATGAGTCCATTAATGCTAAGTTCTTGAATCCCACAACCTTAAATAAAAAGAACAAAATAATTTTAAAATATATGGAAAAAGAAAACCCCTGTAGTCTGAAAATTAGACACCTCTCTCTACTCCTTCCCTTGAAAAACTAAAGTATTCAAGTTTGTACAAACAGTAGAAAATCTAGATAAAAATAATTATCAAGTATTTTAATTACAAAGTATTTAATACAAAATTTTAGCTAGTCTATTAGGTAGTCTCTTCGATAGGACTCAAGGCCAGTTCAGCTCAGTTGCTCAGTCATGCCCAACTCTTTGAGACCCCGTGGACTGCAGCACACCAGGCCTCCCTGTTCATCACCAACTCCTAGAGCTTGCTCAAACTCATGTCCATCGAGTTGGTGATGCCATCCAACCATCTCATCCTCTGTCATCCCCTTTGACTCAAGGGGAAATATAAAAATTTCTGTCAAAAAAATAAAGCTGTGGCTCAGCTGGTAAAGAATCCGCCTGCAGTGTGGCAGACCTGGGTTCGATCCCTGGGTTGGGAAGATCCCCTAGAGAAGGGAAAGGCTACCCACTCCAGGATTCTGGCCTGGAGAATCCCATAAACTATAGCCCATGGGGGCGCAAAGAGTCGCACAAAACGGAGCAGCTTTCACTTTCACTTTCAGTAAACTACCAATGAACAACCAGCAATCCATGACAGGCACTATGCAAAATACTTTTTATACTTTAAAACACTATTTTCCAAAATGCTTTTTGAGGAAGGTATCATGTTATACTCACCTCTATGCTTTCTACTCTCATAGATTAAAGGCTCTGGAAAGTTTTATGGTAAAGGAAGTTACATGACTTTATGGAATCCAGTATTTTCCAAACTTACTTGATTATAAAATGACTTTCTCACACAACCCCTTTTAAGCTTTAAAAAACAGGACTATAAGTAAGTTTTTGAGATGGTGTTCTTATGTCCCAGAGACACACATGTTCTTCTAGGTTCAAAAAAGGGAAGGAAGGAGAAAAGCAAGAAAGAAGGAAAAAGGAATACAGACAAAGGAGTCCAACAAAATTTATATCAGACCTTACTTAAGCAGCTAGTTCTAGAGAAAATCTGTTACTTATGCAGTTTCCATATTTCAGTCTCATATTCAGTTCTGAATACTTCCTTTGATAATTCTACCCAGGTCCATCAAATAACTGTAAAGGGGCCATAAGCATGTACCCATTCAGTGTGTGTTGTTAGGCTGTAGCCCCAAATCCTAACACAGGACATGGTCCTTAGTGTAGGCGTTCCAGGTCTGGGGAGAGGGAAAAAGACGAGCAGAGAGTTTTAGTTTTGCAAGATGAAGGGTTCTAGAGATGGACTATACGACAATACGAGTATACTTAACAGTTACTGAACTGTACACTGAAAATGATAAATTTCATGTTATGCGTATTTTTTAAAGGCTCGATAATAATATTTTAAACTTCAGAAAACTCTCTCACTGACAGGAAAACTTGGCTGGAATTACATTAAGTTAACATTTATGAGGTACCCATAAATTGCATACAATTATATCAAATAGTTTATACCTCCAAAAGGAAGAGGACAGTAAGTACTTGAAAGAGTGGGTTAATTTTTCTCACAGTCTGAATTTCATTCCATTCATTTGCCACAAAATAAGTTCTCCATATGCTTACAGGAACAGTAGCACTCCGGACACCACCCTCACCTGGTTGGGGAGGTAAAATGAGTAAAACGTTTCACCTTCTTCTCTTTACAGTGGTGGCGAAAGAAACGTGGTACAAATGGTTACTTTCATTACCTTCAACAGCTTTAAGAACCTTCCCTTTAGGCCGCTCCCAATCAATAAAGAATATGTCTATGGTAATCTGGGAGATGAGCTTATGCAAAAATTGCAGAGCCTGAGAATGACAAATGAAACACCTTAAAGTACTGGCATTAAGTCTGCTTATGAAACCAATGCTGATTCTTTAAGAAACAAACATCTGCAATCACAGGAAGATACATGGGGCTTCCCTGGTGGCTCAAATGGTAAACAATCTGCCTGCAATGGGGGAGACTCAGGGTCAACCACCTGGGTCAGGAAGATCCCCTGGAGAAGCGAATGGTAACCCACTCCAGTATTCTTGCAGAGAATCCCTGGACAGAGGAGCCTGGTGGGCTATAGTCCATGGGGTCACAAAGAGTCAGAGCGACTGACTGTATTTTCACTGTAAGTTTCACAAGTGACAAAGTTGTCATACCACCAGGGGCTTACCAGAAACTCATCATATAACAGTCACCAAATTCACAGACTTTCTACACACATATTAATTTCACCTTTCCTCCTTCTGTCTTTCTTAGAAATAGGAATATGAAGGTAGACATACTGCCTCCCTCCTCACACAGGGATCTTGCCTAAACGACTCTCTTTCCCAAGGGTTCCAAAAGCCTTTAACTTCTTTATAAGGAAAGGTATCTCCATCTGTAATTGGTTTGTCCTAATGAAAGTTTTAGGATGTTCTTACTGCCTTTTTCTCTATTTCTACTATTAGGATTTCTGATGAAAAAAAAATCCTTTTCATTTACAGAATATGTTTAAACTGAGGCTTCTTCCGAGAAGGTGCATTACTGATCAAACAAAGGTCAAAAATTCAAGTATGGGATGATTCCTCTCTTCCTGGGGCTCACAGATCAGTGGGAACAGCAGTCACTTAATAATCACAACATAACTGGATGAGATGTACAGCAGAGACATGTGAAGAGCATCACATCCACTGAAAGAACACTGAAGCAAGGAGGGGGGGCTCCCATGGGAAGAGGAGGAAAGGAATGTGGAGGCAGAGAGAACCAATGCTGAGAGTTCCGCACTTTATCCAGAGGGGTACCGTTCACTCTTGATTAACAGTCTACATTAAGTAATAAAAAATTATTTAAGGCAGATCTTCAGAATGAGATACCTATTATAAATAAACGCAGACTTCCTAGTAAAAAAAGAACAATTCATACCTTCTTCTAAAATTCAACTAAATTTTACACCAAAGATTTTGAAAGCATTTTAACTCTGAAGACTTACGTGCTTATTAGCAGACTTTTTTTTTTTAAGCAGACTTTTAAAATTCAGTAACCTGTGCTTTGAAACTTACTTTCAGAGCAAAACCACATCCCACATAAGTAACAAAGCATTCTTCTTGAGCTGGCACTGGTAGCAAAACAGAGACAGACTTCTGTGCCTGTGATGAAAATTACACTGCTAAGTATGACCACACAAGGTTTTTACTAGGCACAATTTATAACCCAAAGAAAGCATAAAATAAACACAACACACTCAGGGAACAGTGAGTTTAGCACTTGCCCCAGAACTCTTGATTAGAAACACCCTTAAGTAAAAACAGTTGCTTTATAAAGAGAGCTTACAAGTCATTCAGGTTGTGGCACTAAGGTTAAATTCAGAAAATCACTTACTTTAAAGAAAATAAGCCAGTAAAGACCTGTTCCTACAGTGATGATAAAGAAAACATTGGCCAGATCACCAGCATAGTAAACCAAGAATTTCATAACTGTCTGCAATTTAAAAAGAGAATCACAGCTGTTATAGACTCATTCTATTTATACTACTTTAATAACATATTATTATTAATAACATTATTATCAACCCAGTTTCTCAAGCTTGAAGTCTTATTTCATGTATCCATGGATCAGTCAGAAGGACTGACTGCAGCCACTTCCTAGATACCTTTTGATCCATTTCCAATAACTTCTATCTTATTCAACCCTTCTCATCTTTCACCAACTAAGAACTTTAGAACCGCTTTCTAATTTTCACGTTTGGAATCCTTCTCCCCAACGTACCCTCCATACTACCATCAGAATTGGCTTTCTAAAATGTAAATTGGACTGTGTCACTCTCTTTCTTAAAAACGTACAGTGATGCCTCATTAAAATGTAAATTCCTGATCCACAAGGTCCTTTACAACCTAGGCCAAAATTAAATTTTAGCCTCATCTGTCAGTTCCAACAACTTGCTCAATAATTAACTACTCCACACATTAATCCCAAATGTTTTGGGGAATGAAATGAGCATTATTTCAACAGATATTCTTCTCTTCTTCTCTCTGGCAAACTCTCTGGAGCTCTGAGGGCAGAGAGCATGTCTCCCTTTGCCCATTATCACACCCCCCAGCACCTCATAGAGCATCTGGCACTCAGACAGCAAGCCATCAGTGACTATTTGTGGAATGCAAAGACTGCTGCTGCTGTTCAGCTGCTAAGTTGTGTCTGACTTTTCCAACCCCGTGAACTGCAGCATGCCAGGCTTCCCTGTCCTTCACTATCTCCAAGAGTTTGTTCAAACTTAGCTAGTGCATTGATAACCCAGCTTAAAATTCACTTCTTTTGGATACCTTTCTTGACTCCCCAAACAGTAAATCAAGCCCCCTCCTCTGATTTCCAGGCACATTAGCTCTGGAGACAGGAAGATAAGCCAGCACAAACCAGTTTACTATAAGCCTTTCTCGATGGAAATACCACCTATTACTTTGATACGGTAAAAATTAAATGAATAGGAAATTTATTTAATCTCTACAATTTCAGCACGTATAAAATGGGAATGACCATGATACCTAACTTCATAGAGCTATTGTAAGGACTAAAGGAATTACACATGTCAAGGTTAAAAAAGTACCTGGCTTACAGTAATACTCAGTAAATGACAGATGAAAATAAAAACAAGAACAAATGTAAAAACAATTAAATGAGAAGTGAAACCATAAAGTTAACAGGATAAAATATGGGAGAATCTTTTTGATCTTGACATAGGGGAGGATATCTCAAACAAGATCCTAAAAGCACACACCATAATATGAAAACCTACTCAGATTTGACAGTATTAAAATCAAGAGTTTCTACTAAACAAAGTAACAGACAGATAAAATAACAGATGGATTTACTCTTGGAGAAGAAACTTCAATGTCAAAAAGCAAAAGAAGATTTACATTTAGAAAATACAAAAAAAACTAAAAAAAATAAAATATAAAAAACTTGTTTAAATAAACAAGAAAAATTGGAAACAGTAGAAAAATGAGCAAGTGGTATAAATAAGAAGTTCACAGAAGGGGAAGCCCAAATGATTAACAAAGTATATGAAGAGTAATCAAAGAAATGGAAATTAAATCCCACCAGATCGGCAAAAAAATGGGAAAGGGCAGGAAAACAGCAAGTGTTGGTGAGGATGCAAGGAAACAAGGAGACCACTGCTGGTGGGTGCAGACTGGCCACCAGCCGTGGCGCACACTGGAGGGAAAACAAGGGTACATTTCCTAGTCATGTATGTCTCCTAGTCATATACCCCAGAGAAACTCGGGGCAACTTTTTACTCATTCGCTAGCTGTGTCTTATTAGAAGGATATAAAATAGTCAAAAGATAAAAATATACTTTAACAAGTCCTGTGATCATACCTGTAAATCAATCATGGGACTTCCAATGCGTCTCTTCCAACCTGCTGTCTTCAAAAGAGATGATAAAACAGCTAGTCCACCCAACACACCTAAAGCAATCTAAAGTAAAAAAAAAAATTGGGATTTATGTAATTTCATAATGCAATTTCATCAGTGTTCAAAGATACTGTAAATAAAAAGTAACAAAGTACTCAAAAACAGGCTCAAAAATTAGAAGGTACACTAAAAGGACATAGGCGCCAAACTAAAGAAACTCTCAATGGACAAATCTGGGACAATTTGGACAAGAAAATAGAAGGTAACGAATTAAAATTACTAGAATAAATAAATATTCATGAGCCCATACTGATTTAATAATAAATGAATAAATAAATCCACATGGACAAAGGGAGAATTCCTTTTTACAGAATTCTAATCAATATAGAAGAAATGATGGAAAAACACAACCAACACCAGACAAATATCACAGTAATATTTTTTACTGGCCAAGAATTATCAATGGATGCTAAAATTAGAGGGCAAAAGAATAATAAGGAGCAGGAGATTTGTAAAATCTCAAGTATCTCCCCACAAGACACTTATTAATTATAAGTGGAAAAATACAATGGAGAACTCTGCAGATACCATCTTAGCCATACGATCAAAGTTGACATCACTATTAATAAGATAGGTGTGTGCTAAGTAGCTTCGGTCATGTCTGACTCTTTGCAATCCTATGGACTGTAGCCCGCCAGACTTCTCTGTCCATTGGATTCTCTAGGCAAGAATACTGGAGTGAGTTGCCCTGTCCTCTTCCAGGGGATCTTCCTGACCCAGGGATGGGACCCAGGTCTCTTATCTCTCCTGCATTGGCAGGAGCGTCTTTACCACTAGCACCACCTGGGAAGTCCATTAACAAGATATACTGACACCAAGTATCTTCTGATATGGCTCAGTGAGAAGGGTATAACATCACTTTCATGGTATGTATGCTGAAACTACATTTAATCATGGGAAAATACCAGATAACCAACTGAAGGACAAAATACCAGTGTTAGGGTCAGTCATGAGACAAAGAATGACTGACGACCCGTCACAGACCTAAGGAAACTAAAGACACACTTGATGGTTGGGTCCTGAAACAGAAAAAGGATAGTGAAAAAAATCTGTAAAATCCAAAGAGTATTTACATTAGTTAATTTTTTGTTGTTTAGTCACTAAATAGTGTCCATCTCTTCGTGACCCCATGGACTGAAGCCTGCCAGGCTCCTCTGTCCATGGAATTTCCCAGGTAAGAATACTAGAGTGGGTTGTCATTACCTTCTCCAAAGGATCTTCCCAACCCAGGAATCGAACCTGCATCTCTGCATTGGCAGGTGGGTTCTTTACCACTGAGCCACCAGGTAAAGCCTGGATTAGTTAACAGGACTACATCACTATTAATTTCCTGATTATGACCACTGTACTACAGCATGCAGCCTGGCGTGCTGCAGTCCACGGGGTCGCAAAGAGTTGGATACGACTAATGACTGAACAACAATAACTACAGTTACGTAAGCTGTTAACGCTAAGGGAGACTTGGTGAGGGATATGTGGCAATCTCTTTATTTTGACAACTTTCCTGAACATGTAAAAAATTTTTGTTTTCATTAAAAAATATACTGTAAGTATTTTGACAGGTTAAAAGAAACTCACATCTGTCTGGACATGTGCTTCTTTTTGATCCATTTCGTATGTGACTGAGAAAGAAACCTGATGTTTAAAAGAAAGCAAATTAGTCATACTGAAGTTATATGATACAAACCTATTTTTACTATAAAAATACATTCACAGCTGCATTTTACCAAAAATATCATACTTTTAAACTATCAATATTACTAGAGTTGACCTTTACTTATACATAAATAAATACACTTTGGGGAATTACCCACACTACTTTAAATAACCATTTAGAGCATATATTAAAGAAAGAGGGTTTCATTAGAAGGTAGATTAGGTTCATTAACAGCAGTCAAGTCAAATTAATCATATTTCATTTTCTGATAGGTTTCTATAACTGAGGCATGTGACCTATCTTGTGTATCAAGAGTTCAGCAACTGGCTAAACAATCACATAGGAAGAAGGCCAATTAATCAAAGATGTAAACAAGAATCTTAGGGACACAATTATACAGAGACAGGAGAGAGAAGAATCATAAAGGATTAAGAGAAACAGTAGCATGAGAAATAGGAGAGGGAAGACACCTAAGTCTTACCAGGTTCACAGAACAGGGTCAAGAAGGAGGAGGTCATGAGAAGAGTCAACTGTTATACGACTGACCCTTGAACACTATAGGGGTTAGGGGCACGAATTCTGATGCAGTGAAAAATTCAGATAGAACTTTAGAGTTGGTCCTCCACATCCATGAACTGGACCAGCTTTGAGGAATGCTGCAGTACATATTTAGTTATAAAAAAAGAAAAAGTCCACATATAAGCAGAACCATGCAGTTCAAATCTGTGTTGTTCAAGGGTCAACTGTATAAGTGTAAAGTCAAAGAAAAAAAGCCAGTGTATGTGGAATACCTTGCTGACTTCATGAAAGAGGTTTTCAAAGAAGCAAAATGGCAGGACCCAAACTGCAAATGACAAAAGAATAAATGGTTGGGAAATCAAGGAAAGACACATGCTAGCAGCCTGAGTTGTTGGCAGAGCTGACAGAAGATTTTATGATTTGGTTGTGCTAATTTGTTTCTAAGATGCGGCAACCTGAAAGGCAAAGGAAAGGAACCAGCAGAGAAGCTGGCTGAATAAAAGGTCAGGGGTGAAACAGGAGAAAATACACATGAATATATTATAATAAAATATATAAAATTAAATAGAAGAAGATATCCTGAACAAGTAAGGGTTGAAAATCACTCAAGAAAGTGGGAAGGGTCCTTTATTCTTAGAAATAGGAACCGGAGTCAAGAAAGATAATGAAACAGAGATACTGAAGTATTAAAGAGGAAATCTGAGGGAATTCATATTGGATGGTTTTGATCTGCTCAGAAAAACAGGAAGATAGGTTATTTGCAGAGATGGTAAGAGAGCAGAAATACGGGCTGGATGCTCAAAATGAATGTAGAACTTTTACAATAGCTGTCATGAGAAATTAAGAAATGACAAAATCTGTGCATTCTATAATTAGAATGATTGAGGTGAGCTTCCTCAGTATAGTTTTATGATTCTCTCAACTTTTTTCCTATTGCTTATTTTCCAATTTGTCAAAACAGTTTAGATATATTTTTGACAAGAAAAATATTTAAAGAAAACACCCAGAAGTGTTTTATATTAAGATAAATATACTCTTAACTACCCAAAAATGACATTCCAGGAAAATTTAAACAAGGCAGTCTTTTGTTGTTACTAAGCACGTTCCTGGATTTTCTCCTCTCATTACAGTGTATATAAATTCAGGCAACAGAAATGAATTTTAACATCAAATCAGGTAATAAAAATGAGGATGTGAAACCTCGAAGTCATATTGTGTGCCTACTTTTTGCTTTATGAAAGCCTGAACCCAACAGTAGCAGAGTAGAAGTACAAGCTCAACAGAGAGGCCAAAAATTCTGGCTGAGGAACTAGAATATTAAAATTCAGAAAAGTAAAAAAGTGGAAATTAAAAGCTATTAGTGAGTCTGGGAGGTAAGGAATGTTCACCTTCCAATTGTCATGCTTCTGGAGGAGACAGGGGATGAGGAAGAAGTCTAGACGGATTAGCTCTGGTCCCGACCTCCATCCGCTCTTATCTACCCCTCCTCAGGCAGGGGCGCTTCAATCGCAGGGTGAGGCAGAGCTCGGCCTTCGCCAGGCTCCTTCTTTGGTACAGCCTGCTTTCAGTGTGTACATGGTCTCACTTCCACACACAGACCCTTCTAGGCAGGGGAGGACTCGGGTTCTGGGGTTAAGTTTAACTGAGTTGGGAAACAGTCAGAAGACTGGTTGTAGGTCCAAACTGCATTCTCTATTTCACTTTAGCGCTACTAGTTACAAAACTAAACATTAGATTCTCTTTCTGCCTGTTTAAGTATGTCTCTATCAAGTGGGCAAGACTGGTGAGAAGAGAAACACACATGCCCACTTAAGGTTTGAGTTCCTGGTTTAGTTAGGCAAAGAGGCAAAATCTTAACAGAAGCAAGGTGGCCAAAGAGAACAAGAGGAGATGCCATATGGCTCAGCATGTCCTGGCATCCAGAACAGGGAGGCCCAGCGGCTGGTGACACTACCCGCTGACAAACTTAATTCTTGCCTTTTATATGCAGAATCCATAAGAGCTCACCATTAGTAAGAAATAACTGTCTTGACTATATAAAGTGCTATGTTTATTTAAAACTCTGAAAAGGACTAATAGTCTTTTGATCATAAAGCAAACTCTCTCAGTTCCACACTAACATAGACAGGCAATGACCAAGACGGAGCTCACCTTCACAGACTGGCTGTTGGGATCTTTGATATCGACGTCACTGTAGGCAATGGTAATTAAGGGAGGGTAAATGTTTCCATTTTTTGTGTTGGGTACAAGGTGGATGCTGTTTAAAAGAAAATTCATTTTCAGTTAAAAATACACTGAGGCCCTTAAACATAACATTTAACTTACTGTTTCTTCTGAATGTGATATGAATAGTCTTGGTGATCTCAGAACCAGCAGTTATTAAAAACTAGAAAAGGTTAAATGTAAACTAATGGTACTAACACAGGCTATCTGAAGTGGTCAAAACTTTATATTAAAACACACCCTCAAAAAACGCTTCTTGATCTAGGCCCTACAAAGTTTACAAACAAAATCAATGAAGTACTGTATACCACTTTTGAGAACTTAAAGTAATGCCTAGAGAAAGGCAGATAATATCCTGATTTTGAAAAAAAGATGAATTCTTGGTGACTTCCCTGGTGGTCCAGTGGCTAAGATTCCACACAACCAATGCAGGGGCCAGGTTCAATCCCTGATCACGGAACTAGATCCCACATGCCACAACTAATGATTCCACGTGCTACAACTCAGATCCAGCACAGCCAAATAAATACATAAAATAAAAATAAATATTAAAAAAAGATGAATTCTTAAAGAGAACGTGTCATATCTAGTACTATTTGTGGCATATAATAGGGTACATATTGCTGAATTCAACGCATTAGTAACACACCATCTGTAAACTCAGAAAGGAAAATGCCAAGTACCAGCGGCCAACATGGTTTCATCAGTATAAAGTCAGACCTGACTGGTTTCAACTTCATTTTCACTGGGGAATCTACACTGGCAGATTGAGGGAATGCTAAAAAGAGCACAGGTAGATTTCAGAAAGGGTTAGGACAAAGCTTCTGTACTGCCTACCTCATGAAGACTGTCATGAAAAAAACAATGAAAAAACAATGGAAAAGCAGTGTATGTTGAAACACCATAAAGGTGATGGTGTGGCTTTCATCAGTGTATTCAAGGTGCACATCATAAGGTACTGGAGTGGGAAAGCCAGATAAGGTCAGAGATGGGAATCTCACAGCGGAGAAGAGACGGTGAGGGCTGCATGGCACTACCCTAAGGCAGGGCCATCGTCCAAGTATGCGAGGAACAGCGAGGTGCTGGTAACTAACGAAGGCCAACCTGGAGCAGCGGGTGCTGAAGGAGAAGGGGCCACAGGAGGCCCACCTGCTGCAATCATCTGGCGGGCTCTAACTCAGCCCCATCAGCCCGTGGATCTTCACTGCTCCCCACCTCTCAACTCGTTCTAACTTGGCAAGTCTAGAGTGGGGCTTAGGACATGGATTTTGGCAAACTCTAGAAGCCCTTCTGAAGTAATTATCCCCTCTATTAGTCTATCCCAATCTAGACATCTTAGAACACATTATGTGTCATTCCAGTTCAGGGGTTCTTACTGTTTTCATCTGACAATTATAGGTCAACACTTTCACTATGACATTTTTCCATATACTCCAAGCCTCATTCAGTAAATTAGACATTTGTTTACCTCAGTGATATTTGGGTGGCGACTCTAATTAATCTTGGCTGGCTTCCTAAGTCATTTTCCCGTCCACTTAGTGTATCCACTAAGAAAATGCGCCGAGTCAGAAGCCACTTGCCCGAACTACTGTCTTTTATCAATTAAAAAAAAAAAGATGGGTTTAAAAAATACTTTCAATTGTTCAAGATGGCACTCAAGGTGAAGATTACTAGACAAATTTCAAACATAAATTAGTACACTTTGTTTTAATAGGATGGTTGCAAAAACCACTCCTGCTGTGAGAAACTCCTACTAATAGCGTTCCCCACCTGCACTTGAATGTTTTCTGATTGTCTGGACTTTTCATCAGTTTGGAAGGATTTTCCCTGCAAATTACCTGAATAAATAGGATTTTATAAAATGAGAAACAACAAAAGAAACTAATTTGTCCAAAAAGCAGCTCAAGGATGGTTTGAAGAAGCCCTGATGTTACAGTTCTACTGTTTTTCTCAGGATAAACTTTCAGGAATGATAAAATTTCTTAATAAAAAGCCTGATATATTTAGTAAATAAGGCTTCCTTGGTGGTTTAGACAGTAAAGACTCTGCCTGTAATGCAGGAGACACAGATTTGATCCCTGGGTCGGGAAGATCCCCTGAAGAAGGGAAGAGCAACCCACTCCAGTATTCTTGCTTGGAGAATCCCATGGACAGAGGAGCCTGGCAGGCTACAGTCCATGGCATCGCACAGTCAGATACAACTGAGTGACTAAGCACACTGAGTAAATACACCAACAACCTTACTGTTTTACTGTGGGGCATGCTACATAAAACCTTACAGTCAGGGACTTCCCTGGTGGTCCAGTGGCTAAGGCACTGTGCTCCCAAGGCAAGGGGCCCAGGTTCGATCCGTGGTCAGGGAACTGAGATCCCACATGCTGCAACTAAGACCTGGTGCAGCCAAATAGATAGATATTTTAAAAAAACAAACAAGCTTACCATCATAGAGAATCCATGACTTTTCTTATAATCTGTGTTTATTAAGCTATGTTGGTTGACTTATTTATTGATTTCAGCTCAGAGAAAGAGTGGTGTGTATGGTTGCCTTACCTTGGTTCACAAACATTTTCTTGTGCTGAAGATTTAAGTTTAACACAGGCACAGCCCAAATGTATTGGTGTTGATTCTCATCAGTATATTCAAGGTACACATCATAAAATGTAGGAGTGGGAAAGTCAGTTAAGATCTTAGGGATAGGAATCTCACACTGAAAAATAAAATTAAAAATAAAAGTACCCAAATTGAAAGTTAGAAAGCATATTTATTATCTTTAAAAGATTTGTAATTATAAAAGAAAGTATCTCCCAACTATACTGTTTATACACATTTTCATACGTCTTTTAAAACATGAATACTATATATGATTCTTTTATAAGGGCCAAAATAACAGTAAAGAACCACCTGAATCTTGTCCTACAACCCAGCTGTAGAGGCTATACATTCATTCTCAACTGTAACTGTACAGCAATAAAAAGGTTTAAAAACTCCTATCCTGTGGGGTGAGGTCCCAACTCTTTCTCCAGATAAACACTGGTTATGATTTGACTCCCCTTAATAGTGCCAGGTTTATCTCCCACTGCTTCCTCTTTGTCTCTGGTTCAGTCACACTAACCTACTTCTAGTCTCTAAGTATGCTATGCTATCCTACATCTCTCTGACACTGCAAATGGTGTTCCTGCCTGGTATTCCCTTCCCCACTGTGCTCCCTGGTAAACTGATATTCATTCTGCAGGCTCAAGTGTCACTCACTGCGTAAGGCCTTTCGAACTTCCCTAGGAACTGTTAAGGACCCTTCTTTGAACCAACACGGTTCCTTGTTCATACCTATAGACCAAAATATCACATTCTTTTCAATTCTTTGTCTATATAGCTGTTTTCTCTACTAGGCTGTGAACTCCCTGAGAGGCAACTGGGTTCGATGGAAAAACCACGGTTTTCAAGCCTAACAGAACATTTACTTGATGAAATAATTTGAACAAATTACCTAATATTACTGAGCAACATTTCCTCATCCACAAAACACAACTAGTATGTATTTTACAAAGCTATTTCATGGATCAGATGAGATAAAAATGATAAAATACTGAGGACAGAGCAGTGGCATTTAAAAAGTATTGATTATTCTGGCCCAAAGTAGACACACAACAGGTTTTTAAAGTAACACAAGTCATTTCTGATAATAAAAGCAAATTCAAGTTCATGATAGAAAATCTGGAAAATGTAGAAAAGAAATAAAATAATCTGTAATCCCACCATCCAGAGATAAACACTCTTAAAAATGTTTCTTTTTCTCATCTGTTTTCCCCAATGGTGCTTTTTGTTGTTTTAACAAAGCTGGAATCACAGTTTTGTTCTGTGGTGTGTGTATAAGCATTTTATCAAGAAGTATTTTTGTAGACTATTGAAGGTCTTTCAAATGTTTAACGGCTCATAATATTGCTTTGTCCCATACTGTAGTTTTAAAATGCATTACCAAAGGAAGGAAGGTCAGGGAGGGAGGGAGGCGAGCATGGAGGGAGAGAAAAGGAAGCATTTTGTTACTGGAGGGCAGAGGGAGGAGGCAGTGATAACACTTTATTGTTTATTTAAAATGAAGTACTTCTACTTCATTCTAAAATGCTCAAAAGTAGAGATTATTTTTGAGACCTATATGCCAGAAGCAAATACACAATTATGATGTTTAAGACTCTATGGATGATAAGGTACTGTTTTCATGCTGATTATATTAATAAAAATCATTCATAAATTATTCATTAGCCTGCAATGCGGGAGTCCCAGGTTCAATTCTTGGGTCAGGAAGATCCCCGGGAGAAGGGAATGGCAACCCACTCTAGTACTCTTGCCTAGAAAATTCCACGGATGGAGGAGCTGCAGTCCACGGGGTTACAAAGTCGGAAATGACTGATCGACTTCACTTTCACCTTCTTTTCACAAAAAATTACTAATTTCAAAATTCAATAATTATTCCAATTATTGCTGATGTGAAAAATAAAGCCAAAATGTAGACTGCCTAAAATAGTTCCAACTTACACTTTGTTGATAAGTTGTTCCAAAGGAATAAGCAGCATTTAGTCTCGTCTCTGTGTCTGGACAAAGCTACAACAAAAGAACACAAGTGATAAATATGTCTCACGAATCTTTTCTTTGCTTATAGTTAAGGGTTCTCAAGACTTAACACGGATATATACTTTATATAATACTTATTTAATGTTATCAAGGGAGTGAAAAATTAAGGGGGCATCTCTGTTATAACTTAGTTTTAAGAAACTCCAATTTAAAACAAAACAAGAAAAATCAACTCTAGCAAGCAAACTGATGTTCTATTCAAGCAATAATCTAGTTTTTCCCTCATTTTGCCTCAGTCAAAAATAACACGTTAGGGATTCTCTCTAGAATCATACTCACCTGTAAAATCCCTCCTTCTAAAGTTTGCCACTTGAGAAAATTTCCTCTCACATCATAGGAAGCAGCAACAAACTTCAGTTTTGTATTCTGCTTACAGAAATACAAGAATAAAATAATGTCACATACTCTGAAAGTCTATGAATACATGTAGCGGTCTATAAAACCTTCCAGAGTTCAGACTTTCAAAGTATATATAATAGTCTATACAAATTTTTTCATTGCCAAATGATCTTTTCTCTTCCTAGAGACCAAATATTGAATTCATCAATCATTACTTTGAGGAAAAATTAATCAGTGTATCTCTCTGATTAAACACACTTAATATAAACAGATTGGGTTTTTGCACAAAAACTATTACTTCAGAATTGAGAGGCAGTGACAGATAACTTCTTTTCAAACCTGTTAAATGAGTGTGTGTGTGCACGAATGGGGGATGAACAGAGGAGGAAATGATCTATTCTTTCATTCTAGAAGGTCAAAGAAATGAAAGGTAAGAATTTGGACCTGTGACATGCTGAGGAAACACATAGAATCCCACTCAATCTTTGGCAGCCCTTTTGAAAAATGTGGAGATATAGGATAGAAAAGGTTTTGTGTTTGGTGATGAAACCCTTCCCAACCCACAGGTACTTCTTGCTGCCATAACACACAATCCAGAGGTATCCATACACTCAAGTAAGAAAACTAGACTCTATATTGTTTAGTTCCTCAGTAGCTAATATTTAGATTTAGTTTAGTCACTAAAATTTTTAAAATCTATCAAGAATTATGTCTAGTAATATTCTTGTTACCTTTCAAAATTATAAATCAAAATGTAGTTAACCTTCAATAATATAGAGATTTGTACCTGGTTTTCCCCTTTAAAACTGAAATTTGTAGGAAGAGGTGTAGTACTAAGTATTTGAGGTGCTAATCCTAGCTGGTCTCCATAGAACAGCCACGGAAGATTCTGTCTCCTATAAACAATCACAATTGTTTTAATAATGGGGGAACGGTCTTAGTACATATTTGTGAAAGTAATTGCACTGAATTTGGTCACAATGACCAATTTTGCAAATTTGGCTCATTAATTAGAATAACCTTACCAAAAGGAAACAGAATGAACAGTGCCCAGTGCAGCAGTATTTTCAAAGATAACCTGAAACAATCCACATGCATCAAAAGTAGAGGAGTCATAATAATTCATGTTCATTACACACATATTTCCAAGAGCTTGGCAAGATGTTAGATTGCCATACACCTACAGGAAAACAATGACAAAGAAATATATGGACTTAAATATCCTAAACAAAAGTTGATACAAAAGTTATGCTTAGTTTTAATTTAATTATGCTTAGAATTTGAATTCTGCAAATTCTTTTTTTGGATATTCTTTTGCTTTTAATACCTTTCCTCTAATTAAAGTAGAAAAGAATTTTCCACATGGCAGGTTAATAATTTATAAATTTTACCTGAAATTTTAGGTGAAAATATTAAGACAAGCAACTGAACGAAGAAGAACCAACCAAAAACCTACAGCATGACATTTTAAAAAACTATTACATGAAATAATTATATTTGAAAGAATAATAACTAGTTCCTAATATTAGAATAGAAATCTAACCTATTTTTATTTTATTTAATCTACTTTATATCTATTGCATATAAATCTAACCTATTTTAAGTAATTTGTTTTATGAACAACAAAATCTGTTGAGTTTGACTCTCAAACGTCTTTCTCAATTTTCTCTTTCAGGAAAACACCACTTCGTTTTTACAGTTATTCAAATAAAAACCACTGCAGTACTCTTCTTTCTCTCCCTTCTCATATCCAACTCATCACTAAACCTTGTTGGCTCAATTTTAAACGTATATATCCAGAAGCTTAGCACTTCTTTCATTTCCATGGAACCACCCTTGTCCAAAGGTCCATTTTCTCTCACTTGGATTACTCTAATAACCTCCTAATTGGTCCCCCTGCTTGTCTTTGCCCTAACAAAACCTACTTTCCATGTTAGAATGATCTCTTTCAAAACCTGACGCCAACCACTGTTTACCTTTGCACAAAATCTTCTACATCCCTTCCAGTAAACTCTAGGTCTTATAGTCACTCCCTTCATCCTTCAACTCATTTCTCCACTTTCCCTGCTCACTGCTCTGGCCACTTAGGTCTCTCTCCTGTTTCTTTAGCGTGAATATGCCAGAGAACCCCTGCTTTGGGACCTCTGCACTTACTGTGGTCTCTGCTTAGAATTCTCTTCCTCTAGATATTTTCATGGCTCACTTCCACTTCCAACTCTTGGCTCAAATATCATACTCTCAGAGACGCCTGTCCTGACCATCCTCCATAAGTTAGGCCCACCTTCTACTCTCTATGCTCTTTATCCCAATTTGCTTGTCTTTATAGCACTTGGCATCACCTGACAATTACTTACAATTCCACACGGGATTTTTCTCTGTCTTTTCCTAAAATAGATAACTTAAAAGATTTCAGAACAGGGCCTGGCATACAGTAGGTCATCAACAAACATTTACTAAATGATAGTATGAATCAGTTTCCCCTAACATTCAATTTCAGCTAAGTAAGTCTGGACATATTTAATTTATGTATAATAAATAAGTGTGAAATGAATAACATATTCTTTATTAGTCTCTTTCAGTCCACTTAGAAAGGGTTTTAATAGAATATGACCAAGCAGATATATCTACTTAGAAAAGTTTTATTAACTGGGGAAAAAAAATGGTTCCACAGTTTCTCTGAAATGAAATAAAAACTATTTTCTAGAAATTCAAACATACCCAACAAGCAGCTGCTGATGACTGCAAATACTTTGCAAACCATTCTGAAGTGAAAGATATGCCCTATAAACAGAAAGATGAATTTTAGTTTTACGTTTAAATAGAGATTCCTTAACCTTACACACTTAGGAAGACATTACTGTGCACATTGCTGAGTGGGAAATAACTAATATTACTTTCCCAGTGTTATCAGAAAAATAGACTCTAATAGGAATAAAAGAATTAATTCCAACCAATGTCAGTAATTACAAGTAGGACTGAATTACAAAATCACATCGCTCAGAAAAGATACAAGGAAATAAAGTATTTTTATAATAATAATTTTAAAAAAACCTATTATGCCCATTTCACTAAAACAAAAATCAAAGTGCAAAAGAATAAAAGAAAAATTAGATCTTGACTTAGATTTGGTTAATATTTGGTGATTTAGGATTATCACACTGTATTAAATTGCAAGTAATAAAAAAGAAATATTAGTGAATGATTTCTAAGCAACAGGAGATTGGGGATACACAGAGAAACTAACGTTTAAAATCTCCAAAGTGGTGATTCTCAAACAATGATGAATATCAGAATCAACTGTGGAATTTCCTGAAAACAGAAAATGCCTGGTTTCATTCTAAACCACATGAATCAGAATCTCTAGAATGAGACCAAGGCACGCACGTCCTCTGAAAACTGCAGATACAGGCCTCCCTCTAGTTAACAACCACTGCTGTAAAGCTCATCTGTATATCCTGCTAAAAAATGAGACAATGAGAAACACCATCCGTAGTAAATTCTCTGAACATGGACAAAGGTGATAAAACCAAATTATATGAAATATGGCACCATAACTGTCCAAAAAATCTAAAATAAAATTATTATGAGTCACTATTTTCATCTCCTCAACAAGCAAAAATTCTCATTTTGTAAGAAAAAAAATATGTGTAGAACATTGGCTAACACACACAGAAAACCTAGTAAAAATGGAAAGTATTGACAACAGTACTGGCAAATGCATGCAAAATGAAGCCACAGACAAATGCCAAGGATAAAGCTGCCTGATCCTTTATAAAACAATATCCACATACTTTTAACCCAGGAATTTAAAAACACTTAGGACATGTGCCTTAAGTCAATAATCTCTCCAAAAGGAAAAACACATCTATGTGCATAAAATGGTTGACAGCAATATTAATAACAAAAAACCTAAATATTCAATAGACATACAATTACATGAATTTCAATGCATAAACTAGAGTATTATGTGACAATTTAAAATTATAATTATTGGTTGAGCCTGGAACATGGTATAGAGAAACCAAAGTAGTGCCTGAAGACTGAAGGAGACATGTTAAAATAACACAGAAGCTATACCAAAGGGAAGTCCAAATTTGGGACAATTTGAGCTTTGAAAATTTGGCCACTGCCGAACAAATCTGGAAAGCTCAGCAGTGGCTACAGGACTGGAAAAGGTCAGTTTTCATTCCAATTCCAAAGAAAGGCAATGCCAATGTTCAAACTACCACACAAATGCACTCATCTCACAGGGTAGCAAAGTAATGCTCAAAAATTCTCCAAGCCAGGCTTCAACAGTATGTGAGCCATGAACTTCCAGATGTTCAAGCTGGATTTAGAAAAGGCAGACGAACTAGACATCAAATTGCCAACATCCACTGGATCATCGAAAAAGCAAGAAAGTTCCAGACAAACATCTATTTCTGCTTTACTGACTATGACAAAGCCTTTGACTGTGTGGATCACAATAAACTGTGGAAAATTCTTAAAGAGATGGGACTACCAGACCACCTGACCTGCCTCTTGAGAAACCTATATGCAGGTCAAGAAGCAACAGTTAGAACTGGACATGGAACAACAGGCTGGTTCTAAATAGGAAAAGGAGTACATCACGGCTGTATATTGTCACCCTGCTTATTTAACTTATATGCAGAGTACATCATGAGAAACGCTGGCTGGATGAAGCACAAGCTGGAATCAAGATTGCCAGGAGAAATATCAATAACCTCAAATACATAGATGACACCACCCTTATGGAATAAAGCGAAGAACTAAAGAGCCTCTTGATGAAAGTCAAAGACAGTGGAGAAGCTGGCTTAAAACTCAACATTCAGAAAACGAAGATCATGGTATCTGGTCCCATCTCTTCATGGCAAATAGTTGGGGAAACAATGGAACTGTTGGAAATAAATGGAAATAAAAATAAAGTGACAGACTTTAATTTTTGGGCTCCAAAATCACTGCAGATGGTGACTGCAGCCATGAAATTAAAAGACACTTGCTCCTTGGAAGAAATGTTATGACCAACCTAGACAGAACATTACTTTGCCAACAAAGGACCATCTACTCAAAGCTATGGTTTTTCCAGTAATCATGTATGGATGTGAGAGTTGGACTATAAGGAAAGCTGAGTGCCAAAGAATTGATGCTTTTGAGCTGTGGTATTGGAGAAGACTCTTGGTAGTCCCTTGGAGCGCAAGGACATCAAACCAATCAATCCTATAGGAAATCAGTCCTAAATATTCATTGGAAGGGCCTATGCTGAAGTGCAAGCTCCAATACTTTGGCCACCTGATGCAAAGAACTGACTCATTGGAAAAGACCCTGATGCTGAGAAAGACTGAAGGCAGGAGAAGGGGACAACAGAGGATGAGATGGTTGGATGGCATCACCGACTCAATGGACACGAGCTTGAACAAGCTCCGGGAGTTGGTGATGGACAGGGAAGCCTGGTGTGCTGCAGTCCATGGGGTCGCAAAGAGTCGGAAATGACTGAGCAACTGAACTGAACTGAACTGAGCTTTGAAAAGAAGATTAACAGTGACAGTTCATAACATACTAGTGATACCAGGGGTTTGCAGTAAAGCTAAAGAGGAAAAAAAAAGCACAGAGAGAAAAGAAAGCACTCTATGGAGGATTGCTAACTTAAAAATATAAAAAGGAACAATAAAATTGTGAAACCATTTTGATATAACCAATTTTATAACTGATTCAGATAAGATTAATCAATGACTGCTAAAAAGGATATGTATATAGTCTCACAGTAAAATCTCAGACTAACTTATTAGTCACAGTACCTTTACAAGGGAGAGGAAAGGCAGACAGCACCATGCCCAGCCAGTCAAATTTAGCATCACCAATAACTGGATATCCTGACATTATGTGCTCCATGTTATGATACAATGGGCTATACACAGCACCCATGTCATATTTTTCCAAAAAGATGTTTCACAGAGTCTAATCATAAGAAAAAAATGAGAAGAATGCAGACTCTGGGATGCTCTACCAGAAAGCTGGCCTTGACTCTGCAAGAGTCAATGACCATAAAAGAAAAAAAAAAAGAAAAAAAAAATCCAAAAAGCAAAACAGGATAAAGATCTCTGTTCTAAATTAAAGGAGACTGAAGAGATT
Source organism: Budorcas taxicolor (assembly GCF_023091745.1). Classification (NCBI taxonomy): domain Eukaryota; kingdom Metazoa; phylum Chordata; class Mammalia; order Artiodactyla; family Bovidae; genus Budorcas; species Budorcas taxicolor. Next base: position 83,541,498 of record NC_068923.1, read on the forward strand.
TAATTTCAATGTGGGATCTTTCGCTGATCCTGGGTCCCTCTGCCAAAAAAGAGGGCAAGGATAAAAGACTTTATTGAAACAAGTAGGCAAATTTGGATATGAATAGTATATCAAATAATTCTATTAATCTTTTTAGGTGTGATACCAGAAAAATGCTGTTTTCCTTAGGAGCTACAAAATATTTAGGAGTAAAATGTTACACAGCTACAACCTATTTTCCAGTGATTCAGAAAAAAAATATGAATGTATGTGTGTGTATGCATGTTTACATACACAGACAGCAAATTTGGCAAAACATTAATAACTGGTTAAACTAGTAAAAGATCCATGCACAGTCATTGTCTTTGTTGTGTTTTTTTTTTTAACTTTTCTGCAATAAAGTTTTTTCAAAATTAAAGTTGGGAAAACAAACCAAGATGTAAGCTCACTGTCTTTGGGGAAAGGGAATGTGACCACTGACTCAAATATTTGGAAATTCTTTATTGACTGCCTGATATATTACTACAGAGGACTAGATGTTTCTCTTAGAAATTACATAAAACAATAAGATAAACACAGAAACAGTTATAGATCTGAGCATGTATACGCATGGCCTTCCCAGGTGGTACAGTGGTAAAGAATCCACCTGCCAATGTGGCAGATACAAGAGCAGTGGGTTCAATTCCTAGGTCAGGAAGATCCCCTGGAGTAAGAAATGGCAACCCAAACCAGTATGTTTGCTTGGAAAATTCCATGAACAGAGGAACCTGGTGGGCTTAAGTCCATGGGGTCTCAAAGAGTCAGACACGACTGAGCAACTGAGCACACACTCACACACACGTTTATACATAATGTGTGTATATATTTTCTAGCTATGTCTGCTAATGAGAGCATACTAAGCATGGTAATCTTTGTTTCTAAATATTATCCTTAAGAGCTTCTCAGAGAAATAGCTGTTTCTAGGATCGAAGCAGGAAAAGTATAAGATGAGCCTGGAAATCTTGTTGTGCCAGACAGGAAATGCTCCAAGAAAAATACAGTTATGTCCAAAAGACATAGGAACAAACTCAAAGGGCTTCTAATGGCCAAACCTATGATGATTTGGGCAACAATGGACTGAAGCTCATTTTAGCCCCAAATTAATTACCGAAGGAAGAAAAGCACAAATATCCTTAACACTAGAACAAAAAAACTGAAGCATACTCACTAGCTCTCCATAACGTGCAGTTGAAATCATACGTAGAGGAAAATTCCCTGTGCTGCTGAAACACAAGCCCCCTGTCTTCATAAATAAATAAGAAAAAAAAAACAGTTTATGTAAGAATATCAGCAATTCAATTTAAATATATATATATTATCAATGTAGTTAGCCTTACTAAAATGTTAGGTTCTGAACATGCACAGGACCTGCTGGTATTAATGAATGTTGGTTCACATCGGACACACCTGTCAATACAACAAAAATTATTTTTAAAACGTTAATGAACTAGCTCTAATTTAACTGAGGGCTTGTCTTACTAACTTAATAGATTAGAATAGATTCATTCAACTAAGCAATTACTTGCAATAAAGTAAACATATCAAAAGTATACACTACTCTGTATTAAAAGGCAAGGTATAAATAAAATCAATAATATATATAAATATAGTACCTAGAAAATATAAGTAAATTGCAAATAAAAGTTATTATTATATACTATATATTATAGATATGTACAAATTACATAATATCAATAATAAAACAAAAATAGCTAAAAATAGCTACCTTTTACTGAGCACTTACTCTATAGTACTTAGCTAAAAACTTTAGGTATGTAAAGTATGTTTCTGAGCTGTGGTATAATAGCCTATGAAGTGGATGGTATGTCCCGTTTCTGAAGACAAGAACACTGGCTTAACAAACAAAGGTCAAACAACCAGCAAGAGACAGAAACAAGATTTAAATCTTCTTTGCAACCCCATGGACTATATATTCCACGGAATTCTCCAGGCCAGAATACTGGAGTGGGTGGCCTTTCCCTTCTCCAGGGGATCATCCCAACCCAGGGACTGAACCCAGGTCTCCCAGAATGCAGGCAGATTCTCAACCAGCTGAGCCACCTAGGAAGCCCATTTAAATCCTATTCTGTCTCATTCTCGGACCTCAGCTTCTTTACCTGTTAATGCCTACTTTTAGCCTAAGGAATATGTAAATAAGATATTAATGAAGACAGCACCCAGCATACTGCTTACCTGTTTCCTAAAGCATTTGCTACTGTAAAAGAGTTTTCACTTTCATCACAGAGCTCACAAGTTGCTTGAGACAACAATGTTCCATTAACATTTCTTTCCACTAAACAATTTAGAAACAATAAGATGTAATTCATAATCAATATATAAGCTTCTATACACTTAGTAAAACCCACTTGTAATTATTCCAATAATTCTCAAAACAAATTGTTAGAACAAAACGTATGTCAACACCTTACATAAAGTATTGAAAAGTGAAGCCTTCCCCATTCCCACATTAAAAAAAATAATAATACAGAAATTTCCAAATCATCATCATCATAAATTAATATATTTTCCTTAAAAAAATTTCTTTCCTCTTACCTGCACACTCCTGTTACACTGGGTTTGGGGAAACAAGTATTTTCACAGACTTCTGGTAAATTTCTCAACTTAAGAGGGCTTTTGGTGGTATGTATTATAAATTCACACACTCTATAATACTAAAACTTCATTTTTAGGTACGTAACATACAGAGACACTTGACTATGTACATAAGAATATTCATCAAAACATTACTAATTAGAAAACAATCTAAATATTTAAAATAGCAAAAAGTTATAAAATACCAGAGTGGATTAAAAAGAATGAGGTAGATCTAAATGGTGAAAAGAGTATGCTAGAGAACATTCTTTGCCTATGAAATAGCTACAGAAAAAATACCACTTATATTTCCTGTGGTTACAATGTATACATTAAAAACAGAAAAAAAATAGAGTCTAGAAGGACACATTCTAGAATCTACTTCTCACCTAAAATATGGCCAGTGGGGCAGTGGCATTTTCCTTCTGCAGTTAAACCACCAGGGCAAGAAATACAGTTCCAGCCATCTTCAGTAACACCTTTCTAAATTTAAGAAAAAAAAAAAATTATTTCCCCTTTCTTAATTAATGTTCTCTTTCTTAACTGATCGTGTGAGTTTAAAAAGTCACAATAGGGTATAATTTGTAGGCAATATGTAAATAAATTATACACATATGAGCTACATAAAAATTTCCTGGAAAGACAATTTGTATTTATATTCAAACATTAAGCTATACATTATAACTATGTACTGACTACTATTAACTACTAAGAACTAAAGGCAATAGTTCATTGTGATTTTCAATTCAAATGAGCTTTTATTACCATGATTAATATTGTCATCCAGTTTTTCAATTTACCAAGACAAAATGCAACAAAATTCAACAGTATTGAACCTACAAATAGGCAATTAATAGTTTAGCCTTACCTGTTCTAAAATAATTATTCTAATTTTTTAAAATTCAAATAATTAGCTTTTAGCAATTAAGTTATGATCCAAAATGGATGAATCTTATGGTAAATAAATGTACTTAAAGTTGTTTAAATTATGAGATCTTTTTTAATCCACTAATAGTTTGTATTAGTAAAGATTTCTGATAAAATATGACATCATCCAAAACTGGACTTGCATGATTTAGAAAAAACCTGGGGTAAAAATACAGTAATTTTATTACAAACATGGATATAAACAAAATAAATAGAAAACAATGGTAATAACAAAACAATGACACAAATTATGGTAAGTTTTGGTTGAAAAGAATGGATTTATCAAGAAATACCCCTGTATTTGTTAATACCTTTATACATATAGGACTATTTAAAAATTATGATAGCTTAGTTGTGTGTGTGTGCGTGCTTCATCATATCTGATTCTTTGTGACTCAGTGGACTGTAGTCCGCCAGGCTCCTCCATCCATGGGATTTTCCAGGCAACAATACAGGAGAGGGTTTCCATTTCTTACTCCAGGGGATCCTCCCAACCCAGGGATAGAACTTGCATCTCCGGTGTCTCCTGTATTGTAGGTGAGTTCTTTACCACTTGAGCCATCAGGGAAGCCCCACAAGCTTAGTAACATCACTGAAAAATTAGTCTGCTTTGGCACCATTTCATATTAGTAGCTTTTGCTCATCATAATTCAGCTAAGGTCAATATTTCCAAAAACTTCAAGTATGAAAATGATCATCAAACCTATAAGTACTAGTTATAAACCAGGACAAATGGTAAATATTAGATTCCCAGATTAAATTTTTTTAATACAATAATGAGAAGAGGTAATATTGCATTTTGAAAAAAAAAATGAGAAGAAATATTACTATGAAAGTTAGAATTGCCACACTAAGACTCTTTATTATTCAAAATGATTGGAAGATACATTTCCGTTAATCAAGAATCATATATAGTAACTATTAATACATTAATTTTCCAAAAATTATGATATAATGAAATGATTAATAAAACAGTATCAGATATTATTTAATCTATTTCGTGATGAAATTGGCATTTGATGAACTTATCACTCAGGTATTATTATGAACGTGAATCATTATGTAAAACTGTTGACATAGTAAGTCTAAGACACTGAACTCACTCTAAATATTATTCATGCATCTATCTTCCTTTATAAAGTAGTTTCTCTATGAAATAGAAATAAACAAATTATCATGGCTTTTTTTTTAACTTCAGATTTTAAAAATACCTATTTTTCTCCAAGTATGCAAAATTTCACTGATCTCCCAAAATTTACTCTAGTAAAAACAAAGCTGGCTTAATAATTTTAAAGTCTGTGAGAAAATATTAGAGTACAGCATTAAATTACAGTTTAAAAAATAATGATATTTGCTATTTTTTACATTAAGATTTTTTAAAAAAATAAATACTCCATACCATGTGTTCTGGGCACTTTTTACAAGTAATATCAGGTCCTCCGTTGTTAGAAATCATCTGAAATCCTGGTGAACACACACATGAAGTTCCTAAAAAGAAGAGCCAATTTTGACCTTGATAAATAAAATTCCAAGATAGGAAAATTTTAATAACTCTTAAGATCTTGAGAAGCAGGAGCTAAGAGCAAGACAGTGGAGCCAGTACTGCCTGGGTTCTGACCTTGATTCTGCTGCTTAGTTTTGTGACCCTGAGCAAGGAACTGTTCTGTGCCTTGGCTTCCAATTAGGAACAGTACATACCTTGTGAGGTTAATATAAGTACTAAATTAGTCATATTATTAGCATATAAAAGTGTTATATTTATATCTTACAATGTGTCTGGCATACACTAAGTATTGTGTTTGCTATAATTTTAAGTGCAAGCATAAATAAATTATTAAGTTATAAATATTAAACTAACAACCAAACTACTGACTAATCGCTATGGGAGATTTTACATGTCTATTTCACCCAACCATACACATATACTCACTGAATTCAAATTCTGTCAAAACAAAATCTTATTAGGAAAGTTATCAAGATAAATCACTGTTTTCCTCTGTTTGGAAAGATTAAAGCAAACTTCATAAGATAATCACTATTCAATTTGCTGGCTAGGTAAGGACAGCATTCTCTAAGAAGGCATTAAGTGGATACTTAATAGGAATCCATGTAGTAGAATGCTTATGATAACAGGGTGCATGACTATGAACCTTACATTTTATAGAATGAGTCTGGGAAATGCTTTCTTCTTACTTCCTCACCTGAGAAGCCTGACTTGTCCTACACAATGACTCAAAGACAAATCAAATTTCAAGATGGCAGAAAGTTAATACCATGGGTGACCAAACTGAGATTAAAAACATCCTAGACTTTAGAATACGGGGAACGTCTTATCCTGAGCAGTTTCAAACGACAACTAGGACGAATGATGAACATCTCAAGAAAAAAAAAAAAGTTTAATATAAAGAGACTTTGGAGGGAATTAGTAATATTCAACAATGAAAGGGCTAAGTACTAAGGAAATCTATACTATTATGGACATTTTGTATAGTGGAAATACAGAGGGCAAAGAGATACAGGAGTTCTTCCTGTCTCCAATTTACAGGACAAATAAGACTTGACGACCTCATCTGGACTTCCATTTTTTAATCCATAAATTGAGAAGGCTGGACCATAAATGGTCCCTTCCAGCTCTACATTTCTAGATTTGAGATTAAAAAAAAAAAAAAACTACCAAAGTTTACGAGCGCTAATTTGCATTCCTTCCCAAACAGGTCCTGTCACCTGCTCTTAGCACCTCAGACTGTCCTGGTTGTTCAGTCGCTCAGTCGTGTCCGACTCTCTGCGACCCCAAAGATTACTTCTCCTTCTCGCTTTCTTAGGTAGTCAGCTTTCCAGGGGCCTCCCTAAAGGCCCGCTGATGAGGAGGGGACTGGAGCCAAGAAATTCATTACGAGGCCTAGCGGGTAGCTGACTCAAGGTTCCCCCAACCTCCTTCGTTGTGGGTTTAAGCCTCAATCCTTCAATAAGACCCTCCTCTCAGGCGTTGGCAGTTAACCCTTCTGAAACATTCTTTCCGCAGGAAAAAAGATGTTTCAGCGACGCCGGGATCTGGGTACAGCATCAAGGCGGGGCCGGGATCTGGGCACAGCATCAAGGCGGGGCTGCTCCTTTGGCCAGGGCCCGTCCGGAGCCGTCTCACCTCGGGCATCCTGCCTCTGATTGGCGCCACACGCCACACAGGAGAGCGCCGAGATATCGAAGTACTGGTTGTGGCCGCACGTCTCTGGCTGCCGGAAAGGGAAAAAGAAGGTCTGAGCTTGTGAGACGCGAGGGAGGACCACCAAGAGGAACAGAGTCACACTCGCAGCCGACAGGGTGGACCCAGCGGCCATCGCCACCGCAGGCCCGCGGCCTCCCGTCGCCATGGTGCAGACGCCGGCGGCCAGCACGGCTCCCGCGGCCCGTCAGCCTCCGCGGCGACTCTGCAGAGCTGATTGGATCGCGGCGCCCCGGTGTTCCGGAAATGTCGGCCTGCTTCGCCTGGTTGCTAGGTTACCAAAAGCTGCGGGAATCTGACGATCTGGGAAAGGATGGGTTCGGTTCAGTTCAGTTCTGTCGCTCAGTCGTGTCCGACTCTTTGCGATCCCATGGACTGCAGCACGCCAGGCCTCCCTGTCCATCACCAACTCCCGGAGTTTACCCAAACTCATGTCCATTGAGTCGGTGATGCTATCCAACCATCTCATCCTCAGTCGTCCCCTTCTCCCGCCTTCAATCATTCCCAGCATCAGGGTCTTTTCCAATGAGTCAGTTCTTCACATCAGGTGGCCAAAGTACTGGAGCTTCTGCTTCAGCATCAGCCCTTCCATTGAATATTCAGGACTGATTTCCTTTAGGATGGACTGGTTGGATCTCCTTGCAGTCCAAGGGGCTCTCAAGAGTCTTCTCCAACACCGCAATTCAAAAGCATCAGTTAGAGGCAAGCTAACCCTGTAGCCTGGCAGGCACGACCAGATTTCAGACTCTATGAAGCGACCCGTTTCCGGGACGGGAAATCAATTTCAGAAGTAGCGAAATAGGTAACCGCAGCCAAGAAAATATCTGATTTTATCACACAAATTAAAAGTATTGTTTCATTAAGTCGTTAAATGATATTTACAACAAAACTTATGGTCATTTTCATGTTAAAGGACACACCCAATAATGTATTTGTCAAGATACACTTGTCCAAAAAGTAGGGGAAAAAAACACAGATTTGAAATATGTAATGTTGGACGATTGGCTCAAGCACTGAAAAAGAGGGCTTCCCTGGTGGCTTGGTAAAGAATCTGCGTGCAGTGCAGGAGACCGGGGTTCAATCCCTGGATCAGGAAGATCCCCTATAGAAGGAAATGAAACCCGCTCCAGTACTCTTGCCCGGAAAATCCCGTGGATGGAGGAGCCTGGTGGGCTACACTCCATGGGATTGCAAAGAGTGGGACATGAGTGAGTGACTTTCACTTCACTGAAAAAAGATCTTTCCTGACAGACCTTTTTTGTGTGTTTCTATGTTCTTTGTTTTGAGCATAGAAAGCATGTTCATAAAATGAGATCTTTAGTCCAGTTGTAAATAAAGAAGGAATCTATTTTTTAAGTCAAATATACACATACATGATTGTTGTCTTTCAAAATGGGCACTCTTAGAGGCTGTTGGGCCCAAAACATTTTAGAATTACCTTCAAAGCCAGTTTCTGGGTCATAAAAGAAAAAGTTGTTTCTTAATATTTAAATTTCATTTCTGCTTTTGTTGTATTCTATTTGTTTTATTGTTTTATTTTATCCTTCCTCCCCAGTAAAACTGGCATATTTTGAAACCACCTTATTCATCAGTATACCTTGAAATGACTTTATTACTATTAAGGAGAATATACACACACACATAATATTCTCAGTACCTGTGGGAAAATATGTCTAAGAAATTTAGATAAATTTATTAACCATATTTAGGCTTAGTATTTGTCATGTGACCATCTGCAAAAGACTAACATTCATTCTGTCACTAATATCTATGACAGAAAGAGGTGTATGTTCTGAAAACTCTTCCTTAAATACGCATTATAAAAAATGTTTTTGAGTAATTACCATATTGTTAGAGTCTATAATTTGAAGTAGAAGTTACTTATCTGAAATAATTTTTGAAAAACATATGACTGTACAAATGTTAATAGGAGCTCAGAAAGGGTATGGTCAGAATAGTTGAGATTAATCTACAAAAGCTTCTTATGGGTGAATTTTAACTCGTCTTTTTTAATGCTCTGTGAGAGGCTTCAGGGTGTTGATATTTACTCACTGTCTAATATATAATTGAAGCAGTAAAAGAGCAGGTTATTTGTGTTCCACACTGTGCACTATGATAGGCCCTTGGCAGCATTAACGTTAACTCTTCATAATAACCTTTTGCAGGAATATTATCCCCCCTTTTTTGGATTCTTTATAATCAAAGAAACTGAAGATTAAAAAACTTATATTTTAGGAAGTGGTGAAACCAAATTTTATCTCCATCTGTCCAACTCCAAAATGTGTTATCTTTTCAATCTACTAAGTGGCTTCTTAGTGGAATAGTTAGAGAAAAAAATCTGGCATATTGCATATGTAGGCAAACCTGTTGTCTTTAGTTAACAAGATGATACTGCCATTTTACACCACAGGCAGGCGAACGATGGATGTCTAAGACCTTCAGGCATTTCACCTAAAAAACATCTTTCCCAAAGAGCTAAATAGAGAGTTTATTTGTAGCAGAAGTATTCAAAATAGATATAGTTACATTTAAAATAACTGTGGATACTCTGGGTTCATCTTTATAAACTGCCTAGAAGGATAATAGAAAGACTGTTAGCTAAAACTGTGAAGCATAAATTGGGACTGTATCATTAGGAATATTTTCACTGCAAGTAATAGAAAATCACATAGTTTAAGCCAGTTCACAAATGGCTTAACAAAAGCAAACATGAAAATTCTGACATAGGGGCTGCTGATGTTTATTCAATGATATCAGATGGTCATCTCTGCAGTTCTCTTGGTTTTTCTCTCCTAGTTGCCCTGTGATTGCCTTATACCAGAAATCAACATTCAGATTTAAGACAAGAAGAAGGAAAGTTACTGAATCAGAGATGTTTTCTCTGTCTCTTTAGTCAGGAAAGCCAGTGTTTTCTGAATGCCAGATGTTATGCTAAAGTTAAACTTCTCACATGCATCATTTCAATCTTTTATGAATAAGTAATAATCTCCATTTATCAGGCTTAAAAACATGCCCAATATCACCCAGCTAAGAAGTTAAAGAGGTATACATAGAAGTGAATGAGAAGAAGAACATGGTTTAAATAAGCTTAGGAAGAACTTTACCCACCAAAGGTGAAAAGGTGTGTTCAAACACAGTTGTGAATGCTTATTGAACATCTATAATGAGATAGGCACTGCAACATGCCTTACCAAAATTATCATCCACTCAACAACCTTATGAAACCTATACCGTTATTCTCATCTCTTTTTATAGAAGATTAATGGAGCAACAAGGAGATTTTTCAAACTTACCAAAATACAAAGATTTCAATCTACAGAGGTAACTTTAAATTATGGCAGTTTAACTCTCAGGGCTGCTTAACCACAGTGCTGTGTGTCCTAACAATATAAATGCTACAGAAAGGCAAGGGGCTGAGGATGGAGAAAAAGTCTTTGGATGTGGCAATTAGGGGATCATTATTTGTCTTCTACAGCACAGCTCTATTAGAGCGATAAGAGTAGAAGTGAGTCACAGAGCAGTACTAAGAAAGAGTAACCAACAGATGTAGATTATTCTGACAATGAAAGGAAAGCGAAAGAAGGGACTGAGCTAAAACAATTTTAATTTTTGCTTAGGATAAGGAGAATATGTCTATTAGTGGAGAGGAAAGGAAAGTGAGTGAAGTCGCTCAGTCATGTCCGACTCTTTGCGACCCCATGGACAGTAGCCTGCACCAGGCTTCTCTGTCCATGGGATTTTCTAGGCAAGAGTACTGGAGTGGGTTGCCATTTCCTTTTCCAGGGAATCTTCCCGACCCAGAGATCGAACCCAGGTCTCCCGCATTGTAGACAGACACTTTACCATCTGAGCCACCAGGGAAGTCCAAAGGAGTAGTAGAAGAGAGATTCAAAATAAAGAAGGAATAATTGACTCTCTCTTGAGCTTCTGGGAAGGGGTCAAAGACTTGGATGTAAGACTGGGAGAAAGTGAAAGTGAAATCATTCAGTCATGTCCGACTCTTTGCAACCCCATGGACTGTAGCCCACCAGGCTCCTCCATCCATGGAATTTTCTAGGCAAGAGTACTGGAGTGGGTTGCCGTTTCCTTCTCCAGGGGATTGAACCTGGGCCTCCCACATTGCGGGCTGACGCTTTACCATCTGAGCCACCAAGACTCGGAGGAAGACCACCTAATCGGAAGAGAGTCATTCTTTCTCAGACTAGAAGAAAAGAGAAAGGTGAGTGAAGCCATCCAGAAATCTGGGACTAAGGATTAGAGAAGTTGAGTAAGATCAGTTTTCTAAGTAAAGAACATAGGTAAAAGGAAGAAATTCTTTGAAAAGATAGAGTAGATAATTGGAAGGGAAATCATCTAGAGTTGAAAGTTGGCAGCAAGTCTAGATCTTACCTACAAAGCTGAATCATGTCGGAGTGGGAGCAGATAGAGGGTAGGGTTAGGAAGGTTCTAGGGTCAAAATGAATAGTTTATGGAGAAGATGAGTGTAGTTTGATTATGTTGAGCAAGTTGCCTACTCAGGTAGAGAGATATAACAAAAATGGATGTGATAGTCTCGGGCTTGATGAAGAGTTTGGAACCAGAAGTGGAAATCATTTTGAGTATCCCAAAGACTATTGTGTATTTGAATCCTTAAATGGAGTTAAGGTGAAGTCGCTCAGTCGTGTCCGACTCTTTGCAACCCTGTGGACTGTAACCTACTAGGCTTCTCTGTCCGTGGGATTCTCCAGGCAAGAATACTGGAGTGGGTTGCCATTTCCTTCTCCAGGGATCTTCCCGACCCAGGGATTGAACCCCGGTCTCCCGCATTGGAGGCAGACGCTTTAACCTCTGAGCCACCAGGGAAGCAGAATCACAAGGGAAGAGAGCCTGAGGTGAGAAGTCAGAAGGCAGCTCATCTTTGGTGGAGAATTTTCCAAACATGTGTTGAGCACTTCATGGATCCCTGGGTCAGGAAGATCTCCTGGAGGAGGAAATGGCTACTAACTCCAGTATACTTGCCTGGAAAAATTCTATGGACAGAGGGCCTGGCGGGCTACAGTCCACAGGATCACATAGAGTCCAGACACACTTCAGTGACTGGGCGTACACATACATGAGTAGACACCTGTTGGGGACAAGAGCTATCCCTGGTGCTTTCGCTCAGCGGCTTCATAATCTTGTAGAGAAGCAGACACAGAAACAATTACTTGGAGACGAATGCTGTCTTTGAGACTGTGCAACTGGCAGATGTTATTACCCCTGCCTTACTGGGAAGGAGGGAGATCAGTGAAGATACAAAGGACAGGATAAGTCGCGGCTCCACCAGAGCAGAACCAGAGGCACCAGTGAACAGGCACACCAGCAAATGACATGTATGTCAGCATGCCTGAGGTGTGGGGGGTGTGTGGTCAGTGGCAGGAGATGAAGCTTGAAAGGCAGGAAGAAATAAAAATGAAGGTTCTTAAATGCTTGTTATTTGTCTTCTACTGTTGATCAGATTTTCATTTTAGAAAATATCCTAGAGAAAAAGCGTATGGAAGCCTCTAGAGATAGAGATGCCTTGGAAGGTTAAAGCAGAAATCTAGGGTCTAAGGGCAGGGGAAGAAGCGAGAAGCAGGAGAAGATAAATGAAAGAGCTGTTTTAGGAGGGATTATTGTGAGAATTTTAGGCTTGGATGGAAGAAGAAACAGGAACAAGGATCATTCCCAGGTTTCCTGATTTAGGTGGCTGGGTGGATGGTGACATTAAAGGAACATTGAAAATACTTGGGGCAGATAAAGGCTTTTCACCAAATTAAAAAAAAAAATTAAAGTAGAAATTCAATTTACAGGAATGTTCTAGTATGTTGGTGGGAGTTAGGACCATGGATAATAATTGAAATAATTGATATTAATCGCTTGCTTTCAATGTGCCAGGCACAGCAATATCTCATTTAACACTAAATTGGAACCATTATGATCACCTTTACTTTACAGGTGAGAAAACCAAGGCATAGAAACATCTGTGATTTTCTAGGGGCACACTCACATCATGATTCTAACCCTGGCAATTGACACCAGAGCCCATGGTTTTAACCCTGACTCTTTACTCGTGCTCCTGAATCCCTGGATGTGCTTTCCTGGGCATTAATAAATAAAAGGAAAAGGCAAGTGAGCCCATGAGAGGATTAATGAATTAAAATATTGCAAAGAATGTGAAGGCCAAATTCAAAGTGCAAAAGTGGAGGTTGTGGTCCAAACAGGAATTAGGTCAAGATTCTTCAGTTGGGACACCTTGCGTGGCGAGTCCTGTACTCTTTCCCAATCTCCAGACTCTTACTTATAAACAACTAGATATAAACAACTGCTGCTTCGCATTCAGTATGTTCTAAACAGAACTTGACTTCCATGATAGAACACTCTTCTGGTTTTCCTCCAGGTTATTCCTAGAACAAACTTTCTGGTTATTCCTGCTCTGTGACTCCATTACCAAGCCATTAGATATGGAATCCCTAAGGGTCTCAGCCGTAGACTTTTGACTCCTCTCATTCTTTGATTTTCCCCTCCTGGGGAAAGTTATGTCCAAGATTTCAATGACTAGTTTTTGCAGATGACTAACATATGTTTGTGAATTCAGGACAAATAACTTTTCTGAGCTCTGAATCAGTATTTCCACTGTCTTCTTGAAAAACTCCATTTGGGTGGAATGAAGCATTTTTAAACCCAGATGTCCAAAAACAGCTCGTGATCTCCACCCCTTTCCCCAGTTCCCAAACGTTCCCTCTTCTAAGTGTACTCCGTCTCAGTTGATGGCAATCATCAAACTATAAAAAAGGCCAAAAATCTAGGGGTGGCTTTTGATGCTTTACTTTCCTTCAACTTACCATATCGGTGCACTGGCAAGACTTCTTGGTTTTTATCTTCTAAATATCTCTTGAATATATTGTCCAAATATCCTTTGAAATCTTACTTTTCTTAATCTCTGTCATCACTGTCACCCTAAGTGCAACCTTCCCCTCCTCTAAATTACTGCAGCAGCCTATTTTAAACTTAATTTTTCAACTGTAGGCATTCTCCATTGTCTGCCTGCTATGAAAGATGAAGATTTGCTTTTTATCATATTTTCTGAACCTCTCCATCTTTCTACTATATATTATTTATTTTATGTTTTCAGTTGGAGTAGTAATCACTTTTTACACTACTGTTACTACTTAACTGCCATTCACATTTGAGTCACGTACCATACCAGGCTTCCCTGGTGGCTCAGACAGTAAAGCCTCTGCCTGCAATGCAAGAGACCCAGGTTTGATCCTTGTGTCAGGAAGATCCCCTGGAGAAGGAAATGGCAACCTGGAAAATCCCATGATGCAGGAGCCTGGTGGGCTACAGTCCATGAGGTCACAAAGAGTCAGACACGACTGAGTGACTTCACCTCAGCCACCATACCATAATATTCATCATTCTCTTATTTGAATAAGTGTCTTCTTTGCTTCTTTAATTATCTTTTGCTTCATTAAAAAGTCCTCAATTCTTCCTCGGGACTATGATTCTCCTTTAAGTATATTCAGTACCTTTTCTATGTGCCACATTCTCCTCCAGTGGTTTTGATCTTTATTAGTAGCCCTTTGAAGTAGGTCTTGTTATCCCCAATTTACAAATGAGGAGATTTAGGAACAGAGCAAGGCAATATCCAGGCATCTATATTCTTTTTTCTTTTTTTAGGAAAATAATTTATATTTTATTTATTTGTTTTTATTGAGGTATAACTGACATGTAGCCTTTACATTAGTTTCAGGTGTACAACATAAGATTCAATATTTATATATATTACAAAATGATGACCATAATAAGTTTAGTTAACATCTGTCACCACACAAAGGTACAATTTTTCTCTTGTGATGAGAACTTTTCAGATCTAGTCTCTTTAGCAACTTTCAAATATACAATACAGTATTATTAATTCTATTCACAATGCTATTGGAGAAGGGAATGGCAACCAGTGTTCTTACCTGGAGAATCCCATGGACAGAGGAGCTTGGTGGGCTGCAGTCCATGGGGTCACAAAGAGTCAGACACAACTGAGTGACTAACACACACACACACAAAATGCTATATATTATATCCCCATGACTTATTTTATAACTGAAAGTTTGTACCTTTTGAAGCCTTCCACCCTTTTTTCTCACTTCCTGCCTCTGGCAACCACCTATTTGTTCTTTGTATCTATGATCTCTGTTTTTTTTTTTTTTTAAGATTCCACACAAGTGAAATCATACAATTATACGGTATTCTCTGTCAGACTTATCATTTAGTATAATGCCTTCAAGATCGATTCATGTTATTGCAGATGGCAAGATTTCAGTCTTTTTGATGGTTGAGGATATTCCATTATGAATAAATAAATATATATCTATCTCCCAATTTCTTTATCCATTCATCTATTGATGAATGCTTAGGTCATTTTTTGTATCTTAGCTATTGTAAATTCTACAGTGAACACAGAGGTGCATACATTTTTTTGAACTAGCATTTTCATTTTCTTCAGGTAAGTACCCAGAAGTAGAATTGCTGGATCATATGACAGTTCTATTTTTAATTTTTTAGGAACCTCCATGCTGCTTTCCATAATGGCTCACCAATTTACATTTCCACCAACAGTGCACAAGGGTTCTCTTTTCTCTATATGCTGGCTAATGCTTCCTTCTTGTCTTTGTGATAATAACCATTCTCACAGATATTAGATGTTATCCCATTGTGATTTTGATTTTGATTTCCTGAATAATTAGTGATGCTGAGCTCCATTTCATGTGCCTGTTGGCCACCTGCATGTCTTCTTTGGGAAAATGTCTATTCAGATCTTATACTCATTTTAAAATCTGATTATTTGGGGGGTTTTCCTATTGAATTGTATGAGTGGTTTACATCTTTTATATACTCTTATTAGATATTTGTTGTTGTTCAGTTGCTCACTCGTGTCCAACTTTGAGACCCCACAGACTGCAGCATGCCAGGCTTCCCTGTCCTTCACCATCTCCTGGAGCTTGCTCAAACTGATGCCCATTGAGTCAGTGATGCCATCCAACCATCTCATCCTCTGTCATCCCCTTCTCCTCCTGCCTTCAATCTTTCCTAGCATCAAGGTCTTTTCTAATGAGTCAGTTCTTTGCCTCAGATGGCCAAAGTATTGGAGCTTCTACTTCAGCATCAGTCCTTCCAATGAATAGTCAGGACTGATTTCCTTTAGGATTGACTGGTTTGATCTCCTTGCTGTCCAAGGAACTCTTAAGACTCAAGACTCCCAAGAGTCAACACCACAGCTCAAAAGCATCAGTTCTTCAGCCCTCAGCCTACTTTATAGTCCAACTCACATCCGTACATGACTACTGGAAAAACCATAGCTTTGACTAGACAGACCTTTGTTGGCAAAGTAATATCTCTGCTTTTTAATATGCTGTCTAGGTTTGTCATAGCTTTTCTTCCAAGGAGCAAGCTTATTAGATATATGATTTGCAAATATTTTCTCCCATTTGGTAGGTTGCCTTTTCATTTTATTTTATTGATAGTTCCCTTTGTTGTGCAGAAGACTTTTTAGTTTTATCTAGTCTCACTAGTTTATTTTTGCTTTTAGTGCCTCAGGCATTCCATGTTCTTAACCACTGTGTTATTTGATTCCTCCTCAAGGGAGTAAACCAAGACTAAAGAGAATATGCAATCTATTAGGCTGGAAGAGGAAAAGAGAGATCTCAAATTTAGTGGATTATATATATCTTCTCTTTTTTGGTTCACTTCCTTGTTTGGGCAAAGTACATACTTCAGCAGCTTCCTGAGAGGGTGCATAACATGTAAATTTTAGAGAACTTGCTTGTCTGAAAACATCTTTACTCTTCCCCCACACTTGGTAGTTTCCCGCCGTGTGCAGATCGAATTCCCCAGAAATAATCTTCTTCCTGAAGAATTTATGTCTGGCTGCTAGGTTTAGTGGGGAAATAGAGTGTTTCATCATTCAATTTCATCATTGACATGGTATCCTCTTTTCTATATCGAGCCCCTGATCTCATCTATACTCATTGTCCCCTAGTCATACTCTCTCCAGAGAATAAACCTTTGATCTTTGGGTATAGTCTAGGAGAGACAGGTTTCTTTAGGAAAGAGCATTAAGAGTGTGTCTTCAGTGCATTATAAACTGTGTTCAATCAGCTATTTTCACCTCCTTCCCCAGCAGAAGATATTGAAGCCTCTTAAGCCTCTGAGAACTTATTTGCTGAATATCAGGTCATATCTTAGCTTCCTCCACTGTCAATTCAGAATCCTCTTGGATTCACAAAAGAAATGATAATCTATCCATCTGCTTCTGGCTTGCAAAGTTTTATTGCTGCTGTCTCCTACCCTATCTTCTTCATTCTTGTCAGAAATCCTGTAAAACTTCCTTTTCTGACTTTTTATTAGGACTTCTGAAAGGAGTGAAAGTAAATACAGTTCAAACTGTCACCTTAAACTGGAAGTCAAAAAATAACCCGTTAACCTCTCTCTACATGTACATACTCTTGCCACCGTCTAATCCATTCTCCGGAACTCAGCTGGAGTCATCTTTTGAAATGCAAGTCTAACGTGTCACCTCTCTACTGAAAATAGTTCACCGGTTTTCCAGTGGGAAGCTCAAAGTCTTTACCATGAACCACAACCCCTAGCAGGGCCTGACTTCTTCCTGCAGCCTCTCATTGTCCTGGGCACTGCGCACACTGGTGTCTTTCAGTTCTCTGTGGCCACTGAGCCTGTGCACTTCTCTGCCTGCATCACCCCTCCTCCTCTCCCCTTCCCAGCGAGTTCCCTTTACCGTATTAACTCATCCTTTTCTTCCAGCTCATTTACCACCTCTCTTCCTGCCTTCCACCACCAGGCCAGGCCTTCTTATGAAATGCTCTTAGAAGATCATGTAGTTCCCTTTCATAACTCTTATTCCTGTTGTAAATTTACATTTAGCTGAATACTTCTTTCATTAGTTTGTCTCTCTTCTCCTGGACTTACAGGCTTCATGAGAGCAATGCCCATGTCCGTTTTTGTTCACCATTGTCTCATGGAATTGGAGACGGAAATGGCAACCCACTCCAGTATTCTTGCCTAGAGAATTCTGTGGACAGAGAAGCCTGGTGGGCTGCTGTCCATAGGGTCGCACAGGGTTGGACACAACTGAAGAGACTTAGCATGCATGCATGCATGCATGTCTCGTGGAATTGTGTGTCATACATTATAAACATTTAAAGCACGTTTGTTGAACTGAAAAAGAATAGATCAAAACTCGCTTCTTTTCCTCAGTCTCTAGTTTATTGTCACCTTCCAAACTCTAAGGGGAGCTCGGTGCTCTCTCCTCTCCTTTCATCCCTGGGAAGGGGCCAGAGGACCGACGTGGGTTAGACCTAGACCATCAGGCCTCTGGTCACAGTCCTTAGGCATAGAAATTTTGGTGTCCACATGGCATGGTGTCAAGCAGAGCACCGAGCCCTGGTGATGGATCCTAGGGGATATCTCCAAACACTTCAGCCCATTGCATCTCAGTATTGACTGGAGTTTCCAAAAACAGATACAATGCAGTCAAGCCCTAGATGGGACAGCATTTTAGTTACACAGAGAAGAGGCAGAATGAGATCAGCTTTAATAGTGGGCATCTGTACCCCATGGCTAGTGGGTCTCTCCCAGGTGTCACACAGGGCAATTAGTCAGGCACTGCACCCATTCATGCTGCAGTGAAAGGAACCCTGTTCCCTCACCTCAGAGGACATCATAACAGTTAGGACTGGCCAGGTACCATGAAACACATGTGGTTTAAGCAGAGACGAGAGTACTCACTGAGATTAAAACAAGGAAAGATTTTCCCACACAGGTAATAAACCAGACATAGTCTGTATGGGCTCTTTAGCAGTTGATAAGGAAGAATTCCAGACCCAAGATTCATTTTATGCAGCTGAGTGGGGGTCCATGAGACTGCCTTTTCCGGTGAAAGTTCTTCTGGATTCTCTCTCTCTCTTTTAGTTTTTGGTTTTCTCCTTATGTCCTCTCTTTGGAATTTCAGTATGGACTCTTAGATCTTCCTCTTGCTTCTTCCTTTTGTTTCACATTCTTAGGTCTGGATGGAATCTAGGGGAAGGAAACCTAAGGAGAAGGAGACATCTTGTTTCACACATGCCTATTTACTAGAAATAAGTTCTACAGTGAGATTCAGGGTTGAAGCTTCATCAGTAAAACCCAGAGGTTTTATCCAGCACCCTTTCTACGTGACTCCTTTTAGAGTTAAGCTATAGCATCTATGGACTATTCAGAACTCTGTCACCTCCATATTCTACAGTGGAGACAAGACTCTCATTTACATCAGGCAAGAGCTTATCCAAGTTAGAATGCAGGAGTTCTCCTCAATTCTGATTGACCACACACCATCTGTTGATTCTGTTAAGTCTTTCGGATCTGACTTCAGTCACACACAACTGAGCCAGTTCCTTCCCTGAATTTGTAGTGTCTAAACAGTGCTCCAGTGATCCCTGGAGGTTGTGTAGATGTGCTTCTGAGAACCACAGCAGAGGACAAACTGGAAAGGAGCATGCAGGCCACCAGAGCAACATGTAAGTCTTCATGTTATATGCTCTTCTTGGTGCTTTTATTTAGACAGCTACTCTACCCATTTTTATTGCCATCTTCATTTGTTAGGTGAAGAAACTAGAGAGGTTTAGCAACTTAAATGATACAGTTAGCAAGTGTTGGATTTAGGCTTTGAACTGTGGTATTCTGATTTCTGAGCCTACCTTCTTGATATGTAAGTTATAGAGTTGGCCCTTTGTATCCATGGGTTTCACATCCATTGATTCAACCAACTGCAGACTGAAAATAATTGGGGGGAAATTCCAGAAAGTTCCCAAAAGCAAAACTTTAATTTGCCACATATTGGCAACTATTTAGCTTCCCTGGTGGTTCAGTGGTAAAGAATCTGCCAGCAAGGCAGGAGATGCAGGAGACTCGGACTTGATGCCTGAGTTGGGAAGATCCCCTGGAGGAGGAAATGGCAACTCCAATATTCTTGCCTGGAGAATCCCAGGGACAGAGGAGCCTAGCGGGCTACAGTGACATGGGGTCGCAAAGAGTGTGACATGACTGAGCTACTGAATACATATGCATGGCAACTATTTACATAGCATTTATACTGTATTAAGTATTTTGGAGAAATATCAGTAACCTCAGATATGCAGATGATACCACCCTTATGGCAGAAAGTGAAGAAGAACTAAAGAGCCTCTTGGTGAAAGTCAAAGAGGAGAGTGAAAAAATTGGCTTAAAACTCAACATTCAGAAAACTAAGGTCATGGCATTTGGTCCCATCACTTCATGGCAAATAGATGGGCAAACAATGGAAACAGTGTCAGACTTTATTTTTGGGGGCTCCCAAATCACTGCAGATGGTGACTGCAGCCATGAAATTAAAAGATGCTTGCTCCTTGGAAGAAAACCTATTACAAACCTAGACAGCATATTAAAAAGCAGAGACATTACTTTGCCAACAAAGGTCCGTCTACTCAAAGCTATGGTTTTTCCAGTAGTCATGTATGGATGTGAGAGTTGAACTGTAAAAAAAGCTGAGTGCCGAAGAATTGATGCTTTTGAACTGTGGAGCTGGAGAACACTCTTAAGAGTCCCTTGGACTGCAAAGAGATCCAACCACTCAATCCTAAAGGAAATCCATCCTGAATATTCATTGGAAGGACTGATGCTGAAGCTGAAACTCCAATACTTTGGCCACCTAACTCGAAGAGCTGACTCATTGGAAAAGACCCTGATGCTGGGAAAGATTGAAGGCAGGAGGAGAAGGGGACATCAGAGGGTGAGATGGTTGGATGGCATCACCGACTCAATGGACATGAGTTTGAGTAAACTCTGGGAGTTGGTGATGGACAGGGAGGTTTGGCATGCTGCAGTCCATGGGATCACAAAGAGTAAGACACAACTGAAAGTCTGAACTGAACGGATGATTTAAAGTATACAGAAGGATGTGCATAGGTTATATGCAAATACTATGCCATTTCATAGAAGGGACTTGACTATCACTGTATTAGGGCCTGGAACTAATCCCCTGAGGATACTGAGGGATAACTGTACTACAGTTTACTATGTGTCAGGGACTGTTCTCGGAGAAGGCACCTGCACCCCACTCCAGTACTCTTGCCTGGAGAATCCCATGGACAGGGGAGCCTGGTAGGCTGCAGTCCATGGGGTCGCGAAGAGTTGGACACGACTGAACGACTTCCCTTTGACTTTTCACTTTCATGCATTGGAGAAGGAAATGGCAACCCACTCTGGTGTTCTTGCCTGGAGAATCCCAGGGACGGGGGAGCTTGGTGGGCCGCTGTCTATGGGGTTGCACAGAGTTGGACACGACTGACGAGACTTAGCAGCAGCAGCAGCAGCAGGACTGTTCTAAGGGCTGTAAGGGATTATTTCATTCATTATTTCATAATGGCCCTGCATGGTCAGTACTATTAGCTTCCTCTACAAATGGAGAAGCTGAAGAATAAGGAGTTTGTCCACAGTCTTGAAGCGGCAGAGCTGGGATTTTAACTTGGATCTGCCTCATCCAAGGGCCATGGCTTTGATAGTCCTATGCTCTCCATGTCCTCCTGTATGTGATGACAGGCCGCCTGTGTGGGCTTCCCTCTCCTGCCACAGTAAGAGCTTCTTGAGAAAAGAGGACTATGATTTATTCAGCTTTGTCTTTCAGGAACCGTGGCAAGATTCCTGACACACAGTCCATGCTCAATAATTGTCAGTTGAATTGCACGGAAGTCAGGATTTGCAAGAGGGTCCTTGGAGTTTAGAAGATGGAGGAATTCTGAGACCAAGTGATGTAAGGCTGTTCTTGTGGATGTTGAGAGCTAGGAGGGACAATTGAAAACTGTCTGATACTAAAACCATGCAGGAGGGTAGGGAGGACAGTCGTGGTGGCAACATGCTTAGCAAAGCTGACTAGTTGGCCAGGCAGTGCCCCAGAATGGCCATGCCTCAGTGTGCTTCCCATGTTTCCGGGGATAATTTCTTCCATTTTGTTGTTTCAGAACCATCCTCTCTGTTCTCAAAAATGATTAGGTTTTCATGTTGATACACTAAAGGCTCTAGGAATTGTTCAATAACCAGCGTCCCATATCAGTCAGTCAGTTCAGTCGCTCAGTCGTGTCCGTCTCTTTGTGACCCCATGAATCACAGCACGCCAGGCCTCCCTGTCCATCACCAACTCCCGAAGTTCACTCAGACTCACGTCCATCGAGTCAGTGATGCCATCCAGCCATCTCATCCTCTGTCGTCCCCTTCTCCTCCTGCCCCCAATACCTCCCAGCATCACAGTCTTTTCCAATGAGTCAGCTCTTTGCATGACGTGGCCAAAGTATTGGAGTTTCAGCCTCAGCATCAGTCCTTCCAGTGAACGCCCAGGACTGATCTCCTTTAGGATGGACTGGTTGAATCTCCTTTTGGCAAAGTTATATCTCTGCTTTTTAATATGCTGTCTAGGTTGGTCATAGCTTTTCTTCCAAGGAGCAAGTGTCTTTTAATTTCATGGCTACAATCACGATCTGCAGTGATTTTGGAGCCCAAAAAAATAAAGTCTGACACTGTTTCCACTGTTTGCCCATCTATTTCCCATGTAGTGATGGGACCAGATGCCTTGATCTTAGTTTTCTGAATGTTGAGCTTTAAGCCAACTTTTTCACTCTCCTCTTTCACTTGCATCATGAGGCTCTTTAGTTCTTCTTCACTTTCTGCCATAAGGGTGGTGTCATCTGCATATCTGAGGTTATTGATATTTCTCCCGGCAATCTTGATTCCAGCTTGTGCTTCTTTCAGCCCAGCGTTTTTCATGATGTACTCCGCATGTAAGTTAAATAAGCAGGGTGACAATATACAGCCTTGACACACTCCTTTTCCTATTTGGAACCAATCTGTTGTTCCATGTCCAGTTCTAACTGTTGCTTCCTGACCTGCATATAGGTTTCTCGGGAGGCAGGTCAGGTGGTCTGGTATTCCCATCTCTCTCAGAATTTTCCACAGTTTATTGTGATCCACACAGTCAAAGGCTTTGGCATAGTCAATAAAACGGAAGTAGATGTTTTTCTGGAACTCTCTTGCTTTTTCCATGATCCAGCGGATGTTGGCAATTTGATCTCTGGTTCCTCTGCCTTTTCTAAAACCAGCTTGAACATCTGGAAGTTCATGGTCCACATATTGTTGAAGCCTGGCTTGGAGAATTTTGAGTATTACTTTACTAGCGTGTGAGATGAGTGCAATTGTGCGGTAGTTTGATCATTCTTTGGCATTGCCTTTCTTTGAGATTGGAATGAAAACTGACCTTTTCCAGTCCTGTGGCCAAAGTTTTCCAAATTTGCTGGCATATTGAGTGCAGCACTTTCACAGCATCATCTTTGAGGATTTGAAATAGGTCAACTGGAATTCCATCACCTCCACTAGCTGTGTTCATAGTGGTGCTTTCTAAGGCCCACTTGACTTCACATTCCAGGATATCTGCCTCTAGATGAGTGATCACACCGTCATGATTATCTTGGTCGTGAAGATCTTTTCTGTACAGTTCTTCTGTGTATTCTTGCCACCTCTTAATATCTTCTGCTTCTGTTAGGTCCATACCATTTCTGTCCCTTATCAAGCCCATCTTTGCATGAAATGTTCCCTTGGTGTCTCTGATTTTTTTGATAAGATCTCTAGTCTTTCCCAATCTGTTGTTTGCCTCTATTTCTTTGCATTGATCTCTGAGGAAGGCTTTCTTATCTCTCCTTGCTGTTATGCTTATATCTTTCCTTTTCTCCTTTGCTTTTCACTTCTCTTCTTTTCACAGCTATTTGTAAGGCCTCCCCAGACAGCCATTTTGCTTTTTATGCATTTCTTTTCCATGGGGATGGTCTTGACCCATGTCTCCTGTACAATGTCACGAACCTCCATCCATAGTTTATCAGTCACTGTGTCGATCAGATCTAGTCCCTTAAATCTATTTCTCACTTCCACTGTATAATCATAAGGGATTTGATTTAGGTCATACCTGAATTGACTATGCCAAAGCCTTTGACTGAGTGGATCACAATAAACTGGAAAATTCTTAAAGAGATGGGAATACCAGACCACCTGACCTGCCTCTTGAGGAATCTGTATGCAGGTCAGGAAGCAACAGTTAGAACTGGACATAGAACAACAGATTGGTTCCAAATAGGAAAAGGAGTACGTCAAGACTGTATATTATCACCCTGCTTATTTAACTTATATGCAGAGTACATCATGAGAAACGTTGGACTGGAAGAAACACAAGCTGGAATCAAAATTGCCGGGAGAAATATCAATAACCTCAGATATGCAGATGACACCACCCTTATGGCAGAATGTGAAGAGGAGCTAAAAAGCCTCTTGATGAAAGTAAAAGAGGAGAGTGAAAAAGTTGGCTTAAAGCTCAACATTCAGAAAACGAAGATCATGGCATCCGGTCCCATCAGTTCCTGGGAAACAGATGGGGAAACAGTGGAAACAGTGTCAGACTTTATTCTTTTGGGCTCCAAAATCACTGCAGATGGTGATTGCAGCCATGAAATTAAAAGACGCTTACACCTTGGAAGGAAAGTTATGAGCAACCTAGATAGTATATTCAAAAGCAGAGACATTAGTTTGCTGACTAAGATCCGTCTAGTCAAGGCTATGGTTTTTCCAGTAGTCAAGTATGGATGTGAGAGTTGGACTGTGAAGAAGTCTGAGAGCTGAAGAATTGATGCTTTTGAATTGTGGTGTTGGAGAAGACTCTTGAGAGTCCCTTGGACTGCAAGGAGATCCAACCAGTCCATTCTGAAGATCAACCCTGGGATTTCTTTGGAAGGAATGATGCTAAAGCTGAAACTCCAGTACTTTGGCCACCTCATGCCAAGAGTTGAGTCATTGGAAAAGACTTTGATGCTGGGAGGCATTGGAAGCAGGCGAAGAAGGGAACGACAGAGGATGAGATGGCTGAATGGCATCACTGACTCGATGGATGCAAGTCTGAGTGAACTCCAGGAGTTGGTGATGGACAAGGAGGCCTGGTGTGCTGCAATTCATGGGGTCGCAAAGAGTCAGACACAACTGAGCGACTGAACTGAACTGAACTGAACTGAACTGAATGGTCTAGTGGTTTTCCCTACTTTCTTCAATATAAGTCTGAATTTGGCAATAAGGAGTTCATAATCTGAGCCACCGTCAGCTCCTGGTCTTGTTTTTGTTGACTGTATGGAGCTTCTCCATCTTTGGCTGCAAAGAATATAATCAATCTGATTTCGGTGTTGACCATCTGGTGATGTCCATGTGTAGAGTGTTCTTTTGTATTGGTGGATGAGATTGTTTGCTATGACCAGTGCGTTCTCTTGGCAAAACTCTATTAGCCTTTGCCCTGCTTCATTCTGTACTCCAAGGCCAAATTTGCCTGTTACTCCAGGTGTTTCTTGACTTCCTACTTTTGCCTTCTAGTCCCCTATAATGAAAAGGACATCTTTTTGTGTGTTAGTTCTAAAAGATCTTATTAAACTCAACTACCTTCACTGGAATTTTCTTCTTTTGACGGTAATGGTGCAATCATCAGAGAAAGGCAGAAAGCAGACTAGAAAAGACAGGCAATGACTATACTGTTCTGTTTGGAGAAAATGTGTGTGGACAGAAGGGGGATGGTATTCTCTGAAAAGCAAAGGCAGCTGGCAATACCTGCCTAAGCATCTCCAAGGGAAGGAGTCTGATCTAAGCACACTTGTTCAGATGAGCCTTATAGTAAGTGTTCATTAAAGGACAGTTGTTACTTTTGTTAAGATGGCTTTCTTAGGTACCCTTAACTGAAAAACACTTTTTGACATTTGGTAACTCATTTTCTATTTTTTGCTTTGTAAACAACCCTCTCATCCTTTGACTTTATGTAAGAAGTGTTTTGGGCTTCCCTGGTGGCTCAGATGGCAAAGACTCTCCCTGCAATGCAGGCTACTGGGTTCCATCTCTGGGTTGGGAAGATCCCTTGGAGAAAGGAATCTGCTCCAGTATTCTTGTCTGGAGAATTCTATTGAATGAGGAGCCTGGTGGGCTATAGGCTATACTCAAATACGACTGAGCAACTAACACAGTGTTTATAGGGCTTTCCCAGTGGTGCCAGTGGTAAAGAATCTGCCTACCAATACAGGAGACATAAGAGACCTGGGTTCAATCCCAGGGTCAGGAAGATCCCCAGGAGGAGGGCATGGCAACCCATTCCAGTATCCTTGCCTGGAGAATCCCATGGACAGAGGAGCCTGGCGGGGGTGGGGGGGGGGGGGAGTGGGGGGGTGGGGTACAGTCCATGGGGTCGCAAAGAGTTGGACACAACTGATGTAACTCAGCATGCACGCAGAGAGTGTTTACAGCCCGTAAATGCTTGTCAGCCTGGGATGAGCTCAGGTTCACTTTACCAGTGTTTCTTCTTGTGAATCAATATTGACAATATGGACTTTTGCAGCACTGTTTCTGTGTGCTTTTTAAAGAGAGTCTGCCTCAGAAGAGAGAAACCTCTCCCAGTGTGAATCAGGGCAGTGTTCTCTGGAAACAAATGACTAGGGTTCAATTCCTGGTTTATACTATCTTTGTTACCTTGGGCAAACTATTGAATCCTTTATGGCTCAGTTTCTCTTGTTTGTAAGATTGGAAAAATAATAGTACCTATCTACAAAAGTAGTCATAAGAATAAAATGAGATAATGCACAAGGGCTGGCACATAATAAAGCCTCAATAAATGCTGGCTTTTAAGTTCAGATTCTTGAGCTTGCTGGGCTAGGACCAAACCCTGGAGTTTTGGAAATAATCAAGGTAAATGCTGCCTAGTCGTTGAGCCTAACTCTCTGAGGTGACATTTTCTGCTTGTCTATGGGATCACCTTGACATTTAAAATGAGCCACTCATATAGTCTTGGATATTTACATATATTTATTCATTCCACATTTCTGGCAACCTTAAGAGAAAGGAACTCATATTTCCATTTTACAGATGAGGAGACTGAGGTGTAGAGAGGCTAAGTAATTTGCCCAATTAAATGGTGGCTTTCACTCAGAGAATCACCTTTTATTCACATGTTAAACTACCTCTTCTTTCTCAAAGAGAATGGCTATTTTTCAGTGAGAAAAATTTTGAAAACTCATATTTTCCTCTATGTAACAATGTTTTAAAGTAACACTTTCTCAGTAAGCTTTGAATACACTTGTAAATGTTTCATGTAACTATTAAACATGGTGGGCTGCTTTGTTACTTCCAAATATTAGCACAAGGTTGCTGCCCAGTTCTTACAAAGCAGGCGCCACAGAGCATGCCTGTAACTGTGCTTCTCACTTCCCAATTTTCAAAATTGGTCTATGTGTTCTCATGTTTAAAAAAAAAAAAAACCCCAAAGGTAGAAAGAATAACTGTATAAAGGCACTTCTTCAAAAATGTCTATGAAGTTGAATATGCACATGCTTATTAAGCCCCTTGGGTGCTGGCCTTGTATCTGGAACATCTAAAGCAGTAACATTAATATTTCTCTGGCCTTTTAAGAGTATTTACAAAGAGGCTTTCCAAAGATGCTTAGAACTAATAACTGGAGCAATGAAAAGATAAAGTGTTGCCAAAATCTCAGCTTTCTGTGCACCAATGCCAAACAGAAAAATGGAGGCGGAGTTACGGAGAAGGAAAGAGTGGCTTTATTACTTTGGCAGGCAAAGGGGGAACATGGTAGGCTAGTGCCTCAAGAACTGTGTCCCCCCTTTCTGGTCAGTAGGGAGAGGTTATATAGACAGGCAGGAGTATGTGAAAAGGAACAAGGCAGGAACAGCCTTGTATTTTCTTCTGCTGCTGATGAGATGAGGGTGTGTGCAAGGTCTTAGGTGGTCCCGTCTTTTAATCTTGATGAGCCTCTTTGGTCTTTTAATCTCCAGGTAGTTTAGTTGCTGTTCCTACTTTGACTAGGAAACTGTTCTGCTGTTTGGAATTGAGAGAATGTCATGGAAGCTGGAGAACCTATAAGAAGTGAAAGTCACTCAGTCGTGTCCGACACTTTTCGACCCCTTTGGACTATACAGCAGTCCATGGAATTCTCTAGGCCAGGTACTGGAGTGAGTAGCCTTTATCTCCTCTAGGGGATCTTCCCAACCCAGGGATTGAACCCAGGTGTCCCGTACTGCAGGCAGATTCTTTACCAGCTGAGCCACCAGGGAAGCCCCTGCCTATAAGAAATGAAGGACAAAAAGGCCTCCCTGCCTTTTTGAGATAAGAGCTCTGTGCATTCCCACAGGGCCCTGCTCATCATCAATCCCGCCTTTTGTCTGATACTCCTCAGTCTTGAGGAGCACAGAATCTTTTCCCTTTTTCTTCAAGTTGCTGCTCACACATTGCTCTTTTTCATAATTTTGGCAGTTCCCAGTCTTCTGCTTTGAAGAGATGTTAGGGAGCATCCAGGAAAGGGGAGACCCATGGAACACAAACTCATGCATAGTGGCTAACAATTGTCCAATCTGTTGGAATATGCTGCTTAATTGTATCTCCCATGTTAGAAAGGTTTCTCTTCTTTATCCTGAATGTTTTTTTATTATTTCTGTTAGCTTTAATTACATGCTTAAATTAGAATCTTCATCTCTTAAAACCTTAAATTCTTGTGAAAACTAAGAAGTAAGCAATTATGAACTGTCGTCTATATTAGTATGTTGTAGATTGGTAAGCAAACACCAGTGTTAATTTCTAAAAAACAAAACAAAACAAAACTTGTTTTCTGACTGAGAACATCTCAGAATGGCACCAAACATTAATAATCCTATTTAATAATAATCTATAGTTTCTCTGTAAGAGGAAGCCAATGTATAGTCATTTATGTTTCAGTATCTTATTTTCTTTGAGAATGACACAGCTTTTCAATAAATTTCCTTCACTTGATTTGCAATTCTAAAATTTCAAGTTACTAATATCTGGAGAGACAGACATTTCCAAAACATAAGTATTCTTAATAGTTTATCTAAAAGCTCTTATCTCATTTAGGGATTCCCTGGTAGCTCAGATGGTAAAGTGTCTGCCTGCAACGCGGAAGACCCAGGTTCAATCCCTGGGTCGGGAAGATCCCCTGGAGAAGAAAATGGCAATTCACTCCAGTACTCCTGCCTGGAAAATTCTATGGATGGAGGAGCCTGGTGGGCTACCGTCCATGGGGTCACAAAGAGTTGGACACTACTGAGTGACTTCACTTTATTCACTTCATCCTTAAAAGTTTCTTTATATCACCACCCATTGGCAGCAGGTTACTTAGCTTGCTGATCTATTACAAAGAGCAAGGACTAGTAAATTATTTTGGACCTACTTGCTTCTAATCAGTCTATGTCATGTCCTTAGGCTATATCATTCCTTCAGAGTTTGTGTCCTCCCTCTTCTCTCTTGCTTCATTTCCCTCTGAAGATATTTGACTCCCATATTCCTATGGGAGGCAGAGGGGTGACATCCACCTTCTGTAACTGCTGCAAAGCTGAGTAGAGACATCGATGCTGACTGTCAGGGAATAAAAATCTCTGGATACCTGATTTAGGAGCCTGAGGCACAAGACAGCTCTTGAAGATCATGGCATCTGGTCCCATCACATCACGGCAAATAGATGGGGAAGCAATGGGAACAGAGACTTTATTTTCTTAGGCTCCAAAATCACTGCAGATGGTGACTGCAGCCATGGAATTAAAAGACTCTTGCTCCTTGGAAGAAAACCTATTACAAACCTAGACAGCATATTTAAAAGCAGAGATAATACTTTGTTGACAAAGGTCCATTTAGTCAAAGCTGTGGTTTTTCCAATAGTCACGTACGAATGTGAGAGTTGGACCATAAAGAAAGCTGAGTGCCGAAGAATTAGTGCTTTTGAATTGTGGTGTTGGAGAAGACTCTTGAGAGTCCCTTGGACTGCAAGGAGATCCAGCCAGTCCATCCTAAAGGAGATCAGTCTTGAATATTCATGGGAAGGACTGATGCTGAAGCTGAAACTCCAATACTTTGGCCACCTGATGCAAAGAACTGACTCATTGGAGAAGACCCTGATGCTGGGAAAGATTGAAGGTGAGAGGAGAAGGGGACAACAGAGGATGAGATGGTTGGATGGCAACACCAACTCGATGGACATGAGTTTGAGCAAGCTCTGGGAGTTGGTGATGGACAGGGAGGCCTGGCGTGCAGCTGTCCATGGGGTCGCAAAAGAGTTGGACACGATGGAGCGACTGAACTGAAAAAAGAGGAAGTAGGGACAGATTTTATTTTCTTGGGCTCCCAAATCACTGTAAATGGCAACTGCTGCCATGGAATTAAAAGACTCTTGGCTCCTTGGAAGGAAAGCTATGATGAACCTTGCCAGCATATTAAAAAGTACATCACTTGGCTGACAAATGTCTAAGCTATGGTTTTTTCCAATAGTCAAGTATGGATGTGAGAGTTGGACCATAAAGAAGGCTGAGCACTGAAGAACAGATGCTTTCAAACTGTGGTGTTGGAGAAGGCTCTTGAGAGTCACCTGGACTGCAAGGAAATGGAACCAGTCAATACTAAAAGAAATCAGTCTTGAATATTTATTGGAAGGACTGATGCTGAAGCTGAAACTCCAATACTTTGGCCATCTGATGTGAAGAGCTGGCTCTATAATAATTCTAAGGAGCCTTCTAAAGTATCCCAAAGTTAGCGGGAACTCAAAAGAACTTTAATTAAAATTTGATATTTGGGAAGTTTGTCAAAAAGTTTTAAAACACTTGATCAAGATCAGTCATTGTGTAACAATACCCATTCCTTAACCAAAGTAACCAGTGATCTCAAAAGCAAATATTAATACAAATTCCTTAAAGGCAAAGAAACTCATCTCATACAGCTGTAGTCAACATCTCCAGAATACTAGAGGAAGAAACCAAAACCCCTCTTGTTCTTGCCCATTTCTAATAAAATCCATTTACCTAACTAAACAGTCCAATCTTACAAATTCTGATAATGCATAATTCAATCTTTTATTCCTTGCATCTTCTACTGAAAACACATATATTATTTATTCGTGTAGCAATGAATATCCCACATGCTACAAGTCCTGACCTAGCCAAATACATAAACTAAAACAAAAAGATTAGGAGATGGACCCCCTAGGACCCTCAGTTCACTTCAGTTCTGTCGCTCAGTCGTGTCTGACTCTTTGCGACCCCATGGACTGCAGCACGCCAGGCCTCCCTGTCCATCACCAACACCCGGAGCTTACTTAAACACATGAATTGGAAGGTTGGAAGATTTCTGTGAGGTCAGGCCCTCAGGGTTCCCCTGCTGTAGGGCTGTGCTAGGGTCACACCCTGTCTGGGCTACAGAACTCCAAGTTTGCTTCAGAAAACAGGGGAGAGGTCCCCCAGGAACCTGCATACACCCTAATCTTGTCAGCAGCCCCACCCTTTTGAAACTGGAAAGAATATGAGTGTTACTGCCTTGATCCTTTTCCCATACTCCTGCCTGAGTATTTAAACTTTTGTTACTCACCATGGAGAAGTTCCTGACTCCTGGCACTAGCTAACCTACTGCGTTCCTCCTTTGCCTGGCAAAGTAACAAAGCCACTCTTTCTCCTCCGTAATTCTGTCTCTGTATTTCTGCTTGGCATTGGTGCACAGAGAGCTAAGATTCTGACTACAAATTTGCAGACTCGTCCGGGATCTGATCTTGGGCAGGGGGCCCCGCAGGCCACTCAGCTTGATCGGACACTTTTGGATCTCTCCCCACCCCAGCCTCTCTCCTCTAGGAGAGTTGGAAGGTTGGAAGATTTCTCTGAGGTTAGGCCCTCAGGGTTCCCCTGCTGTAGGGCTGTGCTGGGATCACACCCCGTCTTCCTTCTGAGCTACAGAACTCCAAGTTTGCTGCAGAGAACAGGGGCGAGGTCGCCCTAGCAGCTGCCCAGGATTTCTTTGCCTTTCTCTGCGAGACTTCTACTCTGAGAAGACATTAACTTTTGGAGGATTAGAAAGAGTGCCTTTGGTACATTGCAACACAGCTGCCAGCAATTTGGTAAGTCTCATGGAGTGTACACCAGGACCTCTTTGACCCTGCCTCTTCTGGGGAAATTTGATTTCAATTTGGGGAACTTTGGTGCCAATCTGGAGAACTTTGATTTCAACTGGGGGAGTTCTCCCTGTGAAGGGCAACTCCTTTTGTAAGGCACACCTTGGACAAGGTCACAGGTCTAGTGGAATGGGAAATCATGTTTGGGGCATTCACTCCATTTGGCTTTGACTTCTGAGCATCTCTTTGCCATCCTCTTGGGGCATTTTTACCATTTGGCTTTTTGATTTCTGGGTATCTCTTTGCCATTTATTTTGAGTATGACTTCCAGCTGGTGAGGCTTCACTTTTGTTTGGTTGCTTTGGTTTGAGCCTGCCAATTGGTTTGAGTGTGCAGACATCTGGTAAAAACTGCTTGAGCTAAAATAGGAAGTGCTTCCTCTAAGATTCTACCCACC
Organism: Budorcas taxicolor; assembly: GCF_023091745.1. Classification (NCBI taxonomy): domain Eukaryota; kingdom Metazoa; phylum Chordata; class Mammalia; order Artiodactyla; family Bovidae; genus Budorcas; species Budorcas taxicolor. The sequence continues at coordinate 83,573,745 of NC_068923.1, forward strand.
CCCTTATCTGGGAACCCCTTTGGAAAAGTTTTAAATGACTGGTCAACCTATGGGCTTCCCTGGTAGCTCGGACAGTAAAGAAATCTGTCAGCAATGTGGGAGATCTGGGTCCGATCCCTGGGTTGGGAAGATTCCTTGAAGAAGTGAGGTCTCTGGGTTGGGAAGATCCCCTGGAGAAGGGAATGGCTACCCACTCCAATATTCTGGCCTAGAGAATTCCATGGACAGAGGAGCCTGGCAGGTTAGAGTCCATGAGATCGCAAAGAGTCAGACATGACTGAGCAAGTTTTACTCACTCAAAGCCAAAAAATGGGTCTAAAACTAACAATTAGACCTTTACTGGCACAGGATGTGAAATTGGACTGAAGTTTCTCTCCCCTTGTGCCCAGGCCCTTAGGGGAAAAAGTGGGGAGCAGAGAAAAGCGTTTAGAACTCAAGCATAAAAAACTGAGATTTCTGGTTTGGTCTTTATGTAAAATTTACTTTGTAAATGAACTCTTCTAATTGACTTGAAAGTTGTTCAGTTGCTCAGTCATGTCCAACTCTTTGCGACCCCATGGACTGCAGCATGCCAGGCTTCCCTGTCCTTCACTGTCTCCTGAAGTTTGCTCAAACTCATGTCCATTGTTTGGGGGATGCCATCCAACCATCTCATCGTCTGTTGCCCCCTTTTCCTGCTTTCAATCTTTCCTAGCATCAGGTTTTTTTTCAATGAGCTGGCTCTTCACTTCAGGTAGCCAAAGTATTGGAGCTTCAGCATCAGTCCTTCCAATGAATATTCAGGGCTGATTTCCTTTAAGACTGACAACAACAAGGGCATTTGCCATCTGCCTCTGTGGAGACTGAACCCTGTGCTGCTGTAGCTGTTGACCTTCAACACCCTCTGAAGGAGTTCAGGGTGGAGTGAGGCCCTCTGTGCTCCAGGGAATCTGGTGGAACAGGTCTTTAGATATTTTCAGGAACTGATTTCATGATCCCAATCTTTGCACTTCTTCAAATCTAGAAAATCACTTAATCCCTTCCAGGTGACATCAGCTCCTTGTGCCAAAACTTTTGTAAACTAAGCCCTTGATTGCACTGAGCTCCCCCTTCACTAAAATCTTATATATTGACCTTACCTGACTCCTTCTTTGGAGCAATCTCTTAGAGCTATCTGAGGTGCTGCCTCCCAGGCTGCGGTCCTCACCCCAGCCCAAATAAAACTTAAGTTACAAATCTCAAGTTACATATATTTTTAGTTGACAGTGGTATCATCTCCATATCTGAGGTTGTCAACATTTCTCCCAGCAATCTTGATTCCAGCTTGTGCTTCATCCAGCCTGGCATTGTGCACAATGTACTCTGCATCAAAGTTATATAAGCAAGGTGACGATATACAGCCTTGTCATACTCCTTTTCCAGTTTTGAACCAGTCAGTTGTTCCATGTGTGTTTCTAACTGGTGCTTCTTAATCCGCATACAGATTTCTCAGGAGGCAGATAAGGTGGTCTGGTATTCCCATCTCTTTAAACATTTCCAGAATCTGTTTTGATCCACACACAGTCAAAGGCTTTAGCGTAGTCAACAAAGCAGGTTTTTCTGCACTTCTCTAGCTTTTTCTACGATCCAGTGGATGTTGGTAATTGGATTGGTTCTTCTGGCTCCTCTGACTTTTCTAAATCCAGCTTGTACATCTGGAAGTTCTTAGTTCACATACTGTTGAAGCCTAGCTTGGAGGATTTTGAGCATGACCTTGCTAGCATGTGAAATAAGTGCAATTGTGCAGCAGTTGGAACATTCTTTGGCATTGCCTTCTTTGAGATTGGAATAAAAATTGACTTTTTCCAGTCCTGTGGCCACTGCCTAGTTTTCCAAATTTGCTGGCATATTGAGTGCAGCACTTTAACAGCATCATCTTTTAGCTTTTTAAATAGTTCAGCTGGAATTTCATCACCTCCACTGGCTTTAACTTTCTTGCCCACTTAACTTCACACTGTAAGATGTCTGCCTCCAGGTGAGTGACTACACCATCTTGGCTATCCAGGTCATAAAGACATTTTTTGTACTGCTCTTCTGTGTATTCTTGCTATTTTTAATCTCTACTGAGTCTATTAGGTCCTTTCCATTTCTGTCTTTATTTTGCTCATGTTTGCATAAAATATTTCCTTGGCATCTCTAAGTTCTGAATTTTGATACTTGAAAGCAAGCACTGAGAAATTAAATGTATATAAATAGAAAATTGGCCAAGATAAATATTAGGACCTATATTCTGGGAAATATTCAGTACTAAATTGATATCTACTATTGAAGGTGGCTGAAGCTTGTTGGTTTGATTAACATAGACATGTCCTTAGAGTTATCTATGTTAAGTTTAATTCTGTTGTACCTAAGTTTACTAGATGTCAAATAAGACCTTATTCCATCTGTTACAGATTTGTCAACAAAAGTATCTCGGGACTTCCCTGGCTGAGACTCTGAGCTCCCAGTGCAGGGGGCCCAGGTTCGATCCCTGGTCAGGGAGCTAGATCCCACATGCTACAACTAAGACCCAGAGCAGCCAAATAAATAAATAAAATTTAAAAAAAAAAAAGAAAAGAAAAGTATCTCAACGTAAAAAAACCCCACAAAATTAAGGAAAGCAAGATATGTGTTTTTGTTGCAGTCAGTTCAGTCGCTCAGTCTGGTCTGACTCTTTGTGACCCATGGACTGCAGCACACCAGGCCTCCCTGTCCGTCACCAACTCCCGGAGTCTACCCAAACTCACGTCCCTTGAGTCCATGATGCCATCCAATCATCTCATACTCTGTCATCCCCTTCTCCTCCTGCCCTCAATCTTTCCCAGCATCAGGGTCTTTTCCAATGAGTCAGTTCTTCACATCAGGGGGCCAAAGTACTGGAGTTTCAGCTTCAGCATCAGTCCTTCCAATGGCTATTCTGGACTGATTTCCTTTAGAATGGACTGGCTGGATCTCCTGGCAGTCTAAGGGACTCTCAAGAGTCTTCTCCAACACCACAGTTCAAAAGCATCAATTCTTCGGCACTCAGCTTTCTTTATAGTCCAACTCGCACATCCACACATGACTACTGGAAAAATCATAGCTTTAACTAGACGGACCTTTGTTGGCAAAGTAAAGTCTCTGCTTTTCAATATACTGGTCATAGCTTTTCTTCCAAGGATCAAGCATCTTTTAATTTCATGGCTGCAGTCACCATCTGCAGTCATTTTGGAGCCCCCCAAAATAAATTCTGTCACTGTTTCCATTGTTTCCCCATCTATTTGCCATGAAGTGATGGGACCAGATGCCATGATTTTAGTTTTCTGAATGTTGTTTTAAGCCAACTTTTTCACTCTCCTCTCTCATCAAGAGGCTCTTTAGTTCTTCACTTTCTGCCATAAGGGTGGTGTTATCTGCATATCTGAGGTTATTGATAGTTCTCCTGGCAATCTTGATTCCAGCTTGTGCTTCATCCAGCCCAGCATTTCCCATGATGTACTCTGCATATAAGTTAAATAAGCAGGGTGACAATATACAGCCTTGACGTACTCCTTTTCCTATTTGGAACCAATCTGTTGTTCCATGTCCAGTTCTAACTGTTGCTTCCTGACCTGCATACAGGTTTCTCAAGAGGCAGGTCAGGTGGTCTGGTAGTTCCATCTCTTGCAGAATTTTCCAGTTTGTTATGATTCACACAGTCAAAGGCTTTGGCATAGTCAATAAAACAGAAGTAGATGTTTGTCTGGAATGCTCTTGCTTTTTCCATGATCCAGCGGATGTTGGCAATTTGATCTCTGGTTCCCCTGCCTTTCCTAAATCCAGCTTGAACATCTGGAAGTTCGTGGTTCACGTATTGCTGAAGCCTGGCTTGGAGAATTTTGAGCATTATTTTCCTAGCATGTGAGATGAGTACAATTGTGCAGTAGTTTGAACATTCTTTGGCATTGGCTTTTTTTGTGTTTGGAATGAAAACTGACCTTTTCCAGTCCTGTGGCCACTGCTGAGTTTTCCACAATTGCTGGCATATTGAGTGCAGCACTTTCACAGCATCATCTTTTAGAATTTGAAATAGCTTAACTGGAATTCCATCACCTCCACTAGCTTTGTTCATAATGTTGCTTCCTAAGGCCCACTTGACTTCACACTCCAGGATGTCTGGCTCTAGGTGAGTTTTTTGTTGTAGGGAGGAAGCCAGTTCTGACTCGATGTTTGAAACTGTTCCTTTGACTTGTTTTTATTATTATAATGATACTTAGTGACTTGCCTGGAAGATGCTGACCCTCTGCTTGACTGTAAGCTAAAGTGCCTTTGTCCAGCTGATGGATAGATAGTTTGTCCCTGCCCACGTGTGAATAGAAGGAATTAACACACCCCTTCTGAAGGCTTGCCATTCCCTTGGAGTTGTTTGCAGAACGAAGACCCTTTCACTTTAGTTGCCCATTGCATCTCCCTCTCTGTTCTGCCTTTTGTCTTTAGTTTCTCATTGCTTCTTTCTCTCTGATTGATGAAAGAACTTGGCATCCACACCCTGATAAAATAGTTATTTTGAGGTGCTAGCCGGCCATCTTATCGGTCTGCTGACTCCCCAATTAAAGTCTCTTTGTTGCCTCAACACCTCATCTTTCGGATTCATTGGCCTGTTGTGTGGTGAGCAGATCAAGCTTGGATTCCGTAACATTTTCAGTGGAAGGTATAAGGAATAAAAGATACCGAATTATGCATGATCAGGAGTCTCTAAGACTGAATTGAGTTTAGTTGGTTAAATGGATTTTGTTAAAAATGGGCTGGAACAAGACTGGTTTTGTTACCAAGTTCAAGCTCGTTTCTGTTTCTCCTTGTCCCACATTTGCTCTGTCTCTGTATCTTTTTTAGCATTAGAATCAAACTGCAGTACATATTTTACTAATATTTATTACAAATCACTTGCATTTTTCCTCTTAATCTAAAAGTCAAATAAATACATTATATAATTATCTTAAAACTTGACAAATTATGAGGAAATTTTTCAATTGATTATTTTTCTCTGGGTTTTGGCCCTCAGTATTAAAAAATGTCCTCTCCACTGGGTGAGACTCTGAATATAATGCTGAATATAATGCTGTTTCCTCTTTCTGGTCTTCTTTATCTGCTCATAAGCCCTTGTAGGACTTCCTTCCAGTAAGGCCAGGGTCCCAGCTGGGTTGGAAGCCACCATGTCATTCATTCAGTCTTGGCTTCAGTGATCTTTCCTGCTAACAAGGATGCTCCCCAATTTCCCTCTCAAGTCACCCGATGTATGGGACATCTCACTACCCCTGCCTGGCCCCACTTCCACCTGGGAAAAGATAAAGTGTGAGATACTATGGTCTCTCTACTCATGATGAAGCTGCCTACTTTTCTAACTTTTCTCCTTTGAGAATGCCATCAACCCTGCATCCCTGGTTCTGTCATTCTATTACTGAATTCAAGCTTACTCTGCTTACCGCACGATAGGCCAATAATTTTGAGAGATGAGGGTTAAGACAAAGGAGCCAGCTGACCAAGAAGATGGCAGGTTAATGCCTCAAAATAACCATCTTATTGGGGTCTGGATGAGAGGTTCTTTTCATAGAGCGAAAGAGAAAGAAGCCAGGAGGAACTAAAGTCAAAAGGCAGAATAGAGAGGGAGAGGCAGTGGGGAAGTAAAGTGAAAGGGTCTTCAGTCTGGCAAAATATCTCCTAGGGAATGGCCATCCTTCGGAAGTGGAAGTGTTAATCTCTTTTCATTCACAGGTGGGCGGGGTCAGATCTTCTCTCTGAGAACTGAACACAGGCACTTCAGTTTACCCTCAGGCGAGGGACAGAGTCCTCTGAAGCAGGCCCTTAGGTATGATCATGATAACAAAAGCAAGGAAAAGCAAGTCAAAGAAACAGTTCCAACGTAGTCAGAATTGGCTTCTTCTTTTGTAAAACAGTTTTGGCTTTTTCCTCCAGTATTGTTGAAACACTGCTTTTAACTACAGACTATGTAAATATCTTTGCCTTCATGGGATTTGTATTAATATTTGCTTTTGAGATCTCTGGTTACTTTGGCTAAGCGATGAGTATTGTCTTACAATGAATGATTTAGCTTGACCAAGTGTTTTAAAACTTTTTGACAAGCTTCCCAAACATCAAATTGTAATTAAATTTCTTTTGAGTTCCAGCTAACTTCGGGATACTTTCGAGTGCCCCAAAGGTCTCTTTTGGAGAAATATTTAACTAGAATTATTTTGTAGGTTACATGTAATCATTCATAATTCTGGTTACTGTAACCAAGTTTATTTATCTATCAGATGTTTACCATATCTTTTGTTATTTATATACACTTTTGTACTCTGATGCTGTTACAAAAAGGGATTCATTATTAAGGAGATTCACAAGAGGGCTAAGGAAGCAGTCACAACATTTCCAGGGCACAAAGATGGCTAGGAGAGGTTTCCATTCCTTGTGAATTAAAATAAGGAGCTGTCCTCCCCCTGAGGCTCATAGATCTGGTATCCAGAGATCTTTATTCCCTGCCAGGCAGGGTCGGTGCCCCTCCTCAGCCTTGAAACACTTACGCAAGATAGACCGTAACCCCTCTGCTTCCCATAAGAATGTGGGAGTAAAATATCTGAGAGTGGGAAATAAAACAGGAGGGGAGGGGGCAGGGCACAACGTTTGAAAGAAAGACATCACCCAAGGACATTACATACGCTGATTAGAAGCAAATAGATCTAAGATGGTTGAGTAGTTCTAGAGCCTCAGTATATTCTCTTTGTAACAGACCAGCAAAATAAGCGACACACCCATCAGCTGGTGGTGGCCCAATTCAATATAAAGAAACTTTTAGGGATAGAAAATGTAAATGAGATCAGAACGTTTAGATAAACGGTTAAGAATGAATATGCTTTAGAAATCTCTAAAATAGTCTTTGCAATTTTGCTAACTTAAAATTCTGGAGTTGTATTAAATTGAGGAAAGTTTATTGAATAGCTGGTCATTCCCAAATAAGATACTGAAACATGAATTACTGAACAATGACTTCCTTTTACAGAGAAACTAAAGATATTTAAAACTATTAATGAATGTGTTTGGTGTTGCCCTGCCATGTTCTCAATCTGAAAGCTTTTTTTTTTTTTTTAAGAAATTATCACTGGTATTTGTTACTAGTCTACAAAATACTAATGCAGAGGACATTAATTGCTTACTTCTTAGTTTTCACAGGAAATGAAGGTTTTAAAGAGACGAGGATTATAATTTAAGTATGTGATTAAAGATAACAGAAATAAAAAATTTTCAGCAAACAATAGGAAAGCAGGGTGTAAGTTATCAGTAAAGATGGCATGTGGAATGGAGTTGAATTTTATCGAGGGAAAAGGAAATCGGTCTGACTTAAAGCTGACTGTTTGATTGGAAAAAATAAAGTTGTTGTACAGAAAGTGGTGAACCGTTTGAGGAAAGCAGATCCCAGGAAAACAGCTTTGTGCATGATCAGGAGTGACGCGGGGCTTCCCTGGTGGTCAGCGGCAAAGAATGTGCCTGCCAATGAAGGACGCAGGAGGCACCGGATCGAGCAAAAATATTCCGGTCTCCTAATCTTGGTGAGCTTAAATCCGGCCTGTGGTGATTTCGTTGCTGTTCCTCCTTCGATTAGGAACTGTCTGACTCTTTGCGACCCCATGGACCGTATGTAGTCTGCCAGGCTCCTCTGTCCATGGGATTCTCCAGGCAAGAATACTGGGCTGGGTTGCCATTACTTTCCCCAGGGGATCTTCCCGACCGAGGGATCGAACCCGGGACTCCCACACTGCGGGCAGAAGCTTTGCCGTCTGAGCCACCAGGGAAGCCAAAGAAACGAAAAGGGGACAAAAAGGCCTCCGCGCCCAGGAGTCCCATGGGGCGCTAGTCAGCATCCAAAAGTGTTTCCTCTGCTTTTGCGACTCTTTTCGTAGCCCTTGGGAATCACGAACGTTCGTCTAGCGTACTTCGGCTGTTACACACATTTCCCACCACAGCCGTGTGCTGACAGCAAACTCCTGTTAGCGGAAGCTCTCCGCCCGCCCCGTAGAGTCCCGCGCGGCGCGGGCTCTGAGCATGCGCAATAGCTCGGTCCCGCCGGGCCGCTGGCAAGCGCGCGCCCCGGCGCCTCCTCCCCCCCGCTTGACAACGGGAAGTCTGCGAACGTTAGGGCGCGTGCGCAGACGGACCGAGGCGACGGGAGATGGGGTGGGGGTGGGGGGGACGCCTGCAGAGCGCATGGGCAGAGCCACCGTACGTCCGTTTGTCCGGATCGGAGGGGAGAGAGTGGGCGCCATCTTCTTCTGGGTTCGCTGAGGGCTCTCCCGGCTCTGGGGAGGCTGCTGCGGACGAGGAGAGCTCCCCGCCCCCAGCCTTGGGGTTCCGACTCGGCGGCAGCGGTGTGTGTTTGATCGCCCTAGTGCGAAGCAGTTACCGCAGGGGCGTCGGGCGTGGGGAGGGCCTGGCGGCCGGGACCGAAGCACAGGGAAAGGCGGGGCCGCGCCAGCAGCGAGCGTAGCTTCTGCCGTCAGGGCACCCTCTTTTCCCCTGCTAAACGCCCCCGACTTCCCCGGCAGCCTCCATGTGGTGTTGTGCGTGCCCTTTTCAGTCGGCTTGAGAGAGTGGAGATCTGGAAGGATTCCATAGGTACTTGTTTTTCTTTGCTATGTCATCGTAGTCAGTGGTGGCAGGAAAAGCGCTTGGAGGCCTGGCTAGTTTTAGGCTTGAGGGGAGCCCAAGTGTTTAGGTGTAGGGACAGCTCACCCTTGGGCGAGTCGGGGCGGAATGTTTGCCCTTGAGCCGGTGTAACGGAAAGGCACGGAGGTTGGGTGGTCCAGGTTGATTTGAAGGCTGATTTGGCTGAAGGTCTGGCAAGAGCATCGGATCCCACGTAGGAACTTTGGCCTGGAGCACAAGAAGGAAGCGCTGACCCCTGGGAGTCTGGACAAAGGCTTTTTGAGCTATAGAAGCAATGCCTTCGGATGATCCCCATTTGAGGAGGATGGATGTTAATGGGAATTCCGGTGCCGTGTGGATTCGCCTTCATTTCCAGTTTCCGCTGGGGACCAGGCTCTGTCGTCATGGCTTTGGCTTTTTATTTTAATCATCTACGTTATAAAAGGATAAAAAGGCAAATCGTCATAAAGAACCCTTATGGAGTGGGGTAGATTATTTTCTGCAGGGTTCACTCTTGCATTTTAAATGTACTTCATCATAACTTTAGGTTTTAAGAAATAGCAGTTATCTCTCTCTCACCATGTCTGGAAAATGACTTGCTATTCTCTAGTTATGATAAATGGATCGGAGATAATACCATTTTAAGTTAGCTTTCCTTCCATTTCCCTCTAAGGCTTGATTAGAAAATAAGCATTTCGTGGGGTTTTTGTGATAATGATTAAGTGGGATGAATCGTTGGGTAAAATCAGCTAAGTTATTTAAAATGAGCTTGTTAATTTCAGCCACTTACACTTAAATGAGCTTTTAAGGATTCAGTTCCTTTTTTTTTGGGGAAAAAAAAAGGTTAGAAGTTGTAATAACTCACTGTCTTTTAATCAACACAGCTATAAAGATAGTTTTGTTGCATTCGTAAGAAGCATTTTAAGTGTTGAGTAGGGTTTTTTGCTTTTTGTGTAGTTCTAAGGATAGAATTTCTGGGGTATTTGCTTAGGAAAATCACGTGGAAACCACAGGAAAGTTGCTCATTTTGATATCTGGTTTCTTACAGGTGATCTCGTAAGTGTATTTCTGTAGAGGGATAAATAGTACATTACCCTTCTATTTCAAGGGCAAAAAAGTTTAAGCAATAGTTATGTTTCGCTGTGGCAAATTAGAAGAAAAATTTTTTTTATATTTTTGAATTGGAATTCATGAATTTGTACTCATGAAACTACTTAGTTAAAATGTTTTCAAATTAGGATAAATTATAAGACTTTTAAAAATTTGACAGTAATTTTGTGAAATGTTCTTGGCTATGTTTTTAAAAGTTTAGCAGGGATAAAATGTTTTACACTACTTGCCAAAAGTAACAGGAGCTAAGTCATTTTGCATAGGAAAGAGTCTTGGAATATTAATGTGAACAACTATTCCAGAAGCCATTTGTAGTTTTTATTAAAATGTTGGTGTGGGTTTGTTGAAGAAATTAAGCTTATACTCATTTTTGGGGTGTTTGGGGGTACCATGCAGATATTGTCCAATAGACTAAGTTTTAGAAGTATTTTTTTATGTTCACAGTAATATTGAGTGGAAAGTACAAAGATTTTTTTATATGTCCTATGTCTGCCCCACCATTTTCATGCATTAATATTTTATAGTAAAGCTCACTAATTGGAGAAGGTGATGGCACCCCACTCCAGTACTCTTTCCTGGAAAATCCCATGGTCAGAGGAGCCTGATAGGCTGCAGTCCATGGGGTCCTACTAGTCGGACACAACTGGGCGACTTCACTTTGACTTTTCACTTTCATGCATTGGAGAAGGAAATGGCAACCCACTCCAGTGTTCTTGCCTGGAGAATCCCAGGGATGGGGGAGCCTGCTGGCCTGCCATCTATGGGGTCACACAGAGTTGGACACGACTGAAGTGACTTAGCAAACCTCACTAATACTTTTAATATCAATTTGGCATTGATAATTCAAATGTGTAAAAAAATGTCAGTTAATTTCTTGATATCATCGTTAGTTGTAGTTTGAAAAGTAGTCTGTGGACCTTTTTCAGAGGAAAATAGACCTTGCAGACCTCAAAGACCATGTTTTCAGACAGCACTTTGTGGATGAGTGGTATTTAAGTGTAAGTACTGAATTAAAACATTTTTTCATTAAAGACAATTTATAATCATTAACAGGTCTTAAAAAACATATTTGGTAATACTTAGCTTGGATATCTCTCAAAGTATTTGATGTAAGGAATCTTGAGATTTTTCAATAGTTAATACTGATATCCCCAAATATTCCAAATTAATGTATTCTTACTATGTTTCTACCTTTTAGCATAGTCATTTGGGTTTCCCCAGAAGGCAGGACAGTTATTCAAAATGGGGTAAACTTCTTAGAATAATAAAATTTGAGTTTAAGATACAGAGTAGCAATAGTTGAGTATAAGTAATTGAGAACTATTTGTCTTAGTGGAGTCAGGAAATTGGGTTCCATGTTTGGAAGTGTGAGGTGTTAATGTAGAACATAAAATTGTGTCCAGATGGTAGCCATTGGTTTGGATTTATTGCTTTTCTTCATTTATTGTATCATTTATTAATTTGATTTGCTCTTATGATTTGAAAGATTTACAGGAGAGTTAGGAACGAATTAGATATTGGTTTTTTCAAGTGGAAGATAGGGTTTTGGGAATTTTTGGTGTTAAATTGTCATTTTTACTTGTAGAAAAGATTTTTAAAAATAGGTTGTAAAATTCACATACAGTCAAATGCACAGACCTTACTTAAGGATAGATTCATTTAGCCTTGATAAATTTATACTCCCAGGTAACCAATAGTCCAATCTGAATATGTAACATTTCTGTCACCTTTTTCTGGGGCCACTTTGAATTAAGGACCAATGGTTAAAGGACCAGTTGTTAAGTTTTCGGGTTTTTTGTTTCTAAATAATTTGCAGATGTCTCCTTGGAATTTCTACCTTTTTGCTAAAAGATGATTAATTTTCCCCTTGGAACAAAGACAACCATTTTGTAATACCCTTAGTTAAGCCTTCTTATATTGCTTCACTTTTAACAGTTAATTGTGAAGTGAATATCCTAATCTGGCGTTGTTTAAGGTCAATTACAGGGTCCAAGGATTAATTATATTTCATTTTCTTTCCACAGTTAAGTTGCTTTTACAGAATTAACAGGTCTTCAAGAAATAAAAAGGTAAGATATCCAGAGCTTAAGGCTTTTCACAGAGGCTTGACCAAAAAAAAAAAAAAAAAGTAGAATAGTAGACCTGGGTATGCATGGCTTCTGTACTTTATGTCTGGCCAGTGATGCACTAGTGGTAGGCAGTTTGTTATCATGAGCAGAAATTATATACTGTCCATAGATGGCTTTTATAACTATGTAAAGTTTGTTGTGGTTGGTAAAATTCTTTAATCCACAAAGCTCTCACTCATGTTTCACTAGCAGATATGTCTGAAAATAGTTTGGTCATGTTGTGAAGTAGCACTTGGCAGACTTTCTACTCAACACTGTATAGGACAGGTGATAGGAAAAGTTTCTTCAAAGTAGCTGGTTTATTTGTACGTTTAGTTGGGAGAAAATTTATTCCATTTGTTTAAAGAATTAGATACAATCAATATCATTGTGAACTCATATCTTGTTTTCATTTATAAATGCTGAAGAAGGTAGGGACCAGTAATTAATAAGCTTAGTTTTGGATTAGGTACTTCAAAAATAAGACTTGCTATTATGTGTACCTTTCTGTCTGCAGGTCATTATTGCTGTGGTTTGCACTCAGCATGGCTGTAGTCATCCGTTTACTGGGGCTTCCTTTTATTGCGGGGCCTGTGGATATCCGTCACTTCTTCACGGGATTGACTATTCCTGATGGAGGAGTGCATATAATTGGAGGGGAAATTGGGGAGGCTTTTATTATTTTTGCAACAGATGAAGATGCAAGACGTGCCGTAAGTCGTTCAGGAGGGTTTATCAAAGATTCATCTGTAGAGCTCTTTCTTAGTAGTAAAGCAGAAATGCAGAAGACTATTGAAATGAAAAGAACTGACCGCATGGGAAGAGAGAGACCAGGATCTGGGGCATCAGGGGTTGGCAGCTTATCTAATTTTGTTGAGGCTATTAAAGAAGAAGGAAGTAATTCTGGATATGGTTCTCCGATTAATCAAGATGCTGGGTTTCATACTAACGGTACAGGACATGGTGATTTAAGGCCAAGAAAGACAAGGCCATTGACAGCTGAGAATCCTTACTTGTTTCTACGAGGCTTGCCTTACTTAGTAAATGAAGATGATGTACGTGTCTTTTTCTCTGGTTTATGTGTGGATGGAGTAATTTTTTTAAAGCATCATGATGGCCGAAATAACGGTGATGCCATAGTAAAATTTGCCTCATGTATTGATGCTTCAGGAGGTCTTAAATGTCATAGAAGTTTTATGGGTTCAAGATTTATTGAAGTAATGCAAGGCTCAGAAAAACAGTGGATTGATTTTGGAGGTACTTTAATTAAGGAAGGTGACATTTCTATGAGGACAGAAGAACATACATCACCAAGAGGAATTAATGATAGACATTTTCGGAAACGATCTCATTCAAAATCTCCCAGAAGAACATGTTCTCGTTCTCCTCTTGGATTTTATGTTCACTTAAAAAATCTGTCTGTAAGTATTAACAAAAGAGATTTAAGAAATTTTTTTAGAGATACTGATCTGACAAATGAACAAATTAGGTTTTTATATAAAGATGAAAGAAGAACAAGATATGCCTTTGTGATGTTCAAGACTCTGAAAGACTATAACACTGCTCTGGGTTTACATAAGACTGTTTTACAATATCGTCCAGTTTATATTGATCCAGTTTCTAGGGAACAGATGCTGAAGTTCATTGAATGTTATGAAAAGAAAAGACCAGCATCAACAGAGAAAGAGAGACTTGGACAGGTCTCACAAAAACACTCTCAAGAAGGCTACTCTGGCCAGAAATTGTGCATATATATAAGAAATTTTCCATTTGATGTTACAAAAGTTGAAGTGCAGAAGTTCTTTGCTGACTTTTCCCTTGCTGAGGATGACATTTGCTTGCTTTATGATGACAAAGGAGTTGGTCTAGGAGAAGCGTTGGTGAAATTCAAATCAGAAGAACAGGCCGTGAAAGCTGAACGTTTAAACCGACGGAGATTCTTGGGGACAGAGGTGTTGTTAAGGCTCATATCTGAGGCACAAATGCAGGAGTTTGGTGTAAATTTTTCTTCAATGCCTAGTGAAAGAATGCATGACCATTCACAGTCTTGTGATAGAGATGATCATTCCCATTCGTTTGACTCAAATGATCCACCAGTATACTCAGGTGGCCCTGCGGAAAACTTTAGGCATCAGCAAGAGGACTTGAGGCAACTGGACAATTTCAAGCATCCTCAGGGGGATTTCCGACCACCTGATAGACGCCCTCCAGAAGACTTTAGGCATTCCCCAGAGGATTTCAGGCGGTCCCCGGAAAACTTCAGGCGCCTTCGGGAGGAACACTTCAGGCGACCTCCTGAGGATGACTTCAGGCACTCTCGGGAGGAGGATTTCCGGTACCCAAGGGAGGAGGACTGGAGGCGGCCACCTGAGGAGGATTTCAGGCGACCTCCCAAAGAAGACTTCAGGAGACCTCAGGAGGAGGACTGGAGGCGCCCCCCAGAGGGAGACTTAAGGAGGCCACCTGAGGAGGATTGGAGGCGGCCTCCTGAGGAAGACTTCAGGCGGCTTCCCCCAGGGGAATGGAGGCGACAACCTGAGGAAGACTTTAGGCGGCCCCCGGAGGAGGATTTCAGGCGCCCTCCTGAGGAGGACTTCCGGCGACTCCACCAGGAGGACTTCAGGCGGTCTCCTGAGGAGGATTTCCGAGGTTCTCCTGAGGACTTCAGGCGGCCACCCCCGGAACACTTCCGGCGGCCGCCCCCAGAGCACTTCCGACGGCCCCCGCCAGATCACTTCCGTCGGCCGCCCCCGGAGCACTTCCGGCGACCACCTCAGGAGCACTTCCGGCGACCACCTCAGGAGCATTTCCGGCGGCCATCCCAGGAGCATTTTAGACGACCGCCTCAGGAGCTTTTCAGGCGGCCACCCCAGGAACATTTCAGGCGCCCCCGAGAGGAAGATTTTAGGCACCCACAGGATGAAGATTTCAGGGGCCCTCCGGATGAAGACTTTAGGCACCCTTCTGAAGAGGACTTCAGGAGTTCTCAGGAGGAAGATTTTAGAAGCCCTTCTGATGAGGACTTCAGGCGGCTCCCGGAGGAAGACCTCAGGGAAGCTCCAGAGGAGGACTCCAGAGTTCCTGACAGTTTTAGACTTCCTGGTGAGGAGTTTAGGAGCCCCCCTGATTTTAGAAGTCATCGTCCTTTTGTGAATTTTGGTCGCCCAGAAGGTGGCAAATTTGATTTTGGAAAGCGTAATATGGGAAGTTTTCCTGAGGGGAGATTTATGCCTGATCCAAAATTAAATTGTAATTCAGGTAGAGTAACGCCTATTAAGATAATGAATCTTCCATTTAAAGCTAATGTTAATGAGATTTTAGACTTTTTCCATGGTTACAGAATCATACCTGATTCAGTTTCAATACAGTATAATGAGCAAGGATTACCTACAGGGGAAGCCATTGTTGCCATGATAAACTACAATGAAGCTATGGCTGCTATTAAAGATCTGAATGATAGACCAGTTGGCCCCCGCAAGGTTAAGTTAATTTTGCTCTAGAGAGCATTTCTAAATTCATAATTATCTCCCCACAGTATTGATGCAGTAAAATGCATTTTAAGTGTTTATTTTTAATTATCTAATGAAAAGAAACATTTTAATTTTGACCTGTGAACAGAAGAAATGTAAATAGTAGAATGTGAATCTGGTTTTCTTTTGCTTGCAAATTGCCATTCACTTTTTCTAACTTAAAATATATATGCTTTTTTTTGATGGGGGTGGGGTGGGGGGAGAACTAATTCCCTGAGTGCAGTAATTTTTGTTGATGTCATGGGCACATGTCAAGACTTGTATAAAGTAGAAAACTGTGTTTGGGGAAGACAAGTTTTATGTTTACTTTTGTTTCCATTCTGTAGTCTACATCTCTACTCCAATTGTATAAGGAAATGGTCAGTGACTGATTGTTCAGGGTTAGCATTTTTATTGCTAACTGCCTGCAGAATTAATGCCCTCTTCCTTGTCTGAGATATTACTGTGTTAAGCCTCTCCTTAATCATAAATAGTTCAAAATTGACAGACTGTGAACTTGAAGTTTACTTATGTAAAAGGCTTAGGAAATTAAAAGTTTTTATAAAAATAAAAAAATTGCAACTGAATAGATGAACTAATTAACTTGTATTGTATATATATATATATATAAAAGAATTACAGCTTTTTTTGTGAAGGTTTTCAACAGCTATATTAAATAATATGACAGGAGGGACCAGACATTCTATAATAGTATATGAGTTCTTTGTGTAGTTCTGTGGTTTACTCCAACATCTCATCAACCAGACTGATAAGATTTACTCAATACTTAAAAGACAAGTAATTATAGGTACAAGGGGACCTTCAGGTTCTTCTTGGGAAGAATCTGAAACATGGACAGTTTGTTTATAGGAAGAATTTACTGATGATTTATACAACTTGTGGTTGTTTATTCTTAAATTTCTAAACTTTTTTTATCCCAAGACTCAATGACTAAATATAACAAGAATTCTGTGAGACTGAATTTTTACTTCTTTGATATTTGACACTAGAGATTTTGCAAATACTGGATTTGATTTTTCATACCATAATAATAATGCTAACATTGGGCACTTTCTATGTGCTAGGCAGTGTAAGTGCTTTACATGCATAATGTCAATATGCCCTAGGAGGCTTACAAATATTTATTTCACAAATGAGATAAATTCAGAGTTTAAGTAACTTGCCTGAAGTCATAGTTGTAAATCATGAAGCCAATTTCAACCCTGACAGACTTACTCCAGTTCATGCTCTTAATACTTTCGCCTACCAACTTTGTTAAATGGTAGTTTTTAATTTTAGTAAGACCATGCTGGGCTTTCTTGGTGGCTCAGTGGTAAAGAACCCACTTGCCAATGCAGGAGAAATGGGTTCAGTGTGTGGGTCTAGAAGATTCCCTCGAGAAGGAAATGGCAACCTACTCCAGGATTCTTGCTTGGGAAATCCCATGGACAGAGGAACCTGGCAGGCTACATCTGTGGGGTCACAAAAGAATCTATGACACGACTTAGCAACTAAAGACCAGGCTAAAAATATTTTCAAAAGAGGAAAGGATATTTTCTTACCTCCATTGTTGCTTTAAAAATAGCATTAAAAAAATAAAATTAATATGCCCAAACATTGTGAATAAAAGACTAATGAGAAGTTACTACATATCCAGGGATTCTCTATGAGACAGACAGTATATACTGGCTTCTAATTTACAATTGTTCATTTTATCTAACATGATTTGATTTTGATTGGTCTTTTATAATTTATATAAAACAGTTGATTTCCCTCAATTTTGTGATACTTCCCCACACTGAGCAAATAAAATTTGAATTTATATACAGTAGTTGGGAGGGTATTGTAGAATACTTTTTAGTATTTAGCCATTTAGTACTGCAGTACTCATCTTCAGTGATTTAAAGAAGTCTAAGAAAAACTAACTGAAGTTTCTGTGTTTTTAATTATGTTGAACATCCTACTTGCAATAAAATGAATTAACTGGTAAATTTGGTTCAAAAAAGCACATCAATATGGCACTTGAAACTAGTAAGGTCACAAGCTAGGAAAATGACAAAAGGAAGAAAAGATTCTTTAAGTGCTCAGAGATTGTATGGCTTATTTGATCAATCTTACTGAGAAGTGTATTGGAAAACCTAAAAATGCTTCTCAAATAAATACATATAAATAAATGAAAGCTATGATGAAGCTTAAGGTGAAGTATAACTTAATATGGAACTGCTTCTCAGTCTAGGCTAGGGTGGAATGGTGGTGGTAATTAAAAGGCTAACAATAATAAGCACAGGCTTTGTATTTTGATTGTAAAATTATTGGATCGATAAGAATTCTACTCCATGATCTTCAGTTTAGTATATTTTTTAACTGGCTTCTACTGCTTGGGAGCCATTTCTGCACATCTGTTCACAACTTTACCTTCAGTGACATGTTGGTAATTTGAATTGGCCATGGTAGGAGTATTTACACCATGGAAACTGGTAAGTGCAGAGTATCAGGGTGTTTTCCACCCTAGTGAGCCAGTTTACCAACACACCACCAATTTCAAACATGTAAAAGAGAACAGTGCACTAAATCCTCAAAAACCCATTGCCCAGCTTCAATGATTATCTCACAGCCAGTTGTGTTTCCTCTTCTAGAATTATTAGGTATTACAGTGGCATATTGGTTATCAAGTTTAATACCCAGTGGCATTTTAGTTATCTTAAAGCCAAACATTTTTGATTTGAGGCATCTGAAAAATACAGATCATGCCTAAAAAGTAAGCTTAATCTCATAATCAAGAGATAGTAAGACTCCTTAGGAGTGCACACTTACACACTTACTGACAATACTGTCATGAGCATTGGCTCTTGGTCCATGTATCACCTACTAAGCAGTGACCCTATCACCTCCATCTCTGCATTAAATGTTAACTAATATTTAGTGAACTGTAATAGGTACTATATGATCTTTATATATGAATTAACTATATAGTTCCAATCAGAGAAGGTGATGGCATCCCACTCCAGTACTCTTGCCTGGAAAATCCCATGGACAGAGGAGCCTGGTAGGCTCCAGTCCATGGGGTCACGAAGAGTCGGACACGACTGAGCAACGTCACTTTCACTTTACACTTTCATGCATTGGAGAAGGAAATGGCAACCCATTCCAGTGTTCTTGCCTGGAGAATCCCAGGGACGGCGGAGCCTGGTGGGCTGCCGTCTATGGGGTCGCACAGAGTCGGACATGACTGCAGCGACTTAGCGGCAGCAGCAGCAGCATATAGTTCCAATAACCCTAATATACCTATTTTGGAGACAAATGGAAGCCTATAGCCTAACTAGTCATACTAGTTGCCTGTCTTTTTCTAAGGAAGCTAAAAAGAGGTTTTTATATTTTAAAATATGGTTACCTAAGTATCTATGTAATAACCTTGATTTTGTCCCAGCTCACAAATTGTAGAAATAGTTACTTTATAACCCTTTTAAGACTTTACCTTGTGGCTTTAGTGATAAAGAACCTGCCTGTGAATGTAGGAGATACGGGTTTGACCCCTGGGCCACGCAGATTCCTTGGAGAAGGAAATGGCAATCCGTTCTAGTATTCTTGGCCTGGGAAATCCCATGGACAGAGAGCCCTGGTGGGCTATAGTCCATGAGTCACAAACACTGGACACAACTTAGCGACTAAACAGCAACCCTTTCAGGTTGGCCAACCTATTGCTGGCCTAAAAATTAATTATACAGTTGAAGTATTACATGTAATAGTCCTTTTGTCCTTACAATATTTTTTTAAACAGAGCATACATTTTATATCATAATTTGATTGCTTTAAATATCAGGCACTATTTTAATTTTACAAATAGGGCAACTGATGCTCAAATGAGTTGTGATCATAATCTGCAAGAGAAATACTACAACCTTGTTTTTTTCGCCTAGCTACAATACCAAGATTAAATACTGAGAAAATGCAATGACATCCTCAGTTTTTTATGAATGTGAATTATTTGTGCATGCTGTGTGCTAAGTCACTTTAGTTGTGTCTGACTCTGTGATGCTGTGGACTGTAGCCCTTAAGGCTTCTCTGTCCATGGGGTTCTCCAGGCAGGAATACTGGAGTGGGTTGCCATTCCCTTCTCCAGGACATCTTCCCAACCCAGGGATCAAACCAACCTCTCTTACATCTCCTGCATTGGCAGGTGGGTTCTTTACCACTAACACCACATGGGATATTTACAGTTTTAAAATGTTTTGAATATTTTATTAAGTATCACTTAGGACTATTTTCTGGAAGCAATGCTTTGTTAAGAAAAGACCATGAATAACCAAAGTCAAAAAAGCATTCTAGAAAAGTATTTTTCTGTTATGAATAACTGCTTTTTGTGGTAATCCCAGATAATAGCAATTTCCTATTTTTTATATGCCAGACTTGGATCTATGAAATAATGAGAAGTACAGTTCTCCATCCAAAGAAATAAAAGCATCAGATAATACAGAAAGGCTCTGATTAAATTGTTTTCTATTTTCAGGAAAGAGAGTGACTGTGTACTCTTACTGATTATATGGTAGGCTGATAAAATATATAATTTTTTTACTGATTTATGATTTGCTATATTTTTTAAGGGAAACATTCCACCAAATTCTAGCTTTCCAAAAGTTGTGGTACCAAAAAATATACAGTGCTTTAGTTTGACAGTGGTTTGGTTTTAAAACCAGAATCAAGCTGAAAATAGCTTTTTAAAGCTAAAATTTGTGCTTACGTATAGTTGTAAAACACTGATAGTGCCCTATTACTATTATTTGAGAGTGACTATAATACTCTTGTTGATAAGTAAATTTATATACTGAAGAATGAAACTTAAGGTTGTAGTAAAAGTGAAAAAAAAAGAAAAAGGAACACTTGTCTTTCTGATGAAAGCTTTATGGAATAAAATTTGTATTTAATCAGAATGACTACCTAGGACCCTTTTCTGATGTTGAAAGCATGGTGTCTTAATCTAAAGGAAGTAAGTGGAATTGTTAAATCTGTTTTTGTCATTTACCTACTACAACCAACTAGGTTAGTGTATTTGAAATACTTCCGAAATACATTGTTTTTAAAAAAACAATGGAACCTATAAAAGAGAGTATGATGCTAGACAGAAATGTTGAAATGACTGATGTTTTTTAAAACTTCCATTTTTGGTTGGCATAAATTTCCTTTAATAATTTCTACATTTCCAATAGGATTTAATTTTGAGGTTTAACGTATCAAGCCAGTATTATGTTTTGCAATTTTAGTAATTCTGGATTCCAGGTCATTTAAGATGAAAATGGAAATGCAAAATTTACTTAAGAAATTTAATTTTCTTCTTCTGTAACATCTAAGTCTTCATCCTCTTCATCATCATCTTCTGTTTGCTGATCCTTTCTTAGTCGACAGGTCAATACCTGTTAAAAGTTAAATCACTAACTTAAAAATATTTTTACATGCCTGGTATTTTTTTTATGCCCTGATAGATAGATAAGGGTACACAGAACAAATATCAGAAAAATGTCCATAAATAATAATCTTTAGTAATGAAAATTCTAAACTATGAATTGTCCTTAAAGGTTTGAAAACAATCACAAAATTTTTTCATTCATGTTATTTTTTTTTGAAGAGAGGTGTGAAATTAGCCATTTGAACTCCAGTTGGATATCAGTACTTTGATAATATACTTCCAGAGAAAAGTAAAGTACATTATAAATATTAGAGATATTTTAAGTTAAATAATTCTAAGGTCACAAAAACATGAGACTCCTCAAAGGGATGGCAGAACACAAGGATATTTCAACTAGGCAAAAATATTAAACTTTGAACATAGTGTGATTTAAAATTAATGAGAATCTGAATTCATGACTTGGCTTTCATTTCTGACTGTTGCCACTTGGGTCATCCTGCTTCACACTTTTCAGAGGGTGACTATGTCTCCCAGGTGACATCTGCAATGTCTGGAGACACCTAATTGTCACGACTGGGGGAGCGTAAGGGCATTACTGAGCTCCTGTGGGTAGAGGCTGGGAACGCTGCTCAGCATCTGTACAATGTACAGAACAAGACCTCTCACCACCTGCCCCCCCGCCCCCTGCCCCAAATCATCTGGCTCAAAGTTACCAGTGCTGAGGTTGAGAAACCTTGGCATTACGTAGTCTAAAGTGTTACACAGATCTTGGCTAAGTTAGGTGATACTATTAGCTCTAAATAGTCAAAATTCTCTATGTACTATATACTATAGATTTATGGAATTAATGTGCAAGGCACTTAGTACTGGAATAATCAAAGTATAATTTGGTTAGGGGGAGAGATGTGTAAGTTAAAAGCAGTAAATAAGTGCTTAGAAGATAAAAACAGAACATACTAGGTCACATACAACTGAATGCTCAATTTTAAATTCTGAAGGCTAGATATGGAAAAGATCATAGCTTTCTAAATCAGAAGTTGGCAAGCTAAAGCCCAGTTTGTCTTGTTTCTATAAATAAAGTTTTATGACAACATGTTGATTTGTTAATGTATTGTTTGTGGCTGCTCTTGGTTGGGGCAGAGACTACGTGGTTCACATAACCTGGTATTTTCTCTGTGGCCCCTGAGGAAAAAGAGGATATCTCCTACTCTAGATACTAGGTACCTCAGGTTTTCAGGATATAGAAGAAAAGAGAAAACTGATGCTTTACCTAAGGATACATGCTTCTGGATCTATGATAACATTCAGCAAAGGTCCTTTTTAGGTATAATTTCCAGTAAGCCATGCTGCTGCTGCTGCTAAGCCATGCTAGTGGGATTCAAATCCTAGGCAGTTTGATTTCAGAATCTGTGATCTTCACATTCTATCACTGAACAAATGTAAATTAGCAGTCTCCTGTCCCTTCTACCTCTGCTCCCAAATGTTCTGCTTCAGAGAGTCATGTCTTTCAGGTAATAAAAGAAATGTCAATAATAGAGCAGAACCTAGTGCAGTTTTACATCATTTTATATAGAAGAGGGGAAGAGCAGGTTATTCAAAATCCTATGATTTAAGGGAAACATTTTTAATACTGAACAATTCAAAAGGCAGTAGCTTATATTCCTTAAAATTACGGTTTCTAGCTCACCTGTCCTGTTCCAGATACACACTTAGCAGACAATGATCTTTGAAGAGGTGACTTCGAATTTGCTCTTACGATATCTAAACGGGATGAGTAATCTTGCGGATACAGAGAATGTCGGAAAACCTGTTGCAATGATAAAAAAATGTTATAAATTAGATACTAAACTGGAAATTTATAAAGTCATGTTCCCTTTAGTTCAGAATTTGTTTAAGCAACTCTGCTTCCCCACCCTTGCCCCGGGGACATTATTTATTTAATTTATTGTAAATTTAAAACAAAAATTTAAAAAATATTTTATGTTGAAAAGATGTAAGCTAAAAAATTCTACTGAACCATGTAAAATGATGATGGGTCCTGAAACAGTCACTTAAGAGATTTGACTTGTGAAACGTGAAAAGTTCCTACCTTCAAAGAGCATGCAAGCCAGTGAGACAATAAGTCACACCTTTGATTCTTTCTGTTCTGCCTATCCTCAACTCAACAGTTTAAATTCACTACCGTGCTGTCCCAGTATATCACAGAAGAGTAAATGGAGCCATTCTATGAAATTCCAATCTCAGTAGCATCTGGAATGTCATTGCTTGTCAGTTCTTTTTCCTGAAAGTAGTAGTTCCAACTATTACTGCACTCTTAAGCTTCCTTATCTTTTATACCACTTTGTAACGTAAAACAGGCAAGTCTATCAAATGTGAATTTCTTCATATTCATTTTCCCCTCAACTCTTCATGCTATCGTTTTGCTTTTTTAAAGCAAGTGTGATTATGATTCCCCACAGTGCATTTTCCCCTTAGCCAAAACTTCAACAAACAAAAGCTTGCTCTTTTTTCTGCTTTTTTTAAACATTAAAGAAGTACAGCATATAAAAGCAATCAAGGGATGAAACCTAACAAAAGAGGTAAGACTTGTGTTTTAGGGCAATTCAGGTATATTGATAATTAGGTTATTAATAGTTTTACTGAAGACCCAATTATATTTTGGTGCTAGACATGGACCCTGCCATCCTGGTATGATATCAAAAGTGGATGACTGAAGTCACTGGTATTTGGAAGAAATACATGTTTGTTAAAACAATATTCTTTGGATTTTCTAGCAAAGATAAAAGTGGGAAATGGAAGATAATATACCACCCTTGGGATAAAAGTCTAAACCAGTTAAATATTAATCTATTGCAAAAGAACATATTTACAGGAATATTTATTGGCAATACTGCATTTTCCAATACATGGTCCAAGATCTTTTCTAGGAATGAGTGTCAAGATCTGAATATGCTCTAAACTGAATGTACAGAGGTGATCTTTTGAAGGGGAATATGATAGTACTTTTAATGTGAAGAACAAATCAGTTAAGATGGTTTCTGATATAACTGGATGTAAAATACTAGCTGCTATCTGAATAAATCTGCAATTCTCATGTAGTAAGGACTACTACCTAAGAATAGGAAATTCTCTGTCCCTCTGCCTCTTTTCTCTACTCGTTTCCAAGAGACTTTGTATTTAAAGGGTCCTTCCTCTCCTTGGTAGCTGATGTAATTTTACTTTGGCTTGTCCCACACAGCTCTTCCCCAGACTGCTTTCCTCTCCTTTCCACAAGTTCCAGCACCATAATGCATTATACCTCAGGACCTTTGTACTCTGCCTGAAATTGTAGACAGGGATTCGACACATTCCTCAAACTTCTGATTAAGAAATCATTCTTTGATTCTCCAGACTATTTAGGATCCTCCATCACATACACTCATTCACACAACAGTATGTTATCTATTATTTTTTCCTTCATATTATGAAACATATCTTTTTTTAATGCCTGAACTCCTTTTATACGTTTCTGCTTTTTGACAACTTGGACCAACTCTATAGTGCTGAATCCTCAGCGCTCGGAACAGTGTCGCATATAACAGATGCTCAGTAAACAGTTGACGAATGTACATAAGTGTCTCCATAGAGAGAAGCAATGAAGTGTGGAGAAATTAACTTGCTCAATAGTGCCCCAGCAGAAAAAGTGGGGAAGTTGATACTCAAAAACTCATCTAGACAGCACTGAGATTTTGAGTGTTTATGGATCTCTCCTACAAGCTACCTAGCTAGCTGATGAAGAACAGTGTTAAGAGAAGTGGTAAAGGAAATGCTGTGACAGAAGACACCTAGGACCTATGGAATGAGAAAGAAAATCTTTGGGTCCAGGGGGCTTGAGGAAAGTGCATTAAGTCAAGGGTGTTAGAAAATGGAGAATGAAAATACTTGTAATGGGAACTTTAACCTTATAGGGAAAGTAGGGGATCAGTTTTAAACCTGCCACTCAATGCAGTGTTTCTTGCAGGAAATAGTTCACGTCACTCACCAAGAATCATGCTTCTGGCAGCATAGATAGGATAAAAACAGTGTCTGCAGTCAGGCTACTGTTTGGCTTCCAGCTATTTTACTAGCTTATGGGATCCTCTGGAAAGTTCCTTAACCTCAATGTGCCTCAGTTTTTTCATCCGTAGAAATGAGGACAGTAAGTACTTTTATTAAAATTCATGGTAGGATTAAAATAATACAGTGAAAATGCACAGGTCAGTAGTTGGTTAAAGTAATCACTGTAGAAACATTTGCTGTTTTATAAATTACAGTTAAAAGCTTGATGATTATTTTTTTAAAAAATAGGATGTAAAAAGTGAAAATTAAGAAAGCTTTAGTAGGGAATAGAAACCATTCTATTAACAAATAGTAACAGAAATATGATTGTGTATGCTTTACTGAGGTAAAAGTGAGATCAGATTTTGGCACTGGAAAACATATACTAAAACATGTACTTCATTTTGGCCAAGCTGTATAGTCTGGTTTTACTGAATTCACATTTCTTGAAACCAGTGGAGTAGTGGGAAGTGAAGCCTTGGGGGATCTCGATAGATATATATATATATTTTTTCTCGTGTTGTCTTTTTCTTTTATGTTCAGTATAAACTGCATCATCGATAGATATTTTACTTAAAAAATAAATGGATCCTTGAAAATCATGGAATTAACTAATATAATTAAAAAATTTTGGCTATATCTTGAGAATACATGGCTGTTCTCACTTCTACTGTAGAGCTATATGGACAAAGTACATCTTGAATATTTAAGAGTTAATATTTGCATTTAACTATCAATACAAAGGAAGCCTAGAGAATCCCATACATAGGAGCCTGGCAGGCTACAGTCCATGGGGTCACAAAGAGTCAGACATGACTGAGTGAAACACCTCCCCCCCACCCACCTATATACAAATCTACACATTTCATAGGTTACAGATTAAGTCTCACAAAGCTAGTTGAAGCCAGATTCTGCTCTTCTACTAGCTAAGTGGTCAAGGGCAAGTTAAGTTACTTAAAGCCTCTACATCTGCTTCTTTAGTTGTAAATGAATGATCACAGCAATTGAGTTACAGGAGTGAGTGAGAAAATGCATGTGAAGCTTTCGGTGTTGTGCGTTGCATAAACACTCAAATTTTGGCTTAAATCAATAAATAGTATTTTTAACACATATAAATGACTTACACCATTAGTCAAAATGATACCTTATTTCACATTATGGCTTTGTTTCTATGTTTTACTAGATATTCTTCGAACTTAACTATGGTTAATTTGAAAAGTTAACTAGAAAGTCATAAAGGTTCAGCTATTTGGAACCGCATACAATGACTTCTAAACCACAAAGTGTAATTTAAGACATTTTTACCCACACTATGGTGGTTTCTTTTAAATATTTCCATATCAATGGAAGAACTGAGCTTAGAGAGACATAGTCCTACCTCTAAATCTTCTTCTTCATCAATCTTTTGTATATTTTGGTAGGCAGCAGTGTAGACCTCTAAAGCTTTGCCGTGAAATAACATTTCAATAGTGATAAATTCTGAAAATATAGTCTGAAAAAACAAGGATTTGAATTTAAACAAATTGCTTCGTGAATTTAGTAGAGTTATTCTCTAGTGTAGTCTTGACATTTTATTGAATACAGAGGTTTTTCAACAGGGAAAATGAAGTACACATGATAATTGGAATCAAAGTAGCTGCAAATATCTTTTGCAGCAAAATTTTAAAATTACACAAAATATTTAGTATCTTATTATTTACTTCCACTTCTAAGTATGTTCTTCTATTAGATATTTACGTTTAAAAAAGATGTTTGTCAGTACATCACTAAAATGTCACTATTAGCTAAAGAAGTTCAGTTCTGAACCTGTTTTTTTAGCAACTCCAACTGGTGTTTAAAAGAATGGTTTTAGGCAAGAATTCCATCCTAACATATTTATATGTTGCTTGTATTCTCCAGCCACAATTCCTACTCCAGAAAACAGCAGGATACATTGGCATAGAGCTTTCCAGTTTACAAATATATGACATGCTCAGTATTGCTCATAGCTACAATGTTAAGACTTGGGTCTGATTCAAGGTCATAGCTCCTGCTCATTGTACTATGCTGTTCTCACTGGACTCAATTTTTGCAAATACACTGCAGGTAAACTCTTACCAGCAAGATGATGACAACTTTTGGTCAAGAAGGCTATGAGAAAAGAGAATGAATGAGGATGTGCACGTTGATCTAAGCAGGGGTGAGAGAACTGGTAGGCAGGGAAAGTATGTAAGCCAGATATGTTTTCAATAAAATAGGATCTCATCCTTCTATCATCTTGTCTCTTATCAAGATAAAATCGGAGCATTAACGTAGAGAAGTGGAGAGAATAAGAATAGGATAGAAAATACTCAAGCATTGTCCTTAAAGGGGCAGTATAGATGAAATGGGTTAGGCTCGAAAGCAATAGTCAAATACTCCTTTTCCTTCATTTCTGCTCTCCTGTCTTAACCATCCAGATAGGAGTCGTCCTGCACCCTGGAAAATAGCCATACAGCTTATCTTATAGTATCATATTTAGAAATAATTTTCCTCAAATAAATACACCTTTCAATGATCACATGTAATCTGCTAATCTGGAATGGGTCAGTATGGTAAGAGACGGGCATTCAAGGAGTTTCGTTTCCCCCCTTTTCAATTTTATTTTGTTTGACAAGAATGCCATTTGGGTGGGTGCTTCAATTTTACTGGGGGGGGGGGGAGTTAATGGAATTCTCTACGCGTTGGCAAGTATTCCGTAAAGCAGGTAGCACAGTAGTTAAAAATAGGGGCTCTGGATTAAGATGAACCTGACTTCACATCAGGGGTTCTCAGATGGCGTTAGTGGTAAAGAACTCGCCTGTCGATGCAGGAGACATAAGAGATGCAGGTTCAGTTCCTGGATAGGGAAGATCACGGAGGAGGGCACGACAATCCACTCCAGTATTCTTGTCCGAAGAATCCCATGGACAGGAATCTGGCGAGCTAGGTCCATGGGGTAGCAGAGTCGAACACGACTGAAGGGACTTAGCATGAGTTCAAATCAAGACTGAAACAAATCAGCTGTGTAATATTCAGCACTTTATCTGTTCTTTTTCCTTAATTTCAAAATCATAGGTTTTGCCTTAAGGATTAAATGTAGTCCAAGAAAAAGTATAGTATGGCTACTGGCTTAGAGTAAGTGCTCAGCACAAGTTAGCTAATTTTATTGCTAAAGAAGTAAGCCAGATAGATAAATGAGAAACTGTTCCTTATGTAACATTAAAACCTCCATCCTGGTTTAACTGGAAAGCAGAATATTTAACAAAAAAGTCATTAAAAGTCTTGTTAATAATTTTTACAAATAAAGGTACAATGACAGCTCTCCAGAGTAAAGGCTATTCACTGAATGATTTCAGGGGAACTTTCTATTCATTTGAAAATAATAAATTTAGACATAGCTGCCTCAGACCATATGTAAAATACAACTGCATAAGCTATTTAAATATTTAAAATACTAAAAAATCATACAAAGACTAGAAGAAAATACAGCAAATAGTTATATAATCTTGGGGATGAATACTTCTTTCTAAACATGACACTAAGGCAGAAAAAGAAGGCTAATAGATCTGGCAGCAAAAATAAGACTGTAAGGTGGCAAAAACATAACCATAAGCAACAAAATGGGAAAATATATTTCAACATATCTTCTCTTTAATATAATGGGTTAATCTTCTCAGTCTGAAGAGTTTTTTTAAAATTAACCAAAAATGCCAACACACTAAAAACATAAGCTAAGGTCAAGTGAGAGTAATTTAGTGTCATTAAATGTATGAAAAAACACTCTTCCTCAACAGTACTAACTGCAAATTAAGATGATACTGATTTTTCACTATCAGATTGGGTACTATTAAAAATACTACTATTCAACATTGTTACACTGGGTGCTGTGTAATGTTCTGCAGAAATGTAAACTAGTCAAAAGATTTGTGGACAGAAGTTATAAATAGCTATCCAAATTGAAAGTGTGTATGCTCTTTGAACAAGAATGCTACTTCCAGTAATTTGTCTCCCCCAAAACAACTGAACCAGCAAAAAAGCTGATGTTTAATGATGCAATGAGATCTATAATAGCAAAAATAATCTAGATGTCTATCAACAGGTGATGGTTAAACATGAATATATCCATATAGCTATACTATTCTCCATACAGTACAGCAAAATACTATACGGGGATATCAAAAAGGACAATATGGATCTTTCTTAGCACAAATATATCCATTACATATTAAATTTTAAAAAGATGCTACATATAGTGTGGTCCCACTTAAATATAACTGTATAGGGGTAACAATATTGCCTTTTTCATAAGACACTATGAGGAGGAAATGAGTTTATCCACATAAAATGCTTAGAATGTGTGGCACAGTTAATGTCTTAAGAAGTATTTGTTGTTGTCATTCTCCTTAGTATATTTCTTGTGTATGTTTCATAGAAAAAAATTCTAGAAGGATATAAACCAAGATGCTGATTATTTCTCAGTAGGGAATTATATTTTCTTCCACAATTTTATGAAAACTTATGGTCATTTTATAAGAAAAATAAAGCTGATAAAAACTAAATCTTGAAGCGGATTCTTGTTCACATCAGCTACTTTATCAATACTGAACTGCTATCCCTATCTGTCACTGGAATGACTCCTGATCAAGATCCTTTTCACAGGTCAGAAAATTCCCTTGACAACATATAACTGATGACTTTTCCTATTACATGGGAAACAAATAGAACTGTGAGTTTTCTTTCACATTCTGTACAACTAACTAAGTTCATAGCAACTTCTCTCAGAAAGACAAACACTTTGCAAGGTTTGTATGAAGTCTTTTACTTACTAAGAATTGTGCTACCTTACTAATTAATGCTGCTAAAATTCAGATGGACGCGTTGATAAACCCCACCTCATAATTAATACGTTATGAGCAGTGTTCACTATTGTCAATCATTTCTACCCTCAGGGAGATTTAAGCACCCAGAAGTTCTGCTTCCATCTGTAACAGCTGCCTGAAAACAGGTAACAATAAGAACATTCTTAAAAAAAAAAAAAAAGAATGTTCTGTGTCTGTTTCTCCCAAAATATGAGTGGCAACAGTGATTCTTTCCAAGAATTTGTCTCATAAACAGAAGTGTTTGTCAGACAAGCTAACATCAACATAGCAGTACCTGAATACTGTTTTTATCAGAAATAAGGGTGTGGTAAAGTAACCCTTTTTATCTGATTTTTAAGGCTTTTGGATGTAGGATTTGTGCATCCTTCTTTATCATAAAACATCTCAAATGAGGCTTAACTTTGAAAAGGAACAATTTGACAGATAAGGAGGAAAGATACAGAGAATGGAGATTCATAATCCTAACAGATTGGACTTGATTCCTGGAACTCATAATTCTGGGATTTTGATAGAGTTTGTATTAAAAGTGTACATTTTCACAGATGACATGATCTTATATATAGAAAATCCAAAGGAATGTGCAAAAAACTAACAGCTAATAAAAGACTTCTGCAGGGTTGTAAGATATAAGGTTAGTACACAAAAATCTATTATATTTCTGTGTGTTTGCAATGCACAACTGAAATGAACAATTCCATTTATAGTAGCATCAATAATTATGAAATACTGAGGAAACAGCTTAACATACATTATTAAAATAAATTAAGGATGCTTTAACTAAATGGAAAAACAGCCCATGTTTCATGGATTAGAAGAGATCATCTTCAGAAGGCAGTACTACCCAAACTGATCCTCAGATTTGATGCAATCCCTGTCAGAATTTCGGGGGCTCAGACGGTATCTGCTTGCAGTGCAGGAGATCTGGGTTCAGTTCTTTGGAGAAGGGAGTGGCTATGCACCCCAGTATTCTTGCCTAGAGAATCCCATGGACAGGGGAGTCTGTCGGGCAGCAGTCCATGGGGTCGCAAAGAGGAGGACATGGCTGAGTGACCATGCACGCACATGTGCACGCTGTCAGAATCCCAGCTGACCTGGAGAAGCTGATAAGCTGATTCCCAAATTCATACCAAACTACGACAGATTCAGAATAATCAAAAGAATCTTAAAAAGGAACAAAATAGAGAATTTATACATCCCGATTTTAAAACTTACTACAAAGCACTGTTAAAACAGTATGGTACTGGAATAAGAAGAAGGAAATGGCAAACTACTCCACTATTCTTGTCTGGGAAATCTCATGGACTGAGGAGCTTGGTAGGCTACAGTCCATGGGCTCGCAAGAGTCAGATATGTTAGTGACTAAACCACCACCATACCTCAATAAAAGAGAATGGAAGTTCAGAAACAAAACACATCAACTAACTTTCAACAAGAGTGCGAGGACTTAAACAGTCTCTTCAACATATCGTGCTGGAACAACTGCGCTGACAGATGGAAAAGAATGGGGTTTACCTTTCAGTTCACGTAATACATAAAAATTAACTCTAACGGATCAAAGGCTTAATAGTGAAAACTATAAGAGTGTTAGAAGAAAACCAGGATAAATCTTTATAATCTCGGATTTGGCAATGGATTCTTAGATAATGACACAGTCCACAGAATTCTACACAGAGTGGGTAGCCTTTCCCTTCTCCAGGGGATCTTCCCAACCCAGGGATCGAACACAGGTCTCCCACATTGAAGGTGGATTCTTTACCAGCTCAGCCACCAAGGAAGCCCAAGAATACTGGAGTGGGTAGCCTTTCCCTTCTCCAGGGGAACTTCCAGACCCAGGAATCGAACCACGATCTCCTGCATTACAGGTAGATTCTTTGCCAGCTGAGCTATCAGAGAAGCCCAAAGATAAACTGGACTTCATCAAAATTAAAAAGCTTTGTGCTTCAAGGGATACCATCAAGATAGTGAAAAGAACTCACAGAATGGAAGGAAATAACTGCAAAACATTTGATAAAAGATTTGCACACAATATAAAAAGTCTTAAAAATGAAATAAAAAGAAATCCAATTAAAATAATCTGAATAGACATTTTTTTCTCAAGGAAGATATACAAATGGTCATAAACATCAGCAGGAAAATACAAATCAAAACCACAGTAAGATACCATTCTACACTCACTAGGATGGCTATAAGGAAAAAGTTTGGTGAGCAACAAGTATTGGGGAGGATGCAGAGAAACCGGAAGCCTCATCTAATACCGGTGGGGAAATATACTGGCATAGCCATTTTGGCAGTCTGGCAGTTTCTCACACAATTAAAGATAGAGTCACCTTATGAGCCAGCAATTCAACAGGGTATATGGTTGAACGAAAATGAAAAATGTCTAAGAGAAATGAAAATATATCTCAACAAAAACTTGTACATGAATGTTTCTATCATTAATAATGAAAGCGAAAAGGTAGAATATGGTAATATCCATACAATGGAATATTATTCCACCATACAAAGGAATGAGATAGGTATTGATACATGTTATACCACAGATAAAACTTGAAAGCATGCTAAGTGAAAGAAACCAGTTATGAAAACCATGTATTTTATGATTCCATTCATATGAAAGTACATTCAGAACAGCCAAGTCCAAAGAGACATGAGATTGGTGATAGCTGCTTAGGCCGTGGGTGGGGGCTGTGGGAGCAGGGAGGTAAAAGCTAAAGTGTACTAGGCCTCACTCTGAGATGACAAGAATGTTCTCAAACTGAGTGGTCATGGTCGTAGATACCTGAACATATTAGAAAATGCTGAGCTGTATGGTGAATTGTATGGTATATGAATTCTCTCTCCTTTTTTTCCGTTTCCTCCTGTTTTTTCTTTTTTTGTGTGACTGTCACAAGACCTCCCTCTTGTAGGGGCATGAGACCGCAGGCAGAGACCGCGGAAGCAGGTTTCTCCCCCGTGCACCCTCCACTGGCAGTGCCTCACTCCCTGTCCTGCTGCTTCAGGAGATCCCAGCTTGCAGTCGGGAATTCTACACTCACTGTCTCTGCTCCAGTTTTGTAACTGGTGGTGCTCATGGGATTATAAACTGCCTGTAGAGTTAGCCAGCATGCAAGAAGAAGAACATGGAAGTGAGCCCAAAGATCAAAGATTGCCACATGTAAAAGAGAAGTGTGCAGGCATGAAGAACAGCGGTAGGGTGAGGAATCAGGCTCCCAGGTCAGTAAAGAAGCCGTTAGGTGGCAATGAAGCAGGCATATCTCACAAGTCTCCAATCTCCTTTTTTAGATTAAAGCTAATTATTTCAACCTTCTTTCCCTTCTCCCTCAATTTAAGAGAGGATGCCGGCAGTTACGTTACGCCCTGCCAGTGCTCCCCCATATCGGCAAAAGGGTTATCTCAGGACAGCCTCCTACGGAGCTCTTCCTGAGCAGCCATCTACATTACACTCTGAGTGCTGAACTGACAGGCTTACTTTTTTTTTTCTTCGACCTTCAGGACCAAAGTAGAGACCTTTGAGCCTGACTATTGGAAAAAATCAAAGTTCTGGAATCCTATGAAACTATGATAGGAAATTAAAAAATATAAAAGGACAAATAAATGTTTCATTGATTGCAGAGAGGAATGGTACAACTAAGTGGCAGATAATGCTGATTTTATTGATAAGTGCATAACTTTTGAAAGAAGGATAACTTGTTAGTAAGTTATGAAAATAACAAAAAATACTTTTCTTTAAAAGCTGTTCCAGGAGAATTGCAGTGAGTGAAAAGGCATCCTTAGATGACTTGTTTTAAAGGACACAACATGGTCATAAGTAATCCTCCAAATCTTTCCAAAATATTGATGAAAAAGTCACTGAAGACCGTCTTTAGGTTTGGGGATTTAGGAGGGAGGCTCTGGAGGGAGGGCATATACATATAATTATGACTGACTTGCATTGTTGTATGGTAGAAACCAATACAACATTGTAAAGTAATTATCCTCCAATTAAAAAAAATACCATCTCAAGTCCAGGAACCTGAATGTCTACTGATGTGTTACAATAAAATAAGGCTATTCTTCCTGTGACACTAAATTACGGTGGATGCAAGTTTATGTGGTTAGCTACTCTTATTTATTCGATAATGTAGGAATTAGAAAGCTACAAGCCCAAACAATTAGTAATAGTGTTAGGGGAAGCACACTGACTGAAACTGCCCACCCTGTCCAGGCACCATAGTAACCATCAGCATGAGTTGTTTTATGACAGGAGGTCCTGGTAAGGAACACGGAACTAATAAGCCACCACCAACTGGAAGAGTTCAGGAAAAGACAAAAGGAGACACCACATGTCCGACCACCTCCCAGAATCCTTCTCTCTGGCATCCATCTCGGCTGAACAAGGCATGCACCACCAGGGAGGACTCTGAGTCCGAATAAAAAAGACAACCCGGAAACTAATCCCATCACCATAAAACGTGAGACTGCAAGCCATATGACAGAGCTGTTCTCCTGGGTTCCCTTACCCTGCTGCTCTCCACCCGGGCGCCCCTTCCAATAAAATCTCTTGCTTCAGCATGTGTCTTCTCAGACAGTTCTTTTCCGAGTGTTAGACAAGAGCCCAGTTTCAGGCCCTGAAAGGGGTCCCCCTTCCTGCAACAATGCTGTATAGTCATGGAAAGCACAGGTTTTTAAAATATATAATTGGCTTATAGTTCAGACTTTGAACTGTGGGCTGTGATACTGCCTTATATCTCTGCTCAATCACCTCACTTTCATGGTAATATCCATACAATGGAATATTATTCCACCATTAAAAGGAATGAGATAGATACTGGTACGTAGTATACATAGATGCTACACTATGGGGTTGCTGTAAAGATTAAAAGGTAATTTATGTAAAGTGCCTGGACTAGTGTAGTACCTGATACATAAAAACATAATAGATTTTATTTTTCTGTGGTTAATAGTATTTTTGATAACATCTGAATATCTGGGCTCTGGTTGGGAATGTAGTCCCTTTATATACTGTTGTTTCCATAAGAAAATAACATTTGATATATTTTGTTTATATCTTTCTCACAAAGACTTATGTGCTAAAGAAAATCAGTAATTTAAATTTTTCATAAATTTAAATAAAAAATTAATTTAGAATACATATTTTGAACCTTAATAGTTATTTAGCTGTTACCTTTATATCCTTTATTTTCTGCTTTTCGAAATTGTCAATAGTTTCCTCCAGGTGACGAGTTGTTCGGGTAGCATCCATTGTAGCTCTCTGTAATTCAGTTTCTGCCTACAGAGGTATTCCCCAACCAAAGATACAAAAAACAAAAATCGTCAGAATCCATTTTATTGAGTCTTTCTGTAAATGCTACCTTTGTAAATACAGTGTTGGCTTTTTGTAAATGTAGTACTGTAAATGCATTTGTAAATGCAAGACTGGCTTTTTGCCATAACAGTGTAAATCACCCAAAAATACATATTACCACATAAAATAAAGTGATCTATATTATAAACACAGCAGAATAAAAAACTTTAAATTTATCAGATTATATGATTTATGATCTCAAAACAAAATTCCTTCCCTTTCTTTATACAAACCATTTCTTTTCCTGCTATCATCCTTGTTTGATTTACTGTAAAACTATTTTCTATATTTTCTACTGCTTTCCCATATTTCCAGTCTCTGCCATTTATTACCCTCTCCTTTTCCTCTCACTCTCTCTCCCCTTTAACCCTTTGTCCTGCCAAAAGTCCTGTGACTTAAGTATTTTCAATCTTCTAGTTCTCCAAATGCATGAAATGTTTCTACTGCTATAATATCCTAATCAGGTAGAGTAGAATATACATGTAAAGAAGGCTGAGCACCAAAGAATTGATGCTTTCGAACTGTGGTGCTAGAGAAGACTCTTGAGAGTCCCTTGGACTGCAAGGAGATCAAACCAGTCAGTCCTAAAGGAAATCAACCCTGAATCTTCATTGGAAGGACTGGTGCTGAAACTGCAATCCTTTCGCTACCTGATGTGAACAGCCTGATTGGAAAAGACTCTAATGCTGGCAAAGATTAAGGGCAAGAGGAGAGGGCTTGACCGAGGAGGAGATGGTCGGATAGCATCACTGACCCAATGGACACGAGTCTAACCAAACTTCAGTAGATAGTGAAGGACAGGGAAGCCTGGTGTGCTGCAGTCCATGGGGTCACAGAGAGCTGGACATGACTGAGTGACTGAACAACAACATAGAATATACACTACAAATGTTTATTTCAGTATGAATATTCTTCTTATAAGCTAGTAATATTGCACTATTACTACTTAATGCTTATTACAAAATATATATATACAGATATACCAATAACTAATAAATTACACGAAAAGTCTAATGTTTCGCTTCAAAGTACTCATACTGTTTAGATTCACACTGTACAGTCAGTAATGGCAGCCACTAGCAACCAGCTATTTACATCTAAATTAATTAAAATTAAAAAGCTGGTTATTCTAGTTGCCATTTCATGAGCTCAACAGCCACATATATAGCTAGTGGCATGTATTTCTCTTTAAAATATCTCTTCCTTAATGACAACAGTTGTCTAAAAAAATTTAAAATTTTTTGTTGAATAAAACATGTTTTAAAAACATGGCCCAATTTTCTGATTAAGTTCCAATAATGTTTTGTTTCCTATGAACACTTAAAAGTATCACATATCATTTTAATAATTATTGCATAGAAAAAATCTGCAGTTGTAAGTAAAGTTTTGTGACACATAATATTATACCATTTACACTTGCTTTCTTTTTTAAGAAAATGTATAAATGAAAATAAAATAAAAGGGTTTACTACAGGGATCCATCTCTTGACACATCACTTTATTACCCACCTGCGACTGAAATTTTTCATAAAGGAAAAATACCTTTAAAGTAGAACAATTTATTCCAATAAATTAAAATTATATGCTCTGACAGAATTATATCCTTTTGCAATCAGACTATACATTAATTGTAACTTATATTGATTATATACTCTTAAAACTAGGTTAATTCAGATATACAATTTCAAGAAACTAAGCTTTAAAACGTATTCACATATATCTGTGTGTGTACATTTGCTATAGAAGGTGTAAAGTTTTCCTGCATAATTTTACATGCAAACTTTTACTCATAACCAGTAATCAGAAACAGTTTACTTTATTACTGGGCTTCGGATTTTTTAAAATAACTATCACAGGATTTATTATTTTGAAAAACTTTCTAGATGTTATGATGTGTATTAATCTTTTACTAATGAAAATACTCAGAGTATTTTTCTAATACAGTTCAATACATGTGACTCATGAAATTCTTTACCATGACTACTTAATTTTGACAGGTGTTTTCCTTCCCCATTTTTTGACAGTTTCATTTTAAAATTTGGAAGGGTAGGTTGAGTTGGTTAAACTAGGAAAGAGTAGGAAGCAGAAGCCACAGCTGGAACATCTGTATGTTAATCTCTTACCACCTTCCAGCAACTATTTTTCATTCCTTTAAGTTTCAAATCCTTTCACTCCAGCATAGAAACTTGCCCAAAGTTACACAGCTATTTTTAGGAAAGTGGATACAGATCTGTATTCCTTCCTTTTGTTGAAAATTCTTCAAAATCATATAACATACTAACTTGGTAGGAGATACTTTTGATTAAAATATTACAATGCTTTATGAATAAGGGTATCAGTGTATTTAATGAAATTGGTCTGAGTGCAAAATGGCCTATAAAAGAGTGAGCCAGATTGGTGTTTTTCAAACTGTGCTGCAGGAAACTTTTCAGAAGCTACCAGGGGCCTTGGGAGGGGTCCAGGTAGTGCACTAGGATTCTTCTTCACCCCAGCCTCTTATACCTCTTTATTTTACATACCGAACTTTAACGTGTTTCTTTTTAATAGTGAGAAGAATTTTAAGGGTCATCCTGGTAAATATTCTCTGATGCTATGACTGAGTATTTTTATATTTATAGTGGATGCATTTATATGTAGACTGTCCTTTATTTTCTAGTATCAGGTTGTCAAAATCATGAGACATAAGAAAGCATGGGGAAAGGAGGCAGCAGGGTAAGCTGAAAGTGAAGTGAAAGTCGCTTAGTCGTGTCTGACTCTTTGCGACCCCATGGACTATACAGTCCACGGAATTCTCCAGGCCAGAATACTGGAGTGGGTAGCCTTTCCTTCTCCAGGGGATCTTCCCCACCCAGGGGTCAAATCCAGGTTCCCTGGATCAAACCCAGGTCTCCCACATTGCAGGTGGATTCTTTACCAGCTGAGCCACCAGGAAAGCGCCACAGTAAGTTAGTACTTTCTCTACAATTGTACCTATCCCAGTTGCTTACAATTAGTCAGGTGCTATTTTTCTTTTTTTTGTGTAGTTTTGAACAGGCACATTCTAAGTTTCAGAAATAATCATTCTTAACAGAAGAGCCTTGTAACAGTAGACAAGCCTATTAAGACTTGTGTCCAGCTGTGAATCTCAATACCTTGGAATATACTAAGGGTCTTTGGCTGGAAGTTATAATTGCAGTTTCACAAAGTAGTTGTTTTTTAAAGACGAAGGGAATTTCACTGGGGAAAAAAACAGTTTGTTCCTTTTCTCAAATGCAGGGCTGAGAAGGCATCGATATATTCGGATTAATGACAGATCTTTAAGTTACTTTTATAATTAATATTTAGTCATCAATCATTTTTAATGTAAAATATCCTAGAATTTTGTATGTACTCTTTATAAAACATCTATACGTATGAGTGTTTTAAATTTTGAGTATCTATTGTGGAAAACAACACAAGAGGACTGATTTAAGTTGTATATTCTCTTTAAAATTAACTAATTTCCACAGTAAGCATTTTAAATGTCTGTGTTTCTTTTCAAACTTTATATTCATATTCTTTGCACATTTAAAGTATAAATGCATAATTTTCATATATATTTACTTTTTACAGCATACCTTACAGAATATTTTTTTAAAGACCAAAATTCAAAGGATACAATAACATGTCGATCAGAT
Source organism: Budorcas taxicolor (assembly GCF_023091745.1). NCBI lineage: Eukaryota > Metazoa > Chordata > Mammalia > Artiodactyla > Bovidae > Budorcas > Budorcas taxicolor. The sequence continues at coordinate 83,612,482 of NC_068923.1, forward strand.
GGGTTTCTCTGACGTGTTCTTTCTAACTGAGTTAACTGTTTAGCTTCTCGATTCCTTGCTGTTAATGTTGCTTTGAGATCATCCTGCAAAAAGGCATTTTTTTTGATTAATAAATATCTCTGATTTAAGAATAAAATACACACTTCTTTAAGAATGCGAAAACATTCCCTATTTGATCCAGGCATCATTATCACTGGAATTATTACTATATTACCAGTGTGTGTCTTTGTATGTAAGACTATGTGCATGTGTGTATTTAATAATGACAGAATTGCAGTGCAAAATTATATATATATATATATATATATACACACACACACACACATATATGTATATACACACACACAAAATTTTGATTATGGTGGTAGTTACATGTGTATACACATTTATCAAAACATTTAAAACAGGAGAATTTTACTGCATATAAATTATACCTCAATAAAATTGATTGTAAATACAGAACTTTTGGAATGTAATATCTACCATGGTGATTAGAATTAATACTACTGTACTGCATTTTGAAAGTTGTTAGGAAACTAGGTCTTAAAAGTTCTTATCACAAGGAAAGTTTTTTTTAACTATGTATTGTGACAGATGTGAACTAGGCTTATTTAATCATTTCACAATATATACAAACATCAAATCGTTATGTTGCACTTCAAGAAAAGAATTTAAAAAACAGCTTCATCGCACTGACTTTTAGTTTGCAAGTTATTGCTTGCTTTAAAACAAATATATGAGAATATTTAGTAAAACAATTTCTGTCCATATATTCTTCATGACTATAAATATTAAATATTTTAAAGTTTCCACAATAAACAAAATAATGCTATGATGCTATAGTAGTATATAAAAATACTTCATTATTCTCAAAGTTCTAAGAAATAATGCTTCAGTGTAATAAGAATCACTGAACACTACTCTGTACCTTTTACTAAGTAAGTAAACTATGGACTGAGGTTCGTGACAATGTACAGGAGACAGGGATCAAGACCATCCCCATGGAAAAGAAATGCAAAAAAGCAAAATGGCTGTCTGGGGAGGCCTTACAAATAGCTGTGAAAAGAAGAGAAGCAAAAAGCAAAGGAAAAGAGGAAAGATATAAGCATCTGAATGCAGAGTTCCAAAAAATAGCAAGAAGAGATAAGAAAGCCTTCCTCAGCAATCAATGCAAAGAAATAGAGGAAAACAACAGAATGGGAAAGACTAGAGATCTCTTCAAGAAAATTAGAGATACCAAGGAACATTTCATGCAAAGATGGGGTCAATAAAGGACATAAATGGTATGGACCTAACAAGCAGAAGATATTAAGAAGAGGTGGCAAGAAGAATACACAGGAGAACTGTACAAAAAAAGATCTTCACAACCAAGATAATCATGATGGTGTGATCACTGACCTAGAGCCAGACATCCTGGAATGTGAAGTCAAGCGGGCCTTAGAAAGCGTCACTACAAACAAAGCTAGTGGAGGTGATGGAATTCCAGCTGAGCTCTTTCAAATCCTGAAAGATGATGCTGTGAAAGTGCTGCACTCAATATGCCAGCAAATTTGGAAAACTCAGCAGTGGCCACAGGACTGGAAAAAGTCAGTTTTCATTCCAATCCCAAAGAGAGGCAAGGCCAAAGAATGCTCAAACTACCGCACAATTGCACTCATCTCACACGCTAGTAAAGTAATGCTCAAAACTCTCCAAGCTAGGCTTCAGCAATACGTGAATCATAAACTTCCAGATGTTCTAGCTGGTTTCAGAAAAGGCAGAGGAACCAGAGATCAAATTGCCAACATCTGCTGGATCATGGAAAAAGCAAGAGAGTTCCAGAAAAACATCTATTTCTGTTTTATTGACTATTCCAAAGCCTTTGCCTGTGTGGATCACAATAAACTGTGGAAAATTCTGAGAGAGATGGGAATACCAGACCACCTGACCTGCCTCTTGAGAAACCTATATGCAAGTCAGGAAGCAACAGTTAGAACTGGACATGAAACAACAGACTGGTTCCAAATAGGAAAAGGAGTATGTCAAGGCTGTATATTGTCACCCTGCTTATTTAACTTCTATGCAGAGAACATCATGAGAAAGGCTGGACTGGAAGAAGCACAAGCTGGAATCAAGATTGCCGGGAGAAATATCAATAACCTCAGATATGCAGATGACACCACCCTTATGGCAGAGAGTGAAGAGGAACTAAAAAGCCTCTTGATGAAAGTGAAAGAGGAGAGTGAAAAAGTTGGCTTAAAGCTCAACATTCAGAAAATGAAGATCATGGCATCTGGTCCCATCACTTCATAGGAAATAGATGGGGAAACAGTGGAAACAGTGTCAGACTTTATTTTTTTGGGCTCCAAAATCACTGCAGATGGTGATTGCAGCCATGAAATGAAAAGACGCTTACTCCTTGGAAGAAAAGTTATGAGCAACCTAGATAGTATATTCAAAAGCAGAGACATTACTTTGCGAACAAAAGCCCGTTTAGTCAAAGCTATGGTTTTTCCTGTGGTCATGTATGGATGTTAGAGTTGGACTGTGAAGAAGGCTGAGCGTCGAAGAATTGATGCTTTCGTACTGTGGTGTTGGAGAAGACTCTTGAGAGTCCCTTGGACTGCAAGGAGATCCAACCAGTCCATTCTAAGGGAGATCAGTCCTGGGTGTTCTTTGGAAGGAATGATGCTAAAGCTGAAACTCCAGTACTTTGGCCACATCATGTTAAGAGTTGACTCACTGGAAAAGACTCTGATGCTGGGAGGGATTGGGGGCAGGAGGAGAAGGGGACGACAGAGGATGAGATGACTGGATGGCATCACCGACTCGATGGACATGACTTTAAGTGAACTCCGGCAGTTGGTGATGGACAGTGAGGCCATGCTGCAATTCATGGGGTGGCAAAGAGTTGGACATGACTGAGCGACTGAACTGAACTAATTGTTAGTTGCTCAGTCGTGCCCGACTCTTTGTGATCCCATGGACTGCAGCCCTCCAGTGCAGAAAATCTCTGTCCATGAGATTTTCCAGGCAAGGATACTGGAGTGGGTTGCCATTTCCTTCTCCAGGGCATCTTCCCAACCCAGGGATCAAACCCGGTTCTCCTGCACTGCAGGCAGATTCTTTACCAACTGAGCTACAAGGGAAGCCCCCGCTAAAAGGACAGTTATTGGAAACCTTGTATGTTTTGCCAGAATACCTAATAATAATAGAAAAAAATGAATTTACTTACTCGCTTCATTTTTACAATGGTTCCATAAGCTTTCAAAGGTTCAACTACTTTGGCTTCAAGTCTTTCAACCTATTGAGAATTATTATAAAATATAACTGGAAAGAAACATAGACATATCAAAATTTAAATTGTGAAATAAAACCTATGCTGTCTATCGGACCATAACCACTATACTGATTAACATTTGAAATTTTTAAAATTTCAGTAACATTTATAAGTAAAAATATAATCTTTGGAAATTGGTAAGACTCAGAATCTAAACTCAAATACATTAAAAACTGTGAAGGTATGCAGTAGCAATCAGAGCTTTGGTAAGTTTTAAGACATCTCAAATTTTATTACAGCTATACTTTCAGTGTGTTTAACACTTGAATGGACATTTTACATACATTATATCTGAAACGTAACAGCCCAACCTTCTAGATAAAGAAATCAAAGCTGAAAAATATAGCATACTGGAAACATTTAAAACAACTGAATCATCAAAAGAAAAAAAGTCTAGAGACCACTGTGTTAACGGTAATTTTTTTTTCTGGGAAGACATTTGTAAATTGTCAAAGCTTAAAGAACAAGATAAATGGTCTCAGTGTTCCTGAGCTGTCAAACTATATGGTCAATCTCTCTTTTATGTAGAATTAAACAGTTTTCTTAAACATTGCAATATTTATCAGATTTTGAGTAATTTCTCCTTTTACTAATAGCACTAGTGGAAGGCACTAAAGAAATGAATTTTTTTTTAAAAGGGAGGTATATAGCTATTTATATAAATATAAGAAAAACAATTCCTGGACCTTAAAATTTTCTTTTTCAGGATAGGTAATACAAGATGACATATATTTAATTGTTTAAAATGAACATGTATTACTTTTGTAGCAGGAAAAAAGCTTTATTTTGCTGATACATGTTTTTATAATCAGTGAGTATATATCACTTTATAATGATTTTTGTTTAGTTTCTATAAACAGAATGTATATGAATACTTCATTTTAAAAGATTTTAGGAAAATAGAGATCAAGTTCTCACTAAGCATTTAAATATTAGGAATCCTAAAAATAAATCCATGAATATTCAGGATTATTTATTCCATTTCAAATAATCCATACACTGGTTATTCAGTGTAAAGATTAGCTAAATCTTTTTCTGTTCTCCTTTTTGTAGCCTACCTTTTTGTTCATTGTTCTTTAGCACCTCCACCATTTGGTAAGCAAGGGAAATAAAAAGGAGAACACATGTAAATCAATTCACTTTGCTATTCAATAAATAGCTTAAAGATTTTCTAGCAAGGGGCACTGAAATTTATTGGCTAAAGTAGGATTTTAGGATTATCTGTGAGTATAAACTACTTATGAAACAGTCAAGTTCCCAGTTACATATAGCTGAAAGTTTGTTTATTACACACAAAACATCATATGAGAAGAACCCACCGTTTTCCCCTAAAGTAATTAATACTCAAATTTCTGTATCATTAGCAGTTATAGCTTCAAGGATCATTATCTTCTTTTTGATTTCAAGGGTTTTTTTTTTTTTTTTGATAATTGAAATCTGTTTTAGTCTTTTAAAAAGGACCAAAGGCACAAAAGAAGTAATACAGCTCAAAAACTGGGCAACTTCTGACAAGTTAAAAGTTAAAGTGAAAACTTCCGACCTGAGTCTTGAACCTTCAAATAAATATACGTGAAAGTGCTAACGAGGTATTATAGTAATGGGCTGGGCTTTCCTGGTGGCACAGTGGATAGATAGGTGTCCAGGCGCCAATGCAGGGGACACGGATTCGATCCCTGGAATGGGAAGATCCCACACACAGCGGAACTACTAAGCCCACGTGCCAGCAACCACTGAGGCCGCCTGCTACAACTACTGAAGCTCTTGGGCCTAGAGCCCCACCTCCGCGACAAGAGAAGCTACCGAAATAAGCCCGCCCGCTGCAAGGAAGAGTAGCCTCCCTGGCCCCAACTAGAGAAAACCCAGGGAGCAATGAAGACCCAGCGCAGACAAAAATAAATAAGTAAATAAAATTTTAAAAAGTAAATGGGATTTAACAATTTAAACAATTACAACGCCATCGCTTCCCACCTGTCCTTTCTGGGTGGAGTGGTTCAGTTCAGTTCGGGGAACTTCACAAAATTTCACTGTTGATTGTAAAAGCAATCAGTGCACTCTTCCCGCCCCCCGCTCCTCTCAGTGAAACACAGCTCAACTTTCCAGTGCACGGAAGCAGCAACAAAGATCTCTTGTCCAGTTACTACTTATCCATACACAGTACCACTCCCAATATCTTCCATCTCCAGATACACTACTTTAAAATATACCTACCTGCATACAAGACACAAGCCATTGCTCCTTTTGTTGCCTCGGGTACTATGTTTACTATCCCCTGTAAACAGCCACCCCTTTGGCTAAAAGCTGGCAAATGAGGTGGGGAAACTCAGGACTTCAAGACACCCTAGAGGTTAGTTTGAAAACGGTAAAAATTACAGGAAGCTTCCCTTTAATAAGACTCACACAGTGCTACCGACATGACAATGCACGTTTATCAAGTGTGTGATCGCCACTGCAGCTGGGTAGATTACCGGTCTTCACGGCTCCGTCCACCACTTCAGGGCTCACTCATTAACAGGACGCTGTGACCTCATTCCATACCTCGGCTTGTCGATAATCCTGAAGTTTGGCAAACTCGTCCGCAAAGTTTTTCAGGCCCTGCTTTAAATGTGGTGTCTCGGTAGAGGCATACACATTGATTTCGTTCACCAGGAGGTCCGCTTTGTCTCGCAGTCGGGCTGTTTTCCGCACGTAAGCAGCAAAGATCTGGCACAGCTCTCCGAAATGTTTCTCCACATTGGTGACAGCATCTTGCAGTTGTCTGGTCTGAGCGTCCCTAGAGAGAAAGGAGACACAAAAAAGGCAAATCATTCTCATCTGATGAGATGAGATGACTTCATCTTCGCGTTACACGTGATGACGCCAACATTCCCGGGGGGCGCAGTTTGCAGCTTCGCCGGCGCAAACCTTGAAGCAACCCCTCCGTCTCCTCCGGGCCCCCATCCCGGGCCTGGCCTGCACATCCCGCAGTGCAGGCGCCCCGAGCGGCCCCGCTGGATCAGCAGCAGTGCTGGGCCGGCGCCCGGGGACCGTGTTGGGGAGGCGCCGCCGGGGCCAGCCGCGGCCCAGTGTGGTCGGCCCAGAGCGGGGCGGGCGCCGCTCGGAGCCCGATCTGAGGGCCCGAACTCGGTCCGGTGGCTCAAGGAGGAAGGCTCCGCGCCCCGACCCGAGCCCTCGCGCGTGTGTGTATGGTTGGGGGACCCTGGGCCGCTGCGGGCCCCTGCGGCCGTTACCGGTTTTCCAAGCTGCGCCTCAACATGCTGCCTCGCTCACGGCTGGAGACCCCGGGCTGAGACCCAACGACAGGGTCTCGGCGCCCGGACGTGCGAAGGGGCGCGAGAGCCCGCCCCGTGCGCCGCCGCCGCCAAGAGGGCCTCGGAGTTTCCACGGCAACGCGGCGCGCGCCCCCGCGGCCGGCGTCCGGAAGCGCGGGAAGGGCCCGGATGCGGGCACGCGCGGGGCGCGCCCACCCGCGTCCTCTGACCCCCGGCGTCCGCCCTGGCGTCCCCGGCGACCCGCGCCCGGAAGCGCCGGAAGGGCCCTAATGCGGGCACGCGCCGGGCGGAGTCCACCCGCGTCCGCTTCGGCGTCCCCCGCGGGCGAACGGTTTGTGGCGCCGGGCCTCTGCCTCTCCTGAGGCGCCTCTGTCCCCGCACTCTGGGCCGGGAGCACAGCCGGTCACCCGGTAACGAGGAGGGAGATGAACCGAACGCCGGTGGGGCGGGTTTCGGGTGAGTCGTAGAACCTAAGCTCAGCTTGTCCACGTCTCCGTGTGGAGGCCGAAAGTCCGAAAAGTGTAGGCTCTTGTAAGGAGCAGCGCTTTCCGCCCTGTTCATTTCTTCAGCAAATGTTTACTGAACTTCTTTTGTGGAAAAGAGAATGTTCCACCCTGGGAATAATAATCAATAGAAAGATAAGAATCCGCCCCTCACACCCCACCTGCCCTAAAGGGCCTTAAGAGTTTAGTGAAGAGACAGACAGACCTTAGCGATATACCCCGAGATAACAAACTGTGGTGTTGGAGAAGACTCGAGAGTCACTTAAACTGCGAGGAGATTCAATCGGTCCATCCTAAAGGAAATCCGTCCTCAATATTCATTGGAAGGACTGATGCTGAAGCTGAAGCTGATGCTGAAAATCCAGTACTCTGGCCACCTGATGCGAAGAACTGGCTCACTGGGAAAGACCCCTGATGCTGGGAAAGATTGAAGGCGGGAAGAGAAGGGGAGGACAGAGGGTGAGATGGTTGGATGGCATCACCGACTAGATGGACATGAGTTTGAGCAAGCTCAAACTTGGTGATGGACAGGGAAGCCGTGCTGTAGTCCATGGGGTCACAAAGAGTCGGACACAGCTGAATGACGGAACTGAACTGAGCAAACAAAACCCCATGTCCTTGGCCTTCGCTTGTGCTCCTCTTCCAAGTAAACACCAGGAGACTAAATCTCGGCTTTCTGTCTTTCAAGAACTCTCCTGTGACAACTTGGACAGGTCCGTCTTGTAGGCAGCGTTAGAGCCCCTTCCAGGGCGGTATATTCCGTTGATTTTGTACTGTCTCCCAGTTTAGAGCTCTTGGACGCAGAAGAAAGGTAATCTTGGTCTTGTAATCCTCAGCAATGTGTTCTGATAAAAGTTCGTTTTGGACAGAGGGATGTCCTCAGTCTTTTGTTACCTTTCTTACAGAACTTGTCTTCTCTCCTGTTATGAAGTATGCCTCTCTTCTCCCCCTGCATTCATTCAGCAAGTTGTCCATTGAATACCTGATGTGTTTCAGATATTATGCCGGCTCTGAGCATGGCATGGTAACTGAAAACCAGAATAACAGAGCCCACAGTCTCCTCCAAGGGACAGACTAATCAAACAAACAGATACATGTATGTAAGATTGCAACTAAGATTGCACCATAACATTGCAACATGTAAGACTGCAACTGTTGTATCACTCTTCGCTATGTAGCAACTCACTACAAAACCTAGTGGCTTACAGCAGTACCTTGGCTAACTCAGAATACTGTGAGTAGGTTGGGTGGTTCTATTTTTGAGTGCTCAGCTGGGCTTTCATACCTTTCTGGTCAGCTGGTGGGTCTGCTGGTGGTTGGATGATCTAGGATGGTCTCATGCCCAAGTGTTCTGATGGTAAGGCTGTTAGTAGGGGCGATAGAGGCAATGTGTTAGGGGCCACTTTTGCAATGTGACACAAGAACTAAGAAAAAGTACAGGACACCAAGCGAGCATATACTGAATATATGAAGTTTGTTTTGAACTATTGGGGAAAAGGACTACATTGCTAAAATGACACTTAAGCTGAGATCCAAAGGTTGGAAAAGGGGTAACTGGGTGAAGAGAGAGAGAAAGACAGTCCAGAGAAAGGATATAGGCAAATACCCACCCCACACCCTTTCCCACTTCTCATTTCAACCTCAACTTCCATGTTTCAGAAAATGGTACCACCCTCCAGCTGACTGTTCAAGTAAAAAACCTAGCAGTCATCCTTTCTTTTCCTCACTGGCAGTTCTCATCTGTTCTACCTCCAAAACGTATCCTGAACCACTCCTTCTTCATTTCTACATCACCATCAGCCAAGTTCCTGTCATCGTCCACCTTTATTGCAAACCATCCCCACTGATTTCTCTGTCACACACGGCAATGCAAAATAAAAAGTGTGGGTTGGATCGTGCCAACCTTTCAAAGCCTATACTGGATGGGTCCGAATGTTTGTGTCTCCCCAAAATTCATTTGTTGAGACCCTACCCTCTAAGGTGATGATATAAGGATGTAGGGTCTTTGGAAGGTGCTTAGGTCATGGGCAGAGGCCTCATGAATGGGGTTAGTGCTCTGACAAAAGAGACTCCGAAGAGCTTCCCTGTCTCCTTCTGTACACTGAGAAGACAGCATCCATGAGGGAGAGGCTCTTAGAAGGCACTGACTAGGCCAGTGCTTGGATTTCATAGCCTCCAGAACTTAAATTTATGTTTTTTTATATGCTATCCAGTTTGTGGCATTTTTGCTATAGCAGCTCAGTGGACTAAGACTCACTCCCAGTATGCTTAAAATAAAATTTTGAATTCTTACTGTGGCTATGAAAGCTGTATCTTGCTCTTACTTACTCATCTCCCTCCTCTCACCACCCCACTATGCTATCTCTAGCATATATCGAACTCATTTCAGAGTCAGTCTTGTTTTTGTTTTCTTTGCCTAGAATACTCCTTTATTATATCTCCACATGACCAGCCCTTTTCATCATATAAAATTCTACTTAAAAGGCACCTACACAGTGAGACTTTCTCTGGTCACCTACTTATTTCCATATCCTCCTTTTTTGTTTGTTTCCTTTGAGGTGTGTGCTACTTTCTGAAGTTAACCTATTTGTATGTTATTTGCCATGACTACAATATATTCTCCATGAAACCAAGCACTTTGCTGTCATGTTTATATTATGTTCCCTATGCTACCACAGCCTTTGGCTCAAGGTAGGAACTCAATAATTAGTTGAGCTTGTTAATGAATAAAGGGGTGATTGAAAACCCCATGAAAGAGGAAGCATGATGCATGTGAGGATGTGGGAGAAAACTAGTGAGGCTAGAGCAGAGGAAGTGGGTGATGTGCCTTATGGTGGGAGAGTAGGTATGACCAGGTCTTGTAGGGCATTTGGCCATGTAAGGAGGTTGGTCCTTGTATTAGGGTTCTCCAAAGAAAACCATATATATGGCTCTATTATAAAGAATTGGGTCATATGATTATGGAGACCAAGTCCCAAGATACATAGTCAATAAGCTGGAGACCCAGGAGAGCTGATGGCATGAATTCCAGTATGAATGCTGTCAGGCTCAAGACCCAAGAAGAGCCAGTTTTCTGGCTGGGTCTGAATACTGGGAAAAAAACCCTAAATCTCAGCCCATACAGTCAGGCAGGAGGCATTCCCTCTTCCTCAGCATTTTTGTTCTAGTCAGGTCTTTGGTTGGTTGGATGAGACCCACTCATGTTAGGGAAGGCAATCCATTTTACTCAGTCTACCAATTCAAATGTTAAGCCTGTCCAGGAACACCCCTAGAAACTCACCCAGCATAATGTTTGGCCAAATGTGTGGGCATCATGTAGTTTAGTCGTAGTGACACAGATTGATCATCATAGTCCTTATCTTGGTATCTGTGTGAAGATATTGATGGCAGCAGGGACTATCTTATTCATTATGTAACTCAAATCTTTTGGCAGATGCCACATACATAGTATAGTAATTGTTGGACAAATATATACTGAACTGTACTTTCTCAGTCTCTACCCAACATATGTGTTCTAGGAACTCTTCCCCTGAGATCTGGACTCTTTGATCTTACTTTTCTGTCAACAGACATTTCAAAACATGCATCAGCACAATTGTGAGCACAAGTCTCTTTCACTGTTTGGAGGCATTTTCTTTCTTATAGGCTGTATTTTATCTGGACGCATTTCATAGAAGAGGAGCTGGGGACCTGGGGAGGCCAAGTGCCATGGCCAAAGTCACATGATAAGATAGTAGGGAAGTTGGAATTAAATCCTTTGTCTTCCCTCTCTTTCCATTGTACCAGGACCCACTCCTCTCATTTTTTTTTTTTTTTGGCAAAGTTCCTAAACAAACATAAACATAAATTACTAAATAGTCAATGAATGTCTTTTCTTGTTTGGAATAAGCAGAGTGTGGATCCATCATTGGGTATAGCATTCCAAAATCTCTCAGTGTTATTGTTCCAGGTTACAAGCAGTATAACCTGACTTCTCATAAACTACTATGCGATATTTGTATATTTATTGTGAAAATAGCACAATCTTATTTTGTGTAAAATTGAATGAATTCCAATGAGGGATGGCTTAAGAAAGGTCCAGTGAAGGCAAAGAGTTACATTAACTCCATTTACTCATTTATTCAGATCTACATACTGAGAACTCACCATGTACCAGATCCTATATTTACCAATCTTTAACCTAAGTTCTCTGAATAATGTGGAAAGGGAAAGCTATGCACATAACTGGATCATTAAATTTTTTCCCTGTTCTCATTTCTTTGGAACTTTAGAGGTGATGATGCTTGAATTAGATCATTTTATTTAAATTATGTAATTATTTTGTTATTCTCTTCCACTAAGCTTTTGCCCCATTTTAGAAATGAAGAAAGATGTTGAGTGACCAACCATGATATATTTATTTGCTAGTGTTTATGCCTAAATAAATGGGCTTCCCTGTAGCTCAGACAGCAAAGAATCTGCCTGCAACGTGGGAGACGTGAGTTTGATCCCTGAATCAGGAAGATCCCCTGGAGAGGGAAATAGCAACCCACTCCAGTATTCTTGTCTGGAGAATCCCACGGACAGAGGAACCTGGTGGACAGAAGAACCAGTCTGTGGGGTTGCAAAAAGTCAGACACAACTGAGCGACTAAGCAATAGAACTTCAAATGCAGCTGTCCCATGTTAAGAAGCTTAAGCAAATTGTTTAATGATGATGCAGAGAGATAAAATCTCTCTCCAGTAAAATTTTAGGGTTTTTTTGTGTGTGTGATTATTTTGCTTTAAAGATTCAGTACTTATGCTTCCCAGGTGGCTCAGTGGTAAAGAACCTGTCTGCCCATGCAAGGAGACATAGGAGATGTGGGTTCAGTCTGTGGGTGGGGAAGATCTCCTGGAGGTAAAGATGGCAACCTGCTCTAGTATTCTTGCCTGGAGAATCCCATGGACAGAGGAGCTTGGAAGGCCACAATCCGTGGTGTCGCAGAGTTGGACACACTGAGGGATTAGACACACTCACACTTGAGGGGTATAGGGACTCTCTCTAGTGGTGAACTGAGTGCTTAACATTATTTGGTCATGCAGTAGAAGCCCAGAGTACAGGATGAAACTGCCCCAGAATCCTACCTCATTTAACACCAGTTTTTAAATAGTTATCACCTATAACTGATTTTCTTCTTAGCAATTAAGGGGAAAACATTATTAAATGATAAAGCACACAGACTTTAATGGACTCTGAGTTCTCATACCTGCAATTAAATTCTGACTCCATCATTTTCTCAAGAATTGACTCACAATCACTTAGCATGCAGGATGTGCTAAGTTGCTTCAGTCTAGTTCGACTCTTTTTGACCCTGTGGAGCCCACGAGGATCCTCTGTCCAGACGGTATATTAAAACACAACCTTCTAAACCCTACCCCAGAGTTTCTGATTCAGGAGGTCTGGAGTGACAGCCAAGAATATGCATTCATAACAAATTCTCAGGTGTTACTGATGCTGCTGGTACAGGAACCCCACTTTGAGAAGAGCTGTGCTTGACTTCTAGAGTGTGAATCTAAGCCTTGTATTAAATAAGGTTAATACTAACCTTATATTAAATATCTCTCAAGGTTTAGCCATAGGGCTATTGTGAGGATTAAATGGAACAGTAGATGCATGGTAAGTGCTGACATAGTAAGTGCTCCACAGAAGTTAGCTCTTAGCAATATGTCAGTGTTTCCAATGTAAAAAATTAAAAAATGAGGTGGAATTAAAGAATATTGTTGTTGAGCTATTATTGTTAGCTAAGTTCAGTTCAGTCTCTCAGTCCTGTCTGACTCTTTGCAGTTCCGTGGACTGCAGCATGCCAGGCCTCCCTGTCCATCACCAGCCCCCAGAGCTTGTTGAAACTCACGTCCATCGAGTCGGTGATGCCATCCAACCATCTCATCCTCTGTCATCCCCTTCTCTTCCTGCCTTCAATCGTTTCCAGCATCAGGGTCTTTTCCAATGAGTCAGTTCTTCACATCAGGTGGCCAAACCAGGGTCTCCTGCATTGCAGGCAGATTCTTTACCAACTGAGCTATCAGGGAAGCTAAGTTATATCAGTAATTTTACTTAAGTGTGCTTGACAGTGTACTATGCATTATTAATATATCTATAGCACTGTTAATGTAGACTAATCTTTATTCATATTGCTCTGAAAAAATTGGTACAAAACAAAAACCACACGGTGAAGGGGCTATGTCAAAGGGACATAGGGGCCAACTGAAAGAGATTCCAATGGCCAAAGCTGGGATAATTTCAGCAATAAAATGATTATAATTCATGTTAAAAAGTAGATATCCCCAAGCTCATGCTGAGATAAATAAATGCTTGGAGGAAGGAAGGAATAAATAAATAAATGGAGAAGAGACAAATCTCCCATGCTGAGGATTCCAAATATTTTTTTGTAGATATTCTGCCCTCAAAGATGTGGAGGATAGCTACCTACGTTTTAAGTGTAAGGAGCACATGGTGACTTTCTTCCAAAGAGGGAAAAAGGGGTAACTTTACAGAGGAGAAACACGATGAACACCGTCTCAGCCCGGTGATTAAGGTTGATATCGACAGTGGTAAGTCACGTTATTAGTACGTGTTCTTTATGTGGTGTACCTTACCCTGTGGGCTTCCTCCTCAAAACCTGTAACCCCAGTGTAATCATGAGAAACCCATCGGATAAATCCCAGTTCAGGGACACTTTGCAACATATGTGACCAGTGTTCCTAAAACTTGTCAAGGTCACCCAAAATAAGGAAAGTCTGAGAAATTGGCGCAGCCCAGAGGACCTTAAGGAGACATGACAACTAAATGTAATGTGGTCTAGTGGATAGGGTGGGTCCTAGAACAGGGAATGGATGTTAGGTAAAAACCAAGGAAATATAAATAAGTCATGGAAAAAAGTAAAGCAAAACTCTGACTTTTAGGGAAAAAAAAAGGTATGTATTTGTTATTAGAAGTGCCATCCAAACTTTAGAAGCATAGTAAAGAAAATACATGCCAATGCTGTATGATAAAATGTTATGTTAATTTTAGGTGAACATTTTTCTAGATTGATCTGTCTATAGAGGTAGAGCATATATATGTTTATATACACACACACATATGTACACTCAGATACACACACACACATACATACATACACACAAATATAGTAGGCATGCAGACAAGCAATCTTACAAAAGCAGGATCTTTGTATGTGTTTTAAAATTTTATTTTAGGCACAATTTGATTCTTTTACATTATGAAGTATATCAAACATACATAAAATAATTAACTGACTCCTTCCGCATATTTAGGGCTTCCCTGGTAGCTCAGTTGGTAAAGAATCTGCCTGTAATGCAGGAGACCCTGGTTTGATTCCTGGGTCAGGAAGATCCCCTGGAGAAGGGAAAGGCTGCCCACTCTAGTGTTCTTGGGTTTCCCTGGTGGCTCAGATGGTAAAGAATCCACCTGCAATGTGGGAGACTTGGGTTCGATCCCTGGAGGAGGGCATGACAACCCATTTCAGTATTCTTGCCTGGAAAATCCCATGGACAGAGAAGCCTGTCTGGCCATGGGGTCATAAAGAGCTGGACACGATTGAAGCAACTTAGCATGCGGATTTGTACAACTATTACCACAATCAATTTTAGAACATTTTAATCATCCCCCCAAAGAAATTTCACACACATTAGCGTTCACTCTCTATTTCTCCTCAATCCTCTCAGTCCCAGGCAATCAACAATCTACTTTCAGGCTCTATAGATTTACTTCTTTGGAACATGCCACATAAATGAAATCATACAGTATGTTGTCTTGTGACTGACCTTTTTCACTTAGGATACTGTTTGCAAGTATCATCTTATGATATGTATTAGATATATATAAGATATGTATCATCTTATGTATTAGAACTTTTTTTTTTTTACTGCTGATTAATATTCCATCCTATGGATATACCAACTTGAATTATCCCTTCATTTGTTATAGACGTTGGTTATTTTCACTTTTTGGCTATTACAAATAATGCTGCTATGAATGCTTGTATACAAGTTTTTGTGTGGGCTCATGTTTCCATTTCTCTTGGGTATATACCTAGGAGTGGAATTACTGGATCATTTGATAGTACTGTGTTTAACATTTTAGGGAATTTCCAAGCAGTTTTGAAAAATGGCTGCACCATTTTATTGATACATTCTCATTAGCAGTGTGTGAGAGTTCCAGTTTCTCCACATCCTCACCAACACTTGTTATTATCTGACTTTATTGATTTTAGCTTGTTCTAGTGCTTTCACTTTTCACTTTCATGCATTGGAGAAGGAAATGGCAGCCCACTCCAGTGCTCTGGCTTGGAGAATCCCAGGGATGGAGGAGCCTGATGGGTTTCTGTTTGTGGGGTCGCACAGAGTTGGACATGACTGAAGTGACTTAGCAGCAGTAGCAGCAGTGAGTATGAAGTGATATCTCATGATGGTTTTGATTTTCATATTCCTAATGGCTAGTAATGGAGAAGGCAATGGCATCCCACTGCAGTACTCCTGCATGGAAAATCCCATGGATGGAGGAGCCTGGTGGGCTACAGTCCATGGGGTCGCACAGAGTCGGACACTACTGAGCGACTTCACTTTCACTTTTCACTTTCATGTACTGGAGAAGGAAATGGCAACCCACTCCAGTGTTCTTGCCTGGAGAATCCCAGGAATGGGGGAGCCTTGTGGGCTGCCGTCTATGGGGTCACATAGAGTAGGACACGACTGAAGCGACTTAGCAGCAGCAATGGCTAGTAATGTTGAGTGTCTTTTCATGTTCTTATTGGTCATTTGTATATCTTCTGTGGAGAAGGAATTATTTAGCTCTTTTGTATATTTTTAAAATGGGTTATTTCTCCTTTTTATTACTAAATTACAATATCTAATTGTAAGTCCCTGATCAGACATATGGATTTGCAAACATTTTCTCCTAATATATGGATTGTCTTTTTCACTTGTTTGATAGTATTTTTTGAAGCGCAAAAGATTTTAATTTTGATGAAGTTCAGTTTGTCTAATTTTTCTTTTGTTTCTAGTGCTTTTGGTGCAAAGCTTTCTAAGGTCATGAAGAATCACTCCTATATTTTCTTCTAAGAGTTTTAAAGTTTGGGCGCTTACAGTTATTGATGGTCTGATTTGAGCTAAATTTTGTGTACAGTGTGAGGAAGGGTCAAATTTCATTCTTTTGCATGTGATTATTCAGTTGTTCCAGAACATTCATAGAAGAGATTATTTTTTTTCCTCCCTGAATTGTCTTGGTACCCTTGTTGAAAATAATTGCTTGTTAATGTAAGGGTTAATTTCTGGATCTTTAACTTCCTGCCATTGACTTATATGTTGATCCTTATGCCAGTCCTATGTGTGCTAAGTCGCTTCAGTCTTGTCCGATCTTTGCAACCCTATGGACTGTAGCCTGCCAGACTCCTGTGTCCATGGGATTCTCTAGGCAGGAATACTGGAGTGGGTTGCCATGCCCTCCTCCAGGGGATCTTCCCAACCTAGAGACTAAAACCATGTCTCTTATGTCTCCTGCATTGGCAGGTGGGTTCTTTACCACTAGCGCCATCTGGGAAGTTAGCACTATACTGTCTTGTATTTTAGAAATTGGGGGAAAGAGAAGATATTTTTAAAGTCATTGTTTTAAACTATTAACTTTATTAAATTTAATAACAGAGAAAAAGAAATAAAATAAAATATAAGAATTCTTGAAATTTAGAAAATACGCCTCTTGCATAAGATGTTAATTCCTAAAATAGCTAAGATTTAAGTCATTAAGAATGGAAATTTTTATATTTTGAAAACATGTAGTTATATTTCAGATTCTATGACTAACTCTGCTTTAAAAAATAAGCAAATTAGCATCTTCATAATTCCTATCACTTCCCTTTTCTCACATTTTATTTTTACTAATAATATTTTTATATCATGTTGTCAATGTTACTAGCAATATATTTGAAACTATAACCCATACAGTGGTATAGTCTCGGTTATACATTTACGTCTACTCAATACTCCCTACCAGTCCATGTTATCTAGATTGTTGACTATAGGTTCAAAGTTGGGTGTAATATTTTCTTTCTTTATTGAGTTATGGTTGATGTATTCTATTGTATAAGTTGTAGGTGTATAATATAGTGGCTTACAATTTATAAAGGTTATACTCCACTTATAGTTATTATAAAATGTTGGCTACACTCCTTGTATTGTACAATCTATCCTTGTAGCTTATGTATAATACTCTGTATTTCTTAATCACCAAATCCTGTATTGCCCCTCTCCCCAATGCTATTGAAAAGCTTGTTCTCTATATCTGTGAGTTTGCTCCTTTTTGTTATAATCACTAGTTTGTTATATTTTTTGTATTCCACATATAAGTGATATCATATAATATTTGTCTCTGTCTGATTTATTTCATTTAGCATAATAACTTTCAAGTTCATCCATGTTGTTACAAATGGCAATATTTTCATTTTTAATGGCTGCATGGTATTCTATTGTGTGTGTGTGTGTGTGTGTGTGTGTGTGTGTATACACCTCACATCTTTATTCATTCATCTGTTGATGGAAACTTAGATTGCTTTCATACATTGGCAGTTGTAAATACTACTGCTATGAACATTAAAAAACGGAGACATGACTTTGCTGACAAAGATCTGTCTAGTCAAAGCTATAGTTTTTCCAATAGTCATGTATGGATGTGAGAGTTGGACCATAAACAAGGCTGAGGGCGGCAGAACTGATGCTTTTGAACCGTGGTGCTGGAGAAGACTCTTGAGAGTCCCTTGGACAGCAAGGAGATCTAACCAATCAATACTAAAGAAAATCAGCCCTGAGTATTCATTGGAAGATGTAATCCTAAAGCTGAAGCTCCAATACTTTGGCCACCTGGTGTGAAGAGACGACTTGCTGGAAAAGACCCTGATGCTGGGAAAGATTGAGGGCAGGAGGAGAAGGGGTGACAGAGGATGAGATGGTTGGATGCCATCCCTGACTCAATATGCATTTGTTTGAGCAAACTCTGAGAGATAGTGAAGGACAGGGAAGCCTGGTGTGCTGTAGTCCATGGGGTCACAAAGAGGCAGACACAACTTAGCAACTGAACAACAACAAAAACAGTGAACATTGGAGTAAGTGTACCTTTTGATTTAGTGTTTTTGTTATGTATATATGCCCAACAGTGGAATTGCCAGGTCATATGACAGCTCTATTTTTAGTTTTTTGAGAAATCTCCATACTGTTTTCCAATGTGGCTGTACTAATTTATATTCTCACCAACAGTGAACAAGGCTTCCCTTTTCTCCACATTCTCACCAATGTTTGTCATTTGTGTTCTTTTCGATATTAAGCCGTTCTGACAAGTATGAAGTAAAATCTTTTTGTGGTTTTGATTTGCATTTCCCTGATGATAGCAGTGTTGAGCATCTTTTCAGCGCAGTGCCTGTTGGTTATCTGTATTTTCTTTCTGGAAAAATGTCTATTCAATTCTGCCCATTTTAAAAATGGGTTGTTTTGTTTTTTGATGTTAAGTTGTATGAACTGTTTATATATGCTGGATATTAATTCCTATTGGTCATATCACTTGCAAATATCTTCTCTCATTGAGTAGATTTTCTTTTTGTTTTGTCAGTGTTTTCTTTGCTGTGTAAAACTTTTAAGTTCAATTAGGTCTCGTTTGTTTATTTTTGCTCTTGTTTCCTTTGCTTTAGGAGACAAATCCAAAAAAGAAAATAAAAGGAAAAGAAAAACTACTATGCTGAAGTTATGCCAAAGTGTTCTGCTTATGTTTTTTCCCTCTAGGAGTTTTATAGTATCTGATCTTACATTTAGATCTTTAATTAATTTTAGTTTATTTTTGTTTATGGCATTAGAGAATGTTCTAATTTCATTCTTTTACATGTAGCTGTCCAGTTTCCCCAGCACCACTTATTGAAGAGAGTGTCTTTTCTCCTTTGTATATTCTTGCCTCCTTTTTCATAGATTAATTGACCATGAGAGTGTTGGATAATGTCTGGGCTCTCTATTCTTTTTTTATATTTAATCTTATTCATTTATTTTAATTTTGGCTGTGCTGGGTTTTGTTGCTGTGTAGGCTTTCTGCAATGAGTAGAGGTTCCTCTTTGTTGCAATGTGCAGGCTTCTCATTGTGGTGGCTTCTCTTGTTCTGAGCATGGGCTCTAGGGGGCACAGGCTTCAGTAGTTGCAGCATGTGGGCTTAATAGTTGCAGCTCCTGGGCTCTAGAGCACAGGCTCAATAATTGTGGCACACAGGCTTAGTTACTCCATGGCATGTGGGATCTTCCCAGATCAGGGATCGAAACTGTGTCTCTGCACCGGCAGGTAGATTCTTTATCTCTGGACTATTATGTTCTATTGATCTATATGTCTGTTTTTGTGCCAGTACCGTACTGTTTTGATTACTGTAGCTTTGTAGAATAGCTTGAAGTCAGGGAGCATAATTTCTCCAGCCCTGTTCTTCTTTCTTCAAATTGTTTCGGCTACCAGGAGTCTTGTTTTGACTACCAGTGGTCTTGTTTTTCCATACAAATTTTAAAATTATTTGTTCTATTTCTGTGAAAAATGCCATTGGTATTTTGATAGGGATGGCATTGAATTTGTTGATTGCCTAGGGCATTATGCTCATTTTAGCCATATTAATTCTTCCAATCCATGATAATGATATATCTTTCCATGTTTCTGTGTCATCTTCAGTTTCTTTCATTGGTGTCTGTTTTTTGGCAGTGCTTCATGGCATGCAGGATGTCAGTTCTCTGACCAGGAATCAAACCTGTGCCCCCTGCCCAGGAAGTGTGAAATCTTAACCACTGGACCACCAGGGAATTCACAATCAATGTCTTATAGTTTTCAATGTACAGGTCTTTTACCTCCTTAAGTAGGTTTGTTCATAGGTTTTTTATTCTTTATGATGTGATGGTTCTTTAATAGGATTGTTCCTTAATTTCTCTTTCTGATAATTTGTTGTTAGTTCATAGAAGTGCAACATATTTCTATATATTAATTTTGTATCTTGATGCTTTAATGAATTCATTGACGAGCTCTAGTAGTTTTCTGGTGGTGTCTTTAGAATTTTCTATGTATAATATCATGTCATCTGTAAACAGGTACAGTTTTTACTTCTTCCTTTCCAATTTGAGCTCCTTGTATTTCTTTTTCTTTTCTGTTTTCTGTAGCTAGAACTTCCAAAACTATGTTGAAGAGAAGTGGTGAGAATTGGCCTTCTTGTCTTGCTCCTGATCTTAGAGGAGATATTTTCAGCCTTTCACCACGAGTATGATGTTAGATATGGGTTTATCATATATGGTCTTTATTTGAGGTATGTTCCCTGTGGGCTCTCTGGTGGCTCAGCAGCAAAGATTCTGCCTGCCAATGCAGGAGACATGGGTTTGATTCTTGGGTTGGGAAGATCCCCTGGAGAAGGAAATGACAACCCACTTCATTATTCTTGCTGGGAAATCCCATGGACAAAGAAGCTTGGTGGGCTACCCTTCATGGGGTCACAAAGAATCAGATGTGACTTAGCAACTAAACAATAATAACAACATCATCAACAACAACATTCTCTCTATGTCCTCTCTCTGGACATTTTTTTAAAAATCATAAATGATGGAGTTGAACTTTACCAAAAGCCCTTTCTGCATCTGTTGATACGGTCATATATATGCATATCTGTATGTCTTCTTTTGAAAAAGTGTACTCAGGTATTCTCATTAAAAAAAAATTGGAATTGCTTTACAATATTTTGTTAGTTTCTGCTGTACAACAACACAAATCAGCCATAGGTATACATATATCCTCTCCTTTTTGAGCCTCCCTCCAACCCTCTTATTCCACCCCTCTAGGTCACCAGAGAGCAGCAAGCTGAGCTGCCTGTGCTATACAGCAGCTTCCTGCTACCTGTCTACTTTACACATGGTAGTGTGTATATGTTAATGCTCTCGATTTGTCCCACCCTCTTCTTCCCCCTCTGTGTCCACAAGTCCATTCTCTACATCTGTACCTCTGTTCTTGCCCTACAAATAGGCTCATTAGTACCAGTTTTCTAGATTCCATATATGTGCTTTAATATATGATATTTGTTTTTCTCTTTCTGACTTACTCCACTCTGTATGACAGGCTCTAGGTTCATCCACATCACTACATTGATTCAATTTCATGCCTTTTTTATGGCTGAGTAATATTCCATTGTCAGAGAAGGCAATGGCACCCCACTCCAGTACTCTTGCCTGGAAAATCCCATGGACAGAGGAGTGTTCTTGCCTGAAGAATCCCAGGGACAGGGGAGCCTGATGGGCTGTGTCTATGGGGTCTCACAGAGTCAGACACGACTGAAGTGACTTAGCAATATTCCATTGTGTATATATACCACATCTTTATCTATGCATCTGTCGGTAGACATCTAGGTTATTTACATGTCCTGGCTATTGTAAATAGTGCTGCAATGGACACTGGGGTACATGTATCTTTTTGAGTTATGGTTTTCTCAGGGTATATACCCAGTAGTGGGATTTCTGGGTTGTTTGGTAGTTTTACCTTTAATTTTTTTAGGAACCTCCATATTGTTCTCCACAGTGGGTAAACCAATTTACAGTCCCATCAACAGTGTAAGAGGGTGCCCTTTTCTTCACACCCTCTCCAGCATTTACTGTCTGCACATTTTTTTTATGATGGCCATTCTGACTGGTGTGAGATGATACTTCATTGTAATTTTTGTTTGCATTTCTCAAATAATTAGTGAAGTTGAGGATATTTGCATGTGCCTCTTGGCCATATTTATTTAAGTCTTCTGCCCAGGTTTTGATTGGATTGTTTGTTTTTTTGATATTGAGCTGCATGAGCTGTTTGTATATTTTGGAGATTAATCCTTTGTTGCTTTGTTTGCAGATATTTTCTCTCAGTTTGAGGGTTATCTTTTCCTCTTGTTTATAGTTTCCTTTGTTATGCAGGGGCTTTTAAGTTTAATGACATCCCATTTGTTTAGTTTTGTTTTAATTTTCATTACTCTAGCAAGATCCAAAAAGATCTTGCTGTGGTTTATTTCAGTGTTTTTCCTATGTTTTACTCCAAGAGTTTTGTAATATCTGATCTTACATTTAGGTCTTTAATCCATTTTGAATTTATTTTTGTGTGTGATGTTAGGTAGTGTTCTAATTTCATTCTTTTACATGTACTGTCCAGTTTTCCTAGCACCTCTTATTGAAGAGATTGTCTTTTTTACACTGTATATTCTTGCTTCCTTTGTCACAGATTAGGTGACCATAGGTGCATGAATTCATCTCTGGGCTTGCTATCTTGTACCATTGGTCTATATTTCTGTTTTTGTGTGAGAACCATACTGTCTTGTTTACTGTAGCTTTGTAGTATAGTTTGAAGTTGAGGGCTTGCTCCTCCAGGTCGGTTTTCCTTTCTCAAGAATACTTTGGCTATTTGGAGTCTTTTGTGTTTCCATACAGATTGTAAAATTTTAGTTCTGCTTCTGTGAAGAATGTCATTGTAATTTGATAGAAATTGCATTGAATCTGTAGATTGCATTGGGTAGTATATTCATTTTCACTATATTCATTTTTCTAATCCAAGAACATGGTATATTTCTCCATTTGCCTATATCCTTTTTGTTTATTTCATCAGTGTTTTATAGTTTTCTGAGTACAGGTCCTATACTTCCTTAGGTAGGTTTATTCCTAGGTATTTTATTCTTTTTGTTGCATTTATACATGGAATTATTTTCTTAATTTCTCTTTCTGCTTATTTCATTGTTAGTGTATAGGAATGCAAGACATTTCTGTCATTAAATTTGTATCCGCCAACTTTGCCAAATTCATTGATTAGGTCTAGTAATTTTCTGGTGTCATCTTTAGGATTTTCTATGTGTAGCAACATGTCATCTGTAAACAGTGACAGTTTGACTTCTTTTCCAACTTGTATTTGTTTTACTTTTTTTTCTTGCTGATTGCTGTACTGAGGACTTTCAAAACTATGTTGAATAAGAATAGTGAGTGTGAACATCCTTGTCTTGTTCCTGTTCTTAAGGCAAATGGTTTCAGTTTTTCATCACTGAATATGATGTTTGATGTAAGTTTGTCATATATGATATTTATTATGTTAAAGTAGGTTCCCTTGATGCCCATTTTCTGGAGAGTATCATAAATGGATATTGAATTTTGTCAAAAAGATTTTTCTGTATCTATTGAGATGATCATACAGTTTTTATTCTTTATTTGTTAATATGGTGTATCACATTGATTGATTTGCATGTGTTGAAGAATCTTTGCATTCCTGAGATACACATGACTTGATCATGGTGTGTGATCCTTTTAATGTGTTGTTAGATTCTGAATGCTAGTATTTTGTTGAGGATTTTTACATCTATATTCATCAGTGATATTTGTCTATGATTTTCTTTTTTTATGATGGCTTTGGTTTTGGTATCAGGGTGATGGTGACCTTATAGAAAGAATTTGAGAGTGTTCTACCCTCTGAAATTTTCTGAAAGAGTTTGAGAAGGATAGGTGTTAGTTCTTCTCTAAATGTTTGATAGAATTAGTATGTGAGGTATATGGTCCTAGACTTTTGTTTGTTGGAAGATTTTTATTCACAGTTTCAATTTCTTTACTTCTGATTGGTATGTTTATATTTTCCAATTCTTCCTGGTTTGGTCTTGGAAGAATTTGTTCATATCTGAGAATCTGTTCATTACTTCCAGGTTGTTTCTCCTTGGTCATTCAGTTCAGTTCAGTCGCTCAGTCATGTCTGACTCTTTGTGACCCCATGAATCGCAGCACGCCAGGCCTCCCTGTCCATCACCATCTCCCGGAGTTCACTCAGACTCACGTCCATCGAGTCCGTGATGCTATCCAGCCATCTCATCCTTGGTCGTCCCCTTCTCCTTCTGCCCCCAATCCCTCCCAGCATCAGGTCTTTTCCAATGAGTCAACTCTTCTCATGAGGTGGCCAAAGTACTGGAATTTCAACTTTAGCATCAGTCCTTCCAAAGAAATCCCAGGGCTGATCTGCTTCAGAATGGACTGGTTGGATCTCCTTGCAGTCCAAGGGAGTCTCAAGAGCCTTCTCCAACACCACAGTTCAAAAGCATCAATTCTTCGGCACTCAGCCTTCTTCACAGTCCAACTCTCACATCCATACATGAACACAGGAAAAACCATAGCCTTGACTAGACGGACCTTAGTCGGCAAAGTAATGTCTCTGCTTTTGAGTATACTTTAGAACTAACACCCAGAAAAGATGTCCTTTTCATTATAGGGAACTGGAATGCAAAAGTAGGAAGTCAAGAAACACCTGGAGTAACAGGCAAATTTAGCCTTGGAATGCGGAATGAAGCAGGGCAAAGACTAATAGAGTTTTGCCAAGAAAATGCACTGGTCATAGAAAACACCCTCTTCCAACAACACAAGAGAAGACTCTACACATGGACATCACCAGATGGTCAACACCGAAATCAGATTGATTATATTATTTGCAGTCAAAAATGGAGAAGCTCTATACAGTCAACAAAAACAAGACCAGGAGCTGACTGTGGCTCAGATTATGAACTCCTTATTACCAAATTCAGACTCCAATTGAAGAAAGTAGGGAAAACCACTAGACCATTCAGGTATGACCTAAATCAAATCCCTTATGATTATACAGTGGAAGTGAGAAATAGATTTAAGGGCCTAGATCTGATAGATAGTGTGCCTGATGAACTATGGAATGAGGTTCGTGACATTGTACAGGAGACAGGGATCAAGACCATCCCCATGGAAACGAAATGCAAAAAAGCAAAATGGCTGTCTGGGGAGGCCTTACAAATAGCTGTGGAAAGACAAGAGGCGAAAAGCAAAGGAGAAAAGGAAAGATATAAGCATCTGAATGCAGAGTTCCAAAGAATAGCAAGAAGAGATAAGAAAGCCTTCTTCAGCGATCAATGCAAAGAAACAGAGGAAAACAACAGAATGGGAAAGACTAGAGATCTCTTCAAGAAAATTAGATATACCAAGGGAACATTTCATGCAAAGATGGGCTTGATAAAGGACAGAAATGGTATGGACCTAACAAGCAGAAGATATTAAGAAGAGGTGGCAAGAATACACAGAAGAACTGTACAAAAAAATCTTCACGACCCAGATAATCATGATAATGTGATCACTAATCTAGAGCCAGACATTTTGGAATGTGAAGTCAAGTGGGCCTTAGAAAGCATCACTATGAACAAAGCTAGTGGAGGTGATGGAATTCCAGTTGAGCTGTTTCAAATCCTGAAAGATGATGCTGTGAAAGTGCTGCACTCAATATGCCAACAATTGTGGAAAACTCAGCAGTGGCCACAGGACTGGAAAAGGTCAGTTTTCATTTCAATTCCAAAGAAAGGCAATGCAAAAGAATGCTCAAACTACCGCACAATTGTATTCATCTCACATGCTAGTAAAGTAATGCTCAAAATTCTCCAAGCCAGGCTTCAGCAATACGTGAACTGTGAACTCCCTGATGTTCAAGCTGGTTTTAGAAAAGGCAGAGGAACCAGAGATCAAATTGCCAACATCCACTGGATCATGGAAAAAGCAAGAGAGTTCCAGAAAAACATCTACTTCTGCTCTATTGACTATGCCAAAGCCTTTGACTGTGTGGATGACAATAAACTGTGGAAAATTCTGAAAGAGATGGGAATACCAGACCACTTGACCTGTCTCTTGAGAAATCTGTATGCAGGTCAAGAAGCAACAGTTAGAACTGGACATGGAACAACAGACTGGTTCCAAATAGGAAAAGGAGTACATTAAGGCTGTATATTGTCACCCTGCTTATTTAACTTATATGCAGAGAACATCATGAGAAACGCTGGACTGGAAGAAACACAAGCTGGAATCAAGATTGCCGGGAGGAATATCAATAACCTCAGATATGCAGATGATAACCACCGTTATGGCAGAAAGTGAAAAGGAACTAAAAAGCCTCTTGATGAAAGTGAAAGAGGAGAGCGAAAAAGTTGGCTTAAAGCTCAACATTCAGAAAACGAAGATCGTGTCATCTGGTCCCATCACTTCATAGGAAATAGATGGGAAAACAGTGGAAACAGTGTCAGACTTTATTTTTTGGGCTCCAAAATCACTGCAGATGGTGACTGCAGCCATGAAATGAAAAGATGCTTACTCCTTGGAAGAAAAGTTATGAGCAACCTAGATAGTATATTCAAAAGCAGAGACATTACTTTGCCAACCAAGGTCCTTGGTCAGTAGCATTTGTCTTATGTATTGAGGTGCTCCTATGTTGAGTGCATAAATATTTATAATTGCTGTATCTTCTTCTTGGATTAATCCCTTTATTATTATGTAGTGTCCTTTCTTATCTCTTGTATAACAGTTTTTATTTTAAGGTCTATTTTGTCTCATATGAGTACTCCTACTCCCGTTTTTAAAAAAAATTTCCATTTGCATGGTATAACTTTTTTCATTCCCTCACTTTCAGTCTGTATATGTCTGTAGGGTTGAAGTGTGTCTCTTTTAGGGAGCATATACATGGATCTTATTTTTGTATCCATTCAGTCAGTCTGTGTCTTTTGGTTGGGGTATTTAATCCACTTACATTGAAGATAATTGTCGATATGTATGTTCCTATGAGGGGCTTCCCAGGTAGGGCTAGTGGTGAAGATCCTGCCTGCCAGTGCAGGAGACATAAATGATGCAGGTTCCTTCCCTGGTTCAGGACCATCGCCTGGAGGAGGGCAGGGCAACCCACTCCAGTATTCTTGCCTGGAGAATCCCACGGAGAGAGGAGCATGGTGGGCTACAATCTCAGGGGTCACAAAAGAGTTGGACACAACTGAAGTGACTTAACATATATTTCTATTTTCATTTTGTTAGCTGGTAATTTTCTTAATCGTTTGTTTTTGTTGGTCTTTCTCTTTGTGTTTCCTGTCTAGAGCAGTTCCTTTAGCATTTGTTTTAATGCTGGTTTGGAGATGTTGAATTCTCTTAGCTTTTGCTTGTCTGTAAATCTTCTGATTTCTCCATCAAATCTGAATGAAATCCTTGCTTTCAGCACTTTCACCGTTTGTGCCTGGGCTTGATTCCTGGTCAGGGATCTAAGATCCTGCAAGGTATGTGGCACAGCCAGATTTTTTTTTTAAAGCAACCGATTTCTGTACATTAACCTTGTATTCTGCAACTGTATTGAATTTGTTTATTGGTTCTAATAGTTTTTTAGTGGATGCTTTAGGGTTTCCTATATGCAATATCGTGTCATTTGCAAATAGTGACAGTTTTGCTTCTTCCCTTCCAGTTCGGATGCATTTTGTTTATTTTTCTTGATTATTACCGTGACTAGGAGTTTCAGTACTATGTTGAGTAAAAGTAGTGAGAGTGGTCATCCTTGTCTTATTCCTGAACTTCAAGAAAATTCTTTCTGCTTTTCTCCATTGAATATGGTGTTAGCTGTGGTCTAGTCATATATAGCCTTTATTGTGTTGAGGTATGTTCCCTTTACTTCTTATTTTGTTGAGCGTTTTTATCATGAATGAGTGTTGAGTTTTGTCAAATGCTTTTTCTGTATCTATTGAGATGATCATGCATTTTCTTATCCCTCCTTTTGTTAATGTGAAGTATCACAATGATTTATTTGCACATATTGAATCATATATCCATGGAAGAAATCAAACTTGATCATGGTGTATGGACCTATTTATATGTTATTGATTTTGATTTGCTTTTATTTTGTTGAGAGTTTTTGTATTTGCATTCATCAGGGATATTGGCCTGAAATTTTCTTTCTTTCTCTTTTTGTAGTATCTGGTTTTAATATCAGAAGAAATTTAGGAATTTTCTCGCCTATTCACTTTTCTAGAATAGTTTGAGAGATGTATATAATAACTATTCCTTTTATGTTTGGTAGAATTCCCCTGAATGGTCCTGGGCTTTTAATTGTTGGGAGTTTTTGATCACTGATTCAATTCCAATACTAGTAACTGATCTTTTCAGATTAGCTATTTCTTCCTGATTTAGTCTCTAGGAATGTTTCTCTAATGCATGTTTCTAGGAATCTATCCATTTCCTCTAGATTGTCCAGTTTGTTGACATATTTTGTCCAGTTTGTTTGCAGAATTCTCTTATGATTTCTTTGATACATTTGTAACTCCTCCTTTTTCATTTCTTATTTTGTTTATTTTGTTCCTTCTCCTCCCCCCTTTTTAAATGAGTCTGGGTAATGGCTTATCAATTTTTTTTAATCTTTAAAAAAACCCAGTTCTTGGCTTCATTGATCTGTTCTATATCATTTTCTTGTCTCTATTTTATTTCCTCTTTGATCTTTATTATTTCCTTCTGTCTGCTGACTTTGGTATTTTCTTGTTCTTCTTTTTCTAATTCCTTTAGATGATAGGTTAAATGGTTTGTTTGAGATTTTTCTTGTTTCATGAGATAGCCTGTATTGGTATAAACATCTCTCAGAATTAATTTTGCTGCCTCCCATAGATTTTTTTTGAAGGTTATGGCTTTATTCTAATTGGTCTCAAGGTATTTATTGATTTCTTTTTGATTTCTTCATTGACCTATTGGTTTTTTATTGACTTTTATTGAGTTCATTGGTTTTTCATTAGTATGTTATTTATTGCCATTTTTCTTCTTGTAATTGATTTCTAACTTCACACCATTGTGGTCAAAAACATGCCTTAAATAATTTCCCTCTTAAATTTGTTGAAACATTCCATGTGCATTTGCAAAGAATATGTATTCTGCTCGTATTAGATGCAATGTCCTGTGTTAGGGAATGTTTAACAGGAGGATTCCTATGTGCTGTTTCACATAAATTCTCTGTTCCTTATCAGTTCTTACAATGAGTAGTGCTGTGCCCAGCTTTCAGGACTGAGATCATGAAAAATGGTATCTGCTTGGATTCCTTTCAGTAACTCGCTTCAGTGACTCTTTTCAGTATCAGCGACCTTGTATGTATTAGACTATCCATATTGTGACTATTGATAAAATTTCATCCTGTGTAATAGCTGAGTAATCATCTTACTAAAGATATATAAGCCTGCATTTCTTCTAATAAAATACCTTTGCTCCATCAGAGCTTAGGTCCCCGTGTCTTTTTTTGTACCACCCCCCGCTCCGACTCACCCCCCCTCCCCCCCCACTCACCCCCCCTCCCCCCCCGACTCACCCCCCCTCCCCCCCGACTCACCCCCCCTCCCCCCCCGACTCACCCCCCTCCCCCCCCCGACTCACCCCCCCTCCCCCCCCGACTCACCCCCCCTCCCCCCCGACTCACCCCCCCTCCCCCCCCGACTCACCCCCCCTCCCCCCCGACTCACCCCCCCTCCCCCCCCGACTCACCCCCCCCTCCCCCCCGACTCACCCCCCTCCCCCCCGACTCACCCCCCCTCCCCCCCCGACTCACCCCCCCTCCCCCCCCCACTCCCCTCCTCCCCCCGCACCTCCACCGGCTAATTCTCTGGAGCTTAGAAACCCACCCGTCGTGCTCACTCTCCTGCCCGGACTTCTAAGACTCCCTTGAGAAGGCGCCCTGTGCCTTCACCCCCTCGAGAGGGTGCCCTGTGCCTTCGTGAATGATGCAAGCCCTGTGTCAAGGGCTTTATTGGTTCTCTGCATAAACTAGGGAATATCAGCCTCTTTCTCTGTTTCACTTTCTTATCGTCGACTCCTGACCACCAGGTTCTGGTCTATTAAAGGACCCCAACAATCCTGTAGATATCTACTAAGCCTAACTGGTATAATATGTCTTTTAACGGCAGCGGTTTTTAAAAAAATTGATTTTCTTGCAGATAATGTGTCCATTGATATAAGTAAGGTGTTAAAGTCCCCTATTACTATTGTGTTATTGTTAATTTCTCCCTTCATGTCTATTAATATTTCTGCATATGTTTATGAACATTATATCCTCTTGTGTTGTTCTCTTTATCATTATATAATGCCCTTTGTCTTTTATTATAGACTTTGTTTTAAAATCTGTTTTGTTTGATATGAGTATTGCTACTCAGCTTTCTCTTTGTTTCCATTTGGGTGGAATATTTTTTTCTATTCCCTCACTTTTGATCTGTGTGTATCTTGTACGTGATGTATAGATGAATCCTAGATTTTCATCCAGTCAGCCACCGCATTTCCTTTCATTAGGCATTTAGTCCACTGACACTTAAAGTGATTATTGATAGGTATACACTTATTGCCATTTTGCTATGTGTGTTCTGATTGTTAATAGTTTTTCCTCTTTTCTTTTTTCTTCTTTTAGTCCCTTGTTTTGTGATTTAATGCTTTTCTTTATGTTACACTTGCATTCCTTTCTTTCTAGTTTTGTATATCTATTGTAGGTTTTCTGATTTGTGTTTACATGTTGACCTATGACTATTTCTATTTAATACTGGTGGTCATTTAAGTTCAAACACATTCTAAAAGCTCTACATTTCAGTTCCCCCACAATGTTTTATGTTTTTGATGTTGTATTTTACATCTTCATGTCTATCCCTTAACTGTTTATTGCTGTTATAGTTGATTTGACAGCTTTTGTCTTTGAACCTTTGTACTAGCTAATTTAAATGGTTGATCCACAGTCTTTATCAGCAGGATATTCCCTTTTCTATAATTTCTTATTTCTTGTTGTAGCCTTTTCTTTCCTCTTAAAAAGAATAACCCTTAACACTTCTTCAAGACTTGTTTACTATTGACAGACTCTTTTAGTTTTTGCTTCTTTGAGAAGTTCTTTATTTCCTCTTTAATTCTGAATGATGACCTTGCTGGATAGAGTATTCTAGGTTTCTGGTTTACTTTTGCTTTTAAGTACTTATATAATGCCACCCCTTCTGTCCTGCAAAGATTCTCCTGAAAAACTTAGCTGATAGCCTTTAGGGTTCCCTTGTATATAACTCTTTTCTTTTTCCTTTTGCTGCCTTTTACTTCTTTTTTTTTTTTTTATTTTTAGTTTTGCCATTTCAATTGCGATATGTCTTGGTATGATTCTCTTTTTGTTCATCTTGTTTGAGACTCTGTGCTTACCGGACCTGGATATCTGTTTCCTTCTTCAGGTTCAGGAAGTTTTAAGCCATAATTTCATCAATTACCTTTTTAAACCATTTCTCTCTCCTTTTTTTCTGAGGTTCCTATGGTGTGGCTGTTAGTATGCTTGATATTTTCTCAGAGGTCCCTTAAACTATCTTCATTTTTGAAAATGTGTTTTTCTTCTTGCTGCTCTGATTGGGTGATTTCTTTATTTTGTCTTTCAGATTGTTTATGTGTTCTTCTCTATCACCTAATCTGCTGTTAATTCCCTTTAGTTGTATTTTTCATTTCAGTTATTGCATTTTTTAGCCCTGACTAGTTCTTTAAAAAAAATTTTTTTTCCTAGTTCTTTGTTCAAATTCTCACTGTGTTCATGTGTTCTTTTCTCCAGTTCAGCTTATTATTACTTTGAGCTCCTTTTGTTGTTGTTGTTGTAAATTATTTCTGTTTCATCAGGATTTTTTTCAGGGTTTTTTTCATTTCTTTCACTTTAAACATATTCCTCTGTCTTCTAATTTTGTTTAACTTTATCTCTATGAAATTAGGTGAGTCAGTTACCTTGGTCTTGAAGGCATGTCCTTGTATGGGAACATCCCTATGCAGTCCATCTGTGCCCAGTAGCTTTGGTCAGAGAATTGGAACTAAGCAAGCAGGGGTCATGTCTTCCCCAGGATGTGCTGGCAGCCACCACTTTGGTGGGAAGTAGGACTGGAGATGGAGTGGTTAGAGCCAGGTGAAGGTTGAAGTTTTTCCCATGATTAGTGGCTGTCATTGTCATATCAGGGCTTGGGGCAGGGCCCACAGGGCTGGAATAGGAGTTTTGAAGGAGCTGCATTTCTCTCAGATGTGATGGTAGTCTTTGGTTTGGGATGTGATCTGAGCCTGAGAATGTGGGGTGCACTTCTGTGTTGATTTCACTTTTCTTTTTGGTTGAGATCCCTGGTTAGTTTCTCTGTGTGAGCTGAAGGGGTCAGTGTCAACACTGAGCTAGACTTAAAGTGAAAGTGAAAGTGAAGTCATTCAGTCATGTCCGACTCTTTGCGACCGCATGGACTGTAGCCTACCAGGCTCCTCCCTCCATGTGATTCTCCAGGCAAGAGTACTGGAGTGGGTTGCCATTTCCTTCTTCAGGGGATCTTCCCAACCCAGGGATCGAACCCAGTTCTCCCGCATTCCAGGCAGACACTTTAACCTCTGAGCCACCAGGGATGGGGATGTGTGCTATGGTGATGGTGGTCTCTGCTCTGGAGTTAGCCTTATTCCCTTTCGGTAGCATGTGATCAGAAGGCACGTGCTGGCAATGGCTGTCTCCATACTGATTAGAGGCAGGGCCAGTGTGCAAGCTGGTTCCATTTCCTCCAAGTTTGCACACTTTTGTTGGCTATGGCCATCTCCCTCTTGGTAGGGAGCAGTGTTGGAGCAAGAGGGACTGCAGCAGGAGCCCAGTATGGGTGGGGGGAGTGCTCTGGGGTGGCCTTGGCATGGGGAGAGCCCCAGGCAATTTTCAATCTGCTGCCTCAGCACTGTGATTGTGAGTAAGCAAGTCTGTAGGCATGCTCTTTAAGAGTGGAGTCTCAGTTTCTTACAGCCCTCTGATAAGCTTCAGTGGTTTTTAGACCAGTTAAGGGGCTTCACCTTCATGGGGTCAGACCCCAGGGTTGGCATGTCTAACATGTAGCTGCTCCTGCTGCTAAGTCGCTTCCGTCATGTCCAACTCTGTGCGACCCCATAGATGGCAGCCCACCAGGATCCCCTGTCCCTGTGAGTCTCCAGACAAGAATACTGGAGTGGGTTGCCATTTCCTTCTCCAGTGCATTAAAGTGAAAAGTGAAAGTGAAGTCACTCAGTCGTTTCCGACTCTTAGCAACCCCATGGTCTGCAGCCTACCAGGCTCCTCCATCCATGGGATTTTCCAGGCAAGAGTACTGGGGTGGGGTGCTCAAACTCCTTATTCCCCCAGGGAGGATCCCTGAGTCTGGAATGCCCTCTCTTCTCTGTCCCCTGCTAGGGGTGCAGGTCCTGACCAGATTGCTTTTCCTCCCTTCCTACCAGACTACATGTGGATCTTTCTTTATAACCCTGGTTGTAGAAGAGTTGTTCTGCTAGTTCTCAGGTCAATTTCAGCAAGAGTAATTCTATATGTAGTAATGGTTTTGATGTGTTCCTGAGGGAAGGTGAGTCCAGCATTATCCTGATCTGCTAGCTTGATCTCTCTCTTTTGGTAAATATTCCTTTTCTATTGACTAGAGTGTTAGATGGTACATATATATACATATATATATATGTGTGTGTGTGTGTGTGTGAATGTGTGTGTTTATGGTAATTATTTTTTATAAAACTCCAGCCAATAAGAAAGAAATATATATTTATTTCTATTACTATAAAAATACAATAAGCCAATTTTTAATGGGGTTGTACTATATAGGCTATTTTGTAAATTGTTTAAAAAATGTTGACTGTGTACTTGCAAATTTTTTTAATAACAGAATATACACCTAGCTCATTCTTTCTAGTGGTTATATAGAACTCCATGGTATGAATGTTTCATTATGCATTAACTATTAACCTATTGTTGGATATTTAGGTTCAGTTCAGTTCAGTTGCTCAGTCGTGTCCAACTCTTTGCGACCCCATGAACTGCAGCATGCCAGGCCTCTCTGTCCATCACCAACTCCTGGAGTTTACTCAAACTCATGTCCATTGAGTCGGTGATGCCATCCAACCATCTCATCCTCTGTCATCCTCTTCTCCTCCCATCTTCAACCTTTCCCAGCATCAAAGTCTTTTCAAATGAGTCAGCTCTTTGCATCAGGTGGCCTGTCAGGGAATGTTTAATTTTAAGGAATCCTATATATTTTCTGTTTCTTAAAGGCCCTCTGTTCCTTGTCAGTTCTTGGAAAACAGGAACGAGCAGAGCTGCCCGCAATTCTCAGGACTGAGGTCATGAGGCAGAATGCATACATGGATTCCTTTCAGTAACCTTTTACTTTTCTGTAAAACTACTTAGTCATGTTCCTATTCGCAATACATGGATTGTCTTCTGGCCCTGTGACAATTGTTATTCCCCTAGTTACTGTTGATATGGTCCTATGACTATTGTTATTCCCTTAGTTACTGTTGTTATGCATCTGGTTTTGGTGTTTTTTACTCAACTTTATTTTTCTGCCTAAAGCTTCCTTGTATAACAATATATAAGCACACACTGCCATGAATAAAGTACCCTTGTTCCACTAGAGATTTGGGTCCCCCGCATCCTTTTTTTCTTCGCCTTCTTTTCATCGACTCCTGTCCCCAGGTCCTGGTCTGTCAAGAGGACCATAACAAGTGGCACCTGAACAGGGACCTGGAGTACGCCCTTGGCAAGCGGACGGAGTGACTATGGACCTACTGAGGTCGGTAAGTGCGGGGTTATGGGACAAACGACTGGAAAGCCCCACCACTTTCCTGCTTTGCTTCATTATTTATTTAAAGTTCAAGGACTTTCGGTTTCGCTCAGCAAATAGAGGCTTGTCTCCAAACGGTAATTGAACATAATCCCTGGTTCTCTGATGAAAGCAATTTTGATTTAAAGATTTGGAACTGGGTTAGAGAGAATGTTAAACAAGCTGCAAGAAGGGGAAAAAGTATTCCAATAGATTTCTGGTCCTTATGGGCCCTCATTAAAGCCATGATTTTGCCTTTTCAAGGAAATTCTAGCCCCCCTGATATTCGACAACAGGCAGAACACTTGTTACATGAATATGAATTAGATGATAAAACTTTACAAAAGGCCCAATTAAAACAACATAAAATATTTCAGAATTATCCCACCAGCTCTGCTCCGGCTGCCACAAGTGCTCCTCCTCCTCTTGCAATGGACTCTAAACTGAAAGTCCTCTTAACTCAAGGACAAAATGACTCTGCCAATGACTTTTCTGAGGCCTTTTTTTGACACTAAAGCTGGCAATACTTTTTAAAATGACAATGATAAGCCTTTAACACACACTCACATTTGTAAGAAAAAACTTTCTACTCATTCTCCTTCACGACAAAAGCTTTATGGGTTACTAGACTGGGACATGGAAAATGGGTTCTTTCTAGCCTTCACCACGTCACACCTGCCCTTAGCTGAACAAAACCTTGCCAAATATAAACTCCGAATAATTGAGCCACCCAACTCTGACAAAGATGGTCCATATTTTGAGCCCAACCTATGGATGTGGATAAACCCCAACACTGTATTTCCCCCTGGAAAGTTAGAAGTCAATAAAACCTGAAGACAACTACACAAAAATATTTCAAGGACATAATGAAGCCTATGCTGATTTTTTTAGCTAGATTGGAAGTTGCTATTTCCTGTAATGTTATAGGAGAAGAAGCCAAAATGCAGCTAGAAAAACTGCTTGCTTATAAAAATGCAAACCAAAAATGTTAAAGAGCTATCACTCCAATTCATGAGACTGAGACTATTATTGATTATTTGAAGGCTTGTAGCAATTTAGGATCAGAACTTCAAAAAATGAAAATGTTAGCTGAGACAATGGTTGCTGCCTTTAAAAAGGGAAATGAAGGATGTTTTGCATGTGGGGATAAGACCCATTTAAAAAAGAGATTGTCCTAAAAAATACACAGAAAAAATTAAAACTATTAAAAAGCCTCCAGGAATTTGCCCTCGTTGCCGTAAGGGGATACATTGGGCCAGAGAATGTCAATCTAAATATGATATTGAAGGGAAGCCTATTTTGGGAAACTCCAAGCTGGGGACTCCCCACGTCCCCATCAACAAAAACCAGGGGCAAACTGCATCTTTTCCTTCAAACCCTCAACATCCGGCAGTGCTGCTGTCAATATACCAGCCTTAAATGATTTTCACCTTTTTCCTCAAGTATTCCCTTCTAGAATACCTACCAGACTTTTTGGACCCCTACCCCCACAAACCTTCAGTCTTTTACTTGGCTGATCTAGTTTGACTTCTAAAGGAGTTACTGTTTACCCTGAAGTAATTGATTCAGATTATAAGGGAAAAAATTCAAATTATGATGTCATCTCAGATACTATGGCAATTCAAAAAGGGGGACAAAACTGCTCAAATACTTCTTTTACCTTACATTTCTATTAACTCCTCTGATAACATACAGACAGGTGGATTTGACAATACAGATCAAAAACAATCCTTACGGACATCAGTAGTATCTGAATATGTATGACCAAATATAAATATCAAAATTAATGGCAAAAATTTTTTTGATCTTCTTGATACTGGATCTCATATCACTATTATCTGCAAACATTTATGGCCCAAATCTTGGCCTATACAGAGAAGTTCTTGCCAAATTGCAGGAGTTTCTCAAACCAAAGTACAAGAGGTTTATCAAAGTGTCCAAATATATCCATAAGGCCAGCCCGCAACATTATGACCTTATGTGATAGATGCACCCCTTAATTTAAAGGAAGAGATTTACTTATGCAATGGCAAGCTAAAATATGTATTCCACGTTTTTGCTAGGGGCCACTGCTCACTTAACAAATGGTGCAATTATTAAAATAACTCGGAAAAGTGACAAGCCTATTTGGAGAGAGCAATGGCCCCTTACAAAAGAGAAAGCTAAGAGGCTTAGAGGCTACTAAGGAACTTGTCAATACACAATTGAAATTAAAACACATTGAGGAATCTTATTCCCCTTGGAATTTTCCCATTTTTGTAATTAAAAAAATCTGACAAATGGCATCTCTTAACAGACCTTCAAAAAGTTAATGCATCTGTGAAACCTATGGGTACACTGCAACCAGGCATTCCATCACCTACCACTATTCCTCAAAACTGGCATATTATTATAGATTTACAGGATTGCTTTTTTACTATACCTTTACACCCTCTAGACTGAGAAAGATTTGCCTTCTCTTTTCCTTTTCCTAATCATATTGGGCCTCATAAATGATATCAATGAACTGTATTGCCTCAAGGAATAATGAATTCTCCCACCATGTGTCAATATTATGTAGCCAAAGCCCTTGAACCTGTGTGAAAACAATTTCCTGACTTTCTTGTTATTCATTATATGGATGATATATTGTTTTCAGCTCCATCTGTTTTAGAAACTCAACATATGTTTGACATAGCTCAACGATGTTTAAAAGACTCTGGATTAATTATTGCCCCTGAAAAAATTCAAACCTCTACACCTTACCATTACTTAGGGTCTATTGTTAATAGACAACATATTACTCCCCAACTAACACAAATTTGTGTTGATAAATTATCAACCTTGAATGAGTTTCAAAAACTTTTAGGTGCTATAAACTGGATTAGACCCTCTTTAGGCATTGCAAATGATCAACTGACTAATTTATTTAATACTTTGAAAGGAGATCCTGATTTAAATATCCCTCGTTCACTTTCACAAGAGGTACAAGAGGAACTCTGTTTAGTACAAAATAAATTACAAAAACAGTTTCTTACTCATATTAGACTTGAATTACCTCTAAAGTTGTTTGTACTCCCTTCTCTCCATTCCCCCATAGGACTTCTTGCCCAACAAGAACACTCAATAGAATGGATCTATACCCATTTTAGAGGGACCAAGTCACTTACACCCTATCTTGATTTGATTGCTCTAATAATTATCAATGGGAGAAATAGAACTAAGACTTTAATTGGCTCCGATCCTCACAAAATTATATTACCTATTAATAAAGCTTAATTTGAAAATGCATTAGAAACTTCTACCAATTTTCAAATAGCCTTCTTAGACTATTTTGGAAAGATTTCATTTTATTATCCTTATAATAAACTTTGAAATTTCTTCAAAAATACCAAATTTATTATCTCTAGCATTGTTACATCACAGCCTATACCTCAAACTGATGTTTTCTATATAGATGGGACCAAAAAACGCTAAAGCCTCATTTTGGTCTCTCAAAGAATATAAAGTCTTTAATACTAAATTCCATTCTGCCCAACAAAATGAATTATATGCTCTTATTCAAGTTATTCACCTACATCCTTACCCTATTAATATAATTTCTGACCCCTCAAATTCAGTTTTTGTATTAAAAAATATAGAAACTTCTACCATAAATTCTAATCAGTTATTATTCAACAACTTTTTCTTGAATTACAGTCTATTATTAGGGACCACACTTCCCCCATTTCACACACTGAAACTACAAATAAAAAAATTTAAAAAGGAGGAATACACAGGAACAATTATATCTTCCCTATCCAGAGCAGACTTTACTAGATTCCAACGTAAGATATCCTTTAAACCTATAACTATTGTTAATACAGCTTTATTTGTTTTAAATTTTTAAAACTTACCACAAGGAGTTATCTTGAAATAAGCAGAAAAACATTTCTAGGAATTGTAAGACACTTCTCTTCCTCTGCCCATTTGGTATCAAGATGGGCTAACTAAACAATGGAAATCTGGGAAATTAATCTTGCAGGGAAAAGGGTATGCTTGTATTTCTCCAGGTAGATCCAATGAAAATCAACTGGTTTCCTCTTTGGAAGATCTGCCCCAGAAGATCCTCCAGCATTCAAAATAAAAAAGAAACAACAAAATTCCCGAGAGAAAAAAATTCCAATACAAGCCATGGTGATTCTAAAAATCTCTAAGAAACACCTCCCTCAACATCATCGACCTTATGATCTCCTTGCTGCTGCTGCTGCTGCTGCTGCCAAGTCGCTTCAGTCGTGTCCGACTCTGTGCGACCCCATAGATGGCAGCCCACCACGCTCCCCCATCCCTGGGATTCTCCAGGCAAGAATACTGGAATGGGTTGCCATGTCCTTCTCCAATGCATGAAAGTGAAAAGTGAAAGTGAAGTCTCTCAGTTGTGTCCGACTCTCAGCGACCCCGTGGACTGCAGCCCACCAGGCTCCTCCATCCATGGGATTTTCCAGGCAAGAGTACTGGAGTGGGGTGCCATTGCCTTCTCCGATGATCTCCTTACCTAGGGACAAACAAAAACCCTTACTAATCAAGATAAAAATCTGGTTTCTCAACAGAGAATGCCTTGGAATCCAGAAAATATTTTTGTTGCTATGCTTGCTTTCCTTGCTTTTGCTTTCCCCACTCAAGCTGAATTAATCATACTTATTGGACCTATATACCTAACCCCCTTTTCCACTACAGGTATTTTAGACAACAGACTGGTGGAACCCATCCTTATTATAAAAATATCTCAGAGCAACTGGAAACTAGTGGTTGACTTTCTCTCTTACAAGCTTTCCCAGAGAGGATACAGCAATGCCATCAATGGCAACCCATCCTGGCACCTGGCAGGTAGCCCTGCAGTGAATGGAGCCACTGGCCACAGCAGAATCTTGGACGCCAGGGAAGTGATCCCCATGGCAACAGTAAAGCAAGCCCTGAGGGAGGCAGGCAATGAGTTTGAACTGAGTTACCAATAGACATTCAGTGACTTGAATGTCCCAGCTTCACATCACCCTAGGGACAGCATATCAGAGCTTTGAACAGGTAGTGTATGAGCTCTTCCTGGACGGGGTGAACTGGGGTCACATTGTCTCCTTTTTCTCCTTCAGTGGGGCACTAAGCATGGAAAGCACAGACAAGGAGATGCAGGTATTGGTGAGTCAGCTCACAACTTGGATGGCCACTTACCTAAATGGCCACCTAGAGCCTTGGATCCAGAACGGTGGCTGGGACACTTTTGTGGAACTCTACAGAAACAATACAGCAACCGAGAGCCAAAAGGGCCAAGAGTGCTTCAACCGCTGGTCCCTGATGGGCATGACTGTGCTTGTATGGTTCTGCTGGGCTTGCTCTTCAACTCATAGTAACTATTCCCTTTGTTATAGTCATTCATATTTTATACAAGCTAATGTTCCTCTTCCTTTTGTTATAGCTATAGAGAACTTACAGTTTAATAAGACTCTACATTTTGTGACTTGTATAGATTACAAATTATATACTTGCCTTAATTCCTCTGTTTCTTTGAAAAATGAATCCCTGGAAAGAGGGTCCCATGTCAGGACTTGCCTCCCAGCTGCTCACTAACTTACTCCAGCGATCTAAATGATTCATTGGATGGTTAATTCTTGGTATTTTGGGATTAGTAGCCATTTGTACCACTGCTGCTGTCGCAGACATTGCTTTACAAACCTCAATTCAAACACATAATTTTATTCAAAATTAGACCGAAGATGCTCATACTATGTGGGCCACTCAGGCTCAGATAGATGAGGAAGTTCAAGATGAAATACAGAAACTAAAAACAGCCATCAAATGGGTTGGAGATCAATTAATAGATTTACAGAAGCAAATAATACTAAAATGTGATTGGAATTCTGCTCAATTTTGTATTATCCCTGTTCAATTCAACTATAGTGCTTATGACTGGGAACAAATCAAATTTCATTTGCAAGACATACATGATATGCTTCCCTAAATGTAGTTATTACAAAAAGAAACCTTCAAAACCTTCTCTAAAAGTCTGCCCTCTTTGAATAATTTGGAAACTTCAGCTGAACAACTAGCTGATCAATTATCTGGGCTAGACCCTCAAGGATGGTTCCAAAGTATTACTCATAGTATTGGGTCTGGTGCTGTAACATTGGTAATTGTCCTGGTAATTATATTTGTTGTATGCCGATGCCTTTCAACAAAAATTGTTCAAACTAAACAAACTCAATTGGTCAGGGCCTTTTTCACAACAATAATAAAAAGGGGGTATTTTCAGGGAACGTTTAATTTTAAGGAATCCTATATGTTGTTTTCTGTTTCTTAAGGGCCCTCTGTTCCTTATCAGTTCTTGAAAAACAAGAACGAGCAGAGCTGCCCGCAGTTCTCAGGACTGAGGTCATGAGGCAGAACGCATACATGGATTCCTTTTAGTTACCGTTTACTTTTCTGTAAAACTACTTAGTCATACTACCTTATTTGCAATACATGGATTGTCTTTTGGCTCTGTGACGATTGTTATTCCCTTAGTTACTGTTGTTATGGCCCTATGACTACTGTTATTCCCTTAGTTACTGTTGTTATGCGTCTGGCTTCGGTGTTTTTTACTTAACTTTATTTTTCTGCCTAAAGCTTCCTTGTATAACAATATATAAGCACACACTGCCATGAGTAAAGTACCCTTGTTCCACTAGAGACTTGGGTCCCTCGCATCCTTCTTTTCTTCACCTTCTTCTCGTTGACTCCTGTCCCCACGTCCCGGTCTGTCAAGAATACCATAACAGTGGCCAAAGTATTGGAGTTTCAGCTTCAACATCAGTCCTTCCAATGAATATTCAGGACTGATTTCCTTCAGGATGGACTGGTTGCATCTCCTTGCAGTCCAAGGGATTCTCAAGAGACTTCTCCAACACCACAGTTCAAAAGCATCAATTCTTCGGTGCTCAGCTTTTCTGTAGTTCAACTCTCACATCCATACATGACCACTGGAAAAACCATAGCCTTGACTAGACAGACTTTTGTTGGCAAAGTAATGTCTCTGCTTTTGAATATGCTGTCGAGGTTGGTCATACCTTCTCTTTCAAAGAGTAAGCGTCCTTTAATTTCATGGCTGCAGTCACCATCTGCAGTGATTGTGGAGCCCCCCAAAATAAAGTCTGCCACTGTTTCCGCTGTTTCCCCATCTATTTCTCATGAAGTGATGGGACTGGATGCCTTGATCTTAGTTTTCTGAATGTTGAGCTTTAAGCCAACTTTTTCACTCTCCTCTTTTACTTAACATCAAGAGGCTCTTTAGTTCTTCTTCACTTTCTGCCATAAGGGTGGTGTCATCTGCATATCTGAGGTTATTGATATTTCTCCCGGCAATCTTGATTCCAGCTTGTGCTTTATCCAGCGCAGCATTTCTCATGATGTACTCTGCATATCAGTTAAATAGGCAGGGTGACAATATACAGCCTTGACGTACTCCTTTTCCTATTTGGAACCAGTCTGTTGTTCCATGTCCAGTTCTAACTGTTGCTTCTTGACCTGCATACAGATTTCTCAAGAGGCAGGTCAGGTGGTCTGGTATTCCCATCTCTTTCAGCATTTTCCACAGTTTCTTGTGATCCACACAGTCAAAGTCTTTGGCATAGTGAATAAAGCAGAAGTAGATGTTTTTCTGGAACTCTCTTGCTCTTTTGATGATCCAGTAGATATTGGCCATTTGATCTCTGGTTCCTCTGACATTTCTAAAACCAGCTTGAACATCTGGTAGTTCAAGGTTCATGTATTATTAAAGCCTGGCTTGGAGAATTTGAGCATTACTTTACTAGTGTGTGGAATGAGTGCAACTGTGTGGTAGTTTGAGCATTCTTTGGCCTTGCCTCTCTTTGGGATTGGAATGAAAACTGACTTTTTCCAGTCCTGTGGCCACTGCTGAGTTTTCCACATTTACTGGTATATTGAGTGTGACAGTTTCACAGCATCATCTTTTAGGATTTGAAATAGCTCAACTGGAATTCCATCACCTCCACTAGCTTTGTTTGTAGTGATGCTTCCTAAGGCTCACTTGACGTCACATTCCAGGATGTCTAGCTCTAGGTGAGTGATCACACCATTGTGATTATCTGGGTCATGAAGATCTTTTTTGTATTCTTGCCACTTCTTCTCATTTAGGTTATCTACCATTTTTTTTGTTTTTTTGCTATTACAAACAATACTGAAGTGCCCACCTTATATTGTCTTGTCAATGTGCATACTGCATGCAATTTTAAAGGAAAATTCCTAGAAGTGAACTTCTGGGTTTAAAAGGTTAAAGGGTTAATAGATTAAAGTGCTAAATTATCCTCTAAAAGGATTTGTGAATTTCTGTTCAACATTATGTGAAAACAGTATTACTTTCTCTACACCTTTGCCTTTACTGAATACTATTCATCCTTTAAATTTTTGCTAATAGTGAATATGCTTTCTCATTGTTTTAATTTGCATTTCTGTGAACAGCAGTGAAGCTGAGCCTCATGTATATATATAATTTGTCCTTTTAAAAACATTTCATTTGGAAATAATTTCAAAACTGCAAACACAAAAACAGTACAAGGGAAGTATGCACACACTCTTTACCAGGTTCATTTTGCTTTATTATTTGCCCTCTCCATGTATGTTTACATGGGTATTTACATGTGTGGTGCATGTATGCTCATGTATGCATGTGGACATAATTTTTTGCTGACCTATTTGAAAGTTGCATATATTATAATAGTTTAAGGTATCTCCATGTATATCCTAAAAATAGGAATTTTTTTTACATAACTATAATGAAGTTATCAAATTCATAAATTAGCATTAATATAATACCTTAATCTATCATTCATATTCCAGTTTTGTCCATTGACCTAATAATATCCCTGATAGGAGTCTTTTCACTCCAGTAAAAGATCCAGTCCAGGATAAGGTATGGCATTTAATTGTCATGTTTCTTTAGCTTTCTTTGATATAGAACATTTCCACAACCTTTCTTTGTCTTTTATGACATTAATATTTTGTAAGAATGTAATCCCTTGTGCCCCACTTTCTTAGTAGAATGTTTATCACTTTGTGCTTGTCAGATGTTTCTTAATAACAGACTGAGGTTATGCATTCTTGGCAAAAATACTGCATAGCTGATGGTGTGCTCTTCTCAGGGTATCACGTCTAGGGCACGGCTTGTCCATCTCTTCCTATTGGTTACAATAATAGCCACATGTCAAGTGTTCAGCATGCATCCCTTGTTTGTTAAGTACTGGATTCAAAGATGAATAAGATAATCCCTTTGCCAAGGAGATTACAGTCTAGGCAGGAAGCAGAAATATAAACAGAAAAAATGTGTTGAATGTAATAGAGACATGAACAATGGAGTAATTAAATCTACCTTTAGGAATAACTCTGGCCAGGGAAGCTTCACAAAGATGAGTTACTTAAGAACAGGAACTATCCCTATGAATGTTTGTTTCCTTGATAGCACCTTTCCTTGAACTCGTTATATAAATATTGAGTAAGTTAATGAAAAAAATCTATGTACCTCAAAATAAAACT
Organism: Budorcas taxicolor; assembly: GCF_023091745.1. Taxonomy (NCBI): domain Eukaryota; kingdom Metazoa; phylum Chordata; class Mammalia; order Artiodactyla; family Bovidae; genus Budorcas; species Budorcas taxicolor. Next base: position 83,656,554 of record NC_068923.1, read on the forward strand.
GTCAGAGTATGGTACAAAATATGATTTTATTTCTCTTTGTAGTTCACTATCCATTATAGAATTGAATGTTTTACACACTGAATAAATTTATTTACATGCTGAGAGAAAATGTTCATAGTAAATAATGTGTAAAAAATGTGGTTTATAAATTTATGATATAAGCTTTTCTAATATAGTTTTATAGCCAGTTAGAGACTTTGATTACAAACTTGAAATATGTACAGAATCATAGATCTTGATGCAGAAAAGAATTTCAAGAGTGCATTCATTCTGATCTCTTCTCTTGAGGCAAGGTCAATTATACACATCAAGCCACGGGGCTCAGAGAAATTTAATGCTTTGACAAGGTTAAAGTTGTACAGTTATCAAGGAGTCTATAGTCCAGATCTAATGCCAGGCATGTTCCTGGTAATAATTGGTGCTTAATCCATATTTGCAGAATGAATAATTCTTTCTTCCTAGTGTATTGTGTTATCTACTATTCATACTGAACTTTTAGGAATCCCTGTGATTGCAGCTTTTATGTGTGGTCTCCAAGAGTCACAGCTAATCCTTCAGGTCATGTCCTAAAGTTACAAGTTCTATTGCTGTGAACTGATAGTATGGTCTAATAGAAATACAAAATGAGACATGTTTGTAATTATGAGTCTTGGAGTAGCTACATTAAAGAAGTAAAAGACAGAATAAAGTAAATTTTCATAATATATTTTATTTAATGAATATACACAAAGTTTTACATTTTGATGTGTAAATAATATAAAAATTATTGAGATATCTTACATTCTTTCTTTATAATTTCTTAGAAAAGCAGTGTGTATTTTGCAACCCAATCTTATTTTGGACTGTCTACATTTCAGGTGCTTGAAAGCCACGTGTGGCTAGTGGTTACTGTGTGGCCCAATAACAACAGTATGGAGTGTGTGTTGGACAATGCAGAGCTAAAACACGACCTTTGGTAATACACTTTATGCTTTGCATTGCTTAATGACAGATGCCAAAGGACAAATGTCCCAATTGAGGGTTTCTTCTGCCACTAGACCTGACTGTGACATAGTCTCAGGATTGTGAGTACAGATCTTATTATAGTTCTTTCATAGAACTGCAGGATCTTAGAAAGGGACAACGCTATATAGTAGTACTTTGCTAAAAACATACACACAGGACCACTTGTTTCTCATGCTTATGGGAGCAGCAGCTAGTTGTGATGTTTTCAGAATTAGACTATGAATAATGTGTTTATCTAAATTGTTCTCCATGTTCCTTTTAAAGATTAAGACATCACAGCATCAAGATAAAATTGCTTACTCCTAGATTTGAGGGGAGGAAAAGAAGGTAGCTTTGATGAAAATTTGACACTCAGATTTTAAATTCTTTATTTTATATGTTGATAGTGAACATTTTTCTTTGCTATTATTAGAGACAGAAACCTTTGTAGAAGATAATATTTCAAATTAGTGGGTAAAGGTACATGGACTTAATATACAATCTTGAGATAACTGAGCACACATCTGTAGAACTGTAAAATAACAAAGCTGGGTCCCAACGTTTCCTCTATGTCAATCAGGTGTTTTGGCTCATGCTGTTGGTGGAGTGCAAGATTGGAGGGCAATGTCAATTTATTTATTTATTGTTTTTAAATAAATTATTTGCTTTTATTTTTGGCTGCTCTGGGTCTTCGTTGTGTGCATGCCAGGATTTCTCTAGTTGTGGTTACCAGTCATATGAGGTAGGCATTATTATTCTCATTAGCTTCTTTAACATGGATTAGGACACTTCAGAGAAAGGTTCAGTAATTTGACTAAGATCACACAGCTAGTACGCGGTAGGCAGTCTGATCTAAAAATGTAGGTTCTTTATCAGTATTAATTAGTACCTTGATATATTTGGGAGGTCATAAATTTTATTTCTTTTTTTAATCTTTCGGCTGTGCTGTGCAGTATATGGGATTTTATTTCTCCAACCAGGGATTGAACCCACACCCTGTGCATTGGAAGAGTGGAGTCTTAACTCCTGGACTTCCAGAGAAGTTCCAGATTTTCTATATCCTTCCCTTTTCAACATACAATAATTTTTTCTTTTAAAGAAAATAATTTTATTCAAAGATAAAGAATCTCTTTACAGCCAGGGGGCAGCAAATGATTGCTTTTGAACCAAGTGTAGGGCAAGTGAAAAAAATGCAGATAGATTTTTAAACTGCTTAATGGTAGTTAATAAGCCTCAAAATAAGAAAATGAAAGTCTTCCCTAGGCTTTTTTTTATGCTTTTAGAAAAAGTTACTTTCATGTTAAAGGAATATTTAAAAATATTACTTTGAGGTCATAAATTTATACAAAGACTATTATCATCTTGATCTGAATCTTGATCTAAATATCAGTATCTCTAATATTTTTCCACTTTGATTTTATATTTTAAATGCCAGAATATGTCTATTCATTACAAATATTGTAATTGCTGCTTTCATAAGAGAGTGAAATAAAGTTAGAAATGGAATTTCAATTTATGTATACAAGATATTTTTTAAAGATTCAAAAAGGAGGAAAGTGGTAGGGAAACATGAGCATCAACTGAAATATTGACTTAGGTTTTCTGTGTTGTAAAAAGGTACAATTGTTAGATACTGTAAATGAAGATTTGAGGGTGCTTTTAGAGCTTTTTGAAGGTATAATACAGAGAATAGCAGAATGGGACATTTACTAATAAATAACTACTCAATAATCTTTGATAATCTAATGGGAAAACTGATACTTAAATGTTGTTTCTCCAAATGAATGGAAAGAACTGGAATTGGGACGCAGGATTCTTAACATTTTGATTGACATGAGTTCTAAAACTGAGGGGAATTCATATTTAATTTATTTACTATCAGGCAGATACCAATCCAAAATGAGGAATGCAAGCATTCCCTTTGGAATGACTGTGGGGTGAGAAGAGATGGCAGGAGGCAGGTGGCCCGTGCCCAGCAGGGGTGGGGGCAGGACTCAGGTGAATTTTGCTCCCTAGACTGCTGGGTCTTGCTTCAGCTCCTCCTTGGACTGGCTTGCCCGCATGAGGCCTAACCCCCCAGGCTTACTGCTGGGAAGGGCTCCAAAGACCTCTTTCCAAGAGCCTCCACTCAGCAAGCCATCACCCGAGGTCCGTTTCTTTTATTCAAAACAGCCTCTTAAAAATAGTAGGTGTGCTTGAGAGAAAACAGATTATACTACCAGACATTATTAGCGCTTTTGGATGACTGATTTCCTTGGCTAATTTCCTTTAGGATAGGGAGCAGGATTCAGCCTTTCTCCCAGGGCTCAGCCTCCTGGTCTTGTTTTGTAAACCCTTTCTCCTGGGGCCTGCTCTAATCTCCCCACATGGAAGCCAGCGACCTGCCTTTTAAAACATTTTTTAAAAAACTTTTTATTGTACATTGGCGTATAACTGATTAACAACATTGTGATGATTTCAGGTGCACGGCAGAGCAACTCAGCCACACATATACATGTATCCTATACATATCCATGTATCCATGTACATGTATCCATGTACATGTACCCCAAACTCCCCTCCCATTCGGGCTCCCACGTAACATGGAGCAGAGTTTTGTGTGCTCCTTGGTAGGACTTTGTTGCTTATCCATTTTAAATGCAGCAGTGTGTACAGGGACACATCTTGCTCTTGTTTGACTCCTTCTGACCCTGGCATAGGCTGAGCCTAGAAGAGAGGGGAGTGGGCGTGGGCATGTCGGGAGGAAGATGTTCCCAGAGAGGGCCTGTGGCCAGCAGGCAGGGCTTAGACCCCCGGAAGGAGGAGGGCATGGCTGAGGCCTGCAGTTGGAGGTAGGGGGCCCTTGAAGGAAATGTGTACATTTCATGATAGTACTGCTGAATGGTTGTCCTTTGCAAAGGTGAGAGAAAATAATCATCTGAACTCCTCTGGGTTCTAAATTAACTCTGGATCCCACCTCCATTAATAAGGCTTTGTATTTGACAAAGAATTTTCTACTTCTTTGTCTCAAACAAGACACATAAGAAGAGGCCCTTTTGATATATACATCTGAGGAATCGAGGGAAGGTCTATGCACAGGGAAATATAATATTTTTAGTGTTGTGTCCAAACCTAGTTTGCATATAATGTAAACATTGTGTAACTTTTATAAATTTGTATCATATTCATATACTTACATATCTACGTAATATTTATATTTCCCCTTGCTATGGTCCTAACTCTAGTTGGCACCATGCGTGCTGCGTCACTGGCCCACATTTTTTGAACAGAACTCCTCTCAGATTTGAGCTCATTTAGGGACACCCTGTCCACCATCTATAACTCTAGCCCCTCCTCCTCCTGCCTGCTGAGCTTTCTTCCCAACTATATTGTTGTTATGGAATCTAAACTGCTGTGGATCGTGCTTGCATCTCTCTCCCAGCTCTTCCCTGGTGGCTCAGCTGGTAAGAATCCGCCTGCAAAGCAGGAGACCTGGGTTTGATCCCTGGGTTGGGAAGATGCCCTGGAGAAGGGAATGGCTACCCACTCTGGTATTCTGGCCTGGAGAATTCCGAGGACTGTATAGACCATGGGATTGCAAAGAGTCGGACACGGCCGAGCACTTTTCGCTTTCACCTTTCGCTTTCCAGCCCTTGAGCAGTTGATTTGCTGTTAGCTTTAGTGCATCTGCATCCCCTGCTTCCTTGCAGGGTTTCCACCTCTTCACAAGGTCTGTAGCGCCCAGCACTGCAGCTCATGTGTCAGTGTCCCTGCTCCCAGGCCTTTGCACATGCCACCCCTTTGCGAGGAGCATTCCTCCCCCAGATGGTCACTTGGCATTTCCTTCACTTCCTTGAGGACTCAACTTAAACATACCTGTCAGTGCCTGAAATCCACCTCCCTGCCCCATGGCATTTTGTAGCTCCTTTCCCTGCTTTGTTTTTCTACTGAGTACAAAATACACCTAGTCTTCTATAGATTATATTTTACTCACTAATGTGGTTTGTTTTCTGTTTAAATTATGTGTTCCAGGAGGACAGAGACTTTGGTCTATTTTGTTCGGAATCGTATCCTCAGTGCTAGCACACAGTAGGTGTTCAATTAGTATTAACCCATAAAGGAATGAATAAATAGCAGCATTAAATAAATGCAGTAGAAATAAATCAGAGTACCCAGGCATTGGATCTGAGCCTAGAACTGATGTCAAGGGAAATGAATGATTTTTTCCCCTAATATGTGTAGAACGGCACTAGCTAAATTAATTCAGTTACCTGGATCTGCTAAGTTTGTGAAATGCCAACTAGTCATTTCACTGTTTCATATATGTGTATATATATATGAAATTAAAAAATAAAGAGTGGGAATCTATAAAGATTTCCAACTGATTTTTACAGACCAAAGGGAAACATAGATCTTTGTCTCCTGGATTGTCAGAGACAACATTATGCTTCTAAGACATCTGTTCATCTCATCATTTTTGTTTCCTCCTGTGGTTTGTACAATTGAGCCTATTGGTACGTGTTTGTTTACATAATATGGCATATGGTATTGGTCAGTTCTGACCATAGAAATGTCCTGAAAATTTGCGGTGGCACTGAGCCTCACAATGTATGGTTTTGTCATTGAAAAATTAGATTTTTACTCTGGTAAACAAAATGAGTACTGAGCAATTTGACAGGAATTTTGGATAAGGCTATTTAGATTTCTCATCCCACTATACAGTACTGAATTGCAAGATTTAGTGAGCTAATACTGAATAAGTAATTTTTTTCTTTTTTTTTACTTATTAAATGTAAGGTTGGATCTGGGCAAATTGGGACAACTTGATATTCCAGAATGAAACTTGGAAAATATTGGGGCTTTTAGTGTAATTTGTGAAAAGATTTCACTATTCTTGTGAATGCAGATATTTTCCAGAAAGCACTGCCCTTGAAAAGTTGTGAAACTTTATCTGAGCAAAGAAAAAAATATGAGAAATATGTTTACCCTCATGAACATTGTATGATTTTGCTTCTAGAGCCAGAAGACTTTATCATCTTGGTTTGCTTTATTTAGTAGTCAATGTCCCTCAGCTTTAATTATAATTCTTGATTTTATCAAACAAAAAATGGACTTAATAAGGAGAGACTTTAATTGCAAAAGGGGGAAGGGGCTGTTACAGTGTTGTAAGGGGGCTATTGCCTTAGAAAGAATAGTGACCATGGGACCTGAAGTGTCTTTAAGAGTTAGGCAAAAGGGCTTTTACAAGAGGAGTCGTTGTTCATTCGCTAAGTTGCATACAACTCTTGGTGACCCCATGAACTGCAGCACGCCAGGCTTCCCTGTCCTTCACAAGCCTCCCTGAGCTTGTTCAAACGCATATCCATTGAGCCAGCAATGCCATCCAACCATCTGCAGTGTCTTAAGAGTTAGGCAAAAGGGCTTTTATGAGAGATGGAGACAAAGCTAGAAAGAGCCTGGTGTGGGGAAGTGCAATGAAAGGATGGCATATAGGACAGCAAATGAGAGAATGGTTTGTCTTGACACCATCCAGGAAGGACCCACAAATAGGGGCTGTACGCTGCCTCAGGCTGAGAGAAGGCACAAGGCCAGGGACCTGAGAAAAGGAGAGGGGTTTAACCAGTGTTCAGTTTCCAGACATTTTGTTCTGCTTGGTCAGTGGGGGCAAGGGGTTGGGCTGATCACGTATGAAGCCAAGGCAGACCTTGCCATAGGTAAACACGGGAGCATCTGCGGGTCTCGTCTATGTCGCGTCATTTGGGAAGGCTGGTTCTTCACAGGAAGCTGTTTTCCAGAGCACAAAGAATGGGAGAACTCCTGTAACCTCTGTTTGCCAGGAGCACAGGGCTCAGTTCAAGTTCAACATCATCGGCTTCTTTCCTTGAATGATTTTGGAAAATACTCTGGCTTTATTTTCTTTATAAAAAGATTACAATGAATTTTTCATTGGTGAGAAGTAACTGATGGTTACTAACTTTAACATTTGAGAGTCCCTCTCCAAGATGTTCTTGGGGGTGGGATGTGAATATGTAAAATATCTCATTAAAAAAGAAAAAGGTGTTTTTGAAGCTTTTTACTTGCAGATATAGTAATATGTATTAAAGGATGTGATTTCCTGGTTTATGTGGCAGCTGACTTCCAGAGGCATTGCATATTTAACTGTTGCAAATGAGAATTGTAGGAGATATAAATCTTTAAAATGTTGATTAATCAAACTTAATACTTGAAAACTTTACCATAAAGGTAAACATCTAGGTCACCCTAAGCTATTTCCTTTACAAAAATTAAAAAACTACTTCCTGACCCTCTAGGAAGTTTCATTCTACGGTGGATGACATGGCAAAAAGTTGCATACAAATAGAAGGAATTAAAGATAAAAAAAGTTGTGTTTCATTTGTTGTACCGTGTTAAAAAAGACCATAGAAACACAGAATTTATATTTAAATCAGTTCATTCTTTTTCTGAAACGGATTGGATACATGAACTTAGAGATAACTGCCCATTTTATTTTTTCTTGTAGCTATGCATTTATATTAAATTCTGATTTTCTTCAAGGTATCTCAAAGAAAATGAGGAAAATATATAATTTTATTAAACCTCTGAAATTCCAAACATATGCAAAACAAATAAAAATAGACTAAAGGTGGGAAAACTTTTGAACATTTTGTAGGTGTGCCCACCTGGCAGGAAAATTCCTTCCCTTTGGGCCCAGTCCGTGAGGAAAGCTTGGATTCAGTCTGAGTTCTGTCACTCACCACCTGGGTGACTCCAGGGATACCTAAAATTTCCTAGCCTCAGTTTCTTGCATTCCTTAAATACAGACTAGATGGTCCATAAAGCATAAGTGTAGTTTTAAAAGTTTGTTGTATTGTCTTAAAGCCAGAAATTCCTTAATTTATGAGGCAATTAAAAAAATCTTGTATCATCAACAGATTTCCAGCCCTAAAAGATTTGTCCATGGGATCGCAAAGAGTCAGACACTACTGAGCGATTGAACTGAACTGATTGCAAAGATTTGTAGAAGGTGCGATTAAGGAAAAGGGTAAGAAAGAAGAAAGGAAGATATATACAGTAAAAGGCGCAAGAGAGAGATCTTCCCTGAAAAGGGCCGAGTGCTCAGGGTAAAAGTTCTGTTTGCTGGTAGCACCCAGGATCTTGCATTTTTCCTCACCTCATCCTGGCCATGAATTTTTACAGGGTCACCACCTATGCCAAAACAACCCCGCTCTTTGTTTTTCTTCTCCCTCCTCAGTCTCTGCAGAATACTCACCCTCACATCCTGGTTTCCAGAATTAGCTGCACCTGGGACAGCCTCATCAGTTTTTCCCGCAGCCTTCTGCAAATCACGTATAAAGTAGCTTCTGTTGCTATTTCCATTTTCAGGCACTAGATGGCGCTCGTTCACCACTATGGAGGTCTCAGCCCGTTGTCATCAGTGTTCCCAGGTCTTCTATATCAAGTTATGTGTTTAACTACCTTAGAGTTAGAAATATTTTATTTTCACTTGTTTGTAATCATATCTTCTAGGCAGTAATTTTATACATTTATGTAAAATTCGCAAACAGTGCTTCCTCATTTTGGGTATTTCTGTAGAAGAGTTATTTTCTCATTGTGATGCTGGAGGATGGGGAAAAACCAGCTTCGTATCTTAGAGATCTCATGAAATCATGCCATCTTGCATGAGGTGTTGAGATGTTGCCTTTTGGAAAACACATAAAAAAAATCTTGTGTAGTTGACAATATCTTCCAGCTGAATATTTGAAGTTCTATTTCTAATGAAAAAAAGAAAAAACTTTTCAGATTGTATCACCCATTTGATTTTTATGCCTTTTGTATATTTCTTTTTCTTTAAGCCAAAGACATTTAGTCTTAAAAGATGCAGTTCAGAATCAGTTTTCTGGAGACAGATTGTCATTTTTCTCTCAATGCTGTGCCAATAAGCTAAAGGGAGCAGTAGAGAGCGGATATACACATCATCATGACAGACATCTAAAATATACTTACGGTCTTCAGGAAGATATGCCCATCATTTGTAAAAATTTCAAAAATGACTTCATGAGAGATGTCTTAAGAATTTCCATGGAAAACAAAGTTATGGAGAATCTGAAGAAAGTTTATCTATTCATTAGTAAATTTATAATTTTTGTAACTCTGATGATTAATGTTACCAGCATACAATTCTATTTATTTCATTGAATGGATATTTAAAAACATAAATTCTTTCTTTCTTCTCTTCTTGGTATTTGACCAGATGCCACATAAGACCAAAACTGTAAATGTATAAAATAAAATAGAACAAAACTGTAAATGTATAAAATAAAATAATTTTAATTTCCAATGAAAAGGTCTCTAAAACTCAGTTTTTCTGCAAAATCTTGATTCATACAGATTTTTTGCAAAATGTCATTTTAATTAAGAAATTAATCAGTTCTTGGTGCTGTTGTTTAAGAGGGTAACCTAAATATTGTTAGGGCTTCCAAGTGGCACCAGTGTTAAAGAATCCACCTGCCAATGCAGGAGACACAAGAAACTTGGGTTCAATCCCTGGGTCGGGAAGATCCCCTGGAGTAGGAAATGGCAACCCTCTGCAGTACTCTTGCCTAGAAAATTCCATGGACAGAGGAGCCTGGCAAGCTACAGTCCATGGAGTTGCAATGAATTGAACATAGCTGAGCATTCATGCACATTCAACCCAAATATTTTAGGAGCTGAATTAAATTTTTGATGAGCCCCCTGATTAGCATTAAAAATAATTAAAGATCTTCTATGTACTGTCAAATATGAGGATTTTTTTTAGCAGATTATAATTTAAAAATGATCTCTGATATCTTTCGCAACAGTGGAGTTCTGTCATTTCACAGTTCCCTTCTTAACTATCCAATTACCTGAATGCCTACACTGTGGACGCAGTCCTTCCCAACTTGATGATGGCTTTGTGTAGCTGTCAATTCTAGATTTATTGCTTAGTTTGGGAAAGAGCTGTTTCAACAGCCCATGCCCTGCAGATCTCTCTGAACCACAAAAATTGTTTGCCTAAAGCAAAATATTAGTCGATACCTCACATGTCTGTAATTCTGAAATTATGTAGTTTTTTTTTCTGAATAAAGTTAAAAATCTAAAATGACAACAAAAATTTCTTAACTTTATCATAACTCTGTGATATTGCTGTCTGGCAATAGCCACGGCCAAACCCACAATTTAAATTTCAAACTTAGTAAGTGTGAAATCATCTTTGCGAGCCAGAATACACAAAGCAGCAGTTGCAACAATATCCTTCTACAACACATGTTAGAAAGAACATCACAAAACACGTTGCCAAAATTATTAATTTTCTAGAAGAAAAACGCACGAAGCAAATGTTCTTGTAGAACTAATACGGTTCATGCCTTGAAAACTGCTTTAACTAGCAATAATATATCGCTGTTGAATTACATGTTCAAGACATTGGAATTCTTGTTAATTCATACTCTTTCATAACTACACATACTTGAGAAAGCTGGATATCTTTAAAAGCTGAAATTTTGAGGACTCAGACGGTTTTCTGGGACCCAATCCCAGTCCTTTTATAGGTATGAATAAAAAACGAACGGTAAAGACAGGGACCATTGCTTCTTGCTCCATCCTCTCCTCATGTCTCCTAACCTGTCCTGATTTGATAAAATAACTTCACTCAGGTGGTCCGTGCTCAAGTTCAATATTCCAACCAACTTTTCTCTCTTCCAAACTGTAGTATTTTTAACCCCCTTGTTTTTGTCTCTTCCTTCAGGCTCAGAAACCATGGGCCATTGAAATCTTCTCCCTCTTTCTTGTTTCTCTACTAAATTCTTGTGGTCGCTGGGTTCTTTCTCTGAAACATTTCCTCTTCTCAGTTATTGAAATATTTTCATTCCCTCCTCTTCACATCTGGATTTGACGGGTCAAAATTCAAATTAGCCTATTTTCAACATTGATTTTTACATTTCTCTCTCATCTTCCCCAGAACTTAAAGAGCTTAGACTCTGCTTCCCAGGGGGTGTTAGTGGTAAAGAACCCACCTGCCAATTCACGAGCCATAAAGGATGAGGGTTTGATCCTTGGGACTGGAAGATCCCCTGGAGGAGGGCATGGAAACCCACTCTATTATTCTTGCCTGGAGAATCCCATGGACAGAGGAGCCTGGCGGGTTACAGTCCATAGGGTCGCAAAGAGTCAGACACGACTGAAGCGACGTAGCATGCACATGCATGCTGGTAAGAGCTAAGACAGACTTTGCTGGTAGATTAGATCAGATGCCAGCCTTCCTGGCATGATCCTTGTTACCAGCCCCACAATGACAGCACTTCCTGCTGCCTCTGCACTGCTTTCCTTCATCATTTCGCCTCTTGCCCTTCTTTGTGCCTTCTTTGATTCAGCTTGGTTTTGCTACTCAAATTCAGCATATTCTTCATTCAAAATGTGGAACATATCCCAGGAAAGCTGCACTGTTACCCCAAAGAGTGCCCGTGTGGCCCTCTCCCTCCTGCAAGTTTTTTGCTGGCATTTCTAATGGATAGCCCATGACTTTCCTTGTGTTCTTACTATGGCCTCATGTGACCACTGCAATGTCCTAAGGATATTTCAGATTCCTGAGGCTGAGAATATTATCATTTTTGTCAAATTATCCACCATATGTTCTTTGTTGTTGTTGTTGACAATTGCATTTGTTCTCTCCCTCAGGATTCTGAAGACTGCTCCTCCAAGTGATCTTTGCCCCTGAAACTATGGTTGTTATTCATTTGGCAATCTCCCATTTCTTCAGAGAGGACTGGTGTGTAATTTCAAATGCTGCTTCCTCTTTTAGCTTTAAAATAAAACAGTTTTATTTAGATATAATTTGCATACTATAAAGTGCACCTGTTTTAAGTATACAAATCCATAAATTTGAGTATACCTACGGAGTTATGTAACTTCCACCACCATCTAACTTTAGAATATTTTCATCACCTCCAAAAGAAACCTTGTACCATTTTCAGCCACTCCACTATTGGTTGGCATGTAACCCACCAGTGTTTTAAAATACTGAATGCATTAGGACATCTCTATTCAACACTGTGGTTATTATTGAGGGAAAGTTATCAACTAATTTTTAATGGATTTAAAAAATACATTTTCCTGGCAATCACTTATGATTAAAGATCCTTGATTAGGCACTCATTTGAAATTTTTGTTTGTTTTTTGGTGCATCAAACTCCAATGCAGAAGAACATTTGGCTTTTGTGCAATGGCAGATCATTTTTTATTTTGAAAGAAACTGTGTCAACAGAACAACTAATTCATTCATCTTGATTGAATTGATGAGTCAATTTAGTTTTTCCAACACTGTTAAAAGTGATTATTTGATCAAGAACATTTGTTATTTTATTCGTTTGTCAAATAATTTGAGTGTGTGGATAGTCTTATATTTACATTAATTAATCTAAAAATTGGTGGGAAAGGAATAAGACCTAATGCAAAAAGAATTTCAATGGAGCACCACTTTGGAATCTAGTTATGTATCTAGTTCCAAAGCCCCATGTGCTTGTTAAAAATTAACAGTAGAAATTTAAAATATTTTATTAAACAGATGTTCCTGTTGTAGGCAGTAATAACTACATTGATTTGTAGATCACATATCAGGAGCTGCAGTTAATATGGGTACCTTGTGTCCTTGTGACCATTACCAGTATTTGGAAACTGAGTCGAACACGACTGAAGTGACTTAGCAGAGCAGACAGAGTCAGAGTCTGAGCGCTCCCAGGTGGCGCTAGTGATTAAAAACCTGCCTGCTAGTACAGGAGACCCAAGAGACGTAGGTTCGATCCCTGGGTTGGAAGGATCCCCTGGAGGAGGGCATGGCAACCCACTCCAGTATTCTTGCCTGGAGAACCACCATGGACAGAGGAGCCTAGCTGTCTATAGTCCATAGGGTCACAAAGAGTCAGACACGACAGAAGCGACTTAGTGTGCACTCACACACACACACACACACACACACACACACACACACAGAGTCTGACATTTTGATATTTGCTTTTACCTTTATTATTTCATCAAGGTTTTACGTGTACCTTGTTGGTTTTGCTTTCTAAATATTTCAGAAACCCACTTGTAACGTCTCTCAGGTGAAGAACTGGGACTCTCTCTTGGAGTTTCGCTGTCCATGCTTGGCTTGTATTCCTGCTCCCCTCGTGGGCCCTTTCCCTGTCACCCCATCCTCAAGCCTGTGTCTTCACTCCGAAGCCAGCACAATCCCTCAAGACCAAACCCAGTCGTGCGGGCCCCTGCGACGTGCCTGGGTCCCGGGGAGAGCCAAGGGCAGGCTGCTCCACGGGCACTGCTTCCTCACCGGCTCCCGCCCGCCGGATGTTCCAGCACCTTCTTGCTGGACGCTTCTCCGCACGTGCTCTGACGCTTCCGGCCTCCCTCAGCAGCTTGCTCTGCCTGCAGTGGTTGCCTCCCATCCTTCTTCACACAAGTCACTTGGATTCATTTTTAAAGACAGTTCAGGTGTCGACTTTTCTGGAAAGCCTTTCCTTGACCACAGATTAGGGGAAGGGTCCCTCGTCTTTGCTCCCTGAAGCACGTCACTCATTCTGTCATTTTCTGAAGCAGTTTGGTATGTGTCTCTCACTGGTGTGCAGATTCCTCGAGGGCAGGGAGCGTGTTTTAATTCTCTCTCTATTCCCGGTGTTTGGCAGATTCTTTATGATAGTTGGCTGACCTGAAGTGAATTTTGCTGAATAAATGGCTAAATTTCTTGGATATTGGAACACTCTGCTCTTTTTTTGTGCCTTTTTCTAAACATTTGTTCATCTCAATATTGTTGCTCTGATTTACAACCAAGTTTTTCTAGAACTTTATGAGTATAAAACATTGTTTTTTTTCCCCATAGTGTTTTTGTGAATGACTCAAGCCTGACCTTAGGATGAAAAATGCAAAGTAAAGGTTCTAAAACATTATTCTGTATTAACTCTTCATATGTTTGCATTTATTTGTTGATCATTTTCTAAAGTGAAAGTTAGATTAAAAATGCTAAAAGTATTATTATAGCTGCCACCTTCGTTTATCAAGTTCTTACTGTATGCAGGCGACTTCCCTGATGGCTCAAATGGTAAAGTGTCTGCCTACAGAGTGGGAGACCTGGGTTCAATCCCTGGATTGGGAAGATCTCCTAGAGAAGGAAATGGAAACCCACTCCAATATTCTTGCCTGAAAAATCCCAAGGACGGAGGAGCCTGGTAAGCTACAGCCCATGGGGTCACAAAGAGTCGGACACAACTGAGCAACTTCAATTCACTCACTTACTGAATGCCAGCCTCTATAAAAAATCCCTTCACAGTAAGTTTATTATACTAAAGCATCCTAACAACAGATGCAGAAGAAAGTATTATCCCCACTTTTACATCCAGGGAAACTGGGTCTCAGAGAGGGTAAGTAAGTTGCCCAAAGTCACACAGCTATAAGTTGCACAGCTAGGATTCAAACTCAGAGGGGTTAACTCCAGAGTCTACTTTTCTACTGAGTCGCAGTGCCTTCCAGAAAGGCAATTTCTGCAAGAATGACACACAAGGTCAGTAAATTATGAAAATAAGGGGGTAGAGAGGAGGCAACAGTCAGACACTGCTTTGAGAGGGTAAGCAGTGTAATAATAGTCAAAGCAAAGTTAGAATGGGAGAGTGGGTATCTCTACGGGGAGAAGGCAAGCCTCTGACATCTGGAAAGAGGATGTGGAAAGGTGGGAGGTCTGCCAAAGACCCAGTGTGCCCAGGCCCCCATTTTTCAAGTGACTGTTCTTGACAGGAAATGTTTCGGTGCTTACAGCTCATCACATGACCCAGGAAAAGCTATGGATGGAGGAATCCTTCCCTCGCTCCTAAGTCTTTCTTTCCAATTTTCTTCTTGTTCCTTTCTTCTTCCTTCTTATTTTTCACAAAGCAATGAACAAGAGGAGAAAGAAATTAAAGGAAAAAGAGGAAAGTATTTATTAAGTGGTAAAGAAATAAAGAGAAAGGTTAAGAAATAAAATATAACAGATCTGGTGTTGGTCATCAGATAGTTTTCTATGTAAACATCATTATCCTCAGATAAATGATTTCTTTCTTTTGGGAGCTTAAATTATATCTTCCACAAATTATTTTTCAAGAAAATCCATTTGGCTTGATTTTAACTCCAGTATTTAAAAGACCTGCAATCATCATTCTTTTTTCACAGTTTATGATTCTTTTGAGGTCCCATTTTCTCAATATTTGACCAAATTATTGAAACAGAAATGGAAAAACATGGATTTCTTCCAAATAGTGTGAACATTGCTTTATAATTTTGTTAGCATGTAGAGGTGACAGAATGCTTAGTAATTTTGTCTGCAAACTCTGAGCATGGACATTCCATTTTAAAATGAATATCAAAATAAAATCAAATGAATGTCATTTGTGAATGTTATTATGTCACTTTCTTTTAAAATTATGACAATAAATCAGTTTTTTCTCTCTTCATGGCATTGAGTTAAAACTTTTTAGTAGCTGATCTTCTTCCCAGTATGAAGACAGATTTGAATTAACAGTCTCTTTGAAATGGAAAAAAATGGTAAGTTGTATTGATAAACTGTGTGATAAATGGTTGTGTAGAAACCATTGACATTGTATGGTGGATCAGAATTTAAAATGACTTTATGTTTATATATGTATATATATATGCATGTATACATAGTCATTCTTGTAAATTAGTCTCAATCACATGGCTTTGCTTTTAGCCATATATCTATGTAAAATAGTACATTTAAAAATATTTAATTTTACAATGAGACAAAATAAAAAAAAATTGACTCAGAGGAAAATTGAACAACGGGGATGATGAACTTTCTCTGACCTGTCATAACTGAAAAAGTGATTTCAATCAAAAATAACTTTTTTTCCCCTGCAGAGCAGGAGGGTAATATATGGAGATAACTTTGCAGTATCCAGACCTGTGATTTCAGGGTTCTGCCAGATGTTGTATGTGCGCCAAGAGACCTCACAGAATTGGGTAGGAAGCATGGACCTTGCTGCCTGAGTGACACACAAGGAGGACCATGGGCCAGTCAGGAAAGGCTGCTGCCCAAACCAGGGCCCCAAGAGCTGCTGAGGGAAGGGCTCAATCAGGTGCTTGCCTTGTTTTGTCCCCATCAAACAGGAGGCAAGGCTGGCTGGGGTGGGGAGAACCAGATCCAAGACTCGCTTCTGATCGCTTTCATTGTCCTCTTCTCCTAAAATGTAGGAGGAAAGGGCATGTAAAGAAACTTCAGATTATGCAGAATTCCCTCCAATTTAAATTTTGGGCTGTAAGGACCTGAGTGCAGTGGTGAAGCCTACCTATTGTACATGTTCTCCTTTTATGCCTTGTTACAAACAGACTGATGAATTCATTTAACCTCTCATTTCTTCCTTTCTTCATTTGCTTATCTTTTTTTAAATTGAGGGGTAATTGCTTTATAGTATTGTGTTTGTTTCTACCAAATATCAGTATGAATCAGCCATAGATTTCGTCCTTCCGTCATTTAGCTACAACCATTAATTGTGTTATCGTTTTGCTGAAACCTAATGGTGAAATAAGGCAGGTGCATGGCCCACAAGGAACCTGTGAACAGGCATTAGCATCACTCCTCATGGAGCTCAGTCTAGTTGGGGTACAGTCAGTAAAATCAGTAAGTTGAATAAATCACTTTGCAATGGCTGCTGTGAAAGAGATGAACAGGATACAGTGACAGAGAACAATGCTGGGGGAAAAAACTACTTGATAGGGTGGTCAGGTACAGGTTTTTTGAGAAGGGGGCATGGAGGCTCAAACTTAAGATGATAAAGGGCCAGCTCTGCAAAGACAGTGAGTTGCATGTGCAAAGGCCCTGAGATTTGTACTCCTTGTGGTAAGAAGGAGCTTGTGTTTTCAAGGCACAGAAGGGCAAGTGTTTTCTTTCTCAGCTGCAGCTTTTGTGAGTCAGAGAGAGAGGCACAAACTGGAGGATGGGTATTGCAGAGTTTTTCAAGGCAAAGCAAGGAGCTTCATTTTTCTTTGAAAAAAAATGTGGAGTCCTTGAAAGGGCTTAGACAAGGAAGAAATATGAGCTAGCCTATGTTTTAAAAGGAATTCTGGGGCTTCCATGTGAAAAACAGATGGAAGTGGGCAGGTGAAGAAGCAAGGGAATCTGTAAGGGGCTTGTGCACTGGTCTGGGTGAAAGGACAGTGCTGGTACCCGGTGGTGACAGAGGTGACGGATGGGATGGGGAAGACGGGTAGGTAGATTTGGCCTGGCTGAGGGTGAGAGATCTCTGCTTATCCTCTGGAGTTCTGCAGCTCTGAGAACACAGCTTGAAAATCACTAATCTGTACAGTGTGAAGATGAATTTGACTGACGTTTTCATGAACACAAAAATGATTTGACTGAACCGACCAGATTCCCTAGTGGTTGAAGCTTTAGTTCTTCTAAGGCTAAGATTCTAGTTCGTTTTATTCAAAAGCTCCAAGATGGCTTTTGATGATGGAAGTGTATTTATTGAGGTGTATAAAAACTGTTTACCACACATGTTTTATTTAAAATGTTCTGTGGAGGAAATAATTTCTAAATCCTTGACTTTCAATCTTATGATTCAACTCTCATGATTGAAAGTCAAGATTGAGTGGGTAGCATAAACAAGGGACGAGGCCATCAGGAGGAAGAAACAGCAAAGATGAATGGAGTCAATGATTTAAATGCATAAAAAAAAATCAACCTAAGACTGCTGTGCTCAATCTTAATTTTTTTTTTTTTAAATGGTACCCCTTCTTTCAATGAGCAGTGTTTGGAAGGTTAAGACAATGGTTTTGTGATTTTGAGGCCTCAGGCAGGTTGTGCTTCTGTACTTAATTTTGCTGCAGTAACACACGCCCTGACGGAGCTTTGGCTTGATTATTGTAATTCCCTTTTAGGAGGACTTCCAGCAGGGCTGTGCCGTCACTTGCAGCTCACGCAGTAGCAGCGGCGCATCTGCGGGCTGATTTGAGAACGGGCAATCATATTACCCTATCCTGTATAATTTGATCTGTGCGGGTCACCGAGGACGCTGGCAACATTTCTTTGTTTCTCACTCGCTCTCCCTCTCTCTTTTTAAAGGATGAAAATCACATTCGTGTGTATCCACGCCTGTCTATTTTCGCCGTCTATCTTTTCTTAGGCAGAATTGTGTGCCATTTTACCTACTCTCAAGTCACATGTCATTTTAGGTAGCCATGCTGCTTATGATATGAGTGACAAGGGAAAAAAAAAAGCAACAATGAGATAAGAGTATGAGGTCCTGTTTGCATACGTTTTGTTTCTCCTTAATCAAAGAGGCTTATGTCCCCTGGAAGGATGAAGAGCGATTCGATTTGATTCAATTCTGTTCCACCCTTCTACTCACACCTTCTTGAACCTGGCAGCAGCCTGGAAGACAGAGGCAGCTGCTGCTCATGCTGCAGCTTTGTCTGTGGTTGGTAAGGTAGGTTTTGACGCATGTGGTCAGTAAATGTGAGAAAAGCTGTGGACACAGAGGTCAGGTCAGGAGCCATGACACTGTGGGCTTCGCTGGATTGCCAGGTACCCCTCTTTGTTGTCCAGTGAGCATCCTAGTTTAAGGTTGTTCAGAATGGTGGAAATTGGATTGGAAAAAAGATCATCCGTGTGTGTGCATGACTCTGGACTCCTACCCAGAGGGGATGTAAGCCAAGGTACACAGGTAGGGGACACACATCCTGCCATCAAGACCAGGTGAGCACCAGGCCTTCCTTCCTTCCAAATAGAATGAATAATCAAAGCAGATGGACACAAACAAAGACATTCTCTGATAGTTGGTGTAAAGATCAGATTAGTGATTATGTGGCTATCGTCAAAGGAGCAAATTCCATGAGAAATCTGTTCATTTTAACACTGTTTTGCCTTTTAAAACATCAAGTACTACATCTGAAGATTTATTGTGTACAAATACAGTGGAAGCAATATGTGTAAGAAATGAAAGCCTCCTTCCTTCAGAGTGAGGTCTAAGAAAAGTCAAAGAAGAAGGACTCTAACCAACAAGCATTTTAATAGATGGATAGCCCTGCTGAGAACAGAGTGGTTTGTAGAAAGAAGTCAGATGACTGTGATCAGTGCTGGATGCAAATGGTTAAACCGGGATCTCTGCTTTCATGCAGCAGTGAAAGCCATTCTTGCTGTGAAATAGCATCCCTTCTGCTGAAATAAACTGCACAGTGTTAGTCTCAGGCTGGTGACTGGAGAACCTAATTCTTGTGACACTTCTCAACCGAGGAGTACTAAAGCTTTTGAGATAGTGCAGATGTTCAAGGTTGCCCTTGGCTTTGAAGACTTGCAGTGATATATCGCTGGGCTCTGTTAGGTCATAGAATTGGTTACTGGCTTTCAGGGGGATTTCAGTTTAAATTTGAAATCTCCAAGTCAAGAGTAGGATGCTTTTTCTGCTAGTCATTATAAAATAAACAAGTCTTCAATTAAGCCATGTCCTTTGACAGAACATATGGGACAGGGTGAAGTCAGTGAAGGCTTTGTTTCTTATGGATGAAGGACAGGTTAACACTAGGACACTACTTTACAGTATTTTTAAACAGGTGAAATTATCCTGTGACTTGTATTTGGAAGCAACAAATTATAAATATTTTGGGTGCATATACTGGAATCGGTTACTTCACAAATCTGAGTGTGAGCAAAGAGTTGTGCTCTAACCTGTGGCTTTGGCTGTGGACAGATTCATTGGGGGAAACTGACAGACACCGTCAGTGTCACTGACGTAGCTAAAGGAGACATTTTCTAAAGCCAACCTTGAGAACAGAAAGCAAAATGCAAGTGGTGGTGGGACTTGAGAAAAATACTTTCTCTTGGGATCTGGGAAGGAAATGCCAGACAAGACAGAACTCAAGCCTTGGAAAAATGGTGTGAGCTTAGAGGCATCCTGGATAATTTTCAACATTGTTTGCTTAAAATGTTCTGTGCGTTATTATTATTTTTAACAAAAACTCCTCTGAGGACCCCTAAGGGGATCCCCAAAGGTAATTTATGTACATCACATTAAAAATTTGCCTATTAAGTTGTTTTTCAATTTGTGATATCCTAGGTGAATCAAGTCCACATGACCCTTCAAGTAATCAACATAACCTTAGAGAAATAGCTAGATTCATGGGGAGTTTTGATTTTGATATTTAATGAGTGAGGTTTTAAAAGTGTGTACATGTATATTTTCTTTTAGGGAAATGGCCAAAAACCTTATTGAAAAATAGAGAGAGTACAAGATGGCTTATACCTTCTTGTGACTGTGGGCAAGTCACTATGCTTTTTTGGTCCTCAGTGATTTCATTTATAAAATGAGAGAACTGCTGTAGGTTCTTGGAAGTGTATAGATACTTATAAAATACATGATAATGCTTGCATGTAAATACTCTTTTAATGCATGTGGACTGTTGCTTATCTTTTTTGCTAACTATTATGAAGTGGGCTTAGCTGGAAAAGTGGAGGAGGAACATAAACAGGGATGAGGGGAGGCGCCGCGTGTGGATTGATGATGCCAGTACTCCATGGGCTGAGGGGTCACCCATGGCCTGAAAAATTAAAGCAAAGAAAGGAAGCAGGATCAGAGGGCAGTTCCCAATCTATTTAATCTCATCAGCCAGCAATATTTCAAAGACAATGTTTGGAGATTGACTATTATATATTGTAAGGACATTAAAAAATCTAATATGATGTGTTACCTTCATTTTATAAATAAAATGACATTCATATTTGTAAAATACAGGGAGCATATGAGGAAAAAACCCGTTTCTTTAACAAAACTTATCTTTTGGAAAATTTATCCTATGGGCCTTATTTTCCTCATTTTTCATTGGACTGGTAAGAAAGGGTCACAGGTCCTAGGAGTGGCATTTAGAAATCAGTGAGTCTTTCCAGAATTCATTCTATGATTTTTTTTTTTTTTTTTCTGGAAGAGAGCTAATAAATGAGTGCTCTCCTAGGCTCAAAGTCCCCAGAGCCTCTGTTTAGTTGTGCTCGTGATGGAGGGTTTGGAGGGCAGACCAACTCTTTGTCATCTTCTTAGGGGACCAGTGAGCTGCTGTGTGTGTGGGGAGGGCTTGCAGGAGTGTGAGTGCATTTGGAAACAGTGGGGAGTGCTGAGATGGAACCTTGGAAACCCTGCTGGGATGATCATCTTTAAGATCGAGTTTTACAATTAGCATGGTACGAATAACATAAATAAACTGATGGTGATTTACCTTGCTTTTTTATTTCATTTCCTGGAGTTTTATGACTTGAATTTTGTGAAAATCTCCATTATCAGTCAGCGGGTAGTCCACCCATCTAAAATTATTTGTTGATTGTCTGAGAAATAATTATCCCCCAAGAAAGTCCAGCACCGGCAAACACTGTCTTAATTATTACACAATTCTTATCTTTCCATAGCCTTTTGGCCATGTGTAGCCCTTTGGTGTTCTGATGGTGCTCTTAGCATTGCGATGGTGCTGTCTGCATCTGTCAGTCTACACTTGTTGGGAAAACCTGTTTTCAGGGTACCCGGTTTCCCTCTTTGTGTTGGGGGATGATAATAGTGAGACTGTCATCTCCTGGAGGCAGAGATAATAGCATCCATCCATCGACTTGTCGTGATTTCCTGATGTAACTGCCCTCGACATCCACGTATCTTTAGACCAGGAGCTTCCCACTACCTATAGCCCAAATTCCTTGAGGCGGAGCTGCAGTATATATACTGGCAAATAATCAGTGTTCCTTAAGAGGAAACTGTTAATGGAAAGCATTTTGGAGTATTTCTATTAGAGCGTGTAAGACCTCTAAGCTTTGGCAGCTTTCTGATCGGTCCTCTCATCAGCTAGGAGACCGAAGGCAGCATTGGCCCAGAAGCCACTAAAGTTGGAAAGGGTAATTAGAGGATGTGTCTCCCTTGTTTAGAGTCACTCAGGGGCCTTCAAAGAAATTCCTCTAGTGTTTAGAACAGGTTCGGAAAAGAGGAACCTGGTCTACTCATCTCCTACTGAATGTTGTATATAACTGAGCTTACTTTTTTATTTTTTTAAGTTCTGGTAATGAAGTAGCTTTGAAGATGAGCCTTTCTGTTTTGTGAAGACACAGCCCTCTAGATGGTATAGCAAAGAAAGGGGCCTGGGATAGGTTGAAGAGGTGGTAGCCTGGAGAGCGATGCGCGAATGACTCTCATCTCGGCGGGACGTTTCGTCATCCTCCTCTTCCCGGAAACACAGCGGTCCAGCTTCACCGGAAACCGGAACTCTGCCCATGAAGCGTCTTCATTCCGCCATTCTCTAGGTCTCAATCAATGAAACCATTTAATTGCAGTCATCCGCAGCAAAAATTTTAGCCCATTAAAAAACTTTATCAATGGTCTTGACTTTTCAATCAGTTGCTAGGGGGAGGGTGTTTTTTCTCTAAATAGTTTTCTCCCTCCCCATCGTAATTACTTAATCCAGGGCCCCCACCTTCCTGCCTGGACTTGGACATGGTCCTCCCCTCTACTTCCTTGGACTCTGTCTCTTAGCCCTTCC
This sequence comes from Budorcas taxicolor, assembly GCF_023091745.1. Lineage (NCBI taxonomy): Eukaryota > Metazoa > Chordata > Mammalia > Artiodactyla > Bovidae > Budorcas > Budorcas taxicolor. The sequence goes on from NC_068923.1 coordinate 83,679,075, forward strand.
GGTCTGTTCTCTGTGCCTGTTTGAGGACTTATCTTTTCTTTACCCCAACTCAGACCATCACCTCCACCCAGTGCATCCAGTCTCAGCTCTACTGCCTGAATTTCTCCAGGATTCACCTGCTCCACATGCATTTATTGAGCACCAACAATGCACTAGGCACGTGCTAGGACCTGGGCGTAAGAAAAAGATAAAAGTCTCACTGTTGAGGAACAGTGGTTCTCGTCGAGGAGAGAAAGTGTGGGGGAAGTTCCGGAGTCAGGGAAGGCTTTGCCAAGGAGGTGACCTTGGAACCTGGTCTTGAGGGAATGGAATTCATCACACAAAAGGGATTTCCAAGGAAGAGGAACTGCAAAGAGAGATGAAAGGGCATGGATTTTCGAGGTGTCATGAATTCTGAAGTTAGCTCTGGATGGCCTGAGGGTGGGTGAGCCTGGAGGGGTAGGGCGGAGACAGGCGCTGCAGCCAGGCCTCCTCGCGGTGGTCCTGCTCTCCCCAGCAGACAGCCTCGGTTCCGACTGGGCCGTCTCATGCCCTTTTGGTCCTTTCCCCACCCAGGCCCTCACTCGCGTGCTCCCCCCATTCAGAACATGCCATTTCCCCAGATCTTCCTGTCTTCTAAGATGCAATTATTGTGCCACTTGCTCTAAGGAGACATCCTAGACTTCTTTAACCCTCTTTACGTGCCGTTTGTTTCTAAACTTTTTTGTGTGGTAAAATTACAGACTATAAAATTTACCATTTTAACCACTTTTCAGTGTACAGTGTGACATTAAGTACATTTGCGTTGTGTCTATCACCACCATCCATCTCCAGAACTTTTTCATCTTCCCCAGAGACTCTATACCGCATCCCTCCAGCTTCTGGAAGCCACTGCGTTACTTTCTGTTTCTGTAAATATTACTTCTCTCGATACCTCATGTAAGTGAGGTATATACAATATTTGCCCCTTTGTAAATGGCTTCTTTCACATAGCATAAAGTCTTCAGCTTTCATCCATGTTGTAGCATGTGTCAGAATTTCCTTTCTTTTTAAGGCTGAGTAACACTCCATTATATGTATGTACCACTTTGTTTATCTAATTCACCTGTAGATGGACACCTGGGTTCCTTCTGTCTTTTGACTATCTTGAATAATGCTGCTACTAACAGACGTATGGGTTTGAGTCCCTGTGTTCGGTCCTTTGGGGGTGTTTCTTTAAAAAAATTGTTTTAGACTATGTAACATAATTTGATACGAAATAGTTTCTTATTTATTACTGATATTATTTTATAATACTTTGAATATCTACTAATGGTATGATATAGGCACTTTATGTAGAGAAACAACCTGAGCCACTAATATCAGTTGAGCTCTTATGATCTACCAAGCACTCTTCTGCATGTTTTACACTTAATAACACATTTAATCTTCAGAATAACATGAGAAGAACACTTGCAATCCCCATTTTGCTGACTGAGGAAATGGAGACGCTGAGTGGTTACATAATTTACCCAAGGGCATATAGCAAGTAAGAGGTATATGTTACTAACTTTCAGCTACTCAGAAAGGCAAATATTATCATCTTCACTTATTCAGATGAGAAGATCATCAGTTAAACCACACAGTTAAAAAGCAGCAGAGTTCAAACATAACCCTGGTTTACTTGACTCCTGGGTTCCCTGGGTTGGGAAGATCTGGAGAAGGGAAAGGCTACCCATTCCAGTAGTCTGGCCTAGAGAATTCTCTGGTCTGTATGGTCCATGGGGTTGCAAAGAGTCGGACATGACTGAACGACTTTCACTTTCACTTTCTTTTACCTGACTCTAATTCTCATGCTCTGCAGTGTATTTTTATTTTACTTTAAAACCAGATTGCACATTCTCGAGGGGAAAACATCCTAAGTATGACACATTTCCAAGTATATAATCAGTGATCACTAAATATGTGATTTCTCATTGTTAGGTTAATGAGTGGATGAATGCATAGGATTTAAGGAAAGGACATCACACTTTTGAATGGAGATGAGGCATTTGAGGACAGGGGATTGGGAAGACATCATTTAAAACAATACTTTCATGAAGACATTAGTGCTCAATAGCTGTTGTTTTTCCAAATCTGTAAGTAAGTCATAATACATGGAATGCAGTGTTTCAAATGCTGCATCCCATGAAAAAAAGTCATTGATGATTCACAGAGTTACACTGCTCTTGTGAATTATTAATGTTTGCTAGTGGGATGAGAAGCCCCAAACTCCCACCAGGCTGCTGCTTCTGCTCCTGCCATGGAGGGGGGCCTTTTCTGTGAAGAGAGGAGACCTTGGGGGAAGCCAGGCTGGGAGGGGATGGCTGATGGAGAGTCAGCGTGAGGATGGACGGCCCCAGTGGGAGGAGGGCACACGTGAATTGACAAGTAGGATCCATCCATTATATAAAAATAAACAATAAGCAACTTTTGAATCACGGTGCTGTATTTCCTTCTGGGATTCAAATGACTATACAAACCACTTGAGCTTCATTTTTATGGTTTATGAAGCTCAAGGGAATTATATGCTCATAATTTATAGCTGCTTGTTTCACGTAGTGTTTATGGCTCCGTATGCTATGTATGATGATATCGTGTGCATGCCTGTACACAGGCTTTAATTAATGACCTGGAGATTATCCTTGGCTTGACTTATTGATGTCTCTGTGTTGGAAAACATGTGCTCACATGCTGAAAATAAGAGCAGCTCAGGGCCACGAGCAGTAGCCTTGAAATTTGGAGTGAAATTTCACGCCACTCTATGCTTATCCCAGGTGCAGATTCAGTATTTGGAATTCTTCATAGGTTGTGCACCTTTCAAGCTCATCCTCTAAGCTTCTACAAGTGAATCAATTGAAAGTTGAATTAGGTTCTAAGTCTCTTTGAGTCTGTTCTTTTCTATATTTTTTGGAGAGTGCAATGGACATAAAAGTTGTCATTTCTTTCTTAGTTATTCTTTCTTTGAGAAGCAGAGAGTCTTCTTCATTCTGTGCAGTTGGGGGAGGGATGGTGTCCTGCTATGGAATTTGCAGAGATGTCTTTAGGGCTCCATGTGTAAAGAGAAGAGGGAAGAAAAGGGATGCAATTTTACTTTCTCCTTTAGAGTAGCTCTGCTAAAGCTATAGTTTAGACTGTCGAAGTGACTTAATTAGATCTAGTTCCGCAATTTTCAAACTTTAAAAAACTTAGAGACCCCCCTCTTTAAAGAAAAGCAAGTGTAGATATCAAAAGATAAAACAGATAAATGAGCAACTGCCTTTGTCCCTTTGGCCAGGTGACAGGCAGAGTGTACAGCAGTTCAAGTATGAACTGTGGCACTGGACAACTTGAGTTCAGGTCCCGACTCGTCCCACTTACTTAGGAGCACAAGTTATTTAATCTTCTTGTGTCTCCATTGCTCCATCTATAACATGGGGAAGATAATAACACTTCTCTTATGGCACTGTTGATATAAGTTACATTTTTATGCCATGCCTTGAAAGTGAAAGTCACTCAGTCATGTCTAACTCTTTCAACCCTGTGGATTATACAGTCCAAGGAATTCTTCAGGCCAAAATACTGGAGTGGGTAGCCTTTCCCTTTTCCAGGGGATCTTCCCAACTCAGGGATTGAACCCAGGTCTTCCTCATTGCAGGCAGATTCTTTACCAGCTGAGCCATCAGGGAAACCCAAGAATACAGGAGTGGGTAGCCTATCTCTTCTCCAGTGGATCTTCCTGACCCAGGAATCGAACTTGGGTCTCCAGCATTGCAGGCGGATTCTTTACCAACTGAGCTATGAGAGAAGACCCCAGGCCATGTCTTACAAGTGGTATTAATACTATCAGCTACTGTTATTGTTATGTAAACTGCTCAAGCCTTGGTGCAACAGCCTGAAAACTTTGAGTTCTTCAAACATATATTGAACACCTGCCTTGTGCCAGGTCTAAGTACTGGAGGGAGAGTGGTGAACTAAGCAAAGTCTGCTTTACTGGCTCTTGTATTCAGGTGGTCTAGCCCAGGGGTTGGCAACTTTTTTCTGAAAAGGGTTGGGAATGTAAGCGTTTTAGGCTCTGAAGACTGTACTGTCTCTATCACGGCTCAGCTCTGCAGTTGCAACACTAAGCAGCCCTAGACACTATGCTAAGAACAGGAAGTGGGCTGGATCTGGCCTCATGGCAGAGATTTGCCTCTTCCTGGTCTAATCTAACCTCTCCTTTATAAACAAGAAAATTGAAGCCCAGGTCACACAGAAGTGGCCAAATCAAAACCAGAGTGCTGTTTCAGACAACCTAAACTGTACTCTGAGACATTACTTTGCCAACAAAGCAGAGACATTACTTTGCCAACAAAGGTCCATCTAGTCGAGGCTATGGTTTTTCCAGTAGTCATGGATGGCTGTGAGAGTTGGACTATAAAGAAAGCTGAGCGCCAAAGAATTGATGCTTTTGAACTGTGGTGTTGGAGAAGACTCTTGAGAGTACCTTGGACTGCAAGGAGATCCAACCAGTCCATCCTAAAGGAAATCAGTCCTGAATAGTCATTGGAAGGACTGATGCTGAAGCTGAAACGCCAATACTTTGGCCACCTGATGTGAAGAACTGACTCATTTGAAAAGACCCTGTTGCTGGGAAAGATTGAAGATGGTAGGAGGAGGGGATGATAGAGGATGAGATGGTTGGATGGCATCACCAATGCAATGAATGTGAGTTTGAGTAAGCTCCGGGAGTTGGTGATGGACAGGGAGGCCTGGCATGCTGCAGTCCATAGGGCTGCAGAGTTGGACATGACTGAGCGACTGAACTGAACCAAAGCTGTACTCTTTCACTCTGCCATACTCTCTGGTGCACTGGCTCTGTAAGGGCCCTGTCTTCTTCCCTCCTATCTTCTATTAAGCACAGAAAGCTGGATGAAGAAGGTGACCAGGAGCCTTACCAGCAGATCCTATGATTTACTAGCTTTTGTACCTGTTTTCAGATTGGTGTATTTGCTCACTCAACAAATAATTTATCAAGTGTTTATTGTGTCCTAGATAAGTAGTTAGCAAAGCAGGCAAAGATCCCTGCCCTCAAATACAGACACAGACACAGAGAGCAGACTTGTGGACACAGCAAGGGAAGGGGAAGGTGGGATGAATTGAGAGAGTAGCATTGATATATAAACACTACCATGGGTAAAATTGGAGAAGGAGATGGCAACCCACTCCAGTATTCTTGCCTGGAGAATCCCATGGACAGAGGAGCCTGGTGGGCTACTGTCCATGGGGTCGCAAGAGTCAGACATGACTTAATGACTAAACCACCACAAACCATGTGTGAAATAGATCCCTAAAGCAAAGCTGCTGTATAACACAGGTCGCTCAGCTCGGTGTTCTGCAATTGTCTAGAGGGGAAGGATGGGGGTTTGGGAGGGAGGCTCACGAGGATGGCTGATTCATGCAGTTGTATGGCAGAAACTAACACAGCATTGTAAAGCAGTTATTCTCAAATTGAAAAAAAAAAAAAGATCCCTGCCCTCTTGGAGCTTCCATTCTAGAGGAGATGAGGGAGACAGTATACAATACACACAACAGGTAAGTAATTAGGTGATGAGGATCAGGAATGTAGGGGTAGGCTGTAGGGCTTCCTGGTTGGTTAGAGTAGACCTTGTAGAGAAGGTGAAATTGTTATGGAATCAAACTTGGGTCTTCTCCTCTGCACACAGTAAAGCCAACTTGCTGACACTATGTTGTGGTGAAGGAAACTCCAGTGTTTATTGCAGGTCCAAGGCAAGAACCTGCAAGGAATCCAAGGCAGCTAGTGCCCCAAACACCTAAACTCCTTGATGGATTTCAGTAGGGAATTTTTAAAGGCAGGGTGGGGAGGGGCATCCTAACCAGCTCATGCACGGTTCTCCAGTTGGTTGAAGGTGAAGTAACAAGGGAAGTGACATTATCAGTCCTCAGGCTCCAGGATCTCCAGCAAAGAGGTCCAACCAGTCCATCTTAAAGGAAATCAGTCCTGAATATTCATTGGAAGGACTGATGTTGAACCTGAAACTCCAATACTTTGGCTACCTGATGCGAAGAGCTGACTCATTTGAAAAGACCCTGATGCTGGGAAAGATTGAAGGCCAGAGGAGAAGGGGATGACAGAGGATGAGATGGTTGGATGGCATCACCTACTCAATGGGCATAAGTCTGAGCAAACTCTGGGAGTTGGTGATGGGCAGGGGGGCCTGGTGTGCTGCAGTCCATGGGGTCCCAAAGAGTTGGACACGACTAAGTGACTGAACTGAACTGAACTGAGGCTCCAGAAGGCCTGGGGGCTATGTGCTCATGGTCAAGTGGTTAACATTTTCCATTTTTGGAAGTTTTCGAATCAACTCAAAAAACATGCATCAGATGCTATTGTCTAGGTCCTTCAGAGAGGAGCTAAAGCAGAGGATATGGGGGAGGAGTCTGTCCCAGGAAGGCCCCATAAGTTCCTGCTCAGTGACAAAATTTGAGAAAAGCCTTGAGGGAGTCAAGAATATTCGCAGAATGAAACCAGGGGAAGGGCCTTCCTGGCAGAGGGAACTGATGGAGCGGAGAGAGGGTATCCAGGCAAGAGAGTTGGAAGAATGGCAAATAGGTCAGAAGTGCTGGAGAGGAGTATGTGAGGGAGCATAGGCGGAGTGGAGGTGACATGGAGCAGAGGCCGAGGTCAGTGGGGAGGCACCGCGACATTCTGGACAGAGGACGGCTATGCTCCTGGAGCATGGACTCGCTCCTGTTTCTCTTGAGGCTGCAGTGTAAGAAGGAGGCTGGTGAGGAGGCTGTAGCATCAAGGCAGACAAGAGGGGACATTGGCTCAGCCCCAGGGATAGCTATGGGTGGGGAGAGCGAGAGGATGTCAGAGTCTGGATGCCTATTTTGAATGATATGCGTTTCCAGCATTTTGAAGGTGGAGTGTGAAGAATGAGAGGAGTTAAAGACGCCCGTGTGCTTACAGGATTCCCGAGCTAATCACACAGCCCAGGACACTTCTCTGATGCCTGGGACAATTGAGGTCCAGAGAGCTGTCCCTCTGTTCGGGGCAACTCTACCTCCCTCTTCTGTTCCCCGTCGCCTCCCCGTGTTTGTCTTCTTCCTGCTTCCCTGATGCTGCAGAGCTAGGTGCCCCTTCTCTGTCCTTTCGCGGTCATTCTCTTTTTACTTCCTCCTGCCATGAAGTGTCCGTCTCTGTTTAAGAACTCCCCTTGTAGGTTAGCTCTCTGAGGCTCCTACCATAGTGCTTGATACACTGTAGGTGGTTAGTTAATGCCTGTTGTGTGGATATGAGTTTGGGCAAACGCTGGGAGATGGGGAAGGACAGGGAAGCCTGGCATGCTGCCGTCCACGGGGTCGCAGAGTCAGACACGACTTAGCAACAACAATGAAGAAGTAAATTTTTTCAAATAGTCTCCAAATTTCCGGCCATTCTGAAGTCTCCTTTATAAGCTATCCTGTTATAGTTCTTTTGCTGCCTTTCCCTCCTGTGTTGTCTTTCTTTCGTTTCTCATGGAATCTTTACTTGGACTTGCTTCGTATTTTCTACTATAAGAGTTTCCCCTGGGCCTGTCACATTGAAAGGAAAAGTCCTTTGATTTTCATTTTAAATTACATCCGTTAAACAGTAACACATCAGGCAGTAAGGCATTTGATATTTTAAATCTCTCTTTTTACTTTCTTTTGGTTTCTCAACAGGTCTCTCGGGGGGCATTCAAGCTCCGAGTGTCTTGAAATTCTGCCAGGACTGGGGCACGGTTGCTGTGGTGTGTGTAATCCTTGCATGTGTGAAGTGCAGCTGGAGAACGCAGCGTTTACTCACGCCCAGAGTGTAATACATCTGTCTACGCCCGGCCTTCTCCTTTGCCATTACGCTTAGTTGAGCATGTGCTGTAAAAACTACCAGGTGTTAACCATCTAGGCAACCGAGCCCTGACTAAATCTTCTCAGGATGAAGATGCACCTGCTGGAAGCATCTTCCAGAACTGCAAATTCACACAACCCTTTGCTTTTAGCTGAATTATTGCTCCAAATCCTGCAAGCCAAAAAAGGACAGCATCAGGGTAGAGTACACAATGGGTAAAACACCCATTATCTGCAGTGACTTGAAAGATTTTTATTCTTATTGCATATTTTTATTCTTTGAAGGATGTGTGAGTCTTTTTATTGCCTTAAAAGGGCTGGGAGGTAGCAATAGATTATTGGTTGCCATATTTTTGGCTTTATGACTCACTGATCATAGTCTCATTCTTTTGAGTCCAATGATAAAGTAATAGATAATATTTATTGACTGGTACCATGCTGAGTGTCCTACATGTGTGTTTAATCATCACAACCCTAAGATAGGTGCTATTATTATTATTCCCATTTTACATTTGAAGCATGAAGTTAAGTAAGTGACCCCCGGACACTGTCTGTGGAGCCCAAGACACACTTGTTCTCACCAAATGGTATTTGCATATCTACAGGCTCTCTGGTCTTGTGCAGGCTCATATTCAGTTTTTCCTCATTATATTTTAAATTCTGATCCTTTTGGGGATACAGAGTAAATCTTGATAAACCCTAAAGTTAATTTGTGTTTCATTTGGTGGATGATATTTTATAAAAACTTCCAAATTTTATGTATCACTATAGCACTTACAAAATATTTGAAAGATAATATCTCCCTTACTTTTAGTGTTCTGTGGATACTTACTCTTCTATAATCAGAGTCATGCTGATCATCTTAAAAGCAGAGAAAAGCTTCCTTGTCCTTCTTTTTCCTTTTAATTCTCCCCAAGTCGAACCTCTTGTCACATCTATTGCTTCACAGTATTCACAATAATTTCATATCTATTATTGGATTTAATCCTCAAATCAGTTATCTGAGGTAGATGCTATTTTCCTAATTTTTCTGTTGAAATTGAGTCTCAGCGACTGATTTGACTTGTCAGAGAGATGAGGCAGAAGGGAAATCAGAGAGATTTGAAGTCTGGGAAAGATTCAGCCTACCATCTCTGGCTTTGAAGGTGAATGGCCCCAAGCCTGGGAAGATGAGCAGCCTCAAGAAGCTGAGATCAATCCCTGGTCAAGAGCTGTCAAGGAAATGGGGATCTTAGTCCTACAACCTCAGGGACCTGACTTCACCCCTAGCGCTTCCAGAGAGGAAAGCAGTACCTTGATCTCAGCCTTGTGAGACACCTAGAGAGAACCAGCTGAGCTTTGCTGTGTCTGGACTCCTACCTCATGGAGCTCACTGGAAAATAAATATACAGTTTTAAGCTGCTAAATTTGTGATGATCAGTTATAATGACAATAGAATACAAATACAGTCCCATATTGTTTGCCAACAAAGGCCCGTATAGTCAAGGCTATGGTTTTTCCAGTAGTCATGTATGGATGTGAGAGTTGGACTATAAAGAAAGCTGAGCGCTGAAGAATTGACGCTTTTGAACTGTGGTGTTGGAGAAGACCCTTGAGAGTCCCTTGGACTGCAAGGAGATCCAACCAGTCCATTTTAAAGGAAATCAGTCCTGAATGTTCATTGGAAGGACTGGTGCTGAAACTGAAACTCCAACACTTTGGCCACCTGATGTGAAGAACTGACTCCCTGGAAAAGACCCTGATGCTGGGAAAGATTGAAGGCAGGAGGAGAAGGGGATGACAGAGGATGAGATGGTTAGATGGCATCACTGACTCAATAGACATGAGTTTGAGTAAACTCTGTGAGTTGGTGCTGGACAGGGAAGCCTGGCGTGCTGCAGTCCATGGGGTTGCAAAGGGTCAGACATGACTGAGTGACTGAACTGAACTGAACTGATTGTTTCCATGGGCTTTCTGGACAGCACACAGCACTGTGGTCTCTGAAAGTGAGAATATTATCTGCCCTGGGTGTGCCCAAGATAATCCACTTAGGTCACAAAGAAACCTCAACTCTTATAGTTTTGTGTTGTTTTTATAGTGTAATTAATGTATTGGTACAGTAGAATATTTATAATGCATATATGTGTTGTCTGCTCAATTGTTTTTTATTGATAGGGTTACATGATCAAAGAAGGATGTTAAACAGTGACCTAGGAGAGAAGCGAGTGGAGTATCAGGTCAGCATGTTTCAGTGGAAAGCTCCCTGTGTTTGGAGTTAGAGAGATGGATTTCGTTTCCACCTATGATGGAATCAGCCTGGTGGCTTTGGCTCAGCCACTTCACATTTGTGGCTCACACTTCCCCATGGAACCTGAGGAAGATTTCTTGAGCTTCCTTGAGAGTATAGTGATGCCATATTGATGTCCAAATTAGTAACTACCATTTTTGAACCATGTCTTTGTTCTGATTGACGAAAAGAGAAACATAGACCAAAAAACAGGTTTTACTGAGTTGGCTGATTGTTCGAACAAGTTGATCACTGTGTTTGACTGAGTTTACTTAATACAGTAAGCTACATCTAGACAGGTATTTTTCTGATTCACTTCCTAAGTTTACCAACCTCTAATCTGGTACTTCACATCAGATTAATAAGATTTTGCAGAATCAATGGATAGACTTAGGTAGAAAAAAAATTTAATGAGAAGCATTAATAATATAATTTTAATTATTTGCTTATTACCAGGGCCCAGTAATAATACTGGCCCCCTGGTTTCTGTTAGACCACAGAATCTCAGGGAGATTGGCAGTAAAATTGATATCTCTAGGCATATTCTAACAGGACTGTCATTTCATAATATGGCTCCATGTATATTGCACATATTATGTGACAGATGTTATTCTAAGTACTTTCTTTTTCTATGTTAACTCAATGTTCACAACAACAATGTTGCTTTAGTACAATATTACTCCTTTATTACGAGGGGGTAAAGCAAAGGACAGAGAGGTTAAAGAACCTACCACAGCTCACACAACTAGTTGGGAGGGAAGGGATGGAAGTGCAGGAGGCTGACTGCAGAGTCTGTGCCCATCACCACTAGGCACTGTTGCTTCTCCATGGTAGGAGGTTATGAGGTAGGCTTAGGAGGACTCTTCTCCTGAGTTCTTTGAGCACAAGTATTTCTTAAACTTCTAATCAGGAAAAACTGAGGACCACCTTTCCTCCCCAAGGACTCAGAGCAGGAGACGAGAGTGGGAGAACCCAGAGCGGGCTGTCTAGGGTTGCTATAGAGACAAGCAGTGAGGAGAGCATGGCACCAAGAACTCTCTGGCCTTGGGAAAATTAATCAAGCTTTCTGAGCCACAGTTCCCTCATATGTCAGCATGGAGCTGACAAGCCTACAGGATGAGGCTGTAGAGGATGAAGTGAAATAATGAATGTTTAACATTGCTTCAGGCATGGAACATAGCAGGTGCTTAATGAGACTGTCGAACTACACTGCACCCCTGTCTGAATGGCTCTTGAGCCCAAAAGGTGTTAATACACAGAAAAGAGGGTGTGACCTACTGACTGTGGCACAGCTTTGGCTACACGGAGCTTGAGTGTACCATGGCCGAAGCCTCTCCCATGAGCTGCCTCCCTCCTGGCCTTCTGTCTTCCTGTGTTCTGACCTCTTTCCAGGACTTCACAATCCCCCAGCATCCTCAGCTGGGAACCTCACCTGCCTCCAGAGAACTGCTGAGATGTGTCGCGTCTGCCTCTCTACAGCCAGCAGGACTCATCTTCCTCTTTGCTTCCTCATGGTTAAAGATTTAGCTATGGAGAAGGAAATGGCAACCCACTCCAGTATTCTTGCCTGGAGAGTCCCAGGGGCAGAGGGGCCTGGTGGGGTGGCGTCTGTGGGGTTGCACAGAGTCGGACACAACTGAAGCGACTTAGCAGCAGCAGCAAAGATTTAGCTCAGGGTCTCATTACTAGGCTTAGATTATAGGCACAGCCTCTTAACCTGTCTCCCCAACTCCACATCCGCTGTATTCCTGCAGGTTATCTGTCCAAAACACAAGCCAACATGTTGCTTCCCCATGAAAACCTCCTTTTCTCTTTGTACTGCTCTCAGTGAGGCTGTATGTAATCTGGAGCCTTTTGTGGTCACACCCTGTCCAGGAACAAGATGTGCGCTTGGCCAAAGTGCCTTATTATCTCCAGATAAATGAATGTGATGTGGCCGCTGGATAGGGTGCTTCAGCAACTGAGTAAGGGGGCCACCAACATGGGTTGCTTAGAATAACTGGTGAGAGATAGAAGGTGACTAGCTATCAATAACCTCAGATATGCAGATGACACCACCCTTATGGCAGAAAGTAAATAGGAGCTAAAAAGCCTCTTGATGAAAGTGAAAGAGGAGAGTGAAAAAGTTGGCTTAAAGCTCAACATTCAGAAAACGAAGATCATGGCATCTGGTCCCATCACTTCATGGGAAATAGATGGGGAAACAGTGGAAACAGTGTCAGACTTTATTTTTTTGGACTCCAAAATCACTGCAGATGGTGACTGCAGCCATGAAATTAAAAGACGCTTACTCCTTGGAAGAAAAGTTATGACCAACCTAGATAGTATTTTCAAAAGCAGAGACATTACTTTACCAACTAAGGTCCTTCTAGTCAAGGCTATGGTTCTTCCTGTGGTCATGTATGGATGTGAGAGTTGGACTGTGAAGAAGGCTGAGCACCGAAGAATTGATGCTTTTGAACTGTGGTGTTGGAGAAGACTCTTGAGAGTCCCTTGGACTGCAAGGAGATCCAACCAGTCCATTCTGAAGGAGATCAACCCTGGGATTTCTTTGGAAGGAATGATGCTAAAGCTGAAGCTCCAGTACTTTGGACACCTCATGCGAAGAGTTGACTCATTGGAAAAGACTCTGATGCTGGGAGAGATTGGGGGCAGGAGGAGAAGGGGACGACCCAGGATGAGATGGCTGGATGGCATCATGGACTCGATAGACGTGAGCCTGAGTGAACTCCAGGAGATGGTGATGGACAGGGAGGCCTGGCGTGCTGCGATTCATGGGGTTGCAAAGAGTCGGACACGACTGAGCGACTGAACTGAACTGAGTGGCAATCTTCACCAGGGCCATAGATTTCTCCTTCCTTTTGACCTTCCACCTTTTAAACACTTCATCGTCACAAACTTTCCCACCAAAGTGTACATAAGAAGAACAAAAACAAGCCTTTGAGAATTTGCTGAACCCTGGGAAGGGCTCTGAAGACAATCTCCATGTTCAGAATCTGAGAAATACTCACTATATAAGCTTTGCTTCTCCATACACAGTTTGTAGGCCTGAGATCCTTTTGGTCACTAGACTATAATTTAATATATTTAAAAGGAATGTATTAATAAATATCTTCATGACTTCTCAAATATAGATACCATAATCTTCATCACTACTTTGTTTACAACTAAAAAATACATTTAAATGTTCATTTGTTTTATTAGTAGAATCTAATCATGTCATTCCCTGCTAATTTCTTCCCATTGCTTAGCAAGAGATCAAAACTTTACTTATTTGTTAAATTAAAATCTTTTCTATAATACTAATTGCATGTTAGTCATTATTCTAAGAACTTTACAAATCATAGTTCATGAATAGTCCCAGGTATGTACTATTATTATCATCCTGATTTTGCAGATGCAGAAACTGAAGCCCAGGAGGGCTAAGTAGCCATCTGCGGCAACACAGCTGGTAAGGCTTCATGATCTGACTCCTGCCTGGCCCATAGACCTCATCTCATTGCTCCCTCTCACTCTTTCTTTCTGGTCATCTGTATATTTTGTGCACATATAATCCTAAAAGATGATGCTGTTAAAGTCCTGCACTCAATATGCCAGCAAACTTGGAAAACTCAGCAGTGGCCACAGGACTGGAAAATGTCAACTTTCATTTCAATCCCAAAGAAGGGCAATGCCAAAGAATGTTCAAACTACCACACAATTGCACTCATTTCACATGCTGACAAGGTAATGCTCAAAATCCTTCAAAGTAGGCTTCAGTAGTATGTGAACTAAGAACTTCCTGATGTACAGGTAGATTTAGAAAAGGCAGAGGAACCAGAGATTAAATTGCCAACATCCATTGGAAAAAGCAAGGGAATTTCAGAAAAACCTCTACTTCTGCTTCAGTGACTATGCTATAAAGTCTTTGACTGTGTGGATCAAAACAAACTGTGGGAAATTCTTAAAGAGATGGGAATACCAGTCCATGTTACCTGCCTCCTGATAAACCTGTATGCAGGTCAAGAAGCAACAGTTAGAACTAGATATGGACCAACAGATTGTTTCCAAATTGGGAAAGGATTACATCAAGGCTGAATATTGTCACCCTGCTTATTTAACTTGTATGCAGAGTACATCATGCAAAATGCCAGCCTGGGTGAATCACAAGCTGGAATCAAGATTGCTGGGAGAAATATCAGTAACCTCAGAAATGCAAATGATACTACCCTAAAGGCAGAAAATGAAAAGGAGCTAAGAGCTTCTTGATGAAGGTGAAAGAGGAGAGTGAAAAAACTGGTTTAAAAGTCAACATTCATAAAACTAAGATCATGGCATCTTATCCCCTCACTTCATGGCAAATAGATGGGGAAAAAATGGAAGCAGTGACAGATTTTATTTTCTTGGGCTCTAAAATTACTGCAGATGGTGACTGCAGCCATGAAATTAAAAGATGAAATTAAAAGCTGTGACAAACCTAGACAGTGTATTGGAAAGCAGAGACATCACTTTGCTGACAAAGGTCCATATTGTCAAAGCTATGGTTTTTCCAGTAGTCACATATAGATGTGAGAGTTGGACCATAAAGAAGGCTGATCACTGAAGAATTGATGCTTTTTTTTTTTTTTTAAGAATTGATGCTTTTGAACTGCGGTGTTGGAGAAGACTCTTGAGAGTCCCTTGGACTGCAAGAAGATCAAACCAGTCAATCCTAAAGGAAATCAACCCTGAATCTTCATTGGAAGGACTGGTGCTGAAGCTAAGGCTCCAGTACTTTGGCCACCTGATATGAAGAGCCAACTCATTTGAAAAGACCCTGATGCTGGGAAAGATTGAGGGCAGGAGGAGAAGGGGACGACAGAGGATGAGATGGTTGGATGGCATCACTGATTCAATGGACATGAGTTTGAGCAAGCTCCAGGAGATTGTGAAGGATAGGGAAGACTGGCCTGCTGCAGTCCATGGGGTCACGAAGAGTCAGACACTAGTGAGTGACTGAACAACAAATGATGGGCCTGGAATATATTCTTTCCCACTTTTCATTAGTTAGTTCCCAGAAGTGGAAATATTATATTACGAACATACTTGGAAGGGGCAGAATTCTAACAGCTGCAATTCCCTTGACAGACAGAATAATAAATCTTAATCAAAGGGTCTAATGTGGTTTTGGCTTACCTCCTGCACATCTGTGCTTCCTTCAGTCTTCCCTATCTCTGCTGGCGGACCCCCATTCACCCTTATGTTCTTTTTCCTCCTTTGTGTTGGGAGGATTGCTGTTCATCTGTCCAGTCTCTTTTCGCCGTCTCTAGAACCACTATTCATCCTTGTGTTCTGGCTTCCTCATCTGGGTATGGAGGACCACTGTTCACCCTTGGGTTTTCTCTTCCCCATCACTGCTGGGAGGACCACCATATATCCGTGTGTTGAGGCTTAGTCCTTTGGAGCTTTCCTTGACTCTTCTCTTTCTCCTTTACTCCACATCCCATCCTGTCTGTTCCAGCTTCATAACCTGTCCTGAATCTAACCCCTTCTCTCATCCTAACTACTGCCAGGTTAATCCCAGTCACTAGCACCTCAGGTGGGCTTCCCCTTGGACGCTTTGTGTTTACTTGCTAATTCCTCTGAAGCGTTCTTCCCAGATCTGCCCGTGGCTGCTCTTTCTTACTCTTCATGATCCTGCTCAGACTTTATCTCCTTAGAGAGGCCTTTCTGTCCCCAATGCTCTCTCTTTCATAACCCTGTTGATTTTCCATCATGGCACCTGACTTATTTCCTTTTTTTTAAAAAACTACGTATTTAATTTGCCTTTTTGTTCTCTTTCTAGGATGTACGGGGATTCAGCACCTGGAAAAATATCTTATACATAGTAAACGTTTGTTAACTATTTGGAACAGTGGATGAATGAATTATTGTAGAATTAAAAATGAATATGGGAGAAGAGGGAGTCAGATATTTCCAGGAAGATTTCTGCCAAGAGCAGCAGGGAGCGAGAAGGCATTCCACCATGGGGTAATTCCCTTCCCTTCTTAGCAAGAGGGAATGCAGCTACTCAAGGAACACAGTCAGCCCTGTTGGGTGAGCCCTCCCCACCGCTCTCTGTTTTATACACCCATTGCTGGCCCACTGGGTCCCCCATCCTGCTGGCTAGAGGCTAAGGGACGAGCACTGCTTTGCCGTCACTAAGCAGAGCAGCTGTGCTTTTCTCCCTTCCCTGGTGCGAGGGTCTCGTCCCTGGGCACAGGCTTACAGCAGCTTGGGGCCTGGGATGCTCGTCCCTCTCTGGATGGTCAGGGAGCAGTGCAGAGCCTGTTTGTCCAGTTGGGAGTAAGGTCCTGGGGGAGATACTCAGTAGTTTGGCTGAATCGCAGAGCCTCTCAGCGAAACCCTCCAAGGAGTTTCCGCTCAGGCCTCCCAGGGAAGAGCAGTGATTTGCAGCCATTTCAGGCCTCTTTATATTCCAGTTTTATCTCTCCCCATTGATTTTGCCATTTGTAGCTTATAATAAAAATGAGGCGAGTGGGTACAGATGGAGCAGTTACTAGATGCTTCTCTGTTCTGTAGCCAGGGCACTCCTGGGGAATCAGATGCATGGGTGTTTGCTTCCTTAACTCTTCTCTGGGTTTCACCAAGTCAAGGTCGCCCAGAAGATGGTTCTCGATTCTGTTGACTGGTTCATATTGCACAGAGTGAAATAAGATAAAAAAGAGTTAGGGCCACTCCTAACATAAAAGCTGAAAGGAGAACATAAGTATATGAGTGGTGACCATTTGTACTAATTTTATGAATATACTTTGCTAAAACAGGGTGAAGAATACATTACGTTGGAAAAACTTCCCTCTACCAAGTTCTTAGGGGGCAATAAATTGTTTATTTTGTTGCAGCTTGATCATGATGCTGGCATCATAAAGAAGGTTGACATTTATTTTGCTGTAAGAAAACTCGAGATACATATGGTGATATGTCATTTATGTAGAGGCCAGTCTGGAACACAGCTTTGGTCTAAAAAGGTAAGTGGAAAAGGCCTTAAGGATATGAGGCAGGAGAGTCATGTTTGTGCATGAAATCCGGGGCTCTTCATTACTTATTCTCAATTCCCACATAGTATTCTAGCCTCAACATTTGCAGTGTCTTTTGTCCCCAGCCCAGAGCAGCTAAGAAAGAGCAGATTGGGAGAGGGCAGGGAAGTTACAAGTCACAATCATACTAATGGAAGAGGGAAATGACAGTTGACAGCAAGGGAGGGGACAGCAAAACTCGGCTCGCAGGGCAGGACTGCTCTAGACTAGTTCAGAATTGTTGACCTTTGTCTGCAAGTCCAGGAAAGACTGTGCGGGGATTGCCTTTAGGCACCACATACAGGAAGGGGACGTCGGAGGGAATAACTCCAGGAGGACGTGAATCTCTAAATGTTGTTCATCAATTTACCAAGTCAGAGAGCTCTACCTGGGAAGGAAGCTGGGATAGGAAGCTGGGCAAATGTTGCTTGGCTCAAGATAGATGCTGGAGGACCAAGAGTTGGTCTCCAAGGTATGTGGGCATGAGTGTTGAGGAGAGGTGCACTGAGGTCCATGTGGGTGGTCAGGCTGATTCAGAAGCTAAGTTGAAGAGTTAGGCTTGTGGTGGCTGAGTTTCTCTCACATAAAGTAATTAGCCTCCAATTAAAATAAATCAATTTATATTAAAAAAAAATTAACTGCTGCAGACTGGTACCTTCCACATGCTTGCTCTACGGAGGGAGCACAGTGACTTTAGGGCATGTGGCGTATGCAGTATACAATGCCTTTTAATCTAGATACAGAAAGAAATTAAGCTTTAGTTAAACAAATATTGACAGTGGCATTAGTGTGACTTATAAATAGATATACGTATTTTCAGGGGGTGCTCAAATCAAGTACAAAATGAAAAGTGCTTGAAAATGACCAGTGTACAGAATAATCTGGCTCTCTCAAGCAGTCTGCATGGATTCTTTCGGTTTCTTGCCTCTGCACACTTATCTGTATCCATAGCCTCATTTCCGCCTTCACTCTTTCTGCTATTGAGAGATCTTTCAGTGGAAGGGATGGCCTTCTTTCTGAAGGTGATTCTTTCTCCTGCATTTAGGGTCCCAGTCCTACAAGTCAATATTGAATACTTCCTCCATAAATCTGTTCTCTTTGTACTGACACATTTAATCTTTTGTGCTAAACTTACGAATAGTCCCACAACTCTTGCATTTTTAGAAACCTTCTCCAGTTCTTCATCCTGAATCTACTGCCTTCCGCCCTGCCACACCCCATTCCTGTCAGGAGGTTTTGAGAGGAGCCCAGGCTCCCTGCACACACTCTCGCTCTTCCTTGACTTCCGCCTACCTCTCCTGAAATCTGGATCCTGCCCCAGCATCCCAGGGAAGCTGCCTCAGCTGTTAACGCTGACTCTAACCACCAGTAATGACCTAATGCCAAACCCACCGTGCACTTTTACGGCTTTTTCAAACCACTTTTCTTTTGACATCTTAACCATTCCTTCTTTTTGAATGTCTCCTTTCAGTTTATCTCTAGTTGTTAACCCTCATGACCACCTACCTGGGAAACCATCTCTTTCAGGTCAAAAATGAAAAACATCATCTTTGGCCTAAGCTGGTTCCTCTGTCTGTATCTCCCTTTCTTGCTGAATGCCAGCACCATCTGCTCTGTCACCTGAGGCTGAGCTTCCACTCTCTCTACTGATGAAAAGACGTTCTTCATTTCTATTCTTGTGTTATGATTTCTATCATTTCCTTCTGTTTCTTTTTCTTTGAATTTCCATCGCCTTGCTTACATTTCCCATCTTTTCTTGTATGACGTGAAATGAACGTTGCTCAGTCGTGTCCGACTCTTTGCGACCCCAAGGACTATACAGTCCATGGAATTCTCCAGGCCGGAATACTGGAGTTGGGTAGCCTTTCCTTTCTTCAGGGGATCTTCCCAACTCAAGGACTGAACCTAGGTCTCCCGCATTGCAGGCGGATGCTTTACCAGCTGAGCCACCAGGGCAGCCCACCAACTTTCTTCGTTAGTGCCCTTTACCTGTTATGTACGCAGTCACTCAGTCGTGTCTGACTCTTTGCGACCCCATGGACTGCAGCCCGCCAGGCTCCTCTGTCCATGGGATTCTCCAGGCAGGAATACTGGAGTGGGTTGCCATGCCCTCCTCCAGGGAATCTTCCCAACCCAGGGATTGAATCCAGGTCTCTTGCCTTGCATGTGGATTCTTTATCGTCTGAGCCTCTAGGGAAGCTCAAGAATACTGTATGGGTAGCCTTCCAACTCAAATATGAGCTGGAATTTGAGTATGGTTCTGATGATTTTTTTTTTTCTGTACAGACTGTTTTTTCTGGTCTTTTGTCACACCTAGTAATTTTTGTTGAAAGACAGGCGTGTTGTTTTGGGAACTATGAATTGAGTGAAATAGGCTTTTAGGGGGAGGATTTATGTTAATCTGGGTAGGAGTTGGGCTGTGTTTAACCTTTATTTCAGCTGTATGTGCCAGAGGCTTCAGTTTCCTTTAGTTCTTGTTTTTGTTCTCCTTTGGCTTTGAGGTTTCCCTATGTTCTGCTCTTTGGAGGGAGTTTTCATCTCTCACCTCTTTAAGTGTCAGTTCAGTTCAGTTGCTCAGTCATGTCTGACTCTTTGCAACCCCATGGACTGCAGCACACCAGGCTTCCCTGTCCATCACCAACTCCTGGAGTTTACTCAAACTCATGTCCATTGAGTAGGTGATGCCATCCAACCATCTCATCCTCTGTCATCCCCTTCTCCTCCACCTTTAATCTTTCCCAGCATCAGGGTCTTTTCAAATGAATCAGTTCTTCACCATAGGTGGCCAAAATATTGGAGTTTCAGGTTCAACATCAGTTCTTCCAATGAAGATTCAGGGTTGATTTCCTTTAGGATTGACTGGTTTGATCTCCTTGCAGTCCAAGGAACTCTCAAGAGCCTTCTCCAACACCACAGTTCAAAAGCATCAGTTCTTCAGAACTCAGCTTTCTTTATAGTCCAACTCTCACATCCATACATGACTACTGGAAAAACCATAGCTTTGACTAGATGGATGTTAATTGGCAAAGTAATGTCTCTGCTTTTTAATATGCTGTCTAGGTTGGTCATAGCTTTTCTTCCAAGGAGTAAGCATCTTTTAATTTCATGGCTGCAGTCACCATCTACAGTGATTTGGGAGCCCCCCAAAATAAAGTCTGTCACTGTTTCCATTGTTTTCGTATCTATTTGCCATGAAGTAATGGGGCCAGATGCCATGATCTTTGTTTTCTGAATGTTGAGTTTTAGCCAACATTTTCATTCTCCTCTTTCACTTTCATCAAGAGGCTCTTTAGTTCTTCTTCGATTTTTGCCATCAGGATGGTGTCATCTGCATATCTGAGGTTATTGATATTTCTCCTGGCAATCTTGTTTCCAGCTTATGCTTCATCCCATCCAGGGTTTCTTATTATGTTCTCTGCATATGAGTTAAATAAGCAGGGTGACAATATACAGCCTTGACGTACTCCTTTCCCAATTTGGAATCAGTGTGTTGTTCCATGCCCAGTTCTAACTGTTGCTTCCTGACCTGTATACAGATTTCCCAGGAGGCAGGTCAGATGGTCTGGTATTACCATCTCTTTCAGAATTTTCCACAGTTTATTGTGATCCACACAGTCAAAGTCTTTGGCATAGTCAATAAAGCAGAAATAGATGTTTTTCTGGAACTCTCTTGCGTTTTCGATGATCCAACGGATGCTGGCAATTTGATCTCTGGCTCTTTAGCTGTAATCCACCAGTAGTATACTGGATCCTACTGGTGCAGTGGTAGGGGGAGGGGGAGTGAGTTGCTCTGTGGTCTTCAGTTCAAGTCTCAATCAGAGGCTCATAGGGAACCTATGTCTGAGGGTGTGGCCTTCACAAAGTTTCCTCTCCTTTCCCCAGTGGTAGGTATTTTCCCTCCTTGCCCCCTACTCCATTCCTGGGCTGTGGCTTTTCCAATCTATTTTCTCGAAACTTGATTCTTTGTGAATGTGGGATTTCTGCCCCTACCCACCTTAACCTTAAGTGTGACAGGAAGACTTGAGGAGTCTGGATGGGAAGGAATTCCTTTCCCAAGATGAGGTAAGGTTTCAAAATTGTGTTCAGATGAAGCCCTTTCCTCTGGAGAAGCGGATTTTGTTGTGGAGATGGCTCTGGGTAGGTTGCACAGCAGTTACTCTTTCCCTCACCGTGCCATGGCTTGGGAGAGGGACGAGGTCTTTCTCAGATCCTCAGTGTGAGAGCCTGGTGGGGTTTCTGGAGGGGAAGCTCAGAGAAGTTCCCTCCCCCAGGAGTCTCTCACTCTCAAACTCGTCTGCACTGAGCCTCCAGCAATTTGTCAACATTACCTGCTATGTGTTGCACAAGATCGTGGTTCCTGTGGCTTCTGCTCCAGGGAAACTGATTTTGATCATTTTACTTCCCCAGGATGTGCCTATCTCTCTAGATGGAAGGGAATTGGTTTACCCTACTACCTCAGTTCTATGGCTTCCCAAGAACCACCTGCCAGTGTGGGAGAGGCAGCAGACATGGGTTTGACCCCTGGAAGATCCCTTGGCAAGCCACTCCAGTATTCTTGCCTGGAGAATCCCATGGACAGAGGAGCCTGGCGGGCTACAGTCCATAGTATCACAAAGAGTCGGACATGACTGGAGTGACTTAGCACACACGCGTTACCTCTGTTCTATGATAAATCCAGGAAAAAGGATTGTCAGTTTGTTCAGATTTTTCTTGTTTAAGGATGAGAGTGATGAGTTCTGAGATTTTTATATGTCAGAGCTAAGATTGAAGTCTGCCTCATTCCCAGAACCTTAGTGTCCATATCGAAGTCCCATTACTTCTTTGTCCAAAATATCTCTTGAAATATCCCCAGCGTTAGTCAAAGCATCATACTTTCTTGTCTGGATCCCTGTGGCTGTCTCTTGACCATTCTCATCTCCAGTAATGCCCTTGTTCAGTGGCTCCTTCAAGTGGCATATTAGGACTGTCCTTGCTAACATCTTCTGACGGTCCACCCACCTTAGTAGAGAATACAGTGTCCTTCTAGGGCCCCTGCCTTCTGGTCCTTTACAATTTAGTTAGAAAAAATGAAAGGTTCAGAGTCTGAACCCAGGGATATGGATGCATTTTATGAGAGTTTTGAAATTATTCCTTTAATTTCTGTTGCTTTAGTTAAATAATTCCTTTAAATTGGTACATGTTCACAGAAGTAAGAAAACAGATCAAAATAGATCAAAGAGAAATAAAAGTCAGAGAGAACAAATTTTAATAAATGGCCTATTATTGATGCAAAATATGTTTCTTTGTGATCATACTGACATACCCAGACTTGTACAGAGGAGGGACTGGGTTGAAAGGTCTCCTATTTTGACCCCAACTACAGCTCTGAGGGGTGTGATGTTGATGCAGACTCTGTCAGAACATACCTGCACATGGGTAAGATGAGGGGCTCCCCACATAAGCATTTGACCTAGTTTCAACCTCAGGGGCTCTTAATTCACTTCCAAGGACCAGATGAAGTAATAACCATAAGGCGCCACCAGTCTGAAATTTAGCTGGCCCTGGAGGCGTGGCATGAGTGTCCTGTGGGTGAGGTCTAAATTAGATGGCAGGCAGGTATGTACACAGGAGTGGTCATTACTGTGGGCAGATGTGCACGGCTAATGGCTGGCAGTGGTGATTGCTGCACGGGGAATTCCTTGATAAAAATGAGTTAAAATGAGACAATGGATTATCCGGAAGGGTGCTTTTCTACAGACTACCCTTTTATTGGTGAAAGCAATCAAAGGAAAAAAATCAAGCCATTAAAAATGAAAGCCACTGTAATGTATTTATTTAATATCATCTATGTAGCACACAACTGTATGCATACATATGACTCCAAGTAAATTAAAGGATATATTGTTTTTATTTTTTTCCCAAATAAATGGAAGTGGGAGGCTGGTACATTAAGGCGATGTAGGAGCCTAACGTACAGAGGCAGAAGGACTTCTTGCAAAAGAGCTAAATTTTTATCCATGTAAGCCAGACTGCCCACCATCTCATTACACTGCAGAGAGCTTACAAGCATTGCTCCCAATCACAAAGAAAAATCAGCGTGCAAGTGACCTGTGTATTAGCATCTCTGCAAATCTCAGGCAGGAGCTGAGATTTATATACCCTTTACACACCCCTGAGGAAATACCCATTTTATGCCATTGATAGGCCAGATGTATTTTCCTCTGTGAAATGTGATCAGAATATAATTAGAAGAAAATACACTGTGTATTCAAAAACAAATGCACTGTATTCTTTAAAACTCCATGGTCCTTTAGAACAGGCAGCAATATCAAATTAGAGGAGCTGAATGGAAGGGTTGTTATTGTGTGATCAGCGCTGTGTAGTTACATTTGTGACAGTGCACTGATTTACTTCTGCAGCCACTGAGCTGCATTGAAAATTTCACATGTCTCAAAAAATTTTGTCTGAATATGATTACCAACGTGATGAAAATATCTCACATTAGGTAGTGTGATTCCCTGAAAATGACAATGTGGCTTTGAATCTTTTTTCTTTTTCCAGAACCAATTTTACATGGAAGGAAAAAAATGAAGATGGCTTTGGGGGAAAAACATACACATTTCTAATAAAACTTGCTAGAGCAATCACACAGACTGCTATTATTCTATCGCATCTGTGCATTTTACTGTAACAAAGTGATTAATATGCTTTGAAATTTGAACTTAGGGACTCAACTATTTTACTGTCATATTATCAAAACATACAAAAACTTGACACATCTAATTTCTATGTAATCCCAAGTAGTATAAAATTATATATTTATTTATAATATTTAGGCGTTTGAATGGATTGTGTGACATAAGCGTGGACAATTTTATACAGGAACATGAATAAAACATTTTCAAATGCATAAACAAGGCAGTCACTAGCGAAAAGAACTGTATACGTGCATGATGAATTAGGATGAAAATTCACCCTTTAATCTCTTTTAGACTTTGGATCACAATATTTTATACAAGACTGAGTACTTTATAGGAAACATCTGGGAAAAAAGTCATCATTTATAACCTGTGTACTACAAGGATTTTAATTTTTAGTTTTATGTGAACCAAAAAGGTGAGTAAAGCATTGTTAGTGTTTCAGAACTTCTCTGAAGAGGCCCAAAGAGAAGATGGATTAATGGCACTAGCTTAAAAGACAGGCTTAACAGGAGCTGCTTCTGAATTGAAGGCATTAGGAAGCAACTTTGCAAAGCAGAATATTCTCATAAGCAGATTCAGGCATCATCTGGGACTACTGCTGGGTTCCAAGGAGCCAGTAAGGTCTAGCCTTGCTCTGGTATTTGTCAAAACATTATACATGTGAAGAACGTCTAAAGGAAAGGACAGTTCTTTTGGGTGTACGTTAAGGACTAAAACAAGCCATGGCGGTTTAGAAACACGGCCCCTAATTCTTTCATCTTCCTGTTGAGAGGTGGGGCCATGTCCCTTCCCTTTGAATCCAGGTGGGTCTGTGGCTGCTTCAACGCACAGGATGTGGTGGAAATGATGCCGTGCGATTCCGAGGCTCAGTCAGAGCGGCTATAGAGAGTCACCCGGTTCTTTCCAGATGCTCGCTCAGGAAGAAACCCGCCACTTTGTGAAGGAATTTCCGCTGGCGGCACCTCCCGGCTCTGCAGGCCCTGGAGAGCAGAGACAAGGCGTGCTCCTTCCCCTTCTCGAACTTTCTGGTTCCCAGAATCTGTGAGGATAATAAAGTTGTTACTTTATACCCTTTAATCTTGGGTATTTGGTTCTCAGCAGCAGTAACTGGAACAAACTAGTATTTCCCAAGTTTGTTTTTTTGGATAATTATCACTTGGGCAGCGTGTTAAAAACAAGAGTCACACGTTTCACCCATGGGTATTCTGACTTACTAGGTCTGACCAGGGATGGACAATTTTTTAACAGACAGTGAGGAAAGTTATCTGTAATAAAGTGACTCCAAGATGCCGCACGATTTGTCGGCCACTTTTGACACATGACATTTCCATGACAAACATATTCCTTTGATTACTTGGAATAGTTCCTGGGTCCATTCTCTTCCTTGTTTTAAGGTTGTAGAACACACCGCTTACAGACTGATCTGTTGTTCAAGGCCCACTTGTGAAAAAGCAGCGAATAAGACAAGATGCTTTCTTTCATTCAGCACTAAACTGGAGCAGTGAGGGGCCGGATGAGGTTTGGATGGGAGGGAGTTTTACGGAGGAGGTGCGACTGGTATTAGGGCTTTAATGCTGACAGTGCTGGGACCGGCTTGGGGGAGATATACATATCACAGACGGTACGGAAGCAGGCGGGAAGGCGGGACGTGAACGAGCTCCCAGATTCCATGGTCGCCCCATGGGCACTCCACTGTACTTATTACCATTATTACTTCTAACAACAGCAGCAAGCACCCAAACCATCTTTCACTGTCTGCTTCGTGTGCATTGCCTGCCTTTGCTTATATCTGTCTCCTGCCTTTCCCGTGTCAGCATTACATACTACTCTCTCTCTTTTTTTTTAATCCTGTGATTAGTAAGTACCTAGTGCAGGGTGGGCAGGCCCATAAATGTTTGCTGAATAATAATAAAATAATAAATGATAAGAGGTGATCTTTACAGGGTTCTTACTACGTGCCAGACTATGTGCTGCCTGCTCTTAGTCGCTCAGTCGTGTCCAACTCTTTGTGACCCCATTGCTATAGCCTGCCAGGCTCTTCTGTTCACTGGGATTCTCCAGGCAAGAACACTGGAGTGGGTTGCCATGCCCTCCTCCAGGGGATGTTCCAAACTCAGGGATGGAACCCAGGTCTTCTGCACTGTGGGCGGATTCTTTACCGTCTGAGCCACCAGGGAAGCCCAGACTGTGTGCTGGGCACTTTAAACAGATGACCCTGTCAGTGGGAAATTTGTCACAGAGTAGGATCATGACGCCCACTGGACAGCAATGAGAACCCTGGCTGATTTGTGACTTGCCCAGGGTTGCACGGAGCAGGCACAGGGTCTAAGCCTGCGTAACTGCGTAACTAGGTAACTGGACGTGAGAGCCTGACTCTGACTGCTTTAATAAAGCTGTAAAAGAGAGTGGACAGAGTAGGTCACTCTTGAGCCTCCGCACCCTGCCTCTGCTGGGGGCACCCTTCTCGCCTTCCTTGCCCAGCTGATCCTGCTCATCCTGCCCTTGTGGGCCCAGCTGTGACAGAGCCCCAAGCTCTACTTGTCCAGAGCCCTCCCTCTGCACCTCCTCTTTTATTATTCACATCACAGTAGAAAGGACTGGTTAAATGTCTGTTTTTTTCTCTGGACACAAGGGAAGGGCCCATGTTGGTCTTCTTCCCAGAGCCTGGCACGTGGCAGGCTCCCTGGGCATTGCTATTGACATTCTTTATGCATGCGGCGCCCTACAGTGGAGTATGTTGTATGCTTCAGTGCGTAGTGTTAAGTACTGAGAAATCAGAAATGGGGAAGCCAAACTACTTCCAGAGATCCCAGTGGTTAATGGAGGGTGGGGGGAGACTGATTATGAAACACAACAGAAGTAAAGTCTCTGAGTAGCAGCTGAGCTGGTTCACTGTCAGGACATGCAGCCAGAACAGGGAGATCCTGGAGGTGTCCTTGCAGGGTGGGTCCCAGTTAGTTGGGTAGATGTGGGATGCAGGGACTGGAAGGACATCTAGGCAGAGGGAGCAGTTAACAGTGAAGGTCTAGGGACAGGGAAGAATAAGCCATGTTTGTATGATGGCAGGGAGCTTGGCGATGCTAGAGACAAAGGTATGTGGGGCCACAGCAGGAAATAAAACTGCCAAAGGCAACAAGGTAAGTCATGAAGGACTTGATTAGATTTGATCAGGTTTGAACTGAAATGTGGGAGTCCTAGATACTGACTTGGTAAGAATTTAGAATCAGTTCTGAAGGGGAGTAAGAAGTGAGGACGTCTTGGGAGGTCACGCTGGATGGTACCTTTGCGTTCACTGGGGACAGGAATTGTATGTGTCCTGCAGTGCTGAGAACCATCCCAAACAAACTGTTTGGTGCTCTATTGAGAAATAGTGCATGGTAACAGTAACAAAAACTGGAAGGAAAGCACCCTGATATTTACAGGGTTCAGGTGGTGATTGACTTCCTGTTGATAAGGAGAGGACCCTCTTGAAGTACCAAACATGCAGGGAACAATTTATTTATGGGTTGATTCCATAAAAACCCCACACAGCGGCATTCTCACTTTTGGATCTGCATCCGGTGGTATTTTAGTCCTTTAGTTCTTAAGTGAAACTGTTAGTCACTCAGTCATATTTGACTCTTTGCAAACCCATGGACTGTATGGCCTGCCAGGCTTCTCTGTCCATGGAATTTTCCAGGCAAGAATACTGGAGTGGGTAGCCAATTTCCTTCTCCTGGGGATCTTCTCAACCCAGGGATTGAACCTGGGTCTTCTGCATTGCAGGCAAATTCTTTACTGTCTGAGTCACCAGGGCAACCGAAAGTATTTAGCACTTAAAGTATATTCATTTATCCACATGGCCATTCATTTAGTCAGCAAATATTTATTGAATACTTTTTACAGGCAAAGAACTGTTCTAGGCTTAGGTAATCCAGTGTGAAGATGGTGCTGTCCTCATGCAAGAGGGAGTTTGCAATCCCCCAAATTCCAAGGGGGATAAAGCTTGAGAGAGATAACTCAATTGCTTGTTTTGCAGCCAAAAGTTATTTATGTGGGATCTCTGAAAATATAACTAGGGCCACATTTCTTCATAACTAGACAAGCTTGTAACCCCAAGGGTGTATGCACTGTCCGTGCCTTGCAAGAGAGGTAGATGGAGACTGTGTCATTAAAACCAATTGCTAACACATATCCAGGGCTGTTCAGGGAATAAGAGAATTGAAGATTTATATAAAATTGGGCAAACAGAAGAGTTGGTACTTGCAGGAAATCTTGCCAGTGCAGTTATGTTAACTGCTATAAATATTTCCGTAAAATCAGTGGTGAAAGGATATCAACATTGGCCTAATTGGTTGCAAATAAGGCAAAACCTGAAGATTGACAAAAATCCTTTTAAAGCAGACTTAGTTTCCCTTTCTTTCTGCTCATTTCTTGAAACTTCTTTGTTGAGGCTATCCAAGCAAGAAGAAGAAATATATATAGGTTCCATGTAGGTTACAAAGAAAGTGTTAACTGTCATCATCATCATCGTTATTTTATTTTTTTGTAATGGTACTTCAGATAATGGTCTGAATTTGATGGACTTGAAGAAAGAAAGCTCAGATTGTTTCCTTCCCATTGGCTTGATGTAATTGAGGGAGAGAACAAATGAAGCATTCTTATGTACAGCTAAAGTCAAAGATACAAAAAAAAAGGGGAGGGTAAAGAGAAGTCACTGGTAGGAAAAGTAAACAGAATCGCAATGAACCGCCCTAGGTGGCGACCATTATGGCAGGATCCTTCATTGAGACATGAGCTGCGTTGTGCCTTTCCTGCACTAGAGAGAAGGTGGCCACCTCCTTGGGTTCACTTACCTCTGAGCAAACTTGGTCCAGAAGGGGACTTCTCGTCCTGTCTTTGGTTGAAGCTGCAGCTTGTCGAGGCGAAGAAAAAAATGTGACATTGCTTAAAAAGAGTCTTTGCGATAAGTATTACACCTAATATGCTAAGCACAATATGCCAGGAACAATGCTAATGCTTTATGTGATTGATCTCATGGAAGAGCAAGGACTTTGGAATCAGATGGATCTGAGTTCAAATTATGTTAATTTCTCCTGAGGAAGTTGTTTAACCCTCAGCCTCAGTTTGCTCACCTGTGAACTGGGGATGATTTCTGCCTCAAAGATGTGAGGAAATAACAGGATGATGCCTGGGAAGAGTTTAACCTATTCTGTGGCAGAGCATAGGCACCAAGAGTTTGGGAGCTAATAAGCAGGTCCATATAGTCAAAGTTATGGTTTTTCCAGTAGTCATATATGGATGTGAGAGTTGGACCATAAAAAAGGTTGAATGCTGAAGCATTGATGCTTTTGAACTGTGGTGTTGGAGAAGACTCTTGAGAGTCCCTTGGACTGCAAGGAGATCCAACCAGTCCATCCTAAAGGAAATCAATCCTGAATATTCATTGGAAAGACTGATGCTGAAGCTGAAGCTCCAATACTCTGGTCACCTGATGCAAAGAACTGACTCATGTGAAAAGACCCTGATGTTGAGAAAGATTGAAAGTGGGAGGAGAAGGGGACGACAGAGGATGAGATGGTTGGATGGCATCACCGACTCAGTGGACATGAGTTTGAGCAAGCTTTGAGAGATGGTGAAGGACAGGGAAGCCTGTGTGCAGCAGTCCATGGGGTCGCAAAGAGTCAGACATGATTGAGCAACTGAACAACAACAACAAATATTATTTAAAGTTACACAACTTAATAAGCCTAAATAAATGTGGGAAACAGATAGTGGAAGGTAGGAAGAGAGAAGCCTTGTTTTTCAAGTCTTCTACATCATCTCTGAGGTTCATATTCTTTTCAATTGGAAGGCTTTTTGAACAGACAACTTAGATTTGAAGAAAATTCAACATTGCCACATTTTACCTACATCCCTTACATCTTTCTTTGAGTTGATGTACAATATAGAAGCATTACTACTTTACAGAGAAAACCAGGGCTAACGAATAGGAAGGCCTGGAAGTCTAAGTTGACCCAAACACCAGCCATTAGGCTGATGGACCCAGAAGCCAGCTAGCTCCTTATGGACAGGCTGTCTGAAGAACAGGCATGGATGCAAATCCTGAATAGGTTACCAGTGTACCCAAATAGTGGTCCCCTCAGCAGGAGTGTGGCTGGGGAAGTGTCGGGGGTGACTAGAGGTCCCTTCCTGGACCAGTCACCTCTGACTGAGAATAAGCATGGTGACTATAGTTAATAATGTCGTATTGCATTTTTGAAAGCCACTGAGGAAGAGATTTTATAAGCTTCACACACAAAAATTGTAACTATTTGAGGTGATAGATGTTAGCTAAACTCACTGGTGGGGGTGGGTGGATCATGTCAAAATATATATAATATCGACTCATTATGTTGACCATCTGAAACTAATATAATGTAATATGTCTTCAACTAGCCCTACCATAGAGCCTATAGGCTCCAGGACAGACAGAAGAAGCAAGGACCACAATCCCATGTCCTCCAGAATGAAAACCACAATCACAGAAAGGTAACCAAAATGACCACATGAATCACAGCCTTTTGTAACTGAATGAAGCTATGAGCATTCCCATGCAGGGCCACCCAAGACAGACACGTCACAGTGGAGAGTTCTGCCAAAATGTGGTCCACCGGAGAAGGGAATGGCAAACCCCTTCAGCATTCCTGCCTTGAGAACCCCATGAACAGTATGAAAGGGCAAAAGGATGTGACACTGGGAGATAAGCCCTCAAGGTCAGCAGGTGTTCAGCAGAGAAACAGCTCCAGAAAGGATGAAGAGGCTGGGCCAAAGCAGAAATGATGTTCAGTTGTGGATGTGTCTGGTGGTGAAAGTAAAGTCTGATGCTGTGAAGAACAATATTGCATAGGAACCTGGAATGTTAGGTCCATGAATCAAGGTAAATTGGAAGTGGTCAAGCAGGAGATGGCAAGAGTGAACACTGACATTTTAGGAATCAGTGAACTAAAAAGGACAGGAATGGGTGAACTTAATTCAGATGACCATTATATCTACAACTGTGGACAAGAATCCCTTAGAAGAAAAGAAGTAGCCCTCACAGTCAATGAAAGTGTCCAAAATGCAGTACTTGGGTGCAATCTCAAAAACACAGAATGATCTTGGTTCATTTCCAAGGTAAACTGGGCAACATCACAGTTATCCAAGTGTATGCCCCAATCAGTGATGCTGAAGAAGGCGAAGTTGACCAGTTCTATGAAGACCTACAAGACCTTCTAGAACTAACCCCCCCAAAAGTCCTTTTCTTCATAAGGGATTGGAACACAAAAGTGGGAAGTCAAAAGATACTTGGAATAAGAAGCAAGTATGGCCTTTGAGTACAAAACGAGGCAGGGCAAAGGCTAATAGAGTTTTGCCAAGAGAACACACTGGTCATAGCAAACACCCTTTTCTTCAACAACACAAAAGATGACTCTACACGTGGACATCACCA
Source organism: Budorcas taxicolor (assembly GCF_023091745.1). Taxonomy (NCBI): domain Eukaryota; kingdom Metazoa; phylum Chordata; class Mammalia; order Artiodactyla; family Bovidae; genus Budorcas; species Budorcas taxicolor. The sequence continues at coordinate 83,710,353 of NC_068923.1, forward strand.
GATGGTCAATACCCAAATCAGGTTGATTATATTCTTTGCAGCCAAAGATGGAGAAGCTCTATATAGTCAGCAAAAATAAGACCTGGAACTGACTGTGGCTCAGATCATGAGCTCCTTATTGCAAAATTCAGGCTTAAATTGAAGACAGTAGGGAAAACCACTAGGCCATTCAGGTATAAGCTAAATCAAATCCCTTATGATTAAAAAGTAGAGGTGATGAATAGATTCAAGGGATTAGATCTGGTAGACAGAATGCCTGAAGAACTATGGGCAGAGGTTTGTAACATTGTACAGGAGGCAGTGATCAAAACCATAGCAAAGAAAAAGAAAGGCAAGAAGGCAAAAATGGTTGTCTGAGGAGGCCTTACAAATAACTGAGAGAAGAAGAGAAGTGAAAGGCAAAGGAGGAAGGGAAAGATATACCCATCTGAATGCAGAGTTCCAAAAAACAGGAAGGAGAAATAAGAAAGCCTTCTTAAGTGAACAAAGCAAAGAAATAGAGGAAAACAATAGAATGGGAAAGACTAGGGATCTCTTAAAGAAAATTGGAGATACCAAGAGAACATTTCTTGCAAAGATGGGCTCAATAAAGTACAGAACTGGTAGAGACCTAACAGAAGCAGAAGAGATTAAGAAGAGGTGGCAAGAATACACAGAAGAAGAACTATACAAAAAAGGTCTTTAATGACCCAGATAATCATGATGGTGTGAAGTCAAGTGGGCCTTAGGAAGCATCACTGCAAACAAAGCTAGTGGAAGTTATGGAACTCCAGTTGAGCTGTTTCAAATCCTGAAAGATGATGCTGTTAAAATGCTGCAGTCAATATGCCAGCAAATTTGGAAAACTCAGCCATGGCAACAGGACTGGAAAAGGTCAATTTTCATTCAAACCCCAAAGAAAGGCAATGCCCAAGAATGTTCAAACTACTGTATAATGGCACTCCTCTCATATGCCAGCAAGGTTATGCTCAAAATCCTTTAAGCTAGGCTTCAACAGTATGTGAACCGAGGACTTCAGATGTGCAAGCTGGATTTAGAACAGACAGAAGAACCAGAGATCAAATTGCCAGCGTCCACTGGATGATAGAAAAAGCAAAGGAATTCCAGAAAAACATCTACTTTTGCTTCACTGACTATGCTGAAGTCTTTGACTGTGTGAATCACAACAAACTGTGGAAAACTCTTAAAGAAATGGGAATACCAGACCACCTCACCTGCTTCCTGAGAAATCTGTATGCAGGTCAAGAAGGAACAGTTAGAACTGAGTGTGGAGGAATGGACTGGTTCAAAATTGGGAAAGGATTACATCAAGGCTGTGTATTGTCACCCTGCTTACTTAACTTATATGCAGACTACATTATGTAAAACCCCAGGCTGGGTGAATCACAAGCTGGATTCAAGATTGCTGGGAGAAATATCAATAACCTCAGATATTCAGATGATACCACTCTAATGGCAGAAAGTGAAGAGGAACTAAAGAGTCTCTTGATGAGGATGAAAGAGGAAAGTGAAAAAGCTGGCTTAAAACTCAGTATTCAGTAAACTAAGATCATGGCATCTGGTCTCATCACTTCATGGCTAATAGATGGGGAAAAGAGGAAGCAGTGGCAAGTTTTATTTTCCTGGGCTCCAAAGTCACTGTCAACAGTGACGGCAGCCATGAAACCAAAAGGTACTTGCTCCTTGGAAGAAAAGCTATGGCAAACCTAGATAGTGTATTAAAAAGCAGAGACATCACTTTGCCAACAAAGGTCTGTATAGTCAAAGCTATGGTTTTTCCAGTAGTCATGTATGGGTGTGAGAGTTGGACCATAAAGGGGGCTGAGTGTTGAAGAATTGATGCCTTCAAATTGTAGTGCTGAAAAAACTCTTTGAGAGTCCATTGGGCAGCAAGTAGGTCCAACCAGTCCATCCTAAAGGAAATCATTCCTGACTATTCCTTGGAAGGACTGATGCTGAAGCTGAAGCTCCAATAATTTGGCCACCTGAGGTGAAGAACTGACTTATTGGAAAAGACCCTGATGCTGGGAAAGATTGAAGGCAGGAGGAGACAAGGATGACAGAGGATGAGATGGTTGGATGGAATCACTGACTCAATGGACATGAGTTTGGGCAAACTCCGGGAGGTAGTGAAGGACAGGGGAGGCTTGGTGTGCTGAGGTCCATGAGGTAATAAAGAGTTGGACATGACTTTGCAGTTGAACAACAGCAATATCAGTTATATCTCAAAAAAGAATGAATCTTGTTTTCTATGTGTTCCATGACATGTAAATTTTGGGAAACACTGATTTAAGGACCGAACACTTTCAATCCACAATGGGGAGGATTGTCAATGGAGGTCGGAAGAGATGGGGTAAAGGATCATTATTTAAAAATTTAAAAGGAACTCAAAATTTATCAAACCCAAGCAAGAACAGGATAGGTGAATCCCAGGATTCTAGGAAGGCAATGTTTTTACCATGAGATTGGGAGCCAGCCACATGGGATTGGGATCTGGAGCTTATCTGTAGGGCAAGACACTGCCACTTGGTTACAAAACAGAAGACTATCTGGGAGCTAGGATTCCAGTGCCAAAATGAGCCCAGATCAGAAGGAAGTCCTACCAACCATCTAGGCTATTGGCTTAAGGCTCTGCGTACTTTGTTAGCTTAGGGCAAGTGGGCAAGCTTACCGCCCTAGTGTGGAGCAGGGCTAGATATTAAAGTAAAGGCTTAAGTGGGCTTAGATTTGAATGTTAGGAAGGAAGCCAGGCAAGGAGCTAAGCAGACCGCAAAACCACCCTCTCTTCGGGCTCTTGTGGTGGCTGTGCTGGCAAGTCTGGAATCAACCAGCTGACCACCCCACTCCCATGATCAGAGAATAGCTTTGTTCCTTGCGGAAGTTGAAGAACATTTTGGTTCTGCCTAACAGATCACAGAATCACATCAGATCACAGAATTTTTTTTAACTGAGTGGGTTAAGTAATAAATTCAGACAATCATGCTCAGCCCTTGCAGCAGCATTTGGAGTCATTTATTAATGCAGGGACATTAATCTGCTCCATTATAAATACAAGATAATTACCCAGATGATGTGCAAAGCTCTTTCTAAATTTCTTCTCTTTATTTAGTCCAACATAAGAACTGACATACGGTGCCTTTTCCATGGGTAAATGTGAATGAGGTCAGTTATAAAGAAAACAAAAACTGATTGATCAGTGAGGGTGGGTTTGAGACTCAATCAATCAATAAGGACACTAACTCTTTCTAAGACTTGGAGTGGGAAATGGGGGCACAGGGTCACAAAAGTAAAGACTTGTAGGCATGTGCCCTGAAGGATTTCTAATTGGGTAGGAGAAGACAGGCTAAGATCTGAAAGTTAATCATGGTGGGTGAGAACTTGGGAACTCCTGGACGGGGAACCCTCCATTTGTGGAGGAGCTTGGAAATGCTGATCACACTTTGGAGAAAAGTAGGCCCAGAGACAATAGTTGACAACTTGGGTATTATCCTAGATACCCTTGTAGTTTCCAAAGAGAGCAATAGCCCTCATGTGCTATTGACCCCCAGAGAAGGTGCCACCTGGCAAGGTATGCATTATAAATTCAGAAAAGGGGGTAAGCAGAGTGGCAGAAACTTCTTGGTGAGCCCTGTCTTTGGTTTGATTATGAAGAATGAGAGGGATTTGGCTAGACAAGGAAGAAAAGAATTGAATGATAGCTCCCATCTCTATGTATTTCCCATGTGCCAGGCCTGAGCTATTTTGCATATGTTATTTCATTTAATCTTTGGAAGTAAGTGAGAAAAGTGAGGTTCAGAGAGATGAAGCCCATTTTCCGGTCAGTCGGTGGAGCTGAGTTTTGCATCTGAGGATCTCTGGTGCTACTGTTTCTGGCCACACTACTCTGGGGTCTCATTAGGCCAAACTGTGGGGTTTAAAACCCATTAGTTCCTCTCTTCACCAGGCTTCCCTGGTGGCTCAGATGGTAAGAAATCCTCCTGCAGTGCAGGAGACCTGAGTCCAATCTCTGAGTTGGGAAGATTCCCCTGGAGGAGGACATGGCAACCCACTCCAGTGTTCTTGCCTGGAGAATTCCCTGGACAGAGGAGCCTGGCGGGCTGCAGTCCGTAGGGTTGCAAAGAGTCAGACACGACTGAGCAACTAAGCACAGCACACACAGCGCAGTCCCTCTCTTGAGAAATGCTGAAGGGAAGAGAAGAACTGTGGGCGACGAGGCGTGGGAAGCGGGGATTGCCAGCAGTCCCAGGAGGTGTGGGAAGGAGATCGGTCCGGTCAGTGCACAGGCTCAGACTGGCGAGATGAGATTGCTTCTCAAACATTGCAAGTCCCTCCCACTTCTTCCAGTGGTCCCCTTTGCATAGTCATTCTTGTTCTTCAGGTCTTGGAGCAAATATGATCTCCTCAAGTAGTCCTTCTAAAGCCATGACCCGACTGAGTTCATCATCCCTGTAATCTAACAAACTGCCCCCAAATCAGCAGCTTAAAACAAGACTTCTTGTCCATCTCACGCTCTCCGTGTGTCAGGAATCTGGGAGCTAGTGGTCTGGCTCAGGGGCACTCTGGAGGCTGCAGTCAAGCTGTCAGCTAGGTACAGTTCCCTGCAGGGCTGGAGGATCTGCTTCTAAGACCGTTCACCCCTTGCCAACGGGTCTCAGTGTTGTATTGAGGACAGTCAGTTGCCACGTGGGGCTCCCCATAGGTTGTCTAGTGTCTTTGGTACATGGCCATTGGCTCCTCCCCCAGAGGGAGCCAGAGCGTGAGAGGCTGACCGGAACAGAAGCTATAGTGGCTCCTCTAATTTAAACCTGAAAGTGACAAACCATCACTTCTTCCACATTGTGCCGGTCAGTCGGACTAGCTTTACACAAGGGAGAGGGGACTACACAATGGCGCGAATATTAGGGGGAAGGGCCACTGTGGGCCGTTTTGGAGGCAGTGACCACAGGCTTGCTTATTTTCTTCATAGCACGCATCTCAATCTTAGATCCTCTTATTTGTTTTCTTGTTGACAGTTGGACCCTTTCCCACTAAAATGAAAGCTGTGCTAGAACAGAGACACTTACCTGGCCCACTGCTGAATCTCTAGCCTCTGGAAGAGTGGCCAACAAAATCAGTATTGTTGAATGAATGAAGATGTCACTGAACCACATGGCAAGGTACAGGAAGTCCATTTCTTCTAACTTTATTTCTTATCACATTACTTTGTCATTATGATAAAGGCTGGCTTATAAGATCACTGACTGGACAAAGAGGCAGGAGCATGATATGACTGTCTAGTCTGATTTTTTTTCACTTGATGAGTGATTTATAAATGACTGTTCTTAGACTTTCTTTTGCATTCTACCAAATACATGCTCTAATAATCAGAATAGTCTGGTATAGTATATCATTATAGTTTCAAAATTGCTTTGATATTCTATGCTCCATTTGATCTTAACAGTGCCATGTTTAAGCTGATAGAACTGACATCTGTAGATGAGGTATTAAGAGATTTGGAGAGTTCAATGACTTCCAAAGAGATAGTGATAACTGAAAAAAGCCCGAATAAAGCCTGTCTCCAATTTAAGGACTGTCCCTCTGTCCCTGAGCCCAGAAGGCCTTGTTTAATGCTTGCATAATACTTCTCTCATGATAATTTTAATAGTCTTATATGGAGTGATATTTTCAGAGTAGCTATTCTCAGGGCAACCCACTCCAGTGTTCTTGCCTGGAGAATCCCAGGGATGAGGGAGCCTGGTGGGCTTCCGTCTATGGAGTCACACAGAGTCGGACACGACTGAAGTGACTTAGCAGCAGCAGCAGCAGCAGCTGTTCTCAGAACCACTTTCTTTCATATGTGCATGGACTTATGTGTTTCTCACACACTAGGGTGATTGCACTAATATTAACGTACCTTTCTAGCCTGGGCTTTGAATCGTTTATTTAATTTGGTTATAATTTTTTTTGGTATTGACCATCTGGTGATGTCCATCTTGTGTTGTTGGAAGAGGGTGTTTGCTGTGACCAGTATGTTCTCTTGACAAAACTCTGTTAGCCTTTGCTCTGCTTTGTTTTGTACCCCAAGGCCACATTTGTATGTTACTCCAGGTATCGCTTGATTTCCTACTTTTGCATTCCAGTTGCCTATAATAAAAAGGACATCTTTTTTAGGTATTAGTTCTAGAAGGTCTTGTAGGTCTTCATAGAACCATTCAACTTCAGCTTCTTCAGCATTACTGGTTGGGGCACAGACCTGGATTATCGTGATACTGAATGGTTTGCCTTGGAAATGAACAGAGATCATTCTGTCATTTTTGAGATTGCATCCAAGTACTGCATTTCACGGTAAAGCGTCTGCCTACAATGCGGGAGACCTGGGTTCAATCCCTGGGTTGGGAAGATCTCCTGGAGAAGGATATGGCAACCCACCCCAGTATTCTTGCCTGGAAAATCCCATGGACGGAGGAAACTGGTTAGGCTACAGTCCATGGGGTCGCAAAGAGTCAGACAGGACTGAGTGACTTCACTCACTCACTCACTGCATTTCAGTCCCTTTTGCTGACTATGAGGGCTGCTCCATTTCTTTTAAACAATTCTTGCCCACAATAGTATATATAATGGTTGTCTGCATTAAATTCATCCATGCCAGTCCATTTTAGTTCGCTGATTCCTAAAATGTCGACGTTCACTCTTGCCATCTCCTGTTTGACCACTTCCAATTTGCCTTGATTCATGGACCTAACATTCCAGGTTCCTATGCAATATTGCTCTTTATAGCATTGGACTTTACTTTCGTCACCAGTCACATCCACAACTTGGGTGTTGTTTTTGCTTTGGCTCCATCCCTTCATTCTTTCTGAAGTTATTTCTCCACTGATCTCCAGTAGCATATTAGGCACCTAATGACCTGGGGAGTTCCTCTTTCAGTGTCCTATCATTTTGCCTTTTCATACTGGTCATGGGGTTCTCAAGGCAAGAACACTGAGGTGGTTTGCCATTTCCTTCTCCAGTGGACCACATTTGGTCAGAATACCAGACCACCTGACCTGCCTCCTGAGAAATCTGTATGCAGATCAAGAAGCAACAGTTAGAACTGGATATGAAACAACAGACTGGTTCCAAATCGGGAGAGGAGTATGTCAAGGCTGTATACTGATATTGATATTTCTCCTGGCAATCTTGATTCCAGTTTGTGCTTCTTCCAGCCCAGCGTTTCTCATGATGTACTCTGCACAGAAGTTAAATAAGCAGAGTGACAGTATACAGCCTTGACGTACTCCTTTTCCTCTTTGGAACCAGTTTGTTGTTCCATGTCCAGTTCTAATTGTTGCTTTCTGACCTGCATATAGGTTTCTCAAAAAGCAGGTCAGGTGGTCTGGTATTCCCATCTCTTTCAGCATTTTCCACAGTTTCTTGTGATCCACACAGTCAAAGGCTTTGGCATACTCAATAAAGCAGAAATAGATGTTTTCCTGGAACTCTCTTGCTTTTTCCATGATCCAGAGGATGTTGGAAATTTGATCTCTGGTTCCTCTGCCTTTTCTGAAACCAGCTTGAACATATGGAAGTTCACGGTTCACGTATTGCTGAAGTCTGGCTTGGAGAATTTTGAGCATTACTTTACTAGCGTGTGCTGCTGCTGCTGTGAAGTTGCTTCAGTCGTGTCTGACTCTGTGTGACCCCATAGACGTCAGCCCACCAGGCTCCCCCGTCCCTGGGATTCTCCAGGCAAGAACACTGGAGTGGGTTGCCATTTCCTTCTCCAATGCATGAAAGTGAAAAGTGAAAGTGAAGTCGCTCAGTCATGTCTGACTCTTAGCAACCCCATGAACTGCAGCCCACCAGGCTCCTCCATCCATGGGATTCTCCAGGTAAGAGTACTGGAGAGGGGTGCTATTGCCTTCTGAGATGAGTGCAATTGTGTGGTAGTTTGAGCATTCTTTGGCATTGCCTTTCTTTGGGATTGGAATGAAAACTGACCTTTTCCAGTCCTGTGGCCACTGCTGAGTTTTCCAAATTTGCTGGCATATTGAGTGCAGCACTTTCACAGCATCATCTTTGAGGATTTGAAAGAGCTCAACTGGAATTCCATCACCTCCTCTAGCTTTGTTCATAGTGATGCTTTCTAAGGCCCACTTGACTTCACATTCCAGGATGTCTGGCTCTAGATGAGTGATCACACCATCATGATTATCTTGGTCGTGAAGATCTGTTTTGTACAGTTCTTCTGTGTATTCTTGCCACCTCTTCTTAATATCTTCTGCTGCTGTTAGGTCCATACCATTTCTGTCCTTTATTGAGCCCATTTTTGCATGAAATGTTCCCTTGGTATCTCTAATTTTCTTCAAGAGATCTCTAGTCTTTCCCATTCTGTTGTTTTCCTCTATTTCCTTCTAGTGTTTCATGAATAAGTGTATCTGCCTATCTATCTAAATATGTATGTTCTTCTCTATAATATTTTAATGCAAGACAGAAAAATTTTTTCTTTCCTTTATTTAATGTGAATTTTAATTCACATTAAATTTTTTTCCTCCACATTCCATTAAATATGACTTAGCTCTTAACCTACCTGAATTGGGGGTTGGCCAATGACTCCTTTGAGACTTTTGAAGACCTCAAAGGCTTTTGCAACCTGGGAAAGCTTCTGACCTGAAGCTGTGGTCCCAGCCCTCACAGATCATTCAGTGGTGGAGCTCCCTGGGATCAGGACACACAGGGGCCTAATGTTCAGGCTTAGATCTTCAAGGGCCCTGCACACCTGTGGGGCACTTAGAATAGAACCTGGGAACAGAAACCCATCACTTGATTCTTCCATCTCTTAGTCTTAAGAAATCCAACTCTCTCCCTGGGTCTCTGTCACTCTTGAATCCCCTCTTCCCTCCAACCAAGCAAGAAGCTCAGTTTGCTCACTCTTGCTATGACTGAATCACCAAAGACATCAATCCATTTTGGAGCAGGGGTCTCCAGTCTCACAAGCCTGGCTGTTCGTCAGTGAGAGGGTAAGGGAAAATTACATTTCGACCCCCTTGGTAATGATTATTCAGTAGGAAAAGGACAAGGTGCTATTTAACTTATTAATCACATATGCTATCAATATTGCTCTCTAGCTGTATTTAAATTTAAATGATTCATAAGCACACAGTTTTGTTTCTTGTGTTTTAACTTGATGCCATATCATGAACATAACCCGCACTTTAAAATACTTTAAAAGAATCAGAGTTTTCCTACTTTTTGATGTTACAAAAGGTTCTGAAATCAACATTTTTGAGCACAAATCTATTCAAATCTATGATCAATTTTTAGAATAAATGATGGGTTTCAGCACTCAAGGAGTTCACTCTGGCTTGGTAGGACAGGAAGACAGTGAGAGAGAGAGTTTTCATGTGGGTGGTAGATTGGACAATGGAAACAGAATATGGGGCATGAAGGTGACAAGCAAGGCTTTGGTGATGGGTTTGTCAGATTGTGTTTAGACCTGCTTCCTTAAGTCCTCTGACACTCAGTGCGAATCTGAACAAATGGTGTGGTCTCAGGCCTTACTCCCTAAGAGCGACGTTAGACCAGCAGCATCAGCTACCTGGGAACAGCTGTAAACGCAGAATCTCAGACCCCACTCTAGACCTTGATAAACTGTTGACGGCATCACTGTTATCCTAGGTCTTTGTGTTCTAGCCAGCTGATAAGCCTGCATACTTATCTTACAGCCCAATTTCCTTTTCCATCAAACAAGAGCCTAGGTTTGAAAATGCATGAGCAGTTATTGCTATTATGATGATGACTATTATTACTATTACCTTGATTTTATAGTATACATTTTCTTTTAAGAGCTGAAAAGGCTTAAGAAATATTATATCACTAATCCTTACAGTATCATTGTGAAATAGGTAGGTGGTAAATATAAACAAGAGTCAATATTATGCTAAATCATACTTAAGTATATGGTGTGAAATCCTAAGTGATCCAATGAAAGGCAATATCCTTTTGCTGCAGCTGAAGTATTTTATGTTTATATCTCTTATGTTAAATCTCCAAGTGATCGAGCTTGGTGACCCATTCTGTTTTTTCGCCACTTCTCCTTAAATAACCTTCCTTTTGCATTTATATGAAAAGAAATGAGATATTTTGAAAAAATTCTAGGTCTTAGGGAAATTTTACAAACATGACTTCATCAATGCCCATATGTAAGGGAAACAGAGACACTTAGAATTACAAATACAACTGAAATCAAAGGCTGTAATTTCATCCAGTCAGCTTCTATATTGATGCATTACTGAACTGAGTCTGACCCTTCTTTCCTTCTTGTCAATCACTATGCTAGAATAATTCTTTCCAAACTTTGGTCATTTTTTTCCATCCCATTAATTAATTTATTATTTATCTTTAAAAATAATTAATTAAAAATCCTAAATTCGTTTTCTTTAAAAATAAATGTTATCTTAGCACCACAAATGGAAGACCAACAAGTTCTACTTGGTATAAAATAAAGTATTACAAAAAATGAACACCATGAAACCAAACTAACTTATTAAATTCTAGTCTTTATCCTTGGAGCCTGAGGCTTGCTCTCTCTTTGTTAAAAAGAGAGATTTAGCAAGTACTGGAGTGGTGTGAAAGATAGATTGGCACCAAACTGAGACTCTTCCTGAGGTAGTTAGGAGAATTAACAGAGTTACTAAGGGATTAGTTTTCTGACTTTGTAATTTAATATTATTTAATGCCTAGATATGTACTACTTTAAATAATTTCCCTAAACTCCCCTAATTTTGAACATTAATTCTCAGAAGTAATGAGAGTGGCCTACCCACAATTTCCCCCATTACTTCTAAATCCTCCAGCTAAATACTTCCTGCTCTGAGACAGTGTAAAGGTTCTTTCATCTGGTATGACTTCTCTGACTGTCTGAATCTTTTCAGCCTTTGAGACTGACTCTCAATACCTCTGGGTGAGGCTCCTTGATTTCCTGGGTTTATGGAAACCTCAGCCTCTTTTAAATTCCTTTTGCAGCATTCACTTCGTGTTCATCATACATCAACTTAACGGGTGATTGAGAATCTTCTTGTGGGAGAACGTGTTTTCATTACCAGCAGGTGGTAAGCTTTCTGAGGGCAGCAGAATACCAGAAGCTCCCTCTTGGTATGGCGCCCTTGCAAGGAACAGGTGTTCAGTCAGTAACTATTGCTTTGGAATGAAATTTCTCTGACTCTGCTCTATTTGTGGTTTGAAAATTCATGTGCTAACAGGGGCTGTATCTATAGGAGATTGATGCCCGATTTACTTTGTCTCTCTCTTCAGGGACATTACAGCAGAAGTAGAGAGTTTCAGCAGCCTAATTTGTGCTTTGACCTGAAAGTTGTGGTTTGTGCTATTTGTGACATTCTTAGGGACCTTAGGGAAGCCCTGTTAACTCAGATAAGGTAAATTCAACCAGATGGAAACCTTGGATTTGGATTCAACCTACTAGCCCAGCCATTAGAATTCACAGAAAGCATCGCTGGAAGAGGCAAAGGAAGCGTCTTAGACCACCTGACATGGTTTTAGTTATTCAAATCATCACATTATAACTTCTTCCTTCAGTGTGCAATACTTTTCAGATCCTCCCTACCATGACATGATTTTCAGTTTCATCCTTCCTTTTGGGTTCTATTTACCTGGTTGATTAACTGTATTTGTCTCATACCCTGAAAAGGCAATTTGTTTCTAACATTTGGATGCAATATTCCCTGTAAGATCCCCAAATTTACAAACACATTGTTACTGGTGAAATCTTGATATTTCACTTGGGTAAAACTGAAAGTATGGAGATCATTATCTAAATACCGATAACTTTTCCTGTTTGAAATCTTTCCATTGTGTAAGGTTATACTTGATACAACTTTTAAGATATTTGATGGGTGTAAGGACTTTCTTTGGGAATATACACTGGAGGCCTTATTTCTCACTAGAAGCTTTTCAAAATTTCTTTTCAGAAACAGCTACTGTACATTTTTAAACAATACAGAAAATTACTATAAAAGACTGGAACTCACATAGGAACAGAGATGTCAGATTCAACCGAGCAAATCCATTGTTCCTTCTTAGTTTTGGTTAGAGGTGTTGAAATTGCATAAAGTGCCTTTATTTGTAGGAATATTAAAGGGTTAATCTGTTTCGTTTACTTAAATATTCCAAACCACGATGAAAACATTTTTGCACCTAAGAGGAAAGATTGTGGGTGAAAAACTGAAGATACATGATTTATCACTCCCCTCACAAATAAAATTTATTCATTGCATCCACCAGCCATCACACAGATGGTCAGAAAATTGGCTTTGTGTAGGGATGTGGATTCAGGCATGAATATTAATATGAGACAGATGTAAACGCATATTAATATGCATTTGCTTTGCATGGACTGACATTACAATATTTTCATTAAAGAAACTGCATTTGAAAAGAAAGTATAGGTCACCTTTTACAAAGCATAAAATTGTATGGTAGAATATATTTGTGGGCTCTGAAAATCAACTGTTGATAAGAAAGGAAGAATGAATACTGAGGCTGTAGTTGGATGTTTACAACATAGCCACAGAGGCATCAGAAAGATTTTGCTCCTCTTATTACAATTAAACTGTATTTTTGAACTTCAACCATATAAGGTGCAAGCTGCCACTTGAGCAACCTAGGGAAGCAAAGCCCTGTTTGGATATGATACAGGGACAAGTATAAATTATGAGGAGTCTGAGATAAGCTAAACTATCTAGAAAGATCCATTCACATCCTAAGACACAAATTTTCAGTGTGTGGTTGCCGTAATGGCAGTGATTCATAAAAATATAAGATTTATGCAGGCATGGTACTTTGGGAATTTTTTTGTCAGTGCAGGACAGCATTTATGCTCACATCAGCGCCAGCATCTGTGCTGTTAGTATCTGCTTATGGTAGCATTGTGCTTCCTTCCCAAGTGGAAAGAGAGAACGTGACATTGTAAAAAGCTATTCACAGGCTTGCTGCTTTGTACTCACAAACCATTCACAGGGTGTTTTGCCACTAAAATATTGCTTACTGGAGAGAACAGCAGCTTTCTTCTGTTTGCGAATCCCTTTAAAACTGCTGTGTTGGCTCTTCAGACAAACATGATTACATCCCAGCCCATGAATGTGCAAGTTAATAATTATAAATGATCTGTTATTGATTATTCACTTCAGTGACTTCACTAATCCTTCCAAAACCTCCATGAAGCTTCTGAATTCCATTCTCCAGCTCTGATTTCCTCCTGACTTCGTCATGCCTTTCTAACTGCCCGTTCAAAAAATTCATCTGGAGGTCTAGCCACATGTCCACAAATGGAGCTGACATCTTCTCCTTCAATACACGGAGTAGTGGAGGGAGCATGGAGCCTGATGCAGGGTCAAGAAGCTTTGAGTTCGAAATCTGATTCTGCCTCTCACTGGCCACATGACCCAGACAAATAATTGAACTTCTCTGAACCTCAGTTTCTCATGAGTAAACTAGGGGATAGTTTTGCCAATTTCTGCAGCTATTTTCATATAATTGCTTGGTTTGTTACATGTGAGAATTTGTGGGAAATGGCACGGCATGTCTAGCACATAGTAATTTCTCAGGTCTATTTTTACGGTTCTCTGTTTCTTTTACTGGCCCGGCTATTTTATCAATCTCTCTGTCTCTTTACTCAGTTATTGTTCATTCTGTCCCTTATTTTTCTTCACTGTCATCTTTTTGCTTTGGCCTTGATTACACGTCTTCTGGTGTATAACCTTTTATTATACAATGATTTTCTAACTGGTTTCCTTATCTCCTCATCTGAACCATGGGACAAGTTGATTTTTCTAAAGCACAGCACCGACCAGATTTATCCTTTGTTCAAGATCCTTAAAGGGCTGGCATTACATATCAAGTAAAACCTAAGACATTTGTTGGCAAGCAGGCCGTATTTTTTTCTTTTTTTGCTGAACCTTTAATCAGCCATCCAGGCCAGTCTCTGTCTTTTGGTGGCCCATCTCCAGGACTGCCTTTCCCCAAAACTTGCTCTCCCTGCCTTGCCTTGGCTTGGGCTGGATTCCTTCTGGAAGTGGACCTCCCCACATTATCTCTTGGTGGATTTCTACCCATCAGATAAGTCCTCTCTCAGGAATCTTTTCCTCTGATGAGCCATAGCAGTTGGTTTCATGTTGCTGAAAAGTGTATTTGACTGACACATTTATGGAACTCTTATTTATTTAACCTTCTTTATGGCTTGTATCATGCGCCCATTCTGAAAATGAAGAAACTAAAGTGTGGAGAGTTAGGTAACTCCCTTGATCACAGAGCTATTAAGTAGAAGATTTGGGAATCCAATTCAGGTGGTCTGGCAGGATGTGTGTTATTGACCACATGTGTTCTATGCCATGCTGCTTTTCAATTTCAAAATTTTAAATATGTCATGAGTTTTTTTTTAACAGTCTTGTTCCTATTAATGTACTATTGTAGTTCTCTACCAAGTCTTCCATCAAAAAAATCAAGAGACCATTTGTCTGGATTATTGAATCTTTTAGCCTTTACTTCCAAGTTTGAAATCTTTCAAAGATTGAAACCAGTGGTTGTCTGACAAGATTCTAGATGAGATTAGCCATGTGACAGTGGACATGCTCTCTCTGTCATTGTATGTACATATTAGATATTCCTCTACATATTTACACATTTCATTTAGGGACTGACATAAAGTATTTTCACCCTGCTCTAAGTTGAGTTCAGTCGCTCAGTCATGTCCAACTCTTTGCAACCCCATGGACTGCAGCAAGCCAGGACTCCCTGTCTATCACCAACTCTCAGAGTTTACTCAAACTCATGTCCATTGAGTCAGTGATGCCATCTAACCATCTCGTCCTCTGTCGTCCCCTTCTCCTCCCACCTTCAATCTTTCCCCAGCATCAGGGTCTTTTCAAATGAGTCAGTTCTTCGCAGCAGGTGGCCAAAGTATTGGAATTTCAGCTTCAGCATCAGTCCTTCCAATGAATATTCAGGACTGATTTCCTTTAGGGTGGACTGGTTGGATCTCCTTGCAGTCCAGGGGATTCTCAACAGTCTTCTCCAACACCACAGTTCAAAAGCATCAATACTTTGGTGGTTAGCCTTCTTCACAGTCCAACTCTCACATCCATGCATGACTACTGGAAAAACCGTAGCTTTGACTAGACAGATCTTTTTTGGCGAAGTAATGTCTCTGGTTTTTAATATGCTATCTAGGTTGGTCATAACTTTTCTTCCAAGGAGCAAGCATCGTTTAATTTCATGGCTGCAGTCACCATTCACAGTGATTTTGGAGCCCTCAAAACATAAAGTCTCTTACAGTTTCCATTGTTTTCCCCATCTATTTGCTATGAAGTGATGGGACTGGATGCCTTGATCTTAGTTTTCTGAATATGGAGTTTTAAGCCAACTTTTTCACTCTCCTCTTTCACTTTCATCAAGAGGCTCTTTAGTTCTTCACTTTCTGCCATAAGGGTGGTGTCATCTGCATATCTGAGGTTGTTGATATTTCTCCCGGCAATCTTGATTCCAGCTTGTGCTTCATCCAGCCCAGCATTTCTCGTGATGTACTCTGCATATAAGTTAAATAAGCAGGGTGATAATATACAGCCTTGATGTACTCTTTTCCCTATTTGGAACCAGTCTGTTGTTCCATGTCCATTTCTAACTGTTGCTTCCTGACCTGCCTAGATTTTTCACGAGGCAGGTCAGGTGGTCTGCTATTCCTATCTCTTTCAGAATTTTCCACAGTTTGCTGTGATCCACAAAGTCAAAAGCTTTGGCATAGTCATTAAAACAGAAGTACATATTTTTCTGGAATTCTTTCGCTTTTTCGATGACCCAATGAGTGTTGGCAATTTGTTCTCTGGTTCCTCTGTCTTTTCTAAATCCAGCTTGAACATCTGGAAATTCACAGTTTACATACTGTTGAAGCCTGGCTTGGAGAATTTTGAGCATTACTTTACTAGTGTGTGAGATGAGTGCAATTGTGCGGTAGTTTGAGCATTCTTTGGCATTGCCTTTCTTTGGGATTGGAATGAAAGCTGACCCTTTCCAGTCCTGTGGCCACTGCTGAGTTGTCCAAATTTGCTGGCATATTGAGTGCAGCCCTTTCACAGCATCATCTTTGAGGATTTGAAAGAGCTCAACTGGAATTCCATCACCTCCACTAGCTTTGTTCATAGTGATGCTTTCTAAGGCCCACTTGACTTCACATTCCAGGATGTGACCCTGCTCTGTCTTCTTTTATATCATTTATACATGTTCATATACTGAAGATTCTCAAGAAGATGGACTGTCTTGCACTAAGCAGACCAAGAGCAGTCCTCTGCCTCCAGGCATTCAGTAGTTCCTAGGTGGAAACCAAGCCTGTTTTACTCCCTGCTTTATTTCCAGTGCCTAGCATATCATCTGGAATATGGCTAGGAAACAAATGCACAAAGAACCATTCTATTTTCTCATGTCAGTCTAAGTACTCTTAGTAATAAGTTATTTATATGTAAATTTATTCCTTCACATTTGTTATGATCACCCTTGGTGTGGTTTCTAAAGTTGTGATTCAGAATTTCACATCTAGTCACTTTCAAAGAAACGAAAAAATTAATCTTTATGTCCTACTTGAAGGTGGTTGGGTGTCATAGCAGATAGAACCCAGGTGACTACAGAATACTTTTAATACTTCCTCTGACCCTACTTCTTTTCACTCATTTAGGCCTTCATTTTTTGAAGCAGGGGTGCCTAGTCCAGGGGATATATCTTTCTTTAGAAAATCCATGGATAGATTTTTGGGTCCCCATGAGATTGCTAAAGTTGTATACATAATTGTATACAATTGTTTCAGGCAGAGGATCTATAGATTCTTTAAAAATAGCTTATCTTATGATATTATTCTTATTTGCCTTTTAAATGATAAGAGTAATATGTTTACCCTGCAAAACATTCTAACAGTACAGAGGAATATCAAGGAAAGAAGTCAACCAGCGCAGAAGCATACCAAGTAAAAAGTTAGAATTCATTTTTGTCCACTTTTCACTCTTTACACCCTCAGTCTCATAAGTGGATCGTATCATCATTCTATTTAATACCTGACTTAAATAACATAGTCATATTACCTTATCAGTATATAAAGACCTGCCTTTCAAGAATATTTATTTTGAAATAATTATAGACTTATAGCAAGTTAAAAAACATATTAGAAGAGTCCTGTGTTTAAGGACCAGTGGCATCATATTTCATAATTGCAGTCAAGTCTCTTGATGAAGGTGAAAGAGGAGAGTGAAAAAGTTGGCTTAAAACTCAACATTTAAAAAACGAAGATCATAGCATCTGGTCCTGCCACTTCATAGCAAATAGATGGGGAAACAATGGAAACAGTGGCAGATTTTATTTTATTGGGCTTGAAAATCACTGCAGACAGTGACTGCAGCCATGAAATTAAAAGATGCTTGATCCTTGGAAGAAAAGTTATGACAAACCTAGACAGTGTATTAAAAAGTAGAGACAGCACTTTGCCGACAAATGTTGGCATAGTCAAAGCTATGGTTTTTCCAGTAGTCATGTATGGATGTGAGAGTTGGACTATAAAGGAGGCTGAGCGCCGAAAAATTGATGCTTTTGAACTGCGCTGTTGGAGAAGACTCCTGAGAGTCCCTTGAACAACAAGGAGATCCAGCCAGTCCATCCTAAAGGAAATCAGGCCTGAATATTCTTTGGAAAGACTAATGCTGAAGCTTCAATATTTTGGCAAGAGGAGAAGGGGGCAACAGAGGGTGAGGTAACTGAATGGCCTTACCTACTCAATGGACATGAGTTTATGCAAACTCCAGGAGATTGTGAAGGACAGGGAAGCCTGGCGCTGCAGTCCATGGGGCTGCAAAGAGTCAGACATGACAATATCACATCCAGCAAGCTGATGTTGATAACTGACCAGAGAGCTTAGTGCCAGCTCATCAATTTTACATGTACCTGTGTGTTGTGTGTGAGTATAGTTCTATGCGGTTGTAACATGTGCAGATTCACCTGACTACTACCACAATCAACGTGCAGAACTGTCCATAATCCAAGGGCCCCTCCTGCCACCCCTTTTGAAGCCGCATCTACCTCTCTCCCTATTATTTCCAGTCTCTGGCCACCACTACCCTGCTTTTCAGCTTTGTAATTTTGTCATTTCGAGAATGGTATATAAATGGAATTAGACTACCTGTAGTCTTTTGAGGTTCTCTCTCCCTGCCCCCCCCCCCCCCACCCCCGCCACTCAGCATAAAACCCTGGAGATTCATCCATAATTTTGAATGTATCAATAGTTCACTCCTTTTTATTGCTAAGCAGTATGTGGAAATGTATCATAATTTTTTTTAAAGCCATTTGCCTATTGAAAAATATCTAAATTGTTTCCATTTTTTGGCTATTATGGATACAGCTGCTATGAACATTGGTGTACAGATTTTATCATGGGCAAAGGTTTTCATTTTTTGGGATAAGTTTCCATCAATACAATTGTTGGCTCATGTGTCAAGTGTGCATTGTTTTGTAAGACACTGGGAAATTCTTTTGAGGTCCACAGCTTTCCTACAGAGTATCAAAGAGAGCTATGACTCTAAGAAGATTGAACCGAATTGACATGACCCAAGTTTGGCCTGTGACCCAGTTACAAATTGCTCCAAATTGTCAAATAGGGAAAACTCTCTTTTCTCATTCTTTCTACTACTAATGGGCATTTCACACTAAAACTTCAGCAACGGTTCTTCGATGACATTTCCTCATCATTCACAGTCCTGATCCTAGGACTCGCCTAACTCCTATTCATCTACAGTCTTTTACACATTTGTAAGAGAAATCAGCAATAACTCTTGTTCTCAAGGATTTTGTGTTCCTCACACCATCCTTATTTATTTACATTGTTGACTTTGCATCTACTGATGGCTAGTGTCTGCTCTGTTAATTCTGTGCTTTATACAAAGTTGAGGTCTTCCTACTTGCTTATGCACTGTAGTCCCCATGTTTTCAAAGCATAGCTAACTGAAACCCTATGTTAGCCGTCATCCTTTTTGCTGCAGGGAAAACTTGAAAGAAAACAGTTCTGCTTAAGCTGGTGATGAGAGATGAATTTTCTGGGACAGAGAGGATGATGACACACCCACATAGAGCTAGTTTGATGCGGGTTTATAATTTCTTTTAAGCTAAATCTTCACTGGCACTTCCTTTACAGGCACTTGGCTTGAAGCAAAAAATAAGCGCACTAAACAGTCATTTATAAACATAAAAAAATTCCAAAGATAATGAAGCAGATACTTTGGGTCTAAGAGGGCAGCCAATATTTAATGTTCCCAGTTACTTTCTTTTTTCCTGATTATTAGCCATTTTGATCCAACATTTTCTCAGCTTCTAAGTCTATACTGTTTTATCTGACTCCAGGATCCAAGGATTCAATGATAACTTGTCATCAGAGCCAGAAAACTTGCATTCTAGAAAGGACTTTAAGTTTGCTGCATCTGATTATTACCAGATCCTTTAAGATCTGATGACATGACATCAGATTCTCAACATTTAGGCTCTCTTTGCTGGCTCTTGGTTGAAACTTGACTACATTCCAGTGGTTGTGAACAAACAGTAGAAAGGGTTTTGCTATTTAAATAAATTCTCTCTCTCTCTTTTGTAGCTAAGGGCTAATTAAGTGCCAAGCATTGTGCTAAATGTTTTACGTGCATTGCCTCATTTAATATTTACAGTAACCTTGGGCACTTAGCCCATGATTATTGTATCTGAAATTTTCCCTTCTTCTAACTCATGTTGAATGGTTTCATAGCACTTGGAGTGCTCAAGGCCACTGAATTATTCTCTGGAAGGTTGAGTCCTTCAGCTGTCCTCAGTGAGGGAGTAGGCTCCAGTGGGTCGGTTGAACTTGTTCTCAAACCTGTTTTTCCGGTGTTTGTCTTATTGGAGTTATAATCATTGATTAAATACTATATAAAATGATACATAGATGGGAAAGACTTAATAAAATGAAGATGAAGTCGAACGTGTACAAAGTCTTAATAAGTCAGTATGAAGTTGCCATTGATGAGATGAGTTGATGCTGATGGGATGGTTGGATGGCATCACCGACTCAAAGGACATGAATTTGAGCAAACTCTGGGAGATGGTGATGGACAGAGAAGCCTGGCGTGCTACAGTCCATGAGGTCGTAAAGAGTCCCACACGATTTAGTGACTAAACAAGTTGCTGTTAAATTCAATGTGAGGAGAAAATCTAGAAGGGTTTTGCATTTAGATTGCTTTACAAGTATCTGTTTTGTTTCTTTATAAAGAAAGTAAAACTGGAAATTATAGAAACATTGTCTGTGTGATTTACACAAGGAGGAAAATAAAGGCCTTGGGACTATTTCATAAGTTTGGTGAATATTTCTTTGTGTGTTTTAAGGTATTGTAAAATAATTAAGGTTTATTTGTATCATTGTAGCACTCCTCTTTTAACTGACATTTTGCTTGTGTAACTAATTCCAGGAGTAAACGATGCAGAATAAGGAGCCCGCAACAACTGTGGCATTTATAGGTTTGGAAACTGAAGCTTAGATAAGTTATTTAACTTGTCTTCTTTTCCCAGACAATTCATGATATCCCATCAGTTCAGTCTCTCAGTAGTGTCCGACTCTTTGTGACTCCATGGACCGCAGCACGCCAGGCTTCCCTGTCCATCACCAACTCCTGGAGCTTGCTCAAATTCATGTCCACTGAGTCAGAGATGCCATCCAACCATCTCATCCTCTGTTGTCCCCTTCTCCTGACTTCAATCTTTCCCAGCATCAGGGTCTTTCCAATGAGACAGTTCTTCGCATCAGATGGCCAAAGTATTGGAGTTTTAGCTTCAGTATCAGTCCTTCCAATGAATATTCAGGACTGATATCCCATGATATCCCATGGGATAGTGCAAAGCTAGGGTATACATGTCTTATATGTCAGGGAACAGCTTGATCCTTTGTCAAGACTGTTTTTAACTTTATATTGGTGTCAAAAATCATTTTCAAAAATTTTATTTATTTATTTTTGGAATTGAATTGTTTGGGCATATTCCCACTGAATTTTTATTTTATTTATTTATTTTGGGCTGTGCCACATGGCATGCAGGATCTTAGTTCCCCCACCAAGGATCAAATGTGTGCCAAAAACCATTTTTGATGGTGACTGTAACTAAATCTAAAACACTGTAACATTATAATTCAAATGCTCAAGGAGGTTCAGTGAAAAAAAGCAGGTTATAAATGCTTCATGTAATATAAATGCAATTCGAGAGAGAATTGTATATGTATATGGGTATATATATATGTATGTATATATATATATGTGTGTATATATATATATATATATATATATTTATCTGGAGAAGGGAATGGCAACCCACTCCAGGATTCTTGCCTTTAGAATTCCAAGGGCAGACTATGGGATTGCAAAGTGTCAGACACAACTGAGTGCCTAACACACACACACACACACACACAGACACACACACACAGAGTTTGTATGTTTTAGATTGTCATCACTACCAAATACATTTATCTCCACATAAAACAGACCGAAATAATTTATACCAAGTGTTAGTGATTGTTTTTATTTTGTGTGGTAAGAGGAGAGATCTTCATTTTGCTTTTCTATATTTTTCGAAATTGACCCTACACACACATAATATTTTGGTAGTCATTTAAAATGTTCTAAAAAACCAATCATGGGCTTGATTTTCCCCTTTCCCTTCTACCCTAAAAATATACTATTTGGCCCATTATTTCCGTCATCTTAATAATGGAGGCATGGAGTCATGAGTCTTCTACAGTATTTTCCCTTTGTCTGGCTTTCTGGACAAATTGCTTTAAAGGACAGGCTTCCATTCTGACCTGCTTTTCTCTGATACCTGACAATTCGTCTCAGATGCGTCTCTCCTGGGTCTGCCGATGCCTTATCAGCGTGGCGTTCTGAAGAACTGAATGCAGGGCGGGTTGATTTAACAGAGCTTCTGTCATCCTGAATCTCTATTATGTGTAAGATGATAAGAAGTCTCCTGTCTTGTGACCTGGAATGGCCCACTAAAATGAATAATTCACCATAGTGTCTTCTCCACTCAGCGATTTATGCTTTACCTTTTTTTTTTTTAAATGAAAGTTTTCTAACATGAAAAAAATGTGTAAACAAGTTTTCATCCTTTGTGTCTTATACCCCTTTAGTAGACTCTTGAGCTATAGAAACGTGCAAATGAAAGCAGTCTCTTCCTATCCACGTGGCTTTCTCTGTGCAGTTCACTTAGTTATGTCTCTGTCTTTCTTTTTGATGCAACAATAGCTGATAGGAGGGTGAAACGTAACGTTACTTGTCTGGAATCTGAGTGAAGTAATGCCTGAAGAATGTAGTGATCAGGGTGAGGGGATGTTTTTATATGAAAAACGTGTTCTTTTTTAAAATTGGTTTTGATAGAAAAATTGCCAGCTAGTACACAGAGCTTTTAGCAAAAAACAAACAGAAAAGTCCGAAGTTGTTGTTTTCCGTAGGAACACGGCAATACTTCATTAGACTCTAACAATTTAATCCAGGGGTCAGTGATGGTGGGGGCCTCAGTGTGAAGCGTAGAAGAAAATCTCTCCGAGTTTTGGTGCAACTTTCTTTTCCATCCAGCACTCAGGGTGTTTCCAGTCATCCGGGCTTCACAGTCGGTAGTTTTTCCTCGGTGTTCTCAGAGATTGTAGAAGGAAGGATGAAACAGCTGTTGTCAGGCTGCGTGAGGATACACGTGGGGTATCCTCGAAGATACACAGCAGGAGAGTGAGGAAAACTTAAGGGACCAGGTCAGCCTGTCCAGGCTAGACTTACCCAAGGCTGGAATTGCTCAAACACACGTGTTGTTCCCAGAGAGGATTTTCGCTGACTTCTTTGGCTTTTTCTGCCTAAGCCTTTCAAGAAGTGGATGTAATGATGTTCGTGGGTATTGCTGATGGGTGTATGGGTAAATGTAATGATGTTCGTGGATATATACTGATGGGTGTATGGGTAAACAGGGATGGCGGCAGGTGGCAGATTTGAGAGTCACAAAATATTTCATGAACGTTTCCTTTGTTTTCTAAATTTGAGACACTTATGGAATAAGAATAACCCTGAGAGTTCTGTCTTTTACTCTTCTTGAACAATTCAAAGCTCATTGCTAATCCACCCACCAGTTAACAACTTGGAGGCAAACAGAAAATACATGAGGATGAATCAAATGCCTTATTCATTACGGAGCTTTCGTGAGCAAAGGACCAGGGAGCGTTCACTCAGATGACCTCTCAGCATAGCGTCCAAAACTGCTGCTAACAATGAATGCGTCCACAGGAGCCTGCTCCCGCTTTTGGTTCCTGGACACGAAAGCGCCAGGCTTGATCCTTTCCAGTGACAGGCACTTACTTGTTCACTTTGGTAAGCAAGCAAATCACAAACGAGTGTCATAAAAGCTCTCAAGAAGAAGAATCTCAGAGAATGATAAAGCTTCACTTTTGTAAAGTACTATCACTTCTGTCTTTTAATTGCAAAAGTAAAATATGCTCACTAAAAAAAGAAAAAGTTGAAAAAATATACGAGAAATAAAGTATCTTTGAATTATAATATCATCACCCAAAGGTAATTATTGTCAGTGTTTTGATGTGTGTTTTTTCATACTGTTTCTTATGCGTGTATAACCCCATCACACTTACAGTTTAGCTTTTTACATAACAGTGGGACCATCACACACATCATTTCATAACCTACAGCTTTCACTTGATACTACCATGGTCATTATTTTGTGTCTATACAATAAGCCTATGTCACAATTTTAAATAACCACATTGTAATCAATTGTATGGATTTATCATTAGTTATTAAGCTGATTCCTTACAGATAGACATTTAGCTTGTTTCCTCTATTCTGCTACACACTCTATGCTGGATATCCTTGCAAACCTTTTTCCCGCACATTTGACAAATTACATTAGGAAATAGAATTTCTGGGAAAAAATGCCAGTAGCTATAGGGCTCCCCAGGTGGTGCGAGCAGTAAAGAATCCATTTACCAATGCAGGGTGCATAAGAGACCCAGGTTTGATCCCTGGGTGGGGACTATCCCCTGGAGGAGGAAATGGCAACCCACTTCAGTATTCTTGCCTGGAGAGTTCCAGGGAGAGAGATGCCTGGTGGGTTAAAGTCCATGGAGTAACAAAGAGTTGGACACGACTGAGCATCTGAGCACACAGCCAGATTGTCACCGAAGGATGTTCAATCAACTTATGTTCCTGCCAACAGTGTATGAAAATGCCTATGTTCTCTCAAACTCTTGCCAATACTACATTCTGTATTTTTAAATATATATATATTATTCTGTTAAATTAAATATATTATCAGTTCATTGTCCTGCTTTGCATTTATGTTCTTACTAATAAGATAGATGTTTTATGCACATGAATGTCATTTGTATTCCTTTTTTATAATCTTCCTCTTCATAAAATTTGCTCATTTTTTCCTTTGAGTTGTTTATATTTTCCTTATTGATTTTTAAAATCCCTTATAAGCATATTAATTATTTCATCATAAATTTCTCCCCTAACCTTGAATTTGTCAACTGAATTTTTAAGAACTTTGTTATGGTTCTTTGTGTCAAACGTAAACTTACAAAATGATTATTATCAAATCTATCCATTCCTTTCCTTCATGATTTCTATCTTTGGTGTAATTCCTAGCCCAAGAATTTATTAATCTCATTTGTATTTTCTTCTAGTACCTTTATTGGACTTCCCTGGTGGCTCAGTCAGTAAAGAGTCTGCCTGTAATGCAGGAGACCTGGGTTTGATCCCTGGATCAGGAAGATTCCCTGAAGAAGGAAATGGCAACCCACTCCAGTACTCTTGCCTGGAGAATCTCGTGGACAGAGGAGACTGATGGGCTACAGCCATGGGGTTGCAAAGAGCTGGACATGACTTAGTGACTGAATCACCATCACTGCTTTTATTACTTAACTGTTCCTATTTGAATCTTTAATCAAACTGGAATGTTTTTATACATTCCAGTATACAGTATGGGTTAGACGCTTAACTTTTTTCCCTAAATGGTTAGCCAGAGTCTCCATCATTACTAAATATTCTGTTATTTATTATTGTCTTGAGGTGCTTTATCAGATTATAAATTCCGATACATGCTGGGTCTATTTCTGAATTTACTCTTCTGTTAATCCATCTATTCTTATAGCTGCATTCAGTTCAGTTCAGTTGCTCAGTTGTGTCTGACTCTTTGAGATCCCCACGGACTGCAGCATGCCAGGCCTCCTTGTCCATCACCAACACCCAGAGCTTACTCAAACTCATGTCCATTGAGTTGGTGATGCAATCCAACCATCTCATCCTCTGTTGCCCCCTTCTGCTCCTGTCTTCAATCATTTCCAGCATCAGGGTCTTTTCAAATGAGTCAGTTGTTTGCATCAGGTGGCCAAAGTATTGGAGCTTCAGCTTCAGCATCAGTCCTTCCAATGAATATTCAGGACTCATCTCCTTTAGGATGGACTGGCTGGATCTCCTTGCAGTCCAAGGGACTCTCAAGAGTCTTCTCCAACATCACAGTTCAAAAGCATCGATTCTTCAGCGCTCAGCTTTCTTCACAGTCCAACTCTCACTTCCATATATGACTACTGGAAAAACCATAGCCTTGACTAGATGGACCTTTGTTGGCAAAGTAATGTCTTTGCTTTTTAATACCAGTTTAGGTTGTTCATAGGTTTTCTTCCAAGCAGTAAGTGTCTTTTAATTTCATGGCTGCAATCACCATCTGTAGCGATTTTGGAGCCCCCCAAAATAAAGCCTCTCACTGTTTCCACTGTTTCCCCATCTATTTGCCGTGAAGTGATGGGACCAGATGCCATGATCTTAGTTTCCTGAATGTGGAGTTTTAAGCCAATTTTTTCACTCTCCTCTTTCACTTTCAATAAGAGGCTCTTTAGTTCTTCTTCACTTTCTGCCATAAGGGTGGTATAATCTTCCCAGGTTTCCCAAATCAGATGGGTGGTGTGCACTGCAAGTTCCCAGATGCAGTTGTTACCCAGATGCCCTCTCCTTCATGGAGCCTGAGGCCCCTAAATCATTCATGAACACGGATTTCCCGACTGTAGGCCTGTCTTTAATACCTTATGCTGTGTGCTTAGTCACTTGTGCATGCGTGCCAAGTTGCTCCAGTCACGTTTGACTCTTTGAGACTCCATTGACTATAGCCCATGAGGTTCCTCTGTTCATGGAATTCTCTAGGCAAGAATACTGGAGTGGATTGCCATGCCCTTCTCTAAAGGATTTTTCTGACCCAGGGATTAACCCATGTCTCTTATAGCTCCTGCGTTGCAGGAGGATTCTTTACTGCTGAGACACCAGGGGAAGTCCTGTGCTCACTCAATCTTGTCTGAGTCTTTGCTGTCCTATAGGCTGTAACCCATGGGATTTTTCAGGCAAGAATACTGGAGTGTGTTGCCATTTTCTCCTCCAGGGGATCATCCCCCCCAGGGATTGAACCTGTGTCTCCTGCATAGGCAGACAGATTCTTTACCAGTGAGTCACCTGGAAAGCCTTTTGTGACAATTAAACAACTTGATGTGACTTATGTTAATTTCTTAGACTCATTTTCTATCCCTTAACCACCTATTTCCTACACCAGCCTCTTACAGGTAGACTAATTAATCTGCACCCTAAAACAGAGCTTTAAGTAAGAATGCGGCTAAGTCGCTTCAGTCATGTCCGACTCTGTGCGACCCCACAGGCTGCAGCCCACCAGGCTCCCCCGTCCGTGGGATTCTCCAGGCAAGAACACTGGAGTGGGTTGCCATTTCCTTCTCCAATGCCTGAAAGTGAAAAGTGAAAGTGAAGTCGCTCAGTCATGTCTGACTCTTAGTGACCCCATGGACTGCAGCCTACCAGGCTCCTCCGTCCATGGGATTTTCCAGGCAAGAGTACTGGAGTGGGGTGCCTTTGCCTTCTCCGTTCAGTAAGAATAGGTTTTCTCAATACAATGTTTATCTCCTGTTCACTAATGGATAAATGGGGAAATTGGGATTGATATATATACACTGCTGCTGCTACTGCTAAGTCACTTCAATCGTGTCCGACTCTGTGCGACCCCATAGATGGCAGCCCACCAGGCTCCCCCATCCCTGGGATTCTCCAGTCAAGAACACTGGAGTGGGTTGCCATTGCCTTCTGCAATATATACACTACTATACATAAAATAGATAACTATTAGACAACTAATAAGATCCTACCATGTAGCACAGGGCACTCTACTCAGTTCTCTGTAATGACCTATATGACATACGGATGGCTAACAAGCACATGAAAAGATGCTCAACATCACTCATTATCAGAGAAATGCAAATCAAAACCACAATGAGGAACCATTTCACGCCAGTCAGAATGGCTGCGATCCAAAAGTCTACAAGCAATAAATGCTGGAGAGGGTGTGGAGAAAAGGGAACCCTCTTACACTGTTGGTGGGAATGCAAACTAGTACAGCCACTATGGAGAACAGTGTGGAGATTCCTTAAAAAACTGGAAATAACTGCCTTATGACCTAGCAATCCCACTGCGGGGAATGTACACCGAGGAAACCAGAATTGAAAGGGACATGTGTACCCCAATGTTCATTGAAGCACTGCTTATAATAGCCAGGACATGGAAGCAACCTAGATGCCTATCAGCAGATGAATGGATAAGAAATACACAATGGAGTATTACTCAGCCATTAAAAAGAATACGTTCGAATCAGTTCTAATGAGGTGGATGAAACTGGAGCCGATTATACAGAGTGAAGTAAGCCAGAAAGAAAAACACCAATACAGTATACTAATACATATATATGGAATTTAGAAAGATGGTAATGATAACCCTGTATGTGAGACAGCAAGAGACACAGATGTATAGAACAGTCTTTGTATAGCACAGTCTTTTGAACTCTGTGGGAGAGGGAGAGGGTGGGATGATTTGGGAGAATGGCATTGAAACATGTATACTATCATGTAAGAAACGAATCGCCAGTCTAGGTTCTACGCAGGACACAGGATGCTTGGGGCTGGTGCACTGGGATGACCCAGAGGGATGGTACAGGGAGGGAGGTGGGAGGGGGGCTCAGGATGGGGAACACCCGGGAACACCCATGTACACCCGTGGCAGATTCATGTTGATGTATGGCAAAACCAATACAGTATTTTAAAGTAATTAACCTCCAATTAAAATAAATAAATTTAAATTAAAAAAAGAACCTAAAAAAGAGTGGATATATATATATATATAGGCTTCCCAGCTGGCACTAAAGAGGTCTTCCCTGGTGGCTCAGATGGTAAAGCGTCCGCCTGCAACGTGGAAGACCCAGGTTCGGTTCCTGGGTTGGGAAAATCCCCTGGAGAAGGAAATGGCAACCCACTCCAGTACTCTTGCCTGGAAAGTTCCATGGACTGAGGAGCCTGATAGGCTGCAGTCCATGGGGTCACAAAGGTCGGACACGCTGAGCGACTTCACCTCACTTCGCTATTGGATAAACACTACGAATTCATATTCTCTTGCTTTCCTTTTCCTCTTTTTAAAGTTAATTTTATTGGAATATAGCTGATTTACAATGTTGTGTAAGTTTCCTCTGTACAGCAAAATAAATCAGGTATATACATATGTGTGTGTGTGTGCGGGCTAAGTTGTTCAGTCATGTCCGACTCTATGCAGTTCTATGGACCACAGTCCACCAGGCTCCTCTGTCCATGGGATTCTCCAGGAAGGAATACTGGAGTGGGTTGCCGTTTCCTCCTTTCGGGGATCTTCCTGATCCAGGGATTGGACTGGCATCTCCTACATCTCCTGCACTGGCAGGCAGGCTCTTTACCCCTAGTGCCAGCTGGGAAGCCCATATACATCTATATCTCCACCCTTTTTTTAGGTTCTCTTCATATGGGTCATTACAGAGCATTGAGCAGAGCGCCCTGCGCTATGCGGTAGCTTCTTATTAGTTATCTAATCGTTGTCTATTTTATGTATAGTAGTGTATATATATCAATCCCAGTCTCCCAATTTATCCCTCCTCCCTACTTATCCCCTTAATAACTGTAAGTTTGCTTTCTGTGACTCTATTTCTGTTTTGTGAATAAGTTCATTTGTACGATATTTTTTAGACTCTACACTTAAGCTATATTGCATCACATTTTCCTTTCTCCGTCTGACTTACTTCACTCAGTAGGACAATCTCTAGGTCCGTCTGTGTCAGTGCAAATGGCATTGTTTCACTCTTTTTTGTGGCTGAGTAATATGCTGTGTATGTCTGTACCACATCTTTATCCATTCCTCCACTGATGGACCTTTAGGTCGCTTCCTTGTCCTGGCTATTATAAATGAATACTGCTGCAATATACATTGGGGTGCATATATCTTTTCAAATCATGTTTATTTCTGGCCTTTCCTTTTCCTTGACTACACATCTTCTTCTGTTGATACTCCTCTTCTTTACATATGAGATAAATAAGGTTGGTTTACATTCTGACTTCAATTCCCTACATTCTATCTGTTAGCTGTTGGGCTTGGTGAATTCCTAAGTCCATGCAGCAGCACATTTACAACATGGACTCTTAGGACCACTAATTATGTTGACCATTAAGTATCTCTTATATATTGACTTTTACCATTCTCGGTTACAACGGGTGGTTATTTCCCGACTGCCTCTGAATTTAAAGGGTGTGGATTCTTGGGAACAGCCTTCAGATGAGCAGTGAATTCTTTGACATTTCTTTGATGTTACTAAAAGGGAACTTATGGCCTGATCTTCGTTCCTTTTTCCTTAGGTGACACAAGATGAGGGAGTTTCAGTTTTCACGCCTCGTGTTATCTCTCTATACCATAATAGCGGGATTGTTCTAAACTGCTGCTGAAAGAGACAACCACTACAAAATCATTACCCATATATATTTTTACCACCCACTATTCATTATAATGCCTTTGTGGTCTGTCAGCGTTATCAGAGGCAACCAGTATCTATGAGGTATCCGCTGGATGTGTGATGCTGTGGTAGTTGCTGCCAAGGGCACTTATTTAGAATGAAGCACTGCATCGGAGGAGGGTGACAATTTTTCTCTGTAGGCCACCACTCGACCTTTCACTGTGGTTTAGGCCACCAGGTTGGTCAAATTACTCATTATATCCCATGGGCTCTGTTAGGATTTCCTAGAAATGTGCTTGTCATATATTTTAAATGGGCTCACTGCAATATGACCTTTGGGTGAATTTGCAAATATAGAGAGAAAAGATAGTCTCTCCCATTATATTTACACTTTAACACACAGTAAGCAAAAAAAAAAAACAAACCAAAAAACTAATATTATGCACCTGTGATTTGGAAAACAGCAAAATTTTCTGAGAGAGGAGAAATTGTGTGTGTGTGTGTGTGTGTCTGTGAGTGTATCTCAATCTCAAGTGGCATAAAAACTTCTGCTTTCATTTTAACATGTATGCTGTGGACCTGGGTTAACATGAGACTTGTAAATATTTCTAGGCCTATTTGCCTAAATAAGCAGAGCTCACCTTAGTACATATCATGTCCTGGAGAGGCCTGAGTGCTCTCTTCTGGGAACCGTTTCTGATCCTTGGCTTCTGATCGTATAGATTGTGAACTCCCACTATTCTTAGCCTTTGCATCCGTCAACCATAGTAGGTCTCAGAGAGCAGACGGGGCTGTAACAGTTTCCCTGCTCCTCTGGTGGCTCTGGGGTCGCTTTCCATTCCGGCGCATGTGGCAGGCCCTTGAACCCTACGCTGTCTTGGTCTCTGGGGTATCTGTCGTTACACCATGGGGTCCTGCTAGATAGAAGTGACAAGTCTACCAAGATCTTTTTGGACCTTTGGAGGTCTTTTTTACTTTGAGAATTATGATGGCTTGGGTTACAGCTCATTTCTTGTTCTCTGCCCAGATTTTCATTTCAGAGCTAGAACTGAGCAGGGGTTGTGATCACTGGGCACACAGGTAGAGGGCTGCATGGCATTTTCTTGACCTTGAGAGGGAGTTGTATTAAACACAGAGGCAGACTGACTCACTGCACGAGGCATTTCAGTGTGATGGAGTCCACCTTGCAGACACGATGGTCTTTATTTTTATCCACACAAATATTGACAAGAGACTGAAATGCATGCAATGCCGTCATTTTACACAGAATCCAGATGTTTGCTAGGCTTTGATTTTCATGGTGTTCTATGCTTTCCATGTATATCTTCTTACTCAACATAGGCAAAAATAGATACCATTGCCTTGTTTGGGGAAGCATGTTGGGGAACTGGAGAACTAGACAGCCCGAGTTTGATTTCACCTCAACTCCTCTAATCAACTCAGCGCTGAATGTGAGTAACTTACTCTCTTCTCTGAACTGAGGGTTGTGTCACTCGGGTTCCAGTCAGGAGGCGGCAGCTGTCTCAGTTGTATAAACAGAGAGAGTTTAATAGAAGAGTTGGTAATCGGGGATTGGACAAATGACAAGGTTAAAAATGAGGATCTAGAAATCACGGAGGTGATGATGGCAGGAAGCAGCTGCCACCCCTGGGCTGGGGAAGCCAAAGGAACAAGCTGGACTTCTTAAAACTCAGAAGACTGGAGGAGGGCCCTGCGGAGCTTGGGTGTGGGCCTCCCGGGAGGCTGCGCGGGCTGGCTCGGCGGGGCGCTGAAGGAGGGCCGCCTCACGCGCTTGGTTCTGTAGGGTTAGAAAAACGACGCGGTTGACTCACTGTTGCTGCTGGGATGGAGACCTCCACCGCAAGCTGGAAGGAGCTGCCGCCGTCAGCGCTAGGAAGTGTTGCTGAGCTGATGCTGACAAGCACAGGAAAGAAAACCAGAAGCTTGCCGTGTCCCCTTCCTCCTGCAGCCTTGCAAGTCGCTGGTGCCCGCTATGCGCAGAGCCTAACAGGGAGCAGCTGGCAAAGCAGAAAAGAGGTCCTCGGAAATGAGTCTCAGCCCCAGCATGGAGAGTGGAACAGAGATGGGTGATTTGAAACTGAGAAGCAATTACTTAATAACCAGTAGAAGGATGACATTATACCCCATTGACTGCTTATTTATTTTAACATTATTATTACTATTGAAATTTATGTAAAGAATCGAGTATGATGACTGGCTCACAGTAAGAGCTCAGCAGCTCTCTGCATTTTGCTAGATATACCAAGCCTTCTGCCAGCTTAGTTATTGAAGATGGCAATTACACTCAGATAATCCATTTTGATTTTTCCATTTTGGCCCCAGTCCCGCTCTGGTAGCAGTCACATGTGCAGATTTGTAGTGTTGCCTCTGGAATCTCTTGGTTTTTAGCTGTGAACTATGGGCTTGTTAATTACATTCTCTGAGGCTCGATTTTCATTACATGAGATAACACGTTTAGTGCTGGACTCAAAGCCTGTCAAACACATGTCTACATACTAGTTCCATTGTTATCATCATTGTCACTATCATTATTTTAATGAGTGAGGAGAAATGGTTGCAAAACAATATCAACCTAAAATGCAATATTTAAGGCGCCAGCTTTCACCGAAATCACAAATACCTTGATCCTCTGAAACTTAATCATCACTGTGCAAAGTAAACATGATTCAATTTGCTTGTTAGCCATCTCTTTCATTTCTGGTTCCTCAAAAGATTCGTACTTTTCTGATCTTTTTTCTGATATTCTGAAAGAAGCTAACGTTTCCTATTTTGTTTTGTATCAGAGGTTGTGGAGACGTGAAGTCCCTGTGACTTTCCATGAGTCACGCATGTCTTTGTAAAAAGGCCTGGAAGGGATGTGAAAATCCAACATGCCACTATCAGGGACACTTGAATTTTGAAGCCTTCCTGGCTGCCACTAGCTCAGGGATATGGAGACTGTCAGTAGAAATTCAGAGTGAGTGTTGTGCATGGTAATACGGTACATCACAACTAGGTCCTGAGGCAAGCTGAGGACATCGTGGAGTTGATGCATTATGCATGAGAGGGTGTAAGAAATAAAGGATCAATCATCTTCTCCCTCAGATAACATTGATCATTTGCTACACATTATTTGGCTGGGTTCTGTGCAGATTTATTTTCTCCAATGAGAATGAGAAGCAGATTGCCTGTTTCCTTAATGAGCAATGACATCAATCCAGTCAAATCTATCCAAGGCATTGGATGACTTCCCCCCTCTCTCTCTCCCTGCCCCCCTCTGTCACAGTCAGAAGAAATAGGGACAGCTTCTCAAGAAGGTGCCAGCCCCCGGGAGAGTGGTGACAGAGTGGGAAATTGGGTCTAATTCAGGGTGATGAAAAATCTCTCTCTCTCTTTACTTTTTTTTTTTTTTTGCTTTTTAATCTAAAGCAGTGTGTTTTCCACTCTCCATTCTTCCAGATGGCATTCTGAGGGGCTGATCTGCAGAAAAGGCCAAGTGAAAAGTCATCCAATAACAAGGAAGGAAGAAGACAGCATGTAGCAGGCATGAGGAGGGTGTGTTTCTGGGATGCTACGCAGGCTGGAAGGGCACAGTCATGGGGAGAAATAGCAAGCAGCATCAGAGACTACTATCGCAGGACTCCCCAGTCAACATCAGTGACTTTAATAACACTGGAGTCACGGGTGGTGTTCCATGAGAAAACAGAGCTGGAGCTCGTCTTCTGTTGATACGAGATTCCTCTGATTCCTCTTGTGGTAGTGAGTCATCAGGATAAGGAAGTTGGAGGTAATATGTGATCCAGGGTTTGGGTGTTCCACGAGAAAACAGAGCTGGAGCTCATCTTCTGTTGATACGAGATTCTTCTGATTCCTCTTGTGGTAGTGAGTCATCAGGATAAGGAAGTTGGAGGTAATATGTGATCCAGGGTTTGGGAAATAAGATGTCTTGCTGGGGCATGCTCCCTGCTTAAGTCAGACACGTGTCCACTGAGGCAGGCAGGGGTTGTCGGGCCCGGATGAGCTGAGGATGGGTGCCTGGGGGATTGGTGGAGCAGGTGACCAGTAGCAGGTCCAGGCTGGCATGAAATCCTGGCAGACCGGGTCCCCCTGCAGGCTCAGCTCACAGGGAAGGCCCCTGCCTAAGGGACAGCAGAGATTGCAGGTGCCCCTCAAGTGGGATCCCAAGAAATGCAGAGTGCCCAGACAGGTGAATGCAGCCCGGAGCTGGGGCCGCATCCTGGGGGTCCTGCCAACAGAGGGCCAAGGCTCAGGCCCTGGAGGGCAGAGTGGCCGGGACCAGGCAGGATGCCCTCGGAGGAAGGGCCAAGGGGTGGATTCAAGGCCTCCCACGTAAGAAAGTTATCACACGGCCGTGTGCCCACTCCCACTGTCTCAAAGTCTTAAAGAAGGAGGCCTTTTAAAAACTATTGGAAGCTAATCATGAACCATCCTAGCACATGGAATCAGCATTGCAAATTGGGAACTGTGAATCCTGGTCTGTTTTCTTCCTGCAGAGTTGTAAATATGGGAGCATTTCCACCAACAGGAAAATGAAGACCAAAGCGGATCCGGTGAGGGTTCTTTCGTGGAGCGCACGGCTCTGCTAATCAGGCTTGCTTCCCACTCTGAAGACCACCGAGGCAGGCTCCCAGACCCGGGCCTCGGGAGCAGGGCTGGGGGAGACCCAGGTACAGAAGCAGATCTCCAATAATGAGGGGACAGAGAGGCTGGGAGGGTGTTGAGATTCCCTTGTAATAACAGCTCACTCTATGGTTGTGCTAAGTCTATAGTTTCCCATAAACTTAGGTGTTATTAGCAGCTTCTTTCCTGTTCTTTTTCTGTCTTCCCTCCCCTTCACCTTCCTTCCTCTCTCCCTCCCTCCCTTCTTTTTTTTTTTTTTGACAAACGAGGGAACTGTAGCAGAGAAATAAACTAACATTCTCAAGCCAGTGGCGGGCAGAGAACTGATCTATGATCTGCTGCTTTGTGTCCAGAGCCTGGTCTCTTGACCACTGTGCCACATGACGTCCCAGTGACCTCATCTGGGCGTCACGTCAGGGTCAGCCCTGCTCAGGGGTCATCCTAGATGGTACTTTACAGGTTCCTCTTAGATCAGCTTCTGTTTGGGGAGTTCAACCTCAAGGAGGCATTGATGGTGTTAACATGTAGTCAGCTCCTAAACTTCCTTTTATTTTGTACCCAAATGAGATCATTATCTTGCAGCTCTTATTCAAAGCCGTCTCTTTGTAGTTAGCCCATGGTTCTAGCCTGTGAGATCTCTTTAAATCCTTCTGATACTAGCAGATTCTTCTCTTTTCTCTCTTTTCCAATCCAGTGCAATGTGAAACAAAATCCCTCCTGTTTTCAAAAGCTTTGACACATTCAGCAAAGATCTGTTCCTTGGTGTCTCTGTCTGCTGTGTTTATTTTTCACTTTGCTGATTCTTGGAGAATAACTGGGCCCAAGTGTGCCTTTAGATGGCAAACTCTTGGGGGCAAGGGCTCTGCTCTCTGCTTTGGCACACGCTACCTGTTACAGAGCTCAGTGTACACCTGGGGTCCCAGATAAATAACAACAATCCAGGACTATTTCTTACTTTGAGAGCTGCACGCCCCGCCCTCTCCCTCTCCCCACTCTGTTAGCTTTCATTAAGGAATATCCGAGTGACTGATTTCACCTTGATGTTGGAGGTGCCCGTCTCTCTGCTTCTTTGTGGTTTGCTGTTTCTGCTCTGTTCTTAGGAGCCGTTGCCGAGCAGTCGCACTTGAGCTGGCAGAGGATGCTTACCTTTATGGATGTTCCGATTCTGACCCCAGCCAGGCAGCCTTCTTCCTGTCTTCCCTCCGCACTGCAAAACCCTCCTCTCCCCACCCTGTTGGTGCCCACGTGTGAATCCTGGGTGATTGCTGGAGGAGAGAAGCCAGAACAGGAGGAGGCAAACAGGTGGGAGGGGACAGTTATTTGCTTTTTGGCAGGAGAAACAACTAACCAAAGCCTCACTTTCACAGGTTTTTGCCAAAGGGGCCTTGGTCTTTGGTTTCCTTAAGAGGGGGGAAGTGGGCAGGGCTTGCAGCTTTCTTTTGTTAGCTCAGGAAAGAATAGCTTAAATATAGTTAACATGCATGTTGTCATCTTCAGAATCTACAAGGAAAGACATCCTGGTTGGCTCCGATGATTTGGGAGCGAAGTTGCCTGCTTTGGCTACAGCCAGATTCGATTACCATAACTCTCTCCAGCGGCTCTTTCGCCAGCAAGTGAAGTGGATCTTATGGAGGCGCTAGGACTCAGTTGAGAGGGAGAGGCCTTATGCCCATAAATCATCTATATTTGTTCTCAGGTTTAGAATAGCAAAGCCACTTTTAATTCCTCCCACTTGAGTTGCTGTTGTGTGAGGAGGGTTGTTCTTTAGCAGACTTACACTTCAAACAGGTGTTGAATCACCTGGCTCAGTCCTGTGCCTCCTGGCCTTTCTTGGCAAGCCAAATGCCATCATTAAACAGTGCTTGTATTCTCCATTAAATAATCCTTTTAAACATTCCTTTTTATCATGCTCATGTCTCGTTCACTCACTTCCAAAGCAGTCAGGCCAACATTTTTGTCTAGGAAATTGCTACAGTATCCTGTGCTGTGTGATAGATGTATAAATGTAATTGGTATTGACTCTATGGTCAAACATTTTTATTTCAAAGAGTAACTTTATCTCTAAACTGATTTTAATTTCTGTCTCTGAGTCTTGAGCTTGTTTTCAAATAAAACCTTGCCAATGCAGGAATTTCCCGATCAAGATCTACAAAACGGCCATGCTTTAATTAGTTCAGTGTTCAGCTGTATCAAGATTGTTTGCTCTGTGCAAAATTTCCTCCTCTCCATTTCTCCTGATCTAACTTCCAAATACTCTGAGGGAAGGATAAGTCACTCTTGTGATGTTGAAGGCTGGGAAGTCCTCATGCATTTTCTGGTCTGCTATTGTGCTAGGCTGGATGAAGCACAAGCTGGAATCAAGATTGCTGGGAGAAATATCAATAAAGATTGCTGGGAGAAATATCAATAACATCTGATATGCAGATGACACCACTCTTATGGCAGAAAGTGAGAGTGAAGTCGCTTAGTCGTGTCTGACTCTTTGCAACCCCATGGACTGTAGCCTACAACGCTCCTCCCTCCATGGGATTTTCCAGGCAGGAGTACTGGAGTGGGTTGCCATTCCTTCTCCAGAGGATCTTCCTGACCCAGGGATCGAACCCAGGTCTCCTGCATTATAGGCAGATGCTTTACCGTCTGAGCCACCAGGGAAGTCTATAAGTGAAGAGGAACTAAAGAGCCTCTTGATGAAGGTGAAAGAGGTGAGTGAAAAAGCTGGCTTAAAACACAACATTCAAGAAACAAAGATCATGGCATCTGGTCCCATCACCTCATAGCAAATAGATGGGGAAACAATGGAAGCAGTGACAGACTTTATTTTCTTGGGCTCCAAAATCATTGAAGATGGTGACTGAAGCCATGAAATTAAAAGACTCTTGCTCCTTGGAAGAATAGCAATGACAAACCTAGACAGCATAATAAAAAGTAGAGATATTACTCTGCTGACAAAGGTCTGTTTAGTCAAAGCTATTGTTTTTCCCAGTAGTCATGTATGGATGTGAGAGTTGGACCATATAGAAGGCTGAGCACCAAAGAACTGATGCTTTTGAACTGTGGTGTTGGAGAAGACTCTTGAGAGTCCCTAGGACTGCAAGGAGATCCAACCAGTCCATCCTAAAGGAAATCAGTCCTGAATATTCATTGGAAGGACTGATGCTGAAACTGAAGCTCCAATACTTTGGCCACTTGATGTGAAGAACTGGCTCACTGGAAAAGACCCTGATGCTGGAAAAGATTGAAGGCGGGAGGAGAAGGGGACGACAGAGGATGAGATAGTTGGATGGCATCACCGACTCAATGGATATGAGTTTGGGCAAACTCTGGGAGATGGTGAAGGACAGGGAGGCCTGGCGTGTCCATGGGGTGGCAAAGAGTCGGACACGACTGAGTGACTGAACAGCAACAACATCAGCAGTGTTCCTGTGGTCTGTTTTCCTCCTCTGGCGGACACCTGGAGGAAGCACACAAGAGCAACCGTCCCTCCTCCCACCCTACAGGTGGCTGCATTCTCCTCTCCCTCCTGTTGAAGTTCTGCCCGGATGGGCTCTTGGAGTTAGTTCCTCATTGCTGATGCTGGTGGGGCCCTGTCTCGCGCATGTCTGTGTGCACAGGCCAGCATGTTTTCCTTCAAGTATCAAAGACTGTCACTCTCCAACTGTACCTGGAAAAATGTGTCAGCAGTTTTGTTTTTTCCCCAGACACTCTGAACATCACAGGAGAAGGCCCTGGTACTGCTCAAGCCCCTAGTTTGGTCAGAGGTGGAAGAGAGTAACAAATTCCCCACCGCCCATTCTTTCTATTTTTAATCTTGATTGGATTCCTCCATCTCTCCTTTTTTCATGAGCTCAAGCCCTTTAGGAATGGCAGAGTGGAATAGGCGGTGGTGTTGGGGGTGGGGAGGTCAGGTGAAGACCGGCTCCCCTGCTTTGCAAATGTGTACCCATATTGCCGTTCTTACACCAGAGGTCTTTTATCTCAAGGACAAGACTTGGGAAATTCTTTTTACTGCCTCCCATATATATCAACTATATATATTTTCAGATTTAGAATAAAACAGTCAACTTTTCACAACTTTTGGATTGAGGTTGGGTTGATGATGGGAACGACAACTTCCCCATGGCAAACGGTGACCCAGCGTCTCCTGGTCTGTATGCCGATGTTGCTGGTGCATGAATCCTACATTCTGCTTGATGCCACAAACACTTCATATTTTCCCCTGCTATATATGTGTGTGTGTGTGTGTGTGAGTGTGTATATTTGCGTGTGTATTTTGGCAACTATTAGCTCTCAAAATACACATGCAAACACACACACATGCTCACACATCCAGACAAATTTTATTCATATAAACAATCTATTCATACAAATAAAATTCTCAAGTAAAAAAAATTATGATATTAAAATAACAAATGTACATATATTTAGGACTATTAACTATGAGAACCATATATAAGAAAGAACTAACATAATATCTTTGTTCCTAGAAGAAAATATTCGTGGCTCAATCAAAGCAGAAATGAAATGATTAAAGGTAGAGAAATACGTGACTCTATTTCCTTGTTTCAGAGGACATGGAAGCGAGATGATAACCCTTCTCTAATATGAGGCCAGATGATGCTGGAGCTGGGGAGGGCACGTACAGGCATGCCGGGGTGGAGGTGTGGTCCTCAGGGTCCAGTGGAGACAAGGCGGAGTCACCCTTCCTGTACGTGGCTTGTCTATCTTGCAGATTTCTCACGGCAAGCATGGAACTCCAAGACTGTTTTCTGGGCCTCTTGTCCATATTCTTACTGGATGGGAAGGAGTTATTCTCAATTCCTTCTCCAATCGCTCTGTGTCCATTCCGGTGGCAGACAGAATGATCTTTCCAGAAAGCGAAACTGATCCAGTCATCCTTCCACTGGAAGCTCTGCTATTTCTTCCCGCTGGTCTTAAAATTAGGAATATATTTCCTTTCTTTTTTTCATGGCTACCAAGGCCTCTTGTGATCTGGGCTTCAGTGGCTCGCTCACACCCCCTCACCATTGTGCTGTCTTCTCCCAGCCTGGTTTTTTCTTGCTATCTGCTGTTTGTGGGGCATGCCTCTCCCAAAGCCCTTTGCACATTGTGTTTGCTATGCTGGAAGCAGTGATTTTTTTCAGACTTGCCATGGTTTCAGTCTTACACTCGCTGGTGTGATTACCGTCTGATGCCTGTGTCTCTCACGGTGTTGTGAAATATAAGTCCCAGTTCTGCTGATGATGGTAACACCAGGGCCAGACATGTGACTGGGGCTTAGTGAAGGAGTGTATGAGTGAATGAATGCATCCCGGAAAAGGTGTCTTTTAACTCGGATCTGGATGGATGAGCAGGATTTCATCATAGGATTGGAGAGAAGGGCGTCCCAGAAAGAATGATCTGGAACAAGGCCCAGGGGACACTGATGCATCATTTAGGCTTGGATGAGCAGCCCTGGGGAGGTGGAGAGGCTGCAGGCACGGCTGGACACATGACCTGGGTCACGTGACCTGGGAAAGGCCTGCTGTGTCTTATTGGAGACACTGGGGCTTTAACCCAAGCCATGGCATCACTGAAGCTTTTGGAGAAAGGGACTGAGAAGATGAGAGAGAAACTCAATGCACGTGATGATGCAGGGAAAAGAATGGGCAGCTGGGAGCCCGCTCAGGAAGCTGTTGCTTAAGATGCTGGGACTTGGCCTCAGGAGGCTGTTGTGAGTGTGCAGAGAAGGCACCTAGGGAGGTGCCAGGCTGGCAAAGACCTGGACGCCCAGGTGGGGAATCTGGAGGAGAGGCAGGCAGGTGGCACAGACCCCAGGACCCCAGGGTGGCAGGGACCCTCTGGGACAACTTGGGCATGAGGTCACGGATAATACATAGGTTTCCTTCTTGTCCTTAACACCAGAATGGGGAAACAGAGTCCATTCTGAAAGAGGGGGTGACGAGGAGAGGTGGAGAGGGGCGTGTCGAGGAGGTTTGTGGAAAGGGACAGTTTAGCGTGGGTGGTTCCGCTGACTCTCTGCTGAGGGCAAGAAGACACCCTGCTGGGTGTCCTCAGCGATGTCCTGAGATGTCTATTAGTTCGATAATTTGAAATGAAGTCCTTTTATTCCAACGCATTTTTGGGGAGGCACTTCCTGTGATTTTATTGCTTATTTGGATGTCTAAGTTATGAGTAAAACCCAGAGGAGAGGAAGTGGAGAAGTATATGATGGCATGGTATCAAGTCAGCAGTTAATTTAATCCAGAGTGTTTGAACCAAGGGAGAGTTTCAGTCAGGACTGGAACCAGCCTGTGTGGTATGCAGGCATGAAACACATTTTAAGAAATGTGTGATGTCACCCCCAAGAGAAAGGCCACAGACGATAACTGGGTCAGACAATGCCTCTGAAATTCACACAGATCTGAGCTACGATACTACCGCATTCATTTCCTAGGTTATGACCTTGTTATTTTTGATTCTAAATGTGTATCGTTACTGTAAACAGGAAAGTATTAAACTTTACTCAAGAAATACAGTGGGAAACTCTAGTCAGCGAACCCATATTAAGAAAAAAATAAATTAAAAAATTTTCTTAAGCCTTGACTGTATAGCAAAAGATAAGATGATAAATTTATACTTGTTTAGGTTAAAATGGGCTTCCCTTGTGGCTCAGACGGTAAAGAATCTGTCTGCAAGGCAGGAGACCCAGGTTCAATCCCTGGGTCAGAAGATACTCCTGGAGAAGGGAATGGCTACCCAGTCCAATATTCTTCCCTGGAGAATCCCATTGACAGATGAATCGGGCAGGCTACAGTCCATGGGATTGCAAAGAGTTGGACACGACTGAGCAACTAATGCTTTAAGTTAAACTAAATGATTCAAGTTATGTATGTTTTATTTTGTTATGAGTCTTTGCTTTAATGGAGTAATGGACCAAGTAACTAAAGATGGGTCCTGGATTTTATTTGAGGTCATATCATATGAAAATCTACGTTTAACTATTATAATCAAGAAGTGTAGAAGAGAAGCGGGAACCAACCAACTGGGGTAATAGCAGATTCTTCTCTCCCACGTCATGTTTGTTTTAGAGCTTTGCACTCACTGAGCGGAATGGTTTGAATTATGGGGACATAATTTATTTTTTCTCTTGTGCTCAGGCTTATTCTCTCTCTTTTGCTGAGATCATAGAGTTAAATTCACATTAAGTGCACATTTACACTTTATTGTTATTTCTTTTTCACAGATGAAGAAATGATGCTTAGAGCAGCTGAGAAACTTGTCAGCTTCTAGAAGCTTTTACAACCAAGGAGAGCACTTTGAAAACAAGCCCTGAGGAATGTTTAGGCTTGCGTCTGTGTATGAGAGAGCTGTCTCTCTCAGTATTTCTCATCCATTATTACTCAATTCTTTGCTCAAAGTCAAAACATAGTTGTCATTCTTGATTCCATCCCCCCAAGAGCCAGCCTCACCCTGCAAGCGATAAATATTTAAAAGGTATCCATTTCCTTAATTTAGGCTGCTATCGTCTCTCACATGGAGAGTAGGAGTATGGGTAGTAGCAAGTAGATGTGTGTGTATGTGCACAAAACACTATGCACCAAGCATTATACCTAGCACCCTCTTGTATTAACTTATATTTATTGCTGTTAATCATGTCCAACTCTTTGTGAGCCCATGAACTGTAGCCCGCCAGGCTCCTCTGTCCATGGGCTTCTCCAGGCAAGAGTACTGGAGTGGGTTGCCATTTCCTTCTCCAGGGGATCTTCCTGACCCAAGAACTTGGCAAATGAATTCCTTATCACTGGCACCACCTCGGAAGCCCAACTTACATTTATTAGTATTTCTCACAATTTGTCCTTGAGGTGAGTGCTGCTGTTCTTCCCACTTTGAAAAACAAGAGAACTGAGATGCACACGCAGAGTTTAGAGGCAAAGATGACAAACAGCATCCCCCCTGATTTGCCTACCTTACTTTTGCTTTCTCCAGTTCACTTTCCACAACACAACTAGATAGTTCTAAAATAAAAATTTTACTGTGTTGCTCAAGGAATCAATATCTTTTCCTCACTTCCTGGCTTCTTGCTTTCATTTTGAGCCCATATTCTGTACCCCTCTTCCATAGGGCCTTGCCTGTGTAGGAATAGTAACTGATGGAAAATTAATGGTGGAGGGTTTGTGCCATGGATGGCTTGGGCGAGAGCTTTCTTTGGACCAGCACCTTCTTGGTGCCTTCAAAGGACTGTATGTTCCAAAGATGGCCACAACAATATCTCTCCCTCACATGGTCCTCTTGCAGTGTGACACTGAGAGGTTGGATCTACGTTCCCTTCTCTTGAATGTGGGTGAGCTCATGGCTTTGGTTATTGTGACATTATGGAGCTTCCACTGCTAAGTCATAAAAGGTGAAGCTCCTTGTGCATAGGTCACTGAAATCATTGCTCTGAACACTTAGCCTCTGGGTAAACACTCAAAATGACTTGAGGCCATTGTGCTGTGAGGAAGGGCAAAGGAACTCACGGGGAGAGACCACAGGGAGAAGCCTGGATACGACTGAGGACGGAGGTGCCTGGCTGGCCACCAGCTGTTCCGTTGCCAGCCATCACGTGACTGTAGCCGCCTGAGCGACTTGGAGCCAGCATCAGCCAGAGAAGGCCTTCATGAAGGATGACCTTTGGGATAGTAAAATGATGGTTGCTGTTTTAGCCACTAAGCTTTGGGACAACTTTTCATGCTGCAATTGGTAACTGGAACCGCGTCCTTCAATTCACACCACTTGAGAGTATGGCTGTGTGCATGAGGAGGGCCCTGTAGTGTTCTGATCCCTAGTTTGTGTGGGAAAGGGAATCCTGTACACTCCCAGTTTTTGCTGTTCAGTTGCTCAGTCACGTTGACTCTTTGCAACCCCATGGACTGCAGCACGCCAGGCTTCCCTGTCCTTTACCATCTCCCGGAGTTTGCTCAAACTCATGTCCATTGAGTCGGTGATGCCATCCAACCATCTCATCCTCTGTCATCCCCTTCTCCTCCTGCCCTTAATCTTTCCCAGCATCAGGGTCTTTTCCAATTAGTTGGCTCTTTGCATCAGGTGGCTGAAGCACTGGAGCTTTGGCTTCACTCCCAGACTGCCATGTTTGAGGATGAGTTGAGGCAACTCTAAAAAGTGAGTGGCTGAGACAATTTAGGGCGCTTGAATTGTGTTTCTTTCTGAACTTTCAGCATCTTGGAGTGTCACAGGTGAGGAGACACACATTTGTGAGTTGATTACCTGGTGGCTGTCTCCTGCTTCCATTAGGTGGCTTGGCAGGGAGCTCGCTCATCAGAAGGAGACAAGGTCGCCAGATATATTTGTCCTGACCCCCAGCCCTTGGTGGCTCAGATGGTAAAGACTCTGCCTGCAGTGCAGGAGACCCAGGTTCGATCCCTGGGTTGGGAAGATCCCCTGGTGAAGGAAATGGCAATCCACTCTAGTATTCTTGCCTGAAAAAATCCCATGAACAGAGGAGCCTGGCAGGCCACAGTCCATGGGTCACAAAGAGTCGG
Source organism: Budorcas taxicolor (assembly GCF_023091745.1). NCBI lineage: Eukaryota > Metazoa > Chordata > Mammalia > Artiodactyla > Bovidae > Budorcas > Budorcas taxicolor. The sequence continues at coordinate 83,754,425 of NC_068923.1, forward strand.
ACAGGAATGAGTGACTAACACTAGCCTAGGGGTTCCCTTGTTAGGTGGTTGGTGTTGTTCTTTGCTCTCCTCCCAGCTTCTAGGTAAATACTTCCAGCAGCACTGGAGTTCATACCCCTCTTTGGAGCACTGTCCCCAGTGCATCCACTGTTCAGGGCTGACTACACTCTCTGGGATTTCAGGGAATTATCAGCACTCCATCGCTGCTCTGCTTGTATGCTTTTCTCAGTGAATCTCACCTTAGGCTTATTCTGTGTGTTGTTACTGGTGACTTATGCTGACTTGTGCCCAGTACACACAGAGTAAGATCAGTGGCCAACCTATTCTATGGATTTAAACAGCCCATGCTGGATCAAGAGACAGAACGGGAGGTCCCTTTCCTGATTAGCTAAGAGAATATTTCAGCAAAAGCATCTCACTGGATGCCTGTCTCCATGTCTGATATTTCAACATTAGAGATTTATCCAAACAATCAAGATTTTTGTTGAGCGCCCTCTATATGCTGTGCTATTTATGAGAGATATAATGTTGACTAAACATGATCTCTGTTTTCAAGGATCCTAGAGTTTAGAGCAGGAGGTAGATAAGGGGGCTGATAACTGTAGTTCAGGATGATCAAAACCGGGGCAGGACTATGCCCAGAGCATCTTGAGAGGAAACAGATCTTGGGGGAGACAGGGGGAGTGAGGGATGGACAAGGTGTGAGTTATGTCAGGGCTGAAGATGGAGTTGGCTGGTGAAGAGGAGGAAAGGTGAGAGAAAAACCTGCCCTCTTTCAGGAACTGAGAAGCTATTTTTTGCTTCTGGAGATTGAGGAGCCGAAAGAATGGGGAGGAGAGCTTCAGGAGGGGCAGGAGAGGCTAGGAGACGCTGGAGAGGGCAAGGAAGGTATTAAAGCCAAACAGGGGAGCTGAACTCTCTTTTAAGGGCAATAAGGAGCTGCTCACCGCTGTTTGGTAGAGGAGTGAGTGTGTGTTCAATTGCTTTGGTCGTGTCTGACTCTTTGAAATCCTATGGACTATATAGCCCACCAGGCTCCCTGTCCATGGGATTCTCCAGGCAAGGATACTGGAGTGGACTGCCATGCCACCTTCCAGGGAATCCTCCCAACCCAGGGATCAAACCCACATCTCCTGCATCTCCTGCATTGCGCGCAAATTCTTTACCGCTGAGCCACTGGGGAAGCCCAGTTATAGGAGAGACAGGATGAGATTTGTCTTTTAGGAATATCACCTTGGCTGTAGAGTGGATTGGAAGGGGCCGTGGTGGTCATTCAGGTGAGAGATGCTGGTGGCCTCAATGGCAATAGTGACATTGAGGATGGAAAGAAGTAAACACATTTTAAGATGCTTTTCAGCGTGATCTCAGAATTTTTGTCCGTCCTTATCCTCTGTAATTCCCAGGCCTCTCCCTAAACACTATGCTGCATCCTACTTGTCTTTAAGCATGTCAGTTCTAGCCTGTCTCGTGTGTGTGTGTGTGTGTGTGTGTGTGTGTGTGTGCACATGTCCACCTGCGTATGTACACACAAACCTATCGCTGAAGGTCAAAGATCATGTGAGATGGTAACATCCGGGAAAGCTGGATCAAGGGTGTGTGGGAACTCTCTGCAATATTTTTGTAAATCTAAAATTGCACCATAATAAAGAGCTTAAAAAAAATATGTATCAGCTTTTCAGCAGGGCTAGGCATCTAGACTTTTTCCCATCTGTCATGTCCTTTGTCTTTTGACTTCTTCTCTGTTAGGTAAGCTCATACTCGTCCTCCAAGACCCACCCCCTCTGCATCTCCCCTGACTTCTCTAGGAATGTGCTTATTTCCTCCTTGACTCTGCCGTGGATCTGTATCCCTTCTCCGTTATACATTCTGTACGCTTCTGTTTTCACCTTTGCATCCACTTTTTTTTTTATCCTCGCCACGCTGCTAGTTGCCTGAACAGTCAGCCTGGATGGATACCATCTCTTGCTCTCTGGCTTCTAATCAGGTTTGACCATTGTCAGGAGAGGAGAGAGAAAAGGAGAAATACATCTGAGCTCTCTATTCCCCTAGTTTTTTTTTCTGTGGATTTGCCCTGAGCTATTGCTTCTGACCACGAATGTTGACGTTCTGATAAATGGTTAATGATCAGCTTGGAGCCTGAGGAAGACTTGAGTTTGCCCACTTCTGTGGTGTAAATAGTCCTACCATGGCCGATCTCAGACACACAATGTACGTCACGCACTGTGGAATTGGAAAGAAATGTACAGTCATTGAACGTGGAGCGGAATGCGTGCCCCGCAGTTGCATTCTTTCCTTCCAGGAAGCTGACTGTGCTCCTTCAGCCTGCCACGGGCTGCATCTCACAGTTTCTTAGCCCTGGGACACTGTACTATCTCCTATGGTTTTCTCACCATAGCCATACCTTTGCAAATAGTTCCTATATTAGATGCTCCTCAAATTATCCAATTTGAAGCACCATCTGTTTTCTGATGAAAGTCTGATTCACCAAGTTATACTGTGTGGAAGTGAGTCATTGAGAAATCTTTTCTCCTCCAGTACTGTAAATACCTAGAGTGCAAGGACGATGATTTATTAATTTTTGTATCTCTGATGTCTAGCCAGTGGAGAGCATGGGCTGGAAAAGAAGAAGAAACTAAGTTTTGTTGAGCATCTACTAGGAACTGGATACTCTATCAAATACTTTAGAAATACTTTATCAAATACTTTAGAAATACTCTGTCTTTAACCTTAAATCAAGTTAATTCTAGGCATTTACAGACGAGGAAATTGAGGCTCAGAGTGGTTAAGTGACTGTTCAAGGTTGTGCTCTTAAAAGTGAGTGAAGTGAGTGAGTGAAGTTGCTCAGTCGTGTCTGACTCTTTGCGACCCCATAGACTGACTGTAGCCTACCAGGCTCCTCCGTCCATGGAATCTTCCAGGCAAGAGTACTGGAGTGGGTTGCCATTTCCTTCTCCACTTAAAAGTAGTCGAATGGATTTGAACCTGAGTGTCTGGCTCTAAAGTCTATTCTTTTTGCAGTATTGCCTCAATTTATTTTTATGAAATGAATGGAAAAGATAAAGTGAATGTCCTCAGCAATGCCTGATAAGAGGGAGAGAGATGGAAATTGGCTTCCTTCTGTTCCTAGGACAAAGTTTCTAGCAATCTAATAGTTTATAAAATGCAAACTATCCCATGCGTAAGCATTCCCTTTGAACAGGTTATTTTAGAGAACATCAAGAAATTCATGTATTTGTTGTAAATCTGGCAGATAATTTCATTAGTATCTTAATCATTTGATATCTTAAAATAGTACTCAGCCACTTATCATCTCTTTAAAGGTTTAAAATTAGCTTAACACTCTGAGAAGAGGAAAACCATGTCTGTTTAGTTTTGCCTTAAATGATGTGGGGAAATGGTAAATATGATCCATTCAGGAGAAATTTTATAAAAAAAATCATGTTAAATCATCATGGCAGCTCAAATTTTGGGCTCTAATCTTTCCATCTAGAAGATATTGGTGATTTTAGTCAAGCCTTGGAATGATCTGTGGGAGGTCTGCTTTAAAGATACATCTGTAATATATTTCTGCTCTCTTAGGAGGGTTGATACAACCAGTATTTTGTTTTAATAATGAAAAACATTTGCTGGAAAAATTGTTGCTTGTTTGGGGAATTTCAGCCTATGATAGCATGAAAACGATCCCAGTAGGTATAATGGACCCATTAGAAATCTGAGTGAGAAAATTATATATCTCATTCTTGCTTGATCACTTGCCTAGTTTTATAGCTATAGCTATGTCACTTAAAAGTTCTGTGCCTCAGTCTCCTTATACATGAAACGGGTAGTTAAGTTCAATGTCGACTAATATCTTCCTAGCTCAAACAAGGTTATAAAATGCTTGAGAATTTTTTCTTTTTAGTAAAGCTGTTATAATTTTTCTACATTTATTAGCCATATCTTTATTCAAATTTTATTTTTTGTTACAGTAATAATTTAATTATTCAATAATTTTCCCTACTTATCTATTTACCATCAATCTATGTATCTATAACCACCAAAGAGAAAGGGTATTCAATGTCCAATATGAAGGTACAAAAAACAATCCCTATATTATAGTTTTATGTAGCCTCTTATTCCCTAACATGTATTTTGTATCTGTGTGTGTTTGCATGTCTATACACATATACACACACATACATACACACACACACACACACACACACAGAGTTATGTTCTTGTAAATGTTTATCAATCAGCTCTTCTGGGGAAAAAATAAGCTCTGATTTATAGGATTTGCCAGTTTCTATGGTATAACTTCACATTAATGGCCAGTTTCAAGTTACCCATAGTAAGTTGCTGAATGCGGAGGTGAGAAAAGATGCACAAAATGGGCTGTTGCAGGCTAGCACAAGCTGACTCCAGCGCCCCTCTGAGTATGGGCAGTCTGCAGAGTGCTAACTATGCTCTACCTATTATGTGCCTTGAGAACTGAATACTAAGCTTAAAACGAACCTACATGAAGCATGTGTTTTCTCTTTGTTTTCTGTTCATTATGCTCTTAACCTTAAATTATTCTTAATAGTTCTCTCCCTCACCCTCATACCAAACATAGTATATGCACACACCCAAATTCTGTTAAATTTTTTGATGACGTCTATGCATTATAATGGACTTCCCTGGTGGCTCAGAAGGTAAAGCATCTGCCTACAATGTGGGAGACCTGGGTTCAGTCCCTAGATTGGGAAGATCCTCTGGAGAGGAAATGGCAACCCACTCCAGTATTCTTGCCTGGAGAATTCCATGGACAGAGGAGCCTGACAGGCTACAGTCCATAGGGTTGCAAAGAGTTGGACACGACTGAGCGACTAAATTTTCTTCCTCATGCATTATAACAATGTATAAGTAGAAAATACTAAAATATTTTGTGCATTTTTCTTCCCAAGTCATCTACCCTTTTAAATTTAAAGTTAAAAGAGCTTCCTTAAAAAAATATGCATTTTAAAGGGTTATAAGCTTTTAAGTCCTTCTTCATGAGTGTGTCTATGTTTGTGCCCAAGATTTTCAATGATTAGTTATTTCTCAAAGGAGTTAGGGCTGGAAACACTCCCAACTATTAAATCATCAAGTCTGGGAATGATATAAATTTGATATACTCAGAAATCCAAAAAGCTACACACAGTAATTTGGTATTTAGTGAATCACAGAAAGTCTACAATGCGTTGACTGTTAACTGAATGATGAGCATCAAACATAGAGTGTAATTAACACAGACAGAAGCTTACTGCCAACAACAGTTTGAAACAATTTTAGTTCTCTCTTTCCTGCCAACTTTGATATGTAAAGAGCCCTTCATAGCATGATTGAGAAAATTTGTTTTTGCATGGGACATTCAGTTTGTACCCCACAGAGCCTCCAGAATAGTGGCTTTTGCAGGGTGGGAACTTAATGAGTATTTGTTGGATTGAACAAGATCTATATTTTTCAAATTGGTCCTCAGATACCACAATTCTTGTTAGTAAATCTCATTGAATTTCATGAGCCAGTGGTAACATATTCTCAGTGCTCTTATGTAGTGAGCCTTTGCTAAGCTAGTGAACATTTTCCAAAGTAGAAAAGTCAATGATGGGTGCAGATCTTATTTAGTCCAAGGAAACCTTTTATAAAAATTGTTATTGGGAATAAGAAGTGTGTGCTGATCGCAGAACTGATCTGTGTTGATCAAGTGCGCAAGAAGGAATATCAGCTCCGAGTTATCCATTAACAATTTATCTGCTCAAACAGGAACCATGCTTGCCTTGATACCTTGCTGAGTTCCGGGCAATCAACTTGAGAGCTGAACTGTGGCTAACTGAGACTGGACTTAGAAAAAAGTATATGGCTGAGTGAGCTGCCGTTATAGATGTATGTGTGTATGTGTGCATGAGGGAGAGAGAGAGAGAAAGCGGTCAAACATTAAACCATGTGAAGGATTTACCCGCATTGATAGAGATAATTGTCAGAATGTAACCATTATCTGTGAAAAGTGAAAGTGAAGTCGCTCAGTCATCTCCAACTCTCTGCAACCCCACGGGCTGTAGCCTACCAGGCTCCTCCGTCCATGGGATTTTCCAGGCAAGAGCACTGGAGTGGGTTGCCATTTCCTCCTCCAGGGGATCGTTGCAACCCAGGGATCGAACCCAGGTCTCCCTCATTGCTAGCAGACGCTTTACAATCTGGGCCACCAGGGAATCCCAACCACTATCTGTAGCCCTTGATTATTCTTCAGGCTAACAGTTCAGACTCAGGAAACTGCCTCACCTCTTGCCTCTTCTTTTCTTCGCCCCACAGATGAGTCTTGCTGACGTACTTGCAGATCCTCAAGGCAGTCAGGCTCCGGACGCCTCTGTGCCATACAGATGCCCTATCAGCTTGACAGCTGCCTCTCCCCATCCTGACATTTCCCTCCACCCTTGACTCAGACTGTTTTCTCCTCTAACTCCTTCTAAACCCAGTTCTGGCATCTTTTCCTCAGGATGTCACCTTAGTCTCCATTGAGTGCCCATCTTTCAAGGCTGACTGTGTGCAGCAAAATATTTATCAGGGTCTACTGCACTGCCTGTCTGTCTCTCCTGAAGACTGTGTGTTCTTGAGGAAGAGACTGTTCTTCTTGCCAGGACTTAACACAGCCTCGGCAAATAGTAGGTGCTCATTAATGTTGGGGCTCCCCTCATAGCTCGTTGGTAAAGAATCCGCCTGCAATGCAGGAGACCCCGGATCGATTCTTGAGTCGTGAAGATCCGCTGGAGAAGAGATAGGCTATCCACTCTAGTGTGCTTGGGCTTCCCTTGTGGCTCAGCTGGTAAAGAATCCGCCTGTGTTGTAGGAAACATGGGTTCAATCCCGGGGTTGGGAAGATCTCCTGGAGAAGGGAAAGGCTACCCACTCCAGTATTCTGGCTGGAGAATTCCATGGACTGTAAGGTCCATGGGGTCGCAAAGAGTCAGACACGACTGAGCGACTCTTGCTTTCACTTTCATTAATGTTGAGTATTCCAATATACAAACAGCTATGAATAAACAAATGATTTATCAGTTGAGCATTCATCTGTTCAATCTCAGAGTGCTTTTGTTAATCAGGGTTTTTGACACAAAATGACATAAGTGACACAAATCAAAGTCACTTAAGAAAAACCAGGAATTTACCAGCTCAAATAACTGAGTTTCCCAAAAGGGGTGCTATCGGCTTAAGGTCCCAGATTACACCATTAGAAATTTCTCTCTTTCCATATCTATTTCTCTCTCTCTCTTTTTTTTTCTGGGGTGTTTATCCAGGAAGCTGTCTTTGGAAAAGATGGTCCTCATAGTTCCAGGCTCACATAGCTTAATACAGTTCGCAGTTTCAGAAGCACACTGAGTATTTACATCGATCCACCAAAAATGATTACGCTTGGCTCTTTGGGTTCCACACTCACCCTTGGACCAAATATTACCAAGTCTAAGTTCTTCCCGCTCACCACAGGGCAGTAAGTCAAGAGATGAGGTGTAACGGCAAGCAGAGGGAGAAGATTGTGGACTAGTGTCCCAAAGAAGAATTCAGGCTTCTTTTATACCAAAAGGGGGAGGCAGGTGGCTGGTTGCTGCAAACTTCTTGGTGCCAGCCGGACCCTGAAGGGGATGTGACAATCCTTTGTTCTTGTGGTTGTCTCCATAGGTCTGATCGTGATATTCTTGTAAACCTCCAACAAGGCAAATGTCACTCTCTGTTCTGCAAATTTTTATCTCTGTATGCAGGAAAAGTGTTATACTTTTAAAGGTCAAACCTGGGAAGTAGAGCCTTCAGAAAGGGCTATTATGTATATTTCAGGCTCTAGGCAACATTTCTTTTACAGAGGTGCAGAGCCAGCATGACTAACCTCAGGGAACAGAGCGCAAAGGTTAGAACTAAAGGAAGAGATCCAACATGCAGGTTTTTCTTTGTTATGAAGCCACTGTGCTTGGGGTGATGGGGCATTCTGGGTGGTCCTATGCTTAGGTCATATACAAACACCTGTGGAAGGTGGGACTCCTTGCAAAAAGAAGTGATACAGGAAGTAAAAAATATAACAGGCATCTATGCACTGTTGATTTTGCAATATGATCAATCAATACGTATTTTGAGAAGTCTCTATGGGTTCAGACGAATTTAACTACTTCCTGCATCTTTTCTAGGCCCGCTGAGATGTCCCAAGACTAACATAAAAGAAATGCCCGAAGGATGTTCAGCTTTCCAGTATTTAGGGGCTGGACTTAAGTGTATAATTCTATGCCTGTACCTTGCTTCTTACAACTCGCTTTTATTTATTGCTTTTGGAAAAAACCTTTTTATTTTGGGATAATTTTTGATTTACAAACAAGCTGCACAGATAGTATGGGGAGTTCTCATCTATTCTATCACTGAGTTTCCTTTACTGTTCATATCTTATGTTACTATGGTACATTTATCACAGCTAAAGAACCAGATCAGCAAGTTAGTATTAATTAATCAGAGTTTCTTTGACCTTCACTGCTGCTATGTCACTTCAGACGTGTCCGACTCTGTGTGACCCCATAGACGGCAGCCCACCAGGCTCCTCCGTCCCTGGGATTCTCCAGGCAAGAACACTGGGGTGGGTTGCCATGTCCCTCCCCAATGCATACATGCATGCTAAGTTGCTTCAGTCGTGTCCGACTCTGTGCGATCCCACGGGCAGCAGCCCAGCAGGCTCCCCTGTCCACGGGACTCTCCAGGAAAGAATACTGGAGTGGGTTGCCATTTCCTTCTCCTGATCTTACTAATTTTCCTTAATATACTTTTTCTGTTCTAGGACATCATTCAAGGTACCACATTATATTTAGTCATCATATCTTCCCAGGCTCCTCCTTTGATAGCTTTTTAAGCTTTCCTTATTTTTGATGACCTTGACAGTTTTGAGGAGAACTGGTCAGGTATTTTGTAAAATGTGCCTCATTTTGGGGTTGTCTGATATTTGTCTCATGGTTAGGCCATGGTAATACGTTTCTGGGAGGAAGACCTCAGAGTTAAGGTGCCACTCTCATAATGTCAAAGGTACATACTCTCAACATGGATTCATCACTCTGGATATTAATCTCATTCACCTGCCTGAGGTTGTATTTTCCAGTTTCTCCACTGCAAAGTTCTTTTTCTCTCTCCTCTTATACTCTGTGATTTTGGAAGCATGTCACTAAGCACAGGCCACACAAGTTGGGAGGTAAATTGACTTTTCTGAGGGGAGGGGTACTTACATAAATTTCTTGGAGTTCTCCGTGTGGGAGATTTGTCTCTGCTCCATTTACTTATTTTAGTGTTAATATGAACCTTTGGACATTTATTTTATTCTTTGGGTAATGAGCCAATACTACGTTATTTTGTTCTTTAAACTGTTCCAACTTCAGCAATTGGGGTCTCTCAGTTTTCCTCTGTCCCTTTCCTATGCTCCCATCCTTTTGTTTCTTAAGCACGTCTCTACTTTCTGGTTTTACAAGAGACTCCGTTCCCAATTTGTATATTCTGCCCCAGTTCTAGAATCATCTATTTCTCAAAGGATCCCTGGTTTCTTTCATTGGAGAATGGTATTAGAAGCCAGGGTCTGGGAGCTGGTTGTGCTCATGGATGCTGGGCATCAGTACCTCTAGGCCCTCTCGATGGGTATAGGCATGTATGTTCATTTCACTGCTTCCTTTTAATTTTGTTATTGATTTTTCCTCTTTTCATTGGTGCATGACTTCACCTTGTCCTCCAGTTTGATTCATAATCTGTTTTCTCCTGGCTTCCAAATTAGGCTCTATTTCTTGGTTATCCTTTTATTAAAATTTCTCCTATAATGTAAGAAATAATGTGTTCAGCTTTACCCATCTCTTGACATAGCTACTCTGTTCTTGCAGACTACATGTTCTGCCCAGGACTTACTGGTGATACCCAAAGGTTATAGGACAAACAGACAAGGTTTGCTTTCAGGAATCTGCTTTGAAGAGCTTATAATGTAATTTTATGACTCTGAAAAAATATATGTTCTGTCTGAATATCCATTTTCAACATGCAACAAAGTAATAAAGTAAATGCTTTGTTTCAGAAAGTTGGATCAGGTTATAAAAATTTCTAGAATTCTGCCACTGCAAGGATAAAGCATTTTCTGAAAATTATAGTGCTATTGGAAAGGACGATAAGCTTTCTGAAGACATGTATAATGAAATCACCTCAGGGTTAGAAGCAGATATAAGAAATTTTCTGATGATGTTTTTTATTTCCTTTTCTTAGTTGAATGGATTTGACATACAACGCTATGTAAATTTAGGGTTTACCTCTTTTTTTTTTCTTCCTTCCTTTTACTCCCATTTTCTTTTTGTTGTCTGCTGTGAGTAGGGTGAAAGGATTTATGAAAGACTTAAGGGGAATATAAAACACTGAACCATAGTAAACAATGTATGAGGAAGAAAGTGAAGTTTGTTTCCTGAGAAACTGGATAGAAGGGAAACCCTTGAAGAAGGAAGGAGGGAAATGAATGCCCACATTCTTGTAAGATGAAAGCAGTGGTTTTAAGACTGAACATAGGCTCAGGTCCCCAGAGTTAGGCATCAGTAGATGTCACAGAAGGGCTCTGCTTGGAGAAAAGACTCAGGTTATATTTGCTATGTGTATCTGGAAGCTAAAGCTTGAACTAGGCCAAGTCATGCTCAGTGATGTATTTAGTGAACAAATTATTCCCTTAAATTTACCCACTTAAAGAATAATAACAATTTATTTCTTAAAATAAGTACAGAGTTAGTAAACATTAGTATTTATTTGTATTGATATTGTTACATTCCTCCAACATTTTTTTTTCCTTAGAAAAAATATAACTAGAACATATTATCTACTCTCATTTATGCTTCTTGGTAAAGGCTGGTTTATTTCAGACATTCATTAACTCACTTAGTCATCAGTCACTTATTGAACATGAATGAGCCAGACATTATTCAAGTTTTTGAGGATATAGTTTGAAGTCACTTATGGTCCTTATTAACTACTCTTTAATCCAAATTTTGGGAATCTAAAGGAGACCACTATGGAGGGAATAAGGTGTTATAGGTGCTATGATAGAGGTGACTATGTGTATAGTTTGGGGAAAGGGGAAAGATGAACCCTTTCTATTGACAGCTCCCCCATTGCAGGCACAGTGCTTGAGAAAGAAGCCAAAAGCTACTCCAGCAGATCATATAAACCCAAAGCCATAAAACACAGGACAAGGATGCTGGAGTGTTCTCTCTCCCCTTTGCACTCACTCTCATCCTCCCCCACTCCACACTCATTCTGCTTCTTACCCTCAGATCAGAGGTCATGGGCTTCAAGTTTAGAAATATTAACACCGTTGAGCACTTTATACATCCTTCTCAAGGGAATGTCCTTAGAGTTCATGATCGTGGAGCAAAAAACTGATCAGGACTCTAAGATTTAAGATGAGGAGGGTGTGAGGGATGGGGGTAGGGAGGAGGCATGCAGGAAGAAGAATGATAAGAAATGAATCCCAAATGATCCAAATTATCAGGCCTGGTGAGTAAGAATGAATGAAATTGACAGAAACAAGAGTATGGCAGTCATTCAACACAGGCGGTAATAGCCAGCTGGCACAGGTTCATATCCCTGAACAAGCTGCCTAACTCCTCTGTTCCCCTCCTGTCCTCAGCCTGACGCGAACTTTAGCCAAACAATATGTTTAATCAGATAAATGAGAAACCTCAGAAACAAAGGAAAACAGTCAAATGAGACCAAATAATTGTAGTTTAGTCTTTGATTAGGCAAAGTCAAGGAGATCAGTAGTTAACATCATCTGGTGGGGGTTTTCAATAGCTCTGAGACACAGCTCAAAGATGCTCAGAATATTATCTATACTTGTAGGGTTTCCCAGGTGGCACCGATGGTAAGGAACCTGCCTACCAATGCAGGAGACTCACGGGTTTGATTCCTGGGTTAGGAAAATTTCCTGGAGTAAGAAATGGAAACCCACTCCAGTAATCTTGCCTGGAAAATTCCATGGACAGAGGAGCCTGGCTGGCTACAGTTCAGGGGGTCACAAAGAGTCTGATACAACTGAGCGTACAAACAAGCTATGACAAACCTAGACAACTTATTAAAAAGCAGAGACATCACTTTGCTGACAAAGGTCTGTATAGTCCAAACTATGGTTTTTCCAGTAGTCATGTGCAGATGTGAGAGCTGGACCATAAAGAAGGCTGAACACCGAAGAATTGATGCTTTCAAACTGTGGTGCTAGAGAAGACTCTTGAGAGTCCCTTGACTGCAAGGAGATCCAACCAGTCCATCCTAAAGGAAATCAACCCTGAATATTTACTGGAAGGGCTGATGCTGAAGCTGAAGCTGAAACTCCAATACTCTGGCCACCTGATGCGAAGAACTGACTCATTGGAGAAGACTGTGATGCTGGGAAAGATTGAAGGCAGGAGGAGAAGTGGGTGACAGAGGATGAGATAGTTAGATAGCTTGGATAATGAAGAATCTGGTTTACTTTGCCCAGAAGGGAATGAAATATTTATATGCCATTTTCTTTTTTTTTTAATGCAAACAAAGATAGATAATTGTTTAGTTTTTATTTCAGAATCATAAATTTAACTTTGCAATCCAGCTAAACTTGGAGGGGAATAAGGAAAATATGGAATCCAAAGAACTGTAGCAAGAGCACAAAGATCATAGTATATTTCGAGCAGATGGGGTGAAGGGGTGCTCTCCTGGGCTACAGAAGGAATGGTCTGGTGGTTAAGTAAAACACGAGTCAAATTTATTAGATCTGTCCACAGTCAGCAATGGTGATCTTCTTGCTGGTCTTGCCGTTCCTGGACCCAAAGCGCTCCATGGCTGCCGCAATATGCATGCCCTCTTTCACTTTGCCAAAGACCACATGCTTGCCATCCAACCACTCAGTCTTGGCAGTGCAGATGAAAAGCTGGGAACCGTTTGTGTTGGGGCCAGCATTTGCCATGGACAAGATGCCAGGACCTGTATGCTTCAGAATGTAATTCTCATCATCAAATTTCTCGCCATAGATGGACTTGCCACCAGTACCATTATGGCGTGTGAAGTCACCACCCTGGCACAAAAATCCTGGAATTATTCTGTGAAAGCAGGAACCTTTATAACCAAATCCTTTCTCTCCAGTGCTCAGAGCACGAAAGTTTTCTGCTGTCTTCGGAACTTTGTCAGCAAACAGCTCAAAAGAGATGCGGCCCAAGGGCTCGCCGTTGACAGCGATGTCGAAGAACACGGTGGGGTTGACCATGGCTAGACAGCAAAGGAGGCTCCAGGGTGGCGGCGTCTGCAAGGCCTTATATGCCATTTTCTAACAACAATATCTTCAGATGCTCTGAGGGTCTTTAATTATGATTTTCAATTGTTAACTATCAAAAGCACACATAAAGACAGCTGTAAACAGTTGTCTATAAACTATAAACGGATCACCATAATGTAGCATTTTAAAAAATTGAGCTATTTTAATTGGTCATACCACTTGAAAATAATGAAAAAATGCTGATAGTTTAGTAAAAAAAAAAAGTGGCCACTCATCAGTTCTCTGAATTTATAAACTGGGGTTGAAAGCCCAGCACTGTTTACAGACCTAGTGTTCTAGCTATAGGCCTATAGGCCCATCAGTTAGTTACCTCTTTTTCTTTGGTGGTAAAGAATCAGAAAGGTAAAATTATCACATTTTTACTTTTCAGGAATACTATGAGGTTAAGATAGAGAATCCTTTTCAAACTCTCTGACACCTCAAATGTCAATAGGTTTCAAAATAAAACTCAAACTAATATTTGAGTTAGTAACTAAAAATGCACTCTGTGAACTATAATCTTAGGACCTAGTGTGTGCATCCTCAGTCGTGTCTGACTCTTTGCGAGCCCATGGACTGTATCCTGCCAGGCTCCTCTGTCCATGGGATTCTCCAGGCGAGAATACTGGAGTGGGTTGCCATTTCCTTCTCTAGGGGATCTTCCTGATCCAAGGATTGAACCTGTGTCTCTTGCATTAGAAGATGGATTCTTTACCAACTGCACCACCTTGGAAGCCCATTCTTAGGACCTACATCTGCATAAGAGAGAATCAAGAAAGTAGTTTTAACTTTAAGTAAAAATTGATATCATTTAGAAGTTCAAAAATAGCAATTTTGACTGGTCATGATTCTAAATTAGTAGCTAAAAAGATGTTTGAACACCTAAATGAACTATAAGGAATGATTGCATTTTAAAAGATTTTCATGGTATCAAGAAGCTGAAAAACACCAACACAAAACCTCTTCCTGGCCCTTCATTTATCTGGATTAGTTTTAAGGTACAATTTTTAAAAAAGCTAGATATATGCTTTAGGATATTTCACTGACTTTTACTATCTCTGAACATTCCTTGCTTCTTAAGAAGACTTTCAATGGTGCTCGTTTCTAAATTAATTCAGGCATTTGAGGGCAGTTGGGCCCTCTGCGCTTGAATAATAAAGTGGGCACTATTAGAGGAAAAGCTACACATTAGTAACTTGGAGGAACCAGAGTGGATGAAGCACTTTTCAGAACCTGCATGACAATTTTGAAAATTAAACCCAGTTAATAGAAAAAAATGCTAAATCAATGGCCATAAAATTTAATGGGTTTATAGCAGCCTTAACACAGTAGGACTGAATTATCATGTTAATTTAATTTCCATTTCTAAATGAACCAGAAGGCACAATAAAGGTCAATTAACCAGCTACCTTCCCTGCCTTCTTTTTCTTTTACTGCCGGTTTTAAATCACATTTGGCCCCAAAGCACTCACACTGCTTCTGGAAACTCATTAGTTTTTCCTGAAATTAAAACAAAAAAGAAAAAAAAAAAAAAAGAGACAAAAACTAACAACTAACCATGTGCTGAGAACAACTGCTGAGATGTGCTACCGTTATGGGGATATATGTATTCAAAGAAAAATCTTTTACTCTTGTTACATCGAGGCTACAGACTTAGTTACACTAAGCCTAGGGAAACACACAAGTGAAAGGTCTCCTTGATAGTGTTTACCAAGTGTTCATCTACAGTGAAAAAGTGGTGTGTGCTGCTCTTAACATTTATGAGGCGAATAAGGAAAGGAGCTCCATCTGTGTAACGTGGGTCTGTTGTTAGTACAGTGAGAACCTCACACTTTGCACAGCCTGCATTTTTCATGTTGAAATGTGTCGTTTTGTATTAATAGGCCTTTATTACTTCGAAAACTTAATAGAAGGAGGGAAAAGTCAGTTTCTTCCCCCTCCACAGCAAGAAAATTCAGCCTTTGTTTTTGGTGCAATGGGTTGCTTGTAATTTGATATGTTTATCAAAATCTTCAAATATTCTGGTGTTTTCTAGTGATACAAAAGACGTAAAGGGTACTATGTTGGTGAACAAAATATACATTTTGGGGGGCAAAATTTATAATAAAAATGAAACTGGGTTTCTAATTTGAATGTTTGCTATAATTTGAAAAGTGATATGGAGATATTGGAAATGATCATAATTTTGATTTCAGTAGAAACCTCTTTAAAATAACATAAATAATGGTTGTGAAGTATCCAACACTAGATATCAGATAACTGTCCATAAAGGTTAACCTTCTTTTCCTTTCTCCTCTTCAGTATAAAGTAGAAAAATAAAATATTCATTATCTAAAGTTTATTTGAAATTATTTCTTAGGATTATAGAACTTTAAGGGAACAATAGTCCCAATACCTTTGTTTATGAATATCCATGGAAATAATCAACAGACAACTTATAATGGGAATAGAAAAGAATTTCATTCCAGTCAAACAGAACTCCAGCCTGGGAGACAAATTCAAGAAGCACTTGAACTGTGTTCCAGCAGTCTACAAAATGGGGGAGGCTTGTCTCCAAAGTTGTGGGGGGGTGCTACCCTGGTAGCTTAGACAGTAAAGAATCTGCCTGCAATGCAGGAGACCTGGGTTTGATCCCTGGGTTGGGGAGATCCCCTGGAGAAGACTACCAACTGCCGTGTTCTTCCCTGGAGCATTCCATGGACAGAGGAGCCTGGTGGGCTACAGTCTACGGGGTTGCAAAGAGTCAGACATAACTGAGTAACTAGCAACACTTGTATAGACTAATAGCACAAAATTATATAAGCTGTTTGTCAAGACTTAGGATTTGAGCTGGCAAGAAGTGAGGGTACTTGTTAAGCAAGGGTTGATTGGGGTCCAAAATGGTTGCATTTTGCATACGTTTACAGTGGCATCTGCCAGCTGATACTGTTTTGAAAATGGCTGGTAGTGACTTTTGAGTTCGATACAGTTCAGAAAATTCAAGTTCCGGGTGATGAAGGAATGAGTTTGAAACTGTATCTACAAAGGCCACTCAGCTCCATCTTGGATGCCGGAACCATCTGTCAGAACAAAGAACGAACGTCAAACTCCTCCAAGGTTTCCAAAGAGGCAGAGAGCATGTACACGGTGCGTCAGCAGGACCCTGGTGGCCAAGAAGGAAACCTTGTCTTTGAAGGAATGACAGCCCTGGTGCCCTGGGGCGTTTATCACTGTCTTCAAAGTGGGCATTCTATACTACCTGGTAAATGCATTCTTTTTAATGATTAAAGCGGCTGTATAATATATGTCAGACAAGCCATGAGATAGGCTGTTCCAGTTAGCACTATGTTCAAGCCACATCATATATAAGCCAGAATGACATCTCCATATCTAAGTATGCAAAAATTTCTTCTATCACAAGATAGTTACACGTAATTTAGATCAGAAGTCTAAGCGTTTTACTATCTGGCTAATTATCTATATATATGTTTTTCTTTCAAATGAAAACACTTAGTTCACTTTTCATTTAATAAAAACTTGCCCCTTGTCTCTCCTTCACACCTAAGATTATGTGTCTACCCTCTCTCTCTAACATTTCTGGAAGCCATAAGTAGGATTTAATGAACTTTTGACAATTTCTGTGAAAAATACATTGTGTGGCAATATTGATGTAGGAGTATATGTTCACAACACACATATTTGACAAATAAATGTATAGTGTAGATGTGATTGGTTTTCAGAGGCATCATTTTTCTCTGAAAACTTTTGTAGGCTAGTGACAGAATGTAACCTTTTTTGGATCGGCAACCTATTTAATCGACTTTAAAAAGTCGGGTAATAGAATGGAAAAAAATCCTGAAATTTTGCGACTGAAATTCTTTAGACATCAGTTCAGTCGCTCAGTCATGTCCGACTCTTTGTGACCCCATGAATCTCAGCACGCCAGGCCTCCCTGTCCATAACTAACTCCCGGAGTTCACTCAGGCTCACATCCATCGAGTCGGTGATGCCATCCAGCCATCTCATCCTCGGTCGTCCCCTTCACCTCCTGCCCCCAATCCCTCCCAGCATCAGAGTCTTTTCCAATGAGTCAACTCTTTGCATCAGGTGGCCAAAAGTACTGGAGTTTCAGCTTTAGCATCATTCCTTCCAAAGAAATCCCAGGGCTAATCTCCTTCAGAATGGACAGGTTGGATCTCCTTGTAGTCCAAGGGACTCTCAAGAGTCTTCTCCAACACCACAGCTCAAAAGCATCAATTCTTTGGCGCTCAGCCTTCTTCACAGTCCAACTCTCACATCCATACATGACCACTGGAAAAACCATAGCCTTGACTAGACGGACCTTAGTTGGCAAAGTAATGTCTCTGCTTTTGAAAATGCTATCTAGGTTGGTCATAACTTTTCTTCCAAGGAGTAAGCGTCTTTTAATTTCATGGCTGCAATCACCATCTGCAGTGATTTATAGACAAAAGTACATTTAAATGATTTTGTTCATTTCATGTGTGTACTAAGCAATGCTTTCAGGAGATGGAGGAATTTGTGTTGTTTTACTCCTGGTTTTTCTTCAGAGTGTCGTTGGGGTTGCACGCGTGGAGCACCCCCTTTGTCACCTATGCAGGGGAGCTCCTTAGCGACCGCCCTCTCCTCCTCCCTTCCTCCCCCTGCAGCCCCTTCTCTGCTCTCTGAGAGCTCCAGAGTGTGAACCTGACCTTGGAGCGCGGGGGAGCCCAGTGCCTGCTGTGGCCTTTTGCCACTGCCGTTCTCTACAATCAATGAGGATGTCCTACGACAGCGGATTCTCAAAAATTATTGCTGATTAACTGGACAATATTACATCATATGACGTAATGACCCTGCCCTCCGCAACCTTGTTTTGAGACTGAAGGGGTCTTTCGAACATTAGGCCATTGTGCTACCAATTATGTCACTGAACTGTTGCTATGATTTAGTTGTTGGAGTCACAGAAGTCCCTGGACTGTGACTGACCACGTGCAGGCAGGAGGCCTGCAGGAGCGGTTCAGGTGCCTGGGAGGAGAAGGCAAGAGGGGAGAATGGCAGCGGAGGGAGAGGGCGAGAAGAGGAGGAGGCCGGGGCAAGGCCCGCCCTTCAAGACCTCATTCGTGGGGCCGAGTTCCCCATTCCCAGCTGTGCCAACACACACACACAGACACGAACACGCACACACAGACACACACACACAGACACACACATGAACACGCACACACAGACACGAACACGCACACACAGACACACACACACAGACACACACATGAACACGCACACACACACACACGAACACCCACACACATGGACACACACACGGACACACACACAAACACACAAACACAAACACACACACATGAACACACACATAGACATGAACACACAGACATGCACACACACATACACACACAGACACGAATACACACACAAACACAAACACACAGACACGAACACACACACATGCACACACAGACACGAACACACACACAGACATGAGCACGTACACACAGGAACACACACACACATGAACACACACAAACGAATACACACACAGACACAAATATACACACACACACACACACAGG
The DNA here is from genome assembly GCF_023091745.1 of Budorcas taxicolor. Taxonomy (NCBI): domain Eukaryota; kingdom Metazoa; phylum Chordata; class Mammalia; order Artiodactyla; family Bovidae; genus Budorcas; species Budorcas taxicolor. The sequence continues at coordinate 83,773,307 of NC_068923.1, forward strand.
AACACACACAGGCATGTGCCGGGGTCCAGCCCCGGTGGATCCAGGGAATTCGAAGGGTGGACAGCGTTGGCGTGGAAAGACTCGTTTATTGATTGATATAAGATTAGATTAAGAAACTATAGCGTAGTAGGAAGATTAAGTGGAGGAAGAGGCTGAATAGCTTGGGTTACGCGGAAGACCAATAACATTCCAGACAAGGACTTTGCACCATCTACGTTGGGCCACCGGCGCTCGCTTGAATATCTAAGGGTGCCTCACCTTAGGCTCCCTTTCGTGCGGGTCTTAACAGCCAGGGCAAGTAAGTAGACCTGGCGAGCCTCCACGCCCCAGATGGAAATTCAGCCTGAAATTAAAGTAAAGAGCGGAGGGAGGGAAAGGGAGAGAAGAAGAGAGAAAGAGACACGGGGGGAGCCAGATTCCCCAGAAACCAGGCAGAGAGACTAGTCCGAGAAACTGGTCCAATCCTTTATTGTTCAGAAGGCCTTTCATACTTTTGATAAAACACGGAGATCAATGGGTAACACAAAATTATGTAGCGTTCGCAACCCAGACTCTTTCTATACATCATTTTGTATAGAAAAGGTCTCAGGTGATTTACATTATCTTCTGGCCAAGAGGCTTGTTAACACTTTTTGGCTCTCTTCCTTAATGAATGTTAATTTTGTTTCCCCTAAAGTGTTTTTCTTTAATCTGCATCTCCTTAAAGCATTAAAGTTACATCTCTATAGAACAAAGGTGCAGTGGGTTATAACAAAGAAGGTACTTAACTCAAAGATCTAATGTTGCTAATACCAGGTCTACTACTTGTTTTTCTATATACCAACTATACCTAAAAATAAAGGATATGAAAATTTGGCAGCAAGCATCGACTCAACAAATGAAAACTTTTAATCAGTCCTATTCTAAAGATTTTGACTCCTCGGAAACCCCTACATTCCTAGGATGTTTTAAGCTTCCTGTGCATCCTGCGGTTGGAGGCCTCAAACAATCACACGCGCAGCTGTACGAGTCCTGCAGGCAGGCTAGAAAGCCATCAGAGGGGTTTTTGGATTGAAACACTCTTTCAAATGCAGAAGACTAAAGCCCTGAATTGACTTTTCCCAGAGAATGTCAGAAGAGTGGAGAAGCAGAGCACAAAAACTGGCAGATTTTTGTTGGGGTACATGCTTAGGAATTTCCAGAGGGGCCCCTGAAGTCTGAGCACGCCTTGTGTATGTCAGCTTCCTTCCTCATGACCTTGTCACGGGCGGGATTCCTCACACTGGCTCCCGGGAGGCATGTACACACAGACATGAACACACACACACATGAACACACACACACGAACGCACACGAACACGCACACACACAGACACGAACACACACACACACTGCTCATTGACCCCTGCCAGCATTACCTCTGGAATGTCCTTGCTATGTCATGATCAGGTCCGAGGACTACTGAGTTTGGAATTTCTGTCTTGAAGACTTAAAGGAAGGAACTTCTTTCAGGCAAGAGGCTGACTGGTGTCTCTCCCGTATCTCATAACCCAGTTCTCCGAGGAGTTGTCTTATTAGAATCTATGTAGGTTTTTTCAGCTCTCCTGCCATCTGGCTGTGTGCTCTGGGGAAGTCACTTGACTTTCCTGGGCCCCGGTTTCCTCAGTAGTGAGAAGAGCTTGCCCCTTGATCTTGAAGGAACTTCTGGCCCCAACACTCCATGCTTCTGTGAGGTCCCATTTCAAGCATGAAGTAAGAATGTCAGGCAGGATCAAAATGTCCCAACTTGCTCCCTTTCCTTCAATTTACCTGTCTTGAGCAGATTAATTAATGAAATGAATGGATTCTTCTCAAGAACATTATGTGTGTGTATGCATATGTATGTGTAAACATATACATACATACACATACATGTGACAATAAAAAGAAAAAAATCTGGTTTTTGACTTCTAAATTTTTTGGATTGTCAGTGGTGGTCGTCACTCAGTTGTGTCCGACTCTTCACGATCCCATGGACTGTAGCCCACCAGGCTCCTCTGTCCGTGAAATTCTCCAGGCAAGAAAACTGGAGTGGGTTGTCATTTCCTTCTCTAAATTTTCTGGACTGTCAGTTACTTTCTTAATATTGAGATGGGTCTAGTTTATGTAAAAATGTGTGTTTGTTTTTAGCTTCAGCCTGTTAGGAAAGCTGGAGGAAAATGGTACTCATTACTCACTAGGAAACATCTGTCCATTTCTGTAGAGCAGTATATATATTTTTAGTGGCAATATTTTATATTATTAATACACTTAGACTTCACCATGTGTCCCCCAAACACTGGGAGATGGAGTCTCTGGTGCCTTGTATGAAATGGGCCTGGTGGCTGGCTGGCGAAGGAAAACACCAATTTGGTACATAGCAGGATTTGCATTATCTTATTAAAATGTATTTGCTAAGAATTTCAATTGGAAGGGAAGTTCTTAGAATTGTTACTTTTCTTTTCTAACCCTCAGGAGGAATGAATGAATATGTGGTGTTAATACAGCGTGAGCGTCCTTCTCGCTCGTGGCTGGGCCACTGTCAGAAGGGGACAAAATGAATGAGAAAAGTGGGACATGCCGGTGGCATGTCTCAGCAGAAGGGCCCTCCTTACTGGCGGCAGAGCTATTTGGTTCCCTCTGGGCCTCCCTCTGCCCACGAGCAGCTGGAGAGGGGACACAGGCGGCAACTCTGGGCCCAATGGCCCTCTGACTATCTTTATTTCTCAGCTGGGGGCCGAATGTTCTCATTTTACGGTCACTTGTGGAAATCAGTCCCGAGTGCTCATTGGAAGGACTGATGCTGAAGCTGAAACTCCAATACTTTGGCCACCTGATGCCAAGAGTCGACTCATTTGAAAAGATCCTGAAGCTGGGAAAGATTGAAGGCAGGAGGAGAAGGGGACGACAGAGGATGAGATGGTTGGATGGCATCACCGACTCAATGGACATGGGTTTGAGTAAACTCTGGGAGTTGGTGATGGACAGGGAGACCTGGCACGCTGCAGTCCATGGGGTCTCAAAGAGTCGGACATGACTGAGCTACTGCATGGGACTGAACTGCCCTTTTGTTTATCTATTTACTTGTGGCTGCGTGGTGCAGGCGCTTCTCACTGCAGGGACTTCTCTTGCTGTGGAGCACCGTCTCTAGGGCGTGCAGGCTCCAGTAGGTGTGGCCCACGGGCTCAGCTGCTCCATGGCGCGTGGAATCTTCCTGGACCAGGGATCGAACCCATGGCCCCTGCACTGGCAGGCAGATTCTTATCCAGGTACTGTTAAGGAAGTCCCCACTTGTTCTTTTCAACTCTGTGAAAAGAGATGGTTTCTCCCTCCCCCAATTCTATTGTCTGCATTTCCTGTTTTCTGTTTCAGAAAGAAAAGATGACACAAATCACTAAGATTATTTCTTGAAGGAGTTTCTTACATTTAGTAAACTGTGCATGGACGGAGTTGAGTGCAGACCACCCCAGTTCTACCCAGAGTTTGGAGAGGCTGCCAAGGATGCTTGCAACCTGGGCACCAGGGAGGTATGGCGACGGCTCAGGGAGGCACAGAAAGATGAGTCTGATGTGCCCAAGGAACAAGGAGCTAAGCCTGAAACCCTCAGACATCACCCTGGATTTCCGTTGCAATCAGTGAAAGAGCGGCCGGTGCTCCCATTCACCCACCCACTCACTCCTCTGTCCAGGGGTCCACTGCAGCTGCAGGCACCGATGAGTCCTTCCTTCTCTGCGTTAGGCACGGTCGCCCTGCAAGTAAAGTGGAGCAAATCCACAAGGGGAGACGCAGCAACACCAGCTTTGATTCTGAGGTTGTAATTTGCCAAACATCGTGCAAAGTACTTTGCAGGCATCATTGTTTTTTAAAAAATTAATTAATTTTAATTGGAGGCTAATTACTTTACAATATTGGGGTGGTTATTGCCATACATTGACATGAATCAGCCATGGGTGTACGTGTGTCCTCCATCCTGAAACCCCCCTCCCACCTCCCTCCCCATCCCATCCCTCAGAGTCATCCCAGTGCACTGGCTCTGAGTGCTGTTTCATGCATTGAACTTGGACTGGTGATCTATTTCACATATGGTAATATACATGTTTCAATGCTGGTCTCTCAAATCATCCCACCCTCGCCCTCTCCCACAGAGTCCAAAGGTCTGTTCTTTACATCTGTGTCTCTTTTGCTGTCTCGCATATTAGGGTCATCGTTACCATCTTTCTAAATTTCATATATATGTGTTAATATACTGTATTGGTGTTTTTCTTTCTGACTTATTTCACTCTGTATAATAGGCTCCAGTTTTATCCACCTCATGAGAACTGAGTCAAATGCGTTCTTTTTAATAGCTGAGCATTTCATCTTCTTTATGACCCATTTTTCAGATTAGAAAACTGAGACTCTAAGGACCTTGCTCAAGATCACAAGCTTGTAAGTGACAGCACTCGTCAGTGACAGAGCCAGATTTGAATTTGGGATTGTCTTATTCTGAATCTTCCCATGAAGAAGTTGCTGCAGCTGAAATGATAAATGCAATGATGAGGCATGCCTGGGGGCTGAGGGAGTCAGGCAACAGGGATTTGATCCAGCTTTGGGGATCAAGAAAGGCCTTTTGGACATGGTGGTTCTAGAGTTTCACATTAAACTGTGGCTATGAAAAAGCAGATTGAGAGACTGTTGGAGATCCTAGACAGAGGAATAACCTGTGAAAACGTGTGTGTGAGGAATTACAAGTGTTCTGGTGTTTCTGAAACATCAAGGCAAGGAGCCGTGGCAGATGAGCCTGGAGAAGTGGGGTAGGGCCAGACCATGGCAGATCTTTCAGTGACTGCAGTGTAGACAATACCACCTGATGAGCCTGGCTCTTTGCAGGAATCCAGGAGAATGGCCATGGCAGGTGCAGTAGGGTGGGAAAGAGGGAAGAGAGGGGAGACCTGGTGGCTGATTGGGTGGACAGAGTGGATGAGAAAGATGGAGAACGTACAGGATGCGTCTCAGACTTCTAGCTTGGTGGTTGGGTGGATGGGAATGCCAACGGTTGATACAGAGGATTTAGGAGAACAAGGTTCAGAAGAAGGATGCTGAGCAGTTTTATTTTTCACCACTCTATAACTATAACAACATTTTATTTTGAAGTTTTTATAGCAGGTTAAAATGGTAATGCATAGATTTCATACTTACTATGACTTAGAGCTAATTATTAACGGTTATAATTTCATAAGTAAGAAACATCTTTCTTACCTGAATAAAATTAAGTAATTTTCTATAATATCAGGAAATAAAACACAGCTAAGTCAGCCATGACTCTGTGGATACTAATCATAATAACAATCACCACACATAGTCCAAGTATTTTTCTGTGGACTTTACTTAAGTTAATATCATTCATCTTGCCTCCAGGGATTTTAGTTTTAAACCCAAGTGGCACTACCCTGGAGTTCATTCATGTCCTGTTGTGGATAGAAGCCTAGTGGTTTGGGTCTGCCAGGGATGAGTTTGAGCATGGCGCAATCCCCATGGCTTGGAGACTGAAACATAGGAGGATAGCTTTGTGAAAGTAAACCAGAGAAATCTGTTTTACTCCAAGCAGCATACAGATGAACTGTGAACTTTCTTCCCACTGTCTAGGTTTGTATTCCGATAATGCAGCTAGAGGCTACATGACTTGTGAATGTTCATAACAGTATTATTCATAATAGCCCAAACTGGGAACAGCCTAAACGTCTATTGACTGATGAGAGGAGAGACAAAATTGGTAGACGTTTCAGGGAATACAGCTTAACAATAAAATGGAAAAAACCTACTGACACATGCTCGCTACTTCATGGCTGAACAGCAAACACATCGTGTTAAGTGAAGGAAGCCAAACACAGCCACATATTGCATCATTCCATTTATACGAAGTAACCAGAAAATGCAAGTTTTTGTAGGAAGAAATTAGGTTAGTGGTTGCTTGAGGTTAGGGATGGAATGGATTAACTGTAAATGGGCGAGAGGGATCTAACTGAGATAAAAACGGGTTCTTAAACTAATTTATGGTAATAGTTGCAGCCATTCAGTAAACTTACCAAAAATCATTTAATTATACACAGGAAATAATGAATTTTAAAAAATGTCAAATGTTTTCCAGTAAAGCTGTGTGAACTTTGGCCAAGTCACTGAATTCCTTTTTGTTTCATTTCCCTTACCTGTAAAATGGGGTGGTGATTGTTGTTGAGTTGCTCAGTCGTGTCCACCTCTTTGCGACTCTATGAACTACAGCACACTGGGCCTTCCTCCACTGTCTCCCTGAGTTTGCCCAAACTCATGTCCATTCCTATTTAATCTCCAGCAGCATTTGACTCAGTTTATTGTTGACTCATTGCTGCTGCCTCCTGGCCCACATTCCTTTTTGGAGCTACCTTCTGCACTTGGTTGTCCTGGGTTCTCAGGGAGTGTGGGGCTGGCTCATTTGTCTCACTCTGCATGCCTGTGGCACGCTTCCTCACATGGCCTCATTTCTGGTATGGGATTATTCGGCATTCTGCCTGAGATTTGGCAGTCTGTCTTTGTATCTACCGACTCTTGAGAGTCCCTTGGACTGCAAGGAGATACAACCAGTCCATCCTAAAGGAAATCAGTCCTGAATATTCACTGGAAGGTCTGATGTTGAAGCTGACACTCCAATACTTTGGCCACCTGATATGAAGAGCCGACTCACTGGAAAGACCCTGATGCTGAGGAAGATTGAGGGCAGGAGGAGAAGGGGACGACAGAGGATGAGATGGCTGGATGGCATCACCGACTCAATGGACATGAGTGTGAGTAAACTCCGAGAGTTGGTGATGGACAGGGAAGCCTGGTGTGCTGCAGTCCATGGGGTCACAAAGAGTCGGACACGACTGGGGGACTGAACTGGACTGAACTGGACTGAACTGCCTGAGATATTTTGGGACTTGTTTGGGGTATTTCTCTGAAGCTTGAATATCACTTCAGTTCCTTTGTTCTCTTGGGTAATTCTATCGATCCTTCTCCACCAACTTTTTCCAGAAAGTCTTCCTTGTTCAGTTTTGCTAGAGACACCTCTCCTGATATTCCAGATTCACTTGAATTCATTACAAATTCATTTTAATTGCTCTATTTTTCCTGTTACTTCAACAGTATTTTGTGAGGAAAGATGTAGCGGATGCTGGGTGTGCGGTTAAGATCCTATTTAAGACTGAAGGGCTTATTCCTCCAGCTGCCCAAGGCTGGCCCCATTCCTGGGAGAGCCTTCAAACAGTGACTCACCAACTAGAGGCTCAACCTTTTCACCCAGCTTGCTACAATTCAGAAGGCCACCCGGCCTTAGAGCTTCCTGTAGGGTCAGCAGAGGCCTACATGGAGAGTCCATCCAACCCAGCTTCTCTTTCTGTCTATTTTTTTTTTCCTTCCCTTCCATTCCACAGATGTTGACCCAAAGAGTATTCCCTAATAGACCTTGTTCACGCTAATCTCCAAATCCGAGTTGGCTTCCCAGAGAACCCAAATGGTGACAGAGGAGATGTGAATGCATGTGTTTAGCCAGTCAACTGGAAGGCCTTTTACAGTGCTTATTTTGAGATCATGGGCCTTTTAAAATAAGAAAATTAAGTGTATGAATTCTTTCTATCCAGAAGGTGAGGTTCATGTCCCTCTCCAGTATGAGCTCTCTCCTCTTGGCCTTTGATCAGACATCAAGCTCCTCTGGGCTCCCAGCATCTCCTTCTCCCCACAGCTGGTGCTACAAGGCCCTTACTTGTGGGCCCAGCCTGTTCCTTCTCAGGGCCAAAGTGGGTCTACAAGGAAAACTCTTAACAGCTGGTCTTAAGTCAGATTTTCTTGAAGCGGACTGTAAGATGCAGGTCCGTGAGTGAGGGCTTCAATAAGGAGGTGTCTCTGGAAGAAGGGAGAAGGAGGGGCAGGGCAGGATAGAGTGGGGAGCCAAGCAAGGCTGGGATCTCAGCTAGAGTCCTTTGGAGGTTGTGTGATGGTTAATTTTAGGTGGTGACTTGATTGGCCACAGTGGGCCCAGATTAAGCCTCATTTCTGATTGTATTGATACTTGTGGGTTGTTTGTGGATGAGGTTAGCATCTGGACTCAGTAAAGGACTTGCCCTCCCTAAGATCATGTGGCTTGGGCATCGCCTAGTCCCCTGAGGGCCTGAACGGAGCCACAGGCAGCAGGAGAAGGAATCCGTTCCTTTCTCTCTGCATCACTGCCTGATCAGGGGCATCTCATCTCATCTGCTCTGCCCTCATGTGGCATTTGCGTCACCATTCCCCCTGGTTCTCAGGTGTTCAGCGGCAGATTGGATTGTCCCACTGGATTTCCTAGGTCTCCTAGGGTAGAGGGTAGATTGGGGTACTTTTCAGCCTTCATAATCAAATGATCCAAGTTCTTGTTGTCTGGCTAGATATCATCTCTCATCTATGTACCCTAGTTCTGTTTTTCTGGAGAATTCTGACTAACATAGCATTGCCTGAGCCACAAAAGATCTCTGGGCTGTAATTTATACATCAGAATTTTCCTACCCGAGGCAGAAGAGTTGGGCTTTTGTACCCTTGCACCCATTATTCAGACTGATTGAATGACTCCCTGCGGTGGGCTGTGAGATGCTGTGTAAACATCCAGACCCTTACAGCTCTCTGCCCACTCAGGGTAAAGCTGCTCTAGTGCCATGAGGGTTTTCCTCCAAAGAATACACATGAGTGCTGGTCGCTGGGAGCCAAAGCACATAGAACCCAGTACAGGGACATTCAAGGATGGTAGGAGGGGTCTGAGGTGGTCTAGGTGGATCAATGACATCATCTTTGGCATAGTTCTTTCACCAGCAACCTCCTTAGTCTGGCCTTGGTGCCAAACTCCAGTTTTGATGGTATTTGTTTCTGGCATAGTGTAACTTATAGAATATTTGATTTTGTGTAGGGCTGTATTCCAATGACTCTGTTTAGATGAGTTAATTGCAAAATTCTCCATTAAATAATGAAATGAGTTAATCTTTTCATAGAGTTGCTCTGTATTTAGAATCAAAATGCTGAAGTGTGTTTATGAAAAGCAGCAGTCCTAGTGTTGGTCTAATTGATATTGATCTGTTCCTCATGGTAGTAATTGCCCCAAAAGCTTAGTGGCTCTTTGAGACCATTCTCAGAATAATAACAGAACTATGTCATTGCATAACGGAAGAGGCTATGAGAGGAGATCATGTATTTGGGTTATCAAAAAAAAAAATCTATCAAATGGTTTGGGTGAAAATGAAAGAGTGGGCAGGTTAGGACATTTGTGCCATTTGGGGCTGCGTCTGTTCTGTCAAGAACCCATTTCCCATCAATTTTTGATCCATCTCTTTTGATATTACAGTAAAGGCTTTAAAGGACCATTAAAAACCAGGGATCAATATCAAGATCATGTAACCTGATCCCAAAATAGTTTCTGTCTATAAAATTTAAGGCTGACAATAGAGAAATAAGTGCCACATGTCTCAAATTATTTTTAATCATTTTCTCTAACAGAGAATTAGACTGTAGTAAGAGTGAGTGATAGAAAAACTCTCTCTAAGCATTTGTGCCCCTTCCTATAGGGTATTATATTGAGACATCCAGACACGCAGTGTGGAAGAGCATGATGGTGCTGGTTTTTTTTGAAAGGATATTCCATAAATTGTTTGGTGGTAAGAAAAGATAGAAGGCCATTTTTTTTCCTCTTTCATAGCAGACTGTACTTTTAGTCTGTTTTATATAAATTATACTTAAGGGATTAAGTCAACAGTTTTCCATGGATTGGCACCTACCATGTAGAATAGAATTTGTGGTAGGAAAATTTTCTGCTGCAGAGTTTGACATGAAGGCATTGTTTGAATAAATGAGTAGGGAGATGGGATTTGAGATATAGTTCTAGGGCTCTTAAATCATGGAGTAACTGTAAGAGCTTTTAAAAATAAAAACAGAGCATCAATTACTGAATTCCTTTAACGACAGGAGTACGGCCAAGCAGGTAGCTGTATGCTGTGGGCTACAGAAGAGGAACTTGAGCAGAGAAAGGACCAGAGAGACAGAAGATTCTTAGAGAATGCTCAGGGTAAAAGGGTAAAATCAGGGAAACTGAAAGGCAAGGACCAAGAACCACATAGCTAAGAAATTTAGCATTATTATATCAACAGCTTGAAAAGAGGCAATCTTAGCAGATGCCGAGCATATATTTGCACTCTTTCCTAATAACTCTCTCTAATTATGCTATAGAGGACACTTCCTTAACAGGATAAAGAACCTGCAAAACCAATAGCCAAGATTATGTCTGTAGAGGAGACACTTGAGGTTTTCTCATCAAATTAGAAAAGAGAAAGCCATTTGCCACTAATAGTCGTATGGAAGTTGTAGTCAACAATGTCAAGAAAAAGAAAGGAAGCATAAATGTTGGGTCTTGGATGATGTGGGAGCACGGAGATCACGGAGATCTGCTTGGATCACCTTCCAGAGAGAATTTGCTATGCAGCTGCAAGGGGGGCAGTTTACAGACAGTCCTCCAGCTCTTAGCAACTTCCGAGTCACCTCAGCTTCGCAGAGCACTCTTGGCCAGTGACCGACCGTGTCTGCTCCATAGAGGATGTTCCTTGCCCCAGGAGCTCCTCCCCGGGTTGCCTGAGTCTTTTTCAGGTCTGCATTGTAGTCAGTCCTTCTTGCCCACTTTTTCTTCCTCCCTCGTTTTCCCGGATGAGTCTTTCTTCCTTACCTCCATCTGAGTGTCTGCTTCAAGACCCACCTAACACTGTTGCTGGCAGGAGTGGGGAAAGCAGGAGGTGAGATGTATTTTGGGGACTGGATCCACCGAGACTTGGGGCACAGACACTCTGGTGCAAAGTGGCAGTCCAATTGCTAAAACTAGTGGAATTAGCTGGTTGTTACTAAGTTGCACTGATGACCTATGGAGGCATAACGACAAGTTGAGGGCAGTTAAGAAACAACAGAATATTGCCAGAAAGGCTGTGGTTTGCAGAGTCCCTTATTTCCTACAGTGTGGGAGCAGATCAAGCTGAAGACTAAACTCAGGGTTGAATGGAGTTGCCAAGCTACTAAGATGATTGACTATAAACAAAAGATCTGTTATGCCAAAACCAAGGTTCCAGTTGGGCAAACTTGGAACCCTAACACATCAAACAAAGACATCAGAATTGAAGCTGCCAAAGATTTTGGCTCTCCATATTCCATTGAGCCCTCAGAATTGCAGAGGTGGCCCAGTCCTTCCATTAAGAGACAGCATTGTCCCCTGGTGGGAAGACTCTGTGATGTCTTGTTTTTCAAGGCAATACACCTTCCCCTCAGGATCTGCCCTTACATCTTTTCCTGACCACTGGGTTGATAACTTGGGTTAAGATGCAGCAAAACCCAATTAGGGACATGCTGATAAGAGAGGAAATGGAGCTGTAAGAATTAGCCAGCATTGACTGAGAGTTAAGCATTAAGCTTGGGAGTTCCCAGTGGGAAGGATTTGAGGTTGCTTAATCAAAAGGTTTGGAACATAAGACTGGATAAGAGTGAGTCTGTGAACTTGGGAACAATTTTTTCAAAACGCAGGATTTAATACCCTGGCAAAGACCCCCAAAACACACTGAGAACAATGGCCCATGGTTGAAAAGCTTGAATTACTTTGGCAGACAATGGATGAAGGGAGGTGGGTATTCTAGACTAGATAAATTATGCAAGGCCAGAAAACACATCCTCAGAAACTTCTCAAAATATGTTTCACAGAAAAGGCCAGGAGTTACACCAAGCCCAGGACAGAGAGACACCAACGTCACCAGGAAATTCAGTGGTGGCAGAGGGACCGAATATACAAATAGTCACATCCACAACCTCTCCTGCAATTGGCCCAGAGTCAGGACTTAGCCAATAATGGGCAGTTTCATTATTTCTTCTTGTTTCTGGCTCAGGACCAACCAGCAAAAGCCAAATATGTTCCTTATACCAATCTCATAAGGTGCCCTCCTGGCTAGCCTGCTTCCAGCTTCCTTGTGCAAACCACCTGCAATCAGAACATACCTAAAGTCTGCCTTTATTTTTCACTGTAAAGCTTTTCTACTCCCCTGCCTGCCTTTGAGTCTCTGCCAGCATGAGTGATGGTGGCTGATTTCCTTGCTGTAGCGAGCTCTGAATAAACAGTCGCTGTTTCTTCTCATTCAGGTGGTCTCCATCTGTTTCCACATGGCTTACTTCTTCAGGTAAGAGCTGATGGTAGGAGAGGCTGTCACCAAGCTTGGCTCATTGATTCTGAGGATTGTGGAGCTTCAGTGTTGTAGAGGCCAGGTGGCTACACTTAACTGCCAGAAGCCAGGGGGGTTGCAATTTTTGGGACAACTGCCAGAACTGAGTGGCAGCCAAGGAGGCTTAACCTACAGAGAATTGCAGAGAGATAGTTAACATAAGATAAATAACATTGCTCGGGGTGAAATAGAAGAGTCAATGATGGTATTCTCAATACACATATTTAATCAAAGAAAGCAGTCATGAAAGAATAGGAAACTGAGAATGGTCACCCTAAGGGAAAGTCACTATTCCTTTCTCAGCGTTCAGACCCAAGTCAGTTTTCAGACTCAGAATCCAGGGCCTGAAGAGGTGGCTGGGTTCCAGTGGAAAGGATTCTGTATCACCGTGGCAACTAAATGTGGTAATGGTTCCTCCAGCCCCTCTGCAATGGGAGCTATGGGTATTTACTTGAGTGATTGCTCAATAGGGAAAGGGAAATATTAGGACATTTCAGGGATTGTTAGACATAGGATCTGACATTGATACTTGGGGACCTGCAGCACCATTATGGTCCCACTGCTAGATCTGGGATATAGGAAGAGCACAGAATAAACGGAATCTTGGCTAAAGTCCAGCTTGCCATGGATCCACTGGGTCTGTGGACTCACCAGGTGGTCTTTCCCTTAGTTCCTGAATATATAACTGGAGCTGAAAAATTTGGAAGCTTATCCTTAGCCTGCAGAGTAAGAGCTATGATAGTGTAGAGGGCCAAGAGGAAATCTTTGAAACTGCCTACCCACATCCCTAGCCAAGATATTAAACAAAAAGCAATATAAGAGAGAGAGTGAAGATTAGTGCCATTCCTGATGTTTGTAAGGATATAGTGGTGGAGATCCTCATCATATCACCATTTAAATTAGCAATCTGGCTCCTGCCAAAACTGGATGGATCTTGGAGAATGACCGGGGACCACTGAGGCTCAAGCAGTAGCCTCCGTGGCAGAGACTGGCAGAGAGCATTTTGTTTGCGAGAGCAGATTAACATGGCCTTGTTACGCAATCTGCAGCTGTTGATTTGGTAATAGGGCTCTTTTCTTTCCCTATAAGGGAAGAGGTTAGAAAAGGTTTGCATTCACAAGGAGGGGAAAAAATATACATTTATAGTTTTGTCCCAAGACTATATCAAGTCTTAGATCTGTGTTGTAATGTATTCTGAAAACATCTAAACTGTTGGGACATCCTGTAGAATATCAAGTGATTTATCACATTGTTGATATCATGCTGATCAGACAGGATTTGCAAGAGGAGTTAGCATGCTGAAGATTTTGGTCCTCGGTCTACAGGATGGAAGATAAATTCTACAAAGACTTTGGGACCTTCCACTCGGACAAAGTTTTCAAGGGTCCAGTAGTCCTAGGAGTCCAAAACACAAGACAACTTGCCTCAACCTTCATCCCTTATCGCAAAGAGGTCAGCACAGTGTCTACCAGGCCTATTCAGGTACTAGAGGAACACGTTCTGCGCGTGGGAATATTGCTCCAGCTCACATATCATGTGACCCCAAAGGCTGTCAGTTTTGAGAGGAGCCTGAAACAGAAAAAGGCTCTGCAGCAGGTTCAGACTGTGGTGGAACATGAGGCGCAGCTCTGTTGCTTGGGTCATATGCTCCAAGAGACTACATCAAGCACTGCCTCTGATGAGTTGGGTTCTGCTGGGCACGTCAAGTCATAAAGTTGAGCAGACCCTGCAGCAACCCATCATAACATAGAAATGGCATACCCAAGACTGAGCGCCAGGGCCATGAATACACCACCTCCCCCGCACCCCCCCACCCCCCCACATCACCCACAGTGGTTGTACCAGCACCTCTACTTCAGCCAAAACCTATCAGGAGGTTGAGCTGGGAAGGGAGATGCATACACCTAGTTGAAAGGAGAGGATAACCCTGAGGCTGATTTATGGATGGGTTGACTTTGTATATATGGGTGCAAGCTAAAAATGGATGGCGGGTGCAATATTGCCACGTGCAGGGTGACCTTGAAAGATAACACTGCAGAAAAAAATCTTCCCATAGTAGAGCTTTGAGCAGTGTACCTCATCATCCACTTTACCAGCAAGAAGAAATGGTCCATTTATCTGGGCCATGATGAACGACCTGGCCAGTTTGGTCAAGGTCAGAGACTGGAAGATCAGAGACAGAGTCTAGGGTAGAGGTAGGTGGATGGACATATGGAAGTTGGCATATGGAAGTGTGACTTTTGTATCACTTATCAGTTTGTGCTTACTAGAACGTCTTTACCATTCTATGCACTAAAATGATCTAGGAGACAGTTTAAGCCAGACAGTTGCTGTTAGCCAGCCTTTTTGTCTTTCCCACCGCAGAACTACACACTAAGTATATGAATGAAGGGGACACAGAGGCAGAGGTTAAAGCTACTCATGGATTTAACAGCATAGATTCCCACTTTCAAAGGAAAATAATTGCTGTTGCCAACTCAAGGCTGAGCCCTTGACAGAACGTTATTCCCACAAGTAGCTGAGATCAACCAGCTACTTGGTGACAAGTTGACTACATCAGGCTCTTTTTATTCTGGAAGCACCAATGCTTTGCAGTAATAAGAACTAATACGTATTCTAAATTTAGTTTACCTTTCCTTCCTGCAGAAGTTCAGTCAGCACCACTATCTGGTCATGTCTCATCCACATCATTTGTACAGTGAAAGAACTGGGGGAGTGGGCTTAGTAGCACGGAATTCACTGGTGATATCTCATGCTGCACCTCCCAGAAGCTGTCAGTGTAACCGAGTGTTGAACTGACCTGTTGAAGGTGCAGCTAAAGTGCCTCCTTGGGGGCAAAACTCTGCAAGGATGGAGTCTCTTGATGAGAAATGTAAGGGAAGATTCTCAGGTTGATATTTTGCAGTGGACTAGATTGTTGACATTCTCAAGGGTTATAACCTCATTATTACCCCTCTGGAAAGTTCCCTTGTGAAATGTAATCATGTATAACTCAAGATTAAATGATCTGTTCACATTCAGTGATAAGAACAACAAAGCCAAGCTCACCACCCTCATGTTCCCTCATAGAGCTTCTCTCTGCCAAGTCCTCACACCCTTCTCTCCTGTTTCTGCTTTAGGAAGGACCGTCTTACAATATGTGCAGATCAAATTAACATATGAACATCATTACAAATGATGACATGTTTTGGAATTTTAGCATCACTTTGAAGGGCTCACAACCATAAATGTTACATTTGCCAAAGTGAAGGTTCTACTGAAATTATTTGTAATTGTAAATTATTTTGATTAAATGCTGGCCTTTTCAATTGCATAACTTTCCCTAGAATCACAGTGATCTTCTAGCCAGTGATCTAGGGAAGGCCATAGTGGTCTTCCATACATTCCATGTGGAAGAATCATTTGCCATTCTTGTGTTCAGGTCTCTTGTAATATTATGTCCTTTAAAGGATAAAGTAAATATGCTCAATGCAAATAATATCAAGTGGGACAATATATTTCATACATATAAATGAGTTTATGATATAATATATGTATGTATCTAAGGCAAGCTTGGTCTGTCTTATCGGGAAGCAGAACCACTTAGTGTGTGATAAGAAGTCCTATCTTGAGTATTCATTTGGATGCTAAAATCCTTAGAAATACATTCGCACTTCCAAAATAATTGCCTTATTTTGGAACCTGCTGCATGTGAGTTATTATTAATCTTATATCCAAAGGAAACACTTCTCTCTAAATATGAGGTTATTTGATTTGAAATGGATAGAATCAGTATCAGATGGTTTTTTAAAGAGAATGATTATATTCTTAAAGGAATATGAAAGAATGTGATATTGCAGAGATAAAAAGACCCGTATAAGGAAAATGGTATATTAACTAGTTAAGTTAGTACTTTAAAAAAGTAAAGAGGCTAAACTTACCTCTTACCTTTAAAAATATATTTATTTCTTTATAGGTTTTATTGAACAGTCAGAGAAAATTTTATTTGCTATTCAATGCTAAGTATTTCTCTTTCTCTCTTTTTTTTGGCCACACCACACAGCGTGTAGAATTTCCTTTCTCAGGGATGGAAACTGCACCCCCTGTAGTGGAACCACAGTGTCTTAACCACAGGACTGCCAGGGAAGTCCCAATGTTTTGTATTTTCATTTGAGTTCTTACAGCAATTTAACCTTTCAAAATTGTGCTATTACCTTGAAAAAGAAGACAATGAAACAAAATGTTTCATAAATGTATTTTCACACACGGAAAGCATGCGGAGAAGAGTGAGAACACAGTATTGGGTTCAACTTAGGGATATTCTAGACTATTTTCTTACATGTTAGTTTAGACTATTAGTAGCAACAGGTAAGCTGCTTTGCAGTCTGAGACCGAGACTTACGCCAGCAAAGCAGGCTTTCCCTGCTCCGCCAAATGCCTTCTTGCTCATTGGACACTGTCTGTGAAGATCTAGGTTCCACTCTTTGGCTGAGGACTCATCATTGACAGGTTCACACTGATGGCGGTAAGAATGAAGGATGAAGAACATGCAAAATTAGAATTTTAGTTTGGTTTACGATGCTTTCAAACAGTGATTTTCAAATTTTTGTCTGAAATTTACAGTGAGAAATACAGTTTTCAATGGAACTAGCATTTGTGTGCACACACTCTAGTCAAAGGTTTTATGAAACAGTATTTACCTAATGGGTGGTAGATTATGATACTTTCTATTTCTTTTCTATTCTACCATTCCATGCTACTTCATCCTATTAAAATGCTGATCATAATCCACTAAATCAATTTAATAACCCACTAAGTAGTCATGGCCCATATTTTGAAAGAAACGTTTCTTCAAGACATTTAAAATGCAGGGCACTATATCTTTTGACCTTCTACAGTGCCTAGAATGGTACTAAAATAAGGCTGGGTAATCTGATGTGGTAGGTTGCTGATTTGCTCCGATTCATTACTCCCTGCACCCTCATATCCATGCGCTTGCTGTGTAACTTTCTAGTGTATACCTATTTTGGTACACATGGCCTAGGCCATGTGACTTGTTTTAGATGATGGGAGTTGAGTAAACATGATACATTCAGAAGCTTGGAAAGTGCATGTACACTGGAGCTTGTCTGTTCTTGCCCGATGTCTTGTTTATAATATGCCCAACTCTCTGCTGGAGACACAAGGCCTGGATCAGAGATGTGATCAAAGCTGAGTTGCTCCACATGTCCCAGCTGAGGCTATCCTATATGAGCTCTCAGCCAGCCCACACTGGCATATGAGTGAGCCCAGCCAACACAAGTAAAGGCATATAGCCATCTAGCTAACCATTCCAGACAGTGAGCAATAAACATTTATTGTTAAATGCCAGCGAGGTTTTTTGGTTTGTTACATATTATTACCATGGCAACAGGTAACCTGCACCTGGCTGTGCCCAATCATGGCCTGTTCATGCTTGAGTACATGAAGTATATCCATGTGACTTGAAGCCTAGCAGAGTCGAAACCTCTCCCATCCTGCCTCACTTCCACTATGGGTCAAAATGCTACTCTCTCTCTTTAATCACCTCATCATAGGGATTGCCTGGTTTTCTTAGGAGGATGTCCACAAACGTTCACAATATGTCCACGTTTTGGCTTTTGGATATAGGGCCACTGATACTATTAACATTTAAGAAGATTATAAAGGCATGATCATCCCAAAGAAGGGTAATAACAAAGAATGTTCAAACTGCTATATAACTGTGCTCACTTCACATGCTAGCAAGGTAATTCTTCAAATCCTTCAAGCTAGGCTTCAACAGTACGTGAACTGAGAATTTCCAGATGTACAAGCTGGATTTAGAAAAGGCAGAGGAACCGGGGATCAAATTGCCAACATCCATTGGAATATAGAAAAAGCAAGAGAGTTCCAGAAAAACATCTACTTTAAGCTTCCCTGGTGGCTCAGAGGTTAAAGCATCGGCCTCCAATGCGGGAGACCTGGGTTCGATCCCTGGATCGGGAATATTCCCTGGAGAAGGAAATGGCAACCCACTCCAGTATTCTTGCCTGGAGAATCCCATGGATGGAGGAGCCTGGTGGGCTACAGTCCACAGGGTCGCAAAGAGTCGGACACGACTGAGCGACTTCATCTTCACCTTCTGCTTCACTGACTACACTGAAGCCTTTGACTGTGTGGATGACAACAAACTGAGGAAAATTCTTAAAGAGAGGGGAATACCAGACCACGTTACCTGCCTCTACGTGTAATGCCCAAGCTGGACGAATCAACATTTCCCAGAGAAAAAGCAACAGCATCAGGTGTGCAGACTGCTGTTGTTCAGTCACTAAATCATGTCAGACTCTCTGGGACACCAGACACTGCAGCACACCTGTCCTCTGTCCTTCACTATCTCCCAGAGATCACTCAGAGTCATGTTCACTTAGTCGCTGATGCTGTCTAACCATCTCATCCTCTGCTGCCCCTTTCTCCTTTTGCCTCCAAACTTTCCCAACATGAGGGTCTTTTCCAATGAGTCAGCTCTTCTGGTAGCCAAAGAATTGGAGCTTCAGCTTCAGCATCAATTCTTTCAATGACTGTTCAGTGTTGATTTCTTTTAGGATTGACTAGTTTGATTTCCTTGCTGTCCAAGGGACTCTCAAGAGTCTTCTCCGGCATTACAGTTTGAAAGCATCAGTTCTTCAGTGATCAGCCTCCTTTATAGTCCAACTCTTATATCCGTATATGACCACTGGAGAAGCTAGTTTTGACTACGTGAACCTTTGTTGGTAAAGTGTTGTCTCTGCTTTTTAATACACTGTTTAGGTTTCTCACAGTTTTCGTCCCATATATGTATATGCAGATGATATCACTCTAATGGCAGAAAGTGAAGAGGAACTAAAGAACCTCTTGATGAAGATAAAAGAGGAAAATAAAAAAGCTGGCTTGAAACTCAACATTAAAAAAATTAAGGTCATGGCATCCAGTCCCATCAGTTCATGGCAAATAGATGGGGAAAAGAGGAAGCAGTGACAGATTTTATTTTCTTGGGCTCCCAAATCACTGGATGGCTACTGCAGCCATGAAATTAAAAGATAATTGTTCCTTGGAAGGAAAGCTATGATGAACCTTTTCAGCCTATTAAAAAGTATATCACTTTGCTGACAAATGTCCAAGCTATGGTTTTTTCCAATAGTCAAGTATGTATGTGAGAGTTGGACCATAAAGAAGGCTGAGCAACAAAGAATCGATGCTTTTGAACTGTGGTGTTTTGGAGTAGACTCTTGAGAGTCCCTTGGACTGCAAGGAGATCCAGCCAGTCCATCCTAAAGGAGATCAGTCCTGAATATTCACTGGAAAGACTGATGCTGAAACTGAGGCTCCAGTATTTTTGCCACCTGGTGTCAAGAGCCAACTCATTGAAAAAGACCCTGATGCTAAGAAAGATTGAAGGCAAAAGGAGAAGAGGGTGGCAGAGAATGAGACAGTTAGATAACATCACTGACTCAGTGGACATGAATTTGAGCAATCTCTGAAAGATAGTGAAGGACAGAGGAGTTTGGTATGCTGCAGTCCATGGGGTTGCAAAGAGTTGGACATGACTTAGAGACAGAACACCACCACCACCACCGACAATAATATTATTATAGAGTGGCATACTTTATACAGAGCACAGAAATACTTTGGCTTGCCAGTGTTAGGAATTTGACATTATTTTAAGGCATAATATTTTGACAGTCTACCCTTTTTCTTGTTCTTTCTAATTTGCCAGCTGTTTGTTTTAGACTCTTGCCTGGAAAATTTCATGGATGGAGGAGCCTGGTAGGCTACAGCCCATGGGGTTGCAAAGAGTTGGACACGACTAAACGACTTCCTTTCCCCTTGTTCTAGAACTTCTCTTCTAACTATTCTTCCTAGCTTATTTCATTTAGTGCTTTATTATCCTCCCAGGACTGATGCTGAAGCTGAAGCTCCAATATGTTGGTCATCGGATGTGAAGAACTGGCTCACTGGAAAAGACCCTGATGCTGGGAAAGATTGAAGGTGGAGGAGAAGGGGACAACAGAGGATGAGATGGTTGGATGGCATCACCGATGAGATGGACATGAGCTTGAGCAAACTCCAGGAGCTGGTGATGGACAGGGAGGCCTGGTGTGCTGCAGTCCATGGGGCTGCAGAAAGTCAGACATGACTGAGTGACTGTACTGAGCTGAATTGATCCTCCCTGTAAGTACCCATTTTCCTTGTTTGTTACTCCATGTATGTATGTGTGTGTGTGTGTGTGTGTGTGTGTATAGTAAAAATTACAGTACTTGAGATCTACAAAGGAGAGATATTACTGTGCTAGAAAATCTGAAATAGGTGGAAAAAACTGGATGTGTTATTTGTCATGGATATCATCGAGAAAATCTAACTGCTAAGGAAATGGCTGTTGAAAAAGATCAACGACCACCTCTCACTCCACTATCAGAGAGATCTCTCTGGTCCACTCTCTGGACCAGAGTGCACTCCTTTAAAACAATCTGGAGATGTCTCACCGCCTTCCACCACAGAAGCCCTGACATGGTCGCTTTATTTATTACCAAGCAGCATGAGCTTCATCTTTTCCTAAGTGAGCTGAGGATACAAAAGAGGCCAGGATTCCTAGAGGGTCCTCATCTCTAACAGAAATTCCTGGTCACGCCATCTTTGCAAATAGATCTCAAGGTTAGAATGAGATTTACTCTAATCTTCACATCTTTGTTTTCTCTGACTTCTGGTATTAAGGAGTTCCTTGGCTTGTGGGCTCTTGGGTCTCAATAATTCCTTTAGCATAGTGGTTTTCAATTTTAGCTGCACTTTGGATCACCTGGGAAGCTCTGAAATATCCAAATGCTCAGACCACACCCAGATTAATTATTTTAGAATTTCTAAGGGTGGGTCTCGGGCATCAGTGATTTTTTAGAACTCTTGGAATAGTTTTCTGGTGTAGCAAAGCAAAAAGCCATTGCTCTAGTCAATTTCTCATATCATGTTCCCAATTCTATATTTTCAGTAAGTTGGGGTTACTAAGCTTTCTTCCTTCATTTGCAGTTGAAAGACTTAGATTACACACATTTTGCCAATAAGCAAACTGTCCTCTCACGCTCTCTTTCTCTTTTTCATTTTTCCCGTTTTTGAAAAAAATCTCATTTCTCTCTGTTCCATGCCCCCTTCCACCACCCCATGGCTGTTAGTCAAAGGATAAAGTAGTTTCACTTAAAATGCAAAGTATGTGGCTTATAATCAAACCAGCAGTATCCCAGCAGAAAGTTCTTTCTGTATTAGTATGAAACTCTAAAGTCTTTCAAACCTAGTGTATGGTATGAAGCGAATATATAATTGCTCAATGAGACTAAAACATGATTTTTTTCCTCCATTGATAGCAAGTATGTTATTCTAACTGTACCTCTTTCTTTCTGAAATTCTCAGGTAAGTTTGTAAATTGCCAGGACTAAACAGGCTCTTTCCTTCTTTCCAGTCTGTCTAGTTCCAAGTACTGACTGCCATTATGTTAAATCTTCTGTGAATTCTTAAACTCAAAGGATGAACACCATATTATTTTGGCAGGGAATTGTTTATATGTGTCTGGGTAGGGGTTTTTACGTGTGCTTATATATCTCTTCAACATGAAAGAAGCATGGTTTAGTTTGCTTCTATTTTATTCTCTTAGGATCCAGGAAAAATGCCCAAGAGGAGAAACGATATTATTTTACTCCAAGAGCTCATAGTGATGGAAACTTGGAAATGAAAGCAAGTATGCATAGGTACATAGATCACAAATTTTAAAAGTCTGAATTACCTCTGGTTTACTCATCTAAAATGAAAATATTCTTCAATCGTCAAAATCATGTTTATGGCTTATTTGGGAAAATTTATCTTAAAACCAGATACAGATTTTGGAAGGAAACCAGAAACTTGGACAGTACAATTCACTTGGGGTCAAAGGCAAAATTGCTGGGAGATTGAAGTTTTCCTTATTAAGCCTGCAATATTGATTTGGGGAATATAAAAGAAATAACTGAAAATATCTTGCTAGAAGTAACTGTATATCATCAGCTTTAGATGAAAAAACTAGGAACTGGCTTCATTTGAAAGAATAATTACTCAGCTCTCTAGAGTTTGCTTAAATGACTTCAAGGACCAAATTTATAGCTTATACCATGTGTTATTAAATCTTTTTTTTTTTTTTTTTTGAGAATCTGTTCAAGATGGAATACATATTAGATTTCTGCTTGTTTATTCACTTGGTATGTGCTTATTGAGTGCTTACTATATGCTAGGTTCTGTTAGGTCCTCAGAATACAGTGATGGACATGATGGCCCCTGTCTTCATGAAATTTACAGCTTAGAAGGGAAGAAAGATGGTCATTGAACAAACAAATGACATATAGTGATTTAATTACAGATGTGTTAACAGACAAAGTGTAGTGTGCAATGGAAGTCATTAATATGGGAACTGCCTTGTCTCAGAGGTTAGAGGTGATTTTCCTTAGGAAATGATATTTTAGCTGGCATTCATAGAATTAGTAGGCTTTAGATCAGATGTGCTGTAATAGTACATTTTAATCAAATCATTGAAATCAGATATTTACTTGTAGAAGAACCAATTCTATGTGATCAAATGTCTAGAAGGTTTATGTGAAATTTAATTTAGGAAATCAGTGTCTCTGTGTATTCATAGAAACCAAAGGTTAACAGGCAAAGTGGCAGGAATGACTCAGAAGGTCATATCCATTCAGTCAACAAATATTTGCACAGGGGAAACAGACAAAAACCCTTGCCCTTCTGGAACTTGTGCTGTAAATAGACAGTCACCAAATTAGGTAAATCAGAAACACAGAGGACACGTTAAGTTGTTGATAACTGCAAGGGGGGGAAATAGAGCAGTAAGGGGGTTAGGGGGTGTTGGGGGTTACAAAGTTACTGACGCCTACTTGATACAGAAGGTCTTCAGTCTCTGGTTTGATGCATGGACCAGCTACTTGGATCACAGTTGGCTGGAACTGGTTTCATATTTGAAAGCTCGCTGACATTCTTTAGAGCTGTCATCCCTAAGTTGTGTAATTTTTTACAAGGTGAATATTATTATCATTCCCACTGTACAAATGTCATCTTTTGCGCCATTGTGATTGGCAGACTTCAGAGAGGGAAAGGTGCTGGTGTAGACGTTTTTGACTGTGGTAAAGTCAGAGCCTCATCTGTTGTCTGAGGGCCTTTGTGTGCGCAGAAGAATCAAGACATTGATTCTGGCTCTACCATGCATTTCACCTGGAAAATGAATCAACCTCTTTGATCCACAGTTTCCTTATTGTAAAATACACTCTTGCCTCCGTATCCATGGAAGAGTTCCCAGGACGCCCTGCAGATACCCTAAATCATAGTCGGTTGACCCTCCCTACCTGCAGGTTCAGCATCCTCAGATTCAACCAATTGAGGGCTGATTTTCTCAGATTTTCTGAAGTGTTCCCAGAATTCTTGATTGGTTGACTCCTTGGATGCTGAATCTATGGAGAGGAAGGTTTGACTGTGATTGGCTTGGACCATATTCTATAAAACTCCTTTAAATCTGGAGACTTTCCGCTCTGAAAGTCTTTTTAGTTTTTCTAGGGGGATTTTCATTTTCAGGAACATCTACCCCAGCCTTTGAAAGCACTCAGGAATACGGGACTTTGCCTGTGGTGGCTTGTGGGCCTTCTGTCCGGCAAGTGTAGAAGATACTGCGCCTGTGCTGGCATCATTTGAATGAAAATAACAAGTATTTGCACATTCCTAGCTGTATGTCAGCTGCATTCCTCAGCTTTTTACCAACAATCCTCATGGCAGTTTTACAAGCTGAATACTATTACCATTCTCATTTTATAAATGGCAAATTCAGAAAGATCAAGTAATTTGTCCAAGGTCACAGAAGTGGTAAGACACAGAACTAGGAATCCAGTTCAGGTGATCTGTGTCAGTGGTCTCCAAACATTACCTGAAACCCTTATAGCAACAAAACAATTTTGAGGATTCACCCCAGTACATGTTTATTTATTGATTTAAGATTACATGTGTAAGACTCATAAAACATTCACAAAATAGAAAATAAAAATCTAAAGAAGAAACATTTAAAATCAATTTTAATGTTTTATTAACAGTAGAAAAATTTTTCTGTTTTCGTAAAATGTGGTTGAATATACTTCATTATTTTGGATTTGAATCAAGGCCTATACTTTGTGATTAAGCTACTCAAAGATCTGTTTCTAAATTCTTAGCTGAAAAAGATGCCTCACAAATGAACTTGAGTCCTTATGGAAGAGGTAGATCAGTCAGTCAGTTCAGGTGCTCTATTGTGTTCGACTCTCTGCAACCCCATGGACTGCAGCACGCCAGGCTTCCCTGTCCCTCACCAACTCCCAGAGCTTACTCAAACTCATGTCCACTGACTCAGTGATGCCATCCAACCATCTCATCTTCTGTTGTCCCCTTCTCCTTCCACCTTCAATCTTTCCCAATATCAGGGTCTTTTCAAATGAGTCAGCTCTTCACATCAGGTGGCCCAAGGATTGGAGTTTCAGCTTCTGCATCAGTCCTTCCAATGAATATGCAGGACTGACTTCCTTTAGGATGGACTGGTTGGATCTCCCTGCAGTCCAAGGGACTCTCAAGAGTCTTCTCCAACACCACAGTTCCAAAGCATCAATTCTTTGGTGCTCAGCTTTCTTTATAGGCCAACTCTCACATCCATACATGACTATTGGAAAAACCATAGCTTTGACCAGATGGACATTTGTTGGCAAAGTAATGTCTCTGTTTTTTAGTATGCTGTCTAGGTTGGTCATAGCTTTTCTTCCAAGGAGCAAGTGTCTTAATTTTATGGCTGCAGTCACCATCTGCAGTGATTTTGGAGCTCCAAAAAATGAAGTCTCTCACGGTTTCCCCATCTATTTCCCATGAAGTGATGGGACCAGATGCCATGATCTTCGTTTTCTGAATATTGAGTTTTAAGCCAACTTTTTCACTCTCCTCTTTCACTTTCATCACGAGGCTCTTAATTCTTCTTCGGTTTCTGCCATAAGGGTGGTGTCATCTGCATATCTGAGGGTATTGATATTTCTCTGGCAATCTTGATTCCAGCTGGTGCTTCATCCAGCCTGCCATGTTGCACGATGTACTCTGCTGCTGCTGCTGCTAAGTCGCTTCAGTTGTGTCCGAATCTGTGCGATCCCATAGACGGCAGCCCACCAGGCTCCTCCATCCATGGGATTTTCCAGGCAAGAGTACTGGAGTGGAGTGCCATTGCCTTCTCCGGATGTACTCTGCATATAAGTTCAATAAGCAGGGTGACAATATACAGCCTTGATGAACTCCTTTCCCAGTTTGGAACCAGTCTGTTGTTCCATGTCCGGTTCTAACTGTTGCTTCTTCATCTGCATACAGATTTTTCAGGAGGCAGGTCAGATGGTCTGGTATCCCCATCTCTGGAGGACTTTTACACATTATCTGCCCCTTTGAAACTAGTCCTATTTTCAAATAAATTTGAAGCCTTATTGTCAAATAACTAGTTTCAAAAGAGTAGATCATTAGCTGCCCTTAATTATGATATGGGTTTGTCAGTCCTCTGCACTTTATAAAAAAGCTTTTTATTGCTATTGCTTAAATTCTGCAAAAAATATCCTATAATTTCTAGATACTCCTTGGAAGGGGGCACATTTTTGCATTTTAACCAGTGAGATTAAAACCAGTATATTATTTTGAGGATGTTGAAACTGGTTTTAATCTTTTATTTCTACTTTTTTTTCTTTTGTACAGATAAGGGAGACTTTGGAGGGGACATCCTGATTTAGTCTGGGTTTGCCAGGAAGCAGAACCTGGGTTTTATTTAGAACTGTCCACTCCTAGGTTGCAGGAGGGAGGGACATGGAGAGGGAGAGCCTGTCAAGGACGTCTTGTATGGGGCATGACTGATTTTCAGTTTTGAGAGTTGATCTTCACAAAGGCTGTATAAATGATGGCTTCTCAGGACAGTCCCTCTGGGGAAAGGAATGGGGAAAATGTATTGTCTCGCTTCCATCTTCCATAAATTCACTTTGGATTGCACTTGTGTGGGTTCAAAAGTTGGCTGTGGATTGTGTTTTTGTGGGTGTTCAGCAGGAAGCCTTTCACCTCTCCAAGTCAATGGGAAAAACCTGGGGTGGGAGGCAAGAAAGAAGCACCTCAAACAGGTATAAGCCTGGGTGCTGTCAACTTGGGTCTGCTTGAAGGACGTCAGAGTCTGTGTCCCGCCCAGAGACTGGACAGGAAAGAGGTGGACGTGACCGGAGAGGTGACTGATAGACACACAAATTACATCTTTGGCAACAGAAACTGATCACTACACAAACATTTTCAAACAACTAGCTTCAAAATGGTCTCCTAAGCAACTTTTTAAAAAAGAATTTATATTCATTGTTAAAATATCACCTGTATCTACCTAGGTACAGTAAGCTGTAACATACTGCAATATATTGATATAAAAGAACAAGGGATGGTTCCATTGAAAACTGCCAATTGAATTGAAGAATCTCAACTGCTTAAGAGTTGGGACTAATACTTTCTCTATTGATAGCTCCCTCCAGGCAATAGTAGCTCTCAAATCAATGGTGGCGTCCCCACCTTTCTGCTTGCCCCAAAAGGTGCTGACCTTTATCTGATACAGAAGGATGGAGAGATGGTACTTTAACCACCTTTCCCTCCATACCAGAACTTCAGCCAGCAGTTCTCACAGGAAACTTAAAATTGTTTGGATCTCATCACCTTTCCCAGAAAGACCCTTTATAGTTAGTGCATGCCCGCTGATGCCACACGACTCTTTATTTTCTGTTATAACTTTTGCCAGTCCTTATTTGCATGTTTTACATGCCATTGCTACCAGTCTGTAAATTCCTGTTCACCTGTATGTCACTGAGGCATGCGCTACATCAGACTGCACTCTGGATAAAACAAACTGGCTGTATATAAATTGTACCTTCATGCATTTGTTAAATGTTCAGGAAATTCTTTAGCCTTATTCTTCAAAAAAACGTCTTCAAGCATATTTCTTTTATTTAACGACTGTCTTTCATATCATGCATCTGTAAAAATGTGCAAAAACGTATCTAGGCCTGTATTGAGTATTCTTGACTTCCTGGACTGCTGTTCCAAGAAACACAGCAAGAAGGTGTATTGATTTTTATTTCTTCTGGGCTTTAGCCACACACATTTCCACATAGCTTCAGACATTAATGACTGAGGCAGGCACCGGCATTATAGTCTGGGGAATTTTGATGACAGTTTTGCTCCACGTAGCTCATTCATCCTAGGATACACGTGTCCATCTGCCAGGCCCAGGTGCTTTTTCCAAGAAGCTTTCAAATACGGTGAGAGTGTGTTTGGGTGAGGGGAGCTTGTGAGTGAGAATAATACTCCAAGCTGATGCCTCAGTAACAAAGAGGACTGAGCAGCCCTCTAAGGCAGATTTAGCCGAAGTAATATACTCTCAGGAGACGAGCAGTGACACTTTTGATGAAGGAAAACAAACTTCACACATGCCTAGCAGCTTCTCCCTTGAGAAACCCATAGCTTAGCAAGAGCCAAGGAAAGGACTGAAGGTTGACAGCCATGTTTGCCGACGTCTGTGGGAATGAAAAGGGTATACTCCAGTGAGTAATCTCGAATGTTCCATAGCATTTGAGCATTTGCTTTCTCTTTTCTGGCATGGAGCCGGTTGTCTGGCCCAATCTGAAAGCAATTGAATGTATTTCTCTGAGGATCTACATTTGGCTACATGTGCACTGGAGGACTATATGATGTAATTGCTTCCTCTTTTCTTCATTTTCTCTCTTAATTAACTATTTCCCCTTTCCTTCTTCTGGTGAAGAGAAGGCCACAAGAAACAAAGCTACCTTTCCCCCTTCAGCCTTTATTTGTGTTTAGTAGAAGAATCTAACAAATATAACCAACCATACTTGAATGAAACCACTTGTTTAGTGATTGGGGTCATATTTGATGCCATCTAGAGGTGAGAGCTGGAAAGTTTACCCAGCTTTCAAAATGGCACAATATTAAACTCGGAGGGAAAGCTTCTTTATTAAAGTTTTCATAGGAAGTAGGCAGGTGAATGATCTACTTTAGATCTCGCTTAACTATTCAGTGTTGTGGTGGACTGCAGTGTCGTTTGCAGCTCCACCTTAGACTATTTGCCTGCCAATATTTTCAGAGAATCAGAACAACGAGGTCACCTGGAAAACTCATCTTACCACATGATGGATGCAAACACACACATCTTGCTCAGACTGTTGCTTTGAGCCTCCAATGTGTTTGCAGAAATTTAGAAACTTAAGTCCCCATGCAGGACGCAAAAATTGTCTTGGAAAGTGATTTACATTCTTCAGCTTGCAACTGGACTATAACCTAATATAACATAATTTGTTTTTTTCTTTCTCATCTTAATTTTTTTATCTTCATAAAATGCACATAATATAAAATTTAACGCTTCATCATTTTTAAATGTACAGTTCAGTGACATTAAATGCATTAACATAGTGCAACCATCACCACCACCTATCTCCATTACTGTTTTCATCTTGAAATTAAAACTCTAAAACACCAATTCTAGAGTAAGAAATGGCAACTCACTCCAGTATTCTTGCCTGGAGAATCCCATAGACAGACGAGGCTGCAGGCTACAGTCCATGGGCTTGCAAAGAGTCTGACACGACTGAAGCAACTTAGCAGCAGCGTTCATTATATAAGTACACACACATATATGTGCATATATATATATATATACATATATATAATATCTTCTTTATCCATTAATCTGCTGATGGACACTTAGGTTGCTTCCATGTCTTGGCTGCTGAACATTGCAGTGCATTTATATTTTTGAATTAGAGTTTTCATCTTTTCTGGTATATGCCCAGGAGTGGAATCACTGGATCATATGGTAACTCTACTTTTAGTTTTTTAAGGAACTTCCATACTGTTTTCCATACTGGCTCCATTAATTTATATTCCTACCAACAGTGGAGGAGGGTTTCCTTTTCTTTGTAGACTTTTTGATGATGATCATTATGGTCAGTGTGAGGTGGTACTTAACTGCCATTTTGATTTGCATTTTCCTAATGATGCTGAACATCTTGTCATGTGCCTATTGGCCATCTGTATGTCTTCTCTGGAGTAATGTCTATTTAGATCTTCTGCCCATTTTTTGAGTGAGTTGTTTTTCTGATATTGATCTGTATGAGCTGTTTGTATATTTTGGAAATTAAACCCTTGCATAGGAACCTGGACTGTCAGGTCCATGAATCAAGGCAAATTGGAAGTGGTCAAACAAGAGATGGCAAGAGTGAACATCAACATTCTAGGAATCAGTGAACTAAAATGGACTGGAATGGATGAATTTAACTCAGTTGACCATTATATCTACTACTGCTGGCAGGAATCCCTCAGATGAAATGGAGTAGCCATCATCGTCAAAAAAAGAGTCCTAAATGCAGTACTTGGATGCTATCTCAAAAACGACAGAATGATCTCTGTTCGTTTCCAAGGCAAACCATTCAATATCACAGTTATCCAAGTCTATGCTCCAACGAGTAACAATGAAGAAGCTGAAGTTGAACGGTTCTATGAAGACCTACAAGACCTTTTAGAACTAACACCCCAAAAGATGTCCTTTTCATTATAGGGGACTGGAATGCAAAAGTAGGAAGTCAAGAAACACCTGGAGTAACAGGCAAATTTGGCCTTGGAATGTGGAATGAAGCAGGGCAAAGATTAATTGAGTTTTGCCAAGAAAATGCACTGGTCATAGCAAACACCCTCTTCCAACAACACAAGAGAAGACTCTACACATGGACATCACCAGATGGTCAACACCGAAATCAGACTGATTATATTCTTTGCAGCCAAAGATGGAGAAGCTCTACACAGTCAACAAAACAAGACCAGGAGCTGACTGTGGCTCAGATCATGAACTCCTTTTAACCAAATTCAGACCTAAATTGAAGAAAGTAGGGAAAACCGCTAGACCATTCAGGTATGACCTAAATCAAATCCCTTATGATTATACAGTGGAAGTGAGAAATAGATGTAAGGGCCTAGATCTGATAGATAGAGTGCCTGATGAACTATGGACTGAGGTTCGTGACATTGTTCAGGAGACAGGGATCAAGACCATCCCCATGGAAAAGAAATGCAAAAAAGCAAAATGGCTGTCTGGGGAGGACTTACAAATTGCTGTGAAAAGAAGAGAGGTGAAAAGCAAAGGAGAAAAGGAAAGATATATGCATCTGAATGCAGAGTTCCAAAGAATAGCAAGAAGAGATAAGAAAGCCTTCTTCAGCGATCAATGCAAAGAAATAGAGGAAAAGAACAGAATGGGAAAGACTAGAGATCTCTTCAAGAAAATTAGAGCTACCAAGGGAATATTTCATGCAAAGATGGGCTCGATAAAGGACAGAAATGGTCTGGACCTAACAGAAGCAGAAGATATTAAGAAGAGGTGGCAAGAATACACAGAAGAACTCTACAAAAAGGATCTTCACGACCCAGATAATCACGACGGTGTGATCGCCCATCATTCCACTCATCCTGGAATGTGAAGTCAAGTGGGCCTTAGAAAGCATCACTACGAACAAAGCTAGTGGAGGTGATGGAATTCCAGTTGAGCTGTTTCAAATCCTGAAAGATAATGCTGTGAAAGTGCTGCATTCAATATGCCAGCAAATTTAGAAAACTCAGCAGTGGCCACAGGACTGGAAAAGGTCAGTTTTCATTCCAATCCCAAAGAAAGGCAATGCCAAAGAATGCTCAAACTACCACACAATTGCACTCATCTCACATGCTAGTAAAGTAATGCTCAAAATTCTCCAAGTCAGGCTTCAGCAATATGTGAACCATGAACTTCCAGATGTTCAAGCTGGTTTTAGAAAAGGCAGAGGAACCAGAGATCAAATTGCCAACATCTGCTGGATCATGGAAAAAGCAAGAGAGTTCCAGAAAAACATCTATTTCTGCTTTATTGACTATGCCAAAGCCTTTGACTGTGTGGATCACAATAAACTGTGGAAAATTCTGAAAGAGATGGGAATACCAGACCACCTGACATGCCTCTTGAGAAATCTGTATGCAGGTCAGGAAGCAACAGTTAGAAGTAGACATGGAAAACAGACTGGTTCCAAATAGGAAAAGGAGTACGTCAAGGCTGTATATTGTCACCCTGCTTATTCAACTTCTATGCAGAGTACATCATGAGAAATGCTGGACTGGAAGAAACACAAGCTGGAATCAAGATTGCTGGGAGAAATATCAATAACCTCAGATATGCAGATGACACCACCCTTATGGCCGAAAGTGAAGAGGAACTAAAAAGCCTCTTGATGAAAGTGAAAGAGGAGAGTGAAAAAGTTGGCTTAAAGCTCAACATTCAGAAAAGGAAGATGATGGCATCTGGTCCCATCACTTCATGGGAAATAGATGGGGAAACAGTGGAAACAGTGTCAGACTTTATTTTTCTGGGCTCCAAAATCACTGCAGATGGTGACTGCAGCCATGAAATTAGAAGACGCTTACTCCTTGGAAGAAAAGTTATGACCAACCTAGACAGCATATTCAAAAGCAGAGACATTACTTTGCCGACTAAGGTCCTTCTAGTCAAGGCTATGGTTTTTCCAGTGGTCATGTATGGATGTGAGAGTTGGACTGTGAAGAAGGCTGAGCGCCGAAGAATTGATGTGTTTGAACTGTGGTGTTGGAGAAGACTCTTGAGAGTCCCTTGGACTGCAAGGAGGTCCAACCCGTCCATTCTGAAGGAGATCAGCCCTGGGATTTCTTTGGAAGGAATGATGCTAAAGCTGAAGCTCCAGTACTTTGGCCACCTCATGCGAAGAGTTGACTCATTGGAAAAGACTCTGATGCTGGGAGGGATTGGGGGCAGGAGGTGAAGGGGACGACCGAGGATGAGATGGCTGGACGGCATCACGGACTTGATGGACATGAATCTGAGTGAACTCCGGTAGTTGGTGACGGACAGGGAGGCCTGGCGTGCTGCGATTCATGGGGTCACAAAGAGTTGGACACGACTGAGGGACTGAACTGAACTGAATGCTTAAATGTGACAGAGTAGGAGCGGCCACAGAGACCAAGTTCTAATGCTTGCATTGAACTTCCTTTTAGGCACTTCTTATAACCTAGTGCGGAGAATATTGAAACTCTTTGTTAAAAGGAAGTTCGGAGATTATCCACAGATTTGGCCTATCTGTGGCAATATAGAAAGGTAGAGAAGTTAAAAGACATTAAAAAGGATGCAGAAACTGATAATGAAGGCTCCCAGATAGAGATGAGGGGTAACGGATTCTGTTGGCATTAACTCAGTCTCTCTTCTTCTCCTTTCCCCCTCTCTCCCTCTTTCATCCACGTTTTCCTTTCACTCTACTTCTCTCCACTTCTCACCCTTTTCCAAAAGGAAATATATATCTAAGTGTATACCATGGTCTCTTGGCCATTTTCTCTGCCACTTGTTCAGTCTCCTATATATCTTGGGGAGATAAATTGCCTCTAGTAAGACTAAAGTGTACAAAACAACTTGAAGTCTTGATTTAAAGCACACGTGGGAAAATTTGAAACTGTGGGGTGCTGTACAGGCTCTGTGTATTATTACACACCAATCACTATTATTTAATGAGTGCTTTCTACATGTCAGAAGCTTTATTAAGCACTGAGACTACACAGTGGAAAAGATCCAGTCCCTAACTCCTCAAGTAACTCATTGTCCAATGGAGGAAAAATGCATATGCAGGAATTTAAATGCCATGGTTATTATAATAGAAATAGAACTGTATAAGGCACTGTTGGGAGTGTCAAGAATGAGCTTTGAAGTGTGCTTGGGAGGAGTGAACTCAAGAGACAAGCTCTTAGTTAAAATTTTAGTAAAAGTCTGTCAAGTGGAGATGTGCCAGGGGCATTCTAAACAAAGGGAGCCCTGTGTCCAGAGAATGGCGGACACTTACTGTGGATGGAATGTGAGTTGTGAGGCTAGTAAAGAGCAAGAGATGAACAGGTAGGAAGTAGAAAGACCACAGTGAATGCCATACCTCAGAGTTCTTCCCTTGGGCAATGGGGGCTGCTGGCTCCAGCAGCCAGGGATTCAACCTGAAGAGATGGACGGTGTCGGCAATGATGATGTAGCCTCTGACTCATAGTATGGGACTACCTGTTTATTTCAAGCTTCAGGTTCTCTTTTATACTTTGACAAAAGCATTCAGTTCAGTTCAGTTCAGTCACTTAGTCATGTCCGACTCTTTGCGACCCCATGAATCGCAGCATGCCAGGCCTCCCTGTTCATCATCAACTCCCAGAGTTCACTCAGACTCACATCCATCGAGTCCATGATGCCGTCTAGTCATCTCATCCTCTGTCGTCCCTTTCTCCTCCTGCCCCCAATCCCTCCCAGCATCAGAGTCTTTTGCAATGAGTCAATTCTTCGCATGAGGTGGCCAAAGTACTGGAGTTTCAGCTTCAGCATCATCCCTTCCAAAGAAATCCCAGGGTTGATCTCCTTTAGGATGGACTGGTTGGATCTCCTTGCAGTCCAAGGGATTCTCAAGAGTCTTCTCCAACACCACAGTTCAAAAGCATCAATTCTTTGGCGCTCAGCCTTCTTCACAGTCCAACTCTCACATCCATACATGACCACAGGAAAAACCATAGTCTTGACTAGACGGACCTTAGTCAGCAAAGTAATGTCTTTGCTTTTGAATATGCTATCTAGGTTGGTCATAACTTTTCTTCCAAGAAGTAAGTGACTTTTAATTTCATGGCTGCAGTCACCATCTGCAGTGATTTTGGAGCCCAGAAAAATAAAGTCTGACACTGTTTCTACTGTTCCCCCATCTATTTCCCATGAAGTGATGGGACCAGATGCCATCATCTTCCTTTTCTGAATGTTGAGCTTTAAGCCAACTTTTTTGCGATCTTCTTTCACTTTCATCAAGAGGCTTTTTAGCTCCTCTTCACTTTCTGCCATAAGGGTGGTGTCATCTGCATATCTGAGGTTATTGATATTTCTCCCAGCAATCTTGATTCCAGCTTGTATTTCTCCCAGTCCAGCATTTCTCATGATGTACTCTGCATAGAAGTTGAATAAGCAGAGTGACAATATACAGCCTTGACGTACTCCTTTTTCTATTTGGAACCAGTCTGTTTTCCATGTCTACTTCTAACTGTTGCTTCCTGACCTGCATACAGATTTCTCAAGAGGCAGGTCAGGTGGTCTGGTATTGCCATCTCTTTCAGAATTTTCCACAGTTTATTGTGATCCACACAGTCAAAGGCTTTGGCATAGTCAATAAAGCAGAAATAGATGTTTTTCTGGAACTCTCTTGCTTTTTCCATGATCCAGCAGATGTTGGCAATTTGATCTCTGGTTCCTCTGCCTTTTCTAAAACCAGCTTGAACATCAGGGAGTTCACCGTTCACATATTGCTGAAGCCTGACCTGGAGAATTTTGAGCATTACTTTACTAGCATGTGAGATGAGTGCAATTGTGCGGTAGTTTGAGCATTCTTTGGCATTGCCTTTCTTTGGCATTGGAATGAAAACGGACCTTTTCCAGTCCTGTGGCCACTGCTGAGTTTTCTAAATTTGCTGGCATATTGAATGCAGCACTTTCACAGCATCATCTTTTAGGATTTGAAACAGCTCAACTGGAATTCCATCACCTCCACTAGCTTTGTTTGTAGTGATGCTTTCTAAGGCCCACTTGACTTCACATTCCAAGATGTCTGGCTCTACATTAGTGATCACATCATCATGATTATCTGGGTTGTGAAGATGTTTTTTGTACAGTTCTTCCTGTATTCTTGCCACCTCTTCTCAATATCTTCTGCTTCTGTTAGATCCAATTTCCCCCACCCAGATTTAAGGTACTTAACATATGATTGCATTGTAATTCATGCTACATTCCTCAGTTTCTTTCTTGTCTTTCTAAATCCTGTTTATCCCTAGCATCTTAAGATCATTATCTCCCCAAAAGGCTTCTAGTTATTCTTAATTAATCCTAAAACTTAAACTCAGCAAACTTCTTTTGCCATAAACATTCCCCTCACAAACAGGTCTCAGATAATAATCCTTCCCGTGGCCTCAAGCTGCGGCCTACGTGCTCATCCTGGGACATTCTTTGTAAAGATCCTTGCACAAATGTCAATGGCTATTTTATAGATTATTTTCTGGGCACAACTGTAGAAGGCTTTGTGCTTTCTCATGCTTCTCTCAAGCACCTTAACCTTCTTTCCAGCCAACTCAACCGAAGAAAGGAAAGAACAAGTCAGAATCACAAGGCCTAACTCCTTCATCCAGGGACTGTGACTGTGAGATGAGGAGAGGGGGTTGGGGCCATGTCTCTATTTTGTCAGTAATGCCTAACGCAGCTCCCGATAGGGAGCCATGAAAGGATTTTAAGCAAGAAGAAATAGAATCTGAGTCAAATTTTATTTAGGATGTTCTGTGTATAAGATTGAGTGGGAAAGGGCTATTCTAGAAACAGAATATTTAGGAGCTGTGACACTGCCCTCAGCAAAGCATCACTGAACCTAAACCAAGGCAGTGTTTTGATAAAGAAGAAGATATAGCTTTGGGACACATTTAAGAGTCTAAAATGTATAGGATTTATAAACTAGTTGGATATACTCAGGATTTTGTTTTAAGTGATGCACAGAAAATGGTTTTATTTATTTATTCCATAATATTTATTATATATCTACCAAGCCCCAAGAGAAGTGTTGAGTGCTGAGGATACCTAGATGAGAAGCCACAGGATTGCCTTTAAGGAGCTTGAACTTTAGTAAAAGAGACAGACATCACCATCAACAGGTGAAATAGGGCACTTGCATTGTGGAGTTGTGACTGTTACCTCCAATAAGGACCTCAAAAAGGGTTGTAGGTGGTGTCTTCACTTATGGACATGCTGAGCTAAGGGAACCTGCAAGACATCCAGTAGAGATGCAGTAATCCTTCTTCAAGGGAAAAGATGCCAGCAGAAAAGGGAAAAGACTGAGAAGAAGCTGTCATAAAGATCAGGAACAATTGCATCTTATCTCCTATCTTTCTTAAAGTCCTTCTTTGGTGGTATTATTAATAATACATACGGGAGAAGCATCTCTATTATTTCTAATGTCTATTTTGGTACCTGGTATAGAACAGGTACAAAAAAATGATTTAGTTAAGTGTAATACAGGGATTAAGATATTGATTCTATCCTAACAGTGTGATTTGGCTTCCCAGGTGGCTCAGTGGTAAAGACTCTGCCTGCTGATGTAGGAGGTGCAGGAGATGAGGGTTCAGTCCCTGGGTTGGGAAGGTCCCCTGGAGGAAGAAATGGAAACTTACTCCAGTATTCTTGCCTGAAAAATCCCACGGACAGAGGAGCCTGGTGGGCTGCAGTCCATGGGGTCACAAAGAGTTGACATGACTTAGCAACTCAGCATGCATGTGTGCAATAATGTGATTAAGGAAATAGAGGAACAATGTAACAGACAAAATTTGAAAAGAATTCTAGGCTTTATCACTAACTACTGGGAAATTTACTTGTCCTTATATATTGTACTTGTGCTATGTACTTCAGGGTCTTCCTTAGTAAAATCAGGGGGTTGGGTGTGGAGATAAAATCCTTTTTGGTTCTAAAACTCTGAATGGAGAGACATAATTAGCAGATCAAGCTGAGGAGATGATGTATTATCCAATGGAGGAATGCGGTCAGTTTTCACTGATCTTATAGGGACATTAAATATTTGATGGTGGAACTCTGTATATTGATTTTTTTTACCCCAGTTGCAAATGACCTTTGCTTCTGAAGAATAGTAGGTAGGCACTGCAGAGTTGTTTATACTGGTAGATTGCGTCCCTGTAAAACGAATGTCAAACAGTGCATCTGGGTATTGTCTTGATAAATTACATGATTCAGTGATCACTGACCCACATTTTGTAATATGATTTTATAAAACCCATGTGACAACATTAATGGAGATGGATGCACTACGGTTCTTATACAGTAGAGGCCAACAGTGCTCTTGGAAAAAAAATGAAAATAGGAAATGTAATCACAGATTTGTTATTATAAGAATTCATCTAAAGAAAGAATATTAGGGGGGTGGATATTCTACGTGGGGAAGTTGTTAGAATTTCAAGCAAATTTACTGCAGGCCAACAGATAATACTGCTTTGTCAAAGTAACTGTTTATTCCTTTGCTTCTAGAATCCACACTGGCATAGCACCAGGTGCAGAATAACAGGGTTGCACTCTGTACATATGCTGAGGTGCTTGATACTTTGGCATATGCAGTCCTGGTCTGGGATTTCCTTTTTATGACTTTATTTTCTGGTGGCAGCCTACATCTGAGGATTCACAGCAGAAAAAAAGACACTGACCTTATCTGAGAAGATTTTAGCCTCACTTATGAAAGGAAGAAGAGTACCTCAGACAACAAATTCACCTGTGTTTGTAGAAAGAGCATTAGGGGAGTTTTAAAGATTTTTTTCTTTTGGAACACAGCAGCTTATATTGTTTTGTCATATAAACTGCCAAGATAGGAGGAATTTAGTGAGCTTCAGCCTACACGACTAATTCACAAAATCCCTTTCTAAACTGAACATCTGCATTCCTACAGTTTTGTGTGTCCCTTCCAGTTTGGGGTGTGAGTTTTTGCTTGTTGAAAAAAATCAATTATGGACTGGCAACTGCAGGTGATTATAGCTCCTCTTCTAATTTTGTTTCTTTTAATAAAGGTAGGAATCTGAAGAAACACTAACTTGGTTTTTGCATACTTTTTAAGAACAGAGTTGCTAGTCTCTATCTGCTGAATATTCTTAATATTCTATTATTTTGTATCTTGGCCATTCATTGTCAGAATGAAAGTGGTGGCAGAGAGGTAAAGCCAATACAATATAGGTTTTTTAAAGGACTTTTCCTTCTTTTTTTTTTTTTGATGGGTTGGGGCAAGAAAAATGATGAGGTTAGTTCTGGTCAGTTTGAAGTCATAGGCAAGCAGAAGCACTAAGCCTAGAGGTCAGATGTCACCATCTGCAAGCTTAGTTGAAGTTAGTGCATGGATGAGATTACCCAAGGGAAAGCGTGAGCCATGAGATAAGTCAAGTACTGGGAGTAAAATCTTGGTAAAGATCAATTTTTAAGTGGCTGTTATAGAGAGACAAGAAAACTTAAAAAAGAAGAGCCAGTCAGTCATGAGGAAAATATTGAGGGTTAAGGCAGAAGAGAATTTTAAAAAGAAAATGATCAACAAGGACAAACATTGGAAGGAGATAAAGAAATAATTTCACAGGAACCTGTCCATCCTATTCATCAACCAGTAGGGTGAGAGCCAGTTTAGTTGAACAGCTGTGGCAGAAATCCAGACTGCAATAGATTGAGAAGTAAATAGGGAGAAAACAAATAGAGCAGATACTATTTACCTTTTAGAGAGACTAGTTTTTCTTCAATAAAGTTATAGTATTCTGTGTGTGTTGGAGGGGAGGGGTTGTATATCAATACTTCAAGGAGAAGAAAGGGTTTAGGTAGGTTGTAGTTGTGGAAGGGAAAGTCAACTGTGATCTCTGCCAGGACCAGGGTTGGAATTTTATGAAGACAATACAATTTGACCAAATATGCTATTGTGCAGGTTTTTTTTTTTTTTTTCTCCCAAATTTTTTATTTATTTATTTTTGGCGGCTCTGGGTCTTCAGTGCTGCACATGAGCTTTCTTAAGGGTGGTGCTCAAGCTTCCATTGCCATGGCTTCTCTTGTTGTGGAGCGTGGAGCAACTACTGAAGCCTTGTGCAGGGGTACCAGCAAGGGAACAAGGAGGAAGTCAAGGGGATGGAGGTCGGACGGAGTTGATGGAGTGAAGTTCTTTAAGCACAATGGTTTTGTATTGTAGTCTTGCAGGAGGGCCTAGAGGAGATATCCCACGTTGAAGGTGAGGAACGGTGGCAGTAAGGAGATACCCTTCATCCAAGGTAAGGAGCAGGGGCTGTGCTTTGCTGGAGCAGCTGTGAAGAGATGCCCCACGCCCAAGGTAAAAGAAACCCAAGTAAGATGCTAGGTGTTGCAAGAGGGCATCAGAGGGCAGACACACTGAAACCATACTCACAGAAAACTAGTCAATCTAATCACACTAGGACCGCAGCGTTGTCTAACTCAATGAAACCAAGCCATGCCTGCGGGGCAACCCAAGATGGGCGGGTCATGGTGGAGAGGTCTGACAGAACGTGGTCCACTGGAGAAAGGAATGGCAACCCACTTCAGTATTCTTGCCTTGAGAACCCCATGAACAGTATGAAAAGGCAAAATGATAGGATACCAAAAGAGGAACTCCCCAGGTCATTAGGTGCCCAATATACTACTGGAGATCAGTGGAGAAATAACTCTGGAAAGAATGAATGGATGGAGCCAAAGCAAAAACAATACCCAGTTGTGGATGTGACTGGTGATAGAAGCAAGATCCGATGCTGTAAAGAGCAATATTGCATAGGAACCTGGAATGTCAGGTCCATGAATCAAGGCAAATTGGAACTGGTCAAACAAGAGATGGCAACAGTGAACGTCGACATTCTAGCAATCAGTGAACTAAAATGGACTGTAACAGGTGAATTTAACTCAGATAACCATTATATCTACTACAGCGGGCAGGAATCCCTCAGATGAAATGGAGTAGCCATCATGGTCAACAAAAGAGTCCGAAATGCGGTACCTGGATGCAATCTCAAAAATGACAGAATGACCTCGGTTCATCTCCAATGCAAACCATTCAATATCACAGTTATCCAAGTCTATGCTCCAACCAGTAACAATGAAGAAGCTGAAGTTGAACGGTTCTATGAAGACCTACAAGACCTTTTAGAACTAACACCCCAAAAGATGTCCTTTTCATTATAGGGGACTGGAATGCAAAAGTAGGAAGTCAAGAAACACCTGGAGTAACAGGCAAATTTGGCCTTGGAATGTGGAATGAAGCAGGGCAAAGACTAATTGAGTTTTGCCAAGAAAATGCACTGGTCATAGCAAACACCCTCTTCCAACAACACAAGAGAAGACTCTACACATGGACATCACCAGATGGTCAACACCGAAATCAGATTGATTATATTCTTTGCAGCCAAAGATGGAGAAGCTCTACACAGTCAACAAAACAAGACCAGGAGCTGACTGTGGCTCAGATCATGAACTCCTTTTAACCAAATTCAGACCTAAATTGAAGAAAGTAGGGAAAACCGCTAGACCATTCAGGTATGACCTAAATCAAATCCCTTATGATTATACAGTGGAAGTGAGAAATAGATGTAAGGGCCTAGATCTGATAGATAGAGTGCCTGATGAACTATGGACTGAGGTTCGTGACATTGTTCAGGAGACAGGGATTAAGACCATCCCCATGGAAAAGAAATGCAAAGAAGCAAAATGGCTGTCTGGGGAGGCCTTACAAATAGCTGTAAGAAGAGAGGCGAAAAGCAAAGGAGAAAAGAAAAGATATAAGCATCTGAATGAGTTCCAAAGAATAGCAAGAAGAGATAAGAAAGTCTTCTTCAGCGATCAGCACAAAGAAATAGAGGAAAAGAACAGAATGGGAAAGACTAGAGATTTCTTCAAGAAAATTAGAGCTACCAAGGGAACATTTCATGCAAAGATGGGCTCGATAAAGGACAGAAATGGTCTGGACCTAACAGAAGCAGAAGATATTAAGAAGAGGTGGCAAGAATACACAGAAGAACTGTACAAAACAGATGGTCATGATCCAGATAATCATGATGATGTGATCACTAATGTAGAGCCAGACATCCTGGAATGTGAAGTCAAGAGGGCCTTAGAAAGCGTCACTACGAACAAAGCTAGTGGAGGTGATGGCATTCCAGTTGAGCTATTTCAAATCCTGAAAGATGATGCTGTGAAAGTGCTGCACTCAATATGCCAGCAAATTTAGAAAACTCAGCAGTGGCCACAGGACTGGAAAAGGTCCGTTTTCATTCCAATGCCAAAGAAAGGCAATGCCAAAGAATGCTCGAACTACCGCACAATTGCACTCATCTCACATGCTAGTAAAGTAATGCTCAAAATTCTCTAAGTCAGGCTTCAGCAATACATGAACCATGAACTCCCTGATGTTCACGCTGGTTTTAGAAAAGGCAGAGGAACCAGAGATCAAATTGCCAACATCTGCTGGATCATGGAAAAAGCAAGAGAGTTCCAGAAAAACATCTATTTCTGCTTTATTGACTATGCCAAAGTCTTTGACTGTGTGGATCACAGTAAACTGTGGAAAATTCTGAAAGAGATGGGAATACCAGACCACCTGACCTGCCTCTTGAGAAATCTGTATGCAGGTCAGGAAGCAACAGTTAGAACTGGACATGGAACAATAGACTGGTTCCAAATAGGAAAAGGAGTACGTCAAGGCTGTATATTGTCACCCTGCTTATTCAACTTCTATGCAGAGTACATCATGAGAAACGCTGGACTGGAAGAAACACAAGCTGGAATCAAGATTGCTGGGAGAAATATCAATAACCTCAGATATGCAGATGACACCACCCTTATGGCAGAAGGTGAAGAGGAACTAAAAAGCCTCTTGATGAAAGTGAAAGAGGAGAGTGAAAAAGTTGGCTTAAAGCTCAACATTCAGAAAACGAAGATCGTGGCATCTGGCCCCATCACTTCATGGGAAATAGATGGGGAAACAGTGGAGACAGTGTCAGACTTTATGTTTTTGGGCTCCAAAATCACTGCAGATGGTGACTGCAGCCATGAAATTAGAAGACGCTTACTCCTTGGAAGAAAAGTTATGACCAACCTAGATAGCATATTCAAAAGCGGAGACATTACTTTGCCGACCAAGGTCCGTCTAGTCAAGGCTATGGTTTTTCCTGTGGTCATGTATGGATGTGAGAGTTGGACTGTGAAGAAGGCTGAGTGCCAAAGAATTGATGCTTTTGAACTGTGGTGTTGGAGAAGACTCTTGAGAATCCCTTGGACTGCAAGGAGATCCAACCAGTCCATTCTGAAGGAGATCAACCCCGGGATTTCTTTGGAAGGAATGAAGCTGAAGATGAAACTCCAGTACTTTGGCCACCTCATGCGAAGAGTTGACTCATTGGAAAAGACTCTGATGCTGGGAGGGATTGGGGGCAGGAGGTGAAGGGGACAACCAAGAATGAGATGACTAGATGGCATCATGGACTCTATGAATGTGAGTGTGAGTGAACTCCGGGAGATGGTGATGAACAGGGAGGCCTGGCGTGCTGCGATTCGTGGGGTCACAAAGAGTTGGACATGGCTGAGCGACTGAACTGAACTAA
Organism: Budorcas taxicolor; assembly: GCF_023091745.1. Classification (NCBI taxonomy): domain Eukaryota; kingdom Metazoa; phylum Chordata; class Mammalia; order Artiodactyla; family Bovidae; genus Budorcas; species Budorcas taxicolor. The sequence continues at coordinate 83,815,873 of NC_068923.1, forward strand.
CTGAACTGTATTATAATTGAATTCCAAGGTCATGGTTATGGAAAGATTATCCTCAGAGCCCAAAGTAAAATTCATCAGTAGCCTTGAGCACTGCAAAGGTTTCAAAGAGGACCCTGGAGGTAAAAAGCTATAGAAGTGGCTCAGGAATAGTTTGAAACGGGGGTGGGGGATGGGGATGTTTGAAATAGTGGCCCCGACAGATACCAGTGGCTGGGCTGGAATTTATGCTCCAGTGGGGAGGTCAGAGGTGACTAGAGAGCCACTTTTAAACTTGTTTGTCAAAAAGCTTGTAACAGTGGCATGAATCTTATAAAGAGAAGGGGACTCTGACTCATGACTAAGATGGACAGAAAGGAAATCCTGGGTTGTGTCAAAATTCCTTAGAAGAAAACTCATGCCCAAAGCTTTGATATCCTTGCTTATTTATATTGCAACATCTGCGACAACCCATGTGTCTGAAGTCTTAAAAGGACGGGTGAAGAGATGTTTGGGACCTTTTAAAAAGAACATCCAATAGGAGGAGGAATCAATTCCTGAAAATGTGAATTAACTACTAGATTAAAGAAGGCAAAGATGAATGTAAATTGGCAAAATTGATATAAGTCAGTATTCTCCATTAGTCATTTAGTGACAGAGAGGTAGGTGTGGTTATGATAAATTAATAGAGTCTCAAAGTGGGAAGAGTGAAATATTTCTTCCAGTTTGAAAATTCCCTTTCAAATATCCCCAAGAAACTAGGTGGACATCTCCAATATCTTGAGTAAACATCTTTAGCAAACATCTCTGAGAGATGGTGTAAACTTCTCTAGTGATAGGAAGATCACAAGCCATAGGCAGCCCATTCCATTTATAAATTCTAATTTCTAGTCACCCAATGCCCTACAATTCCCTCAGTCCTCTAAATTATCTTTTCTAAAACTGTTTACCTTATATAGGGATTTCCCTTAGTGGCTCTATTTTAATCCTCCAAAATTAATCTTTTAAAAATTTAAGGGCCTTTAATTTTTTTTTTTTTAGCATATATCTTTATACCTTTTGTAAAACATCATGTGTCTTCCAGGTAGTCAAATACCTTGACATTGAATATCAGGATCTAGAAGGGGACATAGTTCTCCAAACGTGAGCTGGTGGAGCCATTGCCCACCTTGATCCAAATACAACAGTATCACTGACAGCATTTTGTTTTATCTTTTTTGATTCTGGAAAGAGGGTCATGGAGCTGTCTAATATGACAGCTTTTTTTTTTTTTTACCTTAGAATTCATATTTTCACATGAAGTGTTATATAGTGGGGCTTGCAAATTTTATTCTCCTGCAATAGATTATTTTTTAAACATAATTCAGTTTAAAATTTTATCTTTCTGGGTTAGGCCCTTCATCCTATCCTGCTGAAGGCTTCCCAGATCTTGATAATGTTGAACAACACACTAATCTTAGCTTTGTATCACCTGTGAAAAGATTTTGCTCCAATTCTTGACTCATTTGCTGAATGAAGTAGAATTAAGGAAAGGGTGTAGAAAAATGCTAACAAAGTTCTTCCTATTTGCTAACAATTTTATGCACTGACATTTTATAGGACAGTTTTCAAATGGTTACAAGTCTACTTTATTGTTGCTCAGTCCATAGTTCTCCACATATCCGTCATAATATGCTATTGTTATTTTTCAGTCACTAAGTTGTGTCTAACTCTCTGTGACCCCATGGACTGTAACGCACCAGGCTCTTCTGTCTGCCACTGTCTCCTGAGTTTGCTCAAATTCATGTCCATCGAGTCAGTGGTGTTATCTAACCATCTCATCCTCTGCTGCTCCCTTCTCCTTTTGCCTTCCAATTACCCAACATCAGGGTCTTTTCCCATGAGTTGGCTCTTTGTATCAGGTGGCCAAAATATTGGAGGCTCAACTTCAGCAACAGTACTCCCAGTGAATATTCAGGGTTGATTTCCTTTAGCACTGATTGGTTTGATCTCCTTGCAGCCCATGCTGCTGCTGCTGCTGCTGCTGCTGCTAAGTCGCTTCAGTCATGTTCAACTGTTAAATGTCTTGGTGAAATCAATGTGCATTTTCTGGCTTAATATCTTTCCAAGGTTCTCCAGTACTCTCAGAATAAAATCCGCACTCTTTAACATGACTTTTAGGTCTGACTTTTGCCGGTTTCTCCTGCCTTTCTCTCTTCATGCCTCACTCTACACTTTGAATTCTATGTCCTGTCTTCCTGAACTTCCTGCAGCTCCTTAAGCCATCATGCCCACTGTCATGAAGCTTTTCACCTGTTTTCTTCATCTGCCATGTTCCTGGTCCCCTGTGCCCAGTTCTCAGCTCTTTTGACCTGAGAATTAAGTCCTCTTATTTCTCTTTGTCCTGATCCTCATTGAGATGCTAATCTCTTCAATTATTTTCCTTCATCTAAGACTTTCCTTTCACCTTTCTGTCTTATACCCATGTTTTACCCCATAAAGAATGACTTTGTTTTCTTTCTCTCCTTCTAGACTGAAATACCCTTGAAGGTAGCAACTGCATTTTCCTGGATATTTCATCATTGAGATTTTTGTGGATGAACTCAAAGGACTCAATACATTGCCTTTGAATCAATCTTGACTGGTTTTTGAATGAATTTCGTCTGAGGATATTGTTTCAATCTACTCTCCTTCTAATATAGTAATCATATAAAAATCGCTTGCACTGAATTATTTTTGGCAACCTCATTCTCTCTAATGATCAGCTCTTTCCCTACTAAGTGCATACAAATTATCTGGTGAAGAATATACTTTAGAATGTTGCTGAATATGAAAGTCAAAATTATCTAGTTCTGGATTATGAAATCCCCTTTTTTGAAATCTGAGGCATTTGCTTAGCTCTGATCTTTTGGCAATTTTCCCATTCTCTCTGATTTTTTTTTCCCCAGGACACTAGCAGCTGCGATAACAGCTGCAAATTGTTTTAATTGTCTTAGATGTGATGCATCTGGACTCGAACACATTTTAAAGCTGCTACACACACTCTCTCTCTCCTACTAAGATTTGTGCTTCATCCATTGCAGTCTGAATATAATTCTCTTTTATGGAGAAAAAATAAAAGCAAACAAGAGGCAATTGTTCTGCTTTTTTATTTCATCATCTTCACCAAGCAGTTAACTTATCCATTTCTTTGTCTTATTATTAAAAAAACATAGCTTTAAAACAACAACAAAAACTTTCTTATTTTGTTCTCATCTAAGTTGAGATCTGGAAGGTTCTACCAGCCAGGTTGGTGAGGTGGGAGAAATATAAGTGGATAAAGTAGAAACACCAATCATCTGTATGTGTGTATGTAGTTGGTGCCAGACACTGTGATACATGGAGATCTTGTTACAAATACGACTTATTCTTAAGGAGCTCATGGTCAAGATCAGGGCCTTGATGACCACAGCATTCCATTTCAGTTAGCGGTGCATCAACCTTGGTTAAAAAAAAAAAAAAAAGAGGTGTTGATAATAATTTTGTATGATTTAGTTTTATATCCATCCATTTACCCATTCAGTCATCTAATTTTTAAGTAAAATTTCTCAACCATAGAGGGTGAAAATGTTAGTTTCTCAGTCATGTCCGACTGACTCTTTTGTGACCCCATGGACGGAAGTCCGCCAAGCTCCTCTGTCTATGGGGATTCTCCAGGTAAGAATACTGGAATGGGTTGCATGTCCTCCTCCAGGAGATCTTCCCAACCCAGATACTGAACCCAGGTCTCCCGCATTGCAGGCAGATTCTTAACTGACTGAGCCGCCAAGGAAGCCTAAGAATACTGGAGCATTCTATCCCTTCTCCCAGCCCTTCTCCAGAGGATCTTCCTGACTCAGGAATTGAACTGGGGTCTCCTGCATTGCAGGCAGATTCTTTACCAGCTGAGCTACCAGGGTTGTATGTTAAAATCACCCAGGGATTCTGGACTGGGTAGCAATAATGTAGATGGATTTGTAACCATTTGGAAACATTTATAGATACAACAAACTAACCCAATCAGGATTTCTGGGAGTTGGGGCCCAGGGGGCAGTATCTGTTAAAGACTTCCTTAAAGAGTCGATATTCAGAGAGCTGAGAATATTGTCTGCAGCACTTACCATGTATTAGGACTGTACTAGGACCGGGGGAAGGCATATACTAGCTTATGTAACATACATCATTGGTCTTCAAGAGGTAATACTTTATGAGTAGAGAAGACATTCTTATGGAAAGGAACAAAGAGAAAATGCAAGATAGTTATTGTATGATTAAGAGTAAAAGTAAGAGGTAGAAGCAAAAAATAATAATAATAACATGGAAGTTATAGATAAAAGGAGAAAAATCCTTTTGGACTAGAGGTGTGAGAGAAGAACTAAAGCATGTGGGTTGAAGTTGGACTTTGAAGAAGGTGTAGGATTAGATGGGTAGTAGGACAGGGCCATGCAGTTCTGACAAGGAATTCATAAATGAGCAAAGGTTTGATGTCAGGAACAAGCATGGCATATTCTGGGCATTTTATGGACCAGATATGCCAAAACTGAGCAGAAGCTTTATTTTGGTGAGCAGTCAGACTACGATTAAAGAAATAAAGCCAAATGTGGAGAACTCTATGCTATTTTGAGGCATTTTGACTTTAAAGTGTAAGCAATATTTATTCTTAAAAAAAAGGGGGGGGGGATATAACCATAATCCTTAAGCATTCTCAAGCCTCTTTTGAATGAGTTAATATTATATGTCATTGATCAGCCTCAGCTTTGGTATTGAATGAGTTGAAAATAAGCAATACAAAGTTGGAAAAAGAGAGAAGAAGCCGGACCTCATGGCCAAATGGAAGTATTCTCCGGTGCTCAGACTCACCTGTGCCAGCAGTGCACTGGCAAATGTGTAACAATCAGTTCTCTGAGGAGAAAGAGCCCTGATGTATATAGTGTGATGCTTTTGAACTGTGGTGTTGGAGAAGACTCTTGAGAGTCCCCTGGACTGCAAGGAGATCCAACCAGTCCATCCTAAAGGAGATCAGTCCTGGGTGTTCATTGGAAGGACTGATGTTGAAGCTGAAACTCCAATACTTTGGCCACCTGATGCAGAGAGCTGACTCATTGGAAAAGACCCTGATGCTGGGAAAGATTGAAGGCAGGAGGAGAAGGGGATGACAGAGGATGAGATGGTTGGATGGCATCACTGACTCAATGGACATGAGTTTGAGTAGACTCTGGGAGTTGGTGATAGACAGGGAGGCCTGGCGTGCTGTGGTCCATGGGGTCACAAAGAGTCAGACATGACTGAGTGACTAAATGGAACTGAACTTCCATGATGTAAATACCACCACTATGACCAATATGAAGTTACCAATGATTTAAAAACCAGTTTGCAAAATTCCTGAAGATTTGACATGGACTGTCATGAGCTGGTATGAGCTGGCTTCAGCACACTGCAGCTCGTCTTACTTCATGAATTCTCTCCCAATAATTGTTTGTCTCTGGAAGAATTTTGCCTCTGAAGGACAACATTCAGTTTAACCTGAATTTATGTAGCTCATTAAAAAATGGGGGTGGTGGAGAAAATTCCTAACATGTCCAATGTAGGAAAATTGAAAGAATATTTGAAGACCCATGTCTCAGAAAATGATTCCAGAAGCATCTACCCCAAATGAGCCCTGCCCCCACCCCCACCCCCCAGCAGACTCAGTGTCTGGGAGAGGGGGTGGTTCTTCTCACCTTAGTTTGATGATGTTTCCCGCAGAGCAGTTGAGGGTTTAGAAAGCCTGGGGGAAAATAGGAATATGTTGGATAAACCAGATTTCCAGGCGCTGTGTATGCTCTTGGAGGAGGAATCACGGGCAGGCGAGCTCCCACCATACTCACGCCTGCTTCACTGGATCTTTTCCAGCTTTGGCTCCTGAATGCCCTGCCCCCCTTCGTTCCCAGATAACAGCCCCTGCGTGGCCTGTGAAAACTCTTTGCAAGACTTCAGGTACCCTCAGGCCTGGTCTGGGTGCATAGTTGCCTCTCCTCAGCCGCCATCTTCCAAGGTGCCCGTCAGCTGCGGTCCTTCCGGCTGCGTGAGGGGGCAAGTGCGGGATCAGTTCCGGCGCACAGATGCCACCTGGGCCCACACCCCGCCAACTGGAGCCACCACAAGGCCCTCCCGTCCACCCAGACGTCCTTATTCTCCCCCGACTTCTAATTCAAAAACAACTGATGTATGGGTAGGAAAGCCATTTAGTCAAAAATAAAGACTAAAATGTTTTTTTTTCCTTTCCCTTCTGATAATGTTCCTGGTTCCAGCCCTCGGTATTATGCTCCATAATGCGCAGCATGCAGCCATTTTGTCATTGCTTTGGGTCATCCTTGCTCACAATTGGTTATTTACTCAGGGGCTTTTGAAATTATTGACTTGACACATCTGTCAGACGGCAAAAGCAGAAATGCTAAAAGGTCACTTGGAGAGAAACCAGCTGCTCCAGACAAACCTTTCTGCCTCCAAATAGCGCAATCATTACAGGCTGGCAGATGGGGCCTCCGCTTTCATTTCAGGCGCCCCTTGCCTTCAGGTATTTAGCGACACTACCTCATTGCCAGGTCAGCCAAGCCTCCCTGTAATTACCCACACAATAGGCATCTCTCTGCTTAAGAATAACGGCTCCATTTTCTCTAAATAGGAAACCGGTTTCCTCGCAGATATGAGCGACTCAAGGCTTGCCACAAGCTTTCCTATTAGCAGATTAGTTTTGACAGTGGCAAGGATGTTTCTATTACTTCTGCAGCCTTCATTAGACCCCCGGAAACATGAGGCCTGGTCTGAGTTAACAGTCTGGAGGGCTTTAGAGGGCCTCTGAGTAGAGGGCCTCCAGAGAGGTCTGGGATTCCCTTTTCCCTCCACCTTCCTCATCCTCACCCTAGCTCACTGAGGTGGGAGGAACAGAGCAGAAGGTGATGCTTGTTTGTGCTGCTCCAAGGGGAGGTTTCATTTAGAGGACTTTTCAGTCAGCCTGGCTTGCCTGAGGCTACAGAATCTGAAAGGGGTGTGTGTGTGTGTGTGTGTGTGTGTGTGTGTGTGTGTGCTCTTGTGTGTGCCTGTTTGCGCTTGTGTGCATTTGTTCATGGCAGTTAGAGAGAATAGAAAATAAAAACTAAAAATAAACCACGCTGATGTTGAACCTCAATCATGCAGGGAGGAGGTTCATTCTTTCTTAAAGAAAGTTCTTACAAACTCCATTTTGGGGGACATTATTATGCCAGCAGCTGTAAGAACAGCATCTTAACCTCTCCGAGTAAAACAAGTAAGCTGATAAATGTAAGACTGTGTCTCTCAAATTTAGTGGCTATGGGGGTGGTTTTTAGAAATCCCAGTTTAAACTTTTTTGTTTTTTGGTTCCCCTGAAGAAGTAATACAGAAAGCTGAGCAACGAAGAATCGATGCTTTTGAACTGTGATGTTGGAGAAGACTCTTGAGAGTTCCTTGGACTGCAAGGAGATCCAACTAGTTCATCCTAAAGGAAATCAGTTCTGAATGTTCATTGGAAGGACTGATCTGAAGCTGAAACTCCAATATTTTGGCTACCTGATGTGAAGAGTTGACTCACTGGAAAAGATCCTGATGCTGAGAAAGATTGAAGGCGGGAGGAGAAGGGGACGACAGAAGATGACATGGTCAGATGGAATCACCGACTCTCTGGACATGAGTTTGAACAAGCTTGGGAGTTGGTGATGGACAGGGAAGCCTGGCGTGCTGCAGTCCGTGGGGGTCACAAAGAGTCAGACACGACTGAGCGACCGAACTGAACTGAAGTAGTAACATTACCAGCAGCAAGGTAAAAGTTTACTTTCTGTCATCAGGGATACTTTAGTGGATGTTTTAAAAAGTACCACATTGGGGTAACATGCACAAGGCTGGGAGTTGCCTCGCAGTACAGAATTCTAAAGTCATCACATATTGGGTAGACCAGTCAACCTCAATCTCCCCTTTCAGCCTGCTGGGGCTTCCCACATAAATGAACGTGAACTTGAGGACATCACTTGGGAAATGCTACCAGAGAGCTTCAAACAGAAAAATGATAACAAAGCCTTCAACAACACAATATTATGGCAACCCTGATCGATGTCCTAAAAATCAATCATTTCTCTTTAGTTTCCCCCGCTGCTACCTTGTCCATTAGTCTTCAGAAATTTCCACCTTTCCATTCACTTCATTCTTTTATTTAGAGGGATTAAAAAGTAACTCTGCAGTGAGTTGGCGCTAGGGTTGTTGAGCTCCAAGAGTAACTGCTCTTCAGAGTGGAAGTGGGCCTCTCCACTCTGTATCTTCGTAGTCCTGTGAGAACTCAAAAAGCTGTGTCATACACAATAGCAGAGTCTAGCAGTGAGTTAGGAGCTGGTGAGACATTGGGAAGTGAGATCACCTATGTCAGCATGACCTCATGGTTCTGGGAAATTCTTTCTCAATAGATAACACTGTAAACCGGTAAATAACTTTACTTCTTGCTTCAGGAAATTCTTGAAGATCTGGGCAAAGAGTTTGGTCACATGGATAAACAGTTCTATCAGGATGAAAAGTTACTTATTTAGGCAACAGTTCACTTAGATAATACTTTATTTATCACTACTTGCTTGAAGATGTGTGTTGCTGTATTCATCAATCCAGAATTACTATGTCATAAAATTTGCCAAATCACAATCATTCCCTTTCACTTTTCACTTTCATGCATTGGAGAAGGAAATGGCAACCCACTCCAGTGTTCTTTCCTGGAGAATCCCAGGGACGGGGGAGCCTGGTAGGCTGCCGTCTATGGGGTCGCACAGAATTGGATGCGACTGAAGTGACTTAGCAGCAGCAGCAGCAGCAGCAATCATTCCCTACCTTAAAAGATTCTCCCTTAAACCACATCCCTAAATTCTATAAATGTACTCTTCTGACTTCCATCTTGGCGATATTAGTAAGATACTGTCATAGTGTTATTCTTCACCATTGTGGTAACTTAGTTTTGCTCAGTCAACAGGTTTTCCTGGTGGTCTAATTGTGGGGAGTTGATAGTCAATAAGGGGCTTCCCAGGTGGCTCAGTGGTAAAGAATCTGCCTTCAGTGCAGGAGACCTGGGTTCAATTCCTGGGTCTGGAAGATTCCCTGGAGAAGGGTATGGCAACTCACTCCAGTATTCCTGCCTGGAGAATCCATGGACAGAGGAGCCTGGTGGGCTACAGTCCATAGGATCGCAAAGAGTCAGACACAACTGAAGCGACTTCACAGGCACACACGCACGATAGTCAACAAAGTGTTTTGGTGTCAGTATTGAAACAAATTACCACAGGAAGAGAAAACACCCTGAAGAGATCCCAGGAGAGTTCTGATATAGCACTCATTCAGAACATGGGTCATAAGATAGATTTGGAGCATGTAGGGATTCTACATAGTTCCCAGAAATTATATATGGAGGGAAACTGGTAGAAAAACAGACTCCCTGTGATTCATGGGACAGGATTTGGTGTCATTATAATGTTAACATTAAAAATAAATAATTTTACCTTGATATCTGCAGCTGTTGAAACCTGAGGGATTCTTAGGCAGAAAAGACATATTTTGGAGCTTCAGAAGAGGGGGAACACCTAAAGCAGGAGGGATGGGATCAGGAAAGACTGTATGCAGGAAGTAGCTAGCATTTGGAGTGGGTCTGGAAGGATGGTAGAATTTCCATGAGCTCGTGGCATGGGGGGTGGTGTGTGTGCGGTTACGTGGAAGGGGCTAGTAAGGACACTTGGAAGAAAGCAAGCTGAGGGAGGTGGTATAATGGAGTGGTGAAGTGAATGGCCGTATAATTCAGAGGTCTGTGTTTGAAGCCTTCCACCACTAAAATGGTGTAGGTGATTATGGGCAAGGTGCTTGACTTCTCCAAGCCTCATCTGTAAAGTAAGGATATGATGCCTACTTTATTAGGATTGTTATGAGGCTAGAAATGAGATAAAGCATGTAAAGTTGTTAGAAAATTATGCATATCTAGTAAAGACTAAATAGATGGTGAAGTGAAATGAAGTGAAGTCACTCAGTCGTTGTCTGAGTCTTTGTGACCTCATGGACTGTAGCCTACAAGGCTCCTCAGTCCATGGGATTTTCCAAGCAAGAGTACTGGAGTGGGTTGCCATTTCCTTCTATTATTATTATTATCACATTATTATAGGTTAACATGAGAAGGAAGAGACTGGAAAGCAAGTTCAGGGCATATTCTGGGAAAGACTGAAGCTTGGGCTATGCATATATGAATAGCAGAAAACAATCTGGAAAAGTTAGGGCCAATTGTAAAAAGTCTTGCGTATATGCTAAATCACTTTAGTAGTGTCCAACTCTCTATGACCCTATGGACTGTAGCCCACCAAGCTTCTCTGTCCATGGGATTTGCCAGGCAAGAATCCTGGAGTGGGGTGCCATGCCCTCCTCCAGGGGATCTACCCAACCCAGGGATGGAACCTGCATCTCCTGTGGCTCCAGCATTGTAGTTACCGATGAGCCACTGGGGAAGCCTTGCATTTATTATAAAAATATATTCAGTCAGCAGAGGGGAGCACATGAAGAATTTTGGAGCAGGGGATAGATATGATCAGAGCTATGCTGATATGCTGATAGGTTGGGTGAGAGGAGAGAAAAGACCAGGCTTGCAGGGACTGATGAACTAGTAGGTTAAACAATGTTGAAAGGCTGAAAGAGCATGGTAGAGTTTTGGGTTAAAATTTCCTTTTGTGCACTCAACTCAGGCTACACAAGTCAACACAGAGCTCTAAGTCCTTAATCTAAGACATACCAAGTAAATTTTAGTCTTATGTTTAAAACTAGCTCATCATGCTGGTGTTACAGTTTCTGCTCTGACCCTCACTGCTATCTAAAACCTGATCCCAAGAACACAGGGCATGTGAGATGGATGTATAGCGAAAGCAATGAGCTAATGCACCTGAACTCTGTCCAGTTTATACCACACTTACATTGCCTAAGAAGTGACTGTGGGCCTAGGGCCTTTTCAGTAGTAGAGTGTGTTGCTTAATTTTACTTCAGTCCTGTGAATGCTAACCTACTCTACCGCTTTATCATCCAGGTAACTAAATTTGATGTCCTCCCCTTCCTTTTCAGTTCCTATCAATTTAGGAAGGAAGCATTAACAAGTCCACTGAATATAGTACTTTTTGAATCAATTCTTGCCCTGCTTTATCTATTGGCATTCAAATTTATTTAAACAGTAGGCTCTAATTTTCACTTAACCAAAAAGCCAGGATTCAGAGTAAGCATCAGGTGACACTAATGTCAGCTTAATTAATCAATCTGTGTTAATTATCAGGTAACTTGGCTAAATAATAAAGCCATTCATGTCAGGGACAAAGTGATTTTAAAAGTCTCTCTGTAACAAGGCCTCACTTCCCTAGGGCAGTCTAGCAGCCATCAGAGTCACAACTGTTATTTACAGTGGCTCTGTTTTAGAGATTCTATTTTCAGACAGAGGATGAGACTTAAGGATCAGGATTTAAGGTCAGGACATACAAATCAGGGTCAGTGGAAGCCTCACACGGGAGGGGGATCGCTTTAAGGGTTTGGATGATATTTAGAACGGAAGCAGCATTATATGTTTCACTCTTAAATAATTAATTAAAACTTTGAAAAGTATGAGAACAATCTAGATAAAATTCAAACCACCTTCAAAATTAATCAACAAAAGGTTGAAATCCTATTGTGTTTTCTGATCTTTTTACTTAACATACTTAACATACTGTGAGCATTTTTTCCCCATAGTGCTAATTATTCCTCAAAAATATGTGTCTAACTTTACAATTAAACTGGATACATCCTCAGTGGCATTTTAACCTTCTTAGATGAGAAGGAAGATTTGAGTAAGATCAGGCTGGAGAAGGTTCTGCAGGGTCCAGTGGTTAATTGGAAGAGCCTCAAGTAGAAAGTAGGGTGGGTGGCCCCTATATCCTTCAGTTATGCTGGGAAGTTAACATAAGAGGATGCTGGAAGGGAAAGGTATGAGGCCATACTAACCCTAATTGTCTCTTCTCTGAATCTCTTAATCCAAAGAGAATCTTATTCAGTCACCCTTTCTAAGTTTAAGTGTTAGGACTGTTAATACAAGAAAATATAGCCTGTGGGTCAGATCTGTTCCCCTGCATGTTTGTTGACAGTCCATGGGCTAAAAATGTTTTTGTACTTTTAAATGATTGTAAAATATCACAAGAAAAACAATATTTTGTGACACAGGAAAATTTATGAACTTCAAATTTCAGCACCCTTAGAGTTAGTTGTGTTGGAACACAGCCACATCCACTTATTTACGTGTTATCTCTTTCTGCTGTCCTGGGCTGCTTTCTACAGCAGAAGCAGAGTTGAGTAATCGAGACAGAGACTGTATGGCTGGAAGCATCTCAAATATTTACGGTCTGTCCTTCACAGAAAAATTTGTCTCTCCTTGCTTTAGACGGTAAGTTTTTCTACTCATTCTTCCTGGAACTTTAAAAGGAATTCTAGGCCCTTAATAACAACTTCCTGGCATGGCAACCTTGTGTCTACTCGTTACTCAGTGTGTTTGCTTCAAACAATTATTCCTCACTAATAAGAACATTGCAGCCTGGACTAACTTTCCATGAAGTGCTAACACCACTCTGGATTCTTCCGCCTCACTTCTAACTTGTCAGAGCCACACGTTATCATACTATTAGAATCACTCATTAAGGGAAAAATAATGTTCATTAGTTATTTCATTAACTTGAGAAAGAAATTTTAAATATTACATTTACATAAAAATAATAGGATTTTAATGTCTTTGCAAAGCCTCTTGAGAGATCTTGGAGATAATGAGAGCTGAATGTGTAGTGGGTAATACTACATGCCAGTCAGCTGTTTGCTCAAACACATATTCACACACTGGAAGGTAAAATTACCTGGCGATTGTATCATACTCTGTCTCTCTCTCACATACACACTCAACAGCTAAGTCTCAACTGGCTACTGTATAAATAGTAATGTTTGTTGCCCATGCAGTGTAGTATGTATTTTCACAGTGAGTCCGCTGAACTGTGGCTTATCTACATCAGATCTTCCCTTTGTTCACTGTCTATTATTTACTAAATATGGGGAGAGCAACAATTTCACTTTTAGTGTGTAATAAGCACTTAATAAAAGTTACCTATAGTTATTATTCAGAGAAGGCAATGGCACCCCACTCCAGTACTCTTGCCTGGAAAATCTCATGGATGGAGGAGCCTGGTAGGCTGCCGTCTATGGGGTCGCTAAGAGTCGGGCACGACTGAGCGACTTCACTTTCACTTTTGACTTTCATGCATTGGAGAAGGAAATGGCAACCCACTCTAGTGTTCTTGCCTGGAGAATCCCAGGGATGCAGGAGCCCAGTGGGCTGCCATCTATGGGGTCGCACAGTGTTGGACACGACTGAAGCGACTTAGCAGCAGCATAGTTATCATTAGCTATGTGAGTAACTTGAGTATGTCTCCTATAATGTTTTGGAGGCCAACTAATAGAATGCTATTTCTGACACTTAGAGGCAAAACGAGAATATTTCAGAGATTAGAATCTGGATTGTGATGATGTGTCTCCAAGAATGTTTTGCTATATGGAAGACCAAAAGTGAGGTATTTTCACGGTCCATTTAGAGCAACAGAGACAGAAAAACAGAATGTGGAGTCTTGATAGAGGTTAGTTGCAGGTAACACAAACTTGAACTCCCTATGTGAATATGGCTAGCGACAGCTTTTTTTCCAGTAGTCATGTATGGATGTGAGGGTTGGACTATAAAGTAAGCTGAGTGCTGAAGAATTGATGCTTTTGAACTGTGGTGTTGGAGAAGACTCTTGAGAGTCCCTTGGACTGCAAGGAGATCCAACCAGTCCATCCTAGAGGAAATCAGTCCTGGGTGTTCACTGGAAGGACTGATGCTGAAGCTGAAACTCCAATACTTTGGCCACCTGATGTGAAGAGCTGACTCATTGGAAAAGACCCTGATGCTGGGAAACATTGAAGGAGGAGAAGAAGGGGATGCTGAGGATAAGATGGTTGGATGGCATCACCGACTCAATGGATGTGGGTTTGGGTAGGCTCCAGCAGTTGGTGATGGACAGGGAGGCCTGGTGTGCTGCAGTCCATGGGGTTCCAGAGTTGGACACAACTGAGCAACTGAACTGAATAGCTTTAATGGCCAAAAATAGTATTGATGAAAAATAAATCTGAGTATTTGTAAGCAGAGCATGTACTCTCAGGCTTGCCATGGTCTTTACTTTCCCTGTTAACGTTAACATTGCCTTATCTCTAGATGCATCTGAATTTGTTGAGAAATGCATTAGAAAGGTGTTTCAAGGGTGTGTGTTTAGGTGCGTGAGTGCATATATCAGTAAATAATCAGTTTTGTTGCTAGATTCCTAATTTCAAAGTAGTATATTGAAATAAAGCTTCTCAATTGAAAAAAACTTAGAGCAAATTCTGCGCTACATTTCTCGTGTTTGGTAGTGAAAATAAATTCCATCCTCTCCTTTTTCTGTAACCTCATCTTCTTACTATTTACGATGCCCAAAAATAAAAGTGAGAGGGCAACAGCTCACAGAAAGATGGCATTCCTCTGAAAATGTGTCTTTGGGTTACACAAATTTGCTCTGCTGATCTGATGGTACTACAATGCCTCTTAGGGAAAGTGCAGAACTTTTTTCTGTCTAGAGCAGTTTGAACAGGAGCTGAAATAAATGGATGTCCTCTGGAAGAATGACGAGGCTCAGATATTGTGTAGACACCTGTCCTTTAACTACTTGTTAGACACAGTCCTTTAGCTCACCAGTGACTTTAGGTAAATCTGCCTTCTTTTTCAGTCACCTGTTGTGGGATATTCTGAGAAAGTGACTTGGTTATCTTAGAGTTCCTAATGGTAAAGGAGGGAACTTTTGGATAAAGCTGGACCCTGCATTAAAATTAGAAAGAGAACTTTGAAGAGTTGACACAATGGTTTTTTACAGCCAGAGACCATTAAAGAAAAGGATACTCGGGAGGGAAAAGAAGCTCTAAAAATGAAACATGGACTCTGACCACAGTAGGGCAGTTCAGGAACACATCTGCCCTTTGTGGGGGCATGGCCTCTCTATGACAAGGCTGTTGCTCCCCAGAAGTTAATTAGTGCCACTTGCCTCTGTGTGTGGACTTATGATTTTAAGCTTGGTTCATCACCTGCCCATTTGCCTTCTGGTCTCTGACATTAGTCAAAGCTTGTTGAACACTCATCTGCCTGTTTTTTCATCTATAGACCTTGCTTTTGCCTGGTCTGGCCTCTTTTCTCTCTGCCTTGTGTTGCAGAGAACCAACTTTTAGATCACATACTGTGCAAAGTTTTAAGATAAATAAAAAGATAGCAGCTCTTACTTTTTCAGAGTTTACAGTAAAAGAGAAAGAGCCACATGTAGGTACTAAATTAGAGACAGAATGCAAAGAGCTATGGGAAAACAAAGGAGGACTTTATCCCTGATATTTGCATAGCAAACTGTACTTTTAGGGGCTTCCCTGGTAGCTCAGATGGTAAAAAATCTGCCTGAAATGCAGGAGACCTGGGTTCGATCCCTGGGTCAGGAAGATCCCCTGGAGGAGGGCATGGCAATTCACTCCAGTATTCTTGATTGGGGAATTCCATGGACAGGGCTTGGGGTGGCAAAGTCAGACACGACTGAGCGACTTTCACTTGCTTCACTCACTATATTCTCAAGTAGCATCTCTTCGTTTTCTTGTGACGCACGGAGTATTTTCTCTCATTGGAAGGTGAGGAGAAGAAGGATTAGGAGTCAAAGAAGAAACAATGTATGGAAGGGTAAAAAGCCCTAAGTGAATCCAAGATAGAAAAATAAGTCCTCTAAAACCAAAAAAGAGAGCACAGATAGTCTCATTGCCAGAGGATTTAATGTTAAGATGATAGAGGGAAAAAGAAATTACAGTAGCTCTGTTTGACTTCCATATTCTCTGAAAAGGAAAAAAAAAATTCCATCAGCTGTTAACATTTCCTGAAAAGACACTAAGAAGACACCTTTGATAAAACAAAGCAGTAAGGAAGACGACTGCTGTAGAGGAAAGAGGGGCAGAAATAGGGGTATTTATGAGGTTTTTAGGAGTCATTCTTTCAACAGCAGGGCCTGATTGATACTGGGCAAAATTCATGATGTAATTGTTCAGGGTGGATGGCCAGGTGGATTTTAAAGGGTAAACAATTGTGCAGTGAGTCTGCTTGGGAGGCATATTGTCTGGGCAAGGAGTGACTAACTTCTGATGAATGTAGTACACTTGTTCACTGTTTGGAGAAATGGATTTTCAGAATGTTCTTGAGACAAAAAGCAACACAACTTCATTTTCTTAGAAAACATCCTGGCAGAATTTTCATGGAATAATAAAGTCATATTAATGCAGACCGGTAAGGCCACTGCCTTGCAGATGGCTTCCATTTCTGGTACAAACAGGAAAGGTCAAAGATACTATTAAGAATACACAGAAGTTAGGCTAAACAAGGAAAATAAAATGAAAAATCTGTACTTAAAAGAAATTCAACTTCTTGATAATGCAGAGGAATTATATAGACTTTTTTTGGTAGACATGTAAACTTATAGGTATTCAAATATTTTCCCAAACTTGCTGCCAGTAGTATAAGAGAAATTAAAATGTGAGGCAGATGGCAGAATGCCAGATACGAACAGAAGTTTCCTGGATTTTGAGAAAGCCACACAACATGGCCTGGTAAGGCTGATCTTGAGCCCATATAAGATTCTAGATTGCACAGGGAAATGCCTGATTTGGATGGATCACGAGGCATCGAGAATTCTTTGGTGAGCAAGGAAGACATAATCTTTTCCCACAAATCCTGTTGATTCCTTCTGGAAAATAAATTCAGAATCTGACACTGTTTTTAAAAACTCATGTCCTTTCTGTTACTCTGGCTCAAGCCAATGCTTCTTGTCTAGATCACAGCACCAGTCCCCTCCCTAACTAGCATTCTTGTCCCTCATTCTCATCACAGATTTCAGAGTGATCCTTTTAAATACTTTTGTCACTCAGTCATGTCTGACTCTTTGGGACCCCATGATCTGTAGCCTGCCAGGCTCCTCTGTCTGTTCCAATCCTCTGGGATTTCCCAGGCGAGAATACTGGAGTGGGTATCCATTCTCTTCTCCAGGGAATCTTCCTGATTCATGGGTCAAACCTGGTCTCCTGCACTGCAGGCAGGTTCTTTACCATCTGAGCTACTAGTTCAGTTCAGTTCAGTTCAGTTGCTCAGTCGCGTCTGACTCTTTGTGACCCCATGAACCGCAGCACACCAGGCCTCCTTGTCCATCACCAACTCCCGGAGTTTACTCAAACTCATGTCCATTAAGTCGGTGATACCATCTAACCATCTCATCCTCTGTCGTCCCCTTCTCCTCCTGCCTTCAATCTTTCCCAACATCAGGGTCTTTTCAAATGAGTCAGCTCTTTGGATCAGGTGACCAAAATATTGGTGTTTCAGCTTCAACATCAGTCCTTCCAATGAACACCCAGGACTGATCTCCTTTAGGATGGACTGGTTGCATCTCCTTGCAGTCCAAGGGACTCTCAAGAGTCTTCTCCAACACCAGCTCATTTCAGTCACTCAGTCATGTCTGACTCTTTGCAACCCCATGAATTGCAGCACGCCAGGCCTCCCTGTCCATCACCAACTCCCGGAGTTCACACAAACTCACATCCATCGAGTCAGTGATGCCATCCAGCCGTCTCATCCTCTGTTGTCCCCTTCTCCTCCTGCTCCCAATCCCTCCCAGCATCAGAGTCTTTTCCAATGAGTCAACTCTTCACATGAGGTGGCCAAAGTACTGGAGTTTCAGCTTTAGCATCATTCCTTCCAAAGAACACCCAGGTCTGATCTCTTTTAGAATGGACTGGTTGGGTCTCCTTGCAGTCCAAGGACTCTCAAGAGTCTTCTCCAACACCACAGTTCAAAAGCATCAATTCTTCAGGGCTCAGCTTTCTTCATAGTCCAACTTTCACATCCATACATGACTACTGGAAAAACCATAGCCTTGACTAGACAGACCTTTGTTGGCAAAGTAGTCTCTGCTTTTGAATATGCTATCTAGGTTGGTCGTAACCCTCCTTCCAAGGAGTAAGCATCTTTTAATTTCATGGCTGCAATCACCATCTGCAGTGATTTTGGAGCCCCCCAAAATAAAGTCTGACACTGTTTCCAGTGTTCCAACACCAGGGAAGCCCTTAAGTATTTTCTGAAAAATCTCAAATTAGATTCTATCACTCAACTGTTCAATATCTTCTAAAGGTGCCATCTCAGAGAAAAATCTGAAATCCTTACATTGACCTATAAGGTTCTCCAACAGAGTCTACACGGTTGGGTTCCCTGATACCCCACTGACCTCATTTTCTGTTGCTTTCTCTCCTGCTGGCTCCCTCCAGCCATCCTGATATCTTGGTGCTTCTGTGAATGTCAAGCAATATCTTACCCCAGGACCTTGGTACTTGATGTCTTTGTGCCTAGGACTCTTTTCCCTTACTTTCTTCAGTTCAGCTCAGTTGCTCAGTTATGTCCGACTCTTTGCAACCCCATGGACTGCAGATCACTTCCTTCAGATCTCTGTTAAAATATCACTTTATAAATGAATCTTTCCCTTCTTAGTAAATAGAGTGGTATTTCCTATTCTTCCTGCTGTTAGAGTCAAATTGTAAGGGGCTTGTTAATATCTTACTTTGACTTTTATACCAGTTGAAATGAGGAGCCCTTGTAGGATTTGGAAAAGAGGAATGACATACTAACTTATGCTTTAGTTGGAACCCCTAGGCTGCTGAGTTAAAAATAACTTGTAAGGAGTAGGAATCACCGTAGAAACAGAGAGTGCGTTTAAGAGACTATTGTGATAATCCAAGCTATAGATGACAGTAGCTCAGATCAGGATAACAGTAGCGGGAAGTGACCGGAATTTGGATATATTTTAAGGTAAACCCAACAAGATTTTGTGATGGATCTGATGTAGTATATGAGAGGGAGACAGGAGTTAAAGATAATTTCAAGAACTCTGACCTCAGAAACTTTTAAGTATAAAGATGCTTTGCATTGAGATATGGAGGACTATGGAGGGAAAAGATCATGAATTTTGAGATGTCTATTTGATACCCAAATGGTGATGTTGTCTAGAAGATAGTTATACAAATCTGGAGTCTTTGAGAGAGGTATGGCTTTTAGATATATATATTAATATTTGAATGTCACTGGCATATATATGGTGTCTTAGCCTCAGTTTCCCAGAGAATAGAATCTGATGATAGTGAAATTGGAGGGAAGGGGAAGAGCACTACCTTTGACAGAGTGACATAGCCTGAGGACAATGACATAAACTAATTAGAACCAGGTGGGTCACGATGGTGGAGAAGTTGACTTCTGCTGGACCTTGAGGCTCAGTACATAATAGATTATGACACACCAGCAAGCTAAATGACCTGAATGACACACCCACAGGCACCATGACAGTTTCAAGGCTGACCAGAAAGGTCAAAAAGTGGGTTGTGGTTCAGTTTCTGGAAATCCCTATGTTTTCCACCAAACAGCTGGAATAGTCTTCCCACTCATTCATCTATGAAGTTACCAAATCCTATAAAAACTGGCAAGCCCATACCCTGGGGCCACTGTTGCCTTCCGAGATGGCCCTTGCTCTTTTCTGTGGAGTGTGTTTCTCTCTAGATAAATCCATTTCTTACCTATCACTTTGCCTCTCACTGATTTCTTTCTGCAATGCGACATCAAGAACCCAAGCTTCATTAAGCCCCGAGACCAGGTGTGTAATCTCAGTTTAAAGACCATGCGTTCTCCCATTCTGAAGGCTGTCTTTTCACCTTGCTTATAGTTTCCTTTGTTGTGCAGAAGCTTTTGATTTTAATTAGGTCACATTTGTTTCTTTTTGCTTTTATTTCTAATATTCTGAGAGGTGGGTCATAGAGGATCCTGCTGTGATTTATGTCGGAGAGTGTTTTGCTTATGTTCCCCTCTAGGAGTTTTATAGTTTCTGGTCTTACATTTGTATCTTTAATCCATTTTGAGTTTATTTTTGTGTATGGTGTTAGAAAGTGTTCTAGTTTCATTCTTTTATAAGTGGTTGACCAGTTTTCCCAGCACTACTTGTTAAAGAGATTGTCTTTAATCCCTTGTATATTCTTGCCTCCTTTGTCAAAAATAATGTGTCCATAGGTGTGTGGATTTATCTCTGGGCTTTCTATTTTGTTCCATTGATCTATATTTCTGTCTTTGTACCAGTGCTGTACTGTCTTGATGACTGTGGCTTTGTAGTAGAGCCTGAAGTCAGGCAGGTTGATTCCTCCAGTTCCATTCTTCTTTCTCAAGATTGCTTCAGAATGGGAGAAAATAATAGCAAATGAAGCAACTGACAAACAACTAATCTCAGAAATATACAAGCAACTCCTGCAGCTCAATTCCAGAAAAATAAATGACCCAATCAAAAAATGGGCCAAAGAACTAAATAGACGTTTCTCCAAAGAAGACATACAGATGGCTAACAAACACATGAAAAGATTCTCAACATCACTCATTATCAGAGAAATGCAAATCAAAACCACAATGAGGTACCATTTCATGCCAGTCAGAATGGCTGCGATCCAAAAGTCTACAAGCAATAAAGGCTGGAGAGGATGTGGAGAAAAGGGAACCCTCTTACACTGTTGGTGGGAATGCAAACTAGTACAGCCACTATGGAGAACAGTGTGGAGATTCCTTAAAAAACTGGAAATAGAACTGCCTTATGACCCAGCAATCCCACTGCTGGGCATACACACCGAGGAAACCAGAATTGAAAGAGACACATGTATCCCAATGTTCATCACAGCACTGTTTATAATAGCCAGGACATGGAAACAACCTAGATGTCCATCAGCAGATGAATGGATAAGAAAGCTGTGGTACATATACACAATGGAGTATTACTCAGCCATTAAAAAGAATACATTTGAATCAGTTCTAATGAGGTGGATGAAACTGAAGCCTATTATACAGGGTGAAGTAAGCCAGAAAGAAAAACACCAATACAGTATACTAATGCATATATATGGAATTTAGAAAGATGGTAATGATAACCTTGTATGCGAGACAGCAAAAGAGACACAGATGTATAGAACAGTCTTTTGGACTCTGAGGGAGAGGGGGAGGGTGGGATGATTTGGGAGAATGGCATTGAAACATGTATAATATCATATATGAAATGAATTGTCAGTCCAGGTTCGATGCATGATACTGTATGCTTGGGGCTGGTGCACTGGGATGACCCAGAGGGACTGTACGGGGAAGGAGGAGGGAGAGGGGTTCAGGATGGGGAACACGTGTATACCTATGGCGGATTCATGTTGATGTATGGCAAAACCAATACAATATTGTAATTAACCTCCAATTAAAATAAATAAATTTATTAAAAAAAAAAGACCATGCATTCAAGTCCCAATTTGAGATACAGGGTTTCACTAGTAAGAGGTGTTATTACAGAGAATAAAAATGAGGACCAAGGGGAGTGACATGGGGAAGAGTAAGAGCTAAAATGAAGTATGTTACCAAGCTAGTTGCCTTGAGATGAGGCTGACTGCTTGATCTCTTGACTGTCTTGCAGGAAGTTATGTAAAGTACATTTAAGGGCAATTTGCTTGGGGGCTGTTTCAGTTGGCTTGGACTGCCATAACAAAATACCATAGACTGGGTGGCATAAACAACAGAAATTTATTTTCTCATACTGCATCAGGATACCAACATGGATGGGATTCTGATGAAATTTCTTTGGATATCATCTTGTTGTGCCCTTACATGGAAGAGGGAAACCTTTGGCACCTCTTCCTCTTCTTATAAGGGCACTAGTCCTATGGGATTAAGGTCCTTCTGACCTTATTTAACCTTAATTACCTTCTTACAGAAGAGCTTAAAGAAGTTCTTCTTACAGAAGAACTAAAGAGCTTCTTGATGAAAGTGAAAGAGGAGAGTGAAAAAGTTGGCTTAAAACTCAACATTCAGAAAACTAAGATCATGGCATCCAGCCCCATCACTTCATGGCAAATAGATGGGGAAACAACAGAAACAGTGAGAGACTTGATTTTTTTGGACTCCAGAATCACTGCAGAGGGTGACTGCAACCATGAAATTAAAAGACACTTGCTCCTTGGAAGAAAAGCTATGACCAACCTAGACAGCATATTAAAGAGTAGAGACATTATTTTATTAACAAAGGTCCATCTATTCAAAGCTGTGTTTTTTCTAGTAGTCATGTATGGATGTGAGAGTGGGACTATAAAGAAAGCTGAGTTCTGAAGAATTGATGCTTTTGAACTGTGGTGTTGGAGAAGACTCTTGAGAGTCCCTTGGACTGCAAGGAGATCCAACCAGTCCCTCCTAAAGGAGATCAGTCCTGAATATTCATTGGAAGGACTGATGCTGAGGCTGGAACTCCAATACTTTGGCCACCTGATACAAAGAACCTACTCATTGGAAAAGATCCTGATGCTGGGAAAGATTGAAGGTGGGAGGAGAAAGAGGATGGGATGGTTGGATGGTATCACCGACTCGATGGACATGAGTTTGAGTAGGCTCTGGGAGTTGGTGATGGACAGGGAAGCCTGGTGTGCTGCAGTCTATGGAGTCGCAAAGAGGTGGACACGACTGAGTGACTGAACTGAACTGAACTGAATCTCTTACAGGCTCTATCTCCAAATACGGTCACATTGAGTGAGAATGTCAACATAAATGAGTTTTAGGGGAACACAGTTCAGTCCATAGCATTCTGCCCTGTCTCCCACCCCATGATGCCCTTCTTACATGCAAAATAAATGAATTTTTATCTCAACAGCCCCAAAGTCTTAATTCATTCCTGCATCAGCTCTGAAGTCCAAAGTCTCATCTACATATCCAAATCAGATCTTCAAATCTGACTCAAAATTCCACAGCAGAGACAGAAGTTAGGATTTATCCATAAGCTCCAATTTCTTTTTGTCCATAGTTTAACCCCTGGGCTATGGTTTTTCCAGTGGTCATGTATGGATGTGAGAGTTGGACTGTGAAGAAAGTTGAGTGCTGAAGAATTGGTGCTTTTGAACTGTGGTGTTGGAGAAGACTCTTGAGAGTCCCTTGGACTTCAAGGAGATCCAACCAGTCCATCCTAAAGGAGATCAGACCTGGGTGTTGTTTGGAAGGACTGATGCTGAAGCTGAAACTTCAGTACTTTGGCCACCTCATGCAAAGAGTTGACTCATTGGAAAAGACTCTGATGCTGGGAGGGAATGGGGGCAGGAGGAGAAGGGGATGACAGAGGATGAGATGGCTGGATGGCATCACCGACTTGATGGACGCGAGTTTGAGTGAACTCCAGGAGCTGGTGATGGACAGGGAGGCCTGGTGTGCTAAAATTCATGGGGTCAGAAAGAGTCGGTAACGACTGAGTGACTGAACTGAACTGAACTGATATACTGTTCTCAGTTTCCTGATTATGCATTCCTAGATGTCTAGTAAAGAACAATATTGTACAGGAACCTGGAGTGTTAGGTCCATTAATCAAGGTAAATTGGAAGTGGCCAAACAGGAGATGGCAAGAATCAACATCAAAATTTTAGGAATCAGTGGACTAAAATGGACGGGAATGGGGGAATTTAGTTCAGATGACCACTGTATCTACTACTGTGGGCAACAATCTCTTAGAAGAAATGTCATAGTCAACAAAAGAGTTCAAAAGAGTTCAAAATGCATTGCTTGGGTGCAATCTGAAAAGTGACAGAATGATCTTGGTTTGTTTCCAAGGCAAACCATTCAATATCACAGTAACCCAAGTCTATGCCCCAACCACTAACACTGAAGAAGTTGAAGTTGGATGGTCTATGAAGACCTACAAGACCTTCTAGAACTAACACCAAAAAAAAAAAAAAAAAAAAAAAAAAAGATTTTCTTTTCATCATAAGAGACTGGAATGCAAAAGTAGAAAGTCAAGAGATACCTGGAGTCATAGGCAAGTTTGGCCTTGGAGTACAAAATGAAGCTGGGCAAAGACTAACAGAGGTTTTGCCAAGATAACACACTGGTCATAGCAAGCACCCTCTTCCAACAACACAAGAGAAGACTCTACATATGGGCATCACCAGATAGTCAATACCGAAATCAGATTAATTACATTCTTTGTAGCTGAAGATGGAGAAACTCTACACAGTCAGCAAAAACAAGACTGGAGCTGCCTGTGGCTCAGACCATGAACTCCCTACTGCAAAATTCAGACTAAAATCAAGAAAGTAGACAAAACCACTAGGTCATTTATGTATGACCTAAACTGAATCTCTTACAATTATATAGTGGAAGTGACAAATAGATCCAAGGGATTAGATCTGGTAGACAGGGTGCCTGGTGAACTATGGACAGAGGTTCATAATATTGTACAGAAGGCAGAAGCTAAAACCATCCCCAAGAAAAAGAAATTAAAAAAGGCAAAATGGTTGTCTGAGGAAGTCTTACAAATAGCTGAGAAAGGAAGAGAAGCAAAAGGCAAATGAGAAAAAGAAAGATATATCCCTCTGAATGCAGAGTTCCAAAGAAGATCAAGGAGAGATAACAAAGCCTTTTTAAGTGTACAGTGCAAAGAAACAGAGGAAAACAACAGAACGGGAAAGATTAGAGATCTCTTCAATAAAATGAGAGACACCAAGGGAATATTTCATGCAAAGATGGGCACAATAAAGGACAGAAGAGGTATGGACTTAACAGAAGCAGAAAAGATTAAGAAGAGGTGGCAAGAATACACACAAGGATTATATAAGAAAAAGATCTTAATGACCAGTATAACCACAATGATGTGATCACTCACCTAGAACCAGATATCCTGGAATGTGAAGTCAAGTAGGCCTTATGAAGTACCACTATGAACAAAACTAGTAGAGGTGAAGGAATTCCAGCTGAACTATTTTAATCCTAAAAGATGATGCCTTTAAAGTGTTGCACTCAATATACCAGCAAGTTTGGAAAACTCAGCAGTGGGCTACAGGACTGGAAAAGGTCAGTTTTCATTTCAGTCCCAAAGAAAGGCAAAGCCAAAGAATGTTCAAACTACTGCACAATTGCACACATTTCACATGATAGCAAGTTCATGCTCAAAATCCTCCAAGCTAGGCTTCAAGAGCACATGAACTGAGAATTTCTAGATATTCAAGCTGAATTTAGAAAAGGCAGAGGAACCAGAGATCAAATTGCCAGCATCCATTGTATCATAGAGAAAGCAAAGAAATTCCAGAAAAAACCTCTAGTTCTGCTTCATTAACACTGCTAAATCCTTTGACTGTATGGATCACAACAAACTGTGAAAAATTCTTAAAGAGATGGGAATACCAGACCACCTTATCTGCCTCTTGAGAAACCTGTATGCAGGTCAAGAAGTAGCAGTTAGAACTGGACATGGAATAATGAACTGGTTCCAAATTGGAACCATCTGCCTACAACACGGGAGAGCTGGGTTCGATCCCTGGGTTGGGAAGATCCTCTGGAGAAGGAAATGGCAGCCCACTCCAGTATTCTTGCCTGGAAAATCCCATGGACAGAGGAGCCTGGCAGGCTGCAGTCCTTGGGGTCGCAGAGAGTCGGACACGACTGAACGACTTCACTTTCACTTTCACTTTCCAAATTGGGAAAGGAGTACATCAAGGTTGTATATTGTCATCCTTATTTAACAGACATGCAGAGTACATCATGGGAAATGCTGGGCTGGATGAAGCACAAGCTGGAATCAAGATCGCTGGTAGAAATATCAATAATCTCATATATGCAGATGATACCACCCTTACAACAGAAAGCAAAGAGGAACTAAACAACCTCTTGATGAAGGTGAAAGAAGAGAGTGAAAAAAACTGACTTAAAATTCAACATACAAAAAACTAAGATCATGGCATCTGGTCCCATCACTTCATGGCAAATAGATGGGGAAACAATGAGAACAGTGGCCAACTATTTTCTTGGGGTCCAAATCACTGCAGCCATGAAATTAAAAAACACTTGCTTCTTGGAAGAAAAGCTATGAGAAACATAGACAGCATATTAAAAATCAGGAACATTACTTTGCCCATGAAGATCCACATAGTTAAAGCTATGGTTTTTCCAGTAGTCATGAGTGGATGTGAGATTTGGACCATAAAGAAAGCTGAGCACTGAAAAACTGATGCTTTTGAACTGTGGTGTTGGAGAAGACTCTTGAGAGTCCCTTGAAGAGGTCATATCAATTAACTCTAAAGAAAATTAGTCCTGAGTATTCATTAGAAGGACTGATGCTGAAACTGAAGCTCCAGTACTTTGGCCACCTGATGCGAAGAGCCAATTCACTGGAAAAGACTGATACTGGGAAAGATTGAAGGCAGGAGGAGAAGGGGATGACAGAGGATGAGATGGTTAGATGGCATCAGTGACTCAATGGACATGAGTTTGAGAAAGCTCTGGGAGTTGGTGACGGACAGGGAAGCCTGGCGTGCTGCAGTCCATGGGGTCACAGAGTTGGACATGACGGAGCAGCTGAACAAAAACAAGAAATATGCCTACTAGGGCCTGCCAGCGTCTAGAAGAAAGCCCTGGATGTGAAGTGAGAGGCCCACGTGTGGCATGAGACAAAGCTCTGCAGGTTGGACCAGCATGAAGTTGTCTGGAGCCCATGTGGGCCTGGTTGGTGCAGTGGTGGCTGAAACAGAGGACTGTAAGCCACAGGGATCGGAAATGACATGAAATAGGGCAGGATTAGTTAGGAGAGACACTGTTCTTTGTTTTTCCCATCTCTTAGCCAACTTAAAAGTCCTGTGTTTAAAAATATTTCTGAATATTTGTTTATGAGGCTGAAGTTTAATGTGGAAAAAGCACTTTATTCCAAAATTAGAAATGAAAGTTAGAATTGTAAATTGATATGTTAGGAAATGCACTGACCAATATTTATCTCAGTGAAGAGTTGTTATTGTTGTTGCTCAGTCATGTCCAACTCTTTGTGACCCCATGGACTGCAGCATGCCAGGCTTCCCTGTCCTTTACCATCTCCTGGAGTTTACTCAAACTCATGTCCATTGAGTCAGTGATGCCATCCAACCATCTCATCCTCTGTCACCCGCCGTTTCCTCCAGAGCTCAGTCTTTCCCAGCATCAGGGTCTTTTCCAATGAGTTGACCCTTCACATCAGGTGGCCAAAGTATTGGAGCTTAAGCTTAAGCATCAGTTTTTCCAAGGAATATTCAGGGTTGATTTTATTTAGGATTAATTGGTTTGATCTCTTTGCAGTCCAAGGGACTCTCAAGAATCTTCTCTAGCACCGTAATTCGAAAGCATCAGTTCTTCAACAATCAGCCTTCTTTATGGTCCAAATATCACACCCATACATAACTACAGGAAAAGCCATAGCTTTGAGTATATGGACCTTTGTTGGCAAAGTAATGTCTCTGTTTTCTAATATGCTGTCTAGGTTTGTCACCTTTTTTCTTCCAAGGAGCAAGTGTCTTAATTTCATGACTGCAGTCGCCATCAGCAGTGATTTTGAAGCCCAAGAAAATAAAATCTGTCACTGTTCCCACTTTCCCCCTTGTAGTCACCATGAAGTGATGGGACCAGATGCCATCATCTCAGTTTTTTGAATGTTGAGTTTCAAACCAACTTTTTCAGGCTCCTCTTTCATCCTTATCAAGAGGTTCTTTAGTTCGTCTTCACTTTCTGCCATTAGAGTGGTATCATCTCTCTTTCTGAGGTTTCTGATATTTCTCCCAGCAATCTTGTGCTTCATCCAGCTTGTGTTTCATCCAGCCCAGCATTTCACATGAGGTACTCTGCATAGAAGTTAAATAAACAGGCTGACAATATGCAACCTGGATGTACTCCTTTCCCAATTTGGAACCAGTTCATTGTTCCATGTCTGGTTCTAACTGTTGCTTCTTGACCTGCATACAGGTTTCTCAGGAGGCAGGTAAGGTGGTCTGTTATTCCCATCTCTTTAAGAATTTCCCAGTTTGTTGTGATCCACACAGTGAAAGGCTTTAGCATAGTCAATGACGCAGAGGTAGAGGTTTTTCTGGAATTTCCTTGCTTTTACTAATCTAATGGATGTTTGCAATTTGATCTCTGGTTCCTCTGCCTTTTCTAAATCCAGTTTATACATCTGGAAGTTTTTGGTTCACGTACTGCTGAAGACTAGCTTGAAGGATTTGGACCACTACCTTGCTAGCATGTGAAAGGAGCATAATTGAATAGTAGTTTGAATATTCTTTGGCATTGCCCTTCTTTGGGATTAGAATAAAAACTGACCCTTTCCAGTCCTGTGACCACTGCTGAGTTTTCCAAATTTGCTGACATATTAAGTGTAGCACTTTCACAGCATCATCTTTTAGGGTTTGAAATAGCTCAGCTGGAATTCCATCACCTCCACTAGCTTTGGTCATAGTAATGCTTCTTAAGGTCCTCTTGACTTCACACCCCAGGATGTCGGCAATACGTGAGTGACTACTCTGGGTCCCCTCCTCTGACTGCCCTTGTTTATAAATCACTGCCCTCTCTTTCCTCATTGTGAACTTCTCTTCCGCTGCTACTTTGCCCTTATCTTTTAGAAACGTTGAAGTCTTGGCCATCTTATAAAAACTCCCCCTACACCTAATGATAAACTGTTGCTATCATGAGTGTCTTTCATCTCATCCGTAGCCAATACTGAGAGTTAGCTTTACTTGTGGTTTATGTTTTTCTATCACTTTTATCCCCCTCCAGTCTTGATTCCACACCACCTCTCCACAAAACCTCTTTCTCTCAATTCAACAGTGATTTACTCTTTACCAAAACTGACTCATACTTCTCAGTTTTCATATTCTGCAACTTCTCTGAAGTTCCTTTCAACAGCTCTTCCCCTTCCTAGCCTCCATGATGGCATTTGTTCCAATTTCCCTCCTCCCTCGGTTTCCTTTTGGCTTTTTCCAGTTCCTAAATGTATTTATCGGAGAAGGCAATGGCACCCTACTCCAGTACTCTTGCCTGGAAAATCCCATGGATGGAGAAGCCTGGTAGGCTGCAGTCCTTGGGGTTGCTGAGGGTCAGACATGACTGAGCGACTTCACTTTCACTTTTGGCTTTCATGCATTGGAGAAGGAAATAGCAACCCACTCCAGTGTTCTTGCCTGGAGAATCCCAGGGACGGGGGAGCCTGGTGGGCTGCCGTCTTTGGGGTCGCACAGAGTCAGACACGACTGAAGTGACTTAGCAGCAATGTATTTATTCTGTAGGACTGAATTCCCTATCAGCATGAATAGTGATCCCCACAGTCCTTGCAGTGGCCAGAGCCCACAGGCTTGTTGCCTACAGACTTGAGCTGTCTTGTCTGTTTAACCTCAATGAGCTGCACAAATATGTATGTGGCCTCACATGAAAAAAGCTGGAAAGAATTGCCTTGGGATTCCATCTTCAGCCCTCCTCATCTTATATTCTAGGTAATTTTAGCAATCTCATTCACTCAACTATTCCTTATATGGAAATGAATTCTGAACACATATTTCTGGCTATCATTCCTCTGTTGAATTCTGTATCAATACAGTCGAACCAAACGCCTCTTCCTGAATGATCTGCAAGCTTAATATGCTAAATATTAACCTTTTTAGCTCCAGTTCTGGTCTTCTCAGTGGATGATATCACCAGCAATCTACAATTGTGGAAATGATTCATATTTCACTTCATTGCTCTCCCATGTAATGAGCACCAAATATTCTTGATCTTGGCTTTATTCTGTCCTATCTAGACTTTCCTTGTCATGATTCTGGTGCCATTCCAATTCAAGTGTTTATAATTCTTTACCTGACGTACTGTGGTAGATTGTTCCTTCTTGTGGGAGGACCAGGTATCCCTGCCTTGATGAATTCAGACAACATGGTCTATGATTTGCTCTGGCTGAAGAAGTGTGAATGGAAGTTACTCAGAGTTAGCCCCACCCTGTAAGGTGCGAGGGCACAATCCACCAGGCTGAGAATTCTGCTTAAAACTTCTGATGCCAGCTGTAGATTTAGAGGGAAGAGTTCACGAAGACCACCCTCACTTCTAACACTGAGCGCAAGTTCAGGGTTTTCCCAAATCACTCTCAGTTTTCATATTTGCTAAAAAGACCCACAGAACTCCCAGAATGCTACTATATTCTTGGTTATAGTTTATTATAGGAAAAATATATAGATGAGAAATCAGTGAAAAGAAGCCATGTGTAGAGCAGAGTTTCTGAAAATTCCTTTCTGCTCAGACGTGTCACCCTCCCAGCAACAGTGTGAGCCACATGTATACAGTATTGCCCACCAGGTAAGTTCACCTGAGCTTTGAGTTCAGAGTTTTTATTGAGGCTTCATTACATGGGCATGATTTATTAATTGCCCAGGTGATTGGCTCACAACAACCATCCTAAGTCACATGGTTAGTTTTTCTGGCATGACCACCCCCACCTGAAGATTATCAGGTGCTGCTGACGACTCTTTAAGATTCATATAGCCAGCTCTTGTCCTAAATGAAGACACTCCTGTGAGGTGGGACATAGATGGTCTCCCAGAAGCTGAGGGCAAAGGTAAGAAGGCTCTTTGGGCAAAGCCAGATTCTTTACTACATAGAAGTGAAGTGGGTCCTCTCTGAACAGCAGATTTAAACACCAGGATGGGATTTGCTAAATCTCTCTCCCCTCTGCCATCTGGCTGGCAATATCTCAGATGAATTAACTTGGTCCTGGAATTGGGAGAGGGTGCAGAGCTGAGTTGTAGCTGACTCAGCATGACTCTGTAACATGAGGAAGAAACCTTCAGTGTTTGTAAGCCCTTGAGATTTTGAGATTGTTTGTATCTACCGTAAAACTTCTAGGACAGGATCAGCTCACGGATGAAGTATTTGGCATCTGCATTTGCTGTTTAGATTTGCTCGACCTGAAGGAGCTCTTTGTGGAAACCAGTGTCTCCACTCTCCAGTGGTAAGCAGACCAAGAACCTTACATCCCCACCAGATCTGACCAGATCTCTGCTCACCTGGTTCCGGCTTCTCCTCTGGCCATAGGTTGCTTGAGTCAGTGGCAGTTAGGATCCACTTTTCAGGAAGGAGGAGAGAAGCCTTGCCATATTCTCCAACCCAGCTCTCAAAATGGTAAATCAACAGGAGCGTGGATGTGTATACACTAATATATGTAAACGGATAACCAATGGGAATTTGCTGTGTGATTCTGGGAACTCAAACTGGGGCTCGGTAACTCAAACTGGGGCTCGATAACAGCCTAGAGGGGTGGGAATGGTGGGAGGTGGGAGGTGGGAGGTGGGAGGTGGGAGGGAGATTCCAGAGGGAGGGGACATATGTGACACCCATGGTTATTCATGTTGATGTATGACAGAAATCAAGCCAATGTTGTAAACCAATCATCAATCAATTAAAAATAAAAAAATCAAGGATTCTGATTCCTCTCTGGTTGCTCACGTCTGCTCTCACATGGTTAAGAACCCAGAAAGGGAGAGATGATTGCTTACCAACCTCAAACCCCAACGCTGAGCCCAAGGAAGACCAAATCTGCTGACCTTAGTACTTGCTGGTGAGCAGGACAGGAGCAGAGGAACTGAGAGTTCACGTAGATCTCACTGTCAATCCATTTTGAATACAGAAGACTATTCTAAGAATGGAAAAGGGACAAAAATCTGCTTGCTATTAAGGCCAACAGGAAGGAGCTAGTGCGGTGTTCCAGGAAAGAATAAATACTTTGGCTTCATCATTTTGGTCATTTTCTAGGATGGACTCAGTTAATGGATGAGGCAGTTGGCATTTTCAGTGAGGCCAAGGCTGTTGTGAGCACGGACAGGGAAGCCAGAAAGTGGCTGATGGCTGGGCACAGCACAGCTTGTCAAGAGGGCAAGAGAGCCTTTGAGAGTGCTGGAGTGCTGGGTGGCCCTGAAGAGGAAGCCAAGAGTCTATATTTGATCTAGGGGGTAAAAGGACAAAGTGGTTGAAGTGATTCACAGAAGAATTAATTTCCAGGGAAACAGGATACTTAGCAAATTGTCTCTTTTCCTGAATTGACAGATATGATAGGAACTATAGTAATACATCTCAAAGGATGAACAGTTTATTCCCAGGGGTACTTTATTTACTGAAAAATAAATCTCACTGAGAACCCAGCTGGAAATATCTTTTCATTTACTATGGTCTCTGCCTGCCTTGCCTTTAATAGAAAACAAGCCAAGAATGTTCTCAAATAAAACCAAAGACCATACGGCCACTAGTGAGTTCCAGAGGAACATTTATAACAATAACTGTAGACAGAAGATCATTCTTTCGGGGATCTTGGTTCCCAGGCCTCCCTGATGAAGGGGAATAGAAAAACATTGGGTAATGCTAGGCTTGATGTTCCCTGTAAAGTTCAAAGGTAGTCCCTGGGGACTTAAGGGCAGAGGAAATGTGGGCAGAAGGAAAATATCCAAGAGAAGGATCTCTTTTAAAGGGTAGGAGGACCTTACAGGAAGTATGCTGAGCAATTTAATGAAGTCTTGAATAGCTATAATTTTTTTCTCTCTGTTTTCTTTTTTTCCTCCTTCTTTGGCACAAAACTCCCTCCTGTTTCTGTCTCCACAACCTTAGCAGCCCCAGTAACTATCCCTGGGCAGAGACCAAAAACAGAACTGCCTCTAGGAATATGTGGGACTTCTTTGCAAAACCAGCAGTGGAATGACAGTGGCGAAGCCAGGATAGTCATAAGGAAGTAACCACATAGGTAGAGGAACTGTCTTCCTTTTACGTGGTGAGCTTTGTGTACTTGGCATGGCGCAGAATGTAGGCTTTCCTTCCTTTTCTATGGACAGACAGCGACAGTAGCTGTTGAGATGGTTGTGGTGGGTTTGAAGCCATTGAATGGATTCTATATTTCAAGATATCCTCTTTCCAGGCCTCAGAATCTGAAAGATGCTTTTTTTGCTACTAAAATGATTTTTTTGAGCGTCTGCTAAAGACATGTAGCCCAAAGCCAAGCTGTAGGACTATGGCCTTTTCTGGAGGGAGCAAATGCAAGTGTAGAGTATGATGTGGGCAGAGGCACTTCCTTCTCCCCTTTGGCATCGCTTTTGTGAGGACAGCAACCCTGGGGAATTGGAGCATAGGGTGAGCAGGTTTTTGTGGGCAAACCAAGGTCTGGAATACGGATGAACTCTTGTTAGAAGGATGGTGGAAGGTTCTGGTCAAGCACAGGGCAGCAGGAAGACGATGTGTGTGCATGTTAGGAATACAGAAAGGGGACGGAGAGTGAGACATGAAAAGGACCAGTTTGTGAGACAAATATTTTTAATTTTCGGCAATGCCACTTACTTCTTGATCATATCATCTTAATTTATGAGGTTTTCTCTAGTGGTTCCTCTAGGAGGAACACACACACACACACACACACACACACACACACACACTCACGTGTATATCATTGTTCAGCAACTCAGTCTATGCAACCCCATGAACCGCAGCATGCCAGGCTTCCCTGTCCATCACCAACTCCCAAAGCCTACTCAAACTCATGTCCATCTCATGCTCTGTCGTCCCCTTCTCCTCCTGCCTTCAATCTTTCCCAGCATCAGGGTCTTTTCTAATGAGTTGGCTCTTCACATCAGGTGGCCAAAGTATTCAGCGTCAGCATCAGCCCTTTCAACGAATATTCAGGATTGACTGGTTGGATCTCCTTGCACTCCAAGAGACTCCCAAGAGTCTTCTCTAGCACCGCAGTTCAAAAGCACCAATTATTCTGTGAGAGTTCTGACAAAACGTGGTCATTGAAGAAGGAAACGGCAAACCGCTTCAGCATTCTTGCCTTGAGAACCGCATGAGCAGTATGAAAATGCAAAAGACGACGTATATGTAGATGCCTACGCATGTATGAAAATACATGGACATGAGTTTGAGCAAACTCTGGGAGGCAGTGAAAACCTGGGGAGCCTGGCGTCCTCTAATCTATGGGGCCACAAAGAGCCAGACCTGACTTAGCTACTGAGCAACAACAATAAATATGTAATATGTGTTATCAACCCGTCCATTCTGAAGGAGATCAGCCCTGGGATTTCTTTGGAAGGAATGATGCTAAAGCTGAAGCTCCAGTACTCTGGCCACCTCATGCGAAGAGTTGACTCACTGGAAAAGACTCTGATGCTGAGAGGGACTGGGGGCAGGAGGAGAAGGGGACGACAGAGGATGAGATGGCTGGATGGCATCACCGACTCGATGGATGTGAGTCTGAGTGAACTCCGGGAGTTGGTGATGGACAGGGAGGCCTGGCGTGCTGCGATTCATGGGGTCGCAGAGTTGGACATGACTGAGCAACTGAACTGAACTGAACTGATATATAATTTATACTAACCAGTAGACTTTATTTTTAGAGAAATTTAAAATTTTTCATAAAACTTGAGTATGTAGTACAGAGATTCACACCCATCACACAGAGTTCCTCCATTATTATCTTGTATTTGTGAGGTTTGTATGTTAGAATTAGTAAACCTGATATAAATCCATTATTGACTGAAGTCCATAATTTATATTGCTTCACTGTTTTGTAAGTTCAGTGGGTTTTGTCACGTATCCATCATGTATCATACAGAATAATTTCACTGCCTCAAAAATCCCTGTGCTTCACCTCCTAGTCTTCCCTCTCTCAAGATTCATCCTTTAATTGAATATTGTAAGAGTCAATTAAATGTATGTGTGTGTGATACGTGAATATGTAAGTATATGTGTGTGTATATACACACAAACATGCAAACTTGTGTTTAAGAGACACAGTTTCCTTCTGGCTGATTTGAAATGATCTCTAATAAAATAAGAAGCTGCATATATACATATACAGTCTACCTTGAGTCTAAGGTGTTTTCTTTGACAGGACAGTATTGTAATCTATTATTAAATCCATTGGAAGGTCACACTTATCACCTAGACACCATCACTGTGATCCTCAAGATGTTCTTGTAAAGGCTGGGTGCCATGGCAACCAGTGTTATATATTAGGATCCAGTGTGCTGAACTCCTCTTAATAAATCAGGCATAACTGGCATCTATGCACTATAATTAATTAAAAGTTGTTCAAGTGGAATAATTTTATATTGTGCAATATCATGTCATTAAATTTGCAGGTCCTGATCTTCCTTCAATGTTGGTTTTTTGTTTTGCTTAAGAAAAACCTCATATTTTACTACACGTGCTTTAAAAATAGTTATAATAACATATTTTGAAATAATTCAAAACATTGTTTAAGTATTTATATATATGTATATGTATATATATAAATACATGGGCTTCTATATATATGGGCTTCC
The DNA here is from genome assembly GCF_023091745.1 of Budorcas taxicolor. Lineage (NCBI taxonomy): Eukaryota > Metazoa > Chordata > Mammalia > Artiodactyla > Bovidae > Budorcas > Budorcas taxicolor. The sequence continues at coordinate 83,851,186 of NC_068923.1, forward strand.
CTAGTAGCTCAATAGTAAAGAATCCACTCACCAATATAGGAGAGCTGGGTTTGATCCCTGGGTGGGGAGGATCCCCTGGAGAAGGAAATGGCAACCCACTCCAGTATTCTTGCCTGGGAAATTCCATGGACAGAGGTAACTGGCAGGCTACAGCTCATAGGGTCGCAAATGAGTCAGACATGACTTAGTGACTAAAAAACAACAACAAATGTATATATATGTGTGTGTGTGTATATATACATGTATTTTTTTTTTCTTTTAAGAATTAGGTTTAAATCCTGCTGGGTTTAGTTCAGAAGTGACTGAGTTGCGAGCTGTCACTTTTGTCTCCAGTGACCTCTGGGTGGTCAGTCATGGTGCTGGTTATCCCTGTGGGCAAATAGCTCACGGACTGAGTGCATGTGCCAGAAATGATTCACCCACCACTATGCTCTCATCTTAGAGTAGATAAGGAGTGGTTGGCTACAGACCTGGAGAGGGGCCCAGAAGAACTAGTTGTTCAAGCCCTAAAGGCATGGCAGAATTTAGGGAGCATGGATGGCTAGGGGCCCTGCTACTCCAAGAGTAGTCAGAGGTCAGCACATCCATCTTCTGGGGCCCTGTGAGGAATGAGGGATCCCAGGCCTCTCCCTAGATCAACTCCATCAGGACCTGCTTGTAGTCACGACCCCCAGGCAATCTGCGTGCACAGCAGAGTCTGCGACACACTGGCTTCAGGGTTAAGAGCATGCCTTCCGGAGTAGGAAGACCGTGGACTTGAGTTACAGCTCCACGACTCTTCAGTGGTCGGAATCGGGCAAACGTCTCCATTTTTGTTTCTTAGTCCATCAACATGGGAATCACAGTGTACTTACTTGTTAAGGGCAAAATGACGTCATGAATGTAGTGTCCAGCAGAGTGCCTGGCCCACAGCGGCGCTCATGCCAACTGTGACTACAGCTGGTGGGAGGGTCCGTGTGACCGGGGAATACCAACATATGTGGCAGAGAGTGAGCCCCAGCTGGAAAGTGCGAAAATCAGCTGAAAAAAAAAATGATGAACAACCTTAGAATTTAAGGGATGCCGAGGGAGAGGAAACACTCTAACTAAGTTCTCTGGTGACTTGCGGGGCCAGGGTCCACCTGATTAGTACGTTTTAGCTTCCTTAGTATGTGTGAAAAGTCTCAAGTATTCAGGAATTCAGTATCACTGAAGGTTCCTAGGCTCTCAGGAAGAAGGTGAATGGGCAGATGAGAAAGGATTCATTCCCTTCGAATCGCAGGAGGCCACATCTGGAAGGGCCTGAAATGTTATCTGGCCCAGACGTCTGTTTCATATTTCAGTTCCCAGGGAGGCATTGCCCGGTCTGATTGTGTGCTGCCTGTGACTGAAATACCACCACTTCTGTAGAATTCACTGAGTCATGCCTGCTGCCTGTGGGCAGAAAGGTGTTTTAGAAGTTGGCTGACTCAGGTATGTAATATCTAACACAGAGACAAGACAACCAGAGAATTTAAACACTTTATCCATGTTTGCACTCACATTTATGGAAACGTCTACTCGTTTCGGGCATCAGGTTAGGAGCTGGGCAAAAAAATCTGAATAAGGCAAAGAGATCATACGTCTGTCAGTTCATAATCTAGATGTTGGATAGACATATAAGTAATAATTATAAGGCATGTGATGGAGAAGGCAATGGCACCCCACTCCAGCACTCTTGCCTGGAAAATCCCATGGATGGAGGAGCCTAGTGGGCTGCAGTTCATGGGGTCTCAAAGAGTCGGACATGACTGAGTGACTTCACTACTACTATTACTAATTTTGGGCATCAGGTTAGGAGCTGGGGAAAAAAATCTGAATAAGGCAAAGAGATCATACGTCTGTTAGTTCATAATCTAGATGTCGGATAGACATATAAGTAATAATTATAAGGCATGTGTCAGAGAAGGCAATGGCACCCCTCTCCAGCACTCTTGCCTGGAAAATCCCATGGGTGGAGGAGCCTGGTGAGCTGCAGTCCATGAGGTCGCGACTGAGTGACTTCACTTTCACACATTGGAGAAGGGAATGGCAACCCACTCCAGTGTTCTTGCCTGGAGAATCCCAGGGACAGGGGAGCCTGGTGGGCTGCCGTCTGTGGAGTTACACAGAGTCGGACACGACTGAAGCGACTCAGCAGCAGCAGCAGCAGTATTTGTAACTAACTTGGAGCTCCTGGAACAGACATGAAAGAAACTGTACTTTAAACCACTTCATCGCAGCTTAGACCTACTAGGTAGGGCAGGCAGTGATCACTTGTCATTTCTAGCTCTTGCTTCTGGAGTCAGTGCACTCTTGTGTCCAGTAATTGATTCCTTTGTGTCTCTGGAGTGGGTGTGATTGAATCAGGTCCAGAGTTTGCTCAGTTAGATGGGACCAGTAAGCTGAATTCCTGAGCAGAGCTGATGTTTGCTATCCAGAAGAGGGCGGTAGGACACAGAGATTAAATCCCAGTCAACAGCCACTACAAGGAACAATGGCTGCTAGCAACTCCCCAGCATTAGCCCCAACACTTGCCTTCCGTTTGGCACACAACGGGCAACATGGTGTTACCAAGAGAAGACACTAACACTTTCTGCAACCCACTATGAGTCAAGCACTAACTAGGTATTTTTCATATGTGTTAAATCCAAACCATCTTGAAACCTAGGATATATAAATGAGAAAATGAGAAAATCAACGCTCAGAGAACTCAAGCAACTTGCCTGAGGTCACACAGCAAGCAGTAGAACCACAATTAAAATCCAGACCTAACTCCTTAAACTTTGTTCAGCTATATGAGAATTTGATTAATAACTCCACTACTCATAAACTTACTGACCTTGGTCAAGTAATTTGACCATTTGGTCCAGTCTCTTGATCTTTAAGGTAATAGTAACAATATACTCTTATGCTTTAAGAATTACTGTCTGAATCAATTTTTCCATGATAATCCTGAAATCCAATTTTTCCGTATTTATCCAACAGGATAGGCTTTGTTCGTTGATATTATTTTAAAGTAGAATAAAAAATTATAGAAGATTAAATCTAGGAGGGACATAGGAGAGCAAGCCAGCACTTTCATCTTAGAGATGATGAAAATAAGCCTGGAGTGTTTAGATAAGCCGCATGTGATCAGAAAACTTGAGCGTGACAGACACTGGAAATGAGGACTGGCAATTCTTAGGCAGCTTCCTTCTCTCATCTTTCTGCGTCCTTTGTTAGGGATATAGAGCATGTGGGGATGATGATAGTAATGTTGTTGATGGGGGCTGGTGGTGAAGATAACAATAAATGTGCCCGAGGAAGTTGTAGAAGAGTTATTTCATTTTAGAGGGAACTCATTTCGTTGTAAGTCCTGCTTTCCTTGCTCAGTTCATGAGGAAGGCTAACGTATGTCCATGACTACGGACTGACAGGGGGGATCCCGGGGTAGCTCAGCTGGTAAAGAATGGCCTGCAATGCAGGAGACCCTGGTTCAATTCCTTCCTGGGTTGGGAAGTTCTCCTGGAGAAGGGATAGGCTACCCACTCCAGTATTCTTGGGCTTCCTTCGTAGCTCAGATGGTAAAGAATCCTCCTGCAATGGGGGAGACCTGGCTTTGATCCCTGGGTTGCGAAGATTCCCTGAGGAGGGCATGGCAACCCACTCCAGTATTCTTGCCTGGAGACTCCCCGTGGACAGAGGAGCCTGGCGGTCTAGAGTCCACGGGGTCGCAAGGAGTCAGACGCAACTGAGTGACTAAGCATAGCACAGCACTGATTGACAGGAGGGTAGAAAAGACCAGGGCATGTGCACTCCCGACACTCTCTAAACGAGAAATGATAAAACGCAGACTCCAATCAATGCTTGTTTTGGATTTACATGATTCTCTACCAGTTGATCTTGAGGGCTTTCCCAAGAATCCATGATAGAGAAGTCGTCTCTTTGGAAACAATGTGGGAGATCGATCTGATGTAGCAGTGACTCCTTCGGGAGATTTTTAGGTAATCCACCGTATTTTATTCCATTTCTTATAGTCTCTTGCTTTTAGAATTTGGGATAATCTTTCTAGTCTTTCCAGTCTTACACTCATAAAAAAATTGGAAAGGAGGAAGACAGAAAGAAGAAAGAACTGAAAGAAGAATGGGAGGGAGAAAGAAATGTTATGGTTTTTATCATCAAAAGACTTAGAGGCCAAAGCAACCTTGTATAAGTGAACAATTTCCCAAGTTTCCCTGGCTTCTGGATTTACAGATTGGAGCTGGGAAAGAGGATAGCCAATTAAACCAATGCAGAGAGGTTTCTATTTAAAGTACCTGCAATCAGAATGACTGGTTTCCTTAACTCACCCAAAGATGGCTTTTTGTGTTAAAATTGTTTAAAAATAGAGATTTATAATAGTTGAAGTGCCGTATCCCATTGCTCACGTTGGGAATAGTTTCCCGGGTCTCATTCACTTCTTTCATTCCATCAGGTCCTTCTTTCCCCTTGTAGTGCCAGGAAAAGAGCTTCTCAGGTGTCTGGAGAAAGGCAACTTGGGTGGTGAACCATGAACATATGTTTCTGGAGCTGTTGCAAGGCTTTTCTGGAGGTCAAGGGGAAGGACAAGTGGAGACCAGTGATGTTATCGATCCCAAATTCTGCACTTGAACATCTGCATTGCTCATTGTCTGTTAGTCACACAACACCTCCTGCAATCTTCTCTTATCACTGGCCAAATGTTGTATACGCATACCTCAGAGATATTGCAAGTTTGGTTCCAGACAACTGCAATAAATCGAAGAGTGCAATAAAGTGAGTCACACAAGTTTTTTGGCTTCCCAGTGCATAAAAAAGTTATACTATACTGTGTCTATTAATTGTGCAACAGCATTCTTTCTAAAAATGTACATACCTTAATTAAAACATCATCTATTACATGTGCAATAGTATTATGTCTAAAAAATATACCTACCTCAATTAAAAAATCCTGTATTGCTAAAGATTGTTAACCATCATCTGAACCTTCAGAAAGTCATAATCTTTTTGCTGGTAGAGAGTCTGGCCTCAATGTTGATGGCTGCTGACTGATGAGGGTAGTTGGATGTGGCAATTTCTTAAAATAAGACAACAATGAAGTTTGCTGCATCGATTGACTTTTCATGAGTGATTTCTCTGTAGCTTGCCATGCTATTTAATATTTTATCCATGAACTTCTTTCAAATTTGGAGTCAATTCTTTTGACCTCTGCTGCTTATTTATCAACTAAGTTTATGAAATATTCTAAATTCTTTGTGTGTCTATTTGTGACCACATGGACTATAGCCCACCAGGCTCCTCTGTCCCTTAGATTTTCCAGGCAAGAATACTAGAGTGGGGTTGCCATTTCCTGTTATTTCAATAATATTCACTGCGTTTTCACCAGGAGTACATTCCATCTTTGTTCATCCAGAAGAAGCAACTCCTCATTCATCAAAGTTTTATTATGAGATTGCAGCACTTTAGTTGCATTTTCAGGCTTCACTTCTAATTCTACTTCTCTTGCCATTTCCACCATATCTGTAGTTGTTTCCTCCATTGATGTCTTGAACCCTTCAAAGTCATCCATGAAGTTTGGAATCAGCTTCTTCCAAACTCTTGTTAATATTGCTATTTTGATCTCTTCTCATGAATCAAAAATGTTCCTAATGACATCTAGAATGGTGAATCCTTTCTAGTAGGTTTTCAATTTACTTTGACCATATCCACCAGAGAAATCACAGTTTATGGTGGCTATAGCGGTATGGAGTGTTATTTCTTAAATAATAATACCTGAAAGCCAATATGATTCCTTGATCCAAGGACTACAGAATGGGTGCTGTGTTCAGTTCAGTCCAGTTCAGTTCAGTCACTCAGTCATGTCCGACGCTTTGCGACACCATGAACCACAGCATGCCAGGCCTCCCTGTCCATCACCAACTCCTGGAGTTCACTCAAACTCATGTCCATCGAGTCAGTGATGCCATCTAACCATCTCATCCTCGGTCATCCCCTTCTCCTCCTGCCCCCAATCCCTCCCAGCATCAGGGTCTTTTCCAATGAGTCAACTCTTCACATGAGGTGGCCAAAGTGTTGGAGTTTCAGCTTCAGCTTCAGTCCTTCCAAAGAACACCCAGGTCTGATCTCCTTTAGGATGGACTGGTTGGATCTCTTTGAAGTCCAAGGGATTCTCAAGAGTCTTCTCCAACACCACAGTTCAAAAACATCAATTCTTTGGCTCTCAGCTTTCTTCACAGTCCAAATCTCACATCCATACATGACCACCGGAAAAACCATAGCCTTGACTAGATGGACCTTTGTTGGCAAAGTAAAGTCTCTGCTTTTGAATATGCTATCTAGGTTGGTCATAACTTAACTTCCAAAGAGCAAGTGACTTTTAATTTCATGGCTGCAGTCACAATCTGCAGTGATTTTGAACCCCCCCAAAATAAAGTCTGACACTGTTTCCACTGTTTCCCCATCTATTTCCCATTAAGTGATGGAACCAGATGCCATGATCTTAGCTTTCTGAATGTTGAGCTTTAAGCCAACTTTCTAACTCTCTTCTTTCACTTTCATCAAGAGGGTTTTTAGGTCCTCTTCACTTTCTGCCATAAGGGTGGTGTCATCTGCATATCTGAGGTTATTTATATTTCTCCCGGCAATCTTGATTCCAGCCTGTGCTTTTTCTTCCAGCCCAGCGTTTCTCATGATGTACTCTGTATATAAGCTAAATAAGCAGGGTGACAGTATACAGCCTTGATGTACTCCTTTTCCTATTTGGAACCAGTCTGTTTTCCATGTCCTGTTCTAACTGTTGCTTCCTGACCTGCATATAGGTTTCTCAAGAGGCAGGTCAGGTGGTCTGGTATTGCCATCTCTTTCAGAATTTTCCACAGTTTATTGTGATCCACACAGTCAAAGGCTTTGGCATAGTCAATAAAGCAGAAATAGATGTTTTTCTGGAACTTTCTTGCTTTTTCCATGATCCATCGGATGTTGGCAATTTGATCTCTTGTTCCTGTGCCTTTTCTAAAACCAGCTTGAACATCTGGAAGTTCATCATTTACATATTGCTGAAGCCTGGCTTGGAGAATTTTGAGCATTACTTTACTAGCGTGTGAGATGAGTGCAATTGTGCGGTAGTTTGAGCATTCTTTGGCATTGCCTTTCTTTGGAATTGGAATGAAAACTGACCTTTTCCAGTCCTGTGGTCACTGCTGAGTTTTCCAAATTTGCTGGCGTATTGAGTGTAGCACTTTCACACCATCATCTTTCCGGATTTGAAATAGCTCAACTGGAATTCCATCACCTCCACTAGCTTTATTCATAGTAATGCTTTCTAGGGCCTACTTGACTTCACATTCCAGGCTGTCTGGCTCTAGGTGCTGTGTTAGCAGGCATGAAAGCAAACTTAATCACATTTTGCATCTCCATCAGAGCTTTTGGATGGCCCGGTGAATGTCAATGACCAGTAATATTTTGAAAGATACCTTTTTATCTAAGCTGTAATTCTTGACAGTGGGCTTAAAATACTCAGCAAATTATGTTGTAAATAGATGTGAACTCATCTAGGCTTTGGGGATGCATTTATAGAGCTCAGGTGGAGTGGATTTAGCATAATTCCTAAGAGCCCTAGGATTTTCCCAGTGGTAAGTGAACATTGGCTTCAACTTCAAGTCACCAGCTGAATTAATGTCTAACAAGAAACTCAGCCTGTCCTTTGAAACTTTGAAGCCAGGCATTGACTTCTCCTCTCTAGCTATGAGATTTACAGGTAGAGTCTCCTTTGAATATCAGGTGGTTTCATCTCCACTGAAAACTCATTGTGTAGTGTGGCCACTTTCATTTACCATCTTAGCTAGATCTCCTGGATAACTTGCTACAGCTTCTATATTACCATTTGCCGCTTCACCATGCACTTTGATGCTTTGTGCGTGGCTTCTTCCCTTAAACCACATGAGCCAACCTCTGCTCACTTCAAACTTTTCTTCTGCAGCTTCTTCACTTCTCTCAGCCTTCACAGAGTTGGAGAGAGTTAGGGCCTTCCTCTGGATTATGCATTCCTTTGGTTTAAAGGAATGTTGTGGCTTCTGGCTCTTCTATCCAGTCCATTAAACGTTCTCCACGTCAGCAGTAAGACTGCTTTGCTTTCTTATTGTTTGTTTTGTTCTCTGAAGTAACACTTATAACTTCCTTCAATTGCTTTGCCTTTGCACTCACAGCTTAGCTGTTTAGTATAAGAGGCCTAGCTTTCAGCCCATCATGGCTTTCTACATGCCTTGCTCACTAAGCTTAACCCTTTCTAGCTTTTGATTTAAAGTGAGAGACATGTGACTCTTCCTTTCACTTGAACACTTAAAGGCCACTGTAGGGTTATTAGCTAGCTTAACTTCAATACTGTTGTGTCTCAGGGCATAAGGAAGACCAGGGAGAGGGAGGGAGATTGGGCAATAGCTTACCGATGGATCAGTCAGAACTTACACCATGATTCTCAAGTTCATTGTCTTATCTGGGCACAGTTTGTGGTGCCCTAAAATAATTACAATAGTAACATTAAAGCTCAGTCACAGATCACCATAACATGTATAATAACAATGAAAAAGTTTGAAATATTATGAAAATTACCAAAATGTGGGGTAGAGATGGGAAGTGAGCAAAAGCTTTGGGAAAAAAGGTGCCAATAGACTTGCTCAATTTACAGTTCCACAAGCCTTTAATCTGGAAAAAAAAAAAAAAGCAATATCTGTGAGTAATGATAAAGTGAAACACAATAAATAAGATCTGGTTTTACTTTGTGTTTTATGATTCAATATTTTGTTTCCATCATAGGTGTGACCAACCTCAACTCATGCCCAGCACCTAGAATGGTGCCCTAAACACAAGTTCGCTGTTCAGTCACTGTCTGTCTGACTGTTTGAGATCCCATGGGCTGTAGCATGCCAGGCTCCATGGATTCTCCAGGCAAGGATACTAGAGTGGTCTGCCATTTCCTTCTCCAGGAGATCTTCCTGACCCCAGGAGCAAACCTGCATTTTCTGCATGGGCAGGCTCTTTCTTTACTGCTGAGCCACCAGGGAAGCCCAAACATGGGTTATGATAATGCTTATTAATAGTTTCGAATGACCTTCTTATTAGGACAAAATTTCTGTTTCTGTCCCATCTGTATGGACTGACTGGGAAAAGGGGTTTGGGGGTGTGAAATATAAAGAAATAGGAACAAAGCCCCAGTGGATTGATAGTTCAGTTCAGTCACTTAGTCATGTCCAACTCTTTGTGACCCCATGGACTATAGCATGCCAGGCTTCCCTGTCCATCACCAACTCTCAGAGCTTGCTCAAACTCAAGTCCATCGAGTTGGTGATGCCATCCAACCTTCAAGGTAACTCAAATCTTTGAATGCAGAATTGAGCATATTAACAAATAATAGTATTGCCTCTGAGTTGCTGAAATAATTCCTCATATCTTGCCTGCTGAACAGCAGCGCATTTTCATGCAGCACAGCTGTTTGGTGTGAGAGAGGATAGGTCCTGGAGGATGGAAGCTTCCCATTCTTCACTGCTTTGAGGGCCTGGTGCTGCAGGACACTATTATTTTAGCATGATAGATTTACTGAAAGTTATAACAATTTTATCTTCCATAGCATTTCTATAAGGAAGTTGATAAAATACATACATACAGTCATAGATTCGCGTGTATAATTTTTCACTAGAAAGTCTTTGGTTACCCACCGAGGTGCTGAAATTTTAAATATTAGAATAACCATAGAAACTAAGAGATAATAGAATATGAGAGTGAAATGATCACAATAAATATCGAATATTTGTATTGTCTATGATAGTGAATAGGGTGCTGTTTCTCCTTGAAACTTGGTCACTCACATAAAAGGTTAACATAGCCAGTGGTATTTAATACAGGTTAGTGGTATGGTGAGTTATGAGAACAAAGGTCTGACTTTGCCATTTGTACAGTAGGCCCAATGATGGATATTCAGAATATCTTGTATCTCATCATTCTGTAATACCACTATCATTTTTATCATAAAAGAATTATGTTACTCTATATATGAAAAATGCATTCTTGAACCACCGTGAATTAGTTTTTAATGTACTGTGACCTTGGATTGCCCTGGGATATTAATGCTAAATGATTACTTCTGAATGCTTTTTGAATAGCTGCATAGTGCAATTAAATGTGCAATACATCATGGATGACATTGCTAAACGCCTCTTCTGGTCAAGGAACCCAAAGAGGTCTAGGGAATGATGGTAATTCTGCCCTGCTGAGGATGGGAAAGAAAATAATCTCTTGTTAGTACTGAAATAAGTACAGACAGAAATAGATGATAACCTTTTCCTGGGGTTAGTCAATGAGAAATAAATTTTTGATTAAGAACTATAAAGGAAAATGATTTTTGATCACTGCCAAAGTAGTGTCCCATTATATCTGCCAAGTGCCCAAGGTGAATAATTGTCATTAGTCTTTCTGAGTGATGAGTTGCCAAACAGTATGTGTGGATATGTATATGGGCATGCCTCTGTGTGTGTGTGTGTGTGTGTGTGTGTGTGCACCTGCATGTATATGTGTGTAAAGGTGTAGATAAAGGAATAAAGAATTTGGTTCATATTCCAGCCCTTTTTTGAGAATGGCTTCTATTGAATTACAGTTTGTCTCAGTGTAGAACCTCATAAATCTTATACTTAATCAAATCTCTTTTCATTCAATTATTGGGCCTGGGGCAACAGTGACAGATGAAAGGGTGTTGTGGAAGGGCCAAGTTGCAGTAGAGGGCCTTTAACTTATTGGTCAGTGGTTTAAATCCAACCTTGTTGGCCAGTGGCTGAAAGCGATGTACAGTCCTGCTGATCATGAGCTGGTGGCCAGAGCCTAGTTGTTAGCTGAGTAATAGTCTTTGGAAAAGCCCCGAACCCAGCCAGAGCTAGACTTACTTGTCTAGCAGATGATATTTATCTTTAGGTGAGGGAGCTACTCTTGAAAAGGCTGCTTAAAAAGGGCCCATCACTAATGCCGTTGGGTGAGCAATTTGTGGATTTCAGTCTCTGAGCTAGCAACAGGGGGAACCTACAACTAATGGAGAACTCAGTTTCTCTTTCACTGGAGCTATTTTAAAAATAAAGCATTAAAAAGGGTTTTGGTTCTGTTTTGTGAAAATGAGCTGCAACTGTGCAAGTTAGTTCAACTTCAGAACTCAGCCCTACTGGGTCCAGTCTCTCCATGGCCTCAAGCAAGATCTACTGGAGGCGCTGAATCAATACTGAAATGTTCCAGTGATTGTCTCCAAGTGATTCCCTGGGTGTTACAACTTTTGGGAGTCCAGAGACGGAAACCACATTTCCCAACCCCAACTCCCTGGCCCTACAATTGTAGGCCTTGCTCACTGTTAGGAAAATACAATCTTGTATTTTAAATGCTAGTGTTTTGGGGTAATTACACCAGCTTAGATGTAGTAATTTTTCTTTTCTAGAATGAAACTGATGTAAATTAGATGCAAACATATTAATGCTCCCATCTCAATTGATTGACTTCTTGGGTGAGCTTGTTAGGACATTTCTATGAGTATACATGCACAGCGACTATTCTAGAGTTCAGTATTCTATTGCTGTTTATGCATAGAGATTTGCATTTTATAATTATTTATTTGTTTGTATATTTACCATGTGTTTCCCCGGTGGACTGACATTTCCAGAAGGCAAGGATTTTGTTTTGTGTTTTTTTAGGTACCTTCTATCTCATAAGTGCGTGCTACATAATACAATAATACATACTCAATAAACAGTTGTAGGATAAATGAATGAATGAATGAAAATCCACTTATTAGGAACATATTTACTTGCCTGTGTGAATGGAGAAAGGGGTCTAGGAAGAGGAAAAGAGTAGGAGAATAATTTTATAACTAATCAAGTTGTGAGTATGGGAACTTAATCACAAAAGATACAACATTCCTGTAAAGGATTCAAAACTCCTCAGTGAGGCAGAGTGGAATAAGAAACGCCTTGGTGCTTCCTTGCTGGTTTTGCTGTTCACTAGCTATAAGCTAATTCTCTCCTTAAATGTGTTTGAGAAGCTTTATTTCCTTCATACTTTAGAGTAGGGAACCGTCTCCATTTCGGTTCACACTCTCACAATTTCTCACCTGGGTTTCCGAGAGAGTTTTAGAATTCACTTCCCTGATCCAAGATCTGCCAGTCCCCCTTTCAGATCCCCACTTCCTGGAGCTGCCAGGGGAATCTTTGCAAAATGCAAATCTGATCCTACCACACCCCCGCTTAAAAGCTCTCAATTGCATCTGATTGCCTTTAGGATAAAATCCAAACTTTCAGTGTGGCTTACAAGGCCTTTCTTGATCTTCCGCTTCTCTTTGGCTCCCCTTGCAGGCCTCACTCCTTCTGTCCAAACATGTCAGCTCCCCCAAGCCTGGCTGCCCCCCTGCTCTGTGCAGATGACAGTAGCTTACTTCCCTTTGTCTGATTAACTCCGCTCCTTCCTTCAGCACTGAGTTAGGTTTCCACTTCTTCCAGGAAGTGTGTCTTGAGACCACTCCTCCTCCCTCCCATGGCCAACTCCCCCCAGACATCTTTCTCTCCTGCTCCATTACTCTGCGGTAGCCCAGAGTACGCAGATACGTCTCTTGTGATTGAGGGCCTAGGGTCTCAGCTTTCGCCTGTGCTTCAGTACCTGCAGGTACTCTTGTCTTCTGTCTCTGATTCCCTGGTGCTCATGGAACTTACACAGAGTAGATGCTTCATGAGTGTGTGTTGAGAGAATCAATGTCCTATTCACCCCCTGGTGGCACTTCAGTTGGCGGCTGTTGACAGACTCTGAAGTGTGTAGGGATCGAGGGTCAAGTGTAAAGGAGAGAATGAGGGAAGGACAGCTGATCTGCTGAGGTCAACTGATTAGTTAGTTGTCAAGTCTTTGTTTTACTTAGTATCAAGTCTAAAGCCAAGCAAAACAAAAAAGCCACTAGAAGAAAAGTGTGTGTAAGTCGCTCAGTTGTGTCTGACTCTTTGTGACCCCATGGACTACACAGTCCATGGAATTCTCTAGGCCAGAATACTGGAATGGTAGCCTTTCCCTTCTCCAGGGGATCTTCCCAACCCAGGGATCAAACCCAGGTTTCCCGCATTGCAGATGGATTCTTTACCAGCCGAGCCACAAGAAAAGGTGAACGTTTTTTGGCTGGGCTACTGCTGATGTGACCTCGAATGATTTAAATGATCTCTACTTACTGTGAAATCCCATATTTCTCTTACAGATCAGACCTTATATTGTGGTTACATATGCTCTCAGTTTGTTGCAGCAGTCAGCTTACATTAAATTATGCTGTGTAACAAACAACCTCAACATCTTCTTGGCTTACAACAACAATGTCTGACGTTTTGCTTGTGTTACATTTCCATCATGAGTTGTCATGACTCTGCTTCTTGTCAGAACCCAGGCTAACGGAGAATAAGCCTGACTTCTCTCTGGGATATTATTGGGCTCATGGCAGAGGAAAAAGGGAAATCAAAGCAAAGTACACATCTAGTTTCAAAAAAATAAAAATATAATTGACATCAGTTTCAGGCAAATGACATAGTGATTTGATATATACACAATATTATGAAATGATCACTGCAATTAGTCTAATTAATAACCATCCTCACATATTACAAAATACAAATTTACCAATTTTTTTTCTTTTGATGAGAACTTTTAGGATTTTTCTCTCTTAGCAACTTTCAAATATATCATACGGTCTTATTATCTATAGTCATCAAGCTATACATTACATCTCCAGGGCTTATTTATTTTAAAATTGCAATTTTGTACGTTTTAGCCACGCTCCCTACCTCCTACTTCTGGAACCCGAAAATTTGTTCACTGTATCACTTTGTTTGTTTTTAGATTCCGCATACAAGTGAGATCACATCTGGCTTAATTCTTCTGCCTGGAAACACTGCCTTTGCCTGCCTTTCCTTAGCCAAAGCAAGATGTAAGTGGAGATGTATTATACTACCATGGGAAGGAGGGGCATCAAATACTGAGAATAGGAATGCAGTTTTTCATACTCTCCCAATGAACTGTAAACTCTTGGAGGGCAGGAGCTTTTGTGTTCTCTGACTTACAAACTTGGAAACTTGCCAAAGCATATTGCTTGTTTTTTTTTTTTTTTAAATAAAGAGCAGAGGTGGTATGCTTCAGAAATAGTGAAGATTTATTTGGAATACCTCTCTCTTTAGTCATTAATTACATTTCAGTTTGTGTGATACCAATTATTTAAAAGGCCTACTTTTTAAATGAAATATTAAATGATTGACATGACTTTGAATATGCTAATCAGTTGCTTGCGATAGAATTCTACATCATTGACAAGGTATGTCCCATTTCCCCAACTAGTCTTAACCAGTGCTTGACCCTAGTTCTCCATTACTTCCTCCGTAACAAATCCCACAGCTTGTACTTAAGGCCCTGTGATCTGGAACTGAGAGACATTGCTAACTTTACTGCTGGCTAGTCATCTGTCCCCTGTGGCTCAGGTAGTAAAGAATCTGCCTGCCAATGCAGGAGATGCAGGAGATGTGGGTTTGATCCCTGGGTTGGGAAGATCCCCTGGAGAAGGAAATGGCAACCTGCTCCAGTATTCTTGCCTAGAAAACTCCATGGAGAGAGGATCCCGGCAGGCTATAGTCCTTGGGGTTGCAAAGAGTTGGCCGTGACTGAGCACACACACACACCATGTCCAGGTACAAAGAGCCGCCCCTTCCCTATGTGTGTTCCATGCTTTCCCACCTCTGCTCTGGTTGTTCACTCTGCCTAGGATGACTTGGTCCCATCAGCAGGAGTCTAGGTCCTCATTAAGCTGGAAGCCTCAACTCAAAGCCAAAATGGGGCTCAGTCCCTGAGTTGAATCTCAGCACAGAGATAACTTGATCTTCAGACACACTTTTCAGAAAATCCGGTTCTTTCCCTGTTTTAATTTTCTGTTGTCAGTGTAACAAATCGCCATAAACACAGTAATTTGAAATGACACAACTTTACTCTCCTATCGTGGAGATCAGGAGTCTGAAATGGGTCTTATCTGGCTAAAATCAGGATGGTAGCAGGGCTTGGTCTTTCTAAAATCAAGAAGGCTCCAGGGGAGAATCTTCTTCACTTCTCCTACTTTGAGAAGCTGCTGGCGTTCATTGGCTCCTCACAGCTCTCTAATCTCTGCTCCTGTGGTCATGTCACCTTCTCTTCCACTGTAGTCAAACTGCCTCTGTGCTCCTCTTATAAAGACGTTGCGATTACATATAGGGCCCACTCCAATAATCCAGGATATTTCCCTCTGGCAAAACCCTTATATGTAATCATATCCATCAAGTCCTCCCCTCTTTGCCATGTAAAATAGCATTCACAGGTTCCAGGACATCTTTGAGGCAGCATTATTCAGCCTACCACATGTTGCCTTTCAAAAGCTTTTCTGTATCCAGACTGTTATATTGACTTTATGAAAACAAAGGAAAAGTACTGGCTTTCCCAGAAGGGAAAAATAAGGCATTTCAAAAGGTTATCGATGAGGAGATGGGGGGTAGGTTGGGAATATTCTGATTTTACCTTTAGAAAAGTGTGACTCATGCAGGTTGGCTACCACAGCAGTTTGCTCCTTTCATTGTGTGAATTTGGATTTGTTTCAACACTCACATCCAAGGGGCACAAATCCATTCATGTGATGTTGAGGTATGAGAAGCATCACAGGACTCATCTGGCACGAAACAGACCTGCCAGCACTTAATGGTCTAATCAGGTATTTATACAGTCCCTCCCCCATACCAGCTGTGGTCACCTGTAATCCCAGGGGACTAGGATCATGCTGCAAACCTAGTAAATTACCGTTCAAAGTGGAGGTGATTCTTCATCTGCTTGAAATTAGAAGTGGAAAAATTCATCTCCAACTTCTTAACAATTATTGCATCTTTCCTTCTAACCCTGGGAAGACAATAGCTTAACCCTGGGTAGAGAATAGCTTAAACCTTAATTCTGATGGTTCTGAATTTTATGAGTTTCATTAAAACCCCAGAGAGTCATTTAATTTTATGGGGTTCAATGCTAATATTCAAATGCATTTCTTCTGCAATAGATTTTTACCTTGTATTATAGAGATTGAGCTCCCATTTTTAACACATATGTTCTTAGCACTTATGCTAATTTCACTGCTTATCTTTAAAATTGGCATATCATTGTTATTGTTATTATTATTATTGTTATTATTATTATTGTGTATTGACCAAGTTGAATGCCTCATTCTCAAGGGACTGCTGTCAGAGTTATATAATATGCGAACAATGGGTGAATGTTGTTCATTTTAAATGTGAAATTATAAATCAATTACAGTGGTGGCTAAAACCCCTTCATGACATGCCACAATTTACTTCCAATGACATTTAAACCTATCTCACATGCTGAACAATCTGTAATAAATTATGATTTTTTTTTTTGCTTCTGAAATGAAGCTATAATTATGACAGTTGAATTCTTGTTCTGGGAAATAAGGTGGCATTTAATTCCTTGAGAACAAATGACACTCACAAAAGAACAGTTAATTATTCTCAGCTGCAAAGGAAGGGAGGAGGGGAGAGAAAAATTATGAAAAAGAACATGGTAGCATTTTATGTGAAGTATCTATTAACTAATCCTTAACTAAGGCTAAACTACAATTGAACTTCTGGGCTACCCCTGAGCCCAGGTAACACTTTTTGTTATTTCGGTTCTCAGTAAAACCCAAACAAGAAGAATTAGCAATCTGAAACTTTCTCTGTTTCCTGTACATGATAATAGAAATAGCCACACAATCAGCCTTGGTTCCACAAATGCGGGTCTACATTCTAACCCAGTTAAATCAGACCCAGGGGGTGGCGTGGTGTTAGTTTTCAATTATAGCCATTCTAATTCAGGTCTTTAACTGTGGCAGTCATTCCATCCATATTGCAAATAAAGGGAAAGGGAAGCATTGCACCCCCAGAATTTGTTGTATTTTGTTTGTTTCTAGTTTAAACAGCAACTGTTTTTCATTGGCTTTTCTCCGCTGGCCCTTTCCTGTTCATTCTGGCAAGAAGCCCCAGTGGCAATTGAATATGCCAGCAAACAGGAGGCTGCTCTTCGGTGCTACCCTGACACCATCAGCTGTGATGTTAGCAGCCTGCTATTAGAGATGCCTCTTTCTTTGACTTCCCTTTCTTCCTGGGGAGGAACAGATACTCTAGAGAAGGGCTCTGCTGAGTGGAATTCCCCATTTTGACTGCAATTAGGGATTGTGACTTGATTGATTTGGGGGCTCTCTGAAATGTAGCAGGATCAACACAGTTGCACACAAAACAAGGCATAATCCACTGGGTTAAATTAACGTTAAATCAGAGATGATTGGATTAATTGCTATTACATTTTATCTTCTCTGCACATGTGCTGTTGGCAGGCTTTCAGAGCCTTTTTAAAATTAGCTTAGAACTGGATGAAAATGGTACAGGTGCAAATGATTTGTGCACTGGGTCTTTCAAGTACACAGTGGGCTCATAAGAAGGTGCATTTTTTTCCAAATCTTATTTTGGATGTGATTTACGAAAAACTGCACCGAGAATAAACTTGGCATTGCTTTACAAAAGCTATAGATGTGTTAAATGGCAAAAGGACCCTGTTGGCTAGAATATGACTTGGAAAATGGATCTCCTGCCTGTTGTGGCCTTGGCACTATCCCTCCGTTCAGTTTGCTTCCCTTACAGGCTTTTCTGTGCTCGTGGGAGTCTGTAGGGTCCTGGAGACGAATGCGTCAGAGCCCTTAGTATGGCATCTGATCCTCTGGAATGTATTCTTCAAAACCTACATCCCTTCGACAAATACTAAAGGTGGAAGTGGACATGATGGTTGTTAACAGGATGAATCTGTTTAACAGAGACAGTGTGGAACGATCAGGTCAGGGGTAACAAGGCAAAGATAATCAAAGCCTGGTATCTTTTATGAACTCCTTTGCACATCAGTCAGTAGCTCAGGCTCACTGCCAGGCTGATGGTCTGAAAACCTGCTGAGCCACTGGGAGGAAAGTTTATTTTTCATACTTTAGGAAATGGGGTGAGTCAACAGTTTCTTTTCAAGACTGCTGTGTGCATAGCCCTACACACAGGTACTGTGGAGTAGACAAAGGCTTCGTTCAGGGGTGGTCGTATTTTGGATCAATGCAAGTGAGAAGGTGCGAGAATGGTGTTCCCCTTTCCTGGGCTCGTTTCCCTCTGCCAGCAACACCTGGCTCGTGAGAGTGAACAGTGGGCTTCACAGGCATTTCCCTGCCCAGGCACGCCTCCTTTCTGCGGGCCCTTTGCATCTCACGGGTTTGCCGTTGTCTAATCTCCCTGGCCTGAGCATCCTGGCTGCTTCTCTGGCCTTGCCTGGCTCCTTCCTGCTGCAGGCTCTGTTCAGACAGGATAACTTCTTCCCATGCCCTGGCTGCTCAGACCCGTCCCTGCTTGGCCCCTGTCTCTCAGCCTCCCTTGTTACCCTTCACAGACACTAGTTCCCAGTCTCTACTCCAGGCTGTGGAGCAATTTCCCCAAAAGAGGGCATTTTGATCCATCCAAATGCAACAACAATAGGGAAGTGGAGTCTCAAGATTATTTCAGCTTATTAAAAATATATCTCATCTTTTTATGTATTACTTTGAAAGGTAGCATAGTTGCCATTGTGTTCACATGATGCCAAGAGGTACACTGAAAAGAGAGTTTCCTTCTCATCCATGACGTCTGGTGTCCTCACTTCAGAGACAAGCACTGCTACTGGGCTTTATTTTTCACCTGTTCTTCCAGAAACATTATATGCATATAAAACATACATACATGTATCCTCCTCTTCAGTTTTACACCCAAATGAAATGATATGCATGGTTCTACATCTCTTGCTTAATGTTTGTTCAAGTCTGTGTTGAAGACAGTTCCATATCCATACCATTCTTTCTCAAGTGTCCGCAGTGTTCCTGGATGTATCATAATTTAGTGAACCTGTCATCTACTCATGGGCATTTAAGCTGTTTTCAGTTTTCTGCTTTCATAATGCTTGAACCTGATTGTTAATATACTTATGCATTATCAGTTCAGTTCAGTTCAGTCGCTCAGTCATGTCCGACTCTTTGCAACCCCATGAATTGCAGCACTCCAGGCCTCCCTGTCCATCACCAACTCCCGGAATTCATTCAAACTCATGTCCATCGAGTCGGTGATGCCATCCAGCCATCTCATCTTCTGTCGTCCCCTTCTCCTCCTGCCCCCCATCCCTCCCAGCATCAGGATCTTTTCCAATGAGTCAACTCTTCGCATGAGGTGGCCAAAGTACTGGAGCTTCAGCTTTCGCATCATTCCTTCCAAAGAACACCCAGGGCTGATCTCCTTCAGAATGGACTGGTTGGATCTCCTTGCAGTCCAAGGGACTCTCAAGAGTCTTCTCCAACACCACAGTTCAAAAGCATCAATTCTTCGGTGCTCAGCCTTCTTCACAGTCCAACTCTCACATCCATACATGACCACAGGAAAAACCATAGCCTTGACTAGATGGACCTTTGTTAGCAAAGTAAAGTCTCTGCTTTTGAATATACTGTCTAGGTTGGTCATAACTTTCCTTCCAAGGAGTAAGCGTCTTTTAATTTCACGGCTGCAATCACTATCTGCAGTGATTTTGGAGCCCCAAAAAACAAAGTCTGACACTGTTTCCACTGTTTCCCCATCTATTTCCCATGAAGTGATGGGACCAGATGCCATGGTGTTAGATTATGCATTATATCTACTTACAAATAAAATTCCTAGGAAAAAAATTAAGGCTATTATTACAAAACTTCAACCTCATTGTATGTGAAGTTATCACACTAAAGGAAAGGGCACAAAACACATGTGCAGCTCAGCGAATCTTCCTCAGTGGAAAGCCTGCATCACTACTCTTGGGGTCAAGAAACATTGTTGCCACCAGCTCAGAAAGCCCCTTCCTGGTCCCTTCCATTTCTCACCTGGTTCCCTCCTCCACCTCCTTATCCTCAATAATATAGGCTTTCTGGCCTTTGAACTCTATGTAATTGATTTATACAGTGCTATAGACAATGTGTGGAGAAGGCAACAGCAACCCACTCCAGTACTCTCACCTGGAAAATCCGATGGATGGAGGAGCCTGGTAGGCTGTAGTCCATGGGGTCGCAGAGTCGGACATGACTGAGCAACTTCACTTTAATTTTTCACTTTCATGCAGTGGAGAAGGAAATGGCAACCCACTCCGTTGTTCTTGCCTGGAGAATCCCAGGGACAGAGAAGCCTGGTGGGCTGCTGTTTATGAGGTTGCACAGAGCTGGACATGACTAAAGTGACTTAGGAGCAGCAGCAGCATAGACAATGTTTGTGTCCCTCCAGATCTGTAAGTTGAAACCTAATCCCCAGCGTGATGGTGTAGGAGGCAGATCCTCTGGGAGGTGACTAGGTCATATGGATGAAGCCCCTGGGAATGGGAACAGTGCCGTGATAAACGGGGCCAGAGGGAGCTCTCTCACTCCTCTGCCATTGGAGGACACAGTGAGAAGAAAGCCGTCTGGGGACCGGAAAGAGGAATCTGGCTCTGAATGTGTTAGCAACTTAATCTTGTACTTCCTGGCCTTTAGCACCTGGAAAATAAATGGTTTCCGTTTAAGCCACTCAGTCTAGGGTATTCTGCTATGGTAGCCTAAACAGGCTAAGACATAAAGTGTGCAGTTTTTGTGTCTGGCTTCTCTCATTATATTTTTGAGGGTTGTCTTTGTTGTTTCATGTAGCTGTAGATTGGTCATTTTTATTTGTGTGTATTATTCCATTGAATGAACACACTACAAATTATTTATCCATTCTGTTGGGGAACTTTGAGTTCTTTTCAAATTTGGCTAATTTAAATAGTGCTGCTGTGCATATACTACTACTAGGTATAAGCTCTGGGAATGGAATTGTTGGATGATGGGCTTTATATAAGTTCAACTTTAGCATATAATGAGAAGCTGTTTTTCAAATTTATATTCATAACAGCATGCATAAGAATGCCCATCGCTCTACATTCTTGCAACTGATCAATAATCATTCTTTTCTTATTTAGACATTCTGGTAATTGCATAGTGGCATATCCCTGGGGTTTTAGTTCACATTTTCCCAATTATAAAGAAGCTCAGTGTGTCTTCTTACATAGAAGTTCTCGTTGTGAAGTGCCTGTGATAGTCAAGGCTATGATTTTTCCAGTGGTCCTGTGTGGATGTGAGAGTTGGACTGTGAAGAAAGCTGAGCGCCAAAGAATTGATGCTTTTGAACTGTGGTGTTGGAGAAGACTCTTGAGAGTCCCTTGGACTGCAAGCAGATCCAACCAGTCCATTCTGAAGGAGATCAGCCCTGGGTGTTCTTTGGAAGGAATGATGCTAAAGCTGAAACTCCAGTACTTTGGCCACCTCATGCAAAGAGTTGACTCATTGGAAAAGACTCTGATGCTGGGAGGGATTGGGGGCAGGAGGAGAAGGAGATGACAGAGGATGAGATAGCTGGATGGCATCACTGACTCGATGGACAAGAGTTTGAGTGAACTCTGGGAGTTGGTGATGGACAGGGAGGTCTGGCGTGCTATGATTCATGGGGTCACGAAGAGTTGGACACGACTGAGGGACTGAACTGAACTGAACTGGACTGTGATAGTCTCTTGCCCACTTTTCTTTTGGACTGTAAGAACTCTCAGAGTATTTTATACACTTTTGCCTTTTGTTGGTTTTGTGGATACAAAACAAATATTTTGTTCCAATCTATGGTTTGCCTTTTCACTTTCTTAAAGTTGTATTTCAATGAAAATAGTTCCTAGTTTTAGTGTAGTCCAATCCAAAGAGTTTCCCTTTAGGGTGATTTTTCTATGCCTTTTTTTTTGTGTGTGTGTGTGTATGGCATGTGTATTGCTTAAAAAAATATACATTCTTAGTTCAATGTAGTGAAGATTTTTCTGTTATATTCTAAAGTGTTATTGTTTATCTTTATCTTCCGGGAATTGGTATTTCACTTGGCAGGAGGTTGAAGTCAAGTTTCCTTTTTCCCATGAAGATATCCAACCGACTCATCACTGTTTACTGAAAAGACTAGTCTTTTACGTCTGGCTGCATTGTTATGTTGTCATAAATCAAGTGACCACATATTTGTGGATCTATTTCTGGACTTTCCTTTTTATCCCATTGATCTTTGTAAAACTGTCACCAATACTGTGCTTCTTAAGATAGTAGTTTTATAATAATAAGTCCTGCTATCTAGTGGAGCAACTTGTTTTTCTTCAAGACAGCTTGCATTATCTTACCCACTTGCATTTCCCATATAATTTTAGAAAAGGCATGTCAGTTTCCTTAGAAATGAGTGTTAGGGTTTTAAATATGATTTCTTTGGCTTTATAGAAAATTTGATGGAGAACCAATATTTTTGTAATCTTGAGTCTTGCTGTCTCTCTTTATTACTGGAATCCTATGCTCATGAGCAAGATTGGCCCATAATTTTCCTTTCTTGTAATGGTTTTTTCAGGTTTTGGCATCATGATTGTGCTGGTCTCATAAAAATGAACTATTTTTATATTCCCAAATGGGCTTGTGTAGATTTGTAGTTATTTCTTCACCAATACAACTTGGATCTGGAGTTTTATTGGTAGGAAGATTTCTATTTACAGCTTTAACAAATTTGATAATTAGAGAACTATTTTTATTTTCCTATTTCTTAGGGTATTATCTAAGGATTTGTGCATTTCACTATATACATTTAAAGATTTATTAAAAATTAGAGGAAAGTATGGAGACTTCTGGTATACCTCTGCTTACTCACATGCATGGGCCTTTTCCACCTTCACTCGCCAGAATGGCACATTGATTATCAGGATGAACCTACACTGATGCATCATAGTCATCCAAGTCCATAGTCTACCTTAAGGCTCACCTTTGGTATACTCTGCATAGATTTGCACAAAAGTATGATGATATATATCCTCTGTTATAGTATCATAGAGATTATTTTTACCGACCTAAAAATACTCCTACTCTTCCTACTCATTTCTCCCATGCTCTTACTCTCTGGCAACCACTGATCTTTTTACAGTCTCTATATTTCACCTTTTGCAGAATGTCACATAGTTGGAATCATACAGTATGTAGACTTTTCAGGTTTGTCTCTTTCATTAAGTAAAATGCATTTAAGGTTTCCCAACTTCTTTTCATGGCTTGACAGCTCATTTCTTTTCAGCACTGAATAATATTCCACTGCCTGGATGTACCACAGTTTATCCATTCACCTATTGAAGGACATCTTGGTTGCTTCCAGATTTTGGCAATTATGAATAAAGCTGCTATAAACACCCATGTGTAGGTTTTTTTGTGTGGACATGTATTTTTCACTTCTTTGGATAAATATCAAGGAGCATCATTGCTGGATTGTGTGGTAAGAGTATGTTTACTTTTGTAAGAAACCGCCAAACTATCTTCCAAAGTGGCTGTACCACTTTGCATTCCCATAAACAACAAGAGAGTGTCCTCTTGCTCCAAATCCTTGCCAGCATTTGGTATTGGCAGCATTCCAGACTTGGGCCATCCTAAAAGATTTGTGTATGTGTGTGTGTTAGTCGCTCAATTATGTCCAACTCTTTGTGACCCCATGGACTATAGCCAACAGTCTCTTTCGTTCATGGAATTCTCCAGGCAAGAGTACTGGAGTGGGTAGCCATTCCCTTTCCCAGGGGAATCTTCCCAACCCAGGGATCGAACTCAGGTCTCCTATATTGCAGGCATATTCTTTACTTTCTGAGCCACCAGGTAAGTCCCATAATAGTATCTTATTTTTGTCTTAATTTGTATTTCCCTGGTGGCATATAATATGGAACATCTTGTTATACATTTATTTGCCATTCATATTATCTTCTTTGGTGAGGTGTTTGTTAAGATCTTTGGCCCATTTTTTTTATTTTGCTTATTTTCTTATTGTTGAGTTTTAATAATTCTTTGTATATTTTAGCTGACAAGGTATTTGTTTAACATCCTTTATCAGTTCTATTTTTTTGCAAGTATTTTCTCCCAATCTTTGGCTTGTCTTCCAGTCTCTTGAATTGTCTTCTGCAGAGAAGTTTTAAATTTTAATCAAGCCCAGCTTTTCAACTATTTCTTTCATGGGCCATGCATTTGGGGTTATATAAAAAAAGATGTCACTGGAGCCAAGGTCAGCTAGGTTTTCTCCTCTGTTATTTTCCATCAGTTTCATAGTTTGCATTTTATATTTTGACCTGTGATATATTTTGAGTTAAGCTTTGGAAAGAGAGGCTTGTGGCTAGATTCTTTTTGTTGTTGTTGTTGTGTGACTCTCTCATTGTTACAGCACCGTTTATCTCTTGAACAGATCATCCTTGCTCCACTGTATTATCTTTTTGCCCTTTGTAAAAAATCAGTTGTTGATTATATTTATGGGAGTCTATTTCTGGGCTCTCTATTTGGTTCCATTGATCTATTTGTGTATTATTTTGTCAATACCTCGCTCTTCATTATTATAGCTTTATAATGTTTTGAAGTTGGGTAGCATCAGTCTTCTAACTTTATTCTTCAGTACCATGTTGGCTATTCAGGGTCTTTTGCCTCTTCCTATAAGCTTTGGAATCAGTTTGTCAATAACCATAAAATGACCTTCTGGGATTTTGAATGTGATTGCACTGAATTAGTTGTCAAGAACTAACATTTTGACACTACTGAGTCACCCTATCAACGACATGAAATATCTCTTCATTTACTTTAGCTCTTTATTTCATCAGAGTTTTGTAGTTTTTCTATAAATCTTGAACATATTTTGTTAGATTTACACCTAAGCAGATGGGAATACCAGACCACCTGACCTGCCTCTTGAGAAATTTGTACGCAGGTCAGGAGGCAACAGTTAGAACTGGACATGGAACAATAGACTGGTTCCAAATAGGAAAAGGAGTACATCAAGGCTGTATATTGTCACCCTCTTATTTAACTTCTATGCAGAGTACATCATGAGAAACACTGGACTGGAAGAAGCACAAGCTGGAATCAAGATTGCCGGGAGAAATATCAACAACCTCAGATATGCAGATGACACCACCCTTCTGGCAGAAAGTGAAGAGGAACTAAAAAGCCTCTTGATGAAAGTGAAAGAAGAGAGTGACAAAGTTGGCTTAAAGCTCAACATTCAGAAAAGGAAGATGATGGCATCTGGTCCCATCACTTCATGGAAAATAGATGGGGAAAGAGTGGAAACAGTGTCAGACTTTATTTTTGGGGGCTCCAAAATCACTGCAGATGGTGACTGCAGCCATGAAATTAAAAGATGCTTACTCCTTGGAAGAAATTTTTGACCAACCTAGATAGCATGTTGAAGAGCAGAGACATTACTTTGCCAACAAAGGTCCGTCTAGTCAAGGCTATGGTTATTCCAGTGGTCATATATGGATGTGAGAGTTGGACTGTGAAGAAAGCTGAACGTCGAAGAATCGATGCTTTTGAACTGTGGTGTTGGAGAAGACTCTTGAGAGTCCCTTGGACTGCAAGCAGATCCAACCAGTCCATTCTGAAGGAGATTAGCCCTGGGATTTCTTTGGAAGGAATGACGCTAAAGCTGAAACTCCAGCACTTTGGCCACCTCATGCAAAGAGTTGACTCATTGGAAAAGACTCTGATGCTGGGAGGGATTGGGGGCAGGAGGAGAAGGGGACCACAGAGGATGAGATGGCTGGATGGCACCACTGACTCGATGGACGTGAGTCTGAGTGAACTCTGGGAGTTGGTGATAGACAGGGAGTCCTGGAGTGCTGCGATTCATGGGGTCACAAAGAGTTGGACACGACTGAGAGACTGAACTGAACTGAACTGATTCCATTTTGGGGGATGCTGATATAAAGGATATTGTGTTTTTGATTTCAAATTCCACTTGGTCACTATTGGTTTATGGGAAAGCAATTGCTTTTTGTATATTAACCTTGTATCCTGCAATCTTGTTATAATTGCTTATTTGTTGCTGAAGATTTTTTAAAAAAATTCTTTGAGACTTTTTTACATAAACAATCATGTCATTTGTGAACAAAGACAGTTTTTTTGTCTTTCTTCTCAATCTAAATGCCTTTCACTTAATTTTCTTGACTTAATGCATTAGCAAGAATTACCAATACAACTGTGAAAAGGACTGGTAAGCAGTTTGTTATAGTTTCAACAATATCTTCTTAAGATCTTTTTTACAATATCATCTTGTCATTTTGTTAATGTCTTGTAATGTTTCCTATTTCTAACCTAAATTGGTTATTTGTGTTTTCTCGCTCTCTTTTTTTAAAAAATCTGCATCATGGAGAGGTTTATCAAAAATACGGATTCGTATAATGTTACAACTTTGGGTTTTATCAGTCCTTTTATTTCATGTTTGTTTGTTCAGTCACCAAGAGGTGTCCGACTCTGCAACCCCAAGGACTGCCGCACACCACGCTTCCCTGTCCCTCACCATCTCCCAGAGTTTGCCCAAGTTCATGTCTATAGCATTGTGATGCCATCCAACCTTCTCATCCTCTGTCACCCTCTTCCCTTCTGCTTTTAATCTTTCCCAGCATCAGGGTCTTTCCCAACAAGTCAGCTGTTCACATCGGGTGGCCAAAGTGTTGGAACTTCAGCTTCAGTGTCAGTCCTTCCAATGAGTATGCTATTGCATATGTGTTTTCTATTATATCCACTTCTATCCTTCTCTTTCTGGTTTCTTTTCTTCAGGTTTACTTTGCTGTTCTATTACTAACTTCATGAGACAGATGTTTAGCTTTTTGATTTCATCTTTTCTTTTTTGTAAGGAATACCCTACATTTCCCTCTGAGAATGGGCCTAGGTGCAGTCTTTGATTATCATAAATTATTCAGATAATAAGTATGCTGATTAATTCACCTATAAATAGGAGATTTGTTTAGGGCTTTTTGTTGTTGTTAGTGATTTTTAAGTTTAACAGAATTGTAGTTATTAGAACATATTTTGGTCATTGCAATCCCTTGAAATTTGTTGTTTCCTTGATGAATCAGCATGATCAATTTTTAACAAGGCAGAGTAGCATGTGTATTCGGCAGTTGCTGGGTACTATTTTCTACAAGTCAATCGGTTACAAGTGTATTAATCATGTTGTTCAGATCTTCCAAATATTTCCTGATTTTTTTCTCTACTTCTATAATTTTTGCTGAGAAAATTGTGATTTTGTTTCTCTTTGCACTTATTGGCTTTTCCATTTCTCCTTGTAGTTCTGTTTATTTCTGTATCTTGAGATTGTGACATCAGGTAAAGACAAACTAGGAATGGGTTAAGATGACTGACATTTTCTTACAAAGTTTCCCTCTTTGCCTCTAGTTATGTGCTTTATCTATTTTGACACTAGCATAGCTTAATCAGCCTTTTTTGTATTAAACAATCATTAAGATGGCAGGTTGTGTGCAGCCGTAGTGGCGGTGGCAGTGGTGGAGTCTGCTGCACCCCAGCTTGGTACTCTCTCGGGGCTCCGTCGATGGGCTGGGGAGAGAGCCCTCACAGGCAGCCAGATACCCAGCGGGGCGATGCCAGCAGCCCGGGTCCCTCCCACCCTGGGGTGGCACAGGCACCCGGATCTGAAGTGCAAGATGGGAGGCAAGCTGACGTCTTGCGGGACAGAACAGGGAATCCCGAAGGGAAAAAGAGATCTAGGCGTTGCGGAGACCTCAGGGGAAGCCGGGGAACGAAGCCCAGGATGCTGCCAACAAGCCGGAAGACAAGGAAGGTGAGAAAGACACAGAGACGCAGAGGCGGCCAAGGAAGACGGCCCGACGGCGGAGCCAAAGCAGATGGAGGTGCGGAGGAGCCGGCGGCCACCTCGGGGCCTGGGTGCGGGGGGCGAGGCCCCCAAAGCTTTGGAGATCCAGGCGGCAGAGCCCGCGGCCCCCAGCCAGGCCCCCATCAGCTTCAGACTCAAAACCCAGCAGCACCGGGGCTGCCCTGTCCTCCTGGGAGACTCCGGCAGGCACAGAAGCCCAGTTCCACGCCCCGAGACCCTGGCAGCTAACTCTGATCAAACGGTAGCAGTGACAGAGTAACAAGGACAGCCCATGGAAAAAACAATGCTGCTTAACAGCCACCCGTCTCTCTGTGTGTGTCTCTGTCTCCCTTGTGTATGTCTCTCTCTCCTGTACTAACTTGTTTCAAATTGGAAGTAATGATATTGCACAGGAAAAAGGATGTGGTCTCATAAAGGGAGGGGGAGGGTGGGGAGAATGGAAATACCAACTTTGTGGGGAAGTATCTAATATACCTTCAGCCAACTCTACCAGTCAGTCCTGGATTTTAAAGATCAATATCTGAAAGCACATTACACCTTCTGTACCTGAATTGCTGTTATACGTGCATGTCCACCACTAAGATCTGAGCCTCTTTCTTGCAAGCGGACTTGGGAGTGATGCCTTTGATTCTGCCTGCAGGGCCTGTGCTGAGGCAAACGGATGTTTATGAAAGCAGTGTTTTCTGTGTTTTCTTTTTCATTTACAGCCTTTCTTATTTTGATGTTTTTTAATGTTGTGGATGAACGCTAGCTTTCAGACAGCTCTTGGTGGCCTGTCCACATGGGTCTTGATGCCAATACTCCATTCTTCCTCCCCAGGTCCTTTTGGGGGTAACAAGCATTCATCCTACACCTCCTTAGATTTCTCACTGCTAGTTAATGCATGTCCTTGGTTGGGTGTACCAGTAGTTCTGTTTACACGTTAGTGCAAATGAAAAAAAGCACATTCACTGCAGTTCCAGTTTTTCCTTCCATTCTGTGTCATAGACATCAACAAACCACACACTGGAAACTGGAAAAAGAATTTTAAAAAAGTACAATGGACGCATTGAAATGATATGCAATTGTATAAATGATACAACTGTAATACAGTGAAACAATTTAAAAAATTTAAAAGATTGCAGGTTGTATCTCTTCCATCCTTTTATTTCCAACTTTTTGTTTTTATTTTGAGATGTATTACTTACAATCAGTAAATATTAAATTTTACAAGTTCAATATGACCACTTTTGTCTTTTAATAGGAGCATATAATTACTGATATTTTGGGTTTAAATTTTCCTATTTTATATTCATTTTCAATTAACCTAACCTTCTTTATGTTCTTATTTTCCTTCTTTCTTCCATTGCTTTTTGGTAGATTTTTATTAATATCTTATCTTTGCCCTCCCCCCTCCAATCAAAATCAGGTTGGTCGCTACACAATTACTATTCTTTCAGTAGTTATCCTGAAGAATACAAGGTGCATCTTTAAATTATCAAAGACTATTATTGCTTGATTCTTTTATTCATTTTCATGACATAATGGTTTTGAAATACTTTAACTCCACTTTTGTGTTTTTCTCAAATTTTGTGCTTTTTTTGGTGTTGTATCTCAATTCCATACACTGCTCCTTTGACTTTCTGTGTTTCATCTTTATTATTTTCTTCTTATTTTCCTTTAAAACCAGAAAAACCCTTATCTTTACAGAACTTATATTCCTATTTGAGACTCAACATACAAATAAATAACTAAAATGTATAAATAACTAAAACCATCAGATGGTGATAAATATTTCAGAGAAAAACAAAGCAGAAAAGGAAAACATGGAAAGTTGGATAGCACGGTTGAAATTTTAAATGAGGTGATTAGGGAAGACCATCCCAGACAGTTGAGGTTTGAGCAAAGGTCTATAGGGATTGAGGGGCTAAGCCATGAAGACATGCATAGAAGAGTATTTGCAGACACAGAGAGCTGCAAATAAAAAACCCCTGAGGTAGAGCTGTAGTTGACATCTTCCAAGGTCAGTGAGGAGGCTGGGGTGGCTGGAGTTAAATGAGTGTGAAAGAGTAGAAGTGAGATACCCCACTATCAGGGAGGTAGTGAGGGTGTTTATAAACAGGTAACAGGTGGGAGTCAAGTGATTTCACTAGAGCTTTCATAGACAGAATTTTGGCTTATTATTATAATATAAAACCCAAGGTAACGAAGGCAATTGTATTTGAATGCAACATGCAATTGTTTAGCTTACAGTTTTAGAGGGTTTATTATATGCCAGGCACTGTATTGAGTTCCTTATGTGTAAGATTTTATTTCACACTCAGTTTTTAAGAAGAATGTAGATTCCACACAGGTTAAGTAATTTACCTAAGCTCACAACTTACATGCAAAAAAATCTGAGTCACATCCATGTGGTCTCTTAATTCTAATTCTGTGTTCCTCTGAGTTGTCACTGAGTGACTGAATAGTTACCAGTCATCTGGAGAGATCTAGCTCCGAATTCTGTGAATGAGTTTTCCTCCTTCCTTTTCGTTAAGTGCACAGGGCATTAGCGAACGATCCCAAGAGGCTCGATTCGTTTACCATGTGGGTCATTCTTGTTCTCTGTTTTTGCTGACATATGCTACACACTTAAATTGTGGGCCATTTTTTTTTTTTCCAGAAGTGCCTATTGCCAATCCACAAGGATGGAAAAAGATACCATAGGTGTTTATATACACATTAAACATCATTATTGAAAAAACATTGTGTCCCATAAAGGACATTGGTATGTGAGTTATTTTAACCGACTATATGATCTTTCAGCTACATCTGAGTGACCTGTTATGCTCCCTTTACACTTTATATGATGTAAAATACGAATTAAATGAATAGACTATACAAGAAAAACCTGTACTTGAAATAATCCAATGTTACATTTGTAATGTCACAAATGAGTAGCATATGCATTCTTTAGTCTATCAACTTTATCTTCATGCCTGATTAGCCCCCCTCAGAAGGAAGGATGCTGGCTAACTCAACCCCTGTGGAACAATCAGGAGGCTGTGTGATTCATTTTATTTTGTACACAGTCTGGCTAGAAAGCTGAAGATTTATTGATGCAATGTAAAATATTAGCTGGCAGGTAAAAATAAGCCTGTTAATGAATGTGATTAGAACAGCAGCTGGAATGAATTGCAGTGTTTGCAACATCAATGGAATTAATAGACCTTAAAATATTCAGGGAATCAATTAAAAGTCTTCTTCGGGATTCAAAAAACGTGTGTTCACGTGCTTAACTTTAAAATGAGCACCGGGAGAAGAAATGGCCAAACCTTCTGTCAGAAAAGCGTTTAAAGATTCTCAGGGCGTCCGGCTGTTTCTGGGTCCAGCCAGCTTCTGAAGGAAGCCCTGGTGGGCTGAGCAGCAGGCAGCTCAAAACGCAGGCTCCAGACAGTGCTTGCAAGAATTAAACAAGAGCAGCACGTGAGAGCAATTGAAATAGGTGTCCTGGCTGTACTCCCTGAGGTTCTGCAACCTCGTTAACCTTTGAGAAGAGCACAGCTTCCTGCCAGGATGAAAGAAGAAAAGAAGGTGATAGGTTCTTAAGCATATTCTCTAACGGTCACCCCAAAGACCTTGAAAAGTTTCAAGCCAGAAGTTTTAGGATGAATAGTCTTGTATAAGAGTCTTCGGGAGGAATTAATCGGACAGCATCATGTTCAAGCAATGGAACGTAGATATTATCTAGCATTCCCCAAACTAGATTCATTAACCTCTTCTCCCCCCACCAACAAACACATTAAATAGACTTTTTAGTTACACCTTTATGCCTTTACCTCTGGGGGAAAGCACTTATTGTCCATATAACTGTTCTATAATGCAAAGTTGAAAGTTTCTCTTCAATATAAAGTAGAAGCCCAAGATAATAAAGTGGGGGAGATTATTTAGTTCAGACTATGATGGTCTAAAACCCCATTTTAATTTTGGAAATATTCATGCCTTATTCCACGTCTAAGTCCAAAGGATACCTACTTGTTCATAGGTTATTCACATCCTGCATACTTTGTATGGTGTTTTCTTCTCATTGCATCAGTAGGAAGCTGGGTAGAGTCAGAAATCCTGCAGCCGTAAGGCCTGGTTTTGTGAAGATGACTTCGTCCTCTGGACCTGTGAAACTTCCTACCGGCTTCTTAGTGTCCATGGATCCAAGCTTTAATGTTAGCCTTAGACCCAAGCAGCCGGTGTCCTGCCTTGGCCCCACACAGGCTCATGACCATCTACTGGCTGCTCTTCCTGGGGACAGGAGTTTTTCACTCCTTTGGGTAAATACCAAGGGGCATGATTGCTGGATTGCGTTAAGAGTATGATTACTTTTATCAGAGGCTGAAAAACTACGTTCCAACGTGGCTGTACCACTTTGTGTTCCCACAAGCAACAGAGAGTGTTTCTCTTGCTCCAAATCTTGGCCAGAATTTTTTTTTTTTTTTTCAGGGAGATGGCTGTGGGGATGTGCCTACTCAGTGCTAGACTTCTGTTCTAGACTATGCTCGGGGAAGCGGAACCCCCACATTCCTGCTTAAATCCATGAGCTGGCTTTTAGGGTCACAGTGTGTTCTCACAGGAGTGGACTGTGAAGTGTTGGGTGCACGTATCTGTAAATCTAAGGGGTAGATGGTGGGTGGCTGTTTATGGAGGGAGATTGCACGTGGTGGGTGAATGGAGTTTAGACACGAGGATGCAACCGGGTCCATGGAGGACAGGGGGAGAATCGAGGCTGGCCACAGTCTTAGGGAGTCCCTATTTGTGCTGTGTGCCCCAGGCCCCTCAGGCCCTGCCAAGCAGCTGCAGCCAGCCATGGTCATAACCATATGAGGAGCTGAGCTGTCTGTGCCCTGGGTAACCAGAAAGGACCCTGAAGGCACGCTTTGCCTTCTCATCAATTTTCTCTAGTTCTTTTCTTGGGTAACTGAAGCACCCACTTGAAATTTTACTGCTGCGATGATCAGAAGCCATAGGGGTAATCTGCTTGTTTGACCGTCCCTCTGGTCTCCGCAGCTTGGTTCTTATTTTTGCGTCTCCTATGTCTCCCCTATTTGAAGGTATGCGACTTCACCGGCAGAGTCTCACTCCATGATCCAGCCACTGTACTTCCGCTCATCCCTGTCACCATCCATACAGGTTTTTTCTCACAGTATCACTCCCTCTGATCATCCACTTTGGCCTCACAAGAGGCTTCTATTATCTTTGCCTTGGTCTAATCCACAGTTTGCAGTGGTGAAATTTTCAGGTGGAAGGGGAGTGTGGTGTAGTCCTACTGTGGGGAGCAGAAGGAAGAGGAAGGGGGAGAAAGCACTGTGCATATTTAGCAATGGATACCTTGAAACCACCGGCTATTGAGGCTACATATTCTTCTACTATTACTACTAAGTTGCTTCAGTCGTGTCCAACTCTATGTGACCCCAGAGACGGCAGCCCACGAGGATCCCCCGTCCCTGGGATTCTCCAGGCAAGAACACTGGAGTGGGGTGCCATTGCCTTCTCCACATATTCTTCTAGGGTAGACCCATAAAAAGAAAAATGCATTCTCTTTGAAGAGCACTAAGGAGAACAAATTTTTTTTTTCAGATAAAAAAATGAAGAATTAACATGTAAATCTCTTAGTCAAGAGCTCAGATGCTGATCTGAGGACAGGAGGGATATGTAGGTATCCATAGAAGGTAGGTTTAAATCCCACTGATTCAGGAAAAATAAAAGACAAGTTGGGACCAAGAAAGTACATGCATCATTGAGAGGTGAAAAGAGCACACTGAACTGTCACCAGGGAGGAGGACTTAATTTGGGCTTTCATCAGCCACTACCTGTGGGATTTTGAACACTTTACTTTCACCTTCAGGTTCCTCATTTGTAAACGTAGCATATCTGCCTTGATACCGTGCAAGGTGGTTGTGAAAAATGAAGTGAGACATTGACCATGAAAATGCTTTGTCTGCTGGCATGTACTATACATACGTGGGGGCTCCAAGCTCTCTGCCACATTCGGATATGTCTGAGACCTAGACCCTGTCAAGGCTCGTAAACCTAGCTTGTGTTTTTCCCACAAGCTGCTATGCTTGGTCATAAAAGCTTGTTGGCAAAATGAAAATAATATAGATAATATTCTGCTTCTGTTGCACAATCCCTTATTTCATTTTTTGTTTTGTTTTATAAATAGAAATATGCATGTTATGATGAGCCAACAAGATCATACCAAGGATCTCCCAAATAGACCCTTACCTGGGAAGGAAAGCTGTCTTCCCCAAGGAGGCCTAATTCTATGAGACATCAGTGATTTAAGAATTAGAGCAACTTGGCCATTATCCAGCTCTGACGGACCTTGGGCATCATATTATCTAGCTTATTGGAAGCTAGTTTCCTCGGCTATGAAATTAATACATTACCATAATTTCTAAAATCTCTTTCATCTCTGATTTCTGATTCTAAGTCTACCATACACATACTCAGTTTTTTTCTTTTTAAAATGAATGCTGCTGCTGCTGCTAAGTTGCTTCAGTCATGCCTGACTGTGTGACCACGTAGATGGCAGAGCCCACCAGGCTCCACCGTCCCTGGGATTCTCCAGGCAAGAACACTGGACTGGGTTGCCATTTCCTTCTCCAATGCATGAAAGTGAAAATTGGAAGTGAAATTGCTCCATCGTGTCTGACTCTTCACAACCCCATGGACTGCAGAGTACCAGGCTCCTCCATCCATGGGATTCTCTAGGCAAGAGTACTGGGGTGGATTGCCATGGCCTTCTGCAAAATGATGAATAAGCAAACGCAAAGCCAACCAGAACCTAACTCATCAGAATCATTAACTGATTAATTAAATATTTTATTTGTTCAACAATTGTTTCTTGAATGTCCTCTTCATGGCGGTTCTAGGTGCTGGGACACCCGGGAAAATAAGAGACACACGACCCAGGCTCTCATGGTGCTCACTGCCTAGCAGGAAGGAAAACAAAGAAGTGGATAGTGAATAAGGAAAGTGCTGAACAGAGACATGTGCTATAAAATCGGAAATTTTACGTTCACCAACTAACTCTACCTCCTTCCTCCCATAAATCCCAAGATTTCTGATGAAGTAATACCTTTTAAGTAGACTTAGAGCATTTGGTTTGCCTGTATGGTGACAAAAAGAGAAAATAAATGGAAAAGGGTTTAGGGAATTCTGAATCTTTGAGATTTGTAACTCTTTCCATTTGGAGAGCAGGAAATCTAGACCCCAAATGAACTTGGGCTTAGATACAGCATCAAATAGGTGAGATCTCTCGATGGGGAAAACACGGACCCACATAGTCATCGAGCCAGCATGGGTCACAATCTAGGCAGACTTTGGCATCTTAGTTGAATCTATTGATAGGAAAAAGATCCCAAATGTGATGGAAATAATTTGAAAGCTTGCAAAGCCTTATCAGTAGTCACTATATATTTGCAATTAAAAAAAGAGAGAGGGAGAGAAAGCCATCAACTTAGTGATAAAACACAAAGCTGAAAACTTAAAAATAGGTAAGAAATAGTTTTGAATTTAATTGAGCATCAGCACTAGAGAAATTGGTCAAACCAGAACATATGACCTGCAGTTAGAGAAAAGTCTTTGTGGGTGTTTTAAAGCTCAGTGGTCGAAGTGCTGGCCCCTTATTACACCATATTTCTTGTCTAAATAGATGGCTTTCTTTTCCCTTGATTTAGCGAATGCTACACTTGTGCTTGACAGTCATGACCACAGTCATTTTATTTGACACATAAGTGGAACAAAGTAAGAAGGGAGAAAAGAGTAGGAAAATTTTCTGAAGAGAGGAGCGTATGTGGACACTTGAGAAAGAAGTCCTGACAGCAAGTAGATAAGCAGGTCCTGGAGACGTGGCACACAGCACCATGACCGCAGACCAGAGCAGCATATTATAAACATCCAGCTCAGGAAGGGACTGGATGCTGACTATTCCTACCACAAATTAGAAATGACCATTATTTTGTGAGTGGAGATGTTCACTAAAGCTATAAGGGCAATCATACTGCAATGCAGAAATGTATCAAATTAACGTGTTGCACACTTTAAACTCACATGATGTTCAGTTCAGTTCAGTTGCTCAGTCGTGTCTGACTCTTTGCAACCCCATGGATCGCAGCATGCCAGGCCTCCCTGTCCATCACCAACTCCCGGAGTTCACTCAGACTCACGTCCATCGAGTCAGTGGTGCCATCCAGCCATCTCATCCTCTGTCGTCCCCTTTTCCTCCTGCCCCCAATCTCTCCCAGCATCAGAGTCTTTTCCAATGAGTCAACTCTTCGCATGAGGTGGCCAAAGTACTGGAGTTTCAGCTTTAGCATCATTCCTTCCAAAGAAATCCCAGGGCTGATCTCCTTCAGAATGGACTGGTTGTACCTC
The DNA here is from genome assembly GCF_023091745.1 of Budorcas taxicolor. NCBI lineage: Eukaryota > Metazoa > Chordata > Mammalia > Artiodactyla > Bovidae > Budorcas > Budorcas taxicolor. Next base: position 83,887,404 of record NC_068923.1, read on the forward strand.
CTTGCAGTCTAAGGGACTCTTAAGAGTCTTCTCCAACGCCACAGTTCAAAAACATCAATTCTTCAGCGCTCAGCTTTCTTCATAGTCCAACTCTCACATCCATACATGACCACAGGAAAAACCATAGCCTTGACTAGACAGACATTTGTTGGCCAAGTAATATCTCTGCTTTTGAATAGGCTATCTAGGTTGGTCATAACTTTCCTTCCAAGGAGTAAGCGTCTTTTAATTTCATGATGTTACCTGTTAACTATATTTCCATTAAGGAAAAGGAAGACCTGTTTCAAATTCACCCTGCTGTGAGGGGTGAAAGGCAAGAAACATAAGTGAGGTCGGTGGAAAGAGGGTATTTATCTCATGGCCAGCAAGGAAAAGGCAGAGACTGTAGCCAGGGTGGTGGAAAACAGTTGTGAGTAACGTCATGGGACTGGTGACAGACTGCAACCTGTGATTTATATTTGGGAATCTTTGTTAATCAGCTATCGGTGTGTTAAAATGCGCCTATTTTTGAACATTTACCTTGGATGTACCAGTGTTCTCAGCCAGGCTTGCGTCTTCTTTTAAGACAAGCTTAATACTCTTTTTCATTGTTCAGCACAGCTACTGTCAGAAGTGAATGACTGACTGACATTTTAGCACCAACTCCAATCTATCTTCCTCACTAAATGCTGAATTAGAGACTTTATGCACACAAAAAATATGAATTTCAAGAAATTACCTGAAGTGGTTAATGTGCTTAAAGGTCAATGAAATAAGGTGTGTTTTGGAAGAATATAATCTAAAGCATTAAAAAAATATAGATTTGAGAGTTCTTCTGCAAGTTTTACAGTCTAAAATGCAATACTTAGTTTCTGTGAGATTAACACACCCACAAAGGAAATTGTTACTTGTACTTTGACTGAGTTGTTTCTGAAGCCACTGTAACACCAAATCTATACTGAATAGAATATGCAAGGGCGACAGTGAAACTATAACTCAGCCTGGTGTGATTACGAGGTTTAAGTAGAAAACAAGATTCACGGAAAGTGTTTTGCAACAATGTCTCCTCCAAATAACAGAGTATTTACTGATTCACCAGGAAAACGCCAGTTTTCAAAAGGGCTGTGGATGTCACAAGCAATTAGTGTGTCTACGAAGGATCTTCTGCAATTCCGAAAGGAGACAGGAAAATGTTATATAGAATGTGACATGTAGGGGTCATTTCAAAAGTAATGGATACCGACACAGAGCTACAAACAATTTTAAGGTTTACACATCGCTCAAAGAAATTGGATTAGAGCCAGAGAAAAAGATGTTTTATATTACAGTTTCCAAAAAAAAGTCTTAAGGTCATTTGATACAAGACAGGATAATATCTACCGTCTTTTGAATTGGAATGTACATGAAGGCAAAGGGTTGTATGTCATTTCTGAGGTAAAATGTTACCATTTTGAGCACTTTCCTTTCCAAAAGACTTCATAGCAATAATAGCCTATACATATTAAAATAGTTTACAAGTGGCATGTAAATAAAGTATCTGAATCCTAGTGTTCAAAAGTCTTATCATCAGCTGAAAGAAATGCTCATTAGCTGTTTCATAGACTTTGTCTAAATTCTCAAACAGGAGCAGACTGCCATTTGCTTTTCTTATTAATAGAAACATAGTTTAGTGCTTTGACTCAGAGTTGGGATGTCTTTTGCACGCATTGGTTGGAGAGTGGTTGATCCTTTGAGAAGAGTTCTGATAGCCGTCATGAAAGTTACTTTTATTTCTGTGGGCCTTGAAGTGGTTTGAATGGTGGCCTTCAAATGTTCTTTGAATGGTGGCCTTCAAAAAGATATGCTTACATCCCAATTCCTGAGATTGACAGATGTTACCTTATTTTGGAAAAAGTGTCATCGTAAATGTAAATCAAGGACCTTGAGACAGAGGTTATTTTGGACTATGTGAGTGGACCCTAAATCCTTATGATGTTTTTTATGAGAGAAAGGCAGAGGGAGGTTTCAAACAGAAGAAAGGACACAGAGAACAAGGCACTGTGAAGACACAGAGGATGGTGGAATGATGTGGCCACAGGAAGTCAAGAAATGCCAGCAGCTGAAACTGGAAGCAGTAAGGAAGGATTCTTCCCCTGGAGCCTCCTGAGGGAGTAGGGCTGGGTGGAAACCTTGAGTTTGGACTTCTGGCCTACAAGAGTGTGAGAAAATAGTTTTTTATTGTCTTAAGCACCAGGTTTGTGGTATAGTTTATCTACAGTGGCCGCAGGAAACGAACACAGAAACCTTGACCTCCTATGCTTCCTGAATAGCAAAAAAAGACAAGGGTACCAAGCAGAGGGTTGTCCAACTTGCCCATCCTCCATGACGCATTCTGCACCCAGGTGAGGTCATAAACACACTGGGAGATGACAGAAAAGATAGAGCAAGGAGTTCTAAATTCCAAGTGTGAAGAAAGATAGAAATCATTTCTTACTTCAATACAGCTCCTTGTTTCCTTTCTACTTGCCTCCCCTCCACCTTTTCGGTCTTTGGAAGAGGAGGGCAGGTGAGACATAGGAAGAGGAAGGGACTAACAGGAAACTAGGAATAAGCTGAAAATAGTAAGGACTCTTTTCTGAGAAGAAAGTGCAATTATGGAAAGTAAAGAAACTGAAAGATAAACGTACAAAGAAACAAAGAGAACAGACACATAGGATAGATATAGATTAACACTGAGAGAATCATGTGACTTTTTTCAGCAATCTTAACATTTGACGAAGTAGGTAGATTATACCACCAAACTAGGAGATAGAATATTTCTATGTTTTGACAAAGTTGCTGAATTGTTGTTCAGTCGCTCAGTCATGTCCAGCTGTTTGCAACCCCAGGGACTGTAGCACGCCAGGCTTCCCTGTCCTTCACCATCTCCTGGAGCTTGCTCAAACTCCTGTCCATTGAGTCGGTGATGCCATCCAACCATCTCATCCTCTGCCGTCCTCTTCTCCTCCTGCCCTCAATCTTTCCCAGCATCAGGGTCTTTTCCAATGAAATGGCTCTTTGCATCAGATGTATCTAGTGGTGAAAGTAAAGTCTGATGCTGTGAAGAACAATACTGCATAGGAACGTGGAATGTTAGGTCCATGAATCAAGGCAAATTGGAAGCAGTCAAACAGGAGATGGTAAGAGTAAATGTCGATATTTTAGGAATCAGTGAACTCAAATGGACTGGAATGGGTGAATTTCATTCATATGACCACTATATCTACTACTGTGGGCAAGAATCCCTCAGAAGAAATGGAGTAGCCCTCATAGTCAACAAAAAGAGTCCGAAATGAAGTTCTTGGATCAGTCTCAGAAACAACTGAATGATCTTGGCAAACTCTGGAAATCTCACTTCCAAGACAAACCATAAAATATCAAAACAATCCAAGTCTATACCACAACCACTAATGCCGAGGAAGTTAAAGTTGAATGGTTCTATGAAGACCTACAAGACCTTCTAGAATTAACACCAAAAAAAAGATGTCTTCTTCATCATAGGGGACTGGAATGCAAAAGTAGGAGTTCAAGAGATACCTGGAATCACAGGCAAATTTGGCCTTGGCATACAAAATGAAGCAGGGCAAAGGCTAACAGAGTTTTGCCAAGATAACACACCGGTCACAGCAAACACCCTCTTCCAATGACACAAGTTGCTGAATAAAGAAACACAGAAGTGACTTGCATAGCATCATTTAACTTTCTAACGCTTAGAAACATTTTATGTTTTTATTTGGCTGTGCCAGGTTCTAGTTGCAACACGCAGAATCTTTTTAAGTACAACGTGCAAACTCTTAGTAGCAGCTTGTGTGATATAGTTCCTCAACCAGGGATGGAACTTGGGCTCCCTGCATTGGGAGCATGGAGCCTCAGCCACTGAACCACCAGGGAACTCTCATAACATCATTTAATTTTACACAGAATTTGGCGGGGCAGGGGCGTCTGGAACAGCTAGGAGCATATTGTTTTAGCTCTCACTGAAGTCAGAGACTTTGTTCTTGGTCTCTGGTTTCTTTTCTGTCTACCTCTCTCTTTTGCCCTGCCTTTGAAGCATGCTTCCTCAAATTTCCCTTAAAGGGGATAAATCTTCCTGATCTTATTTCTAGATCTCCTCAGTCAATTCAATTTAGGATGTTAGTTCAATAAATTAACTTCTCTCTTGACTAGTATGTTTTGGCTTTTGGCCCCTTGGCTTTAAATATTGGGCTTAAACACTGATGTTTCACTAGAAAACTTTGACTTCATATGAGCTTCATAAGGGGCTTCTCAGCTGGCACGAATGGTCAAGAACCCGCCTGCCAATGCAGGTAGACGTAAGAGACACAGCTTCGATTGGTGAGTTGGGAAGATCCCCTGGAGGAGGAAATGGCTACCCACTCCAGTGTTCTTGCCTGGAGAACCCCATAGACCGAGGAGCCTGGCAGGCCATTGTCCACGGAGTCACAAAGAGTCGGCCACAACCGAAATGACTTAGCACACAATGCACGTGCTTCATAAAATAGCAGTCCAGCCCTCTAACATCTAAAGTAGCGGAGGTCCCTCTCAGCGAAAAGAAATATACAACTAGACAACCCTGCAGGCTCACTCGGGCCAGCTCACATTCAGGTGCCACGCGGGAACTGGGAACGTCTGGGGTTACTCCAAGGTAACCGCTCAGACAGCTGCTACTTGTGAGGAAACTCTCGTCTTCCTTGGGTTAAGGAGAAGAAGGCAAAGTGAAGACAGATTTGACTTGCTTCAATGCAAACAGCTGTAGGAATAACTTGCTGAGCCAGCACACTGCAAACGGCTTTGGGGGACACCGCCATGTGGACCAGAGTTGCTTTGGAAGATGTCCACTCAAACAACTCAGCTGCTGGAGCCTCAACCTGGATCTTCCCGTCTTCCTGATCCGTCCACCATTATTCTTTCCTCGACTAGGTCTCCCTGCAGCCTTCTACTTTGACCAAGCCTAGACAATTAACAGTGATGTCATGCTCCTGGGACTTTGTCAGAGACATCTATCCCTTCATCCCTGCTTAACTGAGATCCTGGGCATTTCAAGGCCCCACCCAACCTGAGCCTTTCATAGTTACGGACTTCCTCCTCTCCAGGCAAGTCACACTGCTCGAGCCCCTTCTCTCATCTGTCCTGTTTCACAACTGATGATCTTTCTTTCTCCCACTGAACTGTAACTTCCCAGGGCCTTGTGTCTTGCTTGTCTTTGTATAGCTGACAGAGGACTTTTTCTCTTGTATCTGTTCAATAAACATCATCTAATGATTTAAAACAGCAACAACAACAAAAAACAGAAGGGGCTTCTAGAGAAAAGTGTGATTTGGACAGTCACAGAATAATTTTAAAACTTCCAGAGTTACTGGAGAACCTTGAAGGAATTGCCTGGAATGCCCAGAAATCAAGTAAACATTTGAGAATTAAGAAGGTAGTTCATCATCCATAATTAGATAGACCAAAAGTTTTGGACCTAGCTCAGAAGTGGCCTTGTGCAAGTTGCTGCAGATGGGAAAACCAAAGATCATTGCTGCCAAACTCTTGATAGCTTAGACTGTCTTGCTTGGATTGTGGCAACAGCCTCCTAACTGGTCTCTGTCCTTCATGTCTCCCCCAAACCACAGCCTTTACAAAGTAATATTTCTAAAGTGAAAAGGTGATACTGCCTTGATCCTGCTCTACGAATGATGTCCAGACACCATGGACTGGCATGCAGGCTCTTTTGTGACCTTTGTCCTCCTGCCTTTCCAGTCGTGTCTCAGCAGATTGTTTATAATCTTCTTTCAAATTCGTTGCTTCTCTGATTCCATGCTCCTTCACGTCTGTGTTTTTTGAGGGATTTTTTTTTTCCTGGTATTTTCTCCCTTTTTTCATCTTTCGATACAAATTCCTTTTTTTTTTTTTTGTAAATTAATCTATTTTAATTGGAGGCTAATTACATTACAATACTGTGGTAGTTTTTGCCATGAATCAGCCATGGGTGTACAAATGTCCCCCATCCTGAACCCCCCTCCTCCCTCTCTCCCCATCCTATCCCTCAGGGTTGTTCTTATTGTTTCAAATCCACTGAAGCAAATTCTTCAGGCTGAGTGTGCTCCAGGTGCAAATGTTATCCTAGCACCTCTCAGGACAGCATTTTCTGCACTCTGTCCTAGTAATTGATGTCTGTTGTTCTTTTTCCTAAAGAAAGTCAGGATCATGTCTCACTCATGAGTCTGGGGCTTTGGGAATCCCTACCACAGAGGAGCTATTTTAGGCAATGATGCCATTGAGGTTCCCCAGGAAGAGCCCACAGACTGAAGACAGCATCAGGCTGAGGATGGAGACCCAAGCAAGACTAGCTTTCACAGGGTCAACAGAGGAAAAGCACCCGCCCAAGGTGACTAAAAGGGAAGAGGAGAATCTGAGCAGGCTTAGAATCCAAGCGAGGAAAAACTTTCACATTGAAAAAGTTTTCAGTTGGGAGGAATATTGTAAAGAGATCGAAGAAATTAAACATGGAAAGGGACTCATTGGATTTGGTGTTTAGGAGCTCACTGGGTGGCCTTCACAGTAGATCACAAGGTCTTTGGCGAGGGATTAGAATGTACATGAAAAGTCACACCCAGTGACCTGCCTTGAGACTGTAGGATGTCTAATATACTTCTGTAATTAGGGTCAAAGTCCTGGCTCTCAGCACAAAGAGATACTTGGCAAAAGTTGACGTAAAGGAGGATACGTTTTTGGGCTTTGGATATAATTTTAATCCAAGCTCCTGCTGTACAGTATAATCGTACATACCCAATCAGATTCTCTAAGCCTCACCTGCTTGCCACTGAGACTGCGTGGTCCCCTGTGGGCCCGGGCACTCTTGCCACCTGAAGCTGGCCAGCTGCCTCCCTGGGGCCCCCGGCCAAGTTCAGGCGTGGATGCAGCTGGTCACTGACGTGCTGGGCTGGGCTTCCCCACCAGCCATCAAGCGAGCTGGGTGACCTGACTTGGAACCTGGGGAGGAAACTCCGAGTATGGTGAAGCTGAGAGGCGGAAGATGGGAAGGGGCTGAGCAGATAAATTGGCTCTCCTTCCTCTTGAAGAGATGGCGTTGAGCAGCTTTTCTGCACAGGCTGTCTGGAGACATCCTAGGGGGCTGAGTGACTGCACCTGCTGAGCCGCCAGCAGTGTCTTTGTGGCGTATGGTGAGGTGGTGGTCAGCGCAGGGACACCCTGTGGCTTCCCAAACCTGTCGCATCACAGTCCCCTCCCATTAACTCTTTACCACCTGGGGACCCACTTTTCAAATCAATTATGCCTCTTCAGGCTCTGTTTCCAGGCTGAGACATTTATCTTCCACATCTCTAAGGATGCTGGTGATTCTGGCAATACCAACAGCAAAACCCAGACTGTTCTAGTCTAGAGCTGAACTGTCCTTTCCAGGCCAGAGTACTAGAGTGGATTGCCATTTCCTACTCCAGGGGATCTTCCCAACCCAAGGATCGAACCCACGTCTCTTGTGTCTCCTGCTTTGGCAGGAGGATTCTTTACCACTATATCACCTGGAAAGCCACAGTGGAATACTACTCAGCCATAAAAAGGTAAAAATAATGCCATTTGCAGCAACATGGATGCAATCAGAGATTATCATAGTGAATACAGTAAGTCAGAGAGAGAAAGACAAATACCGTATGATATCATTTTCATGTGGAATCTAAAATATGGCAATTTGGGGTTTGTAGATGCAAAATATTATACTTAGAATGGATCAACAACAAGGTACTACTGTATACCACAGGGAACTCTATCTAATCTTCTGGGATAAATCATAATGGAAAAGAATATTTTTTAAAAAAAGAATGCATGTATGTTTAAAACTGAGTCACTTTGCTGTACAGCAAGGGTTGGCACGACATTGTAAATCAACTATATTTCAAAATACAAAAAGACCTGATTCTTTGAACTTGCATTACTTTCCAGTAGCAGGCAATCCACCTGTGGACCCGAGAGACAGGCCAAGGCCTTGGAAGGCCAGTAGCTGAGCATTAGGGAGTCAGACCATTTGGGTTACATGCATTTTATGTCAAAACACAGGTTTATAAGCCATGTATATTATAATTCACTGAACAAATTTAAATGGTAGTTGCAACAGAGGTAACCTCATTGGGTTATTAAAAGATATGTTTCTATAGCCTAGAAAGCTACATTCTAAATTTCAAAGCTAATTTCTGTCTTCTCCAGATCTAAACCATATGTGTCCTGAAACCATGTCCAAAGGGCTTTTTGGAGAATAGTTTGGTCTGTGTCGCATCTCCCAAGGTCCACTTTAAAACAGAATCAGCTGGGTAGTGACCAGTGCCGCTCTGGAGGAGAAACAAACAAGATCTAAAGCCAAAGTCCAAGATTGCCCTGAGAGTCCAGAAGTTCTCTGATTTGGGAATAATTTGAAACATTTTCGTGACCTTGATAAAAGCTATGGATTCTCTATCCAGAAAAACGCACACATAAACGTGTAAATAAAATGTCGCTTGCTTTTTTTTTTTTTTTAAGGAACCATGGACCTCAGGTTTCATAATATATCAAATCTAATTTTATAGTAATAAAAAGCTCTGACCTTTATTTAGCATTAGCGTCTTTCCTCCCAAAATGTGGAACCAGAGCCTGGGTCTCTTTCAAACTGGAGGCCAAAGCTTACGGCAGGCAAGGGTTTGACTGGCTCTTTTTTTCTTTCCACTGCACACTCGTTTATTCTCCCTGATCCTGCTAGATCTGGTTTCTGAGCTTGTAAGTGTTGGTAAAAACAAAGAAGAGAAAGGCCAACAGGAAAGACCCTATTGGCAGGTACTGCTGTGATCTGGCTTTAAGTTGATAATACTATTGCTCTTCCACTCCTTATAAGACGTAGCAGACTCCAGAAGAGTAACTGAGGTAATTTTGGGGCAGCAGATGCTGCTGGTAATTACTATCCCTGTGGTTGAGGTCGATGAACTTCGTAAAGAAAAGGAATCCTATTGATGTCTCTGGTTTGCTTGGACCATTGCCCTTAGTAATTCTGAACATTTGCTAATAGCACAATCTTTCTTTGAAAGAATGGGCATATTCCAACTTGACTTTCCCCATCATTAGCTTGGGATTCCCAGGTGGTGCAGTGGTAAAGAACCCACCTGCCAATGCAGGAGATGCAAGAGAATCACGAAGATCCCCTGAAACAGGAAATGTATTTTTGCTTGAAAAGTTCCATGGGCAGAGGAGCCTGGTGGGCTACAGTCCATGGGGTTGCGAAGAGTCGGACATGACTGAGCATGCCGCCCCATCATTAGCTTTGAAGATGCTAGTCAACTTCAGCTGGAAATTCTCTGTACATATTTTAGCTTGATATCTACTCTCTTTCTCTCTCTCTGTTTACACACACACATGCACACACACACTCCTCACTCTCTTTCTCTACATATACAATCCTTGACACAGCCTCTGGCTATGCTCTGTGTAATTAATGGAGCTGAGCAAACACAAGGAGTCAACACTTGTCACTTTGTACCTGTCTAGACGGATTGGGGGAGAAAGTTTAAAGAGTAGAAGGACTGTAGGCCTTGAGGCAAAAGAAACCACTTCCCCCGAATTGTCTTTACCCTTTACCAGTCATGAAACCTCGATGAGTCATTTATTATCTCAGTGGTTGGTTTTCTAATTAGAAAAAAATGAGCACAATAATAACCACTTCGTGGCCATATTGGATAATCAGGAATAATGGCTATATGGTGTCTGACCTTTGTAGGCACTCAGTGAATGATAGCTATGAAGGTTACTTTGAAAACATACCTCAAGTCCCTTTGGTGCAGATATTCACAAGTACAATATATCCACACCCCTTCTCAGCCTGTATCATATATTCAGCGTGGCCTCCAACACATTTACTACTTTGAGAAACAAAGCAATGCTAGAGCTGAGACTGTTTTTCGCTTGCACATGTGGTTTCTCATAGTTCTACATGTGTGGCTTGGTTCTTGGATTCTGCTCAGTTCATTATGCAACATCCTGATGTTCCCAAGATGCTGTGTTGGAGAGAGAGGTAGATTTAAAACAGACAGAAGGAACAGAGGCCGGCTCAGTGGTGGCGGCAGGAGATGAACTTGACCAGATGTTCCCCAACCTCCCACAGGCTGTGACTCACAGGTGGCCCCTGGTGCTGTGTGCAGGACCTTGGGAGATAACCTGTTCTCCCAGCTGAGTCCTCCATCATGGTTAGGTCAGAGCCCAGAATTATGAGCTCCTGGAGAGGGAGAGTACAGATGGAGAACATGTCAATTTTAGCTTTTGTGGGAGGATTAGGAAGGACCTTGAGGAATTGCCACCGCCATGACTTATTGGAGACATTATACTCCTGAACCCTGTCTCTTGTGCGGCTCCCCTCCACTGCTGACTTTTTCCCCTTCTGTCTCTGCACAATAACTGATTATGCCTATGGATTCAATCCTTACTCTTGACATCCTTCTCTATTGATATCTGTTGGAAGCTTCTTTTATCTTCCCTTCTGGATACATCTGAAATTCCACATGACCATGCATATTCCAGATTGATGGCAGAACTCAGAATGTGGTATTGCCTAACTCAGAGAGTTTGCAAATGGAAGTTGCCTTTGCTTTCTTCCCCTCAGTGATCTTGGTCTTGCATCAAATGAATTGTTCTTCTTGGGTGTGCCTTGTGATGCTGACAAAATGTCCTGGTATTGAACAATGTGTCTTGCCACACATTTCTGTATCCTTTGTCCAGGGAAAGGAAGAGAGAGAGAGAGAGAGAGAGAGAGAGAGAGAGAGAGAGAGAGAGAAGGAAAAAGATACAAAGGAACTTATTTATGAACAGAACCAGACTGACAAGCATAGAAAACAAATTTATGATTGCCAAATGGGGAAGGCGCTGTGGAAGTGATAAATCACAAATTTGGAATTAGCAGATACAAACTACTATATATAAAATAAAAAAACAAGGTCTTACTATCTAGCACAGGGGACTATGTTCAATATTGTGTAATGACCCACAATGGAAAAGAATATAAAAAATACATATATAGACATACTTTGCTGAACACCAGAAATTAACCCAACATTGTAAATCAACTATACTTCAATTAAAAAACTAAGAAGAAAATATTTAATGTGAGTTGCCTGTTTTTCAATGGAAAACAAATTAAATATTCTAAATTGCTCCTAGAATGAAAAAAGGCTCAGTTTGGGAACTAGAACTCACTTTCCACCAAATTCAGACACATCTCTAGAAGTGGTTCTGTTCCACTGCTAGCCTTTTCAGTGTATGGACTCCCCAGCCTCCATTCTAGCCTACAGCTGCTGGCAATTTTGCAATGAATCTCCCCTTTAATTAATCAATTGGGGTCCACATGGAGGAGGTCTGTATTTACTGTGTCAAAATTTGACAAAAGCATGCATGAAAGGGAATCAGGCATGCACAAAAAATCCAATTTCTTTTTTGACTGTATTCAAATAGCAATCAGAAAGCTGCACACAGGAAACACACAACTGCCTTTGCATAGACAATGAATGTGAATTTTTTTTTTTTCTAAAAAGAGGAGCATGATTGGTTACTAGAATAAACACAATGGTACTATAAGATCAAGAATAGAATAATATGTTTAGGGAAGAAAAACAAAGGTCATAAATCTAAGAACTGGAATAACTCAGAGTTGTTAGACAATGAGAACTATGGTGGAGGGGGGGCGGTTACCATTCTACACCAACATAAGCAGAAACACAAGCGGAAAATATGTCTTGAAGTGCCATTAACTCGGAATTGTTTTGCTGACAGTGAAGGACAGCTGGGGAGGAAGGGGGATTTGAAGCCCACTTCCTGGCGCTCTCTAAGGCATGTGTAATGTAGGAGAGTGAACATACTTATCTGAAACGGCAGCAGGGGTGGGGTGGCCTCATGTGAGAGCCATATTCCTGTGAAGATGGGCAAGGAGAGGGCTGCTCCATGATCAAGGTCAGCATAGAAGGGTGTTTAACAGGGGAAGGGCTCCCAGAAGGAGCAGCTACACCATGGAATGCATTTTGCTTTATTATTTGCTACATGCCACATGCCGATATATGTTGCAATATTTGTGTGTGCTAAGATGTATGTTGCCAATATGTGTGTATGTGTGTAAGTATGTATGTTTATATATATATATATGGTCTATAACCTTACGAGTTTATCAGTTTTAATAAAGAAGTAAAGTTTCCACAACTCAAAGCATCTGCAAAGGTTAGAAAATCTCTGTAACCAAGATACCTTTTTAAACCATAAATTGGCTGAATGAACCCAAACTGAAAAGGAAACTGAGTAAGATACAAGACTCTGTCTGGATAAATGAGTAAATGAGTGTCGTTCGTTTACACACACACACAAATATGACAAGTCTGGACAAAATGAAAGAAGGCAGTCGGAAATTGATGCGGTTGTGCAGAAGCGTCTATCTCGATTCCCAGGGCTCCGCAATAACCTGGTTTCTACTTTTTCTAACCCTGACCTCCAAGGTCAGACAGTGCCACTAACAGGGCCTCTCGGGCCGAGTTCCTGGAGGGAGGGTTAGGAGGAGAGAGAGGGCGATGACTCCCGCCAGGATGATCAGGGTACAGCCGGGGTGGGTGGGTTTTCTCTCTCTTTTTTTTCTCCCCGCCTCATCTACCGTTTCTCCCTTGTTAGAAATGACGCTGCTGACAGTGTTCTTTCTCGGCAGTTTGCACGCCCCAGAACGTGCTGAAGTCGTCTGGCAGCGCCCGAGAGGAGGGCAATCATCTTCGCAGACGCCCGTTCCCCGCACCTGCGCCTGCCTCCAGCGTGGAGTCGGTGGTCCCGGGCCAGGCTGCTCGCATCCCCCTGGGGAGCGGGCCCTGAGGGATGTGGGGTGAATGGGCCCACAATGAATGGGCCCCAATCCTTGCTGGGCCGTGTACGCTCAGTTCCGAATGTCCTGGGCTCCTGGGAGGGCCTGAAGGCTTCTGTGAAGAGTAACGGGCTCTGTCACGCAGAGAGATGAGAAAACAGACCATTTGGCCCTGTCTGGTAGAACCAGAGGTGAAGTCAAAACTGCAGAGTAGGAAGCAGCTGCCACGTGCGGGACTAACTTCTGTTTCTTGTGGACTAGTACCAGAAACATCACCAAAGGTTTATTCCAAATGAGGAGCAAAGTCACTGCTTGAAAGACAGTCCATCAAATGTGACAGGCAGTGACTGATGGACTGAGTCTTCTCTGCTCCGGGACACTGCGGACGGGTCGCCTAGGCCGGCTCCCAGGAGCTCCCAGGGGAAAATGTAGGAGACAAGCACTTATTTTCTGTTATGGAAAACAGATGCTCCAAGAATTAAGAGGAGGGTTTGCTAGCTGAGGGAGATGGAAAAGATGTCAGATGGGGAACGAAAGGTAGGGTCAGCTCAGAGGCAGAGAAAGAAGGATCACGAGAGAGCCTGGATTTTAAATTCTTCCAGCCCACATGGGATTTGTTGGAGTTAAGGAGACTTGTTAAGTCGGGAGCCTCCTTCGCCAAGACAGTGGGAAGGGGCAGGTTTGCAGGGGAGGAGGAGTTACCCTACCACTCGGGTTCCTGCCCGGCAGAGAGACTCAGAGAGTAGATACAGATATGAAAAGGCTGGAGAGGATGAGCTAGAGATGGAGGGAGGCATTAATGACTCTCCCAAAAGGGGAAATTAGATCTTGAAATTTCAAGAACTGAGACACTGTTGTTCTTAGAAAGCTTAAGAAAATGTTACACCAGTGTTTTAACAGGTGTGATTTCACCTGCTTAACAGCTGGAAAGAAGCCTGGAAAGGAGTCCCTGTCTTGGGCTGCGCCTTGCAGGAGAGGAGGTAAGGGAAATCAAAGAGCAAGTGAGGAAATGACTTCATGGTGAACAGCATCATATAGCCTTCCTTTTTGCTGTTGGGACTTTTTTTTTTTTTAACTATCTGTACACTGATTCGAATTATTTGGAATCTTTTTAAATGAGTCAGCTACTTTGTTGTCTTGTTGCAGCAAGGAATACTTTTCGCTGATGGAAATGCTAGTGAAGAGGCTGTAAGGTCTGGAGCTGCTACTGTTCTCTTAAGGAAATTCAATCCTTACGTCTCTGATAAAGTAACAAGCACCTGAAAGCACTTTTGGCAGATGGGAGGGCATTCGCAGCCCCCAGCTGCCATGTTGTACGTCTCCCCCTCCCACTGGCCTCCAATGAGCTGTCCTATCTGAAAGGTCCTCTTTTTGCTGCACACCACAGCTTTCTACTCCTCTCCATGCCCATGGCAACTGTCCGCACTAAAATGCCCCACGTCTTTCACCTGGCACTAGCGTTTCCTCTTTCACCCCAAACAGCATCATTTAAGCATTCATGTAAGAGTTGGGATTGCAATAATGCATGAGACACAGTCCCTGCTTTTAAGTTGCCCTTAGTCTAGTTAAAGGAGTAGGACAAGCAAGCTAATAAGGGAAGTATTATTTTAGTGCCAAGAAATGGAGAGGTTTTCAGTACACATCAGAGGGCCACCCAACCCAGGTAGGGGTTCAGGGGTGACTTTCTGGAGAAAGAGGGGTGCCACATTAGTTAAAGGAAGCAGGTGAAAAGGAAGGGACCCATACTGCAGCCTGCAGGTGTGGGTGAGCATGGTACATTGAGGAACTGTGAGAGTTTCTGAATAACATAGCCTCAGGAGAGCGCTAACAGGAAGACAGTAGCTGAGCAAGGAGACGGGAGGCGGCTGTGTTGGGTCTGTGTTACACTCATTTGTCATTGTCATTCATCTGTTCATGGTTTTGGGTATTTGCTATGCACAAAGCAAGAAACTAAGCACCATATCTTTAAGGGAGCTGAGAATAATTTCAAAAATTTGTTGATGAGGAAGATCACAGGTGAGGTGTTGGTTCTGGATGCAGAGAGGAGGACGTGGTTGATGCCTATATACTGACCAGCTTCCTTGTCTTGCCCCGGCTGTCCCCAGAGCTCATCTGCAGAGTGCAGCCTCTGTGATCCTGCAACTGCGTGACAGGTTATCTTTCCTCTTCCCTTATGAAAATATAACTGTGGGAAGGAGGGTGGAGCATTCAGTAGTCAGGAAATGAGTCAGGGACTGAGTAGAAGCAAGCTAGATGATTGAGCAATTTTCTTAAATGATATATGAAAGGAGAATCTTGAAAAGGAATAGGATTTGACTTGACTCCTTACTCAGAACTTATAAACATGCTGGGCGACGTGCACTCGGTGGACCATCAATGCATTAGGAGCTATAATCTAGTTGGGTTCTACAAAGTAACTCCAAGAGAAATGAAAAATGAGGGTGTTCGATTTCTGCAGAATCAATTTTTGAAAAAAAAAAAAAATGTAGTGAATAATGGATGCAATAGAATGGAATAACTGAATAATACAATGGGAAGGAATTAGGAGCCAAAAAGGGAAAAGAGTGTTCGAAGATAATCTGATCCATGGCAAAGGGTTGTAAACTACCCTTTTTAGCAATAAAGGTACTTGGCTGGGGAAAAGAATAAGAAAAATAAAAAATAATTTAAGATGAAAAAAAGAAGCATGTGAAATATTAAACACTTGGGCCATGCAAAATTGAAAAGATGGAGCAAAATTAAAATAATATATAAACTTTGACAGTTCCCACTTTTTTTAAAAGCCATGTTGCTTCAACCTGGCTCCAAAAGTACTGCTACCTTCCTGATGGCCCCCGCTCAAAGCCCCTTGGCGGAAATGCTGAGATCTGGTAGACTCTCCTTTCTCCGTCTCCTCAGGCAACTCAGAGTTACCCCTTCTCTCTGCATCCACCAGGCCAGCCACTCAGCTGGACGAATTCCTGCTCCTGTTCTTGGAATTCTGGGATAAGAGAGAGTGCCTGCTTCTGAGACAGCTGGCCAAGGTTCTGGAGATAAGACGATGAAGTGCGTTAATGGGTAATGCAGGCTCAAAAGAGTGTGATCCTCTTCTTCCGGACTCTCTGTTCTGGTGCCATCAAACTCCCTTTGCCTTTCGGTCTTTTCTCTCAAAGGATTTCTCTGTCTCAGCAGTCCTTGAAGGACAGCTCCCAGACCAGCTGTGTCTGCGTTACCTGGGGACTTATTGGTGGTGGAGGTTTAGTCGCGCAGTCGTGTCCGACTCTTGCGACCCCGTGGACTGTAGCCTGCCAGGCTCCTCTGTCCATGGGATTCTCCAGGCAAGAACACTGGAGCTCATTAAGAATGCAGATTTTCAAGTCCCACTCAGACCTACCCAACAAGAAGCTCATTCCGGGTGAGGCTTAGGAGTCTGTGTTATGGAGTTCTGACATAGGTGCTTCTGATGCTCATTCACCTGTGAGAAGCCCTGCTCTGTCTTCGGCCCAGCCTGTCCTGGCCCTTTCTATCCCCACCGAAGCCCACCCCAAAGTCCAGGGCTTGACACACATGCTCTTTCTTAATCCTCAAAACAACCCTACGAAATATGTCTTTGTCATTTGTCATTTGCTCAGAAGACAAACCTGAGACTCTATTTGGAGAAGGTGATATGTTAGGAAATAAGTGATATGTTAGGAAAGAGCTGAAATTTGAGTCTAATGTCTGGTCAATTCCCAAGTCTACCCTGCTTTCTCTACGTGTTGACATTTTCTCTGAGCTTCACAGCCTCTTTTGACTTTTCATTTTCCAATCAACGTTTTCTCCCTTTTTAAAGTCTCCCATGTCTACTTCAAAATACCTCTGTGCTTGTCTGCCCTTTACCTCCTCCTGCTTAGAGAGAGGGGAGGAGGCTGTTTTCTAAAGGCAAGTCTTCCAACCTATGCTCTTCATGGAAACTCTTCCTCCTCCCTTGTCTCTCTGCCGTTTCTTCTTCCCTCTGCTTTATTTTCTCTATGTTAGCCCTTCTGATCCTGTTCATCTCTTCCCCAAATTAGTTGTCTTTTTCCTCCTTTCATTTGTAACCATCAGACTCCCTTGTCTCCGCCCCCCCCCCCCCCCACTTTTTTTTTAATATTCTCTCACTGAGTATCTCACCCATTCCCAGGATTTCTTTTTGGATGAAATTCACATCTGTTTCCAGTCATGCTTCTTTCCCTTAATCCAGATCCGTGAATCAAGCTTCTTCCTGGACTTTGCATTCATCCTCAGCCCAATGTGCCTAAAACAGAGCTGATGGTCTTTCTCCAGATCTGCTCCCGATCTGCTTAGCGAGATCATTCTCTCCGCATTCTGTCAGGAGAGAAAATCTTGTGCTCAGCCTTCTCTTTCACACTGTTTATCTAGTCAGTCTTCTTTAAATGGTCTTCATATCCTGTCTTCTTACTTACATCTCCCAACCAGACTGCAAGCTCTTTGAGGGATGAACAGAATCTTATTCCCCTTATCTCTCTACATCTAGCTTATTGCTTTGCAGGTTAAAGGTGCTCAAAAATTATCAAGTGAATGTATAGAGAAATTAAAGGATTAAAAAGTGACACTTGTTATTCTCAGAGGAAGAGGAGAGAAATAGATCCTCTAAAGGTAAGTTAAAATAATTTATTGACAGCCAAGGTGACTGTTAAAATGCTTGCTGAATTATTAGTCCTGGAGAGCAAGAGGATGGAGACCTGAAAGACATATCAAATAATGAATCAAAGGGTGGTCCCTGTAGCCTTCTGTTAAGAGGCAGAGATATTTCAGCATCTTAAGAATCAAGTACTACAATCTTTTATGAGACTAGAAAATCATTGTAGGTCTCATAAATTTCCCTCTTCTTATTGTTCCAAAGGCTTAATTTAGGATGAGTCACTCCATAAATCTAGGCAAAGATGACTAATGATTATAATAACAATATCATAAATTATATAGTGTCTTTCCTTCAAAGGAAAACTGGATCTAATTTATTCTCACAGTGTTCCCTATTGGTTTCTAGGGCCCGGGATCATTATTGCTATTCTTCAGCTGGAAGGTATGGAAACTTGCCTTCCCATTTTTTCCTCATTGCCATTCCATACACTATGGCTGTATCCTTAGGCCTAGCCAAGTTTACTTCCAATTGGATTTCTACTGCTTCCTCACCTTCGTCAGTCGCCAAGACTTAGATGGGTTTTCTTTCCTTCTGTTTGTCATACCACATTCCCAAACAGATATAAGAACAGTATTATAGCTTATTAATTGCCTAACGTTGCCTAAGAAATTCACTGACTCGATGGACACGAATTTGGGTAAACTCCCGGAGTTGGTGATGGACAGGGAGGCCTGGCGTGCTGCAATTCATGGGGTCTCAAAGGGTCGGACACGACTGAGCGACTGAACTGAACTGAACTGAACAAGAGGGATATTAAGCACATATTTACTAAGTGATCTGGTTAAAGTCACAGGTTCAATAATACTTATAATAGTACTTGAGTCATTAGAGCATGAATCCATATCTTTTGATACTAAGTTTTATATTTGGCCCATAAATCTATTATTTTATAAAAAGTTAAGTGGAACTTTAGAACATTTTCCCTAGTAAACCCTAGTAATGAGTTAATCTTGAATAATTATCTTAGGAATATGATGGCAAAACATAATGCCTTGGATTTTTAGAATTATTTCTTTATGAATTCAATTTGCTTTGTGTATATTATTTTTAAATAACTTTATAAAATAGGAAAAGACATATTCTTTTCTTTCCCATCAGAGATGGAGTTGATAATACTTCATTCATCCATTCACTTGTTCTAAAACTATTTGTTGGTTTCCAGTTGTATGCTAGAGGTCTGCTAGGTGCTGAGTATGTAATGTGTTAGTCACTCAGTCGTGTCCGACTCTTGGTGACGCCATGGACTGTAGCTCGCCAGGCTCCTCTGTCCATGGGATTCTCCAGGCAAGAATACTGGAGAGGGTTGAAAATCCCTTCTCCAGGGGATCTTGCTGACCCAGGGATCAAACCCAGGTCTGTGGCATTGCAAGCAGATTCTTTACCATCTGAGCTACCAGGGAAGCCCAAGTATGTAATAATGGACAAATTAAATAGTCCTTTTCCTTGAGGAGCTTAGAATAAGATCCAGACATTAAGTGAAGAAACACATAAAATGATGCATACCTTCAGATTATGATATGTGTTATGAAGCAAAGAATTGAGAGGTATTCAAAAGGTCCCTTTGATAAAGAAAACTTTGCTGTGAGATGAAGAGCAGGAGTTAGGCTGAGTGTCATGTAGATGACTCAACATGTGTAAATGACTGGAATGCAGCTGAGACCCTGCAAGGCAGAGCGTGGACTGATGGTAGTGAGAGAGGAGGGAAGTGTCTCAGGAGGAGGCAGAGGAAGAGGCAGGAAGGGGCCCCGCCAGATAGGACATCATCTTATTGTTCATAGGAAGGGAAATCAATCCTGAATATTCACTGGAAGGACTGAGGCTGAAGCTGGGCCACTTGATTCGAAAAGCTGACTCATTGGGAGAGACCCTGATGCTGGAAAAAATTGAGGGCAGGAAGAAACAGGATAAGATGGTTAGATGGCTTTACTGACTCAACGGACATGAGTTTGAGCAAACTCTGGGAGATGGTGATGGACGAGGAAGCCTGGTGTGCTGCGGTCCATGGGTTGCAAAGAGCCAGATGTGACTAAACAACAACAAAGTGTTTGAGATGTTGTTTTAAGTGCAAAGGAAAACCACTGAAGGATTTTAAGCAGAAGAATAGGCAGAATCAAAATTTTATTTTAAAGGAGCCTTATGTTGCTTTGAGGACGCATAGATTAGAGAGGTGTGAGAGTGAAGGGCCAGGTAGGAAGCTCTCAAGTCGGTCTAGATGTGTACATTTCAGGGCAGTCACCAGAGCAGTGGGCAGATTTAAGCTATATTTTCAAGTCACTTGAGTAGAACTTAGTGGTGAATTGGAAGGAGCTGAGGTGAGCAATGTGGGAAAAGGAGGTGCTCTGTTACTGAGTCTCGAGGTTACAGCAAGAAGGAGCCTTGGATGCTATTGATTTCATGCCCCATTTCAGAGAAAACAGAATTGAGTTTCCATGAGGTGAGGTGATTTACCCACATAAGCCGTGAATTTATTATAGGTAAAGAAATAAGTGTTGTTCAAGGTTGAGAGGAATAGGCAGGGGAATTAAATAGAGTCTGTTTATATCTAATTCTTATCTCTAAGAAAAATACTTGGAACAACTATGATGAGAAATGTACCACTGATTTTATAAATATTTGCAAGGGGTCTGAGCATGTAGGAAAACGTTTCCAGTTCCTTTCCCTGAACTTCTAAGTGACTCATTGGTTGGGAGAGTGGTCTCCTCAAATGATACTAAGTCCTTGATATCAGCTTCCCTGGTGGCTCAGTGATAAAGAGTCCACCTATAATGCAGGAGATGATGGTTCGATTCTTGGGTGGGAAATATTCCCTGGAGGAGGGCATGGCAACCCACTCCAGTATTCTTGCCTAGAAAATCCCATGGATTGAGCAGCCTGGTGGGTTATAGTCCTGGGATTGCCAAGGGTCAGACACGACTGATGTGACTGAGGACAAGTACAAGTCCTTGATATTCAGCCCAGGTTTTCACTTGTTCGATGTCAGATGCTATATTTTATTTGAAATTATAATAGAAGCTAGTATTTCCTGATCTGCCCCTTGAAAGAAGACAGGGAGCTTTATTCTTTATGTGAGTTATGTTCATCAATGCAAATTTTAATTTTTGTGTTTCTTTCTTGCTAATGCAAAAAGAATTGACTGCTGAGAAGTGAGTCAGAATCCTTAGTCCTGCTTTGGTTGATGTAGCCTATTCTTGGAAAGTTTGACTATTTGTTAAAATAAATAGTAATTTTCAATGATCCTCTTTGGCAGCATGAGGCTCATATTCAGTGATAATCATAACTATTAATGTTTTAATAATAAAAGCTAAAACAAACTGAGCCATTTCCTATATGCCAGGCACTGTATCAAGACTGGTAACATACGCTATTTGCAAAGTCATACAGCTAATGTTGACAGAGCTGACATTCAAGCCCAAGTCTTTCTGACTATAGATCCCATGTCCAAACCCATTCACCTGTACATCCATTCATCCATTCAGTAAATGTCAAGCAACTGTGTGCTAGGACTGTTCCAGGAGCTGGGAATATTGCCAGGAAAATATGGACAAAAATCCCTGCTTTCATGAACTTATATTCTACTTGGGGGCAGAAATAGGTAACGTAACTAAGCAAAATAAATAAGTAAAGTATATAGGGTGTTAGAAAGCCATGAACGCTATGGAGAAAAATAAATGCAAGTGAAAGGAGGTGTTGAAAATTTACAAATTGAAGGGCTGGAGAGAGTGTTTCATTGAGAAGGTGATATTTGAGCAAGGTCTCCAAGGAGAAAAGGGCTGAGTTCCGTGGTTCTGGAGAAAAAGAGCATTCCAAGCAGAGCGAATAGCGGTGCAGGGCTCTCCCTTAGGAGTTGCCTGGCCTGTCTGGGCATGAGCTGGGAGGCCAGGGTAGTGGGAGGGGGTAGAGTAAGTTGTGGGGAGTAGATGCCATTAGTGATGCAAGGCCAAACTGTCCTGTGGGGTATTTCAAGCCAGGGTACGTTTTTGTTTTTTAAACTATATAAGATGTACAAAAGTCTTATATCAGACTTCTATTTGTCATGCTGTTACGAGGTTAGGTTTGTTCACATTTCACTGAATGTCTCTGAGAGGCTTCCAGTTCAAGAGGGCGGAGTAGAAGGCCCTGAGCTTATCTTCTTCTGTGAGAGCACTAGCTGTCCAACAACTAGCTGTTGAACAACCATTGGCAGGAGGGCACTGCTGCTGCTAAGGCACTTCAGTCACGTCCGACTCTGTGCGACTCCATAGATGGCAGCCCACCAGGCTCCCCCGTCCCTGGGATTCTCCAGGCAAGAACATTGGAGTGGGTTGCCATTTCCTTCTCCAATGCATGAAAGTGAAACGTGAAAGTCAAGTCGCTCAGTTGTGTCCGACTCTTAGTGACCCCATGGACTGCAGCCTACCAGGCTCCTC
The DNA here is from genome assembly GCF_023091745.1 of Budorcas taxicolor. Classification (NCBI taxonomy): domain Eukaryota; kingdom Metazoa; phylum Chordata; class Mammalia; order Artiodactyla; family Bovidae; genus Budorcas; species Budorcas taxicolor. The sequence continues at coordinate 83,909,308 of NC_068923.1, forward strand.
CATCCATGGGATTTTTCCAGGCAAGAGTACTGGAGTGGGGTGCCATCACCTTCTCTGAGGAGGGCACTGGGACCCACCAAAAAAAAGAGAACCCACGTCCAAAGAAAAAGAAGAAGTCACAGCGAGGCAGATGTCTCTGAGAATTGACAAACGACAATGACGCTGCTCCCTGGGCTTTTCTGGTCTCCTGGGAAAAGCTATGGTTTTTCCAGTGGTCACATATGGATGTGAGAGTTGGACCATAAAGAAAGCTGAGCACCAAAGAATTGATGCTTTTGAACTGTGGTGTTGGAGAAGACTCTTGAGTTCCTTGGACTACAAAGAGATTAAACCTAAATCCTAAAGGAAGTCAGTCCTGAATATTCATTGGAAGAACTGATGCTGAAGCTGAAACTCCAATACTTTGACCACCTGATGTGAAGAACAGACTCATTTGAAAAGACCCTGATGCTGGGAATGATTGAAGGCAGGAGGAGAAGGAGGAGATAGAGGATGAGATGGTTGGATGGCATCACAGACTCGATGGACATGAGTTTGAGTAAACTCTGGGAATTGGTGATAGACAGGGAGGCCTGGCATGCTGCGGTCCATGGGGTCGCAAAAGGTCAGACGTGACTGAGTGACTGAGCTCAACTGAGGAAGCAGGGCTGACGTAGGAAGTTAGTTGTGTGGCTAAAATTTTGGTAGCCAAGTGGAGGGTGGGTTTTATTCAACTTTGCAACTTGTCCGTCAATCCAATATTTATAGTGCTTTAGAGCAGTGTTTTTTAAACTCAAACGTGCACATCTGCTAGCCTGCTGATGTGAACAAGCAGATTCTGATTCATTATGTCCGGGGTGGAGAGCAGGAGCCTGCATCTCTGACAAGCTCCCAGGTAAAGTCAGCACTGCTTAGGTTTTGGTCCATACCTTGAGAAGCAGAACTTTTTAGAGTCTGCAGAGACTTTCCCATCCATCATCTCATTTTAATTTGGCTCTTCATCAAAACCCTGAGTTAATTGGTTCAAATATTATCATCTTCATTTACAAATGAAGAAATTGAAGCTCAGAGGGGGGTGAGATGACCTGGCAGAGGTCATATGGCCAAATGGTGGAGCCGTGACTTGAATTAGTTCCCTGGCTTCCAGACAACAGCTGCCCTTGATGGCTTTTAAGCTCTGATACATAAAAGCATGCTAATGAATATTTTTGGCTGGTGCTTGCGCACACACACACACACACACACATGTGCGAGGCCAGGGCTGGGGAGGGGTAGAGAGGGGAATGATATAGCCTCGCTGAAGCTGCAGCTGCTCAGAGGCCCGCCTTGGCAGCAGCCCCTGGAAATGAGCCAGTCATCGCGCCATGCCCTGGAAAAATGTCTTCCCATGTGCTTCTCTTCCGTGCAAGGCTGGCCCCCACCTCTGGCTGGGAACATTTTCTCTGCATGTACTTTACCCATGAGCTAAACTGCATGGACCTCTGAGGTAATCTGGTCCCACGCTCATGCCCAAGTCGCAGGGTTATTTACTGTCAAGCTGGAAAATACTGCTTTTCTCACCCAAGGAGAGCGCTGTTCTCAGAGCTGAAGCACATCGGTTCATACTGAGCTCCAGCTTTCGGGGATGAGCGGAAATCTTTGAAGCGTTTCCAACCAAATCTGTGGGGAGGTGAACAGATTTTTCAGCTGCAGGATTCCAGGTGAAGGAAGTGTGTCCCCCCACTTGTTTACAAAGCAGTGCAGCAGCTGTTCGGAGGCCCCCACTCCCCTGGACAGACAGGCATTTGGAAGCTGTATGGAGCCCTCCAGACAGTCTGTTTGGGCACCCCCAACCCCCCCCACCCTGCCCAGAGCCCTCATCACCATCAGCCACCGTCAGCACCAAGAGCTCAGTGCAGGAATGGCATGAGGGCCACGCCTGGCTTCTCGGATTCAGTTTCGTTGGGCTCTTTTTATTAATGTTAAAAAAACATCAGGCTGCCTCTCAAATATGATGCTTTGAGAAAAATGACTCACACCCTTTCTTGCCTCCTAAGCCCTACTGAGAAACTTTGCCTCAGAGACACGGGCATGAGTTTCTTAGCCGCTGCTGTGAGTAGCTCCATCCGTCTGCCTCTGCCCATGTGCCCACCCTTACAGACCCAGCCCCTGTCCCATGTCCTCTGCTGGATGCTTCTGGGACACATGCTGCACAGCGATGGCTTGCTTTCCTAATTCCTAGGACTCCAAGGGTTTTACTGCTACGGGACATCCATCCTGCACTGCCTTGGATGGTTCTAGTAATAATGGAGATGGCAACAGCTAGCCTCTACAGTATAATTCCCATTCATTCCACATCGTGCTAAGCACTTTGCATGAATTGTCCCATTCATGCTCAAAATGGACCTCGTCAGGTTGGTACTATCATCTCCATTGTAAGATGAGAAAACTAAGGTGTAGAGAAATTAGGACCGGAATTTGCCCAAGGTCATATAGCTCCTAAATCTGAGTCCAGACTAGAATTAGGTGTGTTTGGATACTTTTTATCTTTCAAATATGTAAAGATAATGCCACTTCTGTTATTATGCTGTTAACTCTCTCAGATGGACGTGTGTGAAGCTCGCTCAGTCGTGTCCGACTCTTTGCGATCCCATGGACTGTCGCCTACCATGCTCGTCCATCCGTGGGATTCTCCAGGCAAGAATACTGGAGTGGGTTGCCATTTCCTGAATAGCAGTCTTTAATAAACATCCCTGTATGTCAGCAACAGCTACTCTGAAGGCACTTCACCTTAATGCTACTACTTAATACTACTACTATTGTTAGCAATTACAGGGACGCAAATGAGGTTTAGTGTGAACTTCTCACCCCCTCATTCCAAGCTGGCACTTGGCACTTGCCAATTAGAATAGTCCATACCACTGGACACAGGGATGGATAAGGAGACTGATGCAAGAGCATCACTTTGAGACTGTGAGTACAAAGAATTATGTAAGCCTGAGTCTACCTGGGGCCTCCTTTGCCCCCATCTGAGTACAGCCAGCCTAAGAAGCAAGCCAGCATCAGAGAGAGTAGGGCTGAGACACACAGAAATACAGTTTTAATGAGAAATTTGAACCCCAGGATCCAGCTGAGATTTATTCCTAGATTTTTTCAGTTATAAAACAAATGCCTCTTCTATTTCTGCCTAAGTTATTTTTGAGTTGGGTATTTTTCCCCTTATAGTTGGATGAGTCATGACTAATACAATCCATTAGGGAAAAACTTCACATTAAATGACAAAGAAGACATAACTAGATACATTATTTGGTCCTGGATGGTTGCCTCCTGGTCTAGGAAAAGTGTGACATTAGTGGGCCAGTTGGCAGAGTTTGAATATGGCCAGTAGATTAATTAGTGGTGTTTATTGGTGTTAGTTGGAGAAGGAAATGGAAACCCACTCCAGTGTTCTTGCTGGGAAAATCCCATGGACAGAGGATCCTAGCGGGCTACAGTCCCCGAGGTTGTAAAAGAGTTGGATGCGGTTTAGCAACCAAACAGCGAGTATCAAAGCACATGGCCCCTTTTTCTTTAAATAACAGTCATTGACCAGCAAGGGTTTCCTCTTTTTAAATCTACATTTTAGATTTTAATCTAGATTTTCTGCAATGATTGGGGTGTTCTAGACATGCTCAAGATCTGTATTGTTACATGCACTACTGAGCACTTGAAAACTGGCTATTGTAACTGAAGCACTGAATCTTTAAGTTTACTAACTTTTACTTAATTGAAATTTAAGTAACTACATGTGGCTAATGGCTATCCTATTGGGTAGCAAAGATCTAGACCATTTTTGCACTACATAAATGAATGTACTGATGCCTGATAACTGTAATAGGTGGAATGACCAAAGAATCACAGCTTCTCCACCCTGTCTCTGGTGGCTTCCCAGGAGTCCTTTCTCTGTTTCTGAATCCAGAACTCATGTTCTTCCCTCTAGAGAGAGCTCAGAGAGGTGAATTACTTGTGCACGTCTTCTTATGGCAAAGGCCTTATCAGCTCAGCTTGTGCAATGGTGAAGGTGAAGGAAAACCCCCACTTTTCAAACATAGCTATCCTGCTCTGGTTCCTCCACCCTGAGAGCTGTGTGAGACAGGCCCTGGGATATCATTACATCTCCCCATGGTCCAGATCACGCTAACTCTTTTGGTAGAAATGAATAAAGAAAAATAGACACAGCAATATCCAGATTATTCTTATTTGTCACCTACGTCTTCTAAGTTTGCTGAAAGAAGGTGGAGACAAGTCTTAAGATATTACTTAACTAGAAAGTCATCTAGTTGTTAAGAGATTTGGGCATTTAAATTCTGATTCCATCATTTAGCATATGTGAGACCTCTGTGGAGCCATTTATCCTCTATGAATGATGGGTTTTTGCAACTGAAACAAGGGGATCAGTAGTATTTATCTCATGGTAGCTTAGTGAGTACTAAGTGGGACAGTACATATGGAAGACGGAGCAGAGTGCTCCATAACCATCCACTATCCTCACTGTTTCATGCTATTGCTGACATCCACAGGGTAATGAAAGTAATAAAGTGCACAACACACAGTGATGATTCCCTAACAGCTTTCCACACTAGGGCTCTGCACTAGCCTGCAGCATCTTTGATCTGAAATTTTGCTGAAAGTCTGAATGGAGATTCTCTCCACAAATGGCTGAGTATCGACTGAAGTGAAGTAAATGAAGATGTATGGTCAGAAAGATGAATGTCTGTCTGGCCCTGTTGCTGCTTTTCACTGCTTGGCACCTTCCTTTTCATCTTTCAAATGTGTTAAGGGCTCTTGCCGGTGGAGTTTCAAAACAGTTGTTGCTCTTCTTTTCTCTAAGGCTGAAGCACGGAACACTTTGAAACCTAGTGAGGAGGCCATGTCCTTGCTCAGGGTGCCAACCTAGATGCTGTTCAAAATAATTCGATTGGAGTTCAGGAAGCATTTATTCTAAAAATTATTGCACACCTCCTACATTATGCTGGCTGCTGAAGACTTAGTAAGGAACAAAATGGACACAATGTACAGCCACCCTCATGGAGTTTGTGATCCAAAGATGTTGCCTGATGACTCAACATGGGAGATGGTTTAGCACCTTCTTTGTAGGATACTGGTTATCTTCCCCAAATCATTTTCTCATTAAGACAACACCACTGATGAAGCCTGCAGGTATGTGTACGTGGGTTGAGAGAACATTATTTGTTTAGATGCTGAAGCTTCTCTTGAGTTTTGTATTCTCATCCTGCAAAGACAACACTTCCAGGTTTCCATGCAGTAATGTTATGGCTGGATTCAGGTGTAATGCTGCAATCCCATCCATTAGAGGAAGGAGGAGCCTTGTAAGGTCATACTGTCACATAGTTTAGTCCCACAGATTGTCAGCTCATCTTATCCGGATTTCTGTCATACTCACTTTAAAATAGAGAGGAAGCATCTCAGCATATACACATTGGGAAGCAGGTTCACTGGCATCAAATATCTCGATTGCTAGAGTATCCATTTAGATATTCCTCCTGTGAACATGAACGCAGTACCCCTGCTATGCCAGACACCGGCAGGATTTTGGAAGCACTGAGTTTACTTTGTTTTCTGGGAGGCATCTGTTTTCACTAGTATGAGAGTAATGTGGTTCTGTAAATTTATACATTCACAAAAATTCTTTTAATGGGACCCTGTTCCCAGTTTCCCAAAACTGCTGTGTTAGGATTGCAATAAAAGAATTAAGGGATCAATGGGTGTGCAAAATCAGGCTTTCCTGTCTCATGATCTCTTTTGACTTAACTCCATCACGGGTGACTGCAGTGTACAACTGTGATAACTCAAGACAAACACATGGGAGTTTTGACCTCCTTTAGCTCTTTTTACTTTAGTGGACACATTGAGTCATGTGCCCTATTAAGCACCATGAACAATAATGTGCATTTTCGTGGATTGTCTTACATCTTTCCAACCCCATTCCTCTGACATAGGTATTATATTTGTTGCTACTTTATAGATGAGGATATGGGGACTTGGGTGTTAAAGTGACCTGCCCCAAGATGATAGACCTGGATTGCATATTAGGGTATTTGAACCCCAAACCATTCCAGAAACCTGTATACCTGAGAGCATGCTTGCATGTCCAGCTTCTTTCTAGTCACTGTTAGATGGACAGACATAGTTAAGATCTCAATAAATACTGGTCAGTTATCAGTTTGAGGCTCTATGGCAGAGTGCAGTAGGGGATGGGAGAATTGAGATTTAATTACAATTTTAAAATATCTGTTTTCAATTCCTACTTGGTCTTGCTGTGATCAGCCATTTCTCTGTACATTTGAAATTCAGATAAACTGGATTAGAATCACCAGCTCTACATCCTGGTTAATGTCTCTTCTGACCCTTAGTTTTATTCTCCTGCCTCCAAACAGGTTCTATTTCTGAGCCAACGTGATGCAAAATTCACCCCCTGCAAGTTTCCAACAAGACATCTAACCTCATGATGCCATGTTTTTCTACTACTTCTCCTGACAGTCTTGAGGTCACATTGCACAGTGCAAATATTTTGCTAGTAGCCTGATGGCAGTTGGGGCTCTCAAACTCACTTTCCCCTTCTGTTGCTCTCCGGCCCCAGACACCTGCGTCACACATTTCCCAAGTCTATCAGAAATCCATACTTGAGTCCCCACCGGGAGACCTCTTCTCGCACCTTCCTCATGAGGCAGTGTCTCTTCTCCCTCTTTATTTTTCCTTTTTTGGAAAACTGATGAATAAATTCCTCTGCATTTCAACCCTTAACAATTTTGTGCACATTCTCATTGAATCCTTACGCTCACTCTTTTTTTGTTCTGATTTTATGATGAAAAAACAGGATCAGGAATGTTGTGGATCTTGTCCAAGTCCAGCTGGCACCAGGGGAGCTGTGTGGGGAACCTTCACACTTGACCTGGATTCCACTGCTCTGTCCACCCCATCCTGCCTCCCTGGTCTGAGGGAGGTGTAGTGGAGAGCATGAACAATTCTGCCTTAGCTAGTCAGCTCAACAGTACTTCTCAGTGGAGGGAACTGATATTTTGGGGGGGAAGGTTTGCTTCAGGGAACTCTCCTGGGCTTTGCAGGATGTCTTCTGAAAAGTGAAAGTGAAAACGCAAGTCGCTCAGTTGTGTCTGACTCTTTGCGACCCCATGGACTAAGGTCCATGGAATTCTCCAGGCAAGAATACTGGAATGGGTAGCCTTCTCCAGGGGATTTTCCCAACCCAGGGATCAAACCCAGGTCTCCCGCATTGCAGGCAGATACTTAACCAGCTAAGCCACAAGGGAAGCTCAGCAATACTGGAGTGGGTAGTCTATCCCTTCTTCAGCAGATCTTCCCAACCCAGGAATCGAACCGGGGTCTCCTGCATGGCAGGCAGATTCTTTACCAACTGAGCCATGAGGGAAGCCCCTGGCATCTCTGGTCCCACCCATAAAGTGCTCCAGTCATTGTGGCAAGTAATGAAATGTCCCTAAACTTTCCTGAAGATCATCCTCTGGGGAGGGGGTGGTACTGCCCCCATGGAGAAGAGTAGACCATCCCTATGGGTCAGTGGACTGATAAATCATTTCAATGTTAAGCAATGAATTGGAAGGCGGGCATGAATATATCCACCCCTGCTCGTGTAGAAGTGGCATTGTGAAGCAACACGGTCAGCGGAGAACAGAGGGCAATAGGAAAGCAGTGGCCTCCTCTCCTCTCCCCCGGCCCCCCCTTAACACAGAGATCCCACAGAAGGCCCAGACCACAAGCTCATTCGCCTTCCCTGAAAGTAAACGGTGTGTGGAATCCAAAGCAGCAGGGAACGCGAGACCCAGGAAGTGGTTCTCCGGAAAGCAGCAGGAAGGGAGTAGCCGGCTTTAGTGGTAGAGAAATCACTTGGCTAGGGGAAGGAGGCCTGGATCCAGGGACGACTACAGGTCCTCTTGGCCACGTTTCCCAGTTCGGGGACCTTGGGAGATCAGAAATGCTGGTCATTTTATTTACTGAGGGTTCTTAATACTTTGTTATGTACAGCTTAGCCTGCTAATGATTTCCACGTTTCCCAGCTGCTTCAGCCTGAATCATCTTTATCCCTTAGGAAGAAGGAAAGTCCAAGGCCATGATTTGATTCTGTTTAGAAGCCACAACCCTTGGGCCCAGACTCAGGACTTGTGCTGCTCTCTTTATCCCTGCTGGCAAGTCGCAGGCTCTGGGTTAGGGAGACGCATGATCTTAGATGTTAGCGGAGTCAGATGTGCCCAGTGGAAACAGTCTGGCTAACTCACAACAGAGTCTCAGCCCTCTTGGCTCTTCTCCAGAAATCACGTCTGCTAGGATTTCTGCAACAGATCTGGTAGTTGCTGACTTGGAGAACTTGTAAGCTGTTTGTGAATGCACGGTGAATGGCCCTAACTCCAGACACAAATTCCCATTGATAGTAAGGGACTGGAAATGTACAGAAAATGCATTGAAAGGTTTTTTTGTGAAGCGTGTGTGTGTGGAAGAGAGAGACAGACACAGAGATAGAGAAAGAGAGAAACAGAAGCAAGGAGTGTGTGATATAAAAATAATTTAGGTTGGTAGAGGCTGGACAGTCTCTAAATGGAACATTTTGCATAGATGGCTACGTTGGGAAGGAAGTCAGACTGTAATGATAAGTTATAATGATTTTCCTAACACTAAACATAACTTAACCTCTCAAGACATTCTACTAAAACATAGCATACTCTACTAAAAGGCCAGTGTATAACTTTTGATAATTGAGAGAAACAGCATAGGCAGACATAGGATATAGGAGGACTGATGAAGCTTACCAGAATTCACAGATTGTGTGTGTGTGTGTGTGTGTGTGATGGCACATTCTGTAAACTCTTCTGGTAGAAGATTAGATTATTTTCTGAGGGCTTTTCATTTTTGTAGCACCAGTGACTTCTTGTGTTTTTTTAATTTATTCAATACATACGTCTTAGATTCTGACTCCATCACTGGTACCACTCGCACACCACTTTTGTGGGTATGAGTATGCCTGTGGTGTGTGGGACAGATGGTAAGTTATGGAATTAGGAGACTAGATAGGAACTGGCTATTGCAGGTTTACTGCTTGTTGGCTAAGCAATGATTCCAAAAGAGCAGAAGAAAAATCATATTTATGCCTAATAATTGATTGCATGATATCATTGATTGGCCAGATTTCTGCTGTTAGCTTCTCTCTGGAAACAGCTTCTTAGGATGGGCAGATGTATGTAAATAATTGTGTGGACAAGTACAGCCTTGCTTCTTTGTAGACCAAATAGTGTTTGAAGAGCCATCTTAAATCTCAGAGTGAGTCTAGAGAATTGAAATTGTGGGGGTCAACTCTTAGAAGAATGATGCTGGTAAGTTAATTTTGAGAACTAGAACTTGGGTTTACTGGTAGGACATGTCTTCCCAGCCATTGTCACTTGAAGATGATGTTAGGAGCCTTTAGAAGGGTGGCAGGTGAGCAGTGAACATATTTATCTAGTATTAACTTAATAACATCTAAATAGAACCCTAATGGCCTGAAGGGGTTAAAATAGCTTTTCCTATTGCTCAATCAAGTGACCTACGATATACAGACTGACTGCTCTGAGTCAGGAGAACAAAGTCCAGTGAAAAAAGACAAGAACAACAAATCAGGGATCAATCATTTGTTTGAGTGTCTTCATACTGTTCTGCTTATCTGGTATTATGTGCCAATCATCTCTAAACGTAGTGGTTCAAGATAATTTATTATTTTTTTCTCATAGTTCTGTGGGTTGATGGGGCTTCAATTGGATGCTTCAGTTTCTCCTGTCTGAAGGCTTGATCAGGCTGACTCACTACACGGCTGGCACGATCGTGGCTGTTGGCTAGGAATTCAGCTTGGATTGTGGGCTGAAGCATCTCCACATGTTCTAAGGGCATTGCCATGTGGCTTGAGCATCTCATGGCATGGAAACTGAATTCCCCAAAGAAGGAGCCCTTGAGCTAGCATTCCAGTACCTGCCAGTCTCCTTGTGATCTCATTTCCCAAGTCCCAGGGTGCCACTTTGGCTGCGAGGCATTGGCCAAAGGCAAAGCAGGCAGGCCAGCGTAAGTTTAAGGGGAGGGACATCAGATTTCACTCTGTGGTGGGGGAGTGTCACGATCACACTGCAGAAGAGCAGGTGGAATGGGTGATATTGTTATGGTCACTTGTGAAAAATGTGATTTGTCATTATACTTATAATTTGATATTCATATTATTTCAGATGTACAGTCACACTGTCATTATTAAGACATTTTTGGGAATGGATGATGGTAAGAAGATATAACCCAGTGAAATGAAAGCAGAATTGTGGAGCGTACTGACATCAAGCTCACTTGGCTCTGAATCCTGATTTCACTCCCCTGAGACCTCTGGGACACTGGTCAAGACTGGCAATATAATTTGCGGGGTCCAGTGGAGAATCAGCTATTTTTTTCAAAATAAGAATTTTAAGGTAGTAGCATCAGATCATTAAACCAAACACGGGTCTCTTTAAGTGAGTGGCCCTGTGTGACTGCACAGATCACACATCTAGGACTGCCCCTGGTCATCATCCATAGCCCTCCAAACTCCAGCTGTATTTTCAAATTGAGATGATACTAACCCAGCTTGCAGGAGGGTCGTAAAGGAAACTTGAGACGATTTTACGTGACAGTGTTTGTTAAGAAGAGGTCATGTGAAAAGGAAGACGTCATTAGGGTGGGCTGTAATTCAATAAGACTGGTGTCCTTCTAAAAAGGGGAAACGAGGTAGATTCACATGTAAGGAGAACACCATGTACACACTGAGATGGCCATCTGCGAGCTGAGGAGACAGGCCTGGAGCAGACCCTCCCCTCGGAGCCCTCGAAAGCGCCAACCTGCTGACACCTTGACTCCAGACCTCCAGCCTCCAGAACTGAGAAAATAAATTTCTGTTGCCAAAGCCAACCGTTTGTGGAACTCCATTTTGGCAGACCTAACAAACTAAGACAACCCAGATAGCATATTAAAAAGCAGAGACATTACTTTGCCAACAAAGGTCCGTCTAGTCAAGGCTATGGCTTTTCCAGTGGTCATGTATGGATGTGAGAGTTGGACTGTGAAGAAAGCTGAGTGCCGAAGAATTGAAGCTTTTGAACTGTGGTGTTGGAGAAGACTCTTGAGAGTCCCTTGGACTGCAAGGAGATCCAACCAGTCCATCCTAAAGGAGATCAGTCCTAGGTATTTATTGGAGGGACTGATGTTGAAGCTGAAACTCCAATACTCTGGCCACCTGATGCAGAGAGCTGACTCATTTGAAAAGACCCTGATGCTGGGAAAGATTGCGGGCAGGAGGAGAAGGGGAAGACAGAGGATGAGATGGTTGGATGGCATCATCGACTCAATGGACATGAATCTGAGCAAGTTCCGGGAGCTGGTGATGGACAGGGAGGCCTGGGGTGCTGCAGTCCACGGGGTCACAAAGAGTTGGACATGACTGAGCTACTGAACTGACTGAACTGAGCAAACTAAGAGAGGCCTTTCCAGCGCAGCACTCACCCCTTTCTCTTAGCTCCTCCTCAGCATCAAAAAGCACAAAGCTTGTGTGGAAACAGTCCTTTTCATGCCTCAGAGCACGTTGCCATCCACACAGGAGGTTTACCTCCAGGTCCGCAAGCACACAACCTGCTGAAGAGCGCTGGCTTGAGCTTTGCAAGCCTCTTGGCTTTCTTGAGACTCTCACTTCTGAAGGAGCTCCTGGGCTGAGGGCCACACCTCTAGTTGTGTCCAGATGGTCTTCCCTTTGCGTAAACAGCATTCAGTCAATGTCTTCAGACCATCTTCTCCTCCCGTCACAGGCTTCCTTCTAACTGGAAGGAGTGAAAGCAAGTCCGCCCTCAAATGCCCTCCAGTGAGGAGTTGCCAGTGGCTTCATCACTAGGGTGAGTGGGACCATCATGCCATCGGGGCCACAAATCAAATGCAGCCGATTCTTCACAGTCAGATACAATATTGTTTCCTCTGCCCTCCCTACGAGCAAGGGGTCAGAGCTGTAATGACTCCTGATGGCAGGTGGCAGGACTACATCACATCTTGACATTAGCTTTTATCTTTTTTTTATGGCTGCCAGCGTGCTCAGTCAAATACCTGTCTGTCATCACAATCAGACAGGTCTTAATGTCTCTGCATTACAGAGGAGGACCTCGGCTCCCTTCCAGCCCGTTTATTATGGTCCCAGCGTAGCATTTTATCACACATTCCTCACGCATAGCCTCCTCTCCACCACCACGGAAATCTTCCAAGTTGGCAGCTTTAGTGTCTACTGTCATTAATCTTCACTAGGCTGGGATCACAGGGCAAGGGGTGATTTATTGCAATTACCTGGTCTAGTGCAGAGCTCAGGTGAGCTGGGCTCACATGCATTTACTGGGCTCCCTTCCATTCTCCCACAGCCAAGGAGTAAAGCCTGCCTGCTTTGTTTCCATGTGTATCTTCTTGCATTTAGCTCATGAAATGTTAGTTAATTAAGGGAGAAGTGAGGAAATAGATTTAGATAGTAGTTGGGTTATGTATAGACATGGTGAAGCCTGGCTGTTCAAAGCCAGAACTGACACTGACATTTGACAGTCCATTTAATTTCTTTGTTGTTTCTGCATTTTAAGAAACATCCACAGGAAATTCGAAACTGTGCTTACCTGCCACTTTCTGCACCATCTGTTCCAGGTGATTAAAACCAATCTGCATATCGTGTGTTTCATTTCCAATTTCTCCCTAGGATGGCAGGGGGCAGTGCATGAAGTGGGGATAATGTGTGCTTAGGTTCTGCTGCTGAGGGAGAAGGGGGGTAAGGGTGGAATAACGGGGGAGAAGAAGTTCCATGGAAAGCCCTTTGCAGCAGAAACAAACATGTTCCTAGAGGCCCTCTGTTTTTCCATTACCAGCTCTGACGGTGGCTCCTTGTCTGCTCTGAGTAAAAATGTCCTAATACTCTCATGCTCCTGGCCTGATGAAAAAGCGACTATTTTCCGGATAGGTTAAAAAGCTTTTTTTTATAACCGTATCTGGGATTTGATTCATTCATGTGTTGGATATAATCTGTAGGAGACACCATTTGGTGTCTGTATGATGGATAGCAATTCACTTGTTCCCTAGTGGATGGGGTTTGGGTTCAATGATCTGCCTGCCTCTACTCTTCCTTTCTTGCCCCGTCCCCTTCTCTCTGATGAAGCTGGCTGCTGTGGTTGAGCTGCCCAATGAAGAGACCTACGTGGCAAGGGACTAAGAATGACCTTTCACCAGAAGCCAGGGAGGAGTTGAAGTCTCCTTCCAAAGTCCTGTGAGAGACTGATCCTTGCCCATCACATGAGCTTGGAGGCAGATTCTCATCCAGTTGAGCCTTGAGATGGCTGCAACCCCAATAGCACCTGGATCAAAGCATGTGAGTGAACAACCCTGAGCATCCAGTTAAGCCTCCCCCACGTTCCTAATTCAAGGAAACTGTGAGAGGATGTGTTGTTTTAAAACATTTTTGTGTGTGGGGGCGCATTTTGTTACATAACTGTAGATAACTAATACAACATAGATAACTTCAACACACAGGAATACTTCTAGAATTCTCTTTGCTATAGAGAGGAATCTGGAGAAAGGTATATTTGCCTTAGAGTTCTGTAAGGAGTACAAAATGAGGCCAACAAAGTAACGATGAAGATATTAAACAAATCTGGATGGCACAGACACCCACTGAGTGAAAAGTAGCCTTGTCACTGAACAGGTGCTGGAGGCCTGCTCTGGTGCCAGGGCTGTGGTGCCCTCTGGTTATTAACTTGTTGGGGGGGGGGGGGGTGGTTCCATGTGGTTCTGGGAGCAGGGGTGTGGCAACTTACAGGTACTTGTGGGTCTCAGAGATGGGCTAAAATATCTCCCGGGATGAGTATGTCTGTGTTTTAACATCCAGCGTGCCTCTCCTAGCGTCCCCCATCCTGGATACCAGCCCTGGGCCAGTTCAGAGAAACTCATTTCAGGTCACATCATCTGAATCAGAAGGCATGGAACCTGTTGCGGTGGGGGGGAGAGGGGGGCGGGGGCGGGGTGGGAATCCCCTTTTGTTCTTCTCCTGTCTTACCGAGGAGACGCTTAATGGGTTCCAAGTCTCCAAAAGGCCAGAAGTGGCCGGCTTTTCCATTTGGCTTATCCGTAACTCATCTATGACAAGTCCAAAGGTTTCAGAGAACATCCCCTTCCCACAGCTGGAAGCCCAGGCTTTGCTCGACATCTTGTCTCCCGTTTTCATGCATTAGTGACTGTAATTCTACAGCCGTGCAGGAGCCTGGGCAAGGCAGGCCTCTTAAACATTCAGCTGCATGCTTGAACTGGGGGAAATCACAGCTGCTCCTCGCTTTTTATAATGCCAGGGAAATTGGTAAATAAATAAATAACCGGGGCCCAGGGTTCATTTACTAAATACCCCAATATGTGCAAGCAAACTGCATCAGGGACATCAAAGGAAAAGAAAAGCCTAATTTAGTAATAACACGGTCTCCTGCAGCCTCCTGCTTAACTCAAGTGTTAAGTTAAAAGAGGTAAATCAAGGGTTTTGAAGCACAATTTTATACTTAGTCTTCTTTTTCTTTTTTTCTAACCCAAAGAACAGGATCTGGGACCACTTCCTCTGTTAGCAGGGTCTGGCGTAGCTTTCCTCCCTGTGAAAGGGGAGACTTTTAGAAATAATTGTTGCTAATTATTCCTTATTTGCCCTTCAACTAGGGAATCTCCCCTCATGGAAGAAGCATACCCGTGTTTAAAGCGTTTGCAAGTTTTTGAGGAGACTTCACATTCCCCATGTCAGGGACTGGTTTTCAGCCTGGGTGTGGGCAAAATAGTGCAGAGCTCAAACCCTGACTGAGGAGGCTAGTCTGTTGGGCAAAAGGAAATGGATGGTGTGCTTGGGGAGCGAGGTAAACGCAGTGTCTCTTGAGATGCCTTCCAAATTGTCTGCCTACCCCCAGGGACATCCAAGACTTCGGCTCCCGGGTATTAAGTGGAGACCTGGAGGAGGGCATGGGAGCCCACTCCAGTATTCTTGCCTGGAGAATCCTGTGGACAGAGGAGCCTGGTGTGCTGCCATCTCTGGGTTCGCACAGAGTTGAACATGACTGAAGTGACTTAGCAGCAGCAGAAGCCCTCCATCTGAACACCGGGTCTTTTCACTTCCGGCATGCCGCATGGTTTGATAATCAAAACTGCTTCTTCTGTACCACCTCCAAACCGAAAGGACACTTTCTGTTTCCTTCACTCAACGTGTCCACCGAATGGAAATGCATGGCCCCTGGAGTCAGGTTACCTAGGCTCAGATGCCAGCCCTCCTATTTATTAGCTGCATCAGTTCAGTTCAGTTCAGTCACTCAGTCATGTCTGACTCTTTCCCACCCCATGGACTGCAGCACGCCAGGCCTCCCTGTCCATCACCAACTCCCAGAGTTCACTCAGACTTGCGTCCTTTGAGTCAGTGATGCCATCCAACCATCTCATCCTCTGTCGTCCCCTTCTCCTCCTGCCTTCAATCTTTCCCAGCATCAAGGTCTTTTCAAATGAGTCAGTTCTTCACATTAGGTGGCCAAAATATTAGAGCTTTGGCTTCAGCATCAGTCCTTCCAATGAACACCTAGGACTGATCTCCTTTAGCATGGACTGGTTGGATCTCCTTGCAATCCAAGGGACTCTCAAGAGACTTCTCCAACACCACAGTTCAAAAGCATCAGTTCTTCGGTGCTCAGCTTTCTTTATGGTCCAATTCTTACACCCATACATGACTACTGGGAAAACCATAGCCTTGACTAGACAGACATTTGTTGACAAAGTAATGTCTCTGCTTTATAATATGCTGTCTAGGTTGGTCATAACGTCTTTTTATTCATTAGCTGCATAATCTCAGGCAAATCACTTGACTTTTGCTAAGCTTTGGCTTTCCATGATTAAAACGGAAATTTCTCCAAGCCTCAATTTTTTTTTTTCCTTGAGAATTAGTAGTCCCAAACTCAAAGAGTTGTTGTGAGAATTAAATGACACAACATGTGTAAAATGTTTCACATGCTGACTGGCAACATAGGGTGCCCTCCATGATTGATACATATGCATGTGATTTAATACTTCTCTGTACTGCAGGTAGGAAGTTACCTGGGACTCTTGTCATGTGTGAAAACCAGAAGCATGCAGATATTACCTGGTTTGTATGGCCTAAAAATAATTTGAATTTCATTACTGATATTGATAACTCAGGAGGTTTCATATGAAAGTCTAGATATTTTGCTTTTGTTGGAAAACGGGAAGTTCTGCTGACAGGGGACGTGCGTTTGCATAGACAATAATTCGTCAGGGCTGTGTGGACACCAGCTCCTTAGACAGAGGCTGGGCTCCCCAGTTCCACCTGCTCCTGGGTAAGACACTTGACACTGCCTCTTGGCTCTCGGAATTAGTTCACTGGCCACTCATCTTGACAGTCGCTTTATTGTCTGTCCTACGCTATTGTTTTTTTCTCATTCTATGTTGTTTTCTGTTGTTCTTGTACTTGACCCCTTTGCATTACTGCAAGCTTGCTCTTTAATTTGCGACCCCTGCTTTAGATAAATACCAAATACACATCATTCAGCAGTTTAGAGTTGGCATAGCCAATCAGCTGGGAAGAAGACCTGTTCTACAAGGTGAGTTACTTACTTGGTCAACCCAATCGGGGTTCCAAAAATGTGATTGTAAATGTCTTTTGGGTCGTCATCCGGTTCAGCTCTCTCTCCTGAACATCTGAAAGTGTTCTTTTAATTTAGGACTTTATAAGGACAACCACATGAGTGTGTGGAGAATACAAAACACAATACGTGGAGTAGAACGGCTACCTGGTTCCCTCGAATGGTATCTATCTGTAATGCTAGTGTTGATTCGTGCCTGGCATTGTGCTAAGCATATCACATCCATCACCTCATTAATTCTTCATAATACCCTGTGATAATATTGTGATAACTGGGGATATTGATATTAGGGAGGTCTCCATTCTAGCCAACGTTTTACAGGTGCGGAAGCTGAGGAACTGACAGAATTAGTGGTCATCCACATCACCAGCTGCCAAGTAACAGAACCGAGGCTTCCAAGCCAGCAGCCTATTCCAGAGCCTGCTTCCTTGATCACCGCCTGCCCTCCCCTGCCTTCCTGTCTGCCGGGGAGAAGTCAACAGCAGCTCCAAGGCACTTCAGGCCATCTCCTCAGGTGTGGAATTTGCGAAGAGTGAAATGAGGGTCAAATGAGTTCCTATCAGAAGATCCCATGTTGGGGTGACTCATTTGAAAAGACCCTGATGCTGGGAAAGATTGAGGGCAGGAGGAGAAGGGGATGACAGAGGATGAGATGGTTGGATGGCATCACTGACTCAATGGACATGGGTTTGGGTGAACTCTGGGAGTTGGTGATGGACAGGAAGGCCTGGCGTGCTGCGGTTCATGGGGTTGCACAGAGTCGGACAAGACTGAGCGACTGAACTGAACTGTTGGAGCGAAAAATAACAGCCCGCAGCCTCCCCTGGAAAATCAGATTGTGTGTGAGCCCTGGGACTTCAGCGACAGCAGGTAGCAACGTGGGCTGAGTTCCAGCTGCTTTTGGGCAGAATCTGGAGAAGACTGAAGCCATAGGTGCCGGGTCCGCGGGGGACTCTAAGGCCGTATTCCCTGGCGCTGGCGGTGTTTCATGCGGTGACCTCTGACCGCCCCTGCCATGTGGTTTGCGGCAATGCTGGTGCGGGCAGCAGCTTCGGCGTCGGGGATAAGAGACTGCAGAGCTGCCACCTAAGGACGGCTTATTGGAGACACAGCCACTGTCGT
This sequence comes from Budorcas taxicolor, assembly GCF_023091745.1. Taxonomy (NCBI): domain Eukaryota; kingdom Metazoa; phylum Chordata; class Mammalia; order Artiodactyla; family Bovidae; genus Budorcas; species Budorcas taxicolor. Next base: position 83,927,139 of record NC_068923.1, read on the forward strand.
CCTGTGTTCTGCTGCGGATGTGGAATGCCTCAGACTCAGCGCTGCTAGGCCGGGGAGCAGTGTGCTATTTGGAATAAAAACACAGAGGGCTTGGGTGGGACCTGCGTTGGATCCTAGCTTTGTCATTTAATAACTGTGTGATGTGGGGCTTGTAAATTAACCTCTCCAAGTGTCAGTTTCGGGCTTTCCTGGTTGCTCAGCTGGTAAAGAATCCACCTGCAATGCAGGAGAGTCTGGTTTGATTCCTGGGTCAAACCAGGAATATATAAAATATTTTCTATCTTTGTATATATCTTAAGATCTATCTTATATATTCTTATTATCTTATATATTAAAATATATAAGATATATAAAACATATTTTATATATCTCTCTTGGGTTGGGAAGAGAACCTCTGGAGAAGGGATAGGCTACCCACTCCAGTATTCTTGGGCTTCCCTGGTGGCTCAGATGGTAAAGAATCTGCCTGCAATGCGGGAGATCTGGGTTTGATCCCTGTGTTGGAAAGATCTCCAGGAGGAGGGCCTGGCAACCCATTCCGGTATTCTTGCCTGGAGAATCCCGATGGACTGAGGAGTCTGGCGGGCTACAGCCTGTGGGTCTCAAAGAGTCAGACATGACCACGCAGCCAAGCACAGCAGCACAGTCAGTTTCATTGTTCCTAAAATAAGGACTAATGTCAGTTCCCACTCTGTAGCATTATTTTGATGATAAATAAGATGATTAAAAAATCACTCAATGTAATATCTGGGTATGTAAGTAAATGCTTTGTTGATGTCAGTTTTATTTTAAATATTATTAGGAGCAGATGGAAAACATTTGTAGGTCTCTTTTACCCAGCACCATTAGAGGAAACGTTAAACCACTTTCTGATTCCAAGTTACCTTTGATTATAACATCCTAAATTTGGGGGAGTAAAAGAAACACTAACACACAGAACTGCTTGCAAAGCTCATCTTAGTTTCATGTGTGAAACTATGAGGAAAATTTCTTAGAATCACTTAAATGTGATTTATTAAGTCTGAGTTGTACCCGATCAAACAGACCTTGCCTTCTTATTCTCCCGGAATAATGTCCAAGGGAACTAAGCCCAAATGAAGACTTTGTTTTTGTTGTTTCTCTCACAAAGTCTTTGATGTGCCCTTGTCCATTCTCTTTCTCACACTGTGTTATAACAGAAAGAACCCAGGTTCTTTCTGTTTATGGACACTTTCTTTTGATGAGCCTCAGTTTTTCCATCCATAAGATGGGATACTACCTGCCTATGAGGTTGTGGTGAGAATTAAATGTGATAACATGGACAAGTCACTATGTCTAATACCTTGTCCAGAGAAGGAGTCTGTATATTTTTATCTGCTCCTTCTTGCTTTTACACAGCTGTGTGCTACATGGATTAGATATAAGTGACTTGTACACAGAGGAAGTGGGATGGAATGAAGTGGGCCATTTCTGAATTTTTTAAAAAAGTAGATCACTGAGAATTCTCAGCCTGTGTGTTTAGCCAATATTCATCATGTAATAAACACCGAAGTGATATGCTGGCTGCAAAGATTAATTAATTAATTTCACCCCAAGTTAACTTTACTCTCTGCTGGGAGGTAGCCTAGAGAACATGTTTCTAGCTGGGGTCAGCAGAAGAGGGGCTTCTCTAATGAACTGGCGAGTGTACAGGCTCTCCAAGGCCAAAGCAAGCATGAGAAATGGCACCTCTAGAGTTGGACTTTTCATTCATTTGTTCAAATGTTATTTTTATAAGTACCTCACCTTTGCATGCAGTACTATGCAAGGCTGGGGACAGATTGATGGATAACAGAGCACGTGGCCCTTGCCCTGTGGAGCTTAGAGTTGAAAGGGAGAGACAGGCAATGGACAGGAAGACAAATCAACATAGAATTATACGCTGGAATAGTGCTGTGAGGGAAAAGAGCAGGATGCAGGGAATCACAAGAAAGCATGGGACGGCCAAGGAAAGCCTCTTAGTGGCCCTGACATCTAAGCTGGAAGAAATGCCAAGCAAAGCACAAGGAGAAGAGTGTTCTAGGCCAAGGGAACTGCATATGTGGAGACTCTGGGATGACAAACAGCTCGGCACACTTTGTTGTTTACCGTTTCAGACGAGTCCGATTCTTTTGCGACCCCATGGACTGCATCCTTCCAGGCTCTTCTGTCCATGGGGATTCTCCAGGCAAGAATCCTGGAGTGAGTTGCCATCTCCTACTCCAGGGGATCTTCCTGACCCAGGGATCGAACCTGTGTTTCCTGCATGGGCAGGCAGATTCTACAGCTCTACCTGGGAAGCTTTAGACCTGAAAAAAGGCCACTGGGCAGTTACACAGTGAAGGGGTTGGTCTCAAGCAACTGATTTGCTTATTACTCCAGTCATGTGTTGAGCTGAACCTAAAACAATAGTTATAATCTGAATAATCCCTGAAATTCTAGGGAGAGCGTGCGGGAAGTGGGAAGCGCAAGGGAGACACGGGGGGTTGGCCACTTTTCCTCTCATGGTGCTCCAGCCAGTTGACATGTCCTATGTGTGTCACCTGTGTGGCAGTCCAGGGACACTCTGCTCTCCAGAAGTGAGGTCCCCCGAATGAAGCCGAGGTGCCCGGGCTTTGGTTTTTCCAGCTGATACTTACATCCTCCCAGCTGCACAGGGTCAACCGGCTGCTCACCTGGATCAGACCATCCTGGAAGCAGTGAGTTCAGAGCCCAGCAGAGAAGTTTTCCTTCTACTGCAGGAATTGAAAATGGTTTCTTTCTCTTTTTCTGCTAGAGCAGTGCATTTAATAGGTGCTGTATTCTGAATGTTTCAGTTCAGTCACTCAGTCATATCTGACTCTTTGCCACCTCATGGACTGCAGCACGCCAGGCCTCCCTGTCCATCACCAGCTCCCAGAACTTGCTCAGATTCATGTCCATTGAGTCGGTGATGCCATCCAATCATCTCATCCTCTGTCTTGCCCTTCTCCTGCCCTCAATCTTTCCCAGCATCAAGGTCTTTTCCAATGAGTCAGTTCTTTGCATCAGGTGGCCAAAGTATTGGATGTTTGTGTCCCTCCAAATTCATACACAAAATCTTAACGCCCCCTGTGGTGGCATTAGGAGGTGAGGCCTTTAGGAGCCACGTAGATGGTGAAGGCCGAGCCCTCATGAATGGGGTTAGTCCTCTTATTGAAGAGACCCCCGGAGCGCTTGCTGGCACCTTCCACCCCAAGGAGGCACAGGGAGAAGGTGCCAGCCATGAACCAGGAAGGAGGCTCTCACTACCGTGCCATCATACTGGCACTTGATCTTGGGCTTTGCAGCCCCTAAAACTGTGAGAAATAAATTTCGGCTTTTTGTAAGCTACCCGCTGTGGGGTATTTTATTATAGCCTCCTGAATGGGCTGAGCAAATACGCATCGGATTAAAATAAAATCTATTAAAAAAAATAAGTTTGGGAAATTTGGGGGCATTGGTGGTAAACAAATTAAAAATTATTATATTTTAAGACTTTCTGGAGACTTTCATAGTCTTTGGTTTCCCCAAACAGTGTAATGAATGTTTATATTTCTGTTAGGGTAATATCAAGTAAAAGGAAAGCTTAGAAAATTGTATTTAAAATTCATTAAAAAAAAAAAGATATTGAGAAAAGACCCAATTTATTCTAACATATGTCAGCCTCAAGATCAATAGCAATTAGACAATGAGACAATTAGAAGTACAGAGCAGATATATGTTGCACTATAAGGAATTAATGGAATGGAATTTAAGCTGGGGCATTAAAGATACTAGTATTTATATAAGTTTTGAATTAATTCCCTTTGGAAATAAACTCCATCAATCATGATCAACAAGGTACATCCCAGTGAGTATGTGGGTGGAAGGGGCGCTCATCTGCTTGGAATCAAGGCTATATTTGAGAGAATATAGGGTTGTTCAGGGGAGAGTCTATAAAGAAAATGCCCTCCATGAAAGTAGTCTGAGCTGAACAGGAAGGGGGACAGAATTATTAAGAGAGAGGGTGGAGATGAGCCTCGCCATCTGGTCAGTGCCACAGCCGGGCAAGCCTGTCAGGGTTGGAGCACAGGCAAAAGGGAATTGTCCTGAAAGAATTGTGAACATTCCGCCGCGAGGAAATGAGGCCAGAGGGCTGTGGGCAAGAAACCGCTCAGTGACTGACACTTGTGCTGATCGGAGCCAACACCGGATGTTGAATCATGTCCATACGAAGTTGATTAGGATGGATGGGAGCCTTCTAATGCCCTAAAAGCACTCAATCCAGGGCAAACCATACTCATCCATAGTGCCATATACGAGACTGGCTTCTGTTCTGCAGTGCATGTGACTAAATTTGCTCAACCGGTTAGAGGCACACGAATAGATCTACCAAGAGTGTCCTCTTTCTCTAACTGCTCCTCAGCCCAAAGGTCTTGCTAGAGCTCTCATTTCTCCATTAAAAAGTAATGTTGTTTATATCACAGCTTCAAGTTTTCTGGATTAAATGGAAACCAATGTTCACTTCAAATGACTTTGCCTATGCACACCTTGTGCCTTGTTGCTATGAGTACATTACAATTTGCTAACAGTATTGGTGAAAAAAATTGTTTGCCTTCTGCTTCCATCCAATCAAGAGGCCTGGGTTTGATTCCTGGGTTAGGAAGATCCTCTGGAGAAGGGAAAGGCTACTCACTCCAGTATTCTAGCCTAGAAAATTCCGTGGACTGTATAGTCCATGGGGTCGCAAAGAGTCGGACACGACTGAGCAACTTGCACTTCACTCAGGGGTTAAGTGTGGGGTTGTTACGAGAGGCTTGGTAGTTGATCATCCCCCTCATTCTTTTTAATGCTCATGGAAATTCAGCCAGATACCTGGAAGACATCTCTGGGTTTTCCAAATGAAGCCTCTTTCTAGGCTTATTTTTCTATGCTATCCATCCAGCTTCTAACATAAGAAGCAGGGAAAAAGATGTTAGCTCATCCAAGGTTTTCTTTGCCTCCTATTCTCCACTACCCATCCACTGTGCTTTGAAAGACACGGCCGTTCATGACACATGACAAACTCCTGAGATTCTCAAGCTAACCTCATGGGCTTAGCCTCCTTAGTGAATTAGCCACTCTCACTCACACATACACATTATAATCTTTTAATGTTCTGCTGGAAGGATTATTTGAAATATTTTCACAAAAGAATAATTATCACAGTCATGGTTACTTTATAATATGCACAAATGACCTTAATGTCATATAAAAATGTATATCCCCAGGAAAACTCTTGTTTCAATTCCTAATAGCAAAATTGATATTATGAAGCAAGGTATTTTATGACATAATAATGGGTTAATTTACTCACAACCCTGTAACAGTTGCTAAAATTAAGCTATCCTTTCGCTAGGGATAATGGTTTAAAATATCTTGCCTAAATATATTTTGTTGTATTAGAATATGTGATGTCTGGCATAGTTTTCTAGATCCGTGAATTGTTTTCTTTCAGATATAGGCAGCTATGAGAATTTTTTTTGCAACAAAATCTAGTTCTTCTCTTTTGACATATGTGGTCTTTAGGAGTGGAGCATGTTATGACATTCCAATTTTTTCCAGTGATGTCTAAGACATCTTCTTAGAAGGAGACCCAAGCAAGGGAATAGTTTGGTATGAAGTATTCAAAATGGCCTTGGCTGATGCTCTAAATTCTTTGGTTTTAGTACATAACTTGGGGCAATAAATTGTGTTCTGGTGTTTGGATTGGATGCCAGATCACTTTTGGATGGGAAAATGCATCTCCTCTGTCTCACTCGTCCATACATTTTCTTTTTGGCCAAGAAGCTGTCTCTCACTTTCTTTTTCTTAAATTCCTTCTGGATCCTTGTTGCTTTGGTTTTAGCAGGCTTTACTGAATTTGCCTAACCCTAATGCTACTATTAAACTTTATACTTGTGTCTGAATAGAAATATTAAAAACTTGGCACCCTAAAACAGGTTTGGGCAAGTATGTCACATAATCAGTACATAGCCACACATAAGAAGGGAGGTGGAAGAGGGTTCAGGATTGGGGGGACATGCATACCTATGGCTGACTCATACTGATGTATGGTAAAAACCATCACAATATTGTAAAGTAATTATCTTCCAATTAAAATAAAATAAGGGGCTTCCCTGGTGGCTCAGAGGGTAAAGTGTCTGCCTACAATGCAGAATAATTCGATCCCTGGGTTGGGAAGACCCCCCTGGAGAAGGAAATGGCAACTCACTCCAGTACTCTTGCCTGAAAAATTCCATGGACAGAGAAGCCTGGTAGGCTACAGTTCAGGGGGTTGCAAAGAGTCAGACATGACTGAGCAACTTCACTATAATTCACTATAAAATAAATAAATTACTTTAAAAAAATCTGGGATTCTCATTTAGTCTACACAATTCCCTGACTCTAAAAGAAAAAAAAACAACTCTAACTTACTCTGAGATTGGGACCTGATCACATGTTACTAAACCATAATTTGATTATATAATGGTGGGCTTAGGGATTGTAGACTACAATTATATGACTGATAAGTATTTTGAGAAGATGCTCAAGAAATTTTTAGGAAAGTACATGTCATTTCTAAGTTATCAAAGCTGTACTTTTTTTCATATTGAATTTCTAATGTAGACATCTAGAGATTATTGCATTAATATAGACGTCTAGAGATTATTACATTATTCAAATGTAGACATGCAGAGATTATTGGTCTCCCACTGTGCATGAGCTTTTTCTGGCTATTCTTTGCAGCTTTATTGAAGTGCCTGTTAGGCACAGTAAGAATGAAAATCAAGGTTTTACACTGATTCTTTATTCCCAACCTGAAATCTAGAAGCTTATTGCCATTTTGCTTTGAATTCTTCGATTGAACTTGTGTTTATAAAGCACCAGCTGTATATTCAGTCTTTGGTGACGTGAGGAGTTCCCAAAGGGATTCAAGACTCGGTCTCTGGGAATTCACAGGCAAGTTAGGAGGCAAGGCTCGCTAACATTAAACAACCAAGAGATCGTCACTGTTGTGTGGAGCCCACACATCTGATGCGGTGACCTTAGTTCTCTGAGTGTGAAATGTGGACTAGCAGCGTAGCATCACCTGGGGGTTTGCTACCTACCCAATCTGCATTTTAACAAGATCTGTACATTAAAGCTTAAGGGGCTCTCATGTAAATAGTGAGCACCAGAGAAAGCTTGCTCTGGGTGAGGCTGGCATAGACTGGAGTTGTGAGGGAAGGCTTGACAGACAAAAAACAGATTCTTGGAAGGGGGTTAGGTCTGGGTGATATGGACCAGTATTAAATATTGTCCTGCACAAAAGCCACTCCCCATGGTTCTTGTTTGAGAGTTCCTAAAACTCCCAACCCCCTCCAGAATAAGAGTCTGTAGGTGGGCCCTAGGAAAATGTATTTTTAACAAGCTCCACAGGAAACTTTCTAAACTAATTTCCCTAAATGTAGAAGCAGGTGAAAAGGAGTGCATCCATGCAGGGAAATCTTACACATTGCCCACTTTATCTGTCACCTGTTGCCCTTCGAGTTCACCCTCCTTACTGTTGCTGAAATGAACTATCTAAAAACAAGTGAGGACATGTCTTGCCCATTGCAAAGCTCTGCTCTTGCCGAAAGCTTTATTCCTGCTCAGTGTGGCAAGGCAGTCCAGCCAGCGCTGGCCCTGACGTCCTTCCCCTTCAGTTCCCAGCTCTTCACCCTCTTGTCCAGGCAACTCATGCTTCTCACCTGCCCAGAACACTGGGCTCTTCCACGCCTGAGCAATTTCCTTTCAGTGCCCTTCTATTCCTTCTCTGTCTGGCAAACTCCTCATCCCTCATCCTCAATAGTCCCTCTAGTAGAAATAACAATAAGCTGTCATTTTGCCGAGCTGTCTGATGTCCCTGTTCTAAAGCTGGCAACCAGATGAAGAGGTGTTGCTTCTCTTTGGGGTGGGGGACAACTGAACAGGCTTTTGATTGTGCAAAGGCCTAGAGGGAGAGTTGGGACGATGAGCTTAGCTCCTGTTTATATAAAATCAAGTGTGAGGGTCTTCTTCAAAACTAGAGACTGTTGTCATGTTACCTTTTTGTTTGTGTTTGCTTGCTCTCTCTATGTGGCAGAAAAAGCTAACCAAACCGATCTAGGTGAAGAGATGGGAGAACAGGAGTATTCTGACCTCCCACTAGCTGTGTGGCAAAGCCAGAGATGGAAACAGAGAGGCAGCTGAAGATGCCCCTGGAGGGCATGGGCCAGAGTCCCATGATAATCTGAGAGCCACTTTTCACTCAGGTTTTTCCAAGCCATTATCCTCATGTTCTCAGGTAAGCTGGTCTACTTCCATCGCTCCCTTTGACCTTAAGTTAGAACTAGGTGGCACATGAAAAGGACCTGCTTTATCCATGTTTCAGAGCTACAGCCACATGGAGAGAAAGTGAGGAGTCAGCAGACCTATGGAAAAACTCTGATCCTTGGTCTGGAGACAGAAACCTCAGGGAGTAACAGAGCAGGTACGCACTTGTCGTGAGTCTTCAAAATCATTCATTTATTCAGTAAGCATTTGCACAGTGAGGCACTGTGTCCACGGAGAAAAGAACACAATTCTTAAAATCATTGTCAAACTGAGGATTTGAAGCTTAGCAAATCGTTTACTCATCTCTGAGTGGCTTGAGTTTTCAGTCCCTATAATAGTTAAAAAATATGACTATTCTTATGAAACCGCCTACTCTCTTGATTCTTGCCTTGTCCTTCACTGAAAGGTGAAGAAGAATTTCTCCTGATGCCTGTCCTTCTGATCTAGAGGTTTTCTATGTCTTTTCCATTTTATTTCTTCCTTCTTAAGGAAAAGGGGATTTTGGAGTCACAGCTAAAATCAATAAGAGAGGACAGACAGCTCAACCAGGAGTGGGCAAAAGCATGAATGGGCATTTCTCATCTGGGGAGCCCCATCTGGCTTCTTCAAGCATGAGGCGGCCACAGTGGCCACACCCACTTTGCTGGAGTCCCACTCCTAAGGTCTTTGGAGACTTGGCTCCCATCCTCCAAGGTCGCTGGCTTTCGGTCTCTCCCCGACACCACTGGCTCCTCCTCACCACTGTACCACCCACTCATCAGCAGATTGCTTCCCAGATATTACCAAGCATTCTCTGCGTTTCTGCTACCACAGTTCTTGAAAGCCCCAACACATTGCCTGTTTTCTCATGACCTTTACAATCCCCGTTCTCCTGCAACCTGGCTTCCACCCCAATCAGTCCCAGAAAATTCTCTGTCCAAGGTCACTAATGACTCTCTCACTTCCAAATCCAAAATCCTTTTCAAAATCCTCATATTACTTCATCCTTAAATCTTGATCTCAAAACATTTGTAACTGTTGGTCACTGGGTCACAACCTTCTGAACTTTTCTCCTCTTAGTGTTCTTCCTGCCTCTCTGTTATTTTTCCCAGCTTCTTTCAGCCCTCTCTCTGCCCACCTTTCCCCAAGCTGTGCCTCAGGATGCATCCTTGGCTCTCTGTTTTTATCTCTGTAGCTCTCTGTCAAATACTTTCTCCAAATATGTTTTTTTTCTTTCGTCTAGGTTTGGGCCACCACCCATAGACATTTGGTTCTCAAAAGTCCAACTTTCCAGCTTTGAAACAGCTAGGTCACATTGTCAGCTGCAACGAAATTAGCTGTAAATATAAGAATAACTGCAGCTGAAAGTTGTTGGGATGGACTGAGATAATGACCATAGAAAGGTTAGCACGATGGCTGGCATATTGTGAGTCCTCCATAATTGTGACCTGTCTTATCCTTCACAAAAGCAAGAGGATGACAAAAGTCATCACTGCCCATGGTGGCTGCCAAAGGGGGTCACAAACATAGAGCAATGTCGGATAGATTAAAACTCCAAGTCAGCTGTGGGCGTCAAAGCAAACCATCAAGGTCCACTGAAATAGTTTTTCTTGTGATGTGAAAACTAACTAACTCTATTTCCTGAATGTGTCCAGATTTCTGCCTCTGGGCACTGATATAACAGCATTTCTGAGGGGTTGGTGGGGCTCTGTTGACCAGCTGTAGCTGATGAGTTGTGCAGAGGTGATGTGTATCATTTCCGGAGTGAACTTTTAATTGCTGATGCAAGGCTTTCCAGAGCATGCTTCCAGATGATGAACCAGAAAGTTCCAGATGATGGTGGCTCTCTGCCAGGCTTCTTGGTTCTTAGGGACAAATGGCATGCCTTTCCTTTAGGAGGTGGATTCTGACCAATGACTACATTTGGTCTACGTGAAGTAATATGAGTGCTTCCCTGGGGCTTGAGCAGCAATTTTCTGCTGCACTGCATGGCCTGGCTCCAAGTTCACGAAGCATCCCCCTTGTTATCAGTGTGACTGAGCTGGTTGTTGCTTTCAGGTTTTATTCTAGCTTTATTCTAGGTGTTAATGATTAATTATTGTTAACTTGGTTTCTTCATATTGTTTTCATTGGTTGTGGCTTGTTTAACCATACAGTGTGTAAGATATCTATTTATTTCAGCAGTATTTTTGGCTTCTAATTTTGTAATAATCTGACTTTAAGGTTTAGTGATGTTACAATTCAAATGTAAATAACCTGTGTATATTTCTTAAAGAAAATGTATGTATTCTCCATCAGAAATTTGCTTGCATCGTAGCACTTTATTGGGATATGTCCCCTTTATTTCATGATGATTCTGAAATATAAGCATTCCTATTTTTCAGAAATGTCTACAGAGACAGAGGCAGGATGGACATTTTATGTGTAAGATCATATTTTTCTCTATGAGTTAAAAACTGAGCAATGATGCTGTTGACAATGCTTATTAACTTTAAAATTTTTGTTCTCTGTAAGTGTTCTTGATTACTAAGTTCTGAAACTGTGGGAAGGATCACTGCTCCTGAGATAGGAGCTGGAATAAAAACACTTGGAAGTCACTGACAGGTAACAGCTTAGTAGCCTGGTGAAGGGATCAGTCTCTGGCGTAATCTTGTTTAAAACATCTTCAGGTTTTAAGGATGTGAAGGGGAGAAGGATTAGATTTACTTTATGTGGCCCCAGAGAAATGTTAAGAACAAGTGACACCCACAGTCAATACGCAGATAGTGTACACAACTGAGTCATGGACTGGGTGACAAGAGGGAGTCCTGGGCATTTCATGAAAGACTCATTGAAAACCACTAAAAATCAGCTGAACAAACAAATTGACCAAAACACAGCACAACAAGCACGCAGGCTGGATTCAGTTCATGAAACCAGAGTTAGCACTCCGATCCAGAAATTCCAGACACAAGTCCATCAAGAGACAGAATGTTGCAGAAATGTTGGCCCCGCTTCCACATTAGATTCAGTTTCTAGTTGTAACTGCATAAAGTTAAAAAGGAGATGCACATAATTTTACTAGGTGTGGAGATCAAGGCCTGCTGCTGCTGCTAAGTCGCTTCAGTCGTGTCCGACTTTGTGCGACCCCAGAGACAGCAGCACACCAGGCACCCCGTCCCTGGGATTCTCCAGGCAAGAACACTGGAGTGGGTTGCCATTGCCTTCTCCAGAGACCAAGGCCTAAGTCTCCTTGCAAAGATGAATTTTGATGTGTTAATTTAGCTATTTTTTTCTTAATAGTTTCTGCTGTCCTAGCCCCTTCTCCCTTTCGGTAGCTCTGCAGGCAGCATTTCACGCTTCTGGAGAGGCAGGACATACTTTGATACACTTATGTGGCTCAGCTGGTAAAGAATCTGCCTGCAATGCGGGAGACCTGGGTTCAATCCCTGAGTTGGGAAGATCTCCTGGAGGAGGGCATGGCAACCCACTCCAGTATTCTTGTCTGAAGAATCCCATGGACAGAGGAGCCTGGCAGGGGTTGCAAAGTCCTGCAGTCCATGGGGTTGCAAAGAGTTGGACACGGCTGAGCAGTTAAGCACACCAGAGCAGCAGGCCTAAAAAGCAAGTACAATAATAATTTTCATGTTACCGTGAGGGAAACCAAGGACTAAAGACGTTAAGCCACGTGCTTAAAGTGGCTGAGTCCAGATCCAAACCAATATGTACCTGACTTCGAAATTTGTGCTCTGGATGGTTGGTGACCCTTGTCAATAAATCGTCTATGCCAGGTTGGCCATGGCTTTTGGCAAGCCTGTCCACGACCTCCGTTGGGAAGGTCTATGTTACACCTAGGGATACTGCTGCTATGCTTCTCTCCATCTGCCTGACCCACTTTTCCCCACGGTTTCTTCATGCTCTCCTCTTAGTACGTGCATGCGACTAGATACCTCTGAATTCTCAACACATGACATCTCCCTAAAAGTTTATCGTGTCCTATGCGGTTACCATTCTGATGTGTTGAACTCCCCGTTCACACTTGGACATATCTTAATGACATCTTGGTCCAGTTCCACAACTTTCTAGTCCCCTCCAGTGATGAACGCAGCTTCAGATTCAGTAATTAAGTGTTAGTTATGCTGACTTCTAACCTTGTCTTCGATTTGATCCAAAACTGTCTCTCTCTCCGGACAGGAAAGAATTTGCAGCCTGAATCCAGAGCAGAGTGGGCGTTGTCCTCTCTTTGTTCTTCCTTTGTTCTTTCTTTGCTGAGGTTTTTAGGGTGGGGCTAGGAAGGAAGAAGAAGGCAGCAGCCCTCTATGTTGCTTGACTGTCTTTGGGGTCCCTCTTTCCTATGTAGGGGTCACCACCACAGCCAAGTGCTTAGGAATAGATGGTGATGGCTAATTTTAGGTGTCAGCTTGGCTAAACTGTGGTTAGCAGTTATTCAATCAAGCAATAGTCTAGATGCCGCTGTAACTATATTTTGAAGATGTGATTAACATAGACAATCTGTTGACTTTAAGTAAAGCAGATTGTTTTCCGTAATGTGGGCAGGGCTCCTTCAATGAGTTGAAGGCCTTAAGAGAAAAGATTGAGGTTCCCCAGAGAAGAAATTCTTTCAGCCTGCATGATAGGAATTCCACCTGAGTTTCCAGACTTCAGGAATGCACCATCAATTCTTATCTGAATCAGCAGCTTTTCTCTCTCATCTCTCCTCTGTCTTTGTGTGTGTGTGTGTGTGTGTGTGTGTGTCTGGAGACAGAACTCCTATTGTTTCTGTTTTTATGGAGAACCCTGACTAGTACAGTAATGACTCCTCAAATGGGCTATATAAAATGGGACGTTTTTATATATCAGGGGAGGCTCAAGACTCTTCATTGGGACATTGCAAGAAAATATTAGAACTTCTATCCATAGATTTTTTAAAATTCAAAGAAATAAAAAAATATTCACGAATGTTTAATATGACATTGACACCATCACCTTCCCTGGATCCACATACCAGATGGTCACATTTTACATATGTGGCCTGAAGCTTCATGGGCAAGAAGGAGCGTTCTGCAAAGTGAAGAACTTACTGGTGGCGCCTTCATTCATTCAATGGCCTTCAGTGTATTCAGGCACTGTGCAATTAACTAAAAATGCATTTATATTTAAATACATTTATGGAAAATATTATATACTTTTATCTTAGGCAGCTCTGATACAATGGGCAAATGGTTTCAGATGACCAAAGAATCCACACCCAGGCTGAAGTAAATGCTAACAGTGCTGGTATACACAGCCAAGAGTTTTCATGCCCCAGTGTAGTGTTTCATCATCCCTATTTCAAGATAAAGATAAAAAATCAGAGACATTCCAATCAGATATGACAAAATGGTCACCAAAAAGTTTCTTTAATTATCGAGAAGACTATTAGAAATAAGGATTTATAGTCACAACTTTAGTTTGCATTATTGCGTAGTTGCTTCTTATATACTCAGATAAGGAGTTGAAAGATAAGTATGTTTTGACCTAATTCTGTTGCTTACTTCATTTATTCTCTGATATTCATAACTAAATGGAAAGAAGGGTAGGACTCCAAGATAATTTCAAGGTTTTAATCCTGGATGAAAGGATGAGATGTGTTGTGGAGAGTTGAGAACTCAAAATGGATGATATGTTTTGAACAAATTAAGTCTGAGGCTAAAGACATACAAAAAAAACCCTGAATAATTCATACACACACACACACACACACACACCACACACACACTAGTACACATAGCGAAATATACATAAAGAAAGAGTTCCATTTTGAAGAACCTGGAAATATTTATAAATTCAAATTTTTATGAACAGAAGTGTATTAACACAGTATGCCAAAGCAATGTGCTATATATATTTTTTAATATAGATATTAACTTTGTGTATATTTATAGATAACACATTTTGAGAAATTGTCACTTTTAAAATGGTGGTACACAAAAAAGTACAGTTACCATGTCATTTTAATTGTTCATTTTGCAAATAAAGCACATTCGTTTTAGAATGTTATTTGTTGCTCGTTTATGAATTTCATGGATCTAATACATATTTCAAGTGCTCTCTCACTATAGATATTCGACTGATGGGAGCATAAGGTGATAACAGCACCATCAGCTCAGCAGGGGGAAACCAGAGGACACTCAGGCAGACCAGTGTATTTTGGCTAAGCTCCATGCATTTCATGACTGGAACCTGTGTATTTGTGTGTGCGCGCGCGTGTGTGTGTGTGTGCTTAGTCACTCAGTTGTGTCTGACTCTGCGACCCTATGGACTGTAGCCCCCCAGGCTCCTCTGTCCATGGGATTTTCCAGGCAAGAACACTGAAATGGGTTGCCATTTCCTCCTCCAAGGGATCTTTGCGACTCAGGGACTGAACCCACGTCTCCTGCAGCTCCACATTGGCAGGCAGACTCTTTACCACTTGGTCACCGGGGAAGCCCATGAACCACCCATAAGGCAACCCCCTGATGCTAAAATGAAGCCTTTCTCCCCCATGGTTCTCTCCATGGTCCTCACCCCTCCCCTGCCAAGACACCATTTCCTGCCATGGACGTGTCTACGGAGGAAGCGCTGAACAGCAAGCAAATAAAATCGAGTTGAATCAGTGTGAGTTGAGGGCTTTTGGCTCCATGAGAGTTAACTTCATCCGACTTCATCTCACTCATCCGCTTGGTCAAAATTTTGCAAATGTCCTATAGAGGCAGTGAGAGACCAGTGTCCCGTGTAGCTTACGTGTATGCCAAGAATGTATTAACTGGGCAGATCTAGTCCTTAAAAAAAAAAAAAAGAAAGAAAAAAGAAAACATCTCAAATCACACACTACCATGAGGCATAATATCTGATTACAAAGTCTAAAACTGCTTTATGTATGTAATTTTTGAAAAGAAAAAAAAAAAATTACAAGCCAGCAGCAATGACTTGCTTAGTGCAAGATTTCAGTTTTCAACCTTGCAGCTATTACATTTCAATCTCAGCAGCAGAAAGATTCTGCTGATCCTAAGCTAACGAATGTCAAGAAGGAAATGGCTTGCTTTCTTCTTTTAGCAGGTGGTTATTGTTTTAAAAATGAAGCGCCTTAAACCTGGCTGGAATCCAAGGCATGTCACATAATCCTGATCTAGAGATATGCAGTGAGAATCCCCAGCCCCCAAATATTTGATTAGAGCATATGTAAATCGTCCTGTGTTCTTGGCATGGGCTGAATCAGGAATGACAACATGGATTATGATGTTCTTATACAATCAAAGGTTATTATTACTATCCTTTTTCCCCAAAGGAAGCAAAACGTGTTTGGTCAGGAGGTTTGATGCTTCTTGGGGTGGCAGGAAATGTCTGCTGATATTCAATAAGGAAATAAACAATGAATGTAACAGTTCATGACACTTGGTAAATATAACTTGGCTCTCTTGAAAAGTTAATAGCTTAGCTAATACTGAAGTGTGTAGTCATTCAAAGGACTATGAGCAATTTTCCTTATTGACCCCAGTTTCTGAGGGCTGTGGTAGCTAACCCTGATCCCAAGTCAGAAAATTAGATTTCAGAGCTTCAAATATGTATCAAAACATTTAGAGACAGTGTTGTAGCTGGAATATACTTTTTCTCTTTGTATAATTAGTGGTCAAGGAATTTCAAGATTTTATCTACTATGTGTATAGGACAGCGTAAGAAGCTAAAATTGCTGTTATCTTAAATGTTTAAATTTGAGAATTTGCAGAAAACAGCTCTATCCTCTTACTAACGTCCCTGATGTGATCCTACGGATCTGGCTACACAGAGTGCATGCCCTCACCCCAATCCAAACAGAGTTAAAGTAATACTTGGCAATACTTCTCTTATCATAGCAATAAAGACGCACAGGAGACTGAATTCACCAAGAAAACGACTTTGCTGGGATTTAACGGAATGAAAAAATGGGATTATACATGTTTAATACAACGTGCCATCTACAGAGAATTACTGTTTGTCTAGAGAGCATTTCACATGGGGATTTCATGTATATCTTGTGCATGATTGGGGAACAACCAGGAATATGTTTATACACCAAAGCTACCAGTTTTTTTTTTTTTTTTTTAAATGCAGGTGAAATCTTTCTGGATGAGTTCCGTGAGTAGTTCAATTATTGGATTAGAAGTGTTTCTTCCTCATAAGAATTAAGAGGAGGAAGGGATGGGAACAGTGCAGACAGGGACCCGGCTTGCCTGGAGGTACAAATGGATGCAAGGCCTCCAAACAGACAATAGAAAGCTAATGAGGCAAAAAGTCTGGCATGATTGTGATCTGATTTTCACAGATTAAACTAATGTCAATGAGGAGAAAAGAAGAGTGAATGAGCCTAAATGGCTTCGAGACACCTGCAAATAATTGTATTTTCAGCCTTAGGTCGTTCGTGCATTGTTTTACAAAGCGTTTTACAACGAAGGACTGGAATGTGAATTTGGATGATGGTATTCTTTCCTCCCCACTCCAAATATGCACAAGTCCCCACCGCAACTGTGTCCCAGGAGGGAGCTGCCCACCATCGATCCCTCTGCCGGTTTCATAGATTATGTGATTCGATTGATAAGAAAATCATTGAAGCTGGAAGCTGTACCCCGACTTTTTGGAAAAAATATTTCTAGTGTTAATAGTTTATAGCACATCTATACAGTATAGGGTTGCAACCCTTGGCAGTATTCTAGGGACTAATTTTGATTCATTCATTTTATTCCCTCCTCTTTGGGCCCTTGATCAGATATTTCTGGTACAAACTTTACTCAGAATTCAAGCGAGCTCCTTTTGTAAGTAACTGAAGATTTGGACTCACAGCCCCATAGGAGGGGACATATTCCCATTCCAAAGGCAACACTTAACGAAACAAAGTTTAAACAGTTCTCTGAGGGCTAGATGAGGAGAGAGGAGAGGTAAAATCACCTTAACTATGCCTAAGACTTGAAATCTCTTACTCTCATCTGGGAAACAGTAAAAATGAAAAGCTGATCATTGTAAGGCAATCCCACTATTTGGACTCTGGTAATTAATCACTGTTGTGGTAGATATGCGGTGAAAACTTTATTTCTAAGCTTAACCATATTCAACTAAGTGTCTAATTAGCTTAACATGACTTCATCTGCCTAGAAAACAGTTTGTATTGTTGTGAAAATATAATCTGATTTTAAAGGAAGAATCATAATCCAAGTGGGCTAGCAAACTCGTGTTGACTTTTCCATGATTCTTTTATTTTTTACTGTCAGATTTATTTGACCTATAATTTGGGCTTCCCTGGTGTCTCAGACAGTAAAGAATCTGCCTGCAATGCAGAAGACCTGGGTTCCATCCCTGGGTTAAGAAGATACCCTGGAGAAGGGAATGGCAACCCACTCCAAAACTCTTGCCTGGAGAATTCCGCGGGCAGAGGAGCCGAGCAGGCTACATTCCGTGGGAACACAAAGAGTTAGAAGCGACTGTGTGACTAATTTTCACATAATTTGCTTATATGAAAATACCCGCTTTGAGTGTGAACTTTGATGAATATACAACCATGTAATCTCTACCTGCAAGGTGGGAGACCTGGGTTCAATTCCTGGGTTGGGGAGATCCCCTGGAGAAGGGAAGGGCTACCCACTCCAGTATTCTGGCCTGGAGAATCCCACGGACTGTACAGTCCATGGGGTTGCTAAGAGTCGGACACGACTGAGTGACTTTCACTTTCACTCTCACCCACTGCCCCAGCACAATGTAGCGCTGTTCTCTTATCCCCAAAATTTCCTCCTGCCCCTTTGGCATCAGTGCTGTCCCTTTGACCTCCAACTCTGGTAACTGCCAATCTGTTTTCTGACCTTTAGTTTACACAATTTTGTCTTTTCTAACAATATTGTGTAAATGCAATCATACAGTATACAGCTTTTTGAGTCTAGCTTCTTTCTTTCATTTAGTGTAAATGTATTCGAGATTCATCTATGTGTTGTATGGATCAATGGTTCATTACTTTTTTTCTTGCTGAATAGTATTTCACATGAATGTGTTTTAAAATAGGAATACACATGATGGCCAATCCTTCCACTTGGTTTATGGTGTAGTCAAGGGCAGAGAGAGACTTATCAGCTGGCCGTGTGAACCTCCTTGCAAATCCTGCAGTGAAAAACCACTGGACAATACTGTTTAGCCTAGGAGAACCCATACCAATGAAGCATGATGTTATGCATGTGAACTGTGCTCTCATACCATTTGTGGGATGATTTTGATAATAGAAGTGTGGCTAGACTGAGGTAGATACCAAACCAAAGTTGATTTTTAAAAAATGGTACCAGGGGTTGATTTTTAAAAAATAATGTCTGCAAATAACTCAACATTTGTGATTTTCTAAAAAAAAAAAAAAAAAAAAGAACCATATATAGAAAGCAATTGGAGAATGTTATTAACAAATGATATTTAAGATATTACTTTTCAAAGAGCCAATCCATGTATTTGTCTGGCACTTCATAATATTTAAAGCACTTAGCACATATGCTATCTCATTTAATTCTCACAGCAACCCCAGGAGGTTAGCAGGGAAGATGCTGTTATTCATAATTTACAGGAGCAGAAGCAGAGTGCCCAAAGACACTGTGCCTTGCTCAAGGTCAAATAATGGGAAATCACTAGCCTAAATTCCTGGCTCCCAACCTAGTAGAAATTGGCAAGGCCAATTCTGAATAATGAATTTAAGCAGAGGCACATGTTGTCAGAGGTTAGTATTTAGGGTTGTAGAGGCTAAACTCATAGGAAAATCCAGCCAGCAGTCTCTGGTTAATTCATAAAAGATTGAAATGGAAAAAATACAATCTCACCATGTTATTAGGTTAAGCACTTCTAGAACAAACAAGCAAACAACGACGTATTGTAAATTAGACCATTTTGGAATTTGTGCAATCTAAATGGTTGAGTTATTTTATGTTAGGGAAGTGACTGCACAATATTCATTAGCTAATTTTCTTGATGTTTTGGTTTTTTTAAAAACACATTGGGCCAAATTACACTTTCAGCGATGCCCACAGAATTTTAATTAACGTAATAGATCTAATTTCAGTTCTTTATGTGGTGGTTTCCTTTTGATTCAGGGAGGTGTTGAGCAATATATTAATAATTCTCTCTTTTGTAAGGGGAGAAAGTCAGTTTTTGCAGGTTGAATTTCATACCCACTGTGAGACAATGCATCGTATAAGAGTTTATCACTGGCATGCATTTTATGAAAGTGAAATTTCTGCCCTAATAATTTGGCCAAATGTAGTAAAACTGGTAACATCCACATCTGTCACACTGAGTGGCTTAATTATGCTGACATCCCCCTTTCCCCTACCCCAGTTGCCTTACCTGTTCTCTTTTTTGTTCTGTGGACATGTAAGAATCATGTAAAGGACAAAGATCTGAGTATATTAAATGAATGTCTTAAAATATCCACTAGAAAATATTGTAATAAAAACAAAATCCACCAAAGCTTTGCTAAGACTTTAGTATCAACTGTCACCATCCTCCTGGGAGGTAAGTAGTAATATCTATAAGCCAATGAGTTTATTTGAATTTAGTTTTTCATATGCATATGATTTTTTTTTACTCAAAGGAGCTTGATAATGAAAGTAACACTCTATAAAAAATAACCTAACCTATGTCATTTTCATGTCTGAGGGTTTCAGGATTTGAATATAAATGTTTTTAGCATCTCACAAACTGCATACAAGGGTTAGAAACGTCCAGGAAAATGGAGTCACCTTTAGCATCTTGAGCTAAGATGGATCTGTAGTTAAAAATATATATTTATATGTATTAGCAGGAACTAGGGAACACTGACTGCTTAACACAAGCAGCTGTTAATTATAAAACTGCAGTCATTTGTATTTTACTAAAAATGTTGATATGGCTCTCAAAGAATTTTTAAGAAGACATTAAACCTCTTTCATCTCTGCATCTGATTTCTACATTTGCTATCTTCTTTCCCCTAAAGAATGCCTATTCTCCCTTCAGAGTCCTATGCAGGCTCATAAAACCAATAAAATATCTTTTTGGAAGAAGCCAAAATGTATTTGAAGGAATTAAGGTTGATCTGGGAGATGCAATGCTGGTGTTATAGCAAATTACTTCTGTTAAATATGAATAGGACGAGTGTTCTGAATACTGTTCTGCAGTAAAATTTACGGTCATGGGTATGCACGTAGATGAACGTAGTACACGTTATGGAGAAAGCTGATTGCAGGTATCAGTAGGTGTTTAATCACGGTCATGCTGCAAGGAAATAAAAGATTGCCCAAAGACAATAGATTTTTCTGTAGAAGCTATAGACACCAGTACAGTATAAGATACATTTCTCATATTCAAGCCTGTCTTTTATTTTGTTTACACAACAAAGTTATTATGCTAATTACACGGTAATATGCAGCCCCTGAGGACTTTCTATGTTGATAGCATCTACTTGAGGATGCAGATTGGGAGCCAATATGTGATTATTACTATTGCAAAATAATATGATCGGAATGACAGTTTTGCCTTCTAGGGGAGTCCTCACTAGGCTCTTTGTTGCTGAGTGAGGTGTGTAATAGTGAACAAGGGGAAAAGTCCAGGAGAGTGTGGGGAATTTTTTCATACTGTTTTAAAAGAATGTGGGGCTGGACAACATTTTGGATTAGAGTCAAGTGTGTGTGTGTGTGTGTGTGTGTGTGTGTGTGTGTGTGTATACACAGGAGACCTCACGCAGCAGCAATCTCATGCTAATATGTGTGCAACCTCACTAGGGGGAGCTCTTGGCTGGCTGTTCAGAGGCTTGACCATTGTCTGCAGGAGACAATTTTTCTTTGTTTGAAAATTTACAAATCATCAATGAAAATGCCACAGATGTGGCAGAAGCTTTGGGGTCAAGTCACTGTCTCCAGTTGTGGCTTCAGTGGGATGGTGCTGGGGATGGTGGGGATGGGGGTCATGATGTCTTTGCCCCCTCTGCCCAGCAATTATTTTGGGGTTCTTATCATTTAAAAGATCTCAGAGCTATTGTAAATGTTTCTTCTTACCCAGAGGTAAAGCTTTTCTGAAGCCTATTCTTTTTGAAAGGCTCCCCACTGAAGCTTGATGGTAACAATGAAAAAGTATACATTTTCGCAAGCCTTTTCTTTTCAATCTATACTCAGATCAATTAATTAAATGAAGATAGAAACATGATTGCCACGGATGACATTGTCATGCTGGTTTAAAAACTGGGAACTTTGTGATTACAAATGCATGTGGTTACAGGAGACATTGGGGGGAAAATGGTCAGCTGAAGAGACTTAAAAATTATTTGAAAATCTTTATAATGTGATCATTTTGGAGAGGAAAAGAGAAGATGCAGCGCTAAGATAATGGTGACACTGCCTCAGGCAATCTGTGGACAATTTTATTGTTCTTATTCTCCAAATGTTCTCTTCCTACCCCTCACCAATTTTTCTTTTTGTCTTTTTAAATTGGAGGAAAAAAAATAAAGCAAAGTGCTTCTTTCCCTACCCATGTTCCTTCCCTTTTTTCTCTACTCTAATGACATTTGGCAGGCTCGGCTGTGTAATGCTTGACTGGTTTTATTGTTGTCTGTTCCCAGTGGGGAATAGTTGACACTGCTCTCTGTTTCCAATTGATATCCATTTTCAACAATATTGCTTTCTATTAGATTCCTGCACAGTTTGTGCCAAGCAAACTGAATATTTACTGGGCTGACCGCAAAACCTTCAAATCAACAAACACTAGAATAAGCAAAATATGTGTTTTTAAGATCAAATGTTTTCAAATGCTTCTTTCAAAATTATTATTTTTAAATGCACTGTGAACTGTAGATTAAAGGATATTATATTGCCACTTCTGTCAGCCTATTTTTATTTATTTATTTTCACACATTAAATAATAGGACTAAACATTGAAAGAATAGTTGTATACACTACCTAGGCAAAGTTAAAAGCAATTCAATTTTCTCATATTTTGCAATTCCTCCTTCTAAGCAATAAAGCATATTTGCTCATTGCTTTTTAATGCAGGCATAGTTAGTAGTATCGTAGTGAGTAGAGCAACTGAGTCTGACAAACCAGAGGACAGACAACCATTTCAATCATCCTTGGTGGCCAGGGACTGTGTGTCAGAACTGAGGGGTAGAAGATTGCATTTTAGCCATCAAGAATATCAAATGGCCAGTAAATGACATAAAATTTTTCAATAATTTCCCTTCAATTTGCTAGCAGAGTTTTCAGAATCTTAACTGTGTACCCTGCCTACCTCATAGGGCATCTGGCATATAAGAGAGTAAGGTGTTTGGTTTTTGGAGATTATCAAGAAAAGGATTAAAAAATAGAAAAAAGAAGTTTTACGATTAACGCCTCAGAAACTATTGCAATATAGTCAAACCTGTTTAGTTACTTTTAAAAAAGCTGTAATTCTTTCATAACAAAGTTGAAAGAGATCATAATAGACAGAATGTGTTTTTGCATGAAATTTATTGGTTAAGTTGATGTAATTATTGGTAATTCAAGCAAAGAAACCTGCATAATGAGGTAGAATTGGCTTATGTTAAGGGCAGTCTTAAGAAATGTTACCACCAAAATATACATTTTCAAATGATGTTTTAGACCACCAAACTCCCACGATACAGCAGATAAAACTGTTTTACAGACTAACAAGTCACAGGAAAAGTATTGTGAACCAGATGTTCCATCTAAAGAGTTTTCTCCTTCTCCAATTCCTTTCTTCCTTTCATACTGATGATCTGCACCAGCAGCCTCATTTCTTTCCAGGCAGAGACTAGTTTCCCTGTTACCATTTCTTGTGGCCACAGTACCTGCCAAGTGCTTTCCAAATATATCCTTTACCCCTCACAACAATGTCATGCTCTGAAACCTTTATTACATCTCAAACTATGTGTGCACTGCAGTTGAAACACATCGGAACCTGTAATGACTGTCTGCTATTTGAAGCATCTTAGAAAATGTGGTCAAGTAGAGATTGTGCAGGCCTGGCAAATAGAGGCCTGGGTCTGATATGCTGGTTGGTTCTGGGAAAATCCCTTACTCAGCTTCATTTTGCACCATCTGTGTCTCAGTTTTTCTATTTGTAAACCAGGCATAATTAAAACTGCCCACTGGGCCTTTCACAGGCATGTAGGGAGGATTAGCAAGTGGCTGCAAACCTTCCTTAGCTCTTTGAAAGAGAGGCGCTACAAAAAATTCAAGGCAGGTATCTTTCGTGCAAGACCTTGGCTGCAGTTACAGTTAAACCTCCCCTTTTTGAAATGAGATGTGGCATTCTTTGGCTAGAACACAGAGTACAATTCATCAACGGGGTCTCAATCAAAAAGACAATTTTCACAGATCCTGGGAATGCCTGGAAGCTCCTGGCCGAAACTGAACCAGCGTAATAGGTGGATGATGTTGGGCGTTCTTGATGGGTGTTCATCAGACTCAGGGTTCAATCCAATACCGTCATTAACTAGCTGTGTGAACCTTGGCAAGAGGCTTTCCCTCTTTTAGCTTCCTCACTTACAAAAAATGCACTTTCTGATAGTCTCACAGGGTTGCAGATGGAATAAAAGTAAGAAACATATGGAACTATTCAGAATGATACAAAGCATTATTTATGTCAAATGTGTGCTATTGGTGACTTTGGAAAACGGGATGAGATTGTCCCAAACTTTCCCCTTTGGCTAACTGGAATTGCATTAAAATATTGCAATACAGACTATTTAAAGAGTAAACAAACCCCATTCTTCCTATCATTCCTTATTCAGCTTTTCTGTCATTAAAGTTTGATTGTCTTTCTGGTTGAGTATAGCGGCAGCTACAGGACAGCTATTTCTTTCAGCATTTTGTTCCTGAAAAGTGCCATCAGATGGAAGATGCGTTTCACTCTTGTGGAAAATGACCATGACTTTTGATCCCAGAGTGTTTTCTGTCATAAACCTTGTCCAGGAATCTGCAGATAAAATCTACAGCATGCTAGCTGCACAAATGATTATCTCAGTGTCCCTGGCACCTAAGACCATATGTCCCAATGGTATCAGAATTCAATTATGCTTTACTTGAGTCTACTCCTTTCCAAAAGCAAATGATTATTTATCAAAGCAGTGAATGTATAAATGATAAGAGAAATCAATTCCGTCGAGATCTGTTACTTTGGTGGATATTTCATTTAAATTGGATTGGTAAGGTCAAACTTCCATTTTCTCTCCATGGGTTGCCAGTCACCCTTGGGAAGTGGACTTGAAGCCAAGTCACCAGGGAAAACTGATGACCCGAAGTGTTGCAATCACCTTGGTGGTGGATACTGTAAGTGCTAGTGGGTGTAAGCTGGTTACACAGAGAAAAGTATTAGGCAAAGAAAAAAAGAGTGGAAGAAATCACAGTCTGTTCCCTTAATTCCATTTGGGTGAAATTAGGTTAAAACAAATTCCTCTATCATAGAAGAGGAGAAAAGACAAAAAAGTTTTTGTTTTAGCTTTTAAAGGCAAAGGGCCAGTTACATGCCAATTCTCTTCCTTTCCTTCTTGTATACCACGAGCCTCTGTTACTCCAGATTGTTAAAGTGCAGGTATTAATCCAAGGCACTGGGCTTACTTTCGTGTCATGCTCGTGTTGGGTTTAGAATCCTCACACATCCCTTGGAAGTATTCAGAATCTGGGGCTGAACCATGGCTGGGTTATGCTACCGTGTATCCGGAGCTCTGTAGCCCAGCAAGGAGGGAGCCCAGAGGCAGATGTTGCAAGAGATGAGATGCTAGGTGGGAGACGCTGTTCTGGGAGCTCTGAGTGGTGAACTGCACTGTGGGGTGGCAGAGGTTAGATGGCAGTCAGGTTGAGGAAACCGACACAAGATGAAGGAGCCTGCAGCTGGCCTGGACCAGTCCCCCTGCTGTCTCGCTAACCGACTTAGTGAGGAACTATCGATCAGGAGCTCAGGCTCTCTGTCTCTAAAGAGGGTTTAGAAAAGAGGGCAATCTTCAGAAAAGTTGGAAGTAACAAGTAGAATAGTATGTGTAAAAACATGTTGTCCAAACCATCAAACAATGGACAAACCTAAAGGCTTCTTAGGACAAACCGTGAAATTGGCACAACTATGGAAACAGGAAGGCAGTCTGAAGGTTTTGAGCTGTAGTGTTAGAGAAGGCCCTTGAGAGTCCCTGGGACTGCAAGGAGATCCAACCAGTCCGTCCTAAAGGAAATCTGTCCTGAATGTTCATTGGAAGGACTGATGCTGAAGCTGAAACTGCAATACTTTGGCCACCTGATGTGAAGAACTGATGAAAAGACCCTGATGCTGGGAAAGATCGAAGGCGGGAGGAGAAGGAGATGACAGAGGATGAGATGGTTGGATGGCATCACCGACTCAATGGACATGAGTTTGAGTAAACTCTGGGAGTTGGTGATGGACAGGGAGGCCTGGCGTGCTGCAGTCCGTGGGGTCACAAAGAGTCGGACACGACTGAGCAACTGAACTGACTGATGGAAGCAGTCTGAAAGGTCTTCCTCGGTGTGCAGCCCCGGTGCCCCTTCCTGCGCCATGCTGAGTGCATCCGCGCTGCCTGGCCCAGCGTCTCCTCAGCACTGCTGACCCCGCGTGGAGCCTCAGTTTAGTAAGGAGAGAGGGACTGTGAGCACCTAACTCACACACACACAAAACAATGTTTAGGGGTAGCGCTTTCTAGATCTAACCTCTGAAACAGCTCAGGAAGCCAGCCAGCAGGGCCCTCCACCTTTGAAGTGTCTTGAGAAAGAGGCCGACTTTAAAATGTCTTCACAAAGGAATAAAATGTAATCAGCCCAGAGACAGATGCTGTAAAGTCCTGGTTTATTGTCTGTGGTCGGCTGAATTTCATAAAATGAAGAAAATCAAACCAGAGGTCTCTTTGCGGAGTCGAGGCGTGATTGTATTTTTAGTTTTCTTAACTAAATAAATCCATCAGTTGACAAAGAGGAGTGTATAGTGGATTAGACAGAGAAGGTATGATTGAAGACTCGAAGGCAGGGTCAGTTCCAGAAACATTGATCACAGTCTCATTAGGGCTGGAACAGACGCAAAAATGAATTTGAAATGTGGAGAGGGGGAGCCGGGGCTGAGAGGAGGGAGACCAAAGGGAAATATCACTACATTTTCCAACAGTATGATGCGTAATACACAGATGAACTCAGACACTGAGATGCGATTCATCGGTTACATTCCTGACAGATACTGATCCAGGGTAAGCTGTTTCTATCATCTCAGTTTCTCTCTCTCTTCTTGTCTTCCTTGGTAAAGCACCATGAAATAATTTTTATTACATAGAAAAAAAGGTTTCCACTCCTGATAAGTGTCTTTCATAGTGTAAGACTGCAAAATATATTCCAAGTGAAGTCAAAGATGCTGTCAGAGACAGATGAAATGGGCATGGGACCATTATTACCGTTGGGAGGTCATTCATCTGATTCAGATATTAAGAAGCATATATTAACAATAAAAAATGATCTCCGAAAGAGTCGATGGTGTATTTCATTAAGCTGGAAGTGAAGCTGACCACCAAATTGAATATTAGGAGAAAGTAGAATAGGCAAAAATGTAAAGTAACTCTTATTAAAAACTTAAATTTTGTCTTCAAGGCCCTTCATCAACTGCTCCACGGTCCTGTCCCTTGTCAAATTTCATCCCTCGTGATTTTCCACTTGAAACACTTTGTTCTTCAAACTCATCTTTCATTCGCTGCCCACTGCGTCCTTTCTTTGATCTTATAGTTTCCTTTGCCGTCTTCTCACTCTATTTTCTTCTGTTGCAATTACATCCTTTATGAGCTGGGGGAGAGCTGCCTTGTGTCTCCATGAGTAATCCACTCTGGCGTTCAAGGGAGCCTAACAGTAAGCACTCCCCTTCCCCTTTTGAGGTCTGAACTAGTTGAGAAATATATGGAAATAGGACAGATAAGCCTAAAATATGATCTTTATTCTGATAAGGCTTGAGAATGTGGCCAGTGGATCTCCCAATCCAGGATCAGAAGGCCATGCCCACCCCACCTAGGGCAGAGCCAGCCCACCGCAGAGACCCCACCATCAAGCTTAGAGCAAGCTTACCCTGTGCTTTCCGGGGTGGGCCCACTCCCAAGAGTAGGAAGCAGGGATGGGTTTGCAGAGCCACTTCCTTTCCTCAAGCCCATCAACCGGTGAGATATGAGCAGGTGGGGGAGAGGCTGGGAGGCTTTCACTGGTGGGGTTCTCCTACACGGAAAGACATCAGGAATAGGGGAAAAGCTATTGATCAACAGCAACCGACTTTAGAAACATTTCTTCAGGGGTCGTTCTGTCTGTGATGTCCTATTTTCATATATTTTGGTTCTATTGCGGTCACGGGTGTTAGGAGATAAGGGGTTTATTACAGGCATTAGGGCATTGCACAGTAGTGGGAGAAACTGAAGTCTCAAAGGGAGAGTCGGGTGGTCAGAGGATCATGAACCATGGGTGGACAGTCTGGGGAGGAGAGCTGAATATCCGACCACTTCCGGCTGCCACCGCGAGACCGTGAAGGGCAGAGTGTGAAGATTTTCCGGGAGGCTGTTGCCCTGAGTAGCTCCCGCCTTTGCAGTCCTGTCGCTAAGAATCTGGCGGTGGGCCGGGGGCTGCTGTGAGCCTCAGTGCCACAGTCGGGGGGCCCCGGACCTGGGGATCCTCCCAGTCCTTGCCGTCAGCCTGTTGTCTAGTCTGTGAACAACTTGGGGAATAATGGATACTGCTTCTGTTTCAGTTCCTCCTTTGGTCAATTCCAGCCCGATGGAGAGGGGAGGCGATTCCAGGCAAAGTAGTTCTCAGCTTAAGCAAGCTGGTGATACAGCAATCCAGCAGTCAACACCTTGACACCATGACATCCGCCTACTCCTAACCAAGCTTATGTCAAAGTGAAGACGAGATAAATCCTGCTTCCACTTAACACAATACGACTAAAAATACTGTACCTGTCCCCCTAAAATCTTCCATGGTCCCAAATGTCAATTTCCTCATCACTGGGGGATGTTCATTCCTTTTCCTGCCCAATCATATTCACCCACTGGGATCCTGTAACTTAAATATTGATATATAATGTTAACCATTGTGAATATGTCTCAGGTTTGATAGTACGGGGATTAGAAAGGAAAAGAAAGAATATACATATATTCATATCAAAATAAGGAAGAAATGCTAAGTACTACAGTCCTCTTTTCAGCAACTGGCCGCCATGTCATGTTCCCTTTGCCCTAGGCAAGTACCTTAACTCACCACCGTTTTGCCTGATGATGGGAGGCAACCTTTAAATGTTTACTTCTGCAGCATCTGTGCTATTAGCAGTCCATCTATACTGGGTTACTGTAGCTTCCTATTTACTTTTATCCCAGAGCATAAAATATTAAAAAGCCTCTGCTTCACTGTGGAGTAGTGTGGTATAATAAGAAAAATAGTCTTTGTCCTGATTCCTGGCATAGATCTCCTAAAACCCTTGAGATTTCCTGAGTGATAAGAGCATTTTTGTTCAAATAAGGGGACTCTTGATGAGAAGAAGCTTTGGGATGGGGGTTGGTGATCGGAGGAACCATAGTTTAGAGGGTTGGACATTTCAGCCCCACCCCCAGTCTCTTGGGAAAGGAGAGTGGCCAGAGAACTGAGTTAATCACCAATGGCTAGCAATTCAATCAACCATGCCTATGTAATAAAACCTTCATTAAAACTCCAGAGATTCTGAGTTGGCGAACTTATATTTGTTTGGAGGCTGGTACACCTGAACTCCACGGGCAGGAGTGACTCCTGCTTTCAGGACTCTTCTGGGCATTGCCTTATGCGTCTTTCCATGTAGCTGTTCATTTTCACTCTCTGTGATGATCTAATAATGTGTGCTCAGGCGCTCAGTCATGTCCGACTCTGTGCGACCCCACGGACTGTAGCCCACCAGGCTCCTCTGTCCATGGGATTCTCCAGGCAAGAATACTGGAGTGGGTTGCCATTTCCTCCTCCAGGAACTGATCTAATAGTAAGTATAGCATTTATCTGAGTTCTGTAAATTGTTCTAGCAATTATCTAGAGGAGGGGAGTTGTGGGAATGCCTTTCTTTGGAGTCAAGTTGGACATAGAGGTAGGTAACCTGTGGAACTGGCATATGAAGTGAGGGGAGTCTTATGGGACTGAGCGCTTAAAATTGTGGGGTCTGAGGTTCATCCAGATACTGTTGAGAATTGAATTGAATTCTAGGACACCCATTGGTGTCAGAATTGTTGGGAAGGAAATTACCTCGCAAGTAGTAAACCAATTTCCTCTTTAGAGAATCAGTCACTGAAGCAATGAAGTAAGTGCCTTCTGTGACTATTGGTTTACTGACATGCCCAACACTGAGGATAGGATGCAAATTTTTCACTAGTAGGTGGTTAGTGGGAATATGAGAGGACTTCTTCTGTTTGCATCCCTTGGTTCTCAACCCCCTGAATCCTGTATGGGGGAGAAACAGCACAATGTAACAGCCACTACTCTGGAGCATTCGCTACATCCTGGACAACATCACACCATGCCCACAGAGGATTGGCACTCAGCTGGCACCGAGTCTTCAAGGGCGTTTCCACTTCTCTCAAGCCAGTTGCTTCAGAAGGATGAGGACCAGGATCAGCCTAGTAAATTTCATGAGCGTGAGCCCACGATCCACTTTTTGCTGAAGAACAAGTTCCCTGATGAAGAGGAATACTGTGCAGAGTACTCTAGTAGTGACACAGCATCCTCTAGGTCCATGGGTGGGCTTTGGCATAAGTATTATGAAAAGCGATGGCAAATTCATATCTAGAGTAAGTGTCCATTCCGTGAGAACAAAGTCCTGCCTTTCATGGAAGACCACACAGAAGTGATCCAGTGTAATTCACCTACCATTAGACAGCTGGTGGGTTCCTCAGGAAATGGTGCTCTATCAGGGGCTACGTGTTCATCTCTGCTGTTGACAAATTGCATGTTCAGCCCAATAAGTGTGCTATTGCGCCCAGTACAAATTGTTGACCCACAGAATCATGAGAAATAAGTGTTTTAAGCTGCTAATTTTTGAGGTGGTTTGTTGTGCAGCAAAGGTAATTTAAATAAAAAATTGTACCTAGAAGTGGAGTGCTGCTATTGCAAAAGCCTAAAATGCATGGCACTAGTTTTGGATCAATACAGCTGGCAAAACTATTGCATGTGGTTTAAGCCAGAAGTTAAAAAGCACACCTAATAAACTTGTGAATCTGGTTAAAGAAATTTTCAGGCAAAATGTTGATGATGTATAGGAAGAAAGAGAAGAACTAAAGGAAAAAACTATTTGGTTTGCAAGCAGAAAGTAGAGAAAATAGAGAGCACCCAAGATTTTCTAGATTAGAAAATAAAATTATTTTTCATTCCCAGTCTCTCCAGTTTGCAAAAGATTCTTGCAAAAATTAGCCAAGGTACTTCTGTAAGGACCTTGTGAAGACCTCTGAAAGATTTATGATGGTTTCTACAATATTCTCTTTACCATACAAGACAATTTCTAAAGTTTTCTTAAGGACTTAACCCAAAGCATCTGGATTTGCTGCTGAAAGAAGAAAGGAGATATCATCAAAAAGAGTTGCATGTATATCCTTTGTATAATTAAATGACTACAGTCTGATACATAAGAAACTCACAAAAGTTTTAAAGGGGGTTGTATAAGCCTGTAAAAGGGAGAACACAGTTCGATGTGAAAAGATTTTGGGACCTCAAATTTCTTCCTTATGAGCAAAGGATGTATGCGTCTAGATTCTTGAATTCCTATGGATCAATGAATCCTATATGCTTCCCATTTCTCCTTTTCTTGAATGGAAAATTTTATTATAATGATCTCACTATCATATGTTGGGTATACTGAAGAAGGGAGAAAATAGCCTTGCCTATTAATCCACAGATTTCTGGATTAAGAAGAGTCACATACAAGCTGAACCCAAGGGATGTCATCCACTGCTGTGCCAGATGCTGTTTCAGAGATATTGGACTCAGGGTTCAATTTTTGGCAGACTTGTAAAACGGTGAATTCTTTTGATATGTGCCTGTGTGTGTGCAAAGTTGCTTCAGTCATGTCTGACATTTTGTGACCCTGTGAACTGTAGCCTGCCAGGCTCCTCTGTCCATGGGATTCTCCAGGCAAGATTACTGGAGTGGGTTGCCGTGCTCTCCTCCTGGGGATGTTCCCGACCCAGGGATCGAACCTGTATCTCCTGCATTGCAGGAGGATTCTTTATCAACTGAACTATCCCGATCTCATCTTCTTCCCAAGGGCTGTTCAAACTCAGAGGGAAGGGATGTCCCCTCCATGTTCGTCTTGTTTTTTCTGGGAGGACACCCTGAAGAGATGCTGCAGAAATGAGCAGAGAGGTGGTTGGGGACCCAGGGAGTGACTCCACGTCCACTGCTATATCTCCAGGCTATTGGGTCTTGGAAGTTGTTGGCTCAAGTCAAGCCTGGCTAACCAGACAAAGGGAAAGAGAATACTCTGCTTACAGTTGCAAACGAAATTCCCTCCTAAAATTATCATGAAACATACCCAGTGTGTTTTCTCTTGCTGGAGTTTGGAGAGATGACTCCCAGGCAATACACCTTAGCACAGCGGGTGTCTATAGAGTCCAGCTGAGGGTGTTTGTCCCTTTGTTCACCAGGCAGCGCAGTTTCATTCTGCTGTAAATATGGGTGATGCTTAGGGGGACCCTGTCAAAAGATTCCACTGGATTCAACGTAAGGCTGAAATACAAGCTCACATCCTTCCTAATTTTTTAACCTAACAACTTTAAAGGCCAGGTTATGACTTTGAATTCGGTTATAAAGTCACAATGTGACTTGTTCTTTTAATGGTTATTTGCAGAGTCACACGTGAATCTCTATAAAGTGATAGAAAAGAATGAGGATGGGCAGAGACAGCAAATGACAATATCACCTTTCTGGGTGTGAGGCCTCGCCAATACTTCAACGTTCACCCAAAGAGAGAGGGGCGTGTGTCCCTCAGTCCCCTCACCTCCTGGTGTGTGTTTGCTAGATGACTGCAGGTGTACAAGAGCTTTCCTGTGTGAAGCCACATGTCTCTGCACAGACGCTTGGGTTTCAGAGTGCATTTATCAATGCAAGCCAGCTCCTGCAAAACTCCCTGAGAACACAGTAGAACACCTGCATACTAATGGTTTTTATTGTTGGAATTATTTTATTGCACAATCAAAAACCTACAGTTGTATCATAGAAGCATGCTACGTGGCTCCAGCTATAGAAATTGGCTGTGAACTTCACTGCTGACACTTTATTTCTTGTAATTAAACTTTTACTTTTATTTCACCTATTTTATCCCATAAACAGGGAAAGAAAATAAAACATATGGAGGGAACGGCAGGATGTTGTGGTTTACTCCATGTTTTGGTATTTTTAGCTGTTCCCAATGAACCAAAAGGCCTGAAATTTTTACTTGAAGTATATTAAAAACTAAGTTCATTACTTAAGGAATATTGAAGAGGTGGCTGAATATTTAGGCTGGAATCGTCCCAATTTCCTTGTCTTGCAGCAAGTAACAAACCACCATTGCCTGTATTTTCTTTCTTTTCAAAACCACTTCTGCTCCAAAGACCATGAACCTGAACTGAAGAAACAACTCTTTCCTGCTGGCGTGAGATAATTCAGTCTCCATGATGTCTTAATCCTGGGCCTGCCTTAATTGACTTCTAACTGTGCTGAACTGTGGCTGCTAGGAGTTGCAATGTGGATCGCAATTTACGAGGCACTGGAATCGTTTCTTGTCCTCAAATTAGTCCTGAGCTATACTTGAGAGAGATTTAAAAAAAAAAAAAAAAAAAAAGCTTTACCTTGCTGGCTATCTTGACACCTCAAGTGAGACTTTCTTACCATCTGAGAATGGTTAGTTGTCTTTTAACAATTTAGTTGGGCACAGAAAGGAAAAAATATTAGGGCTGTCAAAACCTCATCAATTTTGTCTTAATAAAGTTGCCTTATATGGCCTATCTTGTCCAGGGGAATTGGAGAACTCCTAATGCTTTAGACCTCTGTGAAGGGTGGTAATTATCTTGAAACCATGTCTGTGAGTGAATCCAAGGTAGAGTAAAGACCATCTCATTTTTTTCCCCTATGAATGTCTATAAGATAGATTTATTAAGTAAGAGGTTTTCTAAATTTAGGCAGCGAGAAAAATAAAATGAAAGGAAGTTTTTTCTTTTATGGATTCTTATGGCAATGGCACCCCACTCCAGTCCTCTTGCCTGGAAAATCCCATGGGTGGAGGAGCCTGGTGGGCTGCAGTCCATGGGGTCGTGAAGAGTAGGACACGACTGAGCGACTTCACTTTCACTTTTCACTTTCCTGCATTGGAGAAGGAAATGGCAACCCACTCCAGTGTTCTTGCCTGGAGAATCCCAGGGACGGGGGAGCCTGGTGGGCTGCCGTCTATGGGGTTGCACAGAGTCGGACACGACTGAAGCAACTTAGCAGCAGCAGCACGGCTACTTAACATTTACTTCAACCTATTCAATCTAATTTCTTCCTTTTCATCTTGGGATCCCAACTTAGAAAGCCATGATATATACATGCACATATACAGTGGGTGTAGGCATTTTGTTATATCTTGAGATAAATAAGACATGGTTAGAGTCCTCGAAGAACTCATGGTCTGAAAGGGAGATACATGCATAAATGATCACAGTGATGCCATTTAGGAAAATATGTGTGAAGAGTGTTTATGGGAACATGGAGGGGTGGGTTTCTGGGAGAGATGGCAGTAGAATCAGCTCTTAAAGATCGAGTCGGAACCAGACAGGGAAAGAACATAAAGAAAGGATTTTAGGCAGATGGAATTGATGAGAAATACATGGGGAAGGGAAACGTGCAGGGCAGGGACCACTGCAGTTAGGTGTCGGGGGAATACATTTGAGGAGTGGGAGGTAATTAAACCCAGAGGTGCATAAGGGCCAGTTGTGGGGGTCCCTAACATGGCCTGCCAATGCACCTGGACTCTGTCCAGTGGATGAATGGAAACGGTCAGATTTGTGCTTTATGTAAGTTGTTCTGGCAGCTGGGTGCAGAGTGAATTTAAACCCCGGAAAAGGAAGGCTGTGGTCACATAGGAGCCTAATGTGAGTGTCCAAGATAAAGCCCTGAACTAGGGTGGTGAAAGCAAGATACCCAATGGTTACAGTCAAGAAATAGCTTAAACTGGCAGGCTTTAAACTAAGTGCATAGACTGTGACTTACTGTCCATTCAGTTCAGTTCAGTTCAGTCCCTCAGTCATGTCTGATTCTTTGCGACCCCATGGACTGCAGCATGCCAGGCCTCCCTGCCCATCACCAACTCCCGGAGTTTACTCAAACTTGTCCATAGAGTCAGTAATGCCATCTAACTATCTATCCTCTGTCGTCCCCCTCTCCTCCACCTTCAATCTTTCCCAGCATCGGGGTCTTTTCCAAAGAGTCAGTTCTCTACATCAGGTGGCCAAAGTATTGGAGTTTCAGCTTCAGCATCAGTCCTTCCAGTGAATAGTCAGGACTGATTTCCTGTAGGATGGACTGGTTGGATCTCCTTGCTGTCCAGGGGACTTTCACGAGTCTTCTCCAACACCACAGTTCAAAAGCATCAACTAGGTCTATAGAACTGCCACAGAACGTACTCTGACTTCAGAGAGATTGGATCCTCAATTCAAGACCAGCAGCATCTCCATCATGCAAGGGTGACTGTAAACCTCTAACGGAGTGACGAGGCTGGTGGGGCTGACCTTAATAAACCAAGGATTATGGGTGGATGTTCAGCTATAAAATCAGTTCTTACAAGAATTCCATGAAGTCTGGTCTTTCTCATTCTCAGGAATTTTGGAACATTTGTAGGGTAGCTTTTATGGAGAACTGAGAATAAACGGGGCTGGGAAAGCTGAGACCAGTTTTTGGCTATGCAGCCTAGGATTTCTGTTTCTAAATGTTTCCTGATTGAGAGCCAAGTGTTTTGTCCTGGGAACGTCTTTTAGCTCCCAGAAGGGTCCCTCAGCGCTCTTAGGAGCAAGCTCGTGTTCTGGGCTTTGGACCCACGCTCCTTTGATGGACTGCCTCAGCTTGTTCATCCTTATCTGCTGCCACTCTGCACATGATCCTGCCTTCAAGCTTGCCGTGTGATAATTCATGGATCTTAGAAAATAGTGTTCCTATTTCTGAAATTTTCTTCCAGGACTTTTTTTTTTTTTTTTTTTTTAAATCTAAGTACCTTTTCCTCACCTCCAAAAAGCATCTTGTTCTTTGGAAACCTTTTCCGAGTCCCCATTCTGATTTATTTCCATTAAATGCTAAGCTTGTCCACACCCTGATCTTGCACTTACCATACTGCTGCATTTTTCTCTAGTTTTTCTGTCAGTCCTACTAGATGATAAGGCCTTTAAGATGGGGAAAACCCCCTGCATTCATGTTTACATTTATGTATATTTATTTCCAGTGATTCGCAGAATGCTTAGCAAATAGAATGGATCATTACAAAGCCATAAAAAAGAATGGAATCTTGCCATCTCCAACAACATGAATGGACACAGAGCATATTACTCCAAGCGAAATAAGTCACACAAAGAAAGACAGATTCCTTACGGTTTCACTTATAAATGGAATCTAAAAAAAGAACAAACAAAAGCAGAATCGTAGCCATAGAGAACAAGTTGGCAGTAGCCAGAGGGGAGAAGGTGGGGGGACTGAATGAAATAATTCAGTGGATTAAGAGGTACAA
Organism: Budorcas taxicolor; assembly: GCF_023091745.1. Lineage (NCBI taxonomy): Eukaryota > Metazoa > Chordata > Mammalia > Artiodactyla > Bovidae > Budorcas > Budorcas taxicolor. Next base: position 83,963,163 of record NC_068923.1, read on the forward strand.
ACGTTCAGTTATGAAATATATCAGGATATAATATATAGCATAAGGAACACAGTCAACAATGTCATAATAATTTTGTGTGGTGGCAGATGGTTGCTAGTTTTCTCATGTGATCAATCTGTAATGTATATAAATGTCGAATCACTGCACTGTACATGTGAAGCTAATATAATATTGTTTCAACTATATTTCAATAAAAATAATAAAAAATGTAAAACGATGTGCCAATGCATCCAAAAAATGAAAATGATTTATCAAAGTACATTATACAGAAATAAATGCCATGCTTATCCACTTATTCATTTATTTAATACTTACCTGGCAAAATTGTGAACAACATACAAATAGAACAAGTAGGGTGAGTTTGGGAGTTTTGCCTGATTGAAGTCCAGATCTTCTTTGGAAGATTAGAAGTTTAACTATAACATTGAAGATTTTACTGACCTACAATATGTATGTGTACAAGACGTACATTGTGCATATTCTCTCCATTATGTACATTGTAAGGAAGCTAACTCTGGTTGGGGTGCCAGAAAGTGCTTATCCTATAGGATGGAGATCTGAGCTCTAATTAGCTGACTGACTTGAGTAAAATACCTCTCTCGGCTTCAATGGCCTGGCTGTAAAGCAGGGGTAACCCCTCCTGGGTTGTTGTGCAGTTCAGTGAGCCCATGGGAGCTAATGTGGGTGTGGATATAGCTGGCACCAGGGTCAATTTTGAGTGTGTGAATGTCCAGTTGCACGGGGTATTATCCTTGGTTTAACATTTTTCTGTTGGCATATTAAAATTCTTTATAATCATTGAACAAGGGGCCTTGTATTTTGAATTTTCTCTGGGCCCCTTGAGTTAGGTAGACAAGTCTGCCTGACACAGAATAGGCACATAATAGCACTCTTAGAATAGTCCTATATCCTCAGCCTGAGATTAGACGGGAAGCTGAGGGCCACCTCTAATGAGTGTTGGGCTTTGATGACGTCTCCATTTGCTCTTCCCCGGAAGGTGAGCTGTTGCTCCTTCTTCTATTCCCACATGGCTTCCTGTGGAGTATATAGATTTTCAATTGTGCCATCCACTTTCTCTCATTTATTTAAAAATTCCATACTGAGATCATTCTTTCATCGTAACTACTATTTTTATCTCCCACCTGCCCCCTCTCCCTACCAAGATAAACACATTGGCCACCAGCTGTACATAAAATAAAATTAAAAAAACCTTAAATTCCTTTCCAATTTCATCAAGGTTCAAGTTGCAGCTTTTTTGTGTGTGTGTGGTGTTAAAACACTTTCAAAAATGTAAATTAAAAAAAAAATACTAAGTCACTGAGGTAGTTTGATTTTGGCACCTGCCATATAACTTTAAGGTTTTTATATATTTTGTGATCATAAATTGACTCTGAGTTTTGCTCTCATGAAAATTATTTGAGCCAGAAAGCTACACTGGGTTGAAATGTTCTCCCACAATGATCCCAATGGATTAGAGCATATTGAAGTACAATCACGGGAAATAGAATCCTTCTTTTAAACCAATGAGCCAACAAATGAGGTCATTTGATACTGAGAGACTGTGAAAATCCACAAAGGGGCTAGTTCACAGGTAACATTAAGCTGCTTTGGGCTGGTCCATCCTTTAGTTGGTGGTGGGACTATTAAGGGTTTATTTTTCATCACCCCCTTTGCTTTTTATTTTTCCAAGTTGTGAGTTGTAAGATAAACTAAAAGACTGTTGAATCTCTACATGGCTAAAACTAAGTCAACTTTTGTATAGATTTTACTTCCTTAAAATTTTTCTGCCTAAATGATTTTAAAATGGCAACATGTTAAAGCATTCTAAGTGGGGGAAGATTTCAAGGGTCATTTCTAAATGACAGTTCAGAAATATTTACTTCGCATCCCCCTCAAAGGCTTTAAGATGGAAAATTGAATGAAAAGAAAAATGGGAAAATAAAACAAATTGGAATCATGCCTGGCTTGTTTACTTTAGGAAATCTCTTAACACTCATTTTAATCAATTGAAAAGAGATGGTTCATCAGATCATAGAATTTTAGAGCTGAAAGGAGCCTCAGAGCTTGTCTCATCCGGCTCTCTCATTTTATGGATGAGGAAACTGGGACCCAGCTAGGCAAGGATGCCTTCCTAGCATTCCATGGCTAATTAGCAGCTGGGCAGAGAAGCCAAGTCTCCAAATACCCAGCCTGGTATCTTTTCCAGTCTGGATGACTGCCTCACTTTCATACCAGTTTAAAGTCTTTACAGATTTCCAAATTCAAAAGGCTTATAAAAGTAACTGAATGAATATCTCAGTTAGATAGAAATAATATCTTTGTCAATTGAATGAGTGCTTTCAAGTACACTTCTGAATATTGACTGGTATAGGATATAAATCTATTTTGCACATGTGAGGCGTGCATACTAAGTCGCTTCAGTAGTGTCTGACTCTTTGTGACACTATGGACTATAGCCCACCAGGCTTCTCTGTCCATGGGATTCTCCAGGCATGAATACTGGAGTGGGTTGCCATGCCCTCCTCCAGGGGAATCTTTCTGACCCAGGGATCAAACCCGCATCTCCTGCATCTCCTGCATCGGCAGGCAGGTTCTTTACCACTAGCACCACCTGGGAAGACCATTTTGCACACAGTAGACAATAAATATTTGTAGATTGATAGAACTGCTCAGATGTTATTTTAAAAACCCTAAACACATATATCTAATATCATATAAGGAAAAAAGCTTGTATCTAATGTCAAAGAAAATAAGTCCCCCAAGGGAAAAAAATCCTAACTTCATTTTCAGATGCCCTTTCCAAAAATAAAAAGAAACCTAAATGGTGAGATATTCACAGATTTATCAAGAGAGTGGACCATACAATTTATTGTCCAAGCTAGTTTATTTTTGAGAGTAGAAGTGGACATTATAAATATTTTTGTTGAGGCCGCAAGGGTAAACTGGGACTTTTCAGGGCAGTTAGGACATGTGGATCACCTTACATAGGAAATGATAAAAAAGCTTATGTTAATTAAGTAGTTACAGTGTGCTAGGCAAGACCTCAGGGCCCTTCATAATTTAGTGTCTCTTTTACTGGTCAAGCAGGGAAAGTCTTCAGGTTTTTATTATGAGGTTCAAATATTATATTAAAAGGCAGAGGTGTGAGAGCTCATTGTTTCCGTCCCCTACAACGAAAGGTCCAGACCCTCAGAGTCTCCTCTGTTCGTCTGGGTAGAAAGCAACAAAGATCAAAGTTCTTCCAACTCTCTATTCCCCTCCCCTCCCCCCCCACTGCAATTTATTCCACCAAGACCCCCTTTCTAAGATTTCCATGACAAAATTCAGATAGGGTTATTTGGTATTGGGTATTTCTCTAAAAACAGTTTCCTGGTGAGGAAGTTTTCTTTGTCCTGACAAGAGAGGTTGCTGCTGAATTTGCCTTTCTTGCTTTTAGTTGGTTTTATAATGCAATTGTGGAAAGAGATGAACGGTTTAGAAAAATACCCTTGGTGCTGGGAAACAGGAACCATCACTAAAGCCTGTTCAAAATCTGATTACATCAGCAGTTTCTCAAATCCATTGTATTAGCTTTGTAATTTTGGTTGCATGTCCCACAGAATCTATTGATGTGGGCGGTAACTTTTTTTTCAAAGGAAGAGAGAAAGACCTGTCTCACTTTGGAAAATGCAATCTTGGAAGAACTTGGAAACAAAAGATTTCTAGATTGGCCTAAAGAGTCAGATCCAAAGCGACCCAATTTGTTTGTCATTATCTGCAGTGTGGAGAGCTGCGATGTTAGCCTTGATAGCTCTTTTGGGTTTTAGAGAGTCCTTTAAAGTAATAGGCAGAGGCTGTGCTCCTAGAAGCTCTTTCTTTCTAAATGTAGAGGAGAAACCTTGATGTTTGAAAATAGCTTATATGTTTTTTGAATCCAAAACGTGCCTAGTCCTTAATATCCAATGTTTCCCTTATATGTTCTCATCTCGCCTCCAAACTATCCTATGAAAATGTTAACCATGGTTTGCCCCAGTTTGCAGGTGAGAAAGCTAAGGCTGAAAGAGGAAGCCTCGCCGTGAAGAGGCAGTACTGTGATTTTCAGGCGATTTTGCCTTGTTCCACGGCTGTTCACTTGGCTCATAACTAACCACTCTACTCGGCACTCTTTCAGGACTCTCTTGGATTTATCTCAATATTGAAAGAATTTTCTCCATAACTGAGTGGAATGTCAACCTCTCCATGATCAGAGCTGGACAATTTGTCAGCTGTTATGGATTGAACTGTGCCCCCCTAAAAAGATCTGTGGAAGTACTGAACCTCCGCACCTCAGAATGTGACCAATTTGGACAGAGTCTTTTCAGGGGTAATCAAATTAAAGCAATGTCATTAGTGTGGGTCCTAATTTACTGTGACTTTTGCCCCTATTAAATGGGGGGATTTGGACCTAGAAGGAAGGAAGGAAATGCAAAGAGATGGAGGAAAAAGATGGCCATTTCCAAGCCAAAGCTACAAGCTACCTACAAGGAGAGAGGCCGGGAACAGACCCTGCCCCAGCTCCTTTGAGAGAGCATAGCCTTGCCAACCTCTTGATTTCAGACGTCTGGCCTCTGGAGCTGTGGGAGAGTACATATCTGGTGTTCCAAGCCAGCCAGTTTGTGGTATTTTGTTCCAGCAGTCTGGCAAGCTAATATACGCGTTCTCCCACATTGTGGGTGATGACTTGCTCCTGGGGACCAGCCATCTCTTCTATTCTCTCCACCGACTCTTGGCTGGTTCAAGGAGCAGGTGTAGACCAGGTCTAGGAGCAAAGTGTCTGAGTTAGAGCTCCTGCCAGCTGAAACTATTCCAGGCTTCAGGACTAAGCTAGACCCCAGCTGCCCCACCATGGACAGCTTAGGGAGCTGAGAGGGGCCTGTTGGTGCCTCTGATCTCACACTTCTCAGAGCAGACAGCGGTGGTTCTGTGCAGACACCTTTCTCTCCCTCTCCTACCCTGGGTGGTTTCTAATTCTAACTCTAGTGACGTTAATTGATGGGAGAATGATCTGTCAGAACTGTTGAATAATGCACACACTGATGATTTCTTAATAACTTAAAAGCCCTTATGAAGGGGTGAGGAGATGGAAGAAAACAAGTTTCACCTTCTGGAAAGGGAGAACAAAGACTTTCATTCAAATCATTCACAGGAAGAACCCTAGACAGGCCAGGCGAGCCTTGACCATCAGCTTCTGGAGGAAGTGACCTGGTTTTATCAGACTCACCACTGCCTGTAAGTGCCACCAGAAACATAAGTCTACTATTAACTAGAAATAATAAAATGCTCAATAAACCCCAAATTATGAAGGCCCAGCCAGGAAACTTGCAAACACTCATGTTTACAGCACACCTGGTGAGAATTTTTACAGTACAGTATAAAATCTGCCCTTTTAAAAATAGCATAGAATTGGTGGCATGGAGCATTTGTGCCCTTTAAGCTATAAGCCAGAGTCTGCAGAGTTTATAAATTCCTTATAACCCTTTGCTATAACATAAAAGTTGAGAATAATAATAATAGTAACTTGATGAGCTGTAGAGGTCAAAAAAAGCAGCTCCGGTTTCTTGGCTGAAGAAAAGAAAACCAAAAGGGGACTAAGTATTGTTGTGGAATTGTTTTGGCCCAGGGGGAAAAAGCTGATAAAGAGAACTCGAATCAGATGAATTCCATCTTCCCTTTGATTTTCACTGGAGAGTCGAGGGCAAACTTCTAAAGAAAACTGCTGCTGAATGAGATGTTAGCCTAGTGGTAACCCACCTTAGGCTGACATTGCGTCACACCCATCCAGCCGGAACAGGTGGAGGTGACTGTGAGCCTTCCTCTCTCTCTGAGCTTGAGTTTCCCCTAGAGACATGTACTATTTTGTGGGCCTTTCGAGTCTGGAATCTTCCACACTCACACCAAGTCACCTCACGTTTCATCCTCTGAGTTCTTCTGTTGGCCCACCTCCAGCTCTTTAACAATGATGACATTAGAATCAGGGACCCCTGGGACACACAGGCACCCACCACTCCCCAGATCCCTCTCTTCTTCCTCTCTGCCATCCCGGGGGTCTCTCTCCAAAGGCAACTTTCTCCTGAAACCCTCTGTCCCTGGCTTGGGTTGTGGGAAACAAACTCTGAGATGGAGCCTGGGACAAACTCTCAGGACCACCCTCTGGGGGTGTACAGAAGCCAGGCTGAGGCAGAAGAGAATCGGACTACAATTCAGCCACAACAAAGGCTCAGCCCATGTGGACCCTTCTGCTGCTGCCGCCGCTGCTGCTGCTAAGTCGCTTCATTTCAGTTCAGTTCAATTCAGTTCAGTCACTCAGTCATGTCCGACTCTTTGCGACCCCATGAATTGCACCACGCCAGGCCTCCTTGTCCATCACCAACTCCCGGAGTTCACTGAGACTCACATCCATCGAGTCAGTGATGCCATCCAGCCATCTCATCCTCTGTCGTCCCCTTCTCCTCCTGCCCCCAATCCCTCTCAGCATCAGAGTCTTTTCTAATGAGTCAACTCTTCTCATGAGGTGGCCAAAGTACTGGAGTTTCAGCTTTAGCATCATTCCTTCCAAAGAAATCCCAGGGCTGATCTCCTTCAGAATGGACAGGTTGGATCTCCTTGCAGTCCAAGGGACCCTCAAGAGTCTTCTCCAACACCACAGTTCAAGAGCATCAATTCTTCGGCGCTCAGCCTTCTTCACAGTCCAGCTCTCACATCCATACATGACCACTGGAAAAACCATAGCCTTGACTAGACGGACCTTAGTCGGCAAAGTAATGTCTCTGCTGTTGAATATGCTGTCTAGGTTGGTCATAACTTTTCTTCCAAGGAGTAAGCGTCTTTTAATTTCATGGCTGCAGTCACCATCTGCAGTGATTTTGGAGCCCCCCCAAATAAAGTCTGACACTGTTTCCACTGTTTCCCCACCTATTTCCCATGAAGTGATGGGACCGGATGCCATGATCTTCGTTTTCTGAATGTTGAGCTTTAACCCAACTTTTTCACTCCCTCTTTCACTTTCATCAAGAGGCTTTTTAGTTCCTCTTCACTTTCTGCCATAAGGGTGGTGTCATCTGCATATCTGAGGTTACTGATATTTCTCCTGGCAATCTTGATTCCGGCTTGTGTTTCTTCCAGCGTTTCTCATGATGTACTCTGCATAGAAGTTAAATAAGCAGGGTGACAATATACAGCCTTGATGTACTCCTTTTCCTATTTGGAACCAGTCTGTTGTTCCATGTCCAGTTCTAACTGTTGCTTCCTGACCTGCATACAGATTTCTCAAGAGGCAGGTCAGGTGGTCTGGTATTCCCATCTCTCTCTCAGAATTTTCCAAAGTTTATTGTGATCCACACAGTCAAAGGCTTTGGCATAGTCCATAAAGCAGAAATAGATGTTTTTCTGGAACTCTCTTGCCTTTTCGATGATCCAACGGATGTTGGCAATTTGATCTCTGGTTCCTCTGCCTTTTCTAAAGCCAGCTTGAACATCTTGTCCAACTCTGTGTGACCCCATATAAGGCAGCCCACCAGGCTCCCCCATCCCTGGGATTCTCTAAGCAAGAATATTGGAGTAGGTTGCCATTTCCTTCTCCAATGCATGAAAGTGAAAAGTCAAAGTGAAGTCACTCAGTCGTGTCCAACTCTTAGCGACCCCGTGGACTGCAGCCTACCAGGCTCCTTCATCCATGGGATTTTCCAGGCAAGAGTACTGGAGTGGGGTGACATTGCCTTCTCCCTTCCGAGTTGCTCCAAATGGAGGCCAGAGGGGCTGGGTCTTTGTAAAGTGATGACAAATTGTACCAAGTATGGCTGCTCTGGGCAGGGCATGGCTTTAGGTAAGGCAGCTCCCGTGACTGAGGGCCACTCTCTCCTGGAAAGGGTCTTAGCTGGGCGTCTTCAGCTGCCCACAGGCCTGGCAGCTGGAGAAGTGAGCATCAGATCATACAAGGGTGCATCTGGGTGGGCACACTGCATCCACCATGCCCTCATTGTAGAATTCCCCTCGGAGGAAAACAGGACCTTATGGAGAAAAAATGAAGGTTGCAAGTAAAGGTAAGAGGAATCTCATACCTATTCTTTACCTTTACTGAAATAAAACAATAAAATAGATGTTGTCAATGCTATTTTCCACATCCTAAATCAGTAATAATTAATGCTGTACAATAAATTTACTATTTACCTCCTTCAGGGTCTCCTTCCTGTTAAGCTTTAATAAGCTACTGATAAATATGTTTTTCTTTGTTACAAGTAGTACAGAAATAACTGCTTTTATCTGAGCACATGTTGCATTGCAGACATTTATTATTTTCTTCAATTATCATAAAACCCTGTAAGAAAAATACCATTATCCCTATTATGGATGGAAACTGAAGGACTAAAGAAAACAAATTCCTTGTCCAGCTCACACACACATGTCAGAATCGGGGTCTGAACCCAGTTGACCCTGGAAGCTCTACTCTTTTAAATCTATCATGTTGAATTTTATCCTAATATGTAACTTATTTTCCTTTTTGCTCCTCTTTCCAGATATCTGATGCCTTTCTGTTTTTTACCCTCCTAGTTATGGAAATCCATTTCTGAAATCTGACTGTTGTCGTTCAGCCAGTTGTGTCTGACTCTTTTTGACCCATAGACTGCAGCAAGCCAGGCTTCCCTATCCATCACCTTCTCCCGGAGCTTGCGCAAACTCATGTCCATCAAGTTGGTGATGCCATCCAACCTTCTCATCCTCTGTCGTCCCCTCTCCTCCCACCCTCAATCTTTCTCAGCATCAGGGTCTTTTCCAGTGAGTCAGCTCTTCGCATCAGGTGGCCAAAACATTCAGTTCAGTCACTCAGTCATGTCCGACTCTTTGCGACCCCATGAATCGCAGCACTTCAGGCCCCCCTGTTCATCACCAACTCCTGGAGCTTGTTCAAACTTATGTCCATCGAGTCGGTGATGCCATCCAGCCATCTCATCCTCTGTCGTCCCCTTCTCCTCCTGCCCCCAATCCCTCTCAGCATCAGAGTCTTTTCCAATGAGTCAACTCTTCGCATCAGGTGGCCAAAGTATTGGAGTTTCAGCTTCAGCATCAGTCCTTCCAAAGAAATCCCAGGGCTGATCTCCTTCAGAATGGACTGGTTGGATCTCCTTGCAGTCCAAGGAACTCTCAAGAGTCTTCTCCAACACCACAGTTCAAAAGCATCAATTCTTCGGTGCTCAGGTTTCTTCACAGTCCAATTCTCACATCCATACGTGACCACTGGAAAAACCATAGCCTTGACTAGACGGACCTTTGTTGGCAAAGTAATGTCTCTGCTTTTGAATATGCTGTCTAGGTTGGTCATAACTTTCCTTCCAAGGAGTAAGTATCTTTTAATTTCAAGGCTGCAGTCACCATCTGCAGTAATTTTGGAGCCCCCCAAAATATTGGAGCCTCAGAAAAAAGACATGGAACAGATAGTAGGAACAGAAACTTGACCTCCCTGGAGAAGCTACGTGAGGGTCCTCCGAGAGCTCCCCCCATTCTGAGGCTGCAGCACCTGCTGAGTGCCCCTGGGTCCTGCATCCATGGTGTGGACATCTCTGCTGGTTTTTCTTTGGCCCCCCAATCTTCTGAGGCTTCCCCATACAACTTTGCTCCTTACTTCACCATCCTCTTCTCCTGACAGTCCGTTCAGTTTCTTCTAGTTATTAGTAGGAATTATTACTGCTGTTTACAAATTCAGATCTAAATTTCTCGTGGCAACAGAAAAAGGAATAAATAGATATATCCCTGTATCCTAGAATTTCAAATGTGGGAAAGAGGGATTGAGAAGAGACTACTGTACATATAGTGACTTAAAGAGCCATCTTATCACGTCCTTTTACCATCACTTTTCACACCTGAAACCTGGCTTGGTCATATGTTCTTTTTATACATATAATTTGTAAGATTATGATAAAAGGAATCTTATCCAGCTGGTGCTATTGTAACTTAAAATGTGTGCCAGGTGGACTTTAGAGAAGAAATCAGGATGATATGCTTGGCTGAGGCCTTTTTTTACACTAGAATGGGGGAATTAAAATCTCATTTTTTGAAATAAAGGGAGGATAGACTTTCATCTGTCTGAGATAATTTAATATAGCCTACCTGGGGGCAGGGCAGACTTGAGCAAATGATTCTTCTAGTCCTCTCTAGCTTTGTAATTATATTTTCAGAGGACGAGAATAAAGATTCCTGCTGCTCCGCACATTATTATACATCTTGAAGAGGATTCAGAGTCTAATATTTGTCATTTTTAGCCGTTTTTCTAATTTTATGTCTAATTAGCCAAGAAATTGGCGATTCAAAGACATCCTTGCTTTGCAAAGTTCCCATATGTCTTTCAATTCACAAATATGTTTTTGAGATTCCTTCAAGGTGTGCAGCACTTCGGGAACAAGAGAAAGGGACTGAAGGAGGTGGGCAGAGGCCAGTCTCTGGGTGCTCAGAGTCCAGGGAGAAGGGAAGGTGTATTCGCAGCCAATCAGAACGAGCTGCTGAGTTCAAAGTACTGTGTTAGAACTAGGTTCGCAGTGAGCAGAACCTCACCCAGGGCACCTGAAGGAAGGAAGGAGGGAAGAAGGAAGGGAGGTAAGGAAGGAGAGAAAGAGGTAGGGGGGAGGAAATGCTCTCTGAGCCACCTCTTCACCGAGACCCTCCCTTGGCCCATTTCAAGGAACCTTCATCCTCTGTGTCTGCTCTGCAGGATCTGAGGACTCAGGATGAAAAGCCCGAGGCTCTCAGGATTCATTTCAAGACCATCCTATCAGTGCTACCCACCCACCCCTCAGAATGGGACGTGATGCACAACTCTACTCCCAGCCTATCCACGTGTTTGTATATGAGGACTGTACTGCAAAGCACAGGTTCATCAATACCCTCATCACATTGCTACTTCCCAGGGAACCCAGCACTGCAGTGGATTCCTGCTGAGAATGTGTCTCCTTCTTCCAGGACTAACTTGTCTCACTGATCTCTGAAAACAATAGAAACGCTTCTCTTAAGACTACTATTCCCATAGAGGTAAACCTCTCCTCCCACATTAGCAAGAAGGTGGGGGGCTTTTTTTTTACAGGATGTTGTTAAAATATCTTTTCATAAATAACTAGTAGTATTTTTCCCTTTCAGAGGCTTGACTTCCATGGATACTGCAAGGCTGCAAAGGACGTGTGCTTTGTGGGGCTTGTTAAAGCCACATGCCTGCGACCCCATACCCAAGGCAGGCACAAGTCTCCGTATGAAGGAAGTGAACTTGAACTTCAAGACAGTTCACCTTCTCCTGATTTCCAAACCACAGTCACACTCTTTTGAGGCTCAGGCCACCCTTCTTGTCTTCAACTAGTTGTCAACTAATCCCTCTATACTGTGAGTTCTCAACCTGCAGTGAAGGAAGTGAAGTCGCTCAGTTGTGTCCAACTCTTTGCGACCCCATGGACTGTAGCCCACCAGGCTCCTCCATCCATGGAATTTTCCAGGGAAGAGTACTGGAGTGGGTTGCCATTTCCTTCTCCAGGGAATCTTCCTGATTCAGGGAATGAACCCAGGTCTCCCGCATTGCAGGCAGATGCTTTACCGTCTGAGCCACCACGGAAGCCCAACCTGAAGACGTTGCCTAACCACAGAGACACATTCTAATGGTGGAATCACAGGCACCATAACCATCCTATGAAGAAATATTGTAGTGAGAGAATTACTGGTTGTATATCAAGGAGAGCAAAGAGCTATTGGGACTACTCTAAGAGGACCTTTAGTCAAAAATTTTTCAAAGGTGGTGGAAGCTGCTTTGCCACACACAGAGACCCTTGGACAGAATGTCTGGACTTCCTCACTTACAGCTACTGACAGATGGTGGCTCCTTTGACCCTATACACTACCCTGTTCCTCACCTTTCTTGACTTCAGATGTACAGGTACCTAATATAAGATATACAGGTACTTAAGGCACTACAGCTGTGAAATTAAATGACATTTGCTCCTTAGAAGAAAAGCTATGACCAACCTAGACAGCTTATCAAAAAGGAGAGATATTACTTTGCCAGCAAAGTCCGTCTAGTCAAGGCTATGGTTTTTCCAGTGGTCATGTATGGGTGTCAGAGTTGGACTATAAAGAAAGCTGAGCACCAAAGAATTGATGCTTTTGAACTGTGGTGTTGGAGAAGACTCTTGAGAGTCTCTTGGACTGCAAGGAGATCCAACCAGTCCATCCTAAAGGAGATAGTCCTGGGTGTTCATTGGAAGGACTGATGTTGAAGCTGAAACTCCAATACTTTGGCCACCTCATGCGAAGAGTTGACTCATTGGAAAAGACCCTGATGCTGGGAGGGATTGGGGGCAGGAAGAGAAGGGGATGACAGAGGTTGAGATGGTTGGATGGCATCACCGACTCAATGGACGTGAGTTTGAGTTGGTAATGGACAGGGAGGCCTGGGGTGCTGCAGTCCATGGGGTCGCAAAGAGTCGGACACAACTGAGTGACTGAGTGACTGAACTGATTGAAGGCACTGCTTCTTGTTCACAGACCAAAGAAAGCTTCATCAGCTCTGAATTTCCTCACCATTCTGCTTGTCTGTTTCTGAGATCAGTCTCTGTGACATTGAGCATTCCTCCTGCTTCTCTGCATTCTCACGCCTAAAGAGAGTCCATTCCCTGAGTTCTGAATTCTACCCTGTACCTGTCAGGAATCTTGTTTCAGTGAGTTATGTCTCTTTTGCCTGTATCTTCAAAGGTCCCTCTCTTTTGCTTATGTGGGTCCTTCCCATCACTCTATGCACAGATCCTTACACCTAAGCTGCTTTTCTCTTTCTCTTTAATTCTTTGCAAGTTGGCATACTTCCTCTCCAGTCTGACATAACTCTTCTAACACCACTGATCTAATGATCCTCTAATGGTCAACTTTTGTGGATACATTTCAAACATCTTATTTGTTTTCCTTGCAGTATTTGCCCAGCCGACCTCTCTATCCTTCTTAACCTTTTCCCTTATTAAGTTTCTTCATTGAGCTCTTTGGTCTTCTTTTCAGGTGTCTCTCTTTCTGTAACATCCTTAAACACTGATATTTACTTAAATGTTGATATCATGGGTCTTTGATCAACCTTTCTTTAGCCTCCTTCCTGGGTTGTCTCATTTACTCTCATAACTTAAAATCCATCTGTTGACTCTGAGCCCACATGTCCCACTCAGATATCTCTCCTGTGTCCCAAACATAAATGTTACAGTATCTAATGGGCAACTACATCAGACCACTCTAGACACGTCAGACTTGCTCCGCCCCAAGTATGTCCCCCTTTCAACTTCCTTTACTCTCTCTGATCTTTCTTAAGAGGTGCCTGGTGCTGCTCTGCACCCATCATCCTCCCGAATTCATTCCCCTCTTTTAGCTCACATACTTAATTGACAAACATCATTAGCTGTACAAGCCCAAGGGTTCTCTTGCCCATGCCCTCTCTCGCTTCCTTCTGCCGCTGCCTCTATGTGGGCATCCGTCATTTCTTATATGTGGTCTTCCCAGGTGGGGCAGTGGTGAGGCCTCCACCTGCCAATGGAAGAGACACAAGAAACGTGGCTTTGATTCCTAGGTAAGGAAGATCCCCTGCAGGAGGAAACGGCAACATATCTCAGGACTCTTGCCTGGAAAATTCCATGGACAGAGGAGCCTGGCGGGCTACAGTCCATGGGGTCACAAAGAGTTGGACGTGACTGAGTGAGCACACGTGTCTGACATGGGCTGTTTCTGCTGCCTCCTTTTTCTATCTTCCTTTTTCTACCTTAGGGCTTCCCTGCTGGCTCAGATGGTAAAGCGTCTGCCTGCAGTGCAGGAGACCCGGGTTCGATCCCTGAGTTGGGAAGATCCCCTGGAGAAGGCAATGGCAACCCACTCCAGTACTCTTGCCTGAGAAATCCCATGGATGGAGGAGCCTGGTAGGCTACAGTCCACGGGATTGTAGAGTCGGACATGACTGAGCGACTTCACTTTCTTTTCTTTTTCTATCTTGCCTCTCACCATGCATTTACCACAAACATCATCCACCCACCACAAGTCTGAAAATATCAGTGCTCAGCCAGATTTCTCCAAGGTCCTTCATTGCTTATAGCAGAGAAAACTATGACCCGTGAATGAAGTTTGGCCCATCACCTGTTTTTATGCAAATAAAACTCATGCACAGGCTCAACTCTTCCATACATGAAAAAAACCCATGAACAATGAAGAAGCATTAGATATTTGTAGTTAGTATAGGGTCTATAAAAGCTGAAATATTTACTATCTAACTCTACAGAAAAACTTTGCAGGCCTCTAGGTTAGAGGATTAACCCAGCTTTCTTAGGATGGCACAAAAAACCCTCCAGCATACATTCTCTGTCTTTCCAAACTCATGTTCCTTAACTCCTTCCTCAATAGACAGCAATATTAGACGTGTGTGTGTGTGTGTGTGTGTGTGTGTGTGTGTGTGTGTGTATAAGGTTGTATAGCATTGTGGTTTAAAGTGGAAAGTATAGCCAGGATATCTGGGTTGAATCCTGACCCTGCCACTGGTTAGCTATGTGACCTTCGACAATTTATGCATCCTCTTTATAGTTTAGTTTTTTCATATATAAAATGGAAGGTCCTAATTCAGAGGGCTTTGGAAACACATTGCCTCATTTTATTTGTCTGTAACATAGAGGTCATAAAATTGCACTTTGGATAACATTCATGGTAGTAGAGGGTATAAAAATGTATTTTTGAGAACAATGTTAAGCATATAAGAATATTCTCTCTTGAAAAAATCAATTTTCTTAACTGACTTATCTGACATTTGGTAGGAAAAAAAATTCACATGTCAATGGAAATAGCAAAGAAATGAGAAAAGGAAAATAGAAGTATCTGTGAGGAATTTTAAAATTTATTGGAAGAGAGAAAGTATCCCTCTTTAAAAAGTAACTATCCCACACAATATAGGAGTGTTAAATAAACTGAGAAGGACCATATATATGTAAGGTGTCACGTATAAGTGCTCACCCTTGTCAGATTCTCTTCGTTTACTCTGTGGAAGAACAATGTTCTCTCGCGCTCTTACAGGCGGGTGGCATCATGTGACTAACGGCCAGTGACTGTGCCATTCATTTCTTCCTGGATGAAGCACTGAAGTACTAGTGTGATACTAGCACTTTCTTCCCCTGCTGGCTAGAACAAGGAAGGCAGTGTTCCAGACGATGTATTGACAAGATGGCAGTCCCTCTCTCAGGAGGAATTACACAGTCACTTTGTAGGGGCAAGTTTCTGCAGCGCGTTGCCTCCACCTGCAATGGATTTTGAGGCTGTGGGAAATGAACTTCTGTTGGAGTGAAGCACAGAGATTTGGGAATTGTTTGTTTTTATCATAAGCTAGTCTACCTTGGATCTCCCCTCCTGTTCTTAAGCCAGTAGAATTAAGTGAAGCCCTGGGCCGGTGGAGCTGGCTTCCCAGGACTAAGCCTCCTGCGAGGAGGCGGGAAGGAGCAGGTCCATTGTTCTGTGCTGATGAGGAAGGGACGTCCTTTGTGATCACTCCTGAATGTTTTCCCTCTTTAATTAGCAGTTTTTGTTATTGTACTTGGGAGGCAAAGCTCCAGGAGCAAAGGCCACGGCTTTAATGATAAATGCCTGCTCAAACATTTCTAACCGGAAAATAAAATAACATAAAACCTCGCAAATTAATGTGGTCATGAGCTGCAAATGTCAATTCTGCCATTGTATGGATTTAAAATCAAAAGTAAACAATGTTTGAGGAAACACTGACCTGAATCGAGTCTTTTTTTTTTTTTTTTTCACACTGGTAATTAGTTCTGCAGCAGCAGCTCTGGCTGAAAGCTGGATCAGGGCTCCCTCCCCTTGGAAGCCGAGAACATTCTCACAGCCTCCAACCACAAAACAAAGCCCTTAGGAGGTTGTGTGCTGAGGCTGCCCCTTTGCCCACTTTTGGTGAAGGGCAGGTTTCTTGGCAAATGCTCTTTACCTTGACTTACGGGCTGTGGGTATACAGCCTTTCTTCAGTGTGGGTGGTAATTGGGGTGGAGACACTGGAGTAGGGCCAACGGAGGCTGAAATTCTAGAAATCAGATGACAGGCAGACGTAACCAACATTGAGAATATAATAACTAAAAAGATATTTTAGCCGGAAAAAAAGGTTAATGGCCATAATGGTATAAATACATATCTTTTTTTTTCATATTCTGGAGCACAGTACTGATTACTGAAGTCAAATTATTGGAGGGTTCCTTATTTTGATGTTTATTCTGCAGTTTCTTCAATAATTAAAACTTTTGGTAACACAGTTTCCTGATTCATAAAAATAATGGGTAAGGATGGATGTTTTTTAAAAACTTGGGATTGAATGGCCCATTTAAATTTCCCACAATGAGTACCCTCAGTTTAGACCAAAGGAAGAAATATCAAACTGTGTGTAAAAAATACAAACCAGTTAATACATGAGAATTTGAACCTGTGCAGCTTTTGCTCAGAACTCAGTCCAAATGCTGACCTGTTCTTGTTACTGGCCATGCCATTTCAAAGTTCATTTGAGAGGCTTTGGTTAGGAAAATATTCTTAGACCATCAAGTTTACCTTCAACTCACAGAACCAAAAGAAAATAAGACCACCTAATGATGTGGAAAAATCATTTAAAAATCAGGTAAATCCCAAAGACTTCAGTATTAACAGTTTATTATAGTATTCACTAACCTTACACAGGCTGGATAGAAGTGTTCTCTAAAGTGCTAAGTAGAAAGAATTTAATGATTTCAGTTTAATTCCCTGTTGTACTGAAGTCCATTCTGGAATGAAAAAAATAAAAACCATCAACATACATTATATTAAAGGTCTGAGTTTCAAAAGCAACTCGAATCTTTAGCTGGAAAAACAAAGCGTCTGAAAATGCGTCCTGAGTTTAGTGGAACTTCCTCATTCTTGAACCAGCCTGCCTTTATCAATAGCCAGTTCCTCTGTTATAATAGTAAATTAAAATACCATTCTTTGCCTTAACAAGAAAAATGAATAAGAAGAATGAGAAATTTAAATGACTTTGTTGAATCAATTCTTTGGCTTGCTTTTTCATATCTTCTTTCTTTGCTGAGGTCTTAAATCTGATACCCTTCAAATAGGCAGGGCAGAGAAGAAAATGGCTCTTACCTGCCTACTCCCTTTTTCTCTCTTCTGATCCTTCTGGTCTTTGCTCATCATTTTTTTCAGGTCATTACATCCCTTCTGGATTAATTTCTTTAATATCCCATTGGCTGGGCTGCCAAAACTCATTTCTTCATTACTGTTCTTTGCTTAAGGGTGGCAGTTGCTGAATCCTCTGCCACATCCCCTTTGATCTGCCTTGGATTTTATTTTTTTATAACATCTATTTCTTTTTTCTCCTTCTTTGTTTATCCCAGTGGCAGAAAAAGGGGGATTAATTATTTCTATGAGGCCAGCACTTCTCTTTGTGTCAAGCACTAGGAAACAGAGCACATTTATCTGAAGAAAGAGCATGTCTCCAGCCGCTGCAATTGAGGGATCTAAACTTGGACTTTGGATTCACTGAGGGTAGTGTCTCTGCAGATTCTCTTGGCAGAGCCTGTCTAATAGTTACAAGGGTCTGCAAGCTTAAGTCCACCTTCTAAATAAACCTCCTTCTTTCTTACCCTGCAAGCCTCCAAACTCATCCTAGGGTAATCTTTCTAAAACACAAAAAAAATCTGTTACTTCTTAGCCCCAGACACTCTGTGGGCTCTCCACTGCATTAGGGAGAACTCCACGCTTTCAGTTCAATTCAGTCGCTCAGTCGTGTCTGACTCTGTGCGACCCCATGAACCGCAGCACTCTGGGCATCCCTGTCCATCACCAGCTCTCGAAGCTTCCTCACACCCACGTCCATCGAGTCAGTGATGCCATCCAACCATCTCATCCTCTGTTGTCCCCTTCTCCTCTTGCCTTCAATCTTTCCCAGCATCAGGGTCTTTTCAAATGAGTCAGCTCTTTGCATCACGTGGCCAAAGTATTGGAGTTTCAGCTTCAACATCAGCCCTTCCAATGAACACCCAAGACTGATCTCCTTTAGGATGGACTGGTTGGATCTCCTTGCAGTTCAAGGGACTCTCAAGGGTCTTCTCCAACACCACAGTTCAAAAGCATCAATTCTTCGGGGCTCAGCCTTCTTTATAGTCCAACACTCACATCCATACATGACCACTGGAAAAACCATAGCCTTGACTAGACGGACCTTTGTTGGCAAAGTAATGTCTCTGCTTTTTAATATGCTGTCTAGGTTGGTCGTAACTTTCCTTCCAAGGAGTAAGTGTCTTTTAATTTCATGGCTGCAATCACCATCTGCAGTGATTTTGGAGCCCCCCAAAATAAAGTCTGACACTGTTTCCACTGTTTCCTCATCTATTTCCCATGAAGTGATGGGACCAGATGCCATGATCTTAGTTTTCTAAATGTTGAGCTTTAAGAAGAGCATAAAAAACCCTGTTCTTATATTTTACATTTTTAAATCTTTTTTCATCTCTTCCTACTCTCTGCATCGTATCTTACATTCTAGTCATTCTGAAATATTTGGGTTCTCAGACTGGGCTCATTCTCTTTTATCTCTGAGCTTTTGAAGCTATATTCTCTCTCTTGGAAATACCTTTCTATCCTTTGTCTACCTGGTAAAATCCACACACTTTTTACAACTCAGCTCAAAGGGAGAATCTTTTCCCATTTACCCAAGACCTACAGCATCCCTGTCTCGGAAACCCTTGATGTTTGACTCGGATGTTTGCATCTCACATTCAACATCAGTATCTACTTGCCTGGATCATTCACTCTGTTTGAGCTGCTTGTGGACAAGATCTCTGTTTTTATCTTTGGGGTCTCCTTGCCTTATTAAAGAGCCAGGAATATTATAGTGGTTAGAAAATACTATGCGCTCAGATAAATGAATGAATGAATGAAAAGTCATAAAGTAATTCAATACTTCTCATTAGTGGCATTGCATCAATTATGAATTACTCTAGTTCTGTTTTTCTTTTGAGTAGGCAATAAGAGAATTCCCGAATGCAGGTACTTAATAGTTGTTACTGCTGTTATTATAATTAATTAAGACTCATACTTTTAATAATAGAAATTGATTGTGTACACGGTCTGAATTTATCAGAAAATCATGGCTTCCTTTTTATAATTTTATAGAACTTCTCATCTTTTTCCTTCATAAGCCATACTTCTGTTGGCCGTCTATAGAGTAAGTAGGATTCGACACTGTTTATTTCCTTGGTGGTTCAGATGGTAAAGAATCTACCTGCAATGCAGGAGACTGAGGTTCACTCACTGGGTCAGGAAGATCCCCTGGAGAAGGGAATGGCTACCCGCTCCTGCACTCTTGCCTGGAGAATTCCATGGACAGAGGAGCCTCACAGGCTGTAGTCCATGGGGTCACAGAGTTGGAAACCACTGAGTGACTAATATTTTCACTTTAAGAAAGTCCTTTTCCCTTCTGAGTCCTAAAGAAAAATTGAATTAATAATCTGAAATTATCAAGGTAAGATTGGTTTAAAAATCGAGCTCATCATACAATTTGTACGCAATTACTTGCTATCTTTTCCTTTATTTCACTTTATTGTTTCATTGTCAGGATGGTACCATCTTATGAAATATTCTAGATAAATATAACTATTGACTTCATAATACACCACTTCTTGGTTAAAGTCTTCCTTTATTTATTCCTACAGTCATCATCACCAATTAAAGTATTGTTGAAGTTTTTGCCTCTCTGTGTGTATACTTTTGTTTATATATTTATATATTTGTACTGTGTTATGATATAAAATTTTTATTATGGAATTTGAGTCAAAAATTTTGAAAGCCACTGAAAACTACTTATAGAAGTATTTTTGAAACTACCTATCATCCTTTAACATTTTTTTGTTACAAAGGCAAATCAGGGTGAGATGAACATCAAGGACAGCAACCTTGAAAGATTTCACAAGTCTAGGGTATGTGAGTAGAAATTAGAGTAGCCCTACTACAGTGTAAGTGTATTGATTTCCTTGTGTGACTTATGGAAACTGTACTTATTTTTAAACTCACTGTCCCTCCCTATGTTAGGCCTCCTGAGTGTTCTGCCTCCCTGAGTCCCTGTCTCTTTGCCACTCAACACAATAGACTGGGGATCTCTTGAATGAGGGACCCAAGACAATAAACTCAGTTCAACTTACTCAAGTGTAATTTCTACCTTTGGCCACCTAGCGTGGACACCCTGCTGTCCTCTCCATTGTTTTCTATCCATTGTCAATACTGTGCCGTGTCTCAGAATGAGTGGCTTCAAATCAGGAAAGTAGTGCCTACTTTAAAAAATGTCGTCCAGGTTCCTGCACAGCAGTATGACCACTGATTCAGAAGATAGATATCTTCAGAACCCTTGAATCTTATATTCTTGCATTAATACCTAGCACCTCCCACAGACACGTGGCCTAGTAACACCTCTTGTATACGTTTTCCACAATTCATCTCCGTGATTCACCATGCTAGCAGTTTACAGTAATGAGCTGTGAGCTGACACCCAGGGTGGGTGAGACAGAGACAACATTCAGTCTACAGTGAGCAGCAAAGAGTACTTGAGGGATACATTCTCTGTATTCTGAAAGCATCTTAATGATCCTAAGTGCTTTGGATGTTTAGAGGAAGTTCAAAGGCACTGAATCAATCTTACATCATTTAAAAAATACAATACATAAAACTTGGGAGCTGTAGGAATGGTATCTGTTTTTCTGCAAAGGCTGAGGAGGTGGCTGGATAGAAGAGTGTTAAAGTAATGCTTTTGTTTCCTGGAAGAAGAGGGTAAATGCCTGTTTCCTTACATGTTGATGGTTGGTTTTCGGGTGTACCTGAGCCAGGATGATTGCATCCAGGCCTGCTTGGGAATAGAACATCCCAGTCTGTTATTTTTTCAAATGTCTTGCATTCAAGAAAAGCATCAAACATTTTTAGCTGAATACTATATTTAGCTTTAAAATTGATTTATATATGAGAGGACACAAAATATACATGATTCTAAAGCCTTTAACATCTTCTTTTGACAATAAGGGTAGGTGGGTAACTTTTGAACTATGTTTTTTACAACAATAATTTCTTTTATGATAGTGAGAATGAAAATCTATAATTATTAGAACACATGCATCATTACCTGGTAGATTGAAACACTTAGTTCAGAAGGTCAATTTCTCTTTATAGGAACCAAGCCAATAATTTGATGAATTGCATTTTCCTTTCTCTCAAGGCAGCCCTTTAATATGGCTTCACTGTTGCATGGAGTAGAGAAGTCTAGTGCCGCCAGCTATGTTCAGATCCATAACCGTGTGTCTCTCTGGTACCCACAGAAGGCAGCTGCAAAGTGGAGGGGACGTGGCCATCGGCTCAGCCAGCACTGGGTTGAATCCTGGCCTTGCTGCTGACTGTTTGAATGGCCGTGGGCAAATCTCTTCACCTTTTTAAGACCTACTTTCCCTCACATGTGGAAAGAACTTGGTACCATTCTTGGTGGTGTTCTAGTGAGATCTAAATGCTTAGTACATGCAAAATGTCTAATGCAGGGCCGGCTGGAAGCAGGGACTTGGTGCATCGTGGCAGTGGCTCAGAGGGGCTGCCCTGAAGGCTCTCCTCAGCGGTTTTCCAGAGATCAAGGCAGAAGGAGCGCTGTTTTCCTCATATTGGGCTCTGGGGTCTGTTCTCTGACCTGCTGCTATGCCGTTTAGGCAGCAGACAGACCTAAAGCCTGTTCAAAGTCAACTGTCCCCTGCGATGACCACACAACAGAGCTGCATTCCCAGCTCTGCTTCCTGTGACTTGCTGTGGCTTCCTCACTGTGCTTCCCACTCTTGCTTTTTTGGCAAAGGACTGCCTGAGAGGGAAGGCAGTTCTTTGTATAAAATACATTCCCCTCTCATTTTATACCGGTCCAGGGCCTATGAGTATCATAAAAATACAAAAGGTGTGGAGGCCAGAAGATAAACGGTGTCTGTGTGGCAGGCAGACTGGAGGCTGAAAGAGAAAGTGGAGAAGTGTTTGATGTCGCCGTGGCCTACCAGGGGCAAGTCCCAAATCTGGACTTCTTCCCCTCATCAGGAGACCAGCCCCGAGGGAAAGGTCATTCCGAGGATATAATGTGACCCAATACGACCCGTTGAGCCTCATCATTCACAGAGTTCATATTTGTGGATTTGCTCCCTCATTGGAATTTGCTTGTAATTTCAAATCAACACCCTGGTGCTTTCACTGACCTTCACACATGTGTTAGGAGTGAGAACACTTTGAGTCCCCCTAAGGACAAGTTTCCAGCTGGGGCCCAACATGGCACCCCTCTGTTCTTGTCTCCCTCATGCACAGAAGGGACCGGGGGTAGAGACAGGAGGCGGCGTGAGAGGCCCTGATGCTGACGTCACCGGACAAAGTTGGCATCCCACCTCCGGCATATGTATGTCCGTGGAGTGACCGTGGGCAACCACTCAGCACTTTTGAGCCTCATGCCCTCTTTTGTAAATAAATCAAATGGAATCTACTGATCTGAGATATGTTAAGAATTTAAGATTGTGATCTATGTGACAGGCACATAGGCATACATTTCCTAGGAACAGTGGTTCAGTATTCACTAACTCACTAATTCAGTGTTTGCAGAGACTTTATAGAACATAAAGTGGCTCAGATGGTAAAGCATCTGCTTGCAATGTGGGAGACCTGGGTTCGATCCCTGGGTTACGAAGATCCTCTGGAGAAGGCAATGGCAACCCATTCCAGTACTCTTGGCTGCAAAATCCCATGGACAGAGGAGCCTGGTAGGCAACAGTCCATGGGGTCGCAAAGAGCTGGATGCGACTGAGCGACTTCACTTTCACTTTATAGAACTTAACTACCACAAATAATGAAAATTGATCATTATATGTACAGTGTGTGTTTGTGTATGTGCGTCTCCCAGGGGAAGCAGTAGACAGGGAGTGAAAGCTAGACCTTGGCTTCAGTTCCCTTTCTATCAACAGGCTCCACTGACGCCTGAACAGAGACAAACTTATTTACCTAGTGCCTCCTAGTTCCCTAGAAGGTAAAGTTAGGGTCATGGTGTCTGCCCTGCATAACAAGACCTTGCTGTAGAGATAAAATGTGTTTAGCATACGTGAACTTCCTTAGTACCTTTTAAAGCACTCTGATGATGGAAGGCAGTGTTATCATCTGGCTCCTGTCTGGGCAGCAGGAGCAATTAGGAGGCTGGATGGTCATTCTACGGGAGCTCTGTCGATGGCGGACTGTTCTGGTCTAGCGTTCATTCATTCATTGATTTAGTTATTCAATCTTTCAACAAAATTGTATTGAAAACTGATTGTGTGCCCAGACACAAAGGAGATGTGCAGGATGCAAATGAATAAGCAAGGTCTAGCTCTTAAGATTCTTACTGGAAGGAGACATATGTGCCGTATGGATTCTAGGAGGGGTACTCCAGGCTTCCATTCTTCCCTGATCCAAATTCTTCACATGGCCATAGCTGTGGGACTCTCCTGCATTTGTATCAGCTGTGTGTTTGTGCTTGTGTGTATGTGAATGGATGTATGAGGGTGCTCAGAGGCAGTAATGGGCGTGCAAATATCCTGGTACTTGCACCAAGTGCAACCTGACATTGATCACAAATCCTCTTCCATTAAGACTCATTCCCTGTTGATGCTCATGGACTGTGTAGTCTTTCCTCTGAGGTCTTAGTCATATTCTTTCATGCTAGAGTTATCAGCATATGCAAATTCATACGTGTCCACGTGATGATTCCTGAGAATTACATGCATCAGCTGAACAAACTGCATGCATTTCAGATGTGCTTTACGTGAGGCACATTGGGTTCTTTTTGCATTCAAAGCCCAGAGGTCCCAAGATATGCAAACCCACTCACATGATTAATTCTCTCATTTCATTATTTATCTAGCAACTTTAGTTCTCTGATCTTATGTGAAAGCAAGTCTTGGACAACATAAGTATATGAGCCAAAAACTTGTTTTAAATGTCTATAATATTACAATTGTTCTTTCAAATTGTCTTGATGATATACGTAAAATAGAACATTACTGACTTCCTTGGAAGTTGCTTTGACACAAGATTTGAGTGGGAATAGTATTTGTCTTAAAAGAGCTGCAAGAAAACTTAGGAATCATGAGTCAAATCCTTTCCTTCACAAAGAAGGTCTGGCGTGATGAATGGAGGTCCTAATTTGTGGATCATCTGTGTGAAAATATAATGCAATTGGTTAGTATAAGATATACTTCACATGTCTTCCTCCATCCTTCTTCTGTTTTCTCCCTCATTCCTTTGACGTAGCAAATCCTTCCTTCGTTCATTTACCCATGTGACCTCTCTTCTGGAACTGGTGATATTAGGAGACTAGGGAGAAGACGTTCATTGAAGGGCTGTTGTAATTCATGTGCATATCCATTGGATATGGAATCCTTGGAACTTCATTATAGAGCTTAGAAAAGGTCTCACCTTTCATCTTTTAACAATAGTTTCTGATTTTATTTGGAGACGCTCTAGCAAATATGTGGTTCATGGTTATAACATCAGGTTTGACAGAAAATACTGGGTACTAAAAACCAGAAATAAAAATTTAAAGTAATAGACAAACCACCATTGCCTCAAGTAAACAGTTTGTTTGAATGTCTGAGACGCTGCATTTTGAAACTGAGAATGTGGCCCTTTTTGTGTTGACTGCGAGAAGGCTCAGAGCCACATTTACGGTTCATTTTCCACAAACACAGTTTAGGACGGCTCTGCCAGGCATTTTATGTATCCATCTCATTCTGGAACTCTTTACATCAGTTTTTTTCCACCCTTATGTACCCTTTGCCATTATTTTTTCAGGTACCTACTTTTTTATCCTCTTGTACTATATACAGCATGAAGCATACAAAATCATTTTTGGAACAAATTGGGATTTGAACATATAGACAAACATATGGTTGACAATTGGCAATAAGGTATTATTCCATCGCTAATTTACACAATTTAGTAGCCAGAGAGTCATAGAAATACATAAAACAAATTACAATGCCTTTTTCTAAGTGCTATAAAGTTGGTGTGGACACAGTGTTATAAGGCAGATGATGGAAGAAGCATCAGTAATTCTTTCAGTAGCCCTTGCTCTGGGCTTGTTACATGCCAGCAATTCTTTTGGACCCTGAATATACAAACTCCCTTAGTCCCAAGGAGTTCAAACTCCTGGGGAAGACAAATACATAAGCAAATAAATATACTATAACATGAGTCATTCTAAAACTGAGTATGTGTAAAATGCTATGAAAACACAGATGAGGGGCAATTAATCATATCTGGGAAAGGAAATCTCAAGGAGAGTTATGGAGAGGTGATGACATTTCAGCTTGATCTCGTGCATAACAAATGACTTCCTATAAGGTATTTCCCACCTGTTTTGAATTAACTAAAATGATTAGATCTTAGAATTTACAAAGGTCATCTCTATGAAAATAGAAAAAGCAGGTCATTCACAAAAAGTAACAATTTAGAAAATGGCAGAGTGATTTTGGATGGCCACCAGAAGTGTGTAGGTGCTAAAGTTTGTAAGAAAAAAGGTTTTTGAAACTAAGAAGGAGATAAAATTTTCCTGGATTTGATAAATATAGTGTTAATAAAGACATGCAGTTAATTATATACAATATAATTTAATAATCATAGCTTAGTTTGTGCTTGACTGATTTAGGAGATGAACAGAAACCGTGCTAACATTCATGGACAAATAATGCCACATGTTCTCCAAATCTACTTCATTTTCCTTCCAGGTCCACTGTTAAACAGTTTCCTGTTGCCCTGGCTGTTACCTGCCCCTTCCAGAGCGGGTCTCTACGATTCATTCTTGCTTGCTTTTCGAGTCTCTGACTTTCCTTTCCATGGGGGACACGTGTTGAAGACAGTGGTTCAGCAGACGGAAAGAGGACCGAGAGGCAAGTTCCCTAGGAAAGCTGTGTCACGAGGAATCTCTGCCCTGGTTTTTGAATGAACAGGGTACTACTGTATATTGTGCAAGGCCACTGAAAATTGGCATTGCTCGTTGTTGTGGTTACTCTGTTCTAGGACATTCCAGGGAAATGGTAAAAAATGCACTCACTTTAATATTTACCTCCTTTTAGCCCCCTCATCCATTCTCATAATCATGCAAAGCACTGTATGTAATTCAATAGGTGTTTACAAAATCTTCAATATGAATTAAGGTCTTAAGACCTTGAGCAAGGTGGTTGGTGTTGCAACTGTAATCTATCAGATATATAGGTCGTCATCTTTCAGTTCTCTAAGGGGCTACGTGATGTGGTTCATGTATCACTTGCACGGGACCCCTCAGAGTAGTTCCTCTGTGTTAGACCCAGGCAACAGATGTGTAACAAGAGAAGAACCTTCTCTGTCCTCCTGGTGTTTGGAAACATGTTTGGAAAAGGCCATCCAGTCTGAGTCAGGTCACTTGGCCTTGGTCTTTGGAGGCCTAGATTTGTTTGGCAGAACATTAGGGTTTTAAAATAGCTGTTTCTAGTTGTGAGTTCTGAAATTATTTCTATGACATTCTAATGTACAATGTAGTCAATCAAGAATATTTTGTAAGCATTTCCTGTATGTAAACTAGGCACTGGAGCTCTAGTTATTGAGATTAACACAGGGAACAAGACAGATTTGGCCTTTGCCCTAAGGGATCTTATAACCTAGGAGGGAAACCAGCCATTTAAAATACAGCAATGGGGTTTTTTAATACAGGCAAGACAGGGTAGACTGCATTTATTTTCAGCATTTCCTCCTCTTTCTGGATAAAAAGATAAGGTTATATCTTTCGGTGTTTTAAAGCCAGTGCAACACCAAAAAGAATTTTCTTCTCTATGTGTAAAACGAAATTCAATTATTAAGATTCCTAATTTTTTTTCTCCTTGGTCATAATGGATGTGGTATGGGTAGAGAACCAGGACTGAGTGGAGGAGGTATTTTGTATTAAACGTGCTGACTGATGTTAAGACTCTGGAGTATATGCATTTATTTCTGAATAGGTGGCCATGTATGTCTATGTAGGCAACACACAGAGCTGAGAATTTCCTTTACTATCTCTATCACTAGGCTGTTGACAGCCAAGGGCTTATTAATTTCTTAGTTAACTTCTCAATAAGGTGTCAGATAGTGAATTAAAGGGTCAAATAATGGCTTTCTTGCGTTCAAATTCCCGTGCCTCTAATACATCACTCATGTTGCTCCAAGATTAGTTTCTCCAGGTTCACTTTTCTGTCCCTATTTACCTTCTGAAAACACCTTCAGGAGCCCCCGTTTTTACTGAATTCTGTCTCCCTAGCAGCGTTTCCCTGCCCTCCCTACTTGTCCCGCATAGATTTCCGATCCCATCAATGCCACCTCTCCCCCTGAGCCACACGTGAGTGCTCACCAGTCCCACGCTGCTCTTCCTTACTTCTACTTCCTCACAGGATCCCAAGGCTGTCCCGGCACGGCTCACCCAATGTGCTTCCAGCTCCAGCAGTTCTGCATAAATGCCTGTTGTAAGGGGTTGGAGCAGAAGGATTGGGCGGCTGAGCTCAATACCGGCAGACTGGTCACTGGAGGAGATCACTGCAATGGTGACAGAAGGCATCTGCGGATCTTAATGGAACAGATGGTCAAGGGGACCTACTCCCTTCTACCTTGTTTGACTTTCCCTAGAGGGTGTCTGACAATTCTTCAAAGTCAGTATCTTCCAGTTGGCAGTCTTCAGAAAAATGGTATGGAAGAATGGAGACTGGGCAAGAAGACTGAGGATTCAGGGTCTGAAAGTCTAGCCTCTTCCGTATGGCTGCCATCACTTACCTGCCTCGGCACCACGTGGAAATTATAAAATGCAGTATACCAGACCCACAGGAGGCCAGCAAAGCAGAATGTCCAGGTGGACGGGGCAGAGCTCAGGTATCTGCATTCTGCGTAGGTGACTGAAGTCTGACAGCCACTCTATACAGATGTGCAGACAGTGTGTAAGAAAATCCTTGGGTCAGTACTGTTACTGCCACAAAGTTAGCGTGTATTGGCTTTCATTTCTGTCTGTTCACATCGGTGTTTGGCCTCCCAGTGGCCATGTGGATAGTAGAAAAGCGGAGTCCAGGAAGTGGTGGGGTGAGGGCGAATCAAAACTATATACCTCTCTGAGGTTACAAATCCTTGACAATCCCAAGAAAAGGGATAAAGTATTATTTGGAGGGGTGAGAAATTATACTGATATCCACTGTATATTTTCACTATTTTCT
Source organism: Budorcas taxicolor (assembly GCF_023091745.1). NCBI lineage: Eukaryota > Metazoa > Chordata > Mammalia > Artiodactyla > Bovidae > Budorcas > Budorcas taxicolor. The sequence continues at coordinate 83,991,455 of NC_068923.1, forward strand.
TGAACATTAAGTACTGGCAGTTCTTAGTCACTCGGTTATGTCTGTCTCTTTGTGACTCCATGAGCTGGGCCCACCAGCCTCCTCTGTTCCATGGGATTTTCCAGGCGAGAATGCTGGAGTGGGTTGCCATTTCCAGGCAGGTGAACCTAAAACATCAGCAGTCTGATGCCACCCACTTCTTGTCTCCCACCCGACTCCTGGTCCTATTTCTATCACTTTCCCCCATCTCTAAATCTTGACAGGATTGGTTTAACAATGATGAGATAAATGTTGTTGCTGCTGCTGCTGCTAAGTCGCTTCAGTTGTGTCCGATTCTGTGTGACCCCATAGATGGCAGTCCACCAGGCTCCCCCATCCCTGGGATTCTCCAGACAAGGACACTGGAGTGGGTTGCCATTTCCTTCTCCAATGCATGAAAGTGAAAAGTCCAAGTGAAGTTGCTCAGTCATGTCCGACTCTTAGCGACTCCATGGACTGCAGCCTACCAGGCTCCTCCGTCCACGGGATTTTTCCAGGCAAGAGTACTGGAGTGGGGTGCCATTGTCTTCTCTGAATGTTGTTATTTAGTTGTTAAGTAGTGTCTGACTCTTTGTGACTCCGTGGACTGTGGCCTGCTAGCCTCCTCTGTCCGTGGGATTTTCCAGGCAAGGATACTGGAGTGGGTTGCCATTTCCTTCTCCAGGGGATCTTCCCTACCCAGGGATTGAACCCATATCTCCTGCATTGCTGGCGATTCTTTTATTACTGAGCCACCAGGGAAGTCCAGTTAGATAGATAGAAGAATATAAAAGAACATATAATTATATTTCTCTTTTGTTGTTTTTTAAGTTTTAATTTTTTTGTGTTTTTTTATAATGTATATGATATGTTGTTGATTGTTCAGTCACTAAGTCGTGTCCAACTCTTTGTGATCCCATAGACTGTGGCACTCCAGGCTTCCTCATCCTTCACCATCTCCTGGAGTTTACTCAAACTCATGTTCGTTGAATTGGCGATGCCACCCAACCATCTCTTCCTCTGTTGCCCACTTCTCCTTCTGCCCTCAATCTTTCCCAGCGTCAGAGTCTTTTCCTATGAGTCAGCTCTTCGCATCAGATGGCCAAAGTATGGGAGCTTCAGCTTCAGCATCAGTCCTTCCAGTGAATATTCATGTAGTGGAACATATATAGATAGATAGACAGATATAGAGAGACACAAGTGACAATATATATCTTCACATAATACCTATGGTCACATTTCTTTTACTGATTGTGTATACCCTCAAAAAACTTTACAACTTTCTTGACAATGCATCAACCTGGCTCCTTTCTTGATGACTCTCTGAGGCCTGGGAATTTCATGCTTTGGACTCTCCCAGGGTTTAATGAGGATTTCCTTTTGATGCTCATCCAGTGGAACCAGTCTTGCTACTTGACATTTTGAATTTTTCATTTCATTATGTGACCTTGTAGGGTGTTGTTTTAAAGTAACCAAATCCTGATCTCGTCAAGTGAGTTTAACCCTTGCCTGTTTCCTTACCAAGATCATAGCCAATTAAATGCCCCTGTATTCATGAAAAGCACCGGACGATTAAAGCTAATTCTTAATTAAAAGTCCATCCTCTTCCACCTATGGCCTAGCTCAAATTACTTTGTGTGGCCTTAGGAATTTGAGATACAAAATGTTTCTATTTTTAGCTTCTTGAAACTCAACCAATTAAATATGTCAGAATATCCAGTTATTATTAAATAGCAAATATCTGTCTATACATATAAAGTGCAGCATGTATTTGTGCTATCCAGAGGCATTTAATTTCTTTCTCTATTGGGCTTTTCTTGGTCCAAGAATCATTTTTTTAAATAACAGGTCTAAATTTATACCAGTTGGTTACGATTTTCAGGACAGCCTTGTCACCAACATAAATCATCTCATTTCAGCAGCTACAATAAATAATTGGGCCCCTGAGACATTGTTTTCCATCTTCTCTGCAGAGAGCTCCCTGTAACCTCGGGGTTCTCCCCTGAGTGTTCAGGGTGATGGTGCTGTTGCCTCTGGCCTTTTCATCTATTATTTATTTCATTTATTGCAGGACCCAGGACAAATTGGAATTGGCAAAAAATGGAAAGAGAGTCTGTGGAATGATAATATCCAAAGTTTTCATGACTACCAGAAACCATGGGGGAAGAAATCAGGGAAAAGAGCACAAGAGAAAAACATAATAAAACATTTCAAATCAGAATGTTTCACAAAAAGATACTTGTAACCTAGTGAATTTTCAGGTCTTAGTCACAAGAGGCTGGTTTAATAAGGTTTTGTTGTTTTGTTTTTGTAAGTTACACGTAGGCTCAACTGCTCGAAGGCCAGGGTAGAGCTGGGTCCCGGCCAGGAGCTCTATCAGGAAGTCGACAGATTGGCAGTGTTGCCCCCTGGGGCTAAGCTTCTCCCCCTTAAGCTTCCCTTTTTCTGGTTGTAAACACCCAGGGATTGATTACTTTTCCCTGTCCCCAGAGTATCACAGGGTCAGCTCACTGCTAGGTTACAATAAAGCTTTCCTTTTGGTTTCTGGTTGATGGAATACTTTTCAGGTTTTGCACAAGGATTAATTTGCGACATTTGAACTTGAATTCAGTAGCTTTTAGTCATTCAACTTTCCTCTTGGAAAGATTCTTCTAAAAATGAGCTTTTAAATGATATGATCCCAATTGATATCAAGTAAAATTTTACTCAAAGGCAGCCTCAAATATGTAAGCTACCTATCTGGTCCAATAGCTAAAATAGAATAAATGCTTCATAATAAAAGTGTCTCTCCTGTCTTTTGTTTATATATAATATAATACATTATTTTACATATATATATATGATTTTTTTTCAGAATTTTAGAGTTTCAATATATCCTAGAATCCTAGAGGAGGCTCAGATGGTGAAGAATGTGCCTGCAATATGGGAGATCTGGGTTTGATCCCTGGTTGGGAAGATCTCCTGGAGAAGGGAATGGCTGCCCACTCCATTATTCTTGCCTGGAGAATTCCATGGACAGAAGCTACAGACCATGGGGTCACAAAGAGTCAGACACAACTGAGCAACTAATATATTATGTTAGTTACATAGTAGTCATGCAGTCCAACTGTACAAAAAAGATCTTCATGACCAAGATAATCATGATGGTGTGATCACTCACCTAGAGCCAGACATCCTGGAATGTGAAGTCAAGTGGGCCTTAGAAAGCACCACTACGAACAAAGCTAGTGGAGGTGATGGAATTCCAGTTGAGCTATTTCAAATCCTGGAAGATGATGCTGTGAAAGTGCTACACTCAATATGCCAGCAAATTTGGAAAACTCAGCAGCGGCCACAGGACTAGAAAAGGTCAGTTTTCATTCCAATCCCAAAGAAAGACAATGCCAAAGAATGCTCAAACTACCACACAATTGCACTCATCTCACACGCTAGTAAAGTAATGCTCAAAATTCTCCAAGCCAGGCTTCAGCAATATGTGAACCGTGAACTTGCAGATGTTCAAGCTGGTTTTGGCAAAAGCAGAGGAACCAGAGATCAAATTGCCAACATCCGCTGAATCATGGAAAAAGCAAGAGAGTTCCAGAAAAACATCTGTTTCTGCTTTATTGACTATGCCAAAGCCTTTGACTGTGTGGATTACAATAAACTGGAAAATTCTGAAAGAGATGGGAATACTAGACCACTTGACCTGCCTCTTGAGAAACCTATATGCAGGTCAGGAAGCAACAGTTAGAACTGGACATGGAACAACAGACTGGTTCCAAATAGGAAAAGGAGTATGTCAAGGCTGTATATTGTCACCCTGCTTATTTAACTTCTATGCAGAGTACATCATGAGAAGCACTGGACTGGAAGAAGCACAGGCTGGAATCAAGATTGCCGGGAGAAATATCAATAACCTCAGATATGCAGATGACACCACCCTTAGGGCAGAAAGTGAAGAGGAACTAAAAAGCCTCTTGATGAAAGTGAAAGAGGAGAGTGAAAAAGTTGGCTTAAAGCTCAACGTTCAGAAAACAAAGATTATGGCATCCAGTCCCATCACTTCATGGGAAATAGATGGGAAACAGTGGAAACAGTGTCAGACTTTATTTTGGGGGGCTCCAAAATCACTGCAGATGGTGACTGCAGCCATGAAATTAAAAGACCCTTACTCCTTGGAAGGAAAGTTATGACCAACTTAGACAGCATATTCTAAAGCAGAGACATTACTTTGCCAACAAAGGTCTGTCTAGTCAAGGCTATGGTTTTTCCATTGGTCATGTATGGATGTGAGAGTTGGACTGTGAAGAAAGCTGAGTGCCAAAGAATTGATGCTTTTGAACTGTGGTGCTGGAGAAGACTCTTGAGAGTCCCTTGGACTGCAAAGAGATCCAACGAGTCCATTCTAAAGTAGATCAGTCCTGGGTGTTCATTGGAAGGACTGATGCTAAAGCTGAAATTCCAGTACTTTGGCCACCTCATGCGAAGAGTGACTCATTGGAAAAGACTGTGATGCTGGGAGGGATTGAGGACAGGAGGAGAAGGGGATGGCAGAGGATGAGATGGCTGGATGGCAACACCGACTCAACGGATGTGAGTTTGAGCGAACTCTGGGAGTTGGTGATGGACAGGAAAGCCTGGCATGCTCCGATTCATGGGGTTTCAAAGAGTTGGACGTGACTGAGCGACTGAACTGAACTGAACTGAAGTGTTACTAACCATCTTCTGCAGATGAGGAAACTGAAGTCTAGAGGTAAAATAGCTTACAGAATCATGCAGGTTTTTAAGTCACACTTAAACTCTTGTATCCGTTTGAAATGATTAGTCATCAATTGCTGTGTAACAAATAACCCCTAAAATTAGACACTTCAAAGAACAATAGTGACTTGTTTCCAGGCAGTTTCTATAGGTCTGGAATTCAGGAGTATCAGCTGGGCAGTTTTCACTCAGGGTATCTCATGAAGCTGGAATCAGATATTGGCCGAGGTACAATCTGAAGACTTGACTGGGATGGTATGGTGGCTCATTTACGTGTTTGGCAGATGGGTACTGCTATTATAGTGATATAGTGATATAGTGAAGTCGCTCAGTCATGTCTGACTCTTTTCGACCCCATGGACTGTAGCCTACCAGGCTCCTCTGTCCATGGGATTTTCCAGCCAATAGTCCTGGAGTGGATTGCCATTTCCTTCTCCAGGGGATCTTCCTAATACAGGGATCGAACCCGGGTCTCCCACATTGTAGACCGACGCTTTACCATCTGAGCCACCAGGGAAAACGGGTACTGCTGTTAGCAGGGTCTTTTGGTGCCTTCCACATGGATTTCTTCACAGGGCTATTGAGCGTTCTTTCAGCATGGTGGCTGGCTTCCCCTGTGATGTGTGATTCAAAAGACCAAGGCTGAAGCAGAAATGCCTTTCATTATCTAGCCTCGGAAGGAAGATACTCCCACCACATTCTATTGGTCACACAGTCAACTCTAATTCACTGTTTGAAGGACAATCCAGGGGTGTGAATGTCAAGGGTGAAGGAATGAATCCCTGGGGGAATCTTCAGGTTGTTACCACAGCGGCCTGTTACTTACTCTCAATTGTCATAAGCCTCTTCCAACTTTGACCCTGTCACTCTTCGTCTATGTTGGCCCATCATAGATGCTCAACAGGTATGAGCCTAGCTAAGAGACTCAGTAAATATTTGGACTTAGGAAAGTGAAGAAACCCAGTATTTTGAGATGTTGCTAGATGACGTAATGTAATTTGAGCCTTCACCAATGACTCACTTTTTCCACCTGCTTTTTTATAAGCTGCTGATATACCCTCCCTGCAGAACTATAACTAGTGATTGTGTAGAGAACCTCACAGCTGAGGCTGCTCTATCTGACCCATTGAGAGACATAAGGCTAGGTTTGGAAGACTGGTGCTTCCCTATGGATCAGTCTTCTCTCTGATGGTGTCTCTGAGAGAGCGCCAACAGTCACTTCTGGTCCTAGAGACAGTTATGAACCAGGTTTCTTAGTTAATCCATTTCAGAACCAATCATGAGTCAACTCTATAGTGTATAAAGAGCTATAAATAACCCCATGCATTAATGATGCTGTTTTGTGGATATATATACAGCGTATTATAGAATGTTTCTTTGGGAAGAAGGCCATTTTATTATCTCATCTCTAACTTACTAATAATATTCTTCATCCTATATATTACTTAATGAAGATAAGTCACTGAAATAGCAGTTAAGACAGGAACTCTGTCTTTGCAGAGATGATGTCTGGAGTGATGTTTAAAAATACAATGCTCTTTCGATCCTTGCTCCTTTCTTGTTGCGAGGATGTCATTATCAATACTAATATAAATTTTTCATCTCTTGAGTCATTACAATATACAGGGAATAGATTTTTCAATTTTTCAAGTTCCACTGAGTATATTAGCAAAATTATCTGTCTGTCAGCAGGCATGTGGTGATGCCAGTAGCATCACTGATTTTTATTTTTTGAAATCTTTCTACTTTTACAGCTCTCAGGAAGAGAAAAGTCTGAGGAATTATTTGAAAATTCTCCTCATCACCCATTTCTTTTTATCACCCTCTCTAATATCTTTTATTATCTTGAATCTTTAAAAGGATAAGTACTAAAAGCAATCTAAGAGAAAGGACATGTATATTTCATTGGCAAGATTAGTAAAATTTTAAAAAAATCATGCTTTAAGGAGCTTTATTTTATTAGTTATTTTTAATACCCGTATAAGTTAGGGCAGAGAATTTATTAAGAAGGAGGTTCCTGACCCATGTAGATTTTACTACACCTTAGAGGCAGACCCTGAGTGGAGCCAGGTTCTAACACTCAGTTTACTGACTATTCTGGGCTCAAGCATGAATGACCTATGACAGCTTGAACTTTCAACTCTTTTGTGATTTTCATGAACTACAAATAATGTGCCTGCCTTTACAATAAACTTTAGATTTCAGTGTGGGGCAATATGTAAGAAGAAGCCAGGTCGTGGTAGGAGAAGCGTAGACTATAGCAAGCATTTTTTATTGAAAAGGTAAAGTCCTTCAGACCTAGTGAAAATATGATGGGCCTGTAGAGTAGTAGATTAGGGAAGCAGCTTTAGGTTCTGCTTCTTGACTCCTCTAATATAATAATGGGAAAAAGAAGGCATTTCTCCTATGTGACAAAGGGCACTGCCTGATGTCACATGGCTAAAAAGTGGTGAGTGGCCCTCAAGTCAACATCTTCTGACTTTTTGCCAGGGACTTTTCCCAATATGTTGCACTATCTCAGAACACAAAGATAAGATTAATTTTCCATGGAATCTGCTTTCTTTAAATATACATTATTCAGAGGTACAGACTAAAGAACAGGTTTTTTGTTCATATATTTGAAATATCTGTTTTGAGTAATTACTCACACAGATAATGTTCAGCAAACGGTCCTTTATTGTTGTGTGTTGTTTGTTGTTTACATCTATCCACTGACCTTGACCTTGCAGCAGAATGGCAATGGCACATCACCTTTGCATCGCCAGCCAGATGACCTTATCAGTGGGCCTGAGGTTATTAACATCTTGGTGCTATGAATAAGTTTCCACAAACTTGGTAGACCAAAATTAAACAACGTGAGCATACTATTAAAAAGTTCTGGAATTCAGAAGGCTGAAAGTAGGTCTCACATGGCTAAAAACAAGAAAGCTGTCATTAGGGCTGGCTCTTTCTTGGTCTCTAATAGGAATCCATTTGTTTCCTTCCGTCTCCTAGAGGCGGCCTGCATTCCCTGATTTGTGGCCTCCTCGCACGGGCATCACTCTGACCTCTTCTTGATCATCTCCTTCTTTGACGCCGATACTCCTGACAGCATGTTACTGTAGACTGACTTGTATAATGAGAGATTATAATGAAGAATTTGATCTACAAGGGAGCTTGGGGGAGACTCTTTTAAGGAAATGATTTCTGAATCGAGATCTGGAGAATATGCAAGAGTTAGGGAGGCAGACTGGGGAGGGAAGTGCATTGCAGGCAGAGGGCCCAGCAGTGCAAAGGGACGGGCGAGGAGAGGGTGTGCAGAGGGCCTGAATAAGGCTATCATGATGAAGCGGGGGAGAGTAAGTCTATGCTGTGGACCCATCCAGACTTCCACTTCTTTAGGCAAGTTGCCTCAAGCAAATCACTTTACCTTGCCAAGACTCAGTTTCCTCCTTGGTAAAAATAGAAATAACAATTGGAGCTCTTAGGGAGTGTGCAGGTTAGAAGATAGGAAAAGGCCCATAACCGTGCACACAGCACTGGAATCTTAGCAATTTTCCTAATGATTAACTTACATTAATGTTATGATATAGATATTATTAGTTCTATCTTACAGATGAAGAAAGCAAGGCAGAGAACAGTAAATAACTTGTCCACGACCACACAGCTTCTAAGTGACAGACCAGAGATTTGAGCCAAGGTCCTGCTGCCTCACCCCAGAGGGTGACTTCAGAAATAACACAGGTGTTTTGTAAAGTAAGCCTGAATCCATAAATAAAAGTTTGTGATCATTCATATTACCTTCCTATTATTTTTCCTTTTATTATTATATTTTAACCAGGGAAATGTAAACTGGCTGAAGCTGATCCATTTTATTTCTCTTTCTAATTTATTTTCTCTCTAAATAAATCCCAGGAAAAGCTAAAAAGAAGAGGAATAAGTAGGAGATGCAAAGTGCATTTGTGTCTCATTGAGTCGGTGGCCTTTTTACTTTGGCCTGATTGCCAGAGCTCATTTCTCAGGTTATAGGGAGGATAAGAACTGCTTTTTTGTCCGTAATGCTCTTATATTCTGGAAATCAAGTGGGCAATGAAATAATCTGGTAAATTAAGGTAACCAAATAAACCATTTTAGTTTACCTAATTTGAAAGACTTAGAATTCAAAAATATATTTAACAACAAAACCATATAGTCAAACTTTCATTAATAATTTCAAAGATACTTCAGAACCATGCTGTTTCTCAAGATTTCTATCATCATGTCACTGCCCTGATAAAGTGCAGGAACGACAGCTTAATAGTCGTGTTCAGTCAGTAGAATGCCAGATAATCATCCTTTACATGGAAATTGTCTTAGATTGAAATGTGAATTACATTTTTAGATTAATTCTGCAAATTTAGAAAGATGCAGTGATTGTTTTGAAACAGTCTCCATTTAATTTCATCATTAATGTGAAACAATAAAAAGGATTATGTCTTAAGTGGAAAATGCATAATCTCCAAATGCTTTCCCAACCAAAACCAGCAGATATGGAATGAAAAGAGGGAGCTTCCAGTAGTCTGGTTACGGATTGTTTTGTCATTGACACAAATGTCTGATGGTGGCAGGACACAAGTGCTTGGCAATTATGATGCCAAAGTACCAGAGGGCTCCACCCTCTCTGGTCCCTCATGCCTGTTCCGAGAGCTACATTGTGACCTCATGTGTTTTTTGCCTCAGTTTCTTCATCTATAAAATAGAGTTAATAATATTTAGATCATAACATTAGTGTAAAAGTAAATGAGTTAATCATTAGGAAAACTGCTAAAATTCCTGTGCTCTGTGCACTGTATGTGTGCTTTCTTCTAACCTGCATGGTGACAGGACTATTTTCATAAACACCCACAAGAAATACATTTGTTTTCTTGTTGTAGCTGTGTTAAGATCGTTTGGCATTTAAGAAGAGTCTGACATTAACTGATGCTTCATAATGTCTATAATCCTAGATCTCTAACCCCTTCTACAAATTCATGGCCTGAATTCAGCTAATGAAAAGGTATGATATGAGTTATGACGATCACATGCATTGTATTGTAAATGTATGGATTCTGAATCTCTGGTCATTGAATAGCTGAAGAAAGCGCTGACAGCTTGGAGCCCAGCTCTCGAGGCTGGAGCCAACAGCGTATCTTAGGCATTGACTGAAATAATGCAGTGAAATTCCTTTCTCTCTTAACAAGCTTCCTCCAGTCATGAAATTCCCTTTGCTCTGCTGCAATGGAGAACATGTTCAGATATTGAAAAACCATAAGCCATTACCTACTTTATCACTCATATCAAAGACACTGAAAAGATAGCACATGTACAGTTGATGGATTATTCTCATCATGAAAGTCTGATGACCCCACTTGGGTTTTCAAACAAGGCATTTAATAACCACTGCCTTGTTAAAAGGTGGAAAATGATCTGGCTGGTGGCCTGAGAGGACGAGGTTTTATTGATTTTACTGAGGCCCTTGACTTGGGAGATCACAGGCTTCTTAAGGGCAAACTTAAAAGGAAGCATTAAGACGGATGAGTAATTACCTGTCTGATGGATGTCATTCTGTAAACATCAGGATTGGGAGCTTCTCCTTTGGGTATTAATTGATGGAGAGAAGAAAGACCATAGGCAAAGTCTCATTTCAACTACTTGTAGTCCTTTTGCATACTTATGGATTAGCTTTGTTCTGTTAGAAGTATTGAGCATAGATGATTTGAAAAAGAGATAAACCTTTGGTTTTTTCACTTGAATGCTGGTTGACAAGGAGGAACAGATTGTTACAGGTGCTAGGACAGCAGAAGGATCTTTCAAATGCTACTGGAAAACAAGAGGGAAAGAATTTCATAAATGCCTTTAGTGCTCGTGGTTCTGTGACCTCCTGGGCATGAAGCTCTCTGGAGCCTGGGGCTCCCCAGGGGCCAGGGTGAGCTTGGGATGGCACCAGAGGAGACTACTGGGACGGTGGGCTGGGAAGGAAGTCCTGAGAGGGTATCAGTGAAGAGATCTGCAGGCTGCATAGGGGGCCGGAGGGCAGGGGGTCACAGAGGAGCACTCTGAGCAGTCATGCGGGAACAGACGGTGCAGCCCTGGGTGCTCAGCGTCCTGTGACTGGAGAGGGCTGCCCCAGAGACGGTGGAGCGGGGTTCTCGGGCCCTTCTCCTTTGGCCGTCTTCCTCTTTCAGACGTTGTCACCAACTGTGACTGAACAAGGCCATCCATCCTCAGGGTCGAGGGGGCAAGGAGGGAAGGGTGGAGAGGGAGTCGAGGGAGACAGTTGTGTTCCCTGGAAACTCCTGGGCTATTGAACTTGGGTGATGCCCGAAGTCCGCTTAATGTTGAAACGCTGAACTGAGCCATCTTTTTGAAGTATGGGAAAGAGTAAGTTTTATCTTATCTGTTGGATATAGTAGAAAGGGTGTGAATTTTTGGAGTCAAACAGATGGGGTCTGGTTTCCAATTCTGGCTTTGTATCCTGTCTGGAAGATCTTAATTTCTCTAACCTCTCTTTTCTCTCACCTATCATTCATTTATTCATTCATCTATCAAAGATTTATTGAGCAAATACTATATGCTAAGTCTTTGTAACAGAGATAAATGATGATTTAAATGTGATTATTGTTCTCAAAGAGATTCTAGTTAAATAGGGACTGTCACATAAGTAAATAAATAAATGCAATATTATTCTAGATGCTGCCATATACTGGATAGATTATGTACTGGACAGAGCGAGGACATAAAAAAGAGTGACTGAACTTTCTGAACAGGGAATGGAGCTGGAAACAATTCAGAGAGGAAGTAGAGCTTGCGTCCTAAGAGATGACCACAGGGAGTGTGGTAGTAGAGGTGGGCAGATACCAAGTCCTGGAGGGGCTGGAATCATGAGACGAGACTCCTCATTATTCATGTCTCTGTGGGGAGCTAAGGGGGTGTTTCTAAACAGTCTAGGTGGGGGAAGGGGGCAGGAGAGCAGGCATCTGCAAAACAGATTTTGCAGATTTGTTGTAAGATTCTGAATTCTATTGTGAAGAATAAAGTGTGGTCTAGTTTTTGACATTGCTTTGTCCATTTTATTGATTTTGGCACCAAATTTTTTCCTCCTTGTGGGGATCCCAATTGGATGTTGTCCTGTAGTGGTTAAAGAACATCTGGGTCTCTTCTGCTAGGAGGTCTTACTTAGCTGTTAGGTAGTACATCCTCCAAAACCACAAAGGAGAGGCGATCTTCTGCAGTCATTTCTGTTGTAGGAGATACTCAGTCCTCATTCATATAAATAGGAAGTTTGATCTGCATGCTGGTGTGATTCTGCTGGCTTTCATTCTGTGGATTAAAGAACACAGTTTTGTGTATCATATAGCAGGATAAGCCAGTCACCAAAAATCTTACTGTGATATGTGAATTATTTGCCAAACAGCATACAGGTTTCACTTGATTTATATTAGATGAAAGCATCACCACAGCACGTGTGAGCCTTAGAAGAGGAGAGGAAATCCCTTGCTTTATTTCCTACTTGGAAATACATTTTTAAAAGGTCTAAAATTATGGAAGTGAGGGCCTAAAAATATATATCGATTTCATCATGAAATGAACTAATCATTTTTGTACAGAGAAGAAAAATGGATGGAATAGCACTCAGGAAAATAGTCTGCTAAGTGTTATAATCACTACATTGCAATTATATTCTAGTGGTATGATATTATATATCAGAGGAGAATTTGGGAGATTGTATTTCTACGTAGGGAAGTACTCAATAACTAGAATGCATTTTTTGTTATATGGATTTTTATATATTTGTATAACTTGGCTTTATTGCAGGGAAAAAAAAAACATTCCTTATAGATTGTCAGAAGCAATCTATAGGAGTGAAGTGAAGTTGTTCAGTCGCATCAGACTTTTTGTGACCCCGTGGACTGTAGCCCACCAGCTTCCTCCATCCATGGGATTTTCCAGGCAAGAATACTGGAGTGGGTTGCCATTTCCTTCTTCAGGGGATCTTCCTGACCCAGGGATCAAATCCCGGTCTCCTGCATCGCAGGCAGATGCTTTACCATCTGAGCCACCAGGGAAAGGAGAGTGTTGTCATAAACAATGAATGGGTATGAAGGGTGTTTGACCTGTTTTTCTCTTCTTCTCTCTTGTAAATGTTGTCAAGTAAACACTACTACAGTATAACCTATTTTGGAATAGTAAGCTGCTGGAAATTTCTTCATGCCACAGAGAAAAGAAGAAGGATATCAAAGACCAATTTAATGTCTTTTTCTGATTTTTATTATTCCTCTCTTCACTCCCGGGCTTAGAGCTCCACTTCCACCATATCTGTGGCCTCTTTCCTAATTGTTCATATTGTGGGGTAAGATTGACTGGAATGCCTACTCCTGCGGCTGTGATTCAGTCCAGGAAATTATTTTTCTTCAGTGGGATATTTCATGTTTTGCCAAAGTGGAAATAGTATACACGATTGAAAGACATATCTTATATTCCAAATGTGTTTATGAGTACTAGTCCAATTGGGAGGACAGCTTTCTAATGAAGATGTTTTGGAGAACAATTTTCATGAACAAAAACATTTGAGCACATGCGAGGTTTTTATTAATAAAATTATCTATATTTTCTTTTTCTTTCTCAAAATATATCCATGAACTGTTGGCAACTTTTGAGTAGTGAAATACAAAGCTTCCTAAGATGAGTGAAAATTATAAAATGAAGGCACTCAAATAACTTGACTGGGAACAGTGAGAGCCTTGTGAAAGGCCCAGAGACTTTGCAGTAAGTAAACCTGAGCTCAAATCTTTGTGCCAGCATCTGTGTGACATGTTATATAACCTTGTTAGCTCTTTTATCTTCATCAGTGTTAACAAACAATGGTTATTATCAATAAATGTTAATTCATGAGAAGCTTTGAAAGAGTTCCATCTCTTCCATGGAGGTGAACTGCCTAGATTATTTGTTAACAACCTAATTTATTTGATGGATCAGTGGTAAAGAATTCTCCTGCAGTGCAAAAGACTAGAGACGTGGGTCTGATTCCTGGGTTGGGAAGGTCTCCTGGAGAAGGAAATGGCAACCCACTCCAGTATTCTTGCCTGGGGAATTCCATGGACTGAGGAGCCAGGCAGACTGTAGTCCATGGGGTCGCAAAAGAGTCAGACATGACTTTGTGACTAAACAGCAACAAAATTTATTTTCAGGATAATCTTTTTTTTTCCCCTAATCTTTTGAACTTTTTATTTTGCATTAGGGTAAAGCCAATTAACATTGTTGTGATAGATTCAGGTAAACAGTGAAGGGACTCTGCCATACATGTACATGCATCCATTCTCTCCTAAACTTCCCTTCCTTCCAGGCTGCCACATAACGTTGAGCAGAGTTCCATGTGCTATACAACAGGTCTGTGTTATCCATTTAAAATATAGCAGTGTGCATATGCCCATCCCAAACTTCCTAACTATCCCTTCCCCCTAGTCTTACTGTGAAGGTTTCTACAGGCCTTATTTTCACATAATCTGCTTAGACGACTGTGGTAGTTCACCCAGCAGCCCAGCAGGACAGTTTTCCATGTGGTAAGTTGACTTGAGCCATATCACATTGACCTTTAACAACCTGAGCATCAGTGATTAAGATATACCAGACCAAAAGAGAGAGAAGAAAATTCACTTAAAAATTTAATATGAAACTCAAAAATATCATTACATGATTTTAAAGTAATTTCTATCTTTTCTCACAATATGTGCTCAGTGTAGAAAATTTTGAAAATACCAACATCAAAATAAGAAAGGTCCCTTGTTTCTGTTGCTCAGATATACTTTACAATGGTTAATATCTCAATATATATCTTCCTAGTTCTTTTTCTGAACATGCACCATTATTTTTTCCAACAAAAATGGAATCATGTTGAACACAGTGAAGCCTGCTTTTTTGATTTAGTGGCTTATTATTATTAAATTTTCAAGTCTTTGAAGTACTCCAGCATGTTCTTATCGCTATATAACAGCCCAGCACACTTTAATCAATTTTCTATTTTGTATATTTATGTGGTCCCTAGAACTCCTCATTGTTCTTCTGATAGACGAGCCCCAAATTGAGAAGTCACAGAGAATAGACGTAGACCAACTGAACTAAGTCAAGACAGCAACCTGCTCAATCATTGCATGGCAAGTTCTGTGAGTCCATATATTTCCTCATTTCTAAAGCAGGTTGATTGGGTGTATGTGTACTTATGTAGCCCAATGAGCATCAGCTATATGTTAGTCAGAATTAAGCTTACTACAAAGCTTAAAATTCTGATTTAAAGAATATTAAAAGCATAAATTCAGACCCCCCTCCTCCCAGTTCTACAAAGTCTCCTACAAGCAAGGGGTGCAGCTCTTGACAAATATGCTAAAGTTTATTTTGTGCTGCATGAAAATAAGCTTGTCACCAAAGTATATGGAAGCCTATGGCTCTTTTCTGTTACTGTTCTGGGAGATGCAAGTTATCTTTTCTTTTTTATTTTTATTTTTATTTTATTTTATAGTTTTTTATTTTTTTAACTTAAAAATCTTTAATTCTTACATGTGTTCCCAAACATGAACCCCTCTCCCACCTCCCTCCCCATAACATCTCTGTGGGTCATCCCCATGCACCAGCCCCAAGCATGCTGTATCCTGCGTCAGACATAGACTGGCGATTCAATTCTTACGTGATAGTATACATGATAGAATGCCATTCTCCCAAATCATCCCACCCTCTCCCTCTCCCTCTGAGTCCAAAAGTCCGTTATACACAGCTGTGTCTTTTTTCCTGTCTTGCATACAGGGTCATCATTGCCATCTTTCTAAATTCCATATATATGTGTTAGTATACTGTATCGGTGTTTTTCTTTCTGGCTTACTTCACTCTGTATAATCGGCTCCAGTTTCATCCATCTCATCAGAACTGATTCAAATGAATTCTTTTTAACGGCTGAGTAATACTCCATTGTGTATATGTACCACAGCTTTCTTATCCATTCATCTGCTGATGGACATCTAGGTTGTTTCCATGTCCTGGCTATTATAAACAGTGCTGCGAACAAGTTCCATTCACTGCTGTTCCTCTTCCTCTTGCCTGTCTCTATTTGCATGAAGGGATTGAGCTAAAAGAACCGGAGCTGGTTACCAAGGATCCTGTATTCACATTCTCCCATCTGCCATTCATTCTCTCTGGGGTGTTATGTAATCCATTAATTCTCTCTGACACTCACTTTCTTCCCTAGCCCTCTCTAACTTGCTGCATACTTATGTGGACAACAGGAATAAGCAGATTCAAAAGTTATCTGAAAGAAATACACATAATTTCTATCCATTTAGGTTTCCTCTTTAGCCCTCATTTCTACAGTTCTGTTTTCTGTTTCTCTGGCTTTGCTTTAATTTAACTTTTAAAAGACTTCAGCTTCAGATCTTTAAATACCAGTTGTTCTGCCTTAGAAGATGACACTGAAGGAAATGAGGGATGTCTGAGTGATAAGCTTTACAGGCAGAAGAAACAGTGGATGGAAAGGCCCTGAGTCACGACCAGTAACTGCAAATTGCTCAGGTGGATCTCTGCTGTCTCCCACACGGCATCTACCATTCCTTGTCTCCTCTGCTTCGGCCCATTGTAGCCATGTCAGCCATCACTGCTGATACCCAGGTCACAGGTATGGCAGGGACACACACCAGAGGATAACGGAAGTGCTGTCCTCACTGATGCCCAGGAACTGCAGTCATGATACTCTTCCTTGGAAGGAATTTGATATCTGATTTTGAGAATACAGGAGGTGTGACTATCATTGCCATTACGTGCTGATGGCTCAGATTTCTGCACCAATTCTCCTGAGCCATCTCACATGTTTTGGCTCTAAAAATCCTTTCTGTCTCATTTCCCCCAGTCCCATTTAGCCTTTTGGAATTCTTGGTTTTTCCTCAAAGTCTCAATTTAAATGCCCCTTCTTCCAATTGCAAGCCTCTGTTCTATCCCTGTCATTCCTGAGATCATGTCCCATCTCTGCTGAGTCAGTTCAGTCACTCAGTTGTGTCCGACTCTTTGTGACCATGGACTGCAGCATGCCAGGCCTCGCTGTACATCAACAATTTCCAGAGCTTACTCAAACTCATGTCCATTGAGTCGGTGATGCCATCCAACCATTTCATCCTCTGTCGTCCCCTTCTCCTCCCACCTTCAATCTTTCCCAGCATTGGGGTCTTTTCCAATGAGTCAATTCTTCGCATCAGGTGGCCAAAGTATTGGAGTTTCAGCTTCAGCATCAGTCCTTCCAATGAATAATCAGGACTGATTTCCCTTAGGATGGACTGGCTAGATCTTGCAGTCCAAGGGACTCTCAAGAGTCTTCTCCAACACCACAGTTCAAAAGCATCAGTTCTTCAGCACTGAGCTTTCTTTATGGCCCAACTCTCACATCCATACATGACTAGTGGAAAAACCAAAGCTTTGACTAGATGGACCTTTGTTGGCTAAGGAACGTCTCTGCTTTTTAATATGCTGTCTAGGTTGGTCATAACTTTTCTTCCAAGGAGCGAGCGTCTTTTAATTTCATGGCTACAGCCACCATCTGCAGTGATTTTGGAGCCCAAGAAAGCAAAGTCCCTTACTGTTTCCATTGTTTCCCCATCTATTTGCCTTGAAGTGATGGGACCGGATCTCTGCTCAGACACTTCAACAGCTGCCCCTCAAGGGAAAGAGGACTTCGTCACCTTGGCTGATTGGGTCCTTCCTGCCCTGCCCTGCCCTTCTCTGTCCTTACCCTTTCATTATGACCTGTTTTCCACTCGGCTTCACCTACTCAGTCCAGTGCTCCCTGAAAAAACCAAACATGGTCCTCACTCAAGGCCTTTGCATTTGCTGACCCTTCTGCCTGCAAAGCTTTCTTCTCTCTATTCCTCATTTCTTTCAGTGTTTTACTCAAGTGTAGCCTTGGAGATGATAGAACTGGCCAACTTACCTAAAATGTCAACCTACGTCCTCAGTTTCATTGTCCCTTCCCTGATTTGTTTCCTTTAGAGCTAAGTGCCTTATAAATATGGGCTTCCCAGGTGGCACTCGTGGTAAAGAACCCACCTGCCAATGCAGGAGACATAGGAAATGTAGGTTTGATCCCTGGGTCAGGAATATCCCCTTCAGTATTCTTGCCTGAAGAATCTCATGGCCAGAGAATCCTGGCGGGCTACAGCCCATAGGGCTGCAAAGGGTTGGACACGACCGAAGCAACTTAACACACAGCACAGCATCTTATAAATATATTGCCTATTTTATTTAGATGCATTCTCTCCTCACAATTCCCCATGCCCACCAGGTTATAAAATTCAGGTAAGCAGTGATGTCTGTGTCCTACATCAATGTAACTACAGTATTCTCAGTGCCAGGAACTCGGTGAATGCTGAATGATAAAACATTGCGTCTAGGTATGCATTTGTGTATGCATTTATAATCCACTTGTTTGTTAATTTTACTTGGTTTTCTTGCAGCTTCCCTTTCTCAGGATGCGTGCAGGAGCCCAAAAAGCCTGAGGCAGAAGGTAGTCTGAATCCGGGTTGTCTTCTTGAACTCAGAATTGCTCTCTTCCACTTTCCATTTCCCAGTGTCATTAAAGGAAGCTCTGGATTCTATCACCTTGTCTCTATAATTCTCCAGACATTTTCAAGAACATCCATAAGCCAAATTCTGGGGCGTAAACTATTGAGGACCCTAGTGCATTAAAATGCATAGCAATGAGAAGACCCTTATGTATGGTATGAATAGACTTCTGTTTCTATTGTAACAGGA
Source organism: Budorcas taxicolor (assembly GCF_023091745.1). Classification (NCBI taxonomy): domain Eukaryota; kingdom Metazoa; phylum Chordata; class Mammalia; order Artiodactyla; family Bovidae; genus Budorcas; species Budorcas taxicolor. The sequence goes on from NC_068923.1 coordinate 84,009,968, forward strand.
TTTAGACAAAGGATAGCAATTGACTGTTACATTCTCATCAAACTCATAAAAAGAGTACAGATTGCGATATATGTATGAAGGGGAGGTCTTTTTTTTTTTTTACCTCAAACGCTAAAATATTTTTGTATAGTGAAAAATCAGTAGGACTTTAAAGAAGAAAAATTACTATACAGGAAATACATTAAAATTTATAAAAATATTTTTTAAAGGCTTGAGCCATAGACTTTTCCATGGATACGGGCAGGTCGTATCTTTCAAACAGAATTAGTTTTTAAAATTCCTGTGATGTTAGTGGGAAATTGCTCACTACTTTGTTCTTCAAATGGCATCCTTGGCTCTTGAGAAAGATTTCTGAAAGCCTTCATTTGATTCCTGACAGCTGTGCATTCTTCCGGGCTGCCAGATGAGACTCTATCTTGTCTAAATGTAAATACCTGGTTACCTGACTCCCTGTCATGGAGGGCAGTTTATTCTTTTTGTAAGAGGCCTTGATTTTACAGAAAGAAGAGACCAAAGGCCTTCATTAGCAGGCAGGCTTCAAACTGTTTCCAGGCCCTGTGTTTACTCCTATAGAGCAGACTTTGTTTTCATGCCCGATAAGTTTGAGGAAGCAGTAAAATCGGTCCGGTAAATGGGTCACTGACGCAGAGTGGGAGCGCACTCTGGCCTTGCAAAGCACCAGGCTGCTGCTGTGCCCAGAACCTGGCTGGGAGCACACAGCGTTTTCTGGGGCTCAAACAATCAGGCTTCAGGGTGCCCCTCAGCAGGTGGGGACCGGCGGGAGGAGGAGGGGCTGTGACTGCTTCTTGTGCAATCTTAAGGTCTGGAAGGAGGGAGCCTTAGAAATGCTGCTGATAAAACACACACGCACACATCACACACACACACTCATAAAGCCATTAAAGGCTTCTTTTCTTTTCCGTTTTTTGGTGGTGGGGGGAGCCCAGAGTGAAATGGCACAGTTTATACTGTCATTTCTGTAGCTCTTCTAGTGAAGGATCTAGGTGTTTCTTCTAATATCTCCTCTGCAACTTTCAAATCATAGTCTTCCTGTGTTAGCTGAAAGCATTAAAACCAGAAATTACCATAATAGTGCTATTTACCCCTCATTTATGGAACTACTAGTGTTATTTTTCCACTGACTTTACAGAATGCATTTCAGCCGGCAGTATTTTTGGTCTGGTTAATGAAACTCAATTGTACTTAAAAAACACAGTTGGGCGTTGTATCCGAAGACTGAGCCAGCAGGCTTGTCATTTCACAAAAGGGACTCCAGAGGTTGCGGTGCCTGTAATCGGAGAGTATTTCATCTGGTGTTTGCGGCTGTGGACTAATGCCTTATTTCACAGCTAATCATCTCCGTGTGCTTATGAAACTGGACCAGTGTTTGCAAGAAGCCTGCACATTTCAACGGCACCACAAACTAGATGTAAGAAATTCTATTTCAATGCATGTAAAAACAGACCTCAAAGTGGAGGGTGAGTGAGATATAAACCCTGAAAGTGTTGCTTAGGCTGAACCAAAAGGTTGAAAGAAAAAAGTGGTGTGTGTGTACGTACACTCTTGAGCACATATGTGATAACCCAAGGTTGTTAGCACAGTTTTACTTCACTGATGTTTCGTTGTCAGGCATGGCACTTGGAGATTCTCTGAACTCATGAACAGCCCTGATTACGGTGTTTGTGACAATGCTACAGGGTTTTTGCATTATTTATCCCAGTCTGCTTTACTCATTCAGCTTTCTGGGAATATTTTCAGATGGAATCACTAATTAGCACATATGTGGGAACTTCTCAAAGCTGTTTGGCCCCTTCCTCATTACTTTTTAATTTTTTTTTTCTATTTGCCTAAAGTATGTCAAAGATGAAATTTAGAATGATGGGTTGGGGGAATTTTCAGATTGAAATGCATGCATTTCATAGGGAAAAATTAGTCAAGCAAGCGTTTTTTAATATGATCCAAAAAAAGCAGTACCGTTTCATCCTAAAGGAGAATGGTATTGGTTTGGTCCATAGAGTGTTCTATAGAGTATTTTATTAGTTAACCTTTAGGAGAGGTTTCTAATATTGCCTCATAACTATTTTAATAATCCTGTAAACTGTGCCTTTATTTATCAGTGCATATCCAGACTCTGTTAGACTGCATCAGGGCCTCCTTCTGTAACCTTTTCATGCTTTGAATCCTGTACACTGTGAGCACAATATTTTCCCAGTTAGATCACAATCCATATATGTTAGAATTAATTTTTCTCAGTTTGAAACTCTAAGAGCAATTAAGGTCTTTGAATCTTTGCATCCCCTTTCCTAGGTTTCTGCCTATCATTCTGTATCAAAATATAAATTATTTCCCATATCATATAGTAAATACATAGCACAAGATATGAATTCATAGGCAATGGCATCTTTAAGATGTCACAACAATCTGGGTGCAGTCAGCAAAAAAAACACTAAGAGAAAGAAACCCTAGCATGCGTGATAAATTGCTATAGTCATGTCTGACTCTCGGCAATCCTATGGACTGTAGCCCACCAGGCTCCTCTGTCCATGGCATTCTCCACACAAGAATACTGGGGTGGGTTTCCCTGTCCTCTGCCAGGGGATCTTCCTGACCCAGGGATCAAACCTGAGTCTTCTGCGGTTCCTGCATTGCAAGCAGATTCTTTACCGCTGAGCCACCTGGGAAGCCCAAGAACCCCATAGAGGTATTTAAAAATGAATGATCAAAATAAAACGGATCTCTTACCCAAAAAATTCAGACTCAGCGAATGATATTGAATCAAGTATATATTATTTTTTGAGTCATATAGGTATACTAAAAATATATTTTGTTAGTAGAGCGACAGTCAGTGAGTGTGAATCATTGGAGTGTGTCTTTATAGGAACCTGCTAAACAGCTTATTTGCAGTGACCTTTCCTTTCTGATTCACACAGTCAAAGGCTTTGGCATAGTCAATAAAGCAGAAATAGGTGTTTTTCTGGAACTCTCTTGCTTTTTCCATGATCCAGCGGATGCTGGCAATTTGATCTCTGGTTCCTCTGCCTTTTCTAAAACCAGCTTGAACATCAGGGAGTTCACAGTTCACGTATTGCTGAAGCCTGGCTTGGAGAATTTTGAGCATTACTTTACTAGCATGTGAGATGAGTGCAATTGTGCGGTAGTTTGAGCATTCTTTGGCATTGCCTTTCTTTGGGATTGGAATGAAAACTGACCTTTTCCAGTCCTGTGGCCACTGCTGAGTTTTCCACATTTCCTGGCATATTGAGTGCAGCACTTTCACAGCATCATCTTTGAGGATTTGAAACAGCTCCACTGGAATTCCATCACCTCCACTATCTTTGTTCATAGTGGTGCTTTATAAGGCCCACTTGACTTCACTTTCCAAGGTGTCTGGCTCTAGATTAGTGATCACATCATCATGATTATCTGGGTCGTGAAGATCTTTTTTGTACAGTTCTTCCGTGTATTCTTGCCACCTCTTCTTAATATCTTCTGCTTCTGTTAGGTCCATATCATTTCTGTCCTTTATCGAGCCCATCTTTGCATGAAATGTTCCCTTGGTATCTCTAATTTTCTTGAAGAGATCTCTAGTCTTTCCATTCTGTTCTTTTCCTCTATTTCTTTGCATTGATCGCTGAAGAAGGCTTTCTTATCTCTCCTTGCTATTCTCTGGAACTCTGCATTCAGATGCTTATATCTTTCCTTTTCTCCTTGGGTTTTCACCTCTCTTCTTTTCACAGCTATTTGTAAGGCCTCCCCAGACAGCCATTTTGCTTTTTTGCATTTCTTTTCCATGGGGATGGTCTTGATCCCTGTCTCCTGTACAATGTCACGAACCTCAGTCCATAGTTCATCAGGCACTCTATCTATCAGATCTAGGCCCTGAAATCTATTTCTCACTTCCACTGTATAATCATAAGGGATTTGATTTAGGTCATACCTGAATGGTCTAGAGGTTTTCCCTACTTTCTTCAATTTAAGTCTGAATTTGGCAATAAGGAGTTCATGATCTGAGCCACAGTCAGCTCCTGATCTTGTTTTTGTTGACTGTATAGAGCTTCTCCATCTTTGGCTGCATAGAATATAATCAGTCTGATTTCGGTGTTGACCATCTGGTGATGTCCATGTGTAGAGTCTTCTCTTGTGTTGTTGGAAGAAGGTGTTTGCTATGACCAGTGCATTTTCTTGGCAAAACTCTATTAGTCTTTGCCCTGCTTCATTCTGCATTCCAAGGCCAAATTTTCCTGTTACTCCAGGTGTTTCTTGACTTCCTACTTTTGCATTCCAGTCCCCTATAATGAAAAGGACATATTTTGGGGGTGTTAGTTCTAAAAGGTCTTGTAGGTCTTCATAAAACTGTTCAACTTCAGTTTCTTCAGCATTACTGGTTGGGGCATAGATTTGGATAACTGTGATATTGAATGGTTTGCCTTGGAGACGAACAGAGATCATTCTGTCGTTTTTGAGATTGCATCCAAGTACTGCATTTCGGACTCTTTTGTTGACCATGATGGCTACTCCATTTCTTCTGAGGGATTCCTGCCCGCAGTAGTAGATATAATGGTCATCTGATTTAAATTCACCCATTCCAGTCCATTTTAGTTCGCTGATTCCTAGAATGTCGACATTCACCCTTGCCATCTCTTGTTTGACCATTTCCAATTTGCCTTGATTCATGGACCTGACATTCCAGGTTCCTATGCAATATTGCTCTTTACAGCATCAGATCTTGCTTCTATCACAAGTCACATCCACAGCTGGGTATTGTTTTTGCTTTGGCTCCATCCCTTCATTCTTTCTGGAGTTATTTCTCCACTGATCTCCAGTAGTATATTGGGCACCTAATGACCTGGGGAGTTCCTCTTTTGGTATCCTATCATTTTGCCTTTTCATACTGTTCATGGGGTTCTCAAGGCAAGAATACTGAAGTGGCTTGCCATTCCCTTCTCCAGACTGGTTACAAATAGGAAAAGGAGTACGTCAAGGCTATATATTGTCACCCTGCTTATTTAACATATATGCAGAGTACATCATGAGAAATGCTGGATTGGAAGAAACACAAGCTGGAATAAAGATTGCCAGGAGAAATATCAACAACCTCAGATATGCAGATGACACCACCATTGTGGCAGAAAGTGAAGAGGAGCTAAAACGCTTCTTGATGAAAGTGAAAGAGGAGAGTGACAAAGTTGGCTTAAAGCTCAACATTCAGAAAACGAAGATCATGGCATCTGGTCCCATCACTTCATGGGAAATAGATGGGAAACAGTGGAAACAGTGTCAGACTTTATTTTTGGGGGCTCCAAAATCACTGCAGATAGTGATTGCAGCCATGAAATGAAAAGACGCTTACTCCTTAGAAGAAAAGTTATGACCAACCTAGATAGCATATTCAAAAGCAGAGACATTACTTTGCCAACTAAGGTCTGTCTAGTCAAGGCTATGGTTTTTCCTGTGGTCATGTATGGATGTGAGAGTTGGACTGTGAAGAAAGCTGAGCGCCAAAGAATTGTTGCTTTTGAACTGTGGTGTTGGAGAAGTCTCTTGAGAGTCCCTTGGACTGCAAGGAGATCCAACCAGTCCATTCTGAGGGAGATCAACCCTGGGATTTCTTTGGAAGGAATGATGCTAAAGCTGAAACTCCAGTACTTTGGCCACCTCCTGCAAAGAGTTGACTCATTGGAAAAGACTCTGATGCTGGGAGGGATTGGGGGCAGGAAGAGAAGGGGACGACCGAGGATGAGATGGCTGGATGGCATCACTGACTCGATGGACGTGAGTCTGAGTGAACTCGGGGAGATGGTGATGGACAGCGAGGCCTGGCGTGCTGCGATTCATGGGGTCGCAGAGTCGGACACGACTGAGCGACTGAACTGAACTGAACTGAACTTACTTTCTGAAGAACTCAGTGTAACTATGTTGCAAACCATCAGTGTTCTCTGTAGAAGTTCAGAAACAGTCTTTTAGATGGTTCTTAACTTCAGATATAAAATGTATAGTCATGCAGTCAGGTAGCCAAGTTAGAAATGTCATCTAGAGGTTCTAACAAATGATATTAATTGAAGAGTTTTTTTTAAAACGTCCTTCCCTAGCTTCTTTTGCATTATATTTCAGGTGTGCTAAAATCTACTGTCTAAAGCTTAGTTAGGAAAGGAGATAAGGTTTGCGTATTTGGGAAACAGATAGTATATGGATTCATCTTACACGCCAGTTCCAGTCTTTGAGAGTGGCAGTCTGCAGACTTAGCAGGAAAGAGTGCTGGGATCTAGCAGCAGTATCTGTAATTGTTACAGTAAGGAGTTTGTGGCAGCAACAATACACATGCCAAGCATTGTCATCTCTCCTCTAAAAACTTACATTCAGCTGTGCAAGCTTGCTGTTTTAACAGCTGATTTACAGATGAGAAAGCTACATAGCATTTTGTTCCAAACTTAAGCTAATTCAAGATGCTCTAAATCTGTTCTGTCCAATATAGCAGCCATCAGCTAAGGGTGGTATCTAGCACTTGAAAGGTGTAGCTGGTACAAGTGCAGGTATAAAGTAACTATAAAAATACATATTGAGTTTCAAGGACTTAGTATGAAAAAGGTAAATCTCTTACTACTATTTTTATATTGCTACATACTGAAATGATATTTTTAATATATTGAGTTAAATTATATCATTAAAATTAATTTCATCTATTTCTTTTTACTTTTTAAAAATGTGGCTCTTAGAAAACTTAAAATTACATGGGTGGCTCACCTTTTTGTCTTATGTTATATTTCTGTTGGATCGTGTTGCTCTGTATTAACAAGTCTCATCTTTCACTACCTCTAATAAGTTTAAATATTTTAAACTTTAAAGATAGATCATGGTTTCTTTTCTACAGCTGTAGAAATCCTTCATGTTTTTAGAAATATTCAGCATATTTTCCATTAAGCATTACTTTATGCCTTTGGGCCTTTGCTCTCCCTTGTTGGGATCAGTCTATCCTTGTTCAGCCACCTGGTGTCTGACCATGTATTTTTCAAGACTTGTCTCTGGTATCACTGTGATATAAAGCCTGACATTAAAATTCAACATTGTTAACTGCTTTGATGTCTGATGAAACTGGAAAGGCCTCCAATGGTCTCCTCCAAGATACCCTCCATATTCTGCTGCTATAGATAAACTCCCCCAGACAAATGACCTTCCTTATCAAGTGGACAATGTAGCATTTGCTTAACTCTGAGTAGTGGGTTCCAATCCCTCACCAGTCACAGAGCTACTGAAACAAGCCAATCACAGCTTCTTGTGGGAGCCAGGGGCATCTCACCCTCTTGATACTAGAAAGCTTGCCTCTCACAGTCCCTGGTGGTTCATGTCACTCCAGATTCCAGGCATAATGTGACCCTGTACAGCCTATGATATCCTCTCCCTCTCCCAGGATGTGAGGACTTGTGACTAATAAACTGCGGTCAATCTCTCCTGTCTAGTGTTCAGTGTTATATGTTTGGCCATTTCCATAACCCTGGGGTGGAATCTCTGTCATCAGTTCAGTTCAGTTCAGTCGCTCAGTCGTGTCCGACGCTTTGTGACCCCATGAACCGCAGCACGCCAGGCCTCCCTGTCCATCACCAACTCCCGGAGTCCACCCAAACTCATGTCCATCGAGTTGGTGATGCCATCCAGCCATCTCATCCTCTGTTGTCCCCTTCTCCTCCTTCTCTGTCATCAGCAGAGTGAACAGGAGGTGATTAAAGTAATTGTGTTTTTTCATAAGCCATACTCCTCTCTCAAGGTAGAGCTGACCATCCCTTTTCCTTCATCACACTTAGTGCATACATTTATCTTGGTGACCAGACCTCTCATTTGCAATAATTTACTTCTACACCTATGTCCTTCTATTAGAAACTAAAAGCTGATGGTAGGAACAATTTCTCATGCTTTTAAATTTCTGGTTCTGATGACAGTGCCTGGTATACTCAGTAAATGTTTGATGAATAAATGGATTTTGAAAACCATTATATAGCTTGTGCTGGTATTAAGAATTTCCTGAATTTGAGTACGAAAAACTAAAATGAAATTTTATCAGTCTAATAATTGCTTGTAGAGGGGTAGGGGAGATATCTGCTTTATGCTACAATTTGCTGAGGAGGGGAGGGAGTAATTTGAGGTAGTGAGACAAGAACTAGTAGATTGTACCTGTTTTCCAGTTGGAAACTCTGAGTAGTAGAAAGCAAAGAATGAAATGACCTGGGAAATCAATTCAGAGAACTATCATGTAAATCACAATTGTTTTATTAACCACAATCTGCTTTTCAAGGAGCCACAGTTTCAATAAACAGATATTCTTTTCCAATTTAAAAACAAGGAAAATGCTCAGTGTGCTTGTGGATAACTCAAACTTGTTTGGAAGGAGAGGAAGTCCATATCAGTGGAGGTAAGCGACCCAGAGTAGGTGAGCATTTGGTGGGAGAGCGACGAGCTAAATCTAGTCTTGTAGCGCTGGCCTAAATCCAATGGAATTGGCAAGACAGGGCCTGTGATTGATAAAGCTTTTATAAAGCTAAGTCTTGCTCTGGAGTCCCCATGCTGCTTGCGCTACAGGGACATGAAGGCCTGCCGAGCGGTGGGTGGAAAGAGTCATGCTGGGTCGGTCTGCAGCCTTGCTATTGGCCCGCTCCAAGGCTGGACATCTGGTCTCCCTCTTCTCTTCCATAGACTTTACCCAGAAGACAGAGGAGCGTGCAAGGCCAAGAGCACGGCGGTGCTGCTATGTCTCAGCTCTCTCAAGTTCCCCAGCTGATGAAACAGTGATGGCATATTGTCTCTTTGTAATCTGATTTTCTTCCATTACTTGTCGGAACAAACTGGCCCTCTCCAATTAACAGTGAAAAGTAATTGAAATTTTAAGACAAAATATGAAGATTTGCTTAACTGCATTGGAAATTATTTTTAAGATAGCTCATTAAAAAAAAATGTCAGCATGTACTGATTAACTACCTTAGTTAAGAAAGATTTCCTTTTGTTTGTTATTTTTACCTACATATATATTTTGGTGTTGAACTGTCCTACCCTTCACACAATTAATATAATAGTAGATTGCATGTTGTTTTTGATGGCCTCACGTAGCAACAATCGCTTTTATCACCTGTCTCTAAACAGTTTCAGAACCTGGCTGGTCTCTGGCCATAAGTTTGACTCACCATTTATAATGGAACTGATTCTATAGGAGGGAGGATGTGACCAAATAATAAGCATACCCTAGAAGCCAGAAGTGGATAAGGCAATGGCACCCCACTCCAGTACTCTGGCCTGGAAAATCCCATGGATGGAGGAGCCTGGTGGGCTGCAGTCCATGGGGTCGCACAGAGTCGGACACGACTGAGCGACTTCACTTTCACTTTTCACTTTCCTGCATTGGAGAAGGAAATGGCAACCCACTCCAGTGTTCTTGCCTGGAGAATCCCAGGGACCGGGGAGCCTGGTGGGCTGCTGTCTATAGGGTCGCACAGAGTCAGACACGACTGAAGGGACTTAGCAGCAGCAGCAGCAGAAGCCAGAAGGGATTTAATAGCTGGGCTCTTCTCTGGCCAAGTTTCAGTTTCAAAACAGTCTGTTTCACTGATATTCATGGCCTTGGGCCCTATGGATCTTCATGGTTCAGAAGACAGAATTCACGGTTTGTATCTCTCAGCTTCAGTTGATATCTCAGTCTGCAGACTGTCCCCCATTTAGAATTAAATTACCTGGAGAAGAGAGTGCAAGTACCTTGTTTGAAAATCTTTCTGACTTACCTGGTGATTTAATTTTCAACCCAGATATGATTGGTCCTCCCTGTTGGATTGTGTCTGCTTTTCATTTTCTGGTTGTTGTTCACAAGGTCCTAGGACACTGCAGGAACATGATGATTGGAGCTCGCATGATTCATGATTAATGGCTCTGCGTAATCAGGCCTTGCAGCACCCTGATTGCTCCTATCTGATTCTTCCTGACGATCCGTGATATTAATGTACTTTACGATTAGATTGAGTCTTTGTTGCTGTCTCCTTAGTTGTACTTGAAGTAGCGTCCGACACGACTGAGCGACTTCACTTTCACTTTTCGCTTTCATGCATTGGAGAAGGAAATGGCAACCCACTTCAGTGCTCTTGTCTGGAGAATCCCAGGGACAGGGGAGCCTGGTGGGCTGCTGTCTATGGGGTCGCACGGAGTCGGACATGACTGAAACGACTTAGCAGCAGCAGCAGGACATTGCAGGGGGCTGCTAGCAGAGCAACAGCAGATCTTGGAAGGCCAGGCCCCATGCATACTTTGTAACTTCAGAGTCACAGGACTGGCCCCCTCATCTGCTGCGATTGCTTTGGCTTCAAGAAGGAAGGCATGTTTTCTGTTCTGCAAAGCATCTTGCATTATTTTTTAAACATTTTGCCTTTGATACATACCCAAGCACACACATTTCCCCCTTAATTTTTAAACCCACGTACACTTCAAGGGAAATTGATTCCATATGTTTCTGATTCATTTACACACAACTCATCAAAATGTTGTTTTAAAAGAACTAAACTCAAATCCCACAGGGGCTAAGCAGGATTCAGACTTGGCTGAAGCCTCTCCTGTCCCTGGTCATGGCTGAACATGAGCAAGCCAAGCTCTAGCGAAACCAGAACCCTCACACATCCCAGGACTTGCCTGAAGAGCACCTGGCTTTGAGGTGCAGCTGGAACACGGTGACTTCTGAGCCTGCCATCAGCTTTCATTTGCACAGATGCCATGGCCTGCGTTTCCTTTAGCCCAGGCTGTGTGAAGAAAATGAAAAGATAAAGTCAGTCTTTATGTTGTTCTGGCCAAATTGGTATGATCCAAAATCTTCTAGGAAGACTATTTGTGTATATTTTCGGCCCGATTGTGGACTCATAAACTCATGGAGCTGGCAGGGACCCTGCAAGTCCATTTTCCTGCCTTCAAACAGGCCTCACAAAATTCCTAAACAAACAGTAAAGCTATTTTGATGACTACCACAAATAATGTTATATAGCAAAGGCTACTTCTTACTTCCTTCTAGGTAATTCTGACCAAAGCTCAACAAATCTCAATGTCAATAAATCCATCAAATTTAGGTATGATATATATATATATATATAAAACCTTTGTATACGTGCCCTCAAAGAAATTCTTGAGGTTCCACTAGTTCTTAGATAATGAACTGTGAAATTATCCCACTGTGCAGTTTGGTTCACAATCACCACTAAAACCAGTGTGGAGACTGGCTGGGCAGCCAGCAGTGAGAGGCTCTGACTGTGGTTAAGGACTGTTCCCTTTTGCCTGAATGGATCAGGAAGCTTGGTTGAAAGAGCTGTCGACATCTAGACATTTCCACCATGAAAATTTCCAAAGCAATCATAGCATAAAAAACAGTGTTTGGGATTCCATTCTCCCATGCTGGCACCACTGAAAGGTGAGCCAGGTGACAGACGCACAGAGGTGAGCAGAACTTATTAAGCCTTCTCTAGGGCTCAGGACTGTGAAAGCAAGGGATTTGCTATTTGACAGAGGGGCTCCCAAACACTGGCCTCTGACTGATATTCTGAGAGAAAGGGTGAGCGTTCCAATAGATGTTTTGATTAATGTCAATTAATGTAACTGCTCTGAAATGGTGAAGCCTCATTAGTATCAAGAAGTTCTGTTAGTTGGCACCAAAATGGCATCAGGCATTCAGCTAAATTCCTGCCTTCCCAGGGGCAACCAGCCTGCTCAATCTGCCTGGGGCTTTTGGCTCTACAATCTATCCCCACATTAAACAAGTGAATTCTGGCACTCTGGTGGGTTCACAAACCCTGACAGATGTTTCTTAACAAAAACACGCAGGCCCAACATCCCTTGAAAAGCTGAAACGAATATTCTCTTTCACTTTTTGAACTTTCTCCATATTGTTTATTTACTTATTTTTACTAAATGCTAAAAACCTCTTATGTCAAGCTTGGCCCCAGAATAACGCTATAGATGTACTGGGGGACTTAAAAAGTTTGTTTACTGTTTTTTAACTTTTCTCTCAGTTACTTAAGTGTTACAACAGTTTCGTGGTCATAGACTATTCCTCTGGGTAATTCTTTTCTGGTATCCTATTATGACCTAAATTTATTATGACTGGCTGGTTAATGTAGCTGAAAATAAAAGTACAGCTGGTTTATCACAAGGGCACACTCTGTATAGGCTCTAGAAAGCAGATTTTGAAATCAGTTGAATCTCTTGGCAACTGTATTAGAAGTGAAACAGGTTCATTCCTGAGTATCCAGAACCTGGCAAATAGATTTTCTCCCACAAGATCTTAGTATGATCAGGATATAGTGAGGCATGTGATCTGTCTCCCAGCCTTGCATCTGAAGAGTTCTACTGCTAAAACATATCCGCAGTTATCATCCATGGTACGCTGATATGTGTACTGCCTTATTCTTAGCATGTTCTTTACATTATCTGATTAGAGGAAGACACACAGGTGAAGTGGGCATCATATCACACCCATTATACAGATGAGGACACTGAAGCTCAGAAGAGTAGGGGCCATTTATCCAAGACCATAGGGCTAGTAAGTGAAAGATTCAGATCGGAGCTCATCTGATTGAATGCCTTCAGGAAAATGAAAAATAAAAATGAAATGAAAGAAAATGGCCTCAATACTATTTGCTATATTTTATTTGGAAACACTGTCTAAGAAAAAAGGACTTGTGCAAAGGTTGGGTGTTCTGTTTTGGGTGAATATCACATGGTGAATAGCCAGGATGTAGCTCGGCAACTACTTCCTCTGTGATATCCTTCTTGGTGCCCAGAAGCGCACACTCTTTCTCCTCTACAGAGTAATGTCCTCTTTCCTTTTACAGCACCTTGCTGGGCTGGGGGGCTTCCCTGATAACTCAGGGGGTAAAGAATCTGCGTGCAATGCAGGAAACTCAGAAGATGTGGGTTCAGTCCCTGGGTCAGGAAGATCCCCTGGGGAAAGAAACAGCAACCCACTCCAGTACTCTTACCTGGACAGAGTAAGAGTATTCTTACTATGGACAGAGGAGCCTGGCGGGTTATAGTCCACGGGGTTGTAAAGGGTCAGACACGACCGAGCGACTGACACTTTCACTTTCACTGCTGGGCTGTGTCTTTACTCCTGGGTCTTTCTCCCCTGCCAGACTGTACTGCCCTCCAGGGAAGGGACTGGGGTGCTGTGGTGTTCCCAGTGCCTGGCGCAGTGCTTGGCCCAGTGCTCAACACAGTGAACTGCTCTGTACTGAAGAGCTGAACAACAACCCACAGAGCATCAAGGCAGCAGACAAGGAAGAACATGGGCTCAAGGTTTTTGGTGTTAAATCAGCAAAACATGAGAGCTGATTATACTGAGGACTTTCATGAGATGGGAACCAATGAAAGAATCTTATGACTCAGTTCAGTTCAGTTCAGTCACTCAGTCGTGTCCTACTCTTTGCGATCCCGTGGACTGCAGCACGCCAGGCCTCCCTGTCCATCACCAACTCCCGGAGCTTGCTCAAACTCATGTCTATTGAGTCGGTGATGCCATCCAACCATCTCATCCTCTGTCGTCCCCTTCTCCTGCCTTCAATCTTTCCCAGCATCAGGGTCTTTTCCAATGAGTCAGTTCTTCCCATCAGGTGGCCAAAGTATTGGAGTTTCAGCTTCAGCATCAGTCCTTCCAATGCATACTCAGGACTGATTTCCTTTAGGATGGACTGGTTGAACCTTCTTGCAGTCAAGGGACTCTCAAGAGTCTTCTCCAACACCACATTTCAAAAGCATCAATTCTTTGACGCTCAGCTTTCTTTACTACTAGTTTAACATAATTACACTTATGATTAGTTTAGCATAATTATTTTTCCATTAAAAAAAAAAACTTGTAAGTGATGTGGAAGGTTACGACTGGGAAAAGGAAGAATTAGTAAAATCAAATATTCCTGAAACTTTCATTTAAAGGAAAAAATTTCACAAGAACCCTCATTGTTGACTTAAATTATTTTTTAATATCATATTACATGAATACAAAAAAGTATTTGTAGTTTTATATTTCTTGTACTTAGGCCCTAATAAAGCTATAAAATCAAACTGAATTCTCCAATGAAAGATAAACCAAACTTAAAAAACCTGAGCAATCTAACTCAACATTAACTTAGGTGATCAATGATATTTTGCTGAAACAAAAAGAGCGTTCATAGCATGAATTTGGCCCTGTTGGCCATGGTGTAATTCATTCTGCTGGTGATACGGAGAGCTTTGTATCTAGGGTCACAGCCACAGATGCTGTAAAATATCAAGGAAGACAAACTTGTTTTTTAACCAGGACCTGCAGACTGGACCTTGTGTGGCCAAGACATGCCAGGGTTGGAGGCCAGGTAAAGCCTTCTTGGTCCACGGGCTCCCACAGTCAGGGCCCACACAGTGGGGCTGTTCTTTCTAATTCCTGACTGAGAGCACGTGGTCCTGGAAGTCAGTGCTCTTCAAATGGGTGTCTTAGGCGCCAGCTCCCCAGGGACACCCGCACCACCACCTGCCTGAGATCCCAGCCTATCCTTTTTTACCTCCCCAGGAGAAATTCAGAAACCCCCTAGTCAGTCTTCTGGGCTTTCTTCTGCAGGGGTAGCCGGTGGCTGGTAATTGAGAGAGTCTGAAGTGTACAGAATTTAGGGCACAGTGCTGAAGAGTATAGTACCTGGGGCACTGGCTTTGGAGACAGGCTCTCTGCGTTGTGTCTCAGGGTGTATACTGGTAGCCAAAGGGCAGTGGGCAAATTCCAGAAGGGCTTTGGGCCTGTATAGTCTATAAAGCACCTCTCAGAGTCATTCTGAACATTAAATGAGTAAAGTGCCTCGAACAGTGCCAGGCATCTCATAGATGCTCAATAAAAAGCTATTTTATTGTATTTTCATAACTTGGGGCTTCCTCTTTTCATGAAAAAAAAAAAAACACCCAGATGTAAATATTCTAATTTCTACAGCTAGGGGACCCTCTGTACTGAGATTCTACAATGCTGGCTCCTTTCTGTGGGACCAGTCATGGGATGTGGCATTGAATTTGGGGTAATTTTCAGCAGCTGGCCTAGAGTGACAGGCCAAAGGAGCTTCCACGAGTCGGGATCTGTCATGGCCTCAGGGACGCCCTGTGTGATAAGGTGGGTTTTTGCCACACAGGTCACCAGCCTTTGAGTCCTATTGTGCATTTTACTGGCAGCAAGGCTTAGGACCTGGCCACATGTAGTAAACTGTAGAGATTTTTGCCATCCCTGACCTGGGGCACAGAGAAGCATTGGAGCAACTCAGGTCAATTTCTTTTCCACTCACACCAGCCAAAGGGGTTTGTGGCCAGCGGGGCTCGTGTGTTCTGCTTTATCAATCATGTTTTCCCAGGGTCCTGAACACTGTGAGGACGGGTATCTTGTGATCTTTTGTTAGGCTATAAATACCCAAAGGCAATGGAAACCCACTCCAGTGCTCTTGCCTGGAAAATCCCAGGGACAGAGGAGCCTGGTAGGCTACAGTTCATGGGATTGCAAGGAGTCAGACACGACTGAGCGCCTTCACTTTCACTTTTCACTTTCAAATACCCAGAATAAAAATTTTGCCATTTTAACCTTTTTTAAACATCCAGGTCAATGGCATTATGTACACGCACAATAACATGTAACCATCACCGCTGTCTAGATCCAGCACGTTTTTAATCCCCCACACAGAAACTCCATAACTGTTCAATAGTCACCCCCACTTCCCCTTTCCTTTAGCCTCTAACACCCACAAATCTGTTGTCTGTGCCTCCATGGATTTCCTTTTTCTGGTAACTTCCTATGAATGGAATCATACAATAGGTGGCCTTTCATCTCTATTATTCTCCCCATAGCACAATGTTTCCAAGGTTCAGCCAATTTGTAGTATGTATCAATACTTCTCTCCTTTTTGTGGCTGAATAATGTTTCACTGTATGGGGGAATAATGTTCCACTGTATGGAGGAGCCTGGTAGGCTGCAGTCCATGGGGTCTCGAAGAGTCGGACACGACTAAGTGACTTCACTTTCACTTTTCACTTTCATGCATTGGAGAGGGAAATGGCAACCCACTCCAGTGTTCTTGCCTGGAGAATCCCAGGGACGGCGGAGCCAGGTGGGCTGCCGTCTATGGGGTCGCACAGAGTCGGACACGACTGAAGTGACTCAGCAGACTTAGCAGAATGTTCCACTGTATGGATGTACCACATTCAGTTTATCCAGTCATCATGGTTGGGTCTGTGGGGAACAGATCAATCTTTCTCCTAAGACAAAACCAGCCCACGGTTGCCAGGTGAGCCCATTATTTCTATGCCTTTCAAGTTTTTAAAAATTTCAGGAAATTTACACAATTGGGGATATTTCTTAATATTTAAATGCTGTCTATAATTTTAAATTTTTAGGAAAACCACAGTATGGACCATGTTGTATACCAAGAAGAAAGAAACTTTAGGTAAGATCTGGCTCTTGGGCAACCATTTGTGAGTTCTGGTCTACCTTTTAAATAAATAGCCTCTTCTAATGATATATTTAGTGCCATTTGTTTTTCTTTTTAATATCAGATAGAATTTTCAATCATCTCCCCATGTAAATGATTTAACTGTTGTTCAGTTGCTAAGCCGGGTCCAATTCCTTGTGACCGCCATGGACTGTAGCATGCCAGGTTTCCTTGTCCTTAACTATCTCCCTGAGTCTGCTTAAACTCAAGTCCATTGATTTAGTGATACCATTCAACCATATCATTCTCTGTTGCCCTCTTCTCCTCCTGCCTTCAATCTTTCCCAGCATCAGAGTCTTTTCCAGTGAGTCATTTCTTCACATCATGTGGCCAAAGTATTGGAGTTTCAGCTTCAACATCAGTCCTTCCAATGAATATTCAGGATTGATTTCCTTTAGGATTGACTGGTTTTATCTCCTTGCTGTCCAAGGGACTCTCAAGAGTCTTCTCCAGCACCATTTGAAAGCATCAATTCTTTGGTGCTTAAGCTTATTTATGGTCCAAGTCTCACATCTGTACATAACTACTGGAAAAACCGTAGCTTTGACTGTACAGAATTTTGCTGGCAAAGTGATTTCTCTGCTTTTTAATATGCTTCTAAGTTTGGGGTAGTTTTTCTTCCAAGGAGCAAGCATCTTTTAATTTCATGACTTAATATAGTACCTGTAATATAAAGCAGATGCGATTTTTGCAGGGAAAGTTCTGCCTAACCTTTGGGTTCTGTGGACAATTACAAAAATCATCAATGCGTATTAAGAGCTTATCTATTTAGACAAAAGAGATCAAAACCCTGCTCTGGTGTGCTTTGTTCAAAATGGATTGCTGTTGGCTAGTCCCAGCACAGTCTTTGGTACAATCCAATTGACACCCTTCTACTTTCAGAACATAGTACATGACACAGGCAGACAAGCAAACATAATTAAACACTGGCCCAGATAGAATTTTCCTTAATTAGTTGTGAGTTTCTATAGTAAAAATACCTGGAGATTTATCTGACTTCAAAGTCCCATTAAAGCTGTGCTGCTTTTGTTGCTTTGAAAATTTGGGAGTTTAGGACTCCTTGCCTCATGCTTCTTAATGATGATAATTATATGATATGCTTAAAAGTGCTTTTGATCTTGGCCTCTCAAAGCACTTGAGTGAAGCATCAATTCCCTCAACCCCGCTCTGAGGCAGGCCTTCCTTGTTTACAGGCAATGTGTGCTGCCACAGATGCCACAGCTACTGCTGCTTCAGAGAGAATCTGCCAAGAGCATCAGTGAAAACGCACAGTTACACATCTAACCTCTCCAGATTTAAGATTAATCTGTGGGAATAATTGTAACACCTCACATCTTTATGGTGTTTTAGATAGCCTTTCATCTCATTTAACAATAACAAAAAATCCGTAGAGGAACCAAATGATACAGGACCCACTGCACCTGTCGACTGGGTAATGGAATTTTTGTTCTTTCTTTTCCCTTTCCCTTGCCTAGTGGTTTCTCAGAAATCAGTTCACTAGCCAGGTGACAGGTGTTTTGGTTAAATCTCAGGCTAAAAGGAGCAATTCTCGACATTTCCTACACTTCCTCAACTGTTGATGAAACAGTTCAGAGGACAGTGGATTCCTTTCTGTACCTGTGACTGAGTTTTCTAACTTTGTATCTTGCTAGAATGCTAGCTTCTAGTGTTTCTGCATCTGCAGGGCAGGCTGTAGATAGAAAGTGTGCGCACTCAGTTATTCAACTGTGTCTGACTCTTTGTGACCCTGTGGACTGTAGCTGATGGCTACCAGGCTCCTCTGTGCATGGAATTTTCCAGGCAAGAATACTGGAGTGGGTTGCCATTTCCTACATCAGAGGATCTTCCTGACCCAAGAATCAAACCTGTGTCTCTTGGGTCTCCTGCACTGACAGGTGGGTTCTTTACCTCTGTGCCACCTGGGAAAGCCCAGATAGAAATTAAAAGTTAGGAAATTAAAACTTGGTTCTGACACAAGTTTTTCCAAAGGAGTAAACTCTATCACGAACAAGTTAAAGTTAAGTGAGATTCTCTTCTAGATACTACTATATATCTCTTTACCTAAAATGATTGAATAAACTTTAGATGTGAACAGATGGCCCATGAGTCTGATGTGGAGAGGCCTCTCGAGGTGCATACAGAAAAGAATTGATATTTTGACTTTAAGAACACAAAGAATATACTCCCTGTTGACAAGTAGATCCTAGGGTTTCATGCCTTCACCTTGTTACTACCTCAGAAACAGTGAGGATCAGGATTCAGTGACATTACTAGTGGATATTAAAGCTACATGTAACTGTGAACTTCTAGTGCATTTGAAGAGATATCTGATGTCATCACAGCACACTTATTTTATGGACCCAGATTCATGGAGAAGCTACGGAACCAAAGAAAATGAAGAGCAAAATAAAAAAACAATGAAACAACTGAAAATCAAGGGTGGGAGGTGGGAGGAAGGTTCAAGAGAGAGGACACATGTACAAATACACCTAATTCATGCTGATGTATGGTAGAAATCAAACCAATATTGTAAAGAAATTATCCTTCAATTTAAAATAGATTGAGGAAAAGAAAATAATTGCTAATATTAGACTGAGTAGCAATGTGGTTGTCTTAACTAAACTGAACATCCATATAAAACATACATTTTTATCTTAAAGACCTTGGTGTACTAGTTTTTTCCATTTGGTGAATAGGTTTATAAAGTTTAGAAGAGGGAAGAACAGCTAATATTTATTATACTGTTTCCTATGTGCCAGAATTGTTCTGAGGTCTTCAGATGCAATTTTCGCATTAGCCCTACAACTGTAGGTGCTGTTTTTCTAGTTTAGAGAAGCAGAAACTGAGATTCAGAAAGGTTAACTAACTTGCTAGGAGACAATGTTAATAAAAGAGCCAGGACTATTACTCAAAGCTTTCTGAAGCAAAAGCTCATGTTCTTATCCAGCAGATTATTCTGCCTAGAGGATGCAATTTTAAATGGAAGACAGGGGACTTGGAAGCAATAATGCTAGCACAAGAAAAATCCATCTCATCACCTCATATATTGCTCCTTCTGCAAAGAGGTAAACACACACACACACACACACACACACACACACACACACACACACACACACACAGAAAGAGAACCACAGAGACAGGCCATACATACATTTTGTAAGTCTGGGAAGGCTTTATATTTTAGCCAAAGGTTTTAAAGATATCACAGTGGGTGTTAAATGGGTACTCAAAATATAACCAGCAGATAAGCATTAGACATAGTAATACGCACATATATTTAAAAAATTGCTTGGTCATTGTGGTCTTAAAAAAAGCAAAACCCCATGTTAGCAAAGATTATTTAAATTTTGGAAATAAGATATATGCAAGTCCTGGCATTGTTATTCTGGAGCATTGTTAACAGGCTTCCTTAAAGGTTAAATCTTTGTTTTCCCTCCTGTCTACTGCTGGTTAGGGCCCAGACTCTGTGACGATATGTCAACTTGGAGAGTCTCTTCAAGAGACATGTAAATGATTCTGTCCACAGGGTAGATTAACCCCAAAGGTTATTTCATTGTCCTGATGGACCTTGGCTAGGTTTGTCTCTTACTTAGCAAACTTACTTAAACGTGGCTTAACTCAAGTTTGCGTCTGAACCATCTTTACCAGCCTGCTGGTTCCCTCATTAACAAGTCAAAAGAAATTTTGATATGTGCTAACTTTTTATTTGTCAATTTTTTTACTCGTTACAAAATTAAACTTTGACACCTGAGAAGGCTGAATAGGTGAACTGGATAAATCTGAAATAGGAATTTGTTGTTGTTCAGTTGCTGAGTCATGTCCGATTCTTTGCGACTCCATGGACCGCAGCACACCAGGCTTCCCTGTCCGTCATCATCTGGAGCTTGCTCAGACTCATGCCCATTGAGTCAGTGATGCCATCAACATCTCGTCCTCTGTCGTCCCCTTCTCCTCCCGCCTTCAATCTTCCCCAGCATAAGCGTCCTTTCTAATGAGTCGGCTCTTCATATCAGGTGGCTAAAATATTGGAGCTTCAGCTTCTGCATCAGTCTTTCAAATGAATATTCAGGGTTGATTTCCTTTCAGACTGAAATAGGAGTAAGACAGATCTAATAGAGGAAACTCCAGGCAAATAAAAGATAAAGTTAACCAGGTACACAGGAACCACTTGAACCTTGTAGTTCAGTTTCCAGTACAAAGCAGACTTCCATGTCTGCTTGGGCAGGAACTAGCTGGAGAAGCTGGCAGGGTCTGGTATGTCCAGGGTGTCCCAACAGAAGAGGCAGCCTGAACTTCTAGTTTCTTTTCCAGGCACATCAAAGGGGAACAGATTATACTTCTACCATCCCTTACCCATGAAAGCAGAATCTATCAGAACAAGGCTGATGTTTTGCTTGTACTCCAATGAAGAGGAAGAAAATACCGAGTTGTTTTAGGAAGTCAAAGGTCAAGTTACGCCAGCAGTTATCTGCAGCGATCTAGGTGCTCTGTTTTAGATAAGTGTTTCTTAAGTACGGTGTGTGGCCCAGGGGTGAGCAGCAATTACCCTCCTAATGGGCTGTAGACTGATCCCAAAATAGACATTTTCAGAGTGTGGATGATATGTAAATCTTTAGATTTCTCTTTTATATATGGCTAAGACTATGTGACAGAAGCCTATCGTGTTTTAATATTAAAAACAAGATTAGATTTGCCAGAGTTCACTGAGGTCTCAAACTTGAATACGTATTGCACATGTTCAGAAATATGTAAGCTCTGTGAGAGAAAGGACTTGGTTTTCTTCACTGCTCTATCCCCAGCATCAGTAAAAACGCTTGATGCACCTACAAGACACTTGATTAATATCTGGGTAGGACTGAAATATTTGAACAAATGGCAGCTCCTTCTTCACAGGTGCATAAGCATCAAGTCAATTTAATTTCTTACAATTTGGGGGAAGGATACAATGTTATTATTACATCAAGAGTTTGTTGTGATTTTCAATTGATGCTAATCTTGCCTTAGAATTAGAAATTGCTGTTAGCTTAGCTCATCATTACTAATTTTAGTAAGATGTGGGTTGTTTGGCTAACCCTACAATATGTAGCTACGCACATTTGCATCAACATTATTTTGGTCTATAATTTTCCAATAACTACATTTGAAGGCATGCCTGCAGTGAGTTCCAGAGGAATCGGCTATACATCTAGAGACAAAGAAGACACACACACACATTATCTGCCCAAAGATGCTGCCTTCACTCATCATGTGCTCTATTAAATAAAATGTATTATCACAATAAATATAATGAAAGCACCAGATTATTTTTAACTTTATGTCACTGTTTTATAATATAAAACTACATGTAAGCTTAAAAATAACTTGTGAATTTTGTTCGTCGTCTTTTTTTCTTGACCACTGGGTTCCTTATTTATTTACTTATTTTTAATTTTTATTGATGTATAGTTGATTTATAATACTCTTTTAGTTTCAGGTGTACAGTAAAGTGATTCAGTTATACATATATACATATAATGTATATGGGGGCATCCCTGGTGGCTCAGATGGTAAAGAATCTGCCTGCAATGCAGGAGACCTGGGTCTGATCCCTGGATTGAGAAGATCCCCTGGAGAAGGGAATGGCAACCCACTCCAGTATTCTTGCCTGGAGAATTCCATGGACAGAGGAGCCTGGTGGGCTACAGTCCAAGTCCATGGGGTGGCAAAGGGTTGGACATGACTGAGTGACTAACGTTTCAGTTTTCATTACAAGTTATTACAAGACATTAAATGTAGTTCACTGTACCATACAGGTCCTTGTTGGGTGCCTGTTTTATATGTAGTAATCTGTATATTTTAACCTCAGACTCCTAATTTATCCTTCAGTGTCCTCCTTTTCCCTTTTGTATTCATAAGTTTGCTTTCTATGTTCATGAGTCTGATTCTGTTTTGTAAATAAGTTCATTTGTATCTTTAATTTTAGATTCCACATATAAAACAATATCGTATGTTTGTCTTTCTCTGTCTGATTTACTTCACTTATGGTAACTTCCAGGTCCATCCATGCTGCAAATGGCATTATTTTATTCTTTTATTCACTGAAAGTTAGGAACAGGCAGGAATGGAGGACCTGAATCTTTGTCCCACCTAAGCAATCCATGTTCACCAAAGGAATGAGAATCACTCTTTCACAGCCCAGTGCTTATAGGTTAGACACTGGTCACAAGCACCAGCTAAAGAGCCACCAATCTTCAGAGAACAGCTCTAAGTTCACCATCCTTCTATCTAATTCAATCTCTCATTTACTCACTTCCTAGATCTGCTTTAACAAATCACCACAAACTGGGTGGCTTAAAACATTTGAAATTTATTGTCTGATAGTCCTGGAGGCTGAAAGTCTGATCTAAAGGTCCCGAAGCCTTCTTCCTAGAGGTTTAGAGGAAGAATCTATTCCAGGTTGCTCTCCTGGTGAGGCTGATGCTAATCTTCGACTTCCCTCAGCTCAGACGCATCACACCTGTCTCCACTCCTGTATTCTATGGTGTTCTCCCTGGATGTCTGAACCCCTCCAGTATCCTCTGCCCACACATCTAACATGGAACTATGTTGCACAGAGTAGGCCTGGAACAAATGTCTGCTGGCATGATTTAGTGTCCCCTAAAGTCTCCAAATAATTTATTTTTTATTTGAAAGACTCAATACTGCAATATGACTGCTCCCCAAATGACTATTAATCACAAAAATGCTAAGGACATACATGTATATATATATATATATATATATATATATATATATATATATATATATATATATTTCACTGAAAATAGCCAGATTCTAATGGCTGCTGGACAAGACAAAGCATGTGTTATTAGTCCATTAACGTGCTTCTGTGTAGGTTGGTGCTTCACAAGGTTCCCACAGGCATGCATGATGGCCCAGTCACAGGACACACTATACTGTATCTCTGTGTGTAATTGTGTTCCAGACAAATCAGGCTAAACCATATATACTGCTTCTTATATTGTGGCTTGAGGGCATTTTTATTTCTTATGTTCACTGATACTTTTTTAAAGGAAGTCTGAAAAGAAAGTGAAAGTGAAGTCACTCAGTCGTGTCCAACTCTTTGCGACCCCATGGGCTGTAGCCTACCAGGCTCCTCCGTCCATGGGATTTTCCAGGCAAGAATACTGGAGTGGGTTGCCATTTCCTTCTCCAGGAGATCTTCCCAACCCAGGGATTGAACCCACGTCTCCCGCACTATAGGCAGATGCTTTACCGTCTGAGCCACCAGGGAAGTCCTGTCTAAGTTCATCTAAATGAATCTGTCAAGAACCCAGAGAGTGGCTACAGGGGTGAAGTTGGACCTTAGGTGATTGTCTTCCATATGCCAATCAATGTGCACAGATCCTAGATTTTTTTTTTTTTTTTTTTGAAGAAAGTTACTAAGATTCTTCACTAGACACTGTAGGGAAACAGTGAGACGTTAGCCTCAAAATGAGATATTATCAAGTGCATACCATTGTCTTCACGTTTGGCCTTAATACTGGAATTGTCTGCTTATAATGGTCTATAGATTAGTTTTGAAGGTATTTAGGGAAAGAAATCATATCTTATTCAATTTTGTATCATCAGTAGTGTCTAGTGTGTAAGTCACTTAATAAGTGATTGTTGAAGTGTTATACAGGTACCTTCAGCAAGGGATTATGCAAAGAGACAAAATAGCTTTCCATATGTTATTTTATCTGAACAAGACAAAAATCAAGAATAATGATTAAAAAAGGTTGAGGGTAAAGCCGTGAAAAATATATACTAGATGAGGCTGAAAGTGTTAATCCCTCAGTCTTGTCTGACTCTTTGTGATCCCACAGACTGTAGCTGCCAGGCTCCTCTCTCCATGGGATTCTCCAGGCAAGAATATTCGAGTGGGTTGCCATTTCCTTCTCCAGAAGATCTTTCTGACCCAGGGATCAAACCTGGGTCTTCTGAATTCTCATCTGAGCCACCAGGGAAGCCTATATATACTAGATAAATATGAGCTAAAGAAACTTGGGTACAATATAATATTAGACATACTGACCTTGTAGTAAAACACTATTCAGTTCACACTGAGTTTTTAAAAAGATAGAATCTTTGAACAATACAGGTAGTAAGGCTTATATGATGAGGAGGTAAGAAGACCTCTAACTAACAAATTCAGAAATTCACAATCCTTGTGAAGCATATATGGAACATTTGCAAATACTTACCATAGAGTTGTCCAAAAGGTAAATCTTTAAAAATACCAAAGAATCAGAATAATTCAAACCACATTTTTTATTATGATGAAATCATATTAGGAGTTAGAAATGGGAAACAAATACAGAGCCAGAAGAATATCATACATTTGGAAACCACACTTCTAAATAAGGTGTGGATTAAAGAAGAAATCATAATGAAAAGTAAAAAGAATTTAGAAAGAAAACAAAAAATCCTTCCAAACATCAAGACTTGTAGGATAAAGCTAACTTAGTGCTTGAAGGCTATTTATCATTTTACATGTCTACATAAGAAAAGTAGAAAATAGAAAATAGCAAGCTAAACTTTCAAGTTAAGAAATTAGAAGAAGGGCATCACAGTCGATCCAAAAAAATAGAAAAATGGAAATGTAAATCAGCATAAATTGAAGCAATAAACATACCTTTAAAACAATGGAAAAGACTGACAATAGCAAAAGCTTATTTTCTTTGAAAAGACTAATAACATTAAGAAACTGCTAAAAATCAATCAAATAAAAGGGCAAGAAAGTAGAAATACTAATGTTAGAAACTTAGAAATGGAACACATAAGAATAACTACAAAATGCAAAAGAAAACTATCCGTGATTTATGCCAATAAATCTGAAATTCTTTACATTTGTTCTTGTTCTGTCACTAAGTCATGTCTGACTCTTTGTGATTCCATGGACTGCAGCATGCCAGGCTCTTCTGTACTCCACTATCTCCTGGAGATTGCTTAAATTCAGGTCCATTGAGTCTGTGATGCTATGTAACCATTTCATCCTCTGCTGCCCTCTTCTTTTGCCTTCAATCTTTCCCAGCATCAGGGTATTTTCCAATGAGTTGGCTCTTACCGTCAGGTGGCCAAAGCTTCAGCTTCAGCATGGACCTGCCAATGAATATTCAGGACTGATTTCGTTTAGGATAGACTGGTTGTATGTCCCCGCTGTCCAAGGGACTCTCAAGAGTGTTCTCCAGCGCCAGAAAATCATCAGTTCTTCAGTGCTTGGCCTTCTTCATGGATCAACTCTCATATCATCACATGACTACTGGAAAAACTATAGCTTTGACTATACAGACTTTGATTGACAAAGTGATGTCTCTGCTTTTTAATATGCTGTCTGGGTTTGCCATAGCTTTCCTTCCAAGGAACAAATGTCTTTTAATTTCATGGGTGCAGTCACTGTCTGCAGTGATTTTAGAGCCCAAGGAAAGAAAATTTGCCACTCTTTCCATTTTTTCTCCATCTATTTCTCATGAAGTGATGGGATCAGATGCCTAGATTTTAGATTTTTGAATGTTGAATTTTAAGCCACCTTTTGACTCTCCTCTCTCACCTTCATCAAGAGGCTCTTCAGTTCCTCTTTGCTTTCTTGCCATTAGGGTGGGATCATCTGAATATCTGAGGTTGTTGATTTTCCTCCCAGGGAGGGATTGGGGGCAGGAGGAGAAGGGGATGACTGAGGATGAGATGGCTGGATGGCATCACTGACTCGATGGACGCGAATCTGAGTGAACTCCGGGAGTTGGTGATGGACAGGGAGGTCTGGCGTGCTGCGATTCATAGCACTCTTTGGGGTCGCAAAGAGTCGGACACGACTGAGCGCCTGAACTGAACTGAACTGAATCTTGATTCCAGTTTGGGATTCATCCAGCCCGGCATTTCACGTCATGTACTCTGCCTACAAATTCAACAAGCAGGGTGACAATATACAGCCTTATCATACTTCTTCCCTAATTTTGAACTAGTCCTTCGTTCCATGTCTGATTCCAACTGTTACTTCTTGACCTGCACTCAGGTTTCTCAGGAGACAGGTAAGGTGGTCTGGTATTCCCACCTCTTCAAGAATTTCCCACAGTTTGTTGTGATCCAGACAGTCAAAGGTTTTAGCATAGTCAATGAGGCAGAAGTAGATGTTTTTCTGGAACTCCCTTGCTTTCTCCTTGACTCAGTGAATGTTGGCAATTTGCTCTCTGGTTCCTCTGCTTCTTCAAAATCCAGATTGTGCATCTGGAAGTTCTCAGTTCATGTACAGGTGAAGCCTAGCTTGAAGGATTTTGAGCATTGTCTTGCTAGCATGTGAAATGAGCTCAATTGTTTGGTAGTTTGAACATCCTTTGACACTGCCCTTCTTTGGGATTAGAATTAAAACTGACCTTTTTCTATCCTATGGCCACTGCTGAATTTTCCAAATTTTCTGACATATTGAATGCAGCACCTTAATAGCATCATCTTTCAGGATTTTAAATAGCTCAGCTGGAATTCAATCACATCTACTAGCTTTGTTTGTCATAATGGTTCTTAAGGCCCACTTGACTTCATACTCCAGGAAATTTGGCTCTAGGTGAGTGACTATGTCATTGTGGTTATCGGGACAATTAAGACCTTTCTTGTATAGTGTTATGTATTCTTGTCACATCTTCTTAATCTCTTCTGCTTCTGTTAGATCCTTACTGTTTCTTTCCTTTATCATGCCCATCCTTGCATGAAATGTTCCTTTGATATTTCTGATTTTCTTGAAGAGATCTGATAATTTTGTGAAAAATAATAATTGCCAAAGAGGACCCAAGAAATATTGAAGAATTTGAATATACTAAGGAATCAGTAATAAAAAATCTACCATGAAAAGTTCAGATGACTTTGCAGATGAGTTTTCTTAGAAGGAATAAATAATCTGTATCTCATACAATTTTTTTGTACATAATAAAAGCTGGAAAATCTTTTTATGATGTTTGTATAAGCTTGATACTAAATCCAGACAATATAAGGAAGAACATTTATAAACTAACATCATCTACAATGATGAAGATCTTGTGTGCTCAATCATGTCAGAGTCTTTGAGGCCCCATGAACTGTAGCCTGCTAGGTTCCTCTGTCCATGGAATTTTCCAGGCAAGAATACTGGAGTGAGTTGCCATTCCCCACTAAAATCTACATTAAAACTGAGCATTGACTATGTTATAAGCACTTTTTTAGCATTATCTCATTAATACTAGGGACAAGCTTGTGAAGAATGTAGTAGTTATACTCTTGACTCTAATTTCCAGCTGAGAAAACTGGAACATATGTTGGTTACATAACTCGTCCAAGATAACAGCTGGTAGGTGTCAGAACTTGAATATAAATGCAAAATCAGGACTTCCCTGGTGGTGTTAATGGGTAAGAATCTGCCTGCCAATGCAGAGGACAGGGGTGGACCCCTGGTCTGGGGAGATTCTACGTGCCTTGGAGCTCTAAGCCTGTGTAGCACAGCTACTGAGACTGTGTGCCGAAAGCCTGTGCTCTGAGGCAAGAGAAGCCACTGTTAGAAGAAGCCTGCACACCACATTGAAGGGGAGCCCAGCTTGCCACAACTAGAGAAAGCCCAGGCAAAGCAACAAAACCCCAGGATAGTAAAAAATAAAAGAAATGATTTTAAAAATAAATGAAAAATGATAATTTAAGTGAATCGCACTGAGATCTTTATGCTTGTATGTATAATCTACAGCATTAACTGACTAAAGATGGAGAAAGATCTATGTTCAAGTCAAAAAATAAAATATGATGCTTATTATTCTCATTATAAATCAAGAATCATACTAGAATTTTTCCAATATGATAAAATAAGGAAAAGTAATAAAATGTATATAAACTTCAAGTTAAAAAATAAAAATTTGTTATTCACACAGAAAAACTAAGAGGATCTCCAAACCTGGGTTGGGAGGGATGTTGGAAAAGCAGTCAGGAACAGGAACATCCAGAAGGTCCTTGCAGCCCAAGTAATGATGAGGCTTGAAACCAAGCATACTGAATCAGCTTGAGGACATCTCCAGAAAAACGAAGCAAAGCCAAAGGGTTGGGAGCCAGACAGCTTCTGGAAACAATCAGGGACCAAAGAAGGTATGGCAGCAAAGTTAGAGGTTCTAAGTGAAGCTAAGGATGCTTGGCTGGCTGGGTCACTGATTGACTGATTGATCACTGGCTTCGATTTTACTGTGAATTTGCCTTTTCTGAAGACTCTGGGTAGGGCAGACAATATATATTTCTAATAGCTCTCACGGGTTTCGCTGGTGTCTCAGATGGTAAACAATCTGCCTACAATGCAGGAGACCCGGGTTTCATCCCTGGAGAAGGGAATGGCAACCCACTCCAGTATTCTTCCCTGGAGAATTCCATGGACAGAGGAGCCTGGCGGGCTATAGTCATAGCGATGTAAAG
Source organism: Budorcas taxicolor (assembly GCF_023091745.1). Classification (NCBI taxonomy): domain Eukaryota; kingdom Metazoa; phylum Chordata; class Mammalia; order Artiodactyla; family Bovidae; genus Budorcas; species Budorcas taxicolor. The sequence continues at coordinate 84,038,893 of NC_068923.1, forward strand.
AGTCAGACACAACTGAGCAACTAGCACCTTCAAAGCTCTCAAACATGAATGTTTTTGAAAGAAAAAGAAAATCAAGTCGATAGCTATCATAATCCAGGAAAGAACTGCTGTGGTCCAAATGACAATAAATACGAAATGGCTATGGCTAAAAGGCAGAGTTTTATACTTCCGGTCTTTGAAGGAGAGAAGTGAAATCAATGGAATTAGGCAAGAGGCTTTAACAGAGTCTTTTGGTCCATTTCAGATTCTTTTCTCTTATAGGTTATTACAAAATACTGAATGTACTTTTCTCTGGTATAAGTTCTTGTTGGTTATCATATATATATATATATCAGATTTTATATATATACATATATATATATATACTAGTGTGTAGACAGAGAAGGCAATGGCAACCCACTCCAGTACTCTTGCCTGGAAAATCCCGTGGGCGGAGGAGCCTCGTAGGCTGCAGTCCATGGGGTCGCTAAGAGTTGGACGTGACTGAACGACTTCACTTTCACTTTTCATTTTCACGCATTGGAGAAGGAAATGGCAACCCACTCCAGTGTTCTTGCCTGGAGAATCCCAGGGATGGGGGAGCCTGGTGGGCTGTCATCTTTGGGGTCACACAGAGTCAGACACGACTGAAGCGACTTAGCAGCAGCAGCAGTGTGTATATGTTAATCCTAAACTCCTAGTTTTTCTCAACACCACATTTCCCCTTTGGTAACAATAATTTTGTTTTTTATGTCAGTGGGTTCATTTCTGTTTTGTAAATAAGTTCAATTTGTATCATTTTTTTTTATATTCCACATGTAAGCAATAGTATATGACATTTGTCTGTCTTTGTCTGGCTTACTTCAAGTTTCTTAAAAAGAAAAACAATCTAAAAATAGAGTTACCATTTGATCCAGAAATCCCACTTGTCGGGCATATATCCAAAGAAAAGCACAATTTGAAAAGATACATGCACTCCAATGTTCATTGGAGCACTATTTATAATAGCCAAGACATGGAATATATTATGCATCCATAAAAAGGAATGAAATAATGCCATTTGTGGCAATAGGCATGGGCCATTGGCATTTTGATAGGGATTATGGGATTATGGCATTTTGATAGGGATTGTATTGATTATGGAGATTGCCTTCTTGGGTTGTATGCTCATTTTAACAATATTGATGCTTCCAATCTAAGAACATGATATATCTTTTTATCTGTTTGCATCTTCTTCAGTATCTTCCATCAGTGTCTTACAGTTTTCTGAGTACAGGTCTTTTATTTCCTAAGGTAGGTTTATTCCTGAATACTATTTTTTTTGATGTGGTAAATGGGGTTGTTTCCTTAATTTCTCCTTATAATAGTTATTTCACTATTAGTGTGGAAAAGGGCTTCCCTGGTGCCTCAGATAGTAAAGAATCCACCTGCAAAGCAGGAACCCTGGGTTTGATTCCTGGGTTGGGAAGATCCCTTGGAGGAGGGCATAGCAACCCACTCCAGTACTTTTTTCTGGAGAATCCCTGGAGAAGCCCTGGTGGGCTACAGTCCATGGGGTCGCAAAGAGTTTGACACGACGGAGAGACTAATCACAGTGTATAAAAATGCAACAGATTTCTTATATTAATTTTTGTATCCTGCAACTTTCCTGAATTCATTGATAAGCTCCAGTACTTCTCTGGTGGCATCTCTATGATTTCGGATGTATAGTATCATGTCATCTGCAAACAGTGGCAGTTTTAATTCTTCTTTTCTAATGCGGATTTCTTTTATTTCTTTTTCTTCTCTGATTGCTATGGTTAGGAGTTTTAATGCTATGTTGAATAAAAGTGTCAAGAGTGGGCATTCTTATCTTATTCCCCATTTTAGAGGATTTTTTTCAGATTTAAACTACTGAGTATAATATTTGCTGTGAGTTTGTCATACATGACATTTATTATGTTGAGGTATGTTCCCTCTATGCCCACTTTTTGGAGAATTTTTATCATAAATCAACATTAAATGTTATCCAAGACTTTTTCTATATCTATTGGTGCAGTTATATGATTGTTATTCTTCAATTTGCTAATGTGGTATATCACATTGATTGACTTGCAGATATTAAAAAAATCTAGCCCAAGCAGTTAATTGTTTCTGCTGTTATATCTCACTTTTTTGACCCTCATTCCATTAAATCTAGCAGTCTCTTCTCCACCTGGTGTTACCTGGTGACTCAGCAGCTCACTCTTAACTTTGATCTGACAGTCTTTATTATTTGAAACATATTCTTCTCTTGATCCCTGAGACAGCACACTCTTCTGATTCTTCCTCATCCTCCTCCAGTGCATGAAATGATGGACTCCTCCAGGGCTCAAGTCCCGGGTCCTATCCATTTCTCCATCTATGTTCTCTCTGTACAGAATGTATCTCCCTGAAGACCATGGTTTTAAACCTCAAACAACACTAAGGAACCCCAAATTTATGTTTCCACCCAGACCTGTCCTCGGGGCACCAGACTCATGTATCTGAACGCCTACTTAATATCTTCAACTTTGTCTCTTAAGTGTCTCAAACTGAGCAAGTCTATAATGAAACTTCAGAGATTTAATCTTGATTCTTCCCCAATTTTTTACAAGTAAATTAGTAGCACCATTATAAACCATTCTGTCAGGTCAAAAATTCAGGAGTCATTGTTATTTCCTCCTTATTTCTCACTCTCCCTATCGCACGGAATGAGAGACCATATTGTTTTTCCCCATTCCTTTTCACTCCATGAATTAATGCTAACAGGTGAGTGGCTAGTAGACAGCCAACTTTAAATGTAAGAGAGCACTTTTGCAAGTCATCGGGCAGGTCCAGCTCTCTTTCCTTGTCCAGTAACATTCACCATTGCCTCCTTACCGTTCTCTCATCTTGCTATCCTGCCCGCCCCCCAGCAGTTTGGTTGGAAATTGTAAGACCCCCGTGGCCTGCGGCAATAGCCGATGCACAGCAGGTGTGTTGTTCTCAGGCCAAAAATCCAAGAGTTACTGTTACTTCCTCTCTATTTAATGTACCAGCAGAACATGTCAGCTGATGAGTAGACCGGTGGATCACAAGGACTGTCTGGGTATATCCTGGGAAGGTAGTGTCAAAATCTACCAAAGCAGAAGCCAATATTCATTTAATAAATGAAACTGGGAATCCTGGTGCTTCTTGCCAGTCAAAATCCAAACAAAAGCAAACCCTCAGGCTTTAACAAAACCAAATATTCATGGACCTGATTAAGATCAGGGAGCTTCCCGTCTAAATTGCTTTACATCTTACAAGGGACCTAAGGAAGAAAAGTTATGAAACTTGCACAGAGTCACACACCGGGCAGGACTCCCCTTCTCAACCCCGCCACCGTGTGACTGATCAGGTACCAATGCCCAGACACCACGGTGTCTGATGACAGGCTTTCACCAGACAACTTTCCATGGGAATAACATGCCTCTGAAATGCGATTCCTGAATCTGCTACAGCCCTCATGTTTATTTCATGTTAACTAAATCAGATTAATTTGATTCCAGATTTCATTAACATAGATTCACAAGACATGAATGAAGTTGTTTGCCCTGGTCTTCATTTCTACAGAAATAGTAAAGCACCATCTTTTTCATGAGATATCCAAAATTCTTAGTCATAGTGAGTTGGTGTGGAATTTCTTTCAAACTTACAAGAAAAAGAAAAAAATAGCTGTACTGAATTAATCTTTACAAATGATGTCAGCTACACTTCCATTTCCATGTAACTAGCTAACAAGCAGTATGGCGTGATGGCAATGTGCTCATTATTTCAACATTGTTGGGAATATCTTTGAACAATTTGGAAACTGAATCCTGTTTACTATTTGGCAACAATATAAAAAGTATTAATGCACAATTTCCAACTCATCAGAAAGAAGATTTTAGTAGAGGAGTGATTTGACATTTGACAGAAGTTATGCCCAAGCATTTTCCAAGCAAGAGTTTACTAGAATAATAAATTACTCAAAAAACTCTCTTGTTAGTTCGTGAATACAAACTGCAAGGAAGTCCCATTTCACAGAAAGAATGTAAGAAGAGAAACTGAGGCACAGAAAATTCAGAAACTTTTCTAAATTCTTATCATTAGGGAAGGAATCAGATCTGGGACTTAGAAAGCCAGGCTTGTTTCTGAAATGTGATGAACTGGAAAAAACATGGACTCTGAAGCCAGAATCCCTGCCTTCAAATCCCAACTGTATGACATGAAACAAATTACTTAATCTCTCTGCCTCAATTTATAGGTAAGCCTCCATTTCCTTTCCTGTAAAGTGAAGATAATAATAATAATACCCGTATCTAGGGTTGGTTTGAGGATTAATACATGCAAGTCACTTAGAACAATATTTGATAGTGAGTGTTCCATAAATCTTAGCTCTCACTAATTTATTGATTTATATGCCATAAATTTATATTTCAAAAGAATTCAGGGAAGAAACTACAAGATAAAAGAGGAGAAGAAGAAAAAACAGAGGAGGAGGAGAAGGAGGAGAGGAGGGAAACAGGAAAGGAAGGTCCAAGGTGTCCTCTGTGAGTGGGTTTCCCAGCAGCAGACCCCATGCAAGTAACTTACTGAGAATGTGCTCCAGGACACACTGAAAGGAAAGGGGAGGAAGTTGAATAAGGGTGTGATTCCAGGCAAAGTCCTAGTCTCAGTCTGATCCTGCAAGGAAGATAGACAGTATAAAGTATACTTCTGATTCTGTCCCAGCACAGGCAAGAGCTTTCCTCCTCTTCTGTCAGTAACTGATTGACATGCTTTAGGGATATGTTACCACTGCTGCTGCTGCTAAGTCACTTTAATCGTGTCCGACTGTGCGACCCCATAGACGGCTCCTCCGTCCCTGGGATTCTTCAGGCAAGAACACTGGAGTGGGTTGCCATTTCCTTCTCCAATGCAAGAAAATGAAAAGTGAAAGTGAAGTCGCTCAGTCATGTCCAACTCTCAGCGACGCCATGGACTGCAGCCTACCAGGCTCCTCCATCCATGGGATTTTCCAGGCAAGAATACTGGAGTGGGTTGCCATTGCCTTCTCCGTATATTACCACTGCTGCTGCTGTTGCTGCTGCTAAGTCGCTTCAGTCGTGTCCGACTCTGTGCAACCCCATAAAAGCCCTCTGTGTAAACAAAGCACTCCAGTAACCAGTTCTCTAAATTCTCCAGAGTCGGAGGTGGGCAGTTAGAAGGAAATGCTCAAAGAGAAAGCCCAGAAATATTTCAAAGGCCCTGAAGGATGAGGGTGGAACACGACACGGCTCTTCCAATCCTGTTCTTGTTGGAACGCTGCCCCAGTTCTTACAGCAGGAGGCCAGGGATGGGCTTTCTGCTTGAATGTCAGTGAAGGTCAGACACAAAGAAAGAGAGCGAGGGCCCAGCTGAAAAGTTGGGTGCCAAGCGACTTTTCCACTTTTCTGCAGCAGAGACACCTACACCCAAGCGTTTCTCCAGACACAACCCACAAAGAGCAATTTGAGTGGTTTAAATGATTTCTATATTGTGTCAGAACAAAGAGAATCTTTCAGAAGGAAACCAAGCTGTATGTTGCTTGGATTTTCAATGGGAAGTTTTAGTTCATTTCATTCTCCTATTTTTTTTAATAAGCTCAGTGAGGGAGTTATGCTAATTTTTGTCTTGTGAATAACATGGATAACATTTCACCAGGCGGTCTGTCACAATCCTCACACTCTTCGTAGTAACAGACTCATGCAGACTGCATGTTTTGGTATTTAGAAAGTGGCATCTATCTTTACGTATTACTATATATATATATAAATACATATGTGTATAGATATAAATATACATGTATCTACATACTTCGTATTTGCGTACACATACACGGATATGTGGAGAGACACATCACAGCCTAGAGTGCAATTCAAGATGAACTTTTTGGATTCAGCTTCTGGTTATCAAGCTGCTTATCAGATTACAGATACATAATGTTCTGCACTCTAACATTCCTTCCCTAACCTAGACATTCACCAGGCAAGTTCAGGGAGAAGTTAGTATTTGCCTTTATGCCTGAGTGTTTTTGATAAACTCCAAAATGTCAAGTCATAAAATAGCTAATACAGTACACTTTGAATTGAAATTATCTGCCATCACCTTTAACATGTGATTAAGTTTAACTTTACTGAAATCATGTAAAAATGCTTATGTAAGTGGTTTTATCATCAGAGAATAAATATGTTGTGAACTATCACAAATGTGGTTATAAGCATAATAAGTTAGTGGAAGCAGAGAACTTAAGTTGGAATCCTTGCTCTGATACCTATCATAGATGTGACTTGGAGCATGTCCGTTAATTTTTGGAGATTCTCAAAGAAACAAAAGCAATTTAGGGGAGTTATTAGAATTTAATGAGATGGTATGAAAAAGAACTTTGTGCCTGTCAAGTGCTACATGATTATGAAGTTCTAAGATCACAGTGGCTATGTTTATAATCAAAGGTCAAAATGATAATGGAGACAGAAGTCACCCAGCTCCTGACATTAACTTGCTTCTATTCTTTAGCAGGCAGCTCTGATATGGTTAGATACATTCATTCTATCTGAACAGAATGGTACTGCAGATCAATAAATTCAAAATGAAACATCCTTAAAATTTTAGGTATTTGTAACATTTGCTAGTGTTTTGTGCTGTTTATGCAGTTTATACAGTAATTCCGAAGTACTGTAATATATCTCTTGGTAATGACAGTATCTAAGTCTATTTTTTTCTTAAACACTAAAAGACATTCCAGAAGAGTTATAGTTGCAGAACTGGTTAACTAATTTATCTTGATATACATAAAAACTCTTTATTCCATATAGCAGGAATTTTGGGCAATACTTTCCCTTATTTTGGTGCTATAAGGGTTTTATTTGTTAACTTAAAAAACAGTTGCACAAGTTTCAAACATCAAGAATGCAAGGCCTTGTAGTATTTTTCTCAACTTCTGTAAACCGTTACCAAAATCTAACCTTTTCCTGCTGACTTTCTCAGCCTGAATCCAGTGTGGCAGAGGCAGGCGCTCAGTAACTGTGTATACTCAGGCAGGTTAACCTCTAAGCTTCAGTTTCCCCATCTGAAATCATGAGACAATAAGTATGCTCTTCATGAGATTAGATGCTATGAATAAAAGGATCCTCTTGGCTCTTCGCACACAACAGGCATTTAATAAGTGTTCTTCTCTTTCTCCTCACTCCTACTTCTTGTCCTTCTCCACCTCATTCTTTTTTCTTTCCCTTTTCTCTGGTTGTTTTTCAGCAACCCTAGATCCTCACCTATTTGCTCATTTATTTCAAGCCAGATATTTAAATCTGACATGTCCCCAAATCAGAAGCTCTCTAGGATACTGTGGTTTATACCCTAGTTGCTGTCTAGTGGAAAGGTCAAAGATAGCTTGCACTTATTCAGAGAAGATAACAATAGTGAATGGGTCAACAGCGCTCCTTCAAAGGGCAGTTAAAGTGGTATGGCAACAAGCACTTCTCTTCATAGGCTCAGAGTCCCTGAGAAGAGTGACAATGTCCATGCCAAATTATGAGAAAACTGCCTAGCAACATCAGGGATTATTCCAGCCATTTATCAGATGTCAGCTGTCACAAGCCACTGGTCAAGTGTTGGTTGCCAGCTTTAGCCCTGAAACGGATCTTACTCAGATGGAAACAACAGAAGGTACCGAGGTGAATAAATGAAGACGTTTATCACAAGGTGGAAAGCAGAAACATTCAGAAGACTGTTCACTGCTTGCTAAAATGTCAGTTAAGAAGAAATTCTTTGGGTTGTGTTTGGAATGTCTTTTATAATGAGTTTTATATAATTTAGGCAACAAATTCCTAGTTCCTCAGGGCAAGGAAGAAAATATATTCTTACTGTGATTCGTCCTCTGTTTTGTTGTGGGTCTGCCTTGATTTCTTTGTCTTTGGTCCTGTATTTCACAGTGATGATATCGATAGAATCATAGCATCTAAATATTGAAGGGACTTGTGAAGTTCCTTAGTCCACAGCAGTTCTAGAAAATGGCCCTGCAGCTTACCTATGTTTCTGTAATTATGTTCTCCCTTATATTGATCCATAATTTGCATCTCATTCAAGAATGGGTCTGAATACTTGGATTTTAGAAGAGAAAAAAAAAGAAACTTCTGAGATGATGTGTATCTGCACATTTCAATCTTTTTACTGTCAGGTTTGTCCTCCTCTTCCTCTTCTGCACAATTCCCCTCTTGATCATATTAATACTTTGCTTGAACCATATTGTGCAATTTAGGTGGTGGCATCAGCCATTAACTGAGTCAGGAATTTGCCAGTCTCCTGCAAGTCTTTTTGACTGATTTTCACATCCAACCAGGGTCTGGACAAAAGTTTAGAAAGTATTGACACAAATTTTGAAAATAAAATTTTGGGTGTTAAAGTATGAAGAGGAATGCAAAAAAGAAGAGTAAGAGAAAAAAGAGAGAAAGTAGATCAGTGAAGAACAGGCAAAGACAACAAGGGTGGTTAGGAGTGTGAAGTGTTGCAAGTATCCATTGTTTATGAGAACTGCTGGTATCAATCCGTTGGAAACCATGAGTGACCATTACTAAAACAGTTGTTGTGGAGGAATTCAGTCAGATGTCAGATCCAAGGAGCTGAAGAGCAGGGGAACAGAGATGGAAAACGTTCGTCTCTTACAAAAACTTAGCTGAAAAAGGAAACAAATTAGGTGATTCTACAGTGGTTTCCCCAGTGGCTCAGTGGTAAAAGAATCCGCCTACAATGCAGAAAATGTGAGTTCAATCCCTGGGTCGGGGAGATCCCCTGGAGGAGGGCATGGCAACCACTTCAGTGTTCTTGCCTAGAGAATGCCATGGGCAGAGGCTCCTGGTGGAAGCCTGCCACCTGGGTGGCCCACTCACCCCTCATCACCATCTTGGCTCCTAGAGCTACCTCACCCAGCAGGTAGCAGACATCAGAGCAAGAACTAAGGTTCTGCAACTTGCAGAAAGAAGACCACATGCACAAGAAGTTAGACAAAGTGAGATAACAAAGAAATATGTTGCAGATGAAGGAGAAAGATAAAAAAGTACAAGAACAACTAAATGAAGAGGAGACCGGCAGTCTCCCTGAAAAAGAATTCATAGCAGTGATACTAAAGATGATCCAATATGTGGAAGAAAGAACGGAGGCATAGATCTAGAAGATAAGAAATGCTTAACAAAGACCTAGAAGAACTAAAGAACAAACAGAGATGAACAGTACAATAACCGGAATGAAAAATGCGCTAGAAAGAATCAATAGCAGAATAATAGCAGAAGAATGGATAAGTAAGTTAGAAGATAGAATGGTGAAAAACACTGCTGTGGAACAGAATAAAAAAAAAAGTGTGAAAATAAATGAACATCTCAGAGACCTCTGGGACAACATTAAATGCACAAACATTCCAATTATAAGGGTCCCAGAAGAGAAAGGGCCTGAGAAAACATTTGAAATGATTATAGTCAAAATGTTTCCTAACATGGATAAGGAAAAAGTCACCCAAGTCCAGGAAGTGCAGAGAGTCCCATACAGGATAAATCCAAGGAGAAATATACTGTAAAAAGTACAAACACATGGGTTAAATAATTTGCTACTAAATAACCAATGGATCACTGAAGAAATCAAAGAGGAAATTAAAAAACACCTAAAGAAAAATGACAACAAAAACCATGATGATCCCAAACCTGTCAATTTAGTTCAGTTGCTCAGTTGTGTCCAACTGTTTGTGACCCAAACCTATGGAAATCAGCAAAAGCAGTTCTAAGAGAGAAGATTATAGTGATACAATCCTACCTCAAGGAACAAGAAAAATCTCAAATAAACAACTTAACCTTACAGCTAAAGCAACTGGAGAAAGAAGAGCAAAAAAAATCTCAAATTTAGTAGAAGGAAAGAAATCATAAAGATCAGAGCAGAAATAAATGAAATAAAAATGAAAAGACAATAGCAAGGTCAGTGAAATTAAAAACTGGTTCTTTAAGAAGATAAAAAAAAGATAAGATTAAAAAAATGATAAATCTTTAACCAAACTCATTGAGAAAAAAAGTGAGGATTCAAATCAATAAAATTAAAAGTGAAGAAGAGGAAGTTAAAACGGATACCACAGAAATACAAAGGATCATAGCAGACTAGTACAAGCAACTGTACACCAATAAAACGGACAACCTTTAAGAAATGGGCAAATTCTTAAAAAAGTAAAACCTTCCAAGGCTGAACCAGGAAGAAATGGGAAGTATGAACACACCAATTACAAGTACTGAAACTAAACTATGATATAAAACCTTTCAACCAACAGAAAAATGTCCAGGACCAGATGGCTTCACAGGCAGTTTCTATCAAACATTTAGGGAAGTCAACGCCTAACCTTCCAAAAATTCAGAGGAAGGAACACTCCCAAGCTCATGCTACTGTCTCTCTAATACCAAAGCCAGACTGATACATCACAAAAGAGAAAACTATCGTCCAGTATCACTGAGGAACATAAATGCAAAAACCCTTAACAAAATTCTAGCAAACTGAATCCAACAACACGTTAAAGGGTCACACACCATGATTAAATGCGGTTTATCTCAGGGATGCAAGGATTTTCCAATATCTACAAATCAATCAGTGTGATACATCACATTAAGAAACTGAAGAAAAAAAAATACGGTCATCTCAACAGATGCAGAAAAGCGTCTCGACAGAATTTTACACGCTTTTCTGATAAAAACTCTCTAGAAAGTGGGCATAGAGGGAACCTACATAAACATAAAAAAGGCCACATATGACACATCCACAGCAAACATCATTCTTAATGGTGGAAAATTTAAAAGCATTTCCCCTAAGATCAGGAACAAGACAAGCATGTTCACTCTGGCCACAATTATTAAACACAGTTTTGGAAGCCCTACCCATGGCAATCAGAGGAAAAAAGAAATAAAAGAAATCCAAACTGGAAAAGAAGAAGTAAAACTGTGACTGTTTTTGGATGGCATGGTACTATACATAAAAAAAATCCTAAAGATGTTAAAGAAAATGACTAGAACTAATCAATGAATTTGATAAATTTTGGGATATAACTAATTACATAGAAATCTTTTCCATTCCTATACACTAACAGCAAAATATCAGAAAAGGAAATTAAAGAAACAACCCCATTTCTCACTGCAACAAAAAGAATAAAATACCTAGGAATAAACCTATCTAAAGAGATACTCTGAAAACTATAAAACACTGATGAAAGAAATAAAAAATCATAAACAGGGAGATATACCAGGTTCTTGGATTGGAAGAGTCGTTATTGTGAAAATGTCTATACTACCCAAAGCAATCTACAGATTCCATACAATTCCTATCAAACTACCAATGGGACTTTTCACAGAATTAGAACAAAAATTTTACAGCTTATATGAAAACACAGAAGACCATGAATAGCCAATGCAATCTTAAGAAAGAAAAATGGAGCTGGAAGAATCAGGCTCCCTGACTTCAGATTAAACTACAAAGCCCCAGTTACCAATGCAGTATGTATGGTACTGGCATAAAACAGAAATATAGATCAATGGAACATGATAGAATAAATCTATGCACCTATCTTCTGTTGTTGCTTAGTTGTTCAGTCACTAAGTTATGTTCCCCTCTTTGCTATGCCATGGACTGTAGTATGCCAGGCTTCCCTGTCCTTCACTATTTTCCGGAGTTTGTTCAAACTCATGCCCATTGAGTCAGTGATGCTATCTAACCATCTCATCTACTGTCCACTTCTCCTCCTGCTTTCAATCTTTCCAGGCATCAGGGTCTTTTCCAATGAGTCAGCTCTTCATATCGAGTGGCCAAAGTACTGGAGCTTCAGCTTCAGCATCAGTCCTTTCAGTGAATATTTTGGGCTGGTTTGATCTCCTTGCATTCCAAGGGACTCTCAAGAGTCTCCTCCAGCACCACAATTCTATGCCTAAGTAAGCAAGAATATACTGTGGAGAAAAGATGGTCCCTTCAATAAGTGATGATGGGAAAAGACAGTTACATGAAAATGAATGAAATCAGAACATCCCTTAACACCATACACAAAAATAAACTCAAAATGGATAAAAATATAAATGTAAGGCTGGATACTACAAAATTCTTAGAAGAAAATATAGGCAGAACACTCTTTGACATAAATTGCAATAAGATCTCTTTTGATCCACATGTTAGAGTAATGGAGATAAAAACAAAAATAAACAAATACCTAATTAAACTTAAATGCTTTTGTACAACAAAGGAAACTATAAACATGATGAAAAGACAGCCTTCAGAATGGGAGAAATTGTTTGCAACTGAGACGCTGACAAAAGATTAATCTCCAAGACACGAACAGCTCATGAAGTTCAATATAAAAAAAAATACAACCCAATCAAAAATGGGCAGAAGATCTAAATAGACATTCCTCTAAAGTAGACATACAGATAGACAACAAACACATGAAAGGTGCTCAACATCACTAATTAACAGAGAAATGAAAACCAAAACTCCAGTGGTATATCACCGGACACTGGTCAGAATGGCCATCATCAAAATATCTACAAACAGTAGATACTGGAGAAGGACACGGCAACCCACTCCAATGTTCTCGCCTGGAGAATCCCAGGGATGGGGGAGCCTGGTGGGCTGCCGTCTATGGGGTCGCAGAGTCGGACTCGACTGAAGTGACTTAGCAGCAGCAGCAGATACTGGAAGAAGGGAATGTAAATTGATATGGCCACTCTACCAATTGGTTTAGCTTCCCAAGTGGTACTAGTGGTAAAGAACCTGCCCACAAATGCAGGAGACTCGAGAGACATGGGTTTGATCCCTGGGTCTGGAAGATTCCTGAGAGAAGGAAATGGTAACCTACTCTAGTATTCTTGCCTGGGAAATCCCATGGACAGAGGAGTCCAGTGGGCTACAGCCTTCGAAAGGGTTGCAAAGAGTTGGACATGACTAAGCACACACACATAGCCACTATGGAGAACAGTATAGAGTCTTCTCTTTAAAAAAAAAAAAAAAAAAATAGTGTTACCGTATGATCTAGCAATCCTGCTCCTGGGCATATATCCAGAGAAAATTATAATGTGAAAAGCTATATGCATCCTAATGTTCATTGCAGTACTATTTACAGTAGTCAGAACATGGAAGCCTCCTAAGTGTTCACCAACAGAGAAATGTATAAAGAAAATGTGATATATACACAATGGAATATTACTCAACTATAAAAAAGAACAAAATAATGCCATTTGCAGCACTATGGATTGACCTAGAGGTTGTCATATTGAGTGAAGTAAGTCAGAGAAAGACAAATATCATATGATATCCCTTATACATGTAATCTAAAAAAGAAGTACAAGTGAATTTATCTACAAAGCAGAAATAGATTCATAGATAGATGGAGTCATAGGTAGATGGTTTCCAGAGGGGTAAACTAAATGATTGGGACTGACATATATGCCCTACTGTACTTAAAATCGGAGAAGGCACTGGGGACCCACTCCAGTACTCTTGCCTGGAAAATCCCATGGACGGAGGAGCCTGGTGGGCTGCAGTCCATGGGGTCAGGAAGAGTCGGACACGACTGAGCAACTTCACTTTCGCTTTTCATTTGTCATGCATTGGAGAAGGAAATGGCAACCTACTCCAGTGTTCTTGCCTGGAGAATCCCAGGGACGGGGGAGCCTGGTGGGCTGCTGTCTATGGGGCTGCACAGAGTCGGACACGACTGAAGAGACTTAGCAGCAGCAGCAGCAGCAGCAGCAGCAGCATACTTAAAACAGGTAACTAATGAGGATATACTGTACAGCACAGGGAATGCTACTGGATACTCTATAGTGGTCTATATGGGAAAAGAATCCAGAAAAGAGCGGATATATGTATAAGAGATTCATTTTATTGTATACCTAAAATTACCACAACATTGCAAATCGACAACAAAAATAAAAAAAAAATTAGATGAACTCGTATCAGTTTATAAGCTGAAGAAAATAAGAATATATAAGAAATTAAGATACAAAAAAGGAGCAAGTATTTAAGGATGATTGTGAAAATAAATAAACTAGCTGACAAAGTTCCGTCTAGTCAAAGCTATGGTTTTTCCAATAGTCAGTTTTGGATGTGAGAGTTGGGCCATAAAGAAGACTGAGTGCTGAAGAATTGATGCTTTTGAACTGTGGTGTTGGAGAGGACTCTTGAGAGGCCCTTGGACTGCAAGGAGATCCTACCAGTCCATCCTAAAGAAGATCAGTCCTGAATATTCATTCGAAGGACTGATGTTGAAGCTGAAAGTCCAATACTTTGGCCACCTGATGTGAAGAATTGACTCATTTGAAAAGACCCTGATGCTGGGAAAGATTGAAGGTGGGAGAAGAAGGGGACGACAGAGGATGAGATGGTTGGATGGCATCACTGACTCAATGGACATGAGTATGAGTAAACTCTGGGAGCTGGTGATGGTCAGGGAGGCCTGGCGTGCTGCCGTCCATGGGGTCGCAAAGAGTCGGACACAACTGAACAACTGAACTGAACTGACTGACTGATGAAAATAAATGGTATGAAATGAGACTGAGGACATTGCTATAAGAATTGACTGGAATGAGGATCCTTATTAGTGAGCACAGAGGGAAGGAATAAAGTATATATAGAGCTATATGCCAGCAAATTTGGAAAGCTCAGCAGTGGTCACAGGACTGGAAAAGGTCAGTTTTCATCCCAGTTCCAAAGAAGGGCAATGCCCAGGAGAGTTCAAACTACCACACAATTGCACTCAGTTCACATGTGAGCAAGATTAAGCTCAAAATCCTTCAAGCTAGGCTTCCACAGTATGTGAACCAAGAACTTCCAGATGTACAAGCTGGATTTAGGAAAGGCAGAGGAACCAGACATCAAGTTGCCTACTGGATTATAGAAAAAGCAAGTGAATTCCAAAAAGTTCCTACTTCTGTTTCACTGATTACACTAAAGCCTTTGACTGTGTGGATCACAACAAACTGTGGAAAATTCTCAAAGAGATGGGAATACCAGATCACCTGAACTGTCTCCTGAGAAGCCTGTATACAGGACAAGAGGCAACAGTTAGAACCGGGCATGGAACAATAGGATGGTTCAAAATTGAGAAAGGAGTATGTCAAGACCTTATATTGTCACCCTACTTATTTAAATTATATGCAGAGTACATCATGTGAAATACTGGGCTGGATGACTCACAAGCTGGAATCAAGATTGCCAGGAGAAATATCAACAACCTCAGATATGCAGATGATACCACTTAAATGGCAGAAACTGAAGAGAAACTAAAGAGCCTTGTTGATGAAGGTGAAAGAGGAGAGTAAAACAGCTGACTTAAAACTCAGCATTCAAAAAATGAAGATCATGGCATTTGGTCCCATCACTTCATGACAGATGGATGGGGAAAAAGTGAAAACAGTGACTGATTTTCTTTTTTGGGGCCCTAAATCACTGGGGACAGTAATGGCAGCTGCAAAATTAAGAGATGCTTGCTCCTTGGAAGAAAATCTGTGACAAACCTATACAGCATATTAAAAAGCAGAGATATCACTTTGCTGACAAAGGTCTGTATAGTCAAAACTATGGATTTTCCAGTAGAAATGTATGGGTCTGAGTGTTGGACCATAAAGAAAGCTAAGCACCAAAGAATTGATGCTTTCAAACTATGGTGCTGGAGAGGACTCTTGTGAGTCCCTTGGACTGCAAGGTGATCAAACCAGTCAATCCTAAAGGAAATCAACCCTGCCTATTCATTGGAAGGGCTGATGCTGACGCTGAAGCTCCAATACCTTGGTCATATGATGTGAAGAGCCAACTCATAGGAAAAGACCCTGATGCTGGGAAAGATTGAAGGCAGAAGTAGAAGGGGGTGACAGAGGATGAGATGTTTGGATGGCATCATCGATTCAATGGACATGAGTCTGAGCAAACTCTGGGAGATGGTGAAGGACCGGGAACATGGTGTGCTGCAGCCCATGGGGTAGCAGAATAGGACACAACTTGGCGAGTGAGCAAAAAGAAGGGCAATAGATTATCTGGCTTTTAGCAGAAAATAATCAGATGCTTATATTTTTACAAATTCTGGAAAAATTTATTAATTCATATCAGAAGAATTGAGTGCAAAAGGAAAACGCTTTGACTTTCAAACGGAAAATTTTCAAAACGAAGAGGCCTCTTGGAGGTAAAAGATGGAAATCTGACAGCATGGCCTGAGTGGTTTTCGAATTGTGGTTCCCAGGACCCTTGATACTCTTGAAAAAGTATCAAAGGCCTCCAAGAGTTTCTGTTTATGTGGGTTGTAATTATAGATGTTTACCATATTAAAAATTGAGAAGGAAATTTAATATACAATTTTATTAAAAAAATAACAAGCCAATCAAATCCTAATGGTATCTTTTAATGAAAAATAATTGTATTTTCAAAAATACAATTTAATTTATTAAAAAACTGTTGTTTTTCATTTTTGCAAATCTCTCTCTGGTCTGTTAGTACAAGAGAGTTGGATTGCTGTATCTAACTCCACATTTTACGTGTCTCAATATCCCATGTCATGTAGCTTCTGGAAAACTCAAAAACTGACAGTGAAAGAAGCAAATAATTTCTTAATTTATATTACAAAAATAACTTTTCCTTTGCAAATCCCTTAAAAAGATCCTACTGACACTGCCAGTGTCTCTAGACCATACTTTGAGAATTGCTATTCTATGATTAGTCCAGGATAGACTAGAATTACTCTGCATTACAGAGAAGGAGAAATTTGAAGTTTCTGGAAGCAACATATCTTCAGAGAAGTGAGAAAAACAGAAAAATGTATCAAAGATTGGTGATGGTCAGGCTTTGAGGGTATATTAGAGATAGGGTGATGGGAATAGGTGTATGAGAGAGGGGACCAGTTGCAAAATATAGGAAATGGTTGACAAAGAATTACAGGCTGGAGTTTGACAGCACATGTTAGAATAATTCAAAATGATGACCAGTTCAAGAAGTAGAGTGGTTTTGATGGCCACTGGAGTTATGGATGATAAGGAACTGTCAGATTTGAACATGGAGTTGGTCTCCACATATTTACTGGATATATGTAGGACAGTGGCTAAATTTGGGCTAAAGCTGTGTGTCGTATGCTAATATTTATATTTAATGAGGGACATAAGAAAGTTGGAAGAGATAGTGATTAAGGTTAGTCAGTGGTATGTGACCAGATGCCAAATATTTCAAAGATGGAGTGTGTAAAGTATTATAATTTGGAAATAGCCAGGCAAAGCAGGAATAATGCTGGATCTCTTCATGAGGCCTGTGGGTTATGAGTTTTAGGAGAATAAGATATTTCCATCAGGGAAGGTGTAAGGAAAACACGATGATGATTTTGGTAAAGGCTAAGATAGGGGAAAAGTTTGAGGATATAATTTAGTTTTCATGAAATGAGAGCTTGAGAAGATGCACTTAAAATTTGTTAGAGCAGTGGAAGTTCTAGAATTTCCATTCAAGAGGGGCTTACAGGTAAAAAATTGGTTGCAAGTGGAGCCTTGAAGACTTACCTGGAAGCTGCATTTGCAGAATAAATACCTTGCTTCCTTAGATGGCTGAAAACAGAATCCTCTGTAATCCATCCCTTGGCTTCTCTGCTCATTTGAATGGAGGTAGGAGATGGGGAGGCCAGAGGAGTTTGGGATGAAGGAGAAGATGATCTCTAGGGCTAATATTTCAGCTGATGGTGACAGAGGATCAGTTGAAATGAACTGGTATCCAGGTTTCAAGAGTCTTCTGTGACTGTTCAAAGAGAATCACAGCAGATAAATTCATGCTTTGGAGGGGACACTGCTGAGGTCATGATGAAGTAGAATCAGGTTTAGGGCTAGCAGTTCAAAGGCATGGACAACTGCTTCATTCCTAATCTTCTAAAACTCAATTCAAAAGTCAAGTTATAGAAACTTATTTTCCTAGCCCTCCCTCTCGTACAGGAATAACTGTTTTCTCCTTCACCCCGAGCATGCTTTTATCAGGACTATTGTGGCTGTCGGTGTTCAGTCGCTCAGTCATGTTCGATTCTTTGAGACCCCATGGACTGCAGCACACCAGGCTTCCCTGTCCTTCACCATCTCCCAGAGTCTGCTCAAAGTTATTTCCATTGAGTCAGTGATGCCATCCAACCATATTGTTCTCTGTCACTCCCTTCTCTTGCCTTCAATCTTTCCCAGTATCAGGGTCTTTTCCAATGAGTTGGCTCATCGCATCATATGGCCAAAGTATTGGAGCTTCAGCTTTAGCATCAGTCCTTCCAGTGAATAGTCAGGGTTGATTTCTTTTAGGATTGACTGGTTTGATTACCTTGCAGTCCAAGGGATTCTCAAGAATCTTCTCCAATACCATAGCTCAAAAGCATCAGTTCTTTGGTGCTTCCTTATGGTCTGATTTTCACATCTGTACATGACTACTGGAAAAACCATAGCTTTGACTACACTGACCTTTGTTGGCAAAATAATGTCTCTGTTTTTTAATATGTTGTCTGAGGAGGCCTTAACAAATCACTGTGGAAAGATGAGAAATAAAAAGCAAAGGAGAAAAGGAAAGATACAAGCATCTGAATGCAGAGTTCCAAAGAATAGCAAGGAGAGATAAGAAAGCCTTCCTCAGCGATCAATGCAAAGAAATGGAGGAAAACAACAGAAGGGGGAAGACTAGAGATCTCTTCAAGAAAATTAGAGATACCAAGGGAACATTTCATGCAAAGATGGGCTCGATAAAGGACAGAAATGGTATGGACCTAACAGAAGCAGAAGATATTAAGAAGAGGTGGCAAGAATACATGGAAGAACTGTTCAAAAAAGAGCTTCACGATCCAGATAATCATGATGGTATGATCACTTATCTAGAGCCAGACATCCTGGAATGTGAAGTCAAGTGGGCCTTAGAAAGCATCACTACATACAAAACTAGAGGAGGTGATGGAATTCCAGTGGAGCCATTTCAAATCCAGAAAGATGATGCTGTGGAAGTGCTACATCCAATATGGCAGCAAATTTGGAAAACTCAGCAGTGGCCACAGGACTGGAAAAGGTCCGTGTTCGTTCTAATCCCAAAGAAAGACAGTGCCAAAGAATGCTCAAACTACTGCACAATTGCACTCATCTCACATGCTAGTAAAGCAATGCTCAAAATTCTCCAAGCCAGGCTTCAGCAATACGTGAACCGTGAACTCCCTGATGTTCCAGCTGGTTTTAGAAAAGGCAGAGGAACCAGAGATCAAATTGCCAACATCTTCTGGATCATGGGGAAAGCAAGAGAGTTCCAGGAATACATCTATTTCTGCTTTATTGACTATGCCAAAGCCTTTGAGTGGGTGGATCACAATAAACTGTGGAAAATTCTGAAAGAAATGAGAATACCAGACCACTTGACCTGCCTCTTGAGAAACCTATATGCAGGTCAGGAAGCAACAGTTAGAACTGAACATGGAACAACAGACTGGTTCCAAATAGGAAAAGGAGTACGTCAAGGCTGTATATTGTCACCCTGCTTATTCAACTTCTATGCAGAGTACATCATGAGAAACGCTGGACTGGAAGAAGCACAAACTGGAATCAAGATTACCGCGAGAAATATCAACAACCTCAGATATGCAGATGACACCACCCTTATGGCAGGAAGTGAAGAGAAACTAAAAAGCCTCTTGATGAAAGTGAAAGAGGAGAGTGAAAAAGTTGGCTTAAAGCTCAACATTCAGAAAATGAATATCATGGCATCTGGTCTATCACTTCATGGGAAATAGATGGGGAAACAATGGAAACAGTGTCAGACTTTATTTTTGGGGGCTCCAAAATCACTGCAGATGGTGACTGCAGCCATGAAATTAAAAGACCCTTACTCCTTGGAAGGAAAGTTATGACCAACCTAGATAGCATATTCAAAATTACTTTGCCAACAAAGGTCCGTCTAGTCAAGGCTATGGTTTTTCCAGTGGTCATGTATGGATGTGACAGTTGGACTTTGAAGAAAGCTGAGCACGGAAGAATTGATGCTTTTGAACTGTGGTGTTGGAGAAGACTCTCGAGAGTCCCTTGGACTGCAAGGAGATCCAACGAGTCCATTCTAAAGTAGATCAGTCCTGGGTGTTTATTGGAAGGACTGTTGCTGAAGCTGAAACTCCAGTACTTTGGCCACCTCATGCGAAGAGTTGACTCATTGGAAAAGACTCTGATGCTGGGAGGAGTTGTGGGCAGGAGAACGGGACGACAGAGGATGAGATGGCTGGATGGCATCACCAACTCGATGGACATGAGTTTGAGTGAACTCCGGGAGTTGGTGATGGACAGGGAGGCCTGGCGTGCTGCGATTCATGGGGTCTCAAAGAGTTGGACACGACTGAGCGACTGAACTGAACTGAACTGAACTGAACTGAATGAGTTGTCATAGCTTTTCTTCCAAGGAGCAAGTATCTTTTAATTTCATTAAAAGAATGAAATTAAAAGTGACTGACGGCTGCAGTCACCATCCACAGTGATCTTGGAGCCCAAGAAAATCAAGTCTGAAACCATTTCCATTATTTCCCCATCTATTTGCCATGATGTGATGGGACCATACGCTGCAATCTTAGTTTTTACAACACCTTTTAGTTTATATCTCTATCTCCTGTCCTCAACTCTAGGTTATTTTGAAATCAAAGGTACTATTTTATGTGATGTTTTGCCTATGATGCTGAGTGTCTGATTTTTATTATAAGCATGAAAGTGATTGCTGGCACACAGTACCTGGTAAAGCTGAGTTAAACTCAGTAATACCTTCATTTGATAAAAATGTTTTGAGAACCTACTATGTGCTAGTAGCTAGAGAGGTGATCATGATGCAAATTGGTTTGTACCCTCGTAGTGCTTACGCTGAGAAAGATACTGACTTTCTTGATCTCATTCAAGTATGAAAGTCATGAAAATATACGAATGATAATGCCATACAGAGTTCAACTTTCATTCCAGTCCCCCTAGGATCCCAAGGGCAGGAGATTTTCTGATATCAGTTCAATAGGTCTCTTTCAAGCAGCAGTATTTATTGCTTTGCCTCTCAGCCTCAGACTGTGCATCTGCCCTGATTTTGTTATGCTTGTTGTGTCTGAATCTTTTGCAGCCCCATGGACTGTAGCCCACCAGGCTCCTCTGTCCATGGGATTTCCCAGGCAAGAGTACTGGCTTGGGTTGCCATTTCCTTCTCCAGGGGAATCGCCCTTCCTATCAGGGATAGAACCTGGGTCTCCCGCCCTGGCAGGTGGATTCTTTAGCACTGAGCCACAAGAGAAGCCCGTTTGCCATGACACGCCTCAGCAAAACCGTGACAATGGGCACACGGCTCTGTCTCTATCAGAACAAGGCTCATCGTCATGGACAGCAGGCTTTGCTTGGTTTGAAGTGTGGTTTTAAAACTAGAATGGGCTCTCTGGAGAAAGAACAGACTGGGTTAGCCAACAGGCTTCTGGTGAGTTGGTCAAAGAGAAAGGAACCGTGAGCACTCAAGATGAGTATGGCAGAAAACAGCCTGGTGTGTGTCAGATGATAAGTCAACAGAGCTATTTAAACAGCGCGGCTGAGGTAGTTCGTTTGGTGGAAGAAAATGAGGCTCGTGTTTCACGGAAACTGAGAGAGCAGTTATCTGCCTTGCTCCATTGATGCTTTCTCCCTCCCCACTTTCCTTTCCTTTCTCTCCTTCCACTCAACAGGTGAAGGTCTTCCCTATTTCTTCTCCATTCTCATAGAGAGAAATGCCTCTAAGTCTGACAAACTCAACCATCTACCGGTGCCGGACCAGCAGGGCCTGTCCAGCTCCCGTCATCGGGCAGGAAAGGGGGACAGAGGCAAGTGTGCCTCCTCAGTCCCTTCAGAAACAGTTCATTCCACGAGACTCTAAAGGGGTGAGCTTTATGCGCTATTGTTGGTGCCTTTCATCACTATTCTATTGTCAACCATGTAAGCAGCTGGTAACTGCTCACTTAAAAAAGTGATCCCTCCCCACTCCCACCCTCATTTTGTCCCATAACAGCCTGACAAACAAATAGCACCTGCCACTGCTCACAGAGAAAAATACAAGAAAATGGAAAACTAAAGGGGCGAAGCTTGAGAATCTCACTAATGCCCGATGACTGATCTTGTTAGTGCACATAGTGCATGCTCGGATTTTTCCAGAACCTTAGATCTCTCTGCTGAACAACCACAAATGCGTGCGTGCATGCACACACACACACACACACACACACACACACACACACACACACACACACAAAGGCACTTCGCAGCAGGCTGTGTAGCTGCCCCCACCCTCTGCCTTGGGCTTGATTGTCAGTCTCATACACAAACCCAGACAATGCTCTCAATAGGCGTCTTTTGGGGAGACAATTGCCAAAAGCATGATAACGGGATTTGTCACCCTGATGTGGCTGCTGTTTCAGCAAGCATTTCAATAATGAAAGAAAGTTTTACTAATTGTAAATGGGGATGAATTTCAGCTGTCTCCTCTTAAAATAAAAAAATTCTTTTGGAAGAAAGCCAATTAAGATCATCTGTCTAAGGCATCTCTTCACCCCCACTGCAACAATATGTCAGTTATAATAGATGTCTAATAAACTCAGATTTCTCAGGACAGGGTGCTGAGCATGCCGAAAGAAGGGAGCAGAAAGGTTTGGAGGGGACTGATGAAACTTCTCTCGGGAAAGCTTAGTCCTTCGGGTAGTAGAGCTGGGGGCCATTTACAATACGTCAGTGCACCAAGACAGATTGGATTTCAGAACAATGATCAGCCCTACCGGTGGCCTGGTGCACCAATTGTCCTCTTTCCAGGAAACTGGAGTAGCTTATTGTCAAAATCTGTGGCCTGGCTCCTGGATGCCTGAGGTCTTACATCGGAAGGGAAGCGTTTGGAGACTTCAGGGGAATGCACAAGTGCTTTCAGAAACTGGAACACTGGCAGTCATGTTGGCAAATTCCCTTTCATGAGGAAATCGTTATGTAAATCCTATTCCCCTGCAACTGTGAGACTTTCATCTCTCACTGTCTCAGCTGCTGCTCTAAGTTGCTCAGCTAGCTGACATCACTTGCTGAAAGACAAGCCAGTAGCTTGGTTAGTCCATTTAGGGCACTGTGTTCTGTCTTTTGGAATTAGACCCAAAGGTGCTGTTTGCCCTATGGTGTCCAACCCACCATCGAGACTAACTCACTTTCATTAAAGTCCCCAGTCCTGCCATGATGCTCACATTAACCTCACCATTGCCTTTGCCAGCATCAACATCACCTCCACTATCACAGCTCATACTAATAGCAGGAAATTTGTTACCATTTCTGCTGTTGTCTGTAGGGAACAAGGTATAAGGAAGGTTGAGGAGTGGTTGCAAACAAGACTCTCAACCAGGGCTGAACATTCTTGCAAACGAGATGTTCAGCTAAAAATCCTCTGTTTGTTCCCGTGGGAAAAGAACATTTCTTGCACACAAGGATGTTTCTCTGATTCCTCAAAAGGAACAGACCCAGGGACAAAACGGATTCTAAGTTGATAAGGAAGTTCCCCAAAACAAAGTCTTAGCTGCAGTAAATAAGTTAAGGTAAAGGTTATCTCGCCCTGCACCTGTGCACTGTATAGTCGCTAAATTATGGTGTTTGGCAACTTGCCCTGTAGATTGTTGTGCAAAAGGATATAAAATAAAGCAGCTGTAAGAAGCAAGTGTTAAAATACAAAGATTCAAACCACTCTGCAGTGTTGGTGTTTCATTCCGTCGCCAGCAGTTGTCTGCAGTAGCATCATTGCCATCTTCATTATCTTTGCCATCAGAACCATTAACATTTCTGTAATAAGCTGCATAATAGCCACACACCCCCCCCCCCCCCCACCCAGAGATACCTAGATTCTGAGCCCTGGAGTCTGTAAATATTACCTTATCTGGCAAAAGGTATGTTGAAGACATGATTACATTAAGAATCTAGAGGTGGGGAGATTATCTTGGACTATCCAGGGCTTCCAATGTACTCCTAAGGAATACAGAGTTATATTTCCCAAAATGGCATTTTGACACTGTTCTCTTCCAGGGAGGAAGTCAAGATAAGCAGTTTAGATACCTGTGCAGAAGTGGTAGATAGCGTCTCTTCTCTTTTAAATCCCAGATTTTTCCATGAGGAAAGTATGGGATTGATCGCAAGTTGCTCTCTAAATAGGCAAACTGAAAATCGATGTTGGGCTATTCATTTTCTTACCTCAACAGTTCAAATCTCAAACAGGAGGAAAAGTATCTTCTCCAATTTCCTCTGACCTAAGGTCCCAGTCACCTGTGGCACGTACAGATGATTTTGAGAACATTTAGTTGTGGGTAAGTTACTTACCTGTAACATGTAGAAAGGAGTACCACCGGGCTGCCTGCTGTCACCCTGTTTATTTAACCTATATACTGAGCACATCATGAGAAATGCCGGGCTGGATGAGACAAGCTGGAATCAAGATAGGCGGGAGGAACACCAACAACCTTCGATATGTAGGTGGTGCCACTCTAATGGCAGAAAGCAAAGAGAAACTAAAGAGCCTCTTGATGAGGGTGATGGAGGAGCTTGAAAGAGCGGGCTTAAGACTAAATATTAAAAAAAAAAAAAAAAAACAACAAAAAACCCTCAGATCACGGCATCTGGCCCCATTACTTCTTGGCAAATAGAGGGGGAGAAGGTGGAAGTACTGACATATCTCATCTTCTTGGGCTCTAAAGTCACTGCGGATGGTGACTGCAGCCATGAAATCAGAAGACGAGTGCTTCTTGGCAGGAAAACTGTGACAAACCTAGACAGTGTGTTGAAAAGCAGAGATATTACTCTGGCAACAAAGGTCCATATAGTCAAGGGTATGGTCTTCCCAGTGCATGTACGGTTGTGAGAGCTGGACAGTAAAGAAGGCAGATCTCTGAAGAATAGATGTCTTCAAACTGTGGTGCTGGAAAAGACTTCTGAAAGTTCCTTGGACAGCAAGGAGATCAAACCAGTCAATCTTAAGGGAAATCAACCCTGAATACTCATTGGAAGGACTGATGCTGGAGCTGAAACTCCGGTATTTTGGTCATCTGATGAGAACAGCTGACTCATTGGAAAATTCCCTGATGCTGGGAAAGATTGAAGGCAGAAGGAGAAAAGGGCATCAGTGGATGAGATAGCTGGATGGCATCACCGATGCAATGGACCTGAACTTGGGCAAACTTCTGGAGGTGGTGAAGGACAGGGAGGCCTGGCGTGCTGCAGTCCATGGGCTCGCAGAGAGTTGGACACAACTGGACAACTGAACAACAAGTTACATGTATTAAAAATCAGTAGATATAGGAATGACTTTTTTTTAATTTAAATAAAGCCATTGATGAAATTATCTGATGTTTCATACTCCCACAAGTAGAAAAAGCGGTTAGAATAGGAAGGAAATGATCAATTTTGTTTTTTCACCATTGGCAGGATTTACTAATGGTCTGTTTGCACATGGCTGGGTCCTGGGCAGGGTGTTCTTGCTTTCTTGGAGGTACAATGAGCCTGAATAATTTAGATTAGGTGGCTACACTAATTGAATTTACCACATAATTAGCTCATGGTTTTCACTTCACTTTGCCATGCAAGACTGTTTTAAAAAAGGAAAATTCACTTGAATTTAACTGTTTTCTAAATACTTCAAAGCTGGGTTAATCAATTTGTGTAGTCAGGAAAAGAATATATCTCCCTTGAGTTATATTTTTGAAGCCATTTTTTTCCTTTACAAAAATAACGTAATTATATTACTAACACTTTGACAAAATACACAGAATTTTATCCCTTGGACATCACCATTTGTAACAATTTGCCATTTTTTCATTCATTATTTTTTCCTATGCCAATAACTGTCACATAATTAAAACTGGAATGTAGGCACCATTTAAAATACTTTAAATAAAATATTTAAAAATGTTTGCAATATTTTTCACTGAAAGTTATAGATAATCATCATAGTGTATGAAATATTTACCTAATATGTAAATTAGAAAAATCAAAATTATTTTAAAATGTAACAAAATGTTTTTTTTTTCAGATAATATTCTGAGAATCAATCTTACAAACTTGAAGACACACCAAACTTAACTTATTTGTCTCTTCCTGTGGTATAATAAACTTCTTTATTACCTTTAAGACATAAATAACCATCACCAATTGTTATATGTAATAGAGTCTTGTCTGGGTGAATTGGAGCCCTCGAACTGTCAGTAAATCTAATAACCTGTCAGTAGCAGTCATGTTTAGTACACATCAGTACAAGCTGAGAAATAAAATTCTTAAAGCTAAACTTATGAACATTTCTACCAGCTCTTAGATGATGATTAAGTTTTATGCTACTCAAACAAACTACAAATGAAGCTTGCTACTGCTAAGTCGCTTCAGTCGTGTCCGACTCTGTGCAACCCCATAGATGGCAGCCCACCAGGCTCCCCCGTCCCTGGGATTCTCCAGGCAAGAACACTGGAGTGGGTTGCCATTTCCTTCT
Organism: Budorcas taxicolor; assembly: GCF_023091745.1. Lineage (NCBI taxonomy): Eukaryota > Metazoa > Chordata > Mammalia > Artiodactyla > Bovidae > Budorcas > Budorcas taxicolor. The sequence continues at coordinate 84,065,389 of NC_068923.1, forward strand.
CCAATGCATGAAAGTGAAAAGTGAAAGTGAAGTCGCTCAGTCGTGTACGACCCTCAGCGACCCCATTGACTGCAGCTCACCAGGCTCCTCTGTCCATGGGACTTTCCAGGCAAGAGTACTGGAGTGGGCGCCATCGCCTTCTCAGACAAATGAAGCCTAGACTTCTGTAAAGTGGCTTTGACACTTTGTGCATTGTAGCGAATTAACATTATTAAGGATTAAAATATTATTTGTGTGCACATAAATGAATACTTACTCTTGTCCTCTAAAATAACCCACTTAATATAAATGATCAAAATTATTTCCATTTCTAGGCTTGCACATATAGTTTTAAAATGTCTCCAGTTAAAGTGGATACAGAATTCACTGTTTAGGTTTTCTTCCTTCTGTTTCAGTTTCTCCAACAATAAAATGGTAATATCTACTACTCCTTGGAAGGAAAGCTATGACCAACCTAGACAGCATATTAAAAAGCAGAGACATTACTTTGCTAACAAAGGTCCATCTAGTCAAGGCTATTGTTTTCCCAGTAGTCATGTATGGATGTGAGAGTTGGACGATAAAGAAAGCTGCGTGCTGAAGAATTGAAGCTTTTGAACTGTGGTGTTGGAGAAGACTCTTGAGAGTCCCTTGGACTGCAAGGAGGTCCAACCAGTCCATCCTGAAGGAAATCAATCCTGGGTGTTCATTGGAAAGACTGATGTTGAAGATGAAACTCCAATACTTTGGCCACCTGATGTGAAGAACTGACTCATTTGAAAAGACCCTGATGCTGGGAAAGACTGAAGGCAGGAGAAGAAGGGGATGACAGAGGATGAGATGGTTGGATGGGATCACTGACTCAATGGACATGAGTTTGAGTAAACTCTGGGAGGCCTGACGTGCTGCAGCTCATGGGGTTGCAAAGAGTCGGACGTGACTGAGCGACTGAACTGAACTGAACTACTTGTATACATTTTTTATTTGAAAAGAATTATCTACAAAGCACTTGGAGCTATATGATTTCCTTAGGAAGCAAAATAAATGGAAAAAGTAAAATTTTATGAATGTAAATTAGCAAACATAATGCAGAGATTAAAATACAAAATACAAAAATTTAAAACTACAGAGATGGAACTCCCTGGTGGTTAGGACTCTGTGCTTCCACTTCAGAGGACAGAAGAGGCATGGGTTTGATCTCTGACTGGGGAACTAAGACCCTCCATGCTGTGCAGTGAAACAAAAAAACAAAACCCACCATTACCACCACCAACAAAAATCCACCAAATACTCATCTCTGCAGCATCGCAGAGGCAGAGTAGAACGATGAACACAGAGAAGTTTGGAATCAGTTATTTGGGTTTGTGAGCATGGCTGTTAAAGTCATTTCATCATATCCGACTCTGTGATCCTATGGACCTTAGCCTGCCAGGCTCCTCTGTCCATGGGATTCTCCAGGCAAGAATACTGGAATGGTTGCCATGCCCTCCTCCAGAGAATCTTCCCAGCCCAGGGATCAAACCCATGTTTCTTACGTCTCCTGCATTGTCAGGTGGGTTCTTTACCACTAGTGCCATTTGGGAAGCCCTATTTGGGTTTACCTGGATTTAAATCCTTGTTCTTTTCTCACTTTGCGGTTATTTGTAGTAAGTCACTTAACCACTTGAACTTGATTTTCATGTAACCATATTATTGTTACATAGTGGCCTCCTCAAAAGTATATTCTTTGCAACAGGCATTGCTCTAGAGCTGTGCTGTCCAATATGGCAGATACTAGCCCTGTGACTATTTAAATTTCTTAAAATTAAATACAATAAAAAACTCTTTCTCTCAGTTGCACTGGCCACATTTCAAGGACTCACTATGTAATCAGTGGCTACCATATTGGACAATAAAGACAGAGGAAACATTTCCAACATCACAAAACGTTCTATTGGAAAACACTGATCAGAGCATAACTATTGCATGGGGAAACAAGCTGTGTATTAAGAGATTTTTGAAATAGTGATTAAATAAATTAATGAATTAAATAAGTAAATTAAAACATATTTCTAAACAGGTGTAACATCCAAAATGGTGACATTCTGACAGAAACTGATAAAAATCCTTCCATCTCCTTTTTCTCTTGCAAATATGACCCAAGTTTTGCTATACTTTGGATTGCCTAATTTACAAATTATTTGTAATGTGACTACATTATATATTTAAGAAAGAAGATGTCTTTGAAAAAGATCCTTTGATCTAAGGTGAGTGCAGCTCCTGGTCTAAGAATGTATGTGATAACCAATTCTGAAATGCCAAGAGAAATCTTGTACATTTCCAGAAGAATTTCAATTTCTGATGAAAGAGATGTGCCTGACGACAGGACTTAATCTAAATGGTAGCAATTTTAAATTGCTCATTAATAGTACATAGAAAGAGTATTGAAGGCCCTAGGTGTCCAATGTGATGGTTCCACTCTGGCTATCCAGAACACCAGCATCTTTCATTCTGTGGGCTAGCAGAGAACTAGCCAGCTGACTTCCCTGGTGGCTCAGATGGAAAAGCAGCTGCCTGCAATGTGGGAGACCTGGGTTCAGTCCATGGGTTGGGAAGATCTCCTGGAGAAGGGAATGGCAACCCACTCCAGTATTCCTGCCTGGGAAATCCCATGGACAGAGAAGCCTGGTGGGCTACTGTCCACAGGGTCGCAAAGAGTCGGGCAAGACGGAGCGACCTCACTTTCACCCAGCTTATGGTTTTCCACTGGCTGCTGTTTCTCCAACAATTGTTTACTGCCTATGCCTGGCTTCCTGGAGTCTTACCATGTCTAGGTGGAAGGTGGATATTTAGCTAAAGACTCGAATGGAACCATGTACAGATCTCTGGAACTTTTTCCTTGTGAAATCCCTTCCTCTTTGTTTCTCTGTCCCTTAAGTTTTAGCTGTCTTAGCTTCCAGAGACTCAGATGTCTGAGCCCTCATCTCAGCGAAACTTCTGCACTTGGTGAGATGTTTGGGCTTCTCCTTTTTACACACAAAGGCTCAGAGAGTGCCTCCACACAGGGATGTGTATGTATGTGTGTGTGTGTGTGTGTGTGAGTATACACGTGCTCAGCTGTGTCCAACTCTTTGCGACCCCATCGACTGTAGCCACCAGGCTCCTCTGTCCATGAGACTCTCCAAGCAAGAATACTGGAGTGGGTCGCCATGCCCTCCTCCAGGGGATCTTCCCGACCCAGGGACTGAACCCCCGTCTCTCTGTCTCCGGCACTAGCAGGCAGTCTCTTTACCACTAGCCCACCTAGGAAGCCCTGGAAGCCCGTAGTCTCACCTTATTTGTTTCCTTTCTTTCAGGGATTACAGTCCTGCATTGCCTGTGATCTAACGTTTCTGAAAATTGTTGTTTCATGTATTTTATTTAGTTTTCTTATTTGTGCTAAAAAAAACTGGCTTGGTACTGAGTGGAAGCAGAATCATCCATTGACTTTCCCATTGTACATCATGTCAGCCAAGGGGTGTGTATTCTGTGAGTTTCCCACATTCTTGGTGCTTCTAAAATGGGTTATGTTATTGCTTATAACAGAACTGTTTATTAACAACCATATTAATTGCTTAATGATGAAGTGGTGTTTTCAGTATCTTGCATTCTAATTTGGTAATTTTTATGTCTTTATAGGTGTTTTACTATTTTTAGTGAATATGGAAAGCTGGTTTGGGGATTTGGGCCACAGTAAAATGCATTGTAATTTTTCCTATTTAAAATAATGAGAAATAGGCTCTTTCTTATTCATGAACAAGCTCTAAATTTCAGAAATTTTAACTGAGAGATGACTATATAAATATAAGACACCAACTGTTCTTGATACACTTTGTCCTTTTCACAACTATATCCTAAGGACCTAGAATTGTTCCTGGCATACAATGGAGGACTATGAAATATTTGCTGATTAAATGAACTTGAAGTGTTCAAGATGGAACTTTCTATGATGATAAGAAGAATTAGTATTATAAACATTATAATAAACTTACATAAGTATCATAACCATACCTTGGATTATTAGTTTCTGTTTTTTTTTTTTCCTTTATTTTAATTTACAATACTGTAATGGTTTTGCCATACATTGACATGAATCCACCACGGGTGTACATGCGTTCCCAAACATGAACCCCCCACCCACCTCCCTCCCCATAACGTCTCTCTGGGTCATCACCGTGCACCAGCCCCAAGCATGCTGTATCCTGCATCAGACATAGACTGGCGATTCGATTCTTACATGATAGTATACATGTTACAATGCCATTCTCCCAAATCATCCCACCCTCTCCCTCTCCCTCTGAGTCCAAAAGTCCGTTATACACAGCTGTGTCTTTTTTGCTGTCTTGCATACAGGGTCGTCATTGCCATCTTTCTAAATTCCATATATATGTGTTAGTATACTGTATTGGTGTTTTTCTTTCTGGCTTACTTCACTCTGTATAATCAGCTCCAGTTTCATCCATCTCATCAGAACTGATTCAAATGTATTCTTTTTAACAGCTGAGTAATACTCCATTGTGTATATGTACCACAGCTTTCTTATCCATTCATCTGCTGATGGACATCTAGGTTGTTTCCATGACCTGGCTATTATAAACAGTGCTGCGATGAACATTGGGGTACATGTGTCTCTTTCAATTCTGGTTTCCTCAGTGTGTATGCCCAGCAGTGGGATTGCTGGGTCATAAGGTAGTTCTATTTGCAATTTTTTAAGGAATCTCCACACTGTTCTCCAAAGTGGCTGTACTAGTTTGCATTCCCACCAACAGTGTAGGAGGGTTCCCTTTTCTCCACACCCTCTCCAGCATTTATTGCTTGCAGATTTTTGGATCGCAGCCATTCTGACTGGTGTGAAGTGGTACCTCATTGTGGTTTTGATTTGCATTTCTCTAATAATGAGTGATGTTGAGCATCTTTTCATGTGTTTGTTAGCCATCCGTATGTCTTCTTTGGAGAAATGTCTATTTAGTTCTTTGGCCCATTTTTTGACTGGGTCGTTTATTTTTCTGGAATTGAGCTGCATAAGTTGCTTGTATATTTTTGAGATTAGTTGTTTGTCAGTTGCTTCATTTTAGTTTCTGTTTTAATTGAATGAATCACATTGAACCATTCTGTGTGCTAGGCTGAATCAACTAACTTAAGGGAGCCATGCTTCTTCTCATGAGGTATTAGGTACTGAGAATTGATAATCCAGTCAATATGCACATTTAGCAAGATTTAACAAAGTATCAATCAAGTGAGGTGGGGCTATTGGTTTTATTATTTGACTAAACATTTTTAGGGTATGTCTGGTCTACAGTCAATTATATCAACATCTACCCTCTCAAAATGTGGAGGTACGCTAAACTAATGCCAGTTTAGAGATAAGAACTCATTCTTTCAAAACCCATGAACTTTTGGCCCTGTCCATCCCATCCTAACATGTGTGTGGCTGAAGATAAGAGTACAAATAGAGACTCACACATCATACATCCAAATGTAAGTTCCAAATCAGTTACTTAACGTTTTAATAAAATATTTATCCTATAACTTTGATAAATATGTTTTCACAATGCCTGGAAAACCAGGCTTGAATTTAGAATTCTTAGACTCCTCAATTGATGCTTTTGAACTGTGGTGTTGGAGAAGACTCTTGAGAGTCCCTTGGACTGCAAGGAGATCCAACCAGTCCATTCTAAAGGAGATCAGTCCTGGGATTTCTTTGGAAGGACTGATGCTAAAACTGAAACTCCAATACTTTGGCCACCTCATGCGAAGAGTTGACGCATTGGAAAAGACTGTGATGCTGGGAGGGATTGGGGGCAGGAGGAGAAGGGGACGACAGAGGATGAGATGGCTGGATGGCATCACCGACTCGATGGACATGAGTTTGAGTGAACTCCGGGAGTTGGTGATGGACAGGGAGGCCTGGCGTGCTGCAATTCATGGGGTCACAAAGAGTTGGACGCGACTGAGCGACTGAACTGAACTGAACTGAGATGCCTCAGTGTTCACGTTTCAAAGTAGTGGGTCTATTTAGCCTCATCCTACAGCCTGCCTGCCCCTTTTCTCCCAACTTTGGCCCTCCTGCCCTGCAAGGATTTTTGCATACATACTTGTAAACAACCAGCCTACCTATCCAAGCTTTGTTCACACCCTTTGTTGTCTCTTGGCCACTCTTAGTCGTAGGGGCATTTACACCGATGGTGAATTCAGAGTTCAGAAGCACTGACCCAAGTACAACCACCCAGGCCATGGAAGAGTGGCCAAGAAATCATTCGGGCGGGCGATTGCAGGGGTGGGAACACAGCTTCCATGAGATACCTCCCCTGGATCCAGTAAACTCCCCTCTCATGGCACTGGGGAACCAGCGCAGGTTCTTCAAACTCCTAGGCCCAGAGCAGGGTCTTTCTTAACTGGATCGACCCAATGCATGGGATTATAAATATACAGGAATGTCAAATTTGGGACATTAAACTACTCATGCCGTGGATTTTGATGGTGGACAATTCTAAACTGTTTAACCAACATCCATATTCCTATTCCTTCTTATGACTAGAGCCCTGATTTTGTTTAGGGCAGCAATACTTTTAGCTTAGAAGCTGTATCTCCAAGATAAACTTGCAATCAGGGACGACCATGCAATATGGTTCTAACCAATGAAATGGAGCAAAGGTTTTCTGGGGATTTCTGTGAAAATTTTGCTTTCTTAACAAAGTCTCCCCTGCTCTTCTTGGGGCTCTCTTCTTATAATCTGGAACACATGTGTGAACTTGGAGTGGTGTGGAATGGCATCTTTATAAGATGGACTCAGAGATGAAAGTCATATGGTAAAGATGACATAGCAGAAACGTAAAAGAATCCTGGAACATTGATGATATTAAGGAATTGCATCACCAGCCTTCTCATGTTAAAATAAATTCCTATTTGACTAAGACATTATAGGCATGCATCCAAAAGTAATTCCTAATAAATGCAATCATCTGATTTACATAATCATTATTCCTCAGAAAAAGGTGCATGTTTGTATGTTGCTTGTTAACATATACTAATAATAGAAGATGATCAAGTTTATGTATTAAATTTATGAATTATCTTTTTGTCTGTCTACTGAACTCCTTGAATATAGGGACTGGATTTTATTTATCATTATCCCCAGCTTTTTCCACATAATCTGAAGCATAATCACATTAATAGCATAAAGACAGAGGGCTTCCCTCTTAGCTCAGTTGATAAAGAATCTGCCTGCAATACAGGAGACCCTGGGAAGATCTGCTGGAGAGGAGATAGGCTACCCACTCTAGTATTCTTGGGCTTCTCCTGTGGCTCAGCTGGTAAAGAATCTGCCTGCAATGCAGGAGATATGGGTGTGATCCCTGAGCTGGGGAGATCCCCTGAAGAAGGGAAAGGCTATCCACTCCAGTGGCCTGGAGAATTCCATGGACTGCATAGTCCATGGGGTCACAAAGAGTCAGACACAACTGAGTGACTTTCATAGAGATGTGCTAAACATTTAGATAAAAGTTTAATTTGTATATACTGAGCTCTTTCTATTTTTTCATAAATGGTTTATAATCTAGGTAGACAGTAAAGCAACAGCATCTTGAAATAAAATGTAAATGGAGGTATTCTTTTTAATTTCTGAATTGTTTGTTCATATTAGTTCTCCAATTTTTTTTTCAAAAAAGGAAGGAAAAAACTAGAGAAAAAAGACACACAAAAAAAGAGACCTAAGATCTATTCTGAGAAATTTGAATTGTACTGGTGGAAAAAGCAATGGGTGAAGGACTTCCCTGGTGGTCAAGTGGTTAGGAATCCACCTGCCGATGCAGGTGACACAGGTTGATCCCCGGTCTGGGAAGATTCCATATGCCGTGGGGCAGCTGAACCTGTGCGCCACGGCTACTGAGCCTGAGTTCCAGTGTCCCTGAGCTCCGACTACTGAGCCTGCGTGATGCCAGTCCTGAAACCCACATGCCTAGAGCACCAGCTCCACAGTCAGGGAAGCCACAGCTATGAGAAGCTTGTGCACCATAAGGAGAGGATAGCTCCGGCCCCTCACCACACAGCAGTGGAGACCCAGCACAGCCGAAATACATACACACATAAATAGAAAACCAGGAAACATGCCTATCAGAGTCAATGACATTATTTTTAAAAAGACAATGGATGAATATTTTCCTTTCTTGGTGAGTCACTAACAGTTTTAAAGAAAACTTTAGACTAAATTTGTAAATATTTAAATCATTTATTCTCAAAAATGAAAAAATATTTTCAATTATGCTGCTGCTGCTGCTAAGTCACTTCAGTTGTGTCTGACTCTGTGTGATCCCATAGATGGCAGCCCGCCAGGCTCCCCCGTCCCTGGGATTCTCCAGGCAAGAACACTGGAGTGGGTTGCCATTTCCTTCTCCAATGCATCAAAGTGAAAAGTGAAAAGTGAAAATGAAGTCGCTCAGTCGTGTGCAACCCTCAGCAACCCTATGGACTGCAGTCTTCCAGGCTCCTCTGTCCATGGGATTTTCCAAGCAAGAGTACTGGAGTGGGGTGCCATATAATTTTGTTGAATATCTTAGCTACTGTCTTTTGGTGATAACAGAGGCACTCAATATTTAGGATTATGGATCTGATGCATTGGCGTAAAATGAGCCTCTTGGAAACAATTTCCTATGGAAAAATATATAGAATTTTAGTGAAAGATCAGCATACACAATCACAGAATTTAGAATCTGATATATATAGGAGATTTATCACAAAATACTTCTTTTTCTTTTTTTTTTTACCTAATTTATCATGTCCTTCATCTTTTGAGAAGGGAAAGGTTCTATTCTCTGATTTTGCTTCAGTGTCTTAGTATGTGTACACATGCAGAAAATAAAAAGACAGATTCATATTTTTATTTAAGGTTTCCTCTGCCTACTCTAAGATCCAAATAACTGTTTGAAAAAAATAAGTATCATTTCCCCCTAGTTTTGGAAGTAAAAATATTAGATTAGCAAAGAAACTGGGTTTGAAGTTGGGCAGACTTAACATTTAGACTTTTTTTTTAAGGAAAAGTACTTGAATATGAAATCATTGGTTCTTTGTAGATGGAATTTTTCATCTTACTTTTTTTTGAATGGAGCACAATTGGTTCACTAATTTTAGTTTCTTTCTGAAATGCACTCTATGAACACATGCCACAAATTTCACCATATTCAGCACTGCACGATGAAGACGATATTCGCTTGTAATAGTGTTCTGCTTCTATTGACAACCACAAGCTTCTTCTCACCCTTTCCTCTTCCAAATTAAAGGTATAAGAAATACTGTGAATATAATTTATTACTTACTTCTCCAGAGGATCTAAATAGAAAGTATTATCTCCTTCAAATCTTTTGTGCTATCACTACTGAAAATTTTCAGGGAAATCTGAACTAGTGTTCTTACTGTTGGCCTCAAAGCTATGGTACTACAATTTTTGTGCTGGGGAAAACAAAAACAAAAAAAAGACCTGGAAAGGAAGGATACACATTTAAGGTTTCTTAAAAAAAAAAAAAAAGCTTGCACTATGTTCTGACTGACAAGTATTCAACATATTGAATCATCGAGGCACAGCTAGCTTAAAATAGAATAAATGAGGCAGCTTTCATATTTGTCATTACATTCCATAGACATGACATTAGCATGTTTGCAAAGAAGGAAAGCTAGAATAAAAATAAGCTATCTTTCTATATGCCTAAACATATTAGCACTTATAGTAAATTGTATTAAAAGTAACAATGGGTTTAATCTGGAGGTGAACATTATCGATATTCTTTGGTATGTTTATGTTAATTAACTGGGCATTAATTCTGCAAACTCAAGGAGATCAGCCCTGGGTGTTCTTTGGAGGGAATGATTCTGAAGCTGAAACTCCAGTACTTTGGCCACCTCATGCGAAGAGTTGACTCATTGGAAAAGACTCTGATGCTGGGAGGGATTGGGGACAGGAGGAGAAGGGGACGACCGAGGATGAGATGGCTGGATGGCATCACTGACTCGATGGATGTGAGTTTGAGTGAACTCTGGGAGTTGGTAATGGACAGGGAGGCCTGGCGTGCTGCGATTCATGGGGTCGCAAAGAGTCGGACACGACTGAGGGACTGAATTGAACTGAACTGAAGCTAGGAAAGAGAAAACTTAGCTCTGTTTCTTCCTATCAGGATTGATTGTTATATTTATTCATTTATTTGGCTATATCAGGTCTTAATTGTGGTGCGTGGGCTCTAGAGCATATGGGATCAGTAGTTAGGGCATGTGGGATCTTAGTTCCCCAACTAGGGATCAAACCTATGGCCCGTGCATTGGAATGCAGATTCTTAACCACTGGGCCACCAGGGAAGTCCCACTGAGAAATAATTTTTAATGCCTCGTTATGAAGTGGTTCCTACAAATACATGCAAAACCCTGATAACGTAAAATAATATTGGTATGTGCAATGTATAATAGGGTCTCAATTCTCCCTGGGGAAGCAAGACAACTGAGTCCTGGCTTAGTATGTTTCAGAGTTGAACTGGAGAGGACGCCAAACTAGAGTGGAAGCAGTGAAGATATAAGGTGCAAAGACGTCAGATGAGAAGACAGCAACTGACTTGTTGTTAAGAGGGTGGGAGAGAGAAACTCTTGACACAAGCAACTTGTTGAACAATCTTTCTGTTTACTGAGAGGCCACGATCTGAGAGAGTCAGGTTCAGTTCAGTCGCTCAGTTGTGTCCGACTCTTTGCGACCCCATGAATCACAGCATGCCAGGCCTCCCTGTCCATCACCAACTCCCGGTGTTCACTCAAACTCACGTCCATCGAGTCAGTGATGCCATCCAGCCATCTCATCTTCTGTCGTCCCCTTCTCCTCCTGCCTCCAATCCCTCGCATCATCAGGGTCTTTTCCAATGAGCCAACTCTTCTCATGAGGTGGCCAAAGTATTGGAGTTTCACCTTTAGCATCAGTCCTTCCAATGAACACCCAGGACTGCTCTCCTTCAGGATGGACTGGTTGGATCTCCTTGCAGTCCAAGGGACTCTCAAGAGTCTTCTCCAACACCACAGTTCAAAACCATCAATTCTTCAGCGCTCAGCTTTCTTCACAGTCCAACTCTCACATCCATACATGACCACTGGAAAAACCATAGCCTTGACTAGACAGACCTTTGTTGGCAAAGTAATATCTCTGCTTTTCAATATGCTATCTAGGTTGATCATAACTTTCCTTCCAAGGAGTAAGCGTCTTTTCATTTCATGGCTGCAGTCACCATCTGCAGTGATTTTGGAGCCCCCAAAAATAAAGTCTGACACTGTTTCCATTGTTTCCCCATCTATTTCCCATGAAGTGATGGGACTGGATGCCATGATCTTCGTTTTCTGAATGTTGAGCTTTAAGCCAACTTTTTCACTCTCCTCTTTCACTTTCATCAAGAGGCTTTTTAGCTCCTCTTCACTTCCTGCCATAAGGGTGGTATCATCTGCATATCTGAGGTTATTGATATTTCTCCTGGCAATCTTGATTCCAGCTTGTGCTTCTTCCAGCCCAGTGTTTCTCCCAGCCCAGTGTTTCTCATGATGTACTCTGCATATAAGTTAAATAAGCAGGGTGACAATATACAGCCTTGACATACTCCTTTTCCTATTTGGAACCAGTCTGTTGTTCCATGTCCAGTTCTAACTGTTGCTTCCTGACCTGCATATAGGTTTCTCAAGAGGCAGGTCAGGTGGTCTGGTATTCCCATCTCTTCTGGAATTTTCCACAGTTTCTTGTGATCCACACAGTGAAAGGCTTTGGCATAGTCAATAAAGCAGAAATAGATGTTTTCCTGGAGCTCTCTTGCTTTTTCAGTGATCCAGCAGATGTTGGCAATTTGATCTCTGGTTCCTCTGCCTTTTCTAAAACCAGCTTGAACATCTGGAAGTTCATGGTTCATGTACTGTTGAAGCCTGGCTTGGAGAATTTTGAGCATTATTTTACTAGCGTGTGAGATGAGTGCCATTGTGCGGTAGTTTGAGCATTCTTTGGCATTGCCTTTCTTTGGGATTGGAATGAAAACTGACCTTTTCCAGTCCTGTGGTCACTGCTGAGTTTTCCAAATTTGCTGGCATATTGAGTGCAGCACTTTCACAGCATCATCTTTCAGGATTTGAAATAGCTCAACTGGAATGCCATCACCTCCACTAGCTTTGTTCGTAGTGATGCTTTCTAAGGCCCACTTGACTTCACATTCCAGGATGTCTGGCTCTAGGAGATTATCTGGGTTGTGAAGTTCTTTTTTGTACAGTTCTTCTGTGTATTCTTGCCACCTCTTCTTAATATCTTCTGCTTCTGCTAGATCCATACCATTTCTGTCCTTTTGCATGAAATGTTCGTTTGATATCTCTAATTTTCTTGAAGAGATCTCTAGTCTTTCCCATTCTGTTGTTTCCCTCAATTTCTTTGCATTGATCGCTGAGGAAGGCTGTCTTATCTCTCCTTGCTATTCTTTGGAACTCTGCATTCAGATGCTTATCTTTCCTTTTCTCCTTTGCTTTTCACTTCTCTTCTTTTCACAGCTATTTGTAAGGCGTCCTCAGACAGCCATTTCGCTTTTGATCTGAGAGAGTAGATGACAAGATAATTTAGTTTTGTTGGATTTAATTGCCTGGGGCACATCTGAGAGGAGATTCCACTAGCAGATGGATCCACAGGGCTGGAGCTCCTAAAGAAAGATGGTACTGGAGCCAGAAGTCTTTAGCTGGGGATGCTCGCTGAAGCCTTCTAGTAGGAAGGCTCCCTTAGAGTGAGTGTGTAGAGAGAGAAGACTTGACGAGCAGAACAGCCAATGGCTTTGTTAGACTGAAGCATAGCCTGGGCAAAAGAGAGGAAGGATTGGAATCATGAGGTCCCTGAACATCAGGCTAAATAAATCGGATTTGATTTCCTGGATTCTGTAGAATGATAGTACAGTGTCTTTGTTAAAACTTGGTTTCAGAGAATTCATTTGGAGTAAAAAAATTAGGTGAAAGCCAGATGACCCAGGCTAGAAGCAACTGTCAGTGAAATATAGCAAAGATCCATGTGGAGATGATTCATATCATAAGACTTTGGAGAAGGTGTGGGGTCAGAGGCATTCCAGTGGCAGAGTCTACAGAACTGGGGAAAAGACTTATGTGCCCAAGAAGACATTAAGCACCATTTAGAAAACAGAATGCTGAGTTTGAAAAGAAGACTATAGGACGTATATCAAGTAAAGTTGCAAATTTAAACAAGTTGCATTGGAGGGGAGGGGAGTTCAGCCCACAGGCCTGGACACTTGACTCTAGCTCTGACCAGAGCCAGGGAGGCTGTCCAGGATGGACATGAAAAATTGGGAGTCATCTGAAGGGAGATGATAGCTGACTCTGTGAGAATATTTCCTGCTAGAGAAATTACCGTCCACACTCAGACCCAGGAATAATAGAAGATAAATTTAAAAGAGATGCCCTAGAAGCTCTTTGTGTTTCTATTGTCATTGGATACCCCTGGTCTATCCACAAAGTACCAAGAGGCTAAGTACCTTTTTTGGATTTGTTGGTAATAATGTTAAACCAAACACCAATCCTGAACTTTTGTATACTGTCCTTCGCTCATGAGTTTAAAATGATTATTGAAAGTCATATTTTCTTTAATTTTTTAGGTTAAAAAAAATTAAACTCAGATTTGGCAGTTCAAACAAATTTTCCAATCACACAGGCTAAGGCCAGTAAAAGGCTACCAGTTTCCCACCATGACTTCAGAAACACATGCACAATGTCTAATGTGTTATTAGCTACTCAAAATGTACTCCAGCTCCTGCTGTTTCACAGAAGAAGTATGGCAGCCTGCATTGTTTTGCAAAACACCTTTCAAAACTGACTCTCAGTTTTGCCTTACCTGCTGACATTTAAAAATAACTGAGCTGTTTACTTTGTTTTCATTTCTTGGAGCAAACAAAAGTAAAAAAGATAGTGTTAGCATTTGGGTCCTGGAGCCACAGTTGGAGATGCATTTTTCCCCCTCTCTTTCCTTCTTGCTGTATTTTTTTTTTTTTTTTTAATGAAAGGTTGTTATTTTTGTTGATTGGCCAATTAGACGAGCTGGTGGCTGCTACCTACTTCTAAGATTTGATTCTATTATAAAGCCTCAGAGGCTAATGCTGCTTCAGTCTTGCCCTAAAAAGACATAAAAGGATACACTTGCCGTTAAGTCTCCCGGCAGATGAAGGAGCATAAACCATTGATCACAATGCGAAATGCTGAAAACTGAAAAGGAATCCAATTTATTTTAAATAAAACTACTCTGTTCTCCAGTGACAGATTCCAGAATCAGACAACAGAAAGGAACTGACAGCAGATGTTTTAGAGCCAAGACACAGAGCGACTGAGTAATAGCATAGAAAAGAGATTGCTTTGAACTTCACCCCTGCTTTAAATACTTCAAATCAATAGGGTCACAGAGCTCTTTAATAGAGTGATGAGGTCTCGCCCTAGCAGATCTGCACAGTGACAAGTTGATGTGCGTCCTAGCAGCAGGGTCATAAAAATGGCAGGCTTCTCCCTGAAAGGGGGCTTTGTGTGAGCAGGGTCCATTGGACTGACTCCCCCGGATGGCCACTCTTGAGAGCCAGGCCCTAATAGTCTCCATCTAAATGGGACTGACCTCATGAATTACCTCAGGAAACTTAATCTATAAACTGGCTTCTTCTTATGCAGACTGATGAATTCTTGTTTATTCCTAAATGGCTGTCACAAGACCTATTCATCAAACTCTTAAGGGCGGGGGGTCGGGGTGGGGAAGGAGGCTTGCAGAATCCAGCCTCAAGTGCGGCACCGTTAAATAATCATTAGGCTTCACGGCTGGTCTTGAGACCCACTCCAAATCCACAAAGCGGGTTTCTTTTTTATTTTTTAAACTATTCATCAGAAGTGCATTGAGATGAGATTCTGACCTGATTTAAAAAAAAAAAAAAAAAAAAGTGCTTTTTGTCACTATCAGTTTCATGGCTGTGTTCTTTCCCTTTCGAGAGTTTTTTTTATTTTTTTCAACAAAAGTAAAAGAAAATAAAGGCAGATGGCCAACTCTTTTCAATATCCGTTTGCTTTATTTGAGCAGTTTAATGTAGTGAAACAGAGAGAAATGTTGCTGCTTGCTAAATGGTAAACAACACCATTACCCAGAATTCTGCTGTAGATTGGTACAAAAGAGGGTGCTGGTGATTAATTAAACTGTTGTTGTAATTGTAATGCATGATACATAATAGATAGTGTGCCGTGTATTTTAAAAGCAGCAAATTAGCAAATAATAACTTTCCTACATAGCACATCTCCATTGCTTGCTGCTAATGCATAAATAGTAAAAAATAAAAGGCTATTATGCAACTACCTAATAAAGTGAATGTTTCTGGTGTTCACCAATCTGTAAACATGTGCTAGTGAAGCTACACACCACGGCTGCTGTAGGTCAGGTGCCCCTGGAGGCAAGAGGAGGAAGTTTCTCCCCAGTGGACTTTCCATTGTCTCCCGAGTTATATATAATCCTCCCTATTCTCTTAATAGTCATACATGCAGAGGTCTGCTTTACATGTATTATACTTTTGTGGAATACCAGCCTGGGTTACAGAAATGGCTATGCAAATACTTTTTATAGAGGAAAGAGTTGTTTTCTGATGCCATGTTCATGTCTTGCCTGCTTTTTCATGTGACAGTTTAAAAAAAATGATGAAATGTAAAGCTGGTCATGTATCCTCCCCAATTCTTTTTACCTGATGTTCTCTACCATTTGATAGGCAAACAAAAAGACTCAAAAGAAGGCAACGGAGGCAGAGTGCACGCTGGTCTCTCATTTGAGATGACTGAGGTGAAAATGCACAGATGGAAAGAGAGGGCTCAGGTGATGGCCATGAACAGGAGACACTTTCATCACGATATCTTTTTTCCTTTCCCTTATCTTATTTACACTGAGTAATAAACCCTGGATATTTTTACTTAAATAGCTTTATTGAGGTATAATTTACATACTATAAAATTCATCCAGCACAACAATTTTAACAGCACAACTCAGTGATCTTTCATAAATTTACAGAGTTGTGCAGCAATCATCACAGTTCAATTTTAGAGCATTTCTGTCACTTTCAAAAGATTCATTGTCCCCTGTTCCCACCCCAGGATTTAGGCAACCAGTAATCTTTTTTATATCTTTATAGACATAAAGATTTGCCTTTTCTGGAAATTTCACATAACTAAAATTATACAGGAGTCTATCTTTTATGTCTGGTGTCTTTTGCTTTGCACAATATTTTTGACGTTTACCCTTGTTGTAGCTTATGTAAGTGTTTTCATACCCCTTATAGCTGTATAGTATTCCATCAAATAGATACACTGCATTATGTTTATCTGTTTGCCAACCGGTGAACCTTTGGATGTATTCTCATTTCTCTTGGGGAGATTACTCAAAGTGAAATTGTGGAGTCATATGGTAGACTGATTCGACCTCAACTTTTAAAATGATCTCTCTCCATTTGAAAAATGAGACTGAATTCCAGGACAAGAGCAGTTAGCACTTTGTACCCGGGTGGGACTGGGAGACGCTTGATCGGCTTCCACTGTTTCCATCCACGTGACCCTAGGCAAAGTCAGACTGCTCACCCTCCCTGAAAGACAGCTTCCCTTCCTTGAGTTCCCAAAGACAGTAGCGCACAGTCCTCTCAGACTCGGTCAGCACGGCTGTTCGGTTGACTTGATTAGCAGCTCACAGAGACAGACAAGACTTTGGCACACTGTTACCAGCATGCAGACCAGAGGCAGCACCCCGACGTCTGGAGTTGGGGGCTGGGGGTTGAAGTAGGAGTTGATGAGTCTCGCCTTCTTGGTTCATTGCTATTCCACGAGAAGAGAGTGAGTGAACCACAGGAGGATTCTGCTCCTTTTATCTGTTATCATTTGAGTGGGCTTTCCCCCTTCAGTCACATAAACGTACTCCAGGCGATAAGGCGTCTGGGGCTCACATATTCCACTTCGCTCAGCCGTTTACTAGCGGTGATGGAGAAGGTCTCTGCCTATTCTGCTGCTAGCGATTCTTAGCGAATACGCGGCCACCTCTGTGCTCTCTCCTACCAGCCTTTGGCTTGGAGTCCTGATAAACCACGCTGTCTCACTTGCCCTCTCTGAAAATGAAAGCAAATGATGACTTCTCTAAGTGTAGTCTAGTAAAACTCTGATCAATGCTATAAAGCAAAATGTAGTTGATTGCTGCCTGGCACTTAAGCAATGCATTTCGACACTCACCATTCTCCTTTAACAGTCCAGGTAGCGTTTAGTCAATAAGGACTCTAAGCATGTGTGTGTATTTTTCCTTTTTTGCCAGACGTAAGAGTCTGCCTTCTGCCCCACAGGGAGATTCAGCGGGGCTCAAAGAATTTGCCAAGTGAAACAAGGACATCCTGGGAGCCGAAATCGGCGTAAATCCCACAGCGTGAGCTGCCCAAACTTCTGTGGGATTCAGAAGTTTCATGGAGCATAGACAACTTCCTGGTGGGAGATGAGAACATTATGTACAAATAACTGTCTGCGCAGGGTGTGTGCCACACACAGGTTCTGCTCGTTTCTTTCTTCTCCGAGACAGCATGATTTTTTAAATTGCATAAGGGCAGGCTTCTGTTTTAACTTACCTAAGATTGTGCATGCTGGGGAGCTGGGATGTGGCAGATAGTGTCCCGTGGGGAACACACGCATATAGAATGGTGCAATCTGACAAGGGCAGGGGCACTTGAGTCACAGCGATGCCAGGTTTGCAACACATTCCTTTCAGGTGTCTTCCTACTGTAGCCTCGGCAATATAGCCAAGGACTGGAATGTACTTGGGAGGAAAGTTGTGCCAAAAACCTTAATTAGTTTTATTCTTTTGGTTGCCAGGATCTGGGACTCACATATGCTACTCTAAGTAAAAGGAAACTTATTTTAAGGATAAATGTGATGAAGAATTAGAAGCAAAGGACCACCCAGAGCCCAGGAGAAAAATAAATGAAAAGTGAAAAGGAAGTCGCTTCAGTTGTGTGACTCTTTGCTACCCCATGGACTGTAGCCTGCCAGGCTCCACCATCCGTGGGATTTTCCAGGCAAGAATACTGCAGTGTGTTGCCATTTTTTTTCTCCAGGGGATCTTCCTGACTCAGGGAAATTAAGAACTCGTTATTTGCAGCAAGTCTCGTCAGTGTCCCTGCATGCCTCACCCAAACTCTACCCATTGCTGATTGGCCAGTTTCTCCATTTTCTGCAGGACTTCGTAGGAAAGAGTGTGTCTGATTGGCCATGTGGAAACCATCACCCCTGTGGAGGAGAGTGCTTCGCTCCAGGTTACTGTGTAGACTACTTGCCAAACTATGGCTGATGTTTGCACCGCTTTTCATCCTGTATGTTCACTGGAATTTCTGCACAAAGGCTGGACGAGCACTACCTTCTTGAGTTTGGAAATAAAGCTGTTCTTTAGAGAGAAGCAAGTTAAACAGGGTGAAAAGTGGACTAATAGCTCAGTGTAGAAGTTCAATAAAAGAGGAATGGACCCCGTTCTTGCATCAAATGAGTAAACAAACAAAGACTGGTGTATAGAAAAGGATTTTGATTTGAACCTGTGGCAATTATTTACAAACTAATTCAACACTCATTAACTGAGTTCTTTGTTGTGCAAAACATATAGGTCCTGACTATTAAGAAAGGAATAGGGGCGCATGAGTAGAGTACCTAGTAGTAGAAGGAAGTGTTTGTTGATCTACGAATGAGAAGCCCACGGGTCAGAGAATTTGAGACCTGCCCCAAACCAAATAGCTGCACCAACAGATGACATAAATGTGTTTTCGTGGCTTCAAAGTCTATGCTATCAGACTGTTTCCAGGGATGCATATGGCTGGTTTTCTCCACATAGGAGCTTAAATATGATTGGAAAAATAAAGATAACTTTCAGAAAAGAAGATAGGTTTTCCTCCTGAGAATGCATGTGTCAGAAATGTTTTTGTTAACAGTAATGTGAATTGTTACTACATAATTTTGTGTGTGTGTCTATACACATTTCACTTAATAAGAATTTGCTGTTGTTCAGTTGCTCAGTCATGTCCGACTATCTGCAACCCCATGGACTGCAGCACGCCAGGCTTCCCTGTCCTCTACTATCTCCTGGAGTTTGCTCAGACTTACCTCCAACTCGGTGATGGTGCCATCCGAACATCTCCTCCTATGTTGTCCCCTTCTCCTCTTGCCCTCAGTCTTTCCTAGCATCAGAGTCCTTTTCAGTGAGCTGGCTCTTTACATCAGGTGACCAAAGTATTGGAGCTTCAGCTTCAGCATCGGTCCTTCCAATGAATATTCAGGGTTGATTTCCTTTAGGATTGACTGGTTTGATCTCCTTGCAATCCAAGGGACTCTCAAAAGTCTTCTTCAGCACCACAGTTGAAAAGCATCAATTTTTCAGTGCTCAGCCTTCTTTATGGTCCAACTCTCACATCCGTAATTGAATACTGAAAAAACCATAGCTTTGACTATACGGACATTTGTCAGCAAAGTGATGTCTCTGTTTTTTTATTACGGTATCTAGGTTTGTCATAGCTTATCATCCAAGGAGCAAGCGTCTTAACTTCATGGCTGCAGTCACCGTCCACAGTAATTTTGAAGACCAAGAAAATAAAGTGTATTACTCTTTCCGTTCTTTCCCCTTCTATGTACCTCACAATTGCACTCATCTCACACACTAGTGAAATAATGCTCAAAATTCTCCAAGCTACGCTTCAACAGTACATGAACTGAAACTTCCTGATGTTCAGGCTGGATTTAGAAAAGGCAGAGAAACCAGAGATCAAATTGCCAGCATCCGTTGGATCATAGAAAAAGCAAGAGAATTCCAACAGAACATCTACTTGTGCGTCATTGACTATGCTAAGGCCCTTGACTGGGTGGATCACAACAAACTGGGGTAAATTCTTAAAGAGGTGGGAATAGCAGACCACCTGACCTGCCTCCTGAGAAACCTGTATGCAGGTCAAGAAGCAACAGTTAGAACTGGACATGGAACAATGAACTGGTTCCAGACTGGGAAAGGAATACACTAAGGCTGAATATTGTCACCTTGCTTATTTAACTTATATGCAGAGTACATCATGCAAAATGCCAGGCTGGATGTCTCACAAGCTGGAATCAAGATTGCAAGGAGAAATATCAGTAGCCACAGATATGCAGATGACACCACCCTCATGACAGAAAGTGAAGAAAAACTAAAGAGCCTCTTGATGAAAGTGAAAGAGAAGAGTGAAAAAGCTGGTTTAAAACTCAACATTAAAAAAACTAAGATCATGGCATCTGGTCCCATCATTTCATGGGAAATAGATAGGGAAACAATGGAAACAGTGACAGACTTGATTTTCTTGTCTGTTTGAACGACTGAACTGAACTCATGTGCCATGAGCTGATGGTACCAGATGCCATGATCTTACTTTTTTGAATGTTGAGTTTTAAGCTAGCTTTTTCACTCTCCTCCTTCAACTTCATCAAGAGACTCTTTAGTTTCTCTTCACTTTCTGACATTAGACTTGGTGTCATCTGCATATCTGAGGTTACTGATATTTCTGCTAACAATTTTGATTCTAGCTTGTGAGACATCTAACCGGACATTTTGCATGATGTACTCTGCATATAAGTTAAATAAGCAGGGTGACAATATGCAGACTTGATGTACGCCTTTCCCAATGTTGAACCAGTCTATTCCATGTCTGCTGGGAGCCAGCGTGAGGAACTCTGCCCATGGCAAAGGTCATGAGGAAGGAGGCTTGGCATACGCAAAGGCGTGATCAAGCCTCACGAAACCCCCTGTTCCCGAGCATCTAACCCCCAAACCAGAGTCTGTTTTATGCTCTCACCTACACCTCTGACTTTACGGGGAGCTCTCTCCCATAACCATTTCTCTCGGAGAAGGAGTAAACGTGCAGCTCCAAGTCAATAAAAATTCCTGAGCATGACAAGAGTGTTTCAGCTTACGGACTCCTCTGAAGGTTATCTAGCCCACCTGTATAGGTTCATCCGGCCACATGTGATTGTTTATAGCTTTCCAACCTGAGAGGCATGAGATGTTTTAGACTTATTAAAGGCAAATTCTTTTGGGGAGTTAGAAATTATTAGTATAGTGTGTTGGTTAGGAATTATATTGGTGAAGGGTTTTTCATTTGTTGTGTCAATAATTGCTGCTAATTCCCTGCTCTGGGTGGGACAAGGATGTCTCAGGTCAAACCTCTCTGCTGACAGACTAGCTTGTGTGACAGGATTATCCATACTCCTGCCACTACGCACATGATTGCTTACCACCTCTTAACCATAAACAGCACAGAGAGTTTTGGAGTATTTTGAGAGTCTTAATTAGCATAGGGCTTTTTCTTCTTGTTGAGTCAATGATTGCCGCCAGGCCTCCATATCCTTAGGCACCTGGGAATATATTAATCAATGTATTTGGAATATAGAAAAGGAAATACAGTAGTTCTTGATGTTAGCAATACTAGACTTTTTGAGTTAATGGATTTTCTCTTTTGTAATAGACCACTGTACTTTGTTATAAATCACTGTGTCCTTGCTATGTAAAAATGTAACTTTATCATATCTTAAGACTAAATAGATCTTAAGGGGAGCATTGGTGAAAGGATTTTCATTTGTTGGGCTGATGTTTGCTGCTAAATTTCCATATTCCCTGCCCTTATAATGAATATAACTAGCATATAGGAGAAATAAGTATTAACCTTTAAGATTAATCATGTTAACCTTGGGTTAAATAAATTCCTTTCTTGATTGTAACTCACTACACCCGCACCCTATAGGAATGTAACTTTATTTGGAGGGTGGTGCCTGGTTTAAGAAAAAACACCCTTGGAAAAAATAAGTTTTTTGGTTATCAGAAAGAAAGGATCATAAAATGTCAGCAGGTTTCACTCATGTCCAGAAGATGATGTAGCTTTTTTATACATTTATGTGAAGCACCTGATTTTGATAAAGGTCAGGACTGCTGACCCCCGCGTGACTCTGTATTCATCCCTATGTGTAACAAAAGGTATATAAGCAAATCCAAAAATAAAGAAATCGGATCAGTTTCCAGAAAGACTGATTCCCCCATGTCGCTTCTTTCTTGCTCCCGTTTTTCTGGCTGAATTCCCATCTGGAGCATGGATGCTATTCCACGTAATCCAAGTTATTCAGCCTCTTTTTCTCCACTAATCTTCCTACTACACTATCCATTTCTAATCTCTCTGTATCTGTGATTAAATATGTATTTTTCCAAAGATGCCGACTCCGTCTCCACCTTCGAATCACCCTGGATCCGCCGGGGCTAGACCCCGGCACATGTCCAGTTCTAACTGTTGCTTCTTGACCTGCATACAGATTTCTCAGGAGGCAGGTAAGGTGGTCTGGTATTCTCATCTCTTTAGGAATTTTCCAGTTTGCTGTGATCCACAGAGTCAAATGTTTTAGGGTAGTCAATGAAGCAGAAGTAGATGTTCTTTCGAAATTCTCTTGCTTTTTCAATGATCCAGTGGATGTTGGCAATTTGACCTCTAGTTCTTTCTTTTCTAAATCCAGCTTGTACATCTGGAAGTTCTCAGTTCACATACTGTTGAAGCCTAGCTTGAAGTATTTGAAGTATCACCTTGCTAGCATATGAAATGAGCTCACCTGTGCGGTAGTTTGAACATTCTTTGGGCTTCCCTGATAGCTCAATTGGTAAAGAATCTGCCTGCAATGCAGGACACCCCGGTTTGTTTCCTGGGATGGGAAGATCTCCTGGAGAAGGGAAAGGCTACCCACTCGTTTTCTGGCCTGGAGCATTCCACTGGACTCTATAGCCCACAGGGTTGCAAAGAGTTGAACACAAGTGAGCGACTTTCACTTTGAACATTCTTTTACATTGTCCTTTTTGGGGATTGCAATGAAAACTGAACTTTTCCAGTCCTGTGACCACTGATGAGATTTCTGAATTTGCTGACATGTTGAGTGCATCACTTTAACAGCATTACTTTCTAGGATTTTAAATAGCTCAGCTGGAATTCTTTCACCTCCACTTTGCTTGTAGTAATGCTTCCTAAGGCCCACTTAACGTTACACTCCAGGATGTCTGGCTCTAGATGAGGGAGCACGCCACTATGGTTATCCTCTCTGGGTCAAGACCTTATTTGAACAGTTCTTCTGTGGATTGTTGCCACTTCTCAAAGTGCTGCTATTAGGTCCTTACTCTTTCTGTCCTTTATTGTACCCTCTTCGCATGAAATGTTCCCTTGGTATCTCTAATTTTCTTGAAGAGATCTCTACTCTTTCCCATTCTATTTTTGCCCCCTATTTTTTTTGCATTGTTCACTTCAGAATGGTTTCTTATCTCTCCTTGCCATTCTTTGGAACTCTGTATTCAGATGGGTATGTCTTTCCCTTTCTCTTTTGCCTTTTGCTTCTCCTCTTTTCTCAGCTATTTGTAAGGTCTCCTCAGACAACCATTTTGCCTTGTTACCTTTCTTTCTCTTCAGGGTGGTATTGGACATTGTCTCCTGTACAGTGTTATGAACCCCCATCCATAGTTCTTCAGGCACTCTGTCTATCAGATCTAATCTCTTCAATCTGTTTGTCACTTCCACTGTATAATCATAAGGGATTTGATTTAGGTCATACATAAATAGTCTAGTGGTTTTCCCTACTTTCTTCAATTTAAGCTTGAATTTTGCAATAAGGAGTTCATGATCCAAGCCACAGTCAGCTCCCAGTCTTGTTTTTGCTGACTATATAGAGTTTCAAATAATATGATAAATCTGAATTCAGTACTGACCATCTAGTGATGTCCATGTGTAGAGTCATCTCTCGTGTTGTTGGAAGAGGGTGTTTCTATGATCAGTGTGTTCTCTTGGCAAAACTCTGTTATCCTTTACTCTGCTTCATTCTGTACTCCAAGGCCAAACCTGCCTGTTGCTCTAGTATCTCTTGACTTCCTACTTTTTCATCCCAGCTCCCTGTGATGAAAAGGACTTCTTTTGTTGGTGTTACTTGTAGAAGGTCTTGTAAGTTTTCATAGAACTGTTCAACTTCAGCTGCCTTGGCATTAATGGTTGGGGCATAGGCTTGGATTGCTGTGATGTTGAATGCTTTAGAAGCATATGATGCCTCAATCTTCAGTATAGAATGTATAGACCATTTGTTTATACTTACTAGGTATATCTTTTATTGATGAATTCACTTTACTGGTACCACTGTAGATGGGCTGGATTGACCCATGTGTCCTCAGCTCTTGGGTGGCTTCCGTCTAAGCTGCATTGCTTCTAAGTGCACAAAGCTTGTAGGACTTACATGTTTATTTATTTGAGTCACTTCATTTAACAGTGATTGCTAATGTTTTTCATACCATTTGGACAAGAACAAAATTCTAATGCCATTCTTTGTTAACTTAACATGAAACAATTTTTAAATGGCAAAATAACACACTCCACATTAAAATGACTTTTTAGGTTTTTTGTTTCATCTGAAGTTCAAAAGTGAAAGCTAAGTTTGATTTTTCTGAGGTAGTTCAAAGCACTGGTATTTAGATTTGGGTAACTTGCAGAAAATAAACCAAAATCACTCTCAATATTTAAAAAAATATTATAAAAATTCTATAAACAATGGATATGAACTCTCAGCAGTATGAACAGCTTCTCTGTATCCCCTGATGAGTTTCACAACCTGAGTGCCAGAAGGAACTTCTGGCTTCTCACATCTCTGAGCTCTGAAGTCTGTTTGCTCTCCGCCTCCTAGCAGCAGGGCTCATCTTGGTTTTGTTCTGTTTGAGAGTCCTCTGTTCATGGGAGATGTGATGACCTGGCTTTCCTCTTTACCAAGTAAATATCTCACTAAAGATTTAGAGCTGCTCTTTCCATGCTGCTGGTTGGTCTGTTGTAGGATGCACTTCTTTCACAAGGGAAAGGCGTAATCTGATCTGATCACCTTTTCTCCTCCATTTGGTGCTGATCGAGGTGCCTCTGTCTGGGAGAACGGTGGAAAGAATTCGGTGCTTTCTTCACATGTGTGCATAATCAGTGAACTAATAATTATAAAGTTGCACAGAAAGAAATAAAATTTGTTTTCTTACATAGAAGATACTGTCTTATATGTGAGGGGCATGTTTCAAACATATTTTTGCAAAACTCAGCATAATAGTCTTCTTTTCTAGTTATAATCAGAGTGTGAAATTCTCCCAAATTTATGCTTAACATCTTACTAAAAACTGGTAACCCACATGCTTCTTTATTTATATTTTTTTATTTTTGGAATAGGTTGATCTCAAGTTCCATTCTCTCTCCCAGAACTTAGTGCTCCAAACAAGGCTAATTATATTAATTTATTTTATAGCATTTTGTTGGGTTGATATTAATGTTACTTTGATTTATTTTTTAAGAATTTTTGACATTATAGGGTGTTAAAAATCTGTAAAACACATTCAATTTGAATTACTTGATCTCCAAAACTCTGAAAGGTAGAATGAAAATCAAAATGAGCAAAGAATAAAAATAGCCCACTTTCTTTAGATACCAGATTTTTCCCCTTAACTATTAGCTGATGATAATTTCTTGTATTCATCTTGTTAATGTAACATCTCCATCCCTAACAATTGCATTAATAAAAATTCTTCACTAATGAAAAATTTTATAAGCATGGTTTCTATATTGTCTCTTACGGAACATTGCTATTCAATACCATCATTTTGATCACATTTATAACAAATTATCATTTGAAAGAATTAGGATGAAAGTTTCTGAGTTTAAATCCATTGGAGAGTGAGTATTGAAGCTGAGATGAAAATTCAGATCTCTCTTCTGAGTTTAATTCTCTTCTTTCCTAAAAGTCAATATTATTGAAAAATAACATAGAGGCAGGAAGTATTTTAACAGTTCCTGGCTCAGTCTCAGCCAAGGACCCAGTGTATGAGGGAAGTTATATATTCCAAATGGTCTAAGGACTTATCAAGGGAGTAACAGCTTGTGTTCTCATTTCATGTGTGCACACTTATCATTTTTGGTCAGAGTTGTAATCCCAGCATGATTTCCCCTGGACACTCAGGTTCATCTCTCTTTGCTCCCAAATGGTCAGTGTTCAAACACCAAGTAATAAGAATACGCTAAATATAGTTAGGAAAGATTTGCTGTGAAGAAATTTAAAAACCTTGTGCCATAGAAATCCTTGTCCAAAGCTTTGGCTTAAATGACAAGGTTGATCATTCTTTTATTGATTTCTGCTCCCTTAGAAAAAATCTATCTCGTGGGACAGTAATTTTCCCCACTCACAATAATTCAGGCATAAGTAAAGTTTTTTAGAAGGAAGCTGGTTAAGAGGACCACCCCCTTAAAGTTCTGCCCAGCTTTCATGATGGAGTTTATCTGGTTCCATGGGATGCAAGTGTAGACAGACAGAGCCTAGTAGGGACACACTCACCTCTTACCAACACAGCCCCATAAAGCTGTTATCCCCTGTATTTGAGCAGAAGTAAGGGTAATTAAAATGAGCAAAAATAGGGGCTTCCACATGATGAATTTTGACCTGTTGTACAATGAAAAATAATCATAGTACAGCAGGGCAAAACTTTGAAATATTAGCTAGTGCATATTTTCATTGCTTACCAGGTCACCTTGGCTTCTGAGATTCAGAATCTTAAGTCTAATGCAAATAAAAAGGATTTGTGTATTTAAGCATTATTTTGGGTGAATAGCTGATGGGGAAAAGCAAGGCACACTTCCCCCAGCCCCACAATCTCAAGACTTGAAACCAGTTATCCCAGATTGGGGAAGGAAGAGAATATAAAGGTGAAAGAAAAAGCAAAGAGATAACATGTGTGCTTGAGAAAGATCTCTCACCCTGGTTCCTCCATGTTTTGAAAACAGCATTTAGGAAAACTAGTTATTGCAATTGCAAGAGGGAAGACTGAGTGTTGAATGAAACTGAAAACTTACATTTATAAAGCACAGATAGCCTTGAGAATTTTATAATCTAATATGAAATTGTCATATTTATATATGACATATATGAGCACAAGTCATATATGTGTCATATATAAATATGTATATACATGCCTGATTCATATATAAATATGACTCATTTCTGACTCTTTGCAGCCCTGTGGACTGTAGCCTGCCAGCTTCCTCTGCCCATGGAATTTTCCAGGCAAGAATACTGGGATGGAGTGCTCACATCTCTTGCATCTCCTGCATTGGCAGGAGAATTCTTTACCACTAGTGCCACTTGAGTAGCCCCATATGTATATATTTATATATGACATATATATATATATATCAGAAAATACTACAAAAATAAAGAACCATTGGTTGAAACTAGTTCTGGAATTTGTTGAGCTGACTATCTGGACCAATGCTCAGTAGATTAGGATGGAGAATGCAGTATTTGAAAAGAATGCCTTTAATTGTATTAATCGCATATGACTCTCTTTTCCTTCCTGGACCAGTGATTAATTATGCTACCACAGACTAGTTACTAAATATTTGTTGGTTTTTTCCCTATTTATTCTTTAGGGCTTCCCTGGTGGCTCAGATGGTAAAGAATCTGCCTGCCATGCAGGAGATTCAGGTTTGATCCCTGGATCAGGAAGATCCCCTGGAGGAGTGAATGGTTACACACTAGAATATTCTTGCCTAGAGAATTCCAGAGACAAAGGAGCCTGGCAAGCTACAGTCCTTGGGGTAACCTCAAACTAACCAGAAAGTAGGAAATCCTTTCAGTTAGAGTTTTGGGGTATCAGCAGTATTTGGCTAACTTGAAAAGAAAAAGGGATTCCCTGATAGCTCATTTGGTAAAGAATCCAACTGCAATGCGGGAGACTCCGGTACAATTCCTGGGTCAAGGGATAGGCTGCCCACTCCAGTATTCTTGTGCTTCCCTTGTGGCTCAGCTGGTAAAGGATCTGCCTGCAAAGCGGGAGACCTGGCTTCAATCCCTTGGTCAGGAAGATCCCCTGGAGAAGGGAAAGGCTACCCACTCCAGTATTCTGGCCTGGAGAATTCCATGGACTGCATAGGCCATGGGGTGGCAAAGAGTCGGACATGACTGAGTGACTTTCATTTCCACTTTTAAAAACAAAGAAAACAATTTATTGCAAGATTGTGGGAAAGTTTCAGTATCAAAAAGAGGCTGAAAACCATAGAAAGGACAGGAGAAAGGACAGGAGCCAGGCAGTTTCAAGGGACTCAGAATCGCCACAGTAGGTATCATGAGAGTCTTCTCCAGGCACTGGGATAGGAATGAATCCCATCCAAGCATGTTCACTCCCTGCCATGTTTTATTTTAGGGAGAGAACTCTGGTCATGTGCTTGCCACTTGGATAAAAGGAGGATGGGGGCTCCTTGACTGATACAGATTCTTTACCAGCTGAGCCACCAGGGAAGCCCAAACCACCCAATATATCACCCAATTGTATCACTTAGTGATACAGAGGGAAAGCCCTCACCAGGAAATCAGAGTCCCGAGTGCTCAAAGGAGGAGGAATTGGTTTTACAGTGCCAACTAGAAACACAGGTTCCTTGCCAGTTGTATGCCACTTTGACATTTGTGAATGTCACAGCAGAGGTACCCCTAATATCCATGCAATAGTTCCACTTACTTCCTTCTGGGTTTCTGACTTACAGTTTCCATTTGCACAAAGATGTCAGAATTGCTCTCAAGTGCCAAATGCCTTTGAGAAGAAAGAACAACTTAACAGACCGTGAGATGCTAAGACTGGGTCTGAGCCAGAGATGCTAAGTGCTGAACATTAATATTTGGCCAGTGACCATGAGGTCTGCTATATGCAGTCATATATCTCTTCTTAAAAGAGAGTGTCCTTCCCAATCAACTTGAAAAACAACCCCAATGCACTCATTATTTAATGTGCTTTTGTAAATATCTTCTCCTGAGCGAACATTTTTCTGTTGTAAAAGAAACTGCTACCTCTTCATTCAATCACTGAGATCAACACTAGGAACCTAAGTATTTGGAACTTCTTAGTCCTTACAATGCATAACTAAATTAACCTTACATCTAAAGTAAATGATATATTTTATTTATTAAAATAGGTGACCACCTGCATTCACAGTCAAAGGATGAGTGATGGACATTTTTCATTGCAATCTGAAATTTTCAATTTGTAGCATGACATTCTGACTTTAATGCTGAACATTCTACTGGACTTTCTGTACCAATATACTGTATGTTTTTTTTTTCCAGGTGAACTAAAGAACTGTCAACTGCTTTCTCTATAAATTCATTAATCACTCATTTATTATCCTTATTAGAAATCAACTGTTATAGAAGACTCAAAACTCAGAGACCAATTCATTTTAAAAACCAATTATACAGTTTGTATAATGTATCAATTAGCCTAACTGATTTTTGTCTTTTGGAAACTATCTGTAATTTACAAATATGTCACATTAAGTTAAGAGAAATGATATCAATAATTCAGCAATCTGCATTTTTATACATATGATTTCTGTGATAGCACTGGATATAAATATTGAACATGGGGCTAGGGAGAATGCTGCAACTCATCACTTTCTGCTTACCGCACTGAGAAGAATAGCGAGGTTGGGTGGTAGCACCTGCTATGGACTTATTCCTTCATGTAATTTAATCTGGAGGCACAACATCAGAACACAGGTATGACCTACAGACCTACAAACACACACTCAAATGCATGTATAACATAGAGATATCCACAGGCACGCAGAGAGCATAAAAGAGGCCAAAGGAGTTCACTCCTGATTATCGTTAAGTCTAAGATAGTAAAATTCAGAAGCAGATTTCTGTTTGAGTTTTGTCTATGTACTTGCTTCAGCATGATATCTTCATTGCACCTAGCCTAGTTCATTCATAGTAGTTGTTCAGTTGTGTTTTACTTTAATAAAAATGTCAATTAAAAATTCCACACCGTTCAACAACATCATTTTATAGCAGCTTCTACTGTGTCTAATATTTGCACTTTAAAAGAAACAGAAAAAGATATTTTGTGTTGGTATTTTTCCTTTTTCTAGCCAATGGAGATATTAATGAGAAATTTATAACCTCAAAGCAGGTGCTGCAGTAGAAAAGCAAGAGCTCAAACTCATCTACAAGTTGGGTCACCAGGTCCTGGATGCTGGAGAATAAGTACTGATTCCTGACTCAATGCTCAAGAGTCCTGCAGTGTTCTATGCTGGTCTTTTTCTCCCTCTAAAAGAAATGTGAAGTGAAATGTAAGCAACAGCCAATTTGTAGGAGAAAATAATATCCAAATTATTCAGTTTATGATTAAAAACACATGTCAGTTCAGTTCAGTTGCTCAGTCGTGTCTGACTCTTTGCAACCCCATGAATCGCAGCATGCCAGGCCTCCCTGTTCATCACCAACTCCTCGAGTTTACCTAAACTCATGTCCATCGAGTCGGTGATGTCATCCAGCCATCTCATCTTCTGTCATCCCCTTCTCCTCCTGCCCCCAATCCCTCCCAGCATCAGGGTCTTTTCCAATGAGTCAACTCTTCGCATGAGGTGGTCAAAGTATTGGAGTTTCAGCTTCATCATCAGTCCTTCCAATGAACACCCAGGACTGATCTCCTTTAAGATGGGCTGGTTGGACCTCCTTGCAAGTAAAAACAAATTTCATGCTCAGAATCCATGACATTCCTGGTATTTTGCTAAATTATTCTTGTGAAATTCCTGGAATGCTGAATATTTTAACTACTTTAGGTCAAAAGCCACTGTGAGACACATGGGCCTTGGCACTAATTATTCCACCTCTTTGACTTGTCTTTAAATTTTCAGGGCTACAAAGTATTTCAAGAAAACATTTTAATAAGTCGTTGGTATTTAGAAAATTGGAATATTAACAAAGTAACCCTGGCACACTATTGCTTTTCCAAAGTAAAAACTTCGATGGTTTCAAAATATGTCATTTCATCAACCTTATAACCTAAACAGAAGCATAACTTCTCTTTAAAACAGTGAAATTGTGAGAGGACAAAGAAAATCTTAGAAGCAAATGTTTATAGTCACATACATGTATGTTTAGAATCATTGTCATGCATCACAAAAGATTAAAATTCTTTACTGAAATTCAGTTGAACATTATTTTTCTACTTAAGTGGGTATTTATAGTCTGAGTTTTAAGGTTTATTTTTTTTTCCACTTTGATAGTCAGTTACTTCTTATTTTTTTCTTCTAAAATGGATAAGCAATGGAAATGATAGTGATTTATCATTTCCCTTGGATACCACAGATATGGCTGAGTCATTAAATCCTAAAGAGATTTGCTTCATGTTTTAAATGTTCCTTCTAGAACCTAGTTGGAAAAGACCCTGATGCTGGGAAGGATAGAAGGCAGGAGGAGACGGGGACAACAGAGGATGAGATGGTAGGATGGCACCACTGACTTGATGAACGTGAGTTTGAGCAAGCTCTTGGAGTTGGTTATGGATAGGGAGGCCTGGCATGCTGCAGTCCATGGGGTTGCAAAGAATCAGACACGACTGAGCGACTAAACTGAACTGAACTGAGAACCTAGTTTCATGAGATGAAAATTACTTCATTTTCAATGGGGTTCATTAAGAGGGATAACATAAAAGGAAGTTGAGAGGACTGACATTTTGATTGGGAACATAACCTTTCACAAGCTCTTTAGATTGGCACAATGGAGAACTTTGGGATGAAATCATGCTTCTTGCAATGCTGTCCTAAGTCGCTTTGGTTGTATCTGACTCTTTGTGACTTTGTTGACTGCAGCCCACCAGGCTCCTCTGTCCACAGGATTCTCTAGGCAAGAATACTGGAGTGGGTTGCCATGCCCTCTAGTATCAAGTAATACTTTCTTAATTCCTAAAGGTGGTTGGCCACCTTTAGGAATTAAGAAAGTAATTTACTCTTAAAAAAGTAAATTTACTCTTAAGGGAGTAATTTACTCTTAAACTTTAAGTAAGTAGAAAGATACTTTCTGATGAATTAAGAAATATGGATTGCCTTATATGATTCTTTGTCCCTCTGAAATATTTCTATAATATGAATATTTAGACTAACCAGAATCTCTCTCTCATTCCAGGAGGAACTTGGCACTATGATTCCCAGAGGGGGGTCACAACACCGCGCCCAACGTGTAGAAAGCTGAGAGAGTTGAGGAGGACTGCTGAGAATAGGAGGTGGAGGGCGATGAGAGGGAAGAAAGGAGAGTGAGTCCAAGTTCTTGACCTGCAGGAACTGCAGCCCCTGGAAACTGTGAGATGGATCCAAGCTCCCCAATCCTACCAGTGTGTCTAGATGCCTGGGTACTGACTACAATCTACTGAGGCTGGGTTGGGGACCAGATTTGCTTCCTAAGTGTCATGTTTAGAGCAAATTTGGTAAGATGCAACTTTTGAAATATGATTATCTGAATTATCACAAACAGAGTTTCAATGGAACCACAAATCTGTAGACACATCTGTCCATGACTAAGAACAGCCATTTTTAGAGGAATGGAATTTAGCATGGTGACCTCTGAAGTCCTTTTGCTGTTCAAAGGCCCTGTGGTTTTCTGTCAGAGACCTGACAGATGGGACTGCTGAGAGAAAATAGATGGTCCCCAGTATCTTGAGTGGACACATTTCACACATTGTAATCAGGGCACAGTGTTTGGTGTTTGTCCTGCAGAACCCATAAAACTAATAAAATTAGTTATTGCATGTGGAAGGGATTGGAATTCTACAAGTTGTTTGTGTGTGTGTGTGTGTGTGTGTGTGTGTTTAAGATAGAAAAAATAAAAAGAACTGAATAATATGATTTACTTAAATGTTTTTCCTATATTTTGAATGAATATGATTCAGGCTTAAAAACATTAACTCTTTTAAGTGGAAAGAAAGTGAAAGTTTAGTTGCCCAGTCGTGTCCAAGTCTCTGCAACCTCATGGACTGTATTTAGCCTACCAGTTTCCTCCATTCATGGGATTTTCTAGGCAAGAATACTGGAAAGTTAAAGTGAAAGTTAACTCGCTCAGTCGTGTCTGACTCTTTGTGACCCCGTGGACTGTAGCCCACCAAGCTCCTCTGTCCATGGGATTCTCCAGGCAAGGATACTGGAGTGGGTTGCCATTTCCTTCTCCAGGGGATCTTCCAGACCCAGGGATTGAACCCAGGTCTCTTACATTTTAGGCAGATGCTTTAGCATCTGAGTCACCAGGAAAGCTGGTCAAATTTACTTGATAGCAGTCCTGGTTTTCAAAAGAATGACAGAAATGTTCCTTTTCTTCATCCCTTCCTGGTTTATGCTTCAGATCTGTCCTTTCTCAGCACCTCAAAAGATGTGGGAAATGTGCACAGGCCTTCAGGTTGTCAGTTAGCAAATAAAACCATAGACTGTCCAGTCAAACTTGCATTTCATATTTTAAGATGACCCATGTTGCATCTGAGATATACTAAAATCTTCTGTTGTTTATCTGAAATTCACATTCAACTCAGTGTTCTGTGTTTCATCTGTCAACCCTGCCAGCCCTCTGCCTGTGCTGTGTTTCCACGAGTGGCTGATTTGACGCACAACGTGCTCTGAGCTGCTTATCTACCTTGCTGAGATCTAGGGCATCTTTCTCTAGACTTCTTCCCCCCGGGGCCCTGCCACCTCACCAGAGACACCATCACCTCAAGCTTCTCTCAGACACAAACCATTTTGCCACTGGTTACAAATCATAAAGCCAAGAACATTTAACATTCCAGTGGTAAAAACAAAACAACTTGTTGCTCTGGATATCTTGACAAAATTTTCATTGTTTAGAGTTTTAGCCATCAGCGAAAGAAAAAGACTGACCAAGCCCTCCTCACTAAAGCGTGGCCGCTGAAACTCATCTCGGATTTGATGCCCACTCTGTCACCTACAAGCTGTATGAGCAGAAGCAAGCTATTTGAGTCTCAGCATCTTTACTTTCAAGTTGCGGATAATGATAGATGGTAAGAATAGCTACCCTGGCAGGGCTTCCCTGGTGGCTCAGATGGTAAAGCATCTGCCTACAATGCAGGAGACCTGGGTTCAAACCCTGGGTCTGGAAGATCTCTTGCAGAAGGAAATGGCAGCCCACTCCAGTATTCTTGCCTGGAAAATCCCATGGACAGAGGAACCTGGTAGGCTACAGTCTGCAGGGTTGCAAAGAGTCGGACACGACTGAGCGACTTCCCTGGCAGGAAGATTAAATGAGATAAAACATATAAATTGCTTAGCACAGTCATAGTAACAGCTATTTCTAGTATTACTTTTATCATTACTACCTCAACAACTACTGATACTGCTTTCACTGTGGTTATGTACAAGGCATTGTGGCAGACAATATAAAGCAGTTGTTAAAGGACTTGCAGCCTGTTTTGGAAGCAGCCCAACTCTTTGAGAAATAAAGAACGAAATAAGCCAGCAGATTCTAAGTGCCAAATGAAGGTTGCGGACGGATAGACTACAGGAGCTCAGGGGAGCAAGTGACACTGACCACATCCCTGGAAGCATATGAGGATGGAAGAGTTTATGTCCTATCATTTTCCCCTGGGAAGTTTCCTCTTACTGGACACCTCCAAATGCAGATAACTGATTATTTGTTATGGGTCTAACAGCTGCCTTAGTTCTTCTCACTATAACGAACAGAAGTGCTCTCCATAGAATCACCAGTAATTTCCTCCAGGTTAAATTCAAAGACCGTTATTTCTTTCCATATACTTCCAAAAAATTTTTTGTGACCATCTGTTGATCATGCATCATTCTTAACATTCTGTTTTTAAAATATGCAATATATATGTATGTACCTGCTTCACTCTCTTCTTTCTACCCTTTGCTTTGGGTGTCAGTTCTGTGCCTTTTCTTTTTACACTTTTCTATTACTTTTTCCTTTTTAGCTCCTTTATGCAAATGGTTACCGTTGCTTATTCTATAGGAATATTTTGTCCCTTCTAAAATAATCCCTCCCCCAAAGTTACTTAACATAGTGGTTATCTTTACTCATCATAATTACGTACTATTGAAAGAGGTATACCTAGGTAATGTGACACCTTTATGGAAATGCTGGTGAGTCTGTAGACTTATACCAACAATGATTCATAAAATGAGTCGATAAAATTAACACTGGACTCAACAGAGTAAAGCTGATCGATGTCCACTCAACTAAATTAATATTTCCAATTTAATTGAATCATTTGGCAAGTCTCCTGGGCTGACTCATGTGTTCTCCTCCCAGCTCTACCCCTCAAAATATTACTCAGTTGTCACTTCAGTAAATATTGAGAAATGGTAAGCTTTATGTTTTCTTCTTTTTAACAGTGGCACTCATTGACCTATTCCTGACACTTCATGCAGCGACAGGCACCCAGGACTGTAACAAGTAGAACACTAGCAGGAGGTAGAAGGTCAAAGGTGGAGGGAGCCAGAGAAGGAAAACGGCAGGGAGTTTTCTAATTCATCAATGTAAGACTCTTGTGATTTTTTTAAATATAATATGCTATATGGCCTTAAGGATATTATAGAAAGTAAGATGTTCAGCCAATGAAGGCAAACATCTTTCTAGAACACCAATTATGTGTCTGGTTCTTGAGGTTCAAAAATAACTAAAATACAAGGTCTTCAACCAAGGTGTCACATATAGCCTGAAAGGATTCGAATGATGTGGGACTAATAGAGTGGCCTACCTGGGCAAGGCACTCGTTGTTTTACAAAACAAACCCTCAACAGAGCTGGTTGGTTTAGGCAACTCAGTCTTCAGATAATAAAAACAGTTTTAAAACCCAGCATGCAAGAAATGAAGTATGGGTCTCTGCCTGGGGACAAACAAGGACTTGGACATTAATGAACAATAAAGCAAAACCAACCATCAGTCAATTACTTGTCTTTTAGCATTGAGGGTCTACTCAAAGCCACAGTTTGTAAACCACCTTCCACAGTCGTTTTCATATATAGAGAAGAGTATTCTTTTCTAATAGGAATAAAAACGTCTATAATTCATACAAAGCCCTGTCACTTGCAGAGAATTTCTTTATCTATATGATGAAGGGGACGGGATCAGCAGTCAGAGTATGTGGGTTTTGGTTCAAACCCTGCTGCTTTCAAGGTCATCGGTTTTCCTCTCCGTAGAAAGGGTGTGCTAATACCACCCAGGTTTATTAAGAGAATTCACTGAATCTGCCTGATACATTTATCCCTTGGGGGTCTAAATTAACACCTCGATTATCCAAATTATATAAAAACAATAGTTATTACAGTAAAGTATACTGATTTTAAAGCAAAAAACAAAACAAAGAAAGGTTTCTTTACATTTGTCTGCCACTCAGAAATGTCTATCAAAGTATAGAAGAATATAGTTATCAATTAATTACACACATGTGAGCATCATGAACATGGCAATCAATATTTGCTAGCATATTTTAAATGACTCTGATGAATATCAAAATAAAAAATTTCATCAAGTAACTGAAGATTTTATGTGCAGAATGTAAAAGCAAAAGATCCCTCTTCCCATTATATCTGAATTACACACCCTTTATGGCAGGGCAGACTTGGGACTGATGCACCTCAGAACAGGCTTACCTATTATTTAAGGCCAACATCTTTTATGATTTGCTGATGTCCATAACAGAGGTGTTAAGTAACTTTAATTTCACCCTTATTTACAAAGATATTTTCAGAATTGTAAAAAAAAAAAATAATTGATTGATATCCCATTCATTCTTATCATACTATATTACTAGAGAAAGTGTTAGATCCTCAGTCATGTCTGACTCTTTGCAACCCCCTGGGCTATAGCCCGTCAGGCTTCTCTGTTCTTGGAATTCTCCAGGCAAGAATACTGGAGTGGGTTGCCATTCCCTTCTCCAGGGGATATTCCCAATCCAGGGATCAAACCTGGGTCTCCTGGATTGCAGGCAGATTCTTTACCGTCTGAGCCACCCTGGAAGCCCTGTATTACTACTGTGTATTAGTCACCATTATTTGTTGTTTACTCACGTTATGGGCAAGATCTGTGCAACTGTTTTCTCCCCTTTCTTAAGAAATGAGCGCGTATGTACTCAGTCGCTGAGCTGTGTTTGACTTTTTGTGGCCCCATAGGCTGTAGCCCCAAGCTCCAGTGTTCATGGATTTTTATAGGCAAGAATACTGGAGTGGGTTTCTATATCCTACTCTGGGGATCTTCCAGACCCAGGGATTGAACCCACATCTCCTGAACTGGCAGATGAATTCTTTACCACTGAGGCACCCGGGAAGCCCTTCTTAAGGAATACACATCATAAATTGCACAGAGCATCTGTAGTAGTGATAAATGCTCCCTTCTAGGAAACTTTTTGTATTGCATAGTTCTTGTTAGCTACATCTTACAGTGCTAAACATTTAGATGAAAACTTTGACAGATATTAAATTAAAAATTATTCAGATGTTCGGAAATAAGTTTTACAGTTACTTTATTGGTATTCATCTTTGTTATGTCTTTTCAGAATTTCTTGGATAAGAAATGAATTATTTTCCAACCTACATACAAATATGTGGTGTGTTGACTGGTTAGCAAATGTGCAAATGGACAGTTGTTTGTACTGATGACCGGAAATCACCAGAAGGATCACTATTATTGATTTTTCTTTTGCCTCAGGCTCTAGTATGGCTCAGCACAGCACTGTTCCTGATTCTGCGTCATCTACAATTTTGATATTTTGTTCATCAAGGATTTTTTTTTTGTATTTATTTTGATTGTGTGGTATTGATGGAGGAATAAACATATAGATCAATGGACCAGAATTAAGAACCCATAAACAGACAAACTAAATACACTTAATTGATTTTTGACAAGGGTGCAATAGAATTCAAGGGAGGAAATGTTGCCTTTTCTATACATAGTGCCAGAGCGATTAAACATCATAAGCAAAAAACCAAACCTCAACCTAAATTTTACTTCTCATGCAACAAAATAACTCAAAATGGAATTAAATATAAAACTATAAGACTTTAATAAGAAAACATAGGAGAAATCTTTGGAATCTGAGACTAGACAAAGTGTTCTTAGACTTGACACTAAAAGGACAATTTAAAACTGAAAGTTATCAATAAATTGGAATTAATCCATTCATCAGAATGTATAACTGTTACCCTTTTAAGACCCTGTGAGGAGGATAAAAAAGACATGCTACAGAATTCAGCAGGGGTGGGGGGAGTGGGGGCAGAATATTTGCAAAACACATACAATGAAGGGCAAGCTTCTAGAATATATAAAGAATTCAAATCAACAGTAAAAAAAAAAAATCCTATTAGGAAATGGACAAAAGTCATGAAGAAAAGTTCTTCTGAAGAGGTTATACAGATAGCAAGTAAGCAATGAAAAGATGATAAAATTGTTGGGGTTTAGAGAATGCAAACTAAAACCATTTCACCTGTCAGAATGGCCTAAATGAAAAATAGTGACAAAGACAAACGCTAGGAGACAGGGAGAGAACGGATCACTCATACATTGCTAATGGGATGCAAAATGGTACAGCCATTCTGGAAAACAGTTTGTTAGTAGTAGTTTCTCAGAGACCTAAACATGCAACCACCATATGACCCAGCCGTCACACCCTTGCCCATTTGTCCCTTAAAAGAAAAACTGTGTTCACACAACAATCTGTACATGATGTT
The DNA here is from genome assembly GCF_023091745.1 of Budorcas taxicolor. Taxonomy (NCBI): domain Eukaryota; kingdom Metazoa; phylum Chordata; class Mammalia; order Artiodactyla; family Bovidae; genus Budorcas; species Budorcas taxicolor. The sequence goes on from NC_068923.1 coordinate 84,104,007, forward strand.
TCATAGGTGCTTCATTGGTTTCCAAAGTGGAAATAAGCCAGAGGACCCTCGAGTGAGTGAAAGCATAAACAACTGTAATCACCCACACCATGGCGTATTACTCAGCAATGGAAAGGGACACACTATCAATGCCTGCGACAACCTGGTGATCTCGGAAGAATTACACTCAGTGAAAAGAAAATCCCTGAAAGTCATATACTGTTTGACTCTGTTGATCCAACATTCTCTAAGTGGCAAAACTATGAGATTGGAGAAGACATTAGCAATTGCCTAGGACTAAAGGGGGGCAGGCATGGGAGAAAAGTGGACATGAATATAGAAGGGCCACATGAGACCCTTGTCATGATGGAAATGCTCTGTATTTTGACTGTACTGGTGTCAATATCCTGGTTGCGACATATACGATAGTTTTGCAAGAAGTTACCATTGGGGGAAATTGAGTAAAGGGCAGTGGCAGGAAAATTTCTTTATATTATTTCTTACAGCTGCTTATGAAACTGTATCTCAAAAATGTAATAATTAGAAACATGCTTGAAAATAATATTGTACTGAAACATTATTTATGTACGTTGCTGAGTTTCTTGGTGTTCCCTTTTCTACTTGTGAAGAGTGACTTTCTCACCTCACTGTAATCTCAGTTATAGAAGTCAGATTCAATGAGGAAGAAACCAGAATAAATGGGGGTGGAAAGGAATAGTCAGAAGTTCCTAAGGAGCACTCCACTTGCTTCCAATGATGGACGACTAAGATATTTGGGGAAGTAAGGCAAAAGATAAGACTGGAAACCACAAAAACTTCAGGAAAAGTTTAGAGAGACAGAGCTCCTGAACAGATTCTTTCTTGCATTACTTGGAGGCATGCACAAAGAGGGATATTATGTAAATACAGATATTTAGAGGAATAAAACAAAACAAGGTTTTTGTTGCTGCTGTTCACTGCCTCCCTCCTGCTGTGAATCTTGCCAGAAGGAATCTTAGAATGCTAATGTCTCAGTATTTGACACAGCGAGTGATAATTGCACAGCGGCCAATTGATTTCTGACTCACCCTTTGCAGATCAGCCCTGCAACTTGGCATTCATTCCAAGCCTCTAGGAGTTGAGCACAGCAACGGCAGAGCCCACCTTCACTGTCGGATAATAAAGTTTAGTCATGCAGCTTAAAATAAAATAAGCAAGAAGCAGATGGCAAAAGGACAGAATGTAGTATATTTAATCTGCCCATGTTTGCAAGGAAGCAATTGTCTTTTTAGCTCCAGAAAAATCGAGCAGGGCAAACAATAAGGCTTCTCTTTCCTAGACACCTATGACAACTGTTTACATAGGTGATCTGGAGTTTGGGAGTAATTTGCCCCTTAGCTTGCTGAATTTTTCTTGGAACCAGGAAACTGAGCCTGTACCCTGCTCCCTGCAGGTAGTCAGTGCAGGGGGAGGTTTGGCAGAGCTACAATGCTGATCAAAATGAGAATACTCAAATGAAACCAATATTGGACTAAGTGGCCCTCTCACAATCTGGGGTGCTCATCTATAATAACAGAGCTGTCAGACCAAATGGGTTCAATATAAACTGTTAGGCAGTCACCACTATGAAATGCAAGTGGTGAAGAAGCATCAGGGAGATTTTATTCCAATCTGGCTTGTTTAGAATCCCAGCAATGCTGGAGAAAGGTGATGGGAAAAAAATGATTCCACTCCTCTGAGAGGGCACTCTGACACAGAAATCCGGAAGGCTGACTTGAGCCCTTTGCTTGGAGTTTATTCTTGTTCCAGTTCAAATGATGCCTGAATCTATTTAATGATGTGTCGATTAAGGCCCATAGCTGACTGCCAGAGTGGAAGTATCAAATAGAAATCTATGTGCAAGAAAAAGGGAAGATAAACAGCAAAATCTTTCTGTATAGCATAGAGAATATTCAGTATTCTATGATAAAGCATAATGGAAAATAATATAAAAGTATGTATATGTTTGTGTGTATGTGTAGCTGGATCAATTAATACAACATTGTATTATAAATCAACTATACTTTAATTTAGAAAAAGAATGAGGTGGAGCTGGGCAGCTGGAAAAGACAAGACTGAGGAAATGGGAAGAAAGGTTAAAAAGCAAATGAAAATGAGATTCAGGCTAGTTATTTTTTTTCATGGTGTTTAATCATATAACAGAAAAAACATTCATAAAATCTACATGCTTTAAAAACAATCCATTGAGACAGAAGGAACCTGGGGTTGATCAAGAAGGGAACTGTCAGTAGCTCTAACATCCGATCTTGCTCCGTATCTACATCCTTGCAGAGTATAAGTAATTTTCAAAGAGGGGGAAATGCTGTGTGACCTGTCAAGATATGAAAGTCATTCCCTGATCCATAGAAGCTGGGCTATGAGCTGAGTTTTCTGGTGGTACTGAACTATGATTGTTGTTTACTACTGTGAGTCAAGAACTAAATGAGGCAGTCAATAAAGAAACTGGCTTCCCCATCTCATTGCAGATCTATCTGCATTCATTCCAAAATCTTTTCCAAGCCCAATACACTCCAATGCTTCCTTTGCTTCCCTGAGTTTCTATCCTATAGACCATGTAACACACAACACTTAACTTTCAGATTTTCATTTTAATTTACCTCGAATGCTCATCCTTTTGGTCAACTGCACTTGCATCAGTATGGCAAGCATAATAGCCAGGTTGCTGTTTTCATAGAACTTGACATCAGGTGGGGGTGCAGATTTTAATGAAAGTCCCTTAAAAACAGGGACCCTTCCTACATTCCATGATTTCTCAAAGCGGGTGTCTAAACAGTTTCATCTGAAAGTATATAATCTCAGGAGTGCGCTGAATTCATCTAGTATTGTACCTCCTTAAGCAGGCTTTTCCTTATAAAATTAGAGATGTCAGATATATCGTTTTGATTACTCTCTGAGCGCAAAATATGAGACTTTTAAAAACGGAGTAAACTATAGTACATCATGGGCAGTAAGAAATGAAATTGCCCATGCTACAGCAAAAGCAGAGACTGAATGGTGGGAGTCGCATGGAAGCATACACACTGTCACATGTAAAATCGGTAGCCAATGGGAATTTGCTGTATGACTCAGGGAACTCAAACCGGGGCTCTGTAACAACCTAGAGGGCTGGGAGGTGGGAGGGAGGTTCAAGAGGGAGGGGACCTATGTATACCTATGACTAATTCATGTTGATGTAAGGCAGAAATCAATCCAGTATTGTAAAGCAATCATCCTTCAATTAAAAATAAACAAACTATATATATAAAAAGAAAGTAGAGGTTGGAACCTGCTTCTAACTTTAGTTCTAACCATGTGGTCAGAGAAATGGAGGAAGCTGGTCCACAGTGGAAGAAAATGAAGCAGACACTCAAAGGGACACAGCCATGAGGGATGGGAACAGCCTGCACTGAGAGTTTCCCAGGTCAGTGGACTTTCAGTGCTAAACTCAAGAAAGTTCCAGGCAAACTGGGATGAGTTGGCCACCTTATGAAGAATTCCTGGAACCCAGCTTTGTTTTTGTACCTGATTCTAGGAGAGATTCTTCTCTTGATTTACATTTTGCTGATTAGGGTTTCTGTTGTGCTACGTTACTTTGCCAACAAAGGTCCGTCTAGTCAAGGCTATGGTTTTTCCAGTGGTCATGTATGGATGTGAGAGTTGGACTGTGAAGAAGGCTGAGTGCCAAGAATTGATGCATTTGAACTGTGGTGTTGGAGAAGACTCTTGAGAGTCCCTTAGACTGCAAGGAGATCCAACCAGTCCATTCTAAAGGAGTTCAGTCCTGGGTGTTCTTTGGAAGGAATGATGCTGAAGCTGAAACTCCAGTACTTTGGCCGCTTCATTCGAAGAGTTGACTCATTGGAAAAGACTCTGATGCTGGGAGGGATTGGGGGCAGGAGGAGAAGGGGACGACTGAGGATGAGATGGCTGGATGGCATCACGGACTCTATGGACATGAGTTTGGGTGGACTCTGGGAGTTGGTGATGGACAGGGAGGCCTGGTATGCTGCGATTCATGGGGTCACAAAGTATGGACACGACTGAGCGACTGAACTGAACTGAACTGAAAGTCGCTTCAGGTGTGTCCTACTCTTTGCAACGCTATGGACTGTAGCCCACCAGGATCCTCTGTCCATGGGATTCTTTGGGCAAGAATATTGGAGTGGGCTGCCATGCCCTCCTCCATGGGTTCTTTCTGACTCAGAGATCGAACCCATCTCCTGCAGCTCCTGCATTGGTGGGTGATTCTTTACCAGTACATCACTGGAAAAAAATAGGTTGCATTTTTCACCTTACAAGGAGTTTTTGAGTCCCACAACAACTCTGAAACAAAGTAGACAACATCCTCATTCTAGAGAAGTGAGAGTGGACTTGGAATCTTGGAGACATGTTTCAAGATCATATAGCTAAGGGTTCAGGAGCTTTGTACTTCTGCGTAGGCTCCTTCTCAGTATGTAGGGGTTTAAGCATCTTGCAGAAATGGATCTGCAATTCATGGGCAATCCACCAGTTACAACCTGCACGTTTAGAGACTCCTACCACCTCCACTTTGCTAAGTCTGGGGGTTGCCTACACTTTCTAAACCTTTTGTTATACTCCACCATCATGGCCCATTTTCCTATCCATAGTCTTTATTTTGACATCATTGCATGACAAATGGTAAAGTAAGAATAACCAAAACTCAGAGATTAACTCCCTTTGGGGCTTTACATACGTTATCTAATTTAATCCTGAAGGTTACTGTGTGAGGTAGATTTTACCATTTCATTTTACAGATAAAGGATCTGAAATTCAGAAATTTTAAGTGGCTTGTTCAATGTCATGTAGCTATTATCCAGTGGAGCCATGATTCAGATCAAGAGCTTCTGACCCAAACTTCTGAGTATACAGATTGCACTATTTTGCACTAAAAATATACAGTTTTTTTTTTTCCACATAGGGAAAACAAAGGGGAGTCTGTGCAAACTTTGAGGTTGTAGAAAGGTCAGGGAGAATGTCAGGTGACTCTGGATGTCCAGTCTTAAGGCAGGACTATACAATAAATTCTAGAGCTGGTAAAACAGGAGGAGCCCCATGATATATGGTATTTTCTATTCACAATTCATTTATACTCACTTTGGAATTTTCCCCTTCATGTATTTGAAAGGCTCCCTGTTTCAAAAAGGAGAGAAAGACATGATCTTTTGTTTAATGTTTACTATTTTCTTATGTCATAAATCATAGGTGTTTATTATAAAATAATAATTGAAGTTTGAAATTATTGAAAATACAGATGAATAAAACAAATAATAGCTTTCCTTTATATGCCCCCTCCACCAAATCACACTTGTAAAAATTTTGTCATTTTAGAAAAATTTTTCCCAGTTAAAATCACACATAACCCTACATAGGCATACACACGCACACACACACTTTTTAACCAAAAATAAAATAATATAAAAATGGCTTTCTAACCAGTTTATTTCCCCTCTTAAAAATAAATTGTGAATATCTGTACATGTCAATGTATAGTAATTCTTATTGTTTTTTTCTAATATCATAGAGCATTAATCTCTACCCAGATAAATGCCAGTAGTTATGCTTTTTAATTGTTATTTCCTTTCCCCCCTCCCCCATCACCAAAATTCAGGCCCATCCATGAGTAATGCAGGGTCTGATGAGCTGAAGTATTTAGTAAGCTAATGTTCACTGTCCACAGCAGGAGGCCCGCACAGCTTGGCTGATGAGAAATGAACTGCCTGAAGCATTCTTTTAATGGCAACTAATTTCCCATATTTGATTCTCAGCTTAGCCAACTAATATCTAGTTCAAGCGTGACAAAGCATTCACAGTTCCTTTTGAAAGTTCTCTATCTGAGAAGCCAAATAGTGTTTGGGGGCCATCGTGACCTTCTGAGATCTTGTCCTGGCTTTTCCAGACCAAACTTTGATCAGTTGGGGTCAGTGATCTTACAAAAAAGTTTAAGGGTGAGTGTTTTCATATTGAGAGCTTTCTATTTTCAATTCTACTTTTAAGTTTGTGATGAAAATTACTGGGCAACAAAGTTTGTGAATGTCCACTAAGACTTTTCAGAGCAACCATGCATCTAACTTTTAAGAACATTTTCATTTTTCTCTGTTTCTTCCAAGTGATTTTGCATCAATAGGTATTTTTTACCCTTAATGCATTCGAGACATTTAATGTGTGTTAAGCTCCTCTATCCTTGCCTTAAACAAATCCTATTACTCTGTGAGTCTATCCCATTACACAGTGATTACTGAATAGAGCTCAACTTAATTGGATATGATCATGTCCCAGTATGTAGAACTATCATCCAGGAAGTTAGTATTTTTAGTTGTCACCAATATCCTTATTTCTGCTATATTTTACATTTAAATTTTTTTCCAAATCTATGGAAGGTTTCATTAACATTAGAAAAAATAGTTCTAAACATTTTCAATAACTATAGTATGATTAGGTTCTAGGAAGAATGTATGCAAGGATCACTTGCTACAAGTTTAATAGGCAGAGAGGGAGGTACAGGGCAGCACAGTGAACACTGATGGGCTTGAAATGTAGGCACAAACATGTATGTGCATGTGCGCACATGTACACACACAATGCTGTATGTGCACGTGCACACATGTACACACAATGCAGTGTGTGCACGTGCGCACATGCACACACACAATGCTATATGTGCATGTGTGTGCGTGTACACACAATGCTATATGTGCATGTGCATACATGTACACGCACACGATGCTGCAAGTGCATGTGCACACATGCACGCACACAATGCTGTATGCACACGTGTGCACATGTACACACACAGAATGCTGCATGTGCATGTGTGCATATGTACACACACACACAATGCTAAAGTTGTTTGCAACATCAGAGGAAGTTACCATCTCCTGCTCCCCGACCTCTCACCCATGACCTCTATTTCACATACCTCTTCTGGAAACCAGAGTTATGAATATTTTTACTTTGGATCAGAATTACCATTTTTCAGTTCTAAGTCAACCTCGCTTACTCCTTGGAAGAAAAGTTATGACCAACCTAGATAGCATATTCAAAAGCAGAGACATTACTTTGCTGACTAAGGTCTGTCTAGTCAAGGCTATGGTTTTTCCTGTGGTCGTATATGGATGTGAGAGTTGGACTGGTGAAGAAGGCTGGGCGCCAAAGAATTGATGCTCTTGAACTGTGGTGTTGGAGAAGACTCTTGAGAGTCCGTTAGACTGCAAGGAGATCCAACCAATCCATTCTGAAGGAGATCAGCCTTGGGATTTCTTTGGAAGGGATGATGCTGAAGCTGAAACTCCAGTACTTTGGCCACCTCATGTGAAGTGTTGACTCATTGGAAAAGACTGTGATGCTGGGAGGGATTGGGGGCAGGAGGAGAAGGGGACGACAGAGGATGAGATGGCTGGATGGCATCATTGACTCGATGGATGTGAGTCTGAGTGAACTCCAGGAGCTGGTGATGGACAGGAAGGCCTGGCGTGGTGCAATTCATGGGGTCGCACAGAATTGGACATGACTGAGCTACTGAACTGAACTGAAGTCAACCTTGGCAGTTTATGTGAGTGAGTCAGTAAGAATGGCAATCTTTCTTCTGGAAGAATGGCAATCTCAACTGGTCCTGAAAATCATTCACAAAAGCCCAGGCTGACATGGGCAGCACAGTGAGACCCATAGAAGGAAGAGAGTCGGGAGGCTGTCAGGGAATTGATGGGCCGTGGGCCCTCAGCCTACAGTGACCAGAGCATAACCGTGCTCCTGTCAGTCCGGACTATATTCATTCTGGGAAATTAGCCTTTGCAATAACCTAGACTCATGTGGCTATTCCATTCTAGCCCTTTAAGAAGAAGTGAGATCATTCTTTGACTGTGTGCCTTGGAGAAAGGTTGACCCAGACATTCCTTTGTCCCAGTATTCCCTTAAATTGTCCAGGAAGCAGTTTTCCAAGTTGCAGACTCACTGATATAAATCCATTGGTGGAGAGGTTGTCTAGCATGGAAACTTTTGTTCTCCTATGAAGTCCAAGAAATTCTATCATCTTTCTAGAACATTCTTACCTTGAAGTGGTACAAAACCACATCACACAGCGGTTAGAGCAGTTGGCCCTGGAGTCTGGCCCATCTGGTTTGAACCTCAGCTCTGCCACATGTTCTTGCTATAACCTTGGACAAGTTATGCAGACTTTCAAAGTGTCAATTCTTCAATAAAGCAGATGGGGACAATAATAACAATCATGGCATAAGGTTTCACAAGGAACAAATTACATAAAGCATACAAAATTCTTAGATGAGTGCCTAAGGCAATAAATGATTAACTGTTGTTGTTACTATATTATTATTATTACTACTAATAATATATTTGTCTATGTTTTCAAAGCCCAGTCAATTTAGGAGCAATGTGTTAAGGACTTTAGGTACTTGGTTAGGGCACAGACTCTGATTCCTTAATGTGTGCTCAGTTGCATTGAACTCTTTGCAACCCTGTGGACTGTAGCTCACCAAGCTCCTCTGTCCATTGGATTTTCCAGGCAGGAATACTAGAGTAGGTTGCCATTTCTTTCTCCAAGGGATCTTCCTGATCCAGGGATGGAATACGGATCTCCCGCATTGCAGGTTGATTCTTTGCCATCTGAGCCACCAGGAAAGCCCAGTTCCTTAATAGTTCATGTCAATTAGATGAGCAAACAACTATACTTCAAGTTACGTGTAGTTAGTGACTACCATATTGGACAGTAAAGACTATAACACATTTCTTTCAGCCCAGAAAGTTCTCCTGGAATGCTTGACTTTCTAGGGTGCAAGGAAAAAAAGGTCAGCTTTGGGATGGTTGAAACTAATGTGCAGATCCTTCGCACTGTCCTGTGGGAATCATACTTCCTAGGCTTAAGTACCCTGAAAACGTACTCACTTTTCAATAATAGATGACTAATCTGGTTTTGACCCAACTGTTGAACCTTGGATTAGCTTGAGGGACTTTAATAGATCTGGAGGAAGTCAGGGAAACTGGTTCCAAGGGTGGCTCTATCCAAGATGACTTCAATTGAGTTGAGTCACCTGTTACCTGGTTGTGAGAGAGGCGGGGTCCCAGTGGTCAGCACCCCCACTGGAGGGGAGTCACATGTTGAACCGACAAACACTAACAAATGAAAAGTCCCACTAGGGTTCACCTTGACCTGCAACAGGGTTTACTGCAATGTACTTAATGCCAGCACTAGTAATACAAGGTGCAATAAATTATCAGATTCAGTTTACACATGAACAAAGCTGTTCTCAATTTTAATTCTGTGTTTGTAAGTGATCTGTCTAAATCTGGGTATCTGGAATTGACATAGCTACAGTTCCAATCCAGATTTTCCAATAACAAATCCTAGACTTTCCTCTTGAATTAGGATATGTTTTAGCTTTAATCATAAATATAGAATAGCTAGTATCTTTGCTAGTGTGGTCAGAAAGTTTATTTTCTTCTTGGGTTAATGACTTATCTTTCACTAGCATGAATGTCCCCTTCACATGCGATTCCAATAAGAACGTCACAAATATGATTATAATTATTATTTTACTTTTACAGGCTAAGGTGCTGTGGGTGCCAAGCAAAAGTGCATTTGCCCTATTATTTCTCAAAAGCTCACCTGGCATATGCCAATCAGGTAATTGCTTGTGCAAATGCATCATTAGGTGCACAATTACCTCATTTGAAACACAAATTCAGGGCTGAGTGGAAGCAACCCCTGCATGTGCAGTTTCCTGAGTGTACTTATCATTACACCCAATATGGAAAAATTAGCCCTTAAATCCTTTTCCCACCCATGGCTTTCTGTTTCCTTCACTGATGTTATCCATTAAAATCAAACAAACACGATGTGTTTCCTGGACATAAACAATTAGTCACTTTCCACCTACGATTTTTTGAGTAAACATGTACATAAAGCTGAGTTGAGTATGCAAACTTCACCTCATTCTATCCAGGCAGTATAGTTCTCCCTTTGCCCCAGGCTCTGGCTGACATTCTATTTCATAACTGTTTGCATGGAAATGATGAAGGCTTTATTTGACTTTATTTTTTTCTTTCCAAATACATTTGGCAAAATCTTCCAAGCTGTCTCTTTATGGCAGAATATTGTCCCTGGCCCATTTATATGCTAATTGCTGAAGTGTTACCTTTTACTGACAAGTATTTACATGTTAATTAACTTTGGGAGGAGGGTTAGAAATACTAGTTTGCCCTGTTTAAAGTGATAAAGGGGATGCTCTTTCCTTTCAAGAAGAGAACAAAGACAGTATCATAAAAGGAAATTATTTAATTACCTCCTCCTAAGAATTAGAAATATGTTTTCCAACCTTTCTCTCTGTAGAGGAATTCTCCAGATTGTGACCTGAGGCACAAATGGGAGCAGGGAGTGAACATTCTTCCCTTTAATCTGAGATCCAGGTGAACACATCTGGTGTGGGGAATCTAGGTCAGCGATCCTGAAGAAGGAAGAAAAAGAAAAAGGAAGGAAGCTTGGAAATAGTCTGTTTTCAACTGAGTATACTTGAGAATAAATGGATTCCATGAAAAACCCATGCAAGCGAATTACAAATAGTCTCTTGTCCTCTTACTCTCTTAGGCTGGTATGTGCCCTGTCCATCACTGAAGGTGGAATCAAAGGAGGGCTGTGATGCAACAGTGAAAATTCTGGGAACATGCTAGGAAGAAATGGCCAAGCTAGGAGTCAATAATATTATAAGAACCAAATGTAAAGTACTTTGAATCCAATGAACAGAAGAAATCTTTACTGCAAAGTGTGGCAGATCAAAGGGAGCATGCAGTTGAGGCATGTTAACAATTTTAAGAGTATATTTGAACAAAAACCAATTCAAGTCATGCAGCACTAACCAGAATTGTTTAGGGAGGGTGCCACCCCAGGAGTTAGGTGCCAACTACAAATTGGCACTTGCCGTCTATCTCTATAAGGATTAAGTCATGAGCTGCTGCAACCGCCAGCCTTCGACACCCGAACAAGTATTCAGGGTGAGATCAGGATAAGGCACTTTGTGTTCTGGGAAAAGCCGAAACTGTTAGGTGGTGTTTTGATGGGCTCTGAAGAACTCTGGCCCTTTATGTCTCAGTGTAGAGAGGAATGCAATGAGAAGAAAGTGATAAGAAGTGGTTTATTAGGATAAGATTCTTATGAGGCTTACAAGTGGGCAGGCTAGAGGATGCTGTACCCTGAGCACTTACTAGGCTACAGTTTTATAATCAAAGGAAAAAGGAGAAGGCGGAGAAGAGTTTCTTTGTCTTTCTTGAGTAGACATCATGCTTCCCTCAGCAGCTCCTCCTCCAGGTTGGGCAGGGGCGTTTTATTGTCCTTACATGGTCAAGATAGGTCCACAAATTAATGTTTTCTAAGTGTTCAGAGAGTACATCCCAACTTACTGAGTTCTCTGGGCAGGATGTGGGGTTCATGCCACCACTGTCTTACTATTTGGGGGCATGCCTTATGCTTCTGTTGAATGGCTTTGCTGGTAAGCAAGCTTGCTTGGTTTTGTGGTTAAGCAAACCTGCTTTCTTCAGTAATCATTAACGTACAGGAGTCTCCAATATTTTTTTTTCGACTCACAATCTGCTAGTGGAATTAACTATTTAATCACCTACTTTGTCCCTTTATTCAGTTCAGTTCAGTCGCTCAGTCATGTCTGACTTTGTGAAGCCATGGATTGTAGCACGCCAGGCTTCCCTGTCCATCACCAACTCCCAACTTTACTCCGTCTACATCAAACTAGCAGAACAGGACTTCGGATAAATCTTTTCAGGAGAAGATTTTATGACTTCAATTCTTGCATCTCCTTACACCTAGAAAAGCACTAAAATCGTTAGTGATAACATCTGGGAAACTGATCATGACCCTGTGGGACTCCTGGGTATGGAAGCCTTTCTGTGTCCCCGTTTTCTGATTGTGGGGAACAGGCTTCAGCCCCCAAGATCTTCCTGAGTCCCCCAAGGGTAGGTTCAAACAGTCGCTAATCGGGGAAAGGAGGGAATGCAAAGTCAGGAAAGGAGCAGTCAAGGAAAGATAAGTGCAGCCTTAGGACAGGATCCCAGCTCCACCTCAAGGGATATACATAACAATATCTTTGGGTTCTTCTGCAGAACTAAATCCTTCAACAAATTGAAGATGTAAACTATTTGATGAAGAATTCTTCATTTTGGAGAGAAGGTCACAGTTTAATAACAAGGATGGCAGAAGCTCATCAGGAGATCACCTGAGGCCAGACTAATGCAGGCCCTGTATACACTCTGATCCTTATCAACAACCCTGACCTTGAACCACTGCTCTAAAACTCTTCATCAAATACTCCTGGAAAGGAATGCTTAGTTTTGGGGTCATGAGCCGGGTGTTTCCCTTTGCCTGGCAAGGCAATAAAGCTGTTCTTTTTTATTTCATCCAAAATTCTGTCTTCAAGATTCAGTTCAACATCGGTGCACAGAGGCTGAGTTTTTGTCATCATCTGCTCCTCGTGACTATCAGCCAGTCTCTGCAAAAATGTGTGCTTGACTGCACATACCCCCCTTCACTAAAGTCATATATAGCACTGACCTTCCCGCTTTTCCACTTTGGGACAGTTTTTCAGAGCTATCTGAAATGCTGCCTCCTGGGCTGTAGTCCTCATTTTGTCCCAAATAAAACTTAAGTCACAAGTCTCCAGTTGTGCAATTTTTTCCCCCCAGTTGACATAAGAGAAAGACTTACAGAGAAGAGGAGAAAGAAAAGCAAGAAAATCATTTGACTTATGATAGCCGAAGTGGATGCTTTCTTTGGGAAAGCCTAATTGTCTGCTTGTGATTGGGTTTCATTTCTTAACCTTGAGGCCTTTCAGGCTTAGGTATTGGTGTTCAGGTGGCTCAGCGGTAAAAGAATATGCCTTTCAAAGCAGGAGACCCGGGTCCGATCCCTGGGTCAAGAAGATCCCCTGGAGAAGGAAATGACAACCCTCTCCAGTATTCTTGCCTGGAAAATCCCACGGACAGAAGATCCTGGCGGACGATGGGGTTGCAAGAGTCAGACAGGACTTAGCGACTAAATAACAACTAATTTAACATGATCAAGAAGTAAGGAAGCACACAAGTAAGGAAGTTTATACCTGTCACCACGTGAGGGACACTTCAGGGGTGGGAGATAATTTAGCAATGGTCAGTACTTGTCTCTCGAGGTCTTGTAAACTCGTAAATGTCCATGTGTGCCCTGAACTATTCATAAACTTTTTTGAAATGTTCAGTTGTAGGTAAATACCAGCTGGTACCCAGGATTGCTTGTCTTTGTCATCCTCTCAGGCAACAAATCCTAGAGATTTTGCTTCCTCTTTATCTTTAAAATATATCTGACTGCTGTTCTCCATTTCTGCTACCTCATCACTTACACACTTAGCATCACTAAAAATCTTCTACCTAATCACACTAATTCCAACATGACAGGTCTCTAATTCATCTTCTACACTTCAGCCAGAATGATACACTGCATCTTCAGTTTACTGACTTATCTATTTACCAAACATTTATTGGTAATTCTCGTGTCATAAGTTCAATGCTAGGTGTATAAGTTTTACTTGAGTTCTTACTGTAAGATATTTGAATGGACTTGTTACTCAAGCTACATACCTCTCCACCTACTGATTGGTAATCACGTTCATAAAATATAATAAATATGAAAACTGTGCTGTTAGCTATGACGTTTGGATTTCAGGTATTTTATGTATTGAGTTCAATAGAGATGATGAAAATTTTGTGATTTTCTAGAAACTTAAATATATAAAATTGATATTAATCTTCTTTGCCAGCACAGATCTGTTCTACTGATAGAAGTGTCTTTAGTGAATCTGTTGTTCAGGGAAATGGAAAACTAGAAATTTCATACCATCCTCCGGAACTTCTCTATTTTTTCAAAAGGGAAGTGGTGAATGGTATAAGATGGTGAGGTCTGTTTGGAAAGGGGGTGGAAACTTGTGAACGTTGATGAATAGCAGGAGGAAAATATGTGAAGAGAAGACAAAAAAGGTCAAGGAATTGTATGTGTGTTGGGGGGATGACTGAGATAGTGGAGGAAATAATAAGGCAGGCTAGAAAGAGGGAAAAGACAAAAAATTCTCATTTCAAAGGAGAAAAGTACCCCTGATAGGAACATGATATCAAGTAGAGTAAATGCTTTATATCTATTTAAATACGTTGAAAATTAAACTCTAGCAATAGAAATCATTTTGCACCTGCGTATAGTATGCCCCCTTCAAAAGACTTTTTGTTGTAATAAAGAATATATATGCCTATAGGGTTTTCTTTGTAAACCTAAGCATTGTATGAAATCTCAAACTTCTAACCAAATAGAAGAGAGGATACATCAGTATTTGTTAGAAAAGGATGTAATTTTCTGATTGTGTTCTGCACAGAAGAACATTATTGCCCTGTTGATTTTCTTTTTTTCACTTGCACATTTTGTTTGGTCTTAAGCCAAAAGAGGAAATAGAGTCTGAGTGGGAGGATAATCAGGGTCTTTCCTCCACTGGCTGACTGTAAGCAGGCAGGGAGAGCTCTTTCTCTAGGAAGTAGCCATCTGTAAGAAGCAAAGGACCAAAGGCGTTTTGCTTTTCTGTGTTGCTGCCACTGTAGCACCTGTTCTAGCAGAAGTTATGCCTCAGAGGGGCTCTTGTCTAGACACAGATATTCACGGTGAGATGACATGACCATCCCACCCAAGCCTGGTTGAGAGTCATGGGTACAATGCGATTAAATGACAACAAGCCCTAGTGGAAGTTTGGTGAATGATACGTTGGAAAAATGTATTTATACACTATCAGCAGATGCTTGATGATGTGCTGGTTTAATAATGTATGCCAGCATCTGTCCTAACTTCTGGAAATACACCAGTAAACCAAACCATTTGTCCTCGTGGAGATGACAGTCTGGTGGAACTATACCTACTCGCCTTTTTAAATCTTGCTTTATTAAATAGAAAGCTTGTTTTTAAATAGAGAAAGTGCAAAAATAAATAAATAAAAAAATAAATAAATAGAGAAAGTGCTAGTTGATGGTTATATAGGGAAGGCAGACAGTAATTTTTCCTTTTTTCATAAGGGGTAGAAACCCCAAATACCTAATTAAACCTCACTTCCTGCTATGCATTTGCTGGGACTATGCTCTGATTACAGACAAAATATCAAGGAGAAATTTAAATTCACTTACATTCTATGTGGATGCTATGCTAAGTCACTTCAGTCGTGTTCAACTCTGCGACCCCAGAGACGGCAGCCTACCAGGCTCCCCCGTCCCTGGGATTCTCCAGGCAAGAACGCTGGAGTGGGTTGCCATTTCCTTCTCCAATGCATGAAAGTGAAAAGTGAAAGTGAAGTCGCTCAGTCGTGTCCAACTCTTGGCGACCCCATGGACTGCAGCCTACCAGGCTCCTCTGTCCATGGGATTTTCCAGGCAAGAGTACTGGAGTGGGGTGCCATTGCCTTCTCCTAATCTAAAAGATAAGAACATCATAGGAACAGACTCCTGGGAAAAGTACCACATTATAAAAGGTAAAAAAAATCTATACTATGTGATATGTTGTTAAAGTTCTTTCATGATCCACATACACATAAATAGCACATTAGAGTCTTCTCATTACTGGTTATTTCACTTGATAAATTGAATATAAAAAGGAAAAAAAATTGTTAATTTTTCCTGAAATTTTATAGGTTTTTGTACAGAATGGGGTAAAAACAGCTCACTGTGTGTCCAGTCAATAACTATGGTTATTCTTTAGTGTGATGAAGATGCTGTATGGTGTGAAATTAATAAACAATTATTTCTGTTTGTTTCTCTGTTTCTTAAGTCTTCTATTGTTTAAAATTTTACCTCTCTTTCCTTTCGAATACTTGAGTTAATGACTCAAGTGTTCATGTCAGAATTTTCTCCTTTTATGTAGCCCTCTCAAACCCTACTGTTCACATCCACTTGAAACACACATAATTATAAAAGATGAGAGCCCAATTATTATCTTCTCTCCACCCGATATTCTCACAGGTGCCTGGCTACTTCAGAAGTGTGAGTTAATCACAGGCAAGATTCATCCTCTCTCAGCTGGCTCATACTTCAGAATGAGTCCAAAGAAAGTGGTCTACTTAATGAAACTCATTTTCATTTTTTTTATTAGTTTATCTAGGACTGAGACTGTGAAACGACAGAAGAACAAGGTGAAGAATGATTAAAAAAAAAAAAACCGAAAACCATTTTTCTGACTATTTTATTTTGACTCTCTCCTTAAAAAATGTTAAAAATAAAAATTTACCTATTTGTGTATATTTTTCTTTCTCATATTCTGCTGCTTATCTTCTCCTGCTTTTCTGCTTTATGAAGAGAAAATTAGCAAATCCATGGCCAAATGCTGAAATTATCTGAAAGACCTCCAATTTTCAGCTCTACTGTGGATAAGAACTATATACAGCTGACCCTCGAACAAAGCAGAGGTTAGGGGCACTGACCTTCCACCCCACTGAAAATCTGAGTATAATTTATAGCCGGCCCTCTGTCTATACATTTCTGTATCTGAGGATTCAACCAAACAAGGATCAGGATTTAACCAACTGGGGATGTATAGTACTATGGTATTTGCTTTTGAAAACAAATATGCATGTAAGTGGACCCATGTAGTTCAAACTCGTATTGTTTAAGAGTCAAATATACTCTATTAAGGAGCCTGGCATTGGCTCTATCGTCCCAGAAATCCAGAAGAGCCTTCTCACAAGGAAAAAGGAGTGGTAGCAAAGTCAGGAGATTCTGAGCATGTGTATAAAATGGTGTAATTGTGTATTTTTGCTTACATATAATAAGTGTACATTTTTGGCTAAATTTTCCTCTTAAACACTATTATTATGTTATTCGAAATTCATTACTTAGTAAAGGTTCAATTTACCTTTTCTAATTCACCTTTTCTAATTCATTTTTGTTCTTCATAACACAGAAGAAAAGAAATTGAGTAAGCTTTCTATTCTCTTTTTAGTGCCAGGATCAAAATAAAGTGATTTTGGAGAGAAAACAAAAACCTTGTGTCAGAAATCTAATTGCAAGTAATGACAACTGGAGTCCAAACGACTTTCAAAAGCACCGGTGGGAGGGGATGGGGGTGGGGGGGTGAGAAAGTGTCTTACACAACTAAAAAGTCCTGATTTTAAAACTCTAGTAAAATGAATTTCACACATGTCAGGTGAATTTTGGCATAAGGTGAGTTTTACGTGTGTGTGGTAACTACATTGTATATATATTTTAAATTTTCTATATATTATGAATTTTTTTTTAACCCCTTAAACTTATCCAGTTAGGGAGAGACTGCCTCTCATTGGGCTAGACAATTCTTAGAAACAGTCTGTGATGGGCTTACCATACCACAGCCACAACTCAGCTATTGCCCCATATACTTCAGGAGGCAATATTCATCTGCTTTAATCATTTCAGGGCCAGATAACCAGTAACGACTATACCTCATAGCTTAGAGTTCATGGAAATTATCCAAGCTGGACCACCTAAAACTGTGTCCATCCTGTCTGACCTTTCCTGAAGAAACCCCAGTCAAGACTGCAGTCTCAGCTGTCCCCATATTTCTGGCACTTCCCCTGTGACCTTGTGTGGCATTTAGTGACCTCGTCTAAGACTGTGAGTATGATAAACTGTTTTCTCAAGACTTCTGTGGCGAAACTTGACTATTACACCGGAGAACACAGAAAGTGAATTTGTAGATGGGTTGTTTTATCTCAGAGAACAGACATTCGGGCATAGGAATTGTGTGAAGGTGATGCTGCAGGGAGTTATCCTCAAGTTCTATGATAATGACTAGTCACGACACGTACCTAATGAAGACTACTCTGTGGTTTGACATGTCCAGGAAGAACTGAGGGCAACGGGGACTTGGAAGGACCTGGCCCACAATTCTCAGCTCCAGAGATCTCCAAAGTTCTCCTAACATGGTCCTGTGATGGTGCTGCCTTCAGCACAGTAGAGAGTCCACTGTGCGCATTGTAGAGAAAGTTCTAGACATTGGGGATGTCCAAAACCTTTTACTTAAACAATGATTTTCTCACTGTAGTGTGTAGAATGTGTGGCTCTTACTCTACCCACCTGAAAAAAGAGAACCATTGCATTCTTCTATTTTCTTTAAAATTAACTAAATCTAATTAGGACAGAAAATTTGATTTTAGATGTTAGTAATATTTTTCCCTTTCATTTTCTTTCTCCTCCCTCTCCTGACCTTCTTTCCACCTTTACTTCTGCCTTCTTTCTGTAGGCCCTTCAAGTTGTTCAGTCTTGAAGAATTCATATCCCGGAAAATTTTTATTATGCTTTGAAACCAAGACCTTCAGTGCTGTAAGGTAATGTTAGGATCCAACTACTTCTTTCAACAGAGAGGGGGAAAATGCAGTAAGAATAAGTACAAATTAATGATTAAAACCATTATATTGCCACATTACCATGACATGTATTCCAAAAACCATTAATATCAAGTTTCCCATAATATATGGCTTCTCCCCTCAAAAAAAAAAAACACCTGGAGTAGATTGCCAAGGGAAAGTGTGTAAAATCTTTCCCTGAGGTCTTAATGATGAGCCTGAGAATCTCCTAACCTCGAGTTCTAAAAATGCCTACAGCTCCTCCAATTCTGTCAGCTTCTAGACCTTTCTATATGCCTGCCAACCTCTGCGAGGACTGCTTCCTCCTTCCCTCTACTTACTCATTCTAATCATCTCAACTTAGAAATTACCCTTCCCTACCCTAATGATGCCCACACATCCTGAGCTTTTCCTTTGGCATACATAGAGTTTGTAGATGTAATCTGTGCCCCATTAATTAGTTAACGTCTACCCTCCTTGCCAGAGACTCAGACCAACGTGGCCAATGACCATGTTCAATCTCCAAATTCCAGCACAGCGCCTATTATATAAGGTGTTCCATATGTGTTTATCAAATAATTGAATGCACTTTCATTTCACTCGGTAGATTGAAAATGTCTCAGAAATGAAAGAGAAAAATTTGTTTGGAGAGCCTAGCGCTATGCCATACTTATTATTTTATTCCTACAGCAACCTGAAATGAGAGATGGCATTATCTCCATTTTGGCAGATGAAAAAACTGAACCTTCAGAGATTAAGTCACTTAAGATTATACTCAATGAAAGTGAAAGTTACTCAGTCATGTCCAACTCTTTGTGACTCCTTGAACTATAACATTATAGTCAGTAGGTACCAAGAATATCTGGGTCAACTGTTGTGCATTTTTTCATGGCCCCATTGTCAAAGTGGTTTGTCTCTTTCAACAATAGCCTCTGGAACCATGAAAGTGGGGAGTGCAAAATATATTTCTCCCTTAGGAGGAATAGACAAAAAGGATCATGTGGAGGAGAAAAAATAAGGGAAGAGGCATTTGAAAAGCGAAAAGTGAAAGTGTTAGTCTCGTAGTCGTGTCTGACTCTTTGTGACCCCATGGACTGTAACCCACCAGGCTCCTCTGTCCATGGGATTCTCTGGGTGAGAATACTGGAGTGGGTTGCCATTCCCTTCTCCAGAGGATCTTCATGACCCAGTGATCGAACTGGGGTCTCCCGCATTAAACTAGCTCTAGAAGTCTAAAAAGAGGTGTCACTTTTTCTGTATTTACCCTCTGCCTTCATCCTTGATAGGAAGCCAGGACTGAATCTAGGTCTTGATAAAGGACAAACTCAGTATGTAGTAGTGGAAGCTCACTGTTCTCTGATGACTGGTGAGCTTATCTCTGCAAAGTCGAAGGGACCATCACTATGCTAATGTTCAATCAGAGGTTTCGTTTTATTCCATGAAAGTGATTTTACCGAGATGGCTTTTTTCCAGGTGGGAATGAAGAAAGTAGAGGACTGAACGAGGTTCACGGCCATCACTGGGCCATGAGGGGCATTTCCACCACGCGTGGAAGTCAGCTTCCGCTGGCCCCAGCCAGTGAGACTCTGGTGGAGTGTGCAAAGTTCTCTCTGCTTTATGTCTGCTCCAGCTTTTCAAGCAAATGAAAGGATCATTTTTAGCAGGTGCCCTTGTCAGCTGTTTCTCTGAGAATAGGGCCTTTGATAACATTCAGAAAAAAAGTAATTGTGCCCCCGCCCCTGCTTCATTTACATAACTGAGATTGATGAGCCGGGAAAGAAAGTGTTTACAGAGCAGGAAGATAGGAATTTCGGGATTAAGTAGGAAGCAAACCGAAATGAGCTGTCTGGGGTAATTATGAAACACATACTTCATATGTTTTCATTAGATATTGCTATTATACTACACAAGGCAAAGGAGTTTGATTAAACTGCAGTTCAGTATATAAATGCATGCATAAATTAGAGGGGAAATAGTTACTTCATAATATTTCAAGAATTCTTCAGGGACATTCAATAAGTAGAAATTTAGTCATTAGGTATACTGCATTAGAATAAAACCGTGGTCATGCAAGGAGAGTGAAGTCATGAAGCAGATAGCAAGTGAGCCCTCTAAATATGACCAATAAAACGTAATGATTTTGTCCTGAAAACAGGAAAAAGCCAAGGTGGCAATACGTGCAAAATGTTAGAAACCATAACAACTTCACAGCTATTATTGTTATCTACTGGAAAATAATATCCTTAAAATAATCTTAATGTAAAGAATATGAAATAGATTACCAATTCTCATCTGCTATTATGATATTTGTACTTTTTTGAAGTGCCCAAGACAAAATGAATGGCTCTTCATTGTGTCAGTACATCTCTGAGAAAGCCCTCAGTGAGTCCCTGTTATTCCTTAAGGAAGCAATAATGCGTTTCACCTTCTCTGGTTAGTCCTTTACCCATGAACACATCTGATCCTTTGGAGGCTCTGCCTAAGTCTTATCTTAGAATAAGATTAAAGGAAAAACAGGTTTCCTTTAGTCCCAGCCATAAGCATTCTCTCTCCTCCTCAAACACTTATTGCTACTTTTCTTAGTCAGTCACTGTATCAAACTGAACTGATTAATTATATTCACTCCACAAATATTCTTTCCACAAATATTTGTCTACTAAGTGAAAGAAAGAATGTTTTACTTTCCGAGGGCTGCTGGAACAAATTACCACAAGCTGAAAACAAAGAAATGTGTTGTCTCACAGTTCTGGAGCTGGAAGTCCAAAATCAAGGTGTTGGCAGGTTGGTTCCTTCTGGAAACCATGAGGAAAGAACAGTCTCATCCCCTCTCTCAGCTTCTCGTGGCTGCTGGCAATCCTTGGCACCTACTGGCTTGTAAACACATGGCTCCAATCTCTGCACCTGTCTTCCCAACACTTCCTTCCATTTGTCTTTTCAGTGCTGGACACACTCTCACTGGGTTTAGGGTCTAGCCTAGCCCACTATGATTTAATCTCCTGAACCTTATCTTTATTGTACCTGCAAAGACCCTTATTCTAAAAGAAGTTCCATTCTAAGGTGGCCATAAATTTTGGGGAAGCATTATTAAATCCACAGCACAGATTAAATTAGATTTGGCTTAATAAATTATCAGAGCTTTAAATCACAAGTCTGGGCCTGCTCAACATCCCAGAGATGTCTAGTGTGTTAGGTACATGGAGCGAAGTCCCGACTGAAGCTCATGACCAGAGCTTTGGCCAAATCCAGTGATCTGATAGGGTGACTCTGAGCAATGTCTTTAAATGACAGGAGGATTGTAGGTTTTGCAAGAGGTATCCAGGGACTGGGGGAGAACAGTTAGGGGACCTCTACATAAATGAAACAATACCTCAACTACAGTGGCTGGGATTTTTCCTGTTTTATGTATTGAGGTTCATTATAAAAATATGTTTGTAAAAGAAAATGCACTGCACAAATGATTGAAAATTAATGACCAAAGTTCCATCGCTGCAAACACATATTTTCGAATAAGAAAGCATGTTAGGGTTTTCAGAATTAGTTTAGTCGGTAAAGAATCTGCCTGCAGTGCAGGAGACCCAGGTTTGACCCCTGGGTTGGCAAGATCCCCTGGAGAAGGAAATGGCAACTGACTCCAGTATCCTTGCCTGGAAAATCTCATGGATGGAGGAGCCTGGTGGGCTGCAGTCCATGGGGTTGCAAAGAGCTGGGCACGACTGAGCGACTAACACTTACTTACTTAACTCCAACACTTTCC
Source organism: Budorcas taxicolor (assembly GCF_023091745.1). Taxonomy (NCBI): domain Eukaryota; kingdom Metazoa; phylum Chordata; class Mammalia; order Artiodactyla; family Bovidae; genus Budorcas; species Budorcas taxicolor. The sequence continues at coordinate 84,126,162 of NC_068923.1, forward strand.
AAGGACCTGAAGGACTGACTCACAGAGTTGGTGAGTTTCGAGGGGTGTCTGTAGGGAAGGTCAAGATGCTGAGGTACTACTTCACCTGGAGACCTTTTTTCATCACTGTTTGGAAACCAGCAGCTTCCAAAAGGACTGGAGTTATGGGTCATTATCCTCTGAGAAAGGGCTTCCCTTGTGGCTCAGAAGGCTGCCTACACTGAGGGAGACCCAGGTTCGAGCCCTGGGTCAGGAAGATCCTCTGGAGAAGGAAATGGCAACCCACTCCAGTACTCTTGCCTGGAAAATCCCATGGATGGAGGAGCCCAGTGGGCTACAGTCCATAGGGTCACAAAGAGTTGGACACGACTGAGCGACTTCACTCACTTCACTTATACTCTGAGAACAGAGCAAAGCATTTTATAAAAGGTCCTCCTTGAATGCCAAGAGGGTGAACGTCATCAGTGTAGAGTCAGGCACATTCACTGTCCTCATACTGGCACATGCCTACTACACATGAGTACTATTGGGTTGTGATGTGTGGACTCAGGTCAAGGTTCCGTGGTGATTATTCAGGGAGTTGGGAAAGCTACCTTAACTTCCATTCAGGCTTCTCAGCTCAGCTCTTCAGCAACCCAAAGCAGTGAGATTGTTGGGGAGTTACAGAGGCTTTCTGGACTCTCACATCTGTTTATGAATAACCCCAAACTCTAAGCTAAGCAAATCTATTTAACTCACTGTAATTATAAATATGAGCTTTTATTATTCAAATGACATCTTCATATGCCGGGAAAACCACCTTGCAAAGCTTATTAAGAACCACAGAATAGAAATCTTTGTTCTCAGAAATGGCAGATGTCTTAAAGCCAAACAAAGCAAAATAATAATGTAATACCCAATCTCCCCCAAATGGCAGCTTTTTATACTAGACAAAGAATAGATATCTGACCTCCAAACCAGTGAGATGTCGGGAATGGAAGGAAAAAAAAAATGGCTGCTTGCCGAGTCATCTTGATTAATAAGCGTCTACTCCAGTTGGTTTGGGATGCTTGCACTCATTGGGAAGTATCTCCAATGAGATCATGTGGAGTCTACACTGAGGAACCCTCTCCTCACCCCTTCACCTCCCCCCTCCCCCTACCATCGCCACCAAATAAAGAGCCATTCTAAATTTTACATTGTCTTACATTATGTTCATCTTAAGGGCATTCTTAGTCATGCTGGATTCTCATTCTGTCATTTCTAGTTAGTTTCATTGCCTGAATTTAAGTGTATTTCTTTGGAGATGGGACTAGAAAAGGGGGTCATGTGTATGCCTCCATCAGCGGTGTCTCATTTTATCATGAGCTTAACCATGGGCACCAGCTGCAGGGTTTGCGTGATAACAAGAGAGGTGAGCTTATTTCAAAAGGTGAAGTGGTGGGATCACATATTCCTTTCAAGCGATAGTCCAGGTAAGCGATGAAAAGCACAAGCTCTGGGTAAAATTCTGCTATCATTTACTCACTGGCAACATCAGGCATGGTCCTAGGCTCTTGGTCATAAAAATTCCATAGATCAACACGTATAAAGTGTTTGGACCTCTACCCGGCACTTTGTAAATGTTAACTACTAGACAAAGCAGAAAAGGGTTCCTGCTTCATCTTCATGATCAATCAACCAATCCATTGGTTAATTTCAGATACCGGTATGGAATAAACAAGAAAGGGACCAAGTTTCAGTTAGAGAAAAAGCTCGATGTGAGAGATCTTAGAAAGGAAAGAGGACAGCCTGCGTAAGGGGGAGGAGGCCGGGGGGAGATGAGGTGAGGGAGGCGGGTGGGGGCCAGATCAAAAGAGGCCTCTCGGTTCATGGTAAGGAAACTGGATTTCACCCAAATGGAGTAAGAATCCACTAGAAATCACATAACAAGATTTAGGCCTTAAAAAACGTCCTTTGTTGTATGGACTATGAGTTGTAGAAGGGCAGAAGCAGAATTAGGAAGGCCGGTCAGGGGGTCTGCATCATGAAAAAGCACAGGGTCTGGAAGTGGAAAATCTGTGGTTTACAGCACTGTGGTCATAGGTAGGCTTCCCGAGGCCTGCTTTTATTCAAAAACATGGGAAACAGTAGCTCTTACCTGCAGGGTTGTTATCAGGATGGAATCAGATAATGTGTATGGAAACGTCTGCTGAACTGCAATAATAAATATCAGCTCTTAAGACTAAGACTGCATGCATGGATACTGAGTCACTTCAGTCATGTCTGACTCCACGACCCTATGGATCGTAGCCTGCCAGTCTCCTCTGATCATAGGATTCTCCAGGTAAAAATGCTGGAGTGAGTTGCCATGCCCTCCTCCAGGGGATCTTTCCAACCCAGGGATTGAACTCACGTATCTATGTCTCCTGCCCTGGCAGACGAGTTCATTACCACTAAAGCCTCCTGTGGGCTCTGTTGTGCTTAGTTGCTCAGTTGTGTCCAACACCTTGCGACCCCATGGACTGTAAGATTCCTCTGTCCATGGTGTTCTTCAGGCAAGAATACTAGAGTGGGTTACCATGACCGTCTCCAGGGGATCTTCCCAAGCCAGGGATTGAACCCAGGTCTCCCGAATTGCCGGCAGATTCTTTATCATCTGAGCTGCCAGGGAAGCGTGACCTGGGAAGCCCTTTCTATGACAACTGCTTAGAATTATGTTGTTAGGTTCTCACACTATGTACACAGACTCACCCGAGGCACTTATCCAAAGTACAGAGGTTTTACTTCAGACTTATTTCCACCCACATTTTCTAGTCACCCATACTGTTCTGACAGCACCATTGCAGTATAGTGCAGTGTGCTGGCTGTGGTAAGAGAGCCTGTTGTCAAATTCTGGTTTTGCTTTGACAGTTCTCTTTATCTCTCTATGCCTTAGTTGCCTCATCTGTACAATGGAAATTATAAAGCACTTCTTTTATCAGATTTTTGAAAGGTAGGTGATTTTAGTACATAAATAGAAGCAAAGTGCAAGTGAAGTCGCTCAGTTCAGTTCAGGTCAGTCGCTCAGTCGTGTCCCACTCTTTGCGATCCCATGAATCGCAGCACGCCTCCTTGTCCATCACCAACTCCCGGAGTTCACTCAGACTCACATCCATCGAGTCCGTGATGCCATCCAGCCATCTCATCTTCTGTTGTCCCCTTCTCCTCCGGTCCCCAATCCCTCCCAGCATCAGAGTCTTTTCCAGTGAGTCAACTCTTCGCATGAGGTGGCCAAAGTACTGGAGTTTTAGCTTTAGCATCATCCCTTCCAAAGAAATCCTAGGGCTGATCTCCTTCAGAATGGACTGGTTGGATCTCCTTGCAGTCCAAGGGACTCTCAAGAGTCTTCTCCAATGCCACAGTTCAAAACCATCAATTCTTTGGTGCTCTGCCTTCTTAACAATCACATCCATACATGACCACAGGAAAAACCATAGCCTTGACTAGACGGACCTTAGTCAGCAAAGTAAAGTCTCTGCTTTTGAATATGCTATCTAGGTTGCTCATAACTTTTCTTCCAAGGAGTAAGCGTCTTTTCATTTCATGGCTGCAATCACCATCTGCAGTGATTTTGGAGCCCCCAAAAAGTAAAGTCTGACACTGTTTCCCCATCTATTTCCCATGAAGTGATGGACCAGATGCCATGATATTCATTTTCTGAATGTTGAGCTTTAAGCCAACTTTTTCACTCTCCACTTTCACTTTCATCAAGAGGCTCTTTAGTTCCTCTTCACTTTCTGCCATAATGGTGGTGTCATCTGCATATCTGAGATTATTGATATTTCTCCTGGCAATCTTGATTCCAGCTTGTGTTTCTTCCAGTCCAGCGTTTCTCATGATGTACTCTACATAGAAGTGAAATAAGCAGGTTGACAATATACAGCCTTGACGTACTCCTTTTCCTATTTGGAACCAGTCTGTTGTTCCATGTCCAGTTCTAACTGCTGCTTCCTGACCTGCATACAGATTTCTCAACAGGCAGGTCAGGTGGTCTGGTATTCCATCTCTTTCAGAATTTTCCACAGTTTATTGTGATCCACACGGTCAAAGGCTTTGGCATAGTCCATAAAGCAGAAATAGGTGTTTTTCTGGAACTCTCTTGCTTTTTCCATGATCCAGCAGATGTTGGCAATTTGATCTCTGGTTCCTCTGCCTTTTCTAAAACCAGCTTGAACATCAGGGAGTTCATGGTTCACGTATTGCTGAAGCCTGGCTTGGAGAATTTTGAGCATTACTTTACTAGCATGTGAGATGAGTGCAATTGTGCAGTAGTTTGAGCATTCTTTGGCACTGCCTTTCTTTGGAATTGGGATGAAAACTGACCTTTTCCAGTCCTGTGGCCACTGCTGAGTTTTCCAAATTTGCCGGCATATTGAGTGCAGCACTTTCAGAGCATCATCTTTCAGGATTTGAAACAGCGCAACTGGAATTCCATCACCTCCACTAGCTTTGTTCATAGCGATGCTTTCCAAGGTCCACTTGACTTCACATTTCAGGATGTCTGGCTCTAGATTAGTGATCATACCATAATGATTATCTGGGTCGTGAAGATCTTTTTTGTACAGTTCTTCTGTGTATTCTTGCCACCTCTTCTTAATATCTTTTGCTTCTGTTAGGTCCAGACCATTTCTGTCCTTTATTGAGCCCATCTTTGCTCAGTTGTGTCCAACTCTTTGCGACCCTGTGGACTGTAGCCTACCAGGCTTCTCCATCCATGGGATTTTCCTGGCAAGGATACTGGAGTGGGTTGCCATTGCCTTCTCCAGGGGATCTCCCCAACCCAGGAATTGAACCCAGGTCTCTCACATTGCAGGTAGATGTTTTACCCTCTGAGCCACCAGGGAAGCCCCAAATAGAAGAGAATGAACCACTAAATGAATGTTAACCATTGTCACTTTCCAGGAAATGTATGGTGAGGCACAGATGTTAGTGTTGAATAAAATCATTCAAGACTGATCCTTTGACATGCAAATACCTAGCCCTTGTTTGTAAGGTGCTCACAGAGGTGACAGAAAAATAAACAGATCAATATTTGCAATGTCATAATTGGCACAATAAACATTAAAGAAAAGAACTGTAGTTCATAGAACATTTGTGCTGATTTGTGACTTTTGGTTTTAATTTGAATTCCTTGCTGATCTCTCTCTCTCTCTCTTTTTTTTAAAGTTAGGCCTAGTTTAGTATTCTTCTATCTTTAGATTTCTTAAGCCTGGCTAACTTCAACGACAGTTAAAATACCATTTAAATATTTGGTTCTGAGAAATGAGCCTAGGAGAAGGAAAAGGACTGCAAAAACTCTACTCCTTTTATTTTTCTCATTGGCTTCTCCTAGTTTGTGTTCCAGTAAACATTTATATTTATAGCTGACTGAATAAGCTTGCTTCAGCTTTAAAGAATTTGATGCAGTCTGGCTTTAGATATGGAAACATTAGCAAAGCTGAGAATAAGACTATCAAGCTGAGTGTAAACTGGAGTTAGAGAAAGAATCTTTAAATTTTGCTTTGAGGGTGGACTTTTAACTTTTCTGTTGATTTGTAACTTCAGCAGTGGATCTTGAATATTCCATGAAATAATTTATTAGGCACCCTTTGTCATAGAGGGCATGTCAATTTTGTTATGGGCTTCCTTTGTGGCTGTGGGAGACCTGGGTTCAATCCCTGGGTTGGGAAGATCCCCTGGAGAAGGGAATGGTTATCCATTCCAATCTTCTGGCCTGGAGAATTCCATGTATAGTCCAAGGGGGTTGCAAAGAGTTGGACACAACTGAGCGACTTTCACTTTCACTTTCACTTTCAAATTTTATTATTTACTATTGATTTACAATTTTGTGTTAATTACTGCTATACAGCAAAATGATTCAGTTATACATATATACATTCATTTTAAATATTATTTTCCATTATGGTTTATCATAGGACACTGAATATAGTTCTTGGTACTATACAGTAGGACCTTGGTGTTTATTCTGCATGTAAAAGTTTACATCTGTCAACCCCAACCTTCCTCTCCATACTTCCCCCAGCCCGCTCTTTCTTGGCAACCACTAGTCTTTCCTCTAGAGGACATGTAAAATTTTGCATGTTTCCCAGGGACATAGCTAGCATACACAAAAATGTAATATATACCTATCTATCAAGTGGGCAGTGGTGGGGCAAAGATTCTAAATGCTGCAGGAATTTAGAGAAGGAATGGTCAGGAGAAGCTTCATGAAGGATATGATTCTTGAGCTGTGCCTAGGAGGGAGATTAAAAAAAACTGTATATTTTGATAAAAAATATTCTAGTACTTGATAAGTATAGGATATCTAACCAAAAATTAATCACTTATCTTTGTAAAAACCCATCATATTTTGAGAGAATATTTTTGAAGTTATAATCCATGCTTATATTTCTGGAACTTATTCCTTCATCTTGGACAAACCATATTATGTAGTATTTTACTTTCTTAAGTTTTAAGGGAACAAAACACCTTGGCATCAGAATAAACCTCCTTAATCCTCATTTTCTGATTTTCACATTGAGAAGAATGAGCGGCATATTTAGATAAAGAACTGGATGGAAAATGTGGTTGGATTAATCCAAATGGTGTACATATTTGAGACCTCTAATCAAGACCCCTTGATGGATCACAGCCTTGTTGTGGTGAAGGGGCTTGTGTAACTCAGTGAAGCTGTGAGCCATGCTGTGCAGGGTTACCCAAGATGGACAAGTCATAGTGAAGAGTTCTGACAAAATGTGGTCCACTGGAGGAGGGAATGGCAAACCACTCCAGTATACTTGCTGTGAGAATGCCATACACAGTATGAAAAGGCAAAAAGATATGACACTGGAAGATGAGCTCCCCAGATCAGAAGGTGTCTAATATGCTACTGGGGAAGAGCGGAGGGCAATTAAAATAGATCCAGAAAGAATGAAGCAGCTGGGCCACCCAGCTGTGGATGTGGCTGGTGGTAAAAGTAAAGTCTGATGTTGTGAAGAATAATATTGCATAGGAACCTGGAATGTTAGGTCCATGAGTAAAGATAAATTGGATGTGGTCAAGCAGGAGATGGCAAGAGCGGGCATCAACACCTTAAAAATCAGTGAACTAAAATGGACAGGAATGGGCGAATTTAACTCAGATGACCATTATATCTACTACTGTGGACAAGAATCCCTTAGAAGAAATGGAGTAGCTCTCATAGTCAACAAAAGAGTCTCAATTGCACTATTTTGGTGCAATCTCAAATATGAGACAATGATCTCATTTCATTTTCAAGGCAAACAATTCGACATCACAGTAATCCAAGTCTATGTCTAAACCACTAATGCTGAAAAAGTTGAAGTTGACTGCTTCTGTGAAGATCTGCAAGACCTTCTAAAACTAACACCAAAAAAAAAAAAAAAAAAAAACAAAACAAAAAACCAAAAACATGTCATTTTCATTATAGGGGACTGAAATGCAAAAGAAGGCAGTCAGACCTGGAGCTGACTGCAAACTTCAAGCTTAAATTGAAGAAAGTAGGGAAATCCACTAGGTCATTCAGGTATGACCTAAATCAAATTCCTTATGATTATACAGTGAAGGTGACAAATAGATTCAAGGGATTAGATTTGGTAGACAGAGTGCCTGAAGAACTATGTACGGAGGCTCATAACATTGTACAAGAGACAGAGACCAAAACCATCCCAAAGAAAAAGAAATGCAAGAAGGCAAAGTGGTTGTCTGAGATTTTACAAATAGCTGAGCAAACAAGAGAAGTGAAAGGCAAGAGAGAAAGGGAAATATAAACCTCCAAAACGCAGAGTTCCAGAGAGTATCAGGGAGAGATAAGAAGACCCTTTAAAATGAACAATGCAAAGAAACAAAGGAAAACAATAGAATGGGAAAGACTAGAGATCTCTTCAGGAAAATTAGAGGTATCAAAGGAAAATTTCTTGCAAGGATGGTCATGATAAAGAACAGAAACTGTAGGGACCTAACAGAAGCAGAAAAGATTAAGAAGAGGTGGCAAGAATACACAGAAGAACTATACAAAAGAGGTCTTAATGACTGGGATAAGCATCATGGTGTGGTTACTTATTTAGAGTCAAATAATCAAACCATCCATTATGGAATGTGAAGTCAAGTGAGCCTTAGGAAGCACTACTGTGAACAAAGTGGAGGTGACTGAATTCCAGCTGAACTATTTAAAATCCTAAAACATAATGCTGTTAAAGTGCTGCACTCAATATGTCAGCATATTTGGAAAACTCACCAGTGGCCATAGGACTTGAAGAGTTCAGTTTTCATTCCAATCCCAAAGAAGGGCAATGCCAAAGAATGTTCAAAGTACTATACAATTGTGCTCACTTCACATGCTTGCAAAGTAATGTTTCAAATCCTTCAAATTAGACTTCAGTAGCATGTGAACTGAGAACTTCCAGATGTTCAAGCTGGATTTAGAAAAGGCAAAGGAACCAGAGATCAAATTGCCAACATCCATTGGATCATAGAGAAAACAAGGAAATTCCAGAAAAATATCTACTTCTGCTTCATTGACTATGCTAAAGCCTTTGTGTGAATCACAAAAAACTGTGGAAAATTCTTAAAGAGATGAGAATACCAGACCACCTTACCTGCCTCCTGAGAAACCTATATGTAGGTAAAGAAGCAACAGCTAGAACCAGACATGAAACAGCTGACTGGTTCCAAATTGGAAAGGAATACATCAAGGCTGTATATTGCCACCCTGCTTATTTAACTTCTGTGCAGAGTATGTCATGTGAAATGCCAGGCTGGATGAATCACAAGCTGGAATCAAGATTGCGGGCAGAAACATCAACAACTTCAGATATGCAGATGATACCACTCTAAAGGCAGAAATTGAGGAGGAACTAAAGAGCCTCTTGATGAGGGTAAAGAAGAGAGTGAAAAAGCTGGCTTAAAACTCGGTATTTAGAAAACTAAGATCATGGCACTTGATCCCATCACTTCATGGCAAATAGATGGGGGAAAAGTGGAAACAGTGACAGATTTTTTTTTTCTTGTGCTCCAAAATCACTGTAGATGGTGACTGCAGCCATGAATTGAGAAGGCACTTTCTCCTTAGAAGGAAAGCTATGATAAACCTAGACAGTGTATTAAAAAGCGGGGATATCGCTTTGCCAACAAAGATCTGTATAGTCAAAGCTATGGTTTTTCCAGTAGTCATATATGGATGTGAGAGTTGGACCGTAATGAAGGCTAAGTGCCAAAGAATTGATGCTTTTGAATTGTGGTGCTGGAGAAGACTCTTGAGAGTCCCCTGGACTGCAGGGTGATCAAACTAGTCAGTGCAACAGGGAATCAATCCTGATTATTCACTGGAAGGACTGATGCTAAAGCTGAAGCTCCCAATACTTTGGCAGAGGATAAGTTGGTTAGATAGCATCACTGACTCAATGGACATGAATTTGAGCAAATTCCAGGAGGTAGTGAAGGACAAGCAAGCCTGGCATGTTGCAGTCCATGGGTTTTCAGAGTTGAACATGACTTAGTGCCTGAACAAGAACAAATCCAATAGAAGTAGATGATGGTTACCCTTTAAAAAAATACCACCGAGATAAAATTGAGTCTCTGAGAAGCAAATGCCATCCCAGATTTACATACTGAGTATTTAGCCAAGCCAGAAACATAATATATAATACTTCCCATTCCATAGCACACATTTTCCTTCCAAATGTGATCCATGGCTATCTAGCTCATGTTCATCTCCTCAGTACCAACTGCATCCTTGTTTATTCTGATATCCACCCACATTGACTGCGGAAGGCTCTCAGAAGGGCCCTTTGAATAACCAAATCCTCTTTGACTTTGTAGAGCATTTAATATAATCATCCATTTCCCCTCTGTATTTCCTTCCCAAGTGGGCTTTCTTGGGGTGGCACAGTTGCACTAAACTCTTTTCTTTGTAAGGTTTGGCTGTTCACATACCACTTTTTTTTTTTCCATTTCTGTATTCTATCTCTACTATGATTTAATCAATAATTTTATTTATGTCCTCACTTAAAAAAAAATCTAGATCTATCAAACAAAAAGAACCAATGCTAATACTATAACAGAAAAGCCAGTATCATCTGTCATAACCAGAAGATAAATACTATATAAATATTTGAATAAAATAAATTCTTAAATTCTCAACAAGTTTTTGCTGAAGTCTTTGATCCTGAAATCCTCACTCTTTTTCTTACAGAGGGGGTTAACATTTTTGAAAGAAGTGTTTCAACCCTTAGTGCCTTTTGGAAACTTTCTCCTTAATATTATTCCAAGAATGGGAATAGCATTCTCTCCATATGATTAAATGTTACACAACATCAAATTCATGTACTCTTCTCCTTAAAATAATATTTTTAACCACTGATTATCTTGGTCTCACACTTCAGGAAATACAAGCATATAGAATAAAACATAAATCTCTCAGCCTGGCAGGGAGGCCAAAAATACATCTCAATTTATTTTTTCTAGCATTGCTATTATCTGTCTACATACACCCTATCCTGCAGTACAATTCGAACTTTCTCCCTTCCCAAACACATCTGGAACTTTCCATATCTTGCTCATACTTTTTCTCTACCTAGGATGTCACTTCAAATGCTCTATTCTCTACCTATTCTCAAATGCTACTTGGAGTCTTTCTTGATTTCCTAACAAAGTAATTGCCTATTTTAAAGTTTCTAGAATGTACAGTTCCCTTGGGCCACCTCTTAATCAGACTCATCACCCAATACTGCAAAAATTATCAGCGTTTTTCCTTGGTATGAGAAGCAGCAATCCTTGAGGACTTAATTTGGATGAGCAGATGGATCAGTAGCTATTAGGCACTTAGAAAATGTCCCTAGACTTGTATAGTTGGGTTGGGCTGGGGTGAACATGGCTTTCAGAATTTAGCTGTATGCCATCTGATAGAAAGGAAACTTATCTGGGAATCAGGATATTTAAATTTGCACTTAGTCAGGTTGTCTCTGGGCAATCAACTATTTTCTCTGATCATCTGTGATCATATCAGATCTGTCCCTGTTTACATGGAGTGGGAGACGTCTGGGCATTGGTGAGAACCATGCTGAGGGAAGAAGGGGACTAGATGGAGCACCAAAGGAAAGTCCTACCTACGGTGGCCACTGGTTATCATTTTCGCTGAGTGCCCAGGCTCTTGGTGTCCAACAGCTTTTTTTATAAGAATGAAGGTATTAAACTGTCTCCTTTAAAAGACAGAATGCTTGCATTCTGGACTCAATCTCCCTTAATGTCTCATCTTTAAACTTCTTGTTCCTCATTTATAATAGGGAGATAATAGTGATGTCCACCACCTAGGGTTCATGTGACGATTAAATGAGATAATGTGTGGAATATTTAATTAACATTAAGGATACAGTAAGTACTCAATAAAATATTAGCTTATTATTCTTGCATATTAAACTGCATCCAAAAAATACATAAACATTTTAGATCAAGCATAAAATACACAGTGCAAATTTTATGTACAATTTTTATTGTACATAAAAGTTGTTAATGTCAATCTATGCCTTCCTCTCTCCTCTGGCCTGTCTTTCCATGGCTTCTGATATCACTGAACAAGTGACCTGCAAGCACTTAACTGAAACATTGCTTCTCTTCACAGAATCCCATAGAAACAAAGCCCTAGGGAAGAGCCTGGAAAGGGCAGCCGGGAGGGGGAAGAGGGAGGGTGGGTCAACACGGCGGGCAGAGATGCTTTCTCCAGATCTTGCTCATCTTGTCCAGGCATGGTTATTTTACTTTTTGGATAATTTTAATCTCACCCATGACTATGTTGGGCTTCCCTGGTGACTCAGATGGTAAAGAATCTGCCTGCAGTGCAGGAGACCTGGGTTCGATCCTTGGATTAGGAAGGTTCCCTGGAGAAGGAAATGGCAACCCACCCCAGCATTCTTGCCTAGAGAATTCCATGGACAGAGAAACCTGGTGGGCTACAGTCCATGGGGTCACAAAGAGTTGGACATGACTGAGAGACTGACACTTTATATTTGTGCTCTGTTCTAAGTCAATAGTTAAGTATTCAAGATTTTGTTGGCCACTGAGCCCCATTTCCTTACTGACGGAATGAAAAGACATAAGACTCTAAAATCTGTATTTGATTAACCACTATTCCTCCTTCTCCATCATTTTTTTTTAATTTGCTTCTGCCTTTTGGCCTCTTTTTTTTCCTCTCCCTTCCTCCTCCACCTGCCTCCACACTTTGCCCATAACCATTTAGATTTATTATTGGTTCCTTGGCTGTTTTTCGATTTGACCTGTTCATGGTCTATGCTGAAATTTGACTCATGGATCTTCTTTCTTAATCTTCTCTGATTTCACTCCATAATAACTCTGCCCCACTTGTTATTTCCCCAGGATCTCCTGTCTCATTTCCATCAACAGCTTCAATAAAATGGATAGCTACTGTGTCCAATCCCTCTCATCACTCTTAGGCAGTCATTATGCTTAAATATTTAGTCTCTATTGATTTCCACTTGCACAAAACAGTTTAGTTAAGACCGTGATGTCAAATATCCTTTATAGCTTTTTCTTTCCTCTTTTTCCCTTGTCATGCTTCTTTTGCTCCTGCATAGAATTTCCTCAGAAATTTCCCTGAAGTGGCTAAGAAAAGCCTCTCTCTCTATTTTTTTTTTCTCCTTGCACCATAAGCTTTCTGCTTCACTACTTAACATTTTTTCCTTCTTTCTCTGCTTATGTTAACTATTGGTTTTCTTATTTTTTTCCCTCCTTTTTCATACTTAGGAACATAACTGCTGAGTCCTTATACAGTCTTCTGATTTAAAGAAGCTGATGAAGAAGTCTTCAACTGCAACCACACCAAATTTTCTGCTATGCTGTGGTAGGACTGCAAATAAATGGGAAATGTTCTGAACTAGGTAATGTATAAAGGACTACTTTGGTAAGTTATCCACACAAGCTAGAATAAAGCTAAATGTTATTCTTATAAGCAGAACTCTGGCCATAATACAGATGACTGCCTGGGTCTCTGAATTTGAGGTTGTAGTGTGGTAAAGAGCTGCTATATAAAGCATAGTCCATCTTTAGTAGCAGCTTTGACATCACCTAGATGCTTGTTAGGAATGAAGTCCCTTTGGTTCCAACCCAGACCCGCACAGCCAGAATTTACACTTTTAACAGATGCATACACATTACAGTTTGATAGCACTGGCATCAGGAAGAGCCTCCTTAAAATTCAGATCAGTTCAGCTTTAGCACTTTTTAGGCAGACTTTGACTTGGACTCTTTGAATTTCGGTTTGCTTACCCATGAACTGTGAGTAATAATATAGAACCATGCAGTTTGTTTTAAGAAATAGAAATAACATGTGTATAATTCTTACAGTTGGTAAACAGTAGATTATACTTATGGATTTCTTAAAAGATAAAACTAGGAGGGGATTTTAGTTTCTCTGACTACGTCTTAAGTTTGTAGTCATTAAAAGGAAAAAGCCTGGTTTGAAAATGCTGTCATTTCCCTCCCCCTGCTATCTGAAACAACACCCCACATTTCTCAAGCCATATAGATGAAAGCCAAATTATTTTGTGAGTTATAAAGATAGTAAGAGATGTTAAGCAAATGTTTAAAGTCATGAATACAAAGCAGACAAATGGATTAAATGTTAACCCTGCTACCATTTCAGGAACTCTCCTAGTAACGAGAATAATGCCTGGAATTGGGTTTGAGTCTCAATTAATTTCCTTTGTTTGTTTTTTTTTTTTGGTGCCAGTACATTATTATCTTTCTTTTTCTATTTCTATGTTCATTTTTTAAAAAGTTATTTATTGTGTTGGTTTCTGCCATATATCAACTTGAATCACTCATAGGTATATGTACGTCCCCTCCTTCTTGAACCTTGCTCCTCCCTCCCACCCCAACCACGTGTGTTTGGCCAAGTCACAGAACTTTTCAGGGCCTTGGTTTTCTCACCTATAAGATCAGAGCAATAATAATTAGTACAGTTACTTTGGGGCTTCCCAGGTGGTGCTAGCAGTAGAGAACACACCTGCCAATGCAGGAGACTTAGAGATGAAGGTCCGGTCCCTGGGTCTGGAAGATCTCCTTAAAGGAAAGGCAAAGCAACCCACTCCAGTATTCTTTCCTGGAGAATCCCACAGACAGAGGAGCCTGGTGGGCTACAGTCCATAGGGTTGCAAACAGTTGGACACAGCTGTAGCAACTTGGCATGCACACAGGGTTGCTTTGAGAATCAAATAAAAATAAAGCGACTTTTTAATTATATATTTGTCCATCCATCCATCCATTTGACAAACATTTATTAACTGCCTATTACATTTTGGGCATGGGGAAAGGAACTAGGCATGAAAAAGTGAAGAAGATATAATCCTCTCAAAGCAGTCACTCTTTTAAGAAAATATCTATAAGCCCTAGCTACCATAATATTGGATTTCCATGGAGGTAAAGAATTCGCCTGCAATGCAGGAGGCCCCGGTTGGATTCCTGCGTCAAGAAGATCCACTGGCAAAGGGATAGGCTACCCACACCCGTATTCTTGGGCTTCCCTTGTGGCTCATCTGGTAAAGAATCCTCCTGCAATGTGGGAGACCTGGGTTTGATCCCTGGGTTGGGAAGATTCCCTGAAGAAGGAAATGGCAACCCATTCCAATATTCTTGCCTGGAGAAATCCATAGACAGAGGAGCTTGGCAGGCCACAGTCCATTGGGTCGCAAAGAGTCCAACACGACTGAGTAACTAACACTTTTCACTGTAATACTGAACACATAATAGATGTCAGATAACATACTAAACACATTATGCTGTTTTACTTGCTTCTTAGGAAAACTGGAGGAGGTTAAGTAACTTCCCAAGGGTATTCAGGGAGGCAGGGTCAGACACCAACTACAATAAGCCCTAGGAGTATAATCTATAGAGCAAGCTCTATTTAAAAGTTAGCAGCTATGATCACGGCAGAGGGCAGAATCCGAACTAGATGGCTTTATTGGAAACTTCCCTGACCCTGAGGTTCCTTGTTTTACATCTTTTCCTGAGAAATGAATTCCTTTCACTGTGGACTGCTTCTCTTGTTACAGATGCTTCCCAGCTGGAATAGGGATGGCGGAGTCACCTGCAGAATGTTGAGACTCACTCTCCTTCCCTCCCCAGGAGAAAAAAAAAACAATTTCTGTGGTTTAATTTCATGTGCCTTTTACCTCTCCAACAGTCATTTGGTCTCTGCTGTTTCTATTCTGTGGATGAATTTATTTTATGGTTATTTCCGTGTTAAATTTTAAAGACACGTATCTTCCTGAAAAGAACAAAGGAAGAAAAACAACTTGTAAATTATCACAAGAAAAACCCCTGCTAAAAGCAATAAGTTTGCTGACAGATGGCAGAATCAGTTGAAAAGCAAGTACCATATTTACTGAGTCTAACCCATTTAGGAAGCCAAAAAAGTGTTATCTAATTCTATCCCCAGTGTATGTGTATGTTTTGGAATAAACAGATGCCTAATGAGAAATGTGTCTAGTATAGTTTTGGAAGAACCTGGATAAACCCAGGTTCTGGTTCAGGGTTTGAGACTGTGCAAATTTGAGTCTATCATATTAAATTGTTAGAGTAAAAATAGCATGAAGATGTTGCCAAAGAAACACTATTAAAAAAAAAAATACCTCAGAATTATTTTACCATATAAATTTGCTTTTAAAAATCCCTCTATTATGTAGTTTTATATCAACTACAAATTACCACAAAAGGACACATGTCATATCATCATTAGGAAACCTGGATGGATGCCCAGCCAGTGTAACAGATTTGGATATTATCAAACTTTTTAACAAAACTTTCAAAAATAAAATGGAAATAACTCTTCAAAACATACATTCGTTATATTGTACAAGACATAGCTGAGACACGGCCTTCCCTCCTCACCTCCTATCTCCACAACCTAAAAGAAAGAAATGCTGATCCTATGACTGTCTTTTTCTGGATACTGAATTTTGAGATTGTGTATCCAGATGAAGATAGACCAGGACCAAGCCTAAGCCACAAGGCATAAATGAAGCCAAGGATACTGTACGTATGAAAAGAACTAAGAGAGCACATGAACCGTGGTTCCTGGAAAGTGGACTCATTGCTTATTATTCAGTCCTTCTGGGAGTTTCCACAAGTGAAACCCCGACAGCAATGAGTCGCCAAGTGTCAGTATCCCTCCCTAGGCAGCCAGGTTGTCACTGTTGTTCAGTCACAGAGATACGCCAAGGCACTGCTTTTTTCTGACTTAATTCTCTGCTTCCTCCCTCCCTCCTTCTCTTCCTCTCTTTCTTTCATTCTTTCTTTCCTTCCTTGTCTTTTAATAGAGAATGTGGAAACAAACCATCAATTAATATAACAAAGTAAACTTCAAAATAAGGACTATTGCTAGAGAGATGAAGAAAAACATAGCATAATGATAAATGGCTATGATAAATGGTTCAACTTACTAAGAACCCATTATGGTCCTAAATGTGTATGCATCTAATAACAGAACTTCAAAGTACATGGAAGCAAAATGACAGAAATTAAAAGCCAGATAGAAAAAGTACTCCATCATAACTGGAGATATTAACAATCCTTCGTCAGTAATTGATAGAACAAGTGGACAGCAAAGCAGAAAAGATAGACATGAATGACTGCCAACTGGACCTAATTCATGTTTATAGAAGCCCATACCTAAGAGCTGCAGAACATGCATTCTTCTCAAACACATATGGAACATGTGGTATCTCGCTGGGCTTTAATTTTCATTTTTGTAATTCATGAGCATGTGAAAGTGTAGTGAAGTCGCTCAGTTGTGTCCAACTCTTTGTGACCCCATGGACTGTAGCCTACCAGGCTCCTCCATCCATGGGATTTTCCAGGCAAGAGTACTGGAGTGGGGTGCCAATTCCTTCCCCAGAATTCATAGTATCTATGCTGATTTGTGGCTACTTGGCTATTGGCATAGATACTATTGGTGCCCTGACCAGATCTGCTTCGCTAGCACTGTGCTTTTGTGATTCAGTTGCTGCTGACAGCGTACTCCTGTCTTTTCTTAGAGGCTTGCCATTGGCTGATGGGAACCACCTTATTTCACATGTTAGCAAGGTAATCCTAAAGGAAATCAGCCCTGGATATTCACTGGAAGGACTGATGCTGAAGCTGAAACTCCAATACTTTGGCCACCCGATGCAAAGAACTGACTCATTGGAAAAGACCCTGATACTGGGAAAGACTGAAGGCTGGAGGAGAAGGGGATGACAGAGGATGAGATGGTTGGATGGCATCACCAAAGCGATGGACATAAGTTTGAGTAGGCTCTGAGAGTTGGTGATGGACAGGCAAGCCAGGCATGCTGCAGACCATGGGGTCGACTGAGCAACTGAACTGAACTGAACTGAAGCAAAGTAATGCTCAAAATCCTTCAAGCAAGGCTTCAACCGTATGTGAATCAAAAACTTCCAGATGTGCAAGTTGGATTTAGAAAAGGAAGAAGAACCAGAGCTCAAACTGCCAACATCCATTGGATCATAGGAAAAGCAAGCAAATTCCAGAAAAAAACATCTACCTCTGTTTCACTGACTATGCTAATGACTCTGACTGTGTGGATCATAACAAACTCTGGAAAACTCTTAAAGAAATGGGAATACCAGACCACCTTTCCTGCTTCCTAAGGAACCTGTATGCAGGTCAAGAAGCAGCAGTTAGAGCTGGACATGGAACAACAAACTGGTTCAATATTGGGAAAGGAGTACATCAAGGCTGTATATTGTCACCCTGCGTATTTAACTTAAATGCAGAGTTCATCAAGAGAAATGCTGGGCTGGATGAAGCTCAAGCTGGAATCAAGATTGCCAGGAGAAATATCAATAACCTCAGATATGCAGATGACACCACACTAATGGCAGAAAGAGAAGAGGAACTAAAGAGCCTCTTGATGAAAATGAAAGAGGAGAGTGAAAAAGCTGGTTTAAAACTCAACATTAAAAAAACTAAGATCATGGCACCCGGTTCCACCACTTAATGGCAAATAGATGGGGAAACAGTGGAAACAGTGTCAGACTTTATTTTGGGGGGCTCCAAAATCACTGCAAATGGTGACGGCAGCCATGAAATTAAAAGACACTTGCTCCTTGGACAATAAGTGATGACAAAAACCAACATGTTAAAAACAGAGACATATCTTTGCTGACAAAGGCCTGTGTAGTCAAAGCTATGGTTTTTCCAGTAGTCATGTATGGAGGTGAGACTTGGACCATAAAGAAGGGTGAGCCCTGAAGAACTGATGCTTTTGAACTGTGGTGTTGGAGAAGACTCTTGAGAGTCCCTTGGACTGCAAGGAGACCCAACCAGTCAATCCTAAAGGAAATCGACCTGAATATTCATTGGAAGGATTGATGCTAAAGCTGAAGCTCAATACTCGGCCACCTGATATAAAGAGCTGACTCACTGGAAAAGACCCTAGTGCTGGGCAAGACTGAAGGCAAGAGAAGGGGACGACTGAGGATGAGATGGTTGGAGGACATCATGGATTCAATGGACAAGAGTTTGAGCAAACTCCAGGAGATAGTGAAGGACAGGGAAGACTGGTGTGCTGCAGTCCATGGGGTCACAAAGAGTCGTACACGACGGAGTGACTGAACAACAGCAACGAAATCTCACTCTGTAGAAGGCATCCTGCTTAGAACTCCTGGAAGGACACAGCATCTCGCCAGAGGCAGCCCGCAGCTAGACTGACTGAGCTAAGGGTGCAGCAGGCCAGTCACCTTGGGTCTGGGGGGACAAACTGTGGGTGGGGGCCAATTCCTATTGCAGATCTTTCTGTGAGATCAGGTGAGGCCAGATTTAAACAAACAAGCGCACTTAGTGCTTAGCTTTTCCTCTTTCCCATGCCTGCAGGGGATGGGAGCTATGTGTGTGGAGGAAGGCAGTGAGGCGGTGGGCGCTGCCAATGCTTCTGTTTCAGTAACATAAGAGAACCAGGGGGAATAGAC
Source organism: Budorcas taxicolor (assembly GCF_023091745.1). Lineage (NCBI taxonomy): Eukaryota > Metazoa > Chordata > Mammalia > Artiodactyla > Bovidae > Budorcas > Budorcas taxicolor. The sequence goes on from NC_068923.1 coordinate 84,145,121, forward strand.
TCAAGTCTACTCACTTGGGTTTGAGGTCTTTGTTTCTTTAAGGCATAATTGCTAGTAGTGACAGGAGAGAATCTGTGGGCTGCCTTTTCTAAAAAAAAGAAAAAAAAAAATATATGCATTATAAGAACAAAAAAGCTTTGATTTTTCTTTTCTTTTTTTTTTTTGATTTGAGTCCTGAAACCTTTTTAAACCCAAGGTTACTAGTCAGTTTGCATTACCCTCTTAAAATAAATAGATCTAATTCTGCAAATACAGTTAGTATACAGAGTTTTCAAGCAGTAGCCAGTGTTCTTCCCTTTCCTTTTAAAGTAGAAAATGTTCTAGTTTATGCAAAGGTCTCAGAAAAGATTCTTGACGTTCTTCTAAGTTCAATCAAGATCCAAGTACAGAGATTCTTCTTTCTTTTTTTTTTCTTTCCAGTAATTTGCTGAGCTATGCTGTGCTGTGCTGCTTGGCAAGCTACTTAACCTTTCTGAACCCGAGTTTAGAAAACTTTAAAATACTTGACACATTTCTCTGGAGGCGCCAGCGGAATTAGCAAATGATTCAGCAAATGGGTTTCATGATTCCTGGAAAAGTAAGCTCATACTTTTTATAAGCACGGGCTAGTGAAAATAAGTCTTTTCAAACACTTTGCTCATCTATTCCAATGTACTATTTTAAACGAATATGCCAGGTTTTCTTTCTTTATGTGTTCATTTTATCTATGCTTTCCCTCTGTCTAGAAAACCAACCTATATAGCCTTCATTTGATGAAATAAGGTCTGAAAAAGCTAAGCTTTGAGCAGTTTAATCCTTTCTATTTTTTACTTTTCTGATTGAAACACTAAAATATATTTGATTTTTTAAAACTTCAAATGTATGTTTGACTTAGATCAGGAGTCAGATTTGGTTTAAGGGCTGGACAACCTGTGATTTAGCTGGTAGAAGAAACCCATATCTAACCCCACTCTGTACACAGAATCTCGAATCTCTTTTTTTCATTCACTATTTATTTGTGCTTTGTTTTAGATGCTTCAGGAGTTTTTTGCTCCTATATTTTTAATGTACCATATTAATTTCAGAGAAATGAGCTATACATAATATTCAACTATAAAGTGAAAGTCGCTCAGTCGTGTCTGACTCTTTGGGAGCCCATGGACTATACTGTCCATGGAATTCTCCAGGCCCGAATACTGGAGTGGGCAGCTTTTCCCTTCTCCAGCAGATCTTCCCAACCCAGGAATCAAACTGAGGTCTCCTGTGTTGCAGGTGGATTCTTTACCAACTGAGTTTTCAGGGAAGCCCTAGGGTAATTATAAAAGTATGAGAAGTACTTGTCTCCATCTGACCCGTCTTTGCCACTGCCCCCAAAACAACTGATTCTTCCTCTTTTCATTTTCAAAATTTGAATTTTTTCCTTGATTGTTTTAATCATACTTTTACCTTCTCTTTAAAATTGCTTTTTCAAACATTTTATTTTTAAAAATTTCAAGCCTATGGAAAAGTATAATTAATATTCATATAACATTCACCTGAATTCACAAATTATTAAAATTTTCCCACATTTAGATTCTTTCTCTTACATGTACTATACCAAAATGTTTGAAAGTTGTAGGCATGCAGACATTGTGACCTTTGACCTTTTATACTTCAACACATTCACCCTTGGTACTTTCCAGGTTGTGCAATGGCAAAGAATCTGCCTGCCGATGCAGGAGATGCAGAAGACACGGATTCAATTCCCGGGTCAGGAAGATCCCCTGGGGAAGGAAATGGCAACCCACTTCAATATTCTTGTCTGGAAAATCCCATGGCCAGAGGAGCCTGGTGGGCTATAGTCCATGGGGTCGCAAAGAGTCTGACACGACTGAGCGACTGAGCTTGAATCAACAACATACACCCTTAGAACAAGGATAGTCCCTGCCACTCCACCAGTACCCTGAAGCAGAACCCAAGTAAGTTTCACAGTTGGTGTTTATTTGTCAAATATCTCTATTTCCTTTTAATACAATTATGCCTTCCTGACTCTATCTGTTTGTTCTTCAGAATATCAACATTTTTATGAATATAGGTTACTTGGTATGCATAATGCCTTCAAAGCTGGATTAGTCCAGTAATTTCCTCATTACTGTCTTCAAGTTAAATATTTTGGCAGGATTGTTACCTGGGGGCTGTTTTGGACTTTTTATTGCATCCCGCAAGGAAGTTTATGTGTTTGTCTCATTTTGGTGATGTTAAGTTGGAATATTTGGTAAAGGACTTCCTCCCAGCTCTCTCTTTGCAACCAAGAAGTCCTCTGTGGTATAATATTTTGAAATTAAGTGAATTCACTGTCCTTCAATAATGTCCCAATTTGATATTTGAATAAAAGGATGGTTTTCTAAGTTTTTCATTTCTTTCACATGTATTAGTTGTTATTCTTATTTAAATGAAAACTTTACCTTCCGTATCTCCACTTTTTGTGGAATATTATTATGGTCTCCTGGATTTTTAAAATTCAATATGTCATAACCTATCATATCTTTATTCTTTCTGATGCTCAAATTTTAAGTGGTTTGACCAGTGTGGGGCTTCCCTTGTAGCTTAGCTGGTAAAGAATCTGCCTGCAATGCGGGAGACCTGGCTTTGATCCCTGGGTTGGGGAGATTCCCTGGAGAAGGGAAAAGCTACCCACTCCAGTATTCGGGCCTGGAGAATTCCATGGACTCTATAGCCCACGGGATCACAAAGAGTAGGACACGACTAACCTACTTTCACTTTCACTTTGACCAGTGGGAGCCCATCGAGCTGGCTTTTGAATCTTTGGACAGGTCTCCATCACCTTTTGGGCACTTCAATGCAGGATTTTCTAGACTTTGTATATTCCCTGACTGTACTTGGAATCAACAATCTCTCCAAGGAGCTTCATTTTCTATTGGAGAAAGATAGTGTTTTGAAACCAAATCCTTTCGCTAGTTTTGCTCATTGCTATTGGGTTGTCATTTCTTCTAGCTTATTTCACTGGACAGTTTGGAACAAAGATCATTAAAAACATGGTGAGTACATAGGGGTTCTTTCCATTTACATTCATCACTGGAATTCTTTATCTTCTCCTCTTTCCATATTTACATCACTTTTGCCCCATAGTGAGAACCCTGATTCCAAATACATCATTCTACTTGTGTATGGGTTCTTGTGTAATATAAAGCATTTAGATTACGGTACTAATTAGAAGCAAACCCACTATGTAAAGTTTACAATTTCTTTGCAATTCTCTTTTTGTACTATCTCACCAAGAATAAGCAGTAAATGTGCTGTGTTTACAAGTAACTTAATTTAATGTTTCCTGTGTGTTTATGCTATCAATTTGATTAAAAATTAGGTTTATTTGTTTCTGCTTGTATTTAACTTTAGGGTTAACTTTGTACATCTTTTTTGATTTAATTATTTTAATTAAAAATATTTTATAGCTCAAATGTTAAAACTATATATATTAAAATATATTCAGAGATATCCCTATTTCTAGCTCTTCTTCTACTTTCTTTACTCCTGTATATAATAATTATTATTGTATAGTTTAGATTATCTAGTTTTAGGTTTTTTGTGAAAGTTAGTATTAATAGCATCCATCCACTTACCGTATATACTCCTATTTCTTTCTTCTTTCTATGTGTACTCATATGCATCTTTCTTTTGTAGCTTAATAGTACATCCTTGAAATCACTTCTTACCACTTCATAGAGATTATCTTATTCTTTTGCATTGCTGTATTATTCCATGTATAGAGTTTTACACAGCTCAATTAGCCTTCCTTTAGATGTTTAGGCTATTTCCAATGTTTTGTTGTTCTGCATATTTCTTCAGCGAATAATCTTGTGCATGTCTGTCTGTGTTGCCTTTAAAGAGAATTAATTCTTATCTTGGGTACATAATTTGAATTGTCTCCTAAGAGATAATAAAGCTGTGTTATAGGGTTGGAAGGAGAGGAAGGGTTCAGTGGAATTGAACATGAAGTAAGCAGTAGGGCCCTAGAAGCTGAAGAGAAAAGGTGATAGATCAGTAGTCAGCAGAGTCCTGCCCCTAGTCCCGTGCAGTGCCTTCCAAGATGGCAGAAACCATGGAGGAGAGATTCAGGGAGGAAATGGAAAGGGACTGAGAGGACTCTCTTCTTGGATGTCTAACAGATTTCCTGGGGACTCAGTAGACTTGGAATGAGTGGATTCTTTGAACAACAAAGCCACCCCTACTCTCCAAATACTACTCGGGCTTGGTAAAGTCTCATCGTGTTGGTGGCCATGATAGGTGCAAGCGCAGAGTTTGTTCCCAAACTTTTATGATTTTTAAGCTCTCAGAACTCTTTTGTAAACTTAGGAAGGAGGAGGAACACTGTAAATATTACTGAGATTGAATTTTCTACCACCCTGGAGGGACAGGAAAATAAAGACACAGGATGTTTCTTTGTCCCACTGCTGTGAAGTGAACTCGTTTCTATTGCTAAAATGATTGTTTTCATGTGTATATGTGTGAGTTTACTGAAATAGTATAGCATTCTAAATATTTACTAAAAGGTATAACATTTCTTTTATGACTTGTTTTTCTAACTTTACAAAATATTTTGAACATCCTGCATTTTTTTTGAACAGCTGCATAGTATTTTACTATGTGGATATATGCTTTTTTTTCCCCTTGATAAGCTACTATTAGGATAAATAAGTGCTAAGATAGCAATGGAGTTTTACATAGATTTTTTAGAAGCAGATTTTGCAGCTGATTGTGCAGCTCTAAGGAAGTTTTAGTTCTAAAAAACTTTGCATTCATGTTTTTCACAAGGAAAATAATTATACAGTGTTCTTTGTATTTTTACAACATTGACAGATGGTGAGTGAACAGCCTGGGAGGAGGAGAAGTGACCCAACTTGCCTCTGCAGTGTTCAAAAAGATATCAAAGCAAGAGGCAGACACTCCCAGGGCCAAAGACTGTGTTTTCTTTTTCACTCATCTCATTCAAATTGATCACAAATTGCTTTATTACATTCTACTGTGTCAAAGTAATTCCTATTTACTTTCATATTGAAGACATGTCTTAGCCTATGATAAAATGATTTCCTCAGCTCATCTGAGGTTGAAAGGAATTGGTAATAAAAATTGTTCAGGAATCTGTCATAGTTATCATAACAATATATGGAACTACGGAATATTTACTATTCAATATGAAAAGGCAAAAGTAAACATTCCAATGAGCATTATCTTGTGGGCTGCAGAAGTTAGGGTAAATTTTTAAGTGATTCCTCACCACCCCCTGAATGTACACCGGAACTCCATTGCTTTGCACAATGCCTGACTTAAGTTGTCATTAATTAAACAGCAATATAAAGAACATTCTGTATTGCTAGTGAGAATCATTTTGTCCATTTTACCTTTTTGTTTAGCATATCTGTGTAACTAGTTAACCTCTAAGGTAGAAACTTTGACACCTAATTTGCATATATTCTTGAAAGAAAAATGTTTTCTAAAGCATAGAAAATAACTTAATACCTCATGGGGTGGGAGGGTAGAGGAATTCTTTTTCAAATATCTCAGATTCTAAAGACTCCATTGCTGGGAGGGATTAGGGGCAGGAGAAGGGGATGACAGAGGATGAGATGGCTGGATGGCATCACTGACTCGATGGACGTGAGTCTGAGTGAACTCCGGGAGTTGGTGATGGACAGGGAGGCCTGGCGTGATGCGATTCATGGGGTTGCAAAGAGTCGGACGCGACTGAGCGACTGAACTGAACTGAACTGAAAGAGAAGGTAAACATGGATAACAGCAACGACTGAAAAGTGTTAGAAAGAGCACACAAATTAAAATCAGAACATTTGAGCTGTGGTTCTAATTTTTTTCATTAGTAATGTGACTGTGGGCAAGGCACTTTCATCATCATTATTTGATAAAAAGTGTGTATGGGAGAAGTGTTGGACTAGGTGATTGTCAAGGTCCTAGTGATCATTTTGCTTCTCCTGGAAACAAGTTTTGCATTAAAGTAATATGTGTTTAAAAGAATGTAATGTGATTTAGCAGTCCTAAAGCTTCTCTAGTATTATGTAGCTGTTTTTCATTTATTGATAGCATAATTCTAAAAAAACAGACTATATTTATTTCATTAAGTAGGTAATAAAGCTAGCAATATTCATGAACTTTAATACAAAAGATTGTAAATTACAAATATATAACTACAAATCAGGCTCTGAATATATATTTCTTTCATTCCCAAATATTTAGTTCATGTTTACTAGAAAAGAGCTTCCCACACGGCTCAGTGGTAAAGAACTCAGCTGCCTTTGCAGGAGATATGGCTTCCATCTCTGAGTTGGGATGATCCCCTGGAGAAGGAAACGGCAACCCACTCCAGTATTCTTGCCTGGGAAATTCAATGGATACAGGAGCCTGGTGGGCTACAGTCCACGCAGTTGCAAAAGAGTCAAACATGACTTAGCGACTAAACAACAGCAGTAATACTGGAAAGGAACTAACCTGTATTGAGTACTTACTATGCTAGGAATTCGGAAAGCAAGTACTCTGGAGTCAGACTGATTTAATTTTATTCCTGATGCTGCCATTTTTTAGCTGTGACCTTGGACAATGTCCAAGTGGCTACCCACTCCAGTATTCTTCCTGGAGGATCCCATGGACAGAGGAGCCTGGTGGGCCACAGTCCATGGGGTGGTGAAGAGTTGGACATGACTGAAAGACTAATATTTTAACACTTTAGACAATGTACATGACCTTTGGGTGTCAGAGAGATGTGTATGGGGAAGACCTCAATTCCTTGAAGATGAAATATATCTATTGAAACACATTTCACTGCTTCAATTTCTGGTGCAAGTGTGCTGTATAATATTACTTATGAACCTGGATTGTAGCAAAAATGATCAATCAATTTTTTTATAATATAATAAACAGAATATGTATTAAACTTACCTTTATAAATTATCTATACTGATGACAGAAAAAGTCATGGATGGTGCTTTTAAGGGAAAGATATGTGAAAGGAGAATCAATTCTCAAGGCAGAAAATCTATTTGGGGCCCTGAAAATAGTTGCTGGACAGATAGGCCATTTAACCCAAAATCTCACTGAAAAAAAAGAGTCCAGGATCAGAGAAACCTGGAGCAGCCACCTAAAAAGATAGTAGCTTGGAAGACCTCTGCTCTTGAAAATGCAGTGGGAAGCATTCTGAACGCCAACTAACTATTTAATCTTACATTTGAAATGTAAAATGGGAAAAATAATAAAATCAGCTTTTGAATTAATTAAATGAAACAATATACTAACGACTGAAATATAACTTAGTTATCTCGAGACCAGTCTTCGCTTTGCCAAACATTCTAAAGGAAATGAATATGAATTCATACAGAAATCTCTGAAAAATCATGAATACATTCTCTGAAATCACTTGGGAAATCACTTGGGAACTTTAGGGAATAGGTTAGACAGTACACTACACACACACAAAAATCATCTTAATCCATCTTTTTTCCCCAAACTGAATCCCACAGGGCAGCTGCCCCCAAATTTCCTGATTCTCTGTACCCACTTTTCTTAAAACTGCTTTTTCCTTCCTTCACCTTGGAACTTCTTCCCCTCTTCCCCTCACCTACTCCAGTCCATTCATCATGTAATGCCGTCTGGTCCTCGTTCCTTCCAGTTGAACTGCAAATGAACACTTTTATTCCTAAAGATCTCCTCCATACCCATGACATTGTGTAACACTGTATAACGTCTATGTGCTAATGCCCCCAAGTTACCGTACTTGCTAAGTATCCGCAGCATCTGACAGTCACTGTGCTGTGCTGCGCTCAGTCGCTTAGTCGCATTCGACTCTTTGCAACCCCATGGACTGTAGCCCGTCAGGCTCCTCTGTCCACAGGAGTTCTCAGGAAAGAATACTGGAGTAGGTTGCCATGCCCTCGCCCAGGGGATTTTCCCAATCCAGGGACTGAACCCAGAATTCCCACATTGCAGGTGGATTCTTTACCATCTGTGCCACCAGGGAAGCCCAAGAACACTGGAGTGGGTAGCCTATCCCTTCTCCAGTGGATCTTCCTAGTCCAGGAATTGAACCGGGGTCTCCTGCATTGCAGGCATATTCCTTATCAGTTGAGCTACCAGGGAAGCCCCTGACAATAAACACTGTTAAATCCACTGCAAACGTACATGTTATCTCCAATTGACAGGCCAAAAACATCACTCTTGATTCCCAGCATCCAAATTATTTCATTCTCCCATTCTTCCCTGTATCAACAATGTGCAATCATTTGCCTACCTTCTTAAAGGGAAGAGTTGATTCATCCTTTCCCTTAAACCTTTCACTGAGCCTATCATCAAAGCCTTTCATTTCTAACTCAAAACCTGTGGCAAATCTACCCACTTCTGTCGTCCTAGGTCCAAATATAATCCCTGAGCAAATGGTCTCCCATAACAAATCACAGACTGGACTCGTAATTACTAACAGTTGACAGTGAACTTTTAAAACAGAAGCCAGAAGTTTCTTTAAAAAAAAAAAATTATATCATGAATTTCTTCTCTCTGAAAGTCTCCAATGACATCCATTGTATTTGGGGCAAACCCCGAATTTCTGTGACCCATAAAGTCTTATTACTCAGTTTCTGCTTTCTAACCCTCCAACCTCATTGCAGAACACTTCCCACCTTACCACATCTCAAATATCTTAGCTCTTACCTTTGTCTCATGTTTCTAGACTCTTCCTCCTAGTTTCAAATGACATTTTCAATTCAAGCTTTAACTCAATCATCACTCTGGTAAGAAGCTTTCCCTTATCACATTATTTAAACATCTTCAAGTTAGGTCAAGTTTGTTTTATTAATATCAGTCATAACCCTCGATAATAATTTGGTAAATAATTATATATATTACATAGTGTAGTACATATTGTTGTTCAGTTGCTCAGTCATATTCAACTCTTTGCACCTTCATGAACTGCAGCACGCCAGGCGTCCCTGTCCTTCACTATCTCATGGTGTTTGTTCAAACTCACGTCCGTTGAGTGGATATATAGTATATATTTTAATATACACACATAATTTCACATACTTGTTCATTTTCTGTCTTCTATTGATTTTTCATATGTTTCATTTGAGGGTAACTACTCCAGTGCTCTTGCCTGGAAAATCCCATGGACTGAGGAGCCTAGTCCATGGGGTTGCTAAGAGTCGGACACAACTGAGTGACTTCACTTTGAATTTTCACTTTCATGCACTCCAGTGTTCTTGCCTGGAGAATCCCAGGGAAGGGGGAGCCTGGTGTGCTGCTGTCTATGGGGTCGCACAGAGTCGGACACGACTGAAGCGACTTAGCAGCAGCAGCAGCAGCAGCCAGGGGGATAGGGACCATGTTTCCCATATCTATGGCTCTAATTCCATAGCCGAGTACACTGCATGAACTATAGGCACTTAATAGCTGAGTGATTGACTGGATGAAGAACTTTTATTTAATTATTTGATCACTGTCACTCTTTCCCCCTACAAATTGCTGTAGAGGACACCCAAACTTTCCTCTAGGGACTCCAGCTTCCTTATCTACCGCTAGATTTAGAGAGATGATTCAGATGCCTTTAGGCATAGCGTTGCTTCTCTTAACGATATTGTGTTTATCAAAGTTTCTTCTTAAAGCCAAGGAGTTAGAAATGATACTGGGAACAAGTCCAACAGTTTCAGACAATATCTCCAGCATTCGCCACAGTTTGTGTCTAGATGGCAGAAGAGAAATGGGTGTCCACTGGGTTCTTTCCCTTATGTGTGCACCTTTTGCTACAAGTGAAATAATCATGTGGGCATCACTAATCCCAAGTACTGCATTTGCCAGTGAATTACATATGCATTTTGAGGTCTCTAAGGCACCAAGAGATTAATGCCCAGATTTGCACAAGAATTCCACTGGGGACCAAATCTGACACACACACACACACACACACACACAAAACAAAAACAAAAAAAGACATCACAGTCTAGTATAAAACCACATTGTGAACTGCCCCTTAGGGGGTTCCCTGAGGAGGCTTCAACTTTATGAGATGGTGACCCTTCTCGTATTGCTTCTAACTAACCAAGCCTCCTTTGCCTCCTCTTTGGTCTTGATTCCAAAGGATGGCTGTGTTGTCATTCTTTCTCTTCTCAAATGAGATTCAGGAATCACATATATTTCAATGACCTCTTGCGTTTGAGGTGGAATGCTGCTGCCGCTGCTAAGCTGCTTTAGTCGTGTCCGACACTGTGCGGCCCTATGGCAGCCCATCAGGCTCTGCTGTCCACAGGATTCTTTAGGTAAGAAAGCTGGAGTGGGTTGCCATTTCCTTTTCTATGAGGTGGAATGGAAGTGTGTTTAGCTGCAGTTTGCTGTGAATTATTCCTAATCTGACTTGAGGAGTTTCTAATTTTTAAAGCTGTACTCTGCTACACCTTGCCAGAGGACAGATTGAAGAAATTGCTTCAATACACATGTAAAACACCCATCCCCTTTATGGTGATGTGCAGTTAAGAGCTCTGCAAGTGAATTCTAGAAGCTCATTACAATACTATAAACTGGTTTGTATACCAGTATCTAGCAATTCTCTATAAAGACTGATCTCTTTCTGGCCAGAATCTTTCTTTTTTTTTTTTAATAAAACATGGTGACCCTCATGTAGCTTCATCAATCCCCAAGTGGCAGCATCAGTCATCCTGCCAGACTTTCAATTGTTTAACCCAACTACAATTCTGTACTCTCTTCTCTCATCCTTAGCATGGGTTTCTCACGAGTTTCTTTATTTTGGGTAGCAAGCGGTCTCAATATATTCTCAAAGCTTGGCTAATTTCTTGTGCAGGCAGAGGTAGATATGATTAGTGAAGTACACACCCGCTGCTTCAAATTCATTTATTCCATCTCTTCAAGTATCAGCTTGTCCATATTACTGCAATGCCTTCCCTATTCTTGCGTTAGCCTCTTACCTGGTCTCTTTGCATCTATCATTGCCCTTAAGAACCTCTTGAACACCTTATATTATGACATCTTCAAGCCTTTACAATGATCATGTCTCATACTTGCTTAATGGATTTATTTGTATTTTTATTGGAGTAGAGCTGCTTTACACTGCCATGTCCGTTTCTGTTGTACAGCAGAGTGAATAAGCCGTGTGTATACACAGGTTGTTTGTTGTTGTTTAGTTGCTAAGTTGTGTCCGACTCTTGGGAGCCCATGGACCATAGCCCGCCAGGCTACTCTGTCCGTGAAATTTCCTAGGCAAGCATACCTGAGTGGATTGCCACTCCCTTCTCTAGGGGATCTCCCCTATCCTGGGGTGGAACCCATGCCTCCTGCCTGGCAAGGTTATTCCTTACCACTGAGCCACCTGGGAAGCCCACGTATATATATATGTCACCTCTTTTCAGGCTTTTCTTCCTGTTTTGGTTTCCACGGAGCACCAAGTAGGGTTCCCTGTGTGACACAGTAGGCTCTCACTGGCTATCATTTCTGTACATAGTAGTGTAGATATGTAATCCCAGCCTCCCGATTCATCCACTCCGCGGCCCTTTCCCACAGGTACCCATGCACTTGTTCTCTATGTCTGCCTCTCTATTTCTGTTTTGCAAATAAGGTCATCGATGTCATTTTCCTAGATTCCACATATATGCATCAATATACAATATTTGCTTTTCTCTTTATGACTTCACACTGTATGACAGTCTCTAGGTCCACGCACATCTCTGAAAATCACATTTCCATTCCTTTCTGTGGATGAATAACATGCCATTGGATCCATATGCCACATCTTTACCCATTCCTCGGTCGGTTGACATTTAGATTGCCTCCATGTCCTGGCTATTGTAAATAGTTCTGCAATTAACACTGGGATGGATGCATCCTTTTGATTATGGTTTTCTCTGGGTTTGTGCCCAGTAGTGGGTTGGTTGGGTCATAAGATAGTTCTATGTTTAGTTGCGTAAGGAACCGCCACACTATTCTCCTTAGTGGTTATATCAATTTCCATTCCCACGTCAGTGTAAGAGAGTCCCTCTTCTGCACGCTTTCTCTAGATTTGTTGTTTGTGGATTTTTGAACGATAGCCATTCTGACCAGTGTGAGGTGTTACCTCATTGAAGTTTTGATTTGCATTTCTCTAATAATTAGTGATATTTGTCAGTTGCCTCATTTGCAAGTATTTTCTCTTGGTTCTGAGTGTTGTCTTTTCATCTTGTTTATGGTTTCCCTTGCTGTGCAAAAGCTTTTAAATTTAATTAGGTCCCACTTGTTCATTTTTGTTTTTATTTTTATTACTTTAGGAGGTCAGTCAAAAAGGATCTTGCTGTGATTTATATCAAAGAGTGTTCTGCCTATGTTTTCCTCTGAGATTTTTTTAGCGTCTGGATTGACATTTAGGTCTTTAACCTATTCTGAGTTTATTTTTGTGTATGGTGTTTGAGAGTATTTAATTTCATTCTTTTACATGTAGCTGTCTGATTTTCCCAGTACCACTTATTGAAGCCTGTCTTTTCTCCATTGTATATTTTTGCTTTCTTTGTCATAGTTTAGGTGACCATAGGTGCAAGGCTTTATCTCTGGACTTTTTATCCTGTTCCATTGATCTGTGTTTCTGTTTTTATAGCAGTATTATGCCATGTTGACGACTGTAGCTTTGTAGTATAATCTGAAGTCAGGGAACCTGATTCTTCAAGCTCCGTTTTTCTTTTTTGAGATTTCTTTGGCTATTTGGGTTTGTGTGTGTGTGTGTGTGTTTCCATACAAATTATAAACATTTTTGTTCTAGTTCTGTGAAAAATACCATTGGTAATTTGATAGGGATTACTTTGAGTCTGTAAACTGGCTTGGGTAGTATAATCATTTCATGATATTGATTCTTCTAGTCCAAGAACATAGTATATCTCTCCATCTGTTTGTGTCATGTTTGAATTTTTTCATCAAAATCTTATCATTTTCTGAGTATAAGTGTTTTGCCTCCTTAAGTGAGGTGTATTCCTAGGTATTTTCTTGTTGTTGCAGTGGTAAATGGGACTGTTTCCTTAATTTCTCTTTTTGATTTTTCACTGTTAGTGTTTAGGAATGCAACAGATTTCCACGCATTATTTTTGTATCCTACAACTTTCCCAAATTCGTTGATTAGACCTAGTAGTTTTCTGGTGACATCTTTGGGATTTTCTATGTATAGTATCATGTCATCTGCAAACAGTAACAGTTTCACTTCTTCTTTTCCAACTTGGATTCATTTTACTTCTTTCTCTTCTCTGATTGTCATGGCTAAGATGTCCAAAACTATGTTTTATAATAGCGCCAAGAGTGGACACCCTTGTCTTTGTCTTGATCTTCCAGGAAATGCTTTCAGGTTTTCAGCATTGAGAATGGTGCTTGCTGTGGGTTTATAATATATGGCCTTTAATATGTTGATGTAAATTCCTTCTATGCCCACTTTATGGAAAGTTTCATCATAAATGGGTGTTGAATTCTGTCAAAAGCTTTTTCTGCATCTATTGAAATTATCATATGGATTTTATCTTTTAATTTGGTAATATGGTCTATCACATTGATTGCATATATTGAAGAATTCTTGCATCTCTGGGATAAATTCCACTTGATCATGGTGAATGATCTTTTTAATGTGTTGTTGGATTTGGTTTGCCAGTATTTTGTTGAGGACTTTTGCATCTATATTCACCAGTGATATCGGCCTGTAATTTTCTTTTTTGTGATTTCTTTGTCTGGTTTTGGTATCACACTGGTGGTGGCCTGGTAGAATGGGCTTGAGAATATTCTTTCCTCTGCTATTTTTTGAAAGAGTTTAAGGATAAGTGTTAGCTCTTCTCTAAGCATTTGAAAGAATCTGCCTGGGAAACCATCTGGCCCTGGACTTCTGTTTGACAGAAGACTTTTCATCACAGCGCCTGCTCTTTGGTGGATGGAGCCCTTTTCTTCTGATGGGCAAGGCTGCATAAAGTGGTGTGTTTGGTGTATCGGTGAGCTTACTGTGTCTTTAGGCAGCCTGTCTGCTGATGGGTGGGGCTGTGTTCCTGCCTTGCTGGCTGTTTGGCGGAAAGGGTCTAGCACTGGAGCCTGGAGACAGTCGAGTAGAGCCAAATCTTGGTGTCGAGATGGAGGCCTCCATGCAAGTTCTCATGGATTAATGTTACCTGGGGTTTGGGATTCTCTGGCAGCTCAGGGTCCTAGAATTGGTCCTTCCATTCTGCAGGCCCAGGCCCGAACCCTGGCCAGGGAACCTAGAACCCACAAGAGGCAAAATGCTGCCAGAGAAGAAAAAAAGAAAAGAAAAAAACCCAGACAAACAGAACCCAAGACAAGGAGCAAAGGCAAAACAAAAAACAGCAACAACACATGTACACACACAAACAAGAAGAAAATAGACAAGTCAAGTTCAAGACAAATGATTAAAAATGAAACCAAAGGAACAGAAACAAAAAGGAAGGCAGAAAAAAAGAACTAGAACAGGAAAAAAAAAAAGTAAAATGAAAATAAAGTAAAAGTAGAAACATTGAAAAGATATTGTTTTAATAAAAATAACACCAACAACTGAACAAAACGAAACAAAAGAATAATAATAAGAAGAAGAATATTTTCCTAGGGCCTCCTGTGTCAGTGTTCTTGCTCCTACAGTGAGCCATAGCCAACCCACTGAACATTTTAATTATTTCCCATTGTTAGAAGTTAGGATAAAGACCAAAATCTGTAACATGACCTTTAACTAGGGTAATAATATAATTTCCTCAGCAGGCTGGAGTGCATTTAAGAATGAAAGGGTGTGTTATTTTTATATTAGACAGCAGGCATAAACTGAGACTATCTCGGGTTTTCTGAGGCTAAGACATGCTACGCTGACCTCTCCCTCTGCTTATCACTTCCTCTTTTTCCAGCTTTGTGTTTCAGCTTGCTTGCTCTTGCATTTTACCCTCAGCCACACTAGGCTTCCCTTGGATTCTTAAATGTGCTGTACCATGTTAGCTGCAGAAGCACTTTCCTTTCTGTCTGGGTTGTTCTTCATCCACTCGAGTTCCACCCTTCTCTTTACATAGTTAATTACTTTCCTTAAGCAAAACCCTATGCTAATATGGCATCAGCCTGTGATCATTTCCTCAGAAAGCTTCATCCTTCCTGCGTCCTTTAGCTAGTTCCCTCATTCTGCACTCACCAGATACCTCCCTGACAATGCAGCCTCCCTGTGATGATCTCATCATGGCTGTCTCCCCCCGTGCAACAAAAGACATGATGCTATTTCACCTCTGCATTTAGAAAGGTGCCCAAGTTTCTGTATGTAGAATTTACCTGATGTAATGCCCACTTCATCAGTAACGGTTGATTAAATTAATTAACACTGCCCTTAACACTTACAGAGTTTACACTGGAGACCTAAGGTTTCTATACAGACTGCATAAGAATGATCACCATATATAGGTGACTTTTTAGAGCATGCTTTAATTTTTTTTTAATGTTGAATTCAAGAAATCTCAGGCTCTTGCCTACATCTTTTCTGTAGCCATTTAAAATTCTCCTTCTTTTAGAAGAAAAGTTTTCAGTTTGCCTAAGATGAGGTAACCATCATGGGAATTAAAGACTCATGGTTCAATGACTGTATTCTACATTCATGAAATGAATAGTCCATAAAATATCCAATATTTTAATTTCAGAAACATTCACAGTCAATACTGATCATCAAAGTCTATTCAATTGTTCACTGATCCATGTCGATCATGATGACAGCTGAAATTCATCGATCGGGTATGTCCTACACAGGCAGTTTCCATTGGGAAAAGCATTTTGAAAGGGAGAAAGACCAAGTGTAGGCCAGTTTGTGAAATAGCTGTCAGTGGTCACACGAGCCCCTGGTGGCCTTATGCCTTCAGACGGTTCTCCAATTCAAGTGCCACGTTCTCTAGATACGCCGCACCCTTACCAAAACCTATTTTCAGAAAATGATCAGTTATATATATTGCAGGGAGAATGCTAACTTCAGTTATAGAAAAGTCAGAATTTTAAGAATCATCTCTTAATATGCTAAAGGAATATTAGGGGATTTGACATGGGGCTTATGGGCCATCCTAAGCACCTTCAAAATAAAGCCTATTGAGCACTGTGATAAAGAATTAGTCTCACTCTCCAGGAAAGGTTACTCTACATTAGTAATTTCACACTCATATTTAGAATGTTTCATCCATTACTTCTTAAGATTTCAGGAATCTCTTAGTTTTAAAAATCTCTTTTTCTGCCTGAAAAAGAATGGATAAGTTTAATGTTCAATTTAGTATCAAATAGTGGTTAACCAATATTGTTTCTAGAGCAAGATCTTGCAAAAGAAAACTTTAAGAAAATCTTCAGTTGACATAGAATCTGCTTTTAATAGTTTAATGATTATCATCCCTGAATTATTCTTTCTTGGGGTTGATTACCCTCAAACCACATGAAGTCAAACTTAGTATAGACCATATTATGTGAAAGACAGGTGTGGAGGGAATCCAGATGATCTTTCAATCATTCTCTCTCTCTACCTTATAAGGCGTGCACACACACACACACACATGCCTCCCACAAACACCCAGGCATACACATTGCCATCTCCCGTGTATCTGGCAAAGGCCTAGTCTTTAGCTCGTAACTCAGAGGGAAAGATAATTAGCTAGTTAGAGATAGAAAGGAAAGAAATCATGCTGATTCTATCACACTCTGTCATAGCAAATAGAAGCTGTCAAAATGCCTGGAAACAAGGAAAATTTTATTGAGAAAATATAATTTGTATTTCCTAGACTTTTAAGATCCCTACGGACTTCCAAGGTGGCTCAATGGTAAAGAATCTGCCCACAGTGCAGGAGACCCAGGGTCCATCCCTGAGTCAGGAAGATCTCCTAGAGAAGGGAATGGCAACCCACTCCAGTATTCTTGTCTGATTTGATCTCTGGGTTGGGAATAGCCTCTAGGGAAGGAAATGGTAATCTACTCCAGTATCTTGCCTGGGAAATCCCACAGACAGAAGAGCCTGGTGGGCTACAGTCCACGGGGTTGCAAAGAGTCAGACACAACGGTGAGGAAATAGCAGTAGCAGCAGCAGAAGCTGCAGCACAGAAGCCCTTCAGAGCCTTTTACTTTTAAGGTCAATAGACTTTCTCAAATTAAGCATGGAAAGAACATAATAAATGACACGAAAACCATGCAATATTAGAACATTGGTTATGAAGGAAAGTAAAAAGAATGTAATATGTTTCATACTAGAAGTACAGTGAGAATTCAAAGAGAAAATAAGTAAAATAATAGAATGAGATGAGAAGGACATTGAAGAATCAAGAAAACAAACTGAGAATCAATATACAAAACTAAGGAAAAAAAAAAAAAAACAGGGAGAGGGAAGGAGAGAAAGAGGAAGAAAGGGAAGGAAGATGTTACAGAAAAACTTGAACAAACTTTTTGGCCAACCCAACAGAAGGTCAGAGTAACTCTTTCCACTTCTAGTTCTTTATTTTCTTTGCTTGTGGCTTAAAGACTTATGAATAAAAATTCTGTTGAAATTCTCCTTTGCCCAAAATTTCCCTTCTGGAGAAGGGAAAGGCAACCCACTCCAGGATTCTGGCCTGGAGAATTCCATGGACTGTATAGCCCATGGGGACGCAAAGAGTTGGACATGACTGAGCAGCTTTCACTTCACTTCAGTTGTCTTGAACATTCTTTAGTACTGCCCTTCTTGTGATATGATAGACTATATATAGATAAAATAAAAAGATTTATTTTGAGACATCAACTCACATGATTTTAAAGGCTGAGACGTTCCATGATTTGCTGTCTGTAAGGAGAGCCAGTGGTGTAGTTTCAGTCCAAATCCAAAGGCCTAGGAACCAGGGGAGCCACTGATGTAAGTCCCAGCTGGAGTCCAAAATGTCCAAGAACCAGGGTGTGTGTGTGTGTGCACTCAACCGCTCAGTTGTGTCTGACTCCTTGTGACTCCATGAACTATAGCCCCCCCAGGCTCCTCTATCCATGGAATTTTCCAGGCAGGAATACTGGTCAGGATTCCGTTTCCTACTCCAGGGTTTATTCCCCAGCCAGGAATCAAAGCCACCTCTATTGAGTCTCCTGCATTAGCAGGTGGATTCTTTACTACTGAGCCACCTGAGAAGCCCAAGATCCAGGGACAAAGGTGTAAATCCCTGTCTGAGTTCAAAGCAGTGGCACCAATATCCCCAGACAGGAGATGTGTGTCCTGCCTCAAGCAGAGGGCAAAGTTCACCCTTCCTTTACCTTTTTGTTCTCTTCAGGGCCTTGGCAGATTGGATGGTGCCCACCTATACTGGTATTCCTGTAGCATCAATAGGATGTGTTAGAACTTCTTTTATCTTCATATCTCTCAATCTCTATTTTATATTCTCCATCTCCCTGTTTTGCTACATTAAATCTATCTAATTTGTTGAGTTAAATATTCCGTTACAATATTTTAAATTATTTCATCACCTCTGCCCGGGCTTCTTTTAAACTTACTCATTGAATTTTAAAATTTCTGCTTTTAAGTTTAATTTACAGAATTTTCTATGTATATCTTGCAAATCTAAATGGTTTTTAAAAAACATGATTGTTATGTGCTTCTGTGTGTGACCTCTATTTCCCATTTTTAAATGCTAATAGCAGAAAGGAGTTTTAGATGTCTGCAGATGATCCCTTATAAGACTTCATTCCCTTGAGTGTTTTTATCTTTCTGGACTACTAGATCATAGAATTTTATCTGTGGGAATACTTTGATTTTGGATTGAGGTACGCCATGTGAATTTATTTACTTATCTGTTTGGAGATTTATAGCTTATATTTAAAAGGCCTGGGACTCTAGGAAGCTAATTGTGCAGATAATGTGAATTTAAATCATTAAAATACATAGAAACCATAAAATACATAGAAACCTTGTGTTTGCAGATTGTCAAGGACTATATTTATTTATTTTTCTATCATTTAGTGCCAAGGTCTAAATATGAAAGATTTCTTCTGCTTCTTCTGTGCAATTATTTTATTTTAAATTCATTCTTCTACTGAGGGTAGAACCATTTCGGATTCTTGCTTTGTTTCCTATCAAACTGTCCTTGAACTGCTGTAAGACTTCCCTGCAGTCGCAACAGACACTAAACAAAGCAGCCATCAGCTGTGTACTGGATAAACCAAGGATAGTATGTTTATACAGTGGGTCCTATGCATCAGTAGAATAAATAAACTATTGCCAGTCGCTCTCATATGAATAGATCTCCCAAACAAAACATTTTTAAAAAAGAAGCCAGTCACGAAAATATACGTATAGTATGCGGTTCCATTTTTATGGGCAAAACTAATCTCTAGTTGCAGAGTCAGATGATGACCCTTTAAGGGAGTTAGCGACTGGAGAGAGAGGGGTGGAGGGGGCAAAAAGTGTGTTTCTTGGTTACAAAGGCTGTACACATTGCATGGGTGAGGTCACATAGGTGTGTGCTTACTTTGTGAAAATTTGTGGAACTGAACCCCTGTGATTTGTTTACTTTTTTTGTTTGTATATTATTGTTCAGGCTGGTGCTGAGTGCTGGTGCCCTACTCAGCGTCATGCCACGTGCATTAGGAGCACAGGTGCATACTTTTCCATTATGTTCTTGCAGGTACTCTTTCTCTCTCTCTTTTTTTTTTCTCCTTTTTCTTTCTGACACATGATGCGTTAAGGATGACTGGAGTCAGACATCCTGCATTAGAATCCAGATGTCACTACCCACTAACTAGTTTGAGTTAGATGCTAACCTTCAACCTGCAGCGTTCTCATTGGCAACTTGAGGAAAATAATAGTTCCTAAATGAAAGGATTATCATGAGGACTTAATTAGGTAATGTGCATAAAGCTCTTAGGACTGCACTTGGGAAACTGCAAGCTCTGACAAAGATTAGATGTGGTGATGATTATTATTATTAACCTCCACTTTCCTTGATTTCATGTTACATTCTCATCCTTCCTGGTCTATTTAGATTGCAGCATCATCTATTTAGATTCCCCTCTACCCACTCTCCTTGTTCTCACCCTCTTTTCCACCAAGCTACAGTCCAAAGTACTTGGTGGCAGAGTGCCCAGATACATTTATGATCTCCAAGAGTGCTCTCAAAAGCTATCACGCAAAATTGAAAAGAGGTGATTGCTTGATCCAAAATGAGAGAGAAAGGCTTGCGTTCTCACATATTAGAAATAAAGTCTTAAAACCTCAACAGTACCTAGCACAGGATTCTGTATTTCAGCCTGGTGTTTAATAGATGCTTTTGACCAGACTGGTGAGAAGAGTTCATCCACCTCACATGCAGGGCTAGGATAAACTGTCCTTACAAATAACCTCCCATAAAGGCGGCCCTGATATTTGTGGAGGTATTCGTCTTACCATCACCTGTATATTTTAAACTTTAGTCTCCGGTTTGTCAACTTCCTTTAGTTATGGAACTTTATGACTAAATATCTGGAGCTTTCTTTACGGTGGAGGCGCTCACTTAAAAGTTGCTTTCTCATTGTAACACACAATATGTTGAGTCATTTACATAGAATCTCATCTACAAATGGATATACTCATACATTAGTAATTCATTATAAAGATATAAAAAAAAGTTTATGTAAGATCCCTGGCACAAAGTGAGGGTGCAAAGAATGGTGGGTTCTAGGTCAGATTAGAGCGCCGACCTGGAGATATGGAAAAGAAGGAACACTGGATTTTCTTCTTCACTTCTCAGAATCCCATCTCCGTTCCCTTTCAGAGGCAGAGAACAGCCTCAAGCTAGAGGTGGAAGAGGCCTGATGTGGTTTTATGCCATACTGTGAACTGCACGAGCAGCCTCACCCGGGATACCGTTTCCAAGTCACGCAATGTCGGTGTTAAAGACTATCCTGGTGACACTTCTGTAAGTGGGTTACAGATTGTTGCTGTGGTGCATGCAAAGCATATTGGATAAATGTCTTTAGAAAAGGGAAAGACATTTGTCTCTTAGAGATCAATAGGATAATAAATTGTGTTTTGTTTCTCTACCTGGATTTAATGTTTAGCTTTTATATAAACAGCAGCTTGCTTCTTTGCTGCCTCTGGTTTTCAAAGCTTGTAGGGTCTTGAAACATAGTTACTCTCTCCATGGTCAGCAAATTCCAAGTTTTTCTTGCAGACAAATGGTCACACAATTGGAGAGAAAAAAGAATTAAAGCAATTAAAAGCAAAGGCAGATGGTTTAGATGGTAAGTGTGGAGCAGAACTTTAGGTAATCGACAGCACCCATCAGGTAGCCTGTGAACCCCAAACAGAACCAAACTTCCAGGTAGACGCATCCTCTTCCATGTATCAAACACATACTATTAGCTTCCCCTCCCATGCCGCAAGGCCTCTGTGACGTTCTTTTGGAGGAATTTCCCCTTTATTGCATTGTCAACAGTGTGTGAAATGACAGACTTCTGACTATCCAGTACTGAAGAGTGAATACACATAATAAATAGTTTTTTGAAGTAAAACTGATTTAAAGTATTATATTAGTTTCAGTTGTACAGCACAGTAATCAGTGTTTTTACAGATTATATTCCATTAAAGTATTAAGGCTTCCCTGATAGCTCAGTTGGTAAGGAATCCACCTGCAATGTGGAAGACCTGGGTTCGATCCCTGGTTTGGGAAGATTCCCTGGGGAAGGGAAAGGCTACCCACTCCAGTATTCTGGCCTGGAGAATTCCATGGACTGTATAATCCTTTGGGTTGCAAAGAGTCAGACATGACTAAGTGCCTTTCACTTTCGCTCTCAAAGTATTACAAGACAATGGCTGTATTTTCCTGTGCTATACAATATATGCTTGGGCTTATCTGGTTTTACACATAGTTGTTTGTATTTCTTAAGCCTATACCCTTATCTTGCTCTTCCCCACTGGTAACCACCAATTTGTTTTCTGTAAGTGAGTCTGTTTCTGTTTTCCAAATAGGTTCATTTGTATCATATCTCTGGTTCCACATATAAGTGATATTGATGGTAATTTTCTTTCTCTTTCTGACTTGCTTCATTTAGTGTAATATTCTCTATGTCCATCCATGTCGCTGCAAGTGGCAGAATTTTGTTCTTTCTTATGGATGAGTAATATACCATTCTGTATGTATGTCTTCTTTATCCATTCAGATAGTGTTTTGAATTAACAGCAACTTAAATTACTTCCATTCCATTCTGCTTTCTTCAATTCAAATATGATCAATACTTAAGATTCTGCAAAAACCGGTGTGGAGATACGTTTCATTAACAAGGAGATTCATCGTGGAAGGACAGTTTTGTTAGTGTCATTTCTTATCCTCTGTCTTCTTCCATCAGAGTTGCTCCGATTAAGGCGAACAAGTTCCTAACATCCTGAGAAATCATGATTCAGCCAGTTAGAATGGAAATAGAATGAAAAGAGGTCTTCATAGTTTCTTTCCTTAATTTTCTTCCCAAATGACTCATTCTCAATGAAAAGTAGTTTATGACATTCCTTTTTCCAATTCAGTAGGGATAGCTGGGAGACAGGGAGGAGTTTATACCCCCTCCCTGTATTATCCCAACTAAATAACATCTGTCTGGTTTGGCTGTATACACAGCTAGTCGGTGACAGACTCTTTGGGATCAACACTAAAATTAAAAGCCCAAGTGTAACTAGAGTCCTCCTGGGCTATATATCATTTGTTCTTATTCAGTCACTAAGTTAAGTCCAAATCTTTGCAACCCCATGGACTAAACAGGGCAGGTTCCTCTGTCCTCAACTATCTCCCAGAGTTTGCTCAAATTCATGTCATTGAATGGGTGATGTTACCCAACCATCTCATTCTCTGCTGGCCTTTTCTCCTCCCGCCTTCAATCTTTCCCAGCATCAGGGTCTTTTCCAATGTCTGCTCTTTGCATCAGGTGGCCTAAGTATGGAGCTACAGCATCAGCAACAGTCCTTCCAATGAATATTCAGGACTGATTTCCTTTAGGATTGACTGGTTTGATCTCCTTGCAGTCCAAGGGACTCTCAAGAGTCTTCTCTAGAACCAAATTTCAAAAGCATCAATTCTTCAGTGCTTACCCTTCTTCATGGTCCAACTCCCACAACTGTACATGACTACTGGAAAAGACAGAGTTTTGATTAGATGGACCTTAGTTGCAAAATGGTGTCTTTGCTTTTTAATACAATGTCAAGTTTTGTCATAGTTTTCCTTCCAAGGAGTAAGCGTCTTTAATTACATGATTGCAGTCACTACCTGCAGTGATTCTAAATCAAATCCCTTATAATTATACAGTGATAAATAGATTCAAGGGATTAGTTCTGGTAGACAGATTACCTGAAGAACAGTGGACAGAGGTTCATAATATTGTTCAGGAGGGAGTGATCAAAACCATTCCAAAAAAGCAATGCAAGAAGGCAAAGAGGTTGTCTGAGGAAGCTTTACAAATAGTTGAGGAAAGAAGAGAAGTGAAAGTCAGGGAGAAAAGGGAAGATATACCCAATTGAATGCAGAGTTCCAGAGAATAGCCGAGAGATATAAGAAGGCCTTCTTAAATGAAAAATGCAAAGAAATAGAGGAAAACAATAGAATGGGAAAGACTAGAAAGCTCTTCAAGAAAACTGGAGACAGCCAGGAAACATTTCATGAAAGGATGGGCAATAAAGGACAGAAATGGTAAGGACCTAACAGAAGCAGAAGAGTTTAAGAAGAGGTGGCAAGAATACACAGAAAAACTGTACAAAAAGCATTTAATGACACTAATAGCCATGAGGGTGTGGTCACTCACCTAATTCCAGACATCCTGGAATGTGAAGTCAAGTGGGCCTTAGGAAGCATTATTATGAACAAAGCTAGAGGTGATGATGGAATTCCAGTTGAGCTATTTAAAATCCTAAAAGATGATGCTGTGAAGGTGTTGCACTCAGTATGTCAGCCAGTTGGAAAACTCAGCAGTGGCCACAGGATTGGAAAAGCTCAGTTTTCATTCCAATCTTAAAGAAAGGGCAATGCCAAAGAATGCTCAAACTAGCAGACGAATGCACTCATTTCCAGATTAGCAAGGTTATGCTCCAAATCCTTCAAGGTAGACTTCAACAGTATGTGAATCGAGAACTTCTAAATGTACAAGCTGGGTTTTGAAGAGGCAGAGGAACCAGAGATCCAACTGCCAACATTCATTGGATCATGGAGAAAGCAAGGAAGTTCCAGAAAAACATCTGCATCTGCTTCATTGACTAGGCTAAAGCCTTTGTCTATATAGATCATAACAAATTATGGAAACTTCTTAGAGATAGGAATACCAGACCACTCCTACCTGTCTCCTAAGAGACCTGTTTGTGGATCAAAAGCAACAGTTAGAACTGGACATGCAGCATCTGACTGGTTCAAAATTGGGAAAAGAGTATGACAAGACTGTATATTGTCACTCTGCTTATTTAACTTATATGCAGAGTACATCATGAGAAATGTACTGCCAAGTGAGAAATGCCAGGCTGGATAAATCCCAAGCTGGAATTAAGACTGCCAGGAGAAATATCAACAACCTCAGATATGCAGATGCTATCACTCTTATGGTAGAAAGGAAAGAGGAACTAAAGAATTTCTCATCAGAGTGAAAAAGCTGGCTTAAAACTCAACATTCGAAAAACTAAGATCATGGAGTCTGCCTCATCATTTCATGGCAAATAGAAGGGAAAAAGTAGAAGCAGTGACAAGTTTTGTTTGCTTGGGCTCCAAGATCACTGCCGATGGTGACTGCAGCCATGAAATTAAAAGATGCTTGTTCCTTGGAAGGAAAGCTGTGACAAACCTAGACAGCATATTAAAAAACAGAGACATCACTTTGCTGACAAAGGTCTGTATAGTCAAAGATATGGTTTCCCAGTAGTCATGTATGGATGTGAGAATTGGACCATAAAGAAGGCTGAGCACCGAAGAATTGATGCTTTTGAACTGTGGTGCTAGAGAAGACTCTTGGGAATCCCTTGGACTTCAAGAAAATCAAACAAATCAATCCTTAAGGAAATCAGTCCTGAATATTCTTTGAAAGGACTGTTGCTGATGCTGAAGCTCCAATATTTTAGGCTACTTGATGTAAAGAGTCAATTCACTGGAAAAGACCTTGATGCTGGGAAAGATTGAAGGTAAAAGGAGAAGGAGGTGGCAGAGGATAAGATGGTTAGGTAGCACCATTGACTCAAAGAACATGAATATGAGCAAAATCCAGGAGATAGTGAAGATAGTGTGCTGCAGTCCATGGGGTCATAAAGTGTCAGTCATACCCTAGTGACTGAAAAATAACAATACCAATACCTGAATGGCTTAGTGCTTTCCCCTACTTTCTTTGATTTAAGCCTGAATTTTGCAGTAAGGAGCTCATAATCTGAGCCACAGTCAGCTCCCAGTCTTGTTTTTGTTGACTATATAGAGCTTCTTCATCTTTGGCTGCGATGAACATAATCTCATTTCATTATTGATCACCTGTGATGTCCATGTGTCTCTTGGGTTGTTGGTAAAGAGTGTTTGTTATGATCAGTGTGTTCTCTTGACAAAACTCTGTTAGCCTTTGTCATGCTTCATTTTGTACACCAAGGCCAAGTGAAGTGAAGTGAAAGTCATTCAGTTGTGTCTGACTCTTTGCAGCCCCATGGACTATAGCCAGCCAGGTTCCTCTGTTCATGGAATTCTCCAGGCCAGAATACTGGAGTGGATAGCTATTCCCTTCTCCAGGGGATCTTCCCAACCCAGGGATTGAACCCAGGTCTCCCGCACTGCTGGAGAGTTCTTTACCACCTGAGCCACCAGGGATGCCCAAGAATACTGGAGTGGGTAACCTATCCCTTCTCCAGGGGATCTTCCCAACCCAGGAATTGGACCAGGGTCTCCTGCATTGCAGGTGGATTCTTTACCAGCTGAGCCACAAGGGAAGTGCCTCCAAGGCCAAACTTGCCTGTTATTTCAAGCATCTCTTCGATCACCTACTTTTGCATTCCAATCCCCTGTGATGAAAAGAACGTCTTTTTTTGGTATTAGTTCTAGAAGGTGTTGTAGGCCTTCATAGAAGCAATTAACTTCAGCTTCTTTGCATGAGTGATTGGGGCATAGAGTTAGGTTTACCGTGATATTCAGTGGTTTGCCTTGGAAATGAGCTGAGATCATTCTGTCATTTTTAAGATTGCACCCAAGTACTACATTTTGCACTCTTTTTATATATCACATGGGTGAAGGGATGATTAACAAATATTTATGCCTACTATGTGCTGGGCACTCTGCCAACATCTTGAATCAAAAGAGAAAGGATGACCATTTGAAACCAGTGAGGAAACTTGATTGTAGAATGGTTTTATTTTTCTCCCCAATGCCGTATAGAATATATGAAGTAACCTTCCATATGCTTGAGTGTGTTGATGCATGAGTGCAAATAAAATGTACAAGAAGACTTACACTGGGTAGCAGTTATACGCCTTTTTTATTTCTACACAAATAGGCCCAGCCCAGCTTTTGTTAATTGCTGTTTAGAGTGATGATGATTAAAGTAAATACAGGAGTACAAATAGGAATGCTTTAAAATAATGGTGTAGTCATTACTAATTCATTTTATATTT
This sequence comes from Budorcas taxicolor, assembly GCF_023091745.1. Lineage (NCBI taxonomy): Eukaryota > Metazoa > Chordata > Mammalia > Artiodactyla > Bovidae > Budorcas > Budorcas taxicolor. The sequence continues at coordinate 84,171,687 of NC_068923.1, forward strand.
ATTGTGGTATTAATTCTAATGAAGCATCTTGATATTAATGTGGATGTTATAAGTACTCAGATTGAATTTTTCACTGTGAGTCAGTGTTAATTAAGTGAATGGTTATTATTACCTGTGTAATGGGCCTAGAAGGGATATTATTTTGGTGTTTATAGAAATCAATAGTAATGCTTTAGTAGTAAGAGCTGTTTTTATTCTTTCATGTTGATTATGGGTGTTGCCTGATTAATGCATGCTTATTGTACAATAATATAATTAAGCAGAACCCAAGCTCCCTAAGTTCCTGTGATGTCTTCCTCCTCTGCCAAAGAAAGAGTCTATCATATTAAAGTTGTCCTGAAATGGAATAAACTTGTTTTTCAAACTCTTTAAAACTCTGAGCCCATGTGTGGTTTATACAGAACATACTCAATTAGTCAGATTATTAGAATAATCTGTATAATTTTCTGAAAGTAGTTAAATGAGGTGATGTAAAAGGGGTAGAATGCTATAAATTATTATTTTCTCATATCTGACATTGGTAGAATATGTTATAGTCCTCAAAGACTTTTCACAACCATAGCCCTACTCCAATTATTTGTATTAGCAGTATTATTTTTAATAAGAAGCTATATGTTTAGTTCAGTTAAGAAAAGAATCTAACCGAGCAAAGTTAATCTTGCTTCTGGGGTTGAATCCTGGCTCCACGGCTTACTAACCATATGCTCTTCTAAGATTTAATGTCATGATTTATAAAACAGGGATAACAAATGAATCTACCTTCTAGCTTTATGAAGCACCTTACTCACTAATTGCCACAGCTTAAGTTCCCAATTTGCATTAACTTCTGCAATTTGACATGATGGACAGTCTGGCAGGGGACTGAAGGAGACTGGTGTCGGCCTTGGACCCATCTGTAGTGAAAGAAGAGGTGTTTAGGTAGGATTTTTGTTGGTAGTGGAAGGGGGCATGAGAAGGGAGAAGAGTACAAAGTAAGACAGGAGATGAAGCTGGCTGCCAGACCAGCTCATAGGAGGCCAGCAGGGCAGTGAGGACCAGCTGCGGGAGGGCAGACTGCTCTTGAATTGAGACCCGCAGGAAGAAGGTGCACCCCTGACTCAGCGGAAGGTGACATAAACAAAGCTGGTTTATGAAACTTGACCCCACGATCCGCACATAGTGAGGAGGAAACGGAAATGAGCCAAACTTTCCAAAATGCATGCCACTCTCAGAAATGCACTGCCAAAAGTGGGGATGACTTTTAGCAAATCTTACGCATCTGAATTAACTGACAATTTGATTTCCTTCATGAATTAACATGAACTACGGGGAGGAAAAAATAATAATTTCAGTTGCATATCTCAAATTGTGTTTTGCCTTAATAGGATTAAGATAGGTGTCAAAATGTTTATCATATGTAATTTTAATGATTTGTTGAGAATTAAAAACTCTATCAGTCATATCTATGCAGACTACATATAAGCATAAAAGAAATACTATTGTAAAATATTGGAGATTAGTTTTTACTGAAAGTTATATGTGCATACTAAGTTATTTCAGTCATGTCTGACTCTCTGTGACCATATGGACCGTAGCTCACCAGGTCCTCTGTCCATGAGATTCTCCAGGCAAAAATACTGGAGTGGGTTGCCATACCCTCCTTCAGGGGATCTTCCTGACCCAGGGATTGAACCTGCATCTCTTACATCTCTTGCATTGGCAGCTGGGTTCTTTACCACTAGCACCACCTGGGAAGCCCCTAAAAGTAATATAGGCTTCTGTTATATTCAGGTTTTAAAAGTAGAAACATATATATACATATATGTATATATATAATTCCTTTGTACTAAAAAGCAAAACACATATTTTGGTAATTATTTAATAGCACATCAAACACACAATCTCATTAGTCATAATACAATTGCTTCAGTATTAAAACATAAATTAAAATTTTGCCATACTTTGAAAAATTAACCTTAATGCATAAAGTTCATTACAGTGCAAAAATTAACCTTAATGCATTAAATCTCAATGCATGTATTAAATAACTACTTTGTTAATTTATGTTCTGAATAATTTTAATACATAGTGGCTTATGGCATAATTTGAATCATGGTATAATTTAGATACTCAATATTTAAGCATAAAGAATCAAAAAAAAAAGTGAAACATTTCAAATGGAGTGAAAATATAAATCAGGCCATCATCAGTAACAACACAATACTTAATGGGTGACTGGAAAACTGGGTACTCCCCAGATCTGTGAAAACTTAGCTTATATTTTAAAAATACTGGTATAAAATGGGCATGATTCTCTGCTGAATTTAATCTCTCTCTCCTCTTTCTCTCTCTCTCTCCGCTTCTCTTCTCCCAACCTGTATTACCATCGTCTGCCCTTAGGAAAAATAATCCAATGGGAAAAAGTCATTAGGTTCTTTCTTTCACACACACACACACACACACACACACACACACAGACTGCCCCTTTCTCTCAGTGTAGTTGATACTGAAGTCTTTTTTTCTTTTAAGTAGAGAATGTAATATTTGAAATTCATCTAGTCAGGACTAGGATGCTTATTTCATAAATAAAATCAGTATTTTAAACACAGATACATTATATGTTATGCGTGCATGTGGTGGTGCTAGGGGTAAAGAACCTGGCTGCTAATGTAGGAGACATAAGAGGTGTGGGTTCGATCCCTGGGTCGGGAAGATCCCCTGGAGGAGGAAATGGCAACCCACTCCAGTATTCTTGCCAGGAGAATCCCATGGACAGAGGGACCTAGTGGCCTACAGTCCATGGGGTCGCAAAGAGTGGGACACAACTGAGCATCTGAGCACACACAGCACGCTATATGTAAAGGTCTGCTCATTTAAGTGCAGGATGAATAGTGGAAGATCAAATTAAAGGGGGAAGGAAAAGAAAGAGTAGAAATATAGAAAGTACATTGAGAGAGAAAGTCAGTGGTAAGAAATGATGTATGAATAAAGGTAAGAAGGACAAGAAATGAGATAGAGAGAGTGGGACAGTAAATGATAAGGGGCAGAAGGAGGGTGATTCACAGAGCAGGAATTAAAAGCTTATTTTAGAGTTTTGTCATAAGAATTAGATATGTGATCTAATCTGTACAGTTTTTCAGCCATTTCTTGGAATAGTATAAGAAGTTATTCACTAGGATTCCAGGTCACACAACACTGCTGAACTCATTTTACAGATGGAAGACACCTGATACATGGTGAAGTTTTCTGACTAGGACATGTTCCAGCGATGTTTAAGTACATTTCAGGTATTTGCAGCTTATAAAACCATTTTCCCATGACAAAGGGAAAAAGAAAAGTTGGAGAAAAAAATCCCAAGTTCTCTTTTCTATTATTAAAAACAATAGCAGTGGCATCTCCACACAACTTCTGGTAAGACTAAGCTCCTAGAGTGATTCTGTTCCACTTCATAACCTGAATTGTTAAAATATCTTTTAAGCTGTCAGGAAACCCATGCTACATTTTTCTTTTGATCCTAACATCTCTCTTTAGAAGCTAAACGTGGAAAGAGAGAACCTAAATGTTCGTGTAATACAAATAGCTATGGCTGTTTAAAAATAATTGCTTTCCAGGGATATCTGATTCAGTTATTATCTGCATGAAGTTTTAGATCAGATATTTGCTTTTTGGATATAGTGAATATTTGATATTTAAGAAGCATGGATATTGCTATTGATAAACAAAATGAGGTCTGATAAGATTATGTTGGGGAACAGGCCCTGATTGTAGCTGTGGGACCAGCTCGAGCCACTCTGCACAGCAATGACCGCAGTCCAGGTGACATTCCTCCTATTTTGTCTATTCATCTTTAAGGCCGAATGATGTAGAGCCAATGCCAAAAATATTAATCAACAAATTAATTAAAAATTAACAATAAATCTCTGTATCATTGAATTTCTAGATCACTGAGTTTCTGAGTGAAATCTGTCATAATAATTCTTTAAATAATGTTTATTCTGAAGGTCCTTGGTTCTGTTTTCCCGTTTTCTACCTTTTCTGTTTCATTTTCCTTTCCTTCCTTTCATATACAATACCCCTTTCCTTCATGCTTGCTATTTATTCTGCTATTTAGAGCAAACTAATGATGTAGTTTGTTACATCTCAGTTTTTGCTCAAAAACTCAAGACTTTTTGAGTCTTTGCTTTGTGGAATAGATATAATGATTCACCCTAAATTTTTTGGTGACTGCTGAGAGAGTCCTTTCAGGGTATCCTTTTGGTCCGAGCCCAACAGATGGTTAGTATTGATACTCAGGGTTAATGTGCCTCTTTAGTTTGCATTATAATGTTATAAGCAAAAAAGGGACCGCAGGCTATCATTGCCTTTTCCCCTCTGTGGGGATGAAGAGAGTACAGTTTCCTTCACTAACTGGGTAGAACAGATAGGTAGAACAATATGGAACTGCTTAAAGAGATTTACAAGTTGTTCCCACGTTGCTCCTCATGCAAATCTGACATTTGGATCCCACATCTCCAGCTTCATTTACCTACCTGGAGCTCCTCTATTATTGTCAAATGACACCACTCTGAATTCGACGAAACACGGCAGAGACATTTGGTGTTTGATGCTCTCTCTCTTATTAAAAAAAATATTTTTTAATTGAATAATAACTTTACAGAATTTTGTTGTTTTCTGTCAAACCTCAACGTGAATCAGCCTCCCTTTTGAACCTCCTTCCTATCTTCCTCCCCACCCCACCCCTCTAGGTTGATGCCCTCTTTTAAGCAGTTCCCTTGGGTTTAGAAAACTTCACACCATCTACTTTCTGATAAGTTCTTTCTGTTTTAAATGGACTCAGTAGCTTGGAATCCTTCAGGAAGAATTGGCAGTTGCTATGACTTACAGAAATTTTATAGAATCTGCCTTAAAAATTTTTTTTTGCACAATAACTTGATAATTTCAAGTGCTAAAAGATATACTAAAGGTACACTGAAATTTTCAAAAGTTTATTTGAACAAAGATGGATTCAAATTGGGCAGTGCCAAAACAAAGTGCTCAAGAGCACTCTATCCACAGACGCTAAGAGAAAGGGTTTTAGAGAGCAGCCCGTGAACCCAACAAAGTAGGGACATCATTTGATAGGCTGTCACTTAAGCAGTTGTCTAATAAGGGAAAGCTTAAGTGGCAATGTGTGATTGGCTGTTTCTTCTTTAGAGTTGTTTTTCTTTCTTCTTCTTTTTTTTAATATGAGTGCTTTTATAGGTGTTGACTCTGACTTGAGTTTTGGTTTGCAAACTTAGGTTGCCAAGAAATTAGAGCTACCTCAATCTAATGGCCTCCTTGTTTATTTAATTTAATTTAACATATTAATTTGTTTTATAAGTTATCCTTTCTTTCTCTCTTCTCATCAGATAAGTAGCAAACTGGAGGCAGTGTGCCATGCCCAGTGCAGGTCAATTTATCCATAGGCTGAATTTATTGGCCATTATTTTATGAATTCTTTTAATATGGAAAAACGGGGACAGAATTTTAAGGCAGCAGGGGGATCCAAGGGCTAAATCCACCTTCATTCTTGACCCAATGATTAACTTTCCTTCCACCAACCCATCAACCCAGGCCAGGTAGAAGTCCTGCCTGCACTGTCCAGTCCAGAAGCAAGCTTTCCTCCAACAACCACCGCATACAACTGGTCACAAAGAGTTGGTTAATTCTCTAGTGTATCTTGTGCCATCAGCCAGGAGAAAATAGTATCAGTCCCTGGAAAGCGTTTCCTTCAGCTCTCAATTTAAAAATTCATGATGGCACAATTAAGATAAAACCTCATAACACTAGCAACTGAAGTCAGCAATTTATGGGCGTCTGAGAGGAATTTTCTTTAATTACAGAATTCATTAGTTCCTCTTTTACTTTTTTAAAAGCTAGTTTGAGCTGATTTGCTGAACTTAATCAGCGTCCCATAGACATTTTCCCCTATGAAATAAAGTCGTGTAGTTGAACAGGTATTATGAGAGGAAGGGCTGCTCCCCACCACTTGACTCTGTCTTGGGGACACAGGATGTATTTAAATTACAAAGGCTGCTCTTGCTCAGGGGTGTTTGAATATGGCCAGATTTGGTACTTCTTTTTCTGCTACCATCCAAAGATCACGACCACCAATAGAAACTACACTGAAGGTGCTGAAGGCAGAGACACAAAAAGTCAGGGGATAATGAAGCCTGGACATGGGTTTTGCTATTCTGCATGTGTTGCTCCCTTTGAATGAGGTGATCTTCCAAACATACGGACTTGGTTGTCTGTAGTACAGCGGTTGCTTTTGCTTGCCTAGAACCTGTATCTTTCCTCAGTAACAGTTTCTCTTGTTTCTTCTAGGAGAGCTCTCTCTCCCCTCGGTCAGTCCTTGCTTCAGGTGGAAGAGAACAGGGCTCAGACCTGGCCACACGGCATTCGCTTTTTTTGGTCTCAGCAATTCACTTGGGGAAGGACACAGGACTTATTCCTGAGATTGATGCTGCAATCATTGGCAGTGAGAAGCCTTCTCTTGTTCAGGTACAGACATGGTTGAATGTGAATATGGGGCTGTTTTTGATCTTTCTGAGAATTCTGGAATCTTCTGGAAAAATGAAGCTGACACAGAAGATAACAGAGTCAGATGACAGACAAATTCCCTGGACTCAACGAACCCTGCTTGAAGCCTGGCCTGGCTTAGATTTCTCAACTCCTTGAATCAATCAGTGACTTTTATTTAAACCTGTTTGCTGAATCTGCTCACAAGCAAAATGCTGCTGATTGACATATCACTTCTCTCAGCTCAGCTTAAGCATTACTTACTCAAGCAAGCTTCCTGTGACGAAACCACTGCCTCTTTCCTCTGCCTCGTCTCTGACTCAGTCAGGTTCCTTTACTACACACTATCATGAGTTGGTATTCATTCTTTTTATCTCAGTGTGGGATTTTACATTCATGTCTTATTGGATTAGCATGAGTTATTGGATTAATACGAGTCTTCCGTCTAATAATAATGATGATGTTAATGGTGATATATATATTGAGATCTAACCATGTGCCAGGCATTGCTGTAATTGTAGTAAACATGCCTTCTTTATGGTTCAACTCTCATGTCCTCTTTCACCCTCATGAAGAGGCTCTTTAGTTCCTCTTTACTTTCTGCCATTAGAGTGGTGTCATCTGCATAGCTGAGGTTGTTGATATTTCTCTTGGCTATCTTGATTCCAGCTTGTGCTTCATACAGCTGGCATTTTGCATGATGTACTCTGCATATAAGTTAAATAAGCAGGGTGACAATATACAGCCTTGACGTACTCTTTTCCCAATTTGGAACCAGTCATTGTTCCATGACCACTTCTAATTGTTGCTTCTTGACCCACAAATAGGTTCCTAGGGAGACAGGTAAGGTGGTCTGGTATTCCCATCTCTTTAAGAATTTTCCATAGTTTGTTGTGATCCACAGACTCAGACTTTAGCATAGTCAATGACACAGAAGTAGATGTTTTTCTGAAATTCTCTTGCTTTCTCTAAGATTCAGCAGGTGTTGGCAATTTGTTCTCTGGTTACTCTGCCTCTTTGGTTCCTCAGGTTCTTCAAAACCCAGCTTGTATATCTAGAAGTTCTCAGTACACATACTGCTGAAGCTTAGCTTGAAGGATTTGGAGCATAACCTGGTTAGCATGTGAATTGAGTATGGTATTTTGTATGGTATTTTGAACAGTCTTTGGCATTGTCCTTTTGGGGGATTAGAATGAAAACTGGCATTTTCCATTCCTGTGGTCACGGCTGAGTTTTCCAAATTTGTTGATATATTGAGTGCAACACTTTAATAGCATCATCTTTTAGGATTTTAAAGAGTTCAGTTGGGATTCCATCACCTCCACTAGCTTTGTTGATAGTAATGCTTTCTGAGGCCCACTTGACTTCACACTCCAGATGTCTGGTTCTAGGTGAGTGACTACACCATCATGGATATCTGGGTCATTAAGACCTTTTTATATAGTTCTTCTGTGTATTCTTACCACTTCTTCTTATCCTCTTCTGCTTCTGTTAAGTCCTTACAATTTCTTTGTGCCCTTATCATGGCTATCCTTTCATGAAATATTTTCTTGATATCTTTAGTTTTCTTGAAGAATTCTCTACTCTTTCCCATTCTATTGTTTTCCTCTATTTCTTTGCATTGTTCATTTAAGAAGCCCTTCCTATCTCTCCCAGCTATTCTCTGGAACTCTGCATTTAGTTGGATATATCTTCCATTTTCTCCCTTGCCTTTTGTTTCTCTTCCTTCCTCAGCTATTTGTAAGGCCTCCTCAGACAACCTCTTTGCCTTCTTGCATTTCTTTTTCTTTGGAGTAGTTTTGGTCACTGCCTCCTGTACAATGTCATGAACCTCTGCCCATAGTTCTTCAGGCACTCTATCAGATCTAATGCCTTGAATCTCTTTGTCACTTCCACTGTATAATCATAAAGGATTTGATTTAGGTTGTACCTGAATGGCCTATTAGTTTTCTCTACCTTCTTCAATTTAAGCCTGAATTTTGCAATAAGGAGCTCATGATTTGAGCCACAGTCCACTTCAAGTTTTATTTTTACTGACTCTATGGAACTTCTTCATCTTTGGCTGCCAAGAATGTAATGTCTGATTTCAGTATTGGCCATCTGGTGATGTCCTTGTGTACAACTGTCTCTTGGGTTGTTAGAAAAGGTTTTTTCCTATGTCCAGTTCTCTTGACAAAACTCTGTTACCATTTGCCTTGCCAGAGCCTGCTGCAATTATTCAAACTAGTCTACGCTAAGCCTGCCTACCCACCTTCACATACTCCTTCCTGTGGAAACCATAATAAAGGCTCTGCTGACATTTTCTCTTTGTTCCCTCTGCCCTTGACTAACCTTGGTGCTTCCCCAAGTGGCCCCTTTGTGTGGCTTGTCACACTTCATGTTTCTAGGGATCTGTGCATATAATAAACTGCTTTCTTCATAGCAATCATTTCTGTGTCTTTGTGTCCTAGCATACCTGGTTAAAACAAATCCTGGATATCTTTTAAACCCACTAGGACCTAATCATTGTGTAATGTCCTGATGTGAGTGGTACACTCTTTGGCTAGCTGTGGCAATGCCCTATTTCTCAACCTCTCCCTGCTGATATCTGCTAATCTCTACTGGCCTCCGTTTTGTTCAGGTTCCAGTCATGAGGGCGTGAGCCAACGTGACAAACACACTCCACCAAGCCAACTGGCACAGGGCATTCTCCCAATTCAGCCCCTGCTTTCACGTGTAGTTTAGGGCAATCTCAGGCCTTATGAACTTACCAGGTGGAATGCAAGCTCCAGGGACACAGGTTGCTTCCTAGCTCATGGAGGCTACCATAAGGTCCAACCAGGCGAGCAGTTTCCCGTCTGTCCTTACATAGACCTTCATAAGGCAGTTCTCTTAACCCTTTCTTCTTTGGGTGGGATAAAAGAGAAAAGTCACAGCTGCTGCTGCTGCTGCTAAGTCGCTTCAGTCATGTCTGACTCTGTGCGACCCCATGGACAGCAGCCCACCAGGCTTCTCTGTCCATGGGATTCTCCAGGCAAGAAAACTGGAGTGGGTTGCCATTTCCTTCGTCAAATGTCACAGCTATTGGCTCCATAATACTCAAACTTGAGGCATTTTCATTCCCCTTCTAAATGGAAGTGAGTAATAGGAATGAGGGATGCTGATTATTTAATGAGTTCTGATAACTTTTTAGTGAAAATAAGATGGAGCTGCACGCTACTTCTATTTAGGATGTGAAAGTACTTTTGCCTAATTTCTTTAGCTTTAGGGGCCTAAACTTCAATTCATCTCATCATGTACCCCATATTCAAGCACTGTAAGTAGCACCTCTGTTGGAGAGATTTAATGTAGTGAGCCTTTGAGCTACTGTGTCTTAGGCAAATAGTTTCTGCTTTTATCAGTTTCCTAGTAGCAGTGCAATTTTGAGGAATTTTCATTTAAAAGTCCCAGGGCATTTTATTCTAAAGTGTGAGAATATGGCAGTACTCAATAATCTACTTCTCTATGATCACATTAAAATGCATGGCACAATTCGTTAATTACCATCTCAATCTAATTCTCTAAGAAGTTTGCCCTAATTGCATTGTTGATATGCACAGATGCAAATAGGATGTTGGTTGTTTCCCTTATAGCAAACCACTGTTTCTAGTAAGTACCAATCTATTCTCTTGTTAGGAAGACTGGTATGGTTCCATTGAACCACTAAACATTGTCTCTCTATCACAAATGATGATAGCTAAACCCAGAAACCAAAGAGCACGTTGCTTCCCATCAACCCCACCCCCATATAGACACCCCCAAACAGCAAAGACATGTCCACAAATAAGGCAACAAATAGCAGAAAATTCCCTGTAGATTGGCAGGATGGAAGTGCAAATTGGACATTTGTGGAGCGGCACTCGCCAGAAGGTATGTGAAACAAACAACCCCCAGCTGCTATGCTTTGCTTTTGTAAAAAGATCTTAAGGTTGTTTCACAAACACAGGTGTGAGAAGGCAAGAAGAAAAAGAGGAGGAGAAGAGGGAGAGAATGATCCATGGAAAACTGGCAACCACAAATAGGGATGGAAACTATAAGTGTTAGTATGATATGAGGCATCTGCCTCAATCCTCTCAGCTGTCCTGTTGATTCCTGAGAGGCACTGAGCGTGGATAGGTGTAGGTAGATGCTGGAGGAAGGTCCAGAGTGGTGGAGAGAGGGATCTGAAGCCTGGTTAAAACATTTTTTAAATCAGCTAAATGGAAGATCTGTGACTTGTACAATCACATCTCCTTAAAATCATACTTATATTCCTATAGGAATTAAAAAAGAATAAGTATTTCTCTATATGAATTGTTATGTCTGCACACATATCACATTTATTTATCTTTTAGCTTATTTCACTTGGAATATTTTGTCCCTCTGCAAAATGTTTTTGTTATGGAACACTTTATGCAAGTATGTTACAGTTACAAAACTCACAAATCTTGATTTTTCCAATCATGCTGTTGATCTGGGATTTAATTATATAAATGGCCTAAATAACATCTTATGTTTTGTAGATCAGGGTACAGATATGGATTCAAGAGATCATAATGGTCAAATTCTCCCCTAGCTTCTGCCTGAATGAGCTTTGAGTGGTGACAATTACTTATACGTACTTGTGATTTTTTGTACTTCCGTGAATTATTTCTTTTGTTAAATGGGCATTTGGAGATTAATACACTTAGTTTCATTAAAACCTCATGGAACCTTCAGGTTTATGGAAACAAAACCCTTTATTTTAACATTCAGGGAAAAAGAAAGTGACTCTATAGGTGAATAAATCATTTTGACAAATTTTGGAATAATTTATACTTTCTCCAAGTGCTTTAAATAATAGGATTGCAAATTTGGTATGTTGTCAGCATGATCTTTGTTTATCCCTTGGCTATACTGAAGAGATTTTTCAATACCCTGGATGATAGAGTTTCAGAAGGATAAAAAGAGATGCTGGTTGTTTACTGGCTTCTTCTTTAGCTTATTCTTCACAGATATTTGCATTTCTGCCTGCTGAGCACCTATTTCCCATTCTATAATGGCATTCCATTTTTTCCTTTATTGAAGCATCCTCTTTGGAATTGTCAGATAAATATAGAACTCCTGGTTAAATCTGAATTTCAGAGAAACAGTGAATAATATGTTAATGTAAATATGTCCCAAACATTGTGTGTTGTGCTTAGTTGCTCAGTCATATCCAACTCTCTGTAGCCAGCCAGTCTCCCCCACCATGGGATTCTCCAGGCAAGAATACTGGAGTGGGTTGCCATGCCCTCCTCCAGGGGATCTTCCCAACCCAGGAACTGAACCCAGGTCTCCCACATTGCAGGTGGATTTCTCCACCAGGGAAGCCCCTGTTTCCAACATTGTATAAGACATACTTATACTGACACAATATTATTCATCTGCACTCAAACTTAACTGAACATCTTGAATTTTTATTTGCTAAATCTAGCAACTCTCTTCCTCTCTGCATGTGGTTCATGTGTGATTAACTGTACCACTGAGCTTTAGGAGCAGGCATGCAACCCAGACCTGCCAATCAGAGCATGGTCTTAGTGATTGATTCAAGGATTGGTTTAAGATCATCCCAGACCAATGAAAGTGCTTCTCAGCCCTTTTACTAGAAGTTTTGGGAGAGAAAACCTTCTTTTATTGAAAAATGAAACCTAGAACAACTGGAGAACAATATGCATAAACAGCCTACCTAATAATGAAGTTAAGAAGGAGGAAAGCAGAGTCCAGAAATACTGAAAGAGACTGAATCTTGACTTCATTTAACTTCCTTGATCAGGCTATGCCTGAAGCTCACAATCTTACTTGAACCAAGAGTTTTTGTTTTTTTTTTTTAACTAATTTGAAAAATGGTTAAATGTGGGTCTTTTGAAGTTTTCATTCTTAGTCCTCTATTTTTATTAATAATTTGTGTATACTTGGTTCTACCCAAGCAGATTTGTGAAATGCTCTATGACATTCTGGGTACAGCTAATGATACATTTTTTTTTTTAATTTGCAAAATTTAATGACTTCTGTATCAAAATCTCTACTCTTTTTGAGGTATTGGTGAGAAATATCACACATTTAGGATCCTTCTTATTCTTCTTTCAGCAGTGAAAGAACTGGAGTGAGTTAGGAATAGGATTTCCTTATATGCACACACTACATGTTGGTTATCCATTTAATGGGTGATAGACATTAGGGTTGTTTTTACTTTTTGGCTATTATAAATAGTGTTTCTATGAAGATTCTCATACAAGTTTTTGCGTGGATATGTATTTTCTTATATTCTCCATTGTTTTTTTGCTATCACCATTGGATATGGTCTTCCCTTAGACCTGGGGCTCCGTGATAACAAGCAAAATCTTTCTTGCTTAATTTTTTTTCTATTTTTTCATCTCAAATCCTTCAATCACTTTCAGGAAGACTTATGCAATTAATTTGCCATGTCAATCAGTGTTTCAGAACTTCTCATCAAAGTTCTGAACCATTAATTGACATAGTTGTTCTCAAATAAAGCCCCAGTCTCTTCAGATTAACTTTAATTTTTCCATTAATATATTTTTTCAACTTCCAATCATACTTATAGGCCCCCCAGACATGAAAAAAATCTTTGAATGATCCTCCGAGAGGGTGAAGACCCTCCCAATTCAGGAGGCGCCTACGCTCATTTTTCTTATTGTCTTCACCTTTATGTTTACTCCCATTTCGACATTACCACTCAGATGTCCTCTTCCCTTCTGTACAGTTTTAATATTCTTTATATCTTCTCTTCTGTGCAATTCTATTACAGAATGTTTTGCCTTCCCTTGGCTTCAAAACCACTTAATGTCTATATCATTCATATTTGTATTTAATCACTAATTACCTTTTATTGTTCTGTAACTGCTTAATGGACATGTACCATATCTGCTTGGCCATATGAAAGGTCAAGAATGGCAAGCATTGTGTCTAAAAGGAGGCAGCTGTGAAAAGATAAAAAAATCCAGTGATGCTTGACTCTGATTCCAGTAATGGATGGCTGGGTAATAACTCAGAGCAACTTTGTCAACAAAGATTACTTGAAAAGCTGGGCAAAATATTTTTGAAATTTAGTTTATCTGCTAGACTAATATTTAAGTGAAGATAGATAATCTAAAACTCAGAGAGAAGGTGAAGGACAATGTTGAGAACTGGACACTATGAAAAAAGGAAATAAAAGTTTTGGAAAAGATCCAAAGAATTGAAACTGTAATCAGAAATCTTCCAGCAAACAAAAGCCCAGGTCCAGATGGCTTCACAGCTGAATTCTACCAAAACTTTCGAGAGAGCTAACACCGATCCTACTCAAACTCTTCCAGAAAATTTCAGAGGAAGGTAAACTTCCAAACTCATTCTATGAGGCCACCATCACCCTAATACCAAAACCTGACAAAGATGCCACACACAAAAAAAGAAAACTACAGGTCAATATCACTGATGAATGTAGATGCAAAAATCCTTAACAAAATTCTAGCAATCAGAATCCAACAACACATTAAAAAGATCATACACCATGACCAAGTGGGCTTTATCCCAGGGATGCAAGGATTCTTCAACATCCACAAATCAATCACTGTAATTCACCACATTAACAAATTGAAAAATAAAAGCCCTATGATTATCTCAATAGATGCAGAGAAGGCCTTTGACAAAATTCAACATCCATTTATGATAAAAACTCTTCAGAAAGCAGGAATAGAAGGAATATACCTCAACATAATAAAAGCTATATATGACAAACCCACAGCAAACATTATCCTCAATGGTGAAAAATTGAAAGCATTTCCCCTAAAGTCAGGAACAAGACAAGGGTGCCCACTTTCACCACTACTATTCAACACAGCTCTGGAAGTTTTGGCCACAGCAATCAGAGCAGAAAAAGAAATAAAAGGAATCCAAACTGGAAAAGAAGAAGTAAAACTCTCACTGTTTGCAGATGACATGATCCTCTACATAGAAAACCCTAAAGACTCCACCAGAAAATTACTAGAGCTAATCAATGAATATAGTAAAGTTGCAGGATATAAAATCAACACACAGAAATCCCTTACATTCCTATACACTAATAATGAGAAAGTAGAAAAAGAAATTAAGGAAACAATTCCATTCACCATTGCAACAAAAGGAATAAAATACTTAGGAATATATCTACCTAAAATACTTAGGAATATATCTACCTAAAGACTTATATATAGAAAACTATAAAACACTGGTGAAAGAAATCAAAGAGGACACTAATAAATGGAGAAACATACCATGTTCATGGATTGGAAGAATCAATATAGTGAAAAGGAGTATACTACCCAAAGCAATCTACAGATTCAATGCAATCCCTATCAAGCTACCAGCGGTATTTTTCACAGAACTGGAACAAATAATTTCACAATTTGTATAGAAATACAAAAAACCTTGAATAGCCAAAGCAATCTTGAGAAAGAAGAATGGAACTGGAGGAATCAATCTGCCTGACTTCAGGCTCTACTACAAAGCCACAGTCATCAAGACAGTATGGTACTGGCACAAAGACAGAAATATAGATCAGTGGAACAAAATAGAAAGCCCAGAGATAAATCCACACACCTATGGACACCTTATCTTTGACAAAGGAGGCAAGAATATACAATGGATTAAAGACAGTCTCTTTAACAAGTGGTGCTGGGAAAACTGGTCAACCACTCATAAAAGAATGAAACTAGAACACTTTCTAACACCATACACAAAAATAAACTCAAACAGATTAAAGATCTAAACGTAAGACCAGAAACTATAAAACTCCTAGAGGAGAACATAGGCAAAACACTCTCAGACATAAATCACAGCAGGATCCTCTATGACCCACCTCCCAGAATATTGGAAATAAAAGCAAAAATAAACAAATTGGACCTAATTTAACTTAAAAGCTCTGCATAACAAAGGAAACTATAAGCAAGGTGAAAAGACAGCCTTCGGAATGGGAGAAAATAATAGCAAATGAAGCAACTGACAAACAACTAATCTCAAAAATATACAAGCAACCCATGCAGCTCAATTCCAGAAAAATAAACGACCCAATCAAAAAATGGGCCAAAGAACTAAATAGACATTTCTCCAAAGGAGACATACAGATGGCTTACAAACACATGAAAAGATGCTCAACATCACTCATTATCAGAGAAATGCAAATCAAAACCACAATGAGGTACCATTTCATACTAGTCAGAATAGCTGCGATCCAAAAGTCTGCAAGCAATAAATGCTGGAGAGGGTGTGGAGAAAAGGGAACCCTCTTACACTGTTGGTGGGAATGCAAACTAGTACAGCCACTATGGAGAACAGTGTGGAGATTCCTTAAAAAACTGGAAATAGAACTGCCTTATGACCCGGCAATCCCACTGCTGGGCATGCACACCAAAGAAACTAGAATTGAAAGAGACACATGTACCCCAATGTTCATCACAGCACTGTCTATAATAGCCAGGACATGGAAGCAACCTAGATGTCTATCAGCAGATGAATGGATAAGAAAGCTGTAGTACATACACACAATGGAGTATTACTCAGCCATTAAAAAGAATACATTTGAATCAGTTCTAATGAGGTGGATGAAACTGGAGCTGATAATACAGAGTGAAGTAAGCCAGAAAGAAAAATACCAATATAGTATACTAACACATATATATGGAATTTAGAAAGATGGTAACGATAGCCCTGTATAAGAGACAGCAAAAGAGACGCAGATGTACAGAACAGACTTTTTGACTCTGTGGGAGAGGGAGAGGGTGGGATGATTTGGGAGAATGGCATTGAAACATGTATAATATCATATAAGAAATGAATCGCCAGTCTACGTTCGATGCAGGATACAGGATGCTTGGGGCTGGTGCACTGGGATAACCCAGAGGGATGGTATGGGGAGGGAAGTGGGCGGGGGATTCAGGAGTGGGAACTTATGTACACCCATGGCAGATTCATGTTGATGTATGGCAAAACCAATACAGTACTGTAAAGTAAAAAAATAAAAATAAAAAAAATTCTAAAAAAAAAGATCCAAAGAAGAATATTAGAATTTAAATTTTAAATTACCTAAATTAGGATGGATTTAACAAAACATATTTGATTCCACAGGAGAGAGGATTAGTGAACAGCCAGATAAAACAGAAGGAAATGTTCAGAATAGAGCGTGGAGTAACAAAATTTATGGCAAATAGAGATGAGATAGTATGAAGCATAGAGAATACATAGAGAAAGTTTAATATGGGAAATTGGAGGCCAAAAATAAGAGAGAAAAACTGGAGCAGAACAATATTTGAAGGGATAATGATGAAACATTTCAAAACTAATAAAAGATATTAAGCCTGATTTTAAAATAATTAAAAATATTTATTATTCATAAATCACATGATAAAATATACAAAAATATAAATTAAATATATGAATTTGTGAGTTTAGCAAGATTGCTGAATATATAGCCAACATTCAAAAATCAATTATAGTTCTATATACCAGCAACAGACAATTGGAAAAATAAAATTTTGAATTTCTTTTGATGCCCTACAATGGCATTCTTATCAAATTATTTGTGTTAAAAAAACTCAAAACGTACCAGAACTTTATTTAGAAAACCATTAAATATTACTGATCAAGATGAAAGAAGGCCTAAATAAGTGAAAGATAATACCATGTTTATGGATTAGAAGATACAATATTATATAGTTGCCAATTCTCCCCAGACTGATTTATAGATTCAGTATAATTCCAAACAAAATTTTATTAAGTTCCTTTGTGTGTGTGTATGGGGGGGAAGTTTTTGAAAATTGAGGAAATGATTTCTCAGTTTGCATACAAATATGCTAAAGACCACAAATATCCAAAATAATATTGAAAAAGAACAGAGTTCGGAGATCTAAGTAACAAGATATTAAGATTTTTTCATAAAGTTACAATAATTAAAAGTGAGGTATTGATCCGAGAAGAAATACAAACGTATGGATCATAATGGGAATTCTAGAAATGTATCTACATATGTGCAGATACCTGAGTTTTTTTTTTTTTTTTTAAGATACCACTGTAGAATTTTTTAAATATATCCCAAGGCAATTGGGTATCTATTGGAATCCATACATGATAACAACAAAATAAAAATTCTAGATTAATTTTAGATCTAAATGTGAAAGACTAAATAATAAAACTTCTATGAGGTAATTTAGAAAATATCTTAATGAGTTCAGGATACAGAAATATTTCTTAAGTAGTACATGGAACTTGGCATAATGAACAAGATTAATGAAACTAAGAATTCCTGCTTATCACTATTAGGAGAGTGAAAAGAAAATCAAGGACTAGGAAAAGATATTTCTCACACAGAACTAAGAAAGAGCTGATAATCAAACTGTTTCTTTTTAAACTCTGACGAATCAATAAGAAAAAGACAACCAAATGGAACAATGGAATATGCACTCCACAAATTATGATGCATATATGAGTTGGCATTTTCTACCAAAGTACAAGATGTGCACAATTAACGACCCAGTGTTCCATTTCTAGTGATATATTTAATAGAAATGTGTGCACAGGCACATCAGGAGACACACAAATATGTTCCCAGTAGCGTTATTGGAAAGAGCTGAAAATGGGAAACAAATATCCATCAATAATGGAATTAATACTACACAATCACCATGTGGTATATAGCAAAATAATGATAATAATACACAGAGTTCAGCTACTTCTAAGCATGGATAAGTATAGTTTGAATGAAAAACATCGGATTCAAGTTATATGTTTGTGTTTACATACATATGTACACACATGCATGCAGTCAAATGTGTTTAAACACACACATACACATATACACACATATATTGATTCTATGTACAACTTAAAGCACAAATACAGTCAGAGTCTAGAGATGACTGCTTAGATGGCAAAATGTAAAGAACACAAAATATTGTCATATTTGCAAAGACAGTACTTACTTTTGAAGGGTGCTGTGTGTTAGTCTCTCAGTCATGTCTGACTCTTTGTAACCCCATGGACTGCAGCCCTCCAGGCTCCTCTGTCCATGGGATTCTCCAGGCAAGAATACTGGAGTGGGTCACCATGCCCTCCCCCAGGGGATCGTGCCCTCCCCCAGGGGATCGTACCCACCCAGGGATGGAACCTGGGTCTCCTACATTGTAGGCGGATTCTTCACCATCTGAGACACCAGGTGGTGAGGGAATATGATTAAGAGTTGATATTGAAGAAGCCTCTGGGACTCTGACAATGTTTCATTTTTTTTAAATTAATTCATTCTTTATTAAATTCTAGTTTATTTATAATAATGTGTTAATTTCAGGTGTACAGCAAAGTGATTCAGTTATATATACATACATGCATATATTTATGCATTCCTTGCTTCTTCTCAGTTCAGTTCAGTTCAGTCGCAAAGTCGTGTCCGACTCTTTGCGATCCCATGAATCGCAGCACGCCAGGCCTCCCTGTCCATCACCAACTCCCGGAGTTCACTCAGACTCACGTCCATTGAGTCCGTGATGCCATCCAGCCATCTCATCCTCTGTCATCCCCTTCTCCTCCTGCCCCCAATCCCTCCCAACATCAGAGTCTTTTCCAATGAGTCAACTCTTCGCATGAGGTGGCCAAAGTACTGGAGCTTCAGCTTTAGCATCATTCCTTTCAAAGAAATCCCAGGGCTGATCTCCTTCAGAATGGACTGGTTGGATCTCCTTGCAGTCCAAGGGACTCTCAAGAGTCTTCTCCAACACCACAGTTCAAAAGCATCAATTCTTCGGCGCTCAGCCTTCTTCACAGTCCAGCTCTCACATCCATACATGACCACTGGAAAAACCATAGCCTTGACTAGATGGACCTTTGTTGGCAAAGTAATGTCTCTGCTTTTCAATTTCTCATTTATAGTTTAATACAAGATATTGATATAGTTCTCTGTGCTATACAGTAAAACCATGTTTATATATTTTATATATAGTGGTATGTATCTGTTCAACCCTACTCCTAATTTATCCCTCTCCCTCACCTCCCTTGTCTGCTGGTTATCATGTTTAATTTCTATGTCTGTAATAATGTTCTATTTTTTGACTTGAGTGATGGTTATAAATGTGTGCTTTTAAAACTTTACCCTAAAATATTTTAAAAGAAGGAGGAGGAAGAGGAGGAGAAGAAGAAAATGTGAGGAACAGGTCACCATTCACTCTTTCGGTAACCTTAGGCAAATTACATTATCCCTGTGAATCTTAATTTGCTCATTTGCAAATTGTGAATCACGTCACCATCCTCACCGAACTTTCATGAGGATTATGAGATCCTGCATGTAAAAGAGCTTTATAAAGACATAAAGCACCTTATAAAGTTTGAGGGAAAAATAGTACTATAATAATACTATCTAATACCTAATACCATTCTGTGGAATTGCAATAGTCATGAAAACATCATATTTGATTTGATTGGATCTTCAAGAATTGCATTCATCAGAAAACAACATAATTGAATTAAGAGGGAATATGAAAATATAGTTATGTGTAATAAAGTAGATTTTTTTCAACTTGTAAATAGCTTCTTTCTTCTGTACATATATACACAACACCTCACCATCACCACTTTTTCTCCTTTCTGGATCTCATTTTTGCAATTCCAAAGAACCTTGAGTTCTCCTGAGCTCTCTTACTGAACCAAGTAAAACTCGTATAGGAAAGACAGAGAGAGGAAGCTGGAGATTCAGTGGGGTTTGTTGTTACCCACACATCAGAGTCCCCACAGTGCCCCAAACAGTGACGGTGCCTCTACCGAGAAACTCAGAACTCCTGAGTTGAATAAGATGGAGCACTGATATCCTCACTTACCTTCAGCCGCTCAGTCGTGTCTGATTCTTTGTGACCCCATGGACTGCAGCACGCCAGGCCTCCCTGTCCATCACCAACTCCTGGAGTTTACTCAAACTCATGTCCCTTGAGTCGGTGATGCCACCCAGCCATCTCATCCTCTGTTGTCCCCTTCTCCTCCTGCCTTCACTCTTTCCCAGGATCAGGGTCTTTTGAGTCAGTTCTTCGCATCAGGTGGCCAAAGATCCTGATAGCCTAGATCCTTGAATAAACACTCCTCGGATGGTTGCAAGCCTAAATTCCAGAATTGTGAAATGGTTAATTTTGACAATTTTTGTCAATATTCCTGTTGCTTTTATAGAGAAGTGAGTTTTCAGAGGCTCTTAGTTTGCCATTCTTAGTGATGTCCTGACGCCCCCAGTTGCTGATATGGCCTCTTTTTCTCCTACCACCATCCTGACAACTTTCCACTTAAAGATATTCTCTTCAAAGCCTGATACAAGTTCTTCCAGGGTTTCTTCAAATAGCCAGCAGCCACTCTGTCAGCACCAGTTACTTCTTTGGGGATGATCGTAGCTCTTGCCTGTATTTTTCCTGTGTCCTTGCTCATATTCTGTTTCTTTGACTCAAACTCTAAATGTTCAGCCTTTTCTGGTGAGATTGCATTCCTCAGTCACTCTCATTGGGCTTATTTTGTTTAACTTCCTATTTAGTCATCTACAGGGCTCCTAACCCTTTCATTTCTGAATATCTAATGTGAATATCTGTATGCCCCTTGGCCCAAGTCTTGGTATAGATAACTGTTTTCCTGAGGCTACGGCCTCTGTGCTTTTCACTGTTACACTACAGTCCTCAAAAAGATCTTTTCTTTTCCTAGTGTCAGCTGCCACAACCAAACAAATGATATATAAATCTCACCAAGCCATCTCTGATCTAACTCAAGCCATGTGACTCTCACTGCTTATAAGACATTTTTGCTTTGCTATATCTTTATTAACTTTAACCTGGCAACCTAACTGGAATGCCTGTGAAACTGGTGCATGTACTATCACATTCAAGAAAAAAATAATAATTTTGACATCCAAAAGGATTTAAAAATAAATTAAAAAATAATAATTTTGACATCCAAAAGGATTTAATAGCAGTCACTGCAAAAAACCAAAGGATAATTTTCTATTAAGGAGAGAAAATTTAATCATCAATCTATCTTCTGAGAGATTAAATATATCTTTTGGATAGATTAGATATAATCTTTTGAAATTATATCATGACAGCTAATCAAATAACTCTTCCTTTCATTCTGGGAGATCCTTCTAACTCTGTCAAACACACTGTGTTCTAGATATTTCTTGTCTTGTTGCTACCCTTTCAATCTCTATGTAATGGTCTTATCTAGAAATCTCTCTCTGTTCTTTCCAATTAATCACTGAGATCAGTTTTCTTAATTTTCCCTCTCAAGTATTATCCCAATTCTACACTGCAAAACCTTAGAAATTAATCTGGCAAAGATGCAATTCTTCTCAAAACTTAAATGAGGAAAAAGATGATGTCATACAAAAATAAGATAATAGTCATATATTAATGTTATTTTTCTACATATCATATTTCAAACTAAATAAGCCTTCTTATTTCCTTCCACAAATGACACACAGACACTGGTCTCCTTGGTGATTTTCATGACATAATCTTCAGATTTTAAATAGGTCTTAAACACTTCATGTATGAACTTAGAAGCAACTTTGGAGAAAAAAGCATTATTATGAGTTGTACTGATGTTTAAGAAGAAAAACCCAGCTAATAATACTATTATAAGGAGAGCATATCCAAAATAACCAGTCATAGAGAAAAGTGCTTTCATCACTGTTGACAAGACCAAGGTTAGAAGATACTCACTTGTATTTGATAAATTATTGAAATATTTCCTATGCATCTAATATTTGCATAGATGATTCTTTAAATTGGCAGTAAAGACTTATGAAAAAAAATGGCCTTTGAAACAGATTTTGAGGTCACAGAAAGCTACAAGAGCAGCATGAACATGTGCCCGGGAACAGGCACCTACACTGAACACGGTGAGTACTGTTTACTACAGGCTTGGGCACGTGATGAGATGGATAGAGTAGGGCACACAGTAAGTCACTGGGAAGAATGAATGGACTGGAAAGTTAAGGTCATCCGATTGACCACTTTCAGAAACCTGAACCTTTTTGGTAGATGATGGATAGTAAATATTTCTTTGAAGAAAATATGTCTTGTTTACATTATATCAATATTTTCATCAAACAAAAGAATTTGAAGGGAGGTGGGATACAGTGAGGACAAGAATGCTCATCTGTGTGTAGGTTTTAGGATCATTTATAAATGCTTCTTGTTAGGTGAAATATTAATCACACTGAAACAGATTTGCCAGCAAAAAATAAATGAGGGAAAGTGCCCATTTCTCATTTCAACACAAACTGAAAATGAATTAGTTAATAAAATATGAACAAATTCATACAATAAGTGCCTTAAATTGCATGAGCCATCTTTCTAAGATTCAAATTTTACAGAAGGTTTTTCACTAGAAGTTATTTGTTTCATTTTAAGAGGGAAAGAAAAGATCCCAAAACAGTTAAATTTAGGGAACAACATAATTACTGTCCTTAGTTAACACTGGCTAAGATGGTGAAGAATCTGTCTGCAATGAAGGAGACCTGGATTCAATCCCTGGGTCAGGAAGATCTTCTGGAAAAGGGAATGGCTATCCATTCTAGTATTCTTGCCAGGAGAATTCCTTTCTCTTTGATCCATTTCTCTTTGATTACTTTTTGAAGGGTTTCTAGTATGTGCATGGCTACAAAATTTAGTATCTTCGTCCTTAAACATCTAGAAATCATGTAAAACAATAACTGGGATTTAACAAAAAAAAATCAAAGGAACTCATTTCAATGAATATAGATCTGAGCCACCAGAGAAGCCCCAGAAGTAGCTCTAATCCTCAGGCATCCATGTGCTTAACGAAGGTTTCCAAAAGCAGCAAGGATGGCGCAGAAGCTGTGTGAGAGCGGGCGGCAGTGAAGAGACGAAATGTGAAAGATGGAGATGAGACATGGTACATTAGATCTCAGAACACGTCTTCATAGACATAGTCCAGAAGCGTGTGAGACCTGATGCTCCAAAATGAAAAATCATACTTTTACTTGCAGGAGTAAGTCCAAAAGTAAGGTGAGCAAGGCCCTTTCAAATTTGATGAGTTATATATCAAAGGCTTCCAGCAATACCAAGAAAGGTCAAAGCTCCGAACCTCTTAGCTTATGACCTTAACTGAAGCATTTCTCATTCACTTGGATCCATAGTTTATCCACCCGGTAAAATAAGGTGGCATTGGTGATTGTAATTTTTTGGTTTCTAGAACACCTGGTGAAATTAGCAGAAAAAAAAAAAAAAAGATTTGAACTTAATCCTTGTGGGTGTTTAGCTGCAAGGCAGTGAAGAAGATGGCAGGATGTGACCTTGGAATCACAAAGATCCAGATTAGATGGGGCAGGGCTCTTGCAGTTACCCTTGAACTGGTCCACCTGACCTGCCTTTGCTCTCTGGCTCCTGCCTCTTGGTTTATCTGGCATCTGTTCTGGTTAGATCCATTTTGCCATCCAGCTCTGGTGCCTGCTCTGAACAGTTAGCTGAGACCCTCAGGCTCTAGACTTTGATCCACTTCAAAGCACTGGCTTTTCTAAATACAAACTCTTCTTTCCATATCTAAACCTTCAAGGAGAAAAACTCCTTATGAAATAGGAATGTGGAAACTCCAAAGAGATCAGCCTTTTTCACTTGGCTTTATGGGACAGACAGCCCTTACTGTGTGCTACATGGTGTGATGTGTTCAGGTTTAGGTCTAGCAAATCCCCACTTCCAAAAAAAAATACCACAAATTCATACAATAAGTGCCTTAAATTGCATGAGCCATCTTCCTAAGATTCAAATTTTACAGAAGGTTTTTCACTAGAAGTTATCTGTTCCATTTTAAGAGGGAAAGAAAAGATCCCCAAACAGTTAAATTTAGGGAAATATAAAATATAAAGGTATTAAATTTCAGGAAGGCATCACACACATATACACAAAGCCCCAAACAACAGAACAAACCTTGAGCAGCATTCTGATCTTCACTGAAGAACAAAGTTCTAGAAGTTCATAGTGAGATATCAAACTGAGGATTGTGAAAGTAGGCAAAGATTATTTATTGGATGGTTAGCTGGAGTGGGACTATGTCCCGTATACATATCTAGTATTAAAAACCTGAAAGTCCAAGCTAATGAGTGAGATGGTGCCTAGGTCCAGTGAAGTCTGTTCTTTATTCTCAGAGGGATTCTGGCTCATTTCAGTGCTTGAGCCAAAAGGCTCTCTTGCCCCTTTCCACATTCATCACACTGGTTTTAGAACATCACAGAATCCTCTTCTGTCAGCAGCTCCAGAAGCTATAAGCTATGAGGGATCGAGCTTGGGTGGATGGAGGAAATGTACTTACTTAGCAGCAAGTGAGAGAAACAGCCAACCTGCTTTTCTGTTGCCCTTCTGGGTTCTGTCCTTAGGCTTTCCACGATGTCTCACCACCCTTCCTGACAATGGGGCATAGACTGCATTTGATGGCGTTTGTCACTAGCTGCAGTGTGAAACAGATCTTTCAGTTTCATTACCTTTTATTTTTAAAAATAAGAATGGAATTTACTTCAGATAGATAGAAAATCCACATAGCAATGTGGGTGTAGAAAAACAAGCAGGTGTTAATAAATTTCCAAGAAATATTAATCTGTTTTTGCAAATACATCCTGCTGTTCATTTAAATGGAATGATACTCTATAAAATTACCACTTTAGTCACTCTCTGAGCTATCAAAATGTAATATATAACACCTTCGATGATCAAAGTGAAAGTAAGTTTAGAAATCTAATTTCTTTTTTCACCATTTAAGCTCTTTATTTAACTTTTGTGTTTCAGCTCTCACTTGAATCAAGCTTCAATCTTACTTATACACATCACAGGTATACTTCAAAAGCTGTCATGGAATCTTGCAACTGCCAAAAACAAAGTTCTATACTAAACCAACTGTATCTATAAAAGAAAAAAACTATATTCTGTCAGACTTGAAGATTTAAAATAATTTATCATTGTACTATTCAAAAGTGGTAGTCATTGATTGAACTAGAGATAACCATTGGGAGAACCGTGAATGGGATTGTATCTGTCTCGGAAAAAAATGAGAAATGAGGATCCATGTGGCATAAGAGGCCAATATATAAATTCTGAGGTTGACAATAAAGAAGCTGTAGAAAGATTCATCATTTAAAGGGATTGGCAGAAACATTGATGGAACTGAAATCGAAGAAGAATTTTAAGTGATTGTCTGGGAAGATGGATGAAGGGATGGGTCTGGACAGAGTAAAGCAGTAGCAATAGAGTAACTCTTGCTTTTTACCCCGAGTCATTCTGCCATGTTTCGTTTTTCCTTTGTGCCTTTATTACTTAAGTAAATAGAATAAGCCATAATAAAATAATTTATAACTTTAAACTACTTGATGTCCACTTACTTGTTAAATCATTTTAACTCTAATTTTAGAGATCAGCAGATCATGAATTTGGACTTTCATAGTCATTATTACCATCTGTGGTTTATGCCAACTGGATGCAACCCATATAAATATATTGTGTTCTTTAAAAAGTCCTGGGAACCTCTTTTATCACCCAAGTCAGCCTATCTAAGCTAGGTCCAGTGAAATACCTATAGTGAATCTGATTTTCACAGGAAGGTTTTTTTTTTTTTTTTTTTTTCTGGGATAAAACTTAGGTAACCAAGACAAAACTGACCATATATTGTAAGAAGACAGAACTTTTCAATTTACTGCCTTTGGATGAGAATAGCCCAAAGGTGCTCTCTCCCTTCCTTTCCTCATTACTCTTACAAACATGCCTTCTGCTAACATTGGACTCTTGTCTCTTACCTTGCTCTTAAGAACATAACTATTTGGGATACAATATTTAGTAGCTTAGATGAGAGGAAATGCTGCATTTCTTTTTTCCTGAATGAAGCTTTACAATCCATGCTTTAAGCCTCAACTTTTTAAATTAATCTTTTCTGGAGCATAGTTACTTTACAATGTTGTGTTAGTTTCTAATGTACAACCAAATGGTCAGTGATACATACAAGTATATTCCTTTCCTTTTGGGCTGCCTTCCTAAAAGTGGGATCATTCCATTTAAATGAACAGCAGGACATATTTGCAGAAACAGATTAATGTTTCTTGGAAATTTATTAACACCTGCTTGTTTTTCTATACTCATGTTGCTATGTGGGTTTTCTATCATATGTAAACTCCACAGTGCAGTAAGTAGCGTTCCCTGTGCCAAACAGTATGTTCTCATTAGTTATCTATTACAAGGTATCAAAAGTGTATATGTGTCAGTCCTAATGTCCCAATTCCTCCCACCACTCCCTTCTCCTTTGATACCCATACGTTTGTTCTCCACCCAGAGTGTGTCATACAGAGTAAAATAAGTCAGAAAGAGAAAAATGAACATTGTTTATCAATGCATATATGAGGAATCTAGAAAAATGATATAGATGATCCTATTGCAAAGCAGAAATACACAGATGTAGAGAACAGATTTAAGTCTTAGATTTAATTTTTATTGTTGTTGTTGTTAGTTTAAGTTCTGTGCTTAATTCTGCACTGTGCTGTGCTTAGTCACTCAGTCGTATGTGACTCTTTGCAATCCCGTGAACTTGGCCCAGCAGGTTCCCCTGTCCATGGGATTTCCCAGACAGGAATACTGGAGGGGGCCGCCATTTCCTTCTACAGAGGATCTTCCCAATCCAGGGACTGAAACTTCATCTCTTGCCTTGAAAAATAGACTCTTTGCCACTGAGCCACCAGAGAAGCTCCAAATTTAATTTTACCTTCTAAGATTAAGGGATGCCTTAAAACTTAAGGGAATCACTTTATATTTAGGTCCTTAGAAGCTAAAATAATACTGAAAGTAAATGAAGACCTAAAAGGCAGGGGTGGAACCGGTGGAAATTCAAGACAAGTTCAATTTAACTTGGAATCTGTGTGTGTGTGTGCATGCATGCACACATGCACATGCACATGTGTGCACTTTGAGGTGGGCATGGTGGTCGTTGAGAGAAGAATTGGAGCTTCAACCAGGCCATAAAGGATAAGTAGAATTTAGATGGAGTCAAAGGAAAAAATGGAGTTGGAAAGAAGAAACAAATGTTTGCAAATTAGTAGATATACCAAGTACATCCATACATGACCACAGGAAAAACCATAGCCTTAACTAGACGGACCTTAGTCGGCAAAGTAATGTCTCTGCTTTTGCATATGCTATTTAGGTGGGTCATAACTTCTCTTCCAAGGAGTAAGCGTCTTTTAATTTCATGGCTGCAGTCACCATCTGCAGTGATTTTGGAGCCCCCCAAAATAAAGTCTGACACTGTTTCCACTGTTTCCCCATCTATTTCCCATGAAGTGATGGGACCGGATGCCATGATCTTCGTTTTCTGAATGTTGAGCTTTAAGCCAACTTTTTCACTCTTCACTTCCACTTTCATCAAGAGTCTTTTTAGTTCCTCTTCACTTTCTGCCATAAGGGTGGTGTCATCTGCATATCTGAGGTTATTGATATTTCTCCCGGCAATCTTGATTCCAGCTTGTGTTACTTCCAGTCCAGCAAAAAAAAAAAAAAAAACTGTAGTGTTGGAGAAGACTCTTGAGAGTCCCTTGGGCTGCAAGGAGATCCAACCAATCCATTCTGAAGGAGATCAGCCCTGGGATTCCTTTGGAAGGAATGATGCTAAAGCTGAAGCTCCAGTACTTTGGCCACCTCATGCAAAGAGTTGACTCATTGGAAAAGACTCTGATGCTGGGAGGGATTGGGGGCAGGAGGAGAAGGGGATGACAGAGGATAAGATGGCTGGATGGCATCTCTGACTCAATGGACATGAATCTGAGTGAACTCCGGGAGCTGGTGATGGACAGGGCGGCCTGGCGTGCTGTGATTCATGGGGTCGCAAAGAGTTGGACATGACTGAGCGACTGAACTGAACTGAGAGTACCAAGATACACAGAAGCTTTAATTTATTAAATCATTCATTAATTCACTAGAAATTCAGAGCACTAGTAGCATCCAGGCATTGGGGTAAGTGCTGGAGAACAAAAATACATAAGAGCTGTCCATGAACTTGGGGATATTACAGTCTGTAGGGGTAGTTAAGTGTGGATACAAATAACTTCAATACAGTGGAATGCATCCTGCTGGACAATGCAAATGGAGCAAAGGGTGGCAGGCACTGGAGTGAGTAAGGTATATGGAAATGTTTGGGTCAAACTCCACAGAGGAGGTGCTTGGATGTTGATGTCTGAAGGCTGAGTGGGATATCTCAGGTGGATAAAGAAAAGATAGCATCCCAGGAAACAAGGAAGCAGCAGGTGCAGGTGTGTGGAGACCTGGGAATGGGGAGGGTTCCTCGTTGCCAAGGCACAGGGCAGGTGCTTGAACAGCATGAGAGCAGAAGGGGCACCGTGGGTTGGGTTGTAGAGGGCATGTGTGGCGTGTGTAACTTGAACCTTATTCTCATCTGTTAGAAACCACTGGAAGTATTAAAGCACCCAAAATGATGCTGTCAGATTTATGTCTCAGATAGATCTAAAGTTATTTTCAGTCTTTTTCTTGTTTCCTCTAACATTAGAGTAGAGCTAATGTTTCCTCTGCTCTAAAAACTGAAAATAAACCCAAGCAAGCAAAACCCCACCCTTCCTCAGCATTAGGTAGCTGTCTCTCTCCTTCCTTTTACACTCACTGTCTCCAGTCGCACACACGTCACTGCCCATTTTCCAATCCTCAACTCAATGCTATCCAGCTCATAGGTCCATTTAGCCCCTTAAAGTGCTTGACCACCAGTGACGTCCTGACCACCAAGGATCATCTCACTGTATGTGGTTCTCAGAGGCACTTCATTCTGAGACGGCTGCCTTCGTGAAACTTTCCCAGCATCTTAGCGACCTCTGCTTGCTGGTTCTCCTCAAGGCCACTGACCAGGTCTCCAAAGGCTCTGTGCTCCCGGGTCTTTCCTCTCCGTACAAACAGTTCCCTCTCCACTGTTTCCCTGCGTTGTTTTCTCTCTTCCCTTCCCTCACACTTGCTTGAGGGATCCCCTCTACTCTGTGGCTTTGCTCACTCTTCATGGGCTGAACTGCATACCCCACAAAAAGTTATCACTTGAAGTTCCAACCCTCAGCATCATGAAATTTGATCATTTTTTGGAGATAAGATCGTTCCCGAAGTAATTAAATTAAAATGAAGTCATCAGGGTGGACCTTAGTCCAATATGACAGACTGGTGCTATCTCAAGAAGAGGAAATTTAGACGTACACACACACACACACACATACACACATATGAGGTTTGGGTGGAGAGGCATGGCCAACGTGAATCACAAGAAAAGAACCACCTGCAAGGCGAGGGGAGAGCCCTGGAGCATATCCTTCTCTCATGGCCTTCAGAAGGAATCTATCCTGCTTGACCTCAGACTTCTAGCCTCCAGAACTGTAAGAAAATAAATTTTGTCCTGGAAACCACCCAGTCTGTGATATCTTGTTACCACAGCTGTAACATACAATTATACTTACCAGGTAGGCTGAAGACTGCCAAATCTACGGCTCTCTCCTGAGACACAGATGCACACGGCCAACTGCTAACCACACGTCCCCACCTGCCTGCAGACACACCCTTATTCTATCTTCCCACAAATGTGCTCCCATCCAAGTTTTCCTTATCTTGACGAATGATATCCTTAAGGAATAAGGATAATCATCCCAGGTCAGAAATCTTGTCAGCACAAATATCTCGCCTTTTCTTTATTCACATTCCTTTAACCCAATTAGCCCTAACATTTTTACTCTCATATAACCCCCAATTTCATTTTCCCCACCCCCTCTGTTTTAGCCCAAATGATACCTCTTGACTGCTACTATAATAGATTTCTAATGGGTCTTCCCATTGCCATCTTGGGCTTCCCTGGTGGCTCAGAAGCTAAAGTCTCTGCCATAATGCAGGAGACCCAGGTTCAATCCCTGTGTTGGGAAGATCCCCTGGAGAATGAAATGGCAACCCACTCCAGTACTCTTGCCTGGAGAATTCCATGGACAGAGGAACCTGGCAGTCTACAGTCCATGGGGCTACAAAGAATCAAACATGAGTGAGCAACTTTAATTTTCACTTTATTGCCATCTTACTGTCTCAAGTTCAGACAGAGTAAAATTCCTACAAAGTGAAAATGAAATCATATTAATCTACTGCTTTAAAAAATTATCAAGAGTTCCTCTTTGCCTGTGGGATAAAGTCCAGATCTGTCCACTGGGCATACAATACCCTTCATGATTTGATTCTTCTTATGTCTAACTTCATCTCTGGCCACTCATCCCCTTATAAGCTTGTCATTCAGAACTGCTGGCATCATAGAGCTTAATGGACATAAAACAGGATTGTATTGCTAAGGTCAAGTCAGGGGGAAGAAACACTGGAGCAAGGACGTGTGTCACAACAATCGTCTAATATGAGATGTAGCCCTATAAACATCTTGGAGATCCATACACTTGCTTTCCCAGCTCTTAGATTAGAAATTGTATGTGTGTAGAGGTCATGAGTGGCACCCCACTCCAGTACTCTTGCCTGGAAAATCCCATGGACGGAGGAGCCTGGAAGGCTGCGGTCCATGGGGTTGCTGAGGGTCGGACATGACTGAGCGACTTCACTTTCACTTTCATGCATTGGAGAAGGAAATGGCAACCCACTCCAGTACTCTTGCGAGGGATGGGGGAGCCTGGTGGGCTGCCGTCTATGGGGTCACAAGAGTTGGACTCAACTGAAGTGACTTAGCAGCACAGCAGCAGAGGTCATGAGTATTTTGTTTTCTAATTAAAGAGAAAGTCCTTCAGGAATAGGGGTCTGTAGTCCAAATTATCTGGTTTTGAGATTGCAACATATCTAAAAATGTCTTTAAAATGTTTTTGTTTGTGCTGTGTTTTATGAGAAGGCCCATGAACCAAGATAGCCATTGCCCTTTGATAGTGGCAAACTGTGATAAACTTAATCCACGCTTTCTTCTAGGGCCAAGTGTGGGATTAAGTAAAACAGTAGGTAGATTTGGACTTTTTATAGGGATTCTTATTTCTCACAAAGGCATTAAAATAATCTCTCTGTTATCTTGGGGGAGGATTTAGGCTTTCCCAGTCTTGGTTAGCCTGATTGGTGTTTGAAAGCTGTCATTGCCCTCTTTAATAACAGAAGTATCTGTACATCCAGAACATAACAACAGAAAATATAAACAGAAGTGCCTTTCCAGCCACATGTTAATAAAGGGCCTCTACTATACCCATAGCTCCTCTTCGGTGGGATGGTCAATGGATAGTTCAGTGCAGTTTAGTTCAGTCACTCGATCGTGTCTGACTCTTTGCGACCCCATGAACTGCAGCATGCCAGGCCTCCCTATCCATCACCAACTCCTGGAGTCCACCCAAATCCATGTCCATTGAGTTGGTGATGCCATCCAACCAACTCATCCTCCATCGTCCCCTTCTCCTCCTGCCCTCAATCTTTCCCAGCATCAGGGTCGTTTTAAATGAATCAGCTCTTTGCATCAGGTGGCCAAAGTATTGGGATTGCAGCTTCAAAATAAGTCCTTCCAATGAACACTCAGGACTGATCTCCTTTAGAATGAAATGGTTGGATCTCCTTGCAGTCCAAGGGACTCTCAAGAGTCTTCTCCAATACCACAGTTCAAAAGCATCAATTCTTCAGCATTCAGCTTTCTTTATAGTCCAACTCTCACATTCATACATGACCACTGGAAAAACCATAGCCTTAACAATGGATAAGCAATTGGCAAATGAGGGTTTCGTGTGGGTGCCAGATCCTCCTTTAGGCCAGAACTTAGTCCATGAGATGCTGTGAAAATACAAGAGTATGAATATCCCTTCAGGGGAGCTGCAATCTCCATCACTGATTTTGAGAACCAATCTCATGACTTGTTACCAAAAACAGACTAGGTGAGAAGGCCAATGACTTCTTAACTTTAATTAACAAATGTTTACTGGAATGCTCTCCATCAAAATTCAAATTCACCCAAAAGTTGACCCTACCTACAAAGACTATCCAACCTTTTACTCATCCTATCATGTGACTGGCTGTGAGTAGGACTGCTGTATATGATAGTTTCAATTATGAGCTGCATGACTATCATGGACACCAGTCATACTGTAGCACATGTGTGTGATGCCCCTTGGGGTTAAGTGTTAAACAGCCTGCAGGGCTACACATAGGAGCCTTATAAATGTTCTTTGGTTCTTTTCTGAGAATTTTGGAACTCTTTGGGCCTTCATGAAGGTCACTCACAGAAAATGGAAGCAAAGGGATTTTCATCACACTCTTTCAGGCACTCACAGGGATCAGAATTATATCCTCCCTAATAGACAGTGGGGCTTCCCTGGTGGCTCAGATGGTAAAGCGTCTGCACACAATACGGAAGACCAGGGTTCTATCCCTGGGTTGGGAAGATCCCCTGGAGAAGGAAATGGCAACCCACTCCAGTATTCTTGCCTGGAAAATTCCATGGACTGAGGAGCCTGGTAGGCTACAGTTCATGGGGTTGCAAAAGAGTCAGACACGACTGAGCAACTTCACTAATAGACACTGCTCCTTTCTCTAGAAGGAGAAGCTGTTTGTTTATGATAGGAGATAAATAAGAGGAATAAATGGTTTATATGGTGATAGAAATGGCAAGTCTGCTTGAAGCATTCTGAAAGAAAAACTGAAATTAGAGTCGGCCAGGGCCAGCGGCCGGTAGGAGCAACCCGAGCAGTGGTGGCTGCGCAGGCACAGGAGGGCCTAGAGGAGCTATCCCACATTGAAGGTCAGGAACGGTGGTGGTAAGGAGATACCCCTTGTCCAAGGTAAGGAACAGCGGCTATGCTTTGCTGGAGCAGCCATGAAGAGATATCCCCACGCCAAGGTAAGAGAAACCCAAGTAAGATGGTAAGTGTTGCAAGAGGGCCTCAGAGGGCAGACACACTGAAACCATACTCACAGAAAACTAGTCAATCTAATCACACTAGGACAACAGCTTTGTCTAACTCAATGAAACCAAGCCATGCCTGTGGGGCAACCCAAGACGGGTGGGTCATGGTGGAGAGGCCTGACAGAATGTGGTCCACTGGAGAAGGGAATGGCAAGCCACTTCAGTATTCTTGCCTTGAGAACCCCATGAACAGTAGGAAAAGGCAAAGCTGGGAGAGATTGGGGGCAGGAGGAGAAGGGGACGACCGAGGATGAGGCGGCTGGATGGTATCACGGACTCGATGGACGTGAGTCTGAGTGAACTCCGGGAGTTGGCGATGGACAGGGAGGCCTGGCGTGCTGCGATTCATGGGGTCGCAAAGAGTCGGACACGACTGAGCGACTGAAATGAACTGAACTGAACTGAAATCAGAAATGAGAATTTAAAAAAGCAAGTAATTACCTCAACCAAGTGGTGTATCAAGGAACCCTGTGTGAGAATAAGCTCTGGAGATAATAAGCAAATAGTGAGGGCCAACTGGAAAGCAACAGAAGCTCTTACTTCAAAAGGCTGAGATCAGGAAACAAGTATTAGGTGAAGTTTCAGGAGAAAGGCCCCTTTGACGGGTCAAGGAGGTCACTCAGGTAAATCATTTCTTAGGAACTTTTTATTATTGTGTTATATTTCAAAAGCATTTTCACGTATCTGGTGTTCCCCGGTTTTCTGCCTTTTCTGCCTCATTTTGGTGAAGCCTCCTGATCCTCTCTCCCCGTGACCGTCCATTCTGCTTTGTGTGTGAGGACCCGACACACAGGCATCTGTGCATTCCTGTCCCCAGGCGTTTTCATTTTCATGACTCTATTTGCAAATGGAGCCATTGTTCACAGGGGACCGAAGAGAATGGCAATCTTGGGATGTTCAAAGGTCTCAGTGGCTCCTAATCCAGTTCTAATGCTTGGTGTTTGATGCAGTTTCCAAGGAGAGCTGTGACACTGGGGCATTAATCTACCTCGTGACAGCATGGGGCTTTAATGCATTTTCTGTATCTGAAGAAAGAGCCTCCTATGGAGGTGGTGAAAGGAGTTATGGCGAAATCAATATCTTCATTTCGCTGGTGCACTGACAATTTGTAGCAATGATACGAGGGATCACTGCACAGGGAGAGCTTGTTGGACAAAATCTAATGCGCAGTACATATACTTCTGAAAATGGACACAAAGACTTGCTTCATGAGTTAAAAAAAATAAAAGGTGAGTGGGTTACAGGGAACCAGTGTCTTTCTAGAAATATCTAGGTAACCTGTTGTATCATCCAGGACACGATTCTGGAGCAATAAAGATTACATTTGTGCTTTACAGACAGGATGTTATCTATAAATAAAGATAAATTTCATAAAGGACATTCAGGAATCAGTGGAAAATATCCTGGCTATTCACTGAAATATTCGAACCAAATTTACGATGTCTGATAATCTACTAAAGGGACAGATCAACCAAGAAAATCATACAATAAGATGCCAAGAATAAGGCATTCAGCCTTGTCAGTGATACTGACCAAGGAGGAAAGTCAGGGCCACCTTCGAAGGTATTATGGGATGGCGGATGAGTCAGCGTACTGACTGGACCAGACTCTTCAGTTCTTTCTCAATGACAGATATTGGGTTTGATGTTAATATCAGTGTCACTCAAAAATAAAATTTAATGGTCAGCCACTGATGTATTTTTCCCTGCTCAGCTTACTCTGATTTCTGTGATATTACAATATGATTTGTATACTTCTGCAACTAGCAATGTTACTTTGACATGTATCTCTGTATATACCTGATTTCTTTCAAATAGTTGAGGATGGATGCTTACTTCTAAAGATTATTATTCATTGATTTGGTATCTTCATAGTATCCACAAGGTTTAAATACATACATGGAAAAGCTTCTTTATGCCTTACGTTAGTAATGTCTTGCTATGGTAGGAACCATTTAACTTATTTTATAGACACACAAAGATAGTATGGAAATGGTTAATATTTCTATACTTTCCATGAGTTTTATTTTTCTTCCTTTCTATTATTTCCTGACAAGTTCATGGAATATAAAAGTTCTCATATTCAGATGATTCTAACATTTTCTTTTCCTAAGTCATGAAAAATGATTTTTACTATGTTTTTCAGATATGGTGGCTATTTCTAAATTAGGGTAAAGATAGCATACATACAAGATGCAGATATTCAAGAAAATACAGTCTGTTGCAAAATTTCCCAGACTTGTGTTCTGTGAAAAACTAGTCTCAAGAGTTCCTTCATCAAGGAACTCCCTCTTGATCTCCCTTCTTGGAGATTTACGGCACACTTGAGAATATTAAAACGGTGGGTAAATTCTGCAGAAAAGACATTGGTTTAACAAAGCCCAGCGTTTCTTAAACTTACTTGACAACAAAACTTGGATTTAAAAATTCATGAAACACCCACTAACACACTGCTTAATTATCCCTTACTCGTGGTCAGGACAGTCTGCACATGACTGTTGAACTTTCATGGATATGGCCAATACTGGGCAATGTCCTTGGCAGACCAGAGTAGAAGCAAAAATATGAATCCCTCTATCCCCCACCTTAATGACTTCATCTCTTTTCATTACCTTCTCCATTATTTCATAAAACTGCTGTGAAAAATAACCAGCTAAATGGTCATTTGGCTTGTCAAATTAAGTGCTATATGAATGTAATAATAATAGCGACTATTAATGGAGCACCCACTCCTTGTCAGGCAATGAAGCACTAAGTCAGACACTTAATATAAACTTTCCTTATTCTACACAACTAGCAGAGACACATTGCGTCTTCACATAAAATGTAAGGAAACTATCTGGGAGAGGTCATATATCTTGCCCAAATTCACATGCGACTATGAGAAATATCCAGAATTCCATAACTATCTCTCTTTTGTCTCCCAAGTCCTGCACTTTTCACTATATCACACTGTCTCTCTAAATAACATGAATTCAGCCAGTCTCAGTGAGATAATAAAATATGAAGTGATAAGAATGATGATGCCAATAATGGTAATTAATAACAACCAGAAAGGTATTAAAACTCTACGTGTTGTCATCGTGAAAAATTTATGGCAGTGTGATGTTTTAACAGTATCGAGCCTACTCTCCTTTCTCCCAGCCCCACATGCAATTAATCATTAACTCTGGTTGATTTTTTTCTTTAATATCTCTACTGCCACTAACTGTTGTGCAAGTCACCCTCTTATCTGCTCTGGATTTTTACTGCAAACAACATCTAACCTGACCTGTATTGTTGCTTTTCTCCAATTCATTTTGTGCCCTGAAATCACAGTGGTCTTTTAATGCATAGATCTGACAATCTGATCATTCACTCTTCAATTAAAATCCTCTCAGAATTTCCAGTGACACTGGGTTAAAGGCTGAACTTAGGAGTCTCTAGGATCTCCTAACTTCTGGCCCCCGTTACCTTTCCAGTTTCAAACTCCACACTCTCTGACCTCATTTGACAGATTTGTTCAATTCTTTGTTTTCCTTTCCCCTCCCTCAATCAGAAGTGAGCCCAAAGAGGGGCAAGACCTAGACTCCCATGACCACTGTGTTTCCCAACACCCAGCACACCCTCTTACATATAATAGGAATGAAATAAATGCCCACTGAATGAATGGCTAGATGAAAGGGTGGACAGATGAAAAAGAAGTAGTGAATGGAAGAGAAAGAGAGGTGCAAGGGATGTCCTGAGCGTGTCCCCTGTCTCTGCATCCCCTCTCACTCTACTGGAACTGCCTAGGAGAGAGGTCAGGGTGAGAAAAGGAAACTTGCTTTCAGTGAATTTTATGGGACGTGGCTCCAGCAGAGCTGCTTTGTGGCCTGGGTGAGGAGGTGTGATGAGACAGGAGGGCCATTATCTCATCCACAGGGATCTCAGCATGGCTCTCCAGCTTCAAGGAGGGGCAGCTTTGAAAACATCAGCTAGAATGCCTTTGGAAAACCATCAGCCTCCCCAGGAAGTGTCCTACCAAGAGAAGCAATGGTGAGAGTCTTCAGGCCCTTCAAGGACAGTAGAAACTGATGGGGGAGAAACAGCAGGGAAAGCTGAATAAAGCAGACACTTCATGCTGAGTCTGTTTGGTAAACTGCTTTGCGAGCACTTGGGGGACAATCGTTCGAGGATGCCAAGGTACATTCAGTAGGGGGTAGGGAGGGGAACCTGCTCAGGGAAGAGACTAGAATCCTGTTTTAAGAAAAATAATAACCAGAAACATGTTTCTTCAAGTTTATCCATAGGTTTACAAATCAGAAACTGCTGTTCTAGAGTACTAAATTTGGAGCCAGAAAATCAGTCTTAGTTCTTGCTCTTGGACATTCTAGCTCTGAGCTTTGGGGCAAGCTACAGGGTCTTTCAAATTCTTATTTCTTTATTCAAAATATAGGAATAAGAATAAATACTGAAGGGCATTGTGAAGAGCAAATGAGGTAAAATTCGAAAATATTTATGAAAACACTTTTGTAAAATAAGAATGCTAAAAGTGCTAGTTATTTGTCATAGGCACATGTGAGATGGTCTGCATATCTTATATTGATGCTTAAAAGCTTCTTTCGTTTACATAACTGGCTGCCTCGGGATTCATATTTGTTCTTCTGGATTGTACTCCTTTGGTCAGAGTTTATTGGACTAGAAGAAGACATCAGGTCAAAGCTCACCCAGTCTGACTTTTCTTCCAGGGATGTTGAATTGGAACCAAAAATCTCTATTTCAACCTAAGTT
Source organism: Budorcas taxicolor (assembly GCF_023091745.1). NCBI lineage: Eukaryota > Metazoa > Chordata > Mammalia > Artiodactyla > Bovidae > Budorcas > Budorcas taxicolor. The sequence continues at coordinate 84,209,900 of NC_068923.1, forward strand.
AAGTCTTTTGACTAGCAAAGTCCTAAACTCAGGAGCTATAGGGTGCCATCATAAATTCACACACTACTGCAGAGTAAAGAAGAACAATCAGAAAGAAATGATGAGGCAAATTTCTGGAGAAGCTGCCTGGATTCAGGATGGATTTTCAGTCCCTGGGTCTGGTTGCCTTGAATATCGCTGTCTTAATTATAAATTCTGAGCCTTAATTATAAATATCTTTTTCTCTCTTCCGTTAAATAAAGTTGGCTCCTGTTCTGTTACAGCAAAAGAATCCTAATACTAAATAGATCAATATATAGCTGGAAATGCATGTTATACATTTGCAACTCCAATTATGGACACATTTGCTGGCTCAGAGTCTGACAATGGGAAAGAATTACATAGATTGAAGGATCTGAGCACTATACTAACCTAGCACATAAAACTATTAAGCTTTACCGTTTGTGGGATCAGTGTGAAGACACGTATATATTATACATATGTGTTTATAAATACAGATAAACCTTTTTTAAGAGCCACACAAAATCTATAATTCAGTTGTTCCCAAGTTATTTCACAGTGATACAATTACCTTCAAAAGCCTATTTTTAGGACTTCTTTGATCAAAAATGTTTGCATACCTGAGTAGGCTGATCCTTACTCACTGATGCCTGAATTAAGAAATCAAGTATGTATTACAACTTCACTAATTTGTAGGAAAATGTGTTTGAATTAATGAAAGAGTATGAGTTATATAAATTTATGTAATAAATTATAGTACTTTATTAAATTAGCATTCTTTTCAAGCTTGCTTCAATGAATTATAAATTTAACTGTTAATAAGCCACATCTGTTGCCAACATGAACATGCTAAGGGTCTTTAAAATATTTTGTCTATGAAGTAGGTGTTTTACAGAAATGGCTATATTTGTTTTTAAAATGATACCTTTGGTTATATGGTGTAAAGGTTATAGCTCAGTTCCCCCAACCCCACCACACACACACACACAAAGAATCACAGAAAATATCTGTGCTGGTGTTTCCCATAATAGCCTGGGTCCATTTCCATCATTTTATGTAACTTTTTTAAAATCATCTTGTGAATCTTTTCCTCCCTAGAAGACTTCAGTCTTCCTGAGGTTAAGGATGGGTCTTGTTCTTTTCGTCACCAGTGTATCACACAGTGCCTCACATATAACGTCGGCAACAATAATCATTGTTGAATGAATCAGTGTGTTGGCTTCACTAGCAATTTTCTTGGATTTCCTCAGTGTGACAAAGAATTATTCCCACACACGGAGGCATCAGAGGGTTAAGATTCTGCTGGATAATGATGCCAATAATGGATCACCCGAAATGATTTTCAATATGGGTTCTTTAAAATGTGTCCTCAATTGGTGCCCTATCAGTTCATGTTTATCAGTTTAGAAAACAGAAAAGTTCAGTTCCAAGAAGCAATCTAGGGAAACAGAAGTCAGGAAGAAAAAGAAACTGTGGGAGATGGAGCAAGACACCAGACTCATTCTGCGCTCTTGGAATTTCCGCTTCCAAGAGCCCTTCCAGATTTCTCAAGTTTTCTGGCTGAGTTTTAACAGCATTAATGTTTTGTTGCACAAGACATTGCAAAGGATCATTCTTCAGTGAGTCAATCCAAGAAGCCTGTGGTTCCCATCTTTGTTCTTGAAGAGCTGGGGGCACTTCAAAAACATTGTTTTCAATGTGTCACTGTCAGTTTTGTAGGAATGGACTCATTTTCCCTCTGAGAACACCTACACGCCTTACTATCTTAAGGGCAACCATTTGTGGTTTCCTATAATGACTTTGCATGACCACTTTTCCTAAGCTTTTGTTGGTGTTCTAAGTATCTGGAATTAGATAAGATTGGTTCAACATGAAGGAACAGCCAGTGTGCAGCATTTGTTTAATTCCCACACATCTGTGTCCATCCCAAGTTGTGTCGGTACAATGCTAACTTCCCATCAGATTTGGTGACATTGTTTCACCGTCAGCACAGCGAGATAAGTAGGAGCAAATGTCTGCATCTGGGGTGGTCCTGGCCCTGTGCTGTCTGTCCCCTGGCAGTCTGCAGCCTCCATTTGTTTGTAGACCTGATAACATCCCAAATAACTGTATTGCTGTCAATCTCTCTTCCTTTAAGGCCGACATAGAAACTTCCAGAGCTTTACCCTGAGACTCCAGGTATTTATTTGGCATTTGGAAAAAGTGACCTGTGTGTCCGGGGGGTGGGGGGGTGGTCAAGCTTGATTTTTCTAGATGATTCTATGTGTTCACAAAACAGCTCTTGAGTTTCAACTTGAATCTCTTCACAAGATGACCCAAGTTTCTTTATCGTAGGTTCCTTGGGGATTTTGCCTTTGTGGCTCTTTGAGAGCACTTATCTGCTGGCAGTGAAAGAAATAGCAAATCTCTTCAGTTCTTCTTTGCCCTTCTAAAGCAGCTAATGCAGTCAGAGCTGGTCTGTGTTTTTATCTACTGTTCTAATGTATCACAGGAGATAGGATATCAGGGTTTCCCCCACAGCAAACCAAAAGGGAGTGCAAAGAGGTGCTGAAGGATGAGAAGACAACTTGGGACAGGATAACTTGTGCCTGTAGCCTACCTGTTAATTAACCAGAGCCACGATCCAATCATATGTCATGAACAAGAGCAGGAAGCAGATAAATTGTAGTCACTTCAAATTAGCTCACTCAACAGGCCAGGAGCAAGTTAATTCTTAAACATTTAATTCAGTCAATTGGCACTCAAACAAGGAGAAGCAGAAACAAATGGTGTAGTCTTTGTAAGATTTTTCACGTGACCCAAGCTTATAAGAGTAAGTTATAATTTTTAGCCTTTCTCCAATTTTTCAGTGTTGTATAAATACACATTAAAAAAAATAAGTTTAATGTCCTCTTCTCTGGGGTAATCTCAGGTCTACCACCACATATATGATTTAATCCTTTACTTAAACTGTGTCATGATTGTCTTATCTATAAAATGGGGATAATGATAGCAGCAGTATTTACAAGAATTAAGAGAAATAATACAGTTAGAGCACTCATTAAGTACTGAATTGATATTAACTATCACTAGTATTTCGGTATATTCACATTCAAGACACTGAAGATAGGAACTATTAAAATGTCTACATCATTCTTTTCAAAGCCTCTCTTCAATCAGGGATAGGTACTCTCCTGAGAATTGCTTAGCACGTGGCAATAACTATTCACAGGTAAATATCAGCCTCTAACTATATGGTATTTATTTTCTCTATTACATTAAAATTAAATGTTGGTTATACTTTCTCCTCCTTTTGTACTATTTAACTAATGCTGCTATGTTACCCTCTTGGTAAGGAAAAAAATATGATAATTCTCCTATTTCTGCCCTGCAGTAATTCCTTGGAGAGCCATGGCCTTGATTCCTAAAGTGCAGGGGATCTTTCCTTGGCTCCTTCTATGATTCTCTGAGACTCCCGATTACTGCAACCTGAGGGCCTTTCTCTTTCTCCCTCTCTTTCCTAATAAGGATCAGAACTAAAGCGACTGGGATCACTTTGAACACTGGCATTTTTTTTTCTGAATAGAGTTCTAACTAAATTTGTATTTTTATGCTGTGGGTGGAAATGCCAGATAAGAGGAAACAGATGAACAGGGATGAAAGAGTGAGATGGAAGGAGGAGTCGGTTCTTTGGATTTCCTTAGGTGGGACATTTATTGAAGAAATGGCAACCAGCTCTTTAAAACACACACACACTGGAGTTCAGTACCATTAACAATAGATAAAGGAAGGAGGCAAGGCGCTGCACGGCGTTAATCTCACCCCTCACAAATAATGGCACCGGTGACATTTGACCATGTGAGAGATGAGTGAGTGGAGAGCCCTGGGACTGCGATAGTGACAGTTTCCTTTTTCTACCCTTGTAAATTATTCAGCATTGGCACAGCACTGGGAAAACACGAACCTGCGAGAGGGGAAAGGAGAAAAGGAATTCTATTGCAAATGAGCAAGGCTGCTGACAAGTCCATTAAAAAACAACAACCCGACATTCAAGCTGCGCCCGCTGCCTTCCAAATGTCCTTCAAAGGTGCGGTTCGCTAACGTCTTTTAGACATGCGAGAAGGTGGCAGAGAAGAGAGGAGAGCCCCTGTTAGATTCATCCTAGACTGGTCTCTCTTTCTGGGTGTGACTGCGTCATCATCAAAGATGGGAGGCAAGGGCCTCTGAGATCACGTGGGTTGGAAAGGCGCAACGTCCTCGCCACACATTTCCGACCCAGTAATTACATCCTGCTGACTGCACTCACCGCTCCCCCGTTGTTTTTGGTTAGACGTGATTGCCTTCCATCTTTTTCCTTCTACTGTGTTAAAGCTGCCATCCCAGTAGAGACTGTTTTTTTGAATGTGGTTATAAAATTTCACAGACAAATTGTAAACATGCCATGAGGGAGGGGTGGTGGTGGAAATACCATGGTGCATTTAAAAAAAATGTAATATATTATTGTTTATCGATGAGCTTAGTTATTTCTCTTCTCTTCACTTGGAACAAGGCAGGACTGTCTTCCTGCCTAAGTACCCACGGCAGAAATGGGGGCCCGGTGAGGTCTAAATATGACTGTGAGCGACAGTTCTAACACTGAGCCAGACCAATTGCTCTGCCCCAAATTTTCTCCCACTAACATCTGCTGTGCAGCTGGAAGGTGAAGAAATTGATGTTTTTACATTGCTTGTCCAGCAAGGGGGGCTAGAAACTACAATTCCCTTCCTATTGGAGACTATCCCCCCTCTAATATATCTTTGCCAGAGAAAGAAGTGCTAGTAACATCCTGTATTTTTATAATAGACTTTATATGACGTTTTCAAAATATTTTACATTAATGTATGACGCTTCCCTTGGTAAGGTATAATAAGTGAGCACTTTATCTCCATTTTCTGGAAGGGTAAAATGATACAACAGCAGGCTCAGTGAGGAATAAATCTACCGCGGTGTCATGTACGGCCCCCAGATGTTTCCCCTCTGCCCCCTCCTCCCCGCAGCGCTAACATTTCTTGTCCACGGTATTCTCTCTACAACAACGGTATGATTTTTCAAAGCTTGTCCTTTATCAGCCCTTTTGTGGCAGGAAATAACACTAGAGGGTGGTAGGCGCATCAGAGAAGTGTGCATGGGTTTCGTTGAGGCAGTTGCGGTGATTCACTGGGAGTCCTTCCACCCTTCCTGGGTGGCGCACACATCACCAACCTGGCACAGCTTGTGTCTGAGACCGACAATTCCTGAGGGTTCTGTCCTTTAGGGTTCATTTTGCACCACCTTCCTCCTGCTCCCTCCGTGGTCACCCACTCATGCCCACCCTCTCCTACTTTGCCTCTAAACAGACTAAAGAGCTTCCACTTAGATCGAAGTCAAAACTTTACTACTATTATTTCTTTAATGCTGAAACAGGTTAAACAGGGGGGTGTAAAAGGCTTTTTCTGACAAGCTAGGTCCAGCCAAAAGCAGGCCACTGGACAGATGATCCAAAAATAGAAAGTGTTGCAACCTAAAATCTTAATCTATGTGTCTGTGACTACAGTTTGAGTCCTTTAAGTGAGACATTTTCTCCAGGTTTGTATGGGAAAATGTTTCTGCCTTAGATTATGTCCAGTAAGTCTGATGCTGTGATTCCTCTTTTCTTACTCTCCTATTCTTTCTTACTCTATATTTTCCTAGATGATTTTCATTGGCTGAGCCTCACTCCTTGGTGAGCTTGAAAGACAGACTATCATTTCAGGAGAACTGTATCTGCTTTTTGTAACATGTCAAGTAGGACTTAAGAATATCAGTATCTGATGTGCCTCTACTTGCTTGATCATTAGAAATCAAAAGCTTTGCTCATTAAGGACTTATGGTAGGAGTCTGCTAGTAAGGTGAAAATTAAATGCTCAAAATGGTTAACAAATACTTAAGTGCATTTTTTTTTTTTTTTTCTGAAATGTTAAGTGCATAGAAGGTCTCACAGGGCAGGCTTTGAATTGGACACATTTTCATACCAGACCTGGCCTTTACGTTTTGGTGGGTGTAGGTAAGAAGACAAATGGAAGCTTGCTGAATGGAAAACATCATTATGCTATTTCATAAGCCCAAACAGCCCTCATCCCAGTCTTTGTTACCTGGGTAGGGTTGGGAGGGCACTGACTATTCCAGTGTTTCAGGGGAAGAGGCAGACGCTTATCTACCTTGTTTTTGTTTTTGTTTTTGTTTTTTCCTAAACACAACAAAGTATCTTTGATGACTTCCCAAGTGGCGCTAGTGGTAAAAATCCCTCTGCCAATGCAGGAGATGTAAGTGACACAGGTTCGATCTCTGGGTTGGGAAGATCCCCTAGAGGAGGGCATGGTAAGAACACTCCAGTATTCTTGTTTGGAGAATCCTATGGACAGAGAAGCCTGGCTGACTACCGTCCATAGGACTGCAAAGAGTCAGACATGACTGAAGGAACATAGCACACACGGGTCTTTGGCAACCTCTCTATTGTAAGGAGGAAGAAAGGTCCATTCTATCTTTTTTCTTTTGCAGCCCATGATTTCTAAAGCCACACCAGTCTGGGGTGAAATTAGAGAGACTTTACAGTAATAAATGGTTGCCGTTATGGGGCCCTGATGCTCTGATTTTCCCCCAAATGATTCCTAAGCTTCCTCTGCAGGTAGTTTTCATCAAGCACTCTCTGGAGTGCCTTGTTGAGGAGACTATACTCTTGTCCCTCCATGGCTCACCAGACATTGAAACTGCGGCTGATCAACTACTCAACAGATATTTGCCAAATACCTACTCAGTGTCAGAAACTATTAAATCCGGGAACTCTCTCAGTGACTATGATAGAAGCTTAATCTGGATACCTTATTACATTTTGGAAACCTACCTTTTTAATTTGGAGGTGTCTACTGTTTAAGAAAATGACAGATTTTAATGCATTGGCTACAAGTACTAAAGTATAGTAGTGATTGAGGGTAAATAAGATAGAAATAATTAGGCCACAATGGCAAGTTACTTGTTCATTCTATTCCACCAAATCATCTCAGGGTGGATGATGGTTTGCTTCACTGAGGGCAAAATAATACTCTCATTTTTCAATCAAAGTGAGAAAAGACTGATTTAGAGAATATCAACTGTGTGACTTCTTTATAAAGAAGAGGGAAGAAGTGTGTGATCTCATTTGATAGATTACATAATAACTCTGGCATTTGTCTTTTTAAATTAGTGAACCACTTTTGAATTGTTGTTACCAAGGAAGTGGCAACCCACTCCAGTATTCTCGCCTGGAGAATCCCATGGACGGAGGAGCCTGGTGGGCTACAGTCCACGGGATCGCAAAGAGTCAGACACGACTGAGCAACTTCACTTTCACTTTCACTTTCAGAAGTTGCTGAATAAGTCAAAATTAAAAAAAAAAAACACCTTTCTCCAATCCTGCCAACACCCGGCGCTAGTGGTAAAGAACCAACCTGCCTATGTAGGAGGCATAAGAGATGCAGATTTGATCCCTGGGTTGGGAAGATCTCCTGGAGGAGGGCATGACAACCCACCCAGAATTCTTGCCTGGAGAAACCCCATGGACAAAGGAGCCTGGCGAGCTAGAGTCGAGAGGGTTGCAAAGAGTCGGACATGACTGAAGTGACTTAGCACTTAGCAGAAGTTGCTGAACAAATCAAAATTTTTAAAAAAACTTTCTCCGCTCTACCAACACAGCTGACTATTTCCCAAACTGGATAACAAAACCCTCAATGGCTGTCAGTCCTGGCACTGCTGAGAGCCTTCATCTCTTTCTTCTTTCAGTGACTACATAAATCAGAAAGGAACTTGGTCCTGGGGAGAGTTTTACAGGCAACTCACTACCAAAAATATTTCTCAAACTAACTTCAGAGAATACTCTTCCCTGAATTATAAATGAAAGAAAAAGCATTTTTATAGGCATATGCATCCAAAATGCACTTTATATTTTGTTTTAGATTTTATCTATGTGAGGGAAAACCATTCTTCAAGGTGATTCACAGCTGGACCTTAAAGAAGAATTGAGACTAGTGAGCGAGTCAAAGCTCCAGAAACTAACTATAGGAAGAGCTCCTTGTCTGATCTGCTTTAGCAGGTTTTAATTTGCTACCAGCTTTAGGTTTTTATTAGGTTGGAGAACTGAAATAAGTTTCCTGGGTTGAATTGGTGGTATCTCAACTCAGAGGTCTTGTCCAAGAGGTGACGGTCTAAATGGCATTGGAAGTTGTGGCTCTGCTTCCTAATGTTGTAGAGATTGTTTTGGTGGAAATGAAGAAATACTATTTATGTGGGAAGGCCAGGAGTTAGGGAGACTAAGAAAGAGAAAAAGAGAAAAATCCTGTGAAAATTATATTATCAGTAATTTTGTCATTATTTTTTTTTCTTTATTGAGGATTCATTTTCCAAATGACTTTACAGTGCTATATACTACCAAAATGATCTCAAAGGTACTCTTTAATAAGTTAGCTTAAAGATATGCCTTGGATGGTATGGAGTGCCCAAGATTAGTGGAACAACTTGATTTGACTTGATGCCTATGTTACATAGGACTGGGGAATTAACTGTGTCCTCCAGCTACCAGAACTCTAAGGGAAATGGACTCAACTTTTCTCAAAGTTAGCTTAGAGCCTGAGAGGAGAATGAGCAGTTGAGGGCTGGATGCTATTCTTAGTTTTCTGAGATATGAAAGAGCCAGGGACAGCGCAAAGGCTGCTAACGGAAGAAAACTGTGGCTGCTGAAGGTTCTAGGACAGATGGCTGCCTCCACCGCCAGGAGGACATGTCTGTGAATTATTGTCAGATCAAGTGCCAACTGCCCTCAAGAGCAACATTCCTGAGGTCACAGGGGACGTTTCTTCTTATTGAAGCTTGTATACTGCTTGCCTGGAACTAGGTCTCTGCACTTCTGTGACCTGCTGATAGGTCATCCCTGACTTCAGATACAGATAATTGATCCCGATCGTATCTCGCTGAGAAGAAAGAGTAGGATTCTCCTGCCAGAAGGGTTTCATAGAATTGGACTCAGACTTAAGAGTCTATGTCTCATCAATTGCAAAGACCCAGACATCTGATTCCCCACTGGAGCTGTAAGAAAAACTGAATTCAGAGTTATATGAGAAATATATATATGTATATATGTTTACATTGTCTCCTTTCAAAATTTATTTTAATTGGAGACAATTAGTTTATAATATTGTGGTGGTTTTGCCAGACATCGACATGAATCAGCCACGGGTGTACATGAGTCCCCCCATCCCGAAGCCTCCTCTCACCTCCCTCCCCACCCCGTCCCTCTGGGTTGTCCCTATTCCGGTAGACGTGCCTCAAATTAAACTGTGAAATGCAACTGTCAGCTATATGTTGTTCGAACCCCTCTGATGTTTCCAGAACTGACCTTGACCTCCCTTTGATTCTCAGCCCCTCATCACACTTATGTCAGTGACAAAGCAATGATCTAGTTTTAACATTTAGGCTGAGTCTAAGAGATAGCCTCACTGGCAATCCAGTTCTATTTACTGGGTCCCTGCTTTGAGCCTGCCTCAGTGACCTGTCTCAGGTCTTCCTAAGACTGAGGGCTTCTGCCCTCAATGTACAACTTCTCTTTTGTCCTTAGGTTTCATGTTTCTGAAAGTCTATCATGAATTTTGAAATATCAACTCTTTCTAGCTTCTCTTTTGATGAGATTTTTCAATTTACACAAATATCCCATGTATTTCCTGCTTTGGGGAAATAAAATAAGCACAGAAAATCCACTTTGGCATTCTTAGAGTTGACATTTGTAGGTATTTTTTGTTTTGTTTTGTTTCCTCCTTCAAAATATTTATCCTTTTTTCTTCTGAAAATGGTACCTTTACTTTCCTCTGGGAGACTATTCTACATGGCTTTGGATGATGCTGAGAACAGCTCTTCCTTCATATTAGTCATGTGACCGAGTAAATGAATATAGTCAATTTCCTGGACAAAGTGATTGACTCAGGTTTAGGAGTGTTACCAAATTTATGCCAATAAGAGAAGAATCAAAACTTTTGTTCAAAGTACTGCTGAGGATGAGTTGTGGGGAACTTTTTTCTATCTGATTTGGCACTTGAAGGATATAAGGCAGGAGCTGTTAGCAGCCATCTTACCTCAAGTGGTTTAGGGATCTTGCTCAAAAATGGAGTAAATATGAAGGACTACAGGACAAAGGGATATAGACATTCTGAAGACTGCTAACATTATTTGAGTTCCTATATCCCAGCAATGACTGGACCACACCACCTCAGTTCTTTTCAGCTCATTAACTACTTTTGCCCTTGTCAATTTGAGTTGAGTCTCCAGACCTCTGAAGACCATCGACCGTTTCAGGTCTATCTTCCTCATGCCTGGTGATATGGTGATAGTCTCTTCTTGCAGTTGTTACACTGGGCTTGGACTTACTATACAGTTACATCAAAGCTAGAGACATGGGGTGGAAATGCAAGCCACAGCCTGGCCACTATGGTTGCAAGATGATTTATTCCAGGGCTGAACGCTCCAGACAGTCTGCCAGAGTAAAGCTGAGCAGAGAATCTTTTTTCCTTTGTGTGTTGAGAAACCAGAGCCACTTCTTATCCTACTTCCATTTCCCGTAAATGGTATGTCTGGAATAATGGAGAGGGCATGGCAGAAAACCTAAGACACGGGCCTGCTTTCCCCATTAGACCATAAAATCTCCTTCAGAGAAAGTGCTCTTTCTAGTTTACTATTTTATCTGTAGAAACTAGACTAGTGCCTGGCACAGGGTATGTATTTCATAAACGCTGGCTGATGGAATACGCAGAAAAAGTGTAAAATAGTGTTGCTCATAGACATCCATTGCTCTATCACTCTATTTTTTTTCCCTCTGTCATCTTGCTACCATCCGAGCTACCCCAGAATCTGTGTGGCATTTGTTTGATATGCTTATCAGTCACACTCACAACCACAAGCAAGTCCAGAAGAGCCAGGTAGCAAGATCCAACAAAGTCCAGAATTCACAGAAGTGAACTCTCTAAGCCACCCCTATTCACAGGATCCTGGGGTGCTGTTGACCTGGGAGGCACTGTCTCTTACTGTGTCAGACACTAATGTCATGAACAAATCTCAGAGGCATGGCCTGAAGCTAAATGATATTTAACTTTCTGTTGTCTATCTGGCAATGGGAGCTGGGGGGTGGGGGGAGAGGGAATCTTGAAATACCAATGTGATGCTTGTTCCAAATTTAGCTAGCTGTAGGCCATAGGAGCTTAGCATAACAGAGAAAAATGAGGATTGCTTATATTTTGTGGAGCATAGGAGCTCAAGACTCCTGCAAGAGGGATTACTGCACAGGCACAAGAACTGTGAGATGATGTGTGGAAAGACTGAAGCCCAGTTCAGCCTCCAGCTGGAACCGTGGCTGGCTCCTTGGTGATCATGCTTTCATGGCAGATCATCCATTAACCTTGTCAAACCAATCATGATGCTCTCTAGGTTATCCGCACTGATAGTGGGGCAGAACTAATTAGGCAAACACAATTTCCAGGCATCCTGAGAACCACCGACTCCAAAAGGCCCATTAGTTTCCTCTCATTCCAGCCTCTCTCTCCAGTTTGGGTGGTTATATTTTATATAAAAGAGAACAGAATTCAAGACACGTGCAGCTGAGAGGTGTGCCAGGGCTGGGACTGGGCCCAGAACCTCTGGGGCCAGGTACAGGTGTTCAACCAGAAATCTTTCTTGCTGGGAGGTCAGGTGAAATGAGAAACCAGCTTAAGTCATTCAGGAAGACTTGCTGGGTCTTTTGTAACTAAAGATCAAGTTAAACGAAAGCAAAGTCTTTGCCCTTTGTTCTCTCTTGTCCTCTTATGTCCTGGCAGCAAGAGTCAAACAAGGGAGAATTTCAGATTACTAGTAACAACCTAAGCAATGGCATCTCTCTAAATCATGATGAAACCCTAGGGAATCTTCAAAATGTGCATCTTTTCTGGGACTTAAGTAGTTCCTAGGGCTGGAAACACTGTGCATGCTCCATCAGTTCAGTTCAGTCACTCAGTCATGTCCAACTGTTTGCAGCTCCATGGACTCCTGCCTTCAATCTTTCCCAGCATCAGGGTCTTTTCCAATGAATCAGTTCTTCACATCAGGTGGCCAAAGTATTGGAGCTTCAGCTTCAGCATCAGTCCTTCCAATGAATAATCGGGATTGATTTCCTTTAGGATTGACTGGTTTGATCTCCTTATTGTCCAAGGCACTCTCAAGAATCTTCTCCAATACCCCAGTTCAAAAGCATCAATTCTTCAGTGCTCAGCTTTCTTTCTGGTCCAACTCTCACATCCATACATGACTAGTGGAAAAACCACAGGTTTGACTAGATGGACCTTTGTTGCCAAAGTAACATCTCTGCTTTCTAATATGTTGTCTAGGTTTGTCATAGCTTTTCTTCCAAGGAGGAAGCATCTTCTAATTTCATGGCTGCAGTCACCATCTGCAGGGATTTTGAAGCCCAAGAAAATAAAGTCTGTCACTGTTTCATTGTTTCCCCTTCTATTTGCCATGAAGTGATGGAACCAGATGCAATAGCCCTGTTCTAACTTACAGAAAACTTCCCTTGAAAATGAGAGCTGTCATGATCACAGAAGTTCTGTTGAGACCTAGCTATGCAGATACACAGATGATGAAAGGGTCAGGATGTCCCAGAGGCTGCAGTGGCTCAGCCCCACATACAGCTGAGAGTCTCCAAAGCGACCATGCCCTGTGAATTGTAGGGCAGGAAGGGCCTGCAATCACCTCCTGTTGGCAACTCAGTTTGCTACATGCTACTTACCATAGGGTTAGAAATACTCATAAGAAAAAGAAAAGTATAGCATTTAATGTCTGGAAAGAATGCAAAATTAAAGAAACAGAGAGAAATTGAGAGAGAAAACATTTCCTTTAAGAATGATTCTAGAAATCCCCAATGCCATAGCTGAAACAGTTTAGCTGTACTCTTCTCCTCACATGAACAAATAGACAAATGATAACTAATCATGAGGGCAAGAAGGTCAGACAGAGGCAACTAGGAAATCACTGACATTGAACTGCATTATTCAACATACTTGGATTCTCTGGAGATATTGTGTGTTATGACCTTTGTATTCAACAGTCACCACGATATGATCTTTTCTTGATTCCTTGAATCTTCTTTCTTAAGCTCATTCTCTGAATTCTGCTTCTAACTCATTGTGTTTTAGCCCATGGATTCTGTTTTTCTCTTAGATTCTTTTCCTTGGTGAACATACATGAATATCCTCATATTTAACTATTGGCATCTAGCTTTATTTCTGACTCTTCTCTTGTTTTCAAATTATTATCTTTTCTTATTTTTTCTACTATTTCTATTAGCTTATTAAACTTATTTTATTTTTTACTCTTTGTTATTATTTCTCTCCCTCTTATTTTTCATTTTCCATATATATATATAATGAATATATATATATATAAAATGAATATATATGTGTGTGTATATATACACACACACACTTGCGTGTGTGCAGGATACAAACTTAATACATAGAAATTCCTGGCATTCCTATACACTAACAATGAAAAATCAGAAAGCAAATTTGGGGAAATAATACCATTCATCACTGCAACAAAAAGAATAAAATACCTAGGAATAAACTTAGCTAAGGAGGCAAAAGACCTCTATACAGACAAATACAAGATACTGATGGAAGAAATTAATGATGACACAAACAGAGGGAGAGATATACCATGTTCTTGGACTGGAGGAATCAATATTGTGAAAATGACTTTACTACCCAAAGCAATCTAAAGATTCAGTGCAATCCCTATCAAATTACTTATGGCATTTTTAACAGAACTAGAAAAGAAAAATCTCACAATTTGTATGGAAACACAAAATACCCCAAATAGTCAAAGTAATCTTGAGAAAGAAAAATGGAGCCAGAATAATCAACCTTCCTGACTGCAGACTATACTACAAAGCTACAGTAACCAAGACAGTATGGCATTGGCACAAAAACAGAAATATACATCAATGGAGCAGCATAGAAAGTGCAGAGATAAACCCACGCACCTATGGACACTCTATCATTGACAAAGGAGGCAAGTTATGCAATGGAGAAAAGACAGCCTCTTCAATAAGTGGTGCTGGGAAATTGACAGCTACACATAGGAGAATGAAATTAGAATACTTCCTAACACCACACAAACAAATAACCTCAAAAGGGATTAAAAGCCTAAATGTATGGCCAAAACTATAAAACTCTTAGGGGAAAACATAGACAAAACACCTTTTGACATAATTCACAGGAATATCCTCTTTGACATACCTCCTAGAGTAACAGAAATAAAAATAAACATAAACAAATGGGACTTCATTAAACTTAAAAGCTTTTTCACAGCAAAGGAAACTATAAAAAAGATGAAAAGACAATCCTCAGAATGGGAAAAAATAACAATGAAACAACTGGCAAATAATTAATCTCCAAAATATACAAGCAGCTCATGCAACTCAATATAAGAAAAACAAACAACCCAATTAAAAAATGGGAGAAAGATCTAAATAGGTATTTCTCCAAAGAAAACATACAGATGGCCAATAAACATGTGACAAGATGCTCAGTATCGTTCCTTATCAGAGAAATGTAAATCAAAACTACAATGTTATATCACATCACACTGATCAGAATGGCCATCATCAAAAAATCTACAATGAATAAATGCTGGAGAGAGTTTGGAAAAAGGGAATCCTCTTGTGCTATTGGTGGGAGTTGAAATTGATACAGCTGCTATGGATAACAGTATGAAGATGATTTTAAAAACCAGGAATAAAACCACCATATGACCCAGCAGTCCCACTACGAGGCATATACTCTGAGAAAAACATAACTGAAAAAGACACATATACCCCAACCTTGGTTGCAGCACTATACAATAGCTAGGACATGGAAGCAACCTAGTTGTCCATCAGCAGATGAATGGATAAAGAAGTTGTGGTACATATACACAATAGAATATTAGTTAGCCATGGAAAGGAAAACACTGAGTCAGTTCTCATGAGGTGGATGAACTAGAGCCTGTTACACAGAGTGAAATAAGTCAGAAAGAGAAAATCACATTTCGTATACTAGCACATACACATATAGGGTCTATCAAAATGGTAGTGATGAACCTATATGCAGACATAGAGAAGAGATTTGGAAACAGCAGAGGAAGGAGAGGGGGGTGCAAATTGAGAGAGTAACATTGAAATGTTTACATCGCCATAGGTAAAATAGACAACTAATGGGAAGTTGCTGTTTGACACGGGGAGTTCAACCCAGTGCCCTGTGACAACCTGCAGGGGTGTGATGGGGTGGGGGGGTGGAGTGGAGGTTCAAGAAGGAGGGGACATATGTATCCGTATGGCTGGTTCACATTGTTGTATGGCAGAAACCAAAACAATATTGTAAAGCAACTATCCTCTAATTAAAAATAAAATAAATAGGTATTACCTTTTATCTCTCCAAATATGTAGGTAGAAATGTTTCTACCTATGAATTTTGCTATCATCTCAAATTCAACATATCGTTGATCAATTTATTATCCCATTCATCTCAGTCCTGACTTCTTCTCTAATTTCTGTTAATGATTTAATCATAGTCCCAAGGACCCAGCCTCAAAACAAAGAAAGACAGTCTGCTTTCTCTCTCACTGTCAGTCAGTATTTCCTATCAGTTCTTCTTTGTGTCTTTTCTTGTCTTTATTTCTTCTAACAATCATACTGTAATCCGTCTGACAATTATATTCTTAAGTGGAGCCCCGTGAAATTGTCTTTCTTTGGCAACCTGGTCAAATAGTGGAATTTCAAATGGTTTATTTTAAAACAGTAGCTGCTCAGAGCTGTCTTCTTCAATTTCTGGGAAACTAATCAAGTCTAGATTCTGGACCTTTAAGAAACAGCTCAACCTTGTCTTGACTCTTAATATTTGAAGCATTTTCCGGTGCTTTGGAGCGAGAGAAAGATCTTGGCTTTCTGGTTGTGCCTACATAGCTCAGGCATTCCTGTGGTCATGTAGCTCACTCCCCCTATTCCCCCCACCCACCCCCAGATTTGGGGCAGGAGGCCCAGGGAATATATTTCTGTGACACTACTTCAAATCCTCTTTGGAAGTAGCAGTGAAATAAATTTTTAATCAGCCAACCAGGGCTTTAATGCCTGTACTTCACTGATGTGCTTCTGCCAGGATGAAAAGATCTTGCGGGGAAGGCATATGATTTGGTCTGTTTCGCCCTCTGCTCTGACACAGTCGGCTGGCCTTCAGGGCACAGCTTAAGGCCCATCTGTTCAATCAAGCTTTTGCCTGATTGACATGGGAAAATCATCCAGGTGAGGGGGTCCCTTAGATTATTATCTTCTCTTTGTACTTGCAACCAGAGACCCCTAGTGCTGAAACCTCCTCTAAGTGACCTAAATGAATGAATGCATAAACAATGCTTTCTGCAGCAATTATATCCGTTCCAAAAACTTTCCTTCTCAAATCCTTTGCGGAACAAGTCAGCATAGAAATGTATAGCATAAATAATAAATTTAAAATATTCTAAATGGTAGCTTTAAAAAAATTCTCTCTGTTTTGAAAGCCAGACCTTTTACATTCAAAACAAGCATTTCTATTCTCATTCCATTGGAAAGGGTGAGTCTAAGGTATGTTTCTGCCCAAATATTTTTAAGCTTTTTGTTATTTAAACACACACTATAGTAGAAGGCTAGAATAATGAGCCCTCATGTACGCATCAGCAGGCTTCTACAGCTATCAACACTTTGCAAATCATGCTTCACCTGTCCCCCCACGTTTTCCTTTGGAATATTTTAAAGTACACTAGTCCATTTAACCTGTAAATATTTTAGCATGCATGTCTAACTGATAAAAGCATATAAAAAGAGCCACCATGCCATTTCACACCTAAAAGTTTAGTAGCAATTATTCATTCCATTGAAATGCCCAGTCCACATTCAAACTTCCTTCACTGTCTTAAAAGTTCAGCATACTGCCCACAGTGTGTCTCTGTAAATTCCCTTTTATTTGTTAGCAGTTCCTCCCCAAACTTTTTTCTGTCATTGATTTATCATTTGTCACAGCACCTCCAATTCTCTGAATTTGACTGATAACTTTGGATGGTGGAATTTACCTTATTATTCCATCCCTCATATTTTCTGTAAACTGGTAAATCTAGAGACTTTTTTAGACTCATGTTCAAATTTTCAAGCAAGGATGTTTTGTAGGTGATGCTGTAGATTTCCCATGTCCTTATATCAGGAAACGTGCTACCTGGTTGTCCTACTTACTATTGTTAAGATTAATCAGAGGAAACATCAAGTCTTCCATTTCTCAACACTTTGCAAAGAAAACCTGAAGTGTGTACATGTTGATACGCACCTCCCCATTCAACAGTATTTCCAGAAAATGAACTTCAGAGCCCTATGCACAGTCCTCAAGGACAACTGAGAAGTCTAAGAAATCTAACACAGAGCATTTGCCTTTAAGAGATTTATATCCTTCAGGAGAGAGGGAGAGAGACAAAGATATGCAGAAGGCATGCACAAGTAACAATGCCAGCTTTAGAAAACGATACAAACGGGACCACATGGTTAATAGCCAGCAGACTTTTACTGATGCTATTTGGTGTAGGAATACAAAAATGGAAGAAAGGAATGGTGGTCAGGCCATTTTCCCTGAAGAAATGGCTCTGAGCTAGATTTGAAGGGTTTGCAGAATTTACGGGTAAAGAGAAGGAAAGAGAGGTGGGTACGCAAAATGACCTAGCCACAGAAGACTGGAAGAGGAACGTACAGGAGGTTCTGGGCACAGCACTTTAGTGGAGTTTGTTCCATTAACATCGCTTTCTCATTAAGTCTGTACCTGAATAAATACTCGTGTAAAAAGGGACCCAGCAGGTGTCCATAATGACTAGCTGTCTGAGTCAAGTGCACTTGGTGTCAAGCTCATAAGCTTTGGAGAACAGGCTGAGAAGTGACCTCATTTAGGGCAGTGGTTTTCAAACTTAGCAAGCTTGTTAAAAGCGGAGCGTCCCAACTTCACACCCAGAGACTCTGGGGTCTGGAGCAGAGGCCAGAAATTTGTACTATTTACAAGCTCTCTAAGAGAGTCTGATGCAGGCAGTCCTAGAAGTACATTTTGAGAAA
The DNA here is from genome assembly GCF_023091745.1 of Budorcas taxicolor. Classification (NCBI taxonomy): domain Eukaryota; kingdom Metazoa; phylum Chordata; class Mammalia; order Artiodactyla; family Bovidae; genus Budorcas; species Budorcas taxicolor. The sequence continues at coordinate 84,228,072 of NC_068923.1, forward strand.
CACTAGCTAAGGGGGTTGGAGAAGGCAATGGCACCCCACTCCGGTACTCTTGCCTGGAAAATCCCATGGACGGAGGAGCCTGGGAGGCTGCAGTTCATGGGGTTGCTAGGAGTCGGACACGACTAAGCGACTTCACTTTCACTTTTCACTTTCATGCATTGGAGAAGGAAATGGCAACCCACTCCAGTGTTCTTGCCTAGAGAATCCCAGGGACAGGGGAGCCTGGTGGGCTGCTGACTGTGGGGTCACAGAGTCGGACACGACTGAAGCAACTTAGCAGCAGCAGCAGCAGCAGCAGCAGCAGCTAAGGGGATAAATGCCTGGGGTAACAGCAGACAGTTTGCTTCAGAGCACGACGAGAATTTTCCGAGCCCGCTTTAGTAATGGTGATGACATTGAACAGTATATGCCAGCAGCCCTGCCAAAAGTCTCAGGTGCCTTTCCATGTTGAATTCCCACAATACCATCCAAAGAGGCAGGCACTGTGCATATCCCCATTTCAAGAGGAAACTAAGGCCTCCAGGAGCTGAGACCACGTAACATTTAAGTTCAGGTGTATTTGATTTCAGAAGGTGAGTTTTTACAACCACTGTAGTCTGACCTTGAAGCTTACAATTAGTGACACTGTTTCTTCCCTCCAATAGCCATCTATAGTCCCTGCCATCATTTGAAGGGCATGTACCAACTCTCCTGGCGTCACAGGCAATGCCACCTCTGGGAAACGGTCATGCTTTAGCTTACTTGTTGCATATTAAAAAATAAGACTCCATTCTCTATAGTATGACAGATGTGTACAGTCTCAGGTGAAAGATGTGAAACAAAACAGTAAGAGCCTGCTGCCTGTGCACAGGCAGGGAACTCAGCTTCCTTTGCTCCATTTCTGGCTCTTCTGCTAGTAGATGCTCATGTCTCATCTCCATTTTACCTGCAACAGGAGAAAGGCCGTGATTTCTGTAGGGGCTCAGTCAATAGCCCAAACTGAATGCTTCCAAAGATTAAACTTGCTTTCCTCACACATGGCTGTAGTTAAAGAGATGGAGCTGGGGTTGAAAACTATTTCAGGAAATGAAATGCAATTTTATATTTTCATGGTGTCTGTAAAATACTTATAGCATCTTAATGTTTATATACATATGCATATATGTTTTAGATTCCTTTGAAACCTGTTCTATACTTTTGTTGAATCGAAGCTGTGAGGAGGGAGGGAATCCTGCACCTTTGCAAACATCTCCGTTCCAAATACATGTTCAATAAGAGTCTGTGTAATGTCAAAATCTGGGAAGTTGAGGGGAGGGGCATTGGATCACTCACGGTAACATCGACCCATAATTGGTTTTAAAAAGTACCTCCTCTACAGATGTTTTTGGTGGAAAAAAGCTATATACACTTGCTGGATTGCTTGTCTTGAATGAAATGTTATCTGATTAACTTAAAGCAAGGCATAGCTTTATGTATTTACTACTTATTCATTGTAGCTAGTGAAATGAATAGGTGTTTGGGGGAAGTCATTGATTTCACAAGATGGATCGAATTTGCTCTTTATATAAAACAGGAAGATGCCATTGAACTGCCAGATTCTGGCATCCCATACAGAGAAATACACTTTAACTACAAAACAGCATGTTCTGAGTCTGTGTTTTCTCTGGATAGTAGTAGCAGGAACACAGTGTTCATTTAAATTAAGCCAGTTCCTTGGATAATAACAAAGTAATTAAAGAAACCACCAAGGAAAAAGAGCCAATTTATTTGAATCCTGTTCATAAAAACTACATCAAGAGCCTGAAGGTACAAAATAATGTGGATAAGATGGCAGATTGATGATTTTTTAAAAAATTCTGTGTGGGATGCATCTTGATATTAATTCAAATGAGTATCCCTCATCTGAAAATAATACAGGGTGCAAAATTTTTTATCCTTCTTAGGAGAAATGAAATTCTATTAAAATATCAGATAAGAAGTTGCCACATAGCTCGAAGTCCACTTGACCTCTAGTAATGCCTTAACATCAGAGTGTTATGATTTATTCATATTTCCTACATTCCCATTGGAATAGAGGGGCCTTTGTCTTTAATGCTTTCAAGAGTTTGAAATTCATAATGAAAAACTTATCCTAGATGATATTGCCTGAACCACAGGGAGATATTTTAGGGCATTGATGAGTTTCCTAATTTTGTCAGTAACAAAAAATCTAAATGGAGTTGAAAATGTGTATCATGTTTTTACATTAGCATTAGACACTGCAATTTATTTTAAAGGAAAAACACATCAGTAAAATACCTCTCACCTTTATATTCCATCAGGGTAGTGGTGAGAATTCTAGGTCCCTAAACACAAATTCACAATTGCTCTTTGTGCATCTTAGCTTAATGACGGCTTCCTTTTGAAAAGCAGTTTTCTCTCTCTGCCACATTCTGCTTCTCCCTCTGAAATACTGGGTCACTTGGGCCGCGTCTCTGCAGGTGCGGGAACTGAAGAAAAGCTTGCACACTGGAGCATTTGTTGACTGCAGAATGGAAACCCAGTCTTTGAAGAACAATATAGAGAAAACGATCAGTGTTGAAGAACTTAAAATGAAATAATTTTTTTTTAGAGAGGAAAAATATACATAGAATGTCCAACTTGCCCATTGACAAGATGAAAAGGAAAGCATTTAAACCTGTATTGCATGAATATCATGTCATAAAAATATACATCAACATCTGGTCAAGTCCAGTTAAATACAAAGAGAAAAGCAGACAGAAAAAATACATGTGAAAATAAAGGAGGGTAAGAAAAGTGATGAAAAGAAGGCGAGTGGATTAGAAAAGTAGAACCGAGGAGAAAGAGAATAGGACTCGAACTGAGAGAGAAACTCTAGGAGAAGAGCAGAGTGTCACTGCAAAAAGACTTCAGTGGGCCTTCACCTCCACTCTCTTCAGCTCCACTATTGAACCTGGTTTATCATTCCTCTGAGCAACTGATGGATCCTATGTGAGACATCTTCAGAATTTCTCAAGCCTGCTGGCTTGCTCAGTCATAACCTGTGTCAAACCACATAGAGGGACTCCTTCAAGTAAAGTGTGGACAAGAAGAAGACATTTCAGAAACTTGACCTAAGCTCTATGTCTTACTTGCGCAACTTTTTCTTTCTAGCTGATCACACATGTTTTTGTTGATATTAAATCAGGGATAGTTGATAGATATTTACTTTTAGAAAATGTGCTCCAGTTGACATAAAATTCAGCCAAGAGCAGGATCTAGTATGGTTGCCTGCTAATTCTTTAATACCTCTTATTTGTATTATGTTTAAATGTTTAAATGTTATGGCAATTTTACCTAAAAGAAGTTTTATGTTGGAGAGCTCTAATAATTTTCCGTGAGTTTTGTTGATTTATAAGTGTTTGTAAGAAAGAGCTTGTATTTTAGAGGGCCATTCTTCTTGTCACTACTGGTTGAGTATTCTGGATCCTGGGACAGTTGCTATATTTATCATGGATATTTTTTCCTAATTTATTTATTGTTCTATTAAAACCAAGTTGAACAATTTGCTATATCCTAGAGGATTCTTATAAAACACATTAACTCATGCAGACACGCTAATATTATCTTGTAAGAAAGAAAATTGCAGAAGTCAGTTTACTGGCCTTGAAAATGTCATTTGAGAGAGTCATAGAGCTATATTGTCAAGACTAATGGGAAGAATCCCAGAACTTACAAAAGAGACTGCTGAGCAATGAAACAATGTCCATAAGAGATATATTTCTGATGGTATAGTCAGTCAATGACCAATCTACAATGAACATTTAACTTAACTTCTACTAAATTCAGTAAACTGCACTGTGCAGTTCAGTTCAGTTCAGTCGCTCAGTCATGTCCGACTCTTTGTGACCCCGTGAATCGCAGCACGCCAGGCCTCCCTGTCCATCACCATCTCCCGGAGCTCACTCAGACTCACGTCCATCGAGTCCATGATGCCATCCAGCCATCTCATCCTCGGTTGTCCCCTTTTTCTCCTGCCCCCAATCCCTCCCGGCATCAGAGTCTTTTCCAATGAGTCAACTCTTCGCATGAGGTGGCCAAAGTACTGGAGTTTCAGCTTTAGCATCATTCCTTCCAAAGAAATCCCAGGGCTGATCTCCTTCAGAATGGACTGGTTGAATCTCCTTGCAGTCCAAGGGACTCTCGAGAGTTTTCTCCAACACCACAGTTCAAAAGCATCAATTCTTCAGTGCTCAGCCTTCTTCACAGTCCAACTCTCACATCCATACATGACCACGGGAAAAACCATAGCCTTGACTAGATGGACCTTAGTCGGCAAAGTAATGTCTCTGCTTTTGAATATACTATCTAGGTTGGTCATAACTTTTCTTCCAAGGAGCAAGCATCTTTTAATTTCATGGCTGCAGTGATTTTGGAGCCCAAAAAGATAAAGTCTGACACTGTTTCTACTGTTTCCCCATCTATTTCCCATGAAGTGATGGGACCAGATGCCATGATCTTCCTTTTCTGAATGTTGAGCTTTAAGCCAACTCTTTCACTCTCCTCTTTCATTTTCATCAAGAGGCTTTTTAGCTCCTCTTCACTTTCTGCCATAAGGGTGTTGTCATCTGTATATCTGAGGTTATTGGTATTTCTCCTGGCAATCTTGATTCCAGCTTGTGTTTCTTCCAGTCCAGCGTTTCTCATGATGTACTCTGCAGAGAAGTTAAATAAGCAGGGTGAAAATATACAGCCTTGACGTACTCCTTTTCCTATTTGGAACCAGTCTGTAGTTCCATGTCCAGTTCTAACTGTTGCTTCCTGACCTGCATATAGGTTTCTCAAGCGGCAGGTCAGGTGGTCTGGTATTCCCTTCTCTTTCAGAATTTTCCACAGTTTCTTGTGATCCACACAGTCAAAGGCTTTGGCAAAACTGCACTAGCTTCTGAGAATTTTAAAGTTGAACATAATCCTTACGATGAAGGATCTCATAATCAAGGGAAGAATGAATTGAAAGCTCATTCTAATTTTTCTAACCCTTTGTTTTTTTGTTTGTTCATTAATGTTTGTTATATTTAAACTCAGATTTGTATCTGCAACCTAATTTTGTCCACAATAACTTTTGCTTCAGTAACTAGGGCACCCAGCACTCAGCCTGAATTAGGACTTAATGAAGTCATTCTTTGGGCTACAGCTTGCAGCAAACTTTCTGTCCTTTAGAGACAAGGTGAGACCCTGACTCTGCCCCCTGTTTTTCTGCATGGCTGTAGATGTACCATCTCTGGCATAAAGATTAGGATGTGAGTTATTGTTATCAGTGAGATGGTTTCAAAGGGACAATTGTGATGGAATGGAGGGAACCTGAATAACAAGCAACCCACATGTCATGCAAATAAGTTGTGGCTGATTAACTGAAAGCAGTTCCTCTGCTCCCTTCTTGTTTGCCCATTTCTACTTCCCTCTAACCTTGAAAGAACTTAATTATGAGGAATGAGATCACCAGGCAATTTAAACTAACTCCTGACTAATATTCTCCTGAATGCACATCATGCCTTGTCTAACCTGTTGATTCTTATCCTAGATAAAAAGAAGTAATAATGAAGAAGGAAATAGTTAAAGAATGATTAGCTTTCTAGCCCCCCTAAGCAATCCTGCAGGCAGATCAGCTGGGGAAGATAACATCTGAAGAGTTAGCCAGTCTGCACACAATAGACAACAGTGCAGAACCCAGCCTCCTGCCTGGATGATTCGCTGAGATTCTCTTCCCACACCTTCCCTTTAAAAACTGTAATAACTGAACAGAATCTGCAGGGATGATCTCCAGATGTAAGTCCACCTTCTCTCCAGACTGCTGGCCTTTCTGACTAAAGCATCTTTCTTTTCTACTGACACTTGCCTCTTAATTATTGGCTTTTGAGCAGCAATGAGCTAAACCTGAGTTCAGTAATATAACTCCTGATAAAGAATGTTAGCACAATGAGTCATGCACCCATCATGCATTAGAGACTAATACATGACGGGTTAAGAGTGTCAGTTCTATCCTTGAGGCTGCCTGCGTTCCTTGACTTGTGGTCCCTTCCTCTATCTTCAAAAGCACAGTGTAGCATCTTCAAATTCCTGTCTGACTCTGACTCTCTTGCCTCCCTCTTGCACTTTTAAGGACCCTTGTGATTAATTTGGTAGATCCAGATCATCTGGGATAATCAGGGATAATCTCCTCATCTAAAAATCCTTAACTTAATCACATTTGCAAAATCTCTATTACTATGTAAAGTTCACAGGTTCCAGGGATTAGGACATGAATATTTTTGAGAGGGGTTTCCCTGGGGTCTCAGTGGTAAAGAATCTGCCTGCGATGTAGGCGTTGCAGGAGATGCTGGTTCAATCTCTGGGTCTGGAAGATCCCCTGCAGGAGGGCATGGCAACCCACTCCAGTGTTCTTGCTTGGAGAATCCCATGGACAGAGAAGCCTGGCAGGCTACAGTCCACAGGGTCGCAAAGAATCACACACGACTGAATAACATCATGCATGTGTTTGAGAGATCTATTATATATATGTTACATATATATGGAGGAATGCTCATGTTATCAAGAATTATCAGTTATCAAGAGTGATAATGGTTACCATTATTACTTCCATAAAATATAACAGGGAAGATTATATGGAAGAGTACTCATTTGAATTTGTATTGTTTTAACATTTATTTTCGGAAGCCAATGGCAACCCACTCCAGTACTCTTGCCTGGAAAATCCCATGGACAGAGGAGCCTGGTAGGCTGCAGTCCATGGGATTGCAAAGAGTCGGACACTTTCACTTTTCACTTTCATGCATGGGAGAAGGAAATGGCAACCCACTCCTGTGTTCTTGCCTGGAGATTCCCAGGGATGGGGGAGCCTGGTGAGCTGCCATCTATGGGGTCGCACAGAGTCGGATACAACTGAAGTGACTTAGCAGCAGCAGCAGCAGCAACATTTATTTTATGCATTACTGTAATTCATTCATTTACTCAGTAAGCATTTTTATAGCAACTAGACCTCTTGAACTAACCATATTAGCTTTCTTGTCAATTATGCTATAGAATCAATAAAGTACAAATTAATGAGACAAGAGGGAAGGGAGCAGGATGACACAGCTGTTGAAGATAGTACAGAAATACTGTTTAGAACCTCCTAGGCCCAGATGGTGGAAGATTCAATTTTTAGTAGACCTGGAGCCCATTAGACCCTCACTGTGATATAATAGCACATGCTGAATGACACCTGGATGTGTCACGACTATGGATGCTATGATAGTTCCAAGGCCAACCTCAGAAGGCCAAAAAGTGGGCAGTGACCCACTTGCTGGAAACTCTCACCAATGCTCCAAGATAGTTAGACTATTCCCCTGACTCATTACCCTATAAACTTACCCATAAAAATTAACCACCCTATATTACAAGACCACTCTAACCTTCTGAGGCAGACCACACTCTGTCTATGGAATGTGTATCTCTCTAAACAAACTTGCTTTCGCTTCCCTACGGCTTGCTCTCAAATTCTTTTCTGTGTAAAGTCAAGGACCCTCACTTGGCAACCCCTCCCAAGAACTGGCCAGAGACGTGGGACATGATCATTCTCTTGCACCCCATTTTCCTGCAACATCAGCATCAGATTATTATAGAGACTCAAATATTTAGTTTCTTGTCAGAACACTTCAAGGACTTGAGTATGGTCCTCCTACACAGTGCATCTCTGTTGCTAGTAAATGTACTTGACCTAAAAACAGTCTGAGCCAATCAGCATGCTCTCTGATTTAAAAAAAAAAAAAAAGTTTTCTATTTTCAGTTTTGTTGAGATGTGAAAGAAGACATTCAGGGTTCTTGTTTAATGGATGAGAAGGTCTTCACTTCGGTATTTCCAAATCAAGCAAGTATTATCACCTCTTGGGAGAAACAGCAGGGTTAATTTACCTACTTGGATTTGAATACTAGAGTGGAAATTAGGATGGTATTTGCCTGGCTTAAAGAATGAGACTGGAAAAGGGTATCAGTACAAAGCCTCAGGAGGCCTGTGGGTTGGGTGTGGTTTGGATCCTGTTAATCTTTCTTTCAGTACCAGCTAAGTAGTTTCTGTTCCAAAGAAAAGGCAGTGGCTTCTCTACCAGGATAGCACCTCAGGTTGCACGGTGCTTTAAGAGTTCAGATGCTCGACAGTATGATCTCAATATCTGAATTCATTTGACTAGGAAGAACGGCTAAATATAGACTCTTCACACATTATTTCAAAAGGCAAGGCCTTATTATTGCTAGCCGACATGTCACTAGCTGCTGAATGACACCGTGCACCGCATTTCATGGAAATAAAAGGAGAGCTCCTTTGTTGTAAATTCATGCATGCACTCTTGGGAAATTAGGACACACAGCAGATGTAAATCAGCTTTTAATCCAAGTCCCAGTGTGGACAGTACAGAAGAGAGAAGTGGGAGTCAGGAGAAAAGAGAATCATAACTCGTGCCAAAGAAGAGAAGAGCATATCCTGTTTGTTTTGTTTTCTTAAATCAGGTTGGATCACTTATATATACACTCAGACACTAGTTTCTCTCTATATTGTTGAGTGCTCTCCTTCTTTCTTAATTACTGGAGTTGAAGTGAAGCTTGACCCTAGTTGGAGAAATCTCCAGCAGGACCTTCTGGTCTAAAACACTAGGACCTCATTTCACAGAGGGGCCTCCAATAGGCACGGGATTCCTGCAGGGCAAGACACTTGACAGGCTGTGGAAGTACTCTTAGATTCCCCTAGAAGCCCCTCAGGGTATAGTGCATCCAGTGGTATCCAGTTCCCAGCAGGCTAGGGACTCTTTGGGACTGGGTGGTGAGGCTTTCACCCTTTTCCCGTGCACCTCATGAGCGTGCTCAGTCATGTCCGACTCTTTGTGACCCCATGGACTGTAGCCCACCAGGCTCCTCTGTCCATGGAATTTTCCCGGCAAGAATACTGGAGTGGCTTCCCATTTCTTTCTCCAGGGGATCTTCTTGACTCAGGGATCGAACCCATGTCTCCTACATTGGCAGGTGGATTCTTCACCACTGTGCCACCTGGGAAGCCCTCCTGTGTATTGGGGATCCTCTATTCCCCTTCTCAAGCTGCCTCTGCACAAGTTTGTTTCCGCATGAGTCACTCCCGGGCCAGGTAAGGTGGAGATAGTGATGCTTTACTGCTTCTGTTCAGCTGCTTGCTAGATAGTGGGTCTCCCATGCAGTGCTGATGGATTTTCAATGCCATTCTATTAGCCTGATCATGGTATAATTCTACTTGGATGCAAAATTAGCAGCAGAATCATATTTTACCCCTAGCTTCTAATTGGCAAGAGTCACATGCTTTTATTAAACTATTCCAATCAAGGCTTCCCAGCATCATACATTCTGCTTATCACTGGGCCCACCTGCAGCCGGCTCTCCTGCTCGCCTCTTATCAGCAAAGCCAATTACTTTCTCCTGTGCTTGCTTTGTGGTTTTGCTTATAGACTCCACCACACCTCCACAACTAAGCCTCTGGGGTATGAGGTAAATCCTATTCCTGATGATCCTCCCTGCCCACCCTGCAAGTTACTACCTTGAGGTGGTCTGTCTTCTTTTCTGCAGCCAAGGGTTTGCAGCATTCCTTGTATTTTAATGTTTTCTTGCTTTGGAGGGTCTAGCTACTGTTTCCCCCTTCTCCTTCATTGCTGCTTCCTCTTTCTTTCCTTTGTCAAGCTTCCAAAGCCTTTTCTAACCCTCAATTGAGAATGATGTTTTAAAATGAAATAATTCATTACAAACTTCTGTTCCCACCAACTCCACTTCTTCATTAATTGATGAATTTCTATGGAGATACTAAATGATGAGAAAAGGCAAGCACTTTAGGATCAAATGGAGTTGGAGCCATCACTTACCAGGTGGATACATTTTTGAACTCTCCTTGGTCAGCCATGGTATCAGTTTCTTCATCTCTTAAATGGGACGATTTGCCTCCTTGAGAATGTGTGAACATTGCCTGAGTTATGAAGTGGAACCACTAGGACATGTGAGCACTGTGTTAGCTTTCTTCTCTTTCAAGGTTTAGCAAGTATTTTTTTAAGCAGTCAAGTAGACATTGCACTAAGAAGCTTTGGAGGAATGCAAAGCTGAATAAAGTGGCGTGTGACTTGGAGGAGTTTATAATTCAGCAAAGAAGATCAGAAGAAGCAAAGTCAAAACCAGATCTAAGTAACGACAGAAGCTTATGAACCAGGCACTTAACTGACAAACCTCAAATATACTGCAACAGAAGAGAAGAACTCCTTCCAGCAATAAAATCCTACAATTAATTTATTCACCCCAGTTTCCCTCTCTTCTTTACCTGGGATATACCCCTCCAGAAACCATACAATTAACAGCAATAACACCAACAGTAACATAATTAATATCAGTGAAGCACTCTGAGGCAATAAAGTGGCATAGAAAATCAAAATGGAATCCATGCAATACTCATATTAAATTTAATAACTATTTAAATATTTATAAATTATCTAGCATTTTATATTTGCAAAATGCTTCACAACCACTTTTTATTAATTATTAGATACCACTTATCCCTTGGCACTCAAGTTTCCAGTGTAGCAGCGCTGATTTTTTATTATTAATCTTAAAGAAACATTCAGCTATATCAAGTATTTTTCTAAATCCTTTCATCTAAAGTATTGGGTCACATGGAAAGATACACCAGTACAGAAATATATAGTCATCTTTGCAGCACCTGATTCCATTGTTTTAGAACTCAGAAAAGAGAAATGACTCGTACAAGGTCACAGAGCTAGTCCTGTTAATGGAGGGGTGTGTAGAAGTCCTAGAATAGCCTAGCCCTTGGGGTTTGTTACTGAATATATACAGATGTCAGATAAGTGGTGCTGTGCTAACTGGGTTAACTAGAACTGTAATCTGGGGAAAAACTTTGAGCATCGTGCTTGCTTTTTCCCAGGGTCTGTATAAACCACTGAGAGCAGAGCCTAGAACCGCTGAAGTCCAGGTTCGCCTAAAGCCATGAGCGTTTGTGTGTTACATGCACTTCCCAATAAAGGCCGTGGTGTGTTGAAACCAGTCTTATTCATGATTTTTTCATCTAAAGCCTGTGTCCTCAAATGCCTTTGCTCCTGCTCTGCTGGAATGTGTATTAAATCCTCTCTCCACACTCGACTCTGAACTCACCAAAAAGACACGGACTGTGTCTTACGTTTTGTTTCCTTCCGCCTGGGCAGTGCCTGGCATATGGAAGGCTCGCAAACATCTTCTCACTACTCTAATGTTAGATGGCAAATCTCAGAAGGGCAGGGGTCTTGTTGACTCACCTTTGGCCTTTACAGCAATCTCTAGTACAGTGTCTCATTTACAGTAAATCTCAATGGGTACTTGTTTTATGAATAAAAACAATTTTAATGAATATATAGAAATTCAGTTATTTGTCATGATATATGTAAGTAAAACTTTTATAATGTCACCAGATAAAAATGAAAACTAATGATGAATAACTAGGTAACCATTCCAGCATGCAGAGGTCAAGCTGGAAGCTATCAGACACCATCAGAAGCCAGTTCCATTTGCTTTTTCATGCTTGAATATAACACAGTGTTTATTTTTTTTTAATCAATTTTTTTTTTTTACTGTGGTAAAAGATCCATAACATAAAATCCACCCATTTAATCGTTTTAAAGCATATACTTCAGTGGTATTAAGCATAGTCACAGTGCTCTACATACATCACCATCTAGTTCCAGAATGGCACAATGTTTTATAGTGTCTAATACATTTGTTTTCTTACATTCTGGGGTGGGAAATCAAATGTAGCACAAATACAATCCAGGGTTTAGGAACCACATGGGAATGAATCTAGTCACAGAACTTTTCACTCAATTAGAAAAAGCTACTCCTTTCACTTTGTCCTTGAATTAAATCGTAGTCTTCTGAGATCTGTTGGTAAAAGAGAGGATAATATTGGGAGAAATAATATGTTAGGACTTGATCTCTCTGGGTGCCGGTGACTTACTCTGCCTCCTTGACCCTCAGGGTCTGGATGCAGCTGTGGGAACTAACTGGCCCAGTTATCTTCACCAGGATACCTTGAAGGGATCTCCAACTCCAAACTGTAGGATGGTGACAAAAAATGACTGTGGATTTCCCACGACCCAGATTAGAATAAGACCTCTGTACAAATTAGTAAATGTTGCTGCTGCTGCTGCTGCTGCTGCTGCTGCTGCTGCTGCTAAGTCGTTTCAGTCGTGTCCGACTCTGTGCGACCCCATAGACGGCAGCTGCTGGGGGCCAGCGTGAGGAACTCCGCCCATGGCAAAGGTCATGAGGAAGAAGGCTTGGCATACGCAAAGGCATGATCAAGCTTCAGGAAACCCCCTGTTCCCAAGCATCTACCTCCAAAACCAGAGTCTATCTACTTTACTGTTTCGTGCTCTCGCCTACAGCTCTGACTTTACGAGGGGCTCTCCCCCATAACCGTGATTTAAATCTTTATAAAGGATGAGTTAAGAAATGTAATTTCAGTTGTAGGAGTCTAGTGAAATTGTTGTGGGTAGCCTCTGGAGCAGAGAAAAATTGTAGATGTTGTTGCATTAGCAAACCCTAAAGTATTATAGTCTTGCCTTTTAATTTTATTCTATTCAGTTACTGATGACTTCTCATGACATTTTCCTCTTTATTGCAATTTATGATAGAATAGCCAAATGCAAAGACAGATGTTAACCTTCCACGACTGACCATCCTTCGTTTGGAGTGGCTTTGGAAACCATGCTGACAACCTGATGTCCTTTCTGTAGAGGTTGCTCATTATCAGTGCTTGGAAGGTAGTAACTGTTGAGACAAAAGAGATGTTGATGGAGAACCACCATTTCTATTTGTTTAATTTGTAGTTTCCTACGTGTCACTACATATATTGATCTTTTATGAAGGGAATGAAATTGAACAGTCTGACTTGTGAAGCTGCTTTGTGTCCTTCTTTCTCCTATAGCATGATGATACTCAGAGATAACACAGCTTTTCCAAAACTGGCCTGGAAAAAGAGTAAATTTGTTTGGACCTAAGTTTTGAACGCTCTGACCTCGAAACAACATGAATTGCTCTTTTCTTTTCACTTAGAAAAAAAATACGAAACACAAAAGTACAGCACTAAGACTTATATCCATGCAAACACCCAGCAAAAGAAAGAACATTGCCAGCTTCCCAGATTCCGTCCCCCAGCATCTAATGCGGCTCTTCCCAGTAGTCATCCTTCTCTTCCTCCCTAATATGTGCATGCATGCATGCTAAGTCACTTCAGTCGTGTCCGACTCCATGTGACCACATGGCCTGTAGCCCACTAGGCTCCTCTATCCATGGGATCCTCCAGGCAAGAATACTGGCATAGGTTGCCATTATCTCCTCCAGGGGATCTCCCTGACCCAGGGATCGAACCTGCATCTCATGTTACCTGTATTGGCTGCTGCTGCTGCTAAGTCGCTTCAGTCATGTCTGACTCTGTGCGACCCCATAGACGGCAGCCCACCAGGCTCCCCCATCCCTGGGAGTCTCCAGGCAAGAACACTAGAGTGGGTTGCCATTTCCTTCTCCAATGCATGAAAGTGAAAAGTGAAAGTGAAGTCGCTCAGTTGTGTTGGACTCTTAGCGACCCCATGGACTGCAGCCCACCCGGCTCCTCTGTCCATGGGGCAGGGGGGTTCTTTACCACTAGTGCCACCTGGGAAGCCCCCTCCCTACTACAGCTGACCAAAATTCTGCTTGTCATGGTAACTATTTTTGTCTTTTGCTTTTATTTATGATTTTAACACCTAAGCAAGCATCCCTCTTCCAGAAAAAGGGTTAATATTCCTGATTTTTGGATATTTGCATAAATTAGATCATAAATATATCTTTATATTATGTATTAAGTTTTTGAGATTTTATTTGCAGTGTTTTATGAATCTGTGATTTGTTTTTATTACTTTAGAGTATTTCATTATTTGAACATACCACAGGATTTTGGTTGTTGTTTTTTTTTTTTTTCAATTCTACTATTGATAGGCATTTCCTTTCTGAACTTTTTCATATGTTTATTTGCTGTTTGAACATATTCTGTGAAATGCCTGTACTAAAATTGAAAGAAAAAAAAAACCTCCATATTTTCACACACTCTTGTCAATAAGTTGCTGTGATCTGTGTTTAGTGTTGCTTCTGTTTCTATTACTCAGACACATCGCTCTGCTATAGTTACCAAGTTCTGGCTACCTAAGATGTCACTTAAAAATTTCTGAACCTAATGGGTTTCTCAAAAAATCTAACCCTTTATAATGTTCAATTAAAAAAGTTCCATAACCAATATCCTGGTGTGTGTGTATGCATGCATGCTAAGTTACTTCTGTTGTGTTGGACTCTTATGGACTGTAGCCCACTAGCTCCTCTGTCTGTGGGATTCTCCAGGCAAGAATACTGGAGTACGTTGCCATGCCCTCCCCTAGGGGATCTTCCCAACTGAGGGATCGAACCCACGTCTCTTCTCCTGCATTGGCAGGCGGGTTTGTTACCACTGGCACCACTAGAGAAGCTCCCAATATCCTTGGGAAGTGTCATCTAAAGTCCTCACTTCCTGGATATTCATAAGAAGCAGTCATAAGGAAAAAAGTTCTAAAGAACATAGAATAAAGAAACTTAGTCAATATTATTTAATCTGACTTTTCTGCTTCATATTTAAATTCAGAATATCTAATACTATCTTGTGGAACAAATATGCTGTGAAGCACATTTTGGGAAAACCTCGTTTAGAAGAGTCCCCTCTTGTTGGATTTTAACTTTACAGGTCAGGTGAAGAACGATGGAGAAAAGGTTCAAGGAAGATACAATTATCTCAGAAATAAACTTTCAAAGAACTGAAAATGGAAAAATGGTTCATTTAGATTGGCTTTCTGTAGTTTTTTAAAAAAAGTTTTAAGTGATTAAAAAGCTAATAACTAAACTAAAGGATTAGGTATAGAAATGATTATAAAGGTCAGATTCACACATCAAATGCAATTATATTTCCAAAATCTATTAATGGCTCAATTAGTTCATAGATCAGATAATTAGGTGTTGTTCATTATCGGTAACTTGTGTGGTGTGCATGTGTGTTGTGTGAATTTGATGGGAAAAATCACAGCTTTAATGTTTAAAGGCAGTTTCTTAGGATGAAGTAGAATTGAGTGTATCTTTTGTTTTAGCATTTTTGTGTGAATTTTCCGGTTTGAATATATACAGTTTTTTGCTTTTCTAAATCTCTCCCTTGAAAATAACAATGTTTCCTAAAGTGTAAAATTTAACACTGAATTCAAAAATCCTCAGCTTCTTCTCCACTCTTAAAAAAAAAAAAAGTTTAGAATAATTAACTACCTAGAAATATTATTATTAAAACTGTCAATAAAATAGAGGTAGACCTTTTTTTCTTCATAGTCACTAATTTGGTTTTACTGTGGAGAAATCTGCCACTGTATTAATAAATTATTTATGACTGCTTAATTTTTTGTTGCTGTTTTGATATAATGGCAAAACAAATGGGGTCATCAAATGCAAATGATGACCTCATTTGCGTCATCTTGCCTTGTAGCTATGTCCCTATGATGTATTCACTGTGTCCCAATAATGCATCTGTGCAAGTTATATACACCAATTGGCCCCTGAATCAGAAGACATGAGAACAAGTCTAGGAGGAACCCTCTTTGTGTTATTGGAGATCACGTTCACTTCTCTCTCTTAGCCTCAAGGCTCTTGGCTTTCTTTGCCTGTCACTCAGGGTAATGGTTAGTTACTGTCAGAATGCAGCTATAATTGGGAAAGGCACTCCCTGAACACAGAAGTTTGAGGGAGGTGAGAATTCATATCCAGCCTAGTGAGTCTGGGAAGCTTTCCAATCCTCCAGTGCTGTACTAAAGCACAAAAGCAAATTGAATTTTATTACTTAGGTGACATCAAACCATATTTAAACATAGAGCCTCCTTGACAACATCCTTCTTAAGAAACTCATTGCAATAAAACTTTTTCCTCCAAGCTGGTCTTAAAGTTTACATTCATTTTGAAATTTTTTCCATTTAAATTCTTTACTTTTTCACAGAGAATTATAATAAAAACAATAAGCTCGTATTATTATTAGGAGGAAAACTTTTGTGATATAAATATTCTATAACCATCTGGAAAAATAAATGCAAAATTAGTAAGTGTAACTAAACTGAATGTTGTTAATGAAGTTAGCTACTAAAATTGATGTGCCTGTGCACTCAGATTTGAAAACCTAAGTGTTTTTCTTTCTAAAATGGAGAATGTGCTGAACTTTTGAGTTCAGGATTTATGATTAAAAGTTAATCACAAACTATTACCATCAGTACTTTCCAACCTACTGTCATACTTAATTTATGCAAGATAGTTTTAGGCATTTTTTTCCCTAGCTTCACAGAAAATTAAACTGGGGGTTCCTTTACTTCTTTTATCAAGGATACTTACTTTTTCTAGATGAAATATTTGTAAAAATTATTTTATACCCGATTATATTTCTCTACCAAATATTTTGCATTAGGACTAGCTGCATTTGGGGAGTGTAAATCTTCCTCAAGCAATTTGGCTCCCTCTCCTTTTTTCTGTAGTGCAGTTTTATACGATTATTTCCTGTAATCCCCTTCAGATAATTGATTGGAATCTTTCCATGAGCCTGGAAGTGGATCATTTCCTCCTCAAGGCCTGAAATGATCATAGCTCGGACTGATGCCTGGACCACTCCCTGTGAGACAGCCTGAGCCTCAGGGACCCAGTGAGGTCAGGCCCTGACTCAAGACTCACAGACACTGTTAGAAAAGGAATGGTCATTGTTTGCAGTCATTGGGCCTTAGGGGTAATGCTTGCACAGTGAGATAGCACCAACACAGAGTAAATCATCTTTGGTAGAAAGTCCTAGTTCTCTTCAATCTCTCTGTCATGCCAGCGAAGATTCACACCGCTTATTTACAGAATCAGCAATGTCTCCACAGGGAAAACCCACCTACCTAAACTGTGATTTGAGTGGCAAGGAATCGGAGAGGTGGGGGAGGCAGAAGCTGAGTATAGTCCTGCAACCTGGGAGAGGAAGTGAAGCCATTTTCCTTTTCAAGGAAGTCGGTTCCACAGTGTGCTAACTCCAATCATCCAATTTCTCTGCCCTCCTCAGATTGGCTTAAAACTTATACCTTCTTGTATATAGTGGACACTTTGTTTCTGTTCTTGTTCTATTTGATTCTTTTGTTTTTTATTTTTGGCTTGCCAAGCTTTTCTTATTTGGGGTCACCTTCCATTGTTTAGACGGACTCATCTGTTCTAAGAGGTATTTCCCTGAAGTGATTAAGTTTCTATATTATCAGTGCAGCCTAAGGTTTTTGAACAGTAATAATAAATGTTGCTTTAAATGATTAGAAACCAACAAAAACACCCCAAACCCTCAGTATAATCAATATAAAGTTTATACTAACTTTTAACATCTATATACACATACTTGTTGTGTATAATACAATAAGCAGTCCAAGGATATGGTGAAAGTAAAGTATCAATAATAATGGAAAATATTAAACAAACGACTAATAAAGTGTGAACTAAACTCCTGTCTTTAGAAATAAATTGCCCTTGGAAACTGTTTCTCTAAATGTCAGTGTCATTAAGGCCTGAAGGGATTTCACTCATCAAGGAAAGATCAATTGATTTGATGGGGAAAAAAACATGTTATGTGCTAAAAAATGACATTGTGGATTTTTTGTTTGTTTATTAAACAAACCCCATTTGGTTTTTAAGGATAAAACATTTACTACTGTGGAAAATTACCCTTTAGAATGAATAAAGCAAATAAATCCAAATATTGAATTACTTCTAGCCTGTAAAATCATATTAAAAATAAACACTGGCAGTGTTCTAAGTACCTCAGTGTCTTCCCCAGCGGTATTGGTATCACTTGTCTGAGTCCTTTCTGACAAAGAATGCTCCACCCTTAATCCCACAAACCACATTTGTAAAGTCATACCCATGTTTACACGATTTAAAAATCACTGTATTTAGAATGTCATTTCCGAAACCACATTGAGATGTAAAGTCTTTATATGAATGGCCTACAGCTGAAGATCTTTTAGATGACACCTTCTGCTATCTCCTTGGCTCTGATCTAGAGCTGAGTGCATCATTTATTAGAAAGAATACAATGGAACTTCTATTATCTTTCTCTCCCCTCTCTCTCTTTTCCTCTCTCTTCCTTTCTGCCATCCTTCCTCCCCTTTTCTCTCTCTCTCTCTTTCTCTGCCTTCCTTTTTTCTTTTGATTTTTCTCTCACAAATAAAGTTGACTCTTCCTACATTTAGTAAGCCAAAACCCACATTCTACAGTAGGAGTAGAGCCCATTTATCAGTTATGACAACCTGAGAATCTCTGATTTCTTAGCTATTCAGAGCCATCATTATATTAACATCCAAATATATTAATAAGTAATAAAAGTAGCTTAATCTACCATCTTATTTCATATAAAAATTAAACCTTTTCCTTCATATTCTGAACATCCTCAGAGAATGAACATAGTTTACTGATATTGCTTTTTAATTTCACTTCTTATGGACTTGCTTTTTAATTTCACTTCTTATGGACTTCCTTGGTGGCTCAGATGATAAAGATGCAATGTAGGGGACTGAAGTTCGATCCCAGGGTGGGGAAGATCCCCTGGAGGAGGAAATGGCAATCCACTCCAGTATTCTTTCCTAGAGAATTCCATGGACAGAGGAGCCTCTCGGACTACAGTTCTTGGGGTTGCAGAGTCAGACACGACTGAGAGAGAGTAACACTTTCACTTTTTGTTGCTCCTTTGGCTGCTTCTGCGATTTTCATGAAAAGTCGCTATCACTATCACAAAGTCTCCAGAGAAGTGTCCAGGCAGGTAGCCCTACCCTCACTATCCCAGACCATCTCATGATTCTCCACAGTGAAACTTAAAAAAAAAAAAAAACACAAAAACCTTTTATTTTGAGGCCATTAAAAAATTTTTTTTTTAATTTACAGAAAAGTTGCACAGATAATTGGAGGAGGATATGGCAACCCACTCCAGTATTCTTGACTGGGAAATCCCAAGGACAGAGGAACCTGGCGAGCTATCGTCCAAGGGTCGCAAAGAGTACGCCCAGACTGAGCACATGTACACACACATGCACAGATAATACAAGGAGCTCTTATATATTCTTTACCCAACTTCCCCTAATTTCACATCTTACATAACCATGGTACAACTCCAAAACTTAAACAGGAAAGGTTACCTAAATTTGGTGTGAATATATTCATATATTAATTAAACAATTATTAAGCACCTCTCAAATAGGTTTTGGGGACATAGTGATTCTCAAGATAGAATTCCTGCTCATGGAGTTTACATTTTCACCTCTTACGCCTTCTTATTTCTATAGTCAGAGTCATTGCCAAACTGTTGAGCCATCAATCACAGCCAATCTTCCTGAAAATGTCATAGTTTTAATTTTACTAACACATTACTAAGTTATGATGCTGCTTTGCAGTGCATACCTTATTTCCAGAATTCCTGTTTTTTGTTTGTTTGATTTTTACACTGTTTTGCTTTTATCTGAGTGACTACAATACATTAAGCTGAATCCAGATTGTGGAGTTTAGAGTGACGTCTGTTACCCTATTCATGTGACATTATTCATCTACTTCACCCAAATCAAATTTTATCCTGAATGACACAGCAAAGTCAGATTGCCAAAGTCAAGTTTAGAAATTTGTGTACTGTGACTGTTTATCTTTTTTGATTAAATATTTGTGCTTTTCTGGTACAAATATTGTTGATAGAATTACTTTGACATATCAATGGCTGTTGGAGCTCATTCTATAAATTATCTCTTTCAGTTTTTTGTTGTTATTTAAGTTTCAAATATCTAAGACTGCATGTCAGTTATTTGGACAACTTCATTACGTCAGTATTAAGATGGGAAGCATTGAGGAAATAACTCTTTTCCGTGTCTCAGGGAACGCATGTAGTTAAGTGAGACTTAAAAATGAAACTTTTAGTTTTCTGAAGCAGGTACTAATCAGAACCTCCTACCTCTAGAGTTACTTAAATGATTTATTTTTGTTAGCATAACACTTGACTAAAATGTGTTTATTCACATAAAAGATACTCAAATCTCCTGGTAATAGGCTTTTTAAATTTTTTCTTGAATTATATACATATATATAGAATGTATTATATGTATGTGTAAAACCATCACTAATTTGTATTATAAACCATGAATAATAATTATGAACATGATTTCTTTGAATGGTTTACGGCAAAAAAAGAAATCAGATACAATTAGAAAACTCTTTAAATGTGTCCACTAAATTACCCCAACAGACGAGAGATCTAGTACTTTAAGGGTGATTATTACTCCTTGGAAAGCAGAGTTGGTCTAAGTTGACAACACTCCTTAAGTTAGAATATGTGTCATCATCGTTATGGATGAGGAGACATCCTTCCAGTCAATGGAAATCCCAGAAACCTTGGCAGAAGCTTTTCCTCTCTTTTTAGCAGTTTCCTGTAGCCTTGCCTCAGTTCCTTGTGAACTGAAGGATGATTGCTATCTTTTGATCCGTATTCTTTCCAACTATACATGAAAGCCATACAGAGAAACCCAGTGAGGAAGGGTACAGCCACATGAAAAATAAGGTAGAAGGTCTTCAGGCATCACATGAGATCAGAAAACAAGTGTTGAAGGGGATGAAAATAAAATCATAGTATGCAGTCATGATGTTGTCTCATATGGCCCGTGATGGGAGATGCTGCATATGGCCCATGATGGCCCTTGTGTTCTTCAGTCAAGCATCTGCATTCAGTTCTTGCAAACATTCAAGAAGACAAAGCTACAGTAGAAAACTGGGGAGAACAGGGGCTTGGCTTATCAGATTTCAGTCTTAAGTCTCTATGATGGCATTTCCACTATCTGTGCTTCTCTGAATGCATGGTTCATTTGTGTAAATACTCAGTACCTTGCTAGTAGAGACTGAAATTTCCTAAGTTACAGAGCTCTTTTCTTGGCTTATTAGAACCGCTTTGTTCTTTTCACAAGAATTTCCTTACACAGAATTTCTTTGTGTTACTGTATATCCCATTGTGTTGCAACTTTCCAATTGTAAATTGGTTTGGTGGTACCAGAATTTAACTGCAGGCTTGCATGGCGTCATTAACAGGGTCCATGGCGTTTGGAGGGAAAGTGTGTTTTCTCTTCTCCATAGCAATATTGGAGATGAACGTAGTGTCTTGGGTATGTATTTAACAAAAGTGGGGTGGAGTGGGGTTAGGGATGGATATGGGAGTAGGTGGGGGTTTGAGGATGGATGTGAAAGAGTGATATAAAATGGATATAAAATTCAATATAGATAATTGGAATTATCTGTCTTTTAAAGTGTACCAGAAAAAAAAAAAAAATCAATGTAGCCATTCTATGGGAAATCTTAAATTTGAATCAGTCTGATGTCTACTTTTTGCTTATCTCTTTTGGCCTGCAAATTTCTTAAACTTATAAATATCTTAAAAAAATAATAGTTTTCAAATATAGTCAATGAAGGGCTTCCCAGGTGGCACTAGTGGTTAAAAAAAAAAAAAGAAAAAAAAAACCTTACCTGCCAATGCCAATGCAGGAGACATAAGAGATGTAGGTTCGATCCCTGGATCAGGAAGATCCCCTGGAGGAAGGCATGGCTGCCAGTCTAGTATTCTTGCCCGGAGAATCCCCTGGACAGAGGAGCCTGGCAGCCTACCATCCACACAGTTGAATAGAGTCATACACAACTGAAGTGACTTAGAACAAACACACTGACAGCCAATGAAATGACCTCTAAGTTTTCAAGGAAATCTCATTTCCTTGCGTTTAACCCAGAATCTGGTTCTCAAGTCTGTGCAAAAGACACTGTGTCCCTCAGCCTACAGTACCGGAAACCACCAAGACCAGCACCCCTGCATGTCCCACACATCACTTCCCCTTTGCTCCCAAGCTCACACATTTAGCTGGAACTTCCAAGTTCATGCAAATATCATAATCTCCATTCCTACAGATTTTATAAACATGTACTTTTATTGCAATTTCTTTGTTTTCTGAAAAAAAAAAAAAAAAAACTAGTCAGGATAGTAGGTGAAGTAGGATGTTAATTAGAGAGATCAAATGAAATCCTTTAATTCTTTTTGCTGAATCACATGTCCAAACAGCAGGGAACATATAGACTGAAGCTTAAAGATGAAAGAGAGAGAAGACATAAGTGTCAAGTAGGGCTCCCAGCAGACTATAACAATTTACTGTGGTGCCAGCACGTTTGAACCAACAATTATTTGGAAAGAATGGAAATTATTACAAGAGAGAAATCAGCCCTCTTAGGTCTTCCAGGATGGACATAATAATAAAAAAAAATAATTACTTGGTATCTGAAACATCTTTCCTCCATGGATCTCAGAGTATTTTATCCAATATTATTTAATTAAAATTCATACCACTTCTATATTTGAAGGAGAGATTTACTACATTTTATAGGTAAAAAATTGCTTTTCTGAAAGATTGAACATCTTGACTACACAAGTTTTTATCACTGTAAAATGAAATAGACACCATTGCCTTTCTTTCTATTGCTAAATAAGGTTTATCAAGCTAAGAAATTAAATTAAGTGAAATAAGCAGTTTTTTTGAGTCTGAATGACACAAAATTACTCATGTCAAATTTGGGGAAGGTATTATTCTTCCTTCTTCATTGAACTGCTTGGATACTTTGGTGATTTTTTTATGTAGCGTGAACGTTTCGCTATTCTAAAAGCTGGAAAACATCAGCAAACATATATCTGAGTTTGTTCTTTACGTATATAATTTTCGCTATGTCTTGACCACTTCACCGTTCAATCCTTGCTTGTTTCAAGCTCTCTTTTATTTGTTTTTTCCCTGTGAAAATGCTATTAAAATAAAAATGCCTCCTAACAGAAGGATGCACTAGGGCTGAAGGAAAATAGAATTTCTAAAAAGAAATCAACTTTTGAAACATTAGTTGTTACTAATTGCTAGAAATTAATGTCACTCTAATTAATAAAAAAATTCATTGTGTGTGCTCAGTGAAGTCAATTGTATTACTAATGTGTAACATAACATAATTTTCTTCTTTATTCAAGCTATTTGGAGCAATAGTGAAAGCAATCATGGTAACGTCAGTAGCCCCAACAACAGTAATAATAGTGGCACAAGCAGGTCAAGTTTAGTGTTTACTTTGTGCCATGCTCTGTGCTAAGCACTTAAGCCCTTGAGTCCTCACCTTCTTTTACCCTCACCTAAGGGGCAGGTCGCACAGAGTTGGACACGACTGAAGCGACTTAGCAACAGCAGCAGCAGCAAGGGGCAGGTATGAAGTAAGCTGTTTTTGTTCAAATATTAATTAAATCACTTACTAGCTCCTCTACCTGGAATGAGTTACTTAAAGTTTAGAGAGTTCCTCATCCACAAAAAATCAGGGTGCTGAAAAAGTTATTGTGAGGTTGAAGTGATTGGCACACAGGAGATTCCTAGAAGAGTACCAGCTACGTGGAAAAGGTCTCCACAGATAACTGTGGTACAAATGAGGGCACTGGGCTTCAGGGGTGTGAAGAATAACATTAGAATAATAGATGTTTCAATACTGTCATGAACGTCTACCTTGCCCAAGGCCATCGGTGTAGTGAACAGAAGAGTCATCCCTTTCCACCTTCAAATTCTGGGCTTCTAATATTACATTTAATACTGCTACTTGTTGGCAACCCCCTGATAAATGACAACAGCTAGGATTAAGCTTCTTAAGAACAAGGAATGTAGCCTAAGTACTTAAAATTCTTTTCCAGTTTTATTGAGGAGTAATTAACATGCATCACTGTATAATTTTAAGGCATATAGCATCATGGTTTGATTTACATACATTGTGATATAATTACCACAATAGGTTCAGCTGTAACTTATATAACTATGTTCTCAGTTCTCAGCACAGCTCACGGCTTCTACATTGTACTGTTTAATTTGATTTAAAATAAAAAATAATGCTCTGTTTACTGTTTTATACTTTTTACTGAAAAGAGCATAGATTGTATTCATTGGCTATTCTTCCCATTTTCTGTTGCTTTGTCTGTTAAAGGCATAGTTGTTTACGTAGTGATTACTACATTAAATACAAGTAGAGAACTGCAAAGTTATTTCACCAACTATCTCATTTCAGTGCAGGAAGCATTGCAGTGATAATCATTAGTTAATTTTTCCACATATAGATACCTAATGTTATTTTTATATGATACAGAAATCCTTTATCTTTTGCATGGGTTATCTGAAAATAATATAGCGCTTGCATTCTTGATAGCAATCTCAATATTCTTCTTTCATCTAAAATCTATTTTAATACTGGTCAAAGAAAATGAAGGAGGTATACGTTCATGAGAGTATTGAAACATCTATTATTCTAATGCTATTCTGAGAGGCACCTCAAGAGATCAAGTTCTTATATTCCATCAGACAAGACTGCATATAAATCATCCTGGAAAAATGAGTGTGTAATTGGTCAACAGAGAAATTTCCACAAAATCCCTCAGATATTTGGTTTATCTCCAACTTTCAGAAAGTTGGTATTTAGATTTAACCTGTAATTTCCATCTTCATGTCCCACTGAAGGCAAATGAATGTTGTTTCAACTATTTTTTGGCTTTGAACATCCATTAAAAACAGATCACTAACAACTATTCAATATTCCTGTCTATGTGCATCAAATATCTTTTTGAAACTTTTTTTGTGTGTGAAGTGTCTATTTTTTTCAGGTTTATGAGAGTCTGGCAAAAACAACAACAGCAACAACAAATAGCAGTAGGTAAACCGAAAAGGGGCTTCTCAGGTGGCTCAGTGGAAAAGAATCCACCTGCCAAGCAAGAGACTCGAGTTCAATCCCTGGGTCAGGAAGGTCCCCTTGAGAAGGAAATGGCAACGCACTCCAGTATTCTTGCCTGGGAAATTGCAAGGACACAGGAGCCTGGTGGGCTTCAGTCCAAGGGTCACAAAGAGTCAGACACAACTTGTGACTAAAAAACAGCAAATTGAGAAGGAAGGACGCATAACTGGCTTATATATATATATGTATATACATACATATATTCTTTTGAGTATGATAATAATCCTTTAGTATATTTCAAATGAGCAAATTATTGTGACTGTAGAAGAATATAAACTAAGAAAAATGGAAGTAGCTGCATTCCTCAGAGAGAGACATCAGTAATACTACATAAGGGAATTGCTTCCAAAATGAAGGGTAATTATTGACCTGAAATCATTTATCTGATTCATGTGAGTTGAGTTGCCCTTGTCATCTTGTTATTGCTAGAAATTAAGATTTTGTGATATTTTCCAATTATAATACTTATTTTAAATAACTGTTTCAAAATAGTTTTTAAGCAAGCTTCTTTACCTTGACATAGAAATATATTAAATTGTCAACCTTGGTTTTCTGAGATTGGATATTACAAAAAAAACAAAACATGTAAACTCAGGACTTAGATGTTTTGCCTTTGGTTATTGTCATCAACTAGTATTCTCAATATGTATTTCATATATTATTATTTTTGGCATTATTTTTATTCACTAAAACATGGTGTCAAACTAGATTACCTCTTCAGTCCTTTCTAAAGATAATACGCACAGAGAGTAATTCACACTTGTTCAACAACGTCCATCAAGGTAAAACAAAACTCTTTTCTGTAGCTTCCGGTTTGTTAAATTGCTATGTTAAGCCAGAGCCACACATATGAATGTTTTCTCATTTCTTAAATTTGTCCTCTACTTTACTTATAAGTATCTTTGCTTATCCCATGACCTAAAATGTAAAGAGACATTTCTGCATGTTACTCTGGAATTCATATTTATTCTTCAAGATTCAGGTCAAATGTGTTTTTTTAAACTTGAATATCTGTTTTTTTTTTCCATCAAAAAACTATGAATAATCCATTTCAAAGAGAGTTTTGAGGTGTGACCTAGTATTCCCAGAAAAAATCCACAATACTCTAGGACATAGAGACTTAAGCAAGATAAAAAGCTGAAACACAACCAGAGCCTTACAAAAACTCACTAAATGAAAGTCAGATAATTTGGGTTCCCAACAATTGATTTTTTTTTTTTTTTTTTGGCTCTTCAGTAGCCCCTAGAAGCCTGGCCATAGCCATAGAAAATGATCCACAAACACTCAGTGGATTCCTCACCTGGCCCTTTTTTATTGATTTCCCTTTTAAAGAAATAATGCCATTTGTGAGTAATTCTGTCTTCTCCAATCTTTATCATTCTATTGTTTTCCTCTATTTTTCTGCATTGTTCACTGAGGAGGGCTTTCTTATCTCTCCTTACTATTCTCTAGAACGGTGCATTCAGTTGGGTATATCTTTTCCATTCTCCCTTATGTAACTTATATGCAGAGTACATCATGCAAAAATGCCAGGCTGGATGAATCACAAGCTGGAATTAAAACTGCCAGGAGAACTAGCAACAGTCTCAGATATGCAGATGATACCACTCTAATGGCAGAAAGTGAAGAGGAACTAAAGAGTCTCTTGATGAGAGTGAAAGAGCAGAGTAAAAAAAGCTGGCTTAAAGCTCAACATTCAAAAAACATGGCATCCAGTCCCATCACTTCACAGCAAATAGAAGGGAAAAAGTGAAAACAGTGACAGATTTTCTTTTCTTGGGCTCCCAGTCACTGAGGATGATGACACAGCCATGAAGTTAAAAGATGCTTGTTCCTTGGAAGAAAAGATATGACAAACCCAGACAGTGTATTAAAAAGCAGAGACACCACTTTGCCAACAAAGGTCCATATAGTTGAAGCTATGGTTTTTCCAGTAGTCACATACAGATGGGAGAGTTGGACTATAAACAAGGCTGAGTGCTGAAGAATTGATGCTTTTGAATTCTGGTGCTGGAGAAGATAGTTGAAAGTCCCTTGAACTGCAAAGAGATCAAACCAGTTAACCCTAAAGGAAATCAACCCTGAGTATTCATTGGAAGGAGTGTTGCTAAAGCTGAAGCTCCAACACTTTGGCCACCTGATGAGAATAGCCAGCTCATTGGTAAAGTCTCTGCTGTTGGGAAAGATTGAGGGCAGGACAAGAAGGGGACGACAGAGGATGAGATGGTTGCATAGCACTACCATCTCAGTGGGCATGAGTTTGAGCAGACTCCAGGAGATAGTGAAGGACAGGGAAGCCTGGTGTGCTGCAGTCCATGGGGTTGCAAAGAGTTGGACATGATTTAGTGACTAAACAACAACAACAGTCTTCTCACCCTTACTGAAACTTGTTTCCTGCCCTTAAACACTGCTCTGGCCATAATGCTTTATACAGAAGTCTCCTTCACTAAAATAACAATCATTTAATGGGAGAGAGATTTTCCTGGAGATTCAGGAGTATATCTGCAGTATGGAGTTGTTCTGGAGTTTTAGCTAAAAAGGAAGTTTGCAAAAAAAAAAAACAAAACAAAACTCTATAGTCTTACAAAAGCTTAACCCATCACTGTGATTATTGTCTTGACGTCATGAAAAGATGAGGAGTGAGCAGAGTTGTGTGAAGCCATGTAGGGATCAAGGAAGGCAGTGTTAGCATATTTCTACTTATTTTACTTATTTGAAATTGTACATCTCACTAACTTCAGTTCATGCAATCATTTTTCAGTCTGAAATGTGCTAGGTGCCATTGTGCTGAAGGTATATATGTCCCGGGTGCCAAAATGTTTGGGGACCACTTCTATAAATTATTGGTGGGCAAAACCCCATGGAGAACACACAGATTAGTAAGTCCCCAAGAAATTCATGATTGGAGATATGCATTGTTTTTTTTTTCACTTTAATTATCACTGCAAAGAATAGATTAAGTATCTATTATTACTGTTTTAGGCCTTGAATTACAGATATACAAAGACCTCTCCATTTTGCAGTCTTTTAGTGACTATTTTAAGGCGTTGGTTTTTCTCTGCCATACTGTGAAATATACAAAGTTTCTTCAAAGAAATAGGGGTAGAATAAACCAAAGTATTCACTGAAACTAAAGTATTCCCCCACCAGCAAATTTATGTAAGAAGAGTCAGCCAGCCACCTCTCAGACCTGAAATGTCAAACTTGTAAAAATAGTATTCTTGGGAGTTATATTTGATCATTTGTTAAATATGGGGATATAAAATGTAGAAATCCATGTGTAATGCTTCAAATCCCTAATCTGGTTTAAAAGGTCAGCTGAAGCCTAAAAGGACTTGACATTTTACCTTTTAAAGTCTGACTTTTAGTCTTAAGACTTAACAACATTTCAGCCTGAATGACCTGAAGGATAAATACAAAGCTGGTTTCAATTGAACTATTTAGAAAGCAGGGGATCTTCTAATTTGTAAGACAGCATTCAGAGAGCTTTTTCCATTAAGAACTCAATCGACTGAAAAATGATTTCCTTGGATATTCCACAATCTTTCAATGCTTGTGTAAATTTTACACAGGAGGTGGGCGGTGTGCGAGGCTCAAGATATAAAACCCCATGGTACAAAGAAAGAAAACCACCTTATGAGCCATAGAGAACTGATGATCACCTGGAAGCAATGTGTATTGCCTTTGTTTACCAGTTTCTCCCTCAGGTGAAACGCAATTTACACACCAATCATTTACTATAGTTTCATTCGTTGAAGCAATTTCAATGGCTTTTTCAAGTGATCATTATTATTAATTAATGTTTATTGATCACCACTGGGTACATATGATAGAAGGGCTGGTAGAGTACTAAACAGCAAGTGTCTTACTGTAAACTACACTTTGTATACTTTTATTGTATTTTCGCAAGACCAATGACTGTCCCTTGCTTTTGTATGATTTGTGCTAAAATGCCACTCATGTGAAGCGATCAAGGATTGGAATTGGAATTCTAGAAGCGCATTTCTGTGTCATTTGCTCGTGGGTGTTGGGGGGTGGGTGGGCAGGAGTCAGTGTAAAGCATAAAACCTAAAACAGGTCAAGATTTATTGGGACAATGTCAATTGTGTTATATAATTTAAAAATGAACTCCATTCTTTTTAACCTCACTAATAAGGACAGCAGGTATTTTTTTAAAAAATAAAAATATAGGAAGAATGAACCAAATATAATGATGAACTCTCTCATGTGTTCAGAAAATTGCCTTTTATAACATAAAAAATTAAGTTCTGTAGAGCTGAAATTTCCCTTATCTACAAAGGCCATTTAAATTGAGACTCCCATGAGAGTCTTTCCAAGGATTATCCAAGTACAGACCAGCCCCTCTATAGAAAATAGACATATTCCTATCTTACCCAGAGATTTTTCTAGGCTAGATTCCCAAACTGAAGAAACATTTTCAGCTTCATGGAAGGAAAATCTGAAGTGATCAGAATCCCAGGCAGCTTGCTCAGATACCATAAAAAATAATAATAGAATTTTCATGTATTTGTGAACATGATTCTTTTAGCAATTCATTGAAGGGTTATTTATTGAAAACATACTGTATACAAATCCTGATGTCTGTGTGAAACTGCTAACTTTTTTTTAGAAAAGACAAATTATGGAGGCTTCAGCTGGCCAACATGAAGTGGCCCTCAATTTTTATGTGTAAATGTTGCGTATTGAGAAACCTATTGCAGGTCAGGAAGCAACAGTTAGAACTGGCATGGAACAGACTGGTTCCAAATAGGAAAAGGAGTAGGTCAAGGCTGTATATTGTTACCCTACTTATTTAACCTCTATGCAGAGTACATCATGAGAAACGCTGGGCTGGAAGAAACACAAGCTGGAATCAAGATTGCCAGGAGAAATATGACACCACCCTTATGGCAGAAAGTGAAGAGGAACTAAAACACCTCTTGATGAAAGTGAAAGAGGAGAGTGAAAAAGTTGGCTTAAAGCTCAACATTCAGAAAACGAAGATCATGGCATCTGGTCCCATCACTTCATGGGAAATAGATGGAGAAACAGTGGAAACAGTGTCAGACTTTATTTTGGGAGGCTCTAAAATCACTGCAGTGGTGATTGCAGCCATGAAATTAAAAGATGCTTACTCCTTGGAAGGAAAGTTATGACCAACCTAGATAGCATATTCAAAAGCAGAGACATTACTTTGCCAACAAAGGTCCATCTAGTCAAGGCTATAGTTTTTCCAGTGGTCATGCATGGATGTGAGAGTTGGACTGTGAAGAAAGCTGAGTGCCGAAGAATTAATGCTTTTGAACTGTCGTGTTGGAGAAGACTCTTGCGAGTCCTTTGAACTGCAAGGAGATTCAAACAGTCCATCCTAAAGGAGATCGGTCTTGGGTGTTCGTTGGAAGGACTGATGCTGAAGCTGAAACTTCAGTACTTTGGCCACCTCATGTGAAGAGTTGACTCGTTGGAAAAGACTCTGATGCTGGGAGGGATTGGGGGCAGGAAGAGAAGGGGACGACAGAGGATAAGATGGCTGGATGGCATCACCAACTCAATGGACATGAGTTTGAGTGAACTCTGGGAGTTGATGATGGACAGGGAGGCCTGGAGTGCTGTGATTCATGGGGTCGCAAAGAGTTGGACACGACTGAGTGACTGAACTGAACTGATGCTACATTTTCAGCTTTAACAATAAATAGGGTTGAGAGTCAAGCTGAAGAGTATTGCCCTTTCTACAGACTCCAGTGAAGCAACCATGAAAAGTAATGTTTAAGTCTTGACCCTTTCCAAATCTTCATCTATTGGAAATTGATAGATGAGGCACAAGATAGTACAAAACAAGCCCTAAGTTATTACTTAGCATGTATCTGAAAGTTGTTAAAATAAACTAAATGATTGAGAGCTTTGACAACTGTTTTGATCCACAAACATCTAAAAGGGAAGGAAATGCTCAGGCTGGTGTCCGTTATGAAAACCATCACTGACCTAGGGCTCCTCAGTGTGACTCAGTGAATATGAATAAAGGGAGATGAAAGGTCAGAGCTGGAATGAGGGGAAGAGTGAGGAATGCATAGGGCTGCTGTATTTTTATTGCATTCAAGGCTCTGAAGGTGCATGTTGATCTTATACAGAAGTGCAGGTGAGCAAATAAATCCCTAAGAAATGAAATGAACTATAGCCCATCAAATTTTATTTTTAAAAAATAATTGTGTCAAAATCAGTCAATTGGTGTAACAGAAATAAAGTTATTTTCATAGAACATTATCACAGGATCAATGTCTCTCACTTTGAAAAAAATAACCATTTCCCTTCCACTTCGACACTTACTTTTGATAAATGCTCCAGCTTCACCTCAGTATTAATTTTTCAGTCAGGTACTATTATGCTGTGACAACCTTTTATTCCATTGTCATTGTGTCAGGTTATTGAAAAGGATAATAGGTAGATATATTTGCCTTTAGAATGTTAAGAAATAAATGGCATTCTTAATCCTTATTTATCTACAGTACTTCTTAATTTCAGAAAATGATTCTAGTGATAATTACTAGATTTTTACATTGGCAGAAAACTGAAGCTTATGTTAATAATAGTACAATTTGATATTTATCAGTTGTTTTTTATTGCAAATATAAAATGTAGTAATCATCATTAAAATAACTTTATTTATTAAAATCTGAAAACAACCTATTATTGCTTTGAATAATCTGGGCCATTATCTCTTAATCAAGTAATAAAAAGAGATGTTAGGAGCTTGTCTTACAAATCATACAGAAAATAATCAATCTGTTATCTGTGGTCTACACTTTTCATGTAAAAAAGTGTTCCCATTCTGTTTCTAACAGCTTCAACAAAGAACAAGACAGTATAAAACAACCCTCAAGGTATTATTTACTGTGTATCTTAAAGTTGTTAAACTAAATAATTGAGAGCTCTGAGGGCTAATTTGATCCACAGATAGTTTGGGGGCTCTTTTGCTTTTATGGAGTTGAGAAAAATGAGCAAGAATAGGACTTAGTTATGCTGTAAAACTCTATCCACCTTTGGAAACAATACACACAAAAATTCATAATAATTAGATTTGAAAAAGTGTTAAATTTCAATAATAGTAAGTAGTGATAACGATGTGGAGAAACATAAAATCAGACGTACTATTGTTTGAAATTTAATTTTTGAAACATTTGGAAGAGTAATTTGGCAATGTGTAATATAACTAAAGATATACACACTACTGAATATTCTGTACAAGTTAAAATAAATTGACTAGATTTATACATTTCAACATTAATAGAATTTAAAATGACATCTAAAGAACACATTGCAGAAGGGTAACTACAGTAGCAATACTGTTTAGTTAGCTGTGTGTGTGTGGACTGTAGCCTGCCTGGTTTCTTTATCCATGGAATTTTCCAGACGGGAATACTGGAATGGATTGCCATTTTGTTTTCCAGGGGCTGTTCCCCACCCAGGGATCAAACCTGGGTCTCCTGCATTGCAGGAGGATTCTTTATCAACTGAGCCACCGGGAAGCCCTATTCTTAATTCTGAAAGAAAACCAGTTCTCAAGGAAATAAGACAGAATATTAATATTCATGGTTCTTTGTTTTAAATAGATGGATATTTGTTAAATTGCTGTCTGTTGTTTCCTTTATGTATGTTTCAAATATTTTTGATAGTAAAAGTACCTTATTAATGAAATCCACAGGTCATATCTTTTCCATACATTCACCACCAGCACATTCTCTAGGGGAACTGTTTCCACTTGTTTATTCTTTCAATAAATAGATATTTACTGAACAACTGTACTTCTCTGAGCATTGGGCTACACTCTAAATAGTCAAAGAAAATGCCTTCAATAGGTTTCCAGTTCAGCTAATGAACTATAGAAAAACTTTTTACTATTCTTTAGAATTTTCCTATGCCCCAAATTTATGGCTTCATTTAGCAAAGACACGACTTATCTACCAAAAATAGTTCCCTTATTTTTGTATATCTCTGCTAATGTGATTTGTTTTTGAACCAGAGCTTTGTCAATGACTAGAAGTTATAAAGTTAAGTTCCTTTGTGTTTATAGGCAGCATTTAGGGAGTTGCAGCCTTGGAGCCCTTAATTGGTAAGACCTAAGCTTTCTTTGCATTGATCACTGAAGAAGGCTTTCTTATCTCTCCTTGCTATTCTTTGGGACTCTTCATTCAGATGCTTATACCTTTCCTTTTCTCTTTGCTTTTCACTTCTTTTCCTTTCACAGCTATTTGTAAGGCCTCCCTAGACAGCCATTTTGCTCTTTTGCATTTCTTTTCCATGGAGATGGTCTTGATCCCTGTCTCCTGTACAATGTCACAACCTCAATCCATAGTTCATCAGGCACTCTATCTATCAGATCTAGTCCCTTAAATCTATTTCTTACTTCCACTGGATAATCATAAGGGATTTGATTTAGGTCATACCTGAATGCTCTAGTGGTTTTCCCTACTTTCTTCTGTTCTGAATTTGGCAATAAGGAGTTCATGACATGAGCCACAGTCAGCTCCTGATCTTGTTTTTGCTGACTGTATGGAGTTTCTCCATTTTGGGCTGCAAAGAATGTAATCAATCTGATTTTGGTGTTGATCATCTGGTGATGTCCATGTGTAGAGTCTTCTCTTGTGCTTTTGGAAGAGGGTGTTTGCTATGACCAGTGTGTACTCTTGGCAAAACTCTATTAGCCTTTGCCCTACTTCGTTCTGTATTCCCAGGCCAAATTTGCCTGTTACTCCAGGTGTTTCTTGACTTCCTCCTTTTGCATTCCAGTCCCCTATAATGAAAAGGACATCTTTTTTGATTGTTAGTTCTAAAAGGTTTTGTAGGTCTTCATAGAACCATTCAGCTTCAGCTTCTTCAGTGTTACTGGTTGGGGCAAGGACTTGGATTTCTGTGATATTGAATGGTTTGCCTTGGCAATGAACAGAGATCGTTCTGTTGTTTTTGAGATTGCATCCAAGTACTACATTTCAGATATAATGGTCATCTGAGTTAAATTCACCCATTCCAGTCCATATTAGTTCGCTGATTCCTAAAATGTTGATATTCACTCTTGCCATCTCCTGTTTTGCTCCTTACCTTAGATGAGGGGTATCTCCTCACCGCCGCCCCTCCTGATTTTGAAACTTCTTCAGTGATCAACACAAAGAAATAGAGGAAAACAACAGAATGGGAAAGACTAGTAATCTCTTCAAGAAAATTATAGATACCAAGGAAATATTACATGCAAAGATGGGCTCGATAAAGGACAGAAATGATACGGACCTAACAGAAGCAGAAGATATTAAGAAGAGGTGGCAAGAATACACAGAAGAACTGTACAAAAAAGATCTTCATGACCAAAAAAATCACGATGGTATGATCACTCACCTAGAACCAGACATCCTGGAATGTGAAGTCAAGTGGCCCTTAGAAAGCACCACTAAGAACAAAGTGGAGGTGATGGAATTCCAGTTGAGCTATTTCAAATCCTGAAAGATGATGCTGTGAAAGTGCTACACTCAATATGCCAGCAAATTTGGAAAACTCAGCAGTGGCCACAGGACCGGAAAAGGTCAATTTTCATTCCAATCCCAAAGAAAGACAATGCCAAAGAATGCTCAAACTACCACACAATTGCACTCAACTCACACGCTAGTAAAGTAATGCTCAAAATTCTCCAAGCCAGGCTTCAACAATACGTGAACCATGAACTTCCAGATGTTCAAGCTGATTTTAGAAAAGGCAGAGAAATCAGAGATCAAATTGCCAACATCTTCTGGATCATGGAAAAAGCAAGAGAGTTTCAGAAAAACATCTATTTCTGCTTTATTGACTATGCCAAAGCCTTTGACTGTGTGGATCCGAAGAAACTGTGGAAAATTCTGAAAGAGATGGGCATACCACACCACCTGACCTGCCTCTTGAGAAACCTATATGGAGGTCAGGAAGCAACAGTTTGAACTGGACATGGAACAACAGACTGATTCCACATAGGAAAAGGAGTACGTCAAGGCTGTGTATTGTCACCCTGCTTATTTAACTTCTATGCAGAGTACATCATGAGAAACGCTGGGCTGGAAGAAGCACAAGCTGGAATCAAGATTGCCAGGATATGACACCACCTTTATGGCAGAAAGTGAAGAGGAACTAAAACGCCTCTTGATGAAAGTGAAAGAGGAGAGTGAAAAAGCTGGCTTAAAGCTCAACATTCAGAAAACGAAGATCATGGCATCTGGTCCCATCACTACATGGGAAATAGATGGAGAAACAGTGGAAACAGTGTCAAATTTTATTTTGGGGGGCTCCAAAATCACTACAGATGGTGATTGCAGCCATGAAATTAAAAGATGCTTACTCCTTGGAAGGAAAGTTATGACCAACCTAGATAGCATATTCAAAAGCAGAGACATTACTTTGCCAACAAAGGTCCATCTAGTCAAGGCTATGGTTTTTCCAGTAGTTATGTGTGGATGTGAGTGTTGGACTGTAAAGAAAGCTGAGCACCGAAGAATTAATGCTTTTGAACTGTGGTGTTGGAGAAGACTCTTGAGAGTCCCATGGACTGCAAGAAATCCAAGCAATCCATTCTGAAGGAGCTCAGTCCTGAGTGTTCATTGGAAAGACTGATGCTAAAGCTGAAACTCCAGTACTTTGGCCACCTCATGGAAAGTGTCGACTCATTGGAAAGGACTCTGATGTTGAAAGGGATTCGGGGCAGAAGGAGCAGGGGGCGACAGAGGATGAGATGGCTGGATGGCATCACCGACTTGATGGATGTGGGTTTGGGTGAACTCCAGGAGTTGGTGATGGACAGGGAGGCCTGGTGTGCTGCAATTCATGGGGTCGCAAAGAGTGGGACACGACTGAGCAACTGAACTGAGCTGAACTGAACTGAGGCTTCTTTCTGGGAAAAAGCTTCAAGGAATGTGCACCACTTAAAAGAGGGTGATTAACATACATTTTGCTCTAATAATATTAATATTGTCATTCACAGAAGCAATAATATTTTACTATAAAATTTATATATATATGGTTCTTTACATTGAATGTACTTAGCTTTTGGATACATTTGCTACACTGTCCTATATTTTTTTCATTTTACCATGAGCCAGTAAAAATTTTATTATGGACTAGTCTTTGAAAACTGCTGCCCTAAATGACCCCTATGCTTCTGATTTTGTTTAACCAGCCTGAATGTGTGAAGTATTGGGAAATAGATACATTTTCATAAAACTTCTCGCCAGTTTGAAAGGGACTTACTGCTCCTAGCCACTGATAAAACTGCTATAATGCTTGCATATATGCTCATCAGTGAAGGGAGTTGAATTTAACATGAGTAATTATTTCAAAAGAATATGTGTTTCACTCAAAAGTTAGCATTGATGCTGATAATAAAACTTTGAATTTGTATCAGGCTTTCATTGTTTTTAAGACACCTATACATTATCTTTCTCTAGTGTGCAACACTGATAACAAATCCAAAGAGGAAAAAAGAATAAATAAAATCCTCATTAGATGTGGGATTCCATGTGCCTTAGTATTCGTACTGAGTTGTATTCAGAGTATAAGAACCAGAGGAAATTTTCTTAATAATGTTTCCAATTTTTCCTTACATTTGCTTAAATTGTTATATATAATACGTTGCAAAATCATAGCAGCATTTATCATAACTACCTCCTTCTCTCCCCAATTCTCTTACTTCTCACTAGCTGCTCCTTGTCAATTTTTCTGGAGCACCTTGCCATGGTTCAGGCTTCTCTCATAGCTCAGTTGATAAAGAATCTGCCTGCAATTCAGGAGACCCCGGTTTGATTCCTGGGTCAGGAAGATCTGCTGGAGTAGGAATAGCCTACCCACACCAGTATTCTTGGGCTTCCTTTGTAGCTCAGCTGGTAAAGAATCTGCCTGCAATGTGGGAGACCTGGGTTTGATCCCTGGGTTGGGAAGATCCCCTGGAGAAGGAAAAGTATTCTCCAGTATTCTGGCCTGGAGAATTCCATGGACTGTATAGTCCGTAGGGTCGCAGAGTTGGACTGAGTGACTTGAACTTTCACTTTTGCCATAGTTCTATCTTTCCCCATTCCTATTCTTTCATTATGCAAGGCATCTTAGCCTCCAGGATCTCTTCAAAATTTCCTCTCTACATTCCAATAATCCAGATTGTTTTCAATAGAACAAAGTCTTGACAAAACTCAGCATCCAGACTTCTTATCCATTTTTTCCTTTTCTCTCTGTTTCTGTACTTCTTTTCCCATTCTTGTGATTCAGCATTACAAACTCAGAATCAGCCCATGGAATCCAAAACTCAACCAAGAGAGAAAGGAGCATGGGGGTACTGAGTAGCAAGAGACACAATTCTCTATAGCTAAGATTAAGAGGGGGAGAAACTGGGAAAGGCTAGTGACATGTTATTGAAAGTTTCCCAGATCATAATAAAGATGAGAAGAATAAGATCAAACAGAATGAAAAAGCACTGGTAGTTTAGGGTATAAGATTATCAAGACAGAATATCATCCTGCCCGATCAATCTGGTTGGATGCACTCTGACACATACTTAGGTAAAGACCCAGTGGATAAACTTGTTCCCAGAAGAAAGATTGTGTTTAAATGATGGAAATACCCTCCACTTTCCCAATTAAACTAAGTCTTCAGTTAAATAAAATATAATGTTCCCTTTGACATGTACTTGTTTATTTCCTATTCTATAAGTGATGAGAGCATTTTTGGAAAGCTAAAGCAAAGATGCAGGTAGTTGTTATTTTTCAGTCCTTAAGTTGTGTCTGACTTTTTGTAACACCATGGACTGCAGCACACCAGGCTTCTCTGTTCTCCACTTTCTCCCAGAGTTTGCTCAAACTCACATCCATTTAGTTGGTGATGTCATCCAACCATGTCTTCCTCTGCTCAGATGGTAAAAGCGTCTGCCTGCAATGCGGGAGACCCAGGTTCGATTCCTGGGTTGGGAAGATCCCCTGGAGAAGGAAATGGCAATCCACTCCAGCACTCTTGCCTGGAAAATCCCATGGACGGAGGAGCCTGATAGGCTACAGTCTATGGGGTCGCAAACAGTCAGACTGAGAGACTTGACTTCTCTTCTTATGCTTTTAATCTTTCCCAGCATCGGGGTCTTTTCCAGTGATTCGACTCTTGTGCATCACATGGCCGAAGTCTTGGAGCTTCAGCTTCAGCAACAGTAATTCCAATGAATACTCAGAGTTTGTTTCCTTTAGGATTCACTTGTTTGATCTTGCTATCCCAAGGACTCAAGAGTTTTCTGCAGCACCACAGTTCAAAAGCATCAATTCTGCAGTGCTTAGCCTTCATTGGGCTTCCCTGGTGGCTCAGAGAGTAAAGTGTTTCCTTGCAGTGTGGGAGACCCAGGTTTGATCCCTGGATTGGGAAGATCCCCTGGAGAAAGAAAAGGCAACCTACTTCAGTATTCTTACCTGGAGAATCCCATGGACAGAGAAGCCTGGTAGGCTACAGTCCACTGGGTCGCAAAGAGTTGGGCATGACTTGTCATTTCACTTTAGCCTTCTTTATGGGCCAACTCTCACATCCATACATGATTCAGTTCAGTTCAGTTTAGTCACTCAGTCGTGTCCAACTCTTTGTGACCCCATGAATTGCAGCACGCCAGGCCTCCCTGTCCATCACCATCTCCCTGAATTCACTCAGACTCACGTCCATTGAGTCAGTGATTCAATCCAACCATCTCATCCTCTGTCATCCCCTTTTCCTCCTGCCCCCAATCCCCTCCAGCATCAGAGTCTGTTCCAATGAGTCAACTCTTCACATGAGGTGGCCAAGGTATTGGAGTTTCAGCTTCAGCATCAGTCCTTCCAATGAACACCCAGGGCTGATCTCCTTCCGAATGGACTGGTTGGATCTCCTTGCAGTCCAAAGGACTCTCAAGAGTCTTCTCCAACACCACAGTTCAAAAGCATCAATTCCTTGGTGCTCAGCTTTCTTCACAGTCGAACTCTCGAATCCATACATGACCACAGGAAAAACCATAGCCTTGACTAGATGGACCTTAGTCAGCAAAGTAATGTCTCTGCTTTTCAATATGCTATCTAGGTTGGCCATAACTTTTCTTCCAAGGAGTAAGCGTCTTTTAATTTCATGGCTGCAATCACCATCTGCAGTGATTTTGGAGCCCAGAAAAATAAAGTCTGACACTGTTTCCATTGTTTCTCCATCTATTTCCCATGAAGTGATGGGACCAGATGCCATGATCTTCGTTTTCTGAATGTTGAGCTTTAAGCCAACTTTTTCACTTTCCTCTTTTACTTTCATCAAGAGGCTCTTTAGTTCCTCTTCACTTTCTGCCATAAGGGTGGTGTCATCTGCATATATGAGGTTATTGATATTTCTCTCAGCAATCTTGATTCCTGTTTGTGCATCTTCCAGCCCAGCACTTCTCATGATGTACTCTACATAGAAGTTAAATAAGCAGGGTGACAATATACAGCCTTGATGTGTTCCTTTTCTTATTTGGAACCAGTCTGTTGCTCCATGTCCAGTTCTAACTATTGCTTCCTGACCTGCATACAGGTTTCTCAAGAGGCAGGTCAGGTGGTGTGGTATGCCCATCTCTTTCAGAATATTCCACAGTTTCTTGGGATCCACACAGTCAAAGGCTTTGGCATAGTCAATAAAGCAGAAATAGATGTTTTTCTGGAACTCTCTTGCTTTTTCCATGATCCAGAAGATGTTGGCAATTTGATCTCTGGTTCCTCTGCCTTTTCTAAAACCAGCTTGAACATCTGGAAGTTCATAGTTCATGTATTGCTGAAGCTTGGCTTGGAGAATTTTGAGTATTACTTTACTAGCGTGTGAGTTGAGTGCAATTGTGTGATAGTTTGAGCGTTCTTTGGCATTGTCTTTCTTTGGGATTGGAATGAAAACTGACCTTTTCCAGTCCTGTGGCCACTGCTGAGTTTTTCAAATTTGCTGGCATATTGAGTGTAGCACTTTCACAGTATCATCTTTCAGGATTTGAAATAGCTCAACTGGAATTCCATCACTTCCATTAGCTTTGTGTATAGTGATGCTCTCTAAGGGCCACTTGACTTCACATTCCAGGATTTCTGGCTCTAGGTTAGTGATCACACCATCGTGAATATCTGGGTCGTGAAGATCTTTTTTGTACAGTTCTTCTGTGTATTCTTGCCACCTCTTCTTAATATCTTCTGCTTCTGTTAGGTCCATACAACTTCTGTCCTTTATCGAGCCCACCTTTGCATGAAATATTCCCTTGGTATCTCTAATTTTCTTGAAGAGATC
This sequence comes from Budorcas taxicolor, assembly GCF_023091745.1. Taxonomy (NCBI): domain Eukaryota; kingdom Metazoa; phylum Chordata; class Mammalia; order Artiodactyla; family Bovidae; genus Budorcas; species Budorcas taxicolor. The sequence goes on from NC_068923.1 coordinate 84,268,287, forward strand.
TCTAGTCTTTCCCATTCTGTTGTTTTCCTCTATTTCTTTGCACTGATCACTGAAGAAGGCTTTCTTATCTCTCCTTGCTATTCTTTGGAACTCTGCATTCAGATGCTTGTATCTTTCCTTTTCTGATTCGCTTTTCGCCTTTCTTCTTTTCACAGCTATTTGTAAGGCCTCCCCAGACAGCCATTTTGCTTTTTTGCATTTCTTTTCCATGGGGATGGTCTTGATCTCTGTCTCCTGTACAATGTCATGAACCTCAGTCTATAGTTCATCAGGCACTCTATCTCTCAGATCTAGGCCCTTAAATCTATTTCTCACTTCCACTGTATAATCATAAGGAATTTTATTTAGGTCATACCTGAATGGTCTAGTGGTTTTCCCTACTTTCTTCAATTTAAGTCTGAATTTGGCAATAAGGAGTTCATGATCTGAGCCACAGTCAGCTCCCGGTCTTGTTTTTGCTAACTGTTTAGGGCTTCTCCATGTTTGGCTGCAAAGAATATAATCAATCTGATTTCAGTGTTGGCCATCTGGTGATGTCCATGTGTAGAGTCTTCTCTTGTGTTTTTGGAAGAGGGTGTTTGCTATGACCAGTGTGTTCTCTTGGCAAAACTCTATTAGTCTTTGCCCTGCTTCATTCCGTATTCCAAGGCCAAATTTGCCTGTTACTGTAAGTGTTTCTTGCTCCCCTGGTGGCTAAGGTGATAAAAGCATCTCCTTGCAATGCAGGACACATAGGTTCAATCCCTGGGTCGGGAAGTTCCCCTGGAGAAGGAAATGGCAACCCACTCCAGTTCTCTTGCCTGAAAAATTCCATGGATGGAAGTCTTGTAGGCTACAGTCCATGGGGTCGCAAAGAGTCGGACATGACTGAGTGATTTCACTTTCTTTCACTTTTCACTTTCTAGGTATTTCTTGACTTCCTACTTTTGCATTCCAGTCCCCTGTAATGAAAAGGACATCTTTTGGGGTTGTTAGTTCTAAAAGGTCTTGTAGGTCTTCATAGAACCATTCAACTTCAGATTCTTCAGCATTACTGGTTGGGGCATAGACTTGGATTACTGTGATATTGAATGGTTTGCCTTGGAGATGAACAGAGATCATTTTTTCATCTTTGAGATTGTATCCAAGTACTGCATTTCAGACTCTTTTGTTGACCATGATGGCTACTCCATTTCTTCTGAGGGATTCCTGCCCACAATAGTAGATATAATGGTCATCTGAGTTAAATTCACCCATTCCAGTCCATTTTAGTTCGCTGAGTCCTAGAATGTCAACATTTACGCTTGCCATCTCCTGTTTGACCACTCCAATTTGTCTTGATTCATGGACCTGACATTCCAGGTTTCTATGCAATATTGCTCTTTACAGCATTGGATCTTGCTTCTATCACCAGTCACATCCACAGCTGGGTATTGCTTTTGCTTTGGCTCCATCCCTTCATTCTTTCTGGAGTCATTTCTCCACTGATCTCCAGTAGCATATTGGGCACCTACCGAACCGGGGAGTTCCTCTTTCAGTATCCTATCATTTTGCCTTTTCATACTGTTCATGGGGTTCTCAAGGCAAGAATACTGAAGTGGTGTGCCATTCCCTTCTCCAGTGGACCACATTCTGTCAGACCTCTCCACCATGACCCGCCCGTCTTGGGTGGCCCCACATGGCATGGCTTAGTTTCACTGAGTTCGACAAGGCTGTGGTCCTAGTGTGATTAGATTGACTAGTTTTCTGTGAATTATGGTTTCTGTGTCTGTCCTCTGATGCCTCTCACAACACCTACCATCTTACTTGGGTTTCTCTTACCTTGGAATTGGGAGTAATAGAGGCCATAAAGCCAAAAGACAATCCATATCAAAAGAGGGTTGTAGATAATCCCTTTCATCCTATGGAAAAGCTAATGAAGGAAATCCTATGCAAGAATCCCATCTCTTTGATCTCAGTCCTGGGAGTCGCTTGGACCAAAGCTTGCTCCTATTAGGAACTGATAAGGCACAGAGGGCTCAAGAGAGATAGGAAACAGCACACAGTAATCCTACTGTTAAACATTCCCTGATAATGTACTCTGTATTTAAGTTAAAAAAGCAGCAAGACAATACATAGCCTTGTCATACTCCTTTCCCAATTTTGATCCAGTCATTTGTTCCATAACTGGTTCTAACTGTTGTTCTTAACCATATACAGGTTTTTCAGGAGACAGATAAGGTGGTCTGTAATTTTCATCTCTTTAAGAACTGTCCACAATTTGTTGTGAGCCACATAGTTAAAAGCTTTAGCATAGTCAAAGAAGCAGAAGTAGCTGTTTTTCTGGAACTCCCTTTCTTTCTCCAAGTAGGCTTTTGTTTAGTCTCAAGCTTATTAGAGTCAGGGGTCCATTTAAAAATCTGATGAAAAGCTGTGGAGTTTCAGGGCCATACTAGACTACAGGTAAAAGAAAAGATTGCTTTCTGTCTCTTTTACTTTCCAATCTGCCAGAGATGGCACATACTGCTAGACTTTTATCCCTCCTAGGCTCCTGTAGACTATACTTGTAATAGGCATCTCCCTATTTGTAAGGCCTCCTCAGACAACCATTTTGCCATTTTGCATTTCCTTTTCTTGGGGAGAGTTTTGATCACCATCTCCTATACAATGTTACAAACCTTTGTCCATAGTTCTTCAGGCATTCTGTCTATCAGATCTAATCCCTTGAATCTTTTTGTTATTTCCACTGTAGAATAGTAAGGGATTTGCTTTAGGTCATAGGGGCCTAGTGGTTTTCCTTACTTTCTTCAATTTAACTCTGAATTTTGCTCTGAATTTAACCCTGAAGATAAGAAGTGGAGCTGGTCCCTTCAAGTATCAATGTTTAATGAACTAGGAGTTTAACTACTACCTTTTAGTCTGTAAAATTAATTATCATTTTTAACCATAAGAAGACCTAGAACTAACATCAAAAAAAGAAAAAAAGCCCTTTTCATCATAGGAGACTGGAATGCAAAAGTAGGAAGTTAAGAGATACCTAGAGTAATAGTCAAGTTTGGCCTTGGAGCACAAAATGAAGCAGGACAAAGGCTAACAGAGTTTTGCCAAGGAAATGCACTGGTCATAGCAAATACCTTCTTCCAGAAACACAAGAGATGACTCTCCACATGGACATCACAAGATGGTCAGTACTGAAATCAGGTTGATTGTATTCTTTGTAGCCAAAGAAGGAGAAATTCTACACAGTCAGAAAAAAACAGACCTGGAGCTGACTGTGGCTCAGATCATGAACTCCTTATTGCAAAATTCAAAGTTAAATTGAAGAAAGTAGGGAAAACCACTAAGCCATTCATGCATGACCTAAATCAAATCCCTAAATATTATACAGTGGAAGAGACAAAATGATTCAAGGGATTAGATCTAATAGACAGAGTGCCAGAAGAACTTTGGACAGAGGTTTGTAACGTTATATAGAAAGTGGTGATCGAAACAATCCTCAAGAAAAAGAAATGCAGAAAGGCAAAATGATTGTCTGAGGAGGCCCTACAAATAGCTAAGAAAAGAAGAAAAATTAAAGGCACAGGAGAAAGGGAAAGATATACCTATCTGAATACAGAGTTCCAAACAATAGTAAGGAGAGATAAGAAAGCCTTCCTAAGTGAAAAATGCAAAGAAAGAGAGGAAAACAATAGAATGGAAAAGACTAGAGTTCTTGTCAAGAAAACTAGAGATACCATGGGAAATTTTCATGCAAAGATGGACACAATAGAGAGGAGAAATGATATGGACCTAAAAGAAGCGGAAGAGATTAAGAAGAGGTGGCCAAAATACACAGAAGAACTATACAAAAAAGATCTTCATATCCCGGATAATCACAATGGTATGGCCACTCACCGAGAGCCAGACATCCTGGAGTGTGAAGTTAAGTGGGGCTTAGAAAGCATCGCTACAAATAAAGCTAGTGGAGGTGATGGAATTCCAGTTGAGCTATCTCAGATCCTAAAAGATGCTGTTAAAGTGATGCACTCAACATGCCAGCAAATCTGTAAAACTCAGCAGTGGCCGCAGGACTGGAAAAGGTCAGTTTTCATTCTAATCCCAAAGCAGGGCAATGTCAGTGAATGCTCCAAATACCACACAATTGCATTCATTTCACATGAGCAGGATCATGCTCAAAATTCTCCAAGCCAGGCTTCAACAGTATGTGAACCAAGAAATTCCAGATGTACAAGCTGAATTTAGAAAATGCAGAGAATGAGAGGCAAATTGCCAACATCTGTCATATCATAGAAAAAGCAAGAGAATTCCAGAAAAACATCTACTCCTATTTCATTGACTATGTTAAAGCCTTTGACTGTGCTGATCACAACAAACAGTGGGAAATTCTTAGAGATGGGAATACCAGACCATCTTACCTGCCTCCTGAGAAACCTGTATGCAGGTCAAGAAACAACCATTAGAACCAGATATGGAACAACAGACTGGTTCCAAATTGGGAAAGGAGTTCATCAAGGCTGTATTTTGTAACCCTGTTTATTTAACTTATATGCAGAGTAAATCATGAGAAATGCCACACTGGATGAAGCATAAGCTGGAATCAAGACTGCAGGGAGACTATCAACAACCTCAGATATGCAGATGACACCACCCTTACCGCAGAAAGCCAAGAGGAACTAAAGAACCTCTTGATGACAGTGAAAGAATAGAGTGAAAAACGTGGCTTACAACTCAGCATTCAAAAAACTAAGATCATGGTATCTGTTCCCATCACCTCATGGTAAATAGATGGGGAAACAGTGACAGACTTTATTTTCTTGACTTCAAATCACTGTGAATGGTGACTGCAGCCATGAAATTAAAAGACGCTTGCTCTTTGGAAGAAAAGCTATGACCAACCTAGACAGCGAATTAAGGAGCAGAGACATTACTTTACCAACAAAGGTCCGTATAGTCAAAGCTCTGGTTTTTCTATTAGTTATGAACGGTTGTGAGAGCTGGACCTTAAAGAAGGCTGAGTATTAAAAAATTGATGCTTTTGAACTGTGGTGCTGGAAAAGACTTTTGAGAGTCTGCTGGACAATGAGGAGATCACATCAGTAAATCCTAAAAGAAACCGACCTTGAATATTCATTGGAAGGACTGATGCTGAAGCTAAAGCTCCAGTACTTTCATCATCTGATGTGAAGAGATGACTCATTAGAAAAGACCCTGATGCTGGGAAAGATTTAACTCAAGAAGAGAAGGGGCTGACAGAGGATGAACTGGTTGGATGGCTGCTGCTGCTGTCACTTCAGTCGTGTTCAACTCTGTGTGACCCCATAGACGGCAGCCCACCAGGCTCCCCTGTCCCTGGGATTCTCCAGGCAAGAACACTGGAGTGGGTTGCCATTTCCTTCTCCAATGCAGGAAAGTGAAAAGTGAAAAGTGATAGTGAAGTCGCTCAGTTGTGTCCAACTCTTAGCAACCCCATGGACTGCAGCCTACCAGGCTCCTCCATCCATGGGATTTTCCAGGCAAGAGTACTGGAGTGGGGTTCCATTGCCTTCTCCAAGTTGGATGGCATCACTGGCTTAATGGACATGATTTTGGGCAAACCCTGAAAGATGGTGAGGGACATGAAAGCATGGTGTGCTGCAGTCCAAGGGGTTGCAAAGAATTGGATACCACTGAACGACTGACCAGTAAAAACCACAGATGCAGATAAATGGATGTAACTCTAAAGCTAGTCATAACACTAAGTGCCAATGATGCAAGCAATGTTATAAACAGAAGGAGGAAGTGTTTCCAAATTTTCTGTGAAGAAAAGTGACAGGAGAAATTCCCTGGTGGCCCAGTGGCTAAGACTCCATGCTACCACTGTAGGGGGTGTAAGTTCTATCCCTGGTTGGGAACTTAAGATTCCCCAAGCTCCAGGATGGGGTCAGAAAAAAAAAAAAGTGACCAAAGTACAACATAATATTTTTTTGACCAAGTGTTTCTGTAAAAGGTTCTCACTAAAGCAGCCACCCAAGTCTTATGCTCTGTTTCTTCCAGATGTGGTAGGCTGAGATGCTGGAAGGCGCTTTTTCCAGATGTATTGCATTTTAAAGCACTTACTCTCAAGAACTTTTTGAAGTTTGGCTGGTACTACTTTATTCATTGACTCATGTTTAGATTAGAGTAACAAATGATCAAGCTGAAACTCATTCTGAAACAAAATTCCTTTCCCCCCACAATATAGTACATAAACCAAGCTGCAGCCTTTGCATTTTTGCCATCTGGCCTGCAGTGTGAGATGATATTAGTAGCATGTCAGGGAATTTTTTTCCCCACTCCTTTCAAAAAAAAGAGGAAAAGAAAAAAATAATCCTAATCTATAGTATGAAGAGTATTAAATGAAACATCTGCCTCACTGAATGAGTAGATGAACTTTGCAGTCTGCAAGCTGCTGGCGTTTGTGAAGTGCATGTTTACATTGCTGACTGTTGTAAATTTTCAAGATGGTGACATGAAATTGACTTACTAAAATATCTTATTCAAATCTCTTAAAACACATGTTTCATTTAATTTTTTTCTTTTTTTTTACTCCTTTAATGTCCTTATTCTTGATGAAAGGCATTGCCGATTGAGACAGTGAGAGGTTGCTAAGATTCTAGTCAAGCTGAAGCCACTGAGTAGTTAAAAAAACATTACATAATAAAATCTGCCAAGAGCTAGCACAAACCTCTTGTTAATGTAGGCCTAGAATCCTAGATGCTAAAAGATAGCAATAAAAGATCATAGAATCTAGGCAAATGCTATGAAGAAAAGAGCAAAGGTGGTGTTCAAATATTTTAAAGGAAAGATTCTTTTAAAAAAATAATATCTGCTTGATGGGTGATGATAAACTCTACTAAATTCAGTCCTATTCAGTGAAAAAAGCTCAGAGAGTGGATGTTTCTCAATATTTTCTTAAAATATTAACACTTCTGAAAATACCCCACCATCCAGTTAGGGATTTGAGCTTCAAGTTGGACAGGTTTTCAGAGAAGGCAATGGCACCCCACTCCAGTACTCTTGCCTGGAAAATCCCATGGACAGAGGAGCCTGGTGGGCTGCAGTCCATGGGGTCTCGAAGAGTCGGACATGACTGAGTGACTTCACTTTCACTTTTCACTTTTCACTTTCATGCATTGGAGGAAATGGCAATCCACTCCAGTGTTCTTGTCTGGAGAATCCTAGGGATGGGGGAGCCTGGTGGGCTGCCATCTATGGGGTTGCACAGAGTCGGACATGACTCAAGTGACTTAGCAGCAGCAACAGAAGACAGGTCTTAATCTAAGTTTCAGGTTTCTTTCTCTTGAGTATAAATGTCCCGTTTTTTCTACCAACTGTATCTAATGTCAGCACATACTCCAAAAACAAATACCTTTTCCTCAATTTGTTCAGTGTTCAGAGCCTAGGCTCTTCTGCCTGTGGGTTTCTCCAGGCAAGAATACTGGAGTGGGTTGCCATGCCATCCTCCAGGAGAACTTCGCAATCAGGGATCAGAACCTGTGTCTCATGTTTTCTACATTGGCAGGCAGGTTCTTTCCCACTAGCACCACCTGGAAAGCCCTTACACCAAGGGGTCATTCCACATAGTGTTCTCTCTATGCGGGCTGCTGCTTCTGCTGCTGCTGCTGCTGCTGCTGCTGCTGCTGCTGCAAAGTCACTTCAGTCGTGTCCAACTCTGTGCGACCCCATAGACGGCAGCCCACCAGGCTCTGCCGTCCCTGGGATTCTCCAGGCAAGAACACTGGAGTGGGTTGCCATTTCCTTCTCCAATGCATGAAAGTGTAAAGTGAAAGTGAAGTCACTGAGTTGTGTCCAACTCTCAGCGACCCCATGGACTGCAGCCTACCAGGCTCCTATATCCATGGGATTTTCCAGGCAAGAGTACTAGAGTGGGGTGCCATTGCCTTCTCCACTATTGGGGCTAGGAAATTTATTCTTGGGGAGATATACTATGTTACAGCATAAGGTCTAGATAAGACATTAAAGGCAAATTTTTCCTGCTATACATATAGACATGGTGGTGGTTTAGTTGCTTCAGTCGTGTCTGACTCTCTGACCCCACGGACTGTAGCCTGCCAGGCTCCTCTGTCCAAGGGATTTTCCAGGAAAGAATACTGGAGTGGGTTGCCATTTTCTTCTACAGGGGATTTTCCCCACCCAAGGATCGAACTTAGGTTTCCTGCATTGCAGGAGATTCTTTACCAACTGAGCTACCAGGGAAACCAACACATATAGGCATATTTACCCTTATTTCACTCTCAACCCTTGAATGTAAAGTCTGACCTGACAACTAATTTCCAATGAAATATATTTCTCTACAGGAGAGTGTTTTTTTTTTAATCAGATGTGCATTCATGTAGCGTCTACTGCTGCTATATTATTCCTGCATTGCCTTCTGAATAAGGAGGGATGACACTCATTTCTACTGCCTAAATTCTTGCTTTCCTTCCTTCTCCCCTTCCTTCTTTCCTTTCATCTTTCACAGAGCACAGTCCTAGTCTGACATAGACAAGTAAACAAGCAAATATAACACAGAGCAATTTGACTGCAACAGTGATAATTATAGGGGGCTGTGGGAATTCATAGAAAGAGAATTCAATCTAGGTGTGGGGTCAGAGAAGGCCTTTAAGATCAAGCAACATCCAAACAAGGACCCAGGAGACAAATGAGTTAGTCAGTAAAGGAGTGGACTTGAAAGAGCAAAGATCTAGAGCAGCATGAATCATTGAAATCCTTGAGCACAGCTTTGTGCAAGGCTGCGGCCGGCACACTAAGTGCAGGCGAGAGGAGCTATCCCACGTCTGAGGTCAGGGGCAACGGCCTAGAGTGCCAGGCTGCAACGGTGCAGTAATGGCCGAGAGGAGCTACCCTGAGTCCGAGGTCAGGGGCGACAGCCAGAAGGAACCACCCCACGTCCGAGGCCAGGGCAGCGACCAGGAGGAGCAACCCCACGTCCAAGGAGCAGTGGTTCCATGGGCACAGGAGGGCCTAGAGGAGCCATCCCACGTTGAAGGTCAGGAAAGGCGGTGGTGAGGAGATACCCCTCATCCAAGGTAAGAGGCAGTGGCTGCGCTTTGCTGGAGCAGCTGTGAAGAGATATCCCACGCCCAAGGTAAGAGAAACCCAAGTAAGATGGTAGGTGTTGCAAGAGGGCCTCAGAGGGCAGACACACTGAAACCATACTCACAGAAAACTAGTCAATCTAATCACACTAGGACCACAGCCTTGTCAAACTCAATGAAACTAAGCCATGCCCGAGGGGCAACCCAAGACGGGCGGGTCAAGGTGGAGAGGTCTGACAGAATGTGGTCCACTGGAAAAGGGAATGGCAAACCACTTCAGTATTCTTGCCTTGAGTACCCCATGAACAGCATGAAAAGGCAAAATGATACGATACCAAAAGAGGAACTCCCCAGGTCAGTACGTGCCCAAATGCTACTGGAGATCAGTGGAGAAATGACTCCAGAAAGAATGAAGGATGGAGCCAAAGCAAAAACAATACCCAGTTGTGGATGTGACTGGTGATAGAAGCAAGATCCAATGCTGTAAAGAGCAATATTGCATAGGAACCTGGAATGTCAGGTCCATGAATCAAGGCAAATTGGGAAGTGGTCAAACAAGAGATGGCAAGAGTGAACATCAACATTCTAGGAATCAGCGAACTAAAATGGACTGGAATGGGTGAATTTAACTCAGATGACCATTATATCTACTACTGCAGGCAGGAATCCCACGGAAGAAATGGAGTAGCCATCATGGTCAACAAAAGAGTCCAAAATGCAGTACTTGGATGCAATCTCAAAAATGACAGAATGATCTCTGTTCATCTCCAAGGCAAACCATTCAATATCACAGTAATCCAAGTCTATGCCCCAACCAGTAATGCTGAAGAATCTGAAGTTGAATGGTTCTATGAACACCTACAAAACCTTTTAGAACTAACACCTAAGACAGATGTCCTTTTCATTACAGGGGACTGGAATGCAAAAGTAGGAAGTCAAGAAACACCTGGAGTAACAGGCAAATTTGGCCTTGGAATGAGGAATGAAGCAGGGCAAAGACTAATAGAGTTTTGCCAAGAAAATGCACTGGTCATAGCAAACACCCTCTTCCAAAAACACAAGAGAAGACTCTACACATGGACATCACTAGGTGGTCAACATCGAAATCAGATTGATTATATTATTTGCAGCCAAACATGGAGAAGCTCCATACAGTCAACAAAAACAAGACTGGGAGCTGACTGTGGCTCAGATCATGAACTCCTTATTACCAAATTCAGACTCAAATTGAAGAAAGTAGGGAAAACTGATAGACCATTCAGGTATGACCTAAATAAAATCCCTTATGATTATACAGTGGAAGTCAGAAATAGAGTTAAGGGCCTAGATCTGATAGATAGAGTACCTGATGAACTATGGAATGAGGTTTGTGACATTGTACAGGAGACAGGAATCAAGACCATCCCTATGGAATAGAAATGCAAAAAAGCAAAATGGCTGTCTAGGGAAGCCTTACAAATAGCTGTGAAAAGAAGAAAGGCGAAAAGCAAAGGAGAAAAGGAAAGATATAAGCATCTGAATGCAGAGTTCCAGAGAATAGCAAGAAGAGATAAGAAAGCCTTCTTCAGCAATCAATGCAAAGAAATAGAGGAAAACAACAGAATGGGAAAGACTAGAGATCTCTTCAAGAAAATTAGAGAAACCAAGGGAACATTTCATGCAAAGATGGGCTCAATAAAGGACAGAAATGATATGGACCTAACAGAAGCAGAAGATATTAAGAAGAGGTAGCAAGAATACACAGAAGAAATGTACAAAAAAGATCTTCACGACCCAGATAATCACGATGGTGTGATCACTCATCTAGAGCCAGACCTCCTGGAATGTGAAGTCAAGTGGGCCTTAGAAAGCATCACTATGAACAAAGCTAGTGGAGGTGATGGAATTCCAGTTGAGCTATTTCAAATCCTGAAAGATGATGCTGTGAAAGTGCTGCACTCAATATGCCAGCAAATTTGGAAAACTCAGCAGTGGCCACAGGACTGGAAAAGGTCAGTTTTCATTCCAATCCCAAAGAAAGGCAATGCCAAAGAATGCTCAAACTACCACACAATTGCACTCATCTCACACGCTAGTAAAGTAATGCTCAAAATTCTCCAAGCCAGGCTTCAACAATACGTGAACCATGAACTCCCTGATGTTCAAGGTGGTTTTCGGAAAGGCAGAGGAACCAGAGATCAAATTGCCCACATCTGCTGGATCATGGAAAAAGCAAGATAGTTCCAGAAAAACATCTATTTCTGCTTTATTGACTAGCCAAAGCCTTTGACTGTGTGGATCACAATAAACTGTGGAAAATTCTGAAAGAGATGGGAATACCAGACCACCTGACCTGCCTCTTGAGAAATCTGTATGCAGGTCAGGAAGCAACAGTTAGAACTGGGCATGGAACTACAGACTGGTTCCAAATAGGAAAAGGAGTACGTCAAGGCTGTATATTGTCACCCTGCTTATTTAACTTTTATGCAGAGTACATCATGAGAAACGCTGGACTGCAAGAAACACAAGCTGGAATCAAGATTGCCGGGAGAAATATCAACAACCTCAGATATGAAGATGACACCACCCTTATGGCAGAAAGTGAAGAGGAACTAAAAAGCCTCTTGATGAAAGTGAAAGAGGAGAGTGAAAAAGTTGGCGTAAAGCTCAACATTCAGAAAACGAAGATCATGGCATCCAGTCCCATCACTTCATGGGGATTAGATGGAGAAACAGTGGAAACAGTGTCAGACTTTATTTTTGGGGGCTCCAAAATCACTGTAGATGGTGATTGCAGCCATGAAATTAAAAGACGCTTACTCCTTGGAAGAAAAGTTATGACCAACCTAGATAGCATATTCAAAAGCAGAGACATTACTTTGCTGACTAAGGTCCATCTAGTCAAGGCTATGGTTTTTCCAGTAGTCATGTATGGATGTGAGAGTTGGACTGTGAAGGAGGCTGAGTGCCGAAGAATTGATGCTTTTGAACTGTGGTGTTGGAGAAGACTCTTGAGAGTCCCTTGGACTGCAAGGAGATCCAACCAGTCTATTCTGAAAGAGATCGGCCCTGGGATTTCTTTGGAAGGACTGATGCTGAAGCTGAAACTCCAGTACTCTGGCCACCTCATGCGAAGAGTTGACTCATTGGAAAAGACTTTGATGCTGGGAGGGATTGGGGGCAGGAGGAGAAGGGGACGACAGAGGATAAGATGGCTGGATGGCATCACCAACTCGATGGATGTGAGTCTGAGTGAACTCCGGGAGTTGGTGATGGACAGGAAGGCCCGGCGTGCTGCAATTCATGGGGTCCAAAGAGTCGGACACGACTGAGTGACTATACTGAACTGAACTGAACATACTGTAAGTTGAGGAACTTCAAGAAATAAGTTTAAAAGTCATTTAGGGATGGGATAAAACACCAGACAAGCTTTGCCATACAGGGTTTGGATTTGTGTGTGTGTGACGGCAATGAAAAGCTAGTGAAATTTGAAGGATGATATAATCAGATGTTCACTTTTTGAAAGTTCTTTGAGTGGCTCTTTGATGGGGAGAATATATTGGAAAATAAGCAGGAAGGCCTAGAAGTGGTAGGAACATCTAGGGCCCTATTTTGGTCATTGAAATGGGAAGGGAAGGAATGTGAATTCACAGAAGTGGGAAGCATGGAGGAGAGGAAGCAGATTTGAGCCATCTCAAGGACAACGTTTTTAGGGATTAGAGCAGTACATGATGGCATTGTGCTGCAATGAAAACTGAGACCGTGGCCAAGCAACGCCATGGAGTGTGGCCTGCCAGGCTCCTCTGACCACTGGATTCTCCAGACAAGAATACTGGAGGGGGTTGCCATGCCCCCCTCCAGGGAATCCTTCTGACCCAGCGATTAACCCCTGTCTCTTGTTTCCTGCGTTGACAGATGAGTTCTTTACCATTAGTGCCACCTGGGAAGCACAAACTTATAAATAAGGGCTTCAACCTTAGGGACCCTTCCCACATTCACTTGACCTTTAGGTCAAGTTCAAATGCAATCCAGGAATCTGCTATTCAGAGCTGATCACCCTCTCCACCTCTGGGCTATCATTTTTGGCAAGCACTTTGGGTACTTACTCATGATTAATGTGGCTGCTTCTGCGTGTGGCATTTCCCCTGGGAAGAGAGACCCTGATTTTGGATCTCCTGGCCCTAGCAAGCTCCTGTCATAGTGACCGCACATAATAGGTGCTCAGCTCATACTTGCAGAGTTGAATTTTTCATGTCTACTCACAGCACGTGTTTCTGCGGCTGCTTTTGGAAGCATCTTGTTCTTTGCTATGTTGTTCCAATCAAGTTGGCAAGCAGAGAACTAAAAGTCAAGATTGTGATGGACATGCTGTTACAGGACTAGAATAAATTGTAAATAAATGAAAGGATTTCATCCACTCATTTAGTTTTAATTTCTTATATTCTTGCAAAGTGTTGCCACCACCAAACATGAACTTCAGTAAAACAATGAGAAATAAGAGGTACAATTTACTTACTAATGATCAAAAGTTCCTATTTATACTTGTTTATATCCTTATTTTTTATGGTCCATGAATGATGTTTATGTATCTTCTGCTCTAAGAAAGAGAAATGAGAAGCTACAACTTAAAATGTTCACTTAGTCTCTTCATATGTGTGTAAATGTATTGAAACACTTAATCCCTGCAGAAGAGGAAATCCAAGGGAAATGGAATAGCGAACCAGACTGCTGCTTCATTAAGTGAATCTGTTACTACTTCTAATTTTTAAAAAAAATACGAGTTTCTTCAGTTAACCAGGAACTTGTAAGGCCAGAAAATACTCTGAAGGTAGCTAGAGTAGCCAGGGTCTTCAAATAATATTCTAAGGATTCCTAGGGTTCTGGAGAGCTGGCTCCTGAACCTTGAGGAAGGGCGAGAGGGAAGACTTTGGGACTGTCCTCCCGTGCTTCTACCAGAGTACTGAGCTTTTATCTCATGTTTTTGTTCCTTGACAAAAGGAGTTTGGAGGCTCAACAAAACTTGAACCTAATACCTACAGAGACCCTCTCATTTACAGATGAGCCACTGAGGCGCAGAGAAAGCAATGCAGCTGAGCACCATGTTGAGTCTACAGCAGAAAGACCCAGTTTCTAATCACAGCGCTGCTGCTGGCAAGGCTAGTGATCCTGGAAAAATTACTTAATTTCCTGGAACGTCAGGCTCCTTATCTGTAAAATGGTTTCTGAAGGGATTTGATGGAAGAATATAAGGAAATAATTTACCGCAGCAACTGGCATATAGCCAATATTCAAGAACTATATTGATAGATGTCGGAAGCAGTGGCCGTAGACGTCGGAAGCACTGATAGCAGTAGAACCTTAGTTCCGACGCAGAGATTTTTACTCTGCATCCGTGTTTTCCCCTATATGCTGTCACAGAGAAACAAGCACGTAAGTGAGTAAACGAAAATGTTCTGCATTTTGGCTCATCCAAAGGAAAGATAAAGTTAAGAAGTTTATTTCAGGAAAAGTTAAGGCTTTTCATTTTCTTCTCAGGATACAATGCACTTTCAGGTAAGGAAAGAAAAGGAGCATGGAAGTGGGGATAAAAATACATAATTTAGTATTCTAAGAAACAAATTTCTTAAAGTAATGTGCAATGACTTGGATGACAGATATACAGGTATTTTTCAGAAAGAATGGCTAAGTCATACCACAGGGTAAAACAATATTTGTCTCTTAAGAGCTTATATTTTGTGGTCTCCAGGAGAATAATGTTTAACACTAAATGAAATAAAACTTGCTAAAAAATAATTAACGAAATACAGAGAGATTTATTTGTCTTTCACTTGCTGTTTAAGTAGTTCCTAACAATGAGTTCATCACCATGTATTCTTCCACAGAATTACGACTTCACTTTATATTTGATAAAAATGAATAAAAGTTCCTGGGCAAATTTGGATTTGGAGAGTAATTTTGAAAGATGTAGAAATCCAAAGCCTATGCTTGATTATCTTCTGGAACATAGAACTCTGTTTATTGTGATACAAAGTATCTATATCACTTGCAAAAGTGGATTATTTTCTCATAGAAGCATAGACTCCTTTAGCAATCTGAAATATTTATTCTATCCCATTTTTTAAGGGTTGGTGATATTTTGTATTATAATATTGAAAAAGAACAGTTTAGAGAAACTGCTTTGGTGTTTTGAATGAAACGTATAATTTTTCATCCTCTAGAGGAGGGGAAAAGCTCACAAATTCATTGAGTTTATGTACAGTTATGAACAAAATTGGCATAATTAAGCTTTAATCATATAATTAAGTTTTAATTGGTATAATTAAGTTATTTTTACACAAAAATTTGAAAAAAAAATTTTTATGGGGCACCAAAAATATATTTTGAATGTTGGTTTCAAAGACTCTAATAGGGATAAACAGTTGGCATATAAAATTTATTACTCTCAGAAATTTGAAGTGAAAAGTAAAAAAGTGGTTCTACTTTTTTTCACAAGATCATTTGCTTTCTGATAGTCTTTTGTCTCTTCTATAAATGATTGAAATTGCTAAATAAAAATAGGGACCAAGAATTCTGAGTTCAAGTGTGACGAGTTGGCCTTCATTTCCCAACTTGGTCAGCTCATCTATGAAATGAGACTATTGTCAGTTCTGCTGATTTGAGTCATGCTAATGAAAAGTTACTTTCAAAAGCTTGGTCCAGTTCAACTACAATAACCATAATGATGAAATTTTGTTTTCTGTGGGAAATTTCAAAAAGAATAAGCTATTTTTACAAAATAATTATTTTATACAATATTCATCCATTCAACAAATACTTTTGGGGGATCACATATGTGACTAAGCACTGTTTCAGTCACTGTGGATATAGCAGTGGGCCAAATACACAAAAGCTCTGCCTCTAGCACCAAATGCTTTAGTGACAATAAGAGAAAGTGAATAATATAATAGCAGGCAGTGATAGGCACTCTGAAGAAAATAAATAAGGATAAAGAGATAAGAAATGGCAAAGCCTCAACTCACAGGGCCCCAATTAGTTCCAGATTAATTAAGCAATTAAATTTTACTAATAGAAAACTATAAGAGAAAACTTACAAATTGCAAGTGAATTTCTTTTGATCTTTGAATGTATAATGTTCTTACAAACATAAAAGCAAATAAAAAACCCACAAATAAAAAGATCAACCCATTAGACTATATAATCATTAACAACTTCCATCCCCTAAACAAATTATTACAACTAAAAGGTAAATGGAAAAATGAGAAACATTTGCCACCTTTATGAAAATGAAGAGTTAGTATTAAAATATAAAGATACAAATCAGTGAGAAAAACAATATAACATATAAATAATTACTGAATAAAACTAACTTTTATGTGACAAATCTAACATTTTAGTAATTAAGATGTATAAGTTAACTTAACTCTAAATACAGGAAAAACATATATATTTTTTAAAAAGCACACAATACTGGCAAGGTTACAATGAGATGAGCGCCTTTATTCATGATAGAAATGTGAGTCAGTGTCTGCCTAAGAATAAAAGCCGAGTCCATTGAGAACCATAAACGAACTTTTTCTCTTTGGCCCAGAAAGCCTACTTATTTATACTGCTAATATAAAAAAAAAAAAAAAAACCTCCATGAAAATATAGGGAGAAATATACCAAAATTTAGAAGTATTCATCCTTTGATTGTAGGATTCTTAGGGATTTTAATTATCCTCTTCATACACTTTTTACTTTTAAAGACTTTTCACAAAAAAACACATTTATTACCAGGGCAAGCAGTGAAAACTAAGAAGGAAAAGGGAAAAAGGTAGACGGCAGAGTAAAAGGCAGGAGGGTTTTCTTGATTACTTCTACCTCTGCATGGAAACCTCATCCATTTTCTTCACAAATCAGAGATATACTCATTATGGGAAAATAATAAATTTCCAAGAAAAAGTAAGGCCTGGCTAAGAAATCACACTTTGAAAAGTAATTAACAATACAAAGACCATAGCACATTCCCTTGAGCTATTCTTGTGGATTACTCCTGAGAGAGTAGCTATATATCATAGAAGAGTCATTCTGAAGAAGGGTAATGAGGGAAAGCTCTTTGTAGGATGTTAGCTCTGTTTTCCTCATTGTTTCAACTTGAAAGTCTCTGGAAAGATATTCCAGTAACTTCCCTTGCCTTCAGGTTCTAGAAGCCCAGAAAAATGAAGCATTTGTTAGCATGTATATTGCTGACAGTGATATGATTTATTATTGTGATTTTAAAAAATCTTATCGGAATTCCCACATTAGCCTCAGGACACAGCTAGTATGTCTTGGATATTTTGTAGGCCAGTGAGTGTTTTGGATTTCCTGATGGACATTTCATTTAACTATTTAGCTAGCAGCATAGCATTTAGAACTGGTGTCTGCAGGATCTTAGAGTAGAGCACAAAATGAAGAACTTTATGCCTATTTATTCGTTCGACTTCATCACATTCAAGAAACTTGTTGCTTGTTTAGGATTAGCCAGGACCCCTCTGAAAATACAGTAACAGTCTGACATATCCAAGAATACACATGACTTTCAGCTAAAGAATTGTGGCTCAGACTGTAAACAATCCACCTGAAATGTGGGAGACCTGGGTTCTATCCCTGAGTTGGGAAGACCCCTTGGAGGAGGGCATGGCAACCCACCCCAATGTTCTTGTCTGGAGAATTCCAGAGGAGCCTGGTAGGCTACAGTCCATGGGATTGTAAAGAGTTGGACATGACTAACTGACTAAGCACAGCACAGCACAGAACTTTAAACTACTTTAAACTTTAATACAAAACTGAACAAATAGAAATTTCAATTTAATGAATTAGAGTAACTTAAGACATGTTCCAAACAGCTAAAATAGTTTTCTAAAAGTTTAAATATTGTCTTAACATTTATTATTATAATGCATTTAATATTCTACTATTAAGCAGTTATACATTTATAGAGAATGTTTATAAAGATATAGAAATATGTTCTACACCATGGAGCACTTCAACATGCTACAATTTCTGTATGTATAGCAGAGAATTCAGGATCACAGTTGCCTTGTATGTTTGAGAATTTTGAGGCCATACTTGGGATCCTACACTAGAAAGGATCCTCAGTCATCAGTTCAGTTCAGTTCAGTTCAGTCGCTCAGTCGTGTCTGACTCTTAGCGACCCCGTGGACTGCAGCACACCAGGCCTCCCTGTCCATCACCAACTCCCAGAGTTTACTCAAACTCATGTCCATTGAGTCAGTGATGCCATCCAACCATCTCATCCTCTGTCATCCCCTTCTCCTGTCTTCAATCTTTCCCAGCATCAGGGTCTTTTCTAATGAGTCAGTTCTTCACATCAGGTGGCCCAAAGTATTAGAGCTTCAGCTTCAACATCAGTCCTTCCAATGAACACCCAGGACTGATCTCCTTTAGGAGGGACTGGTTGGATCTCCTTGCAGTCCAAGGGACTTTCAAGAGTCTTATCCAATACCACAGTTCAAAAGCATCAATTCTTTGGTTTTCAGGATTCTTTATGGTCCAACTCTCACATCCGTACATGACCACTGGAAAAACCATAGCCTTGACTTGATGGACCTTTGTCAGCAAAGTGATGTCTCTGCTTTTTAATATGCTGTCTAGGTTTGTCATAGCTTTTCTTCCAAGGAGTGAACATCTTTTAATTTCATGTCTGCAATCACCATCTGCAGTGATTTTGGAGCCCACGTAAATAAAGTCTGTCAGTTTCCATTGTTTCCTCATGTATCTGGCATGAAGGGATGCAACTGGATACCATGATCTTAGTTTTCTGAATGTTAAATCTTAAGCCAACTTTTTCACTCTCCTTTTTCACCTTCATCAAGAGGTTCTTTAGTTCCTCTTTGCTTTCTGCCATAAGGGTTGTGTCATCTGCATATCTGAAGTTATTGATATTTCTCACAGCAATCTTGATTCCAGCTTGTGCTTCATCTAGCCCGGCATTTTGCATGATGTACTCTGCATATAAGTTAAATATGCAGGGTGACAATACACAGCCTTAATAAACTCCTTTCCCAGTTTGGAACCAGTCTGTTGTTCCATGTCTGGTTCTAACTATTGTTTCTTCACTTGCATACAGATTTCTCAGGAGGCATATAAGGTGGTCTGGTATCCCCATCTCTTTAAGAATTTTCCAGTTTGTCATGATCCACTGGTCAGAGGATTTAGCATAGTCAATGAAGCAGAAGTAGAGGGTCTTTTGGAATTCTCTTGCTTTTGTATGATCCAAAGGATGCTGGCAATTTGATCTCTGGTAAACTTAGTTTGGGTCTATTGCTTTCATCACTGCCGTTTCATCCCTTGTCATTTCCTCTTTAGATCATTCACATTTCTGATTATACTATACTAATTTTTCCCAAAGCTCACAGCAGTTAACTTCTAACATTCTTCTGAAGCACATTTTCTTCAAGGTGACAGTTTTTGTCTTTTTTCACTCACTACTATATTCTCAGTGCCTAGACAGTTAGCGCTTGGAACATGGTTACCACTATTGAAATATTGAAAAAGATGGTTAAATTTAGCATAAACATTGGAAATGAAAATAAAGCAACTCTTTCCACCACACTATAAAGAATTTCTGATTTTATAACCAACAAGAACCTACTGTATAGCACATGGGACATCTGTAATAACTTATATGGGAAAAGAATCTGAAAAAGAATGGATACATGTCCATGTGTAATTGAATCACTTCTCTGTATACCTGAAACTAACACAACACTGTAAGTCAACTGTTGTTGTTGTTCAGTACCCAGTCATATCCGACTCTTTGTGACTCCTCCCTGCCCCTCGCCATCTCCCAAAGTTTGCTCAATTTCGTGTCCATTGCATCGGTGATGCCATCCAGCCAACTCATCCTCTGTCGTCCCCTTATCCTTCTGCCCCCAATCTTCCCCGGCATCAGGGTCTTCTCCAATGGGTCTGCTGTTTGCAACAAGTGCCCGAAATACTGGAGCTTCAGCTCCAGCATCAGTCCTTCCAACGAGTATTCAGGGTTGATTTCCCTTAAGATTGACTGGTTTGATCTCCTTGCTGTTCTAGGGAGTTTCAGGAGTCTTCTCCAGCACCACAGTTTGAAAGCATCAATTCTTTGGCATTCTGCCCCTTCTTTGTAGTCCAGCTCTCACAACCATTATGTGACCACTGGGAACACCATGGCCTTGACCATGTGGACCTTTGTCAGCGGAGTAATGTCTCTGCTTTTCAACAAACTGTCTAGGTTTGTCATAGCTTTCCTGCCAAGAAACAATCATTTTCTGATTTCATGGCTGCAGTCACCATCCACAGTGGCTTTAGAGCCCAAGAAGAGGAAATCTGTCACTACTTTCACCTTTTCCCCTTCTGTTTGCCATGAAGTACTGAGGCCAGATGCCATGATCTTAGTTTTTTTAATACTTAATTTTAAGGTGGCTCTTTCAGTCTTCTCCTTCACCCTCATTCAGAGGCTCTTTAGCTTCTCTTTGCTTTCTGCCATTAGAGTGGCATCATCTGCATATCTGTGGTTATTGATGTTCCTCCCACCTAGCTTGACTCCAGCTTGTAACTCATCCAGCCCAGCATTTCTCATGATGTACTCAGTGTATAGTTTAAACAAATAGGGTCACAGCAGACAGCCCTGTCATACTTCTTTCTCAGTCTTGAACCCATCAGTTGTTCCATACAGGATTCTAACTGTTGCTTCTTGACCAGCATACAAGTTTCTCAGAAGACAGGTAAGATGGTCTGGTATTCCCATCTCTTTAAGAGATTTAAGTCAACTGCACCCTAATATAAAATTTAAAAATTAAATTAAAAAAACAACAAAAATGAATTTCTTATGTCAATATGAATAAATTGCATAAGTTATGTTACGTTAGTTTTTTAAGAAAATAAATCAAATGCCTATATCTAAATATAATTTTATAAATATATGTGACTTTTCAAATATAATGCCTCTAATTAATTCTTAGTAGTAACATAATCAAATAATATATATTTTATAATTAGATAGTCTGGGAAATAATCTATACAATGCAACTAAAACTGGAATAGAATACTGATTTGCTAAGGAAAAAATGTTCAAGTTTTTTAATCCCTCTGCTAGTCATTATTGCCTTCAAATTACTAGAGTTAGAGGAAGCCCCTGATAGTTGCTCCCTGCAAACTTAATGCTTCTCCAGCAGCTTATGCACATATATTAGATGGTAAGTATTTCACTGAGGGCATAGTTTTCTTAGCAGGCTCCAATCAAGTGGCTCCTGCTTTAATAGTTTGTCTAAAAGACACACTATGAGAAACCTCATCCTTGTACAGGAATTTTTCTGTATTGTTTACATAGGTATCACAGAGCAATGGGCTTGATACAAATTGTTTCAGTTGGAAAAGGCTCTGCCAAACAAAACAGACAGGCAGCTGTTTGCATAGTGCATAAAATTTTTTTGTGTGTGTTAAATATGGCTGCACCTGTGTAAACACAAACTTTATTTCCAAGAAGTACCCCTGCAGCTGCAAAGACTTTCTGACTAACCAGAGCAGCTATTTTTATTGTACTATGTAATGTATGTAATAGGTTTTGGTCAGTTGTCAATCTCAAAAAATCATATAAGAAGGTTCCTTTATTTTAATATAGGCAGTTATTATATTTTTCCCAAAACCTTAATATGAGGTTGACTCTGTTTCTTATTTAGGCTTCATTTTGACTTATTACAAAATTTGAAATTAATAAGGGAACAATGGTCCAGTCATGCAAAGTACATCAGAAAGAGCTGTTTTCTTCAGTCATTCATTCATTCTAGATTCGCTTGTATCTTCTTTCATTTTCCCCATAGTTGAGAAATACAGTAATCTTATACATGAGTTGTTGATGCAGACCTTTCTCTTTAAAAAAAAATGTTTAATATTATAGATGCAGATAACTTTAATTATGGGGCTTCTCTGGTGGCTCAGTGGTAAAGAATTAGCTTGCCAATGCAGGAGGTGCAAGTTCAATCCCTGGGTCAGGAAGATCCCCTGGGGAAGGAAATGGCAACCCACTCCAGTATTCCTGTCTGGGAAGTGCCATGGATAGGCACCTGGCGGGCTACAGTCCATGGAGTCGCAAAGAGTCGGACACAACTGAGCAACTAAACAACAACAATGGGCGTGTGCGCTAAGTCGCTTTAGTCGTGTTTGACTCCCTGTGATCTTATGGACTGTAGTCCACCAGGCTCCTTTGTCCATGGAATTTTCCAGGCAAGAATACTGGAGCAGGTTGCCGTTTCCTACTCCAGCAGATCTTCCCAACCCAGGGATCGAGCTTGTGTCTCTTATGTCTTCTGAACTGGCAAGTGGGTTCTTAACCACTAGAACCACCTGGGAAGCCCAAAACAACAATGACAACAAACCTTAATTACATAACAGAATTATAATCATGATCTGGCCCAGCAGCAAAGAGGACATTCTTTCCTCCACTGCTGAAGGACTCCCCAGACCTCTCTAAAATGTCATTCATATGCAATGAGTTAGGCATCAATGCTAAATTATATCAAAATATTGGCAAATGACTAGAATTAAGACTCATTGTATATACTTATGAAAACCAGGTTAAGCACTATGTTCTCTGTGTGTAAGTAATTTCATGCTTTATATACTTTTAAATTTCTCATAATCACATTTAGAGCAATTGAAACTTAATCTCCTGGATCTTTATTTTTTTTTAATCAAGGAAAATAACAGTTTTTAAACATATTTACAATACGTTTTTGATACGGAAAGATTCAAAACATTTATTTCAGGACTACACACATTCTGCAGGAAGTACCTCCTCTGCCCAAGAGCCCAGGGCAGACACATGGTCCTGTTGACTTTCAAGGAGATTCCCAACCTGCTTCTTGGAAAACTAACTGCTTTTTCTTCCCATGAAGTAGGATGTGTATCGATGGTTACAACTGTTTTATTAAGACCTCAGAAAGTAACTGTAAATCAGTGGTTCTCAAAGTGTGGTCCAGGTACACTTGGGAAGTCTGCAAGATCAGAACAATGTCCACAGTAATACAAAGATATTATTGATATTTGCCTTTTTCATTCATTTTCATGAGGCTATCGTGAAGTTTTTGCAGAGGGTACATGATGTACTATGACATTTGAAAACAAAACATGTTAATATTTGGAAGTTGGTGAACTAATATTTTTCAAATTATCAATGCAGGGTGTTATAAAATCATCTATGGGTTTAAAACATCTTTCAAAGCACTAGTGATACAGAAGAGTTTTAATTTATTAGGTACCAAAAATGCATCACACCCAGTAATGGGGTTTCATACTCCGTATTAAAAATAACTAAGAAATCACCATTTGCTGAGTTTCAGTACTGTCCAAAAGAAATGTCCATAATTTTCTGAAAATACTATTTTCTGAAGGGACTATTCAAATGCTTCTCCCTTGTCTAAAATTTGTAAGAGGCAAGGTTTTCTTCATATGCTTCAACTAAATAGCATAGCTCCACAACTTGGAATGCAAAAATACAAGAATCCAGTTGTCTTCTATTGAGTCAGATATTGAAAGAAATAAAAAATAATGTTTAAACATGCCATTCTTCACAAATCTTTGTATTGTTTCTTGATTAAAAAAGTATAGCCATTTTAACATATTCTGGACTTCTATCACTCTTCTGAAGTAAATAACAAGTAAAATACTTTAAAAAGAAAAATCTCACTGGTGTCCACAATAATTTTCCAAGAGTGCAAAGAATGATTGAGATGAGAAGATTTTGAGGATTGCTGCTGTGGATCATACTTTTATACTCCAAAGGGATATAAAATGAATGCATGAAAAGAGAACACTCAGATAACTTTTAAAAATTGAAATGCAAGTACAGAACTCACGCACACATGCTAAAGAGTGAATTGTGAAGTACAGTCTCATTTTCATTCCCACAGCCCTTCTCCATCTACTACAGGCTTATCTCTTACAAAACTGTATGAGAATGTGGTCATTATTATATCCATGACTTTATCACTCCTGTGGATGCCTATTTATTCAGGGAACATACTAAGTTTTTTTTAATATAAATTTATTTATTTTAATTGGAGGTTAATTACTTTACAATATTGTATTGGTTTGCCACACATCAACATGAATCTGCCACAGGTATACACGTGTTCCCCATTCTGAACCCCTCTCCCTCCTCCCTCCCCGTATCATCCCTCTGGGTCATCTCAGTGCACCAGCCCCAAGCATCCCGTATCATGCATCGAACCTGGACTGGCGATTCGTTTCATATATGATATCATACTAAGTTTTAAGTTTCGTACCACCTCATCTCATACTGCTATAGATAGGGCTTGATTAAGCAATCATAACAGTCAGCTATCTCTATGATATAAACACAAATGTGTCTAATTATTACCCCCCCAAGTCACAGAGAATATCTCATTCAAATCAATCCCTTCTTATCTTAGCATTTAATTTGGTCCAACATTTATGAATCCAAGCACTATATTAAGGCCAGGGACTACACTATGAATTATTCACCCAAGGTTGGAGAGACATTTCCTCCTTGCCACAAAAACTTAGGTGATCTTTACTGAAACAAGCATGTTTTAATAGACCCAGAAGTTATTATTAAAATTTTAATGTGTTTTATGTATTTACTTATATATTTCTCTGTAAGAGCAATTAATAACCTTGTTCTCTGGTACAGAGATCAACAAGCAGACCCCTGAGAGGACAGTGCATGATCATCCATGAGTGATTATCCGTGGAAATATGCTCTTGACTCCTATGGATGAGAAGATCATGACTGGCTCTGAAGGATGCATTCTCCGATTTTCTTGGCTTCACTTGTACACTCTAAAATCATGTTTCCCAGTAGGGAAGCTGCCTCAGCCTGTGTAGGGGTCAATAAAAACCTTTCTGTGATGAAAGCATACTCCATATGTTTAAGTGTTATACCCAACATCTTGCCGGTGATGCTCACATTATTTCCTGCGTTAGTCTTTTCTATGTTGATTACAATTTACTGGTTATTTAGACCTGGTAGTTTTTCATGCTTTAGAAGTACACGTGTGTAATAAATGAATATTCATCCATGTAGAAGCAAGCTAGCACTTATTTTCAATGCTGTATATCGTCAAAAATATTTTAACATCACTGATTATATTTACCAATTTTCCTTAAATCCACATCTTATGTTTTCTTGGAATCCTCACACAAGGTTCATGTTCCTTCTTCCTACAAATTTGAAAACTTTAATTAAGTAGACAAACACACTGAACACCCTAAACACCTAACATTTCTAGTTGCATTTTAGTCAATCCTTTAAATACTTTTATTTATTTCTTATGTTCAAAATAGATCATATATATTTGACATTAGAATTGATTGGAAATCTAATTTCAAAACAGTAAAGTTAGGTACTGATCAGAAATGCTGAAATTCTTATAACGCTTAAAACTACTTGTCACCATTGGTAATTTACTCCTATGACTACGCATTCTTTGGCAATTGCATAGAAATCACTTACCAACACTCCCCACTTGAAACATAAATATTAGGTAATTAATCACATATGTAGTACCATTTTTTCTTAGCTCTGATAATCTTTTTACCATGGACCAGAAATGCCCTAGAATTTGTGTCCTTCTGAAAGGGGTATAAATCTCCAATATCATTAGAATTACAAGTGTGTTTTTTTGCTAAACATCCTTATCAAATACAAAAGTGCGTATCAAAACCCAGTCCTGATTTACTGCGAGTAAAATGGTACAGTGAAATGCAACCTCAAAGATGAGCTAATGCCAACTTTGGTGTTTTGCTAATAGAGAAAATGTGCCTCTAACTGCTTAATGAACTTGCTAAAGTTTTCATAGCTACCTGGCAGTAAGGCTAGTATTTGAACCAACTCCCTCAATTCCTAATGCAATATTCTTTCAGTAAACTGAGCTAGAGAACAGAAAAATTTGAAAATAGTGTGTAAAAATTACTTGGAAATATATATCATTTATAGTTTATTAACTTATTGTCTGAATTGCTTAACTGCATGATTTTTTTTCTTTCCTCTGTTGTTAGAGGGCTTCCCTGGTGGCCCAGTGGTAAAGAATCTGTCAGCAATTCAGGAGACCTGGGTTCGATCCCTGGGTCAGGAAGATCCCCTGGAGGAGTATATTGCCACCCACTTTAGCACTCTTGCCTAGAGAATCCCATGGACAGGGGAGCCTGACAGGCTGCAGTTTGTAGGTTGCACAATGTCAGACATGACTGAAGAGACGAAACAGCAGCAGCAGCAGCATATTGTTAGAGGTTTGCAGGCTTCTCTTTATTTTACCTTGTAACAGGGCCATATAAAACTCCATAATGCATACCCGTGGCTGATTCATGTTGATGTATGGCAAAAACCATCATAATATTGTAACGTAATTATCCTCCAAATAAAATAAATAAATATAAAAAAAACTAAATATAGAGAACAATAAAGTATCAATAAAATTCTAAGTTAAGATCTTTAAAAAAAAAAAAACAACTCCATAACTGAAATAGGACCACATAACATTTTTGAAATTTTTTCATCATGATCGTGAAACTTCTGCATTCTAAAATATATCCAGGATGTTTGCTATATTTTGGCTAGAAGTGAATCCTTCTGTTTTTGATAAAGAAATTGGATAAAATTTGAGACCATAGATCTTTTCAGATTCACTGTCATTAGTTTCTCTACAGCCTAACATAAGCCTAGAAGAAAAGAACATTGGAGGGGAACAGAGTGGTGTCTGTCCTCCCCTCCAAAGGCTATTTAGAAACATCCTCTGTCCTGAGAAAAGGATATGGACTGATATTTATCAAATATCACATCTCCTAGGAGAGGCATTCTACAATGCCAGGCTGTATAATAGTATTAAGTACTAATAATGGTCTCATTGGGTAGCCTGCCTCTGGAATAGAATGGGCTTTTAGTGGGCTCCCGCTTTTTTTTTTCTTTTAGTAAATTTACTGGAAATTCAACTTATAGTAAACCAAGCTTGTTTCTTTTTATAGTTAAATGAAAAAAATACAAAGGTGTGTCCCTGAGCTCACATTTCTGTAGGTTTAAATGAGTCTTTGTATGTGATTTTTATTGCACTGTGAACGTTATAGCAATTTTGGTTTCGGTATATAAACTGGAGCCTGGTTTATGCATAAAATTATGTAGCTCAGTTTCCAAATACATTGCCCACCCAAGCATGATAATTAATTTTTTATTGAACAAAGCCCTAAATTATAGAGCATTAGTTGATTATGTGTAACCCAATGATGTTAGATGTCCAAGGGCAATTATAATAAAATATTAAAGCAACTTTATATCAAGAAAAAGATAAAAATATACAGCCACATACTCCTGATTCTGTTATTTCAGCTTTTTGCACATTAAAAATGTATTTAAGGGTTGCCAGTTCAGTTGCTTCAGATATGAAGTTACTTTAATTTTGAGAAACTCCAAGATTTGCTGAAGTGCATTTGAAATCTTCGGAGGCCCCCAAAGTTGCTGCCGCTAAGCCTCATCTAAGCCAAGACAAGTTCATGATCTTTTCTTCAATAATAAATTGAGACTCCTTGTTAGAAAATGTGCCACCGTGCAGCACTCAGACATAAACTATGTTGCAGACATCTCTCTTGAAAAAGGATAGAAATAAGTCGCTTAATAAAGTCTAAATCATTCCTTAGGTTAGCTAATAGAAGCACCCGTGGTTATAAAATTAATCAGTCCCTGCTATTACGGCAAATTGGTGAAGATTATATTGACACGTCTTCGTCTGCATGTCTCATCAGAGGTGTCCGTGCCATTTAGCTATGAAACCCTGGAGGCTTTCCTTCGCACAGAATCTTATAACACTTCAATTAAGGGACACCAAGCTGCCAACCAGACAGCGGCGCATTTATTTCTTGATGACTCCTTAAGTTGTGCCACAGGCCTATCATTAAGAGAATATTTTTCACAGCAGGTTGCAAAGATCCTCGTGCCATTAAAAGGAATTGAAAAAGCATCAATTTGTTGTTTCCACCTAACACAGATATTTTTCATTGCTGGAACAGCCATTAAAAACAATCTGTTTTATTGCATTCTGAAAAGATCACATGAAGGACCCACAATGATTGATTTTAAGGATGACATTAGGATTAAAACCACTGTGAAAATGTAGCATTTGAAATAAATATTTAGGAAAAACAAAGTCTCAAAAATGTGAGACTTTTCTTTCTCCTACCAAATTGGGAGTAGAAACGTCTTGATACCTTGAATCAGAATTTGAAAATGCTACAAAGGAAGGCCTTTGAAGAGAGGATGAGGAAGAAAATCTCTGGAGGGGGATGTCTCAGAAGAATGACATGCCTTAAAAATTTAAGTGGAGTTTCTTTGTAAATCAGTGAATAAGAACGGAATGTTCGAAAGCATAGTAGATCAATACTTCTTCAGGGCACCTGTTTGGGGATTTTTGTTTGGAGAGGAAGTTTAATGTCACTTCTACACTGTAGAATATTGACTTACAACACTGTTTTTCAGTTACCAGAGTGGAAGGGAACACCCAATTCTGGTTACTTATTTATATTAGAGCAGCCCCTGACTATGCATGCCTACCTGAGGTTTCAGTTTGATGTAGTGACTTGCTTCAAAACTTATTTTCTCAGTGCTGGAATTCATCACTACTTGACACCAGCAATAACTTAATAAAGGGAAAATTTCTGTAAAGGAACTTCCGTAATGTTACTACTTAGAAAATTTTAGATGTCTTTCATAAGTTGTTTTTGGCAAAACCTTAAAAAATTGTTTTTAAATTATGCATTCTGTAAGGATTATAACAGTATGTTGAACTCATCTTCTAAAGAACAACAAGAACAAAACAATCTCATAAAGAAGGGCTTTATTCAGTCTTTCTGCTTTAAATTGCTGATCAGCTCTGTTGTTAGTAAAGGTAGCATGCCCCATGTTAAAACTGACCTTGCTGAAACCCACCAGGACCTCAGCACTCAACCAAGGTCATAGCAGTTGCAATGGACAGCGTAGTGTGGGGTCAGATCCCCTGCTTCAGGCCTGAGATACTTGTTCTTCTTGATGTTAGCTGAATCCCTTTCTGGGGATTGCCCTGAGCAGAAGACAGCTGCTAAGTCCGAGATTACCTCTCCTGCCCGGGGACAGCTCCCCATTCAAAGACTGGTCCCCAGAGGAGGGGATGTGAAGCTCTTGTCCTTCTATTGCATCCCCAGGCAATTCTGGACGACTTAAGCTCAGACCTCCCTATGTAGGATTGTCAGAAGCCCTTGTTGTAAGCGTCCAAATCTCTCCACCCAGCCTTACCTCCCTCACTGCATCATGGGTGTTGACAGCAGGGATGCTCCCCAGCCAACTTCCTCTATGCAAATGAGTCCAGAAGAATCAGCTTGAGACAATAGGGCCACATGTTTAATGTGCAACATTTGGTTAGTTAGTCTGAATAGGAGCAAAAAATAGAAAATTATTGGAGGTATAGGGGAACCTCTTTAAAAACAAACAACCTTTGATACATTTGGAATACCTGAGACATTCAGAGCTCATTGCTTGTTTGTTTTATGCTTGTCTGTAAAAATATATCTCTTGAATTCTCTCCCCAGCCTCACTGACACCACGTTTACAATCTCTCCTAGCCTCCAGTTTTCCCCAAGTTCAATTCATTCATTTCTTCATAGCCTACAGGATTTTCTTTCAAAAACTCAGATCTGACGTAACTTTGCAGTTTAAAGTTTTCTGATGCTTACACATTCTTACAGGGCAAAATTAAGGGTTTTATTCTTTAAAACTCTCATCCCTGCATTTCTGTCACTTCACTAGTGGTAACATTCCTCCTCTGGTGACTAACCTTCAACACTAGCATGCACTTACAGATTTTTTGAAAGTTTCACTGTTTCCAACATATAGCATGTCTTTCTGTAATTTAGTGTGTGCTTTATAACTTGGTGATCTGTCATGCTTTTCTCTACCTCCTTAGTTTAATAAACTTCTGTTGATCCTGAAAAAGACTCCTCAAATCTTCATTTCTTATTCAATTGTTCCCTGATTCTCCCATCAAAACAAAAGTTCTATATTTTTCAGCTCTATTTGAAATTCATCTATCACAAAAAGTATGTTGACTAGAATTGGTCATGTGTACATTTTTGGTACCCCCCTAAACATTGAATTTTTCAAGGGCTTGCCATTGAATATGTACTCTGGTGCTCAACTGTGCCCATATTAAGTGCTTAAATAAATAAATGAAGATAACTTACCTTTGAGTCTCTGAAAAGTAGACCCTAAAGAAAGAACTTGGGTGTAGATGAAGTGAGCCTAAGAAGCAAAAGTGAGCAGAGGGCAGGACGTAACAAGGAAGGAGGGAAATTCAGTGGCAGTTTGACAGGATGTGGCGTTGGTCACCACTGTGAGTAGTGGTAGACATTCTGTAGTAGACATTCTGGAAGCTTTGTTAGGCTAATGTGGCAAACAACCTCCAAACTGTCCCTATGAAAGACTGGGGGTATTTATCCACTCACTCTCTCATGAGTAGGTTGCAAGTTCCCCAATATTAACTTTCCCACACTTCCAGAATGTACCTGCAGGGGAACATTGAACTTGTGTTCTGAATTAGTAGTTTGAGGGGTCAGCACTGGTTCTTGATTTAAAATGGTAAATATAACCAAATATATTTTCAGTGCAACTAAAAGTAAACCAAAACTTAAATTTAAGACATGGATGTTATTCCCTTCAGTGGCATTTTCCTTAGTTTTACCTGTCTCTTTTTCGTTATTTTCATTATCTGTTCTGTGAATAATGGAATGTGTATGACCTTGGCACCTTGTTTATTTAACATATATGCAGGGTACATAATGCAAAATGCCCAAAATGCCAGCTAGATGACTCACAAGCTGGAATCAAGGTTGTTGAGAGAAATATCAACAACTTCAGACATGGAGATGATACCACTCTAATGGCAGAAAGTGAAGAGGAACTAAAGAGCCTCTTGATGAGGGTGAAAGAGGAGAGTGAAAAAACTGGCTTAAAACTGAAGATTCAAAAAGCAAAGATCATGGCATCTAGTTCCATCACTTCATGGCAAATAGATGAGGAAAATGTGGAAACAGTGGCAGATTTTCTTTTCTTGAGCTCCAAACCCACTGTAGATGGTGATGTGGCCATGGAATTAAGAGACACCTGCTCCTTGGGAGAAAAGCTATGACAAACCTAAACAGTGTATTAAAAAGCAGAGAAATCACTTTGATGACAAAGGTCTATATTGTCAAAGCTGTGGTTTTTCCAGTAGCCATGTATGTAGGAGAGAACTGGACCTTAAAGAGAGAAGGCTGAGCACCAAGGAACTGATGCTTTCAAACTGCGGGGCTGGAGAAGATTCTTGAGAGTCCCTTGGACAGCAAGGAGATCAAACAAGTCAATCCAAAAGGAAATATTCATTGGAAAGATTGATGCTGACGCTCCAATACTTTGGCTACCTGAAGAGTTGACTCACTGGAAAAGACCCTGATGCTGGGAAACATTGAGGGCAGGAGGAGAAGGGGACGACAGAGGATGAGATGGTTGGATGGCATCACTGACTCAACGGCCATGAGTTTGAGCAAGCTCCAGGAGATGGTGAAAGACAGGGAAGCCTAGTGTGCTGCAGTTCATGAGGTCAGAAAGAGCTGGACAGGATTTAGTGACAGCAACAACAAACGATGATCTTGACAGTTTAAACACTCTAAGCCTCGGTTTTCTCACAGGTAATGAGGGAATAAGAATCATTTTCCACCTATCCATTCATTCATTTATTAATTAAACAAATTTCTACTGAACAACTACTATGTGCCAGTCACCACTGTCTTTCGGGCTTTGGAGACCATGGTGGGTAAGAGCAAAGCAAAGTGAAAAGAAAACAAAAATTCAAACTAACAAAAATTATTTCCCAGTCCTTGTCATAATGGGTCTGATGAAGGAGAGATACTGAACAAAAAACCATACAAACCAATACAATATAAAAAATCTTACCCATGCCAGAAAGGAAACATGCAATTTCCACAGGGGTGTATAATGAGAGTACGTCATTTAGACTGGTGTTTACTCAGTGGCTCCACGGACTGGCCGTGACACTGGCTGTTATGACCTGCCTGAAGAATGCTGGGGAGTTGGTGACATGAAGTGTTGGGGTGGCGTGGGAGGAGAACACTCTAAGCGAAGGCTGTGAGGCAGAGGGGAAAGCATGACATAAGCTTAATAATAAGGTGGGGTTGCTCACAACGAAGTGAAAGGGGAGGAGAGTTCATGCAAAATAAGGCTAGAGAGGTAACCAGGGACAAGATACTGGAAGCCATCACGAGCGCGATGCAATCAGAGGCCTTCGAAAGGTTTTATGCTGAAGAGGTATGTGATGTGAAATCCTCATGGAAGATTGCTCTAACTGTTATATATATATTTAGTGAGTGCTGGAAGGCAGCAGGTGTGACACTTAGTACCACTGTTCTATTGAAAGATACTGATGTCGTAAAGCAACCCACATGCTGAGTTTATTTAGAAAAACATGGATTTGAATTTGATTACATTCCTCTTTTCTTTTCTCCCATTTTCCGTTCTTTCTTTTCTTCCCTTAATTTTTCTCTATATGTTAATAACTTACTTTTAGCATCCCTTAGAAGAACTTCATTAAGAGAACAAAGTTATGTTATTCATATCCAATGGCCCATCGCTCGTTCTCTGTCACACCCCTGGGTGATTTGTGCTGCTGAAAAGGCAAAAGAGGATACTGAGCCATTCTGCTCAGGATTTATGGGACAAGGAGAAGGAATCACGGTCTTCGTGGTGTTGTTATAAGTGAAGGAGCAGAGGTTAGGAATCATTTGGCAGATGAAATTATGTGTGAAGAGAGGTCAAGGGTATTGGGTAAACTAGAAGAGGTGAATTGGAAATGGGAGTAACAGTGATTTACTGAAGAGATTTCTGGGTATCAGAGAAGCAGACAAGGAACTAACATGTTCATTTCTAGAGAAGCCTAATACAATATTTTCATGATAGAAAAAAGGAAACTGCTAAGAAATTCAGATAACAGGTATGATGATAATTTTGATATGTTAAACTTGGAACATATGCATATACAATATGAATTTTAATTCTTTTTTTGAGTTCTAATTCTCACGGAGAATTGTAATGATGGAGAATTAGAAATATTTTGAAAACTCCCAAACAACAACAACAAAGGAAAAAGACAAAACAAAACTGTGCTGAGATAAATGGCACAAGTCAAGGAAATTCCCAGGCAAAATGTGTACAGGAATAACCATCCTGATTCTTCATGGAAAAATTTTTTAAAAAGTTTCCTTGTGGATCGTATATCTGAGTTTATTAATAATGATGATACCACTTTGCATTTTGTTTCAGCTTCCTTGAAACACCAAACTGCAATGTGTGTTCTGATGATTTTGATGTAAGTACATCAGTACCATTACCATAATCTAAGTAACACCAAGTTTCATCAGCCCTTGAAGTTTACTTGTGGCCCTTTTATAATCTTTTCCTCCCTCCACTCCCATCTCCAAGCAAGCAGTATTTTCCATCACTATACATTCATTTACATTTTCTAGAATTTAATATGAATGGAGTCATGTAGTACAATTCCGGTTCTTCCATCCAACATAATTGTCTCGAGATTCATCGTGTACCATCAGCTGATTCTATTTTATTGCTTAGCAGTAGTGGTAATACATTGGATGAATAGACTGCTCTCGGGGGCCTCAGCCTGCAATGGTTTGGAGCGGGTTTTGGGTTCCCAGGCAGAGACTGAAACCCGGGTGCTATCTGGAGCTTTCACTGCCACGATCCCATCTTGGTCTTTGGCTGGAAACCCAAGCCTTGCTCCAAGCCGTTGCAGGCTGAGGCCACCTGAGAGCATATCTGGTGCCGAAACCCAGAAATTCAGAAAGTCAAGGTTAAACCCCCGGCCTTGCCCAGCCGTGGCTTGAGGCCCCTAGGGACTTTCGCTCCTGCCTTCTTTCTCTCCATCTCCTCTTTACTTTCAAGACCCGCAGGGCATAATCTCTGTCTGCTCCCAGCAGTATGGCTGCCCACAACACTGGGGGTGCCGGGGGGAATTTCCCAGGCCATGCAGATTCAAATAATGCTTGAGTGAGAGCTGACGCCGCTCTCTGGAACATGGCGGGCACGTGACTTCCAGTCGTGCGGGGCCCACGGCGCCTCTGCCCACCTCTCGCTCTCGTTCTCTCCCTCTCTCTGTTCCATACGGAACCCTCCACCATGCTTCCTTTCCTACCTCACTGGCACAACAAGGCCTCTTTCTTCTACTTTCCCTGCCCTTCTGAGGAATGGCTTCCTAGACATCACTCCTAAACCGCGTTCCCACCACTGTCAAACTCAGGGCTGCTGTCAGACAAAATAGACGATTCCCAATTCTACCTTAGCTACCAGGAAGATAGGCAAAGGATTTGGGGCTCATCTGCTGTCTAGGCTCTCACCTCAATCTATGCCCAGAAATCTACTATGCCCTCAGGCCTTGAACACAGTGCCATCTTCCACTGTGCCCGACTCCAGTTTCTCCAAGGGTTCCTCTCCAGTTTCTCCAAGAGTTCCTCTTTGCATCTATGGGACTCCCTTCACCCTAGTCTTGCAGCCTCCACATTGCTATGGACAGTCTGTTGGGCTGGCCACTACCCAGAAGCCCAAATTATAAACACTGTAGATGTTCAGTCTCAAGGATCACTCCAGCATAGGAAGACATATCATAGGATCTAAGCCCTATAGACAAGGGATCCCACCTCAGGAAAGTCCTGGCAACCTGTCTGCGTTGGTTCAGAAGCCCTTATCCAGCTGTGTCAGGCTGGGTACCTTGTGTAAGGTCACAAGGAGGACCAGAGACGTCTGGCCAGAAATCAGTGGTAGAGTAGAAGACACTTGAAACCCCATCAGGTTCAAAGGGAATTTGGCGGATGCCCTGAACCCCTTTGGGTTAAAGCCTCCTGGTAAATGTTTCCAGGACATCAGGTTTCATTCTAGGAGTGCTCTCTGATTCTTGGGTGTAGGTTACTCAGCATGGGAGGATCCTCTTTCAAGCCACAAGAAACATCTCTGGAGTACATCTTTAAGAAGTGGAAACTCATTAAAATCGAAGGGTTTAAAAACAGAGCCCTACTGCAACAGGCACCTACTGCAGCCATGCCTGGCCTTTGTATACAAAGTTGGGGAATGGAGAAAAATGGCTTGAAAACAGGTCTGTAAATTATAACACCATTCTGCAATTGGATCTTTAGTGCTGCAGAATGGAAAAGTGGAGTGAGATTCCCTATGTTCAGGCTTTCATGGTGCTTTACCAAAATCCCGCTCTATATGACTCTCGTAATTTAAAACCTGGAGAACGAGAAATCTCTTCTGCCATTCTGGATGATCCCCTCCTAGGATCTCCTGTCTCTCGGGGGGAATATCAAGCTCCCCCTGCTCCTGACAGTATTCCTACTTCTCCCAAGCCATCTACTTCTTCTGAGCCACCTTCTCCTGAGTCACCTGTTTCTTCCGGTCCCTTTGATCAATCCCAAATTCCACCTCTTTTGTTCCCATCCATTCTCTTTGTTACCCAGAGAAACAGAGACGAGTCCTTCGGGATTAACTCTCAGTGGAGTCTCCTGTCACTCATGACCCAAGAAATTATGCCATTTTAGGGAAGCGACAAACGGTGAAGGGACAATCAGAAAACATATGCCCCTTCTCTTTAACCGTCTTAGTGAAGTGAAAGTGAAAGTCACCAGTCGTGTCCAACTCTTTGTGACCGCATGGACTGACTCCATGGAATTCTCCAGGCCAGAATACTGGAGTGGGTAACCTTTCCATTATCCAGGGGATCTTCCCAACCCAGTGATCGAACCCAGGTCTCCCACATTGCAGGCGGATTCTTTCCCAGCTGAGCCACAACAGAAGCCCTTACCCCAAGGCAAACAGAAATTGGGTCCATTTCCTAAAGACCCTAGTAAGTTTCTTGAAGGGTTTCGTGCCCCCACCCCCCAGCCTTTGATCTATTATTTAACTTGGAGGGATGGTTAAGTAGATCTGTCTACCTGCCGTATTCCTGAGAAAAACAGAGAAGCTGGACAGTAGCCCACGGGTATGCTGACCAGCTTGCTGGAGATGAGCCCAAACATCATGCTGTGGGCGGAGATGCCGTCCCAAATCAGGAACACTTTTGGAATTATAATTCCTAGGAGGGAACAGAAACCAGGAAACATATGATTCAACATATATTATAAGGGATGAGAAAAAAGTCTGGTTAAAGGAGGGACCCAGGTAGAAAAGGAAAATCCAGCCTTCACTGGTGGCTTGTGGAGGCATTTAGGAAATATACCAGTATAGATCCCTTCACTTCTGAAGGTCCATCCCTGCTGGCACAGCACTTTATTAGACAGTCTGCCCCTGATATTAGGAAACTCCAAAAGTTACAATTTGGCTCACAAATGCCCATGCCCCAGCTCCTAGATGTGGCCATTGGGGTGTTAAATGTGCCGTGCTGTGCTGTGCTTAATTTTCAGGCATGTCCGACCCTTTGTGACCCCATGGACTGTAGCCCGCCAGGCTCCTCTGCCCATGGGGATTCTCCAGGCAAGAATACTGGAGTGGATTGCCATGCCCTCCTCCAGGAAAACTTCTGACCCAGGAATTGAACTGGGGTCTCCTGCATTGCAGGTAGATTCTTTACTAGCTGAGCTACAGAGTAGGGTATTAAATAACTGAGAACAAACTCAGGAGGAAGAGAGAACCCAGCATGAGAAAAGTCAGGCCAGGGCTAATGCACAACTGGTAGCTGTTGCTGTCGGCCATGCTTTGTGACTTCAGGACAGCCTAAGGGGTCCAAGAAAGTCTAACTGTCTGTCTGGAGGTAGGACCAACAAGGGGGAGTGCTACAAATGCAAGTTAACTGGCCACTGGGCCCGAGGTTGCCATAAAGAGCGCCCCTGGGCCATACCCAGCCTGCAAAGAAACAGGTCATTAAAAGAGGGACTGCCCCAGTTTCAAAGGGAAGGGGGAGGCTCCTGTTCCTAAGATCTCCATGCTGGATGACTGAGGCAAACAAAGGAGTCTTGTGGCTCCCATCCAATGAGACATCCATCTGGATTGAGGAGCCCTGGGTAGTCCTTGACATGGCAGGTAAGAAAATCAATTTCTTAACTGATATGGGAGCCACTTACTCTGTCTGAATTTCTCTTGCTGGACCTCTCTCCAAAATCTGTTCTGTGAATGGTGCTGATGGAAAGCCTCACACCCATTATTTCACCAGGCCTCTCACTTGCCACTTTGAGCAGCAGCTGATTTCACATGGCTTTCTAGTTACACCTCAGTGTCCCATCCCTCTCCTTGCGTGTGTGTTAGTCCCTCAGTTGTGTCTGACTCTTTGCGACCCTGCGAACTGTAGCCCTCCAGGCTCCTCTGTCCATGGGATTCTCCAGGAAAGATTTCTGGAGTGGGTTGCCATTTCCTTCTCCAGGGGATCTTCCCTACTTGGGGATGGAACCTGGTCTCCCGCATTGCAAATAGTGGGTAGTTGGCCATTTTTTAAATAGGGAGCATTTCTACAATAACTTGGTGACGAGGGAGCGAATCTCTAGCTCCCTGGGAAATCTGTCTCCTTGGGAGGGACATTTTGAGCTCCCTCGGGGCCATCCTCCAGTTGGGAGGCCTCCAGGAGCCCCTTATTTCAACTCTGACTAAGACAGACCAGCCAGAAGAGCAAGGCTCTAATGCTGGTCATATTCTACAAGCAGTAGATCCTTTAGCTCGGGACGAAGGAATTCCCAGACAGGCCATAAACACCCAACCTGTAAGAATTAGCCTTCGGCCAGAAATCGCCTTTCCTAACAAGAGACTATCCTACAAAACTGGAAGAGAAGACGGGTTTACACTCACTGTGGATAAATTCCTAAGGCGTGGCCTCTTGGTGCCTGCGCCAGTGCAACGCTCCTGTTCTGCCAGTTGTTGAGCCAAATGGGAAATACAGGTTGGTACCAGACCTTAGAGCAGTAAACGATGTGGTGGCCCCCATACATCCCCTCGTGGCCAGTCCCTATAACACATCAACCCAAATCCCTGTGGACACTACAGGGGTTTCCTGTATCCAGCTCAAGGATGCCTTCATCTGCATCCCAGTTCATTCCTCTTCATAAGTCCTGTTTGCCTTCGAGTGGACCCATCCCTCACTCAGGCCAAATGCAGCAGTATGCCTGGAGAGGGTTGTCTCAGGGGTTTTGGGACAGCCCACATGGCCTCAGATTGACTGAAGTCCTTAATTTTCTTGGCGCTTGTAGTTACAGAGTCTCTCAGAAAAAGGCACAAATCTCAAAGCAACAAGTTAAGTATCTGCGATATATTATAAACCCTGGACGTAGACAGTTATTTTGAGATAGAAAACTAGCTATATCAGGCCTAAGCACTCCAAAGACGAAGAAAGATCTCCATACCTTTTAGGGCCTGGCAGGATTTTGTAGAATTTGGATTCCAGGATTCAGACAAATGGCTAAGCCTCTTTATCAAGCCACTAGAGAGTTGGACTGTGAAGAAGGCTGAGAGCCAAAGAATTGATGCTTTTGAACTGTGGTGTTGGAGAAGACTCTTGAGAGTCCCTTGGACTGCAAGGAGATCCAACCAGTCCATTCTGAAGGAGATCAGCCCTGGGGTTTCTTTGGAAGGAATGATGCTAAAGCTGAAGCTCCAGTACTTTGGCCACCTCCTGCGAAGAGTTGACTCATTGGAAAAGACTCTGATGCTGGGAGGGATTGGGGGCAGGAGAAGAAGGGGATGACCGAGGATGAGATGGCCGGATGGCATCACTGACTCAGTGGACGTGAGTCTGAATGAACTCCGGGAGTTGGTGATGGACAGGGAGGCCTGGCGTGCTGTGATTCATGGGGTCGCAAAGAGTTGGATATGACTGAGCGACTGAACTGAACTGAAAGGCTCAGTTTGAGAAGCATTGCTTTGGAACGGGGAACGTAGAAAGGCTTTTAATGATATCAAGCAGGCCCTCACCGGAGTCCCTGCTCTTGGTCTCCCCAACTTGAAAAGTCTTCTCCTCTTGCACATGGCTGAAAAGCAGGGGACAGCCTTGGTAGTCCTCATACAGAAGCTAGGGGGAGTTCCTCAGCCTATAGGATATGTTTCCAAGCAAACAGACTCCATGGGCCAAGGTTGGCCCAGCTGCCTCTGGGCAGTAGCTCCCACAGCTTTATTGTTGGAAGAAGCTAATAAGTTTACCTTTGGGGAGCCACTTGAAGTAGCCACACCCCTCATCAAGCACAAGGGATTCTAGAAATAACAGGCCACCATTGGCTAACTGGTGGTCTCCTGATGGCAAAACTACAGATTTCCATCAGTTTGCCTATTATTGGGCATTTGGGTTGATTCCAAGCTTTATCTCTTACCAATAAAGCCTCTGTGAACTTGATGTACAGTCTTAGTGTAGACCTATGTTTTCATTGCTCTTGGGTGAATACACGAATGGAATGTTAGTCCCTCAGCCGTGTCCAACTCTCTGTGACCCCATGGACTGCAGCCGATCAGGCTCCTCTGTCCATGGGATTTCCCAGGCAAGAATACTGGAGTGGGTTGCCATTCTGTTCTCCAGGGGATCTTCCCCACCCAGGGATCAAATCCGGTGTATACTTAACTTGAAGCAAACTTTCAGAATATTTCCCCGAATGATTGTGTCATTTTATGTTCCCACCAATAGTTTAACAAAAATTACAGAGGTTGGCATTGCCTTACACAAGCTTAACAACAATGCTGAAAGGAAAGTTCAGCATTCCTTTCCCCATTATACAAAAGAAAGCAAACTTCTGGAAGGTTAAACAAACCACTTGTGATCAGAGTAACTGAAAGGAAGACTAGGAATTCAAACCTGTACCTGACAGTGCCAGAATGTTTTTTTTTCAGAATGCATGGGGGAAGTTTTTGTTTTTAATAAACTAAGGACAAGCTCTTGCTTTAAATAAGTGTGGTTCTCATCCACTGAGTTGCTAGCTCCTGCTTGACTTGGATAAATGGAGAGAATGGAAAATTATTTTAGTTCAAGTGATGGCTCATTGGCCAGACAAGGTCAAGGTATAGCTTTATATGGTTGACTGGAATTCAAACTCGTGACCTGCCGTCAGTTGAAGAGATATATAAGACCCTCTGATAAATGAACAATCTTATTAATTTAAGAAGGCAGTTCCAATTCAAATGAAGTGCTACTTAAATCAGAAACCATAGCCATGCTTTCATTGGTTTAATGCTTTTTTCTCTTTAATGTTGATTGTGTTTCAAAGAACAAATAAAGATGCAAGGACTGGAAAGAAAAAAAAAAAGAAAGAAATATAAAACCATCTGGGAAACAAAGAAAAAAAGGACAAAGCACCTGGAGGAGATTAATGGACGGAAGTACATTCTCTTTGTTTCCATTTTTAATAAGACAAATGCATTATGTAAAATTTTAAATGTGAGAATTGTACATAGATGTATGAAACACAACCTGCAAGAGGTTCTTGTGGTTTTTGATGCTACTGTTGGCAGTGTTTCTTCAACTACTGCCGGGCACTTTGGTTTCTGTAATGGTTACTCTCAGCGCAAGCCTCTGCAGTAACCCAATATCCAGGATAGACAATGATGAAGTCACTACTTCTGCCTTGGGGACATAACATTTTAGTACTGAAATTAAAACAAACAGAAAACTCTACTCTTTTCTTTTTCTGGAAGAATCGGGCATGAGTGCGGTCTGTATTTAGGAATTAGTGAGTGAAGGTCTAAAAACTCAACACAAGAATCATATGTCTCAAAGACTTTCATTCCTCACCATCTGCTGTCAACAGATAGTTTCTTAACTAAATTAGCAAATACAAATATAGGACACGAACTTTAGTTTTCAGACAAAAAAATAATTTTAGTATGATGATGTCCCATCCAGTATTTGGGATACACTTACACTTAAAAAAAAAAAAGACTTCCCAAGTGGCGCTAGCGGTAAAGATCCTGCATGCCAGTGCAGGAGGTGTAAGAGACCAGGGGTTTGATCCCTGAGTCAGGAAGATCCGCTGGAGGAGAGCATGTCAATCCACTCCAGTATTATTGCCTAGAGAATCCCACGGACACAGGAGCCTGGTAGGCTACAGTCCATAGTGTCGCACAGAGTTGGACACGACTGAAGCAACTTAGCATACATGCATTCTAAAATTATTTGTGTTTTTTTCCAAAATTCAAAATTAATAGATTTTCCTGTCTTTTTATTTGGCAACTCTGTTGCTAACAGACTTCCCTCCTCTTTTACTCTGACTTCCCTCATTGCAGTGTCAGAAAAATGGGATAGCAAAATTTATTGAAGAAGTGAAATATCTAAGTTAACAAGAGTCATTAAAGAT
Source organism: Budorcas taxicolor (assembly GCF_023091745.1). Classification (NCBI taxonomy): domain Eukaryota; kingdom Metazoa; phylum Chordata; class Mammalia; order Artiodactyla; family Bovidae; genus Budorcas; species Budorcas taxicolor. The sequence goes on from NC_068923.1 coordinate 84,309,692, forward strand.
GGAAAAACTTCTATGCAGTCTTTCAATCACTCAAAAACAGTGGATTGTAGTGTCATCCATTCATATGACATAATATCAATACTTAACATGATAATCTCAGTAAATACCTGAAAAGTCATTTTGTGAAATTTAAAACACTCGTTCTTCATAAAGACACAGAAATAATACCAATGAAAGGTCAGTATTTAACATAATAAATAATCGAATATTTAGTAACTGACATTCTTGACCTCTTTCTATGTGTCATGGCACTAAGGGAGACACATAGAAAATATTTAATTTTAACTTATTTAAATCCTTACATCACAATTAAGGTTTTAAATATTATCTTATTTAATCCTCACAACAATAAGAAATAAAGCCTTATAAGGCAGAAAAAAATAATTATTATTCCCATAATCATTTTTCATGGGAAGACTCAAATAGAGAATTTAAGCAATTTGTTTCAAAGCACACAGCCATAATTTAGGGAGCTAGGCAGTCCAACCTCAGAGCCCGTACTCTATACACTATACTGCAATTGTTCATAGCAGCAGTAATAAATGTACATTGTTTAGGAATAAGGCAAATAGAAGATATTCAGAACTCCCACTATTAAAAGCAGCTGAATGGCTAGATATGTGTCTTGTGTTTTATTAAAAGGCAACGCTTGTTAACACCTCAGGTCAGTTCAGTTCAGTTCAGTTCAGTCACTCAGTCGTATCCCACTCTTTGCGACCCCATGAATCGCAGCACGCCAGGCCTCCCTGTCCATCACCAACTCCCGGAGTTCACTCAGACTCACGTCCCTCGAGTCAGGGATGCCATCCAGCCATCTCATCCTCTGTCGTCCCCTTCTCCTCCTGCCCCCAATCCCTCCCAGCATCAGAGTCTTTTCCAATGAGTCAACTCTTCGCAGGAGGTGGCCAAAGTACTGGAGTTTCAGCTTAAGCATCATTCCTTCCAAAGAAATCCCAGGGCTGATCTCCTTCAGAACGGACTGGTTGGATCTCCTTGCAGTCCAAGGGACTCTCAAGAGTCTTCTCCAACACCACAGTTCAAATGCATCAATTCTTCGGCGCTCAGCTTTCTTCACAGTCCAACTCTCACATACATGACCACTGGAAAAACCATAGCCTTGACTAGACAGACGTTTGTTGGCAAAGTAATGTCTCTGCTCTTCCCAAATAAATATATGACCAGAATTCACTCAGATTTCAAATCATGTTTTTGAGGAAGTTGGCAAAATATTCTAAGATTAATTTGTAAGGGTGCATTAGAAAAAATATTTGAGAGAGTTGCCTGGTGGCCTAATGGTTAGGACTTAATTCTGGGCCTTCACTGTCGAGGCCCAGAGTTCAATCCCTGGTCAGAGTATTGAGATCCCACAGGCTCATTAGTGGCACAGAGTTGCCAAAAAAAGGAAAGAAAAAAGTTGTTGAGTAAAGGGGAATAAGTAGAGAGAGTTTGATCTACAAAATTGATACAATAGGAAGAGTAAATTTTATAAAGATACCAATTTTTCCCAAATTAATCTTGAAGTTTAATACATTTCCAGTAAACCGCAAACAGGTTTGTGTGCATGTAAAGAAATGTTTAAACCAATGTTAAAATTATGTGACTGGGATTCGTGGTGGCTCAGTCAGGTAACATCTCAGTTCAGTTAGTTCAGGTAAAGAATCCACCTGCAATGCAGGAGACCTGGATTTGATTGCTGGGTTGGGAAGATCCCCTGGAGGAAGGCATAGCGACCCACTCCAGTATCCTTGCCTGGAGAATCCCCATGGACAGAGGAGCCCGGTGGGCTACCGTCCATGGGTGTTGCAAAGAATTGGACAAAGCTGAGCGACTAGGCATAACACAGCACAAAATTATATAACAGGGATTAGTAAATGAAGTATCTTTCACTTCATTCAATAATTTTGCCTGTCTAAAATATAAGAGCTTACTCTTTTTAAAAAATGTAACTAGCCACCACTATATCCTTCTACCTATCTTAATATTGTCAAATACCCACTTAACGTTCAAATTTCCAATTATTTCATAAATGTAGTAATTATTTTACAGTTCCTTTTATTGATTCAGGGTTCAAAGAGGGCCCCTGCATTGCAGTTGGTGTAAAGGCTATATATTTCCTCCCACCCCTCAGTCTACTGTTTTTCTTTTTGCAATTTAATTGTAGAAGTCAGGGTGTTTGTCTTACAAACCTCTTACAGTGTGAGCTGTATCTCATAGTTTACATCTTCCTCTGCCTTCTGTTTTTCCTGGAAACTGTTAGTTATATGTAAATACTTGATAAAACTCAAGTACCATTGTATTTTATTTTGCTTTTTGACCAGACACTTACATGGCATTCTTCTACATAATGTCTCTCTTTGAAATATTATCAGTCATTGTTCATCAATGACTAGATCATTAATAAAGATGAGATTTAAAAATGGTGATACTCTAATGCTATGATAATAATTCTTCTACATTATTAGTTAGAACCCTTCTATAAAAAGAAACATTTCTTCACTTACTATTTAATTATCCAGAGTACAGTTTGAAAAGGCAGGAAAACAGCTGATTATTTTAGCTAATATACATTTGATAAACAGTAACAAAGTGAAAAACTCATTCTCTTGGATGTGAAGATTTATTTTTAAGTATAATAATAAATACAGTCTGGTATTGGCACAGGCATACAGGGGCAAAGCAACAGAATGACTTAGGTCCACAATAAATATTTATCAATCTTTTGAAATTCTTTATTGAATTAACTGGCAACCAGATGAAGAATCAGAGCATTATCAGCAATTCAGAAACCACTATCTTGGTTCCTTTTGATTACTACTCTTTCTGAAAGGCAGGCACTATTCTGATGTCTAAGAGCTGCCAGTATTATACTTCAAATAAATGGAATCATATGGTAAGTATTCCATAGTATTTGGCTTCTTTTGTTCAATATTATATTTATGAAATCCAGTCATGTCATTGTATCCAGTTATAAATAATTTGTTCTTATAGTCTGTATAATCTACCAGTTTCCTAAGCACTGTTCCAATGCTGAGCATAGAGCAGATTAAAAATAATTGTGTCTCTGCTTTACTGGAGCTTACATTCTGGTGAACAAAATCTATGAAGACATATATATGTTATGTTTATATATATATGCTGTTTAGTCGATTCAGTTGTGTCTGACTCTGTGCAACCCTATAGACTGCAGCCTGCCAGACACCTCTGTCCATGGGATTCTTTAGGCAAGAGTACTAGAGTGGGTTGCCATGCCCTCCTCCAGGGGATCTTCTTAACCCAGGGATCAACCTGGGTTTCCTGCTTTGCAGGCAAATTTGTTACCACTGAACTACCAGGGAAGCCCCTATATATATATATATATATATATATATATAAGAGCTGCATATATGCAGTGGTTGGGATATTGAATTCATGGGGCTGAGATAATTTGTTTCCATTTGCAAAACAAAAATAGAACTCTGTTTCATGTCATACACACAAAAATAATTCAAAGATATTTAAAGCCAAATCTTTTATAAGAATAAATATTAATTTATTAATTATGAATATTTATTAAACATTTACTTATACCAAGCACTTTTCTAGGTATTAGGGATACATTAATAAAAATAACATACAAAAATCCCAGCTCTTATGAAGCATGCATTTAATGTGGTGAGACAGACAATAAAAACATAAACAAATAAATTATATATTAGAAAATTATAAGTGCTCTGGAGAAAAGCAAAGCCAGTGGGAGTAGAGGGTGGATAAAGAGTGCCTGCAGAGAAAGGGATAGGATTGTAATTCTCAATAGGATAGCAAGGAATATAGCAGAAAATTCTTTATAAGCTTAAAGTAGGAAGGATTTATGAAATAAGACTTAAAAAACCTAAATCAGAAAAGAAATGTTTGATTAATCTGACTACAGTACAGGAGCAATGTTTATGCATTAAAAACACAATAAAATTAAAAAGAAAATGAGAAGATATTTGCAATCCATATACTCACCCCAAGGACTAATATCCAGAATAGAATCAAAGGAAATTCTAAAAATTAATATGAAAAATCTGACCAACTACCAGGAAAAATATTGACAAAGGATATACATATGCAATTCATAGGAGAAGAAGCCCAAATTATGACTAAACCTTTGGGGGGAAAAGAGCTGAATATCAAGGAAAATGTGAATTCGATTTACAATAATTTTTAATTTAGTACAGGAAGTCCAAACACGTTCTATTCCTAAAGCACGTTTGTAAGTTCAGTTTGCTTTTAAGTCCAACAAAGTTAGCCTAGGAAACAACTAACACAATCAGATGCATTGTTCTATACTGCAATAGGTTTATAATATTTTTCAGACAAATAATACACTAAAAAAACCTCAAAAATAAAAAAAGCATTCCTGATCTTACAGTACAGCACCTTGAAAAGCACAGTAGTACAGTAGTAGAGCTGGCATGCAGGAGGTGGTATCAAGTGAACAGCCAAGAAGAGCTTCTGACTGGAGGAGGGAGTGGAGGTGGGAGACGCTAGAGCTGAAGGGTCGTCAGCAATGGGAGATGGAGGGTGAGCTGCAATTTCACGCATGCCTCACGTTAACTGCACAGGTTCTGGTTCCTTGCTGGATTCAATTCTGTCTTCAGTTCAGTTCAGTCGCTCAGTCGTGTCCAACTCTTCTCGACCCCATGGACTGCAGCACGCCAGGCTTACCCGTCCATCATCAACTCCCGGAGTTTACCAAATTCATGTCTATGGAGTTGGTGATGCCATCCAACCATCTCATCCTCTGTCGTCCCCTTCTCCTCCCGCCTTCAATCTTTCCCAGCATCAGGGTCTTTTCAAATGAGTCAGCTCTTCGCATCAGGTTGAAAACATGATCCAGTGAAGTTTGGGTAGTAGCTCTTTTTTTTTTTTTTTCTTTTAATAGATGACATAGTAGCCCTGGATTGCATTCTGAATGGCTGATGCAAGCTTCATGTACCAGATCCTGTACCTCAACACCTCACAGTGCCTTTCCAAATAAAGAACATTCCCTTGCCATTTCCTGCATTGTGACTCTCCTTGGTTCTTCAGTTTTATCTTCTTCCTCTTGTCTCTCTTTGTCCTTTCTCTGGATTTTCATTTCCATCGGGTCTTTGTAAGGAAGCTCCTTGGGTTGCATGGCAAGGAGTTCAAGAATTTGCCCTCTTGGAGACTTAGCTCCAGCTTCTCACTGAGGGTCACTAAATTGCTGAAGATCTCTTTGGACTCCTTAGTAAACATAAGCCTTTGCCTCCAAGTTTTAAGATCTTTGAAGATAAAAAAAGAAAAAAATAATAAAGTGGGAGGATGTGAACTGAGGAAACTTGAAATGCCACCCAGCCAAGTTGTTGTCTAATTACTTAAGAAAAAGAAATCCAATTTTTGGATAACCCAGGACCCTTGTTTCCTAGTTTCCTTCTTGATGCTTAATTAATACTCATTTCAACTCAATACTTACTGATAACCCATCAGAAGTGATGTAATTCCAATTTGTTAAAAATGGTTGCTCCTTAAAACTGATGTAAAAATGAATCATTCTGTATGTAACAGATATGTGATGGGTGGCTGAAATAGCTCAGTTGGAAGAGTGTTAGATTGACGATCTAAATGCCCCTGGTTCAATCTCAGATTTCGGCAACTGTTTCTGACCCTTTGGCTTCCCTGATAGCTCAATTGATAAAGAATCTGCCTGCAATATAGGAGACCCCCTGACCCGGATTCCTTGGTCCAGAAGGTCCGCTGAGAAGGGATAGTCTACACACTCCAGTATTCTTGGGCTTCCCTTGTCTCAGCTGGTAAAGAATCCGCCTGCAATGCGGGAGACCTGGGTTCAATCCCTGGGTTGGGAAGATTCCCTGGAGAAAGGAAAGGCTATTCACCCCAGTACTCTGGCCTGGAAAATTCCATGGACTGCCATGGGGTCACAAAGAGTCAGACACGACCGAACAACTTTCACTTTCACTTTCTGTGTGTGATATCAAAGCGAGCTTTCAAAAATGCAGATCGGATCACTACACCCCCATCTGCATTCTGAATTCCAGTTTTAATAACTGACGTGCTCTTCTGCAAACAGAGGATACCCTTGTAATGAATACAGTCTGCTCCCTGTACATGCTTTATTCAACAAGTATTTATTGAGCACATACAATGTTATATGAGCACCTAGGTTCCAGGCACTGAGGTTTTATGTATGAATAAAAAATAAAGTTTCTATTTTTATGGAGCTTAAATTTAAGTGAAAGAAATAGACAATAAGCTGAAAAAAATATAACATGTTAATATATCCAGTGTTCTGAAGGCTTTTTTTTTTTTTTAAAGGATCAGGGTACATAGTGACGGAAAAATGATACTTTAGGTATTTTGGTTAAAAAGAGTTTCAGATAAGAAATTTGAGTAAAGACTCGAGGGAAATAACAAGTAAGTCATGGTTATCAAAAAATGTGTACTCTATATTTGTTAATAACAGAATTAAAACAGAAGATTATGATAGTTAAAGGTCTAATATATGGGGAGGGGGAAGATTCTAGCCACTAAATGAGAATAATGTTTCAAATAGATTATATCAAAGAATATGTTTCTTTGAAGTGAAGAAAATGATGCGATTTTTTAAAAAAATTCTGCATACTCTCTTGCTAGTTGCATTATCAGTTCTGTAAACCTTGAACCACAGAAACATTTAACTTCTGAAATTCAATATGGTACATTTTATTCTTATAAAAAATTCTGTTTTAGAAAATGAAAGTGTCTGATACTTGATTGAAGGCATCCATATGATTCACCCATTTTTACCTAAGCTAGCTCTTAGATTTCTCTCTGCTCCATGTATTATCATTTCTCATAGTCCTTTCCTCAAATCAAGATACTGAAAGCAGGATTACCAAGGTGCCTGTGGACACTTGAAAAACTCTTTTTAAGAGTTTTCCAACTATGAATTGAGTGAAAAAATGTGATAAATGTACCTGAATTTCCTGGGGACATTTAAAAAGCCGGCGGTAATTTGAGGGTTTGTTGTCACAATTTTCCAGGTGGCCCAACCAGCCTTTCCAATAACTCCACTTTCTCAGGGGCTGAGCACAGGCTGAACTAACCACAAGTGTGACCCCCACTCTAGGCACTGGAAGCTCTCTCTCAGCCTCCTACCCAACCACCTAAACACAGAGTCCACTCTGAAATCCCCCTGTCTTCTGAGTTTCTGAAATGTACTAGATGTACTAACACCAAGCATAACTCATCCCGTGAACTCTCCTGGTGGGACATGGGGGCAACTGAAAGAGAACTGATACCAGTACAGTCGTATCTGGTATGAAAAGTACGCTTAAAAACAAAGCACAGGAGGAATTTTTAAAGGCATCCTGGTTACATATTAAATGTGTAAAATAGCCACAGAATACTGGGGAAATAAAATGGCAGATTTTACCATTTGGAGAGCCATTCATTTTTAAAATTCATTCATCCACTTATTATGCATTCAACAAACACTTCATGAACATTTACTGTCCATCAGTTTTATAAGAGTGCCGAGAATTAAACGGTCGTTTCATAAGATAATCACTTGTCCTTGAAGAGCTGGTAGGTCACATAAACATATGAATTATTACAATACAATTTGGTGAGTGCTTTGTTACAGGTTTATGCAGTCAACTCAGACTGTGGAGAGTGAGGCCCAAAGCCCACTCTGTGTTGGGGAGAAGAGAATGTCGAAGAAAGCTGCCCAGAAACATTTTTTTTTCTTTGAATTTGAATAATCATTCTAGTAATTTAGTGTATCAAAACCTAGAATATTTCTTCACCATAAATGGTGCATAGATTAACAATTTCCTATTATTTGCACATGCATATATGCCTTTTCTTTAACTTTGTCATCAGTTACACCAAAATGATGGTGGTCACTTTTCCAGCCATTCCCAGAAATGCTTACCTCCTCCTCCCCTCTCTTGGTCAGTGGTTTTTCCAGAAATAGATGATGACATGATCTCAACTGTTTAACCATACATGAGACTATGGGGCCATTCCTGGAAATCCTGCATTCAGGGGCTGACGTGTGATCTGAAGCCTTAACAGGCAAAGATTCCACTTGTTCCGCTTGTACCTCTCAAAATTATCTTTCAAAGCAGAGGCATTAGTCTCTGGAGAGAACTTGACCATTCTTCTACGATGGAGAAACATTTCAGCTAGTTTATAGGGTACAGTTGCTTTCTGCACTGATTTCCTTTTGAAGAGCAGATGAGCGTCAATAAAGGCTCATTCACGCTGAACTTTCAGTAATCGACTCATAAGGAACTTTAATGTAATTTGTTTTTACATAATGCAGGCTCATAAAATGCATCGCTTTTCTTACTCAATTCATAGTTGGAAGATTTATCATTAGGAGGTTTTATTGAAGGCCAGACCCTTCAAAAAAAATATGAACAGTTTCTTTCTCATTCTAGCAAAATCCTCCTGTTAAAGAAGTGAAAGAAGTGAAGTGCTTCAAACACCCTAGTAATGGTACAGTAAATTACATTTTCTCATTTGGAACATTGTAATAGATTTCTCTACAGAGTGATTTATCATGCAATAATTAGGAACCCAAGGGAATTAGATGACCATTTTAAATTTTATCAGCTTGTTTCAATAAACTGTTAATGTGACCCTAATGTTTGGGAAGCACTTTAATATAATCAGATTTTGGTTGTTCAATCTACAGACATTAATGGCCACCTCATTAATCATTGCATTCTCGCTGAGACCTTGGAGGCTGAACTAAGTTCAGTGGACCAATTCTTACAATAATAAAAACAGGCAATTTTTGACAGGGAAATAGTCTCACTTTAGCTACAAAATGCGTTTTGTTGTTTCTGAGGGACTGACAGGGGTGACTGGAAGCTCTAAAAGCCTACAAAACAACAATTAAAAACCCTTTAGGTTTAATTGCCGAATTGATCAATTAAATCAAGATCTCATATAATTATTACCTGTAATGATTTTCTATTATTTTAAAAGTATCAAACTATACAGCAAGACCTAAAATAGGCCAGACAACAAATACTTAATAAATGCCTGTCTCCCAAACCTGGGTAGCATCTGATGGCTTGTACAAATACTGTAGTGGTGAAACAGTCCTTCAATTTTTAAAACCCTGTAGTTAATTCCTCAGTGGTCTTTCAGGAGGGAAATGAAAAAGGTACTACAGGTGATTTATAAGATTTCAGGAAATTGTGTGTAAATGTAGGGGTCAATTTTAGTACTCCTGAGTTTTTTTTATTGTGATAATAGACACTTTCTCAGTCTCTCAAATGTCTATAGAACTGAAACAAGAATTATTTTAAAACCACAATATCACTATAGTTTTCTGCTTCAGTTACGATTATAAAACACCTTGGTATTGTATGTCATGACTGGAAAAAAGGACTTAGTACCATCTGTTTCTAAAATTATGGTTTTGTTTTATTAATTTTTCTTGTTAAACTTAATAGAATATGATCTTATTGGAAACAGTTTATAAAGCTATATAGTTAGCTGAAAACAGAAATATCAGATGTTTTTAAGTCAGGTTAAAATGCCCTGTGTTTTACAAGAATTTCATTTTTGGTTTTAAGGAAATCTCATCATTAAGTGTGTGGTTTGTACTCTGGGTTTTATATTACCCACAAAGATTAAACTACAGAAAACAGTCTTAAAAAATCAAATATAAAAATTCATAAAAATGAAACCAAATGTATCTACTCAAAGCAGAAAATTTTTTGAAATGTAATGTGGCTTAATCACTGTTCATATTCTTTTTAGTTCTTAACTTTTTCTTTACTTAAAAATACATCATTTTGAGTAAAGATTCTTTAGTAGATAAGTTTAACTTTATTCTACTGTACAGAGGAATAAGCCCTCTGAAAATGTCTAGTACGATATGCCTTCTCAAGGTAATTATGAATTTCATAGTATAATTTCATTGCACCTTGAGTCATCAAATTCTTGTTAAGTATCTTATATCTTATGGGTGCTATGTCTCTTAGACTCTGAATTCTGAAATTTTATGTGTTAGGTTAAGTGCATGTTTTGATGTTGTAAAGAAATGATGTCTATTATACTTTGCTTAGCATTCACCAGGCACTCAATTATTTCAGGCATGTTAAATGGATACATTACTAGAATAACAAATAATAATCCTGCTTGTTAACAGTAACAAATAACATTTTGGAAACTGTGAACTATGTAATTCTCGATATAAACAAAAGCCCTTCATTGGAGGACTCCCTGTTTTCAAGCAGACCACTTGCAGGGAAAAATTATGCTGTGCAAGCAAAGATAAAGGTGATTTCATTGTCAGATATGTCACACAGTTTTGTTGTTGTTGTTTAGTCACTCAGTCGTGTCGGACCCTTTGAGACCTCATGGACTGCAGCATGACAGGCTGCTCTGTCCTTCACCATCTCCCAGAGTTTGCTCAGACTCACGTATGTTGAGTTGGTGCTGCCATCCAACCATCTCATCCTCTGTCGTCCCCTTCTCCTCCCGCCTCAATCTTTCCCAGCATCAGGGTCTTTTCTAATGTGTCAGTTCTTTGCATCAGGTGGACAAAGTATTGGAGCTTCAGCTTCAGCATCAGTCCTTCCAACGAATATTCAGGGCTGATTTCCTTTAGGATTGAGAGGTTTGATCTCCTTGCAGTCCAAGGGACTCTCAAGAGTCTTCTCCAACATCACACTTCAAAAGCATCAATTCTTTGGCACTCAGCTTTCTTTATGGTCCAACTCTCACATCCATTCATGTCTACTGGAAAAACCATAGCTCTGAGTATGTAGACCTTTGTTGGTAAAGTAATGTCTCTGCTTTTTAATATGCTGTCTATGTTTGTCATAGCTTTTCTGCCAAGGATTTTAAATATATTATGCCATTCCTTTCTGGCCTGCAAAATTTCTGCTAAAAAAAAAACTCATCATGTTATAAATTATTCATAGTTCCTTTGCACATAATATAACTAGCTGCTTTTCTCTTGCTGCATTTAAGGTATCTTTAAATTTTTGATATTTTAGTCATAATATGTCTTAGTGTGGGAACTTGCCCAGTGGCTCAGGGGTAAAGAATTTGTCTACAATGCAGGAGCCACAGGAGATGCAGGTTAGATCCCTGGGGCAAGGAAGATTCCCTGGAGGAAGGCATGGCAACCCACTCCAGTATTGTTGCCTAGAGAATCTTATGGGCAAAGGAGTGCGGTGGGCTACAGTCTACAGGGTCACAAAGCATCGGATACGACTGAAGTGTCTTCTCATGATGTCTTAATGTGGACCTCCTTGGGTTCCTCTTGTTTGGTGCTTTCTATGCCCCTGGAGCCATCTATTTTCTTCTCTAATTTAGGAAAGTTGTCAGGTAATATTTCTTCAAATAAGTTCTCTGCCCCTTCTTTCTTGTCCTTCTGAGATCCTTATAGCTCTATTATTAGCTTGCTTAATGTCTTAGAAATTTCCTAAACTATCCTCATTTTCAAATATTTAGAAAAAAAATTTTTTCTTTTCAGCTTGGGTGATTTCCACTACTCTGTCTTCCAGATCACTGATTCCTTTTTTTCTATTTCATTGAACCTGCTATTGATTCCTTCTAGTTTTTGTAAAAATTATTTTGGTTATTATATTCTTCAGCTGTTATATTTTAGTCCTTTGTTGAATTCTCATTGTGTTCATCCACCCTTCTCTTGAGCTTGGCAAACATGTTTATGAACATTACCTTGGATTCTTTATCAGGTATTTGTTACGGCCACTTTGTTGAGTTCCTTTCCTGAGATTATGTCCTATTCCTCCATTTGAAATTTATTCCTCTCTGTCCTAATTTGAACCTGTTCTCTATGTTAATTTCTGTGTGTTAGGTACGTTGGTTTCATTTTCTGCAATTGGAGAAGGTGCCCTATTAGGCACAGCAGCACACTCGCCTCTGGTCACCAGAGCCATTCTATGTGGGCTCCATCTGCAGTTCTGATTTTGTGGGGCCAGTTACTGTGGCTGCCCCGAGAAGGTGGGCTGCTTTTCAGTCTCATTGGCTGCAATGCTCTGCCTGATGCAGTGGCTATCGGTCAGCGGGAGGGTGGGTTCACATTCCTATGCGATTGGCTCTTTAGCCTGTGGGGGCTTAGGGCTTGTGGCAGCTTGCAGTAGGCAGGGTCAAGTCCCCACCCATATGCCATAGAATTTTTATTGGGCAGCATTTTTCTGATTATTCCTCCAGCTTTCAATTTTTTTCCCCTTTAAGCATGGATTTTTTTTTTCCCAAAGAAGTATTTATCTATTAAGCTAATAAACTTTTCATTTTTGAGAGCTGAGAGACTCTATAGTGAACCTCTCTTCTCTCAGAGACTCCTTAGTATTCTACCTTGTGGCTGAAAGCCACCATTTAGATTATTTCATTCTTTAGGATCACAAACGAAATTTATATCCCTCCATGTTTTCGGAAGGTATTTACAGACCTTGTTCCATATGGTGTATTTTTTCAACTGTGACAGAACTTTCTATGAATGACAGTGGAAATTACATATATGAAATGAGTGGGAAATTAATCTCAGCTGACACCAAAATTTTTCTTGAAAGATAAGTGCCTTTGTTTAGAAATATACTTTGAGAAACCTTTTAGAGTGGCATCTGAGACCCTCAAGTCATGAGCTTTGAAGATCAGCTTTAAAATGATAATTAAACTGCTCTGCCAAACAAGTATTTAGGATGTAGAGGGCTGGAAAGGAATGAAGAGAAAGGAGCTGGTGGGAGAAGAGGGAGTGGACATCAAACAAGACAGTGGGGGACGTATATTGTTTAAGTTTTTCATTTTATATTGGAGTGTAGTGGATTTACAACGTTGTGATAGTTTCAGGTGATCAGTGAAGGGACTCAGCTATGCATATATATGTATCCATTCTCCCCCAAACTCTCCTCCCATCCAGGCTGCTACATAACATTGAGCAGAGTTCCATATGCTGTACAGTAGATCCTTGTTGGTTATCCATTTTAAATATAGCAGTGTGTACATGTCCATCCCAAGGGACATATTTTCAAAAGCCAAAATGCATACCATACTCCATTAAAATTTCAATTATACATTTGTATGAGTCTCCTCCTTTATGGAACATCAGTTTCTGTTACAGATGCTTTGAGGCTTTATCTAATTTATTTCTAATCCACATAACAATCCCATAATGTACACTATATTCCCACTTGACTAATAAGGATAAGTAAGACCAGGATTCTCCATTTCCATATACATTCTGTTTGACAATAACTTATTGCTCACTTACTAGCTGACACATACCCTGTTAGATGCTGGGGGTAGGGTAGAAAACAATGGAAGTTAAAAGTTTCTGGTCTCAGTTAGTTTACATTTATCTGCATTATGCCTGTGATGAAAGATTCAATTCTAAGTTAAATTACTTAATAGTCACAGGAATTGCATACTGTGTAATAGCTGAGAAGACTAAGCATTTTTGTTATGTAAAGTTAAAGCCTGATGGATTTTTTCAAGAAAATACAGTTCTAATAAGTCAAACTCTTTAAACAAGGCTACACTTAAGAAGTTAACAGTCTTGGCTTTTCTACTTCTTTATGTCTTATAATAGACCCAAGGTGGGTGGATAACCTACTACAACTGCGTACCTTACCATGTGTTATTGATTACTTCAGGCACCTTTCATAGCTGCTCACAGGACTTGGAACAGTGCTTTGAATTTAAAATGTCTTCTTCTGTGCTTGATGTGCCTAATTATGTCAGCACCAGCTGGAAGGAGATATTGACAAGAGAGTACAACACGGCTATGTTCCCTACATAATTCAAATTCAGTGGCAGACTTCCACTTCCATCTCCCCTTCTACCTCCATCAGAATAAAGTGGCACAAGCCTACTGCTTCATATTTAAATGCACAAAGGAAAGGGCATGCAAAGACAGATTTTATTGTGCTTTCAATACTTCAGTATCAAAGGTCGCAAATATCAAAATTATCATCAACAGTTAAATTACTTAATAGTCACAGGAAATGTATACTGTGTGATAGTTGAAAAGACTAATCATTTTCGTTATGTAAAAGTTAAAGCCCAAAGGATTTTTTTAAAGAATTCTATATCCTTAAACTTCTATAATATGAACAATAATAAGAATATTATTTTAAAATAAAGCTATGCTAATTATTTTAATATTGCTATATGAAATTAGCATAAGTCCCTAACGCATTACATCTACACAAGTGCTTAAAATATGAGTTTATGGAAATAAACTCATACATTTCCCCCATAGGTTAGGCATGGAAAAGAAACAAAATATCTTGCTATAGAATGTAAAAGATTGTCCAGTATTAAAATCCTATAAATGCATTTTTTCATTATTGAATGTTGGTGCACTAATAAACTACATTAATACGGTACATATCTTAAGTCCCAAAGTTAACGATTTTTTCTGCTATTTTGGTTCTTATATAGGTTCTTTTGTTTGCAAGGAACAAGGATTCATTCAGGTTACCTCCTACAGGGAATCTTATAAAAATAAAGGAAACAGGAATCTTAGCCAATCCTCAAGGAAAGCCAGGAAAAAAAGAAAAAAAAAAAAAGGTGTTTTAAGCAAGAATAAGACTGAACAGCCAAACCTTGTGGCAACTGGAATGTAGACTTGATGCAAATGCAGGTTGTCTCCTTGTTTTCTCAGCTGCCTGGGCTCCACCCCCTGCTCTCTGTCCCTCCCATTCAGCTTCCAGTTTCTGCCTTGAATGGGCTCACTCGGGTATGTTTTCCCCTCCACTTTCACCACCAACAAGCTACCTCTCAATGTGTCTCCCAGTCTAACCCCCACCAAGAGGAAGACTGGGAATCAGTGTTACTATGAAGGAAGACTCTGACTTCACCCCTCCTCAGAAGCCCCCAGACACCCTGAAGTTAGACGTCCAACTGATACATCACGGTGGCCAAGACCGCAGTCAGTTGGTAAGAGAACATGACCACCAGGACCAAGCTGCTGCCTGAAGTCCTTGCTTCGGGCCATTTATTAAATTACTAATTCTTACTTCTAACACTTTCAGGGTATAATGTAGCTTCTCATATGCTGATATGAGCGCTCTATGCAATAAAAGTGGGATTATTCTCTAGGAGCTTCAGTTTTCTCAGGAAACATGAACAGCATGCAGACAAAATTGAAACCAGAAGCAAGTACATTATCTTTCGCATCAAACAACTTTGAAAAAACATAAGGGGCTTCCCTGGTAGCTTGGATAGTAAAGAATCTGCCTGCAATGCAGGAGACCTGGGTTTGATCCCTGGGTTGGGAAGATTCCCCTGCAGAAGGGAATGGCAACCCACTCCAGTACTCTTGCCTGGAGAATTCCTCGGACAGAGGAGCCTGGGGGGCTACAGTCCATGGGATCGCAAAGAGTCGGACACAACTGAATGACTAACACTGTTGCTACTGCTAATAGTCAGTATCTGTCATTAAATAAAGTGGATGAACTAAAAATAGGATTTAAATCTTGAGGGATTTACCAGATGAAGCTTTATCAACACAAAATGAAACAATTAGTTGCCTCACTGAATTAACTAAAAGGTGAGGTCAAGAACCATGAACTCAAATCAATGCGTTAGCTATTCAATGTTTTCTTGTTGCCTATGTATTTTGGTAGCGCATACCTATCAATAGACATGCTGCAAATGGGCAAGGTCATGTAAATTGTTATTAATAATTTAAAATGTCAGTAACCCATTTGCCAACATTTATTGACTGATTAATATGTTATATACTCTGCTAAGTTATTTTGATATATTAGCTTATTTAACATCCCAGCCCAGTGAGTTAGCAAATATTAAAACACCCTACTTATAGTTGAGAAAATTATGTTGTAGAGAGGTTTGATTATTCACTCAAGGTCAGTTTGCAGCTAGGGAGTGCTGGGGCCAGGATTTTATAAGGCACCCTGGGTCCAGAAGCCCATTCTCTTTATCACCGTTGTAGGAGGTTCTAAAGAGAAATGTTTAAATGAATAGATCATCCTGACTTTAGTGGAAATTTTGCTTCCTTACGTAATCCTGCTGAGGAAATAGAGTTTTCTTTCAACCTTTAAGTATCTTGGTGGTCAACAGATCAGGAAGAAGAAGAAAAAACATAAGAAACATCTAACGGAATTGACACTGAGGATTAATTTTCAGAAAGGTTGGGTTTTTCTCCCTTATTTTCAGACTCTAAACACATATACACATTACATCACCCAAAGTACTTTCCCATAAATTTTGTTATTAACCAAGAGTTCTCTAATTTTAATTGCTTAAAAAAAATCTTTTGTGTATATGTGTATAAATACATATATATGTTTCCCAGGTGGTGTTAGTGGTAAAGAATCTGAGCAGGAGATGCAAGAGATGTGGGTTTGATTCCTGAGTCAGGAGATCCCCTGGAGTAGGAAATGGCAACCAGCTCCAATATTTTTTCTTGGAAAATTCCATGGACAGAGGAGCCTGGAGGGCCATAGTCTTTGGGGCCACAGAGACTCAGATGTAACGAAACACACATCATATATATATATATATGTATATGATCAGTATATATATATATATATATATATATATATATATACTGTCTCTTCCCATCTTGTATTAATACTGTGAGATTTTGTGTTCCTCAACTTGTGGAAGGGAAGCTGACTCTGGTTAAGTTGATGCCAGGTCCATTTTGAGCTCTCACAATTGAGGGAAGCAGAAGAGAGCAAGGCTATTCATGTAATTGTGTGTGTGTGTGTGTTGTGGAGGGCAGGATCTCTATGTAGTATCAGGACTCTGAAAACTGTTAAATACAATGCCAATGAGCCTTTACTCAAGCACCTTTAAGTTTACTTGAAAGGCAAGGATAAAAGAAATTGTCAAAGGCACACATTTTATTCAACTTATTTTACTATAAAAACCTGCCTTTCTTATCTTTGGGGTTAAAAAACACACAAAACTCTCTTTAATGATCAGATTATTTCTCTTACCACCACTAGAATCTTGGATATTAGAAGAAACTCTGAAGCAGAAGTAAATCACATACAAACTGGGCTTTGGCTACACTGACAGTATTTTTGTCTGAAATCAGATGCTTTGGGGCAACATCCCTTTCCATTCATGGTATCCATCAAGAGGGATTTTCCATCAAAATATGTCAAAACAGGAAGGATGCAAAAATAGTACTATAGTTTATGTCAATTTTTTATTTTCGTTTACCAGATTTCTTTTCTTTCTCATTTCTGTTGCAGGTGATCCTTAATCCAGGAAATGGACCTAGACTCATGAAGTTCAGAAGCGGTGTGGCTTCAGTAAACTTTTGTCAGTTGTTCTTAGAACCTAACCCATCTACAAGGCATGTGAGTGTCTTCAAGATCTGTTCTTTGCCTACCTTTACTGCTAAGATTATCTCTAGCCTCATACTTTGTGTATGGAAAAATTCCAAACTTATAGAAGAATCAAACAAGTATCACAATATACATGTACCCTTCATCAAAAATAAATAAGTGTTAACACCCAGTGGTGCTTTCTTCAGAACATTTTTTTTTTTTAAGAAAATAAGGTCTTCATTCATTCAGCAAGTATTTTTGAGCACCTGCTGTGGGGCAGCAGTTCTTGGTGTTTAGGATTTATCAGGGAGCAAAACAGATCGCAGTTGCTGCAATTGGGAAGCTTGCATTCTTTGTAAGCCATTTTTAAATCTTCTAGAG
Source organism: Budorcas taxicolor (assembly GCF_023091745.1). Classification (NCBI taxonomy): domain Eukaryota; kingdom Metazoa; phylum Chordata; class Mammalia; order Artiodactyla; family Bovidae; genus Budorcas; species Budorcas taxicolor. Next base: position 84,327,361 of record NC_068923.1, read on the forward strand.
AGGAAATCTTACTGCCTACTGGTGCTGTCTCCTTAGACATAGAGGTCACTGTCATTAGCGCAGCAATACTGGCCTCTGCAAACACTTCTCTGTTTTCTGAGGCGGGGCTGTTTATTTTGGTGAATCTGAGAGAAAAAACAGGGTTTGGGCATTCAGCTCCTCCTCTTCAGACAGTAAAATCACAATATTGCTCTCCCACAGCACAACAATTTTACAGGGAGAAAGACCCTACAAGATTTGACCCTCAACGAATGATCTATTTACATACATATGATCTATTTATATACATAAACTTATGTCCAAAGCTGCTAGTGACAGTATGGACATCTTTGTCTAAGTTTATTTTCAGTATTGTAAAATCTATTTTTCTGTATCTCTACACTGCAGTCCTCAACCTAGACTTCATTAAAATAGAGGCAATATTTTTCTCTTCAGTTGTCATCGTTTTTTTGTTTGTTTGTTAATTGATCCTGAGGTTAGTAGAGGAGAGAGTCAAATATTGGGACCTCTCAAATACTCTGAATAATATTTCTCTTCCAATCTTCCAAGAGCAATAGCTTTCTAATATTAGTGCATATTCTTCTGGTCTGTGGTCTTTTGTTTTTTAAATACATTTGTGTATAACCATTAAAAATGGAGTATTTATTTATGTAGTTTTAAACTTTACACATGTTCCACATGTTATATGGAACCTGTATTTAGGTGAAGATGCTACAGTTAGAACTGGACATGGAACAACAGACTGGTTCCAAATAGAAAGAGGAGTATGTCAAGGTTGTATATTGTCACTGTGCTTATTTAACTTATATGCAGAGTACATCATGTGAAATGCTGGGCTGGATGAAACACAAGCTGGACTCAAGATTGCTGGGAGAAATATAAATAACCTTAGATGATACCACCCTGATGGCAGAAAGTGAAGAGGAACTAAAAGAGCTTCTTGATGAAGGTGAAAGAGTAGAGTAAAAAAGCTAGCTTAAAACTCAGCACTCAGAAAACTAAGATCATGGCATCTGCTCCCATCATTTCATGGCAAATAGATGGGGAAACAATGGAAACAGTGACAGACTTTATTCTCTTGGGCTCCAAAATCACTGCAGATGGTGATGGAAGCCATGAAATTAAAAGATGCTTGGTCCTTGGAAGAAAAGCTATGACAAACCTAGACAGTATATTAAAAGGCAGAGACATTTCTTTGCTGACAAAGGTCCATCTAGTCAAAGCTGTGCTTTTCCTAGTAGTCATGTATGGATGTGAGAGTAGGACCATAAATAAGGCTGAGCACTGAAGAATTGATGCTTTTGAAGTGTGGTGTTGGAGAAGACTCTTGAGAGTCCCTTGGACTGCAAGGAGATCCAACCAGTCCATCCTAAAGGAAATCAGTCCTGAATATTCATTGGAAGGACTGAGACTGAAGCTGAAGCTCCAATACTTTGGTCACCTGATGCGAAGAGCTGACTCATTGGAAAAAGCCTGATGCTGGGAAAGATTGAGGGCAAGAGGAGAAGGGGACGACAGAGGATGAGATGACTGGATGGCATCACCAACTCAATGGAGATGAGTTTGAGCAAGTTCCAGGAGATGGTGAAGGACAGGGAAGCGTGGTGTGCAGCAGTCCATGGGGTCATAAAGAGTCAGACATGACTAAGCGACTGAACAAGAAGAGCAAAAACTATATGATATATATTCAATTGGGTGTTTCTTTTCCACTGAATTTTGTTATTAAATTTTATTCATGCTAATCTATGTTTTGCCAGTTTGTCTATAATAACTGTATAATTCTGTATCATATAAACGCAACAAACTTTTCCCCCTTTCCCTCTGTGGCCGGACTTCCTTTGTGACTTTCTGACATTGCTCGAGCTGTCGCTCGGTTTTTGACGCACAGTGTACTCTGCTCTCTGCCTTTGCGTCTGTGGAATATTCTGCCATAAATACCTGCCTGTACTCAGCTCACCCCCATCCCCATGCCCTAAGCCTTTGGTCTGATGCCAGCTTTTAGGACTCAGCTCAGGCACGTCTTCTTTCATGGAAGTCTTTCCCAATCTGCATCAGACCATTGCCTTGCCCAGATCATAGGGATTGGATTCACATTTCAGAAACAAGGCCTGAATTTGAAAGTATTTCTAAGCTGGATTGAGTCTCTACGTAAGTGAAATATTTGCAAGGTTCATTTTGTAAATTCTCTGCGTTACATCTCAGCGAGATTAAAATTACAAGAACGCTTTTCTCCATTGTTGGTAGGTTTGTCTCTCCAAGACTAGTTTAGAAAAGCTAAATTGGTAATGAAGCCAAATATGCATCTCATGCTCTCTTTTCTATCATGTCACACTGAATAATTTCTATTTAGAATATTAAAATATCCCCTGATTTAAAAATCTCTCAGTGAGATCAATGCCAGAAGGCACACAGAAAAGTGAAAAAAAAAAAAATTGATCTTTTTTGAATTAGCAAGTGGGCAGCATTTTGTTTTAAATAAGGGGCACTGCTTTGAAAAATATACTTTGTTCATTTATTGTGATGGCTGTACTCTAGTTTAAATTATTTATAATGATACTTTATACCATATTTTATAATCTGTGTAATAGGAGTCCTCACTAAAGCTCTATGCTATTAAATCTTTGCTGAGAAGCCTTGAAGATCACTAGCTTTCAGTGAGGATTTTCAGAATTAGTAAAAGAATTAATATGTTTTTAGGGTATAGTATACATAATTAAGTTCTGAGGAATATATATATGTTTGTATAGCTAAGGGAGGTTTTGCTTTATTTTATTAAGTTTTATTTGGAAAAAAAAAACGGTTTTGTTTCTGATATATAAGGTGTTTTGTGGGTAACATTCATTAGGGTTAATGGGAGTAAGATGCAAAAATCTCTCCTGCTTTGTGAGAAGTACAGGCTCCATAATGTTTCCAGGAGGAATACTCTGAAACCTTCATAAAACATTTATATCAGTTGGATAGAAAAAAAAAAAGAAAAGAAAAATCTCCTTTAATAAAACATTTGCCCCTATTACACTATGCTACCATTAGAATTTTATTTATTCAAGAATCACATGCAATAAATTTGCATCACATGTACATCTTGCAGAGAATGAGAAGATACCAATGCCCTCATGTCAAACAAAGGCAGTCTTCTGCACAGTGAAAGTGAAGATTTTGGTAAAAAATTGCATGTTTCTCTGCTGTTCTGGGTTTATATGTGTGTTATTGCTGGTTAGGGTTCCAAGACCTTTATTCAAACATTCAGCCTCAAATTAATATGAAAAGCAAGCTGAGAAAGCTTATGCTTATCTAACTTTCTGAGTGAGGGTTTAGTAAAACAATAAAACTAAAAAGATATAATGAGAAAAATAGTCCATTTAAAAAATAAAAAATATTTTTGCAGAATAACCACACACTATATTTATTTTGCAGTATTGTTTTTCTTTGACTCTATGTTAAATATTATAATTTGGCTGGGATCTTAGAAATATGCCGGGATTTTGGAGAGGGTTTTTTTAAAATAATATACTTTTTCAAAAGGCTTTCAATAAAAATAAAAAATCACAAAAGATAAAAACCTCTTTATGTATTACTTCATGTCCATATATATGCATACTTTTTATAAATTCTAACAATATTTCTGGTCAATTTTTGGTAGAGCAGTATATAGTTAATATTTATATCTTGAATGAACTATCCCATTCTTCTTGAGGAAATGTTAAAATGTTGAACATCTATGTTCTCCACAAGTAAATAACACATTGTATAGCTACATTATGACCAGATTATATCTATTAGTTACTGCTGTGCACGATGTAAATCTCTATAGAGTCCCCTGGGAAATGAGAAAATCATTTCAGACTTCAATAACTAACAATCAGTTATTGCTCTGGGCAATAATAAAGCTGAATGCAATTACCTAAAGTGAAGTTAGCAGTGTAACAAATGAAATACAGGGTTTTTTTTTCCCCTCTCTTAAAATAAATGTAGCATCTCACCCCACACTATTATGTATTATAACAGGGTCCTCTAAACAATGTATTCTCACATAGTCTTGATACTTGAAATATATGTGATTAAAAATTATAAAGTTATTTTTTATGATATCACTTAATTGTTACTCAAAACATCAATAACAATTTCAAACAAACAAAATCAAGTAGTAAGATTCTCAAAATTGCAAAACATAAAACATTTATTTTATTTAAAACATTTCTTAGATGGCTTGTGTCTTTAAAAATATTAAATTTTTCAATGAAAATGTTAAAACTTATTCCTAGTATTTTGTTTATATAGCAAAATAATTTTAATGAAAAAAGTTAAAAGAATTTTCAGAGTAAGCTATAATGGGCTTACATATATATTGTTACTTGATTGAAATGAATAGCAAAAAGAAAAAAGTTCTTCACAATAATGGCTAATTCACAAATTTTAATCTTACAATATTTTTTTTTCTGTAACATTATTTATTTATCCATAATTGATTTCTAATTCATTATTTGCATATATTTCCTATTTGTCACAACAGAGTGCAATTATACTGAAACAGATTTCCCAGTAGAAAGTTAATCCTGCTGTTCCACATTTTGTTTAACCATTTTTTATGTATAATTGTAGTCTGTGTTTTGGCATAGACCACTCATGAAACAGTAGATTTTCTGGCAATTTGGCTGTTAGCATATATTTGATGGTGAATATAGCCTTTCATTAGCTCTGTATTCAAATAACACTGCCAAAGTATTTTTCATGTTCTTTACTCATTTCTGTTTATAATAAATCCTTGGAAGCTTGAAGCTGACATCTGTTTTCTGAAGTAATCCTTTCTCTTTCCTCTGTATGGGCACATACTGACATTATTGTAGGGTTGTTTATTATAGTTGGGCTGCTAGCGATTATTATTATTTAAGAAAAATGGATTGTTTTGTGGCGGGAAGCACATAGGAAAACTGCGTGAATAATGTTACAAAAGGACATGTAAAAATTAGCACCTACAAACACTGACAGCATCTGCTTAACAACTTATTTATATTCTGTAGTTTTATTATATGGTGAGTAATTTGGGAGATACTTCTATATTATGGACCACACACAATTTAAAAATCAAATTCATGCACAGAAGTAAAATCTTTATTGAACTTGCATGTCTGAAAACCCTATTTTAACTCCTTTATCTTGTTCAAGTTGCCTCTTCTTTCCTGCCCTTCCAATCCCCCTTCCCACTTCCCTCATTCCTTCCAATAGCATGTATTATTTATTATTATTATAGCTTCTGTGTGACAAACACTGAAAATCAGTAAGACATGGACCCTAACCATAAGAAGCTCACCATCTAATAAGGAAAAGAGATAAATAAATGGACAATAATAATTATTTTTTAAGTTGTATATAGTCAAGCCAAATAGTCAAAGTGTTACTAAATAAAGCCTTATTTAATGACAGAAGTGTTTAAAATGAGGATTTTCTGTGAATTGAATCTTGGAACCATCATTGGTTGGTTCCATCATCTTTCCAACCATCATTGAGTGATCAAAAGTTCTTGTAATGTAAGTTCTGTTCAGTTCAGTCACTTAGTCATGTCTGACTCTTTTCAACCCCATATACTGCAGCATGCCAGGCCTCCCTGTCCAGCACCAACTCCCAGAGTTTACTCAGACTCATGTCCTTTGAGTTGGTGATGCCATCCAACCATCTCATCCTCTGTCATCTCTTCTTCCTCCTGCCTTCAATCTTTCCCAGCATCAGGGTCTTTTCAAATGAGTCAGTTTTTTGCATCAGGTGGTCAAAGTATTGGAGCTTCAGGTTGAGCTGAGATCAGTCCTTCTGATGAATATTCAGGACTGATTTCCTTTAGGATGGACTGGTTGGATCTCCTTGCAGTCCAAGGGACTCTCAAGAGTCTTCTCCAGCGCTACAGTTCAAAAGCATCAATTCTTTGGTGCTCAGCTTTCTTTATGATCCAACTCTCACATCCATACATGACTACTGGGGAAACCATAGCTTTGACTAGATGGTCCTTTGTCAGCAAAGTGATGTCCCTGCTTTTTAGTAAGCTGTCTAGGTTGATCATAACTTTTCTTCCAAGGAGCAAGCATCTTTTAATTTCATGGGTGCAGTCACCATCTGCAGTTATTTTGGAGCCCCCCAAAATAAAGTCTGTCACTGTTTGCACTGTTTCCCCATCTATCTGCCATGAAGTGATGGGCCCAGATACCATGATCTTAGTTTTCTGAATGTTGAGTTTTAAGCCAACTTGTTCATTCTCCTCTTTCATGTTCATCAAGAGGCTCTTTAGTTCTTCACTTTCTGCCATAAGGGTGGTGTTATCTGTATATCTTAGGTTATTTATATTTCTCCCTGCAATCTTGATATCAGCTTGTGCTTCATCCAGCCTAGTGTTTCTCATGATGTGCTTTGCATGTAAGTTAAATAAGCAGGGTGACAATATGTTGCCTTGATGTACTCCTTTCCCGATTTGGAACCAGTCTGTTGTTTTATGTCCAGTTCTAACTATTGCTTTTTAACCTGCATACAGATTTCTCTGGAGACTGATCATGTGGTCTGGTATTCCCATCTCTTGAAGAATTTTCCACAGTTTGTTGTGATCCACACAGTCAAAGGCTTTGGTGTAGTCAATAAAGCAGAATTAGATATTTTTTGGGAACTCTCTTGCTTTCTTGATGATCCAATGGATGTTGGCAATCTGATCTTTGGTTCCTCTGCCTTTTCTAAAACCAGCTTGAACATCTGGAAGTTCACGGTCCACATACTGTTGAAGCCTGGCTTGGAGAATTTTGAGCATTACTTTACTAGTGTGTGAGATGAGTGCAACTGTGCGGTAGTTTGAGCATTCTTTGGCATTGCCTTTCTTCGGGATTGGAATGAAAACTGACCTTTTCCAGTCCTGAGTTTTCCAAATTTGCTGGCATATTGAGTGTAGCACTTTCACAGCATCATCTTTTAGGATCTGAAATAGCTCAACTGGAATTCCATCACCTCCACTAGCTTTGTTTGTAGTGATGCTTCCTAAGGCCCACTTGGCTTCACGTTCCAGTATGTCTGGCACTAGGTGAGTGATCACACCATTGTGGTTATCTGAGTCATGAAGATCTTCTTTTGTACAGTTCTTCTGTGTATTCTTGCCACCTCTTCTTAATATCTTCTGCTTCTGTTAGGTCCCTACCATTTCTGTCCTTTATTGAGCCCATCTTTGCATAAAATGTTCCCTTGGTATCTCTAATTTTCATGAAGAGATCTCTAGTCTTTCCCATTCTACCGTTTTCCTCTTTCTTTGCACTGATCACTGAGGATGACTTTCTTATCTCTCCATGCTATTCTTTTGAACACTGCATTCAACTGTGTGTATCTTTCATTTTCTCCTTCGCCTTTTGCATCTTTTCTTTTCTCCGCTATTTGTAAGGGCTCCTCAGACAACAGGAACCAAAACCAAGATTTTTGGAGAGATTAATATAAACAAATCTGAAAACTATGGTCATGAAAAAGGAGGAGAACACATTATGAATTCAAGTTAATTCATTTATTGAGTAAAGTTTAAAATATTGTAAGAGAATGTACAACATTAGACCATAAATTTTTAAGCCTACAAAAAAAGTATATACTTTTGAGAAAATGTGGATTTTCAAGTGTGTTCAAGAGGAAGTAGAACAACTGAATTAAACCTTTAACCCCCAAATAAATTGACGTTGTATCAGTCCCAGGTTTTTCCTTAGATAATGAGTTCTGGTAAGACTTTACAAAGTAAACAACATCTCAACTTTCTGCAAAGTTTCCTAAAACAAAGAAAATAAGGTGAAACTTCCTAAGTCGTTTTATTAACCTAATATACCAAACAGTTCCCCAACTGGGCAATGATAGCAAACCCACACATGTCCCACAGTATGCCAACTATACTTCCAAAATAGATACAGAAAACATAAAAAGTATTAACCAATAAAATTAGGTAGTGTATTTTTAAAAAATCATGACCAATAATGTTTCTCTAGGATAAAGTACATTCCCACGTTAGAATAGCTACTAATGTAACACTGTAAAATGCTGTTGCTCATTTCAATGGGCAATGATAAACATTAAATAGAAGCAAATATTCACTCATGATAAAAATATTTAACAAAACAAATCTAGACTAGAACCTACTTAACTTAGTGAAGTTAAGTGATCATCATATCATAATGCTGAAACTTTAGAAATATTTCAAATTAGAATTGATGCCAAGATGAAGATTCTCTTTATTGTTGTTATTCTTCAACATCGTATCAAAGGTACTAGCTAAGGGAATAGTAAAAATGAAAGTATATACATTGGAAAGGGAGAAACAACTCTTATCAGTTATATATAATTCTAAATTCCAAGACAGTTCATTATTATTTTTACATGATTCTGAATTTCAAATCAATCAACAGACAAACATTTATAGCAGCTAAGAAATTAAACCAAGTTGAATGGCTGTATATATAATCAGTTTGCAAAAATCAATAGCTTTCTCACAAGCTAATAGTAAGCAATTAGAAAATATAATGCATATAGTTAATGCAATCCATAAAACAAAAAAACTACAGTATTCCAAATACCAAACCTAAAAACAAATATGTATAAAAAATATGCATGACCTAAACATAAAAACTAGGCAACTTAGGTTGCTGCTGCTGCTGCTGCTAAGTTGCTTTAGTCGTGGCCGACTCTGTGCAACCCCATAGACAGCAGCCCACCAGGCTCCCCCGTCCCTGGGATTCTCCAGGCAAGAACACTGGAGTGGGTTGCCATTTCCTTCTCCAATGCATGAAAGTGAAAAGTCAAAGTGAAGTTGCTCTGTTGTGTTCGACTCTTAGCAACCCCATGGACTGCAGCCCACCAGGCTCCTCCGTCCAAGGGATTTTCCAGGCAAGAGTACTGGAGTGGGGTGCCATTGCCTTCAGTGCAACTTAGGTTAATGAGATATAAAAAAAGATACACTATGTACGTTCAAGAATAACACTTAATATTGCAAAGGTATCTAAAAATACACTTGCTTCTCGGAAGAAAAGCTTTAACAAATCTAGGTAGGATATTAAGAAGCAGTGACACTGATTTGCTGACAAAGGTCCATCTAGTCAAAGCCATGGTTTTTCCAGTAGTAATGTATGGATGTGAGAGTTGGACTATAAAGAAAGCTGAGCACCAAAGAATTGGTGCTTTTGAACTGTGGTGCTAGAGAAGACTCTTGAGAGTTCCTTGGACTGCAAGGAGGTCAAAACAGTCAATCCTAAAGGAGATCAGTCCTGAATAATTCATTGGAAGGACTGATGCTGAAGCTGAAGCTCCAATACTTTAGCCACCTGATGCGAAGAAATGACTCATTAAAAAAGATCCTGATGTTGGGAAAGATTGAAGGCAGAAGGAGAAGGAGACAACAGAGGATGAGATGGTTGGATGGCATCACTGACTTGATGGACATGAGCTTGAGCAAATTCCAGGAATCGGTGCTAGACAGGAAAGCCCGGCATGCTGCAGGCCCCAGAGTCACAGAGTAGGACGACTGAGGGACTTAACTGACTGAATCCCTTAAACGGGTAAGAATATTCAGATATTTATTTGCTGCGATTTGAATATGCAATTGAGAAAAGATTAAAATAAATAATTCACCATTTTAATTTAAATCTTACAGTATTTATTTACACAATATACTTATTTAGAACCAGAACACATTTTAGCGTAAAACCACATATTTTTAAAATATTAAAGTAACATAATGCAGATCATGAGTTATATAAATGAAAACACTTTTCGTACAGAATGATTCATAACTAGCAAACTTTCAGAAGAATTTGGAAATTTAGTACGTTAAGAGGATAAAATCATTTGTAACTGGAATGTGTTTCCTTTACTCCAACAGTTTTATCATAGTATGGTGGCCATTTTAATTGACTGTCAACACACTTATCCAAAGGCATTGTTTTTGTTTGTTTTTATTTTATTTCTTACTACGATATCTGACAAGATAAACACTTCTGGGAATTGGTATAATATAAGTATATATGATACTATGGTATAATACAGAAAAAGGATTTTACTATTTTAAAGCTGCTGCTGCTAAGTCACTTCAGTTGTGTCCGACTCTGTGTGACCCCATAGATGGCAGCCCACCAGGCTCCCCCGTCCCCGGGATTCTCCAGGCAAGAACACTGGAGGGGGTTGCCATTTCCTTCTCCCCTGCATGAAAGTGAAAAGTGAAAGTGAAGTCGCTCAGCAACCCCAAGGACTTCAGCCTTCCAGGCTCCTCCGGCCATGGGATTTTCCAGGCAAGAGTACTGGAGTGGGGTGCCATTGCCTTCTCCCATCTTAAAGCTGCACACATGCAAATCTGGTTAAGACTATTAAGATAATTCCATTTAACGCTACGGCTATTTCTGGAAGGCGAACTGGAGACCAACAAAGGATTTAGAAGGACAGAAAATAAAATTACATTTTAGACTCAATTCCTGACCCTGATATCTTGGGACATCTCACAGAATTTTCTAGTCTGTTTATACTTGTCTCTTTTGTAAGCTATTCCTTTCTCAAGGTTTTCATACACTTGTTTGTTTTGAAAGATTTGATGAACTGGCCTAGAGGAAAGTGACTTATACTTTAATGAGACAAAAATTAGAATGGAAGTCACGTAATGTTTTTAAAAAAGAAATTTAAGCTCATTTTACCACAGCATAAAAATAATGACTGCAGGCACTTTGACAATTGAATGAATGTCACTCTCCGACTCGGTTTCCTTGTCCATAGATTGTGGATAAAACTTTCATTGGGTGTTGTGAGGATTATATCAGGTATAAATCATTCAATCGTCAGATGCTGTGCAAAAGACAGCTAGTAACAATATTTCATTCCCATTTCGTATGTGTGAAAGGTGTGAAAACTGGGAATCTGGATATAACGCCAAACCTTAAATATTAGGTTTCAAGAATCACCTTTCCTAAACTAATCAGGCTGTTAAAAGCTTGCACCTGCAAACAACATTGCTTTCCTAGACAGTTAGTTCCTCCTTCCCTCCAGGGATGTCCCCCAAAGAGTTTGGATGGGGATGTGGTGAGAAAAATTCAATAATCAAAAGAACGTATTTCTGTGTTTTATATTTAAAAACAAGTGGCCATCCTTATTTTCAATTTCTAGAGTCAGTTTGCTAGGCGGGAGTGAAGGCTTGAGAATCCCATTAAACGTTGAGGAAAGGCCACACCGCCCGCGCATTTCCGTCGGGGGGCTCTAAGAGAGGATAGACAGAGAGCCTGGCCAATCGGAGCGCAGGCTAGAGCTGCTCCCGCCCCCTTCCGTCGAGCCCGCCTCTTCCCCGTGCCGCCCTCTGGGAGTCCGGCAGGCTCGCCCCGCCCCCTCCCCTGAGTGACAGGACCGTGGACAGCAACATTTCCAGCCGGACACGTAGTTGGTCGGCCCTTACGCTGGCTGAACTGAGGTGTGTGCGGTGTGTGTGTGTCAGGCAGGGGCGGCGAGGGGATTGGGGAGGCCCTGCCCGTGAAGCTCGGGGTCTGGGGGCGAAAGCGGTTCCTCACTGGGCCCTCAGTGCATTTAGGGGACGCTCGGTCCACCCCTGGGAGCCGCACTTGGGCGTACTGGGCGGAGGTGGGCGGGCAGGGGTCTTTGGCAGTGGAGGACCCCAGAGCCCAGGAAACCCCGTAGAAACGGTCGTGGCGTGAGGAGCCTTCCGGGCGCGTGGGGCGCTCGCGGTGGGGGTGGGGTGGCGGGCGCGGGGCTCGCGGGTGGGCGTGGCTGCCGCGGTTGCTAAGGAACGGCGGGCCCCGCCCTGCCAGCGTGTCTGGCTCTGGCCGCCCGGCCCTGCGAAGCGGGGCTCGGCCCGCCTCCCCGCGGCCTTCCCCTTGGCTTTGAGCTGGCCCCCGTTGTGCCTTCAGTGAATTAGCGTCCCCTGATTTTGCTGTCCTGCTTTCCGGTGTAGTGGGTACAGAGCTCCCGCTCAGGCCTCCCTCTCCCATGTTACTCCTCTGCACACTTCAGCTCTTCGCCTTCCAAAATGAACAAGGCTCTGCAGACCAGAACACGTTCAGAGAAGGGTTTCAGGCAGCTTGAGGTGGCTTTATTTGCCAGGATGGTGGGGCGGGAATGAGCCTTTTCCAGGGGTTTGGTGAATGCTTGAAGCCACAAGGTAATGGTGTCCCTGTGGATGAGTAGGACAGGGGAGATAAGAGATGTGATTTCTTCCACCTGGAAGTCTTTTTGATTGCTGCTGCTGTTTGAGTTCAAGGAGCTTCTCAGAAAGTTGAGGCAAGTCATTTTTGGACAGGTCCTAATAATGTATGATCTCCCTTTCAGACCCTCTTATGGAGAAGGGTGGTTGGTACTAAGTAACTGAAGCCCTCTTTGGCTCCAATGCCCCATTTAATGATTAACTGAGATAGAAACCATAGATAACCATTCAGATCTCTTCTTTGCCCCCATCGTCTGGCCCCAAATGATTCAGCAGAGCAAACAATCCACAGAGAAAACACAAAGAAACTAAAAGTCTGCTTTTACTTCCTTGTGCTAGGTTTACTGTATAAATCCCCAAGAAGGAAGCTTGTAGTGCCTGTTACCACTAGGAAGAAGATTGACCTAAAAATCAGGAATCTCGCTGTTAGGAAGTATTTGCCATTGGGCAGTAACCTTCATAACTTCTCTCATCTGGGAAGTGGAGATACCTATGTGCCCTTTGGTTATAAAACGTAAGGAGAGCTAATTGTAAACTGTTATTGATTACACTTTTAACCTTTTTTTTTTTTTTTGTTCTATATGATCTCTGTTGTTGTTTCAGTATTAGCTCTTCTTACGTAGTACCTGAAATGTCCTGCATACATTTTTTTCCCCATTGATATCACTAGATTTTTTCAAGCATATGCATAGCCTGAGAAAATTGGGACAGATTACTTTCTAATTCAATGATGAATGACCTTTTTGGTGGTATATACCATTTTGAGAAGCCAAGGGAAACTACTGACTCTCCCCTTAGAGAAAGACACAATTTGAAACATAAGTGGATGTTGGATAAGGAACATCTGTTTTCGACCAACTTCTTGAGTGTTAAGAAAATTACTCTCCTATCTTGCCTCACTTCAAAGAGTGACTTGAGTAATTTATAAAGTACTGGGAGGAGAGTTGGGTCTCTTCCATGTCTTCCAAAATGCATCTTACTGTAGTTTACCTTAGTTTATGGTCTTCAATGAATCCTTTTTCTTCTTTAAAAAAAAATGTTAATTTTTTTAGTATTTAACAAACATGAACTACCAATGATCAATAAATTATAGCTGACTTTTAAAACCATGTAAATTGAATTTTATTATAAATGCCATTTGATCATTCTTTCAAAGAATATTCTTATATTTAAGCAAATGAAAAGAGAAATTATTGTCAACTTGTTTGGGGAAATGTTAAATTGTATTTTTTAGACAAACATTACACAAACTTTCTCTTCTATCAAAGTCCATTTTTGACAAATAAAAACATTACTTTTAGTATATGCTACTAGAATTCTTTAATTCAAATGAATGACCTTTATAATATAATTTCTCATGGCTAGACAATACTGTATTTGACTCTGGTTTGGCTCTTTTCCTGATTTCTGTATTAAAATGGAAGGCAGTAAATAGAAATATTTTGTTTGCTAATATACCTTTAATCTAACTTTATTAATAAAAGTGGGCATCAGTAGTAGATACTATCATTAGATAGGGAAAATGATGAAAAAGGAAAATATGTATGTTTTGTAATAAACATGAGTATTGTTCTTTATCACTTACAATTTTATTCGCACTGTTTAGTATTTGACTATTATTTTGTTAACTCATGTCATTTATAGTAAAAAAACTAGTATGACGATAAATTGATTACAGAGACAGTTCTAATGGAATTAGAGTTTTATGGGCTTAGTAAATAATAGCTATTGCATTTGTAAACAGACAGGTGGAGTTGGTAATATCCAGTTCATTACAACAGAGCTAACTGGATGCATTGCTTTCAGTGGGAGACCAAAACTGAGTACTAGTACTTCCTTCCGCTTTCTAGCCCTACTCCCTGTCTCAAAACCTAGACTTTAGTCCAGTGAGAGAAAATTTCAGTTTAAAGAATAGATAGATACACTTAGAATTGCTGGTCTATATGATCTAGTGCAGAGAGGGGAGAAAAAGAAGATAAACCTCTAGTGTTTACAGGTTTGTAATAGGTTATCTCTACCCATTGACATAATATGGACCAATGGATTTCAGCTTTGAATCAAATAACTTCCCTGTTGAGAACCTGTGAATACAGAGTGGGATCTGAGGTCAGGGCTATTAATCTAGTCCTCTGGTTTTTCATCCTGGATAGTACCTCTGGGCCATTTGAAGTATGTAGGGATGTTGTTAAATTGTTGTTCAGTCACTAAGTCGTGTCTAAAGCTTTGCAACCCTATGGATTGCATCAAGCCAGGCTCCCCTGTCCTTCATTATCCCCTGGAGTTCACGCAAACTATTATCAGGATATCCTTAAAAGGTACTGACTTTTAGGACCTTGAAGTTTAAGGATGTTGAATATTGTATAATGTAGAGGTCCACCAGCTCAGTAAAAAATTTCCTTCCTCTACTCCAATGCCAAAATCATCTCCAAACTATTCCAGTGGCGTTCCTCCATAAAGAAACATGAAACTAGAGCACATTTCCCCCTAGCCTTTGTTCCTGTGTACCATATTTTTTCTATTTGTTTTCTTTAAAATTTAAGTGTAATATTTTTATAGTATTGTATCAGTTTTAGAAGCTACTGGGCTTCCATGGTAGTTCAGCTGGTAAAGAATCTGCCCGCAATGCAGGAGACCCCGGCTCTGTTCCTGGTTCAGGAAGATCCCCTGGAGAAGGGCTAGGCTACCCACTCTAGTATTCTTGGGCTTCCCTGACAGCTCAGGCAATAAAGAATCTACCTGCAATGCAGGAGACCTGGGTTTGATCCCTAGGTTGGGACAATTCCCTGGAGGAGGGCATGGCAACCCACTCCAGTATTCTTGCCTGGAGAATTCCATGGACAGAGGAGCCTGGTGGGCTACAGTCCATGGGGTCACAAAGAGTGACAACTAAGTGGCTAAGCACACAGAGGAGCCTGGCAGGTCACAAGAGTGGGACATGACTTAGCAACTAAATCACCATAGCTTACTTTTTAGTTTTGCAGTGTTAAAAAACAATGATAGAAAGATAAATGCTCTGTACTTAGTGGTTTAACAAGTGTTGTATGTGGCTAAGTACACGTACAACATAGTGATTCAGAATTTTTGTAGATTATACCCCATTTAAATTTATTATAGAATATGAGGTATATTTCCTATGCTCTATGGTATATCCTTGTGGGATATTTATTTTATACATCGTAGTTTATGCCACTTAGTACCCTACCCCTGTTGTACCCCTGCTCTCTTCCAATCTCCCCGCTGATAACCAGTAATTTGTTCTATGTGAGTCTGTTTCTGATTTGTTATTTTCATTCATTTTATTTTTTAGATTCCACATATAAGTGATAATATACAGTATTTTATTTCACTGAGAATAATACCTTCTAGGCCCATTTGTATTATTGCAAATGGAAAGATTTTATTCTTTTTATGGCTAAATAGTATTCTGTTATATATATATATATGTGTGTGTGTATATATATATACTGGCACACCACATCTCTGCAGCCCCATGGGCTGTAGTCCCCCAGGCTGCTCTGTCCATGGAATTTTCCAGGCAAGGATACTGGAGCAGGTTGCCATTTCCTACTTCAGGGGATCTTTTGACCCAGGAGTCAGACCAATACCTCTTGCATCTCCTGCATTGGCAGGCAGATTCTGTACCAAGTGCCACCTGGGAAGCTTTTATATTTACATACCACATCTTCTTTATCCATTCATCTGTTGAGTATGTACCATGTTTTTGATATCAATAGATTTGACTCTAAGTGTGAAGGTCTTAAAAATACTGCGTAGAATATGGTTATTTTTTGATATTCTCTCAAAATGACTAAAATTATATTAGTGGAAAATAGTGATATATATTTAATTATATTTGATATTCTTAAGACTAAATATATCCTTATTGAACATAAAAGAATCATAGACTCCTAAGAGCTAAGTTTTGGTCACACTTATTATGTACGTTTAATCCTTTCTTATATGGTTCAAGTGTTAAGTATCTTTGCAACAATAGAGTGAGTAGGTATATATTTTCATGAAAAAGAAAAGATGGTTTCTTAGCTTACTTTTTTACTAATTCCCTTGTAGCTCAGTTGATAAAGAATCTGCCTGCAATGCAGGAGACCTGGGTTTGATTCCTGGGTCGGGGAGATCCCCTGGAAAAGGAAATGGCAACCTGCTCCAGTATTCTTGCCTGGAGAATCCCATGGACAGAGGAGCCTGACAGGTCACAAGAGTGGGACATGACTTAGCAACTAAATCACCATAGCTTACTTTTTAGTTTTGCAGTGTTAAAAAACAATGATAGATAAATCCTCTGTACTTAGTGGTTTAACAAACTTTGTTGTGTTAAATCAGAAGGTGGAAACAGTTCCCTAAATGAGAGGATCTTATCAGTTTCATGGTTTTCAAGCCATTAAACATGGAGAATGAAGCAGGAATAAAGTAGCTTAGTTCTTCTGTAATGGTATTATACAGAACAAAGCTGAAAAAGCAGCAGACCAGTTAGACTGAACACCTTAAAATTTTGGTGAAGACAAAGATAGTTTAATCCCAAAGCATTTTTTACATACTTTGAATTTTAAAACATTCAAATATATATCTATATAAGAAATTATATGGATACCTGTGACAGATCCTAATTGTGGATTGCAGTTTATAACTTCTACCAGGTAGAAAGTGCACTGGATTGAAAGCTTCAGACCTGGCTTCTTGCAGTAGATATATCATTTGTTAGATTTTATAATGTTTTCAGGCACCAAGTTCCTTATTTGAGAATAGAAAGAGTTGAAGATTTTTATTGGTTTTCTACCATTTTTTTCTGAAGAATATGCTTGAGTATTATGAAAATTTTCATTATTCACAGTGATTCACTATAGCACTGAATCTTTCTGGGCAGGGATATATTAGATTTTTTTAAGGTATAATTTAAACAATAATCTCCCAGTTCCTGATTTCATTTTGTCTGTTCATAAAGGTTTATTCTCTTCTCCTTTCTTCAGTATTTCCCTCAACCTCCACACATGCACACATTTGGAAAACACTGGATTATGTAGAAATGATCTATATAGGCTCTTTCAATGCCAATTTTTTGTGGATAAATATAGCATTTGAAATGAATAAAGTGGAACAAAAAAATAAAATCCCACAAAGCCAAGAAAAAGGAAATTGGCAGACTACTCAGGCATACCTGTGAAAATCTGAGAAGAATTTTAAGGTAAGGAAGAACATTTGATAGAATTCTTTGATATCTAACACATAGAGAGGAGAACTCTATGTAAAAAGAGCCATGATTAAGTGATGGTGGAAAGAAGAAAAGGTAGAACAAAAAGAGGATGAAAAAACTGAAAAAAATGTGAGAATTGTATTAGTTTTATATTCCTGATGTAACAAACTACCACAAATTCAGGATGTTATAATTCTGTACTTTAGAAGTCTGATATAGGTTTTACTGAACTACAATATGTGTATGGGCAAGAATTTTTTCTTTTCAGGGGCCTCTGGGAGAGATGTTTCTTTGCCTTTTCCATCTTCTGGAGGCTACACACATTCACTGATTTATGAAGATGGTTCCTCCATCTTCAGAGCCAGCAACATTTCATCTCTCTGACTAATCTTCTGTAGTCAAATACACTTACGACCACAACTAGGATAACTTAAAACATTTAGAGACTCAGTTGGATAGTCCAGGAGGTTATTCATTGAATCACATCTGCAAAGTTCCTTTTGCAGTATAAGGTAACACATTCGCAAGTTCTAAAAATTAGAATTTGGGCATCTTTGAGGGGGAACATTATCCTGCCTACTACAATAACATACTAAATAAGTCCATATTTGAGACAGTCAAGAGTAGAACTGGTGTTACTATAGAAAATTTAATGTGTGGAGAACAGACTTGAAAAGTTATCCTAGCTAAAATACTGAATGCATGAAAAGAAAACTGTATTTGGAAGAAAAAGAATGAAGTCCATTATATGAACACTTGGAATTTCTGATAATTGTTCCTAAAGAAGAGGACAGAACAATTCACAAAAATGTAATAAAGAGATTGTTGTTGTTGCTGTTTTTCAGTTGCTAAATCACGTCTGACTCTTTGAACTGCAGCACACCAGGTTTCCCTGTCCTACTCTATCTCCTGGAGTTTGCTTAAACTCATGTCCACTTAGTCAGTAATGCCATCCAATCATCTTATCATCTGTTGCCCTCTTCTTCTCTTGCCTTCAATCTTTCCCAGCATCAGGGTCTTTTCCAATAAGTCAGCTCTTCGCATCAGGTGGCCAAAGTATTAGAACTTCAGCATCGTCCTTCCAATGAAAATTCAGGGTTGATTTCCTTTTGGATTGACTAGTTTGATCTCCTTGCTGTCCAAGGGATTCACAAGAGGCGTCTCCAGCACCAAAATTTGAAAACATCAATTCTTCAGTGCTCATCCTTGTTTATGGTCCATCTCTCACATCCATATGTGACTACTAGAAAAACTGTAGCTTTGACTATATGGACCTTTGTTAACAAAGTGATGTCTCTGCTTTTTAATAAATTCTCTAGGTTTGTCATAACTAGTCTTACAAGGAGAAAGTATCTTTTAGTTTTGTGGCTTCAGTCACCATCCACATTGATTTTTGAGTCTAAGTAAATAAAACTTTCCACTATTTCTACTTTTTTCCCAACTATTTGCCATGAAGTGATAGGACTGGATGCTGTGATCTTTGTTTTTTGAATGTTGAGTTTTAAGCCAGCTTTTTCACTCTCCTCTTTGACTTTCATCAAGTAGCTCTTTAGTTTCTCTTTACTTTCTGCCATTGAAGTGGTGTCATCTGCATTATCTGAGGTTGTTGATATTTCTCTCAGCAATCTTGATTCCAGCTTGTGCTTCATCCAGTCCAGCATTTGCATGATGTACTCTGCATATAAGTTAAATAAGCAGGGTGACAGTATGCAGCTTTGATGCACTCTTTCCCAGTTTGGAACCAGTTCTTCATTCCATGTCCAGTTCTAACTTTTGCTTGTCTTGCATACAGGTTTCTCTGGAGGCAGGTAAGGTGGTCTGGTATTCCCATCTCGTTAAGAATATTCCACAGTTTGTTGTAATTCACACAGAAAGGTTTTAACATTGTCAATGAAACAGAAGTAGATGTTTTTCTGAAATTTCCTTGTTTTTTCTATGATCCAGCATATGTTGGCAATTTGATCTCTGGTTCCTCTTCCTTTTCTAAATCCAGCTTGTACATCTGTAAGTTCTTGGTTCATGTATTGCTGAAGCCTAGCTTGAAGGATTTTGAGCATAATCTCAATGGTATGTGAAATGTATGCAATTGTATAGTAATATGAACATTTTTGGCATTGCCTTTCTTGAGATTGGAATGAAAACTGACCTTTTCCAGTCCTGAGGCCACTGCTGAGTTTTCCAAATTTACTGCCATAATGAGTGCAGCATGTTAACAGCATCATGAAATAGCTCAGCTGTAATTTCATCACCTCCATTAGCTTTGTTCATAGTAATACTTCTTAAGGCTCACTTGATTTCACACTCCAGGATGTCTAGCTCTAGGTGAGTGACCACACCATCATGGTTATCTGGTCATTAGGAGCTTTTTTGTACAGTTCTGTGTATTCTTGCCACCTTTTGTTAATCTCTTCTATTTCTGTTAGGTCTTTGCCATTTTTGTCCCTTATTGTGCCCATCTTTGCATGAAATGTTCTCTTGGTATCTCCAATTTCCTTAAAGAGATCTCTAGTCTTTCCCATTCTATTGTTTTCCTCTATTTCTCTGCATTGTTCACTTAAGAAGACTTTCTCATCTCTTTGCTGTTCTCTGGAACTCTCCATTCAGTTGGGTATATCTTTCCCTTTCTCTTTTGCCTTTTACTTCTCCTCTTAGCTACTTGTAAGTCCTCCTCAGAGAACCACTTTGCCTTCTTTCATTTCTTTTTCTTGGGGATGGTTTTAGTGTCCCCTTCCTGTACAGTGTTATGAATCTCTGTCCATATTTCTTCAGGTACTCTGTCTACCAGATCTAGTCCCTTGAATCTATTCATAAGTGTTTTGGTATATTCATAAGAGTTTTGATTTAGGTCATACCTGAATGATCTACTTTCTTCATTTGGATCCTGAATTTTCAATAAACAGAGTTAGCAGGAAATAAAATTTTCTGAGCTAAAAAAGATCAATAGACACAGAAAGGATATTTCTTACATAAGATTTGACAACTCAGAGACACAATGTCAACAGTTTTTCAACTCATAATGATAAAGGAAAAAAATCCTTCCTATATATAGAAGGAGAGAGGAGAAGATAGGGCGTTATTATCAGGAAACCAAACTTAATATGGTTGCAGACTTTTTTTCTATAGTTTTAAATTCTAGATGACAACAGAGAAATATTTTTAGAGTTAAAAACAAAGTTCCATGCAATTTGTTTTGTTCACACACAGCAACAGAAAACCATTCTTAAGTATATAAAGCCTCTAAACTACATACTTTTTACTTCTGGAAGAAAAAAGATAATAAGATGATACAATATAAATGCAAAAGCAATGGTATATTAAAAATCAAAACATATAGATTTCTGGGATATAGAGTGGCTTTAAATAATTAAGTCTGATTAAAAATTTAAATGAAAAAAACTGCATGAGAAGATATATAATGTAAAAATTTATTCAGCAACAATAATCTAGATTTAAATAAAGCATGTGATCTTCTGATTTATTTATGCCAGAGATGAAACCTGGTAATTCAAGAGTATGAATAAATTAAAAAATACATCCAGCAAATGGTGACCCAGGCCCACCCACATCTGGCTTGTTTTTATAGAACCCAGGAACCAAAAATATTTTTTGTGTTTTAAATGGTTGAGAAAAAATTGAGACAATACGTTTTACAAGGTGAAAAGAATATGAATTTCTAATCTTATTGATTATAAATAAAGTTTTATTGAAACACAGTTACACTCATTTGTTTACATGTTGTCTATAGCTGCTTTTGCATTAAAACAGCAGTTTTGAGCAATTGCCACTGTGATGTAAATGCAGTGCTCTCCTTGCTTTGCATCGCTCCTCAGAGCACTACAAATCACACTGACAAAATTGAGTTACAGTTTGATTTTGCCTCTTCACCTGAAGAGCCTAAAGTATTTTTGATCTGACCTTTTACAGAGAAACTTTGCAACTCCTAATCTAAACTATGTATATGAACTTTGGTGTATAAGACTGAGACTTTGATTTCAGTCCACAGTACCCAAATTTACTCAGCTATTGCCCTTCAATACGCTACTTACTGTAGCATCTCTTTGGTCTTATATGGACTGAGTTTAAAACCAAGTATGTATTATTCTGTATATTTAATAATCTAGATTTTCTCTTTTTCATTCCATGCTTTAAATGAAACAAAATTCATGTAAAGATTTCAAATATCACTTCCAAAGACAAAAGTCAGTTAATACTGCTGTAAGAAGAAAAAAATGAATGCTTTACTATGGTATGCCAAAATCGTACGTGCTTTTAGAGGTAAGCACATACCACATTTAATAAGTTGGTTGTGTGTCAGTCATTTAATCAGCCTATATTTGTGGCAAGCATAGATGAATTATTTCAGAGGAAGTGGCATTGAAATGCAGTTTTGAAGGGTGCCTGCAAATTCAAGGTGAATGAGGCTGGCGCTAAGGTAACATGGAGAATAAGATGTATAAAGCCACTAGGCTGTCAGTAGGGTCGTGTGACTGACAGAAATTTTGTAGCTGGAACAGAATTTGGAAAAACAGTGGCTGGAGTTGAAACGATGAAGACCTGCTAGCGAGCCTGGTGGGCTGCCGTCTATGGGGTCGCACACGGTCGGACATGACTGAAGTGACTTAGCAGCAGCAGCAGCGATCCTGGTGGGCTGCCGTCTATGGGGTTGCACACGGTCGGACACGACTGAAGCGACTTAGCAGCAGCAGCGCAGGCTAAGAAGCCTAGTATATGTCATGCAAAACAGTCTTCATCTTGTGGGCAACAAGGATCCATTTCAGATGTTTGAACTGTAGAGACACATGATCAGATTAGTATTAATAATATTTAGATATTGGTTCTTAAATTTTTCAAAGATAGCCCTCCCTAAAATTCTCCAATGTTATGACTTGTAATTTCATGTGGCATAAGTTGCCTTGAGATATAACCATTTATATTCTATTTATAACAGTTCTTCCTTGAGGGAGATATACAAACAATCCCCCAATGTCTTTTTTCTATTTTACAGGTGTAAAATCTATATCTCAGATAAATGATCTGAACACAGCTCTTGCTTGTAAAGGAAAGCGAGTGAGTTCTTTGATTAGGTAGATTTGAATTCAGTTTTCTACCTTTTCCCTGTTAACTGTGCATGCTTGAAAAACTCACTTAATAATTAGAAAACCTAGTTTTCCCAGTTGGGTTTTATTGTATTTATCCCACAGGAATATGAGAATTTCTGATAATGTATGTGACATGCTTAACACAATAAATGGAAACTGCTGATATTTTTATTATTACTAATATTAATCATCATCATTATAAGGGTTCAACACCCATTATTCACATTTTCAAAATCCAAAGTTTTGAAAATTATTTTTCCCAAGATTTTCACAAATTCATTTGATGGAAACCAGCCTTGAAGTGACAGGGGATGACTTATATAGTACTTATTTCTTTAGTCAGTGTCAATATTGATAAGATTTTGCTGTGAAGTATTGCTATGCTGCCCCCATACATGTTATATAATTATAGTAGCTATGAGACATAGTTACTTTCTGTAGTCTCCAAGACACATCTGGCCCAAGCATTTTAGATAAAGACTATAGATCTATATTACTCTGACTCCTTTAATAACAGCTTCATTGAGATATAATTCACAGTCATAAAATTTATGATTTTTAAGTGTACTATTCGGTGGTTTTAGCATATTCAGAGTGAGGTGTGTGATCATCATTATCTAATTTTAGAATATATTTATCACCTCAAAAAGTACCCTGTATTAGTCATTCCCTATTTCTTCTGCTCTTACCCTCAGCTATGAAAAGTTAAGTCGCTCAGTCGTGTCCGACTCTTTGCGACCCCGTGGACTATAGCCCACCAGGCTCTTCCATCCATGGGATTCTCCAGGCAAGAATACTGGAGTGGGTTGCCATTTCCTTCTCCAGGGGATCTTCCTGACCCAGGGATCGAACCCAAGTCTCCTGCATTAGAGGCAGACGCTTTAACCTCTGAGTCACCAGGGAAGCCCTCAGCTATGAAAAGTGAAAGTGAAAGTCGCTCAGTCATGTTTGACTCTTTGTGACCCCAAGGACTGTATAGTCTATGGAATTCTCCAGGCCAGACTACTGGAGTTGGGTAGCTGTTCCCTTCTCCAGGGGATCTTCCCAACCCAGGGGTTGAACCTAGGTCTAACACATTGCAGGCAGATTCTTTACCAGCTGAGTCACCAGGGAAGCCCCAAAATACATGAGTGGGTAGCCTATCCCTTCTCCAGAGGATCTTCCCTATCCAGGAATTGAACTGGGGTCTCCTGCATTGCAGGCGGATTCTTTACCAGCTGAGCTGCCAGCCTAAGTAACCAATCATCAATCTATTTTCTGTCCCTATGCTGCTGCTGCTGCTGCTAAGTCACTTCAGTCGTGTCCGACTCTGTGTGGCCCCATAGATGGCAGCCCACCAGGCTCCCCCGTCCCTGGGATTCTCCAGGCAAGAACAGTGGAGTGGGTTGCCATTTCCTTCTCCAATGCATGAAAGTGAACAGTGAAAGGGAAGTCGTTCAGTTGTGTCCGACCCCTTGCGACCCCATGGACTGCAGCCCACCAGGCTCCTCTGTCCATGGGGTTTTCCAGGCAAGAGTCCTGGAGTGGGGTGCCATCACCTTCTCTGGTAGATTTTCTCATTCTGAATATTATATATAAAGAGAACAAACAGGAATGATGCATTAATTGGACTTTTTGTAAATGACTTCTTTCACTTAGTATAAAGTTTTCAAAGTTCATCCATGTTGTTCCATGTATCAATATTTCATTACTTCTTTTTATGTTGAATTAATATTGAATTGTATGGTTATACCACATTTTGTTTACCTATTCATCATGGATTGTTTTCACTTTCTGGCTATAGGGATAATGCCTCTATTTACATTTGTGTACACATTTTTATGTGACCATATTTTCATTTCTGTCCCATGTGTACCTGGAAATGGAGTTTCTAGGTCATTTGCCTCTCTGTTTAGACTATCAGGAGCTGCCAAACTGCTTTCCAAAATGGCTGGAGCATTCTGCTTTCCTACCAGCAATATGTGAAGGTTCTAGTTTGTCCACATCCACATCAATACTCCTTATTGTCTGTCTTTTGGTATAGCTATCCTTCTTGTTCAGTCTATAAATTGTGTTTGACTCTTTGCAATTCTATGAACTGCAGCATGCCAGGCTTCCCTGTCCCTCACTCTCTCCCAGAGTTTGCTCAAATACATCTGTTGAGTCAGTGATGCCAATCCAACCATCTCATCCTCTGTCGCCCCCTTCTTCTCCTACCCTCAGTCTTTCATGGCATCAGAATCTTTTCCAATGAGTTAGTTCTTTGCATCAGGTGGCCAAAGTATTGGAGCTTGAGCTTCAGTAGCAGTCCTTCCAGTAAATAGTCTGGACTGATTTCCTTTAGGATTGACTGGTTTGATCTACTTGCTGTCCAAGGGACTCTCAAGAGTCTTCTCCAGCACAATACTGGAAAAACTATAGCCTTGACTACACATTACTTTGTCAGCAAAGTAATATCTCTATTTTTAATATGCTGTCTAGGTTTGTTATTGCTTTTCTTCCAAGGAGCAAGTGTCTTTAAATTACATGGCTGCAGTTACTGTCCACAGTGAGTTTGGAGCCCAAGAAAATAAAATCTGTCACTATTTCTACTTTTTTCCCACCTATTTGCCATGAAGTCATGGGACCACATGCCATGATATTCAGTTTTTGAATGTTGAACTCTAAGCCAGCCTTTTCACTCTCCTCTTTCACCCTCATCAAGAGGCTTTTTTTCCTTCACTTTCTGCACTTAGAGTGGTATCATCTGCATATGTGAGGTTGTTGATATTTCTTCCAGCAATCTTAATTGCAACTTGTGAGTCATCCAGCATGACATTTTGCATGATGTACACTGCATATAAGTAAATAAGCAGGGTGACAATGTATGGCCTTTACCTATTCTTTCCCAATTTTAAACCAGTTCATTGTTCCATGTCTGGTTCTAACTGTTGCCTCCTGCCCTGCATATAGGTTTCTTAGCAGACAAGTAAGTTGGCTTAAAGCTCAACATTCAGAAAACAAAGATCATGGCATCCGGTCCCAGCACTTCATGGCAAATAGATGGGGAAACAGTGGAAACAGTGTCAGACTTTATTTTTTTGGGCTCCAAAATCACTGCAGATGGTGATTGCAGCCATGAAATTAAAAGACACTTACTCCTTGGAAGAAAAGTTATGACCAACCTAGATAGCATATTCAAAAGCAGAGACATTACTTTGCCAACTAAGGTCCGTCTAGTCAAAGCTATGGTTTTTCCTGTGGTCATGTTTGGATGTGAGAGTTGGACTCTGAAGAAGGCTGAGCACCGAAGAATTGATGCTTTTGAACTGTGGTGATGGAGAAGACTCTTGAGAGTCCCTTGGACTGCAAGGAGATCCAACCAGTCCATTCTGAAGGAAATCAACCCTGGGATTTCTTTGGAAGGAATGATGCTAAAGCTGAAACTCCAATACTTTGGCCACCTAATGTGAAGAGTTTACTCACTGGAAAAGACTTTGATGCTGGGAGGGACTGGGGGTAGGAGGAGAAGAGGACGACAGATGATGAGATGGCTGGATGGTATCACCGACTCGTGGAGTTGGTGATGGACAGGGAGGCCTGGCGTGCTGTGATTCATGGGGTCACAAAGAGTCAGACATGACTGAGCGACTGAACTGAACTGAATTGAAAGTGATCTAGAATTCCCATATCTTGAAGAATTTTCCATAGTTTGTTGTGATCCACATAGTCAAAGCCTTTAGCATAGTCAGTGAAGTAGAAGGAGATGTTTTTCTGGAATTCCTTCGCTTTTTCTGTGATGCAGTGTCTTTTTGAATTAGTGTTTATTCTCTTCAGAAAAATACCAGGAAATAGAATTAATAGATTATATAGTAGTTCTATTTGTAATTTTTTTAGGAACCTCCATTCTGTTTTCTTAATGGCAATACCAACTTACATTCTCACCAACAGTTCCCTATGTTCCTTTTTCTCTACATTTTTGCCAACCCTTGTTAATTTTTGTCTTTTTGATCATAACCAGTCTGAGAAGTGTGAAGTAATATCTCATTTCCCTGATGATTAATGATTTTGAGCATCTTTTAATGTGGCTGTTGGCCATCTGTATGTCATTGGAAAAATGTCTATTCAAGTCTTCTGTGCATTTTGTATTTTTTTTTAAGCTGAGTTTTATGCATCCTTATTATGTTTTGAATATTGACCGTGTATCAGATCGGTCATTTGCAAATATCTTCTCTCATTCAGTGGGCAGCATTTTCATTTTGCCATAGTTTCTTCAGCTGTGCAGGAGCTGAAGAAATACATTCTTATTTATTGTAGTCCTATTTGTTTATTTTTGGTTCTATTTCCCATGCCTGGTGAGGCAGATCCAAAAAAATATTGCTGAGACTAACATTAAAGAACATATTATGTTTTCTTCTAGGAGTTTTATGGTTTCATGGCTTACATTTAAGTCTTTAATCCATTAATTTTTTTTTTTTTTTGTATATTATGTGAAAAAGTAGTGCAATGTGAGTCGGTCACATGTAACTGTCCAGTTTACCCAACACCATTTATTGAAGAGGTTGTCTTTTCCCTATTTCACAGTCTTACTTCCTTTTTTGTAGATTAATTGATCAGGAAAGTGTACGTTCTGGACTCAGTTTTAGTCCATTGATTTCTGTCTTTTTTTTGTGCCAATATCCTACTGTTTTGATTACCATAGCTTTGTAGTGTAGTTTGAAGTAAGGGAGGGTGATGTCTCCATCTTTGCTCTTCTTTCTCAATATTGCTTTGACTCTTCAGGGTCTTTTTGTGTTTTCATACAAATTTTATAGCTGTTTGTTCTGGTTTGGTAAATAATCCTTTGGGATTTGATAGGAATTGCAGAAGTCTGTTGATTTCCTTGAATAATAGGATCATTTTAACCATAATATTTCAGTCCATGAGCAAAGTATACTTTTCAATTATTTGTATGGCTTCAGTTTCTTTCATCAGTGTCATAGTTTTCTGAATACAGGTCTTTTGCAACCTTCGTTAGATTTATTTCTAGTATTTTATTCTTTTTAATGTAATTATAGGTGGGATTATTTTCTTAATTTCTCTGATAGTTCATTGCTAGTGTACAGAAATAAAACAGTTTCTGTATATCAACATTTTGAATTCATTGAGGAGTCCTAACCATGGAGTCCTAACAGTTTTGTGGTTATATCTTTAGAATTTTCTATATATTTTTATATGTATATAAATTATATGGGTTTCCCTGGTAGCTCAGCTGATAAAGAATCCACCTGCAATGTAAGAGACTCCAGTTCAATTCCTGGTTCGGGAAGGTCCTTTGGAGAAGGGATACCCAATCTGGTATTCTTTGGCTTTCTTGGTGGCTTGGATGTAAAGAATTCACGTGCAATGTGGGAGACCTGGGTTTGATCCCTTGGTTGGGAAGATCCACTGGAGGAGGACATGGCAATCCACTCCAGTATTCTTGCCTGGAGAATCCCCATTGTCAGAAGAGCCTGGAGGGCTACAGTCCATGGGGTTGCAAAGAGTTGGATATGACTGAGCAACCAAGTGCAGCACAGCATAAATTGTATAGGACATACATATTTTACATATATATGTGTATATATAGTATACACACGCATATATATATTCATATCATCTCTAAATAGTGAATTTTGTCTCTTCCTTTCCAATTTGGATTTCTCATTTCTTTTTCTTGTTTGATTGCTGTGTCTATGACTTCTAATACTATGAAGCCATCTATGCCTAGACTTTGTTGAGAGTATTTTTTTTTTTTTAATATATTACTGATTAAATTTTATTACTGGTAATTTTTCCTCTTCATATTTTTTAATTCTTCCTGATTCAGTCTTGGGAAATTCTACATCTTTAGAAATTGATCCATTTCTTCTAGGTTTTCCATTTTGTTGGCACATAATGGCTTGTGGTGATCTCTTATGAGCCTTTTATTGGCACATAATAGCTTATAGTAATCTCTTATGGGCCAACTGTGGTATCAGGTGTAACGTCTGGGCTGACTGTGGTATCAGGTGTCGTTTCTCCTTTTTCATTTTGATTTAATGTTTTGAGCCCTCTCTGTCTTTCTTGATGATTCTGGCTAAAGAGTCATCCATTTTGTTTGTCTTTTCCAAAAAACCAACTCTTAGTTTTATTCAACTTTTCCCTCTCTCCCTCTCTCTCCTTTTTAGTCTCTGTTTATTTCTGTTCTGGTATTTTTTATTTCTTTCCTTCTATTAACTTTGGATTTTGTTAGTTCTTTATTTGCTAATCTTTTTGGTGTAAGATCAGATTGTTTATTTCATATTTTTTTGTTTCCTGAAAAAAACAGGCTTTTATCACTGTAAATTTCCATCTTAGAACTAATTTTTCTGCATTTCAAAGATTTTGGGTTGTTGTGCTTTAATTTTCACTTGTCTCCAGGTATTTTTTTTTCCTTCATTTAATTTTTGTCTGTTTCTCATTGCTTGTTTAACTAGCATATTGTTTAGCTTCCACATGTTTGGATTTTCTGTAGTTCTTTTTTTTTTTTTTCCCCTTCTTGTATTTGATTTCTAGTCTCATAGCATTTTGGTAAGAAAAAACTGCTTGATATATTTTCAGTCTTCTTACATTTATTAAGGTGTATTTTGTGGCCTAGCATGTGATCTATCATTCAATGTCCCATGTGCACCTGAAAAAATTGTGTACTGTGATATTTTGAAATGGAATATTTCATGTGTATCTACTAATTCCATCTGCTCTAATATGCCATTTAAGGCCAGTGTTTTTCTCATTAATTTTCTGTCTAGATGATTTGTCCATTGATGTAAGTATGGTGGTAAAATCCTTTACTACTATTGTATTACTGTAAGTTTCTCCTTTTATATTGGTTAATATTTGCTTTATTTAGGTACTCCCATACTGTATGCATTTATATTTACAATTATTATATCTTCTTGTTGGACTGATCCCATTATCATCATGTCATGACATTCTTTATCTCTTGTTACAGTTTTTGTTCTAAAAAAATTCATCTGTCAGTGCTGCTGCTGCTGCTACTAAGTCACTTCAGTTGTGTCCAACTCTGTGCAACCCCGTAGACGGCAGCCTACCAGGCTCCCTGGTCCCTGGGATTCTCCAGGCAAGAACACTGGAGGGGGTTGCCATTTCCTTCTCCAGTGCATGAAAGTGAGAAGTGAAAGTGAAGTCGCTCAGTCGTGTCCAACTCCCAGCGACCCCATGGACTGCAGCCTACCAGGCTCCTCCGTCCATGGGATTTGCCAGGCAAGAGTACTGGAGTGGGGTGCCATTGCCTTCTCCAAGCAGCCTCTTCCAGTTCTCACTGTTGTTGGCTTCCTCTCCATTATATGCCAGGCTTTTTTGTTTCAATTCACATGAATAGTTTTTTCATTTCCTCTCTTTCAGTCTATATGTGTCTTTAGATATGTAATGAATCTTTTGTAAAAAGGATATATTTGGGTCTTAAGTTCTTAATCCTTCACTGAATGCCTTTTCATTGGAACATTAAGTCCATTTAAGCTTAAAGTAATTATTTGATAAGTGTGTACTTATTGTCACTTGATTAATTGTTTTTGGGTTTTTTCTGTAGTTCTTTTTTCTTTCTTTGTTCTTTTTCTTCCATTTTGATTTGATGACTATTTTAATGTTGTTTAGATTCTCTTTTTTTGCAGTTTTGTGTGTATATCTATTTTAGGTTTTTGATTTGTGGTTACTGTGTGGTTCATATATAACAACCTATGTATGTATGTATACACATATGTGTACGTGTGTGTGATTATTTTATGATCTATTTAGTTTGAAGGCATTCTGACCATCTTATATTTTTATCCCCCCACTGCTACATTTGAGATTTGTATTTTTGTGTCTCTTAACTATTTGGACTTCCCTGGTGGCTCAGACCAGAAAGTGTCTGTCTACAATGCGGGAGACCAGGGTTCGATGCCTGGGTCAGGAAGATCCGCTGGAGAAGGAAATGGCAATCCACTTCAGTACTGCTACATTTGACTTTTATATTTTTGTGTCTCTGAACTATTTATTGTGGATATAGGTGATTTTACTACTTTAGTCTTTTAATAGTCCTACTAGGTTTATAAGTAGGTGATTTATTACTTTTGCTGTATGTTTACCTTTATCAGTGAGATTTTTTTCATTTCATAATTTTCATATTTCTAATGTGGCCTTTTCTTCTTAGAGGAGTCCCTTTAATATATCTTTTAGACTGAGTTTGATGGTGTTGAATTAAGCTTCTGCTTATCTGTAAAACTTCCAGTTTTGCTAAGAAATCTGAATAAAAGCCATGTCAGGTAAAGTATTTTTGGTTGTGGGGTTTTCCCTTTCATTGTTATATATATTATGCCACTACTTTCTCATCTGCAGAGTTTCTGCTAAAAATCAGCTGATAAGGGAGTTTCCTCAAACTTAACTTGCTGCTTTTAATAGCCTTAGCAGAGTTCCATTGTATAACTTGTTGCTTTTAACTTACTGTTTTTAATATCCTCTTGTTATATTTAATTTTTGCCATTTTATTTATAAAGTGTTTTGGAATGAGCCTTTTTGTGTTCATCTTGTTTTGGAATCTCTGTGCTTCCTGGACTTGGATGTCTGCTTCCTTCCCCTGGTTAGGGACATTTTCAGCTATTATTTCTGCTCCTTCCTCTCTTTCTTCTGAGACTCCTATAATGTAGATGTTAGTTCCCTTGATATTGTCCAAGAGAACTGTTAAATTATCCTAATTTTTTTTAATTCTTTTTTTTTTCCAGTCAGCTTGGTTAATTTCCACTAGTCTATCTTCCAGATGGCTTATCTGTTCCTCTGTATCTAATCTACTATTGATTTCTGCTAGTAAATTTTTTATTGCAG
This sequence comes from Budorcas taxicolor, assembly GCF_023091745.1. Taxonomy (NCBI): domain Eukaryota; kingdom Metazoa; phylum Chordata; class Mammalia; order Artiodactyla; family Bovidae; genus Budorcas; species Budorcas taxicolor. The sequence goes on from NC_068923.1 coordinate 84,358,664, forward strand.
TTATTATAATTTTTGCTCCATTTGGGTCTTCTTTATATTTTCTAGTACTTTGTTGAAATTCACACTGTGTTCATCCATTCTCCTGAATTTGGTGAGCATCTTTATGATTGTTACCTTGAACTCTTTATTGGATAGATTGCTTATCTCACCTTTGTTTGGGTCTTTTTCTGAGATATGGTCCTTCATTTAAGACATATTTCTCTGTCACCCCATTTTGCCCAGTTCTCTGTGTTTGTCTTTGTTAGATAGATCCATTACATTTCTTATTCTTGAAGTGGCCTTATGTAATAGACATCCTGGGTGGCCCAACGGCATCCTCCACTCTGGTCACCAGAACTATATGTTCTGAGAGTGTTTCCTACGTGGACTGCATGTGCTGTCCGTTGTAGCGGGGCCAACTACCATGTTTGTGATGGTAGATGAGGCTGGCCCCAGCCTGGTTGACTGTGAAGTCACATGTTGTATGTTAGCTGTAGGCCTGCTAGGGGTAGAATGAGCTTCCCATGCAGTTGGTTGTACAGCTTGGGGGAAACAGGACTTGCTTCTCACCTGTTGTTGGATGGGGCTGGATCCTAACATGACTGTTTGCATGGTCCAGGGGGATACTGGGCTGGTACTTATTGCTAGAGAGAGGAGCCAAGTCTTTGGGTGGCTGTCTACACATTCCAGGGAGGTATGGGCCTTTTGCTGTCCCACTAATGGCTTGAGGCACGATTCCAAAATGAGAGTTGACAATGCTGATTTTACTGCCATAGAATGAGATCCCAGAAATTTTTGTTGCCAGATTCTCTATCCCCATGGGGAGCCCCAGTTGCTTCCTGCCTCTCTGGGAGGCTCTCTGAGTCAGCAAGTGGATCTGACCTGGCTCCTCTCAAGACTGTTGCCTCTGTGCTGGGAGGCAAAGCTTGTGAGGTTTGGGGCATGCCCTTTGAGAGCAGAGAGTCTATTCCTGTAGCTTTCTGGTTTTCCCAAACACAAGACTTTCTGGTTTTCAAAGCCAAGTGTTCTGAGGGTTTGTCTTCCTGGTGCAGGACCCCCACACTAGGGAGCTTAGTGTGGCGCTCAGACCCCTTAGTCCTTGGGGAGGAACTCTAAGATTTTGATATTACTTTCATTTGTGGTTGGACAACTTGAGGAAATGGGTTCTGACTATATAGCATCTCTCCCTCTCATATTCATCTCTGTGTTTTCCCTTCTTTATGCGTTTAGTTGTAGAAGATTCTTTATGCTAGTCTTAATGTTGTTTTCATGGAGAATTGCTCTGTAAGTAGGTGTAATATTAGTGTATCTGTTTGGGACAAGGTGTGCTCATGGTCTTCCTACTCTATCATCTTGGCCACTTCTGCAAGATGTTTTTAATGATGTGATTATAATTAGTAAAAGTTGTATTCTCAAATACTTAGAGTTACATTTTGAGTTGCTTATTATTATCAGATAGCAGTTTGGAACCACTTAAATTTGATATTCTCATTTATGTGAGAACAATTGGAACATAAAGCTAGAGATAAGTTCAGTTCCTGGATAATAAATATTTAATAAATATTTTTTTAAACAAAATGAATAAACTGTACATTATTTTATTTTCTTATTGCTTTTTAATGAAAATTTGGCTTAGAAAGTAACATGTACTTAACAAATTATGGTTGAATAAATATAATTATGTTTATAAATCAACTCTACAAACTGCACTAATGGAAAATAAATTCAAATCAGTCTCTATATTCATATTTAAGTCTAAAATGTAGAAGAAACATCTCTTACTGCTTTACAGATAATCACTATACAGTGAATCATTCTTAAAATATGATCTGCAGAAATAATGTTGCTGTTGATTATAGTGAAAGAACGTCTTTACTTAAATAAGTTTGGGACATCTCAGTTCAAATAAATTTCAATAGGCTTTTCTATTACAGGACTTCTCAGAGCCTTTTAATGAAATTGTATCTTGTGTGAAGGGGGAATAGTATGCAATGTTTTTTCAAGTATATGTTGGCATAGAAACTTAATTTGAATGAACATATAATAGAGTTAGCAAACCATAAACCACAACTTGGAAAATGCTACTACAGTGATTTTATTTTGCATACACTAAGGAACTGGAGATCATCCATTTAATATTTCCATATACTCTATTTGAATTCCAGTAAGAAAAAGCAATCAGAGTATTATTATTGGTGGAATTGAATTTGCCAGGAATGCGAGCACAGCTTCCTCAGTAAAGATCTTGCCTTTGGAAACATCTTACCTCTTGGCAGCTCTCCAGAGTTCAGACTTGGCAGCCTCAAGGACAAAGCACAAGGTGTGTTTATTTGATTTAACATTTGGCAAAAGGTGTTTTGACTTGTTTGTTTTCTTTCACTTTGTTTTTCTTGTTTTTGTTTGTTTTTGGCAATGAACTTGAGTTTGGAATTTGTTCTTTCTTATGGGAGGCAGGATTACGATGGGGAAATGGTTTTACTTGAATTTATTTTGTGATTTTGGACAAATCCAAGAAAACAGAGTGAGATCTATAAAACCATAAACCTTTATCTGATTAATTTGTTAAATCATTTAGTATTATTGTCTATGAGAATTTGTTGCCAAAGTAAAATATTTGCTCTCTCTTGATATTTGGTACACTATGATATTTTGGTACATTACTGTATTTTGATAATTATACATTGTTTAAAATCAATGTACCTGCATATAAGCAATTAAGGTCATAGAACAAATTAAGATCATAAAATATCGATTATTCAACATTATTTTAAATCTTTCTTGATTAATTGATACATTGATGTCTCGTAAGTTTCATGGAGAGAAGAAATCTGTCGTAAAATGGAAGAAAATGGGCCCCTATTGTATATGTGACCTTATCCTCTACTCTCTTCTGGCACCCCTCATTCTAATCAGAACTCTTCAGTGGTTCCCCATATATTTATGGTGTGGACTCCAGGGCACAAAGGAAGTAGGACACTTTCTATACTTGAAGGAGATGGGACACGTCTTACACTGAGATCAAAGTACTGACACGATCAATGTTTGTGTCTGAGCACTCGTATGTGGATTTTTGTCTGTTTGGTGTATGTGAATGTGTGTTTTGGTGTGTGTGAGAGAGGGAGAGTGAACTTCCAAAGTGAGTTGACCTTACCTAAAGATCTATATTTTTGTGATTTGGGAAACAAACTCATGTGCCCAGACTGAGATGTGTTTCAGGAGAAACACAACCTGGAGTTGCTACTGAATCAAACAGGAGATGAGATCAACTTGGGATTGAGAGTTTGCTGGGCAGAGTTCTGTACTTGTACAAAATCAGGTTAAACATTTTACTGTAAAAATTGCTTTGGGAAGTTCAATTGTTTTTTTTCTTCAAATTGTTCAGAGTTCAGTAATAATTTGAAAATAAACATTTTAAGTGAATTTTGTGTATGCCATTTTCATTAAAAGGGCCCATGATATGTAATCTATTCCCTGCTTCCAAATTTTGGTTAAAATAATAAAGACCCAATAGTAGGGAAAATATTTCTAAAATTAGTGAGGTAGCTATCAAGTGCTTTTATAAAATCATTTTTATGATGGACCTTGAAATAAATAGTATGTTATAGTGAAGTTAATTTTCAAAAATAAAATAGAGAAGTGATTAGAATATTATTATATTTTTCTTAAGGGTTTTTTCTGGAAAACATTGGAATGGACTGTAATATAAAGGATATCCTAAAATTATATTTTTTACTCAGCATTATATTTTAGAGTTAAGGTCATTTTTAACATTTGGAATGCTAAATTTGGTACTGCAAATTCAAGTTTTAAACATTAATGGAACCAGTTTTATCTAATGTCTGATTACCACTGCTCTAGTAAAAGAAATATGCTGACCTACCTAATGCAAGTGTGAATATATAAGAGAAATTGTGACATAGAAATAACATCAAGGATTTACAACTCCTGAACTCCTGAGGAAGAAATAACAGAGAAGTTGTGCAAGTGTTGAACAGAGGAGATTCTTTTCTTAGACTGGAGAATAATTTGAGATTTCTGACAAAGATTAAATTGTTATTTAAAAAAAAATGGGGCCAGTGTTCAAGATTTTTGTTGTTGTTCAGAAGCCTTCCATTTTAGAAAGTATTTTAGAATGCTCCTTGTGTACATAAACTGTAAGCATATAAGCGATAAATCTATTCATCCAAAGTTTTCAACACGTTAAGAAGACCGTATATGTAATTTGCTGTTTTAAGTTATCCAAAGATACTTTTGCTGAAGCCACATAGCTGATGCTAGAAGATGGTTAAGAGACCAAATGATAGCAGAAAGGGTACTATTTATATGTAATTAAGTTACACATAGATATGAGACCATCCTTTACTTTTTTTCTTTATATATCTCAGTGACTTTTTACGTGAATGTGAGGTCTTCAAGTTCAGATTAGTTTTTTCCTCTTAAAAAGCTTATTTGAACTGTATGGTGACTCCACAGTGAGTAAGTGATTAAGTCAGTATGATGTAATGATGCTAACAACATTTATCCAGCACTTACTATGTGAGGAGCACCATGTTAAGTACTTTAAATGAGCTAGCAATTTAATTTAACACTTACAGCAGCCACATGAGATAGGAATTCTTACTGTACTGATTTGAAAAATGGTAAATGAGCTTAGCTTAGTAAACAACTAAAAAGGGACAGAACCAGAAAGGAAATAAGTTAAAGCAAGGAAGAGTTAACTCATAGTTTATCAGACTCATCTCCTTATAAAAGAGAACTTATAGTAATATTTTAAAATTCAAAGCTTTTAAAATCAAATTTATAATAATTAAGCATAAAATGTGGATGTTTTAAGTTAACATAATAGTTCTGGAAAATATCTGTTCAAAAAAGTACTGAGTATCCAGTGTTCTAATTTGTTTGAGATTTTTTAGTATACAAACAGTTGTACAAACCTTCTACTGAAGGGAAGCCAGAAAATAAAAAAGACTAAATTTAATATGAAAAGAGCTTTTTAACCTTTTAAAAGGAACAATTGATAGGTCTAAGGTAAAATAACTTTCCTCTTGCAACACTTATCATCTAATTGTTCATATTTTGTCATGCTTGTATCAAATCATGAAGAAATGAAATATTGATTGCTATAATATGGTTATTTATTTTAAATATTATTGACATGACTTTGAAGAAATCACTTCTCTCCTCCCTTCTTATACACTGAAGATGCAGCATTCCAAGAGCAATTAAATGTCATTTGTAAAGGAACTTTTATTTTCTATAATTACAGACCTAGGTGGTCTGTGGCTTAAACGGGTTGACAGTGAGAAGTCTTAGGACATATTTTTCCTATGAAGGACACATTTAAGTGCATTTTAGCATCAAAATAGCTACAAATGCTCATTATTAAAGATTCAATCTTCTTTTTGTTTGCAGTATATAGGGGTGTGTTTATGTGTGTATAGAAAAAAAGAGGAAGGGAAAGAATAAACATGAAAATGAGAATGAATTATGCCAAGGCTCCCTAGGTGTTTTGTTTTAGTAGCTTTTCAGAATCCTACCACTGTAATTCAGGGGATTGACTAAACATTTACATTTATCATTAAAATACAAGATACCATTTTTTTTCTGTTCTCTGTTTTCTCTCAGGTGGTCTCATATTACTGTAGTGGATATTCTTTTATGTAGATATCTTTACTATACCACTCTGAATGTCTCTGCTTGGTAGATCATCTTACATCTATTCTTTCTTGTAAATGCTTTAAGGAGTTAAAAAACGAATATGGTTTATGAACTTCGTTATTAAAGATGTAATAATGTGGCACAGTGAAAAACTGAAGTGTTCAATCACAAGGTCATTAACAAAGAATGAAAAATAATTAAGGGCAAAAGATGAAAGGAGGTTTTAAGGTAAATTTGAAATTCAAGCATGAAAACACCACTGTGTTGAGAGAGGCATAGGAGAGATTTTTGCAGAGGATAGAATCTGTATTGAAAGTCTGTTTCTGTAGTAACTAGACTTTTGTACTGAAAGAGATAACATGTAAGTCTTAGGAACAGGCTGTAAAAAAATTTTGGAAAAAGGTAGCAAAAGTGACAAATGTATTATAGTTAAAATTAAACAGTAAGGAAATATGATTCATCAAGGAGAAATTCGGACCAGAGATTGTGATTATGGTCAATAATGTAAAAAAGTTGAACAATTATATTTTATTTTGGGCTTCCCTGGTAGCTCAGCTGGTAAAGAATCTGCCTGCAATACAGGAGATCCTGGTTCAATTCCTGGGTTGAACAGTTGAAAAATTATACTTTTTTCTTCATTAGTTGCTTCATACAGTTTATGAGTACACTCAGTTATTTACTTTCATAAAATCCCATTTTCTAAAATGAACCGAAAAGGGCAAGTTTAAAGACAGGGACCCAGAAGAGTTCACAGCCTTTTTATGACATTCATTTCTAAATGCCTTATTTGAAAGAGAATGTCCTGGTTTATGATTTTCTTTTCTTTTTTTTTTTTAACTTTTAGAAAGAGGCAGATGGTATGAAAACTGGACTCCCTTATTTAAAGGGAATGTTGATATTTATAACCAAGCTTATCTCCAGCAAGATTTGTTTTTTGCAGCTGTTCCAGGTTGAAAAAAATATCTTGAAGTCCTGGCTTGTTTTTCTTTCCACATTTGGGATGGGGGGGAGAATCTTCAGAATGTGAAAAAGTGATGTTTGATTTTAAACATGAATGCAATGTAAACTGTGATTTTTTTGCTTCTATATGTGAATTTTCTGTTTGTATGCTGTGATGATATTACTCTTTTTGTTTCACTGATCTATTTCCTAGATACATCACACTTGGGAAATAATTTACTCATCATTTTCCTATCACCAAAGTATTCTAGGAAATGTAGTAGATTTTCACTGAATTAGCCTTTATTATTAAACTATCTTCTGACTTAAAAAAATTTTTTTTTCTGACTTTTCATTTTGATATATTTGTCATTTTCTTTTTTCCCAGAGTGAGTATATTTTTCACTGGGAAATAAATGTTTTCTGTCCTTTTTTATAGTTATATTATTTTTTATAAGGTGTGATATTCTTTCTTATTCTATTCTTTGCTTCTATTTTCAGTTGTAAAAGCTGCTGTTTCTCTGAACATATATATCTTAGCAACTTCCTTTTATAATTTCATTGAACATTAATTGTATTTTATACTCTAAACTTAATAAATGGAACTATCTCTTTGGGAACACGACAACACTGGAATGAATATCTAAGTTCAGTTCAGTTCAGTTCAATTCAGTCGTTCAGTCGTGTCTCTTTGTGACCCCATGGACTGCAGCACGCCAGGCCTCCCTGTCCATCACCAACCCCCGGAGCTTACACAAACTCATGTCCATCGAGTCGGTGATGCCATCCAACCATCTCTTCCTCTGTCAGCCGCTTCTCCTCCTGCCTTCAGTCTTTCCCAGCATCAGGGTCTTTTCACGTGAGTCAGTTTCTTTGCATCAGGCGGCCAAAGAATTGGAGTTTCAGCTTCAGCATCAGTCCTTCCAATGAACATTCAGGACTGATTTCCTTTACAATGGACTGGTTGGATCCCCTTGCAGGCCAAGGAACTCTCAAGAGTCTTCTCCAACACCACAGTTCAAAAGCATCAATTCTTTGGTGCTCAGCTTTCTTTATAGTCCAACTCTCACATCCATACGTGACTACTGAAAAACCATAGGTTTGACTAGATGGACCTTTGTTGGCAAAGTAATGTCTCTACTTTTTAATATGCTGTCTAGGTGAATATCTAAGCTTATACACAAACATAATATTTGTTCATATGTGTTATGATTATGTACCTACATATACAGTTTTCCATAATGAAGGATATTTTATCATGAGATATATAATTTATTGTGAATAAATGTGATTATTGATATAAGTGGAGATCAATTACATGGTTTGCTTGTCAAATTGGAGCAAGCCCCGCTGTTTACATACAGATAACTTCCTGAGTATAAAATATTATGTAAATTATGATTATGTCAGGTAAATATTTTTCCTTTTCAATAATTAACACTAAAATATTTATTTAAAAGTTTTTGTCTGTCGACACTTACAGTTAATCTGTTTGATTGAGTATTATGAAGACCAGCATATTGCTTAAATTTATAAAAGCCCAACCATTACTAGTGGGCTTCTCTGAAAGCTTAGTTGGTAAAGAATCCGCCTGTAATAATGCAGGAGACCCCAGTTCGGTTCTTGGGTCAGGACGATCCTTTGCAGGAGGAATAAGCCACCCATTCCAGTATTTTTGGGCTTCTCTTGTGGCTCAGCTGGTAAGGAATCCGTCTGCAATGCGGGAGACCTGGGTTCAATCCCTGGGTTGGGAAGATACCCTGGAGAAGGGAAAGGCCACGCACTTCATATTCTGGCCTGGAGAATTCCATGGACTGTTTAGTCCATGGGGTCACAAAGATTTGGACACAACTGAGTGACTTTCACTTTCAACCATTATTGCTGCTGCTGCTGCTGCTGCTAAGTTGCTTTAGACGTGTCCAACTCTGTGCGACCCCATAGACGAGAACCCACCAGGCTCCACCGTCCCTGGGATTCTCCAGGCAAGAACACTGAAGTGGGTTGCCATTTCCTTCTCCAATGCATGCATGAAAGTGAAAAGTGAAAGTGAAGTCGCTCAGTCAAGTCCGACTCTTTGCAACCCCTTGGACTGCAGCCTGCTAGGCTTCTCCATCCATGGGATTTTCCAGGCAAGAGTGATGGAGTGGGTTGCCACTGCCTTCTCCATCAACCACTACTAGTACCAAACTATTTATTTCCAGAGAGTCTCTGGCTGTTTTCTGAATAAACCCTTTAAATATCAATCTTTGATTCATAAAGTAATCACTCTCTGTCTTTAATCCCGTAGAACGTTTATCAGGTTAGGTTATTCCACACCTCCTTTTATTCTTTCTTTTTTACTTTAGATTGATTTTCTTTTCTTTTATTGGAGTATAGTTGCTTTATAATGTCTTAGTTTCTGCTGTACAAGGAAGTGAATCAGCTGTAGTATACATATATCCCCTCCCATGTGGACCTCCCTCCCACCCCAGCCCACATTTCACCCATCTTGGTTGTCATAGTCACTCAGCTGAGATTCTTGTGCTATGATAATCATAGTTAAATGTGCTAAGTGAAAAATACATGAACTATTTGCGTATCACCTCTGCCTATCTTTTTGTAAGGATTCACTCTAGTTGTTCAGCCCCTCAGTCATGTCCGACTCTTCGTGACCCTGATGGGTTGCAGCATGCCAAGCTTCCCTGTCCTTTACTATTTCCCTGTGTGTGCTCAAACTCATGTCCATTGAGTCAGTGATGCCATCCAACCATGTCAGCTTCTGTTGCCCCCATCTCATTCTTCCCTTCGTCTTTCCCAGCATCAAGGTCTTTTCCAGTGAGTTGGCACTTTGCATCAGGTGGCCAAAGTAGTAGAGCTTCAGCATCAGTCCTTCCAATGAATATTCAAGTGTTGATTTCCTTTAGAATTGACTGGTTTGATCTCCTTGCTGTCCAAGGGACTCTCAAGAGTCTTCTAGAGCACCACAGTTCAAAAGCATCAATTTTTTGGTGCTCAACCTTCTTTATGGTCCAACTCTCATATCCATACATGACTACTGGAAAAACTATAGCTTTGACTACATGGACCTTTGGAAAGTGATGTCTCTGCTTTTTTTTTTTTTTCCTCCCTTTTTTTGCCACTTTATTTTTTAATTCAAGGATAATTGCTTTACAGAATTTTATGGTTTTCTGTCAAACATCAACAAGAATTAGCCATAGGTACACACCCATGTTTGCTCCCTTCCATCTCCCTCCCCATCCCACCCTTCTAGATTGTCACAGAGCCCCTGTTTGAGTTCCCTGAGTCATACAGAGAATTCCATTGGCTATCTATTTTACATATGGTATTGTAAGTTTAATATGCTGCTCAGGTTTGTCATAGCTTTTCTTCCTCGTAGCGAGTGTCTTTCAATTCCATTGATGCAGTCATCATCCACAGTGATTTTAGAGCCCATAAAAATAAAAGTCTGTCACTATTTCCACCTTTTTCCATCTGTTTGCCATGAAGTGATGGGACTGGATGCCAGGATCTTAGTTTTTTGAGTGTTGAGTTTTAAGCAAGGTTTTTCACTCTCCTTTTTCACATTCATCAAGGGGCTTTGGTTCCTCTTTGCTTTCTGCCATTAAAATTGTATCATCCGCCTATCTGAGGTTGTTGATATTTCTCCTGGCAATCTTGATTCCAACTTGTGATTCATCCAGCCCAGCTTTTTATATGATGTACTCTGCATAGAAGTTAAATAAGCAGAATGACGATATACAGACTTGATGTGTTCCTTTCCCAATTTTGAATCCATCCATCGTTCCATTCACTCTAGTAAGTTAGTTCACTTTACAAATGCCATTTTTCCTTGCATGAGTGTTTGCCTAATGTGGGTTTAGTAAAAATTTAAATGGAATTCTCACAATAAACAAATTGACTTGAAACATTCAGTAAAACTTGCTAGTATTCTATTACTCTGTACTCTCACCATGTAATAAAGCAAGTGATTCTATAAGAGATGTGAAACTGTACAAACAAAAGTCTTGCACCTCACTGCTCCTGATTTTGTTGTTATTGCTCATGTTCCCAATGGATACCATGTGAGTGAGCACTTAAAGATCATTGACCAAGGTTGTCTGTATTCATCTCTGCTTCTTTAACCAGAAGATCCAAAGTGTATGTTTCTCAGATTCTCTGAAAATAATAAAAATAAGGATGAAAGGATGTTTTTTCAATTAGTGCTATAGATATCTGAATAACATTTAGTTCAAATATCAATGGCTAAGGCAGAAATAAAGTACATTATTTTATTATATGTTATGCCTGAAGGAGATTTGTGCTTAGTTATATTAGAAGTAACAATGCATAAAGGAAAGTGATTTAAATATATACTTATAAACTATATTAAAATAATTCAATTTTTTATTCAGAAGCATTTATGTATTTCCCAGGCTTGCAGCATTTCATTTTGAACATCAGCAATCATAATTCTATTAGTTCATGGGAAAAATAGCACACTGCTCACAATAATTACCCTCTTTTTTTTATGAAATATTCTTCTAGAGGACCTGATTCTGAGATAAAATGTTAGCTTATATGAAGGAGGATTTAATTAACACTGTTGACAATTGACCAGTGGGAAAGAGAGAAAACTTGCAAAGTAGTAATGCCAATTTATAAAGAATAAAAATTGATTATAAAATAGAAACCTTTAAAGGATATGTTAGTAGAGTATAATGGCAATTGAATTTCCTAATAAGAACGTAGCTTAGAGAGCATCTAAGAAACTTTACACATTTCTTTTTTTGTCTTTAAAAATAATTAGTGAGAATTCCCTGGTAATGGTTAGGAGTCAGTGCTTTCATTGTGGGAACCAGATCCAGTTCCTGGTTGGGGAATTAAGAACTTGCAAGCAGTGTGGTGCTGCCATCAAAACAAAAGCAAAAACAAAATAAATAATTACTAATGATAACCAACGGCTATGTTTAACTGATTGAATAAACTAGATACTCAGTTCAGTTCAGTTCAGTCACTCAGTCGTGTCCCACTCTTTGCGACCCCATGAATTGCAGCACGCCAGGCCTCCCGGTCCATCACCAACTCCCAGAGTTCACTCAGACTCACGTCAATCGAGTCAGTGATGCCATCCAGCCATCTCATCCTCTGTTGTCCCCTTCTCCTGCTCCCAGTCCCCCCTAGCATCAGAGTGTTTTCCAATGCGTCAACTCTTCGCATGAGGTGGCCTAAGTATTAGCTAATTCATTTCTAGATATGTATTAGTGTTCTATAAATGCATTATTTGTTACCATAAACTTAGTGGCTTACAACAACAATCACTTATTAGCTCACAATTTTGTGGGTCAGGAGTCCAACGTGGTCTGAATAGGTTTTCTGCTTGGGATCTTGCAAACCTGAAACGCCAGCCAGACTGTTCAAAGCTTTGTGAAAAAATCTACTTCTAAGTTCTTATAGGTTGTGGGCATAATTTAATTTCCTGTGGTTGTAGGACTAAAGACCTCCTTTCCTTCTTGGTTGACTGATGTTCTTCATGTCAACCTAATTTCTTGCTACATGGACCCTTCCATCAATGGAGAATTTCTCATTCATAAAATTCCTTTGAATTTCTCTGACTTGTCTTACTTTGACCTCTAGACTGTGATTTAAAATGCTCATATGATTAGATCAGTACCACTTTGATGATGTCCTTATTTTAAAGTCAGCTGATGTAGAAGTAACTAAATGTTTGCAACCCTTTTGCTGTTAATGTAATATAATCTTAGGAGTTATATTTTGTCATATTTACAGATTCTACCCACACTCGAGATGAGGAATAGATTCACAAAGAACAGCATATTGGAGGCAATCTTAGAATTCTACCAATCATATTTGATATAGTCATTGCTTATCAGTATAATGTATGGGTAATTTTTAATTTACTGGGTACTCCAGGGTTGCCTCTGGAGAAGGCAGTGGCACCCCACTCCAGTACTCTTGCCTGGAAAATCCCATGGATGGAGGAGCCTGGAAGGCTGCTGAGGGTCAGACACGACTGAGTGACTTCACTTTCACTTTTCACTTTCATGCATTGGAGAAGGAAATGGCAACCCACTTCAGTGTTCTTGCCTGGAGAATCCCAGGGATGGTGGAGCCTGGTGGGCTGCCGTCTATGGGGTGGCACAGAGTCGGACATGACTGAAGCAACTTAGCAGCAGCAGCAGCAGCCAGGGTTGCCTCATTATTTTTGTAGCTAATACCAGCTCTTTCTTTCTCTACTTACTTACCATTTTTGTATTTATATCTAACATCCTACTTTCTACATGTCTGTTGCTATTATTATAACTTTCTTCTTATCTGTGTTTAGAACCAATGAGACTTAGGAACCAACACACTGAGATTCCTACTTTTAAAAAGCAGCTGATGAATTCCTATGGAGAGTTTCTTGGCCTCTCTTGGTCATTCAAAACTGTTTTGAGAAAACACAGTTAATTGTAAAAAGCTGTATTATATTTAGAAATTGATAGGGCAGAAGTCGAGTAATGAATTATATATTTTACCACAGGCTCCCCAGACAACAGATTCTGAGGCACAGCTTAAACTTGGAGGCAATACAAGGGAGACAAGAGTGAGTCAAAAATAGAAGTAAAAAAACTAGATAAGGAGGAAAAACAAATATAAGGTGGTTACTGAACTGGCCACAGTGTAAGAGAAAATATAGACTTATATTTAGTCATGTGGGACATCTACAGGCTGGCTGTATAGAGCCAATTAGTTGGACTGAGGAAGAGAAAGAAATTTATCTGCTAACATCTTCCTGTCACTTATTTTTTATTGGTCAAAGCTCTATCCTTGTACTTTTCAGATTGTTTTGGGGTTATGGGGCTTGGGATTTGGAAGTGGTAGGGGAAGCCAAGCTTCCTATTGATCTAGGTGTAGGTATTGTTGTAGTTGTGGAGGTGGTGTTGGAAGTTGTACCTTCACCCACCCCCCAGAGGAACCATGTCAGCTAGCACTAGTAGATTAGTTGTGGGTAATTGCTGGGGCTATTCATTGGGCAAGTGGCTGAGCATCCAGGAGACAGTGAATATGGGAAAATACATCAGTTCAATTCAGTCACTCAGTCATGTCTGACTCTGCGACCCATGAATCGCAGCACGCCAGGCCTTGCTGTCCATCAGCAACTCCGGGAGTTCATTCAGACTCATGTCCATTGAGTCAGTGATGCCATCCAGCCATCTCATTCTCGGTTGTCCCCTTCTCCTCCTGCCCCCAATCCCTCCCAGCATCAGAGTCTTTTCCAATGAGTCAAGTCTTCTCATGAGGTGGTCAAAGTATTGGAGTTTCAGCTTTAGCATCATTCCTTCCAAAGAAATCCCAGGGTTGATCTCCTTCACAATGGACTGGTTGGATCTCCTTGCAGTCCAAGGGACTCTCAGGAGTCTTCTCCAACACCACAGTTCAAAAGCATCAATTCTTCGGCACTCAGCCTTCTTCACAGTCCAACTCTCACATCCATACATGACTACTGGAAAAACCATAGCCTTGACTAGACAGACCTTAGTCGGCAAAGTAATGTCTCTGCTTTTGAATATGCTATCTAGGTTGGTCATAACTTTTCTTCCAAGGAGTAAGCGTCTTTTAATTTCATGGCTGCAATCACCACCTGCAGTGATTTTGGAGCCCCCCAAAATAAAGTCTGACACTGTTTCCACTGTTTCCCCATCTAATTCTCATGAAGTGATGGGACTGAGTGCCATGATCTTCCTTTTCTGAATGTTAAGCTTTACGCCAACTTTTTCACTCTCCACTTTCACTTTCATCAAGAGGCTTTTTAGTTCCTCTTCACTTTCTGACATAAGGGTGATGTCATCCGCATATCTGAGCTTATTGATATTTCTCCTGGCAATCGTGATTCCAGCTTGTGTTTCTTCCAGTCCAGCGTTTCTCATGATGTACTGTGCATAAAAGTTAAATAAGCAGGGTGACAATATACAGCCTTGACGCACTCCTTTTCCTATTTGGAACCAGTCTGTTGTTCCATGTCCAGTTCTAACTGTTGCTTCCTGACATGCATACAGATTTCTCAAGGGGCAGGTTAGGTGGTCTGGTATTCCCATCTCTTTCAGAATTTTCCACAGTATATTGTGATCCACACAGTCAAAGGCTTTGGCATAGTCAGTAAAGCAGAGATAGATGTTTTTCTGGAACTCTCTTGCTTTTTCCATGATCCAACGGATGTTGGCAATTTGATCTCTGGTTCCTCTGCCTTTTCTAAAACCAGCTTGAACATCAGGAATTTCACGATTCACGTATTGCTGAAGCCTGGCTTGGAGAATTTTGAGCATTACTTTACTAGCGTGTGAGATGAGTGTGATTGTGCCGTAGTTTGAGCATTCTTTGGCGTTGCCTTTCTTTGGGATTGGAATGAAAACTGACCTTTTCCAGTCCTGTGGCCACTGCTGAGTTTTCCAAATTTGCTGGCATATTGAGTGCAGCACTTTCACAGCAGCATCTTTGAGGATTTGAAATAGCTCAATTGGAATTCCATCACCTCCACTAGCTTTGTTCGTAGTGATGCTTTCTAGGGCCCACTTGACTTCACATTCCAGGATGTCTGGCTCTAAATGAGTGATCACATCATCATGATTATCTGGGTCGTGAAGATCAGGACTTCCCTCAGACGGTTAAGCATCTGTCTACAATGTGGGAGACCAGGGTTCAATCCCTGGGTTGGGAAGGTCCCTGGAGAAGGAAATGGCAATCCACTCCAGTACTATTGCCTGGAAAATCCCATGGACAGAGGAGCCTGGTAGGCTACAGTCCATGGGGTCGCAAAGTGTCAGACATGACTGAGTGATCTTCTTCAATGGCACCCTCCAAGAGGACTTATGCCAAGATGCATCTTTAAATATTTAAGTATCTTTAAATAATCTTTCAGGATTATTTGTAATATGTATGTATGCCTTTGCTAGGACGCAGGTCAAAGTTATAACTCCTTAAATGTTTAATTTTTATATAAAATATCCTCCTTTGTTCTCAGTTGTGAAGTGCAGTGAAAGTCATTCAGTCATGTCCAACTCTTTGTGACCCATGGACTGTACAGTCCACAGAATTCTCCAGGCCAGAATACTGGGGTAGGTAGCAGTTCCCTTCTCCAGGGGAATCTTCCCAACCCAGGGATCGAACCCAGGTCTCCCGCATTGCAGGTGGATTCTTTACCAGCTGAGATTCTCAGATAGTCCTTTCAAAATTTAGATAGCTTTTTTTTTAAAAGATGGGGAAATTAACCAAGCATAATTAATGTGATATATCATTTCTTTGGACATCCTTTGTTAGTTGAGTCCTAGAGTTTTACTGAAAGGCATCAATTTTGTGGATGTGTTGCTTTTCAAATATGAGCATTCCTAGGTCAATGTTCTTTACCAGTGGAGACAAAAGCCAGTTGTCTATTTTCACATGATTACTGTAATAGCAGAATCTGAGATCAGTATTTACATGATCCTTCTTAGACAAAGATTTTGTTATTATTTATTTTTTGCTATTGTTAGTAGGATCAGTGTAGGGTTGAACTCAGGTTCTCCAGTAAGACTTGTTGGACTTTCTAAGCTAAAACAGTTAAGAACAAATGGATGTATTTAATCTCTGATGTTTCTTCTGATTCTGTGATTCTGTTGTACTAAATCAACTGATATGCTGGCTAGTTATTCTCAGCTCCTACCTTTAAAATATTTAAGGTAGGTTCCATGACTTCAACACTGACATTCTTATTCGCAAGTTTGGGTATATTCATATGTCTTTTCAATGGTGAGGCTGGGGATCCCTGAGCCTTTTGAGGTTCCTGGGTGGCGGATCAGCCCCAGGGCAGCCAGCGGCAGCAGAGAGGCTGGGAGCCCTCCACTGCTGGGCATCCTCAACATTCCTCAGCTCCAGTCAAAAAAATCCAGCAGATCCTTTGCTCAGGCCCTGGGCGGGCACATTGACCAATACCCAGTAGCCAGTAAAGGTCTGGTTGTTGTTGTTCAGTTGCTCATTCATGTCCGACGTTCTGCAACCCTATAGACTGCAGCGTACCAGGCTTCCCCAGTCTTTCACCAACTCCCTGACTCTGCTAAAAGTCATGTCCTTTGAGTCAGTGATGCCATCCAACCATCTCATCCTCTGTCGACCCCTTCTCCTGCCTTCAATCTTTCCAAGCATCAAGGTCTTTTCAGATGAGTCAGCTCTTCACATCAGGTGGCCAAAGTGTTGGAGCTTCAGCTTCAGCATCAGTCCTGCCAATGAATATTCAGGGTTGATTTCCTTTAGATTGACTGGTTTGATATTCTTGCAATGCAAGGGACTCTCAAGAGTCTTCTCTAACACCACAGTTCTAATTCTTCACCACAGCATCAATTCTTCAGCCCTCAGCCTTCTTTCTGGTCCAACTCTCACATCTATACATGACTACTGGAAAAACTGTAGCTTTGATTATATGGACTTTTGTTGGCAAAGGTCTCTGCTTTTTAATACACCACCTTGGTTTGTCATAGCTTTTCTTCCAAGGAGTAAGCGTCTTTTAATTTCATGGCTGCAGGCACCATGCATATTTTAGAGCCCAAGAAAATAAGGTTTGTCACTGTTTCCATTGTTTCCCCATCTGTTTGCCATGAAATGATGGTACCGGATGCCGTGATCGTTGTTTTTTGAATGTTGCATTTTAAGCCAGCTTGTTCTCTTTCCTCATTCACCTTCATCAAGAGGCTCTTTAGTTCTTCTTTGCTTTCTGCCATAAGGATGGTGTCATCTGCATATCTGAGGTTATTGATATTTCTCTCAGCAATCTTCATTCCAGCTTGTGCTTCATCCAGCCTGCAATTTCTCATGATGCACTCTACATGCAAGTTAAATAAGCAGGTTGACAATATATAGACTTGACGTACTCCTTTCCTGATTTTGAACAAGTCCATTGTTCCATGTCCAATTCCGACTGTTCCTTCTTGACCTGCATACAGGTTTCTCAGGAGGCAGGTAAGATGATCTGGTGTTCCGATCTCTTTGAGAATGTTCCATAGTTTGTTGTGATCCACACAGTCAAAGAACTTAGCATAGTCAATGAGGCAGAAGTAGATGTTTTTCTGGAATTTTCTTGCTTCTTCTGTGATCCAACAGATGTTGGCAATTTAATCTCTGTTTCCTCTGCTGTTTCTAAATCTAGCTGGCACATCTGGAAGTTCTTGGTTTACATACTATTGAAGTCTAGCTTGAAGGATTTTGAGTATTATCTTGTTAGCGTGTGAAATACCTGCAATAATCTGGTAGATTAAACATTCTTTGGCATTGTCCTTCTCTTGGATTGGAATGAAAACATATTTTTCAGTCCTGTATCCACTGATTTTTCCAAATTTGCTGCCATATTGAATGTAGTACTTCAACAGAATCATCTTTTAGGATTTTGAATAGCTCGGCTGGAATTCCATCACCTCCACTGGCTTTGTTTGTAGTGATGATTCCTAAGACCCACTTAACTTCGTACTCCAGGATGTCTGGCTCTAGGTGACTGATCACACGATTGTGGTTAACTGAATCATTAAAATGTTTTCTGTATAGTTTGTCTGTGTATTCCTGCCACCTCTTCTTAAATCTTCTGCTTCTGTTAGGTCCATACCATTTCTGTCCTTCATCATGCCCATCTTTGCATGAAATGTTCCCTTGGTATCTCTAATTTTCTTGAAGAGATCTCTGGTTTTTCCGAAATTATTGTTTTCCTCTATTTCTTTGCAGTGTTCACTTAGGAAGGCTTTCTTACCTCTTCTTGGTATTCTGCATTCAGATGGGTATATCTTTCCTTTCCTAGATCAGTGAAAGTTTACACACTCAAGAGGATCAACAGTGGGGCAGCTGGTACCTGGGCATGTCCTATAGCTATGTGGAATAGCTGAAGGGCGTGTCCCTGCTTGTCTGGGCCTGAGAAAACATTGTCCACTGGAGAAGGGAATGGAAAGTCACTGTCTTGCCTTGAGAACCCTATGAAAAGTATGAAATATGACACCAAAAGATGAGCATTCCAGATTGGTAGGTTTCCAGTATGCTACTGGAGAAGAGCAGAGAAATAGCTCCAGAAAGAATGAGGAGGCTAAGCCAAAGAAGAAATGACACCCAGTTGTGCATGTCTGGTGATGAAAGTAAAGTCTGATGCTGTAAAGAACAGTATTGCATAGGAACCTGGAATATTAGGTCCATGAATCAAGGTAAACTGGACGTGGTCAAACAGGAGATGGCAAGAGTGAGCATTGACATTTTAGGAAGCAGTGAACTAAAATGGAGGGGAATGGGGCAAATTTAATTCAGATGACCATTATATCTACTACTGTGGGCAAGAATTCCTTAGAAGAAATGGAGTAGCCCTCTCGTGGTCAAAAAAAGAGTCCAAAATGCAGTTCTTGGGTGCAATCTCAAAAATCAACATAATGATCTCGGTTCAGCACCAAGGAAAACCATTCAACATCTCAGTCATACAAGTCTATGCCCCAACCACTAATACCAAAGAAGCTGAAGTTGAACAACTCTATCAAGTGCTCTAGGTGAGTGACCACACCATCACGGTTATCTGAGTCATTAAAACCATTTTTAATAGTTCTTCTGTGTATTCTTATCACCTGTTATTTTCTTCTGCTTCTGTTAGGTCCTTACTGTTTCTGTCCTTTACTGTGCCCATCCTTGCATGAAATGTTCCCTTGATATCACCAGTTTCCTTGAGGAGATCTCTAGTCTTTCCCATTCTGCTGTTTTCCTCTGTGTCTTTGCATTGATCCCTTAGGTCAGGGCCAGGGATAGAGGTCCTTGGGATATATAAGCACATCTGTGACGGAGTGGGGCACCCAAGGAGAGCACACGTGGACTGGCTGTGCTATGCTGTGCTTAGTCACTCAGTCACGGCTGACTCTGCAACCTCATGGACTCTAGCCCACCAGGCTCCTGTGTCCACGGGGGTTCTCAAGGCAAGAATACTGGAGTGGGTTGCCATCTCCTCCTCCAGGGGATCTTCCCAGCCCAGGGATCAAACCCAGGTCTCCCGCATTGCAGGCAGATTCTTTACCATCTGAGCCACCAGCGAAGCCCAGATGTACTGTGGGTGGCACCAAAATTTAACAAGCAGACTGAGGAAAAAAATGCTTATGATGGTTGTAAGCGAGAAATCAAGGTGATGGAGGTAGAAAATCAGGTGAGTACTGACTTGAAAACTAATGCCTAACAGTTTCAATACTAAGTACAGTTGGCCTTCCATATCCCTGGGTTCTGCATCCACTGATTCAACCAACAATGGGTCAAAATCGTTCAAAACAAGAAAAAAATTCTAGAAATTTTCAAAAAGCAAAACTTGAACCTGCCACATACTGGCAACTAGTTTCATAGCATTTGCATTGTATTAGGTATTATAAATAGTGTAGACGTGATTTAAAGTGTGTGGCTGGATGTATATAGGTTATATTGGAGAAGGAAATGGCAATGCACTCCAGTATTCTTGCCCGGAGAATTCCATGGACAGAGGAGCCTGGTGGGCTGCAGTCAGTGGGGTCACAGAGTCGGACACGACTGAGTAACTTACACCACTGCTATATAGGTTATATGCAAATATTGTATTATCTTATATAAGGGGCTTGAACGTGAAAGATCCTGGCATCCTTGGGGATTCTAGAATTAATCTCTTCATGGGTACTGAGGGACAGCTGTACTCAGTACTGCCACATATCACTAAGAGAGAGGTTTCATAAATAAGAACTGTTTGTCCTATGGGACAACCTGATCTTGTGGTATTCTCATATCTGCAGCATATGTTGTCTAAAATAGTCATCTGTTTCCTGAAATGTAAATATTCCAGAAGAAGATTTGCCATTCTAACCCTCACCCTCCAACACCTTGTAAAAGACAAACCAGTTGAGCTACAGTGTGTTGTGAATTGCCCTTGTGTGCTTCATAGTTGGGGTTAGAGTAATACCGATGGGCCCTGGTTTATAGTTGTTCACCTGGTGTCACAGGGCCTCATTGACATGAGACCTCAAAAGTGCCCTGATTTGGGATGGTAAATTGTATAGTCCCCCTATTTTAGGTTCCTGTTGACAGAATATTTCTTTCACATCTGAAGCTGGGGAGCTGGTTGATGAGCATATCTCTTAACCAGGTCTTGATAACTTTTATTCATTAACCAGATGCTTATTCCCTTCCGTTATAATCCTGAATCAGCTTTCTGATAATCCCTTTATTTCACCAAATGTTGCATGAAACAGAAGTTTTATAGGGTAATAATGTGCAAAATTTGAAAAGTTGGACAAGTAACATTGGAAACGTGGCATTTTCAAATTTTCTCTTAGAAACTGACAAGGCACAAGTGGAGGCTCGGTAAAGCTTTTCAGTAAAGCCAAACTAATAATAGTATATTGTCCTAAAACATTTTGGGAACTTGATTCATGTTTACTTCAGTGTAAAATAAATGTAAATTAAGAAAAATATTTTTAACTTTGAAATAAGCCAAACTTGGTTATGAATAGTGATTTTGATAGATTTAGAGTGAATCAGAACATTTGATCTATACAGATATATTATTTAGAAATTCCCAGTCAAATGTGTAACATTGGGCTAAACATAACAAGTTGTACATTTTGCTCCTAAAACCTGTGTCTCAGGTAACTTATTAAAAGCTCTGAGAAGAATTTGCTAATATTACTTCACAGCCAAGAAAAGGGAATTCATATTGAAGAATTATCATAAAACAAACATATATCTGTTTACTTAGGAATTTCAGAGATAAGAATAGATGCCATCTGAGATGTTTGCATCTAGAGCTTATTGTTTTCTCTCATCATTTAGCTACCAGTTTTTGGTACCATCTGGATAGAATCAAGTTTTTTGTTGTTGGTATAATTGAAACAATGTTAAGTTTCATAAAATTCTCTTAAAATAACCAAATTTTAAAGGGATTATAAGTATTGAAAAATCAGTTTGTGACCTTTATAACTAGAATCCTATTTTTAATTACTTGTTTTCTCATCAGGAAAAACAATCTGAAAGTGTTTTGGTCAAAGATACGAAACTGCCTTTTCTCTACTTCGAGTCACTGAAGCCAAAGACAGCCTTGGTATCTCTCATTCTGAGCTACTGTTAGTAGCTTGTAGCATGCAGTGTACACACTGCCTAACTTACTGATTTATATTAGAATTGTGGATGTCTTTGCTCTTTTTTTACATGGTTGAGTACGTTTCTCTTCTTATATCAGCATATATATTACTTTGTATTAGTAAAAGCAGGGTCTGCAGTATTATTTGGTACCATATTATGGTAACCTATAAACTTTTTACAAGTACAGTTTCTACTCAAAATAACCTTTATTTGAAGTGTTAGTTGCTCAGTCACGTCTGACCCTTTGCAACCCCTGGATGGTAGCCCAGGGTAGGCTCCTCTATCCATGGGATTTCCAGGCAAGAATACTGGAGTGAGTTGCCATTTTCTTCTCCAGGTGATCTTTCCAACCAAGGGATCGAACCCTGGACTCCTGAATTGCAGGCTGATTCTTTATCATCTGAGCCACCTGGGAAGCCCCCTTTATTTGAAAGACAGTATAATTAATGTATGTCATTAATGTTTGTTTTATTAACTATTAAAAGTTATATGATATGCCAGTCTAGCTTAATTAACACATCTTTTTTTGTAAATATAGTACAGGAAATTAAAATACATTTCCGATTTTGCTGATTTTAAACCTTGTAAATCATAATGATCATTTCTCTGCTTAGGAACACGGTCCAGATAGAAATCCTTCCCAGATTTGAAGTGCCTATTTCTTTGATATTTATGCAATTCAGAATTAAAAAAAATAATGTAACTAATCTCCCTACCCCTAAATGATGCGCGTTGTTGATGGTACATGCAAGGCAGCTTTTTTGTCTATTCTGGGCAGTATAAATTTAATGTGTTGTTTTCAAGTATGTCATGTGTCCAGATGCCACAACAATCTGTGCATCAGAAAGGCATTAAAATAAAAGTAAAATATTTGTTGATATTTTTTAATGAAGACCAGTGAATTTGTGGTGCATTACGTTTGGATTAACTAATTCTATTAGGTTTCAGGAAAAAAGGGCATTGTTTTCTTATAGCCATTTGAAACATTTTATAATAGGAATTTATAATAATATTCTGCCCTCACCACCTACCCCATACCTACTTCTCCCACTATATTACCTATTTCTGTTGATGATGGTATCATATCTCTAACCCAGTATTTTGCCAAGTATGGTCCACATAACAAATTAGTTTGAAAACTCTGACATGGAGTTGGTGCTTGTTTAAAATGCAGCTTCCTTGACCCCTCCTCAACATTACTGACCAGGTATCTCTGAAGAGTGCGACCTGGGACTGTGTTTTTTAATTATGACTCTACTTTTAAAGCACAGTTGGCTTCCCCATTTCCTCTGCCTCATGCCCCCATCCAGGGTGTCCCCATAGTCTAAAAGTCGAATACCAAACTGTCACTTCCTACCCACTTGCTGCATTCTTCCCCTAGTGGGTTGCCTTTGAATATAATTTGGCTTTTTAAAAGCTTATTAACTATGTTCAAACCTTCTAGTCTTTCTAATATCATTAAAAAGTATCTGATTTACTCACCACATTGCACAATACTCTTTTATAACTTTCTGTTGAATTCAGAAAAAGCCTGAGGTTTCAGCTGGTCCTGAAAAGCTTCCACAAGGCAGACTGTCCACTCAGCCTCTACTGAAGAGGCCAAAAAGTTCTCATGGTCCCGGTGCAGGCTTCACATCTACTTCTAGCAGTGTTCCTCAAATGCTCCCACAGAGGAGAATTACCCAACAGCTGGTTAAAAAGAAAACTAGTGTCTTTCAAACGTAATAGCCTAAACAAACAGAAAAACCCCTGGAGATTTCTGGACCTTAGCCCTTGGGATTCCTGGGGCCCAGGAATCTACATTTTTGCTGGTGATGGAACACATTTTGGGAAATACTGGCCTGGGGGCTCTAGTCACTCCTGGTGAATTTGTGTGCCTAGTTAGATTCTTGAGTCCCGAGCCTTTTCTCTGGAACTGAGATCCTCAGGTCTGGGCAGCAGATTCTTCCCACTGGTACTGGGATCTCCCATGTTTACCCAGGTCTCAGCTGACTGCTAGGAGGCCTGAGTACTCCGTGCAATTTTGAGATGAGTTGGTTCAATATACTCCAGATTCCTGGTATCTTCGTTCACCATTTGGTGTTTTCAGTTGCTAAGTTGTGTCTGACTGGCAAGCCCATGGACTGTAGCCTGCCAGGCTCCTCAGTCCATGGGATTCTCCAGGCAAGAACACTGGAGTGGGTTGCTGTTTCCTCCAGGGGATTTTCCCAACCCAGGTATTGAACCTGGGTCTCTTGCATTGCAGGCAGATTCTTTACCAACTGAGCTATGAAGGAAGCCCTCATTCACTGTTTAAGATGACCTATTTGACCATTTGTCCTCCGTTTAACACATATGCATCCCATTATTTTGTGGCTTATTTGTTTTTGTTTTTCTTTTTTTTTCAGACCAGTCTTTTGCTATTTCCTTGTCCTTCTATAATTTTCTTTATGTCCCTCTTGAACCCCATACTCTCAATCAGTTATTACTTTTACCTCTTGATGTTAATTGAAACCTTATTCTTGTCATAGACACCATTTCCCTGAAGCTTTTTAAAGCAGCGGCTATTCTTTCTTTAACCCTCCACATACCCATGGATTAAGAGTCAGTTGTTACCTTTTTATTTCTTTATTACCGCTTCTAGACTGTTTCCTTTTCCATGCATATGGAGTGACAAGTGAAACAAAAGACCTGGCTCCTTTGTGGTTCATCTCGTTAGATGTGGTGCTGTTTACCGCTCTTCTTTGCTGTTATCTGTGGACATTCAGCTTCCCTGGCGGCTCAGAGGTTAAAGCATCTGCATCTAATGCGGGAGAGAGTCTCCCTGTCTTAGTTTTTTCTTCCATCCAAGCTCCAACTGTACCAACCTGCTGGTGCCTTCATTATTCATATGTATCAAAGTATGTATGATTCTGGTCTCACCTTTCCTTATCAGCCATAATGTTTTTCTGTCATTTTAGTCACCCTCTATCATAACCTACTCCATCTCAGTGATAACATAAATCACCTCACATGTTCTATTAATAACCTTTAGTTCTTCTCGAGTGAAATAAGACTTTGGTAATTTGGCTTCATCCAAATCTTTTAAGTCCAAAAATCAGTCTGCTTTCTTCTTAACTCTTAAATTGCTGCTATCTCCACTTCTTTTTTTTTTTTAGATAGTGTTTATTTTATTTTAATTAAATTTTTTAAAATTTTGTATTAAGTATAGCCAATTAACAATATTGTGATAATTTCAAGTGGACAGCAAAGGGGACTCAGCCATACGTATCCATATGCCTCTGTTCTCTGAAAACTCCCCTCCCATCTAGGCTGCCACATAACACTGAGCAGAGTTTCCTGTGCTGTGCAGTAGGAGTTATTGGTTATTCATTTTTAAATATAGCAGTGTTTACATGTCAGTCACAAACTCCCTAAATATCCCTTCCCCCTTTACTTCTCCCACAGCAACCATAAGTTCATTCTGTAAGTCTGTTGAGTCTATTTTCATTCCTTTTTGTATTCTGCATATGAGAGATGTCATATGCATCTTAACTGAGTATGACAATCCCTAGGTCCACCCATGCTGCTGAAAATAGCATTATTTTGTTCATTTTATGACTGAGTAATATCCAACTGTATGTGTGTACCACGTCTTCTATATCCATTCCTCTGTCAGTGGGCATTTAGATTGTTCTATGTCTTGGCTGTTGTAAACAGTGCTGTGACAAATATTGGGGTGCATGTATCCTATGTTTTTTCTCTGGATATATGCCCAGCAGTGGGAATGCAGGGTCGTATGGTACCTCTGTTTTTAGTTTTTGAAGTACCACCAAATTCTGCATTGGAGGTACCAAGTTACATTCCCACTAACAGTGTAGGAGGGTTCCCTTCTCTCCACACCCTCTCCAGCATTTGTTATTTAATAGATTTTTTTTGAGATAGCTATTTTAACTGGTATGAGGTGATAGCTCATTGTAATTTTGATTTGCAGTTCTCTAGTGATTGTAGCCATGAAATTAAAAGATGCTTACTCCTTGGAAGGAAAGTTATGACCAACCTAGATAGCATATTCAAAAGCAGAGACATTAATTTGCCAACAAAGGTCCATCTAGTCAAGGCTATGGTTTTTCCAGTGATCATGTATGGATGTGAGAGGTGGACTGTCAAGAAAGCTGAGCGCCAAAGAATTGATGCTTTCGAACTGTGGTGTTGGAGAAGACTCTTAAGAGTCCCTTGGACTGCAAGGAGATCCAACCAGTCCATCCTAAAGGAGACCAGTCCTGGGTGTTCTTTGGAAGGAATGATGCTAAAGCTGAAACTCCAGTACTTTGGCCACTTCATGCGAAGAGTTGACTCATTGGAAAAGACTCTGATGCTGGGAGGGATTGGGGGCAGGAGGAGAAGGGGACGAGAGAGGATGAGATGGCTGGATGGCATCACCGACTCGATGGACATGAGTTTGAGTGAACCCTGGGAGTTGGTGATGGACAGGGAGGCCTGGCGTGCTGCGATTCATGGGGTCGCAAAGAGTCAGACACGACTGAGTGACTGAACTGAACTGAACTTAACTGAATAATTACCAGTGCTAAACATCTTTTCATGTGCATCTTGGCCATCTTTGTATATTTTTTGGAGAAATGTCTATTTATGTCTTTTTCCCATTTTTTGATTGGGTTGATTTTTATGATGATAGTTAAGCCTCATAAGCTGTTTGTAGATTTTGGAGACAGCCCTTCTTAGTCACATCATTTACAAATATTCTATCCCAGTCTGTGGGTTGTCTTTTCACATAGTTTATTGTTTCTTTTCTGTGAAAAACTTTGAGTTTAATTTGGTCCAATTTGTTTATTTTTGTTTTAATTTCCATTATTCTGGGGGATGGATTGGAAAAAATATTGCTGCAATTTATGTCAGGGAGTGTTCTACCTGTTCTCCTCTAGGAGTTTTATAGTGTCTGGTCTCATATTTAGGTCTTTAATGCATTTCAAGCTTATTTTTATGCATGGTGTTAAAGAATAATCTAATTACATTTTTCTTTTTTCATATGGCTGTTTTCGCAGCACCAGCTGTTGAACAGACTATCATTTCAACATTGTGTAATCTTGCCTTCTTTGCTGTATATTTATTGTGTGGGGTTATTTTTAGGCTTTCTTTCGTGTTCCATTGATCTATATTTGTATTTTTGTGCCGATACCATGCTATTTTGATGACTATGGTTTTGCCATATAGTCTGAAGTCAGGGAGCTTATTCCTCCAGCCTGCTTTTCTTTCTCAGGATTGCTTTGTCTATTAGGGATCTTTTGTGTCTCCATGTAAATTTTAAGACTTTTTTTTTCTTTGTTCTAGTTCTGTGAATAATGCCATTGGTAATTTGATAGGGATTGCATTGAATCTGTAGATTGCCTTGGGCTGTATAGCTGTTTTGACAATACTGATTCTTTCAGTCCATGAACATGGTATGTCTTTCCATTTGTCTGTTTCTTCTTTGATTTCTTTCATTAGCATCTTACAGTTTTTCAGAGTATAAGTCTTTTGTTTCTCCTAGCTAAGTTTATTCCTAGGTATTTCATTCTTTTTGATATAATAATAAATGGAGTTGTCTCTTGAAATTTTCTTTCTGATCTTTTGTTGTCAGTGTCTATAAATGCAACACATTTCTGTGTATTAATTTTCTAAACTACACGTTTACCAAATTCATTGACAAGCTCTATAGGTTTGTGGTAGCTCATTTAGTATCTTCTATGTACAGTATCATGTCACTTGCAAACACTGACAATTTAACTTCTTTTCCAGTTTGTATTTCCTTTATTTCTTTTTATTCTCTGATTGCTGTAGCTAGGATTTCCAAAACTGTGTTGAATGGAAGTGGCAAGAATGAACATCCTTGTCTTGTTTCTGTTCTTGGAGGAAATGATTTCAGCTTTTCACCACTGAGTATGATGGTAGCTATAGATTTTTTGTATGGCCTTTAAAATGTTGAGGTGTGTTCCTTCTGTGCCCACTTTCTGGAGAGTTTTGATCATAAATTGGTGCTGAATTTTGTTAAAAGCTTTTTCTACACCTATTGAGATGATTATATGGCTTTTATTCTTCAGTTTGTTGATGTAGTTTATCATAATCATTTTGTAAATATTGAAAAATTATTGCACTCCTGGGATAAATCGCACTTGATTATGATGTATGATCCCTTTAATGTATTGTTGAATTCAGATTGCTCATATTTTGTTGGGGATTTTTGCATCTATGTTCGTCAGTAATATTGGTATGTAATTTTCTTTTTGTGTGGTATCTTTGTCTGGTTTTGGTATCGGGGGATGGTGATCTTAGAGAATGAGTTTTGGAGTTTTCTTTTCTCTGTAGTGTTTTGGAATGGCTTAAGAATAGGTTTTAGTTGTTCCCTAAATGTTTGATGGAAGTCTCTTGTGAAGCCTCAAGTCCTGGACTTCCATTTGTTGGGATTTTTAAAATCATAGTTTCAATTTCAGTGCTTGTGATTAATCTTTTTATATTTTGTATTCCTGATTCAGTAGTGGGGGACAGTATCTCTCTAAGAATTTTTTCACTTCTCCCAGGTTGTCCACTTCATTGGCATTAAGTTGTTTGTAGTGGTCTCTTATAATCCTATGTATTTCTCTGGGGTCAGTTGTAACTTCTCCTTTTTCATTTCTTATGTTATTGATCTGAATTTTCTCCCCTTTTCTCTTGAAGAATCTGGCTAAAAGTTTATCAATTTTGTTTATCTTTTCAAAAAACAAACTTTTGCTTTTATTGATCTTTGTTGTTTTCTTTGTCTCTGTTTCATTTATTTTTGCTCTAATCTTTATGCTTTCTTTCCTTCTACTAACTTTGATTTTATTTGTTCTTTCTCTAGTATTTTTTTAGGTGTAAGGTTAGGTTGTTTATTTGAGACATTTCTTGTTTCTTGGATATTGTATTGCTATAAACTTTCCTCTTAGATCTGCTTTTGCTCCATACTGTAGGTTTTGAATCATTGTGCTTTCATTTTAGTTTTTCTCACAGTGTATTTTTATTCCCTCTTTGATATCTTTAGGATTCATTGACTAGTAGATATTTTTATAGTCTTTTTTTTGTAGTTTATTTCTAATCTCATAGTGTTGTGACCAGAAAAGACACTTGGTGTGATTTAAGTTTTCTTAAATTTACCAAGGCTCACCTTGTGACCTAGTATGTGATCAATCCTGGAGAATATTCTGTGTGCATATGAGAAGTAGTCTACTGCTTTTGGATGGAATGCTCTGTAAATATCAATCAACTTCATCTGGTCCAATGTGTCATTTAAGGCCTTTGTTTCCTTTTTAATTTTCTGTCTGGATTATCTGTCCATTGATGAAAGTAGGATGCTAATGATACCCACTATTATTGTGTTACTGTCAGTTTCTCCATTTGTGGTTGTCAGCATTTGCCTTACATTTTGAGATGCTCCTATATTGGGTGCAAATATATTTACAGTATTATATCTTCTTGAACTGACTTCTTGATCATTATATAATGTCCTTTTTTGTTTTAACAGTCTTTGTTTTAAAGTCTATTTTGTTTGATATGAGTATTTCTACCCCAGCTTTCTTTTGATATCTGTTTGTATAGAATACCTTCTTCTATCTCCTAACTTTCAATCTGTATGTGTCCCTAAGTTTGAGGTCTGTCTCTTGTAGAAAGCATATATAGACAGCATACTTGTAGGCACATCTTGTTTTTGTATCCACTTATCTAGTGTATGTCTTTTGGTTGCATTAAATGATACATTTAATCTATTTACATTTAAGGTAATTTTCAGTATGTATGTTTCTGCCCATTTTCTTGTTTTGGATTTGCTTTGTAGATGTTTTTCTTATTTCATATTTCCTGCTTAGAAAAGTTCCTTCAGAGTTTGTTGTAATGTCAGCTGAGTGGTGCTGAAATCTCCTAACTTTTGCTTGTCTGTAAACCTTTTGATTTCTCTGTCAATTCTGAATGAGAGCCTCACTGGTTAGCGTGTTCTTGGTTGTAAGTTCTTCGCTTTCATCACTTTAAATGTATCATGCCATTCCCTTCTGGCTTGCAGAATTTTTGCTGAGGAGCCAGTTGTTAACCTGGTGGAAATTCCTTATGTTACTTGTCATTTTTCCACTATTGTTTTTAATATTTTATCTTTGTTTTCTCCTTCTGGGACCCCCGTAATGTGAATGTTGGTGCATTTAATATTGTCCCAGCAATCTCTTAGACTGTCTTCATGTCTTTTCATTCTTTTTTCTTTGTTCTGAGGCAGCTATTTCCACCATTCTCTCTTCCAGGTCACTGATCCATTCTTCTGCCTCAGTTATTCTGCTATTGATTCCGTCTAGTGTTTTTTTCATTTCAGTTATTGTATTGATCATCTCTGTTTGTTCTTTAGTTTTTCTAGATCTCTGTTAAACGTTTCTTGTATCTTCTCTCTCTTTGCTCCCATTCATTTTCTGAGATGGTGGATCATCTTCACTTTCATTATTCTGAATTCTTTTCCTGGAACATCGACTACCTTTGCTTCATTTAGTTGTTTTTCTGGGATTTTATCTTGTTCCTTCATTTTGGACATAATCCTCTGAATTTTCTTTTCTTTTTCTTTTTTTTTTTTTTTTTTAACTTTCTGTGATTGTGGTTTTAGCTTGAAGGCTGCAGGATTATAGTTCTTGCTTCTGCTATTTGCCTTCTGGTAGATGAGTCTAAGAGGCTTGTGCAAGCTTCCTGATGGGAGGGACTGGCAGTGGATAGAACTGGGTTTTGTTCTGGTGGGCAGGGCCATGCTCAGTAAAACTTTAATCTGCTTGTCTGCTGATAGGTGTGGCCATTCTCCAGCCCTATTAGTTGTTTGACCAGAGGCTACCCAGCCCTGGAGTCTGAAGGCTCTGTGGTAGGGTGACTTCCAGGAGGGCTCCTGCCAACAAGTACTTCCTAGGATTTCTGTTGCTGGTGCCCTTGTCCCTGTGGTGAGCCACTGCTGCCCCATGCATCTGAAGGAGACCCTCCAGATAGGTCTTCAGTTTTCTGTGGGATTACCACTCCTTTGCCTTGGGTCTTGGTTTGCACAAGATTTTGTGTGTGCTCTGCAAAAGTAGAGTTTCTATTTGTTCCAGTCCTGTGGAAGACCTGCAGTCAAATCCCACTGGCCTTCAAAGTCAGATTCCCTGGGGTTTCCTAGTGCCTTTGTAGGACCCCTTGCTGGGAAGCCTGACATGGAGCTCAGAATCTTCACAACAGGAGAACTTCTGTGATCTGTTCTCTAGTTCTAGGATGCACCCGGTGGGTATGGGATTTAATTTTATCATGATTGTGCCCCTCCTCCCATCTCATTGCAGTTTCTCCTTTGTCTTTGGACATAGGGTATCATTTGGTGGGTTCCAATATCTGCCTGTCAATGGTTGTTCAGTAGTTAATTGTGATTTTGACCTTCTTGAAGGAGGAGAGTGTACATCCTTCTACTCTGCTACTCTGAACCAATCTTCACCTCTTTTTCTATCTTTAAACTCCTCGATACATTATTTCCCCTACTTTATATAGTAGCCTAGTCTTTTTTGCTCTACTGCCCTTCTGTTATGCCTGTCAGAGAAAATTGAAACTTTGCTTGATCCAGCTGTCTACCCCTCCCCTAAACCAGCAATGCACAACTGAGCACTCAGAAATACATTATTTCCAATCATGTAGTTTGCTGCTACCATGGATTCATGGTTACCAAATTAATGCAGTCTCATAATGTTACTGATTTATCCTATTTTCCCTAGACACCTCTTTCCACTTCTCCACAACAGAAATTTCAGCCTTTGCACTCTTAAATCTCCAAACTTCTCACCTCCCATTTAACTTTTAGGAGATAACCTTGCCTCCTAATTCATATGAAAGGAGAACTACCACTTAGAGCTCCCTCTACTTTTATCTACCAAACCTCAAAACTTACATATGATTTTACTCATTGTTTTTCCTCTTTCCTGCTGAAGTGAAGTAAGTAAGTAAGTATCTGCTATGATTAGTACTTCAGTGTACATTGAAATCTGTTCCTTCCTATCTGCTTGGCAACCTCCATGATTCCCTAGTTTTTTTCTCCTGTATCTTCACCTCCTTACTTTGTACTAGCTCCTTCCAATTACTGTTTAGACCAACTCAAATTTCCATGTGTTCTCAAAAACAAACATCTCAGACTTTCATGGTGGTTTAATGGTAAAGAATCCACCTACCAATGCAAGGAGCATGGGTCTGATCCTTGGTCTGGGAAGATTCCAGATGCTGTAGGGACACTAAGCCTATGCACCATGATTACTGAGGCGACATGCTGCAACTACTGAAACCCATGTACCCTAGAGCCTGTGCTTTGCAATAAGTGAAGCCACTGCAGTGAGAGGCCCATGCATCACAACTAGAGAGTAGCGTCCACTCACAACAACTAAAGAAAGACTGTGTGCAGCAAAGACGACCCAGGATAGCCAAAAATAAGTTTGTAAACAAGTATAAAAAATCAAAAAGCACACCTAAAGAAAAAACAAACATGCTCTGAAATGTAATGAAACAAGGCATAACAGAAAACCTCCCTCAACCTTAGTGCCTCTCTTCTCACTATCCTGTCTCTGTCCTTCCTTTTACTTATTTTGTAATAGATTTGTCTAGACTTTTGATCTGTGCTTTCTCACCTTGTACATATTTCTTAGCCCACAGAAATTAGACTTAAGTGTGTGTGTCAGGGAAGGAGCGGGGATTACAATTTTTAAATCATGTTATAAGGCCACTTATAATGAAATGGTAAATGCCTATTCAATTTAGGTCCAAAAGAGCCATAGCTTCTTTTGCTCGGCATACTATTTTTGAGATTAATTTCCATTGTTGCATATTATTATCAGTAGTTTTTTTCTGGGTAGTATTTCTTTACGTGAATAAACCACAGTTTACCAGTTTTTATATTTATCAACATTGGGGTTGTTTCCACTTTTTGGCTATTATGAATAAGAATGCTATGAATATCCTTTCATGAAGCTTTTCTTGTGAGCGTATGTACTTATTTCTCTTAGATAAATGCATAAGAGAAGAATTATTAGTAGTTAATTTTATGAGAAATTGCTTAACTATTTTCCAAAGTGGTTGTATGATTTTACAACTTACATATATGAGAGTTTCAGTTGCTCCACATTCTCCCATCATTCTATAGAGCAAATCTTTATGTGAATTATTCTAGTGGGTGTATAGTGACATCTAAATTCTAATTTTAATTTACTTTTTTCTGATTACTACTGGTGTTGAGAAATTTTTTGTGTGCTTATTTGTTATATGCATATCTTCTTTGGTGAAGTTTCTTTTACCCATTTTTTGTTGGTTTGTATGTCTCACATTATTGAGAGTTCTTCATACAATCTAGATACAAGTTCTGTTTGTCATATGTAGGTATTATGAATATTTACTTCCTGTATATAACTCAGCTATTTATTTTCCTACTTGATTAAGTCCAGTACGTCTTTTTTTTTCCTTTGACGCTACATACTATCTGTGTTCTCTCTAAAGTGTTATTTGCCTACCCCAAGGTCATGAAAATAATCTTTATTTTTTTCCCTAGCAGCTTTGTTGTTTTATTATTTATATCTTTTTTGAGTTTTGTGTGTGATAAGATAGGGTCCTGGGTTGTTTTCTTTCTTT
Organism: Budorcas taxicolor; assembly: GCF_023091745.1. NCBI lineage: Eukaryota > Metazoa > Chordata > Mammalia > Artiodactyla > Bovidae > Budorcas > Budorcas taxicolor. The sequence goes on from NC_068923.1 coordinate 84,391,961, forward strand.
TTTCCTGTAAGGATATACAGTTGTCCCAGCACTATTTGCTGATACTGTAATCACTTTAGTTCTAAGTGTAGTGGAAGGATAGTCCCAACCACTAAGATTTCTTTCTTAGAATGTAACTTTTTGGAGTCATATGGAGTACTGTCCTATAGTTACTTTTCTTGTTAATTTTTATGTCAATGTTGGCAAGTGATCACCATTTTAAAAATCACCTTTTCACACATTCAAGTTTTTACATGCTCTTTCTGTGTCTACAAAGGACAGTAATTTGGCAAATAATGACAAAAATGGTCACTTTGATCCCTGAAAACACTAGGAAGACCACTGTTAAGCTCTCCAACTTTATACAGTAGGAATGTGTTCCATAACAGACCTGTCTCACTATTACACTTATGTCAAAGTGTGAACTGTCTACTTGAACGCTGTGTCACACTTTGATAGTCTTTGTTGTTGTTGTTCAGTCTCTAAGTCATGTCTTACTGTTTGTGACCCCCATGGGTTACAAGATGCCAGGCTCCTCAGTCCTCTACTCTTGCCCAGATTTTGCTGAATTTCAAGTCCATTGAGTCAGTGATAATATCTAACCATCTTATCCTCTGTTGCCCCCTTCTCCCTTTGCCTTCAGTCTTCCCCAGTATCAGGATTTTTTCCCAGTGAGTCAGCTTTTTTAATCAGGTGGCCAAAGTATTGGAGCTTCAGCTTTAGCCTCAGTCCTTCCAGTGAATATGCAGTGTTGATTTTCTTTAAGATTGACTGGTTTGATCTCCTTGTTGTCCAGGGGACTCTCAAGATTCTTCTCCAGCATCAAAATTTGAAAGCATCAATTCTTCAGCATGCAGCCTACTTTATGGTCCAACTCTCACATCTGTACATGATTATTGGAAAAACCATAGTTTTGATAGTCTTTTAATTAGCTAATTTTCATTTCCTTAGCATGGCCTTGCCCATCAGAACAAGACCCAGTTTCCCCTTCAGTCAGTCTCTCCCATCAACAAGCGTTCATAAGCTTCTTATCCTTCTCCATCAGAGGGCAGACAGACTGAAAACCACAATCATGGAAAACTAACCAATCTGACCACATGGACCACAGTCTTGTCTAACTCAGTGAAACTATGAGCCATGCTGTGTAGGGCCACCCAAGACAGACGGGTCATGGTGGAGAGTTCTGACAAAACATGGTCCAATGGAGAAGGGAATGGCAAACCGCTTCAGTATTCTTGCTTTGAGAACCCAATTTACAGTATGGAAAGGCAAAAAGATAGGACAGTGAAAGATGAACTCCCTAGGCCAGTAGGTGCCCAATATGCTACTGGAGATCAGTGAAGAAATAACTCCAGAAAGAATGAAGAGATGAAGCCAAAGCAAAAACAACACCCAGTTGTGGGTGGGACTGGTGATGGAAGTAAAGTCCGATGTTGTAAAGAGCATTATTGCATAACCGGAATGTTAGGTCCATGAATCAAGGCAAATTGAAAGTGGTCAAACATGAGATGGCAGGAGTGAATGTCGACATTTTAGGAATCAGCAAGCTAGAATGGACTGGAATGGGTGAATTTAACTCACATGACCATTATATCTACCACTGTAGGCAAGAATCCCTTAGAAGAAACGGCGTAGCCATCATAGTCAATACTAGGATGCAATCACAAAAAAGACAGAATGATCTCTGTTCATTACCAAGGAACACCATTCAATATCACGCTAATCCAAGTCTATACCCTGACCATTAATGGTGAAGAAGCTGAAGGTGAAAGGTTCTATGAAGACCTACAAGATCTAGAACTAACACGCAAAAAAACATGTCCTTTTCATGATAGGGGACTGGAATGCAAAAGGAGGAAGTCAGGAAACACCTGGAGTAACAGGCAGATTTGGCCTTGGAGAATGAAGCAGGGCAAAGGCTAATAGGGTTTTGCCAAGAGAAGGCATTGGTCATAGCAAACACCCTGTTCCAACAACAAAGAGAAGCCTCTGCACATGGACATCACTAGATGGCCAACACTGAAATCAGATTGATTATATTCTTTGCAGCCAAAGAGGGAGAAGCTCTATACAGTCAGCAAAAACAACACTGAGAGCTGACTGTGGCTCAGATCATGAAATCCTTATTGCCAAATTCAGACTTAAATTGAAGAAAGTAGGGAAAACTGCTAGACCATTCTGGTATGACCTAAATCAAATCCCTTATGATTATACAGTGGAAATGACAAATAGATTTAAGGGACTAGATCTGATAGAGTGCCTGATGAACTATGGACTGAGGTTCGTGACATTGTACAGGAGAGAGGTATCAAGACCATCCCCAAGAAAAAAATGCAAAAAAGCAAAATGGCTGTCTGAGGAGGCCTAACAAATAGCTATGAAAAGAAGAGAAGTGAAAAACAAAGGAGAAAAGGAAAGATATACCCAATTGAATGCAGAGTTCCAAAGAATAGCAAGGAGAGATAAAAAAGCCTTCCTCAGTGATCAGTGCAAAGAAATAGAGGAAAACAACAGAATGGGAAAGACTAGAGATCTCTTCAAGAAAATTAGAGATATCAAGGAAACATTTCATGCAAAGATGGGCTCAATAAAGGAAAGAAATGGTATGGATCTGACAGAAGCAGAAGATGTTAAGAAGAGGTGGCAAGAAGACACAGAAGAACTGTAAAAAATATCTTCATGACCCAGATATGACAATGGTGTGATCACTCACCTAGAGCCAGACATCCTGGAATGTGAAGTCAAGTGGGCCTTAGGAAGCATCACTACAAACAAAGCTAGTGGAGGTGATGGAATTCCAGTTGAGCTATTTTAAATCCTAAAAGATGATGCTGTGAAAGTGCTGCCCTCAATATGTCAGCAAATTTGGAAACTCTTCAGTGGACACAGGACTGGAAATGTCAGTTTTCATTCCAATCCCAAAGAAAGACAATGCCAAAGAATGATCAAACTACTGCACAATTGCACTCATCTCACACACTAGTATAGTAATGTTCAAAATTCTGTAAGCCAGGCTTCAACAGTACATGAACCGTGAACTTCCAGATATTCAAGCTGGAATTATAAAAGGCAGCGGAACCAGAGATCAAATTGCCAACATCCGCTGGATCATGGAAAAAGCAATAGAGTTCCAGAAAAACATCTATTTCTGCTTTATTGACTATGCCAAAGCCTTTGACTGTGTGAATCACCACACACTGTGGAAAATTCTGAAAGAGATGGGAATAGCAGACCACCTGACCTGCCTGTTGAGAAATCTGTATGCATGTCAGGAAGCAACAGTTAGAACTGGACATGGAACAACTGACTGTTTCCAAACAGGAAAAGGAGTATGTCAAAGCTGTATATTGTCACCCTGCTTATTTAACTTTTATGCAGAGTACATCATAAGAAACACTGGGCTGGATGAAGCACAAGCTGGAATTAAGATTGCTTGGAGAAATGTCAATAACCTCAGATATGCAGATGACACCACCCTTACGGCAGAAACCGAAGAACTAAAGAGACTCTTGATGAAAGTGAAAGAGAGGAATGAAAAAGTTGGCTTAAAGCTCAACATTCAGAAAAGTAGGATTATGGCATCTGGTCCCAGCACTTCATGGCAAATAGATGGGAAACAGTGGAAACAGTGACAGACTTTATTTTCTTGGGCTCCAAAATCACTGCAGATGGTGACTGCACCCATGAAATTAAAAGACGCTTACTCCTTGGAAGAAAAGTTATGACCAACCTAGACAGCATATTAAAAAGCAGAGACATTACTTTGCCAGCAAAGATCTGTCTAGTGAAGGCTATGGTTTTTCCAGTAGTCATGTATGGATGTGAGAGTTGGACTATAAAGAAAGCTGAGCACCAAAGAACTGATGCTTTTGAACTGTGGTGTTGGAGAAGACTCTTGAGGGTCCCTTGGACTGCAAGGACATCCAACCAGTCCATCCTAAAGGATATCAATCCTGAATATTCATTGGAAGGACTGATGCTGAGCTGAAACTCAAATACTTTGGCCACCTGATATGAAGAACTCACTCATTGGAAAAGACCCTGGTCCTGAGAAAAATTGAAGGCAGAGGATGTGATGATTGGATGGCATCACCGACTCAATGGACATGAGTTTGAGTAAACTCCAGGAGTTTGTGATGGACAGGGAGGCCTGGTGTGTTGCAGTCCATGGGTTCACAGAGTCAGACACAACTAAGTGACTGAACTGAACTGAACTTCATTTCCTTAAGTGTGGAGAATTATCTCTGGAGTTCTGAATCATGTACCCTTGTTTGAAATATTAAAATATAGTTTGCATGAATTTGGAGATACAGAACTGACATTTAAAGTAAATTGTAGAGTGAATGACCTTGTCAAAATCATGGGTCTAGAAGCTGAATTTGATAGTGCACAATAACATGAGTGGGGAGCAAATGATAAACCTGAATCATTAATAGCTCTTTATAGTAAGGAGTTAAGAAAAGGAGTTTTGCTTAATATAGGGAAAAGGGCCATCACTTGGATGACTTAAGCATGTTAATTACATGATCAATTTTGAATTTTTAGAATATTACTCTGGAATGTTAGATCAGAGATGTTTCTCTTTCTTCATTTCAGCAGCCAGCATAATATTGTATTTTCATAAGTGGCTCTCAGTTCTGATCAAGTCATAGCCAAACATTTTTGGTTTCTTTATAACTTCATACTTAAGTAAGAGGGTTTTTTTTTTTTTTAAGTTCTATCTTACAGCCTTAATAACTGAGCTGGTTATTTTTTTGTGGTCATGGGTTGAGTATTTTTAATAACCTATGTTTTAATCTGTATTTAAATGTCACGGTCTGGATTGAATTCTTTTTCTGGAAGCAGAGACATATGTGAAGGCTTCATATTTCTTGTTTATTTACATGTACTTTCTAGATTTCATAAGAGAGGTATAAATGAGCAATAAAGTAAGTTCATTGGAATATGATTGAATATAACACTATCTTTGTTTTAAAGGTCACATGTTATGCTTAAAAATACAGGTAGCAAATTGCAGTGCAAAATTCAGGTTAAGAAAAGATATTAAAAACTAAGTATTCTTTTTAATTTTAAAAGTCTTAAAGGACATACAGTTTTAATCAAGTAAAGTTAATTATGAATTGTTTTAATATGCAATTTAGGCATTAAATAAAATTAGCATTTTTTTCTTCCTTAAAAATGTGTTATCAAGTTTCAAGAATGTTGAAAACTTCTCTGATGATTTAATCTGAAATCATTCCTACAGCAAAATTCATAAATAATAAATATTATCTTATTAATCCATATTTTAGTTTAGCTGGATCTCAGAGCAAGTTAATTCCTCAGGGAATGTAGTATTCTTTATGAAAGAAGGTGATGAGATGTAATCTCTAAGGAATTAAATTGTGAAAACAATTTTGGTATTGTACATGCTAATATAAATCTGTTATTCCCTTTCCGCATCTATCACAACACATTTTAAACTGTGGCTGATCTGATATGCAAATAGCTGCCTTATTAGAAATTGTGGCTGTATGTGCTAATGTCTCCCTGGATTTCTTGGGAGTTTGCTATCTAACCATCAAAGCAATAGAAATGAATGATGATTACTGCAAGGCTTTGAAGAACAAAGAAAGTCAGAGCATTTTAGAGGTTCTAGATGTGTGAGGCATTGACAGTTTGTACCATAGACATGCATGGGTTTCTCTGTAGGTTTTTTAAAATAGCTCAATATGTTTATTAGGAAAGTAAAATATTTCCCATCTTCTTGCATTTTTGCAACCAATATTGATAAAAATCTGAGCCATTTGCACATATGTGTGTCCTCTAGGCATTTTTTGTTTCAACATTTGTTAAAATGTAACCTTGCTTAAAAAATAGAAGATAATTTGAAATAAAAGAATAAAGTTTAAATTTTTGAATTTTTACATAGGAATTTCCAATCCCCTAAATAGAAAAACTAATTCCTCTTTAATGTCTCTCCTAGGTTGAAATTCTCTTAAAGTTTTTATATTCACAGCTTATTATATACCTAAAATGTAGCATAGAGTATAGGCCCTTATAGTGATAAACCTTTAGGTTATTTAGCTTTTTAATTTTTGCTATAGTTTTTTAGATTTAAAGTATATTTTAAAGTAAATAAAGTTCAATTTACTTTGGTGAAAAGATAGATAGTCTCTGTGAGTTCCTGACATTTTTAAAATTTACTCCAGGTAATAAAAGAATAAAATACTGGTCTCTAAAGTGTTATCTTTATTTGACTCTTTGTGACCCCCATGGACTGTAGCCCACCAGGCTCCTCTATCCATGGAATTCTCCAGGTAAGAATACGGGAGTGGGTTGCCATTTCCTTTTCCAGGGCGTCTCCCCAACTCAAGGATGGTACCTGGGTCTCCTGCATTGCATGTGGCCGCTTTACCGTATGAGCTACTAGGGAAGCCCAAAGTGTTCTGTTCGTTTAGATGTTTGTTTAAATGACCAGGAAAGAATTGAGGGAAACATAGTGAGTGACTATGTTGGTAAGTAGCCTTAAAATTTGCTTTTTAAACATTTAAGCTATTCCATGAGGGTGAACAACAACAACAAAAAGAATAAATTAAAGAGGGAATAATATATGGTGCCTCTATTCATTTAAACTAACTTCCTTCCTAAAATGTATTGATATCTTGTCTAGTCTCACGCAATCAAGATCAAAATAACTTGAGTCCTATCTACAATTAACAAATGCAAAACACTTGCAAATGGAATTGCTATATGAATAAATTATAATAAAATTATTGACATTTATGGGTTTTGTATTATTAGAATTATTTTTAATGTTCTGAATTATAACAAGTGAGAATATAGGATTAGGTGATGTCTTGGTTTCAATTCTGAAATTTAAGGATGTGTTATCTTATATGTAATAACTACATGGTTTATGAGATATGAAGACAATTTATTTGACTTTTTGTTTAACTTTGTACATTCCTCAGAGTCAGACATGACTGAAGCAACTTAGCAGCAGAAGCAGCAATTACTGTAATATTAAATCAGAAGATTATTATGAATATAAAAGTAATTTTAGGTGAATTCATAATTTTCTTACATATTGGTAGAAATTATTACTTTGGAGATGTCTTTTACTGTATAACATGTGATCATTGTTATTATTGCTCTGTGTGACCATGTGTTAGTCACTCAGTCATGTCCAACTCTGCAACCTCATGGACTGTAGCCTGCCAGACTCTTCTGTCCATGGAATTTTCTAGCCAAGAATACTGGCATGAGTAGCCATTCCCTTCTCCAGGAAATTAATTTATTTATATTCCATTAACTGAAATTCAGTCACAGGCCTACAGGAAGCTGAAATATGTAATTGAGTGTGACCAGGAAAGAAAAAAAGGAGAACATGCAATTTAGTAAATAGCTTTCCCTAAATTCCACATTTCTGATCATGAGTTAGCCATGTGCATCCTTTTTCCTGCCTGCCCAGTGGGGAAATCCTAAAGTTCTCCATCTCCAAAGTCATGGTTCTCAAGCCAGTACACAGTCAGTGGTTCCTTGAGGTTTACAGATAATGAAACTTACCTACTATTCCCAGCCTCACCTGGCTTCTAATAAATAATAGTGAAGCAAAGGATAACTGCTTCATATCTCCGATAATTGTTTCCATTTAGAAAGGCAAGATGAGAAACACAGTGGGATCATTGATCCATGTTGTACAGGATACCACTGAGAAGGCCCGTTATAGTGACAGTAGGAGTTTCTTGCTTAGCCTCTAATTATGGTCTTTTTGGAGAAATTCCCTTCTCTGCCTTCTGGATGACTCCTCTTCATGGTCACATACGAAGTACGTTACATATCCACAGTTGGCCTTCTTGGTGGCAACACTCTGTTGGTTTAAGTTTAGAGGGCCAAGGATTGGTTTTCATTCACAGACGCTTTTAAACAAAGTTTCTGGTTTCCCTGTAAATACAATTCCCTCAGATTTTAGTACCATTCTTACCATTTCCAGTTAGTTCCATGTGCCAGTAATCACACTGCAATTTCTTTCCTAGACATGGTTCTCAAGTCTGCTTTCTTTATCAGCATCAGACCTCCTATGTCTCTCTGTAGTGGCTGCCTCCAGGTGATCTGGAACAATAGGTTCGGTGAGAAACGAACATTCTTGATCTGCTCTGGGTCCCCTCTTCCATTTTAAAACTGAGAAGTTTTAATGAGCACTTTTTTCTTCAAGATCTCATTAATTTTTTATTTTCTGTTATTTGGTATTTAGAAGTCGCCTTTTCCACACTTGTTCCCAAATTACTGGGCCCTCTAATCCCTCGTGGTTTTGCTTGTTAACTGGCTAGGTCTTGCCTGACTTCATCTTTATCCTGTAGCTCCTTCCTGGAAGGAGGGGGGAACAACTTCCAGGCCCCACTCTGGGGAACACTAATGTCTATAATAGACCCCACCAATGTACATGATTCAGTTACAGTAGAATTTCATTTCTTTTTCAGTAGAGTACAATGAGGGTGAGGACTAAAACGTTGCCTGCCATGTCAGTGAACAAAGGATATTGCAGCCATCAAGTCATTACATTACAGCTGCTGGATGGTGAGCCCTGAGGGAACTCAGGATGGAGGCAAATGGGCTGCCTACTGCCAAGCCCACTTAGCAGGCAGCCACGGCAGCCACCCCTGATGGTGTACCTGAGGAAGCTGGGGACGAGAAGGCACAGGGTGCTGACCCCAGATGGCTGAAGTGCATAACAAAGGAGTGATTTCAGTGAACCCGGGCTCCTGCATCTTCCCCTACATAGAAAAGTGCTAAATTTCTTAAACTTGACATGTCTGGTTTTCTTTTATTAACATAGAAAAGTGCTAAATTTCTTAAACTTGACATGTCTGGTTTTCTTTTATTAACAAATCATGTTATGTTCCAATTTGATCTTTTGTCACACACACACACACACAAAAACTCCTCTTTATCCTGGATTCCCACTTTGCCTTTTTAGAGCAGTCTCTTAGAGTTATTAGGTATGCTTTACTCTCAATTTGTAGATTATGCATTTTTTCAGTCGACAGTAGTAGTACGTAAGTGAGAGAATACCCTCCTCCATCCCAAGCAGATCAGGATTCTGTGTCCTTACAAATATATCCTTAGGGTTTGTCAGGGGATTGTTTCCCTTCTAGCCAACTGGAAGGGGAAAAACCCAGGGATATTTTTTAGTGTGCAGGTCTGGAGTGGCACACATCACTTCCGTTCATATTCTACTGACAATAATTCAATGAGATGTTTGACTTGAAGCTAGGAAATATAGTGCCAGGAAGAAAAGGAGAATATGGATTTTGGTTGGTAGGTTGCATTCTGTGCTACAATATTTAAATTCAATAACAAGAATAGGATTTGAAAGATATGTTATGGATTAAATCAAACAGTGCATATAATGTAGTGTACAAGAGGAAGAAATTGTCTTCTACCCTTACAGGTTCTTCTTGCTGGTCTAAGAATTAATATAAGACAGACTGACAGGAGACAATCAAACAAAAGTTTATAGCATGCGTACATGGGAGAGACCCAGGAAAACGGAGTAGCTCATCAAAATGGCTGAAGCTCTCAACTTAAATACCATATTCAGCTCTGTAACAGCGTGGCTTAATTGAGCATTGATAGTATTTGATAAAATGAATGTTGCCAAGAACAAACATTTGGGAAATTTAATTACCAGCAATTGTATTTAAAATACTTTTGTAATTTTTGATAATTTATTTGAAGTAATTTTATGTTTTTTCCCAATATCTAATGGGAATAGCATACTTCCCTGTTGGCTCAGATGGGGAAGAATCTGCCTGCAATATGGGAGACCTGTATTTGATCCCTGGGCTGGGAAGATCCCCTAGAGAAGGGAATGGTTACCCACTCCAGTGTTCTGGCCTGGCGAATTCCATGGACAGAGGAGCCTAGCTGGCTACAGTCCATGGGGTTGCAAAGAGTTGGACATAATTGAGTGACTTTCACTCACTCAATGGGAATAATTTTGGGAACAGTTACAGACTTTATTTTTTTGGGTTCCAAAGTCACTGCAGATGGTGACTGCAGCCATGAAATTAAAAGATGCTTGCTCCTTGGAAGCAAAGTTATGACAAGCCTAGACAGTATATTAAAAAGCAGAGACATCACTTTACTGATAAAGGTCCGTCTAGTCAAAGCTATGGTTTTTCCAGTAGTCATATATGGATGTGAGTGAGATTGGATCATAAAGAAGGCTGAGTGCTGAAGAATTGATGCTTTCAAACTGTAGAATTGGAGGACTCCTGAGAATCCCCTGGACTGCAGGGAGATAAAACCAGTCAATCCTAAAGGAAATCAATCCTAAATATTCATTGGAAGGACTGATGGTGAAGCTGAAGCTCCTGTACTTTGGCCATCTGATGAGAAGAGCTGACTTATTGGAAAAGACCCTGATGCTGCTGGGAAAGATTGAAGGCAGGAGGAGAAGGGGACGACAGAAGATGAAATGGTTGGATGACATCATCAACTCAATGGACATGAGTTTGAACAAGTTACAGGAGATAGTGAAGGACAGGGAGGCCTGGTGTGCTGCAGTCCATGGGGTCGCAAAGATTCAGACACAACTGAGCGACTGAACTGAACTGAATGGGAATGAGTCAAATGAATTTTTACTCATTGCTTTAAAAGCAAATTTTATGAAATGAATTATTCCCAAAGTTTTTAAACAGTCCTTTTGATTTTTTTAGGACTTCATCATAATTATTTTTTTTCTTTGCAGGCATCTTGGAGATCAAAGATGGGCAGAAAAGATGCCTCCACTATAAAACTTCCTGTTGATCAGTACAGAAAGCAAATTGGTAAGCAATGAATCCCCTTTGATACATTCTTGTGACTTGAGATGAAGAAAAAAGCAATTGTTTGTGTGATATTAACAAAACAACTTTTCCCTCATACATATGATGCACAGAATATGAATAACAAGGGAATGCACAGAGGTTTTAAGGAACAAAAATAAGCGCAGCCTTATTTATCTATAAAGAAATACATTTTTGTACTTAGGATTTTTCAAAGCTCTTACAATTTTTATCGATTTGATAAAAGCAAAAAGACTTCTATTTATATTCTTAAGGCTGTGTGCTTGTATGTAGTCAATAATTTTAATATTATCATGTTTATTTCTTGTTATCCTTATGAAATCTTTCAGTTCTGTTGACTCTTAGTGGCAATAATGTGATAGCCTCAAAATTCTCCATTAAAATTTAACCTTAGTCAAATGGTGAACTAGAGAGAAGTCCAGTCATCAGCATAGAAAGATAAAAGGAATCTTCTCTGATTTAGACTGTGCTCTAAGTGCGTGATTTCCTACCCAATCTTTTCAATAATGCCTGGAGTATTTTAAAAAAATTACCTACATACTAGGTCACAACCAAGTCTCCTCAATTTTATAGAAGCGATATCCTACAACTACAACTTTGAAGAGTGTAGTAAATTAGAAATCAGTTAAAAGTCAAAAAGTTAACTTCTATGCCCACCATCACCCTCTCTTCTTACATGTTCCTTCCTGTTCTCACCTGTTCCCATCCCTTTGGAAATTAGAAAGTAATTATAATAATAATTAGTTAAAAACTCTTCTAAATAACTAACAGATAAAGAAGTTGCAAGTCAAAAAATAAGTAGAAGTGATTGGTACCAAAAGACTATATACCTGTTTTATAAATATGATACATAAAGTATACTCCTAAAGGAGAAGATATTTCTGCAAAACAAAGAAGATGCAGACAAAGGGAAAATATTTAAAATTTATAACCAGTTAAAAATTTACATGTTGAAAGATTAAACCCTGCGTGCATGTACGCTAAGTTGCTTCAGTTGTGTCCAACTCTTTGCAACCCTGTGGACCATAGCCTGCCAAGCTTCATGAGATTCTCCAGACAAGAACACTAGAGTGGGTTGTCATGCCCTTCTCCAGAGGATCTTCCTGACTCAGGGAATGAACCCACCTGTCTTATGTTTCCTGCATTGGCATTTGGGTTCTTTACCACTAACACCACCTGGGGAGCACTAAATAAAGTCCTACTATAAATAAATAAAATAATCTGGAAACCCAATAGTAAAATGGGCAGAAAATATGAGGAGCCAATTCATATAAGTGGAAATCTAAATACACAAATAAAAACAAACAATATACATTAAAAGGGCTTCAGGTGGCAGTAGTGGTAAAGACCCCACTTGTCAATTCAGAAGATGTAAGAGATAAAGGTTTGATCTTTGGGTCAGGAAGATCCCCTGGAAGAGGGCATGGCAACCCACTCCAGTATTCTTGCCTAGAGAAACCCATGGACAGAGGAGCCTAGTGGGCTACAACCCATAGGGTTGTAAAAAGTTGGATGTGACTGAAGTGACTTACTGTTTTGGAGATGCCTTTTACTGTATAATATGTGATCATTGTTATTATTGCTGTGTGTGACCATGGGTTAGTCACTAAGTCATGTCCAAATCTGCAGCCCCATGGACTGTAGCCTGCCAGGTTCCTCTGTCCATGGAATTTTATTGCATATATTAAAATAAAACATAAAATCAAAAGTCTTATGAAAAGATCTCATTCATCTAATGGGTAACTGGAAAATAGAAAACTTCTGGCTATATTATTTCTTGAGAGAAGTTTTATGATATTTGATTTTTTATCTCCTCCCTTCACTTATGGGATGCTGTATCAATAATAGTATAGATTGTTATATTATTTATGTATTTAAAGAGAAGGACTGACTTACCAGGTTGGAGTTTGATCAAATGGGATGTGCAAAACTACATGAATAAAGAATAAACATATTTGGGAACAATTCGCATCCAACTCGTAAGCAATTTTTAGAATTTTGACAAGTGTATATATCCGTGTAACCATATATGCCAATCAAAATGCAGAACATTTCTATCCTCTCAAATAGTTCCAATGTCTCTATCCCACCCTCCCATATGCAACTACTGTTCTGATTTCTCTCATCATTGATAATAGAAAAAATAAAGCATCTGCTAGGATTTTTATTGAAATTGAATTATATCTAATAATCCATTTTTAAAAGTAAACATACCAAGTATCTCTAAAGTATTCTGTTCTATAATCATTGTATATTTTCCTTTGATTTAGTTATATTCATACATATAAGAGCAAAGAAAAAATAAGAGAAAGTAACGTAATTGTAAAGTCGCATTCCTCTTCTTATACTAAATTGTTCTAAGGATTCTGTTATGCATTATTGTTATTCAGTCGCTTGGTCCTGTCCGACTGTTTATGATTCCATGGACTGCAGTATGCCAGGTTTCCCTGTCCTTCACCATCTCCCAGAGTTGGCTCACACTCATGTCCATTGAGTTGGTGATGCCATTCAACCATCTCATCCTCTGTCAGCCCCTTCTCCTGTCTTCAGTCTTACTGAGAATCAGGTCTTCTCTAATGAGTCAGCTCTTTGCATCAGGTGGCCAAAGTATTGGAGCTTCAGCTTCAGCATCAGTTCTTCCAATGAATATTCAGGACTGATTTCCTTTAGGATTGACTGGTTGGATCTCCTTGCAGTCCAAGGGACTCTCAAGAGACTTTTCCAACATGACAGTTCAATACATCAATTCTTTGGCACTCAGCTTTCTTTATAGTCAAATTCTCACATCCATACATGACCCCTGGAAAAACGATAGCCTTGACTAGACAGACCTTTGTCAGCAAAGTGATATCTCTGCTTTTGAATATTCTATCTAGGTTTGTCAAGCTTTTCTTCCAGGGAGCAAAGCATCTTTCAATTTCATGGCTTCAGGCACCATTTACAGTGATTTTGGAGCCCAAGAAAATAAAGTCTGTCACTGTTTCTATTGTTTCCCCATCTGTTTGCCAGGAAGTGGTGGGACCAGATGCCATGATCTTACTCTTTTGAATGATGAGTTTTAAGCCAGCTTGTTCACTCTCCTCTTTCACTTTCATCAAGAGGCTCTTTAATTCCTCTTTGCTTTCTGCCATAAGAGTGATGTCATTTGCATATCTGAGGTTATTGATATTTCTCCCAGCAATCTTGATTCTTGCTTGTGCTTCATCTACCTCAGCATAGAAGTTAAATAAGCAGGGTGATGATATACAGCCTTGACATACTCCTTTCCCAATTTTGAAACAGTCTATTGTTCCATGTCTGGTTCTAACTGTTGCTTCTTGACCTTCATACAAGTTTCTCAGGAGGTAGTAAGGTGGTCTGGTATTCCTATCTCTTTATGAATTTTCCAGTTTGTTATGATCCACACAGTTAGAGGCTTTAGCATAGTCAATGAGTCAGAAGTAGATGTTTTTCTGAAATTCCCTTGCTTTATATTTGATTCAATGGATGTTGGCATTTGATCTCTGGTTCCTCTGCCTTTTCTAAATCCAACTTGAACATCTTAAAATTCTTATTTCACATACTGTTGAAGCCTAGCTTGAAGGATTTTAAGCATTACCTTACTAGCATTTGAGATGAGTGCTATTGTGTGGTAGTTTGAACATTCTTTTGCATTGCTCTTCTTTGGGATTGTCATGAAAACTGAGGAGCGGTGGCGGAGCAGGCACAGGGGGGCTAGAGGAACTATAACACGTTGAAGGTCAGGAATGGCGGCGGTAAGGAGATACCCCTCGTCCAAGGTAAGGAGCAGCGGCTGTGCTTTGCTGGAGCAGCCGTGAAGAGATACCCCACGCCCAAGGTAAGAGAAACCCAAGTAAGATGGTAGGGGTTGCAAGAGGGCATCAGAGGGCAGAAACACTGAAACCATACTTACAGAAAATTAGTCAATCTAATCACACTAGGACCACAGCATGTCTAACTCAATGAAACCAAGCCATGCCTATGGGGCAACTCAAGATGGGTGGGTTATGGTGGAGAGATCTGGCAGAATGTGGTCCATTAGAGAAAAGAATGGCAAGCCACTTCAGTATTCTTGCCTTGAAAACCCCATGAACAGTATGAAAACGCAAAATGATAGGATACCGAAAGGAGAACTCCCCAGGTCATTAGGTGCCCAATATGCTACTGGAGATCAGTGGAGAAATAACTCCAGAAAGAATGAAGGGATGGAGCCAAAGCAAAAGCAATACCCAGCTGTGGATGTGACTGGTGATAGAAGCAAGATCCAGTGCTGTAAAGAGCAATATTGCATAGGAACCTGGAATGTCAGGTCCATGAATCAAGGCAAATTGGAAGTGGTCAAACAAGAGATGGGAAGCATGGACATCGACATTCTAGGAATCAGCGAACTAAAATGGACTGGAATGGGTGAATTTAACTCAGATGACCATTATATCTACTACTATGGGCAGGAATCCCTCAGAAGAAATGGAGGAGCCATCATGGTCAACAAAAGAGTCTGAAATGCAGTACTTGGATGCAATCTCAAAAACGACAGAATGACCTCTATTCATCTCCAAGGCAAACCATTCAGTATCACAGTTATCCAAGTCTATGCCCGAACCAATAACGCTGAAGAAACTGAAGTTGAATGATTTTATGAACACCTACAAGACCTTTAGAACTAACACCCAAAAAAGATGTCCTTTTCATTATAGGGGACTGGAATGCAAAAGGAGGAAGTCAAGAAACACCTGCAGTAACGGGCAAATTTGGCCTTGGAATGCGGAATGAAGCAGGGCAAAGACTAATAGAGTTTTGCCAAGAAAATGCACTGGTCATAGCAAACACCCTCTTCCAAAAACACAAGAGAAGACTTTACACATGGCCATCACCAGATAGTCAGCATCGAAATCAGATTGATTATATTCTTTGCAGCCAAAGATGGAGAAGCTCTATACAGTCAACAAAAAACAAGACCAGGAGCTGACTGTGGCTCAGATCATGAACTCCTTATTACCAAATTCAGACTTAAATTGAAGAAAGAGGGAAAACAACTAGACCATTCTCTTATGACCTAAATCAAATCCCTGATGATTATACAGTGGAAGTGAGAAATAGATTTAAGGGACTAGATCTGATAGAGTGCCTGATGAACTATGGACTGAGGTTCGTGACATTGTACAGGAGACAGGGATCAAGACCATCCTCATGGAAAAGAAATGGGAAAGAGCAAAATGGCTGTCTGAGGAGGCCTTACAAATAGCTGTGAAAAGAAGAGAAGTGAAAAGCAAAGGAGAAAAGGATAGATATAAGCATCTGAATGCAAAGTTCCAAAGAATAGCAAGAAGAGATAAGAAAGCCTTTTTCAGAGATCAATGCAAAGAAATAGAGGAAAACGACACAATGGGAAAGACTAGAGATCTCTTCAAGAAAATTAGAGAAACCAAGGGAACATTTCATGCAAAGATGGGCTCGATAAAGGACAGAAATGGTCTGGACCTAACAGAAGCAGAAGATATTAAGAAGAGGTGGCAAGAATACACAGAAGAACTGTACAATAAAGATCTTCACGACTTGGATAATCACGATGGTGTGATCACTCACCTAGAGCCAGACATTCTGGAATGTGAAGTCAAGTGGGCCTTAGAAAGCATCACTAGGAACAAAACTAGTGGAGGTGATGAAATTCCAGTTGAGCTATTTCAAATCCTGAAAGATGATGCTCTGAAAGTGCTGCACTCAATATGCCAGCAAATTTGGAAAACTCAGCAGTGGCCACAGGACTGGAAAAGGTCAGTTTTCATTCCAATCCCAAAGAAAGGCAATGCCAAAGAATGCTCCAACTACCGCACAATTGCACTCATCTCACATGCTAGTAAAGTAATGCTCAAAATTCTCCAAGCCAGGCTTCAGCAATATGTGAACTGTGAACTTCCAGATGTTCAAGCTGGTTTTTGAAAATGCAGAGGAACCAGAGATCAAATTGCCAACATCTGCTGGATCATTGAAAAAGCAATAGAGTTCCAGAAAAACATCTATTTCTGTTTTATTGACTATGCCAAAGCCTTTGACTGTGTGGATCACAATATACTGTGGAAAATTCTGAGAGAGATGGGAATACCAGACCACCTGACCTACCTCTTGAGAAACCTATATGCAGGTCAGGAAGCAACAGTTAGAACTGGACATGGAACAACAGACTGGTTCCAAATAGGAAAAGGAGTACGTCAAGGCTGTGTACTGTCACCCTGTTTATTTAACTTATATGCAGAGTACATCATGAGAAATGCTGGGCTGGAAGAAACACAAGCTGGAATCAAGATTGCTGGGAGAAATATCAATAACCTCAGATAAGCAGATGATACCACCCTGATGGCAGAATGTGAAGAGAAACTAAAAAGCCTCTTGATGAAAGTGAAAGAGGAGAGTGAAAAAGTTGGCTTGAAGCTCAACATTCAGAACACGAAGATCATGGCATCTGGTGCCATCACTTCATGGGAAATAGATGGGAGATAGATGGGGAAGCAGTGTCAGACTTAATTTTTTTGGGCTCCAAAATCACTGCAGATGGTGACTGCAGCCATGAAATTAAAAGATGCTTACTCCTTGGAAGAAAAATTATGATCAACCTACATAGCATATTCAACAACAGAGACATTACTTTGCCGTCTAAGGTCCGTCTAGTCAAGGCTATGGTTTTTCCAGTAGTCATGTATGGATGTAGGAGTTGGACTGTGAAGAATGCTGAGTGCCGAAGAATTGATGCTTTTGAACTGTGGTGTTGGAGAAGACTCTTGAGAGTCCCTGGGACTGCAAGGAGATCCAACCAGTCCATTCTGAAGGAGATCAGCCCTGGGATTTCTTTAGAGGGAATGATGCTAAAGCTGAAACTCCAGTACTTTGGCCACCTCATGCGAAGAGTTGATTCATTGGAAAAGACTCTGATGCTGGGAGGGGTTGGGGCAGGAGGAGAAGGGGACGACAGAGGATGAGATGGCTGGATGGCATCACTAACTTGATGGACGTGAGTGAGTGAACTCCGGGAGTTGGTGATAGACAGGAAGGCCTGACTTAGCTGCGATTCGTGGAGTCACAAAGAGTAGGACACGACTGAGTGACTGAACTGAACAGAACTGATGAAGAACCTACAAGATCTACTAGAACTAACACCAAAAAAGATGTCCTTTTCAACATAGGGAACTGGAATGAAAAGTAGGAAGTCAAGAGATACCTGGAGTAACAGGCAAGTTTGGCCTTGGAGTACAAAATGAATCAGGACCTAGGCTAACCAAGTTTAGCCAAGAGAATGCACTGATCATAGCAAACACCCTCTTCCAACAACATGAGAGACAACTCTACAGATGGTCAATACCAAAATCAGATTGATTATAGAGCTTCTCCACCTTCGGGTGCAGGGCTTCCCTTTTGGCTCAGCTGGTAAAGAATCCAACTACAATGTGGGAGACCTGGGTTCATCCCTAGTTTGGGAAGATCCCCTGGAGAAGGGAAAGGTTACCCTCTCCAGTACTCTGTCCTGGAGAATTCCATGGAATGTATAGTCCAGGGGGTCACAAAGAGTTGGACACAACTGAGAAACTTTCATTTTCACCTTCAGGTCCAACGAATATAGTCAGCAAAAACAAGACCAGAAGCTGACTGTGGCTCAGATCATGAACTCCTTATTGCAAAATTCAGACTTAAAATGAAGAAAGTAGGGAAAACCACTCGGAGAAGGTGATGGCACCCCACTCCAGTACTCTTGCCTGGAGAATCCCATGGACGGAGGAGCCTGGTGGCTACAGTCCATGGGGTTGCAAAGAGTCGAACATGACTGAAGGACTTCACTTTCCCTTTTCACTTTCATGCACTGGAGAAGGAAATGGCAACCCACTCCAGTATTCTTGCCTGGAGAATCCCAGGGACAGAGGAGCCTGGTGGGCTGTCATCTATGGGGTCACACACAGTCGGTCACAGCTGAAGTGACTTAGCAGCAGCAGGAAAAACCATTAAGCCATTCAGGTATGACCTAAATCAAATCCCATACAGTGGAAGTGACAAATAGATTCAAGGGATTATATCGATAGAGTGCGTGAATAACTATGGATTGAGGTTCATAATATTGTACATGAGATAGATTAACAGGACAAATATCAAACAAAAGTTTAATAACACATTTACATGGGAGAGACCTGGGAAAAATTAACTCACCCACATGCCTGAAACCCTCACCTTGAATACCATCTTCAGCTAAAAATAAAGAAGGACTTGGGGATGGTGATTTGGTATTTCAAAGGAGAGGAAGGCAATTCACATGAAGGTGGAAAGCAAATGTTTGTTAAACAAATGTTTTCTGGGTCCTGCAGAGATAATGTGGGCTTCCCTGGCTCAGAAGGCAGAGTCTGCCTGAGATTCAGAAGACCTGGGTTTGATCCCTGGGTCAGGAAGATCCACTGCAGAACGGAATGGCAACCCACTCCAGTATTCTTGCCTGGAGAATCCTATGGACAGTGGAACCTGGTGGGCTACAGTCCATGGGGTCGCAAAGAGTTGTACACAACTGAGCGACTAAGCAGGCAGACAGGCAGAGATGATGGAACACAAGAGTTCACTCTGATCTCTAGGCACTACTGAGTTTCTCCCACCATACTGCCCCATGTATTTTGCAGATATCTCTAGTAATAGCTCTATTCTTAGAGCACACCTTCTATCTAAATTTTTTAAGTGGGAGAAGGTACAAGTTTCTTCCTGAGTGTTTCTGGGCCTTGGTTGTTTTCAGCTCAAATGATCTGCATGCCAAAAAGACATTTGGGGTGGTAAATCTTGCTCCCCTACACACACATATATAAATTGTTGCTTGGTGAGTATTTTTAATGCATTTTCTGAGAAGTTTATTTATATAAGCAACTTACTGCATTATCTTTGTAGGAGTCCAAAGTAAAGTGCTTGTTTTTTAGTATTAATGTCATTAAATAATGATATGTCCTTTGCAACATAGAATTAATGTCCAGTTATTTTGTCTAAAATTTGAAAAATCATCATTTGAGTTGCCTCTGTGATATAATTTCAAAAGTTTTCCTGAGATTTTTGTTTCTGAGGATGAACTCAACTAGTTTCCTCTGTATATCCCAGGTATCCTTCAATAATTTTAAGAAAAATACTTTTTTCAAATATTATTTTTATAGATAATACCTCTTTTTTTCTTTAGGTGAGTATGTGGCATCATTTTGTAAGACTAGCTAAGTATAAATGTATACAGTGATGATGAGACTCTATTAGATCTGTGTTTTATTGTGTTTCTGGTTTTTGTAATAATTTTCTTTTATCAACTTGACTGATTAAAACTATAATGTTATTTTGCTTGTGATCATGTAATTTGTGAGTTTATTAATCTTACAGCTATCAAAATGCAGATGTTTTGTTTACTGGCCTGGCTATTGGAACTTGCTATAGACTCTTGACCCTTGCTTTTGCAAAGAATTTTCTATAGTTATTTGTAATTTATAATATAATAACTAAAAATCGTGTGCATTATAGTAGTTGGAAAATGACTCTATGTCAAATTGTAGTGTTCTTCTATGTATGATTTTGATAATATGAAAAAAATAATGTTCCAAATAGCTTTTTGCTTTTTTAAGGAAGGGAGAAGGGATTTGAAGCAGTTGATGAGAAATTATTTTAAAATGTTGAAAGAAATATAAAAGTCTTTATTGTTGATTAGCAAATTTTCTTATTTGTCAGTAATTTTGGCATGCTGTAAATAACTCGTCTTCTAATAATTCATTTGAGTAATTAAATTTAGATTGCAAATTTTTCTTTTCAAATATTTTGACTCATCTCTTCGCTTTTCTATTGTATCTTAATTGGTGTGGTCTATATAAATGGACAATAAATTATATATCTTTGTTATAGAGATCAGACAGTGAATAGAACTTGGTATTCATCCCAGACAGAATTATGATTGAATGTATTTGCAAGATTAAAGCACTGAATTTACTTTTTTCTAATTAAAGGCAATTAAAGATTTCCAGACACAAATAAAAGACAATGAATTGAGGAATAAGTGTAGGAGCAAGTCCATTTGCAGGTGAAAAGATGTGCCTTTGAAGCAGAACCAGCTGTATTTTCATTGAAAGAATAACAGTTTAGGAAGCTTTTCTGCATGTGCTTGCTTGATAGCATAATGTACTCATAAGCAGCTTATGCAGTATTCAGAAAATAACAGTGCATTAATTTTTAAAGCAGCAAAGGCAGGGGAAGAGCAGTACTGCCACACGATGATAATGAGTGGGGCTAGTGTAAAGTCTACTGTTCTAAGAAAGGAAAAAATCAGTGAGCTTCTGAAAAATGAACAGTTATAAAACAATAACTGGATATTCACATGATAATGAGCTTAGACAGCAGTATCAACAAAGGGCAAAGATGCAGTCTTGTTTCTAGGCAAAACGAAGGAATCAAAAAGCAAAAAGCGGTTAATCTATTCTTTTATTAAACTGAGGAGACCGTAAAACTGCGGCATAGTTAACACTGACTATTGCTTTAAGTGTAAAATAATTCACAGCATAAATGTAACTTTTTATGTTGAATTAAATAGAACATATTGATTACTCTGTTCTTTCCTAAATTAATGTAATATGAGGAATGGTAAATGATAATATTGAGGTACCAAAATATTTATGATCTTTATTAAATATATGCTCTAATGATTCTTTACAGAAACAGTGCTTATGCTAAAGTTAAATATATTTTAATTACATGGAATAAGAAAGGAAATTTTACCATACATAGCACCTACTGATTAGAGATTATAAATGAAAATGACTTTTTAAAGTATTCTGTTTAAAAAAAACAGATATTACACAGATTATTTGCAAAGTACACATAAATAAAAATTATGAGAATGTATAGCATCATATTTGCTATCAAAACATTCAGGCATACATAATTCAAATATCTTTGGTATAAATGTTTTGTTTTTTAGTTATTATTTTGCTTTTAGTTGATACTTGTGATCCCTATTTAAGACTTAAAGCAGAATATTCTGGTGATTATATATGACGAGTTTTCAAGTATAAGTTTTCAGTATATTTAACAGCAGAAATCAGAGACAGAGTAGTTTGCTTTGTTAAAGTTGCTTGAATTGGAAACTGTACACATATTGAATGAATTTTAGTTTTCCATCATTGGAAGTAACTTGTGAGAGAACCTTTTGGAGCATACAAATTATTAAAATGATCCCAAGGAAAAGTATCCTTTCCACTTTGCTCTTAGTTTTGTGAGAATGTGAGTCAGGGCTGGAGATAGCCATGACTCCAGACTGAAACAAGAAAGAAACTCTTCTTCTTCTCTTATCTCCTGGAAACAACAGTAATCAATTATCCTCTCTCTCTCTCCTCTGTTTCTTTCTGTCTCTCATTTTCATGTTATTTCAATTTGACTTTCTGTTCCTTATCATGAAATAATCCTAAGAATATCTAAGAAGATTCTCAAAAGCTACCCAGATATTTTCCAACCAAACCAGGGGCTATTGCTTTCCAAGTCTAGGATCTTGAGTTATATTTAGACTTTTATCTTTCTTGTGAGAAAGAAATATTTAAATGTTTATAATGCTGTTTTTCCCTAGAAATTGGTTGTGTAGGGAGGATAGGCATTACACTTTAGGAGAGGAATAAGCAAGGGATTTTAGGTTCAGGTTATTATTGTCAGTCTTGTAGCTGGTCATTGTGGTTTTAATTTATGATCTCCATTCTCAAATATTCATTCTAGATCTTCCTATTTTAGCAAGCTTCTTAGTTTGATGAGCCCTTTGCCTTTAGTGAGAAACATAAATCTTCATTCCTGAAGGTTCTAAGTGATTTTTCTTGTTATAAAGACAGATAGTTGGCCTTGCTATCCATGGGAGATTGGTTCTAGAACCCCCATGGATACTCAAGTCCCTTATATAAATAAAATGGCAAAATACAGTTGACCCTTGGACATCATGTGTTTGAACTGCTCAGGTCCACTTATATGAATTTTTTTCCCCCCAATAAATATATAGTAGAGTACCACAGGATCCTGAGTTGGGTGAATGCATGGATGTGGGACCAGAGATACAGAAGGCTGACTGCTGACAATAAAGTTGTACTATATTTTTGACTGTGCAGAAAGTCAGAGCCCCAACCCCTGCATTGTTCAAGGGTCGGCTGTATTTGTGAATAACCTATGCACATCCTCCTGTATGCTTTAAATCGTCTCTAGCTTACAGTTGTGCAGGAACAAAAACCTGAAACTGAAGTCGCTCAGTCATATCCAACTCAGTGCGGCCCCATGGACTGTAGCCTGCCAGGCTCCTCCATCCATGGGATTTCCCAGGCAAGAATACTGGAGTGAGTTGCCATTTCTTTCTCCAGGGTATCTTCCCAACCCAGGGATCGAACCCTCCGGGTCTCCTGCACTGCGGGCAGATGCTTTACCGTCTGAGCCATCAGGGTAGCCCTGGTGTTGATGTGTGGCAACACCAATACAATATTGTAAAGTAATTAGCTTCCAATTAAAATAAATAAATTTAAATTTAAAAGAAAAAAGAAAAAAATGCACGCTAAGTTGCTTCAGTTGTGTTCGACCCTTTGCGACCCTGTGGACTGTAGCCCACCAGGCTCCTCTCTCCATGGGATTCTCCAGGCAAGAATACTGGGGTGGTTGCCATGCCCTCCTCCAGGGGATCTTCCCAACCCAGGGATCGATCCTGTGTCTCTTAAGTCTCCTGCTTTGGCCGGTGGGTTCTTTAAAACTAGTGACACCTGAAAAGCCCAAGAGTACAGTTGACT
Source organism: Budorcas taxicolor (assembly GCF_023091745.1). Classification (NCBI taxonomy): domain Eukaryota; kingdom Metazoa; phylum Chordata; class Mammalia; order Artiodactyla; family Bovidae; genus Budorcas; species Budorcas taxicolor. The sequence continues at coordinate 84,415,560 of NC_068923.1, forward strand.
GTATAGTTATTTCATTACAGTCTACCATTGGTCATAGCAATACACGGAATTAACCCAGGAGTTCCTTCACAGCTTTCCATATTTCTTTTAGCCCTCACTGTGTATTAACAAATAATTTTTTCCTTGATAACAAACATTATTATAATAATTAATGTTACCCCACCCAACACAGTGAATCCCCTTTTACTGTTTACTCATAGGCGTGAAGAATCCAAACTGATTAGACAGAAGGCTCAGTTTCCAATTCAGGAAAAAATAATACATATTATCTTAGGTTACCTGTCTTTCTAGGTAAACTATACAACAAAATGTATTACTTAAACTTTGGCCACTGGGAGGATTTCCCTTATAGATAGTGTTTTAGGGCCACCTCCAAAATAGCAGTTTACTTCCATTGTGCAGCATATTTTAAAGAACCATCCACATACATTTTATAAACTACTAAAATGGCACACAACTTTATGAATTTGTTGAATTAGATGACTCCCAGTTCATGACTGGTAGCTCAGGCCAGATGGTCCCTGAGTCTCATAATCAGATAGTCGGTCTTCATCAGAGCTCGGTAGCAATCGAGGCGTTGTTTCATAGCAGTTGTTTCCTGTTGAAGGGTGTATGGAATTGTTTCAAAACCCTAGAGGCTGCCACTTCTTGTTTTATTGGGACCTGCTAAGGGCTTATTTCTATGTTTCAGTTAGTTAGATGCACTTAAGGCTGGACTGACTCTGCCATGTCATCAGCTCTAAGAGGAAGAAGGACTTGCACAGCAATCTGCCAGAGAACTTTCATTGCTCCATGTCTTAGCACCTTTCCACGTTCTCTCCATGCATAAAATATGCATACAGATTCAAAAGCGTGACAACTACATAAGCAGCCATGTATCCATTATCTAGGTTAAATACAAGATATATACTTCTTTATGCGCTTTCCCAGTTGCAACACCCTCTATGCCACTGTATTTGTGAGAGAGAACCACTATCTTGAGTTCGTGTTAATTTCATTCATGAAATTTCCACCTAGGTACATTGTAAACAATGTATTTTTTGTTTATGACCTTATATAAATGAAATCATGCTGTATATATTGTCATAAAACTTGCTCTTATTGAACATCATATTTTTGAGTTTTATTCTTATTGATAAATGGTGATATGGTCCATTCATTTTCTATGCCTTATAATAATCCATTATCTGCCTATACCAATATTTTCCAGCCTATTCTCTTGGTTTTGACAATTGCATGGTTCTCAGGTTTTCCTCTATGAATGATATTATAAGGTTTCTATAAATAATTTCAGACATGTCTGCTCTTTGGTTCACAGGCACAAGAATTTCTCTGCAATATATACACAGTAGAAAAACATTGGATCAGAGGTATAGATACTTGACATTATCAAGTAATGCCAGTTTTACAAGAAGCTGTGCCTATGTTTCATTCTTAATGATAGATATGGCACACGTGCAGCAAGTTGACTTATTTTTTGCAGATAATCCTGCTGTGCTCTAAATCAATGCAATTTCATGTATCAAATGTAGTTGACAAGCCTCTGTGTTTTTAACAGAATGCTCTTTGTTCTCTGTCATATATATGATCTATATATATTATATATCAATGCATGCGTGCATGCTAAGGTACTTCAGTCATGTCCAACTCTTTGTGACACTGTGGACTCTAGCCCACCAGGCTCCTCTGTCCATGGTATTCTCCAGGCAAGAATACTGGAGTGGGTTACCATGCTTCCTCCAGGGAATCTTCCCAACTCAGGGATCCAACCCATTTCTCTTATGTTTCCTGCATTGGCCTGTGGCTTCTTTACCACTAGTAAAGAAGCCCATATATGAATTATATACATATATATATATGATATATATAAAAATGAATGATATATATCTGAATGAGGTATCTCACGAAGTTTTCATATCTTCTCCAAGGCTTATTTCGTACCAGTGCCGTGATGTGCTCCAGGTTGGTGAGGCAGTTACTCTCAGAATTAGACTATAGCAGTGAGTGGAGAGCTGATTCAGTATACAAACAGTATACCACTGTTCCTTCCAGTAAAGGTGTATAGTCTCTTATGGTATCTGTGATCAGAATTTAGAAAAACTCATTGGGTAGATTAATTAACTAGTTGTAACCATGTGGAAAGGACATTTATATTCTGCTAGAATAAGAAGGCAAAGTGGTTGTCTGAGGAGGCTTTACAAATAGCTGAAGAAGGAAGAGAAGAAAGGGAAAGGGGAAAAGGTGAGCACAGAATTCCAGAGACTAGCAAGGAGAGATAAGGACTTCTTAAATTAATAATGCAGAGAAACAGAGGAAAGCAATATAATGCGAAAGACTAGCGATCTCTTCAAGAGAATCTGAGATATCAAGGGGACATTTCATGCAAGAATGGGCACATTAAAGGACAGAAAGAGTAAGAACCTAACAGAAGCAGAGGAGAGTAAGAAGAGGTAGCAAGAATACACAGAAGAACTACAGAAAAGATCTTAAAGACCCAGAAAAACCGTGATGGTGTGGTCACTCACCTAGAGCCAGACATCCTGCAATGTGAAGTCAGGTGGGCCTTAGGAAACGTTACTACAAACCAAGCCTGTGGAGGTGATGGAATTCCAGTGAGTTATTTCAAATCCTAAAAGATGATGCTGTGAAAGTGCTGCACTCAGTATGTCAGCAAACATGGAAAACTCAGCATTGGCCACAGGACTGGAAAAGGTCAGTTTTTATTCCAGACCGCAAGAAGGACAATGTTAAAAAATGTGCAAACTACCATACAATTGTACTCATTTCACATGCTAGCAAGGTAATGCTTGAAATCCTTCAAGCTAGACTTCAGCAGTATGGGAACTGAGAACTTCCAGATGTACATGCTGGGTTTAAAGAGTCAGAGGAAACAGAACAAATTGCCAACATTCATTGGATCATAGAGAAAGCAAGGGAGTTCAAGGAGAACATCTATTGCTTCATTGACTATGCTAAAGCCTTTGTGTGAATCACAAAAACTGTAGAAAATTCTTATACAGAAGGAAGTACCAAACCATCTTACTTATCTCTTGAGAAACCTGTATGCGAGTCAGAAATCAACAGTTAGAACTGGTCATGCAACAACTGACTGGTTCCAAATGTGGGAAAGGATTATGACAAGGCTGTATATTTTCACCCTGTGTATTTAACTTATATGCAGAGTACATCATGCAAAATGCCTGGCTAAGTGAATCACAAGCTGGAATCAAGATTGTCAGGAGAAATATCAACAACCTCAGATATGCAGATGATACCACTCTAATGGCAAAAAACGAAGAGGAACTAAAGAGCCTCTTGATGAGGATGAAAGAGGAAAGTGGAAAAGCTGGCTTAAAATTCAGCATTTAAAAAGCTAAGTATGACATCCGGTTCCATCACTTCATGGCAAATAGAAGAGGAAAAAGTGGAAGCAGTGACAGATTTTATTTTCTCGGGCTCCAAAATCACTGCAGACGGTGACTGCAGGCATGAAATTAAAAGATGCTTGCTCCTTGGAAGGAAAGCTATAATTAACCTAGACAGTGTATCTAGGTTAAAAAGCAGAGACATTCCTTTGCCAACAAAAGTCCATATAGTTAAAGCTATGGTTTTTCCAATAGTTTGTATGGATGTGAGAGTTGGACCATAAAGAAAGCTGACCACTGAAGAATTGATGCTTTCCAACTGGGGTGCTGGTGAAGATTCTTGAGAGTTCCTTCGACTGCAGGGATATCAAACTAGTCAATCCTAAAGGAAATCAAGCTTGAATATTCATTTGAAGGACTGATGCTAAAGCTGAAGCTCCAATACTTTGGCCACCTAATGCAAAGAGCCAACTCACTGGAAAAGTCCCTGTTGCTGGGAAATATTTAAGGCAAAAGCAGAAGGGAGTGGCAGAGGACAAGATGGTTAGATTGTTAGTTATGTTCATCACTGACTCAATGAACATGAATTTGAGTAAACTCTGGGAGATAATAGGGGACAGAGGAACCTGGTGTGCTATAGTCCATGGCATCGCACAACTTCGCAACTGAACAACAGGTGCATTAAAAAAACAATTCTACCATAGTAGATTTAATATTACTCAGTTAGTCTCTAAGACCAACTAGACAGTGAGGAAATAAATAGCTTTGTGAAAATAATCAATGTAAGCACATATTTAGTTTTTCATAATATAGTCAGTTTCTGAAACTTCTCTAGGAATATGCATTCCCTTTGATTTACCACTTTAGGAAGCAAGGGGAATAATATTTTTACTTCACTCTTGCTTTCCAAAGCTCTCACATCATATGTCAGGAAACCAAGCTGGAGATTTTGCCTATTTCCAGGGATATTATTTGAGCCCATATACTCAGATATTGACACTTGGTTTCTGAGCAATGAGCCTGACATCAGACACTGAACTTTAAAATTTTATTACCTATTAAGCTCTCTTTCTGACTTGAGAAACTTCAGTGACGTTTTGACCTCCTCCAAAAGTTAGTGTTTTCTGAGTCTTTACAGCTCTATATGCCAGTATTTGGAATCACTTCCAGTAGGTATCCACATGACTCCTAAATTCATTCAAGTATCTGATAAGTGACATCAACTGATAATGCCAAGTGCTGTTACCAAGAAGGGCTTTCCTGACCACTCTACTTGAAACAATACGTCTTTTGCTATTACTTTCTGCCCCTTGCCAACTGTGTTTTTCTCTTTAGTGCTTTCCATTACCTGGCAAATTGAACTATTCTTTTTATGTGCTTATTATCCATCTTTTTATAATGTTCAAGATAACAGGCATTTGGTCTGTTTTGCCAAAATTTTATTTTCAGTTCTTTGAACACTGTTTCTATCTAGTATAAGTGCTCAATAAATAATTTTTAATGAATGAATGAAAGCATAACTTAAGAAAATAGGAGTTCTTGTGACCAATTGTGAATATTGTCAGTTATTCTTTGACATAAGATTAACTAAAAAAATTGTGATATGTTCTGATGTTACAGAGTTTACAACACTGTTCTCAGAGAATCTAGCAACTCTGTCTGCTAACCATAAAAATAATGTTTCATGTAATTAAGAGCTTGAATCCAGGTGAAAAAAATTTTTAAAAATATTATAGATATATAGACATACAGATATAACTTTTGTATTTCCTTATAGATAATAATATTTTGTTACTTGCTAGCCAAAATAAGCTATTTAATATATATGTGTACAGTCACAGTGATTTGATAATCAGTTGCTAATATTTGTTCAAAGAGAAATTTTATAATACAGATTTCCTGTGTGAAAATGAAAATTTTAATGTTACTCATTCGAAATGTCCATTTTTCAGCATTAAATGCAGATTGTTGTTTAGTCACTAAATTGTGTCCGACTCTTTGCAACCTCATGGACTGCAACAGACCAGGCTTCCCTGCCCTCCACCATCTCCTGGAGTTTGCTCAAACTCATGTCCATTGTTTCAGTGATGCCTCTAACCATCTCATCCTCTGTCATCCCTTTCTCCTCCTGCCTTCAATCGTTCCCAGCATCAGGGTCTTTTCTAATGTATCCGCTCTTCTAATCAGGTGGCCAAAGTATTGGAGCTTCAGCTTCAGTATCAGTCCTTCCAATGAATTATTCAGGACTGATCTCCTTTAGGATTGACTGGTTTGACCTCCTTGCAGTCCAAGGAACTCTCAAGAGTCTTCTCCAGCACTGCAGTTCAAAAGCATCAATTCTTCAGCACTCAGCCTTCTTTATGGTCCAGCTCTCACATCTGTACATGATTGCTGGAAAAGCCATAGCTTTTACTATATGAACCTTTGTTGGCAAAGTGCTGTCTCTGCTTTTTAATACACTGTCAAGTTTAGTCATAGCTTTTCTTCCAAGGAACAAAATCTTTTAATTTCATTTGTACAGTCACTGTCCACAGTGATTTTGGAGCCCAAGAAAATAAAACCTGCCACTATTTCCATTGTTTCCCTGTCTATTTGCCATGAAGTGATGGAACCAGATGCCATGATCTTAGTTTTGTGGATTTTGAGGGTTTTCTTTTAAAAATAATTATTTATTTTTAATTGATGATGATTGCTTTACAATATTGGTTTCTGTCATACATCAATGTGAATTAACAATGGGTGTATATATGTCCCGTCCCTCTTCAATCTCCCTCCCACCTCCCGCATGTTCGCACCCCTCTAGGTTATTACAGAGCTGCAGTTTGAGTTCCCCGAGTCATAGAGCAAATTCCCATTGGCTCTCTGCTTACATATGTCAGTGTGTACCGTTCCGTGCTACTCTGCATTCATCTCACCCTCTCCCTCTCCTCCTCCACGCTTGTCCGTAAGTCTGTTCTCCATGTCTGCATCTCCTTGGCTGGTCTGAGAACAGGTTCAGCAGTACCATCCTTCTAGATCTTATATATATCTATATATATATACACACATTAATATATGATATTTGTTTGTTGGGTTTTAAGCCAGCTTTTCACTCTCTTTCACCTTCAAGAGACTCTTCAGTTCCTCTTTGCTTTCTGCCATTAGGGTGATATCATTTGTATATCTGAGGTTGTTGATATTTCTCCTGGCAATCTTGATTCCATCTTATGCTTCATATAGCCTGGCATTATGCATGATGTACTCTACATATAGCTTAAATAAAGCAGGGTGATAATATACAACCTTGCCATACTCCTTTCCCAATTTTGAGCCAGTCTGTTGTTCCATGTTGGGTTCTAACTGTTACTTCTTGACCTGCATACAGGTTTCTAGGGAAGCAGGTAAGGTGGTCTGGTATTCCCAGATTAATTTTTAAAATGCAGATTATTTTGAATTTTGAAGAAAGCTGTTAAATTCTATTATGTAACACGAATAGCAAAATTTACATATTCTAAGTGTTTTTTCCCTTATATAGTTACTATAAGTCCAGTGATTAACATGAAATTTAATGTTTTATTGCTCCAAGTACATTACTTATCATTAGCATATTTGGGGAAGGCTTTTTAAATTTTTTCCTAATAATTATCTTAGATTCTACATACAAAAGGAGAACCTTTCTAATGAGATATTGACAGAAACACTCTATTTCACATAGTACTGAAGGAATTTTAACTTTCAATGTCAGGATTTCAGAGAAATTTTCTTTTTTTATTGGCAATATTAATAATATAGTCATCTAAAGATATATTAATATTTATTTTTAAGAAGTATACATAATGGATAATAGAATCTATATTCTTACTAAGGCATAAAAACTGTTTTCCATGTCACAGAATTTTTATTAGAATATTGATTTTGCAACTTTATTTTAAACATACAAAGATGACATTTCATTAGTATACATAAATCTTGTAAGTTTAAGTTTTAATATGTAGTTATTTTAGAGAAAATCAGAGAGAGTATTATGGCTGTTTTGATGAAGGTGATTGAGATTGAGGCTTAAGAGTGGTATTTGTCATCATTTATCAACCTGAACATTGCATTTATTCCTGCCATTTGTTTGTTTTATTATATCAAGGAAATCTTTTAATACAAATAAATAGTTAACATAATAATGTAACTTTAAAAAACAAATGTTTATTTTTAATTGGAGGATAATTGCTTTACATATTGTGTCAGTTTCTGCCAACAATCAACATGAATCAGCCATAGGTATACATACGTCGCCTCCCTCTTGAACCTCCCTCCCTCGGAGGGAACCACCCAATCCCACCCCTCAAGGTCGTCACAGAGAAAAATTTAACTTTTTAATAGTACAGATCTACCTTAAGCTATTCTTCAACTAAACTGAGTACCACACTTGACAGAGGAGTAGTTAGAAATTTTACTCCAGAATGAAACTGCAAGTATTATCTAAGGACAACTTGGAGTTTTTATCACGAATATAAAATTTCAGTAACCAAGTATAATAGTCCTTCTAACTATGCATGTGCCTTTCACTTTTTACTGCAAAACAGTTAAGCTATAATAAGCACATGCATCAAACAGGGACACCAGTCTCTTGCTTAGCATTTTTAAGGAAAATACATCTGTTCTACAATAGTATATTCACTTGTATGACTCTTTGCAGACATTTAAAGGCTTGAATTATTAAAAGTCATTTACATATAATGGAAACAACTTTCCTAACCTATGACATATGTCCAAGACAATAAAATATAGGCCCAGGAAAGTCCAAAGTGGGGACAACTAATAAATCTCGCACTACAAAGCAGTGTGTTGCTTGTTGACATTTTATTACAATGTGGAATGTATTGCATTGCATGTTAAAATTTTTTAATGATATAGAATATGTTTAAAATATGAAATTGTATAAAATATTGATTTGAATTAGACTCCTAAAAGTTAAGTGTATAGTTTATAATCTCTAAGGAGGGTATTACAATATTATTTTAAGAGATATATCAAAATACAAAACATATGATTTGAATGTAATATTGAAAAATATTCAAATAATTCAAAAAAAGGTATGAGCAGTCCAACAGAAGGAAATCAAAGGGAAAAAAAAAGAAAACAAAAATAAAATGGTAGGCCCAAATAAAAATGCGTCAATAGTTTCATTACATGCTTACCCTCATGCTCAGTCGCTTCGGTCATGCCCGACTCTTCGCAATCCCATGGCCTGCCCTCTAGGCTACTCTGCCCTTGGAATTTTTCAGGCAAGAATACTGGAGTGGGTTGTCATTCCCTCCTCCAGGGGATCTTCCTGCCCAGGGATGAAATATGTATCTCCTGTGTCTCCTGCATTGCAGGCAGATTCTTTACTGCCAAGCCGCTGGGGAAGCCCTCCATTAACTATGTATAATCTAAACATACCAATGAAAGGACAGGGGGTTTTCAGATTGAAATTTTATAAACTGACCTAAATATAGGCTGGAGATAAGAAACTCACTTCAAATATAATGATATTAAAGGTAAAAGGATGGAAGAGAAGTACTTCTTGGATGGCAAGTAAGGACCTCAAAAGTGTGTTTTTCTAGACAAACGGATGGCTGATAAACACATAAAAAGATGCTGAATATCACTAATTATTAGACAAATGCATATCAAAACTATAATGAGGTATCACCTCAGACTGGTTAGAGTGGCCATCATCAAAAAATCTACAGACAATAAATCCTGGAGAGGATGTGGAGAAAAGGGAACCCTCCTTTTCTCCTTTTCCAATGATTTGTCCACAGTTGGTAGAATTTTAAACTGATACCTTTAGTATCCTACAGTTGAAAGAAATTTAAACTGATAGTTATTATGGAGAACAGTATGGAGATCCCTTGAAAACTGGGAATAAATCTACCATATGACCCCGCAACCCCACTACTGGGCATATACCATGAGGAAACAGTAATCGAAAAAGACACATGTACCCCAGTGTTCATGGCAGCAGCATTTACAATAGCTAGGACATGGAAGCAACCTAGATGTCCACTGGCAAACGAATGGGTGAAGAAGTTGTGCCTATATACAATGAAATATTGCTCAGTCATAAAAAAAAAAAAGAATACATTTGAGTCAGTTTTAGTGAAGTAGATGAACCAAGAGCCTGTTATACAAAGTGAAGTAAGTCAGAAAGAGAAAAACAAATATAGTATATATATATATGTATATATATATATATATATATATGAACCTAATTGAACTCATCTCACATGCTAGTAAAGTAATGCTCAAAATACTCCAAGCCAGGCTTCAGCAATACGTGAACCGTGAAATTCCTGATGTTCAAGCTGGCTTTAGAAAAGGCAGAGGAACCAGAGATCAAATTGCCCACATCCGCTGGATCATGGAAAAAGCAAGAGAGTTCCAGAAAAACATCTATTTCTGCTATATGGACTATGCCAAAGCCTTTGACTGTGTGGATCCCAATAAACTGTGGAAAATTCTGGGAGAGATGGGAATAGCAGACCACCTGACCGGCCTCTTGAGAAACCTATATGCAGGTCAGGAAGCAACAGTTAGAACTGGAACATGGAACAACAGACTGGTTCCAAATAAGAAAAGGAGTACATCAAGGCTGTATATTGTCACCCAGCTTATTTAACTTCTATGCAGAGTACATCATGCGAAACGCTGGGCTGGAAGAAGCACAAGCTGGAATCAAGATTGCCGGGAGAAATATCAATAACCTCAGATATGCAGATGACACCACCCCTAGGGCAGAAAGTGAAGAGGAACTAAAAAGCCTCTTGATGAAAGTGAAAGAGGAGAGTGAAAAAGTTGGCTTAAAGCTCAACATTCAGAAAAGTAAGATCATGGCATCTGGTCCCATCACTTCATGGGAAATAGATGGGGAAACAGTAGAAACAGTGTCAGACTTTATTTTTGGGGGCTCCAAAATCAGCCATGAAATTAAAAGACGCTTACTACTTGGAAGAAAAATTATGACCAACCTAGACAGCAGAGACATTACTTTGCCAACAAAGTCCTGTCTAGTCAAGGCTTTTTTTTTTTTTTTTTTTTCCCAGTAGTGATGTATGGATGTGAGAGTTGGATTATAAAGAAAGCTGAGCACTGATGAATTGATGCTTTTGAACTATGATGTTGAGAAAACTCTTGAGAGTCCCTTGGACTGCAGGGAGATCCAACCAGTCCATCCTAAAGGAAATCAGTCCTGAATGTTCATTGGAAGGACTGATGTTGAAGCTGAAACTCCAATTGTTTGGCCACCTGATGCAAAGAGCTGACTCATTTGAAAAGACCCACCCTGATGCTGGGAAAGATTGAAGGTGGGAGGAGAAGGGGATGACACAGGATGAGATGGTTAGATGGTGTCACCAACTCAATGGACTTGAGTTTGAGTGAACTCCGGGAGTTGGTGGACAAGGAGGCCCGGCGTGCTGTAGTCCATGGGGTTGCAAAGAGCCGGACATGACTGAGCGACTGAACTGAACTGCAGAAACCAACAAAACATCATAAAAATGTTTAAAAATTAAATTAAAAAGTCTACTCTTCTATAAAAGCAAGAACAATGGCAAAAAAACTGTCAAAATTAACTTTTTGAAAAATGTATAAATTAATGCAAATTTTAAAACAGTGCAAGTATATTTATTTGAGAAATACAGCTAACTCTGAGTAAAAACATCAAGCTTTGTTTTGTTTGTCTCACCTTAGTCCTTCCTTCCTCTCCTGAACCTTACAATGATAACAGTCATGAATGACAGCAGCCTGCAGTCACTGGAGAAGGTGGTTACCCTTTAGAGGTAACCATGGGCTACCCCAAATCCCATCCTCTGAGAACTGTCACTATTTGACCCATCCAGCAACTCACTGAATATCCCCATTCTCAGAACTTGTCTTTATTTGACCTGCCTTATAGCTCATTCTGTGTGAAGGGTCCTGTCCTGATGGCGTGTGGCAAATACAATCCATGGCAAGCATTTAATATCACAACCCCCTGAGGCAGCATTACTAGCATGAGGCTGACCTAAAAAAAGCTTTTTTTTCTTTTTAGACTGGGCAATGAGATGTTCATAGTGCCTTTGAAAATCCCTGATATAGTTTCTTGGGGATCTAGACAGTCATGAACCTGTGGAGGGCTATGTCATGTCCGGTAAAGACCTGGGAAAGCTATAAACTCTCACTTCTTGCTGATCTTGAGGAAGCTAGCAGGAAGTTAAGGCTAAGGCAGAAGTATAAACTCCTGTTAAAGCATGAAACATCTCTTCAGCAAACTGGTTTAAGACATTTAAGATAATATCTATCCAGTTTCTAGAAGAACATGAAGGTAAGTGACTCTATATGACAAAGAATACAGACTCTATAGAATTAGCCCATTAAAGTCACTTAACAAACAAACAGGCAAACACTAACACCAACAAAAGAAGAACAAAGACCAGTAACAACGAATTCTAGGGGAGATCTGTTTGCAGAGTTGCCGTTTTACATTATTTAACTGTTGCCACATAACATTATTTTGTAGAAAACTGTTTTCCACAAAAAGTATGAAAAAAAAAAAAAAGGCAAATTATGGTCCATGCACAGAAAAAGGATAGAAACTGTCCCTAAAGTTCAAACTTTGGACTTACTAGACAAAGACTTTAAATCAGTCATTTTAAATATGTTCAAAAAACTAAAGAAAACCATGTCTAAAGATATATGAGACTGATGTCTCAACAAATAGAGAATAATATTCAGTTCAGTTCAGTTCAGTCGCTCAGTCATGTCTGACTCTTTGTGACCCCATGAATCACAGCACGCCAGGCCTCCCTGTCCATCACCAACTCCCAGAGTTCACTCAGACTCACGTCCATCAAGTTGGTGATGCCATCCAGCCATCTCATCCTGGGTCGTCCCCTTCTCCTCCTGCCCCCAATCCCTCCCAGCATCAGAGTCTTTTCCAATGAGTCAACTCTTCGCATGAGGTGGCCAAAGTACTGGAGTTTCAGCTTTAGCATCATTCCTTCCAAAGAAATCCCAGGGCTGATCTCCTTCAGAATGGACTGGTTGGATCTCCTTGCAGTCCAAGGGACTCTCAAGAGTCTTCTCCAACACCACAGTTCAAAAGCATCAATTCTTCGGCGCTCAGCTTTCTTGACAGTCCAATTCTCACATCCATACAGGATCACTGGAAAAACCATAGCCTTGACTAGACGGACCTTTGTTGGCAAAGTAATATTATAGTAATGTAAATTTTGTATAGAAGGAAATAGAAATTCTAAAGTTGAAAAAATATAATAATATTTCACTTTAAGAGCTTCACAGTAAGTTTAACCTTATAGGGGAAACAGGGAACATGAAGAGAGGTTATTGAGATTATCCAGTCTGAAAAACATTACATAAAAATAATGAATAAGATGTAGTTAAATAGGAACAGAGCCATACATACCTGCAGGACTCTATCTAGCCTACAGGTCTATGCATAATAATAGTTCTAGAATAAGAGGAAGAAGAGAGAGGGTCAAAAATAATATTTGAAAAAAAATGTCCAAAACCTTCTCTGATATGAAAAACTTTAATTTGTTTATTCAAGAACCTCACAAAAGTTTGAGTAAGATAAACTGAAAGAGATCCACACCTGACCACATGATAATAAAATTGTTGAGAGTCAGACATAAAGAGTGAATTGATGTGATGAAAGCCAAGGAGTGACAATCAAGAATTCTGTACCAAGCAAAGCTATCCTTTAAAAAAGGGAGAAATTAATATGTTCTTGGATAAACAAACCCAGAAAATCCATCAGTAGCACACTTGCCCTACGAGAGACACTCAAGGCTGTTCTGTAGGCTGAAGTCAAAATACATAAGACAGTAATTAGAATCCACAAAGAAAAAATAAGCTAACATCGATAAAAGTGACTGCATAGGTAAATATATCTACAAGTGTTTTTGTATATTTTCTTCTCCTTTCTGACTTATGAGATGCTGATAAAGCAGTCTTTAGATGTAAATTTATACCTGTTAATGACTTTATTAATAAAAAAGATTTAAAATGATAACCTTTATCTCTATATACAAAAATAGAAAAAGAAGAGCAAACTGAACTCAAAGCAATGTGAAGGAAAGAAATAAGATTAGAGTGGAAATATAATATGAAAAGGAAAATCAGTAGAAAGAAATCAATAAAACCCAAATCTTGTTATTAAGAAAGACAGATGAAATTTAAATATCTTTAGTTAGACTATATAATGGAGGAAAAAAGAAAAATAGTACTAATACCAGTGATAAACCAGTATACTATCAATCTTACAAATATATCATGGATTATAAGCGAATATGGGCTTCCCTGATAGTTCAGTTGGTAAAGAACCCACCTGCAAATGCAGGAGACCACAGTTCAATTCAGAGAAGGTGATGGCACCCCACTCCAGTACTCTTGCCTGGAAAATCCCATGGACGGAGGAGCCTGGTGGGCTGCAGTCCATGGGCTCGCTAAGAGTCAGACACGACTGAGCGACTTCTCTTTCACTTTTCACTTTCATGCACTGGAGAAGGAAATGGCAACCAACTCCAGCGTTCTTGCCTGGAGAATCCCAGGGACGGCGGAGCCTGGTGGGCTGCCGTCTATGGGATTGCACAGAGTCAGACATGACTGAAGGAACTTAGCAGCAGCACAGTTCAATTCTTGGATTGGGAAGCTCCCCAACAAGCTTGGAGAGCTGGAGAAGGGAAAGGCTACCCATTCCAGTATTCTAGCCTGGAAAATACCATGGTCTATATAGTCCATGGAGTCGCAAAGAGTCAGACACGACTGATTGACTTTCACTTTAATAAGGGAATACTATGGACAATTATGGAGAAGGCAATGGCCATCCACTCCAGTACTCTTGCCTGGAAACTCCCATGGACGGAGGAGCCTGGTAAGCTACAGTCAATGGGGTCGCGAAGAGTCGGACATGACTAAGTGACTTCACTTTCACTTTTATACATTGGAGAAGGAAATGGCAACCTACTTCAGTGTTATTGCCTGGAGAATCCCAGGGACAGGGGAGCCTGGTGAGCTGCCGTCTATGGGGTCTCACAGAGTCAGACACAACTGATGCGACTTAGCAGCAGCAGCAGCATGGATAACTATACGCTGAAAAATTAGATAACCTAGATAAAATAATACCAAGGGCTAGTGGTGATGAAAAACTATCAGAACTCTAATTTGTTGCTGGTGTGAATGCAACCACACTGGAAGATGACTTGGCAATTTTTTGAAAAGGTAAATATGATCACTCACCTAGAGCCAGACATCCTGGAATGCGAAGTCAAGTGGGCCTTAGGAAGCATCTCTACAAACAAAGCTAGTGGAGGTGATGGAATTCCAGCTGAGCTATTTAAAATCCTAAAAGATGATGCTTTGAAAGTGCTGTGCTCAATATGCCAGCAAATTTGGAAAACTCAGGACTGGAAAAGGTCAGTTTTCATTCCAATCCCAAAGAAAGGCAATGCCAAAGAATGCTCAAACTACTGCACAACTGCACTCATCTCACATGCTAGCAAAATAATGCTCAAAATTCTCTAAGCCAGGCTTCAGCAGTACGAGAACCGTGAAGTTCCAGATGTTCAGGCTGGTTTTAGAAAAGGCAGAGGAACCAGAGATCAGATTGGCAACATCCGCTGGATCATTGAAAAAGCAATAGAGTTCCAGAAAAACATCTATTTCTGCTTTATTAACTATGCCAAAGCCTTTCACTGTGTGGATCACAATAAACTGTGGAAAATTCTGAAAGAGATGGGAATACCAGACCACCTGACCTGCCTCCTGAGAAATCTGTATGCAGGTCAGGAAGCAACAGTTAGAACTGGACATGGAACAACAGACTGGTTCCAAATCAGGAAAGACGTATGTCAAGACTGTATATTGTCACCCTGCTTATTTAACTTTTATGCAGAGTACATGAAACTCTGGGCTGGAAGAAGCACAAGCTGGAATCAAAATTGCTGGGAGAAATATCAATAACCTCAGATATGCAGATGACACCACCCTTAAGGCAGAAAGTGAAGAAGAACTAAAGAGCCTTTTGATGAAAATGAAAGAGGAGAGTGAAAAAGCTGGCTTAAATCTCAACATTCAGAAAACGAAGATCATGGCATCTGGACCCATCACTTCATGGGAAATAGATGGGGAAACAATGGAAACAGTGAAAAACTTTATTTTCTTTGGCTCCAGAATCACTGCAGCCATGAAATTAAAAGATGCTTGCTCCTTGGAAGAAAAGCTATGACCAACCTAGACAGCATATTGAAAAGCAGAGGCTTGACTTTGCTGACGAAGATCTGTCTAGTCAAAGCCATAGCTTTTCCACTAGTCTTGCATGAATGTGCAAGTTGGACCATAAAGAATGCTGAGCACTTAAGAATTCATGCTTTTGAACTCTGGTTTTCAGAAGACTCTTGAGAGTACCTTGGACTGCAAGGAGATAAAACCAGTCAATTTTAAAGGAAATCAGTCCTGAATATTCACTGGAAGGACTGATGCCGAATCTGAAACTCCAATACTTGGGCCACCTGATGAGTAGAATGCTGGGAAGGGTGAAGGCAGGAGAAGAGGATGACAGAGGATGAGAAATGGTTGGATGGCATCACTGCCTAGGTGGACATGAGTTTGAGTAAGCTCCAGGAGTAAGTGATGGACAGGGGAGCCTGGCGTGCTGCAGTCCATGGGGTCGCAAAGAATCAGACATGACTGAGGAACTGAACTGAACTTATGCTGAATAAAAGCCCTTGTCACATTATTGCCACATTATTGAAAAGACAAGGCTAGAGAAATAGACAATAGATCAGTGGTTGCCAGGAATTATGGGTCAGAGGGAGGTTGAGTGTAGAAGGATAGTGCCAGAGATTCTGTAAGATGTTATAGAAAAATACAAATGAAGGTTTTGGCCAACCCAATATAAACTTTCTATATCCAGACTGTAGTAGTAATTACATGAATCTGTATATAAGCATTAAAACTGATATAACTGTACACCAGAAGAAAAAAATGTTGACTTTATGATAATTTAAAAATAAAATGAAAAAACAGGCTTATATTGGAGAAAGGCATAAATCAGTCCATCAGAAATTAAGGAGATGCTTTTGTTGGGGGAGAAAACTTTTGCTACTTAAACTATATCATGGGAAATTCAAATATGGAAATGTGATGAGTAGTGAAAATGAGGGGGAAAAAATGAGATGATTGAGTCCCTGTATTAGCTTCATGGGCTCGAATTTCTCCCATACAAAATATAATGAGCAATTGCTAAATTGTTACTGTGATTATTGTGTTACTGATAGAATCAGATCCAATTGGATTTCAGAATTGCCTACATATAAAATCTAGATGATATAGGAGTGTTTTTTCCTAGGTGTAAGTAAGTAAAGTCAAGAGCTTCTTTTTTATATTTTTATGATGATGTGGGCATAGGTATTTTTTGAAACCATAAAAAATTAAAATGTTAAAATTCTCATTGGGTATAAAGGAAAGATCTGGTTTTAGTTACAAAGAACTTAGCAGATGTCCCTGTAAATGTTTTCCCTCAGTAGAATGAAACCACATTTTGCAGTATATACTTTTGGATATCATAGTCGGCAAAGAGAATGCTACATTAATGACAGACGCACTTTTTGAGGTATGAGGTGTGCAATAATTTTAAAAACTATTTATTATTAATATAGCTTCAAATGTTTCTATCAACATTAATATAAATCTATAAATATTATTCTTTAAGAGATTATAGGAGTTGAATTGAAATAGAATGCATTATTTAGCCAATGGCAAGTGAAGTAGAATGATAAAATCCCACTTTAACATTGACTCTGTTAGGCATTTTTGTATCTGTTTTATGACAGACACATCATCCAAAATACTGTATGTCTATGAAAGGCAAATGGGTGAAGGTAATTCTTTTTTGTTTATTTATTTTGTCCCTCTGGCACCCAGAGTTTATTATAGGGCATATATAAGATAATATAAGAAATGACTCCTTGGCTTCATATACATAATATTGAAATTTCTCTTTAGATTCTCATTAGAAATTTGCTTTGTAACCGTGAGTGGAGACATTTGGTGTGTCACCAGTTCCATGGTTCTGAACTGTTTATATCTCAGCAGGAATAATGACATGAATAGTTTGACCATTGAGAATGTGAAATCAGAGTGAACACTTGTCAAGGTTTTTTTTCAGCAGAATTAAATGTTGCTAATTTAAAATGGGTCAGAGTAATATTTTTCTGTATTTTATTCATTGTGTAATTTAAATTTAGATCATTTGATATACATTCTTACAGTTGGCTCATTTCTAGATCATTAAGCTCTACCATCAAATAATACTTATTAGACTTCTGCATGCTTATAGATCCAGAATGAGTGCAGTTAAGGAAATAGCATACATTCTTCTTTAATAAAAACATAATTCTTCAGCCAAACAAATACTTTGATGTGTCTAACAAACACAAATATGGCATTTCTTCATCATTCCAATCTATTTGTCTCACTTCTCCCTGCCATTTCTAATTCTAAAAATCTAATAGAATTCTAAAGATACTCTTGAATCATTAGCAGACACGTTAAGAAATATATTGCACATTACACTTTGATGATATACTTTAGATAAACTGCTTTCAGGTTTACTTCAGTGTGGCCAAATAAGAGAATATAAAATACTCAAAGAGATTATTTGGTCACATGTTACTTCCCACTCAGAATGACATATGCTTATATTTGACACTCATTTGACTCAATTATTGGCTAAGAGTTTGGTTAACAAAAAAGTGTACATTATTCTAGTCAGTGTTTTTGTTGTTGTTATTGTTGTTAAATCTATTTTCCTCACAGGCTGTGAAATAGCTCTTTTGTTACTCATTAGTGGGGTCACCAGATGGTACGCAGAAAAAAGCAAATTATGTGACTCTAACTCAATTTTGTTCATTTCTGGTTGTTAAATTTGGAAAAGAAGATTGAAATTAATATTTCAATATAGCTGCTGCTGCTAAATTGCTTCAGTCATGTCAGACTCTGTGCGACCCCATAGACGGCAGCCCACCAGGCTCCCCTGTCCCTGGGATTCTCTAGGCAAGAACACTGGAGTGGGTTGCCATTTCCTTCTCCAATGCATGAAAGTGAAAAGTGAAAGTGAAGTCGCTCAGTCATGTCTGACTCTTCGGGACCCCATGGACTGCAGCCTCCAGGCTCTTCTGTCCTTGGGCATTCTCCAGGCAAGAATTCTGGAGTGGGTTGCCATGCTCCTCTCCAGGATGAAGACAGTTAACCTTACCTATTTAGTGGGATCTTATGTGTATTCATTTATTTCCAAATTTGTCTCCAAATGCTCCAGATGCTCTTTGCTTTAAACATCTTATTCTCTAAAGGAATTTTTTTCTTTTAAATCTTTGTTGATGTTCACTTCACAGGAAACTGAATATGTCTGTCAAGTCTTCTTCCTGAAAAAGTAGGAGAAAGAAAAGTTGACCTTTTAGGGTGACCAGTTTATGGTGTCTGTAACTGGGAGTTACTTTGCAACTTTGTGTTCCAGATTTACTCTATTTAAAAGTTCTTTGATGTTTCAGATGGCTATTACACTTGAATTATAGCTCATTGTCTGAAATTATTTCTTTTTAGGTAAACAGGATTATAAAAAAACGAAACCTATTTTACGAGCAACTAAATTAAAAGCAGAAGCAAAGAAAACAGCAATTGGCATAAAGGTACCTGTATTTGCTAACTTTAAAATTTGATATATTGCCTGCCACTTCATTTTCTAAAATGGATTGCATAAATGTTGAATTCTAGATGTTTTTTGACGTTTCAAAATCTAAGTCAAATGCCAGAATTAGAGGTTTTTGAAAAGAATTTACTTAATGAGAAACATCCTTCCGGTTCTAAGATTTTATCAGGTCTTAGATTAAGACCCAATATCACTTAAGAGAACCAGTTACACTTAAAGTTGCAACTTTAAGTTCTGTAGCTTCTGTTTCAGTTCAGTGATATATGTGGC
Organism: Budorcas taxicolor; assembly: GCF_023091745.1. Taxonomy (NCBI): domain Eukaryota; kingdom Metazoa; phylum Chordata; class Mammalia; order Artiodactyla; family Bovidae; genus Budorcas; species Budorcas taxicolor. Next base: position 84,434,919 of record NC_068923.1, read on the forward strand.
CTAGATCAAAAACTTTTCTCATTTGCAAAAAATTTAACTTTATGGTTGTTTATATTTTAATTGTAATTGTATATACTTAGATCACTTTATGTATTAGTTTAGTTGTCAGTACTCTCGATGATGAAATTCTAATGATGTTCCCAGATGATGTTCTTTTAAAAAACCAGTGTTTTTACTGCTTAAGAAGGATAAAAGCTATTGAGAATGATGTTAACAGATAATCCAATGTGCTATCACAATGAAGTTCAACAAAATTACATTTACATTATTACTCATGTCAACTCTGCCAAATATTTAGAGTAAAATTAAACTATAAATAGAAAAATTATTTTGGTGGCTCCAGTGTCAAATGTGTAAAGTTAAAGTGGTAGTACATATATTTTATTTAAGTATTAAAATGTTAAAAGGAGATTTTGGTTTTTATCTGGCAGATGAAAAATCAATTTTTCTAAGTTATAGCTTATAGCAAATGCCAAGGTATTACTACCAAGCTGCAACAGCTGTTGAACTGCCAGATGATATATTTGGTTGTCTTCCAGAATTTGCTATTATGATCACAAAACACTGCCTTCTTTTTACTCCTGATTGCTGATTTTGATCAAGCATTGCCGTGTGCTGTGGTATGTTTTCACAATAGCCTCCTCAGTTAGTTCTGTGTGTCAGTTTTTAATGAAGAAAAAAAAAATAGTGAATTACCTTTTTGTTTAAAAGAGAGATGATTAATCTTTTGAAGTTTTCTTCTAATTTTACATGAAATTTCATTCATCTTTAAAATTATTTCTATGACGTGAACTTTCTAAAACCAGTGCTTATTTCCTTATTTTGCAGTTAGTTACCTGATGACTGTCTTTTGTAGTGAGAGCATTGTCTTGTCATTTTCCAGGAAAGCAATGTGTCATTTACTTTTATCTTTTACAATATAGTACTTTCCTTTTGTTTTGTCAGAAAAATATTGGGGTAGTACACTCTACTTGCGGCACAATATAATGAGAAACTATAAGTTAGAATTTGAAAACCAGTGCCGCGGCGCATTTATTGATGTATACCACTTTCCCATACACTTCCTTTTTCATTTGGTCTTATAAGTTTTGCTGTGGTTTTACTTGGAGGAAATAACCATGTTTCTAGTATAAGTCTACTTTACAGTGCAGTCATTTAATGTATTTTTTCAAAACAATGTAAAATTTATCTCTTACGAGAAAAAAATTGTTCTTAGATTTCATTTATGATTTAAAGCACGTACAGAAAAATTTTTGACCTCAAAAACGTAGCTCCTTTTTAATAAACTAGCATACCATTTTGATTTGTAAACCTGTGAAAAACAAAAACCTTAGCCTTAAACATCATTTACTTTGTTTGAAAATTTATGTGAAATGCACATTAAAATGATAGGAAACTTTTTAGAATCAGAACCATGGAGGTGTTTTACATTTCAAATCTAGCGTACTAATTAGCTTGCCCTGTCAAACTTTGATTGCCTTGTCATTTTTAGCATAGTATTTTAAATAACGAAGTTTCTTTCAGGATTTCCATTTAATGCTATTTAATTTCCCTGGTGAGTGATTTTATCCATACCGATAATGTCAGAGAAGCAACTAAGAACTAACCAACATCAGACATGTTTGACTCTTACCGAGTTAATACAGGATGACCGTCATGTTATCTTTTATCACTTGACTACTTAGTTTTTAGAGGGAATAGTAGTTACGCTCTTCAAATAATGTAAATATATAGAAAATATGAACAACTGCATGGAATAGAAAAATAACAGCAATGATAAAATTGAGCACAAAATAAAGAGGCCTAGAATCACTTGCTTCTTTCCTCTGATGTTATAATGATGCGGAGTCTAAGATAGCACACTTGTAAAATGGATTTTATGCCATTTACCTCATAGAATAGTTGGGAGAGTTAAATAATACAGTGATACAATTAAAACACTTAACATAAATATGTGCTTGAACTAGCTATTACTGGTTTGCATAAATAAGACTTTCCTTGGATGCTTGTCATTGGTCTAAAGATCCCCTACTTCAACTAAGTCTGCCTTGTGTGACTATACTACGTATTACAAAACGTTCTTAGTTTTGTTGTGAAGATAGTATTGTGGATGTTATTGCGGTAAAGTTTTCAAAGCAGTCTATAATCTTAATATATACCTTACTTATGAATTATATAAATCTGACTCAATCCTTCATTATTTATTTAGAAATTGTATTACCATATTGTAGAACCTGTGAAAGGAAAGAAAAGACATAATTATTTTGGAGAAATTTTTATAAGAAACCACTTCCAGATTTCAGTAGCATCTAAAATCAATTGACTGAGGAATCATGGATATGAGATATAAAAATTGCACAGTAGGGTACCTTACCCTCAGGGGCTTCCAGTGCATTTTAATAAATGAATGTTTAGCAACAGAAAAATTCAAGGAACAGTAATGATTCAGAATAAGACATGAATATGGCTGCTTCAAAATGTGAATTAATTTCTATTGTGAATCTATTTTTGGTTCCTGTGTCTTACCAATGTAATCAAAATAATTTATGACCCAGTAAAGTGTACCACCTACAAAATATTTGCATGACTAATATTTGCTGTTTGGTTGCTGTTCAGTTTGAAAGCTTTTTTCAAGAATTGCAAATTAGTAAAAAAATAATTTTAGAATGTAAATACCTGTTTCCTAGTATTTACAAGGAAAAAATAATCTTTATTTATTAAGTAGTTTATTAAGTTTATTTAAGAAAATAATAATAATAAAATAATAAGGTTCAAAATTTGATTTATCTGTTATATAAATGACATATTCAAATGTCAACCAGATCTTGCTAACATGAGCCACCTGGAATTATTATTTTTGTTCTTTTTTGTTATTTCTGATCTAAAGCTAAAAATGGCCAAGGGCAAGGAGTGTTGTCTTAGGGATATAAGTTATGATTTGCATAACCAGCATTCTGAAGGCAGTGTTTTCCAATTTTCCCAGTTTTAACCTTCCAAACATGCAGTCCCCACAGTAATAATCTCTTTAACAGAAAAGGGACATTTTGACAAAAATGATTTGCTGTACCTCCTCATCTAATACTTCTTGAGCCTCACCTGCATAACGTAGTATAGTGAATAGACTTAATTGAATTAATAGATCCTCTGAAGTTGTATTCTATGAATGTTCTCCACTTTCTACCCTTAAATCTCTTTTTTATGCCTCTGGATATTCTAAAAATGTACAATGAAGATGAAACAATGTTGCTTGAAAGGATAAGAAGGAGTTGAAAAGCAGCAATTAGAGGTGATTATTAGTGAGAATGAGAATCATGGCCTCCAATCAAAAGTAAAAACTTTATTCTTGTGTTAAGCTAATGTGAATGGTGACTGCTGTTGAACAGTTTTGTTGTCCACTATACAGAACAGATGGAGTTTGCAGTTGTGTGTCACTTGTTTATTACATCCTCTTAAAATTAGTAGCTGTGTAACCAGATGGGTCTGGGAGCACAGCTGTGGATACAAGAAAATAAATGAAACCTGTCTGATGCTGCCGTGCCCTTTTGAGATGCCAAAGTATTCCAACTGCAACAGAGAAAAATTCACTTTAATTTGACATTATATTGATAGAGTAATTTTTGTTTTGTTTTGATTTCATTAAAGTAGATTTAGAAATCGAATCTTACAAAAATAGTTGACACTAAATCTTTCAACCCCATGATTTTCGTTAATATTAATTTTTATAGTTTTCAGATCCAAAAATGTAATTTTTTGGAAAGCTAAAAATCTATATAAAATATCCACTTGTAATTTCAAAATTCAGGTAAAAATGACATGTTTATTATAAACCAAATTGATTTTATCATCTTTAAAGTTTATTAAGTGGCATATGAAAAGCTACATTTGTTTTAAGTGCAAATAAATGGTTTCTCCATAAAATAGTATCAGGAAGGGGTGTGATATGAAAGTGAAAATTAGAAGGGAATATTTAAGCCCTTTAAGATACTGTACTAGCACTATTTGTTCTTTTTTCTGTTTAGCCAAGTGATATGCTAACATTGAGAAAATTCCTTCATGGTATGTCTCTATATCAATACAAAAAGTTTATAGATTTTCTAAAAAATAATATGATTTTGCTGTTGTGTATGTGGTAAACTTCCTGGTGATTATTTCAACATAATCAATATAATCTGCATCAGATCACTAAGTGAAGTACCCAGGACCATCCTTCATAGTTGCGATAATTCTATCATATCATATCATGCTTCATGATCCAAGAGTATTCAGTTTGGTTCTGCCACATTGTAAACTATAGAATTTAGAGTTAAAAATAAGAGTTTTAACAAAATAATATTTAATAAGGATGTTTATGGGCTTCCCAGGTGGCGCTAGTGCAGAGACATAATCTAGAAACTTGTTATAGTTGTTTCTTCCCTTTAGAAAAGGAGTGGTCATTTTAGAATCTGTGTCCCATTGCTATAACTAATAATTAATGTGTTGAAGCAAGAAATACAGAGAAAGATAAACTGTGTAGGCAGAAACTACACTGCTTGCATCCAACAGTTTGATATCTAAGCTATGAAAATATATTAAAATTATAAATGTTAATGTTACTATTAGAAAGATACAAGCTAAATAAAAGTAATAACAGGTATAAATATACTTCTGTTATTATACCCACTGATGTTGTTTAGTCACTAAGTCATATCTGACTCTTTTGCGACCCCATGGCCTGTAGCCCACCAGGCTCCTCTGTCCGTGGGATTTTCCAGGCCACCAGGGAAGCCCACGCACTGTTGTGCTTGCCATTATAATAGGTGTCCTCAACCACAAAATAAGTTTCTTTGCTTAATGACAGAAAGTGTTAAACAAAAAGAATGTGATCATTCTAGACTTTTTTTTTAATGTCATGAAACTGTAAACATTAACCAATCGCATTTCATGAATTTCAAATCTACTTTTTTTTTTTTTCCTTCCTCAGGAAGTTGGCCTTGTGCTTGCAGCTATACTGGCCCTCCTGCTGGCTTTCTATGCTTTCTTTTATCTCAGACTGTCCACAGATGTTGACCCTGATCTGGAACCAGATGAAGATTAGTTGAGCAGCAATCAATGCATGAAAAGGAAATAATGTTATAAAAGCACCTCTAGGGACCAATACTTTCTGAAATACTGAGACAGCAAGATCTTGAATTTTTTTCTGCTGGTATTTTCAGTTTGCAGAAATCTCTTTTTAAGTAGTTGCATAGGATATCAAGAAAAGAACCTTACCTAGCAATGTAGTATAATATGTGTGCTACCAGATACTTTTATAAATCTTTCTACTTTGACAGGCAGCCTATTCATGGTGCATTTTGATAAAATGGGAAATAGATCCTAAATTCTTCGGATGTCTTAGGCAGTTTATGTGTATAACTCCATCACTTGCAGATTACCAAATCTGTTTTGTTCATATACATCATGAGTGGAAGTATATATCCTCATTTCCAGAAGCATTCTCTAGTCACACTGAGCGCCTAAGAAGGAATGAAAAGTCATGGGAAATTTTTCATTTTACAAAGAAGCCCTGCTTTCTTTCCAGACATATTTTATATCATTAGACTATCTGCACATACATCTACAGTAATCTTTTTCCTTCTTTGCCAACTGTTCAGTGCACATGTGCTCCATCAGAAATGGCACCTGGATGACAGAAGCTCAAAGAGTCACATATGTCTCTAAAATAGAGTTCCTTTCCTCTTGGGCTGTCTGAACTGGTGTATACAGAAAGTTCAGTTGATCTTGATTTTAATTAACTTATTACTCTACTAATATAAACTTGGAATCCTTTTTTAATTATGTTGTTCTGGCTGCTTGCTGTATCAGTTTGCCCCTCTTGTTAGAGAGTAACAATCTGTCATCTAACTGTGCAGTCTTTTTCATACAACAGTAATCGCAGAAGTCCTACCTACTCAGAGGCAGTTTCTTGGGTTGTCTCATAGCTGAACAATACAGACTTGTTTTACAAAATTGTACTTTGCCTCTAGGGAATTAAATCAATTAAGACTCTCTTGTGAAAAGCAAGTAATAGAAGGAAATATGTGTCTTATATTACCTGCATATGGAGTTTTTTGTTTATATGATTTTTCAAGGTATTTTACATTTGTTGGGTTATAATGACTAATGTATTCAATATTTTTTACTGGTAGTGGATTTTTAAAATATTTTTACAGCACACAAATACATTAAGCTTAGAAAATGGAAAAATATGTGTCCACAGCAGAGTCGTTAGTTACTACCTTATATAAGTATGTGTAGAAAATGAATAGTTTGCAACATGTTCTTAAGGCGTTTTATAGTGTATTTATAAAGACTGAATAAAATGTTAAGATTGTTTCCATACTCACATACTCACCAAGAGAACAAAGTTTTGATAAATATCTTTGTGACCTTTGCAGATAGATAGTTGAATATGGCTGTATAGCATTTTGTTCTATAGAATTTTTTCAAGTAGTTTAATTTACTTCATTAGCATGCAAACAGCCAAAAGAGCCAGTATCCTCATAGACACTTTTTGTCAAACAGCTGAGGGCAGAATTTAGCCAATGCTATTTAGTGGATTCTTCCCCTTGAAATCACAAACTTAAGAGACAGACCAAGAGTGCCTATACACTCACCATAGTGGGCCAATCCAAGTGGCATTTTTAGGAAAGGTCGCAGCATTTAATGCCATGTGGTGTGTCTGTTTGTGAAGTGGGTGGCAAGGGAATATCCAAGCTGGCATTTTGGATATGATGGGTCTTTTACTTTCCTGAGTGACATGCCACATGTCAAGAAATACTGTTTTCCCTTACTCCTATCACATTTACGTGAACAATTTTCATTTAGTTATTTTCCCTCCCATCTGGTGCTAAATGCAGTCGTATTAAATAAAGATTATATCTAATTTCAGTGGTAATTTAAATGCAAGGATATGTAATACTTGTTTATTAGATACCTATCCAAGTGAGATATAACAGAATCTATAGTATTTAAAATACATGATTATACTCTTAGAAATTTTTGAAAATTCATTACTCTGAAGAAATAATTTATTATCCTGTTCTACCTTTGAGGTGTTCTTTGGGAGAAAATGTTGTTTTTGATAATAATGAATATTAGGCTAAACACAGTATGATTATAGGCAAGTTTCATTACATAGTTTTACCAATACTCTGAATCTATGGCTGGTCTGTTTGTATGACTGACTGACTTATGGTAAGTTCTAAGAGCTAAATTCTGATTTTAAAAAATAGCAGGTAAAGTGAGACAGTGTATGTTTACAATACACTATTTTTGTGAAGTCCACATTTTTCAAACTCGCCTTAGTTATAAAGCAGCAGTTTTTTCATCAAGAAATCCCAAGTTGAAGTCTAGTTTGAATCTTTGAGGGCAGAGAGGTGTTATCCAGCCTGTGGTTTCAGGGCACTACACTTCTGAATAGTGGGGGATATTTGGTGTAAGTCTGAGACTGGCACCAGACAACTTTTAGGAGTGGGTTTTTCCCCTGCAATAATTCATCGCTCAGAGTAATTCAGAAGACAAGAACAGAAAAATTTAATTACTTTTCAGAATGTTAGAATCTGTTAACATGCTGTTTCTGTGGGAAAAAATAATTTCAACTAATGCAGCTGGACTTAATGTACAACCTAGGAAATGTTGTGAATAAAGTGAAAATGGTTACTGCATCTTACCTTGCATGCAAAATAAAGAAAATGTAAATTCATCTGAGAGGAGATGTAAAAATATTACCTCAACTAGAATTTCTTTTGAAACAAATGTACTAAAAGCCTATTTTAGTACAGAGTCGGACACGACTGAGCGACTGAACTGAACTGAACTGATGAGGTTTGTTGTTTTAAGGTGACAAAATACTTGAAGATTTTCTAATCTTTTTTAATTTTTCATAAAATAGAAATATTTCCATTTCAACTGATGATTACAAAGTCCTGAGAATATATTCTTATTTTTCTGTAATTTCGGTAGTGTAGTGATCTGCATATATTTAATAAATGCATGTTAAAATTAATCTCTTTTAGTCTTCTCAGAGCCTGGTACAATTTTTGCATGTGATATATGGTCAAAAATTGTTTGCATTTAATAAATAAAACTTAAAATCACAATATTTTTCAACTCAGCACTTAGCATTTATGATCTTTGCTTGTATTGGGGCACATATACATTTAATCCTGGTTTTCTTGATGATCAAGACAACTAGCATTAGATCTATTATAAAACAGAAATATTGCTCTTTTTTAGGAAGTCAAATACATTATTCTGATCTTAATCATCATTCAAAATCATACTCATTGTTTTAAATTTAACTTAGTCCAAATCTTCACTCTTACTGAAAATAAAACTAAATTTTCATTATAATGCTTATATTTATGTGAAAATGAAGATGCTTTATTTTTCCAGATTCTGAAATTATAGTCCTGATAATTGAGTAGAACAAGTTATACTTTAGATAGGCTTCAGAAATAAACTTCTGGAAATTAAACAGATTTTAAATGTTAATGTATTTCCTCCATAAATAAGGTTGTTGAGCCAGAGACTAATCTAAGATAAGCTTTTATTTTCTTGTTACCAACAATTAGGCTTCTTTACACTTACCTGAGGCTTCTCTGGGGAGATTCGCACCACTTCTCCCTTAGCAGCACTGCCTTCTTTTATTAGAATTGCTCCAGTGCAGTCTGGTTAGGATGTTTGCTAGATTTTGTTCCACTGACACCATATCTAAAATCAGTACAACCTACAGAAAATGTTGTAGCAGATGAATCCAGTGCCTACAGAGACACTTTGCTATTTTGTATAGGTTGTAGCTTTACAGGTAAATATAGAGGGAACTGGGAGAGTTGCTGAAAGAATTATACCAGTGTGGAAATATCTATAGTGGGTCAGTAAATGTATTTAAAACAATTGAACTGCTGTCATATTCAGCACTGTGCCTCCTTGTTAAACAAAATTTTTTTATCCCTAGCAACAGACATGAGATCCGTATTTCAAGAAAAATAAGATACTTCACTTGCCAGAAGATTTTTTGATGACAGTACCCCCTCCTATTCTTCATTTTTTAAAACAACAACCAAATTGGTGGGGAGGCAGCCAAAATTTGAGGTACCAATGCCTCTCGAACAGATGTCGCACCATTATTTTTTAGCTCGTTTAGATGAATAAACATGTTAAACTGTGAAGTATTACATTTTAGATTTTTTCATTAAAAAAAGAGACAATCTGTTTACTGTCCTAATTGAGACAACAATCCTTGTGGTTGCCAGTTTTGGCAGTCATAACAATGAACTATAAATATTTGGACCCACCAAGTAAATGGTGGCTATAAAGGCTATAGCATGTGTAAAGTTCTGTTTTCATGGGCACCCATCTTAGTATGGCATTTTTTTTCTGACTTCTTCAAATACAATTGTTTGTGTAAATGTGAAGTTTCATGGTAAGCCTAAAAGAAATTGATTTCAATATCTAATTTTGTTCTAGTTTATCATCCTTTTCAGTGTTCAGCTATCCATCTGCTTGTAACAAATTGCTTCTGCAGTTGCTCTGTTGAATGTGACAAGGCAGGTCTTCATTGGCTTGTCTTCTCTGTACATCCTAGGATAACACAAAATTCAGAGGTCTTTTTTTTCCCCCTATTTTCATATTTATAAAGTGAAGGTAAAGGCATTTTTAAAACTCTCTTAAATTGTAGCAGTTTTTAAAAAGAAAGTTTTATAAATAAAACATGACCAAATATAACTCTTGGTATAATGACCTATGATGGAGGTCATAGTGTTAGCCCATATTGGTATGCTGTACATAAAACAACAGGTGTGAGAAGTTGGTGGACCAAAGAGAAATAACCCAGACATTAAAAACTTACTTATTGCACTAGCGCCTACGCATCTGTGATCAAGACAGTGCCCTTCTCGGCATCTTACTTGAGTTCTCTTGTTCACGTACTCTTTACCATCTCCCCATCTGCCTCAGTTCTAAATTCTCAGCCATCTTGAACATTCCTGCTCTGTTTGTATGAACCTCACATGTGCTTTGTCATACTTAACTGGTGCATAGTATATTAACTACCTCTACATATCTACCATTTTACTTAGAAATATCACTGATCCTTCACTTTTTTTTTTGATTGTCTTTCTTCTTACCTGCTTGCTTTATCTGTCACTAAATACAGGTATTACACAAAGCTAGAGAGAAGAGTACAGTGAACCTCAAGCCACCCATCACCTAGTTTCAACAACTACCAATGTTTTGCCACTCTTTTTATATACTCCATCCATTTTCTTCTGTAACCTGAGGTATTTTAAAGCAAATTTCAAATATGCTGACATTTTTATTTGCAAATATCTCAGTGTGCGTTCCTGAAAGTACTTTGGTATTTTGCTTTTGTTTTCTGTTAGGGTTTTTTTTTTTTTTCTTTAGTTACTAAGAAGCTAATCAAATTAAATAATTAGTTCCTCATATGACTTAATACCAAGGCAAGAGTCAAATGTCCTTAATTGTCTCTAAGATATCTATTTAAGATAGGTTTTGAATCAAGATCTGTACTACCTTTGTTTGTATGTCTCTTAAGTTCTTTTAAAGCTAACCCTTGAACAATATGGGGACTAATCTGCCTCTAACTTATAGTCAGCCCTCCATATTCCTGGTTCCTCCATCCACATCTGAAGATTCAGCCAACCATAGATTGTGTAGTAGTATTTACTATTGAAAAATATCCACATGTAAGTGGGCGCCTGCAGTTCAAACCCACGTTGTTCAGGAGTCAACTGTAATCAGCAACAAACCTCTCTTTCTTTCATGCCATTGGTTGTTGAAAAAACCAAGTTATTTGTCTTTCTGAATGTTCAACTTTCTAGATTTGGCCTTTTTCATTTTATTATTCATTTTTTTCCCTTTATTTTTCCTATTTTCTGTAAAATAGAAGTTAAGTTTTAAGTTAGATTAGATCCAGACAATTTTGTTGTCATTTGTTTTTAAAGCAAGGGTACTTCATAATTCCTAATGAGACACATGATATCTGCTTGTCTCACGGCAATGCCAAAATTTGTCACTGGATTCATGTGCTAGTAACCTGATTCCCTCCAAAATAAGGTTTCACATCAAGGTTTTACCTAAAGCTTTTTAATCCATTCATAATTGTTTCCTAGGTTATTAATCTCAAACTGGTGATTTTCCATCATTCCTTTAGCATATGTTAAGTGAAATTAGAAACAATTTCTACCAATTATTTGGTTAGCTTAAACAGCTTAAAGAAATCCAAAATGTAAGAGTAATGACTTAGTACTCTTAACTGTGGCCAGTGAAGATGTACCATTGTTGTTGCTGTTGTTTTTTATTATCATTATAAAGGCATAGATTTTACATATGTGATATGATTCAATCCATTGCAATCTTTGTTTCTTTCAGTACTGAAATGAGAATTATGTTATCATGCTTCATATTATTAAAATCATGAAAGCTTTATGTTTTTACACTATTTTAAGTTATTCTGAAAGTGACAGCCAGTTAGTCAGATTTTTAAAACAGCAGGAATAAGTAGTAAATGTGGGGAAAAGTATTATATTTGCATATTATATGATTGACTAGAAAACTGAGAAAATATTAAGATTTATGTAGCATGCTCTTTTAGAAAAATATTTGTGATATCAATAGCTTTATCTATCTATACAATAATTAGCTAAATATAATAGCATGAAAATATCTTTTACAATTGCAACCAAAACTATAGAATTATCTAGAAGAAAATCAGCAAAAGTATGAAGAGAATTCATTGGATAAAACAATGTAACAGGGTGACATAATGAAACTTTAAAAAAAGAATTAATAACAATAGTCTTCTGCTCTGGAAATAGAAAAGAGAACCTTAACCCATCAGATATGAAAGTGTATTATAAAGTTATAATACATAAAATAATATCATTATCAAGGAAAAGTAGACAAACCAATAGAAAAAGTGCAATGTCCAGAAATAGATCAAAATATGAATATTCATTTAATGTTTTCTGTAAGTCAGGAGGATAGATAAGTTATTTATTAAATACACTAACTGAATATCCATCTGGAAATTAAAAGATGCCTAAACCATGACTTAAAATTAATTTCTGATTTAATTTGATTTCTGTATGAAAATGAAATGATAAAAAGTATTAGAAGAAATTGTAGATATTTTTAGAAGCTCTTAGTAGGGAAATTATTTCTGGGCATTGATTCATGAGTCAGAAGCCATAAAGGAAATACTGCTGGTTTATAACACATTAAATTAAAATCTGACACACAAGCCGGTACCCAGTGTTAATTAAAGATGTGAAGAAACAGTCTCTTTCATACACTGCTTCGGGGAATAGTAATCTCACACAGTTTCTGGAAGGGACTTTTGCAGTGTACTTTAAAACTTCTTAAATTTGATGTATACTTTAAGCATTCTTCATAATGTTAAAAAACAAACAAACAATTAAAGCTATGTAAATGTCCAATACAGGAGTCTTTTTAAATGTCTTTTTACTTCTATAAAATAAAATGTGATGGATTCACTAAAATAGCATGTATTTATATTTAACTGACATGGAGGGAGGTCAGAAAAGTTATAAAGGATTACAAGTGATTGTGATACAGTTCTCTTGTTTTTTAATGTATATATGTCTTGGGCTTCCCTGGTGGATCAGTAGTAAAGAATCTGCCTGCAATGTGGGAGACACAGGAGACACGGGTTGGATCCCTGGGTTGGAAAATCCCCTGGCAAAGCCTGGGGGACTGTGGTTCAAGAGCCTAAGGAACTGGGGTTGCAAAGAGTCAGATGTGACCGAAGCAGCTGAGCACGGAACATGTCTCTGTGTTGTAAATGTGTTTGTGTGTTGGAAGAATATTTAGCAAGAATTAAAAGAGTATTTCAGAAAAGAACTGATATTGTAATAGGGAAGAACCTTTTGTATCCTATTACCAGTTAATAACTAGAGATATTGCCTATAAGGTTAAGTTATACATAATGACTCATCTCTGGGAATCCTGCCTCCCAGGTATTGAGTGTTAAGCTAAATTAACCTTTGTTTAGCTCATGGCTTCCTTGGTGGCTGAGATGGAAAAGAGTCTGCCTGCAATGCGGGAGATACAAGAGAGGCAGGTTCAATCCCTGGGTTGGGAATATCCCCTGGAGAAGGAAATGGCAACCCACTCCAGTATTCTTGCCTGGAGAACTCTGTGGACAGAAGAGCCTGGTGGGCTACAGTCCATGGGGTCACAAAGAGTCAGACAGGACTGAGTGGAAAGATTTTAGCTCAACAAGAAACATCCTGACCAGACCCAACCTGTGAATGACTAGACAGAAGAAGAAATTAACATCTCTTCTGGAGGCTGATGAAAAAATCAGGAAATACTGCATTTTACTCCTTCCCATTTTGGTATAAAAGAAGCCTAAATTCTAACTCAGGCAATGTGGTTCTCTGAGGCATGAGCCCACCATCTTGGTTTGCTGGCTTTCCAGATAAAGTTGTTATTCCTTGCCCCAACAACTTGAATCTCCATTATTGGCCTGTCACGTGGCAAGCGGTATGAGCTTAGACTTGGTAACGATTTGGGGTTTATTCACTTGTTCATTTGGAAAAAAATGAACGTTTGCTACATGCCAGAATTGTTTTTGTGCTTTCAACATATCCATAAACATTAAAGAGCAAAAAGGAACAAACAAAAGCAATACTCTTGCTTTCGTGACATGATCTTGAGAGATGGAGATGGCGATGGTTTCATCAAACAGACAGGGTGAAGTGTATTCTAAAGTGAGAGAAAACCAATGAAGGAGGATAAAGACATACTAGTACTTGGCCTGTTCCAGCCAAGAGTGGCTGGAACACAGAGGGCATGAGGTAGATGGAGTGAGAAGGTCATTTGTTAATGTCCCTTTGTACTCACTGTCACCTTCTTTCCTCTGCCTAAAATTATTTCCTTATATTTAATCTTGGAAAATGCCTACCTATCTATCCTTGAAGACCTCTCTGTTCCCCGATTTTCCTGGCCTGTCCCCTTCCAGTCCCCATCCCTTCCAACTCAAGGCTAGGTGAGGTGATGATTCTTTGTCTTTCAGAGAATTTATTCCATGACAATTATTCATTTATATAATTCTCCAACTGGACTCTGAGGTTGTTCAGTGAGGATTCTGAGTTTTATTGCTGTGACTCAAATGCCAAGAATGCCTCTAGACCCATGGTTTTTGCCATAGTAAATATTTTTGAGTAAATAAATACTACACCCCATTCTCTAAAACAGGGTTTCTCAGTGTTGGCACTGTTGACATTTTGGGCCAGATAATTCTGTTGTGGGGCCCTGTCCTGTGCATTGGAGGATGCTTAGCCATATTCTCTACCCTGTATGCAAGTCTATGCCAGTAGGACCTCCTCCTGCCATTGTTTTATTGGAAGAGGTCATCAAGAAGGTGTGACCACTCGTTGATCCATCAATTAGACTAGGGCAACTTTGTATTTTCTGTTGTTTTTGCTTTTTGAGCACGGTTGCTCTGTTATCTGGTGTCTTGTTATTTGGTGTATTGATATTCAAAGTTATTAACTCTTGATTATGAGTTTTGGCTTTTAGCATTGTAGAATGTCTTTGATGCTTTTATATCTGAATTCTGTGGGTTTTTTTTTTTAATAAAAATGTCACAATTCTTGCAGACTTAGCTTTTTGATATATTCTTTCTATAGCTATAATTTCAACCTTCTGAATCACTGTATGTTAGGTGTGCCCTTTACATAGAATTAACAATCGCAGAGTTCAGATTTGTTTTATGAGCTGATTTGAAATTTTTTTGGAAATAGCTAAGTGAAACCCATCCACATTTTTCAATATTATTATCAATTCTGCAAATAATTTTATAATTTTATTTTACAGTCATCAAATGTATTGACATATATATGTTTCTGTATTCAATGTGTCTTTGCTTCTAAAAAGTTTGGTATCTTTGAACATTGGTATTTTTATTTAGAGATTTCACTTATATTCATATGTTTTTAATATCCTTAATATACATTTTCACAAATAACCTGTTACTCAGTGGACTGTCAAGCTTACATGATACCCTTGACCTTCGTCTGTTACCTATAAAGCAGTCAATAATCTTAGACTGCTTTCTCCTTTGTCTTTCCCTTCATCCATCTCTAGTTGTTTTCTCTCTACTTTTCTAGAGAGTATTCTTCTACCCTTTTTGGTATTTTACTCTTTAATTTAACTCTAGAATTAAAAATATATGAAATGCTTATCATCAGTTCTTTTGCCAAAATTTTCCAGGTTATTTCCTAGTTGAATGAAGCTCAGCCAGCTAAGGAAGGGCTCATCTATAAAGTATTCCCTGGATCCATGAACCTTTTACGTATTTTTTTTTCTATTGTCTTTACACTTGAGGCAATATGGTTATTATAAAATACTTGCAATTTTTTTCCTTCAGTTTCTTCAAAATGTTGCCCCAACATTGCTTTGTTTTTGTTGTTGCTGCCCTTGAAAAGCTTAATGCCAGTCTTTCCCAATTCTATAGGCAAGTAACTTGATCTTATTGCCTGGATACGGAGAAGGCAATGGCACTCCACTCCATTACTCTTGCCTGGAAAATCCCATGGGTGGAGGAGCCCAGAAGGCTGCAGTCCATGGGGTCGCTGAGGGTCGGACACGATTGAGCAACTTCACTTTCACTTTTCACTTTCATGCATTGGAGAAGGAAATGGCAACCCACTCCAGTATTCTTGCCTGGAGAATCCCAGGGACGGCAGAGCCTGGTGTGCTGCCATCTATGGGGTCACACAGAGTCGGACACGACTGAAGTGACTTAGCAGCACCCTGAATTCTAATTGTTTTTCTAGGATATGTCCCTCTCTCTCTCTTTTTTTTTTTTTAGTTTCCTAGGCACACAGTGGGCCCTTTAAGTATGTAAAAATAATATTTTCTTTGTTCTGAAAAGTTTTCTTCAATTATACTTTCATGTCAGTTATAGAATGTTTTGTTTTCCTTCTTCAGAGACTTCAACTGTATTTTGAATTCTCTTTTCACGTCTTCCATTTCAACAGATTTTCCTTGACCCTTTTACTTACTACTTTATTTCACTTTTATCTTCTTGGTTTTCCTGTTTTTCTTGAGTCTCAGTAAATTTTGCTACAATCTACGATATACCTTGGGTACCTTTCAGCGTATTCTCTGTGAGTTGGGCTTTTTTTTTCCAGTTTCTCTGCTGAGATCAGTCAGCTCCTATGCATTATTCCACGTTTTGTCACTGTGGTCTTAAGCTTTAAATTTTCTGTTTCTAGTTTATATCTGTAACTACATTTACATCTGCATCTCTGTCTACATATCTGCATCTAATTTCCAATTGTTTATTGGAGGATTTTTAGTTCAGTTAAAAATTTGTGGTTTTTGTTGTTGTTGTTTTTTTTTTTTTGGTATGGAACAATTCTTCAGCTAAAGTGTTTTGATTTGAATTTTCTGTTGTATTCTTCCATTAGCTTTGTATGTAGTTGGCTTGATTTTTTTCTCTATTTCTAGTCATTTTAGGAATTGAGCCTGTAGTCCAGGATTCTCTCTTGACAACAACCTGCTGAAGACAGTTTCTTTAATGAATGCTCTCAGTGGTGGGGGAGACAGGCAGGATTGGCATGCCTTATTGCTTTTTCATTTCTGAAAGATCCTCAGTTTTTCTTTTACCTTCTTTCTCATTTCTGCTACTTCCTCAAGAGCATAATCTTTTCTCTACTTTTATGATTCTTTATAGGAAGCTATGCTCTTTTGATGCTGCTAACTTCTTCAGTATTACTCATTTTCAAACCTTTCTCCTATAGCTGGTACTGTGAAGTGCCAAATACCAGACCTCAAATGTTGGCACTTAGTATTATTTCCCTTCTCTGGGGTCCATGACTTGTTGATGAGCTCCACTTTTTAATGGTGTGTCTTAAGCAATCCTGAAGGAAATCAGTCCTGAATATTCATTGGAAGGACTGATGCTGAAGCTGAAACTCCACTACTTTGGCCACCTGATGGAAAGGACGGACTCATTGGAAAAGATCCTGATACTGGGAAAGACTGAAAACAGGAGAAAGGAACGACAGAGGATGAGATAGTTGGATGGCATCACTGACTCAATGGACATGAGTTTGAGCAAGCTCCAGGAGTTGGTGATGGACAGGGAGACCTGAAGTGCTGCAGTCCATGGGGTTGCAGAGTCAGACATGACCAAGTGACTGAACTGAAGCTTCCTAATTTTGGAACCCACAGGTTTATATTAGTCTTTTTAAAAATATTTATTTATTTGACTGCATTGGGTCTTACTTGTAGTATGTGAGATCTTTCATTGTGGTACACAGACTCTAGTTGTAATGTGCAGGCTCAGTAATTTAGTAGAGATTTAGTTATTCCACAATATGTGAAATCTTAGTTCCCTGACCAGGGATCAACCTTCATCCCCGGTATTGCAAGGCAGATTTTTAACCACTGTATCACTAGGGCAATCTCTTACAGTAGTTGTAAGATGCCTGTTGAAATGTGGTATTTATGTTTCTGTTTACACGTAACTTTGATTTTGGTATTTTCTCCTTCCTAGTAAGGCTCAATACTTGAGCCATTTCTGATTGTATTTGCACTCATATTTTGGTATCATTGGGTGGAAAACTTGAGAGATTTCACTTCAGGGGGATATCATTATCTCAATTCCCATGGTTTTTAAATAAATCTTGAAATTGCTCATTTTCTAGGTTAAATGTACAAAGCCACCTTTGATTTGGTTTCTATAGACCTTATTATATTTCGATTTTTAAAATATTTTTGTGTCTTCTAACTGTATACCCCTAAATGGACTCTATAATTTGAGGGGGGAGATCTTGTAATTTTGATATTCATCGTAGTACCTGCTATAATAGTTTCTCTATTAACTGTTTAGTTATTGCAACTCTCATTTATCAATATAAGAAAACTTTTTTATATAAGAAATTCTTAGCAAAATATTTGGGTTCCCTATACATCTTTTCAAAAGGATGTCTTAGGTAAACCTGAGGAATATCTTCTAAAAGCTATTTCTTAAAGTATCTTGAGAATTTCTCTAAAAGAAGCCATGTTTTAAAAGAAACACAAATACGTGAACATATTCTCATGAAAAAGATGGAAATAATACAGACTAAGTAGTTTCTCCAATTCATGTTTTTCAATAATTTCTCTGTAAAAAATAAGTGGAAACCTATAAATTTTGTTCATTTTAACATGTATAAAAATTAAAGCAGCAAGCAATAAGAAAATATAACACATTTTTGTAATCTCTGCTATTTATTAATTCATTTAAATGCAAATTATATGTTTTAATAATCATAAATTGCTTGGCATCAGGTTGTTCCTAGTAATGAGCAGTGCAAGAGATGGCACCTTTTTGAAATTCTAATAAAGCATTCCACGGAGCCCTTTTCCTTTGTGAGCATAGTTGCCCCCTTGAAACATCCTGCAATACAGAGCTGAAATGATTTAAAACCTCAGAAGAAGGTTTTTAAGGTTGGAATAGGAAGCCACTCTTGGCTTCATGGCCAGATCTGAACCACTGAAGTTAAGAAGTAATTTCAAATCAATCTGTAGAAAGATTTTACCTCTGATCATGAGCAAACAGAAGCCTTCTCTCCAGTAGGTGTCAGGAGTCATGTGATGGACACTAATGATGTCTGCTGCCTTTTATCATCTGTCAGGAACGACACACATTTATTTCCACACAGGCAGTGAGAACATTTAATGAAACAAAACAGCATTATCGAGCTCCAGGTTTTCCAGTTCTCTTTGGTGCTAGAAATGAAGCTCTAGGTTCATTAAATTGTGGCTTGTGGAGGTATACTACAATTATAATCCACCGAACCAAAAATTATAATAAGATCCCAAAGTGAGGCTTTAATATATACAGACCTCCTCTCTCTATTTCAAAAGTTCAAGTTAATCCAGCAAATATCACAGGCTTAGAATATATATATATATAATAATTATAGGAAAAATAGAAAAATAAATTTAAAAATAACCAGAATCATATTGTCCATAAATATACCCTAATAATATCTATACATTAATTAGTTTGCTTTTAGCCTTCTAGACTTTATACTTTCATATTATAAAATATGCAATATATTTGTTCGCAGATCTCAATAGCCTAATTTTTGCTGTCTTTAATGAAAAGATACACAAATGTAGACATATACAGGCCTATCATATTGCTTTATTCTTATTTATTCATTCTTTCAACAAATATTTACTACATTTCTGCTAGAAGTAAGGCATTTTTTAGCAACTGGAAATATAGCAGCCAAAAATAATAAAATCTACGTCCACATAGAGCTCATATTCTGGAGGAGTAAGTGAGCAGAAATAGACAACAAATTAAAAAATATGTACAAATATATAAACATAATATGCCAGGTGATAAGAAGTGCTGTGGAGAAGAAGAAGGCCAGGGACTTGGAAAGGCGGTGTCTCTCCACTCAACTTGCTCTACCAGAGCCACGATTCAGGCTCTTCCTGATTTGGCCAAACACACTTCCACCAGAGGGCCTTTGCACTGACTTACGTCTATTTGACTTCTTCCTTCATCTCTAATCTTTGCTCAAGTGACACCTTCTGAATGAGGCAAACCCTAACTAGTCTACTTAAAATTGCAACCTGATGCCATATCCTCTCCCCAGCGCTTCTAAACTGTTACTGTATTTGGTCACTCCCTCGCCTACTTTTTCACTTCTCCTGATTCTTTGCAGCCTCCCTTTTCTCTCTCTGCCCTTAACTTGCCAGTGTTCCTCAGAGGTCCTTTTGTGATCCTCTCAGCACAACTCTGCCTTTAATCTGAGTCCCTGGTTCCAGTCTAATTAAATTGAATGAAATTCATTCATTCCCCAATGCTCACCTATGTTTTTCTTCTCTTTGGCCACACGGTCCTCACTTTCTGGATTCTTTTTCTGCTTTCACCATCAACCCACTATCAGATCTGTAGTACTAGTCCTTTCAGACTCAACTGGAATAGCCTGTCCCTTCCTCCCCAGAGCATCTCAGCTTCAGTAAGGGGCTGACCACAGCCCAGCAAGCATTAGCATTCATCATATGCTCTATTATCCCCCTGTAGGCTGGCCCCATGTCTGATTCATCTTTTCCTGCACTGGCCTTAGATAGCTGAGATTCAGTAAATGGGCTATTATAATGGCACAATAATAATCACTAGGAAAATGCCACTTAGCAACTTCCTGAATACCTAGCAGACTCTGAAATTAAGAAGTGAGCACACTAATTCCTGTCCTGTTGAAAACAGTGTGCTTGATGAAACCACTCAGTGAGTGATGGGTATGGCACAGCATCACTGAGAAGCAGGTATCTTTTTCATATTCTGAATAGCCAGACATGAAAATATAGGAACATATATATATATATATATATATATATATATATATATATATATAAAAAATATATAAAACAAATTTACAAATATGCAAATTACAGTAGTTTTCTTCAATTACTTTCAATGAACTATTTATATGTACATCAATACTGTTATTTCACATGTTTTTATAATGTTTCACACATCTATTATGTATGACTTCACAGTTCTCTGAGTATCTTGGAAGAGCTTACTCTGAAATAAAATTAACATTAATGATGACTAATAACAATTTAATGAGGCATTATATTAACATGAGAAGATTAGGACTTATTACTAATATTCCTCATATGATAATTTCTTTGACGGTTTTAAAATTTGTCATGTTATTGTATTGGCCCCTTTTCCTTAAGCATTGCTTTGTCTTACAACTACCAAGACTACAACATTTTATTAGCTAGTTATAATAGTAACAATAAAAGCTACCATTTACTGAGCACTGTGCCAGTGAAGTCTACTGGTAGGCACTTCGTGTGTATCATTTTCTTTGATCCTTACAGAACCCCAGGAAGTAAACCATATTGTTATCCCCATCTTGCATTGAAACTGAGGCTTAGAAAAGTGAAGTGATTTTTCAAGGTCGTGATCTGGAAGCAATGAATCTAAGTTTTCAAAATAAAAATGTCTGATTTTAGAGCCAGTCTTTAAACCATGCTTTTCAGCTTCTAAATATCTTTGCTGTCAGTAAGACATATTTGTATAAACAATGCCACTCCTATTGAGTCTGCCAGTTTCGTATTTAACATCTGTAAGGTCATGCTGTACTTTGCTCTAGGAGAAAAACAAGTGTTCCCAGATAAGGAACTTATTAAACACATTATGGTATGAGATATGATTACTGCATTTCCATAATATTTTATAAATGAAAATAAACCAGATATACGTTCTTATCGTACAATGTTGCCTTCACTTTAAGTGCTCACAAAATACATTTTTAATCAGCACATCCTAGACTCTTGACTGGATTCAAGTTCTCTGACCTGCTTTGCAAGAGCAGAGCTAAGTTTGTCCACCTCAAGTCTCTCAAAATTTCACATCTTCGTGATTCCGTGTGTGTGTGTGTATGGTCAGTTGCTCAGTCGTGTCCAGCTCTTTGTGACCCCCATGAACTGTAGCCTGCCAGTCTCCTTTATTAATGGAATTGTCCAAGCAAGAATACTGGAGAAGATTGCCATTTCCTACTTCAAGGGATCTTCCCCACCCACGGATGGAACCTGAGTCTCTTGTGTCTCCTGCATAGGCAAGTGGATTCCTTCCCACTGTGCCACGTGGGAAGTCTTCATGAGTCCATTGTGTGTGTGTGTATGTTAGCCACTCAGTAATGTCCAGCTCTTTATGACCTCATGGACTACAGCCCACAGTCGTCCATGGAATGTCCATGGAATGTCCAGCTCTTTATGACCTCATGGACTACAGCCCACAGTCGTCCATGGAATGTCCATGGAATGTCCAGCTCTTTATGACCTCATGGACTACAGCCCACAGTCATCCATGGAATGTCCATGGAATTCTCCAGGCAAGAATACTAGAGTGGGCAGCTATTCCCTTCCCTGGGGAATTTTTCCAGACCCAGGGATTGAACCCAGGTCTCCTACACTGAAGGCGGATTATTTACCATCTGAGCCACCAGAGAAGCCCCATGATTCCATAAGGATATCCAAACTAGACTGATGAATTCACACTACATTTCCTTAAAGTTGTAAATAAGTGGTACATGAAAGCAGACATGTAGAGACAAAAATTCTTCATATGGATCAAAGGCTTTGATTTCCTCTTACAAGCATTTGTCCCAGCTTTCCTATCTGAGGATCATCTTCCTTCTACAACCAGGGCAGAAAGAAATGGTCAGCCTTTACCAGGTCTGTTCTCTACTTGTTATCTGTCAGTACTGATACAATGGAACCCGAGCAGCAGGCAATGTGGAACATCCTTGCTCATATTTGGAATATAAGTGAAACTTTTTTTGTATTTGTCTTTATCAATTTGCTCTCACTTCAATTCATTTAGGAACTTAGAAACTTAAACTTCTTGATGGCATTCTTTAAAGTCTCTGCTACTTTTTTGATATCTCTTCTTTATTTGTGGTAGCAAATTTTTTCTTTAAATTTTTTGTTGTATTTTTGTTTGCTTTGCTTTTATTGTCAAAACCTGTTTATATTTACAGTGTTTTAAGAAGAAAGATGATGGCAGTATTTTTTCAAGTGAAGCTGGTTAAACTGTTTGATGCTGCTAAGTCACTTCAGTCGTGTCTGACTCTGTGTGAAGCCATAGACGGCAGCCCATCAGGCTCCCCCGTCCCTGGGATTCTCCAGGCAAGAACACTGGAGTGGGTTGCCATTTCCTGCTCCAATGCATGAAAGTGAAAAGTGAAAGCGAAGTCGCTCAGTCGTGTCCGACCCTCAGCGACCCCATGGACTGCAGCCTACCAGGCTCCTCTGTCCATGGGATTTTCCAGGCAAGAGTACTGGAGTGGGGTGCCATCGCCTTCTCCGGTTAAACTGTTTAGTAAACATCAAAAGAAAAAACCTATGGCTTAACAAATCCAACCAGTGAATGATATAAAATATCTTTAGTTTCTCTGGCAATCATATTTCATACTGACAATATTCACTTTAGACAGCCTTCTGGCACATCCATGGGGTCGCTAAGGGTCGGACACGACTGAGCGGCTTCACTTTCACTTTCACTTTCTGGCACATCAAAGAGTAAGGTTGGTCCTATTTGAAGGGCAGCAATGGAGATGCAGACCTAGAGAAAGACTTGTGGACGCTTTGGTATAAAAGAGGGTGGGAAGGACAGAGAAAGTAGCATTGAAGCTTGATCATTCAACTGGTCTAGAACCATCACTTTAGAAGTTACATATGCCTCTAAAGAGAGCTTTCAAGATGTATTAAAGAAGAACAAATATTATTCTAAATTTGTTCTTCTTTAATACACCTTTTTACATTGAAATCCACCAGAAAGCATCCATTAGAGGTATATGTAACCTCTAAAGTGATGGTTCTAGACCAGTTGAATGAACAAGCTTTGGGGACATGATGAAAGCTCAAGGCACCCACCCTCCTTGAGTAAGGCACCTACAGATTCAAATCTGTAAAGACTTTCTCATTTTTATGTTTATTAGGATTATCGTAATTGTATTGCGGCAATGAAAATTTAATATAAATAATTTAACTTTTTCACTTTTTTCCTTCTAATTAACATACAGCGCTGTGTAAGTTTGTGTACAGCATAATAATTTAACTTACATACATCATGAAATAATTATCACAGTAAGTTTAAATACCCGTCATCTTATACAGATATGAAATTAAGGAAAAAGTTTTTTCTAGTGATGAAAAGTCAAGATTTTCTCTCTAAACTACTTTTACATTTAAAACATATAGCAGTGTTAGTTATATCAACTACATTGTATATACCTCTTAGTATGTATTTATCTTATAACTGGAAGTTTGTTCTTTTTGACCTTCAACACTATGTTAATTCCTGTTATATAAATAGTGACTCAATATTTCTATTCTATGCATTATAAATGATAACACTGCTAAGTCTAGTTACCATGCAAAATGTTAAATTATTTTGGTTATGTTCCCCACATCATGTATTTCATACTCCTGACTTATTTATTTCGTAACTGGAAGTTTGTCTCTCTTAATCTACCTAACCTATTTCATCTCCTTCAGTCCCTTCCCCTCTGGCAACCACCTGTTTTATTCTCTGTATTGATGAGTGTTTCCGTTTTGTTAGGTTTGCTCATTTATTTTTCAGATAACATATATCAGTGAAATCATTCAGTATCCATTTTCCTCTGTCTGACTTACATTATTTAACATAATATACTCTAGATCCATGCATGTTGTCACAAATGGCAAATTTCATTATTTTTTATGGCTGAACAATACTACATTGTATCTACATATATATATATATATATATCATATCTTCTTTATCCATTTATCTATTGATGGGCACTTTGGAGAAGGATATGGCAACCCACTGCAGTCTTCTTGCCTGGAGAATTCCATTGACAGAGGAGCCTGATAGGCTGCAGTCCATGCGACCACAGAGTCAGACACGACTACGTGACTAACACTTGGTTGTTTCCATATCTTGGCTATTGTAAATAGTGCTGCCATGAATATAGGTGTGCATATATCTTTTTGAATTAGTGTTTTTGTTTTCCTCAGATAAATGCATAGGAGTAGAATTGCCACATTATACGGTAGTTCTGTTTTTATTTTTTTTAGGAGCCTCTGTATTGTTTTCCATAGTGGCTGCACCAAATTTGTATGCCCATCAAGCAGCGCAGTAGTGACACCTTCGGTTTACATCCTCACTAACACTTGCTTTTTGATGATAGCCATTTTGATAGGTGTGAGTTGATGTCTCATGGTGGCTTTGATTTGCATTTCCCTGATGATTGTGATATTGAGGATCTTTTCATGTACCTGTTGGCCATCTGTATGTCTTCTCTGAGAAAAAAAAAAGTCTATTCAGTTCCTTTACCCATTTTTTAATCAGTTTGTCTGTTTGATATTGACTTGTACACATTCTTTGTACAATTGGATTTTAACCCTGTATCAGATATATTATTTACATATATCTTTTCCCATTCAGTAGATGACCTTTGGGCTTCCCTGGTGGCTCAGCTGATAAAGAATCCACCTGCAATGCGGGAGACCTGGGTTCGATCCCTGGGTTGGGAAGATCCCCTGGAGGAGGGCTTGGCAACCCACTCCAGTATTCTTGCCTGGAGAATCCCCATGTACAGAGGAGCGTGGTGGTCTGCAGCCCATGGGGTCACAAAGAGTCGGACATGACTGACCAACTAAGCACAGATGGCCTTTGTGTTTTGCTGTTATTTTCCTTTGCTGTTCAAAAGATTTTTTGTTTGATGTAGTCCTATTTATTTTTGTTTTTGTTTCCCTTGCCTGAGGAGACAGAGCGAAAAAGCAAATATTGCTGAGGCCAATGTCAAACAGCATGCTGCTTGTGTTTTTTTCCTAGGAGTTTTAAGATTTCATGTTTTATGTTTGAGTCTTTAATCCATTTTAGTTTATTTTTTTATGTAGTGTGAGAAAGTAGTCTAGTTAGATTTTGACAGCATGTAGCTGTCCAGTTTTCCCCAAACCATTTGTTGGGGAGACTATCTTTCCCTCATTGTGTATATTTGCCTCCTTTCTTGTAGGTTAATTGGCCACATAATTTTGGATTTAGCTCTGGGCCCTCTATTCTGTTCCACTGATTATTGTGTCTGCTTTTGTCCTAGTGCCATATTGTTTAGATTATTGTAGCTTGGTAGTATAATTTGAAGTCAGTGTGTATGATACATCCAGCTTTATCCTTCTTACTCAAGATCGTTTTGGCAGCTGAGGGGCTTTTGTGCTTCCATACAAATTTTACAGTTATTTGTTTAAGTTCTGTGAAAAATGCCATTTGTATTTTGATAGAGATTTCTTGAATCTGCAGATGGCCTTGGAGAGTATGATCATAATAATATTAATTTTTCCCAATCACAAGCAGGACGTATCTTCATATTATTTGTGTCATCTTCAGTTCCTTACATCAGTGTCTCATAGTTTTCCAAGTACAAGTTTCTTCCTCCTCAGATTTATTCCTCTGTATTTTGTTCTTTTTGATGCAGCTATAAGTAGAATTATTTTCTTAATTTCTCTTTCTTTTAGTTTCACTATTTGTGTATAGAAATGCAACAGATTTACAGATAAAAATTTTGTATTCTACAACTTTTTCTGTATTCTTTGATGAATTCTAATAGTCTTGTTGCCTCATTAAGGTTTTCTATATAATGTACCATGTCATCTGCAAACAGTGACAGTTTTTCTTCTTTTTCAATTTGTAACTCTTTTGTCAACTAAAAAAACACACAATGTGTTAGTCGTGAGTCAAGTTTTATTTGGGACAAAATCGAGACTATAGCCTAAGAGATAGCATTTCAGATAGCTCTTAGAAACTGCTCCAAAAGGTAAGGAGGTAGGTCAGTGCACATGTGATTTTGGTAAAGGGGAAATATATGAAATTAAGCACATATATTTTTGCAGAAGTCTGCTGCTTGTCTTATGACAGTTATACTAATCTCAAGAAATAGACATCACCATTAAAGATTTTAGTATTTTTCTAGATATGAGGAGATGTAAGAATTGGGCTCATGAAATCTCCTGAAAACATCTATCCAAATTCTCTTCTGTAAGCTTTTTCCAAGGCACAATGATCTCCACCCTCTCCTCCTCTCAGCCTATGGTTGAATCAGGTCAGCAGTCACAGAAGCTCATGACTTGACCCTTGTAGAGGTAGATGGCAAGTGCCAATTTGTAGTTGATATTTTTATTTCTTTCTCTATTATTTGTCTGATTGTTGTTGCTAGGACAACATCAATGTGTTATTAGGTAACATATTAAATAAAAGTGACAAGAGTGGGCATCCTTGACTTGTTTCTGTTTTCACCATTAAATACAATGTTAACTGTGGGTCTGTCATATATGACTGTTACTATGTTGAGGTATATTCCCTCTATTTAAAGCTGACACTTTAAAAAAATTTCACAAATAGATGAATTTTGTCAAAAGCTTTTTCCAAATCTATTAAGACAATCATATAATTTTTATTCTTCAATTTTTAATGTGATGTATCATATTGATTGATTTGCAGATATTGAAACATTCTTTCATCCCTGGGATAAATACCACTTGGTTATGGTGGATGATCCTTTTAATGTATTGTTGAAGTTGGTTTTCTGATGTTTTCTTAGGAATTCTTGAATCTATGTTCATCAGTGGTATTGGACTATAATTTTTTTTCAAGTATTTTTTTCTGGATTGGATATCCGAGTGATGCTGGCCTTGTAGAATGAATTAGGAAATCTTCCTTTCTCTGCAATGGTTTAGTATAGTTTGAGAAGGATAGGTATTATCTCTACTCTCAATATTTGGTAGAATTCACCTGTGAGACTGCCTTTCCTAGACTTGCTTGTTGGAAGTTTTTAGAGATACTGATTCAGTTTCATTACTGATCTGTTCATGTTTTCTATTTCTTCCTGATTAAGTCATAGGGAATCGTATATTTCTAGGATCTGGTGAGTTTTTCCAGGTTGTTCATTTTTTTAGTATATAGTTGTTTGTATTGGTCTTTGTCTTTCTGTGGTGTCAGTTGTAAGTTTTCTGTTTTAAATAATTTGATTTTAAAAATATTTATTTTAGGGTCTGACACCACCAGTTTACAGATGTCTTTACTCTGAATATTTTGAAGACTGTTCTCATAAGATTTGTTTACCACCTTAATTTTCTCCCAGAGCTATTTTTTTTATTTATTCAACTAAGGCAATGTATGTGATAGAAAAATACAAGGCTTTGATATGTAACATTAATCAAGGTATTTCATATCTCTAAGCTCCAGTATTTCCATGTGCTAAACACGATTAGCATCTCCTTCATTGATTGTTTGCTTTTTGTTGGGTGAGAAATAGATGAGAATGTCAGCTCCTCGACAGAAAAAGTGTCACTGGTTTTGTTAATTGTGGTTCCTCAGCACTGGTTCAGAACACTACCTGGCACATAATACTTGCTTAATGAATATTTACTTAAAGACTCAATAAAGTATGCAATATTGGAGTTACGTTGTAATGATGTCATTCTGAAATTTAAAAATAAGTACTAAGGACATACCATCTGCTAAGAATATGAGAAAACAAAAGTGAAGGAAAAGAGAAACAAGAATAAGAAATTAATGAGAGAGACAGAAGCTACAAAAGAGACTATGAGAGAGAATAAAAAGGCATCTAGAAATAAGAGAAAGGAGTGTGTATATAAAGTTAGTCACTCAGTTGTGCCCGACTCTCTGACCCCATGGACTGTAGCCCACCAGGCTCCTCTGTCCATGGAATTGTCCAGGCAAGAATACTGGAGTAGGTCGCCATTCCCTTCTCCAGGAGATCTTCCCAACCCAAGGATCAAACCGAGGTCTCCTGCATTGCAGGCAGACTCTTTACTGACTAAGCCACAGGGAAGCCAGTGTGTACATAAAGGCTAGTTAACTGAAAAGGCCAATCTCTATACTATTTTAAAAGCAGATGAATTTTAAAAAATTACTCTCCTTTGGCAGCAGGAAGCTTCCTGCAGAAGCAGTACATTCGAAGCAAATTTTTATACCTGCTGCTTAGCATTGACTGGATATATAATACAGGTTTATTCAATTTCTTAGACTATTTTGGAGTCCCTAAGTATGTCTTCAATTATTTATTGATAGAATTTAACCAACCAGCTAGTATCCTAGAGCTTCCGTAGCATTTTCTTTGGTTGTTCTCAGCATCTATTTGCATGACATCATTATACATTCCCTGTGAAGAATGCCAAGGAATGGCCACAGGTGTCTGGCACATTCTGACTATGTCCAGGAGACCCATATCATTAGGATAATGACCACGAGTCATCCTGCCTGGATATGTGTTGGAAATCAAAACGAGGCAAAATCAACATAAGTGCAGTGAATTTAAGGTACTTTCTCTCTCTTTATTAAAGCTAATTTCAAGTCTGTTTCACATACAATGATTGCCCAAGGGACTAAAATGCCCACATCATATAACAGAGTTGCTCTCACACTGCCCCTGGCTTTAATACTTCCAGGAACGGATTTCACTGCTTGTGACGTTATTGCTGGAAAGAGTCCTACTGTAAAATAAGTTTCAATGATGTCTTGGCAATGCCAAAGCAATTTATGATTTTTATGACCATCTATACTGGTGTCTAGTATTAAAGCAATACAGCTGGAGGCTAATTAATGGGTACAGGTAGGATGCTCCATCCTGTAAGAGGGAGGCCGCCTGTTCCCTCACCGGCTGCTGGCTGCAGCTCTCATACTGATAGCATGTTGTTGCCAGTGTTGCCACCTCATTAGAAAATTAGCTTTTAATTAACTTTGGAAGCTGTTGCATGGGTTTCAATAGGAGGCATACATTTGTACACATCTTGTTGCAGAATTAAACCGCCCCTCCATGCTTCTAATGGGCCTCTCCTGCCTCGCAGAAAACCAGCAGTCTAGCCGCTTGCAGGCAGCAGCTCCGTGGGTCGCAGTGGCCACGCAGCTCCAGCTTGCTCCCAATTACAAAGAGATGTCCCTTAGTGCCCTCGTGAGCAGCCCCTTACACCAAGGCCACTTGAGACATTAAGCGGCTACAGAGAGGACCGCGATCCCAGATGCTCCCCTTTCATGCTTCTGACCCCCAACCTGGCTTTAATGGCACATAGTCTGGCAAAAATGTACCTTACCTCATTTTTATATTTAAGCATCTCTGCCTGAGCACAGTGGTGATAAACCTACAGACAAGATAAATAGCTAGATGATCACTCTTCTCCCCAGGGGAAAGTCATGCTGTCAATTAGGCTAATGGGGGTTCCAGGTTCAGCTTTGGCATGCCCTAACACTAGGGAAGGCTTATTTGCCCTGCATCGCTGCAAAGCCCAAAGATGGATTTGAAATGTAGCTACAACCCTGGGGTGGCCAGTCAGCAAAGAGAGAAGTCAAGAATCTGATGATTAATCATCTGCTGCAACAATAGCAGAGCAGAGAGGATGAGGCCCATGAGACCAGATCTTTTGAGCTCTATTATAATTATACATCGCCTCTTTCAATTCTGTTTGGTGGCTTAAAAGGAGATATGGGTGTTTTCTCTTGAAGAAGTGAGGCTCCATCCTTTACTAAAAATAAGTGTTCTTTTGTCATACTTTTTCAAAGCACTTACTCTGACATCTCATTTGATCTTATTACCAATCTTGGAAGGACTTAGGGCAAGTGGCATTTTTTCTCATTTTCCAGCTGATGGAACTGTGCAACACAGCAGAGTTTAGTGATTTCCCTTTGATCACACAGCCAGCCGGTGATGGCGTCAGGATGACAACCCGAATAATCTAGCTCTCCTAAATTTTTATAATGGTTCTTCACTGCATCATACCTCATTCTCCAGTCACAGAAATTAAATTATAAACTGCTGACAAATGATTTTTTCAATTGTATCTGTTACATTATTTATCATGCATTGAAGTATAACCTAAAAAGTAGCACCTCTTGGCAAATACAGTCTGCTAAACAAAGAAATAATTTATTTAATCCAGAATTAGAAAGCATGGGGTTAGCACTGATTTATTGAACAATTGGGGGAAATTGAGATCTTTTTTTTTTTCAGATACTAGCAGAAAATGACAGACTGTACAATATTGGGATTTTCCATTCCAAAGACTGCCTTTTTGCAGTATTAATGTTAAATTATAAGCAGGTGACCATGTAGTCTCCTGATTTACCTGGGCAGATCCCAGTTTTCAGCTGATATCTAGGCATTCAGTTGGTTTTAGAATTTGTCCTGGAAAAAAAATTTGACAACTTGATAGCAAATTCTGCAGCACCCCAATTTGAAGTCGAAGATTTATCTTGTAGTTATATTGTCCTAGTGAGGAACTGATGCTTCCACAGCTTAGCTGCTGGAAGTTTTTTAGGAAATGCTTTTTCAGTGTATACTGCCTGTGCTTTCCCGGGAGCAGATAATAGTTGTGAAGATGGAAAACCACTCACTGGTCACTTTCTCTAGGCGAGGTGTTATACTTTACCTACATCATTATTGCCTTTAATCATCCCCAAGTGCCTCTGGGCTTCCCGGGTGGCGCTAGTGGTAAAGAACCTGCCTGCCAGTTCAGGAGACATAAGAGACTCAGGTTTGATCCCTGGGTTGGGAAGATTCCCTGGAGGAGGGCATGGCAACCCATTCCAGTATTCTCACCTGGAGAATCCCATGGACAGAGGAACTACAGTCCACAGCATTGCACAGAATTGGACACGACTGAAGTGACTGAACATGCTCGGCACGCAAGCCCTCTGAAATAGTTAACATTATTACCCATAGTTTACATAGGAAGACACTGAGGCTCACAGTAACCAAGTAACCAGCTCCAGATCCAACAGTAAGTAAGGGGCAAAGCCAGGACTTGAGTTCAAGTCTTCCTGGCTTCAAAGCCCAGACTTGAAACAGCAATGATCTTTCAGAGTAGGCATAGTCTCAGTCCAGGTCTGTCCACCAGTGTGTTTGACTCCTAAAAAGGGGAAAGCCCACAGCACTGTCTTATGTTTCCCAAGTCCTTTACATTAATTTAACCTAAATATTTTCTTCTTATGCTTTAACAGGAACAAGAATCACATGAGGTGCTTTGTTGAAATGTTGGGCCTTTTTTCAGAGATTGACTTGGTAGACTATAGGAATTTCCCTTTTTATTAAACTCTTCGGGTAATTCTGATGCTCAGTGACTTTTTCAACTACACTTTGGGTAACACTGATCTATATATTTTTAATTATTGGAAAGTTTGGATATGAAGAGGGATCACCAAATATGCTGGGAGAAGCAAAGGTAGACCATCTATTTCACTGAAAATCCCTGAAAAGGAGAACAACTATAATGGTGAATATTAGCTACTGGCACTGCACCAGGCGCTTTGACATTTTATTGCATTTAACCTTTATAACAATCTGGTTGTGTGTGCAAACATTGTTTACCAATAATAAAATTAAGATGGCTAAAGGTGAAATGTCTATTACTAAATTATGCATCTTGGTGACGGTAGTGTCAGTATACAAACTTGAATGGTTAATACAACTCTAAT
This sequence comes from Budorcas taxicolor, assembly GCF_023091745.1. Lineage (NCBI taxonomy): Eukaryota > Metazoa > Chordata > Mammalia > Artiodactyla > Bovidae > Budorcas > Budorcas taxicolor. Next base: position 84,466,984 of record NC_068923.1, read on the forward strand.
ACTTTACATTTTTTATATGGACTGAAATACATCAACATTTTAAAAAATGTAACATTATCTACTGTATTTACATTCTGACAGTTTTTGTCTTTTTTTTTTTTTAGGTAGCTTATATTTTCTAAGTTACTTTCAGTAGGCAAGTGTGATTTTTATAATCAGTAAAAAAAAGAAAACAGTAGCAAAATAAAACTATTCTTATTTTTCAGTGGTTGGCTTTCCCACCAGTACACTTTAAAACAAGGATTTGAACACAAGTAGTTTATTTAAGAAGTGACCACAAGAAACACTAGCAGGGAGTGCAGAAAGGAGGCAGGAAAGATACTGATGCCCACACAGGGTATGCATGGATAGATAACCACGTGTGCAACTGGGACTCAATCCTCCTGGGGACAGCTGGAAAACTGCATAGAGTATTACTCAGGGCTTTCCCACCAGGGGATTGAAAAAGTGAGGCCTTTCATCTTCCAACTGCTGTCCATCATCATTACTCAGCATTGCCAATCTGCCCTGTCCATGGTATGAGAATGCTCCTGTGGTCAGGGAAACTGTTGGGCAAGGAGCTGCGAGTGTTTCCACTAAAAGGTCATTGGGCTCAGGGAAACTGACTGAGGAGGCTACATTATGGAAGCAAAGCAGATGAAGCTCCAGTGCACAAACAAAAAGTAGTATGTTTCCAGAAAGAATTACAGTTTGACTTATTCAGCGTGTTTCAGAAGTATACAGCCCTCCTGATCATTCACTTTTCCTATTTAAAAATGCATAGATAACATAAGCTTTGACTTTTATCTAGATTATAGCCTACACATAGGTTTATTTTCCTGTTCGTAAGATTTTTATTTTCACTATCTTGTTAAAAAGATATACCATCATTTTAAGAAAGGAATCAGCTTCTATTCATTGTGTCGGCTTTCTGCACTGCACAGGATGTTTGAATTCCCAGGTTTCTGAGGACCATGAACAAATGAAGCAAGGGAGACCTGGAATGTTGCATGTGATATTTCTTCCTCATAGAACAGGATGGAAGGTCTATGCCACACCCACTGTTTTGGACACCCCAAAGGAGAGCTCAATAGTATTGATCCAAGGAACTGACAGTTAGAACCTGACAATCCCCATCCATCATAACCTAAATCAGCTGAAATGCTGCCACTGCTCTTTGGGGAACAGTAGTCCAGCAGAGAAAATCACCTTTGCTAATTGAGCCTCTTCTGGGGGGATTGCCAAGTTTGTGCTAAAAGCAGCTGTCCCTGTTCTTCACTCCAGAAAAGGACAAAGGAGATGGATCAAAAGGACAATACATATTGGGTTACCATCATGTCCCTGTATGTTTCTATTGCCTGCACAAATTCACATCAAAGTAAACTCTGGGCTGTATAATAAGAAATAAAACTCCATCTCTTCATTCTTCTGTTTCTAGCTATAGAAATTCAAAGACAAGCAAATGTTAAAAACTAGCACAAACTAACAATATTTTTGAAAATTTGTCTAATATGGAGAAATGAAAGTAGGACCAAGAGAATGTGAGGTAGTTTGCCTCAAGAAGCTGATATTATTTTCAGCTGTGCAACAGGAAACGTCTACTTCTCTTCCTTCACTTTCTATTCTGGTCAAAGGCATTACTATAAAAGAATACTCCTCTTTGCTCCTGTCCAACATATCCATCGCTTGAGATCTCTGAGACTGTTAACTAAAACATTTTCTTCTTCAGATTCATTCTCTATTTCTAAATTTCTCAGATGATCTGCTATAAGGAGGAGGTGTGGGTCCTAAATACCAGATCCTTAAGGCAACATGCATACAACTGGTCCTGGATAGAAGATTACATATAAATGCTTAAAGAATAATAAATAAGTTTAACGGGAAAGTCCAAAGACAAAAGAATATGGAGATGGAGATCAGCACTTCACATTTGTCCAAGTTTCTCAGTTGTTTTTTCTGGGCTGGGCTCCTCAATAGCATCACTACTGCTCTTGGTTGGGAGGACCAGAGGTTTTTCAGAGAGAAGCCTCCTCTGTTGGCCCTATATTTAATTCTCCCCATGTGGATTTTTGTCACTGTTTTGTTGTTGTTGCTTTATTTTTCTGGAGTATAGTTGATTAACAATATGTTTGATTCACTTTGTGTACACCTGAAATTTCAGTTCTGTTCAGTCGCTCGGTGGTGTCCGACTCTTTGTGACCCCACAAACCGCAGCAGGCCAGGCCTCCCTGTCCATCACCAACTCCCAGAGTCCACCCAGACTCACGTGCATTGAGTTTGTGATGCCATCCAGCCATCTCATCCTTTGTCGTCCCCTTCTCCTCCTGCCCCTAATCCCTCCCAGCATCAGGGTCTTTTCCAATAAGTCAACTCTTCGCATCAGGTGGCCAAAGTATTGGAGTTTCAGCTTCAGTATCAGTCCTTCCAAAGAACACCCAGGACTGATCTCCTTTAGGATGGACTGGTTGGATCTCCTGGCAGTCCAAGGGACTCTCAAGAGTCTTCTCCAACACCACAGTTCAAAAGCATCAATTCTTTGATGCTCAGCTTTCTTCACAGTCCAACTCTCACATTCATACATGACCACTGGAAAAACCATAGCCTTGACTAGATGGACCTTTGTTGGCAAAGTAATATCTCTGCGTTTTAATATGCTGTCTAAGTTGATCACAGCTTTTCTTCCAACGAATAAATGTCTTTCAATTTAGTGGCTGAAATCACCATCTGCAGTGATTTTGGAGCCCAAAAAATAGTCTCTCATTGTTTCCACTGTTTCCCCATCATTTTGCCATGAAGTGATGAGAGGATGCCATGATCTTTGTTTTCTGAATGCTGAGTTTTAAGCCAACTTTTTCCACTCTCGTCTTTCACTTTGATCAAGAGGCTCTTTAGTTCTTCAGTTTCTGCCATAAGGGTGGTGTCAACCTGCATATCTGAGGTTATTGATATTTCTCCTGGAAATCTTGATTCCTGCTTGTGCTTCATCCAGCCTGGCATTTTGCGTGATGTACTCTGCATATAATAAGCAGGATGACAACATGCAGCCTTGATATACTCCTTTTCCTATTTGGAACCAGCCTGTTGTTCCATGTCCAGTTCTTTTGAATAATTACGTAAGTGAATAAATCTAGAGTTTCACATCCGATAAGTCGGTAAGTTGAGTGATTCAGTGAGTCTAGTGCGTATTTCACAAACTTTCGTCCTTATTGCTTCTTCCTGTCATCAGACCCTCTTCCTCTCTCTTCAGCTTCTTGAGTCCTTGCCCTCAAGTACAGCCCTGGTTCATCATTTATTCTTCACATAGTTATGGAGTTATCTTTCCAAAGCGTAAAAGTAAACATTATATTATCTTGCTTCAAAAACCTTGCCAAAAATGAAAGCATAGGAGCATATAAGTAAAAGGCAAAAAAGACATTATGCAACTTCCATGAACATAACTAAGGGGTCATGGAGCCTGAGGCATGATTATACCAAGGGAAGGTGGCGGATTGGGATGAATAGAACAATAGAAGTTCACAGTTGAACTCAAGACTTTATGTCCAAACACATGTAAGGAGTCATGATCCAGACACGAGTCAGCTATGGGGTTCTCAGAGGAAGTGGTGGAGCCCATTCAGCTAAATGGAGGTGAGTAAATAATTGGGCTTCACAGGTGGCTCAGTGGTAAAGAATCTGCCTGCCAAACAGGAGACATGGGTTCAGTCCCTGGGATGAGAAGATCCCTTGGAGGAGAAAGTGGCAACCCACCCCAGTATTCTTGCCTGGACGATCCCATGGACAGAGGAACCTGGTGGGCTATAGTCCATGGGGTCAGAAAGAGTCAGACATGCCTGAGCACACATGCAGTAACATAACTAACTAGCAGTTCTGTCCAGCTACCAATTTGCTACTAGCTAGTGTCATTGGCTTCCCTGGTGGCTCAGACAGTAAATCGTCTGCCTGTAATGCAGGAGACCTGGGTTTGATCCCTGGGTCAGGAAGATGCCCTGGAGAATGGACTGGCTACCCACTCCATTATTCTTGCTTGGAGAATCTCATAGACAGAGGAGCCTGGCAGGGTTTAGTCCATGGTGTCACAAAGTGTTGGACGCCACTGAAGCAACTTAGCATACATTCATGTAATATCAATAAACATCTTTGTAAATAGAAATTTTAAGTGATATTCAAAGATATGAGCTCTAAAATGTCAGAGATAATTAAATGCTCTTAAACACAGTATACATGGAAAGATGGAATAAAAATGTACAAAAGATAAAATAAGTATTATATTTCCTTCAAATTTGTAATAATAGGGCAAACTAACAAAGACTATAAAAGATAACTTTTTAAACTTTAACTACACACAAAAAGTAATTTAAATAATGAGAAAAATTTCATTTAACAGACAAATTTCTTCAATAAAGCACAAACTTCACAAGCAATAAAATAAGTGCTAGGTATATCATACGTTTGCTTTTCACTTCTCTTTTCACAGCTATTTGTAAGGCCTCCTCAGACAGCCATTTTGCTTTTTTGCATTTCTTTTCCATGAGGATGGTCTTGATCCCTGTCTCCTGTACAAAGTCACGAACCTCCGTCCATAGTTCATCAGGCACTCTGTCTATCAGATCTAGTCCCTTAAATCTATTTCTCACTTCCATTGTATAATCATAAGGGATTTGATTTAGGTCATACGTGGTCTGGTGGTTTTCCCTACTTTCTTCAATTTAAGTCTGATTTTGGAAAAAGGAGTTCATGATCTGAGCCACAGTCAGCTCCCGATCTTGTTTTTGCTACTGTATAGAGCTTCTCCATCTTTGGCTGCAAAGAATATAATCAATCTGATTTTGGTGATGTCCATGTGTAGAGTCTTTTCTTTTGTTGTTGGAAGAGGGTGTTTGCTATGACCAGTGCTTTCTCTTGGCAAAACTCTATTAGCTTTTGCCCTGCTTCATTCCATACTCCAAGGCCAAATTTGCCTCTTACTCCAGGTGTTTCTTGATTTCCTACTTTTGCATTCCAATCCCCTATAATGAAAGGACATCTTTTTTGGGTGTTAGTTCTAGAAGGTCTTGGAGGTCTTCATAGAACCATTCAACTTCAACTTCTGCAGCGTTACTGGTTGGGGCATAGGCTTGGATTAGCATGATACTGAATAGTTTGCCTTGGAAACAAACACAGATCATTCTGTTGTTTTTGAGATTGCATCCAAGTACTGCATTTTGGACTCTTTTGTTGACCATGATGGCTACTCCATTTCTTCTAAGGCATTCCTGCCCACAGTAATAGATATAATGGTCATCTGAGTTAAATTCATGCATTCCAGTCCAGTTTACTTTGCTCATTCCTAGAATATCGACAATCATTCTTGCCAACTCCTGTTTGACCACTTCCAATTTGCCTTGATTCATAGACCTAACCCAGGTTCCTATGCAATATTGCTCTTTACAGCATCAGACCCTTGCTTCTATCACCAGTCACATCCACAGCTGGGTATTGTTTTTGCTTTTGTTCCATCCCTTCATTCTTTCTGGAGTTATTTCTCCACTGATCTCCAGTAGCATATTGGGCACCTACTGACCTGGGGAGTTCCTCTTTCAGTATCCTATCATTTTGCCTTTTATACTGTTCATGGGCTTCTCAAGGCAAGAATACTGAAGTGGTTTGCCATTTCCTTCTCCAGTGTACCACATTCTGTCAAATCTCTCCACCATGACTGTCTGTCTTGGTTGACCCCACATGGCATGGCTTGGTTTCATTGAGTTAGACAAGGCTGTGGTCCATGTGATTAGATTGGCTAGTTTTCTGTGATTATGGTTTCAGTGTGTCTGCCCTTTGATGCCCTCTCACAAAATCTACAGTCTTACTTGGGTTTCTCTTACCTTGGATGTGTGAAAAGAAAAGTGAAAAGCAAAGGAGCAAAGGAAAGATATAAGCATCTGAATGCAGAGTTCCAAAGAATAGCAAGAAGAGATAAGAAAGTCTTCCTCAGCAATCAATGCAAGGAAATAGAGGAAAACAACAGAATGGGAAAGACTAGAGATCTCTTCAAGACAATTTGAGATATCAAGGGAACATTTCATGCACAGATGGGCTCAATAAAGGACAGAAATGGTATGTACCTAACAGAAGCAGAAGAAATTAAGAAGAGGTGGCAAGAATACACAGAAGAACTGTACAAAAAAGATCTTCATGACCCAGAAAATCACGATGGTGTGATCACTCACCTAGAGCCAGACATCCTGGAATGTGAAGTCAAGTGGGCCTTAGAAAGCATCACTATGAACAAAGCTAGTGGAGGTGATGGAATTCCAGTGGAGCTATTTCAAATCCTGAAAGATGATGCTGTGAAAGTGCTGCACTCAATAGGACAGCAAATTTGGAAAACTCAGTAGTTGTGCCAGGAGTGGAAAAGTCAGTTTTCATTCCAATCCCAAAGAAAGGCAATGCCAAACAATGTTCAAATGACCACACAATTGCATTCATCTCATATGTTAGTAAAGTAATGCTCAAAATTCTCCAAGCCAGGATTCAGCAATACATAAACCGTGAACTTCCAGATGTTCAAGCTGGAATTATTAAAGGCAGAGGAATCAGAGAGCAAATTGCCAACATCCCCTGGATATTCAAAAAAGCAAGAGAGTTCCAGAAAAAATTCTATTTCTGCTTTATGGACTATGCCAAAGCCTTTGACTGTGTGGATCACAATAAACTGTGGAAAATTCTGAAAGAGATGGGAATACTAGACCTCCTGACCTGCCCTTTGAGAAAACTATATGCAGGTCAGGAAGCAGCAGTTAGAACTGGACATGGAAAAACAGACTGGTTCCAAATAGGAAAAGGAGTACGTCAAGGCTGTGTATTGTCACCCTGCTTATTTAACTTCTATGCAGAGTACATCATGAGAAATGCTGGACTGGAAGAAGCACAAGCTGGAATCAAGATTGCCAGGAGAAATATCAGTAACCTCAGATATGCAGATGACACCACCCTTATGGCAGAAAGTGAAGAGGAGCTAAAAAGCCTCTTGATGAAAGGGAAAGAGGAGAGTGAAAAACTTGGCTTAAAGGTCAACATTCAGAAAACGAAGATCATGGCGTCTGGTTCCATCACTTCATGGGAAATAGATGGGGAAACAGTGGAAACAGTGTCAGACTTTATTTTTTGGGTGGGCTCCAGAATCACTGCAGATGGTGACTGCAGCCATGAAATTAAAAGATGCTTACTCCTTGTAAGGAAAGTTATGACCAACCTAGATAGTATATTCAAAAGCAGAGACATTACTTTTCCAACAAATGTCCATCTAGTCAAGGCTATGGTTTTTCCAGTGGTCATGTATGGATGTGAGAGTTGGACTGTGAAGAAAGCTGAGTGCAGAAGAATTGATGCTTTTGAACTGTGGTGTTGGAGAAGACTCTTGAGAGTCCCTTGGACTGCCAGGAGATCCAACCAGTCCATTCTAAAGATCAGTCCTGGGTGTTCATTGGAAGGACTGATGCTAAAGCTGAAGCTCCAATACATTGGCCACCTCATGCAAAGAGTTGACTCATTGGAAAATACCCCGATGCTGGGAGGGATGGGGGGCAGGAGGAGAAGGGGACAGCAGAGGATGAGATGGCTGGATGGTATGACCAACTCGATGGACATGAGTTTGGGTGAACTCCAGGTGTTGGTGATGGACAGGGAGGCCTGGTGTGCTGCAATTTATGGGGTCACAAAGAGTTGGACATGATTGAGAGACTGAACCGAATATCATACTTTTATGGGCTTCCCTGGTAGCTCAGCTGTAGAGAATCTACTTGCAATTAGGAAATGCAGGAGACGTGGGTTTGATCCCTACATTGGGAAGATCCCCTGAGGGAGAGCTTGGCAACCCACTCCAGTATCCTTGCTGAGAAAATTCCAGGAACAGAGAACCCTGGCGGACTATGGTTCACAGGACTGCAGAGTTGGACATGTCTGAGCGACAAGCACACACATTATACTACGTTAAAAAAAATTAAGCTTCTGATCAAGCAAGACACTATAAACAAAATGAAAATTCAACACATAGATTGGGAGAAGATGTTCATGATTCATATAATATGCAAAAGATTAAAATTTAGAATTTGTAAATTACTTCTACAAATGATGAAGGAAGGAAGGGAAGGAGGCAGGGAGAGTCAGAGGGAGAAAGGGAGGAAGGAAGGAGGAAAAGAGAAAAAGGAAAGAAGGGAAGAACAGATGGAGAAGGAATGAAGAAGAGAGAAAAAAGAAAAGTTCAATATAAAAATGGTCAAAGTACATTAACAAAACAATTTAAACTAGAAACCCAAATGTTTAATGTTGTAAGGTGATAAACTTCGCTAATAATGAGGAAAATTAATAAGGAACCAAGTTACCATCATTACTTATCTGGCTACCCAAATTTAAAACTTTGACAATTCAATTGCTGAAGAAGGATTGAAAACTAAAATTTAAACTATAAAAAATAAATTATTTTATTCATAAAAATCAATAAAACCAGTTCAAAAATATATTTTGTTTTTGGTGGTGGTTTAGTCGCTAAGTTGTGTCCAACTCTTGCGACCCCATGGACTATAGCCTGCCAGGCTCCACTGTCCATGGGATTCTCCAGGCAAGAATACCGGAGTTCGTTGCCATCTCCTTCTCCAGAGGATCTTCCCAACTTGGGGATCGAACCTGGGTCTCCTGCATGGCAGGCAGATTCTTGACTGACTGAGCTATGAGGGAAGCCTTGTATAATGATGTACAAAGGTGTGATATCTATTGAATCAGGCATTCTAGACTGACACGTACATCTAGACCCATGCTGTACAACACAGTAGCCACTAACCACATGGAGTTATTTTAATTTAAATTAATTTAAATTGAATTAAAACTTTAAATTATCTTCTTATACTACCTGCATTTCAAACACTAGTGGCAAGTGTCTATCATATCATGGTGACTAGTGACTTTCATGTTAGACAGAGCAGAAATAGAATATTTCCATCACTGTAGTGAGTTCTATAAGACAGAGGTCCTAAGATGTCTTTAATAATAATTGCTGCAAAGAAATATTTCTTTTCTTTCTCACTCCCCCATTGCACCCCAGTCTTGCAGAACTGCCACCGCTGTATCTAATAGCCATTGATCTAAGGTGATTTGTCTCAAAGACATTTTCTATCTAGTTTAGTTCAAGCACTTCAAAAATATTAGAGAAATAACCTATTCATGTCTGAGTATATAAATAAATGAAAATAAATATTCAGTTTTAGGAAAGAAGCTGAAAAATAGCCCATCTGCCTAAAACAAGTTTACCAAACTGGAGACACATTACCTACAGATATATTTTGTTTGGCCCATAGTTTGCTTTTATTTTTGTGTTTTTAATTGCACTAGTGTCCAACATTTAAAAACAGATTTTATTTTAAAAATTGCCTGGATTCTCTTTAAAAAGTAGAAAAATCTAGAAAACTAAGGTGACACTTTGATTGAAAACCCTTGCTTCTGCTGAGTAGTAGGGACTTCCTCAAGATGGACACAGGTTCCCAGAAGTTCCATATTGTTCACCAATTCACTCATTTCTGTTATCTGTAAGCTTCTGAGTTTGTAACTCCTGCTCCAAATCTAGAAAAATGAGTTTATATGTTTCTAGCATACCCAAACATGCAAAGGCTCCCAGCAATGTTGTAGTTGCATGTGGTTGACCACATGAACTGACCTCAGTTCAGTTCAGCTCAGTTCATTCGCTCAGTCGTGTCCAACTCTTTGCGACCCCATGAATCGCAGCACGCCAGGCCTCCTTGTTCATCACCATCTCCCGGAGTTCACTCAGACTCACGTACATCGAGTCCGAGATGCCATCCAGCCATCTCATCCTCGGTCGTCCCCTTCTCCTCATGCCCCCAATCCCTCACAGCATCAGAGTCTTTTCTAATGAGTCAACTCTTCGCATGAGGTGGCCAAAGTACTGGAGTTTCACCTTTAGCATCATTCCTTCCAAAGAAATCCCAGGGCTGATCTCCTTCAGAATGGACTGGTTGGATCTCCTTGCAGTCCAAGGGACTCTCAAGAGTCTTCTCCAGCACCACAGTTCAAAAGCAACAATTCTTTGGCACTGAGCCTTCTTCACAGTCCAACTCTCACATCCATACATGACCACAGGAAAAACCATAGCCTTGATTAGTCGGACCTTAGTCGGCAAAGTAATGTCTCTGCTTTTGAATATACTATCTAGGTTGGTCATAGCTTTTCTTCCAAGGAGTAAGTGTCTTTTAATTTCATGGCTGCAATCACCATCTGCAGTGATTTTGGAGCCCCCCAAAATAAAGTCTGACACTGTTTCCACTGTTTCCCCATCTATACGCCATGAAGTGATGGTACCGAATGCCATGATCTTCGTTTTCTGAATGTTGACCTTTAAGCCAACTTTTTCACTCTCCTCTTTCCCTTTCATCAAGAGCCTTTTAGCTCCTCTTCACTTTCTGCCATAAGGGTGGTGTCATCTGCATATCTGAGGGTATTGATATTTCTCCCAGCAATCTTGATTCCAGCTTGTGTTTCTTCCAGTCCAGCGTTTCTCATGATATACACTGCATAGAAGTTAAATAAGCAGGGTGACAATATACAGCCTTGACATACCCTTTTTCCAATTTGAAACCAGTCTGTTGTTCCATATCCAGTTCTAACTGTTGCTTCCTGACCTGCATACAGATTTCTCAAGAGGCAGGTTAGATGGTCTGGTATTCCCATCTCTTTCAGAATTTTCCACAGTTTATTGTGATCCACACAGTCAAAGGCTTTGGCATAGTCCATAAAGCAGAAATAGAATTTTTTTCTGGAACTCTCTTGCTTTTTCCATGATCCAGAGGATGTTGGCAATTTGATCTCTGGTGCCTCTGCCTTTTCTAAAACCAGCTTGAACATCAGGGAGTTCACGGTTCACGTATTGCTGAAGCCTGGCTTGGAGAATTTTGAGCATTACTTTACTAGCATGTGAGATGAGGGCAATTGTGCGGTAGGTTGAGCATTCTTTGGCATTGCCTTTCTTTGGGATTGGAATGAAAACTCACCTTTTCCAGTCCTGTGGCCACTGCTGAGTTTTCCAAATTTGCTGACATATTGAGTGTAGCACTTTCACAGCATCCTCTTTCAGGGTTTGAAACAGCTCAACTGCAATTCCATCACCTCCACCTGCTTTGTTCGTAGTGATGCTTTCTAAGGCCCACTTGACTTCACATTCCAAGATGTCTGGCTCTAGATTAGTGATCACATCATCATGATTATCTGAATTGTGAAGATCTTTTTTGTACAGTTCTTCAGTTCAAATCAGTCACTCAGTCGTGTCCAATTCTTTACGACCTCATGGACTGCAGCACGCCAGGCCTCCCTGTTCATCACCAACTCCCGAAGTTCACCCAAACTCATGTCTTTTGTGTCAGTGATGCCATCTAACCATCTCATCCTCTGCCGTCCTCTTCGCTTCCTACCTTCAATCTTTCCCAGCATCAGGGTCTTTTCAAATGAGTCAGCTCTTCGCATCAGGTGGCCAAAGTATTGGAGTTTCAGCTTCAACATCAGTCATTCCAATGAATATTCAGGACCAATTTCCTTTAGGATGGAGTGGTTAGATCTCCTTGCAGTCCAAGGGACTCTCAAGAGTCTTCTCCACAGTTCAAAAGCATCAATTCTTCGGCACTCAGCTTTCTTTATAGTTCAACTTTCACATCCATCCATAACTACTGGAGAAACTATAACCTTGACTAGATGAACCTTTGTTGACAAAGTAATGTCTTTGCTTTTTAATATGCTGTCTAGGTTGGTCATAACTTTCCTTCCAAGGAACAAGCGTCCTGTAAGTTCACGGCTGCAATCACCATCCCCAGTGATTTTGGAGCCCAAAAAAATAAAGTCAGCCACTGTTTCCACTGTTTCCCCATATGGGACCAGATGCCATGATCTTACTTTTCTGAATGTTGAGCTTTAATCCACCTTTTTAACTCTCCTCTTTCACTTTCCTCAAGAGGCTCTTTAGTCCTTCTTCACATTCTTCCTAAGGGTGGTGTCATCTGCATATCTGATATAAATCTTTGATCATCACTTGAACTTGAAAAGACTAAAACATCATTTGATTGAGTGATATTAAGAAATTTTAGTTTGAGCATATGATTGTCTGCAAATGTTTATTTCTGAGGTTTTATTTATATAGTCATGTCTGTATGTATGCATCTGACAACTGTTATTTTGAGGAAATAAAGTAGAGGTTAAGGTCCAGCCATCCTCAGCTGTTCAAAGCTAATATTATGTTAACAGATGCACCAGAAAACACTTTATCACTTTGTTTACACCTGAATTGGGGAGGGAGATAAAGAAGCACAATGTAAATAAGCATAATGTTTTCAAGGAGCATAAACGTTAAAACCAAGTGGTTAATTGCTTTTAGGGAAGAATACCTGACTATTTTTCACATCTGACCTGAATTCCTTCTCTTAATTAATTAGGCAACAAAAGCATTAACATAACTGTTCAGTCAGAGGTTTAATGGCTATTCTTCAGGGATATTGTAAAAATAATTGCTGCTTTATTGAGTTTGGACACAGTTTAGTTTAATAATTTGGTTTCCTGAAATCTTGGGGGTAAGTGAAAGTCAACAAGTTTAAACAGTTGGATAGTTTGGAGATAGGGCTGGAAAGATGGGTTGAGTTTTTTGGCAAAACTCTAACCACTAGAACACAATTAAGACTGCCTCTTGGGGTGGGGGGGGGGGGTGGAGTGGAAGACTAGAAAGGCAGAAAATGGGAAAGAGAAAGATCTCCCAAAGACAGTGGAAGAATTGGAACTCCTTGGGACACAATCTCTTTAGACCCATGTGTTCTAAACTTCAGTTCATAATCCATTTGTAAATCTTGAACTAACATCAAGAGATAATTTTTAAACAATATTTAATCTTTCTAGGTGATGTGTTATCTAATACTTCCTGATGGCATTTTTCTTTTCTTTATTTTTGTTCTGTTTTAGAAACTTTGTCCAGGACTTCCCCATTCTCTTCCTTAATCTTTCACTTTTAGTTTCTCTTTCACACACATGGCAAAGCAATGAAACAAAGTAAGAAGAAAAATGGCTGCACATAATCCGATAATCTTATCCTGGGCTGCAGCATCTGTTCCCTTGTTTTTTTTTTTCCCCTTTAGCCCTATCTCTTACCAGATTTTCTGCCTTTAAAGAAAAGTCAAACCCTCTGGCCCTCCATTAAACCAACAATCTGGTTATACATTTTCATGAATTGTAATGCCTAAAGTCTAAAATATTAAGTACTAAGGGTATAAATGTTGTCTGATTCACAAATCCTACTAACCCATTGTATTTGCATGAATATTGATGAGAATTCTCTCACAGAGCACCAATCCACTTGATTTTTGTCAGGCAGGAAGGGACTTTCTACAGGGGGTAGATGGGCTACAAAGGCATCCTGAGAGCTGAGGAAATGGACTCTTGGTAGAGCTCTCAAGAATGATTCTGAAAAGCCACACCACAGAACTAGGTCATCAAAGAAACTACTACCCATAAGCAAAATAAATGAGAGAAATTTAGTCTTTCTTGATACCCCTATGCCTAGTCCAGAGGCTGGCAAGGTTATGGTTAGGAACAGTGCCAGGACTGGAGCCTAGGTCTGTCTCATTCGTTCCCACCGTTCTGTGTTCAGGACAGCTGGATACTGGCCTTCTCTGTGTTCTTTGTCAACTGACATGTTCTCTGTGAGACTTAAATTCCTCATCCATAAAACGGACCTAATATGCCCTCCTATAAAGTTCTTTTAGAATCATGAAAGCAAACTCTTGCACAAGACCTGGCATAATGAATGTTAATTCAATTTCTTTGTTAAAAAGCTTATTATCAGCATGCAACACCTTATATAGGAAGTAGTCAACTTGATGGATTGGAAAAAATGGAAGAACTGTTGCCTTTTCGAATCACAGAGGTATTTGTAATTATAAACCCATGCATGCCTTTGAGTCAGCAGGATTGAACTGAAATTAGCATGATCCCTTCCTACAGATATAATGCTGATAGGTGGCAGTGGACTTAGACTTTCTGTACAAATGAAGCACAAATGATAGTTCGATGAGTGTAGCTTTTTCTTACATGATAATAGTTTAGTGGAAAAATCATAGACTGAGTTGGCTTGAGTCCCTGCAGCATGATCTATGAACTACCTGATCTTTCTGTTAGGTAGTTAGAATAGGAAAAAGGAGTCCAGAATGGTGGTGGCTAAAAGACAAAGAAGGGAAAAGCCCACGAAAATAGAACAAAGGAAGGTCCAAGAACTAGAGTGAGGACCTCAGTTAAAACAAACAGCCCTCCTGGCCAGCCCAATTTACAATTTACATAGGGCAGGCTTGGGGAAGGAGAAAAAACAGATAAAAAGAGGAGCCAAAATTGGGCCAGGGGCTCCTCTTCTCTTCAGTCTTTGGGTCAGCCTGCCCTCATGCCTCGAGGATGTATTTTCCTTTGCTTGCCAATAAAACTGAGCTGTAACACTGGTCCATCCAAGGAGATTACACGGGGCTGTAACACTGGTCCATCCATTGCTTCAAGTTTTTTTTTGCGATGAGATAGAACCGAGGAAACTACAAACTCCCCTGACATTGCTAATGTCCTTAACCTCTAGCAGCTTTGGTTTATTTATTTGCTAAAGCATTTCGGTGAATCTGTAAAGCACCTGACACATAATGCCAGCACAGTTTGGTGGGGAAAGTACAACTCTGAAATGCATGCTCTTCCTTTTGGAAAGGGTTGAACCTTATATAGTCGTTATCTTTCTTAGCTTAGAATCTGACCTTTGGTCAATAGATCCTTAAGTGCTGCACGCTCCTCTAAGAAATAGTCTTTTTGACATCTCTAAGTTCCCAACTACTGAACATCATTCCGTTTTCCCAAGTAAAAGCAAAAGAAAGTGCTTATCTTTTGTTATTTCTGAGAGAAAAAAAAACTGGTGTGTTACATAGCCCTAGGAAATAATATTGCTAATTGACCTTCACTAAATAGTAGAAACAATGGTTGACTTTATTTTTCTAGGCTCCAAAATCGCTGCAGATGGTGATTGCAGCCCTGAAATTAAAAGACGCTTACTCTTTGGAAGGAAAGCTATGACCAACCTAGACAACATATTAAAAAGCGGAGACATCACTTTGTCAACAAAAGTCCATCTAGTCAAGGCTATGGTTTTTCTAGTGGTCATGTATGGATGTGAGAGTTGAACTATAAAGAAAGCTGAGTGCCAAAGAATTGATGCTTTTGAACTGTGGTGTTGGAGAAGACTCTGAGTGTCCCTTGGACTGCAAGGAGATCCAACCAGTCCATCCTAAAGGAAATCAGTCCTGGGTGTTCAATGGAAGGAATGATGTTGAAGCTGCAACTCCAATATTTCGGCCACTTGATGCAAAGAGCTGACTCATTTGAAAAGACCCTGATTCTGGGAAAGATTGAAGGCAGGAGGAGAAGTGGACGACAGAGGTTGAGATGGTTGCACGGCATCACCGACTCAATGGACAGGGGTTTGGGTGGACTCTGGGAGTTGGTGATGGACAGGGAGGCCTGGTGTGCTGTGCTTCATGGCGTCACAAAGAGTCAGACGTGACTGAGCAACTGAACTCAACTGATTGTTGCTTTAAGAAAAGAATACCTCAAAGAAAGGAATACTTAAATGTTCCATAAGCAAAACATTAACTTTTGAAATTAATGAGGAAATCAGAATCCACATGTTCTAAATAGGTGCAAGTGAACTGGATAAATAATCCAAGCATTTGATTGCTTTGATGGTAAATTTAATAAGGCAAAAAAAGAAAGAAGGGAAAAAAAAAGAAACAAGAGTTTTTAAATTGGGGATTGATTGGAGATAAAACAAATCCTGGCAAGTCGTTTTACTGTGTAAAATAGATTGTTATGTCATATTCACTGCTGATAGATATTCTAGGTACTTCACACATACTAAATAATAACATCTCACAGTATACATCAATTACAAAATTAGTCTTGGCTTGCTTTTGAATGGTTAAAATCCCTTTTCAAAATATAGGTATTGTGACAAAATCTGTGGGTGTAGTAAGCCCTTGGGTATCAGTGTGTCTGAACTATCAAGGGAACAAAAGACACACAGGCTATATTTTCCCAGGGAGTGAATAGTACCAAACATAAATATTGCAGCATTTAACATAAAACACTCTCTGCAAAAATATAGACCTTGTTTGTTTGATTCCCCTAATGCTTTAAAAAAGCTTACATCAAGGGTACTATAAGTACTATATTTAAGAATCTAATTCAACTTAAGGGGTTCTACACTGCCTATAAATTTTTTTTTCTATTGAATGACTGCCTATTTTCAATTCAAGGCAATGCATTGTTCTATGCCAACAAACCTTGTTAGGTACTTAATAATAGCAATAATATACAAGGAGTGACTAAAGTGCTTGTGGAAAAATTAGTCATTATTAGTAATTACTGGCAACTTCTTCCCATTGGAGTTCAGATATATAGCTCAAGGACTATTCTGACTTTTTCAGCTAATTTTATGAAATACCTACTATGTATATAACCATGTTTAGGAGATTTCCATGTTCACTTCCTTTAATCATTTTACCAGTCCTGTCAGGTGGGTTTTTCAGGGAGGAATCCTTCTCCTCTATTTTTATATTCCTATGGAATTGGCCTTTAAGTGGAATTTTAATGGGGGGCATTTCTGGCTTTATTCTCTCCTCTCCATACTTGCTCCTCCCAGGCCTGTGGAGAGCCTACCAGTCAGTGATTCTCATCCCAACTGTCTCCCACACAGTTGCCCCTCAGTCGTGGGTAGAGACTCCATCTTGGTTCTCTTGAGCTCTTTGTTTAGCTGAAGAGAATTAAGATGAGGCTTTTCCTCAGCTCCCTCTGCCCTTGAACTCACAGACCCAGGACGTGTTACAGAGCTCACGGTGCTCTGCTGAGCCCACTGGGGCTCCTCTAAAGGCACATAGTGAGCGTCGCTGCTGTCACCCTGAGGCAGAGATGCTCTCCAAGCCGCAGACACGGAGCAGGTATCTGAGGCTCTTTGCAGACCACACTCTTCCCCATTTCTGAGGTCTAGACCTGGGCAGGGAGTCAGCTGGGGAGAGGGCAGGAGACAGCCATGTTGACCTCAGTTATCAATCGTATATCTTTGTTATGAATTATTGTACTTTTGAAGTGATGCACATCCCTAAATAGGCTGAAGCTTTGATTTTTCAACCATCTCCCTGTTCTACTCCTTACCATTAGGCTTATGACCAACCTAAACAGCATATTAAAAAGCAGAGACATTACTTTGCTAACAAAGGTCCGTCTAGTCAAGGCTATGGTTTTTCCAGTGGTCATGTATGGATGTGAGAGTTGGACTGTGAAGAAAGCTGAGTGCCGAAGAATTGATGCTTTTGAACTGTGATGTTGGAGAAGACTCTTGAGAGTCCCTTGGACTGCAAGGAGATCCAACCAGTCCATCCTAAAGGAAATCAGTCCTGGGTGTTCATTGGAAGGACTGATGCTGAAGCTGAAAACTCCAATACTTTGGCCACCTGATGTAAAGAGCTGACTCATTGGAAAAGACCCTGATGCTGGGAAAGATAGAAGGTGGGAGGAGAAGGGGACAACAGAGGATGAGACGGTTGGATGGCATTACCAGCTCAATGGACAAGAGTTTGAGTAGGCTCCAGGAGTTAGTGATGGACAGGGAAGCCTGGCATGCTGCAGTCCATGGGGTCACAAAGAGTCAGACATGACTGAATGACTGAACTGAACTGATTAGGCTTTGAAGGAGAAGAGGACTGTGCAATTTGGACCCTAAACTACAACAGGAGTGACTAGCTTTATTTTTAACTGGGAGAGGACTGAGATGCAGAGAGGTGAATAAGTTGCCCTAATTGACCGTATAATTTGGTGTGATTTAGAGTAGTGGTCATCAAAGTGTGGTGCGCAAGACAATTTGCTGGATTTGCAAAGAATATGTTATAAGCTATCTTTGTATTTTTTATATTAAAATGATCAAGACATTAAACTCTATTAATATTTAACATGGGGCTTAAAAATAACACCTCTGTTCATTGTATTGTATATCAGGGAGTCATTTATCTGTAAATATACAGGGTTCATCTACAACACGGAGAGGCATGCAGTCTTGCCCTCGCTCTCTCATTTGCTTTCAAGGTATTGCAATGTGTTGGGCTGCTATGTGCCTCATTAAACAGAGTTAAAGAATACATTGTCTTGTTTTAAGTAAATGAGCAGTGCCAAAAACAGATAAATGCCTTATAAAGACTCCTTGTTGTGCTATTGTTTAGTTGCTACGTTGTGTCTGATTCTTTTGTGACCCCATGGATAGCAGCCCCCTAGGCTCCTCTGTCCATGTAATTTCCCAGGCTAGAATACTGGAGTGGGTTGCCATTTCCTTCTCTGGGAATTCTTCCTGACCCAGGAATCAAATAAGCATCTCCTGCATCTCTTGCATTGCAGGTTTGGATTCTTTATCACTGAGTCACTAGGGAAGCCCAGAAATAAAAAACAAAGACAAAAAAAACGACATTGACGATGATACTAATAGCATAAACACACGTGAACAATAGGAAAATGGTGAAGCTGAGATTTCTTAATATTAGGACAGGATTTTGTTGATCATATTCGAAAGAATAATCATGGTAAGCTAATCAAATTCTCAAAGAATCTGAAAAATATTTAGAAAATATTATGAACAATATTTAATATGTAGATTTCATTCACTATGTTTAACTAATAAACCTTATCTTGCCTTGAGATATTAATGATAATATAAACTAATAATTAGAAAGGCTTTTAAAATTAAGGCATCTAACCCATGGACTGAAGTTTGTGACACTGTAAACAAGGATCAAGACCATCCCCATGGAAAAGAAATGCAAAAAAGAAAAATGGCTGTCTGGGAGGCCTTACAAATAGCTGTGAAAAGAAGAGAAGTGAAAAGCAAAGAAGAAAAGGAAAGATATAAGCATCTGAAAGCAGAGTTCCAAAGAATAGCAAGAAAAGATAAGAAAGCCTTCCTCAGCAATCAATGCAAAGAAATAGAGGAAAACAACAGAATGGGGAAGACTAGAGATCTCTTCAAGAAAATTAGAGATACCAAGGAAACATTTCATGCAAAGATGGGCTCAATAAAGGACAGAAATGGTATGGACCTAACAAAAGCAGAAGATATTAAGAAGAGGTGGAAGGAATACACAGAAAAACTGTACAAAAAAGCTCTTCATGACCCAGATAATTACAATGGTATGATCACTCACCTAGAGCCAGACATCCTGGAATGTGAAGTCAAGTGGGCCTTAGAAAGCATCACTATGAACAAAGCTAGTGGAGGTGATAGAATTCCAGTTGAGCTATTTCAAATCCTGAAAGATGATGCTGTGAAAGGACTGCACTCAATATGCCAGCAAATTTGGAAAACTCAGCAATGGCCACAGGACTGGAAAAGGTCAGTTTTCATTGCAATCCCAAAGAAAGGCAATGCCAAAGAATGCTCAAACTACCACACAATTGCATTCATCTCATATGTTAGTAAAGTAATGCTCAAAATTCTCCAAGCCAGTTCATGTGAATCATGAACTTCCAGATGTTTAAGCTGGTTTTAGAAAAGGCAGAGGAACCAGAGATCAAATTGCCAACATCCCCTGGATCATGGAAAAAGCAAGAGAGTTCCAGAAAAACATCTATTTCTGCTTTATGGACTATGCCAACGCCTTTGACTGTGTGGATCACAATAAACTGTGGAAAATTCTGAAAGAGATGGGAATACCAGACCACCTGACCTGACTCTTGAGAAAACCTATATGCTGGTCAGGAAGCAATAGTTAGAACTGGACATGGAACAACACACTGGTTCCAAATATGAAAGGGAGTACATCAAGGCTGTTTATTGTCACCCTGCTTATTTAACTTCTATGCAGAGTACATCATGAGAAATGCTGGGCTGGAAGAAGCACAAGCTGGAATCAAGATTGCCAGGAGAAATATCAATAACCTCAGATATGTAGATGGCACCACACTTATGGCAGAAAGTGAAGAGGAGCTAAAAAGCCTCTTGATGAAAGTGAAAGTGGAGAGTGAAAAAGTTGGCATATAGGTCAACATTCAGAAAAGTAAGATCATGGCATCTGGTCCCATCACTTCATGGCAAATAGATGGGGAAACAATGGAAACAGTGTCAGACTTTATTTTGGGGGCTCCAAAATCACTGTAGATGGTGTCTACAGCCATGAAATTAAAAGACGCTTACTCCTTGGAAAAAAAGCTATGACCAACCTAGATAGCATATTCAAAAGCAGAGACATTTCTTTGCCAACAAAGGTCTGTCTGGTTAAGGCTATAGTTTTTCCAGTGGTCATGTATGGATTTGAGAGTTGGACTGTGAAGAAAGCTGAGCACTGAAGAATTGATACTTTTGAACTGTGGTGTTAGAGAAGACTCTTGAGAGTCCCTTGGACTGCAAGGAGATCCAGCCAGTCCATTCTAAAGGAGATCAGCCCTGGGATTTCTTTGGAAGGAATGATGCTAAAGCTGAAAGTGCAGTACTTTGGCTACCTCATGGGAAGAGCTGACTCATTGGAAAAGACCCTGATGCTGGGAGGTATTGAGGGAAGGAGGAGAAGGGAACGACAGAGGATGAGACAGCTGGATGGCATCACTGACTCGATGGACTTGAGTCTGAGTGAACTCTGGGAGTTGGTGATGGACAGGGAGGCCTGGTGTGCTGCGATTCATGGGGTCGCAAAGAGTCGGACATGACTGAGCGACTGAACTGAACTGAACCCATGAAGAAAGCCTATTTTTTTCCTTAATACTTAAAGTTATTTGAAACTCATCTTAGTATTATACATAATTTCATTAAAGGTGATGATAAATATTTAAATAATTTTTGAGTTTGTTAATGAAGTAATGCCATAGTAATGTATGTAATGGAGAAGGAAATGGAAACCCATTCCAGTATTCTTACCTGGAAAATCGCATGGATGAACGAGCCTGGTGGGCTACCACCCACTGACTCACAAAGAGTCAATTATAATTGAAGTGACTTCATTTCATTTATATATATATATATATATATATATATATATATATATATGTGGAGTTTGTAATTTCCTCAGTTCTGTCTCATTGCAACAAAAATTTGAAGCGATGGACAGACCAGTGTTACAGCTCTGTTACAGTTCAGTTTTATTTAGAAAGCAAAGGAAAATACATCTTTGAGACATGAGGGTGGGCCGACCCAAAAGACACAAAAGAGAAGAGAATCCCCCAGCCCAATTTTGGCTCCTCCCCCTGTACCTGCCCTATGTAAATCAAGCTGGCCCGGAGCGCTGTTTGTTCTACCTGAGGTCCTCACTCCAGTCCTTGGACCTTCCTTTGTTCTATTTTCATGGGTTTTTCCCTTCTTTGTCTTTTAGCCACCTCCATTGTGAACTCCTTTTTCCTATTCTAACTACCTAACATATGTATACACATAATATACATATAGTACTTTCAGTCTTTCAATTATATTTTTATTATGGTGGTGGGATTTCAAAAACATCTGGAGACTCCTGGACCAGAGAGTTCAAGTCTACAGGGAGATTTTAGGAGGCATACTATAAAAGGAGTTAGCATATTTTGCAAATGGGCTTCCCTCATAGCTCAGTTGGTAAAGAATCTGCCTACAGTGCGGCAGACCTGGGTCCAATCCCTGGGTTGGGAAGATCCACTGGAGAAGGGAAAGGCCGCCCACTCCAGTATTCTGGCCTGAAGAATTCCATGAAGTCCATGGGGTTGCAAAGAGTTGGACACAACTGAGCGACTTTCACTTCACTTCAAGCAACATAAATCTGAAAGGTTCTCATTCTAATTGAGATAGTGGGATAAACCAGTTGATTGAAGCAATGGATTCAGTTCAACTAGAATATATTTAAAAAGATAAAGTTTAAGTGCTACTCTTTGAACTTTATCTTTTTAAATGTATATTTGATAATGAAAATTTCCAGTCTTCAACTCCAGGATGGCTGAACAGCAGTGTAAGAAAAGAAATAACTTCGCAGTTTCTCAAGACAGGATGTGATACATGTGCCATACAAGACAATTTTTTGGCAGTATGGACGGAATCCTTTATCTAGAATGTAGAACAGTCTAGTCAGACACCAGGGATACAGTCTGTAGTAAGAGAAGTCATTTTTTTTACGTACCTCCTTAAAAACATCTTTTTTTAATATTGGGATATAGTTGATTTCCGGTGTCATGTTAGTTACAGGTGTACAGCAAGGTGAATCAGTTATACATATACATGTATCCTTTTTAAACAGACCAGAAGTAAATATTAATAGAAGAGCTACCAAAGGAGAGGCAGACAAAAGGATTCAGTGCTAGGAATTGAGGGTGTCAACTTTAAAAAGCCTCAAAGATGTCACGAGCCTACTAATATTAAAGGGTGACTATATGAAAAGAGAATCACAGTCAGCATGATCCCAAGGCTGTCCTGTGCCATTCAATTCCACAGCCCAGCAGCTGCTTCCACCACACCACGCTCTGTGAGCTGGCTACAGTCTGGGTTGACACCTGGGACCTGGTGGCCTTTACATCCCACAGGTGGACCTGCCCTTGAGGACGCACCCCTCTATTTTCAGATTCAAATGTAGGGATTGGAATCTGACTCCCCAGGGGACCATCTGAGGGCCAACCATGGCAACCTGAGGATAGAGGAGAGTTAGGATAGGTCATCCTTGACCTATAAAAAGGTGGTCTGAGGAAGTTTGGCAGATAACTTCCCTTCCTCTATCGCCTGTGTGACCCACTCACTTTGAGTGGAGGTGTAACTCTGCTCTATCTCCGTCTGGCTCCCTGTAAAGTGGCAGCCGACACATTCCACCTGTGCCTGCTTCACATCCTTTTCATGTCCTCTGGGCTTGTGAAAGTGAAGTCATTCAGTCGTGTCCAACTCTCTGCAGCCCCGTGGACTGTAGCTCACCAGGCTCCTCTGTCCATGGGATTTTCCAGGTAAGAGTACTGGAGAGGGTTGCCAATTGCTTCTCTGGGCTTGTACCCTCTAAATATATTACCTCCACTTTTTCCTTGACTCAAGCTTTCATTTTTAGAGGATCTACACAAAGACAACCAGTTCCTAGCATGTTAACTCGCAATGGGATGATAATCAACATAGACAAACACTTAGTGGTCAAGTATATTTGGAGAACTTTGCATTAAATAAAAATAGATTCACTTACTACAAAACTTCTTTAATGAGGTGGATATTATGCACACCTTTTTTTTTTTTTTTTCTTATTTCTTGGAAATCTCTTTCCAGAGAGCACGTGTAATGTCAGCATAATATAGAAAGAATTTGGGGAGTGCTGTTTTAGTTGGCAAAGTAAGGAGCTATTTTCTAGCTCAACGTCAGGCACAGAGTTGTCGTATTGTCAAAGACAAAGAATTGTTCAAAGGTAGAATCAAGGAGCCTTGGAAGATTGTTAGTTCTGATTGTTACATTCCCTGTATGCACAGGGAATACCGTGATGGTAAAGAGATGAAAAGGCATCAACTCGTCAGATGATCTCTGAGGCTCATTCTAGTATTCCGAGCCTACTGCTTCACTTTATTATCTGGCATTTTTAGTTTAAAGACAGGAATGTCTTTGCCATTATTTATAGTAGATCATATGGACACTCCATTTACAATGAGTATTTGGGTGTTTCTCTGAAAGAGTTGTTTACCTCCTCCACCTGAGCTTGCCCGCCTCAGTAAACTGCATAGCAGTCACACACCAAAAGCAGCTAGAACAATTTCTCATACATAACTGATGTCAAATAAATCAGAGTTTTCATATTTTTCGTGACAAGGAAATTTGACCATATTTGGTAAATAATTCAAAATCCTCTAGAGCTGCTGCTGTTTAGCCGCTAAGCTGTGTCTGATTTTTTGTGACCCCATGGACTGTAGCCCACCAGGTACTTCTGTCTGTGGGATTGCCCAGGCAAGAATACTGGAGTGGGTTTCTATTTCTTTCTCCAAGGGGTCTTCCTGACCCAGGAATCAAACCCGTGTCTCCTGTTTGGCAGGCAGCCGGGAAAGCCCAAAATCCTTTAGAGAGGATCAGCTAAATAAATGCCAAAGGTTTAATGCTTGGTGACCAGGGCCTCTCTCTTCACACTTGGAAATATTGAGTTGTTTATAATTCGTGTCATGTTCATGCCAGGTTCTTACATACTCTGCTCTACGGTAAGTCCCGTCTCTTCTCTCTGTAATCTCTCGACCTGCCATACTGACTAGGAATAACTACTTATCTTTTAGGTATCAATGCAAAATACACTCCTCTAACTTCGCCAGACAGAACTAGCAGCCTTCTCTTATGCTTCTACAACAAGGCAGGGTCTTGGCAGAAAGCCCTCCAGCTGGTTCAAATAAACTATTTACAAAGGACCAAGCCAATGCATTAGGAGACTAGAAATGAAAATTCATTACCAACTCTAGAGATGAAAGAGTAAGGGGAGAAAGGAGGGTTACTAGACCAGTGAGAGTGGAGCTCTGGAGGAGGAGCACTTCCATTCTGGAGGAGCTCTGCTATATATTGCCAGAGATGTGCACCTTAGCAGCCTCTCACTGGCCAGAATAAATTGCAAGTCAGGTGGCAAGAGAATCTGAAGGATGAATTTTCAGAGGTATGCCCATCCTCTGTGGTATAGGGAGAAGGATGGATATAGGAGAAAGGGGGGATAAGTGGAGAATAACCTTTCTGACATTTTAGCCAACTCATCAATTAGATTTACTTTGTTCATGTGTCTATCTTTCCTCTGCTTCGACAAAGAGACAAGTATGCTTTGTTTTATTGTGTTGTATTGTGTACATATCCTTAGTAGGCAATAGTGCAGCGGTAAATGTAAGTTGGAAGAAAGGGAGAGAGGGAGGGAGAGAGAAAGAGAGGAAGGGAAGAGTGATTTGTGTTTATATTAAGCATGTTTAATACAAAGCAGCAGTTCACTCCCAGTGAGACGTTCTAAGAGGCAGCAGGAATGGAAAGTCTAGAAGCAAGTGGCTCCAAGCAGTGACTCAGAAAACAAATGGTGCATCACTTGCACAGTGTGCTCCCAGATTAGCAGACTTCCTTTTCGCTTTGCACCACCCTGGATTTTAACTTTGTGTGTTAGCTTTAAATCTTAAGTGGTAATGGTCCTTCACACAGGTCATTTATATTAGAGGTACCACAACTTTATCATCATATCACAATACATTAGAGGTATTTTTTAACTGAGATTGCTTATTACTTTATACTGATTTTACTATCTCAATATCCTGATTTAGTCATTTTAAACATTTTAAAGCATTTGCTTTTCTGTTCATTATCAAATTCTCCTACTTCTTGGTGACCAGTTACTATTAAAAAGAATTTTTTTTTTCTTTTACCAGATCTAAAGATGGAGATAAGCCTTCTGGAAATATCAATATTTGTTATTGTTCAGTTGCTCAGTCAAGTCCGACTCTTCATGACCCCATGCATGGACTGCAGCACACCAGGCCTCCCTGTCCATCACCAGCTTTCAGAGCTTGCTCAAATTCATGTCCATTGAGTCAGTGATGCCATCCAAACATCTTCCCCTCTGTTGTCCCTGTCTCCTCCTGCCTTCAGTCTTTCCCAGTATCAGGGTCTTTTCCAGTGAGTCTGCTCTTTGCATCAGTTGACCAAAGTATGGAGTTTCAACTTCAGCCTCAGTCCTTCCAATGAATATTCGGGACTGATTTCCTTTAGGATGGACTGGTTGGGTCTCTTTGCAGTCCAAGAGACTCTCAAGAGTCTTCTCCAGCTCCATAGTTCAAAAGAATCAATTCTTTGGCACTCAGCCTTTTTCATTGTTCAGCTCTCACATCCATACATGACTACTGGAAAAAATCATAGCTTCCACTAGACGGACTTTTGTTGGCAAAATAATTTCTTTGCTTTTTAATATGCTGGGTAGGTTGGTCATAGCTTTTCTTCCAAGGAGCAAACGTCGTTTAGTTTCATGACTGCAGTCACCATCTGCAAAGATTTTGGAGCCCAAGAAAATAAAGTCTTTCACTGTTTCCATTGTTTCCCCATCTATTTGCCATTAAGTGATGGGACCAGATGCCATGGTCTTCGTTTTTTGAATGTCGAGTTTTAAGCCAGCTTTTTCACTCTCCTCTTTCACCTTCATCAAGAGGCTCTTTAATTCCTCTTTGCTTGAGGGTGTGTCATTTGCATATCTGAGGTTATTGATATTTCTCCCTGCAGTCTTGATTCCAACTTGTTCTTCATCCAGCTTGGCATTTCAAATGATGTATTCTGCATACAAGTTAAATTTCAGGGTGACAATATACAGCCTGGACATGATCCTTTCCCCATGTTGAATCAGTCCATTTTCCAATGTCCGGTTGCTTCTTGACCTGTATACAGGTTTCGCATATGATGATGGCTAACTATTGTGTTCCTGAAAGAGTTGCAGTATTCAGTGCAAATACTGAACATTTATGTAAGTGGTTTAACAAATAGCTTTCAGTGTTTAGAAAATACCCTTAAGCTATAAGGAGGGGAAAGAGGATGGAGAAGAAGGGGAGATAGATGGATGGGGTAAGGATAGATTCTAAAGTATGTGTTTATTTTGTACTTTGCCTCAAGTGTTTCTGAAATATTGAAATTATGAGAAATTTTTAAGATAATCAAATTTGTAGCTTTTGAAAGGAAAATATGCAAACTTGTTTTATGAAATTTGATCTTCTTTATTTGGTAATATTCAATTACTAGGCGTTCATTCTGATTTAAGGGTAAATGCTCTTAGTAACTTTCCATTTCTAATCTGACACTTTCCCTGGGGCTTCCCAGGTGGCACAGTTGGTAAAGAATCCGCCTGCTACTGCAGGAGACACAAGAGACGCAGGTTCGATCTCTGGTCCGCAAGATCCCCTGGAGGAGGAAATGGCAACCTGCTCCAGTATTCTTGCCTGGAGAATTCCATGGGCAGAGAAGCCTGGCGAGCTATGGTCCATGGGGTTGCAAAGAGTCGGACATGACTGAGCTACTAACACGCGCACACACTCCCTATTACTTATTCTTGGTTCCTACCACTAATATCTTCTTACCACCATCTCTGAATGTCTTACATATGTTATTTGGCCTCATAAATATTTATCAGCTCATGTAGTGGGTGGGATGTACCAATATAAATATGAACAATAAGGCCCTGCAATGCAAGAGTGCCTACTCTTTCTTACCTGTGGAAAGGACATGACAATAAATAACTACTGTATATCCCTGTGAGCAGTAAGTGGAGCTATTTACAAAATGCTAGGTGAGCAGCAGAAGATGGTAGTATTGATATTAGTTGTGAAAAATAAAAACCAACTTGTTGCAGCTGAGTCTTGAAGAATTAAATAAATCATTGCCAAAAGTATTACCAGGAAGTGGGAACAAAAATATACCAGAGTCACTGGTACAACTAATAATCCTAAAAAGAGTTTTCCATAATGTTTTATGATGCCCAAGTTGCCACACCACTGAGGCCCACTCTACACTAATTTCTCAGGGGAACACTCTATGACACGAAAGGGAGAAATAGTGACTTAGACACCCAGTGACTTAGACACCTTCTAAAGTCCCCACATACTAGCTATAAAAGCTTGTAAAAATATTTCATAAACTTTTCCCCAAATAATCACTTACTTTCTAAAGGAAATTAGTATCATCATGTAGGTACAGCCATTGCTTCAATTTTTCAGAAAGCTAGAAAAGAGTATTTTCTTCCCAGGAAGGAAAAAAATAAATATGTTAAGGCAAAAGTCAAACAATAGACATTTAAAATTAATGTATTTAAAGTGTTAGCATTGAGATAATTTGATTTCTTTATTGGAAAGAGCAAACATTAATTTAATTTAATCTACATAATTAGTATTATGTAGTTAACACTGGGGTAACAAAGACCAGATTTGCCATACTGACTCATACAACTGAAAAACAGGCAAAATATAACAACGGTTTTAAGATACTGGATATCATAACCGGATAACCAAGGGCAGCACTCCTGATGAGAAACAGAAGTAAGCCCTATAATAGTCCTAGCTTGTTGCCCTGAGAGAGCTTCCAGGCCACCGTAGTGCACGCATGCTAAGTCGCTTCTGCTGCTGCTGCTGCTAAGTCACTTCAGTCGTGTCCGACTCTGTGTGACCCCATAGACGGCAGCCCACCAGGCTCCCCCATCCCTGGGATTCTCCAGGCAAGAACACTGGAGTGGGTTGCCGTTTCCTTCTCCAATGCATGAAAGTGAAAAGTGAAAGGGAAGTCGCTCAGTGGTGTCCGACCCTCAGCGTCCCCATGGACCGCAGCCTACCAGGCTCCTCTGTCCATGGGATTTTCCAGGCAAGAGTACTGGAGTGGGGTGCCATCGCCTTCTCCGTAAGTCGCTTCAGTCATGTCCAACTCTATGACCCTATGGGCTGTAGCCTGCCACGCTTCTCTGACCAAGGGATTCTCCAGGCAAGAATATTGGAGTGGGTTGGTGTGCACACCTTAAGGGGATCTTCTTGACCCAGGGATCGAATCCAAGTCTCTTACACCTCCTGCATTGGTAGGCGAGTTCTTTACCACTAGGGACACTTGGGAAGCCCAGTACAGGGAAAGGAAATCCAAGCAAAATGTACAGGTTCTTTGAATTGAGGAGACAGAATTGAGATTCTGAAGAGACCAACACAGCCAGCATTTTCAAGATAGAGAACCACGGAGGAAGGAAGGACCTGCACACAGAGAGAGCTCCAGGGACCTGCAGAAACTCCCTCTCAAGTACTCAGCTGAGTACTGATCAGCACATCCCTGTGAGAAAACTCACTACTCAGAGTGGGGGTAAAAAACCACTCAAACGCCTGAGAGGCAACAGTGCAAGGAGCTCACACAGGCCGAGGAACAGAGCTTATTCCCAAGAGTCGGAGTAGAAAAATTTCTAATTCATAGGTCAGAGACTAGGATTCCAATAACCCTAGACTAAAAACTGCTTTGGTTCCAACCTAATAAATCTTAAAAACAAGACCCAGCATAATCATACTGTTTCCAAGTAGCTCCACCTGTTCCAGAATACAACTCGAGTATATTTGTAGCAATATATAAATATCCAACAAGACATCCAATAAAAAAATTACCAGACATGCAAAGTAGCAGGAAAATACAATCCATAATGAGGAAAAAATCAGTCAAAATTGACTGACACAGATGTTAGAATTGGCAGACAAATTATAACAGCATTCCATATTTTCAAAATTTAGAGGTATGATCAGACATGTTAAGCCAAGACATGGAAGATATAAAAAGGACCCAAATCCTTCTTCTACCAATTAAAACTATGATGTGTGAGATGATAAAATAAATTTCAAAGCAAATATAAAAGACTGGATTAGATACTTGTTGAAGAAAAGATTAATGAACTTGAAGACAACAGTGGAAATTACTCAAAACACAGAGAAAAAAAGAAGCTAAAATAAATGAATATGGCATCAGGAAGCTTTGGAAAATTTCAGACAGCCTAACAATAAGCCTATTGTTTATTAAGGAATGTCTAAGGGAGGGGCAGAGTAAAGAGCTCAAGAAATGAGTCAAATTATTGCAAATTGGATGACACTGTAAACCTACAGATCTAAGAAGCTCAACAACTTGAGCTCAAGAAATGAAGAAAGCTATACTACAGACCATCATAATCAAATTGCTTCAAACCACTAAAGAAAAGTCTTAAAAAGAGTCAGGGGGGAAATTGGATAATAGCAGAGCTCTCTTTGGAAAGAAGGCAGGAGAGGAGACAACAGCCGCCATCTTTCGCAAAGAAAAAGAAAAAAATTTAACCTGTCCACTTAAATTTTCTAGCCAGTGAAAATGTCTTCCTCAGTGAAGACAAAATAAAGACTTTCAGACATGCAAATACTAAACGGATCCATCCCCAGCATACCCATGCTGTGAACAGTGTTAAAGGAAAGCATTTAGGCAGATTGAAAATGGTACCGGAAGCAAACGTGGCCATACACAAGGAGGGGAAAGTATGGGAAACGGCGGCTATACTGGGTTAATGCACAAGATTATTTTCTTCGTTTCAAACCTCTTAAAAAAAATAAAGTTGACTGAATAAAAATAAAAAGTGTAGGAAGAGGCTTATAGTACATGGACAGCTAAAATCTGTGGTAACAATAAAACAAAGACCAGGAAGGAAGAAATGGAAGCACACTGTTGCAAGGCTACTGTGCTGTAAGTGAAGCATTATTTACTTGAAGATGGAGTGATATGGTAAAGATGTATGCTGCAACCCTAAAACCACCACTCAAGCAGCAAAAGTTAGAGCTATATATTAAACCAACATAAGAGTTAAAGTGGAATCGTAAAAATACCCAGTCTAAAATCAATGTATTTTATAAGACAACAACATTTTTATTACCCCATATGAAAGCAAAAGGCTTCATATACATTGCAGAAATATTTTCACCAGGGGAAATTAATGTCATTCATGTCGTTTCCCTCTGGTGTCTTAACTCGATAAAGGCATAGATATAGACTGAGAGAATGACACAGTAAATATATTTCCTATGCCAGAAATCCTTTACCACTTTTTGCCACAATGCACAGAAAGGATGTTTTTTAGCAAGGGTGACGCATTTCCATTGCCAGAGGAATGCATGTATTCAGTTCAGTTCAGTTCAGTCACTCACTCACTTCTGACTCTTTGTGACCCCAAGAATCGCAGCACGCCAGGCCTTGCTGTCCATCAGCAACTCCTGGAGTTCACTCAGATTCATGTCTATCGAGTCAGTGATGCCATCCAGCCATCTCATCTTTGGTCGTCCCTTTCTCCTCCTGCCCCCAATCCTTCCCAGCATCAGAGTCTTTTCCAATGAGTCAACTCTTCGCATGAGGTGGCCAAAGTACTGGAGTTTCAGCTTTAGCAGCATTCCTTCCAAAGAAATCCCAGGGCTGATCTGCTTCAGAATGGACTGGTTGGAGCTCCTTGCAGTCCAAGGGACTCTCAAGAGTCTTCCCCAACACCGCAGTTCAAAAGCATCAATTCTTCGGCGCTCAGCCTTCTTCACAGTCCAACTCTCACATCCATACATGACTACTGGAAAAACCGTAGCCTTGACTAGACGGACCTTAGTCGGCAAAGTAATGTCTCTGCTTTTGAGTATGCTATCTAGGTTGGTCATAACTTTTCTTCCAAGGAGTAAGCGTCTTTTAATTTCATGGCTGCAGTCACCATCTGCAGTGATTTTGTAGCCCCAAAAAATAAAGTCTGACACTGTTTCCAGTTTCCCCATCTATTTCCCATAGATGTGTTGCTAAAACACCTGTCCTTTCTCTACCATATAAGAAAGAATTTAAAAACATGTGTGAGTGAGAACTACAATATTGACCTCCAGTCTTCTTTAGTTCATATCAAAATTATATTCACATATTCCAGTTATTTCTTACTAGTAGTAAATGACCAATGATACATCTCACAGCCTATGTAGAACCCAGTCTGTCTATCTATAGTTAAGAATAGCTGTCTTGAACCTAATTCCCAAACTGAAACCCAACTCTGGCAAGAACACTCTTACTACAAAATGGTTGCTTCCCCTCAGCCCCATCCTCAGTAACTTGATTACTTCTCTCCTGTTCCCTCTTTTGCCTAAATCATTGTGTCCATGTAAAAATTTGCAAAGTTGGCAAGTTTATAGAATAATTCAAGTTGGAAAACATTGCCTTAGGCACTGTTTTTCAAATATAATTTTTTAGCTATCTTTTCAATGGGAATGGATGGCAGCCAGGACAAGACGTAATTTACTAATGAGACTAAATTTCAGGTCAGTTCAGTTCAGTCTCTCAGTCCTGTCTGACTCTTTGTGACCCCACGGACTGCAGCATGCCAGGCCTCCCTGTCCATCACCAACTCCTGGAGCTTACTCAAACTCATCTCCATTGAGTTGGTGATGCCATCCAACCATCTCATCCTCTGTCATCCCCTTCTCCTCCTGCCTTTAATCTTTCCCAGCATCAGGGTATTTTCAAATGAGTCTGTTCTTCACATCAGGTGGCCAAAGTATTGGAGCTTCAGCTTCAGCATCAGTCCCTCCAGTGAATATACAGGACTGATTTCCTTTAGAATGGACTGGTTGGATCTCCTTGCAGTCCAAGGGACTCTCAAGAGTCTTCTCCAACACCACAGTTCAAAAGCATCAATTCTTCGGCACTCAGCCTTCTTCACAGTCCAACTCTCACATCCATACATGACCACTGGGAAAAACAGCAAAGTACAGGCATGTCATGTTCTTGATTGAGAAGAGATCAACCTTTCAGGTTCTCATTAGTCCAGTACCAGTGAAAGACTGACTTTATGTGAAGGGATGTAAATTCCATGAAGATATTGAATGACTGCTCTTAACCACACACTGGGCTCAACTCTGGTGAGCTAGACAAACAGCAGACTCTTACACAGCACTGTCTGTCACACAAGTGCTCTATGTACTGCGCTCAGTTGTTCAGTCATGTCTGACTTTGCACCCCTGTGCACTCCAGGCTCCTCTGTCCATGGGATTCTCCAGGCGAGAATGCCTCCAGGCAAGAATGCCATGTCCTCCTCTAGGGGATCTTCTTGACTCAGGGATTGCATCTGCAGCTCCTGCAGCTCCTGCATTGGCAGGTGGATTCTCTATCACTGAGCCACCCAGGGAACCCCCCAGCAAATGCTGGTTGCGGTGAAATCCTAGCGGGGAAAGACACCACTGAGCAAACGTGTGTGTTAAAAAGTCATGTTGTGGGAATCTCTGGAAGTAGTTGGGGAAGAGAATACATGAAAGTTAAAGAAAGTGAAGTCACTCAGTCGTGTCTGACTCTTTGCGACCCTGTGGGCTGTAGCCCACCAGGCTCCTCCTTCCATGAAATCCTCCAGGCAAAAAAACTGGAATGGGTTGCCATTTCCTTCTCCAAGGGATCTTCGTGACCCAGGGATCGAACCCAGATCTCCTGCATTGCAGGCAGAGGCTTTAACCTCTGAGCCACCAGGGAATCCCTAAATGTTGACTTCCCGTAGTCGGCAGGATTCGAACCTGCGCGGGGAGACCCCAATTGATTTCTAGTCCATCGCCTTAACCATTCGGCCACGACTACTGCTGGTGCATAAATGTTCCATTTCACACTATTCTAAGTTTTGAATTTTAAGTCCGTGAATTACTGTTGTAACAAAAACTGTGTACTTTGAAATTACTATTTTTGTCTCTCTTCTTCTTTTTGTTGCTCTGCTTGTGTTACTCTGATATTTGGTAATTGCTACTTTATTTCTAATTTTAGGAAGTTGGTATTTGAAAGAGCTTTTCTGAAAGGGTAAATTTTTTTTTCCCCCAAATAAGAAAGACTTTGGGAATATGGAAATGGCAACCCACTCCAGTATTCTTGCCTGGAAAATTATGTAGACAGAGGTGCCTGGTGTGTCGAATGAGGACCCAGCAGTCCATGGGGTTGCAAAGAGTCAGATGTGCCTGAGGGACTAACACACACAATTGTTTTTTACCCAAAATAAGAAAGACTTCGGGGATATACTCAATAACTGTGTCATGTCTTTGTATGGTGACATAATGTACCTAAACTTATCGTGATCATTTAAAAATGTCTAGAAATATAAAATCGTTATGTTTTGTAACAGGAACTAACATAGTGGTGTAGATCCATTATACTTCAGAAAAAAAAAAAAAAACAGATAAACTCATGGGGAAAAAAACTAGACTTGTATATAAGAGCAGTGGGAGACAAAGAACAGAGAAAAGTGATGAAGGAGGTCCCATAGTAAAAACTGCCAGATATAAGACAGATCAGTCCGCGGGGTGTAGTGGACAACATGATAAATGTGATTACTCCTGCTGGATTCTTTCTCTGACAGTGTTAGTAAATCCTGTTCCTGGAAAAAGAAAAAAAAAGTTGAGTTCTTTAATTTTGTATTAATATCTCTATGAGATAATAGACATTTACTAAACGTATTGTGATAATCATTGAATGTTGTATGAAACTCAAACCACTGTACTGTATACCTTAAACTTATACAGCGTGTATGTCAAATATATCTCAATAAAACTGGAAGAAAAATCCTGTGTATGTGTTGTGTGCGTGTGTGCACATAATGGCGTGTGTGCATGTCTGTGTGTGTGTGTTAGTGTATGTTGATAGCAGAAGAGATGAAATTGTCAGATTTTGTATAGTCTGTACCCTCAATAGAATTAAAATGGTACTTACATCTAAGGGGCAGTGACGGGGTGGTTCTTTAATATCATTTACTGTTTGTTTGTTTGTTTGTTTTTTCCAAAGATGCTGCCCTTCAGTTGGATGCTTAGGGCAAACCGCTGATTTTATGCAGCTCACTGTTTCATATTTAGAACTAGGCCTCCAAACTCAGAAAGACTGGCTGAAGGCCAGCTGACAGGTGGAGCCCACCATGTACTCATGGCAGCCAGACCCTGAGCCTGGCCTGTCACCTGCCAGGTGGAATCTGCTGATGAATTTGGGGTCTTTTTACCAGAACACCCCTCTTTGTCAGCCAGCCAGCCAGCCTCACAACCTTCTGTGTGACTCCAAAGTGCTGTGGAATAAGCCATTTCTAAAGGTTCCCCCTGAAAGCAATGCAGTTCTCAGAAACACCACCCACAAGCTAGTAAAAGAACAGCCATAACTTCATTTGTACTTCCTAACTCCAGACTTCCTCTCCTGAATGACAGATCACCTTTCCTGGAGTGGAGCAGTGTAAAGAGAGAGACAGTGACAGCTGACAGGTGAGGTGGGTCCTTTTGCAAGGCAAGCAAGCATTCTGATCTTGGGCCAGTGGGGCTCACCTGTCAGCAACTGCTGACAGTTCAGGGCTCCCTGCCAAGAGCAGGAGCCCCGTGATTTTGACATGGCAGATGGGAGTCAAATATAATAGCTGACAAGTGAGATGGGCAACCCAGGGATTGTTCTCCTGCATGTTCCAGGGTCAGAGTCTATGCAAAAGATCTGTGGTGTTGCCCAGCTTGCTCAGTGGCTAGACCACCTCCTGTAGCCCACCGAAAGGGCAGGAACGGAACCTCTCAAGTAATAATAAGAAGGTAGTGCCTATTGTGTTGCTGCTGCTGCTGCTGCTGCTAAGTCGCTTCAGTCGTGTCCAACTCTGTGCAATGCCATAGACAGCAGCCCACCAGGCTCCCTTGTCCCTGGGATTCTCCAGGCAAGAACACTGGAGTGGGTTGCCATTTCCTTCTCCAGTGCATGAAAGTGAAAAGTGAAAGTGAAGTCACTCAGTCGTGTCCGACCCTCAGCATCCCCATGGACTGCAGCCCACCAGGCTCCTCTGTCCATGGGACTTTCCAGGCAAGAGTACTGGAGTGGGGTACCATCTATTTACAAATATTTTCTGTCTCCAGAACAACCGTCCAAGGGGACAGTCACTGTGTTACAGATGAGAAACCAAAAATCAGTTGAATGAGCATCTCAGGGCCACACAACTTGGTGTGAGAAGAGCTGGGATCAGAGAGAGATGAGCCCAGTTTCCACGCTGGGCCATTTCCAAAATTCTGTTGCTGGTTTCCCAGCAATTTCCTGTTTCTGTAGCCCAGTCAGACATTTCTATTTCACTTTTGTAGTGAAAAGGAGGAATGAATATTAATAGGAAGAACGTATAAGTGAAAAAACATTAGCAAGAATACAATACATTCATTTTACTGTGGACAACGATTGGCTTATTACAAAGTTAAATGTTTTTTCTAAACCTAACACATCCCAGGAAACTGGCACAGTGCTTGCAAATACCAGACCTGAACATGAACAGGAATAAGTTTAGGAATCCCCTTAGAAGTATATGTAATTCATAAGCAATAGGAATATAGTTATAACAAAGGACAGTGCAGAATTTTTTACATTTGCAGGACTGGCAGAATTTATTCTGGGATGAAAATCTGCTTTTTTGTTTAGTAAAGCATCTTATTAGAACTTTTGAATATACCATGATACTGTATGGAATGAGGAAGTAAATTGTGTGATTTAAAAAGATGGGCTCCTCGAGGCTGTGGAAGGTATGAGGTGAAGGGCTGGGCAGGGAGCAGAGAGGACTGAGGAATGGAGATAAGGTTTTGGAGCAACTGGTAGAGAGCAGTATCTCTTACCCTTGCTCAGGAGGGAGGAAAATTCCAGAAGACTCAGATGATGTCCTTTGGAAGTGATGATAGTGGACATTGATTTTTGTTTCCTTTTTCTGTAACATAATTTCCTAACGATGAGTGCTGGTGTTTGACAGTCCTCTTAACATGCAACCACAGTGTGTTACCAGGGCCTTTGACTCAAATTAGGAAGGAAGGAGGTTGTATTCACGCTCAGAAAAAGCCAGTAAATGGAGGGCCAACACAACTCACACTCTGAGACTAACATGATGCCAGTGGCTTCTGGGCAAGAAAATCCTGGAATCCTTTGTGAGTTTCAGGAAGTGACCGGTTGTCAGGATCACCACCCTCCAGAGTGGAGCTGAGCTCGAAGTTACTGCCGTGAAGCACGACACCCTGTTATTACATCGTCTCTTCTGTATGTAAATTACTCCCCTGGTGATCTCATCCTGTCTCATGACCTTAAATGTCATCCTCACACTGATGATACTTAAAGCTATTGTTTATCTCCAACCTCTCCCCCACCCACCTAACCTCCCCACTTGGCCATCCAACTAACATCTCAAACTTGATGTGTCCAATGCTCACCTCTGATTTACTAATTCTGCCCCAGCCCATCTCTCTCTCAATGTCCCTCATCCCAGTAAATGATACCACCACTCATCCTCAAGCCAACCGAAACACCCTATTTTCATCCTCAACTCCTTGTTAGAATATGGACCCCACTTCTGTCTCAAATGCGACTACTTCTCATAATCTTACAAATAATGCTCTAGCCAAGTGACTGGCCTAACCCCTGGCACAGTGGACACTGAGAGAGTCTCTGGCCTCATTCTTGCCCCCTGTCCTGGCCATCTGTCCTCTGAGTCTATTCTTCACACAGCAGAGAATGAGCCAGTTACAACATGACTCAGAGCAGTTCTTCTGTACTCGTTGCCCTTTGATAACCTTCTTGAGCGGATGCGGTCAGCTCTTGTCTTGTGTCTCAGTGGCTAATACAGTGCCTGGCACAAAGTGTTTAAGAATTCCAGTTTCTTCACAGACTAGAGAAATACAGAGTGCTTCTACCCAAATAGGAAAGCAGTGGGAATTGGGGAGGTGTGTACTACTGAAGAAGGTGCTATGTACTCTTCAGCAGCTTTCTTTTCAAGGCTAATTTCACAGCAAACATGGGATTATGTTTTAACAGTTTCTGAGAAATGATAGCAAATGGCAGGAAATCTGTACATTAGCAACATAGACAACTTCATGGCTCAGAAAATGAGAAAATGCAAAATTGTGATAGCATAAATAGGGGGTTTTCTGTATATATAGCTTCCTCTTAGCCCAATCTTGTGTTTATTGAATATTCATTGGGGTATGTTAGAACAGTGAACAATATTTTATGAGCTTGGCAAAAGGATAAATTGCTGAATGGCTTACATTTTTTTCGCTACCAAGAAAGCCCCACAGAATCTGCCCAAAGTGGATTTTTACCAGTCAAAGGTAACTGAAAAGTAAATTTATTTAATTGCTCCCATCAGTTCAGCCTCCTGTATTTGCTGAATCCTCTTATTTTGTACTCCTCAATGACTATCAACATCACTTTTATAAAAAGGTTTGTCCCTTTATATATGTCTTCAATCTCTTTCTTTACATAGGCACCCTGATCTCTTCTAATAACCACATTTCCCTCAACAGCCTATGTTTTCAACGATTTCAATAGTCTCATTTATTTCAGAACATTATGGAAAAAGTCTAAATCTCTTTATTGTTGTACAAAATCTTGAGCAGTGTTCTCCTGGTGTTCTTATGCTTCATTCTGAATTAAGACCTAAGGGACTTTTCTTGATATCCTTAATCTAGTGGAATTTATTTGTTGTACTAAAAGAAAAGTGAATAGTTACTATTCCTATCTGTTAACAATTTGTTGAAGGATTTTTAAAGATATGATAACAGCCCCTGTGAAAACAGTGAAGCAAAGTTTCTAGCACATAGTAGGCACATAAAAATTTTCTTTAGAATGAACAAAATGACTGTGAGTGAATAAGTGATTAAGTATGTTATTTAGTAGCATTTAGACTTGATATACTAGTTCATAGGCAGATGTGAAATTTGAATGCAATTTGAATATGATGTTTTAAGTAGCCAATAATTTTAATATTGTAATACATTTCAGAATGGTTTATGATGCAGGCTATAATACTGTTATAAAACATATGATCATCACCTAATATAGTGCTTGAAATCTTGCCAGCCAAAATTATCAATAAATAATTTTTATCCTAATTAAAAGCTAACTTTATTTTTATAACCATTGTATCATAATTGCTTAAAGAGATGTTAACAGATTTAGTCATTTATCTAAAAATATTATCCTACATTTCTGAATGGAATAAAATTTAGGAGAGAAATCTTTTAAATTTGCAAACATGTATTTTTTTCTCAGTTAATTGAATAGCTGAATGTCATGATCAAACCAGAGACATTACTTTGCTGACAAAAGTCCATCTAGTCAAAGCTATGGTTTTTCCAGTAGTATGGACATGAGCGTTGTATGTATGGATGTGAGAGTCGGACCATAAAGAAAGCTGAGCACCGAAGAACTGATGCTTTTGAACTGTGCTGTTGGAGAAGGCTCTTGAGAGTCCCTTGGACTGCAAGGAGATCCAACCAGTCCATCCTAGAGGAGATCAGTCCTTACTATTCATTGGAAGGACTGATGCTGAAGCTGAAACTCCAATACTTTGGCCACCTGATGTGAAGAACTGACTCATTTGAAAAGACGCTGATGCTGGGAAAGATTGAAGGTGGGAGGAGAAGGGAATAACAGACCATGAGATGGTTGGGTGGCATCACTGACTCAATGGACATGAGTTTGAGTAAACTGGAGTTGGTGATGGACAGGGAGGCCCGGTGTGCTGCGGTCCATGGGATCGCAAAGCGTCAGACACGACTGAGAAACTGAACTGCACTCAATTGATGTCATGATCAACTTATGCTCAAATTAGTTTGGGAAGAATTTTCTTGTTTTCTCTTTCTCTCTCAGTCCTCACCCCTGGCTGTTAAAACTTCTGTCCCAAAGACTTTCACTTTTGTTTCCTCACCTATTACTTTATTTCATATCTTTCATTTTCCTTTAATAAAGTCTGCTGTTTAGTCAGTATATCACTCCTGTTATCATGTTTTTGCTTCTTTTTAATAATAACTGTGGGCCACATGGTGCCTTAAAAGACATGATATAAATGTGCAAAGCTCCCTGTGGCAGATTTCGTTACTGGCCCAGATGCTTCACTCCTCCCTGTACCCACCTCTGGGACCTCAGGCAAATTGAAGTGTGTAGCTCCTTGTTAAAAAGTGATTAAAATTTTCAAGATAGCAACAGCAAAGCATTAAACTAACCATGGATCCTTAGAAGCTTGTGGCTCTGTCTGTACAAATAACATGAAGGCAGTCCTGTTCCAGCCTTTGCCAGGTGACCTTGCAGTTTCTTCCCCTAAAGTCACTGTGTCTCCATCCTATGGATATTGGGCGCAGTGGTCTGAAGTCTGTGTCCCCCCAAAAAGTTCATATGCTGATATCTTAGCCTCCAAGATAGTGGTATTAGGAGGCGAGGGCTTCGGAAAGTGAGGGATCATGAGGATGTATCCCACATGGATGGGATTAGTGCCCTTATAAAGTGAAAGTCACTCAGTTGTGTCTGACTCTGCAACCCCACGGACTGGGGCCCTCCAGGCTCCTCTGTCCATAGAGTTCTCCAGGCAAAAATACTGGAGTAGCTAGCCGTCCCCTTCAGCAGAGAATCTTGTCTTTACTGCCTGAGCTACCAGGGAAACCCTTCTAAAAGAGGTTCGCAAAACATCTCTGCCCCTTCTTCCATGTGAGGTCATAGTGGGAAAATGGTTTTCAACGAGGAAGCAGACTCTCATCTGAAATCTGGCGGTGCCATCACCTTGCACTTCTCAACCTTTAGAACTCTGAGAAATACATTTTTGTTGCTTATAAGCCACCTGGTTCATTGTATTTTTGTGACGGCAGCCCGAGTGGGCTAAGACGTTGGGCTTGACCAGGCAATCTGCTTCGGCCAGTAGAATGTGGGCAGGAACGACACGCACCAGGTCTGCCTTGGCCCTTGGAAGGCATCTCTGCTTGCCCCTCTGTTTTTTGGTGATAACCACATGAGGGGTATGTCTCAACCAACCCATCAGGATATGAGAGACTCAACCCACCTCACAAAGTTAAGCCCATCTGAGCCCAATCTCTTTCAGTTAACTTCAGGAACCTTCAAGCCCATCAGTGAGAATAAACGATAAGCAGTTTGATCTCGTGAATCTTGGAGTAATTTGTTACACAGCAGAAACCAACTGATACACTAAACGAAACCAGTTCATCTAAGAGGCCGTAGCGGGCAAACTGGGTTAGTTGTTGATCCTGACTCCTTCTCACTAGCACCTCACTGGCCCAGCTCAGACTGTGACCCAGCTGGTTGCCATATCAAGACCCTGATTGTGCTTTTCCCTCCAAACCAACCCCTTTAAGTGCACTCAAAACTCTACACAAACTGCCTCCCCAGCTCCACACTTGGCTCTGACAGGGCTTAGCACCCCTCCTGCTAGGGATGCCATATCACACATACAAAAAGCACCGTTAACTCAAGGAATTTGTTGTGATTGTGCCTTTTATCTGATCTCCCTACTTTCCCTTTCAGTGGTTTTTGAACTATTTTCCATCCTGCGGTCACAGTGACCTTTGGAAAGCAAAAATCAGTGCACAGCATCCCATGCTGACACCTTCTCTGGCAACATTTGATATTGGAGTAAAATCTAAACTTTTTATACTGCCTACATACTTGATTTCACTTCCCGCCATTCCTCCAACCGCAATAGCTTTCCTGAAAACTGCCATACCTGTTTCCATTTCAGAACCTTTAGTCGTTCTAATAAAACCCCTCTTGCTACCTCATCTTCAAGTCCTCCCTAAGTGCAGAGTGCTCCTACCAGTCGAGTCTCATTACTGTCCTATAATATTCTGGAAGATGTTCGTCTGGAAGGATACTGAAAATCAGGTGAAAAGGGAATAGAATGATGCACAACTTATATAAAATAATAATATCAGAGAAAAGAGATCCGTGACCAGATTAGGGGTCATTATATGCCCTGAGCTTTGAGCCAAGGAAACAAGGTTCCTTCCTACACACTCTCAAATAGAAGAATCCTAAGAAAGACTTCCATTGTTTCCTGCACTTTTTAATGAGATCAAACATGAGATGTCTATTAACAAGTTTTTTTTAATATTCCTGCCACCTTATATTTGTATTTGATGAAATATTCCTGAACTCCACATATCTTGATTTGGGATAATAGTACTAATTATAAAAAAAAAAATTCTATCTTCACATATTTTAAAGGCAATTTTAGGAAGACTTTATCAAAATCTATTAAGCAGATACTTTAAAACTGGAATTTAACTGCATTCTTTGTCATTTCATTGACTTTATCTTTCCAAAATTGACCTCATGTCTCCATTTTTCATTCACAAATCAGTATGCATGAAGATAAATTCTTATAAAAATTTCTGTTAGATTTTTTTATATTCTTCACCAAGGAAGAATAATGATGAACTTTACTTGTCATTTGAAAGGGAAAAACCAATAATATCGTTGCTTATAGCATTTCCCTGGTCGCTCAGATGGCAAAGACTCTGCCTTCAATGGGCGAGACCTGGGTTTGATCCTTTGGTCAGGAAGATCTCCTAGGGAAGGGAATGGCTACTCACTCCAGTATTCTTGCCTGGAGAATTCCATGGACAGAGGAACCTGGCAGGCTTACAATTCATGGGGTCACAAAGAGTCAGACACAACTGAGCAACTAATACTTTCACTGTTAATATGAAAAATGTAAGAATTGTAAAGGATAAAGAAATATTATCCAAAACAATGATCATGAGAGACTTATGTGCAAAGCATATGAGCCACAAGAAGGTCAACAAAAATAATGATTAGAGCTGTGAGTTTGACCAAAGCAAGGGACTGCTATGTGAAAATGCAATAAAGCTTTGTTAAGCTTAGGGAAGATTATAATAGAGAAGGTAAACAAAGTGAAGTGGAAATGGGTCCCATCTATTGATGGCCAAGGATGAGACTGAAAGATTCCACGTGCAATTATAAGCAGTTGGGAAGAATTGAACTGTACATTCATCATATGATATATTTGGAAAGAATGATGTCCTCCAACGAGTGGGGAAGTAGAAGCTTGACAGAAGCTGTGTCTGAGTAGGATTAGAGCACTGAAAATATTCCCAGTAAAAAAAGGAGAACAAGTCAGAAGACACAGGAGAGGAAATGAACATTGTATTAATAACTTGAGAGTATATTGTTACCCAGAAGATGCTGGGATATAGCTGGGGAGCAATGCTACTTTCACGGGTAAATGTGGAATACATTGTTTGCTGTGGCTTATATACATTTAAAGAGTACACTGTATTAACCCTAATAAAAGATATTAGCATTCAATACAAAAACATGTCAATTAATAATAAATTTTTCCATTTATAATTTTCTTTCTTTGGCTCTCTGACATGAAGAGTTGACTCGCTGGAAAAGACCCTGATACTGGTCAAGACTGAAGGTAAAAAGAGAAGGGGGCAGCAGAAGATGAGATAGTTAGATAGGTGGTTAGATAGCATCCATCACGTGGCTGGAAAGTCCATCCATGACTGAATGGACATGAGTTTGAGCGAGCTTCAGGAGGTAGCGCAGGACAAGGAAGCCTCAGGTGTGGAGTGCATGGGGTGGTGAAGACTCAGGCAGGTCTTAGTGACTGAACAACGTAAAGTTATTACGCTATGCATGACAACCCACTCCAGTATCCTTGCTTGGAGAGCCTCATGGACAGAGGAGCCTGGCAGGCTACAGTCCATAATGTTGCAACTACAGCAACTGAGCACACCTGCACTAATGCCTGCACGTGCATTTTGTTTAAATGGGTGAAATATTCTTCTTGGAGAAAATTTTGGGAAATGGAAGGAAAGAAGAGAAAAAAAAAGATGACGCTTGTGCTTCCCCCAAACTGAGTTTGTATGTATAACTCTTGTTTGTGTACTCTGAAATTTTGAGTTGGTCATTGGTTAATTTTCAGTTCAGCCACTCAGTCGTGTCTGACTCTGAGACCCCACGGACTGCAGCACACCAGGTTTCCCTGTCCATCACCAACTCTTGGGGCTTGCTCAAACTGAAGTCCATCGAGTTGGATGAAGTCCATCCAGCTATCTCATCCTCCATTGTTCTCTTCTTCTCCCACCTTCAATCTTTCCCAGCATCAGGGTCTTTTCCAATGAGTCCTCTCTTCACATCAGGTGGCCAAAGTATTGGAGCTTCAGCTTCAGCATCAGTCCCTCCAGTGAATATACAGGACTGATTTCCTTTAGGATGGACTGGTTTGATCTCCTTGCCGTCCAAGGGACTCTCAAGAGTCTTCTCCAACATCACAGTTCAAAAGAATTTTACTATAAATTATATCTTATCTAACAAGATTTTCTCATTAATGACTCTGCCTTGTGTTTTATAATCACATTAATCATAAATTTTATATATAAAATAGCATATTTAAAAACTTATCATTTTTCTTTTTAAGTAAATCAACCTTATTTTTGAATTCTATACTTCTGTTCATTTTTTGATTACATCAATAACATATTTGAGAAATTTTTTTCAGGGAACTATTTTTAGTAATAAACTTTGTAAATCATTAGTTATTTGAGATTATCTCTCATGACAACTTGGATGGATATAAAATTCTTCATTACATCTTTTGCCTTTAAGTACTCTAAAAGGATTGTTTCAAACTTTAAAAATCATGGAGAAATTGGAAATTTGTCTGATGTCTTCCCTTTGCTTGTGACCTATTTTTTTCATGGATACTTGCAGGAGTATTTATTCTTAAAAATTATTTCTCATCAGGAAATAACTTGATCTTATCTCTTCACATTAACCTATCTGTATACATGCTAACTGTCCTTGGGGTTCTCCAGGCAAGCATACTGGAGTGAACTGGCATTTCCTCTTCCAGTTACCACTCTGGTGGCAGAAAATAAAGAGGAACTAAAGAGCCTCTTGATGAAGGCCAAAGAGGAGAGTGAAAAAGCTGAAATTAAAAGACTCTTTCTCCTTGGGAGGAAAGCTATGACAAACTTAGACAACATATTGAAAAGCAGACACATCACTAAGATGGCAAAGGTCCATACAGTCAGAGCTATAGTTTTTCCTGTAGGCATGTATGGATGTAAGAGTTGGACCA
Organism: Budorcas taxicolor; assembly: GCF_023091745.1. NCBI lineage: Eukaryota > Metazoa > Chordata > Mammalia > Artiodactyla > Bovidae > Budorcas > Budorcas taxicolor. The sequence goes on from NC_068923.1 coordinate 84,511,377, forward strand.
TAAAGAAGGCCGAGCACTGAAAAAACTGATGCTTTCAAATTGTGATGCTGGAGAAAACTCTGTGAGTCCCTTGGACTGCAAGGAGATCAAACCATTCCATCCTAAAGGAAGTTAACTCTGAATATTCATTGGAAGGACTGGAGTTGAAGCTGAAGCTCCATTCTTTGGCCACTTGATGTGAAGAGCTGACTTATTGGAAGAGAACTTGATGCTGAGAAAGACTGAAGGCAAAAGAAAAGGGTGGCAGAGGATGAAAAGGTTAGATAGCATCACTGACTCAATGGGCATGAATTTGAGCAAACTCCAGGAGGTGGTGGAGAACAGAGGAGCCTGGCATGCTGCAGACCTTGGGGGCACAAAGAGGGAGACACAACTTAGTGACTGAACAACAATAACAATACATGTGAACCTAGTTAATTAAAGCCTGCTTTTAAATCTGTTGCTTTGAAGACTAAGTTGCCACATGTTTAACTCTATGGAATATTTCTTTCTCAGGAAAATTAGTATATTTGACATATTAAGTCATTTTATCTGTCATAAGAATATGACAGACTCAAACTAGTCCCGATATCCTCTGCTTGTTGTTGCTAATGTTGATTGCCAACTCCATGGACTGCAGCATGCCAGGCTTCCCTGTCCTTTACTATCTCCTGGAATTTGCTCAAACTCAAATGCATTGAGTTGATGATAACATCCAACAATCTTATCCTCTGTCATCCCCTGTTCCTCATGCCCTCTATCGTTCCCAGTACCAGGGTCTTTTCTAATGAGCCAACTCTTCACATCAAGTGGCCAATGAATTGGAGCTTCAGCTTCACCATCAGTTCTTCAGTGAATATTTAAGGTTGATTTACTTTCAGTTCAGCTCAGTTCAGTCACTCAGTCGTGTCCAACTCTTTGTGACCCCATGAATCGCAGCACACCAGGCCTCCCTGTCCATCACCAACTCCCGGAGTTCACTCAGACTCACGTCCATCGAGTCAGTGATGCCATCCAGCCATTTCATCCTCAGTCGTCCCCTTCTCCTCCTGCCCCCAATCCCTCCCAGCATCAGAGTCTTTTCCAGTGAGTCAGCTCTTCGCATGAGGTGGCCAAAGTACTGGAGTTTCAGCTTTAGCATCATTCCTTCCAAAGAACACCCAGGACTGATCGCCTTAGTAATCATAAATTATGATTCTGTAATAGAGATCAATTTTCTGTACTTTTCATTTTTAACTACAATCTTAAACTTAATTAGACATAAAATGCACATGAAATATTGATAAAAATGACTCAGGGATGAAAGCCCAAATTTGAACTCCCTTAAGATTTTGATACCAAGTAACCAATAATACAATTAATAGAAGCTAGAGGAAAGCTTTAAATCACAATTAGATCTGTAAATTTATATTTAAATATAAAAGCTATTAATGGGCTTTAAAAATATATTTTGGAAGAGTATCCTGTATTTGGATTGATGCAATTGCTCTTAATTTATACATGGAAAGACATGACAGCAAAAGAAAATTAGCCATCTAAGTTGCCTCTATACACAATGAATGAGACACTGTGACAGGGACAGCATTCAGTGCAAAAAAAGCTTCTTATGAAACTGGTTTATGTAAAGTAATTATTTTTCAATTTCAAAATGTGATCAGCTGTATGTACTTTTGCTGCTGCTGCTGCTAAGTCGCTTCAGTCGTGTCTGACTCTGTGCGACCCCATAGACCGCAACCCACCAGGCTCCCCCATCCCTGGGGTTCTCCAGGCAAGAACACTGGAGTGGGTTGCCACTTCCTTCTCCAATGTATGAAAGTGAAAAGTGAAAGTGAAGTCGCTCAGTCGTGTGTGACTCCTAGCGACCCCATGGACTGCAGCCCACCAGGCTCCCCCATCCCTGGGGTTCTCCAGGCAAGAACACTGGAATGGGTTGCCATTTCCTTTAAATTTATCTAAATAATATAAGTTTATAATACTTTACATCATAAATTTACGTAATAAATGCACAATATAAGTAATATATTATTTCTGCTAACAAAATAACAACTTCGTGTGGAAAGTTTCAACACAGAAAATACAAGAAGAAATCAATGTGACTCATTATCTCATTTCCCCTTAGATAACAACTGTTGACATTTTTTATGATGTCTTCATTCATTAAACACCTAGCATTCAGTGGTGGATGCTAGCACAAGTCATTAGTAATGTAGCTGGACAGTTTGGTTACTACACTGACTACTATCCATGAATAAAAGAAAAGTTTAATTTACACGATTTTTTTTCAGTCCATTTCTTCTGAGTGTTCTCTGTATTTGAAATATAGTAAGTAGTATTATGGATATAATTTACAAAGATTCTACAAAGTATAAGGAATAAAGAAAAAATTAAATTAGAAGGAAAAAACAAGCCAGTACAATCATGTGATGTAAAGAATCCATATTATTTTTGAAAGCTTCTGAATAACAGTAGGAAAAAAAAATGAATATGCTACACATTTGGGCCAATACAGGAATTCCCACATTTCTTACTTGAGACAATTCATTATATGGGTCTCTAAGGAGCCTTAGTATAAAAACAAAGATCTAATTGTTTGCCTTAAAAACTGGTTACACAGTTTACCTAGCTTAATAATCTTGAACAACAAAGGAAGAATTTTTCAGGGTGAATGAGGCCTGGGGTTTGGTTGACCATCCATGGCTTGAGGCATGGGAAAGAAGGGTTCAGTTAGGAAGGACTGCGCTTATGGTGGGAGTAGGTTACTAAGTGGATAATTGATGGAGGCACAGACAGGAGATGGTCCCTTCCTCCTTGAGCTCAGGCTCACACCGAGGCTATAGCCCTGAGCAAGGTTGTTGGCTTTCAAGATCATTCTTTCTGAAACTTTTGGTCTTTCCGGGGTTTATTGAGCTGCTCTCTAAGGTTCAACAGGGGTCAAAACAGAAGACATCTTCTCCAAGGCATTAAACCGACATTAAAAGAACAAAGTCTGAAGAGTTTTCACAGGATCTTCTTCAAAGGTTTAATCTACAAAGGAGCTTTTTCTCCCCGACATAAGACATTTACTTAATGACCTTAGGAGTCTTAATTTATATCTTTATCCCTCTCAGTAAAAGTTTAAAACTGATCAAATTTAAGCTCATAAATTAACAGTGTAGATAACTCTAAAGACTAAATCAAAAGTTTGAAGCTAGGAGATTGAGATAGATTTCTGTCTTGATTCCTCTCACATATGGAATTTTTTGGATGTATTAATATTATTAAACACTGTATAAACATACATAAGAAGGGTGTATATATATATATATGATTTTCCAAATTTGAATGACCTATGCATTACATACATACACAAACTTGTAAATGTTATTTTTAGATTATTTAAAATATCATATCATTTTAGTACATCATTTTGTGTGTACAGGCAGCAAAAAACAAAAGACACATGAATTATCAAAGCTTTTTTATTTATGTCATTGCCATAAATAAATAAAGCCAATAAACAGTAGGTAACATTAACAATAAGTGTATATTGACAAATATCTATCAATTATCATGGTACGGTCTTATAGCTACACATATCACCTGAATAAAAACAGCCTTGAAACCATTTGAGTGCCACTAGGTCTTGTGTTTTTGAATTATAATGTAAATAATGACAGAAGAATACCTTTTTGAATGTCCAATTTTTACTGCATGTGTGTGTATGTTCACACATGCACATAGATCATGTGTCTTCATTTAAAAGATGTGGCTTCTATAAAATTTAATTACATTTCCCCACAGCTTTAAATTGTGAGTGGCTTTAAATCAAATGTGTCTTCAAACCAGAGGTAACTTCTATTAAATTTAATTATGTTTCCCTGCATACTGTACAGTGGAGGTGTTGCAGCTAAATGAGGGCACCGTCTATTAAAATGGCACAGGGAAGATGTAGGAGCAAGTGGGATGGCCCTAATATCCTTTTGAAATGAATACAAATCCTGTTGTCTTACCATAGTCAAAACTCTCTGGGACCAGCTTTGGTAATATAAAACAAAGCCAAGAAGATCGAATTTTTCATGCTATTTTCACGTGTGATATATACATTTTTGGAAATGTTCCATTTACGCTAATTTTTCAATACGTTAAATTTGAATTTAAATGATTGAAATGTAAAAAGTCTTTTGCGTTATATTTGAATTTCAAAACCATATGCATCACTAATTTCCAGTCATAGAAAGGGACTAAAGAAGCAAAGCAACCTTGAAGGCAAAGAAATTACGCTTTCTTTTGTTAAAAGATAAACAAAAAGGAATACTAGGGATGCTCTTCTGTTATCTCCAAAAATGAAAACATTTTTCTTTTCAAAATAAAAAAAAATCGTGATCTGATGGCTCTTAATCGTTGCTCAAGTATATGACTAATTCGTATGAGGGTCAGTATTTGATTATACATATATTAAATATTAAAAAACTAGTAAAAACAGAGAACTCATGAATAGTTCACCTGTAAAATGATATTGACTCAGAGTACCTGCTTTATTAGGTACTTATTGATTGATACTATAAATCAGGGTTATATACATTGCAAACATAAAGTCTCCACAGGTGCAAGCAAAGTAAAATGGGTAACTACTTCTATATGTGTCTCACAATATTTAATAATATATGTTTATATAATTTATTATGCTACTATTATTATTGTAAAATTGCTTCTGGGAGGGTGGCAAGAAGTCGATTATCTCAATATTCCTCTCCATCAAGGACATAGATTTTTAAAACGGGTTTCCATTTCAGGGGTGTGATACTTAGAGAAGGAGATCTAATTAAACCAAGTATTACAGTAGGTCATATTCTGAAACTCAATATAATGCTCTTTTTTTTTTTTTTGCTTTTCCTTCTTCCATAAACCAGGATCTTTTCCTAGAATGGAAGCAGAAATAGCCTTTTATTCTTAAGCAAAGGAAAATCATGGCAAAACATTTTCCTAACTTGTCTAGAAATAAAATTAACACACCCAGCTGGCATTTCTTTTGACTTGTAGACCTCTGTGCTGTAATGATCTGGTCCTGAGAATAGCTATAGACTGGAGCAGACATTTTTACATATGAAAAAGCACAACCTGTGATAATAGAGGAAGTGCTATTGTAACCCGCTTATTTTCTAAACTGCCTGGAGATGTATTGGAGCCAAACACTACAGGTGCTGCTGCTCCTGATAAGTCGCTTCAGTCGTGTCTGACCCCATAGACGGCAGCCCACCAGGCGATGCCGTCCCTGGGATTCTCCAGGCAAGAACACTGGAGTGGGTTGCCATTTCCTTCTCCAATGCATGAAAGTGAAAAGTGAAAGTGAAGTCGCTCAGTCGTGTCGGACTCTTCGCGACCCCATGGACTGCAGCCCACCAGGCTCCTCCGTCCATGGGATTTTCCTGGCAAAAGTACTGGGGTGGGGTGCCACTGCCGTAAAGTTGTGCATGTAACGTTCTAACTCAGTTTAAAAGAATAAATGTAGAAATCTTCCCAGGTATTGAAGGTATGCCTGTGCTGTGCTGTGCTTAGTCGCATAGTTGTGTCCGACTCTTTGCAACACCATGGACTGTAGCCCTCCAGGCACCTCTGTCCATGGGATTCTCCAGGCAAGAATACTGGCGTGGGCTGCCATGCCCTCCTCAGGGGATTGTCCCAACCCAGGGATCAAACCCACGTCTCCCATACCGCCCGCAAATTCTTTACCATTCAAGCCACCAGGGAAGTCCCTCTAACCACATAGAAGTGAAATTTGATATGCTCATCTTCTAATTTAGGTGGAAATGTCGAAAAGTAAGGGAAAATTTCTATAAAGGCCAAATTTTTATTTTAGCCCATCTCCAGATGCTGAAAAGAAGAATGAGGTTTCCAACACTAGAGATTCTATTTCCCACTTTAGCTCAGGTTGAGAATTCTCTGAAAATTATTTAATCAGTTGATTTTGTATTATTCAGGATGCATTGTTTATTAGGGCCCCTCACATGCCTTTATATTTTCTGTTAAATTTATCTATACACCACAACCTAATAGGCATAGCCTGTAAAAATGATTTGTAGATTATTTGTTTAAATGATGGTCATTGAGCTGATTGCCTGGCTGTTCTAGAATAAATGTGCCCAAATAAATTACAAACTGAGATGTTCATTAGTAGATTGGGGGCGTGAGCATAGAAGTAAAATCAGCTGGGTGCAAAGAGCTTAGCTGAGTTTGACTGTACTCAGGTACCAACATCTGTTACCTACTCACCAGTGTTTAATGAGTATCCTTTTTCATGACATCTCAGTAGAAAAAGTTCTATTTTTATGGCATGTAAGTGTATGCTATGTACATAATGCTATATATGTGCATTAAATTGCAAAGCTTTTCCCATTCCATTTCCACTATTTCTAAATACTGTATAAAATAAAATGATTAAAATGTCACTGGATCCACATGCATTCCATTTTTGCAATAAGCATTCTGTGCTACAAAAGAGAAATGCTGTTTAATTTCAGTATGATTGTGAATTTTGTAAAATGAGGATGTAATAGCATTTTACTTAAACTTATAGCATCTTCTACTCATATTGTGTTTCAGAATAGTTCCTTCATAATTAAAGTGTCAAAAAAACACATTTGTAACAAGAATGATGAAATTCATTCTGAATAATCTGTCAGCAAATAATAACCTGCATTTCCTGCTCTCAAACAGAATCATTTAATACCTTTCAATCATTTGGTTCTTCCCTGTTTTTCTTTCTTTTTTCTTGTTACTCTTAGAAAATAACTTCCTATAACAGCTTAAAAACTATTTTATGGGCTTAATGGAGGTTTTTCTTTAGTGGGAATGTTATATGGTTAGCAAATGTTTCCATAAATATGTAAAATGCTTCCCCCCCTCCCCAGTTCCCACTGGATGCCACCCAACTAGAGCATTTCCAAAACAATAAACAAGGCAAACAACGAATGCTTCAAAATAACCGTAACTTATTTCCTCCCAAACATTGTCCATTTATTTTTCATTTTATTGATAAAAACAGAAATCCTACTAGGTGGAGAATTCCCTCTTATCCAAAGATGAAGTCAGATAGACATTTAGATGCTTCAGCGTATTATGTTTCTGGAATATTGAAGGGTCAGTTCAGATTATTCAAGCAGATTTTCTCCATCCAAATCTTAAAAATGGTGCTGTCTTTAAAAAAGTGGCATTCATTTTACAGTTACAACTTTTAAAATTTTAAATTAAAAAATGTATTATTTACATATGTGTACTTACCAGGGATTGTAATCAAATGCAACTATAAATAAGCAACTAACATCTATGTAAATAAATTAGCTTGTATCATGAGGATCAACATTTTGTTTGGCGTAATATTTTAATGCTTAAGATCCCATACCTAATATTTTCATGGTCTTCCTTACTGTTTCCTTACTATCCATGGTTAAAACTTAGCTTTGGGAGAATTGTTGGATTAGACAGGATGGTACACATATTTTTATAGTCCAACATGCTGAGTTTTCCCATTTCTCTCTTTTGTGTGAAGTTTAGGACAATATTCAGACTGTAGAGAGCATGGAACTGGAACTATAAATTATTTTAAAGCATATCTTATGATTTGAGCCCAACACAGGTCAAGCATAATTTTAAGAGGGAAAAAGAAAATCTCTTTAAATAATTTATTCTTTTAAAAATGCTTGTACTGTCCACTGCAGCTGCAGAACCATAATGCTTTCATTAAGGATCACATCTGGGCTGAATTAACACAGGAGCCTTTCCCAGCCCTGGAGTGCTTGTCAGGTTGAAAGTTTTTCTCATAGCTCCTGAAGCTTTTCCAAAAATCTAGGGCTAAGACAGAGAACAGACCTTGTCACGAGCTGGTACCAGGCTTTAAGTACATTCCTGCTCTGTTATTCACCGTCTGGCTCTCATTTGGAGGTACATCTCCCTTGTGTTCACTTTATTAACTTACATATGACTAGCTCTTTTGTTTAATACAGAAATAAAGAAAACAGGGTTTGTTGAAGAATAGTGCTATACATTGAGGCTTATTTTTCCACAAGCTGGTTTTTTCCCCCCATATTTGCTCTTTAAGGCAATTTCCCCATATGTTTAAATATACTTGCATAATAAAAAAAAGGTAGACAATGTAGGGAATTCATAATAGACTTTGTTTTCTCCTTCACTTCATGAAAAAGGAAGGGGGAAATATTACATAGGCTTAAATACACTGCTTTTTTCCATGCTAACCATAAACTTTATGTTAGAACTACAAGGAAAAAAAATTCTATCAGTGTTACCCACAGATGCAATGATATTGATCTCCAGTGGCCTCGATCTGCAATAGCTTGGAACATGGCTTGGGTTCCTAGCCAGAGACTGGGCTGGGTCATGGAGATGAAAGCCCCAGATCCGAGCCACCAGGTCAGTGGTCAGTGACAAGGGCCCTGGCTGGCCCTTCGGCTTTGCAGAAAGGAATTCCCGTAAAGACAAAAAGTAGTGAAACAAGTCAAGCAATTATTAGGAGGAAAGAGTACAGTCCTTGTGGATAGACACATAGGTGGACTCAGGGAGAGAGAGAGTTGCTGAGTCGCAGCCTCGTGGCAGTTTGGATTCCTTTTTGGGGGTATTTCTTTCTGGTTTCCTTTGGCCAATCATTTTGACTTACCTGGTTCATGGTTCAAATTTGGTGTATCTCAGGATCCTCCTATGTGTGCACATGCATCTCTTAGCCAAGATAGATTTTACCAAAAAGGCATCTGGGTAAAGCATCTCTTGACATTGCTCCCCTTTGGCCTGAAAAGAGCCTTTTCTGTGCATGTGCCGTCAGGGAGGTCTCCTGATTTCGAGCACGAGAAATATGTGGTTTGGACAGGGCCCAGCTTCCTTGCCTTAGTTGTCCTGCTATTCTCCTCTTGGAGTTTCGATCAGCAGGGAATAAATCTCTAATTGCTTTACCCTAGGGGGAACCATATGCCTCCTGTCTCAATCTGAAAGTAAAATTATGTAAATTTTGGAGAAATTATTTCAATAATAGATTGCAAAGTCGAATAAAATGTCAGCTAAATGTTGAGATGTCATGACATTAAATAAAGATTAGAAATATTTTCAAAACTTTCAAAAAATCCTAAACCATATTAGGATGAAATAAACCACCAACCAAAGAGAAAAGGAGCTTTTAAAAATTATTGGAAATGTTTTTCTGATGGCTGGAATATGTTATCAACTTTACAGCATATACATGCTTACTAAAATTCCAAATCTTGGGGCAAAAGAAAACACAAACTCTGGGAAGTTTAATATATCAAAAAGGAGATAGGTGAAGAAATAATTATAATATGATATGACATATATTGGTATACAGGTAAATGCATAGCAGTGGAAGTGATTAACTGTGTCTGAGGAGGTCAGCTTTGAGCTGGTCTTTGAAGGATGAATAGAAGTCCACCAGACCTTCGAATACAAATTTTAGCAAATTTTTAACATTCAATCTTTACCTGAAATTGCCAACTGATATTCTTTCTGAGATAAAAAAAATGCACCTCACTATCACATTAATTTATTCCTATATTTATTATTATTCCAAAACTAACATTATCATGACAGATCTTTTTTTCAAAATGCTTTAATAGTACTACAAGTTTTAAATGTGCTTTTTGTCCCCCTGTTTAAGTAGAGCTTACTTTTAGCACATACAACAGGAAAATAAACTGCAAGAGTGAAGTTGATCCAGAAGATATATGAAAATGACAATTTAACTTCTTTGAACCTTACCTTTCTCATTACAAAAAGATGTGACTAATACCTGTCTTATGAAATGATAAGGATATAATGAGATGACGCATTTTGTGAACTTTGACAGCAGCTAGTTCATATAAACTAACAATAAGTAAATGGTAATTCTCTTCCCTAGCTTTTATCTCTAAATAAGATAAACATGCCTTGGCTCAAATTTGGTCTTTATTCTAGTTTGCTAATGCCGTATGATGAACATTAATGTTCACATTGTTGTACAAATGAATGAAAATTGTTTGACAATTAGCTTGGTATAAAGTAGATTAATGGAAGAACACAAAATATAAAGCCTTCTCTAATTTCACTACCTATGTATGCAGAGCTAATTTCTTGATGGGCAAAACAATTTGTACATTTTTATGATATAGTCCATTTAGTGAAAAATCTATCCCAAGAACAAATACGAAGGTTATCTCTTCCATTGTTTCCACAGACCCTCTCTTACTGCCTAGTAAAATATTTCATCCAAGCCTCCAAATTCAATAGGCGTTTGCTGTTTTACTGCTTCTTGTTCTTAAAACTTAGACTCATGATTTCCCAGAGAGCTAATTAGTAGTTTAGTCCAGTATGAAAGATGAGACCAGAGCTTCTAAGTCAGGTCAAGTCACCTATGTCTACATGTAAAAACAATATGGCTTATAAAATGTTCAACCAATAAACAAAAATTTTCAAATTGAAGGAAAATTAAAGGCTATAGTACCACTGAGTACTATACGAAATGATATGGTTGATCTCCTAGCCATACGAAATATAAACATTTAAGAGGACGTAGGGCTTCCCTGGTGGCTCAGATGGTAAAGAATCTGCCTGCAATGCAGACTCAAGTTCGGTCCCTGGGTTGGGATGATCCCCTGGAGAAGGGAATGTTAATCCACTCCAGTATTCTTACCTGGAGAATTCTACGGACAGAGGAGCCTGGTGGGCTACAGTCCATGGGGTTGCAAAGAGTCAGACACGAATGAGCAACTAACACACGCAGGTTGGAAAACAGATTCCTTCCTATTCACTGATTTTTACTTGTAGCATTAGACTGTGAAGGTAAATGAACCTATTTTACTTAACAAAACTGGCTAGCTATTTTTATGGAAATTCTTTTTCAGTTTGTAACTCACGTTAATGTCAATGTCAAAGTAACAACAGCACCACTGGGATGAAATGGATAAAAGAGTACTTGGTCAGATGAAGTTCTCTTTCCATTAAGATTTAACCTTCACATTTTCCATTAAGCCATGTTGTCAGCTCAGCTTCTTTCTTCTTTGAGAATGGGCTGCTGATGGATGTTTATGTATAGTGTAGCTCAAGACAGAAACATGCTTCTATTTCTATTTAAAAAAAAAATGCTTTAAAAATCTTTGTATGAAAAACAAAATTTGGCTATTTCTAAGTGAAATTGTTTTACATGTAAATTGTTAAATATTTCATACATTAGTTGTAACTTTTGATGCTATATGTATGTGTACGCACACCCAAATCTTTCTAATACTTTACCTTGTTCTTTTTAAATTTTATATTTCATTCAAGTTTATCTTGTGTGAAGTGTTTGGTATATACAACTGGACATATTTCATCAACTTATAAAACCAGGTTTAGAAAGTACACTTTTAAGGTGGAATTTGGAAACTAAAGCTACAAGCCCAGAATTTAGCACAATTTATTCACATGTATACTTCAAAATTGTTTCCAGCCTGTGACTGTTACTTAAAATGAACTACTAAAAATGATTAAATGTCATGTTCTTGAAAATTAATTTACCTTTGGCGTGAGGGCAGTGGCCCTGCAGTTCCTCTCATCCTCATGACTAATAATCAAGTTTAGAACTTGGCTTCTAGAAATAAAATTTTAGTATAATTGAAATTATAAGAAAAATTTTATTTCATTTCATAGCCAAGCATTAGATTTTTCCTTTTAAAAAGGAACATCTTAAATACTCTCTCTGATTATGCTTGATGGGTTTTTGGCCTCAAAAATTTGTCAAATGTTGTTTAAATGATTTTCTGTGGACAGGTTGGAGATATATATCATCAGGAGTTCCTATATTTAAGAATTAAGAAATATCGTAATCACATACTGTTTTTTTTTTGCTATATGTGTGCTATATGGTAGATTCACAAGTGTTAAATCCACCTGTGAAATCATCTCCATGCACTTAAATAAAGTCAAGGGGGCACGTTTCCTACCTTCAATATTTTAGAAAAAGTTACCAAGAAAATATTATTTTGTCCTTTCTTTCTTTCTCTCGTTTTCCCTTTCTTCTACCCCCTCTCCCTCCCTCTCTTCCTTCTTTCTTTCTTCTTTAATTATCTCTAGGATAAATGACATACTTAGAATGAAGCATGTGTGCGTGTGTGCTCAGCCACTTAAGTTGGGTCTGACTCTTTGCGACCCCATGGACTGTAGCCCGCCAGGCTCCTCTATGGGATTCTCCAGGCAAGAATACTGGAGTGGGTCGCCATGCCCTCCTCCAGGGGGTCTTCCTGACTCAGGCATTGAACCCATGACTCTTGTATCTTCTGCACTGGCAGGCAGGTTCTTTATGACCAGTGCCAACTGGGAAGCCCTAGAATGAAGTATGCTGCTGCTGCTAAGTTGCTCCAGTCGTTCCCGACTCTGCGACCCCATGGATAGCAGCCCACCAGGCTCCTCCGTCCCTGGGATTCTCCAGGCAAGAATAGTGGAGTGGGTTGCCATTTCCTTCTCCCAGAATGAAGTATACTTAACCGTAAAAAGAAGACAATTAAAGAAACGAGCACATCAAATTAAGGAATATGCGGGCAGGTCAAGGAGAATGTTGTAGTAACTTTGTCGTGACAAAGTGGCAGTTGGAAAAAGAGAGAGGCCTATCTAAGAAATATATTGAAGTAAAGAAATCAGTGAATTTTGTGATGTATTGGATTTGAGGAGCCAAAGGATCAGTGTAAAGCAATACATGAAGCACTGGGTACTTGGGAAACACTATTATTGAGGGCGTATTCTCTGCATGTGTATTAGGTAGCAATAATGTGATTTCTCCATGTTTAGTCAGTCACCAAGCCAGGCTAATTTAAATACCAGCATATTTCTCAAATCTGTCCCTAACTTTCTACACTTACAAGCACCACCTGAAATGGCCTTTGAAACAATCTCCCCACTTCTAGACTGGCCCAAGGTTAAATAACCACTCTATTGGAGATATTCCAATTTAGAAAATATAGACATGTCAAGTAATTTCAATAGCTTCCCATGACTATCGGGACAGAATCAATCTCTTTTCCCTGACCAATATATAGATTTTAATACATGTGTATCTCCTCCAGGGTCTCTACTTCTGATTTCATTCCTCTTTCCCTTTTCATATGCTGCTACCCCTTAACACTCCCACTTGCATTCAAGCCTCGCCTTTTCTGGGAGTCCTTCCTAGGGCTGATTTAGACACACTCCTCTCTGCTTCTGTGTATATTACCACTGACACTGCATTGAATGCAGATAAAGAGTCTAAGGATTTTTAAGGCAATGAGTTTCTTGGAAGGAAGAAACTATCTTTTGCATTTTGTAAACTCATGCATCACCAATCCCAAGATTTTGCCAATAATGTGTTCAAAATACTTATTTAATGTGTTAATTAATGAATGAGTGAGTTCATAATTAATTATAAAAAGTATAAATCAGGGTTTATACTTTTGATTTTCTTCATGAGGCCTGTAGGCAGTATTAAAAAAACCAACAGTGTTCAGTATTCAAGAGGCACGAGTTGCACAAGGCATTTTCATTTTGAAAGTTCAGATTCTGTCTAAGAAAAAAGACATTGTCCATTTGTGCTGTGACTAGCTCTTTCATTTATTATGGTACTATGAGGAGGCTACTTAATCTGACTTTTTATTTTCCTTCTTGAAAAAGTGTATTATTAATTTCAGATCTCTACTTCCTTAAAAAAGAGGTCAACAAATTATGCAGTCTGGATTTCTGGGGAAAAAAAGAGGGAAATCATGTATATATGTGTGGTCTGCATATATCTGGGGGCTTCCCAAATGGCTCAGTGGTAAAGAATCCGCCTGCAAGCAAGAGATGTGAGTTTGATCCCCGGGTTGAGATGATCTCTTGGAGAAGGGAACAGCAATCCACTCCAGTATTCTTGCCTGGAGAATCCCATGGACAGAGGAGCTTGATGGGTTACAGTCCATAGAGTCACAAAAAACTGGACGTGACTGAAGCGACTTAGCATGCATGTATATCCACATATATCTAAATATATACATATATACATTTGTTGTTTTAGTCACTAAGTCATGTGCAATTCTGTGACCCCATGGACTATAGCCCACCAGGCTCCTCTGTCCATGGGATTCTCCAGACAAGAATATTGGAGTGGGTTGCCATTTCCTTCTCCAGGGCATCTTCCCAACCCAAGGATTGAACCTGCATCTCTTATGTCTCCTGCACTGGCAGGTGGGTTCTTTACCAGTAGCACCACCTGGGAAGCCATATGTATATATGCTACAGAATTTCAATCAATCTTTATTTCTTTCCAATTACTTTTTCTTTTGGCCACGCTGCATGGGCTGTGGCTGACCAGAGATTGAACTTCTGCCCCCTGAGTTGGAAGTGCAGAAACTTAACCACTGAACTGCCAGGGAAGTCCCTCTAGCCCAGTAGAAAGCACCCCACCAAGTTGGGGGAAAAAAACCCAGGATTCTTATTCCTCTTTCTTCATCATGTTATATTTATTTGCTGTTTCATGTCCTAAACCATGCCCATTCCTAACTTGCTAGCCCAGGCCACCACTGGTTCTCAGCTGGACGGTTGCAGTAGTTTTCTCTCATGCACCCAAGTCTTGCTTTTTCTAAAATATTCTTGAAACTGTAGTCAGAATGATATCCCAATGCTCACATCTTATGTTACTCTTCTACAAAGTTTCAATGAGATCAGCGGCTTCTGATTTCTATGTAGATAACTCTCTAGCTTTCCAGGGTTTGGGCAGCTTTTGATTCTTTATCCTAATGCTGTCTTCCCCGGTCTCTCTATTAAGCTAAATTTCATTCATCCCTTAGTTAGGAATTTTAATTTTAATTCTTCCATGAGGTCTAGCTGATTCCTGGACCTTTAGACACCCAATCTCAGGAAACATCATACTCTCGTTTTTAGCACACTTTGTCTCGTTTAGCACACTTTGTCATTATTTCTTGCTTGATGTCTCTTTCTAGACAGACAAAATGGTCCGTGAGAACAATACTCTTTGCCTTTTGCCTGGCAAAATGCCTGACACACAGGTTGTACCCAGTAACTATTTGTAGAATATAGTAAATTAACTACATATATACATGACATTCTTTCCTTGTATTTAATGTCACTCTAAGCAAATTTTTAGATATTACTTGAAGTATAAGGAAAATAAAACAATTAAATCTCTGAAAAAGTTGTTGCTGCTTAGGATTTTTTATAAAAAAATGGTATTTAAGGAAACTAAAAATCAAGCTACAAATACTGCTTCATTTGAAAGTAACCCAGCCCTCCTTAAATTTAGCAGATCAACATGTCATATATAAAATCATTTATCCCTTTCATCTTAAGAGTAGCCTGTATTTTCTTACTGACTTTTACATCTCAGTACAGTGAGCTTGTTTAATTTCTCTAACTTAAGGCTGCTTAGGTGAACTAAAATATCAGATTATGGTATGATGCTTGACTACTTTCCAGTAGTCTCCTTAAAATCCCTTCTTACTTGGTTTCAATCTTGTTGCCATCCCTTTGACTGGAGTGACTGCAAATTACAGTTTGAAAATGACCGGCCTCTTCCTCTTTGCTAATATTGTTAGAATGAAGCTACAATGGCACCTATCAGGATAACCGAATTAGAGCGGTTCACATAAGGCAGACACGCATACAAATGTACTTATGTACCAGATGTACCCCTCAACAGGAAAATGACAGCCATTCAGATAAAATGCTTTTATTATTTACTTTCAACAAGTATCTATAGCTGTGGCATGACTATTGTCAAATCATTTCAATAATCTTGTTATAGGGTTGGTAATAAAAGAAAAAAGCACTTCAGCAGAGAGAAATGACCTGCCTCCTGACATCTTCAGAGGTACCAGATGACAGTGATAGGTAGATTACTTTTCTGTTCAAACACACAAGAGCATTGCCAGACCTTTTTTAGCCTAGTTTATTTCCTCAAAGCACTGATGTAGGTTTGACAGGAAAGATGCGTGGCGACCCCTGCAATTTCACCATTGCCAGTAGGTGTAGCAGTTGGTGTAGTTTGGCAAGTGAAGCAGAAGATGGAGGCATCCTTGGAAAAAGTTGTATCGTTACCAGAAGAGGTAATGACTTCTGCAAAAACTGTAACTTTGACACATAAGCAAGCACTGAATGAATAACGATACTTGGAAACATTAAGGAATTTTGACCTTATTAAGCAGGGGCAGATATCTCACAATTTTTATGTATGCTTTGCCTTTCAAAGCCGTATATGTAGGTAATACATAAGTATTTTGTCCTAAAGTAGTAGTAGCCAGAACACAGATATTTCTTTGAAATTAATATATATTCATACACAGCTAGGAAGTTTTAAGAAAATTAGCGAAATTTGACCTTTACAAATTGTACTGTGTTCCTTCCTTTCCATTGGATTCATACTTTATCCAATAATCTTGATATCATGAAAAGGAGAGAAGCATTTCATCACCTTTTTGTCTCATCTTTTTCCAGTAATATCACACTTTCCTACTTGACACATGAAATATCATCACATTGAAAACATTAGAGTCAAGAACCAGCAAAAATAAAAGCAGTATATCAGGGGAAAAAAAAATCAGTGATTTTAAGCTTGTATGAAAATGTGGTTTATCTCTTCATCTTTAAAACATTATGATTACCAACTTAACACCAATATCTCCAATCTAAAATTTCCAATTGAATTGGCCCTTTGAGTATGTATACTGCGTAACAGGCTCTATTCTCCTTTTAGTGCCCAAGAAGAAAGAAATGAATAGTTGGCAAATTAACGGAAGTCTTCCAAGGCCCTTTGTCACTGAATGTATGTCTGACTAGATTCAGGCGTACATTCAGTCTATGTCTGTTATTATAATGCATTAGTATTTTGGGATGAATATAATTTAATTCTATCTAGTAAATCAATAATTCCTAAGACAATCTATTTCTCCAGATATGAAAATTTGAGAAATGTTATTAGGCCTTAAGAAACTAGATTACAGGATCACCATACTTTGTCAGAAGACTTGGGTTCAGTTCCAAAACATGCTGTTAACTGACTACATGATTTTAGGCAGGTTCTTCAGGCTCTCTGGGCCTCATTATTTTGCAATGGTAAGATGAAGAAAACAGTATTTTATGAGGATTAAGTGCTATTATTAAGTCAGTCATAGCCTAAGTTTATGCAGAAGGTGCTTTTTATTGTTCTTACCAAAGTAACTATGGGAATTTTAATACTAACTATTGATAAGGCTTCCCTGGTAGCTCAGCTGGTAAAGAATCTGCCTGCAATGTAGGAGACCCTGATTCGACTCCTGGGTCGGGAAGATCTGGTGGAGAAGGGGTAGGCTACCCACTCCAGTATTCTTGGGCTTCCCTGGTGGCTCAGCTGGTAAAGAATCTGTCTGCAATGTGGGAGACCTGGATTGGATCCCTGGGTTGGGAATATCCCTGGAGGAGGGCATGGCAACCCACTCCAGTATTCTGGCCTGGAGAATTCCATGGACTGTATAGCCCATGGGGTCACAAAGAGTTGGACACACTTGAGTGACTTTCACTGTCATTGATAAAGCTGCTGCTAACCGTCTCCCTCAATGATGCTTGCTTTTTAAATTTATTTATTTACTTTAAATGAAGCAAAGATGAATATTTTTTAATGATAAAAAATACAATTCACAAAGAAGATAGACACCATAAACCATTAGACACCTTAACAATAAAGAAACAAAGATACATAAAGCAAAAATCAGAAGACATATAAGGGGAAAGAAAAAATATATAATCATAGTGAGACATACTAACATTTTTCTGAGAATATTTTATCAAGTGAAGAAAAAATAAGAATAGGAGCATCTTGAATGATGTCATTAATAATTTAAATAATTTGATTTATATTTAATTAATTTAAATTAATCATATCTACACAAATATATTTAAAATTTTGTATCTAATACATTGTTATTAGATGTCCATAGGACATTTAGAAAAACTGGCAAAAAGAGAAACATTACTAAATTTCAAAAAATATGATTCTTTATTTTTGGTGTGTGATTCAGTTACACATGTACAAATATTTTATTTTTGAAATTACTTTCCATTATAGGTTATTACGAGATCATGACTATAATTCCATGTGCAATCCAGTAAACCTTTGTTGCAAATCTATTTTTTAAAATTAGAAATCTGGCATTCTATCCATACTAGTCAAACAAGTGGAATCAAAATGTCATAAATTTTTTAGTTAAGCAAAAATTCATAAGTTTTCTAAAATATATATATTATATATTATTTATATACATGTACACAAAGCTCTTCTACTACACTTGATAAAGGCTTGAGAGAGAACATCAAAAAAACAAAAAGAAGAGATGGAAAATTAGAAAACATAAACTAAATGAAACTGGAGCACTGAATATGAAATGGAAAAAATGAAACAAACTAGACAAAAATAAAAGATCCTCATATAATCTAGTTGTTATAAACATGGCTACTCATTAGAAACATATCTAGAGCTCTGGCAAAAAAAAGGAATACCTACACATTTGTAGTTTTCAAAAAATTCCAAGATAATTATGATGCATCTGGATTTTAAAGAGTGATTACAGGATTTTCTATTAATGGTAGTTTTGGTGATATATAATTTTTTTTTCTGTTGCTCAATCATGATACAATGGTATTAAGTAAGTAATAGGTACATAATCATAATAGTAAAAGATATTTATCAGTTTTCACAATCAACAGCCGCAAAAAATGAAAGATAATCACTATTGCAAGCCATAATGCAGACATGATTAACCTAACAATATAAAATAATTACACACAATCTGGGGGTGGTGGGGTCAAGCAGAGTGACATGTTAAGTGGAAATGCACACATGCACATGTTTTCATCTGCTCAGCTAGACTATGTCTTTTGGTTGGTGCATTTAATCCATTTACATTTAAGGAAACTGTTGATATGTATGATCCTAGCTTCCCTCCTAGCTCAGCTGGTAAAGAATCTGCCTGCAATGCAGGAGACCTGGGTTCAATTCCTGGGTCAGGAAGATCCCCTGGAGAAGAAACTGGCAACCCACTCCAGTATTCTTCCTAGAGAATCCCCATGGACAGAGGAGGCTGGCAGGCTACAGCCCATGGGGTTGCAAGAGTCTGACACGACTTAGCAACTAAACCAGCACCACCTACATCAAGGTGACGTCAAGATGAACTGAATTGCCTATCTGAATTTCAAAACCCTGGCATAACTGGTGTCTGGGAGTGAACATGATGATCCTATAACAGTTTTCTTGATTGTTTTGGGTTTATTTTCTGTAGGTAGGTCTTTTCCTCCTCTTTTTCTGCCTAGAGAAGTTCCTTTAGCATTTGTTGTAAAGCTGGTTTGATGGTGCTGAATTCTCTTAACTTATGCTTGTCTGGAAAGCTTTCGATTTCTCCATCAAATCTGAAGGAGAGTCTTGCTGGGTAGAGTATTCTTGATTGTAGTTTCTTCCCTTTCATCACTTTAAGTATGTGTCCGACTTTTTGCGACCCCATGGACACCAGGCTCCTCCGCCCATGGGATTTTCTACGCAAGAGTACTGGAGTGGGTTGCCATTTCCTTCTCCAGGGAATCTTCCCAACCCAAGGATCGAACCCAGGTCTCCTGCATTGCAGACAGATGATTTACTGTCTGAACCACCAGGGAAGTCCTTTTAAGTATGTCACATTATTCCATTCTGGCTTGTAGAGTTTCTGCTGAGAAACCAGCTGCTAGTCTAATGGGAGTTCCCTTGTATGTTATTTGTCATTTTTCCCTTGTTGCTTTTAATATTTTATCTCTGTCTAGTTTTTGCCAGCTTGATTACTATGTGTCTTGGTGTGTTTCTCCTTGGGTTTATCCTGCTTGGGACTCTCTGTGCCTCCTGAACCTGGTTGACTATTTTCTTTCCTAGTTAGGGAAATTTTCAGCTATTATCTCTTCAAATATTTTCTCAGGTTCTTTCTCTCTCTAATCTGTTTCTGGGATCCTATAATGTGATTTTTGATGCATTTAGTGTTATCCCAGATGTCTCTTACGCTGTCTTCATTTCTTTTCATCCTTTTTTCTATTTTCTGTTTTGTGGCAGTGATTTCTACCATTCTGTCCTCCAGGTCATTTATCTGTTGATGGGTGGGGATGCCCTCCCTCCCTGGTAGCTTTTTACCCTGATCCAACCCAATCCTGGGGCCTAAGGGTGCTATGGTTGCGTTAATGGCAGCCTCCAAGAGGGTTTACACCAAGAGGGACCTTCCCAAACAGCTGCTGCCAGTCCCCCGTCCCTGTGGTGAGTCCCTGCCAATGCATGACTCCACCAGAGAGCCTCCAACACAAGCAGGCAGCTTTGGCTCAGTCTCCTGTGGGGTCCCTGCTCCTTCCTCTGAATCTTGCTGCATGCAAGGTTTTGTTTGTGCCCTCCGAGACTGGAGTCTCTGTTTTCCCCAGTCCTGTGGAAGTCTTGGTAATCAAATCCCACTGGCCTTCAAAGTCAGATTCCCTGGGGAGTCCCAGTGCCTTTGTCAGGTCCCCAGGCTTGGAAGCCTAACCTTGACAACCTTGGGATAATTTCTTTGGTATTATTCTCCCATTGGTTGGCCACACACCCAGCAGATATGGGATTTGATTTTATCGTGATTGTGCTTCTCCTACCATCTCACAGTGGCTTCTTATTTGTTTCTGGACATGGGATATCTTTTTTTGAGAGGTTCCAGAGACCTCCTCTCCATGGTTGTTCAACAGCTGGTTGCGATTATGATGCTTTCACAGGAGGAGATCAGCCTCCCTCTACTCTGCCATCTTGAACCCGAAGTACTCCCTCTGTAGTGCTCATGATTCCAGGAACAAGGAGAAGAGATTAAGGTTTTCTGAGTATCTCCTTGTTACACAGAACTGTTGCTTTAGTTCCCCTGTCTTTCTCACAATGCCTACCTGAGGTATATTTCTTTATCTTGTATTTATAGGAGAGACCAAGACCTGGAGTGTTCAGTTGCTTTCCAGTCATTGAGTGTCTGGCAGAGTCAAATTTAGGCCTCTTCCAAGCTAGCTATCTTTATTGTACTAATCTACTTAGTTAGTTAGTTCAGTCGCTCAGTCGTGTCCGACTCTTTGCGACCCCGTGAATTGCAGCACGCCAGGCCTCCCTGTCCATCACTGTCTCCCAGAGTTCACTCAGACTCATGTCCATCGAGTCTGTGATGCCATCCAGCCATCTCATCTTCTGTCGTCCCCTTCTCCTCCTGCCCCCAATCCCTCCCAGCATCAGAGTCTTTTCCAATGAGTCAACTCTTCCAGTGAGGTGGCCAAAGTACTGGAGCTTCAGCTTTAGCATCATTCCTTCCAAAGAAATCCCAGGGCTGATCTCCTTCAGAATGGACTGGTTGGATCTCCTTGCAGTCCAAGGGACTCTCAAGAGTCTTCTCCAACACCACAGTTCAAAAGCATCAATTCTTCGGCGCTCAGCCTTCTTCACAGTCCCACTCTCACATCCATACATGACCACAGGAAAAACCATAGCCTTGACTAGACGGACTTTAGTCGGCAAAGTAATGTCTCTGCTTTTGAGTATACTATCTAGGTTGGTCATAACTTTTCTTCCAAGGAGTAAGCGTCTTTTAATTTCATGGCTGCAGTCACCATCTGCAGTGATTTTGGAGCCCAAAAACATCTACATAAGAGCTATTCAAATAGTTGGCATAAAGTAACATGGACTAACATGGGCTTAAGTAGGGGAGGCATGTGGATGGTCTTTATTGTGGTAGCAACAAACCCACCAAAAGATGTACCAGATCTTTGACAAATCTAATACACAGTGGAGAGTTCATAGCCTAACACTATGTTCTAAAATATGGTATTATATAAAATTGGCTAGCTTATATATAAGCTATTTTGTAGTATGAAATAGAACATTTTGCCTCAATTATATTAACATATATTTATAAATCCAAAGGGCTTTCCCAGTGGCTCAGTGGTAAAGAATCTGCCTGCCAATGCAGGAGACACAAGTTTGATCCCTGGGTTAGGAAGATCCCCTGGAGAAAGAAATGGCAACCCACTCCAGTATTCTTGCCTGGGAAATCCCATGCACAGAGGAGCCTGGCAGGCTACACAGTCTATGGGGTCACAAGATTCAGACACAACTTAGTGACTAAACAACAACATAAAACTAAAATGTTCAACATGTCTAAGATAGTTTATTATTTATACGTGCTACTGATAGGTGTTAGCATAGTTTATTGCCATTGAGTTATATTAAAATTAAGACGAGATGTTTGACATTTCTTTCAGTTATCTTTCAAGCCTTGAAATGACCTCATGGTGAAGCTGAACAATATACATGGAGAACAAACAACCTTATTTGATTTGAAACATACTGAGGTATGATTTGTGAAGGAACAGGAGCTCTGAGAATATTGTGAGACTCATGGCAATTTTCTTAGAAGGTGTTGTGGTCTTTCAATTGAACAGCAAGAAAATTGATCAAATTCATATCCTGACCTCATTAGTCTTTCTCTAGGGAGATGACATCTCATAGGAACTGTAGCAGACAGCACTCTCATCTCCACAGAGTAAACAGAATTACAGCATTAAGGCTTATAATTATCCAGGCAGCTTCCAGGAGTTGGGGGATCAAAAGGCAAAAGGCCTTTCCCCAGTGGCCAGTCGTTATGGCTTGGGGCACTGTGTGTTGAGTCAAAACTCTCTAAACCTAGGGCTGGAGCTCTATCAGTGATGTTGCCATTTGGAAGTTGTCCATGCCATCCCATGTTGAGGTTTCGGAGTCTTTCTTAACTCACTCTCCTCTATGACCATGACTACACCCTGACTTTTTAGATATACCTGGATTTAATATTTGAATTGTCCAACTTTGGCTTAGTGGCCAGATTCTGGAACAAAATAATGAACTCCCAGACTCAACCCCTGGCACCCACACTCACTGCATGCTTATACTTGACTTTGTTTCTGAACTGTTTTTTCTTGAATCAGGCGCCCACTCCAGACTTATAGAACAGGTAGTTCTGTCTCTACTAGGGTTACTGCTTAGTAATTTCTCACCTGGTCCCATCAGGTAAAAAATGAGATGATATAGAAAGAGCATTAGAATGCCAATTACCATACTATACGTCTCCCTTCACAAGAGCCAAGCCTTGATAATTATATTTTATATTAGCATTTATGTGCATGTAATTAATATGTTTCGGCCACTGTGTTGAGTGGTTTATCTACATCAATTTATTTAATCCTTCTTATAGTCCTATGATATGAGTTTTATTATTAGAAAAAATATTAAATAGCTGATGTTTGACATTTTATTTTAAAAATTGACATTTTCCATATGTTTCATGCAAATGATATTAACCCCATTTGACAGATGAGAAATCTGAGGCATGAAGACGTTAATTTTCTGTAGGTCACAGTTGGAACTGTGAGAAACAAAATGAAGTATAAATGGCTGTAGCCTCTTCTTTCCTGTCCATTCCATGGTTTTGCCATACATTGGTTTCTTAGTCTTGTGAAGGATTCCATACATCCTTACCCAGTTTGAAATTACTGTTTTGATCAGCTGCCGAGAGCCAACAGCCAGCTGTCAAACACATAATTCCAAACTTTCACATTGATTAGAATAACTTATGTGAGAAAGAACCATGTAAGATGTCGAGTGGGGCAATTTAATCAACTCCACTATAAACAAGCCAGAGTGCTGTATATGTCAATTTAAACTATTTCAAATATTCAACACATGGGCCATAAATATAGCACTTATCCAAAAATAAGGAAAAGGATCTATATAAACACACTATAGATTAGCTAAGTTAGACCATCCCTAATGAGCGAAATGAAAGAACTCTCAGCTATTCTTACATGTTTACAGCAGACTGGAAAGTAATTTCCTCTTTGTTGAGAAGTTTGAGCACACATTTTCCTGTCAGACTTCCTGACTGTAGAGGTTGGAAGTGGAGTCCGACTGAGAATTCTGCAGGTGATGCAATTAGTGTGGGGGCACTGTGGAATCCTTGCAGAACCACCAATTAGCATTTTAAAAAACACGATTCACTTCAATACAAAGAAAAAGGGATAGATAATAAATTTGGCAAATCTGTTTTTACATTTGAGAATCTCACAGTTTCAGGACAAATGATATTTTCAGTTTCTCAATGCTGGTCCTGCTAAGTTGTTAATTCAGTCAAGTCTAGATGTACCTTTGGATGGAACTCATTTGATGCAAGGTGTGCTTGTGTTTGTGGATTATTTTCAAATCTACCTGGGCTATCATTTTAACCCTTGATACACTTATGAAGTAGAGCCTGTAATCACTTAGGAAAGTCACAGCTATATCTTTTGATATAAAAATAAACAATTCTAGTCCCTTTATTACACTTTATCTTTCAGCTGCAAAATACTTTACCTCTTCCCAAGAAAGCCCAAGCCATTCATGCTCTTAAAAATCTGACCTCCATGATAAACCTAAATATAAAACCAAGGCTATCATCATTCTTCACTCACCTGGAAATCCAGTGACTGAAGTATAGATCTAAAAGTCAGGTTATGTGGACTGGATCATCATTTGCTCGCATTTCGTTCTTTAGAAACGATTCAGAATCTTTCATGTAAGAATCGGGCTCTGACCTCTCCTCTTCTTCAGTCGCTCAGTTGTGTCCAACTCTTTGCGACCCCAGGACGTGGACCGCAGCGTGGACTGCTGCGTGCCAGGCTTCTCTGCCTTTCACTGTCTCCTGGAGCTTGCTCAAACTCATGTCCATTGAGTCAGTGATGCCATCCAATCATCTTGTCCTCTGTTGTCCCCTTCTCTCCTGCCTACAGTCTTTCCCAGCATCAGGATCTTTTGCAGTGAGTCACTTCTTTGCATCATGTGGCCAAAGTATTGGTGCTTCAGCTTCCACATCAGTCTAATTCAGGGTTGATTTCTTTTACGATCGACTGGTTTGATCTCCTTGCTGTCCAAGGGACTCTCAAGAGACTTCTCCAGCACTATAGTTTGAAACCATCAATTCTTCGGTGCTCAGCCTTATTGTCCAGCTCTCACATCTATACATGTCTACTAGAACAAAGCATAGTTTTGACTAAATGTACCTTTGTTGGCAAAGTGATGTCCCTGCAATTTAATATGCTGATTATGTTTGTCATATCTTTTCTTTCAAGGAGCAAGTGTCTTTTAATGTCACGGCTGCAGTCAATGTCCACAGTCACTTTCTGCCATTAGGGTGGTGTCATCTGCATATCTGAGATAATTGATATTTCTCCTGGCAATCTTAATTCCTGCTTATGCTTCATCTAGCTCAGTATTTTGCATGATGTGCTCTGCATATGAGTTAAATAAGCAGGGTGACAATATATAGCCTTGACGAACTCCTTTCCCAAGTTGAAACCAGTTCATTGTTTCCTGTCTGGTTCTAACTTTTGCTTCTTGACCTGCAACAGATTTCTCAGGAGGCAGGTCAGGTGGTCTGGTGTTTCCCATCTCTGTAAGAATTTTCCACAGTTTGTTGTGATCCAGACAATCAAAGGCTTTAGCATAGTCAATGAAGCAGAAGTAGATGTTTTTCTGGGATTTACTTGCTTTTTCTATGATCCAGCGGATGTTGCAGAGAAGGCAATGGCAACCCACTCCAGTACTCTTGTCTGGAAAATCCCATGGATGGAGGAGCCTCCTGGGCTGCAGTCTATGTGGTCGCTACAAGTCGGGCACGACTAAGCGACTTCACTTTCACTTTTGACTTTCCTGCATTGGAGAAGGAAATGGCAACCCACTCCAGTGTTCTTGCCTGGAGAATCCCAGGGACCGGGGAACCTGGTGGGCTGCTGTCTATGGGGTCTCACAGAGTTGGACACGACTGAAGCGACTTAGCAGCAGCAGCAGCAGTGAATGTCGGCAATTTGATCTCTGGTTCCTCTGCCTTTTCTAAATCCAGATTGTACATGTGAAAGTTCTCAGTTCATGTACTATTGAAGGCTATCCTGAATGATTTTGAGCATTATCTTGCTAGTATGCGAAATGAGTGCAATTGTGTGGTAGTTTGAGCATTCTTTGGCATTGCCCTTCTTTGGGATTGGACACCTCCCCTCTTAGAGAAAGGAATACACTGTAACTTTATCCATTGGTTGAAAAATGTGCTAATGAGGTTAGGGTCATTGACTTGGTCTCACATGAGTGAGTGAAAGTATGCTTCACTCTAGCTCTAGGCTTTTAACGGCCTTGGTACCCAAAGTCCATTCGTAAATATGTGCAGCCGGTTGTCCAGAAATTTGGAGAGGTTTCACACTTATCAGAAAACACTCTCAATGCTAAAACAAAAGTCATTCAAAGAACACGTCTTACTGGTCATGGGTCAATGATATCATCTTTGCTTCAGAAGCACCACAGCTCATAAATTTCCAAAAAGTGTCCTTTATTAAAAAAAAATTCATATCATTTAAAACTTATGGTGCATGGGGATGACCCACAGAGATGTTATGGGGAGGGAGGTGGGAGGGTGGTTCATGTTTGGGAACACATGTAAGAATTAAAGATTTTTAAAAAAAAAAACAAAAAAAAAAAACTTATGGGAATGCAGTGAAGTTAAGCCAAATGAAGAATTTTATAAATTAAAATTTTTTTTGAATAATCTATTAAATAATTCTATTTGAAAGATGCATTAATTTATAATCCATTTTAATCTATGTATATGTAAGCATATACATAAATGTTCCATCATTGTTTCCATTTACTCTGTTTTTTGAAAAACAAAACCAAATTTCCTCCTTCAATCTCAAGGAACCTATATTTCATATCAACTTTGTGTTATTTTCAGTTGAAGTAAACTCAAGAAAATGCTTTATATTTCACATTTAAAAAAAATACCATCATCACTCATTATCAGAGAAATGCAAATCAAAACCACAATGAGGTACCATGTCACACTAGTCAGAATGGCTGTGATCCAAAAGTCTACAAGCAATAAATCCTGGAGAGGGTGTGGAGAAAAGGGAACCCTCTTACACTGTTGGTGGGAATGCAAGCTAGTACAGCCACTATGGAGAACAGTGTGGAGATTCCTTAAAAAACTGGAAATAGAACTGCCTTATGACCCAGCAATCCCACTGCTGGGTATACACACTGAGGAAACCAGAATTGAAAGATACATGTGTACCCCAATGTTCATCACAGCACTGTTTATAATAGCCAGGACATGGAAGCAACCTAGATGTCTATCAACAGAAGAATGGATAAGAAAGCTGTGGTACATATACACAATGGAGTATTACTCAGCCATTAAAAAGAATATATTTGAATCAGTTCTAATGAGGTGTATGAAACTGGAGCCAATTATACAGAGTGAAGTAAGCCAGAAAGAAAAACACCAATACAGTATACTAACACATATATATGGAATTTAGAAAGATGGTAACGATAACCCTGTATGCGAGACAGCAAGAGACACAGATGTATAGAACAGTCTTTGTATAGAACAGTCTTTTGGACTCTGTGGGAGAGGGAGAGGGTGGGATGATTTGGGACAATGGCATTGAAACATGTATACTATCATATAAGAAACAAATCGCCAGTCTAGGTTCGATGCAGGATACAGGATGCTTGGGGCTGGTGCACTGGGATGACCCAGAGAGATGGTATGGGGAGGGAGGTGGATTCAGGATTGGGAACAGGTGTACACCCATGGTGGATTCATGTTGATGTATGGCAAAACCAATAGTATTGTAAAGTAAAATAAAATAAATAAATGAATAATAATAATTTTAAAAATCACAAAAAAAAGAAAAAAAATAAAGTTATGTATTTTTAAAAAAATTCCAAAGAATTGCCTTGAAATGTGAATACTACTAATATATTCTTGGAAGTGAGAGGCTCTGCCTGAAAGACTGATATATCCCAATATGCTGATTCAAAATTTGCATCCCAAAAGTTTGACAAAGAAAGCCAATGAGAATTATATCAAATGTAGCCTAATATGTGTTAAATGTCAGGGTACAGGCCAGCCCTTTAGGATAGTTATCTGTATTTCTAATAGATAACATATCTTTCTTTGGATCAAGCCAAGTGTTTCTGAAATCTATTGTAATTCATCGTGTAGACAAGAAACCTAAGGAATCTAGAGAACTGGACTTCTAATCAAGTGACTACTTTAACAAACCAAACTGCTATGGTCTGAACGTTTGTGCTTCCACAAAATCCATATGTTGAAACCTAACCTCTAAGGTGATTAGGAGGTGGGATGTTTGAGAGGTGACTATGTCATGAGCAGAAAGCCCTCATAAGTGGAATTAGTGCTTCCGTAAATGGGACCTGAGAAAATTCCCTTCCCCTTCTTCCAGGTGAAGACATGGCAAAAAAGACAGGCATGAAACAGCAAGCTCTCATCGGGCACTGAATCTGCCACCGTCATGAACTTGGACTTGCAGCCTTCAGAACGAAATACATTTTCACTATTTATAAGCCACCTTTTCTGTGGTATTTTTTCTATTGCAGCTCAAAAGAACTAAGACACAAACCACTCTCTTTTTTTTTTCCTATCCTTTAAATTTGACTCAATATCTACTTCAAAAATGTAGCATGTAATTTATACTAGCCAATAGCAATGCCTGTTACCGTATAGTCCAATTTTCTTCAAACCCTACCAAGTAATGAGAAATATTTTTCCTGCTAGATATTGAAGCAAGCATTTTATTTACATATGTCCTCTTATGATTTGATTTGTTGGAAAGATATCACATTAGTCACATTGTAAAGATGAGGAAGTGAGTCAAAAAACACACAGGTGACCAGTGGTCAAGCTTCAGGCTGAAAGTGCCTTCCCCAGCCCCACACTCATCTCTTCTACTGCACTGCCCTCCCTCCTCGATTGCTCTGGAAGTTTGTCCAGAACTAAGCAAAGCCTTGGCACCGTCCAGTTCCTATCAACACGCTGCTTGTTGGGCCTGGATCCTACCACCCTTTTCCACAGTCCTGGACTACGAGTGGTAAAGCAGAGGAAAACTTATGACACAGACGGGAAAATCCTCAACTAGGAGTTAGAAATATTTGAGTTGAATCTTGTGTTTGCCACTTTTTATCTGTTTGATCTCAGACAATCTACATAATCTCTATTATTTCAGATTTTTCATGTGTAAAATGGAAAAAAATAAAGCCTGTTTGATAGATTGGTAGTAGTTCAAAACCTTGCAAACTGAGTTTCCAGTTATTATTCTCTTCTATTAATATCTGTAATTAGCAAATCACAATTAAGGGACATGACCTTGGGCAAACTCCGGGAGATGGTGAGGGACAGCGAAGCCTGGTGTGCTGCAGTCGGACATGACTTGGCGATTGAACAGTAACAATCACAATCAATACTCGTGACCACTGACACTAGTTTTTTTTCCCTCTTTCTGCCGCCTGAATTACTGCTACCATTTCCTCCTCATTATTTTTAGCTACCTCAAATATTGGTGCTTGCCTGGGTCACACTCGGTTTGCTGTTTCTCTCTCTACAGAATACCTACTCTCCTGTAGCCGCTGTAACAAATTACCACAATCTGGGTGGCTTAACAAAACAGAAGCATACTCTGTCATAGTCCTGGAGGCCATAAGGCTGAAATCGAGGTATTGGCAGGGCTGCAGCGTCCCCAGAGACTCTGAAGGAGAGTGGGCTCCTTGCCTTTTCTCATTTCCGACAGTTGCCTGGCATTTTAGTTGGTTTGTGGTTATATCATTCCAGACTCTGCCTCTGTGGTCATATTGCCTCCTTTTCCTTTGTGAGAGTCTCAGTACCCCCTCTGCCTCACTGTAAAGACACAGATGATTGTATTTAGGGTATATGGCATAATCCAGAATAAGCCCCTTCTGATCTTAATCACATATTTTGCCATATAAGGTAATATTCACTCTTGCTGTATAGGGTAATATTCACAGGTTCTGGTGATTAGGAAACTGATATATTTCAGGGAAGCCACTGTTGAACCCACTACAGTCAGGCTTAGAAAGTTAAAAAAAAATCCAAATACCCACAATTCAGTTGGATAAATAGTTACGGACCAGCTCCTAAGCACTATCACACACAGCACATAAATTCCCTCATGTACCCAAATAAGAGAATTCAAAACACACACATTCACATTTGTATTCATTTCTCACAACCACATGGGACAGTGTATTAGAAGTAAAGGGGAGTCTGTCACAGATTGAGAGAGAGACACACAGAGAGAGGGGGAGAGACAAAGGGAGAGAAGCAAAACCTGTTCTGTGCCCTTAGACTGACGCTCATTTATTACCAGCACTGGACACATATCATCTCAGTTATCAGAGTGATGCATACTTGAGAACTGTTTTGGTTTAAAAAATGGACACTCTATTAATCCATGTGGACAGCATATGTACACATGGGAAGCCCGTGGATTTGGGAATAGAACCCCCTTAACACATTGAATAGTGTAGTCCTGATCATTCATTAAGTACGCTTTTGACAACTGATTGTAAATCAAAGCAAGGACCATGAATTATAAATGTGGAAGTTGATGCTGTATCAGAAGGCTCTGGCAAGTGAAAAAAAAAAAAAAGGTTTATTCATTCTGCCTATGAGAATTATGTAAAGAAAAAAACAAAGCTCCCCCCCACCCCCACCCCACATCCCCAGAAGAGAGAGCAGAGAGAACTGGCAAAGAAACAGCAGTGTGATGGAGGCGATTTCCAGGCCGCCCAGCTGCCTAATCACTGGCAGCCTTTCTGGATTTTACAGCTTGCCTCTTGCACCACCACCCTTTGAAAAGCGATAATCCACCATTGTCACAAAAACAAATAAAAAATATATACGCCGACGCAAAAAAAGCAGCCCTAAACCTTCTAAGGAGAATAATTCAGCAAAGGATTTCATGTCACGAGAGACAAAGCAAAAGAATAAATAATTACTTTGCAAGTTTCCCCTCTAGTGTTTTGAAAAGCCTATCCCATGTGTTGAGTTGAAACATCACTTTTAAAATTTTAAACTTATTACAATTTAATCCAGCAAAATGAAACATCAAATTTCTTTGGACATTTTATCTAGAAGGACAACAGTGGTGATATTGACACTGTTTCATGCAAAGCGGGAAAGAGAGCACAGTGAGAAGCCAGCCGTCTCACACAGCCTAGCACATAGGATGTTTATGCAGAACTATGAAATTATCTAGCAATTCCCTTAAGTGTTCTCAATAATCTCTTATAACGGATTCTTTAGCAATATTATTCAAATTTGAGAGGAAGTATATGGGCTTAGCTGTGTCCCGGTGGGAGCGTCTCTGAAAAGACAAAACAATGGCATATGCAGCTTAGGCATAGGTAGGGTGCTTTAGGCTGACTTCTTCCAATTTGCAGAGCCTGCTGTTTATTGGAGAGTGATGCTCTTCAATGGGGCTTATACACTAGTGAATATGCAACTAGTGAAACAGATGTGTTCCATTAAGAAAGCATCTTTCAAAAATGTTTTTAGAATTGCTGGATGCGGTCTTATCTCTTCTTTGGAGGTTAACAGTCCTTGATCTGTTGATTGGAGGAAATACTGATTCATGAGTTCATTTAAGCATTCATCAGGTATTTGTGTTCCTTCTGCAGTAGACCCTGTGAAGATGCTGGAGACGAAGGTAAGTCTCCTTTATGCTTCCTGTCCCCGAGGAGCCCACAGCCCAGAGAAAATGACAAATATAAAAGCAAGTTATTACTACCCAGTGTGCCCAATGTGATCAGTGCTCTAAGAGCAGTAGGAAAAAGGTGCTCAGGAGGCACTGAAAAGAAACTGATCTGTTTCCAGGAGAGTGAGAAGAAAGTTTGAAAGAGTTTGGAAAAATCTACAGGTAAGCTTGTCTTAGTCTGTTTAGGCTTCTATAACAAATTACCACAGATTGGGTGGCTTAAACAACAAAAATTTATTTCTTCCCATTCTGGAGTCTAGGAAGTTCAAGTACATAATGCTAACAAGTTCAGTGCCTGATAAGAACTCACTTCCTGGTTCACAGATAGCCATCTTCTCCTGTGTCCTCACATGGCAGAAGGGGTTAGAAAGCTTTCTTTTATAATGGCACTAATCCTGTTCATGAGGGCTCCATCCTCATCACTTAATCACCTCTCAAAGATTTGCGTCCTAATACCATGATGCTGGGGGCTGGGATTTCTACATGTAAATTTGGAGACCACAAGAATATTCAGTCCACATCAAAGTTGTTCTAGACAAAAGGAAAATGTCTTTTCTTTGGTAACATATCATATTTAGTTACAACTAGGCAAGCATAGGGGACTTCCCTGATGGCTCAGATGGTAAAGAATCTGCCTGCAATGCAGGACACCCAGGTTTGATCCCTGGGTTGGGAAGATCCCCTGAAGAAGGAAATGGCAACCCACTCCAGTACTCTTGCCTGGACAATCTCATGGACAGAGGATCCTGGAGAGCTACAGTCCATGGGGTTGCAAAGAGTAGGACATGGCAGAGCAACTAATGTATCGTCTCTTCTGTGCAAACATAGCAAGAAGTTATCTTTTGTATTGCTTTGTAGCATCAAATCTCTTACTTTTGGTCATTGAAAAGGTAAATAACCCAAAGACTAATTTTAGATCCCACATACAGTATGATACTGAATATGCAGTCTGAGAAAAAGAGGCATAAATGATGTAGTTTCCTTAGGATAGGCATGTTATTTAAAGACAAGGACTCAAAGAAGACTGCCTTGGTTTGAATACTTACTAGCTGTGTGCTTTTGTGGAAGCTACTTTACTTCTCTGTGTCTTTGTTTTCTTTAATCTATAAAATAGGGTGATAATTATATTTACCCTGATAGAGGTGTTATGACTAATTTCTTGCCAGACACATAACATGTTTTTAATTAGTGGTAGCTCTTAAATGACAAACCTAGACAGTGTGTTAAAAAGCAGAGACGTTACTCTGCCAACAAAGATCCGTAGAGCCGAGGCTATGGTCTTCCCAGTGGTCACAGACAGTTGTGAGAGTTGGACTGTAAAGAAGGCAGGACACTGAAGAATTAATGCCTTTGAACTATGGGGCTTCAGAAAACTCCTGAGAGTCCCTTGGACAGCAAGGAGATCAAAGCAGTTAATTTTAAGGGAAATCAACCCTAAATACTCAGAACGACTGATGCTGAAGCTGAAACTCCAGTATTTTGGTCATTGATGTGAACAGCTGACTTGTTGGAAAAGTCCCTGAGGCTGGGAAAGATTGAGGGCAGAAGGAGAAGAGGGTGTCAGAGGACAAGATGGCTGGGATCACCAACACAATGGACATGAACTTGGACAAACTTCAGTAGATAACAAGGGACAGAAAGGCCTGTTGTGCTGCAGTCCATGGGGTCGCAAAGATTCGGACACAGTGGGCCACTGAACAACAACAAGCTCTTAAATATTAGTAAATCTTTTTCTATTTTCCTAATTATTCACTGGGACTATGACCAGCACACAGCTAGTAAGTATCAAACCAAGGCAGTCTTCTTTGAGTCCTTGTCTTTAAACAACATGCTTATCCTAAGGAAACTACATCATACTGTATGTGGGATCTAAAATTAGTCTTTGATAGGACTGGATACCATGATCTTAGTTTTTTGAAGCTAAGAGAAAACTCTGAAGTGAGAAGTCAAATAGGCCTTAGAAAGCATTACTATGAACAAAGCTAGTGGAGGTGATGGAATTCCAGCTGAGCTATTTCAAATTCTAAAATATGATGCTGTTAAAGGGCTGCACTCAATATGCCAGCAAATTTGGAAAACTCAGCAGTGGCCACAGGACTGGAGAAAGTCAATTTCATTCCAATACCAAAGAAAAGCAATGCCAATGAATGTTCAAACTCCTGCAAAATTGCATTCATTTCACATGCTAGCAAGGTAATGCTCAAAATCCTTCTGGCTAGGATTCAATAATAGATGAACTGAGAACTTCCAGGTATACAAGCTGGGTTTAGAAAAAGCAGAGGAACCAGAGATCAAATTGCCGACATTCTTTGGATCAGAGAAAAAGCAAGAGAATTCCAGAAAAATATCTACTTCTGCTTCATTGACTACACTAAAGCCTTTGACTATCTGGATCATAACAAACTGGAAAATTCTTTAAAAAATGAAAATATCAGACCACCCACCTTACCTGCCTGCTGAGAAACCATATGCAGGTCAAGAGGCAACAGTTAGAAGCAGCCATTGAACAACAGACTGTTTCAAAGTTGGGAAAGGCAAAAAAAAAAAAAAAAAAAGAAAGAAAAATTGGGAAAGAACTATGTCAGGGCTGTATATTGTCACCCTACTTATTTAACTTCTATGCAGAGTACACCAAGTGAGATTCCAGGCTGGATGAAGCTCAAGCTGGATTCAAGATTGCCAGGAGAAATATCAATAACCTCAGGTATGCAGATAACACCACCCTAATGGCAGAAAGTGAAGAGGAACTAAAGAGCCTGTTGATAAAGGTGAAAGAGGAGAGAGAAAAAGCTAGCTTAAAACTCAGCCTTCAAAAAACTAAGATCATGGCATCCAGTCCTATCATTTCATGCCATGTAGATGGGGAAACAATGGAAACAGTGACAGACTTTATTTTCTTGGGCTCCAGAATCACTGCAGATGGTGACCACAGCCATGAAATTAAAGACATTTGCTCCTTTGAAGAAAAGCTATGGGAAATCTAGACAGCATATTAAAAAGCAGAAACATCACTTTGCCGACAAATGTCCATGTAGTCAAAGCTATGGCTTTTCCATGTATGGATGTGACAGCTGGGCCATAAAGAAGGCTGAGAACCAAAAAATGGATGCTTTTGAACTGTGGTGCTGGAGAAGACTCTCATTGAGAGTCTTTTGGACAACAGGGAGATCAAAGCAGTCAATCCTAAAAGAAATAAAGCCTGAATATTTATTGGAAGGACCGTTTCTGAATTGAAGCTCTAATTCTTTGGCCACTTAATGCAAAGAGCCAACTCATCAAGGTCCGTTGGAAAAGATCCTGATGCTGGGAAAGCCTGAGGGCAGGAGAAGAAGAGGGCAACAGAGGATGAGACGGTTGGATGGGCTCACTGACTCAATGGACATGAGTCTGAGCAAACTCCTAGAGATAGTGAAGGACCGCGAATCATGTCATGCTGCAGTCCATGGGATCGCAAACAGACAGACATGACTGAGCAACTAAACAGCCACCACCACCTCCACCACCATAAGATGACTGATACTAACTTACACTAATAGATTTTCTATAGACTATTTGACTCTGAAAAAGTTTCATTCCTTAGTTCACTGGTCTACAAACTATAGCCTTTGGACACAGTCAGATCTACAGCCTGTCCTTGTAAATAAAGTTTGATTGAGACACAGTCTCACTCATTTTTTTATATATTGCCTGTGGCTGCTTTTACACTACAATGGCAGAGTCAAGTAGTTGAGAAAGAAATCTTGTGGTCCACAAAGCTTACCATTTTTTATTAACTGGACTTTTACTAAAAGTTTCCTTATCTCGTCAAAAGTTCTAGAGCTGATCTTTGAAAGGAAACAAATGATGAATTGGACATTGACTTTCCTATCTGTCCTTAAAAGATTTCTCTTTCCTTATACTTGTATGTGGGCAAACACACATACACCTGTTATACCTGATCATAAACTATAAATCTTGGGCTTAACTAAAGAGTTGTTATCAACCAACTAGCCAACTGAATATCCTTGATAATCGCCTCATTTATTGTTATAAAATATACTACAAATGCACTGATCCCATTTTGACTTTCTATTTTAGCACAAAACTAGTCTTATCTTTTATATTTTACAATAATTCTGTATTCTTTAGTCTGTGATCCCTCTAGGATGTGTAGGGACCATTTTGTCTTCATCTTTAAATGTAGAGCTCCCAA
Organism: Budorcas taxicolor; assembly: GCF_023091745.1. NCBI lineage: Eukaryota > Metazoa > Chordata > Mammalia > Artiodactyla > Bovidae > Budorcas > Budorcas taxicolor. Next base: position 84,547,180 of record NC_068923.1, read on the forward strand.
AAGGTAGTAACAGAAGAGATGTAATAAGAAAATGTATGAAATAAAAACTAAGCATAATCTTTATCGTATTATCCAACTTCTTCAAAAATTTCTGAAAGTGGGAAAACACTAAATGTAGATAAAGATGTGAACCAAATGTGACCCTCTTTCACAATTGCTGTGAAAGTCGCTTCAGTCGTGTCCGACTCTTTGTGACCCTATGAACTGTCACCCACCAAGTTCCTCTGTCCATGGGATTCTCCGGGCAAGAATACTGGAGTGGGTTGCCGTGCTCTTCTCCAGGGGATCTTCCCGACCTGGGATCGAACCCAGGTTTCTTGCACCTCCTGCATTGGCAGGTGGATCCTTTACCACCAGTGCCACCTGGGAATGGGGTTGGAGTATAGATTGTGATGCAGACTTCAGGCATAATCTAGTATATTGAAGTTACATATACCACATGCCTCAGGAATTGTACTCCTAAATATGTGCCATGAAAGGAAGAATATGTGTCCACGTGCACCAGGAACCACAAACAGAAACATTCATCATTTTAAAAATTAATAGCCAAAAAAATTAGAAAAAATGTTCATAAAGGGTAGAATAGGTATAAAAATTGTGTCATATTCCCAAGTGTTTGTGATATGACTTGTTTTGCTTTTATTATTTCTTCACTTATCTACTATAAGTAGATAAATCTATAGAATTTTACCACTTTATGATGACATTAATGGCTGAGTATAACGGTTTAAAAGCTTGGATTTTTGTGATAACTACAGACGTTCTCTCCGGTCTGAATAGATTCAGTTTTCATATAATCTGGAAAGATTCAGCTTCCCTTGAAAATTTGAAAAGTATAATTTTATAATGTCTGCTTTTTGAAGGAAACTATTAAAACAATTAAAGGACAACTAACAGATTGGTACAAAATGTTTATAAACCACATATTTGACAAAAGACTGATATCTAACATATATAAAGAGCTCTACAATTCAATAGTAAGAAAATACCCAGTTTTTTAAAAATGGGCAAAATATTTGAACATATAATTTACCAAAGATGCTGTGTTTATGGCAAATAAACACAAAATAGTGTTCAACATTATTAGTCACTAGAAAAAAGAAAGAAAGAAAGTAAAGTCACTCAGTCGTGTCCAATTCTTTGCAACCCCGTGAACTGTAGCCTGCCAGGCTCCTCTGTCTGTGGGATTTTCCAGGCAAGGATACTGGAGTGGGTTGCCATTTCCTTCTCCAGGGGATCTTCCTGACCTAGGGATGGAACCCAGGTCTCCTGCACTGCAGGCAGACTCTTTACCATCTGAGCCATCAGGGAAGTGCAAACTAAGACAAAAATGATATGCCAGTACATTACCTACTAGAATTACTAAAATGAAAAAGATTGAACAGACCAAGAGCTGGCAAGGATAGTAAACTGGGATTCTCATACGTTGCTAGTGGGAATGTAAAATAGAACAAATTCTTTAGAAGAAAAATAGAGAGTTTCTAAAAAATTAGCATACATCCAGTCATTTGTTCCTGTGCAATGACCCAAGTCAAATGAAAACATATGTTCACATAAAGGCTGGACATGAAGTTCACAGTCACTTTGTTGTCTGTAATAGTTCCAAACTGGAGGCAGCACAAATGTCCATCAACAAGTGAATGAGAGGTTAAAGCCTCTGCCTGCAATGCAGGAGACCTGGGTTCAATCCCTGAGTCAGGAAGATCCCCTGGAGAATAAAATGGCAACCCACTCCAGTATTCTTGCCTGGAGAATCCTATGGACGTAGGGGCCTGGTGGGCTACAGTCCACGGGGTCACAAAGAGTCGGACACGACTGAGCGACTTCACTTTCACTCAGCAACAAAAGAGAATGAATGATTGATACAAACTAAAACTTAGACGAATTTCAAAATAACTATGCTGAGCAACAGAAGCTGAAGAACAAATAGAACATATTGTATGATTTCATCTACTGAAGTTTCTAGAAAATGTAAACTAATTAATAACAGAAAGCAGACCAGCAGTAGCCTGGCAATGGACGGGGGTGACTGGAGAAGGGAAGAGAACAAGAAATTATAAAATGCCCACTGCCTTGATGTGATGGTTTCACAGTGTATTCATATGTCAAATTTACCAAATTTAATACTTTAAATATATGTTATTATATGGTAATTGTATGTCAATTAAGTTACTATATAAATATGAAAAAATAAAAGTGCTTACTTGAAATGGGTTGGACTTTAATATTAATAACCTGAAAATCAATACATAACATACACATAGATATACTTACTTTAGCACATTTTCTGTCAAAAATGGACTCTTGCTGGTATCACTGGAAACAGAGTAGATTGAGGGAATAAATTTACCTTGCGATCCTGACACATTTCCTTAAAATATTTATCTGCAACTTAAAAATAGCTGTAGGATCAGATGATATGGTAGTTGCTATGGAAACTGCCCATTTGTGGTAAAATCACAGCATGTGGAAGTTGTAAGCTATAAACACCTTACAGTACCTGCTGCCCCGTAGTTCTTGTCACCCATCCTCCTGCTTTGGGGAGAAAAAATAATTGAGCTTAATGAAATTTATAATCTTTTAGAATTTTTTTTTCCAAAACATTCTTGTCTACTGTGTCCATTACTTAACACCCCTGTGGTTCATAAATAAAAGTTGACATTTCAAGTGACAGAGAATGAAGAGTTTGCCATCAAGAATCATTGACAAAGAACTAGTGTGGAAAACTGCAGGCAACCTGACCAACAAGTAAAAGACGATTTATATGAGAGATCAGTTTACACTAGTGAATGAGAAGGCAATGGGAAAGAGTTTGAGGGCTTCCATAGTTTTCCTGTTAAATTTAATACTGGACTCAATTATTTTCAACACATGTTTAAGAACTAGTTTTCCTCTGGATAAATGTAGGAGAGTACATAGGTTTGAAGAAAAGTTATGACCAACCTAGACAGCATATTAAAAAGCAGAGACATTACTTTGCCAACAAGTCATGTATGGATGTGAGAGTTGGACTATAAAGAAAGCTGAGTGGCGAAGAATTGATGCTTTTGAACTGTGGTGTTAGAGAAGACTCGTGAGAGTCCCTTGGACTGCAGGGAGATCCAACCAGTCCATCCTAAAGGAAATCAGTCCTGAATATTCATTTGAAGGACTAATGCTGAAGCTGAAACTCCAGTACTTTGGCCACTTGATGCGAAGAGCTATCTCATTTGAAAAGACCCTGATGCTGGGAAAGATTGAAGATGGGAGGAGAAGGGGATGACAGAGGATGGGATGGTTGGATGGCATCACCGACTCAATGGACATGGGTTTGAGTGGACTTCGGGAGTTGGTGATGGACAGGGAGGCCTGGTGTGCTGCAGTCCACAGGGACACAAGGAGTCAGACACAACTGAGTGACTGAACTGACTGACTGACATAGGTTTGAACTACCTGAGGAGCCAGTGAAAAACCTGCTTGTATTCTTAGCCCTTTATAGGTGGTGACTTTCTGGCCCACAAGAAGCAGTCATTATATTTCTGCTCTATCCACAATGCAACTGATATATTTCTTTCAGACTCTAGAATCGCAGAATCTGTAGTCTTTCTGGCTGAACATCAAACGTAGCCTCCATCAAAGATATTTTTACCACTTGGTTCACTTGCTTTAATTATACCAGGTGTCTGGGATATTTTATTTTATTGAATCAACTAGATTTTCTGAAACCCACATGAAAAGACTATAAAATTGAGCTTAAACATGAGCTCATTTCTAATTTTAACGGTTTGAAATTGTCTCTGTTTTGCTAGTTAGTTTTGTTTCATTTTTAGGGGGCAATTAAACTAGAATTGTGTTTAGAGTACTCTGTCTTTAAGTTATTGCTCATGGTTAAGGCAACACGAATTAATATCTTTATCTTTCCTCTAAGGAAATTTCATCCTTATACTTTCAGTGTTCAAGTCATCCTCTGGAAAAAAATTCAGGCTAGGAAGAGTGTATATTCTTTCTCAGACCACACCCTGTCTAAAAGGCTATAATTTAGCAGAGCTACTTCAAACTCCCTTCTGGCTTCCCCATACCTGATAGGATAAAGTCCAGACAGATGCAGCCTTCCGTAACCCCTGTAACCATTGTCTACTTTTCCAGGGTCACCAATAGCCAGATCCTTCATGGCCCTCTTTCCCAAAGAAAAATAGATTGCTTCTATTTCCCAAAACCCATCTTGCTGTTTAATCTTTCTGTGATTTGCCCATGATTTCTCTAACACTTGACCCCCATTTTTTTTAGATCTAAACAACTCCTGTTTCTTCCTCTAAAGCTTCTTCTGACTTCATCAAGGAGAGCTGACCATTCCCTCTTACCACTCTGTCTATGCAAGTGACTCTATAAAAACATTCTCTATAGTGTGTTGCATACAACCACCCACCTTATGAGATTGCTCACCCTCCTAAGAGCAGGGTCGTCCGACTTACTTTTGTATTCTTTCTATTTATTTATTTAAATTGGATGATAATTGCTTATCATCACTTTTGCATTCTTTACATATAAAATAACACCCAACCTGAGGTCATCTGCAAGTCTGAGTCTGGCGCCCCTGGTGGACATTGTTGTGTATTCAAAATATAATTGTTATTTTTCTACTTTATGACAGAGTTTTAGTCAAAATCATGGGAATGCTAGACTCTTGTCATATTGATTTCCCAAGTCATTCTGTATGATGCAGAAAAAGGTGCAGGACATGAATCAGAGAACCTCAATTGTTATGCATGTACCTTGTTCTCAAAAAAGGAATTCTGGTTCTCAGCTACTTGGAATGCATGGTTTATATTCAAAGTCTGAGTGAGATCTTCTTTCATTCCGTCTATTCAGTTGGAGGAAGACAATTTCAGAGAGTGGATGCTGAAAATTCAGAGCATGTCTCCTCATCTAATTTTATGAAATAATTGAGAGCCCTACAGAGTAAATGTGGTTTAGTCATACATAGAGTCTGACCAATCAGGTCTTTCCTTGCAAAATACAGAAGGGTCTAAGCAGGTAAAGCACTAAAGAGGCTGTAAAACTGATTCCCCTAACTCTTTGTGCCTTATAAGGTGGCTGATGTTGTCAGCAATAACTTCTAGCTACCAGTAGTCATGTATGGATGTGAGAGTTGGACTAAAAAGAAAGCTGAGTGCTGAAGAATTGATGCTTTTGAACTGTGGTGTTGGAGAAGACTCTTGAGAGTCCCTTGGACCACAAGGAGATCCAACTAGTCCATCCCAAAAGAGATCAGTCCTGGGTGTTCATTGGAAGAACTGATGTTGAAGCTGAAACTCCAATACTTGGGCCACCCGATGTGAAGAGCTGACTCATTTGAAAAGACCCTGATGCTGGGAGGGGTTGGGGGCAGGAGGAGAAGGGGGCGACAGAGGATGAGATGGTTGGATGGCATCACCAACTCAATGGACATGAGTTTGACTAAACTCTCTGAGTTGGTGATGGACAGGGAGGCCTGGTGTGCTATGGTTCATGGGGTTGCAGAGTCGGACACGACTGAGCAACTGAACTTAACTGAGAGCACACTGTCTTCCCAGGCCACGTGATTCCAATGCTCTGCATTAAAGTTGTTTGTGATGAATTTGTTGCTTAATAGGGACAGCAAAAATACTATGCAAGTAATTTTCAGCTGGAAATAATAGCTAATATTTGTTCAGCACTTCTTACATGTCAGACACTAATTTTGTACACTTCATAAAGATTAGCTCATTTAATTCTCTCAATAATTTCATAAACACAGTTATACACAATCTTGATACCAAGATGCTCAATAGTTTGTGCAAAGTTACATAGAACTAGGACTTTAATGCAGGCAATTTGCTTTGGCATCTTAGCCTCTAACCGCTGTACTATCTTGTGCCTATTAGAACAGCTCCTATGTACCAGCTACTGCGTCAGGTTATGGAGACAGAATGGGAAGCAGTATTGACATAGCACTTCCTTTCATAAATCCCACAGTCTAATGAAAGGCAGGCATTGTGATACAGTGTGATGACAGTACCTGGGAGGATTCCAAAACCGTACTTGGTGGCCATTGATTGCGAAAACTGATAAACCCCTTTTATGATTGTGGTTATGTAACTAGTGCTCACTTAATACCATTATATGATGATTGGACAACAGAAAAATTGTAGAATTCTATGTCACCAACACTATCATTTAATAGACAAACCTGTAATCACTTTTTATGGATGTGAATTCATATGCATATCAGAATTATCTTGGAATTTTTTGAAAAATATAAATGCCCAGGTGATTGAGTTGTTTTTCCTTTCTTTTTTTTTTCCAGAGCTCTAGTTATGTTTCTAATGAGCAGCCATGTTTAAAGAAATCTGGACTATATGAGGATCTTTTACTTTTATCAAGCTTGTTTCACTTTTTCTATTTCATATTCAGGGCTCCAGTTTCATTTAGTTTCTGTTTTCCAATTTCTTCTTCTCTTCTTTTTTTTTTTTTTGGATGTTCTTTCTCAAGCATAGTAGAAAAGCTTTCGTATACATAGATGTAATATGCATAATATATATATTTTTGAAAACATGAATTTTTGCCTAACTAAAAGATTTATGACATTTTGATTCTACTAGTTGGACTTAGTATGAATTGAATGCTAGATTTGTAATTTTAAAAAATAGATACACTACATGCAACAAGGGTTTATTGTATAGCACAGGGAACTATAATCAATAGCTTGTAATAACATATACTGGAAAATAATTTCAAAAATAACATATATGTACATGTATAGCTGAGTCATATAAAAAAAAGAATTCTATTTTTTGAAGTTTAGTTGCATTTATCTTTTTGTCAATTTTTCTGAATGTCCTATGGACATCTAATAACAAGGTATGGGATATAAAATTTTAAGCATGTTTGTGTAGGATATCAGAGAAGGCAATGGCACCCCACTCCAGTACTCCTGCCTGGAAAATCTTATGGATAGAGGAGCCTGGTAGGCTGCAGTCCATGGGGTTGCTAAGAGTCGGACATGACTGAGTGACTTCACTTTCACTTTTCTTTTTCCTGCATTGAAGAAGGAAATGTCAACCTACTCCAGTGTTCTTTCCTGGAGAATCCCAGGGACGGGGTGACACAGAGTCGGACACAACTGAAGTGACTTAGCAGCAGCAGCAGTGTAGGATATGGTTAATATAAATTAAATATAAATATATTTAAATTATTAATTACATCATTCCATTCAAGATGTTTCTATTCTTATCTTTTCTACACTCCATAAAATATTCTGAGAAATGTTAATATGTATCAATATGATTATATATTTTTTCTTTTCCCTTTTATTTTTTCTGAGTTTTGCTTTATATATCTTTGTTTCTTTGTTGTTAATGTGACTGATGGCTTATGATGTCTATCTTCTTTGTGAACTGTAGATTTTATCATTAAAATATTCATCTTGGTTTCATTTAAAATAAATAAATAAATAGGACAAGCTCAAAAAAAGAGAAAGATCTGTCATATATGGTCAACATTTGTACCGCAGATTCATGCCAATCTTCTATATATTCTAGTGTACATAACCATACAATAGTAGTTAATATTGATGATATCCCTATGTCAAGAAAAGAAGCAAAGACTTTAAAAAGGACAAAAGTAAAATATACCCATTATTGGAGTTAAGAATTATATTTCATTCTATTTTTCAGATGATAATTTTGTATGTAATACTTTAGTCAATTAACTGATGTTGCATAAAACAGAATATTTAATTTCCTATCCTTTTCTTAAGGAATGAGAATTTATTCATACATAAGATTTTATATTTTGAGAAATTGCCAGTAGTAAATTTTAGTCAACATAATATAGTTTTGATATATATGTGACTTGAGAAATTTCAATGTGTGAGAAGAATCCAACTGACATACATCTCAAATTGAAATTGGGAGATTTTAACATTTTATTTACACAGTGTTGTTTTTATTAGAAACTTTTGAAGATCTTTATAAATATAATGGAATCATATTTATTTATAATGATGGTCAATTGCTATTGTTGCTGATGTTTAGTCTCTAAGTATGTCTGACTCTTTGAGACCCCCTGGATTGCAGCTTGCCAAACCTCCCTGTCCCGCACTATCTCCCTGAGTTTGCCCAAGTTCATGTCCATTGAGTTGGTGATGTCATCCAACCATCTCATCCTCTGCCACCATATCCTCCTTTTACTGTCAATCGTTTCCAGCATTAGGGTGTTTTCCTGTGAGTTGGCTCAGGTAGCTCAAGTTTTAGAGCTTCAGTGTCAGTCCTTCCAGTGAGTATTAAGGGTTCATTTGCTTTATGACTGATTGGTTTGATCTTCTCTCTGTCCAAGGGACTCTCAAGAGTCTTCTCCAGTACCACAATTCAAAAGCATCAATTCTTCAGTTCTCAGCCTTCTCTATAGTCCAACTCTCACATGAGTACATGACTGCCGGAAAGACCATAGCTTTGACTATATGGACCTTTGTTGGCAAAGTGCTGTCTCTGCTTTTTAATATGCTGTCTAGGTTTGTCATAGCTTTTCTTCCAAGGAAACAAGTGTCTTCTGTTTCATGGCTGCAATCACCACCCACAGTGATTTAAGCTCCCAAGAAGAGAAAATGTCTCACTGCTTCCACTTTTTCCCCTTCTATCTGCCATGATAGAAGTGACGGGACCAGATGCCATTATCTTCATTTTTCTGAAAGTTGACTTTTAAGCCAGCTTTTTCACTCTCCTCCTTCACCCTAATAAAGAGGCTCTTTAGTTCCCCTTTATGTTTTGCCATTCAGTTCAGTTCAGTTCAGTTGTTCAGTCGTGTCTGACTCTTTGCGACCCCATGAATCGCAGCACACCAGGCCTCCCTGTCCATTACCAACTCCCGGAGTTCACTCAGACTCACGTCCATCGAGTCAGTGATGCCATCCAGCCATCTCATCCTCTGTCATCCCCTTCTCCTCCTGCCCCCAATCCCTCCCAGCATCAGAGTCTTTTCCAATGAGTCAACTCTTCACGTGAGGTGGCCAAAGTACTGGAGTTTCAGCTTTAGCATCAGTCTTTCCAAAGAACACCCAGGACTGATCTCCTTTAGAATGGACTGGTTGGATCTCCTTGCAGTCCAAGGGACTCTCAAGAGTCTTCTCCAACACCACAGTTCAAAGGTATCAATTTTTCAGTGCTCAGCTTTCTTTATAGTCCAACTCTCACATCCATACATGACCAGTGGAAAAACCATAGCCTTGACTAGACGGACTGCCATTAGAATGATATTATCTGCATAACGTGAGGTTGTTGATATTTCTTCTGGCAATCTTGATTCCAGTTTATAACTCAACCTGCTCAGCATTTTGCACGATGTATGCTGCATATAAGTTAAATAAATAAGGTTACAGTATATAGTCTTGTCATACTTCTTTCCCTATTTTGAACCAGTCAGTTGTTCCATGTATGATTCTAACTGTTGCTTCTTGACTTGCATACAGGTTTCTCAGGAGACAGTTAAGATGGTCTGGTGTTCCCATTTCTTTAAGAATCCTCCACAGTTCATTGTGATCCACACAGTCAAAGTATTCTTGCCTGGAGAATCCCATGGAGAGAGGAGTATGGGGTGGCTACAGTCCATGGGGTCTCAAAGAGTTGTACACAACTGAGTAGCTAACACTTTCACACAGTCAAAAGCTTTCGCATAGTCAATAAAACAGAAGTAGATGTTTTTTTCTGGAATTCCATTCCTTTCTTTATGATCCAACAAATGTTGCCAACTTGATCTCTGGTTCCTCTGCTTTTTCAAAACTCCAAAAATACTTATACCTCTGGAAGTTCTCAATTCAAGTACTGCTAAAGCCTAGCTTGAAATGTTTTGAGCATACATTACTATCATGGGAAGTGAGTGCAATTGTCTGGAAGTTTGAACATTCTTTAGCAGTGCCCTTCTTTAGAATTGGTGTGAAAGCTGATCTTCTCCAGTCCTCTGGCCACTGCTGGGTTTTCCAAATTTGCTGATATATTGAGTGTAGCACTTTAACAGAATCACCTTTTAGTATTTTAAATGATGGTCAAGTGGGTAGTTTACTTAATAGAGTTTCTATGACTTCAAACTGAGCTTTTTTTTTGTCATTTTACCCACATATTGCAATTTTATTCATTTATGTTTTACTCTATCTCTTTTAAAATTAAAAAGAATTAAAAATCAAAGATATGGTTCTACAATTTTTGAGGATATTAGTTTATCACTTAGGAAACTAGGAAATTGCATTTCAGGCAACTATCTGCTTATTGGAAATTATCCAATAGAAACAATAGCTCTGATTTGAATGCTCACACATTGTGTTGTCTAGTATGATGATATGCTTGTAATTACACTGAGTCAGTTGTTTATGATTTTCTGGATCACAGAATAACTTGTAAAATTTTACCAGCTAATTAGCTATATTTTTTAATAGAATATTTTGATCATATATAGGGAATGTTGATTTTTAGAGAACAAAAGTAGCTAAAGCAAAAAGAGAAATTTATTGGAACATTACAGGGGTTCTAAGGAAGTATTATAGCAAATATTCACTGAGTACATGCTGTGTGCCAAGAGCTATTCAAAACATTCCCCTAATTAAAGTGTTTCCATAATAGCCAGTTTTTGCCAAGTTCTGCTTTGGTAACAAATAACTCCGAATCTAAGTAGCTTACAACACCAAAGATTTACTTTTTGCTCCATTACATGTTGGATATGTCTTTTTATTTAGGGGCCGAACTCTGTATTAGATTCAAGGCAGAGAAATAAAGAGAAATAGCCAAATCACGCAAGAGCTCCTACAACTTCCATGAGGCCACAGTAGTGAACAGAACAGATACCATGGCCAAGTTTAGCAGTCAGTGGGGTAGGGAAATAAGCTCTTCCCATAGACGGCACTGTAATCAGATGTCAACAAATGAGGATGCATGAGAGGGCAGAAACTATGTGAAAACAATTACAATCATCCTCTGCCCTTTATCATAACGTCCGCTTCTCTGCATTCTGGTATTCTTCTCACATCATTTCATACAATACTGCATGTCTTGAATCAGAAATATTTTTTCTCTTAATCACACACAATCTGAGTATGTCAGGCTTTTGTAGTAAGTCACAGCTTTAGTTAGACTTTTATCCTGAGTTTTTTTTTTTTTTTTTGAATTTACTGAGTTTCACCTTGGAAAATTCAGAAATTCCAACCAAAGGTTGGTTAATCAGGACAATATTTTATTTCTTGCCAAGGATTGTCTTAAACTCTGTCATTGAGAATGTTATATAGTGTTATCTTTTATTTAAGTATTTCCATTTGCAAGGCCACAAATTCTGGAATTGCTGAACTTTCTGTATTCTTCAACTCCACTTTGAAAACTGATATTATATTTTGGAGCTGTTGCAGTTGCAATACTTTTTGAGCTTAAGCATTTCTATTCTTATATTGTCCAAAGCATCCCAAAATATCTGATTGACACTATCAACATTCTAATGTTTCATGTTTTTATCTAAAGGCAAAGTTCCTGTTATATTATCTGTCTTTCAAATTATACAAGCAATATTTTTACCAAATATATTAAATGTTTAACAGTGGTCACAGGGCTGGAAAAGGTCAGTTTTCATTCCTATCTCAAAGAAGGGCAATGCCAATGTTCAAACTACCATACTATTGCACTCATTTCACATGCTAGTGAGACGATGCTCAAAACCCTTCAATCTAGGCTTCAACAGTATGTGAACCATAACGTTCAGATATACAAGTTGGGTTTAGAAAAGGCAGAAGAACCAGAGATCAAATTGCTAACATTCCCTGGGTCATAGGGACTTCCCTGGTGACTCAGATGGTAAAGAGTCTGCCCACAGTGCAGGAGATCTGGGTTCTACCCTTGAGCTGGGAAGATCCCCTAGAGAAGGAAATGGCAACCCACTCCACTATTCTTGCCTGGAAAATCCCATGGATGGAGAAGTCTGGAGGGATACAGTTCATGGGGCCACAAAGAGTTGGTCACAACTGAGTGACTAACACTTTCACTTTCACTTTTCACTTCGATCATAGAGAAAGCAAGAGAATTTAAGAAAAACATCTACTTCAGTTTCATTGAGTATGATAAGGCCTTCGACTGTGTGGATCACACCAAACTGTGGAAAATTCTTAGAGATGGGAGTATCAGACCACCTGACCTGTCTTCTGAGAAACATGTATACAGGTCAAGAATCAAGAATTAGAACAGGAAACGCAACAACTGACTGGTCAAAAATTGGGAAAGGAGTAACAAAAGGCTGTGAGTTGTCACCCTGGTTATTCAGCATAGAAGTTGGCCATAGAAGTTAAATAACCAGGGTGACAACAGGCAGCCTTGACCTACTCCGTTCCCAATTTTTGACCATCAGTTGTTCCATTTCCAGTTTTAACTCTTGCTTCTTGACCTGCATGCAGGTTTCTCAGAAGACAGGTAAGGCCGTCTGGTACTCCCATCTCTTTAAGAATTTTCCAGTTTTTTGTGGCCCACACAGTTCAAGGTTTACCATAGTCAGTGAGGCAGAAGTAGATATTTTTCTGGAATTCCCTCGCTTTCTCTATGAACCAAAAAAGAGTACATCATGTGAAATATCAGTCTGATGAATCACAAGTTGAAATCAAGACTGCCAGAAGAAATATCAACAACAGATATAGAGATGATATCACTCTAACGGCGGAAAGTGAAGAGGAACTAAAGAACCTCTTGATGAGGGTGAAGGGGAAGAGTGAAGCAGCTGGCTTGAAACTCAACATTCAAAAGACGAAGATCATGGCCCATCAGTTCAGTTCAGTCGCTCACTTGGGTCCGACTCTTTGTGACCCCCATGAACTGCAGCACGCCAGGCCTCCCTGTCCATCACCAACTCCCGGAGTAACTCATGTCCATTGAGTAGGTGATACCATCCAACCATCTCATCCTCAGTCATCTCCTTCTCCTCCCACCTTCAATCTTTCCCAGAATCAAGGTCTTTTCTAATGAGTCAGTTCTTCATATCAGGTGGCCAAAGTATTGGAGTTTCAGCTTCAGTGTGAGTCCCTCCAGTGAATATTCAGGACTGATTTCCTTTAGGATGGACTGGTTGGATCTCCTTGCAGTCCAAGGGACTCTCAAGAGTCTTCTCCAACACCACAGTTCAAAAGCATCGATTCTTCAGTGCTCAGCTTTCTTTATAGTCCAGTTCTCACATCCATACATGACTACTGGAAAAACCATAGCCTTGACTAGATGTACCTTTGTTGGCAAAGTCATGTCTCTGTTTTCTTATATGCTATCTAGGCTGGTCATAACTTTTCTTCCAAGGAGTAAGCATCTTTTAATTTCATGGCTGCAGTCACCATCTGCAGTCATTTTGGAGCCCAGAAAAATAAAGTCTGACACTGTTTCTGGTCCCATCACTTCATGGCAAACAGAAGGAAAAAAGTGTAAAGAGTGACAGATTTTCCCTTCTTGGGCTCCAAAATCACTGTGGTTGTTGACTGCAGCCATGAAATTAGAAGACACTTGCTTCTTGGAAGGAAGGCTATGACAAACCTAGACAGTGTATTAAAAAGCAGAGACATCCCTTTGCTGACAAAAGTCCATATAGTCAAACCTAGAGTTTTTCCAGCAGTCATGTATGGATGTTAGATTTGGACCATAAAGAAGGCTGAGTGCTGAAGAACTGATGCTTCAAATTGTGATGTTAGTCAAGTCCTTTGGACTGAAAGGGGATCAAATCAGTCAACCCTAAAGGAAGTCAACCCTGAATATTCACTAAGAAAACATGCTGAAGTTGAAGCTCCAATACTTTGGCCATCTGTTGGAAAGACCTGACTCATAGGAAAAGACCCTGATGCTGGGAAAGATTGAGGCAGGAGGAGAAGGGGATGACAGAGGATGAGATGGGTGGATGACATCACTGACTCAATGACCATGAATTTGCGGAAGCTCCTGGAGGCAGTTGAGGACAGAGGAGCTTAAAGTCCTGCGATCCATGGGGTTGCAAAGAGTCAGCCACGACTTAGGCACTGAACAGCAGCAACCACTGCATACAAGAGTCATTATTTTTCTAGCCATTACCATTTCCAGCCAATAACCATTTCCTTTCCCCTTAGTAGCTAGCCCTGAAGCTAACACCACATTGTTTAGAGTTTGTTTATAGTACGTTCCTACCACAAGTTTCTATATGCTTCCCCCTTGCTAGACTTTTCTGTGGTACCAAACAATTACTAATTTTTAGTAATTGATGTGATTTATCACATCAATTTTTTTTCTGTTTTTCTTGCTTATGTTACATGTCAACTGAGGTCAGCACAGATTCTGCTCTGTTCTTTGATCAAAATGTCCTGTTTATTTGAGGATTCAGGTTTCCAGGGCAGGGAGATTAAAAGCAATGATTAAGCAATATTTCTTAGACCTTCTGCTCAGCTGTGTCATTTGTTCATCTTGCTCATATTCCACTGGTCAGAGCAAGTCAGGAGACTAGGTTTGACTGTCAGGGCAAGAGTGCACTACTGGCCACCCATCAGTGAGCAAGAATGTGTAATTCTCTTGCTGGGAAGGCAGCAAAAAACTGGAAACAAACAAACAGTCTAGTACACTCACTATAGCCTCATTTTATGCATGAGGAAACTGGAGCAAGTTAGCTTAAATAGCCTGGGAGATCACATTGCTGGTGAGATGAAGATTTTAAGTCTGATTTGAGGGCTAACTATTTTAACCACAAAAAATGATGTAAATACAGCTGGGCCTTGGAGAGACTTTGTAAGCCATCAGGCACTACTTCTTTCAGTGAGCAAATAGTCTCTCATCACTAAAGTACGCTCATGTCTTCTGTAGACATAGAGGAAAATGAATTCGTGAATATCTACCCTTACCCTTCATAAACCCACGATCTCAGCACTCAACTTTAACTTTTGCAGGGTCTTTCTTTTCTAGTTTCAAATTTCCAGGGGGGAAAAAAATGATGTCAGTATTTTAGTTATGGGGATATGTTTAATGAGTTCCAGCTGTGGATTCAGTTTTTTGTTTGTTTGTTTGCTTTTTCTGGCCTTGAGAAGTGTCTTTAACTTTGCTACAGAATGAAACTCGCAGAACTCAAGCTAAGCTACAGAAGCCTGAGAGGATGGGACCTTAGCATTTTGAGTGCATAGACCGCCTTCATGACTATGACCCTTTCGGGCTTGGCAGCTCAGTGTAGGTGGTGGTGTCCCTCCCAGATCATATTCTCCCGGAACGCTTTCAGCACCCTGGGGATCTCCTTGTAGATGAGACCAAGTTTTATTTTTATAATGAGTTATAGTTAAAAGAGTCTCATCTGCTTTACTTAGAAATATGAATTATGTGAATTATGGACTGATCTAGTCATATTCATATTTTCTCTTTCAGAAATTACTTTTGGCAAGAATGAAAAGCTCAGTTTCTAGTTAGGTTTATAAAATGAAGTAATAAATAAATAATGAGTAATAAATCTTCAATTATTAATACATGTACTTGCAGTTAAATAAGCAAATGGTGATGAAAAGATGGAATAAAAAAGATCAGTACCTATTACATTCATAAGAATGGCAAATTGGAGACCCTGGTAAAATGACTCATTTATTTCTGAAAGGGAATCCACAATCTTGTTGGACGGTAAAGAGCTTTCAGGACTTCCCTGACAGCTCAGGTGGTAAAGAATCTGCCTGCAATTCAGGAGACCCCCAGTTCAATTCCTGGGTCAGGAAGATGCCCTGGAGAAGGGATGGGCTACCAACTCCAATATTCTTGGACTTCTCCGGGTGCTCAGATGGTAAAGAATTCACCTGCAATGCGGGAGGTGTGGGTTCAGTCCCTGGGTTGGGAAATTCTCCTGGAGGAGGCCATGGAAACCCACTCCAGCATTCTTGCCTGGAGAATCCCCATGGACAGAGGAGCCTGGTGGGCTACAGTCCATGGGGTCGCAAAGAGTTGGACACAACTGAGCGACTAAGCACAGTGCAGCAAAGACCTTTCAGAGGCCACACCAAAAGGTAAATTAAAATGGCAACCTGACTTGATAAGTAGCCCCATATCCTGAAGGTGCTGCCAAGTGAAATCCAGTTTTCACAGCTTCTTAGCGGCTGTTCTGGGGAGGGGCAGAAGAAAGAGCCCAGCCTCACCTGGAGTGTGGGGGCCATAGGAGAGCTCAGCACATGGAGTTACACTTTCAAAGCTGAGATGAACGAAGCTCAACTGCCCTTCTCTCTGCACCTGCACAGTGAGGAGGAGAGCTGCATGTTTTGAAACTTCTCTCGGTGGAGAACAAATATTCCCTGAGATCTGGTGCCACAAACCAACTTTCATCGTTTGCAGTTAGAATCGGCAGCGACCAGGCTGACTGAAGACTTCTTGGTTTTCATGTTCCAATCCGCTCTGTTTTGTTCTGGGACTTGTTTTCAGTACTCTCCCCACAGCTCCTGGGTCTTAGGTCTCACGGCTTCATCTTTCTTGGATGACTTCTTTTTCATGTGTCCTAATAATTTTCTACAAGAGTGAGTAGTTTAAGTATATTTTGGAGACTGTATATTTGTATATACTTATGCTGTATATTTTATATTATACATATATATAGGTATATATTATATATATACACACACGTGTTAGCATTCTATCTTATTTTAGCAAGTTATATTATCCTAACAGATTACCTAATGGAGTACATTTTGTGTGTTTACAATTACCTTTATTTCACCTTCATACTTAAGTAATACTGTATATAGAATTTTAGGTTAACAACAATTTTTTTTTTTTTTCCCATAGAATGAAAACAATTGTCTTCTATGATCCATGTTGCTGTTGAGGATCTGATGTTCCTCTAGGAGAGCTCTTTCTTTTCCTTGGAAGTTTTTCTTTTTAGTCCCTGCATTCTGAAATTTCAAGATTGTTTTTGGGTCCATAAGCTCAATTTGGGCACTAAATGAACATTCTCAACCTGAGCATTTATGTCTTTTACTTTTAAAATTATTATTTTTATTTTCTATGTGATAATTCTCTCCTCTTTATTTTTTCTGATCTTCCTTCTAAATGTAGTATTAGAAAGATGCTGGAAAATTATTATTATCTTTTCTTTTATATTTTTCATATATTTTATCTTTTTGATCTATGTGCTGGAGATTTCTTTGATTTTTATTCAAATATTATTTTAACCATCTCAAAATTCTGTAATTTTTAAAAAGTCATTAGTTTTCCCTATTCCTGTTTCAAAGCATTCTTTTCTATTGTGTCTTCTCTTATTGTCCTTAAAGGTCAATTCCATTTTAAATACATGTACTGTTCTTTCAGTTCAGTTTTTATAGAGAGAAGAATTAAATGCATAATCAATATGAAATTTTGGGTAATGGAGTCTTTATAAACCAAGTTTAAGGTAAAATACAACTAGAAATGATTTGTAGCTGAAGCTTAGTGACAGGTAATGTTTACATCTAGGTAATTTCAGTATTTATATTGCTTAGTGCCATTCAGCCATACAGCTCTGTGGGTATAGGAAGAGCTGCAGGAAAGATTGGAAAATTTCTCTTTGTGTGAGGTAGGACATCTGGTCTCACACTCTCTAGCATATTAGATATTTTCAAATAACATATATCAAGTCAAGAGAAGTAAGTTTCAGTGTACTCTAGCATTTCAAAATACAGGCTTCAAAGTTGTGAGGAGTTTAATTTAAACCCTGTTCCACTTTGATTATGTTTCTTGATTTCTCTAAGCTACTCAATTCTCATCTGTAAAATGGGGATTAATTATTATCCCTCCTTCATAGGCCTGTTGTGAGGATTAATTGAGATAATGTAGGCAATTTGTTTAGCACAGCATCAGGCATAGGAGGTACTGAATGAGTGACAGCTGTTATTATTTTAATGGCACACAATTACATGTTAACAAAAGCTGTAACACTCCACATATGGGGATTGCTAGAATGAATGAAGGCATACACATACTCCTGAAATGAAGAAACATAATAAGTATATAAAATATTACTAGCTTACAATGAGTATTTAATTTGTAGAGAAAGAATTCATCAGAAAAAAAAAAACATTGAAAGATTTATTCAAATTTATAGTTGTACTAAAGGTCCTGGAGAGAAGTCGAAAGGCCCTTTATTGATATATATAATTTATATCCTCTAAAGGCTTAAACCTATTGTAAATAAATAACAAGTTTTGGTAAATCATTTTCCTTTGATTTCTTCTTATTTTAATTTCTATTAAGCCTAGTTTCTTTGTTTATTCACAAAAAGAAATATTTTCCTCTAATTTAGATTCTTTAAAAACAAAGGTTACATATGAATGTAGCTTTAATCTATTATAAAATAAAAGGTAATTTATTATATTAACTTTCTCAGTATACAAAAATAGAAAATTTAATAAATTATAATTATGCTTTAATAACTTTCTTCCTCACTTTAATGTCACATTAAAATAAATGAAACATGTTCAAACCACTGTCTTAACCATTAAGAAGAGAAAATGTAGAATTTATTTTATTATACCAAGTCTGCTGCTGCTGCTGCTAAGTCCTTCAGTTGTGTCCGACTCTTTGTGACCCCATAGACGGCAGCCCATCAGACTCCCCTGTCCCTGGGATTCTCCAGGCAGGAACACTGGAGTGGGTTGCCATTTCCTTCTCCAGTGCATGAAAGTGAAAAGTGAAAGTGAAGTCGCTCAGTCATGTCTGACTCTTCGCAACCCCATGAACTGCAGCCCACCAGGCTCCTCTGCCCATGGGATTTTCCAGGCAAGAGTACTGGAGTGGGGTGCCATTGCCTTCTCCAATACCAAGTCTATGTTCCCACTATTGAGACCATCACAGGGGTGAATCTTTTTAAACATTTTTTCTAGAATGTGGATAAACTATTTAGGAAACTTGAGAGCTGTGTTGATATCCAGACAATACAAAAAAATACAGCAGGTTTAAACCATGTTTACATATGTGTGAGAACGTATTATACATATGATGTTTATCCTTGTAACTCCTGAGTAATAATTCATTGTCAGAATCGAACATATCTTGTTATCTTTTCACCGATTGACAGACATTTGTATTGTTTTCAGTCTTAATGTATTATGAATGTTGACTGTAGACATTCACATGTAATTCTTCATGCAGAAGTATGTTTTTCACTTCCGTAGGGTAAATGAGTAGAAGTGTAACTGCTGTATCTTACAATTGGTGTGTATTTAACTTGATAAGAAACCATCAAACTGTTTGCTAATATTGCTCTTCTATTTACACCCCTACAGGAATGTATGGGAATTACAGGTCTGCCACATCCTCCTTAGCACTGGGTGTTGTCAGTATTTTTTATTTTAGGCATTCTGGTGAACGAGAAATAGAAACTTATTTTGGTTATAGTTGAGGAATTTCCACCATAACTGATTATACTGAGCACCTTTTCATTTGCTCATTAACCATTTATATATATTCAACTTTATACCAATTCTTCTTGCCATTTTATAGTGGTCATTTGGATTTTTCTTGTTGATTTAAGAATTCTTATATTTAAAGTATGAGTAAACATGATAAATATAAAATGTAAGTAAAAATACAATACAATATGTATATGACTTGAAAATATTTTATCCTTGTCTATATATGGTTTGCTACTTTTTTTACTCATTGGGTGACATAGCTGAAATTTTAATTATGTTAATGTATAATTTATATATTTTTATTTTAAGTTATTACTTTATGTGTCTTAAGAAATCTTTAGCAAATTCAAGATTATTAAATTATTCTCACATTTTCTTCTAGAAGTTAAAAATTTTCACTCTTATTTTTAGGTCTCTGATCCATTTCAAGGTAGTATTTGTTTATGATGCCATATAACGGGCTGAGGTTCATTTCTGTGTATGTGTGATATGGCTTCACTAGCGGCTCAATTAAGGAAATCGCCTGCAATGCAGGAGAGCTGTTTTCCATCCCTGGGTTGGGAAGATCCCATAGAGAAGGAAATGGCAATCCCCTCCAGTGTTCCTTCCTGGGGAACTCCATGGAGAGAGGAGCCTGGCTGGTTACAGTCCATAGGGTCACAAAGAGTTGGACACAACTGAGCAACTAACAATATGACTATCCAGTTATTTTAGTAACATTTATTGAAACAGCATTCCTTTCCCCATTGAATTTAACTTACACCTCTGTCAAAATTTACTTGAGCATGTATATTCAGGCCTATTCCATTTATTTGTCTATACTTATGTCATTACCATATTATTTTGATTACGATAAGTGTAAAAGTAACTGGAAAAATCAGGAATTGTATGTCTTCTGAGTTGTTCATTTTCAAGATTGTTATGATTATTTGCTTTATAATGGAAATTTTATAATTACTTGGTCAATAATCTACCAAAGAAAATTTCCATTGGTATTTTGATTGAGATCATATTGAATGTATAGAACAATTTAGGAAAAACTGATGTGTTAACTCCATTGAATCTTTCAATTCTTTTTTTTTTTTTATAGTTTTTTATTTTTTTAATTTTAAAATCTTTAATTCTTACATGTGTTCCCAAATATGAACCCCCCTCCCACCTCCCTCCCCATAACATCTCTGTGGGTCATCCCCATGCACCAGCCCCAAGCATGCTGTATCCTGCATCAGACATAGACTGGCGATTCAATTCTTACATGATAGTATACATGATAGAATGCCATTCTCCCAAATCATCCCACCCTCTCCCTCTCCCTCTGAGTCCAAAAGTCCGTTATACACAGCTGTATCTTTTTTCCTGTCTTGCATACAGGGTCGTCATTGCCATCTTTCTAAATTCCATATATATGTGTTAGTATACTATATTGGTATTTTTCTTTCTGGCTTACTTCACTCTGTATAATCGGCTCCAGTTTCATCCATCTCATCAGAACTGATTCAAATGAATTCTTTTTAACGGCTGAGTAATACTCCATTGTGTATATGTACCACAGCTTTCTTATCCATTCATCTGCTGATGGACATCTAGGTTGTTTCCATGTCCTGGCTATTATAAACAGTGCTGCGATGAACATCGGGGTACATGTGTCCCTTTCAATTCTGGTTTCCTCGGTGTGTATGCCCAGCAGTGGGATTGCTGGGTCATAAGGTAGTTCTATTTGCAATTTTTTAAGGAATCTCCACACTGTTCTCCATAGTGGCTGTACTAGTTTGCATTCCCACCAACAGTGTAGGAGGGTTCCCTTTTCTCCACACCCTCTCCAGCATTTATTGCTTGCAGATTTTTGGATCGCAGCCATTCTGACTGGTGTGAAGTGGTACCTCATTGTGGTTTTGATTTGCATTTCTCTGATAATGAGTGATGTTGAGCATCTTTTCATGTGTTTGTTAGCCATCCGTATGTCTTCTTTGGAGAAATGTCTATTTAGTTCTTTGGCCCATTTTTTGATTGGGTCGTTTATTTTTCTGGAATTGAGCTGCATAAGTTGCTTGTATATTTTTGAGATTAGTTGTTTGTCAGTTGCTTCATTTGCTATTATTTTCTCCCATTCAGAAGGCTGTCTTTTCACCTTGCTGATATTTTCCTTTGTTGTGCAGAAGCTTTTAATTTTAATTAGATCCCATTTGTTTATTTTTGCTTTTATTTCCAGAATTCTGGGAGGTGGATCATAGAGGATCCTGCTGTGATTTATGTCTGAGAGTGTTTTGCCTATGTTCTCCTCTAGGAGTTTTATAGTTTCTGGTCTTACATTTAGATCTTTAATCCATTTTGAGTTTATTTTTGTGTGCGGTGTTAGAAAGTGATCTAGTTTCATTCTTTTACAAGTGGTTGACCAGTTTTCCCAGCACCACTTGTTAAAGAGATTGTCTTTACTCCATTGTATATTCTTGCCTCCTTTGTCAAAGATAATGTGTCCATATGTGTGTGGATTTATCTCTGGGCTTTCTATTTTGTTCCATTGATCTATATGTCTGTCTTTGTGCCAGTACCATACTGTTTTGATGACTGTGGCTTTGTAGTAGAGCCTGAAGTCAGGCAACTTGATTCCTCCAGTTCCATTCTTCTTTCTCAAGATTGCTTTGGCAATTCGAGGTTTTTTGTATTTCCATACAAATCTTGAAATTATTTGTTCTAGTTCTGTGAAAAATATGGCTGGTAGCTTGATAGGGAGTGCATTGAATTTGTAAATTGCTTTGGGTAGTATACTCATTTTCACTATATTGTGAATCTTTCAATTCTTGAACATAATCTGATTTTATTATTTAGGTCTCCTTTAATTTCTCTCAGCAAGGAAAGAAATTCTACATCTTTCTCAGCATTTTATGGGTTTTGATGCTATTGTAAGTAAATTTTTTCAATAAATTTTTTTTGCATCTTTTCTATTTACGTATAAAAGTTACTTTTTATCCTGATGTATTATTAAATTTATTTAT